>NW_025333833.1:2882500-5382500 GCF_019186645.2 Phyllostomus hastatus | reverse complement strand
AGCTATGACATTTACTGTCTTCTCACTCAGATTGAAAACTGATCTCTGCCCTATAGTATATGCAAGCAGTGCTCTCAAAACAACCCTTTGCTTCAATTATCGGAGGCAGGATTTACAAAATGTGGCTTAATATAGAATTCTGGTTTTGGTTAATTGAACAATGATTCTGTTTGGAGAACTTATTAATGTTTTGGTTCTGTTTGTATGTTTTGTTTTTTAGTTTATATTGTATGTACAAGCAATATCATTAATGACTATGGGAATAAACTCAAACATGATGACTTATTTAGCCAGGAAATTAGGTAATGTACATCTATCTTTCACTAATTAACTGGGGAGAATAATGTAAATAGATTATTGCTGGGGGTTGTGGGGACATTTTTGTGGAGCTCAAGGAATTGGTTATGAAATCATGCATTTTCTTTCACTTGTTATTTATAGATTCTGTATTAATTGACATATTGGTTCAGCCAGTTTAACAGATACCACATTAACAGTGGCTTCAATAAGACAAAGTTATTTTTCCTTTCCTTTTACCAAAAAGTCCAGAAAAATGAGCTATTTCTGCCGCACGAAGTTGTCCAGAGAGCAGGATTTTTCACTTTCGTTGTTTCTCCGCTTCCTGGGGCTGCTCTCGCCTGCAGGGGAGAAGCTGGTTTATCACCTCTGTGTCTTCAACACAACCACCTGGAAGGAGAAAATGGGGGAGGGTGGCCATGGAGGGTAAGCAGCTTCCGTTTTAGGGCACAGTCCAGATGTTAAGTGTGTCATTACCACTCACATCCCATTGGCCAGAACTTAGTCACATGGGCAGGGGAAGCTGGGAAATATTGTCTTTACTTGGCTGGCCATGAGCTCAGCCAAACTCAGAGAGTCTATTGATACAGGAAGAAGGGGAGAACACAATCAGCGTTCACAGTCAGTAAGCTCTGCCACAGTTGCCTATTTCTAGAAGCAATCTGAGGCCATTGATAATCAAATGCGTAAACGCGATAGCATCCAGGATAAGATAGTTGGGGGCAGAGGGGTCCAGGCGGGAGGGAGAGAGCAGGGTAGGGCTGCACACAGTTTTCTCATGGGGCCTGAACATCATCCAATAGCCCGTGGCCCTGCCCTTGGCTTGCTGATGCAGGGAGCTGATTCCGTCAGAGTATCTAGAATTGGTCAGTGGGGGGGGGGCTCTGTGCTCAGTCTGCCACGGATGAGAATAAGTCTACCGAGACATGATCTGCTTGGGGAGGAAAGGTGGCTGATCTCTCAAACGAGAAGGACCAAGAGCCTTTTCCTCAATAGGCTTTTATCGGGTTCATTTTGCACAGGAATATGGGTAAAGACCATCAATCTTTGTCAGGCAGTAAGGATCAAACAATAGATAACATACAAAGAACTATGAGGGTTTATTCCGAGTCAGGGTCTGTTAGCTAAAGGGCTACAAAACTTTGGGAAACAAACTCATTTCCCACTTGGACCCTTATCAGAAAACTGAGAGCATTCTTAGCAAAGCAGGTTTCACAGGATTTTATGTATTCTTTCTTAGGCCCCATCGCCTGGAGGAACCCACCCTTTCCAGCACAGGGCTGCACCACCCTCTGTCATTGTTTCAGGCTTAAGTCAGGCAGGGGAAGTAAGGCAACCAAGAGATTAGGAGACTTTTTGCAGAAAGAATGAAGACTCAGGCTATTTCAAAGCTGAGGGGCAAGGTCCATCACCCCCTTTTTCTATAGTCTCCCAAGTCCTTCCCTGAGGGCCCTTTCTCGACCATGCCGGTCTTAGGTCGTCTCTCCCTTGAGGAATCTTACCTGTCATTGGCTAACCAGTCAGCTGCCCAGGGCCAAGCAGGGTGAAGTAAAAGGGGGCAGAGGCAGTGCCCCTGCCAGGAAGATAAGCTTTGTTTCCTTAGTGGCTTATGGTCCCAAGGTCTCTTTACTCAGCCTTAGCCATAGCGGGGGCAGGGGTTGGTGGTTACAGCTTCTGAAACCAGGCAGGGCGGCTCCCAACAGATCAGATTGCTGCAGATTTATATACACTGCACTCCCACGAGAATATGGATAAAGCATATAATCAATGCATTAATTCATAATGAGGATGATTTCATTCGCTGTCTGAAATAAATGTGATCATTATTCACAGTACTTACCTTTAAATACCAATTTCCTTGATAAACCAAGTTAGCAATCAGAAGGTTTCTTGGAAAACATGGAGTGGAAGAATAATGGCAAAGGCGAGTTCCTGTAAACAGGGACACAGACTGGGGAATCCTGCCCTCATCCCTCTGCCTATGTCTTCTCACGAGCCCCGCCCGTTCCTGAAGCTGTGCCCTATCGCCACCATGGCAGAACCTCCTGGGACTGCCCACCTCACTGCCAAGGGTGCTACTCCGTGAGGAGGGCTAGTGCATGGGGCTGAGTTCTCCAGCGATGGGTTCATTCTTTTTTTTTTTTAAGGTTTTATTTATTTATTTTTAGAGAGGGAAGGGAAGGAGAAAGAGAGAGAGAAAGAAACATCAATGTGCAGTTGCTGGAGGCTGTGGCCTGCAACCCAGGCATGTGCTCTGACTAGGAATCGAACCTGCGATGCTTTGGTTCGCAGCCCGAGCTCAGTCCACTGAGCTACGCCAGCCAGGGCGCGATGGGTTCATTCTTGCTTGCAGTGGCCAACTGTGCTGGGATCAGCAGCAGCCTGCCCTGGAGCACGAGCGACCTTAATGTGACCCCCGAAGGCTCGCCACAGCTCCCTTCCCAGCAATCTCTGCGACCCCGGGGACCCAGACCTATTCTGCTGTCTTTACTTAGGACAGAACATCTGGGTTTCTCCAGGCCCCCTTGCTTGTGGTTCCTCTTACTAGCATACTCAAAGGCAAGATCGACGAGGGGTTTTACTGTCACGGTAATGGTTTGTTTTTTTTTTTCCATCTGTTACGAAATTTTTATGGACTAAACCTCAGAATTTTTACTACGAGACAAAAATACATGGCAAGTCCTTTATCCTCTCAGAATCCATGCTCGTCCTTTCTAGAAATACTGTGTGGCACATGTTTGAACAGGCACTTGATAGAATCGAGTTAGTTTTGTTGTTATTTTATTTATTTATTTATTTTTTATTTTTTTGGTGAGAGTTTCAAATCAACTTTCCATCTGGTCTAATACTAGCTCTTAAGAGATCCCTCCTCAGCTCTTCCAGGATCCGCTTCACTATGGAGTTCATCCAAACTTCCTGCTGCCACCTAGTGGCCCACGTGCACATCACCTTTCCCCGCAGCAACTGCAAAGGGGCTGTGGGGCCGTGCAGGTGGGTAGGGTGTAATCCGGCACAGGCAGACACTCTCCCTGTGTGGTCCCAGCCCCGGGAGCTTTACCTCCAAAGCTTACACCTTCTACACAGAGTCAGATGCATCCTCGCTCGGGGCTGTAGGGAACCGAGAGGGAATAGGCCTCCAGACCTGCAACCCCCAGAGTTTCAAGCATGTCTGTGGCACACGGTGCCCATAGAGAAGGCAGTCAAGTTAAACCGAAACACTGAGAAACCACATGCAATTAGGAATAAAGAACAGTTTCCCTGGGGCAGACCTTCGTGTGCGTAGGCTAAGCTCACTAATTACAGGGATGTTAAATTTGAGAGATCTCTATTGCAGTGGCTTTTACATTTTATTACCGTTAGACTTAGTCGGAGACTTGCAAAAAATGCGAGTTCCCAGTCTGCTGCTCCAGCTATGGGACGGAGCCCAGGAATTGGCATGCTTTAATAAAGCAGCCCTCCTACCTGTAGAAGACACAGGGAGTTCTCCCCACTTTGGGAAACACCCTTTGGGTGCCTTGAAGTAGCGAGCCCGTCTCTAGCTCCAGGGAATGAAGGGAAACTAATGAAACATTCTTTAGTAGTTGAGTCAGAGAGTTAAATGATACAGCCAAAAGGAAACAGCTGAGTAATTTTCTGGAGTGTTCTGGGCAAAACGTCGTCTTTGCCCCCCCGCCATGCAGGCAGTGCCATGGTTTGACTACGCCGCGGAACGTTTTTGCTTCCCCTTGCAGTCAGTCTCCCGTGCCCTCCGTTCAGGCTCGTGGCTTCTCTGCTGCAGGGATGTGCGCGATTTCTCTGCCGAGACAAATGGCCATGCGAAATGCCATTCTCCACATACAGGAGATAATGCAAAACACAATAACGCTGTCTAAAACGGAGAAAATTTTGACGAATGTTAACTGGACCTTAGTAGAAGAAAAAACGACGATTAAATACAGCATTCCTGTGAGTTGCTACCAGCCGCCCACCGCCCCTCCCCCCACCCCGCGCCCCGCCCAAATAGTCCTCCTTTCCTTCCTTGGGTCCGCCTCTCTTGCTTTATTATAAAAAACTTGATTCTGCTCATTAAATGTCAGAAAACTTGGGGGGTGGTAAATATATTTACTAGCTTTACTACCTTGGTGAAAAGACTTCTTTGAGTTCTGTTTCTAAAGAGAAGGCCTTGGTGGTCTAGCATGTTTGTCAAATACAGGAGAATTATTGTTTTTACAAACTGGCTGAGCAACTGTGAATCAACTCAGCAAACTGATGCTTCCTACCGACTCAGGGACTGAGAGGTGTCTCCGCAGATAAGTCTTAGAAAAAGCAGAAAAACAGGCTGCTTCAGAGAGGAGTGGAGCACAGTCAGGTTGGGGGAAGCATTTCGCTGCGACGCCTGCCCCCCCCCCCCGCCCCCCCGCGTGGACAGTAGCTACTTTGCCCCACTTGACAGCACCATGTCCCAGATGCAGAAGGTTCGCCATGTACTCGCGGCCCTTCATTTTTAAATTTTTGATTTCGATATTGAATTCTCTGTCCAATGCCTCAATAGTTTTTACTTCTTTTTAACTTGATCTCTGTATGCTTTTAAAACTTAGTCCAGTGCTTGTCAGCTTCCCCACGTGTCGCCCGGGGAGGAACATCAGGAGTCCCCGACAGAGGAAGTGTTGATAGAAGAGGCCAGACTGCATGTAGCTATAATACAAATGGTTGGTACCACTCACCTAATCTGCTTTGAGTTTTGTTTTTATCTTGCAATGCTTTTCATTCTTGCATATGGTTTATTGGTGACTTGAGGAATGTTTTTTTCACCTTTTGGTAGTCTGTTGGCCATTAAATTGGTGTTTGATTTGTGCAAGTTAAAGAATAAGAATTAAAAATCTAAGGCTTTAAAGTTCAAGTAACAAGTCTGACTGTTCTTTTTCTAAGTCTAGCAGATTTTAGTAGCTCACTTTTCAGGGGCCTTTGAGTAATGCTTGGTGCTGCTTACATATTCAGTAAAGTAAAAATCCTCAAATATTTGAGACTTCTTTTATAAATTTAATGTATTTGAGTTCTTTTTATACAAAATTCTCTCACGTAATCATTAAATTCATAAATCCAATAAGTTAAGATAAATCTAGTCAATCAAAATTCTCTTAAAACATTTCAAATGTAATGTTCCAACATAAACACAGGAAGATTACAAGGTAAAATCAAGGTAAATCAATTTGTCAAATTGTACATATTACATTTCGGTTATATTCTAGTAAAACCTTATGCTCAATAGTACAAGTATATAAAATACTCACTCTTTCCAGTCGTCTTTTTCACTTTCATTTTAAGATGTTACTATGAAAAACTTCTAACGTATACAAAAGTAGGTGTGGTAGTTTAATGAACCCCTACGTACCTGTCTTTAAAAGCCATGCACGCAGGACCAGCCTGCCCCATCCACACCCTCACTCACTCCCACACCTCCCACGTTATGGTGATATCATAGCATTTCATTTGCAGATATTTTAGTATGTACCCGAATCTCTAAATTTTAAAATCTTTTAAAAACCATTGTAAAACACTAATCTGTGGCACCTAAAAATAACAATTCCTCAATAACATCAAATATCAAGTCAATGATCACATTTCCAGTTGTCTCCTGAACGTGATCAATGTGCATTTTCACAGTTTATATTTTTAAACCCAATTTAAACGTCCAATGACGTTCGCACATTGCAGTTCATAAGTGCGTCCTTCTCAGGGTTTGCAAGGCCCTTCGCTGGGGCAGTCAAGTACGGTCACCTCCTTCCCCCCTCCCAATCTGGGCTGTTCTCATCACTTGTTTTGACCAATACAATGTGGGGAGGGTGACTTTCTGGAGCCTGGGCCTGGGCCTGGGGAAGGTTCGCAGCTTGCACAGGGAGCGCCTCATGAACAATGAATAGAGCGGTGCATACATTTATAAAGCAAGAGAGTGTGCTCAGCGTGGGAGGAGGTTTGGTGAGGAAGTAGTCCCCGGAAGTAACTTTAACCTCCAGGTTTAATATCCATGGCAACGAAAAGGTGTGACTTTTCTCCTGGTAGTTTTTCAGGGTGAGGGGTGACATGAGCATACAGTCCAGTTATAAGGTACTGCATGTGAGATAAAGGGAAGGAATTAAAGGAAACCATACAAAAAATAAATAACAAAGGGAGACAGCAAGAGAAGGCAAAAGGAACAAAGGAACTAAAAAAAAAACCCCAGTGAACAAAATGGCAATGATTCTCATAATTATCTATCAATAATTACGTTAAATGTAAGTGGACTAAATTCTCCAACTGAAAGACAGAGTGGTTGAATGGATTAAAAAAAAAAAGGCCCAACTACGTTCTGCTTGCAGGGAACGCCCTTAGCTCTAAAGACACACACGGGCTGAAAGTGGAGGGCGGGAGAAAGAGAATTCGTGGGACGGCAGCCAGAAGGGAGCAGAAGTGGCTACACTTCCATCAGATAAAAGGGACTCTAAGTCAACACTGGTCGCAAGAGGCAAAGAAGGTCTCGATAATGGGAACACGTCAGTCAAAGTGAAACCTTTCCAACGTAAAATAAGTCCCAGGGACCTAATGCACAGCACTGTGGCTACCGTTACCAATACCGTGTGACATACTTGGGAGCTGCTAGGGGAGTGGATCCGAAATATTCTCACCACACATAAAAGAGTATAATTGTGAGGCGATCAATGTGTCCTAACCTTACTGCAGAAACTATCTTGTGATGTGTTTGTGTATCAAGTCATCGTGCTGTGCACCGAAAGCTTGCACGATGTTGCATGTCAGTTACAGCTCCATTAGCCCGGAAAAAAGTTGTGAGAAAAGGACAGTTGACTCTTATCTCTTGGTAGTTCTTGGTGAAGCTGAGATGATTAGTTACTCTTTGGATCAACAGTTTGCGTCATCTGTTCTACGGTAGAATGATGGAGCTGCTGATGCTATTTACGTCGTTGAAGTAGACTCTGAGCAGGGCAGATTTTGAGTTTCCTGAAGCCGGGAACCTTTGTATCTTTTAAAACATCAGGGTCAGTACTTTGCAAAAAAGGAATATTCAGTAAATGCTGAAATTGAGTCAAATGTATTTCCTGCGATAGCAATGTTTTGAGTGAAGAATATTTTCGTGTAATGAGTTCACTAATAGTAGTATTAGTAATATAGCAGTAATACTATAAAGGTCAAACAGAGTTCACTGCATTTATGTTTCGGCCCTCTGTAATTTTTATTTAACATTGTATGTTTAGAGTAGTTTTGAAAAACAGTGTCAAGACGGAATCCTCGATATAAAAGCAGCCCGGATATTAATCGGTGCAACCAAAAGCTATTGCCCCATCCAAGGAAAGTAAGTGTAGTGCTTATTTAACTGATATTTCCAAAATTGAATGAGCATGTGATAAGGAATGAATGAACTGAGAGTTAAATGTCCAGATTGATCAATCTATTTATCTCATCTCTCCTCATTTACTTGGTTGTCCACCCATCCACATGTCCAGCCATCCATCCATTTATCTACTTCCTATTTTAGTTGGTTGAATCCCCCCCCACCACCCCAAGGTTGGTGACTTGAGGGGATTATGGAGGAAGATCTGAGTACAATGTAATTAGAATAGCGATTAGGAGAGTCATGAAAGAGCCCAGGTGGTTTCATTACTATTATAATTACTTTGTATGTCACACTCACGAAATTGCTGGGTAGGGGAGCAGGGAAGCCTGGAGGCCACTGTCAGACTGCTCCTGGAGGTGGAGCAGGATCTGGAGGAATTGACTCCGCTGAGGATGCTGACAGACGCAATTAAACCTGGTGGGAAAGGCTCAGTATCTCAGAGATACATTGGTATCTGGTCACAGTCCGGGCAAGCGTTAGCTAATGGATGGTCCAAGACAACGACGACAGGGGATTCTGTCTCGGGGACAGCTAATGGTTCAGCCGTCTGGTAATCCATCTGGGAGGCCTAGTCTGACGCTAACCTTGTTCCTGGACCATGACCATGAGTGGGGAGTGGACGGATGCAGAGGCTCAGCGTGTTTAATATGCCCATGTCACATTTATATCTAGTATAACTCTCCCTTTTATACTAACCCCAAAGGCTAGCACTTGCTCTTTATTAAAACATGTCTGTATATTTTTCTCTGTTAGATTCATGACTATTCACGATGTTTCAACTTATGTAAAAGCTAGAAGTTGGCTTATCAAGTTTAAAAAAATTTTAACTGTCTTGGAATATCGTAAAGATAAGGCACAATTTATTCCATATGGGTAAGTATTGTGAACCTTTAACAGCAATATACTGGAAAATACGACTTTTCTATACATTACCTTGATTGTTCTTGTTCAAAAAAACAACTAATATTATGGTCGACTCTTACCGATTGAGAGGTGACTGAGCAGAGGGCTTCCTTCTTTTTAATTTTTATGTATTGAGTTTTAGAGAGAGAGAAGAAGAGGGGGGAGAGAGAGAAAGAGTGAGAGAGGGAGCGAGAAAGACATTAAGAGAGATGGACTGTTACACTTACTTGTGCATTCACTGGCTGATTCTTGTATTTGCCCTGACTGGGGATCAAACCTGCAATGTGTGGGGCGACCCTTTACCCAACTGGGCCCCGCGGCCAGGGCTCCGTGACTTCTCTGTGGGAGAGTGGGCAGGAAGACACAGAGGGTGGCCGCCTTGGGGTTCCTCGAGTTCTGTTTGCCGTGTCTTAGGGTCATAGTGCATACTCAGCTCCTTGCTGGTATTTTCTGTGTGACACTGAGCTGGGGGAGGAGTGTGAAAGCACATGGCCGTGAGCTCTCGCTCAGTTCCGTGGGTGCCTTACGGTGGTACTGTTGGTGCCTGCAATTTGGAAACACACCCCACGGCATCCCTCGTGCCTATCATCGACTTTCCCAGACAGCACCGGGTGCAGGCGTTACCTAATTTGGGTAGATTCTTTGCTTCGCTATGTAAGTTGTGAACCTGTATACCCTTTAGAGCAGGAAGACGAGGTTTTTCGACTGATAGAATGTGTCGAAAGCAGCCAGGAGCGTGGCTACTACATTTTTAAGTGGGTGTTAACATAGCTTTCATAACACATTTTGGTAAATTTTACTTTCTTCCATTTATTAAGTTTAAAGAGAAATATAAAAAAGTGAAAACCCTAGGGTCTTGACATATAAAGAGTTGACTTTTAGTTGGGCTTCACTTTAGATGGGTTGAAAACATTTAAAAATTCATAATGGTGATGATTGAATAGAATATTTTTCCATTTTTCATTTTAGACAATGTTAATGTTTTTCTCTAAATGTGTTACTTTCTTTCAATGTATTAATCTTTGCATTTTTTCCTATGTATGCTTGCTTTAGCTTTAAAAAATGCTCTCTGTCCCTGGTGTAGATTAACAAAACTTTTTTTATTTCTCCATGATGATTTTTATGTATAGAAAGTATGTTTTAGATTTTTACTTATTTGTTGTTTTATATTACTTATACTTTCTTTAAATTACTATTAATGATTTGTTGATGCAAATGTTGAACTTCACATGTTATACTTTGAAAGTGATCTGACATTGTATTCAATTTCTCTTTTTTCAGGAAAAATAAATTTGTGAAATTTACATACCACCTTGTATTTTCAGAAGAATTTGAATATACAGGACATATCATATCATTAATGTACATTTATCCTATTATAATTCATCTATGGCCAGTGGCGAGAGAGTTAAATGTGTTAGCACTGATAGTAGTAAACTACTATATTATATTTTTATATGCATTACAGTCGGCATTGAAGGTACTGTTTAAAACAGAAATGTATCCTATAAGAAGAACAATTCAGATACTGTGACCTTAGTTTTGTCCTATTTTTTAAATAACTTGATACTAGAAGCCACTTGCTGTAGCTGTTGATAGAATCCTAGAATTTTAGTAATCTTTTTGAATGTTGTGGGTTTAATAAAAACATCAGTATAATAGCCACAGTCTCAGAGAGCAGGCAGATAAAGCAGCTCTCATAAAAGTGGTGAGAATCTCAAAGAGCAAGTAAAGAGAATTGAAAATACAGACAGGGGTGTTTCCCTCAAGTTCTCTCTGTAACGAATAAGCAAATACAAGCGAACTGGTTTGCTAGGTTCGCGCCATCATATGAGAACCACCTTTTCCTTCACAGACAAGATCGATCAGATTACCGTTCTCGTACTTTAGTTATTATTAATCGTTCCACAACGAACCTGTGCACTGCTCTTTTTCGTGGCTTGTTTCTGTCATTTTAGACTCATTATACATTCTATATTTTGAATTAAATTATGATTCTTGGTATTGGAAATTTAAAATATTTTATTTTGAAATTCCACGTGAACAGCTGAAAACCCAACTTTTGGAATGTAACCCCTTGGTAGTCGAGGATGGAACTGTTCATTTCTAAGGCACTCCCGTGCCCCCCCCCCGCCGCCCCACATCACTGTACAGGCACTCTGAAATGACATCTGTTCTTTTTGTTTTCTAAACAGATAATAATTTTGAAAAGGAAATATTTTCATCAACACTGGAATACTCTGGAATTTTTAATCTTGATCATTGGAATTGTTGATATCCTTTGTGTATACTTCGTCAAATTGAGACCAGACAACATAATTCTCATTCAGTTTACAGTAACCATAGGCTATTTAAGAATCATTCGATTTATTCCTCTCATTAAGGTAAATCTTCACGTTTGACAACGCTGGGTCTTTTGTGCGCACTGTTTGGCAAAGGTGTTAAGAAGCCCGAGCTGTTTTGAGATAAGCCAGGGAAGGCACCGTCTCTCAGCCCCGCTCGCTGCCCCACCCCCCACAGCCCTGGAACCCCCTCTCTGCGGGGGTGGGGGGGGGAGGGGGTCTGCTGGGTTCCTGTCTCACCTCCTTCAGGTCAGTGCCCCCATCTCTGCCTCCTCCAGAGGAGGCCTTTCCTGACCCCCAGGAAGAAAGGCACCCGCCCTCTGTACCCCTGGCTTCCCGCCTCCCCCCCACCCGTGTCGGTTTATCCTTTTCCCCGCTGCGTGCTCCCCTTCCCCCTGCCTGCTCAGCACACTGTCCTCGGGTAGCCTCTTTGTTTCTGTCGTGACGTCACCCTGCAGCTCGAGACCGAGGACTGACCTGCAGTGAGCACTTCATAAAGATCTGTCGAGTGGATGAATGAGAATTCGGGTTCCCTCTGCAGCAGGGTAGAACCAGAAACAAGTTCTCCAAGTTTTAGTAAAACTGGCTCGCAAAGCCTTACCCGTGCAGAGGCATAGAAATGTTTCCTTGCCCTGGCCGGCTGGCTCAGTTGGTTGGAGCATCGTCCCGTACACCAAAAAGTTTGTGGGTTCAGTTTCCGGTCAGGACACGTGCCTGGGTTGTGGGTTCAATCCCCAGTCAGGGCACGTACAGGAGGAGGCAACCAATTAGGGTTTCTCTCTCTCACCCCCTTCTTCTCTCTCTAAAAAATCAAGGAACATAGCCTCGGGTGAGGATTTTTAAAAATTCTTTACTTATCACCCAAACTCCTACAGCGTAATCCCAGTGGAATTTAATTTTACTGTGGCCTTCAAACTCCTCAAAAACAGCCATTCCTTCTTTCCCTGGCTCTGGTTTCAGACTCTGAGGGTAGACTTCCAGATGTTCGGTTTCTCCTCCTAAGCCTTCTCTCCCTCTCTCTTTCCAACGGGGTGGCCTCATACAGGCCTTTAACTTAGGAGCTGTAGATGATTTCACTCGCCACCCCATTTTCCGTGGGCCGTTTGATTCTCGTTACGTCAACTGACCCAATTAGTGTGTATTAAAGTTATAGAAGGTAAGCATTTTTGAAGAAGTTGCCGTAAACCCTGAGGGCAAAAGGTAAACATCAGAATCCTCCGTGGAGTCCCTGTTTTCAGAGATGCTCAGCAGTTATCTTAAAGGGAGAATTATTTAAATGCCCAGACTTGAGTGTGTAGACGTTCCTTTTGGCTCCTTCCTCGAGTCTGTGTGAATGTGGCCAGACTTCAGTGGGCATGAGAGATGTAGAGCTACGGCACGGATGAGGGGTAATTTTGATTCCCTGTCGTTTTTGCCTCATGAGCTGAGATTGGAGCTGAGTGCTCACGTAAGGCGTGACCCTGCCACCATACAAACCCCTCCAGAAATCAGAAATGTGGCTAGGTCTCACCGTGGAAGACGGAAGCTTCCTTAGGTAATCAGGTTTTAGAAAGAGATCTTACGCGGATGAATAGGAAATAATTATTTTGGAAGTAACACTTTGAGGAAACTCTCTCTGAGTTGACATAGATTTAAAGATGTCTCACTGTGGGCGTGGACTTGACTCGAGAGTGTGAACCCCATTGCCTCTTCCTCCCAGCACACTGACGAATCTCAGTGAAGCATAGTCAAGGAATTCATATAATTAATGTCATCACCATTAGCTTATTTTACTGAGCACTTCCGGTGTTCTAGGAACACGGTACATTATCTAATGAAATCATTCCAGTAGCCCTGGGAAGTGGGTGTCACCCCTGTGTCAAGTTAGTTAGGTGCTTTCCAAAGAAGCACATCTCTATGGGGGAGCTTGAAATGATACTGGAGACTTGAAGAGGTCGGATCCTCTCAGGAACAGCTGGGGGTATCAGGGCATCGTGGACCACAACTTGTAGAAATCCTCTTCAAGGCATCCCCTTCCGTGCAGAGTTTCACGACCAAAACAGCAGCTAACCACACCTCCCCCTTCTCCGCCCCTGCGAGTCCTGCACTGGGGCTGGGGTGTTCTTTCTCTGGTCCCCTCTCCCTCCTGTGTGACCTGGCTCCCCAGCGCCCGCCCTGCGCTCCCCGGGACTCTGTCTCTGCGGCTGCCTGCCCTGCTCCACTGGAATTCTGCCGCCTAGGTGTTGTTGCCCTCACCGTACAGAGGAGGACACTGGGTCCCCAAAGTCACCGCGCAACTGCGCACACGGTCACAGAGATGGTATCTGAACCCAGGAAAGTTCCTATTTAAAATCTCAGTCTCCTCAGTCACTGCCTTCTCCGGCCTCCACTTATGATTCAAGAAACCTAGTGCTAAGAGGCATCTTCGGTCCCCTAAGCTCCCTGTCTTACACGGGAAGAAACAGCTGCAGATATGATTTCTTCCATTAGCAACTGTCACCCAGGCTATGGGACCCCCTCTCTTGTCTCCTGAAATCTAGGGGTATGGAAAATGGGGGCAGGTCCCCATCACAGCTCCGGGGCAAGTCACTCACCGAGCTTTCCTTTCTTTAGAGAGCAGCTCTCGGAGTTGAGAGCGCAGAGTCACCTGAAGGGCTTGTTAACCACGCCCAGTCCCCCGGCCCCACCCCCGGAATTCCCGTCCCGCAGGTCTAGTCTGGAGCGGGGCGCGGGGGCCTGCATTTCTAACGCGCCTCTGGGTGGCGCTGTTGTTGGCCCGGAGACCACACGTGGAGAGCTCCGCCTTAGACAGTGGTTTTCCCTCTCTATTACTGCAGACAATCATCCCGCTGCTGATAAATATTGCCAACGTGCAGATCAAAAAGCGCCTCAGCTTGATGTACAGTATCACCAAAGGCTACGTCAAAAGTCAAGAGGACGCCAAATTTTTAGTAAAACAAATTTCTGGCCAAGGATCAATATATCAGGTAAGAGACAAGCACCGGTCCTTTGGCAAAAAACAAAAACAAAAACAAATAATTTGTAAACTAGATGAGGCTTCTATGACTGTACTTTTCCCCTCGGAAAATGTACTTGCTATAACAAATTAATGCTTTCCCTAACTTCTTACAGAAATTGTATGAAATTTTGGAAACCAACAAACGAGATGCCATCAGAGAGCTAGGTAGGTCGCTGGAGAATCTGATTTCCTGGAGTCACACCTTGTGTGTGTGTGTTACCCGCCACTGAGGCAGCTCTGACTCCTGGGGACCCTACCATCGGATGAGTGACGTCCACAGTGTCCCGTCCGCAGCAGCTCTGCTGGGCTCCCGGGCACTCCTCCCTGTGGCTGCTTTTACGGACACAGTCCATCTCATATTTGGTCCCCCCTTCTCCTGGTGCCTTCTGTTTTCTTCCAGCATGATTCTTCCCCAGAGAACTCCCGCTACTCACGGGAAGCCCCAAGCAGGACAGCTTCCGTTTTGGCATGACTGCCCCCAGCAAAGCTTCAGGCTTCATCTGCTCTGGGACCCACCGTCCTGTCATTGAACCCAAGAAAGACCGGTTCATGCTTTCATTCAGTCACACGAGCATCCGTGCACCCATCCCATCCAACCAGCACTTACCGAACACCTGTGACGGGCCCGGCGTGTAAAGCATGCAGGGCCTGGAGGAGGGTGTGAGCATAGCAGTAGGTGACTGCAGAGAGGGAGAGGAGCCCTAACACCTGCCGTGGGAGCACAGAGGGGAGAGTGAGGGGAGTGGGAGATGGGTTCAGGAGACAGGCTCAGATTCCTTAAGGTCGCAGGAAAAAGACATGCGAAAGTTGCCTTCGTGTGACGAAGGGAGGTTTGGTCTGGTCTGGTTTTACTTTGTTTGCAAGGATGCTCAGGGGTGTGAACCTGCGAGGGGCGTCACTTCCTGAGCACCCACAGGCACCCTGCTTGAGCTGAAGCACACAGCAGGGGCCCCGGCATCTTACACAAAGCGTCTTGGGCCTGCTTTCCTCGGAAGGGGCTGTGGGCCAGGCTTCCAGTGTCTGGGAGGAAGTCTGGAATGGCGTGGGCCCTTAGTAGACGGAAATTATTACACAAGGAAGAAAGTAAAGCCACTCTGCATTTGTAACCACCCTGTAAGATGCCATGTGGACTAATAAGGATCATACTTTCCAAATCAAAATAGAAATAACATTGTCCAATGAATGGAATTTCAACTCTGGAGACTCTAAGTCAGAATACTTGGGCCCCGACTCAGAAAATCCAGGGCCCATTTACATGTAGACAGACTTTGATTGCTGTGCTTTGTAAGATTAGGGGCCTGGGAGCTGCTCCCTGAACATGACGTTTTAGATTAGTGTGAAATATTACAAAGTTTCCTTGACCCAGTCCGGCACAAGGGAATGTCTCTTCCCACATCGTTACTGCAATGGATTATTGAATGCTGGTTGTGCCAGGAATGTGCTAGCAGCTCTATTTATAGACATTATCGCATTCGCTGCTCATAACTACTCTGTGAGGTAAACACTATTGCCGTCTTCATGTATGGATGATGACACAGGCTTAGGGAGGTCGGGCTGCCCGAGGTCACATAGCTGGTCAGTGGCGAGTTAGACAGAGCTCAGGCCTCAGACAGAGCTCCTGACGCCAGAACCTGCTCTGGACCCTCCTACTCTTCATGTCGCTGCTCACGGTAGTTGAAAGGGTGACTTGGGCACCTTCCAGGAGTCCGGCATTGTGCCGAACATTCGGATCACAAGGACTGAATGGTCCCAGTGTAAGCTTCGACTCCAGCCCTGCCCATGACTTCTCAGGCCCCGCCCATGACTTCTCAGGCCCCGCCCAGGACTTCTCAGGCCCCGCCCATGACTTCTCAGGCTCCTGAAAGTGGAAACAACACGGGGTTGGGTCTCCGACAGACCCACCAGCCGAAGTCCAGGGACTCTCTGATCCGGTCCTGTATTTGCCTGCCCACCAAAAATTACGTAATTTCTCTAACGCTGTAATTTATATAAAGTTATACGTGGAGAGTGAGACCAGTCAAGTAGGGACGCTGCAGTGGAATGGGTTTCCTCCCAGAGCTACTGTATTTTGCTGGGTATGACGCACACCCACGCTTCATGTGCATTGTGCACAGGAGTATTATACCCATTATTATACCCATGGTATGTGGTCGCATACCCATGTAGAATGCACATCCTTACTTTTCCCTTGAAAATTCAGACAGAAAACTGCACATTATACACAGCAAAATACAGTAGGTCACAGTGCCACCGGCGCTGGGCAGAGAACGGTGTTCTCCTGGCTGGTGGGGCGAGCCCGTTTCCAGTTCTCCCATCCACAGATCAGAGAGGACACTAACTCTGGTCCCATGGCCTCCCACGTTCCGCATGAAACAGGAACGGAAGGGTGTTGCTCCAGCCCTTTGGACGCCGCAGCCCGTTGTACAAGTGTGGGTCGCTGTCGTGGCCACTGCACCGGGGGCTGACCGAGGGTGTCGCCTGCTCCAGGGCTCATAGAGCACGAGGGGCGTGACGTCGTTATCGCTCTGAAGACCAGGCAGGCCATCCAGACGGTGATCACCAAGTCTCTGAAGCACCTCTCCTTCCTGTGGTCCAGGGGCATCATCGATAAGCACGAGGGCGTGGAGATGAATAAGGTAGTGAAGCCATGTTTTCTGCTGCTCGATTCCCTCAGCCAGGCGCCCCCGCCTGCCCTGCTGCTCTAGCCACCTCGTGTCCACCTCTCTCGTGTGCCTGCAGCCTTTGTCGCTGCCAGGGCCACCAGCCCGGGTGCCGCCTGGTGCACCTCAGGTCCAAACAACTTGGTTGCAAGTGAGACAGCAGCCTGAGCTGGGTTCAGCCCAGAAGTGGGTTCGGGAGACTCAGTGTAAGGACACAGAGAGCCTCGCAGAGCCCACAGCCAGGCCAGGTGGTCAGGCCTGGGGAAGGGCCTTGAGTGAGGACTGACCCACCTGGCCTCTGTGGCATCTTCTTTTGGCTCCCTCTGCAAACTCTAGATTTTTCTGCTTCTCTCTCCTCTGGTGGGCCGTGGACCGCCCAGTTCCCCCAGCTGTGGCCGGGGGGTGGGGAGTCACACAATGTTAGCGTGATGGGGAGGGGCCCACCTGGTGTCCTGGTGGGGTCCGGGAGGGGGCTGTTGTAAGGGGAGAGGAGCAGGGGAGACAACCTAGTCAGTCAGCCGATAAATGGACTTTTGGAAAATTATAAACGCATCTGTGAAAAAATTAGGAACATATGCCAGAGGAAAAAATGTTGCATTCTAGCACTCCACACACTTACCATCTGGACTGTGTGTTTGTGCCAGTAAGATTGTTCTTTCTCTCTGGCACAAGGGGCTGTCTGCTTCTGAGCGTAAAGCAGGAAAGTGGAGGTTCTGGCCCTGCGTCCTTTCTGTGTTGTCCACTGATGAGCTGCTTCTGGGTGTCACAGGCTTTTCCTGGCTACGGATAGCTCCCAGCCACGGCCGACAAGCCCTGGGCTTCTGGACAATCTCTGGACAGAGTGCCCCCTAGTGGCCTCAGCGGGGAAGTGGGGGTGGGACAGGCCAGCTCTCTCCTTCCTGGCTCTGTCTCTTCAGTGTCTTCAGCGTCCTGGCAAAGGACCGAACGGGTGACACGATTTCCCCTTTGTGTCTGTGAGAGGAAAGGAAGGGCCACTTTAGGGTGTTCTTCAAGTTACACCTCTGCACACTTTGTGTTTTGTATTTTTTGCACTTATCACTTTGAAGGCTTTGAATGCTTAATACTCATACATAAATAATAACCCTTATGAGGAGAGAGACTTATTGTTTCCTACTGGTTTGTTTAGAAAGCTCGTGGGTAAACAATCATTCCATAGCTAGTGATTAAGTGCCCACTGGTTGTCAGATTGTCAGCCAAGGAGATGTAATTATTGATCCCAGGGCATAAGGTAGCAGGTAAATCTATTTGACTTAATTAAGTAAATATGTATTGGATACTTACTATGGAGCTCAGGATAATTAACGAATACAATACTGACCCCAAAGTTCACGGGGTCACTTAGGTATTTGTTCATCCAATCAACGAAACTTACGTAGTGCGCAGCGTGAAACACATACGTGAAAATGAAACCACTACAATGCAGTGAGTTCCGCAAGGGAGACCTGTAGGAGGTGCCGTGGGACTCAGACGGGTAAGTGGTTATCTCCTACCTGCTGAGACAAGCCAGAGAAGGCTTCTCAGAGTCCACAAGACTGGAATAGTATCCTCCAAAATTAGAAGGCTTTAAAGAAGCAAACCATACACATAAAAAAACCCGAGAGAACGTGGCATTAAATCACAGAGTAACCAACTATGAAGTTTAGACAATTTGAGAGGAAGACAGGGGAGAATATATATGTCTGTGTGTGTTAACTGGAGTGTAAGGTAAGTTGAATTTTGGATAAGTCAGTGAAAATAGTAATAAGGGGAGAACATGGACCAAAAAAGTTAGAGGACAATTTAAATGGGGTGGAGGAAGCTCTGAGTCAAAAATCAAGGTTAACTTTGCGTAACAGTTGTTTATTTAGATTTCCTTAGTTTTAACCTAATACTCCTTTTTCCGTTATAGGATCTGATTACCATCATTTCACTCGTTCATTTTTAGGTACTTCTTTCCAAAATAAAGACGTTGAACAACTTCCCCATGGCCATCCCGCCCCCTACGCCTGACAACTACCTCCATAAGATTGTTTGGCTGGAGAACAAAGAGGTTCTCATTAAGTTCTTCAAGGTAAACCTTCTGTCTTCTCTTCTGGCTCAGGTGTGGTGCTCATTACTTTTCATGTTTTCCACTCCTTAATGCAAAATTAACAGCAGCAATCAAAGAAAACTAAAGCAAGGATCCCGTAATAGCCAGCAAAGGGTAAGTTAAAATGGAGGCCTAGCAAAAACATTTCATTTTGATCCTAAAAGGCAGATTGTTTTTGTTTTTGCTTTCACAATGGATTATCTGTTTGGGATGAGCTATCTCTGTTACCTGATTGTTACTAGTCCCATCTTATTTTATGCTGTAGAATTCTGGACTTTCAGAGGCACACTCTGGAAAAGACTTGTTAGAGCAAATGTGAATAACCATACAGGCCAGGAGGGCAATATAAAAGTAAAACCGCTGGGTGTGGCGTAGCAGGGAGCGGTGAAGGCTGTCGTGTATTCAAGAGGTCACACGTGGTCTGAAGGCAACTGGGTGTTGCTGTTGGAATCTGGGCTCTTCCAACAAGTATGTATTGAGTATCTTCTATGTGCCAGAGACTATCTGAGGTTTGGGGGAATGGCAGTGAACAAAATAAATGAAGTCCCTGCTGTCATGGACTGTATATTATATGGCTGGAGATGGATACTGACCATACCAACACATACATAAATGCTGTGTAGAAAAGGAATATGGTTGGGCAGCTACTTTATATGAAGTGGTCAGGGAAGCCTGCTCTAGAAGATGACATTTACAAAGAAATCTTAAGGACATGAAGGACCAAGTCATGTGGAAGGGGAAGAACTCCCCAGGCGGGTGCAATGCCCTGAGGTGGAGTGCACTTGGAGGGCTCAAGGACATCACCGAGGCCCCTCGGGGCTGGCGGGGGCAGGGATAGAGGGAGGAGGTGAGGCGGGAGCTGCTGGAGAGAGCCTGAGGTTGCAGAACTTCGTAGGCCGTTGCAAGGACTTGGGCGTTTTGTCTGAATTAAATGGGAACCAGCTGGAAGGTTTGGAACAGAGAGGTGACATGATCTAACATGTTTCATAAGGACCATGTATTGCCGTGTCGAGAAAAGGCTGCGAGGGGTCAAGGGCAAGCCAGGGAGACTAGTAGGAGGCAGTTACAGTGAGGGAGGCAAGAGGTAATGGCAGTTCAGACTTGCAGAAGTGGTGGGAAGCAATCAGACTCTGGATGCTTTCAAGAGAGAGCTGATAGATGCTGATGGAGTGAGTGTGCAAGGGAGGGAGCACGACGTCTAGAATCTTTAGTCTGCATAGAATGGAATTACCATTTAATTAGATGGGGAAGAGAGGATTTACATGATGGTGGTGGGGCAAGAGTTTGGTTCCGAATACATTATATTTGGGAAAACTGTTAGAGACCCAAGTGTGGAGTAGGCGGTTGAAGGGATGACTTGATCCCAGGTGGGAAGCCAAATTGGGGGCAGACATTTTGGAGATGTCAGCACAGAGGGCATATCTAAAGGCTCGAGACTTGAGATAACTTAGGGAATTATTATGGACATCCAAATATTGAGTCCTGGGCTACCCAGCATTTAGGAGTGGGGAGATAAGGAAGAATTAGCAAAAGGAACTAAAGCTAGAAGAAGAGATCAGATTTGTGGTTACCAAGAGTGGGAGGCAGAGGAGGCTGGGAGCATTGGCGGAAGGTGGGCAAAAGGTACAAGCTTCCAAGTTAGGACGCGGTGTACACAGCATGGCGGCTGTGGTTAACCCCGATGCACGGGGTATTTGAACGTTGCTAAGAGAGTAGATCCAAAAAGTTCTCATCACCTGTTAACATCTCTGTTTGATTTTTGGAACCGAGAAAACTCTGGGAGAAAGAATGGCACGTGCTTTACCACAAATGTGCTTGTACTGTGTCTTGTGTGTGATCCAGGCAGGTAGATACACGTGAGGCATCTGTTTGACCATCATGAGGACACGTTCCCTGGTCCCCAGTCGCCGTGGGCTCTCCGGAGCTGGGACTGTCTGGTTCCCTGTGTGCCATTGCTAGTGTTCTTCTTCGTGCCAGACATGTTTGAAATTCTCTTTGGAAATCGGTACTAGCAAGTGCTAACTGTTTTACTATTAAAACATTTTCCTCTACCTAAAAGTTCTTATATTCCTTCTGATTTTTAAAAGGAACTTGAATATGGTTGTGAGTCCCTAAAACGATCGTGAACCTTGGGCACCGTGCCTACGGGGGCTCCATGGGAGACTGAGCCCTGGTGTCTGCCGCTCCCTGCCTGGGACACACTGAGTCCCCGAGCCGCGCCGGGTCCCTGCTTACCTCGAACGGGCGTTCTGTTTGCGTCCAGGCCTTTGCATGCACCGAGCGCTCCACCCTGGATGGTCTTCGGCTCATCGAATCTTGGCTACCTGTAACTCTTCCAGGAGGCCTCAGCTTAGGTGTTCCTTCCTCTGTCAAGTCTTCCCTGGACACCCAAGACACAGTCCTGTGGCCTTTCTGGATTTTTCCAGAATATCCTGTCTCGGTCTCTTTTATCAGAATTATCACACTTTATTGTAAACATCTACCCAACCTAGCATTTATTGGGCGTTTTTATCAGTCATTGTGGTGGGTGCTAATCACAAGTTCTATAGTTTTTTTGTTTTTTAAAATTTTATTTATTTATTTTTTGAGAGAGGGGAAGGGAGGGAGAAAGAGAAGGAGAGAACCAATCGATGTGAGAGAGAATCATCAGTAAGTTTCCTCTCACATGCGTCCCGACCTGGGACCAAACCTGCAACCCAGGCATGTGTCCGGACCAGGAATCGAACCAGCGACCTTCTGTCCTGTGGTACCATGTCCAACCAACTGAGCTATGGTCAGGGCCACAAAGTCTATAGTTTGCTTGCTTGTCCCTAAAGGATAATGAGGCATGTCAGTATGTTATTACACTTCATTAACAAACCAAAGAATCTATCTTTTCTTCATGCTACTGAAAAGCCATTTTTGCTTTCAAATCTTAACTTCTACTTAGAAAAATAGACTATGAACCTTTCGTGTTGATTTTTTTTCTCTCACCTTTTTCCTTTCTTTCAGGAAAGAGCCAGACTCGCCTATTTTGACTACGGAGATGTCATTTGTAAGGAAGGTGAAATGCCACAAGGAATCTACTTAATCATTTCAGGAATGGCGATCGTAAGGAACCATTTATTCTTTACTTAAAACGCATTCGAACTGTGTAACTATAACATAAGGAGAAATTGGGGAACTATGACAGTTTCAAAATTTTAACATGATCTCTTGTGCGAGGGAAGCCATTTCGGAGTGAACCCTGCGGCCGAGAGATGGCGCTGGACCCAGTATCTGGGAGGTGCTCCCTGTTGACCGAAATGCTTGCGTAGTCACTACTCATCCCTCCCTGCGGCACTGGGAGGAAGCAGGCTCTTCCCTGACGTTCGACTGAGGAGCCCAGTACTCAGCATGGCTGAGCCCCTGACCTAGAGGAAAGCAGTCAGGACCGAGGTGGCTCATCCTCTTGGAGGTCAAAGTAGGATGAGGATGGAAAACACCACCTTTCACTGACCCATGGGAGGCTTGTGGGTGACCGGAGAAAGATGGCATAGAGGGGCAGGGACAGGAATCCCTGAGAATCCACACGCTGGTAGCCCCATGGGGGAGCCCCAGCTCCCGACCCACGTCCTTCCCAGGTCAGGTGCGGTTCCAAGTGACAAACCCTTATTGCGAAGTAAATAATGTATTTGGCTCTCTGTTTTTCCGAGTGGGTATTTCAGACCTTAAAGCCACCCAAGTTGATCAGGGAAGTCAGCTGTTATGATAAGCCTGGTATAATGCAGACGCGTGCACTTAGTAAGCTTCTGGCACTGTCGAAGTCGAGCACATGCTGCTTCTGTGCTGCCACGCAGCGGGCTCTGCGCCATCTCGGCACAGAGTTGGCAAAACAGACAAAGGTCCCTGCCTCCTTAGAGTTTCCTTTCTAGTGGATGCATGGAAGGACATGGGACATGGAACAGAATATGTGAGTGAAGTAGGTAGTATGTTAGAGGCGATGGACAGATGAGGAGGCTGGTTGTAATTTTCGAAAGCGCGGCCAAGAATGGCGACAGGTCGTGACATTTAATCCTTACGACAGCCTTATCTTTCAAGGCAACTGGTGTGCACAGAGCAACTCACGTGTCCCTCAAGGGCCCATCGTGAGAGTCCAGGGGGGCTTCGAGCCCAGGGGGTCTGTCCCCAGTCTCCGTGTCTGTGTCCTTAGCCACTGCATTATGCTGCTCTCGTCCGAATCCACGTGCTGATCGGCTGCGCTGAGCTCCTGCCGGAGTCTGTGCCAGAAACCTACCGCCACCAGTGCTTGTTAGATGAGT
This sequence comes from Phyllostomus hastatus, assembly GCF_019186645.2. Classification (NCBI taxonomy): domain Eukaryota; kingdom Metazoa; phylum Chordata; class Mammalia; order Chiroptera; family Phyllostomidae; genus Phyllostomus; species Phyllostomus hastatus. Next base: position 5,359,565 of record NW_025333833.1, on the reverse strand, counting down.
CAAGTCAAACTCTCAAAAGCTGCCACACACGCGTTCCTTTGGGGAGTTTTCCTGCCACAACGAGACTGACTGAGGCTTCTTAAAATAGAAGTCCAGGGAGACTTTGGCTGAAGATGTTACAGGAGTGTTCTGTACGAGCCAAAACAAACCACCAAATTCGGCGGCGTGGTCTGTCGCCTCACTGCCCCGTGGGCCGGAAGTCCTGCGGGCTCAGCTGGGTGTCCTAAGACGCTTCCGTGGGGTCTCACGAGGCCAGAGTCAAAGGGTCCGCACGGCAGGGTTCCCTTCCGGAGAGAAACCGGGTGCCAACTCCGTTTCCAGCTCCCCTGGGGCTGTTGGTGGCATCCAGTTCCTTCCAGCGGTGGGACAGGCATCCCTGCGTCTTTGCAGCTGTCGGCCGGGAGCCAGCTTCAGCTCCCAGGGCTCCTCTTGGGCCCTTGCACACGTGCAGGCACACGCACATCTCACACCCTCCCGTCTCTCTGAGGAGCCCCGCTTCCTTCCCCGCCGTAGAAGGCTCTTCTGATCTCGGTGGGCTCCCCAGGGTCATCCGGAGTCAGCTCTTTAAGACCAGGGGACTGGCAACCTGGATGCCGTCTGCAAGATCCTTTCACAGCGGTACCTAGACTCGGGAGTGATGGGAGAACACAGGGTGGTCGCGGAGGGGCTCCTTTAGAGCGCTGCCCGCCCCCGCTCAGCGGGCCTTTGAGTGAATGGCATTCGGGATGACACGTGAAACGTGCAGGTCCTTAGGAAGCATGAACGCCTGGGAGAGCCTGGATGGGAACCCCCGGGAGCGGGTGTGCTTTTCACAGCGACTTCTTCAGGGGCCCTCCGTTCCCTGTTTTTCCTGTGTCTCCAACGATAGTCTTGCCCTTCGATGTTTGGAGCTAAGCTTTCTGGAAAATTCTGTCGTCTTTCTGGTGGACTCCTGCAGCTTTCTCCTGAAGTCCGAGACCTCTCTTTTCCCCCACCCCCCATGCCTGCCAGTCCCTTGCCCGAGGGAACTCAACCCTCTGTGTTCACCCTAAACCCTTTCTCTTTTGTCAGCTCCTGGCAACCATTCTTACGCATCTTAAAGGGGAACAAGGCTTTTAGTGAGGTCATGGCTCGGTTGGGAGGCTTATGAGTTCATGATGTCTGATTTATGCATTCTTGCAATCGAAAGGTTTTCTTTTTTTCCACCCGAGCCACTCACCCATTATGATCAGACTCTCTGACAGACTCAGAGAGGGAGTCACCTCAGTTGCGGGTGGCAATTACTACTTTTGGCGGGGGTTCACCCAAGGAAGGCTTGTTAGCCGACAGCTGTAAAGCTGAGGACTGGAAGCCATCCGTGCCTCAGAGAGTCGCGATGTGAAAGGAGCGGCGACTTCTGCGAGGCCTAATTCCCACGGGACAGGATTCACAGAGCATCTTTTCCTTCCACTGGAAACGTCGCCAGCAGGAGTGGGGGTCCCCAGCGGGCAGCTCGGGGGTGCCTCACGTTGCGTTTCCCCCTGCAGCTGCACAGCCCCCCTCCTTCCTTCGGAATCAGCCACGCCGTGCAGGCAGACAGGACGTCCCAAACCGTGTTCACCGAGTACTGCACCTGCGGGGACATCATCGGGGAGCTGAGCTGCCTGCTGAAGCGTGAGATCGAGTACACCGCCATCTGCGAAACCATCCTACAGGTGGGGCCCCGGGTCTGTGCGTGTCGTGGGTCATCCGTTAGCGCCTCCTCGAGGACGTGAGGCACCGTGGTGTGTTTCCCTCCTTGGGGTTCTGGTGTATTCATTCTTCAGTCACCGAGCAGCGACTGCCGAGGCAGACCCAGCGTCTGCCGTCCTGGCTGCGGGGTCCGGAGCGAGGTGTTTTTAGGCCCTGTGGGTCTTTGTGTCCTTGTTCATGAGAGAGGAGTTCATCTAACTTCTGCTGTCATGAGGACTGGGGAAAATGCCCGTGTGAAGCGCCTGGCGCTCAGCAAACGGCCCGCATTACGGAAGCGGCGTTCTCAAAGATGGCCTGTTTTCAAATCCCCTTTCTTCCGTTTCTCACGTGCTGTGTAGGGTGCCGTCTATTCGACAAGTCAGTAACCCGATAGTCCGCTAGCTGTGGGGGCGTGCAAACAGAGTTCCTGCTGACGAAGAGTTCTCAAGCTCTGGGGACTCCCAGAGGGCGCGGGCGGGACCAGGGTCTGCGGGGTGTCTGTGAGGGGGTGCGGCCCTGTCCGGTTTGCGCCGCCTCCTTTCTGGAAGAGGCGAGAAGGCACGCATTTGGTCACGGGGCTGGGCCGAACTCACTGAGGTTCGTGGAGTGTGACTTCTGAAAGCGCGGTCTCCCCGACTCCAGGCAGCAGTTGCCTCTGGAAACGAAGAGTAGACGTGAGCCCACGTTCCCCGCTGTGGCGGTGAAAGGGGGCAGGTTATGGGCTTAGTGAGCTCCCGAGTCCCGGGCCCGGGAGCCCTGTCCACATCACAGCCGTGGACGAGTGTGCGTTTTCCCGGCCTGTCAGCAGGTCTGTAGCTTTCATCAGATGGCCACTTGTGTTCCTTTGCACACGACAGACAGCGTCTCCAACAATACCATGCTTTTGAATGGCGGGGCATCATTCTTACACTGGAGGTGATGCTTTTCTGCGAGGCGCGGTGCAGGGTAAGCCTGCAGGCGTCTCGTGTCCTGCGGGTCCTGTGTCTCTGTTCCGGAGCCAGCCCGCCGCTCGGCCCTTGTGGTTGCAGGCCTGCTTCATCTCCCTGGAGGACTTGTACGAAGGCTTCGATGTCTTCTGGCCGTTCCTGGAGTACAATATCTGGCTGAAGCTCGCTCTCATGATCGCCCACCAGTATTGCGAATCGGCTCTGATCAACGAGGTAAGTTCCACAATGAACGTACGCGAACGAACTTTCATTCACGGCGCTTCTTTTTACAAAACGCACTTCGTATTTTGGGGGACAAAGGCAGAAAGGAAGGTCATGCCGGCTCTTCTAAACTCAGATTCCAGAATTTATTTGCTTGTGTGTTTGTTTCTTCTAATTAAAGTAACCCGAGCCCCTGTGCTGGTTTGCTGGGCCCGCCCTGACAAAGCACCACTTGTGCACAGAGCCTGAGCGCTAGAGCAACAGAGGTTTGTTGTCTCCTGGTTCCTGGGGCTGGGAACCTGAGACTGAGGTCTTGGCAGGGATGCTCCCGCCTGAGGGCTGTAGGGAGGACCGGCCGGGGCCTGCCTTCTCGGCCTGTAGGTATGTCTTCATCTTCCCACGGAGTTCTCTCTCGGTGCTTGTCTGTGTCTGAATTTCCCTTCTGTGTAAAGACTCCAGTCATGTTGGATTCGGGGGGCCGCCCCCCTCCAGTGGGACCTCATCTTACCCCTCAGCAGTTGCGTCTGCAACAACCCCACTTTCAAACCGGGCCATGCCCGGAGGTCCCGGGGGTTAGGGCGTCAACGGAGGAATTGCAGGGGGACCCAGTTCACCCCATCACAGCTCCCTTCCAGCTCTGATGTCTTTGGTTCGGAGCCTCGAAGTGCGCCTCCAACTGGTGGCCTTGCTGTATTTGATTTGGCTTTTCGTCCCGTTTGTCCTCTTGCTCGGCTGGATGAGTGATTGCTCGCTGCACAGCAAAACCTCTGTGTCTTTGACTCTGGTTCTCGTGCGAAGGGAAATCCAGGAGGCCCAGCTCGCTGACTGGCCTGCTGCGGCCGCGTGGGGCTCACGCAGGCCCCCACGCCAGCCTGGGCCACCCTGGGCCACCCTGGCCAGGACTGTGCCACAGAGACAGCACAATTCTGGGTTCAGAATCTCGGCGGAACTCTCCGTAAACTCTCCGTCTTGGTCCGCAGGCTCCTACGCCTTTTGACACCTTCAAAGAACTCAGCCACATTGCGAGTTTTCTTTCTTCTGGGTACCATGTAGCATTGGGTACGGTTTGTAGGAAAAACGTAATTTCATTGTAGGACTTAACGTTTGAAAAGTGCGTGTCACTCAACGTGGCGTACGTGGAGACATTGTCCACTTGTAACGAGATGACTATGAACTACGCCATCATGAAGCTGGTGATTGTCGTGTACGGCAGCGTCATTGACACAAACACAGAGGTGCCGTATCTGGCACCTTGCATCCTACCTAAAACCTGTGAGCAGGTGAGGAGGGCCCTTTCTACGGAGTCATTTGTGTTCCACGGGGCCCCGTAGTGACTCTAAAACTCACCCCACCCCCTGAAAAACCTGCAGTTCTCACCTGCCCTTCACACGAGGGTCGGAAGGCACCCAGGGCTTCGTGTGCTGGTGTGCGGGCTGTGCGGGCACTAGGGTGTGACTGAGGGGCAAGTGGGGGCCGGAGTGGCCTGCTCTCTGCTTGCCACGCCGCGTGCCCTGGTGTGGCGCCGTGCCTCCCCAGGGGAAGGATGCCCGGGGCGTGCCTTTCCTAGTTCCCACCAAGGCAATGACACCGTGGGCCCGCGTGGTTCTGGACGTATCTGTGCTGATGGATTGATAAGGGAGCGGAGTCGGGGCCAGGCCACTTTGTGGCCACACTAGGGGCTGTGGGCACAACTGGGCAACAGGCCCTGGGCCTCACTCACGTCTCTGTAACAAAGGGGAGGTGTGAGCACCGAGCAGGTAACGGGGCCTGGGACGAGCAGACGCAGGGTCCCTGGTAGGCCACCCGCTGATGGATCATGGGGGGCGGGCAGGAGGCCTGAGAAGAACTGACGAGCTCTAATCTGGTAGCGGAGTTCCCTGCCCACACTTTCTGCCTGGTCAGCCTGGGAAAGCCATCCATTTCATGAAAGTCTGTGTCCTGGCACCAGTGGTAAACCTCCTAAAAAGTGCGTTTGCCTCATTTTTAGCATCTTTATTTTGTACCTCTCGACAATTCAGAGGATGAAGGCAATGTTTTTTTTTTTTAATGGAAAATGAAAACCTCTTTAGCTTTGAAAGAAGGGGAGTGAGGGGGGGACCCCAGCAGAGTGCCCACGGTGGGGGTTGCAGAGGCACCAGGGTGTGGGGGCAGGCATCCTCGGACTGAGGGCCCGACCCCTGTGCCCACAGGGTGCGTGTGCACCAGCCAGCTGCCTCTGGACGCTCAGGGGTCGCGTTAGGAAGGTGAGGACAGTAGCAGCAGTGACCTCGTAAGGTTGTTGGGAGGGTTAAATCAGGTAGCATGCGGTATCTAGAAATGACAGTTACTGCCACTTGTCTGCTGCTTGTGTTCTGGGAGGGCAGGTGTTGCGGGAAAAAAACACCAAGACAAGAGGACCCTCCTGCCCCGGGGGAGGAGGTGGGGCCCTGAGCCCCTGGATGTCTGTGTGGAAGTCAAGGCAACTTGGTGGCGCCTGGGATTCTGCTTTAAACCAGGAATGTCCAGTCCGGTCACAAGTCAGGTGCAGCAAATTCCTTCCTGGTGTCTGTTTGTGAGCAACAGCTAACTTGCCAGTACCAGGCTTTCCAAAGCAACGTTAACGAGGATGTGTAGTGAGGAAGACAGAGCTTCGTTAGGCTGGAGGCCCAGTTCTAGGTTTGGGCTAATTCCTCGTATGCTTCGGAAAGGTTAGGAAGCAGCCAGCTTAGAGACCAAAGAGTGTGCCTCTGACTAATTTGGACTTTTCTCCTTTAGGTTCAGGGAACTTCAGATTTAAGCAAGCTTCTGGTTATCCAAGCATCTCAGCCTGCCGAAGGTAGTAACTCCAAGGTCATGGGTAAGGAGGGGGGCCTTTAGTGGTAGGAAAACCATGGGGAAGGAATTTAGGTAAATGGAAAATTCAGTCAGTTTGAAGACAATGGTTTGAGGGCATCGTGTGGGCTGACCTCTAATCCCCATTCTCGGCCCGCCCTGACGGCCACCTGGCTTCTGGGAGGTCATGTATCAGAGAGTTCCAGGTGGTCCTTTCCGCTCTGTGACCCCCCCCTCCTCCCGCACACACACACACTCTTGTTAGGGAGGGCAGGGCACCTTCTACCTGTGACTCCGTTCCTGCCCTTGTAGGCTGGAGCCACGCAGCAGGATGGGGCGGAGCGGGAATGGGGAGGGGACAGACTCCCATGGTGGGCCCAGGCGTGGGCAGCTGGCTTGCTCCCACCAGCCCAAGGGACAGTGGAGCCCGACCCAAACCACGGGCGATGCCACAACTCAGAGGACTTGCTGTGCGGTGGACTTCGATGGTCACTAAGCAGTCACAGTCCCTGAATGTGTGTGAGCGCCCAACTGCACGCAGCACAGTGCTAAGCAGCACGCGAGGAAGCCTCGATGGGAAGGCCTTGCCCCGGAGGAAAAGCACTCGAGGTCTTTCCTTCAGCGCTGGCAGCCCTGCCTTACGGAGCCCATAGCCCGTTGGCATTGTTCTCCCAGCTGCCCCAGCTCCAAAGCACTGGCCCTGGACTTACTCCGCTAATTAGCACCATCCCCAGTGGTTCCAATTCGTGTGGCCTGCTAGCTTAGTCATGATGCAGTTCTTAATGAACGGTTCATTAGGGGTGGACAGTGTCCACGATTTCAAATCGTGTGCCTAAAGTGACGTTTCGTTAAGAGTTTACATCTCATTAGTTCTCATTTGCATAATCCTTACAAAATGTGGCCTCATCGTGTGCTGGGCACCATGCCGAGCACTAGTTGGTGAGCGGGCCAGACAGGGCTCTGTCCTTGTGGTCAGGGAGACAGACGTTCACTGTGTGATTTCAAGTCTCCCCTAGAAGTGAGTCCAACTCAGACGTGCTGGGGGCTCGCTTCCCGGGCCCTGTTCTGGGGTTATACGCAGCAGCGTCTGAGCTGGCGGAGCGCCCTCTGCTGTGGGGGTCCCCTGTCCAAGCTGAGCTGACCGCTGTCCCGCCTTCACGGTCCCTTTGGGTCTGCCCCATGCTGCTCCGGAGCGCTCGTGGGGCATAGCCCTGCGGCAAGCCCCGGACAGCTGAGGGCCGTGAGTCGGAGGCCTTAAGTGGAAACAGGGGACAGGACCCGCTCCTACTGGGTCTGGAGGCCCCCCTGCTTCCCCAGCGACTCCAGAGACGCGGAGGGAAATGCGGCGCTCTGTGTGGACGGGGTCCAGCCCACACGCTGGATTTGACCCACATGCGTGTTTCCTTTGACCATTTTAAAATTAGTTGCCGAGTAGAAACATTTTTTAAAAATCCAGATTTTGAACTTTTCTCGAAAAAAAATCAGAAAGTCCGCCGACACTTGGTCCTCACTGCTGTAAGTGGCAACAGTCAGAGCTGAGCACCCGCGGCTCCCACTGGGCACATGGTTGCTCCCCGGGTCGCCCGGCCGCAGCTCCGCTGCCTCTCCTCGCAGGCCCAGCCCCCCGCGACCACGAGGCCGCCCTGCCTGCTGGCCGTCCAGTTGCTCAGTCCTGTCCTGGACTTCCGGGGTCCCATTTACCAACCTCCCTGCGGGGAGAAAGTCAGGAGCCCGCTTGGACGGGAAGGAAAGGGGAGACCTACAGGGAGAAAGCAAATTGATACTTCAAAACATTCCGCCACTTTGATTCTGAAACTCCTAACTTGCCTTTCCGTTTGGTGCATGTTTTTGAATAGGCACAGTCAACACCAGTCCTCACATGACCAGCAGAGAGTATAACTGGAAGAGAAAAGAGGAGGTAATGAACTGGACACTTGGATTAGATTTTTTCTTATTGTGAATACTAAATGACCAAGCTGAAATACACGGTGAAGTCACGTAGCAAAATGTGGCGGTGGTAAGAGACTATTAGTGGCGACTCATTGATTTGGAAAAATGAGGACCAAGTTCACCTGAGTTACTCAAAAATTAAAATTGCAGCATATTTTTTCAAAGATGTCATTTTGCCCCACCTCCCCTCTCTCCCCCTTTCTTTCCACCTTCCCCCTGCCCCTGATGTTTACTTTAAAAGCAGGGACCTCTGGGGTTAGGGTTGGGGAGGGTCACTAGCATCTGAGTCTCCCTGGTCCCCCACTGGAGTCTGCATGCCCCATGCATGTGCGGGGCAGTCACGGACCCAGGGTGCGGGGGGCCCCTGGGGCCGCAGGCTGATCGTGGGCACCTTCCTAGAAAGTCAGTTTTCCTTGATGATCTTTGCAGGAAAACGTTAACTCATTTAACTGCCAGGTTATTGAAAACATTTTATATGAAAACAAGCATTTTAGAGCAGGATGACAAATTTGCATGGATTTTTAAGATAAAACAGGAGGCCCCAGAACACTTTGTTATGGAGTCACTTCCGCTTGGCCCCCTAGGTCTTTTCCTGCTTTCCTCGGCTGTCGGGGCTGATCTAGAGAAGTTTCAGACGTGCTGGGAGCCCTGCCTGGAGCTGGCGCGGGCGAGGGCTGGTCGCCTCGGGCCGGGACAGGTGGAGGCCAGTCTGGTGGGGGGAACGTAGCCTGCAGGGCACATCGCTCAGGGGTCTCTGCGAGGCACCCCGGCGGAGCGCACTGGGGCCCGAGCCCACTGATGAGTGGGGAAGAGGGCACTCGGACCGAGTAGCTGGGCACTCAGCAGAGGCCGAAGTCGACCAGGCAGCTGTAACGGTGCCATGGACAGGCTTTGGGGGCAATCAGCACCCTCCTTCCCCTTCTTGCCCAGGGACCCCAACTATGCCCTCTGAGTATGGTGTGCTTGAAGCCCACCACACCCCCAGCCTGGGCCCGCCACGGTCATTTCTGACAACCCAGGTGGTCTGCGGTGTCTGTCTTGGGGGAAGGAAAGTGGCATTGTCCAAACTTAGGGCTAATGGTCCCTTTAAACAAAGCGACTCAATTCTTTTTAGGCATCTTCTTGTTTCCTCTAGAAACCGTATATCGTAAATGGGAAAACAACTTGGGAGTCAAGTAACTGGGTTTCTTGTTTGTCTCTGTTTTTTCCAGGCTCCATTGTTTTTAAAAATTCTCCTTCCAACTTAGGAAAGACATTCCCAGTTACTCTGTGATCAGTCACAAAGTTAACTAGAATCTAGTTCTCCTACCAATTCTCTTTTCCTTAAGAGACAGACTGCCTGAATTGAATGAATGTAGCATCCCTTTAAAGCTGACAGTGGGCAGCATGGAGATGCACAGTTATTTACTGACACTGTATCGCTCCAAGTCCTTAACATGTGAGATCTCTTAGAGGGAATGTTCCAGATCATAAAATGGAAACTTTTCCTAAGTTTTCTGGTTGTACTTAGTTTTTTTTTTTTCTCAAATGCCCTTAGTCTAATATTTTACTTTTGCCTTTCTTTTCTAGTTGGAAACTGGACTCCATTATAGAAAACGATACTAATGGTGCTTAATGTGATAAGTGAAGTCAGTCAGGTTCAAGACCAAGCCAGCATCCTGGCTCAAGGGCCGAAGGATTATCTGATGAGAAGTTTACTTAGAAGCTGCTGAAACAGTTCACTGCTGCATTTATTTTATAAGCAGTTGGTGGGCTGCTACAAAAGTTCCCATTTGAAGTAGCTGCATGATGCCTGAGCTGTTTAAAAATTCTTCAGGATGAGGTAGCCCCGGACTCATGGCCTGCCAAGTGAAACGCTGACAGCAAGTTACAGTAGAACACAGGTTGTTAAAAGCACCATACAATATATTGCCATCTAAAGCATAGAACCTATAACTCTGATTTGTGATATTGGTAGAATTAGTGCCCTGCTAACATTTTCTAAAGTTACTCCCTTCCTCCCCAATTCAGTAACTATTGAAAAAAAAATGGAGCGATGTCTCATCTTAGGTACTGAAAGCAAAGCTGAGAAGTTAACAGGCTTACATTACATAATACACTGTTCGATACTCTTTTTGTTTTATTTTTAAAAGTTGAATAAAGTTGAATTTTATGGTGTGTTTACTAGACTCCATTGTTTACCTACAACAAAACTTTGGAGGAACACAAGGCCCTCTACTCTAGGGAAAACCACAGGAGGAGGAGAAACAAGGGAGAAGGCCCTGCCTGTTTATGAAGGACCTCTGGGACACCCAGCATGTGGGGCAGTGTGTTTCGGAGTGGCTGCGGAGTGAGTGCCCGTGTGTCAGTCATACTGGGTGTGGCTGCACATTCCAGAAACCCCGTGTGGCTTCGTTCTTCTGCTCTAACCAGAGGTCTGGAAACAGGCAGGCCCGGACCGGCGCGGTGGCTTGTGGAGCAATCACAGCCCCAGGGTGCTCTCGGCCTCCCCCTCCTGCGTCCTCGGCCGGTAACTTGGATTCTCAGGCCCGAGTGACCTTCATCGGTAACTCCAGGCATCCTGCAGGCGTTCCATTCGGACGCGTGGCTTTCTCCTCCGAGGTTTTGCCTTTTCCTCAGGAAGGGACCCCACCCAGGGCAGCTCTGTCACATGCCCACACCTAGCACCTTAAGATGAATTTTATCCAGTGCCTCCCCTTGCCGACCTCCATACGACCTGGGTGTCTTTAGTAAAGCAGGGGAAATGGATACTGGGCGCGGTGCCCGCTGTGCCAGGCATCACGGTCACTTGGGTGTCAAAAGTGCGGACTTCCGGCCACTGATAGAAGCAGTCTCTGGGGTGGGCCCGGGGCTCTGCATTGTAACACGTTCCTCCCGTGCTTTAATGCGTTTGAAGCTTGAGAGCTGCAGTCCGGGGACTGAAGTAGCAGCAAACAGATGTCTGCCCTCCAGTCTCCCGAGGGAGGCCCATCGCCCTGCGCTGGAAACAACTCCAGGACGATGCCGCGTGCATGTCCACTAGGACGCTTTCGGCCGCAGGGACCAGGAAGCCCAACTCGGAAAGGCCTCGACGCTACATACAGGGATATATTATTTTATGGTGTGGAAGTCACGAGGTAGGACAGTTTGCAGCCCGTAGTCTCAGTGAAGTTGATCAGAATTTTTTTCCTCTCCACTCTGCTGTTGACCTTTAGTCCCTTTGCACGGCTGGCTCCCCGCTCCCAGCAGCAGTCAACGCCTCGTGTTTTTCTCATTCACATTCAATACGAGACTAAAAAGAAGGGTTTCCAGTTACTTTCAAGAGTGAGAAAGACTTCTGCCAGAAAGTCCCATGATCCTCTGTTTTTCTCCTCCCGGACAACTGAACCAATCACGGAAAAGCAGGTGGTGATGACCTCTCACCCAGTTAATGTGCCATTTAAGCGAGAACCAGCTGTGTTTCCTGAAGTCACATTGCCCCAAAGGGGTGGGGTCCAATGGAGTAAATCACTAAGGCCAGTGCACTGCACCCAAACTGGCATCTTGACCTGGTCTTTTAGACCCAGCCAGTCTGGCTCCTCAACCCTTCCCCGAGCTTCTCAATGCAAATTCCTGCCCTTAGGTTGGAGGTGAAACCAGGTCTGTGGCTAGTCCACACAAGAGCCGCAGTTAATCCTTTGCTCATCTTCTAAGACTATCTAGTAGCCAGAGCAGGTGCTGCTGCTTTGAAAAGCCACCTGGACTGCCTCTCAAATTCCTAATGCTTCTCTCAGCCACCACGGTCACAGATTAATTCACTTGCAATTAATCAGTCTTTGCACACACATGCACTTTACTTTCTGTGAAAACTGAATGCAACACTTCTTGACAGGGGGTGTCTACTCTCCATTGTCCAAGTGTGTTAAGATATACTTAGGATCAGCCCTGGCTGGCGTAGCTCAGTGGATTGAGCGCGGGCTGCGAACCAAAGTGTCGCAGGTTCGACTCCCAGTCAGGGCACATGCCTGGGTTGCAGGCCATAACCCCCAGCAACCGCATATTGATGTTTCTCTCTCTCTCTATCTCCCTCCCTTCCCTCTCTAAAAATAAATAAATAAAATCTTTAAAAAAATATATACTTAGGATCACTTCTACCCAGAAGTACATTCATCATGTACTCTTTTATAATTGGAAAAGTATTCATTCAACAAGCCTCCTGGCTGCTTGGTAGCACAGCCAGAACTCAATTTGAGGGCACAGAAACCCCTTTTCTTTGAGCCTTTAAAGTGTTTTTATGTTGACATCAATGAGTAGTGTGGATACAGGTGAACGAAACACCAAGGGCTGGCGCCCAAGTGAGGGGTGGGGAGGGGCAATCATCTGTTGGGGGAAAAGTTGATGAATTCCATTTTGATTTTGCTCATTCAGTGGCCAAGATCCTGGCAGTAAAGACTCAAGTGTGAATAATTAACGTTGGCTATTCAGACATTGAACTGTCACTATGATGAGGACGTCACTATGGCGTGGCCGACGGGCAGCAGAAGAGAGAACAGCAAGGGACCTAACAGGTAGGTGACCGGAGACAGAGCCAGGGGTTCGTCATAGAGATGCTTTCGGGACCAGAGAGCGTTCGTTGAGGATAAAACACACTGTGACCTGAAGAGAGAGAGCAGTAAGCCAGCCCTGCCGGTCCACGTCAGACCAGCGTTCCCCAGGATCCGGTGAGGACTTGGGGTGTTTACCTCCGTCCTCACCTTTATAGCGTCAGCCACCTCATCAAGGAAACGAAAGGCCTAATGACTTCTCCAACACCTGGCACCAGGGGTGAGGGCTTACGGCATTTTACTCAATAAAAACACGGAGGGCTGCCTGCAAGAGGCTGTGCCAGGTGTGCGGCACTTCTTTCTACACCTGGGGTGGACTAGCACTGCGTGGGTCCGAGAGACCATGAGTCTGGAGTACAAAGCACGCGTGTACCATTAAGCTCAAGATTCATATTCTGAAGCTCCGCAATCCCATTAAGGCATTTGGAGAGCTTGTGACAGCAGGAGTCACACACTCAAGGGACTGCAGGACCCAGGCAGGTGCCTTGAAAGAGCAAAGTGGGCCGGGTGCCACGGTGAAGTCACAGGAGGTCAGCTGCGCCTGCCTGTTCGTCATCAGACATTTCGAGTCTCTGCCTTCACGCCCATCGAGGGAACCTCTGCTCTCAGGACACCAGGCTGAGTGTTGCAAAATGTGACAACAGAGTTCTCTGATCCAGTTTTAACGAAGGGTTTATTTGCTAGATCCCCCAAAAGCAACGTACCACCCCACCCCTAGCAAGGACAGTTCTATAAACAAACATTTTCGGTCATCCACTCCTCCTTTCCCCAAGGCGACCCCTTTCTGTGTCCGCTGCGACGGAGCGAATGACCCCCGGAAAAACTAGCTGTGAAAGGCACGTGGCACTGTCGTTCTGTTCCGACACCTGTGCAGGTAAGTGGAGCCTTTCCTGTAGCCTCCCTCTTTTGATAGAAATTTATTGAGAAATTTTCTTAGCAAAATATTTAAACGCCCCTCCCCCTGCTGACCCCACGTCAGTTACCTGCCGGAAAAGTATAGAATTGAAAAGTTTTTTTCTCCCTTAGCTGTGATCAAAACACTGAAAACGGAAGAATCTCTGGTTACTCTGTCTTCTAGGGTCATGTACGTAAAGAGACTGACAGAGGAAAAAGAACCTCAAGTTCTGCGGCTCCCCAAAATGGGAAACGGAAGAGAGGGTTTGGTAAGAGCAGCTCAAAAAACTGACGGTCACTCCGGGACGGGTCCTCCCTCATCCATCAGAAACCCTGCAGAGATCCAACAGCATCCGAGTCTCAAGTAATGACCACATCTCAAAGAGAGCCAGGAGAGAGCGCTGAGATAACGGAACCGAACAGAATGCGGACGAAGGCACGAAGCAAAGAATCCCGTGGAGTTTTTTTTTAGTGCCATTTTCATTTAATAAGCCAGTAGGACAGCAGCCTAAAGCCCGTGGCTGTGACCACAGCGGGATGTTTTGACGGAACTGCCTCAGGACACAGGCTGGAGAGGGTGGGCGGCTGGCACGCCCTGGCTCCCAGCACCAGCCCCCCGGGGCAGGCCTACGGCTGGGGCGTGTAGCGGAGGTATTTCTTGCCGGACGGGAGCTCTTTGGTGAAGACTCCTTTAGGGAAAAGTTCCTTGGCTTCCTCTTCCGACATGGTTGGAATGACCATCACGCTGTCTCCGACCTAAGGAACGACATTGAGAACGGTGAAGTTCAACGTTCAAGCCGGAAGGCAAGCGTGAACTTCAGAACCCCAGGCTCGCTGGCTTCCCCGTTCCCTGAACATGCCGGGCTTGCTCCCAGGCAAAGCCTCCTGCCCTAGGGGTCCGGTGGCAGCTGGACGGAAAGACCGCCTCCCCACCTCTGAGCTCCCATCGTCCCCTCCTCTCTCGATGATTCTGCGGCACTTATCGCCACCCAGTGGACTGTACCCTGGCTTACTGTCTGGCTGTACCCGCGGGAATGTGAGTCCCAGGGGGCTGGAACTTTACGGTTGGGTCACAGCTCTGTCTGGGCTCCATAAACGTATGTTCAGTGAACGGATGGAGCATTTTAATCGATCTGCTCAACAGAAAAAAACGAAACCTGGAATACAGGTTAGCGTATTTCCAAAAGGTAGCAACATGAAGATACTCTCGTGCTATTACCCAGGTCTTACCTACTGCAGAGATCCTGGACATTACAAGCTTAGGGACAAGTGTCAGAGAATTCTACAGGGCTTTCATGAAGCTTAAGGGAGGGAAATCCTTTGGAACAGTGAAAGATACTGAGTTTTCCAGCCAGGATTTAAGTTTTGTTGTAAGCATTTTGCCATCAGGGAAGGATTAAAGGTTTAAGAAAAGTCCTCTTATTAGGAAAGGACACCATTCTGACCAATTCATTTGTCCCAACAAGCCAGGAGCTAGAAAGCAATACAGGAAGCCTGTGTTTTATATAATAGTGTTCAAGACCTTGAACATGGCCTCTGAGAGGAGCTTAAACTCACGAGGAAATGAGAGCCATAAACTCACGAGAGCCACGAGGACACACCCCCCCAGTGGACTCGCACGCTGGGAAAGGAGCCCTGGGCAAGAGGAAGCCCGGGGCGGCCACCTGGACGCCAGCCCCGCAGCCTTCCCCGCCCGCTGGGGGCGCTGGGGGCGGCTCTCTTGGCACCTTTACCTTCCAGTCCACCGGGGTGGCGACCTTCTTCTCCGCTGTCAGCTGGAGAGAGATAACCACTCTGAGAATCTCGTCGAAGTTCCTGCCCGTGGTAGCTGGGTAGAGGATAGACAGCTTCAGTTTCTTGTCGGGGCCAAAAATGAACACCTGCAGAGCACACAGACGCATCAGGAGGATGAGTCCTCTGAGTGTTTTTGCTGTGAAAGCCCCTCAGAACGCTCGCCCGTCATTAAAAATGCTCAAGGGGATAGAAACAAAACAAACGAAAAACACCCACACATCTGGAATGACACACCACACTTAATCGGGGGGTGGGGGGAGGGCTGGGATCCCGATCCTTTTCTTCTCCTTGTTATTTTTCTTTTTTCTTTTTTTAAAGATTTATTTATTTATTTTTAGAGAGCGAAGGGAGAGAGAAAGAAGAGAAACATCAATGTGCGGTTGCTGGGGGCCGTAGCCTGCGACCCAGGCATGTACCCTGGCTGGGAATCGAACCTGCGACGCTTTGGTTCTCGGCCCACGTTCAATCCACTGCGCTACGCCAGCCAGGGCTTTATTTTTCTTTAAAAAAAGTGAAAAAAAAAAAAAAAACCCCACACAAAAAAACCCCAAAACCAAAAACCTTTTCAATTACAGTTGACACTCAGTGTTATGTCAGTTTGAGGGGCACGTCCCGGTGTTCACGGTATTTTTCTGCACTTGGCAGGGAGTTCTGTTTGGTCCTGGCTGTCCCGGTACAAAGAGCTGACCGGGCAAGGCCTCAGGCGGGTACTGCATTAAGTACGGATGACTATCACAGAAGTAATACTCACGGGAGTGGATCCTGGCCCCCGCCTGGCTGCCCCGTTTGCAGACGAGGGACTAGGTTGGCTCCCCAGTGAGGAAGGGCAGAACAGACGAGAACTGAAACCCAGAGCTGCCTTCTGAAGGGGGACAGGACCCACCCCTCGAAAGAGAGGGCTGTCAGGAGAGCTAGAGGACAGAGTTCCCAGTTCTGGACGACCCCTTATCCTAATGACTTATTTTACACGGATTTCCAACAGCGAGGAAGTGAGCAGTTTGGCAGTTTAGCTGGGAATTCTGCACGAGCATCTCGGACCATCGGTGAGATGGCCACCAACACGGTCACACCGTTAATGGACGTTAACAGGCATCTTCCTGTCTCCTCCCGCTGGTCCAAGCGTGTCCTGCGACGTGCAGCCGGCCGGTCTCGAGGACGACAGACCGGACCTGGCCCACTCACCACGCGCGCCGTCACGGGCATGCCCTTCTCGTCCTTCTCGGCCGGGTCCAGCATGCCCAGCAGGATGGCGAGGTCCCGATTCTTGTCGTCAATGATGGGAAAAGGCAACTTCTCCGTGGGCTCCTCGCAGTTGTAAGCGTTGATATCCTAAAATGCAGGTGAAGGGGAAAGAGAAAAATGGAAACCAGGCTCGTCCCCTGAATTCAGTCTGGGAGCAGCCGGCCCACTGCAAGGCAGGGAAGAGGACTAGAATCATAGCCGTTATCCCAAGCAATTTTAATAAGCAGATGAATGAATGGAAGGTCCCACCCCAATCGTTCACGGACAGGAAGAGCACAGGCTAACACACTTCCGTTACAACCACAGACCCTTTTCACGCCCAGGTCTCTTAAAACACAGCTGGCTTTCACTGCTTTCAGAAACAGCAGTGACCTCTCTAAAAGCTGAGTGGGGTGGCGTCAGATCCCAATCCACGGTCACCTCTGGCTTCCCCAATATGGTGAAAACCACCAAAAATAAGGGGTCCCTTCAAGTCCACCGCCCCTAGAAACAATGTCACGTGCGAAGGTCATTCTATAGATCTGCTCCCCGTCTCAGAGGCACCCTGACCCCGACACTAAGCTACTGTAAGACAGTAAGAAATGAAGAATAAAACCACGAAACCGAAAGCAAATGTAAGAATGGAGAGCTGAATGTATATTTCAAGGACAAGGACAAGGACAGGGTGAACCTCCTGTGGGTGAAAGGGCAGAGGGCAACGTGCACCCGGGTGGAACGCACCCGGAGAACAAAGTGCTTCAAGTAGGAACTCAAGGACGACAGTGTGCTCGCCTTTTCTCTTTCTGCCCTCCTCCCCTAGTAAAACTTCACTCGTTTCTGCTTTTCCTACCCCTGCAAGTTTTTTTGGGGGGTGGGGTGGGGGGAGAATCTAGCTTCATTCTTTGATCTGACAGGGCACTGACACAGTGCTTTAGTGGGCTCAGGGCTGCGGCGAGCACACGGGAGACCCAGTTCCTGTCTTCAAGGGAACTTGCCCTTTGCTCAGGTGACTTCACAAACGGCAGGTGCAGCCTGTGTGCACTGCTCTACAGAGATGCTGAAGGAGAAAAGGGGAGTTAACGCACTTTGAAGTGGGTAACAACAACTTTTAACATGTCCCTTAATTTTAGTATCTTCCCTTCCCTTCTGCTGTCACTGGCTGCCTGTCAGGCCACACCATCAATTTGGTGGAACGGTCACTTTGGTTCTAGAGGCACTTTGGGGTTCCCAGGAAACTAGCCGCACGCCAGTTTGGGCACTGCTTCTGACGCTCGGGGCCTGCTCCTATTCCATGCAAGCGCAGTTCTGGACATTCTGCGGCAGAAGTCACCAGCTATAAAAGCAGCCCGGGTGTGCTCCTGTACCTGTAAAGGTGTTACATAACGGGCTATGAGCTCCTCCTCCAGCCATCCGTTGTTTAACTACTGCTAGGCAGCAATCCTCTGCCCCGCCACTTGCCTGACAGGTGTTACATCACACCCAGGAAAACCGAAGAGCCATGTGCTCTGGCTTTATTCCCCTCTAAACCAGGCTCATTCCCACTCCCTGTGATCCGATATCAAAAAAGAGCACTGGTTTGAGGTTCAAGTTGCGGCGCCACCGTTTCCCAGCAGGGCGTTCTTGAGCAAGTCCCACCGACTCTCCGAGTGAAATGCCCTTCCCTTTTTGATGTGACCCTTCTAACCTCAGACACCTGGGATTGGCTGGCATAGAATGGCCAAGGGTTACAGCCCCAGGGGCCCACTCACAAGGCAGTACCACACCTCCTCTTCAGCCGCACCATGAAATGTCTGGCCCGGGGCCTGGCACACATGGTCAGCATCCCTCCCATGCTACCTATGTCATTGGTCAGCAGCACGCTGGATCACGGTCAGTAAACTGTTCTCAGGTTAAGTATTGACAGCCATAATTACTGCCCAGGTAAATCCTCCTGTTGAAAGAAGACAATTCCTTCAGCTGATTCGTTTATGATCATCTAGACCGACCGCCTAGGACGTGCTGAGTGCCGAGCACCGGGCCAGCAGAGCACAAGGCAGGGGTGTGCCCCGGAGAGCCTCCACTCTGGTGGTGAGAAACACACAGGCGAAATCGCACGTGCGAAGGGAAAACCCAGAGGGGGACGGGGAGCACAGAAGGGAGTTATAATTTTATTTTATTTTTTTTTAAAGATTGTTTTTTAAATTTTTATTTTTTTCTTTTTTTAAAAAGATTTATTTATTTTTAGAGAGGGAAGGGAGGGAGAAAGAGAGAGAGAGAGAAACATCAATGTGCGGTTACTGGGGGCCATGGCCTGCAACCCAGGCATGTGCCCTGACTGGGAATCGAACCTGCGATGCTTTGGTTCTCAGCCCGAGTTCAATCCACTGAGCTACGCCAGCTGGGGGGAGTTATAATTTTAGAGAAGGAAGCCAAGAGCAGCCTTGAAGGTGTCATCTGAGGTGAGACCTGAAAAGAGATGATGGCGGGGCACAAAGATACCTGGGGAAAGAGACCTCCAGGAGGGATTCCGGATGTGCTCTGCAGGCCCAGCCGACAAGTGTGCTGATGAATTAGACACGGGAGGTGGGCCAACCAGGGGCATTAAAGAGGCCTGCCGGATCTGAGGCCTGAGCAACTGCAGAAACTCGGTTGCCATTAGCGGAGGTGAGCAGGACCAGGAAGAAGAACAGAACTGCAGTTCCGGACAGGTTAGGTTTGAGGTGATGGGAGATCGGGCAGATGCTGAGCAGGCAGGGGCTGAACCAAGTGGGAAGCCAGGAGAGTCTGGCCTAGAGATGAAAACTGGGGAGTTGGTGTACAGATGGGGGTGGATGAGCTCCCCGAGAGAGAGTGTCCATGAGAGAGGAGAGTCCAAGGAACGACCCAGGGCGACTCCAGCATAAATCAGGGGCTGGGAGATGATGACAGAGCTCAGTCTGAGCCTGAGCCTGAGCAGGACCAGCTAGAGATGGGGTGTCCTGCAAGCGAAGAGAAGAAAACCTGGGGTATGCTGATAGGCTAAGAAAGATGGGGGCTGAGCAGTGGCCCTTGGATTGCACACGGTGAAGGTCACTGTGCAATCCAAGGCAGATTTTCAAATGATCAGTCAAGTCCGAACCTGAGGTTTCCTTAACCCTTCCTATCGAAAAGACCAAGCCCCTCTGTAATTCGTAACCTGGTTTGTAAGCGCACGGCACATGCCCGTGGATACGATACCTTGCTCCACGCAAGATGGTCTTCAACACTGTCTATGGAGAGAGCGACCAGCTTAACGTTCCTCTTGGCAAATTCCGGGGCCAGCTTTGCAGCTCTGCCAAGCTCCGTGGTGCACACGGGGGTGAAGTCCCGGGGGTGGGAGAAGAGAATGCCCCATCTGCAGTGAAGGAAGGGAGGGTTACAACGGAATGAAGAGGTTATCACGAACGGCATGTTCAACAGAGTAAGCCACACACCCGAGATCGAAAGTGACGTTCTTTTTTTTTTTATGAGTGACCTTCTTCTTCTTCTTCTTTTTAATGAATGCTTATAAAGACCATTACTTTTAAACTTTTCTGTTGAGGAATGCTTCTTAATCTTACCCCCAGAAAAACCGATGTTTAAAGCCCAGTTAAAGCAAGGATACGACACTCAAGATGACACATATTTGAAAAGACTAATTTAAGGGTGTTGCCCCTTTTCATAAATTGTGGAGCCACCCCGACTCCTTTTTAGTAATAAAATCTGTGTGACTCAAACCAAGTAGCTCACTGAAATGACTATTTTTTTTTCTTACCCTCTTGTAAATTATTTTTTCTGAGCACATCAGCCCCGGCATTCAGCTCCAATAATGGGTGTCCCCTTCGGTCCTGAGGCCGAACAGATGCCTGACTGCAATAATAAACAACTTATGTAACCTGAAATGAATAGGCCTGTATCCTTTGTGTGTACAGAAAATTAACGCTGACATGTGGCTTCTTTGAAGTGAATGGGTATAAAACCTTTCAGGAAAGAAACTGCTTGCCTGAGCTAACCTGCCGAACAGGTCACACAGTCGTTGTACCTTGATACAGGAGCGCTGGAGACTTTTACCTGTCTCTTCATTTGCGGTGTCCTTCTTGCTTCAGAACAAGTGGGCATGAAAACTGACAACCTACCAGCTAGATTTCTAGAACTACAGATGCTTAGGTGAACACTATTACCTAGGTCATCCCTGCCTCAGGTTAAACTTGTAGAGATTTTAAGCACGTTTCAGGCTAAGTCACAAGAAACTTTGGAGGATCGTCTCATTCTCCTTGGCAACCCCAAACACCTCTCTCTGCTGGGGAGGAACATTGAACGCTCAGTTGTCCACACTCCCAGGGACTTGGGACATCACGGCAGGGCCCTCGCCCAGACGAATCTAGCGTAGGTGCCAAGCTGACCTCTCCAACTCTGCCAAGCTTCCTGAAGCACAAAGAACACGGCAGAGACAAGGGTACCCCCTTCCCACTTACATCTGCCGCCCTGCTCCCATGGCTTTGGGAGAGGAAAAGATCTTCTTACGAAAAGGATGGGGGGTGCCCTCGGGGAAAACTGGGGAGAAAGGGTCATGTGGTTAAGACTGAGGGGGTGTCTGGTATGTTTACTTGTTTGTAAAGGGCAATGAGAGGGGCATGAATCTTTTGAAATAAGTAGCTCTGAGTAACATCCAGGCCTTAGAGTCTATGGAACAGGATCTGTCTAAAGCTCAGACAAGACTTTTGGGAAGAAATGGAACGGGGTGTATCTTCTTGTTCAGGGAGCAAGGAATTGGGCAAGTCGGGCGTTCTCCTTCCACTTCCAGGTCCCGCTCGGGACCTTGTTTTAAGCATCTCCACACCCCCTCCGCCCTGAGCGGCCACGCTCCAGTTCACCACTCGGCTTGGAAAAGGAATAAACTCTGAGAGTTTCTGGCTGCAGCCTGCGCCAGAGAGAACGTCAATTACACGATCCCATTTCCTTCCTTCCTTCCTCATTTTCAAAAGACAAAGGGTTTCCTCCTTTGAGAGAACGGTTCCTACCCACTAACCCCCAGAAAGCCCCAGGCACACACGTCTTGTTTGGTGCAGACGTACTGTGAAGAAGTAGCTTCTATCACATGCGCGAAGACACAGTGATTAATCCTGAATAAACTCACCAACACAGCCCCCAAGCCCCTTAGCTGTGACCAATTGTCTGGGTGGGTGTCTGTAAAGTTTAAAATTATTTTAATTTTTTGTCCCCCTGTAAAAAGAATAATCTGAATCAAGAGTTAACTGTCTGGCCCTAGCCAAGTAGGTCAGTTGGTTAGAGCATTGTCCCAATACGCCAAGGTTGTGGGTTCGATCCCTGGTCAGGGCACATACGAGAACCAATAAATGCATACATAAGTGGAACAACAAGTTGATGTTTCTCCTCTCTCTCTCTCCGTCTCTCAAACACACACAAAAATGACAGTTTGAATTGAGATCGCACGCAGAATGGAGTCTGGAAAATACAGAGTCTGGCAGAAGTAACGCCTGCTTGAGTGTGGTTGGCCGGGTAACAATCTGGGTGTAATAATTTACAGTTTTAACTTGAACACTTCACCTAAAATGTCATGTGGTGTGCTTGAGTGTGATATTGTTATGTTACAGAATTACATGCTTATGATTTTATAATGAAGAAAAGGGCATTCTTTGTGCTGGACCCTGTATAGTAAGCAAAAATCCATGCATTACAATGATGTAAAGGGCTCAGAGGTCTTCTGGGGGTGGGGCAGACTTGTACAGTATTTTATAGATGCGGGTATTTTTCTCATCTTCCCACCAGTGGGTCGCTGAGATGGTACCACTTTTAATCAAATCAAGATAGATCCAGAGGCCAATAAACTATGCCAACGACAACAAAAATACCTAAGAAAGTAGTTAGCTTAAATAGTGACAGTATTTATAATTGTTGCTCTAGGAACTATGCTTCCTGTTAATATTCATCTTTAATCCACACAGCCTAAGAGTGCCGCTAAGATTTTTCTGTTTTACGGGGGTGAGAGCTGTGGGTGGAAATGGGAAGGAACAGGCTCTGAAAATCCCGTGGAGTTTTGGAGAGATACTAACGCCTCGATTCCGAGAATGAGACTGTATCTCTGAAGCCTGTTCCTGCCTTCATGGCCTGAATGTTCCCGCCTTCATGGCCTGAATGTTCCCTTTCTCCTTCTCCTAGCTGAGTCCTCTCTTTCACAAAGGTTAGCTTTTCCCTTAATGAGCGGCTGGAAATGGACTTAATGATGGGTTGCAAGGGTTAGGTCTAACTAACATACAGAATCTCTCCCAAGTCCTCTGCACAACCCTGTCCGATCACTGATTCATCCCGTAAATTCCTTTCTCTCCGTCTATACACAGAGATCCCCGAGCATCACATATAAAATCAATTCACTCCTAGGCATACGGTACAACTGCCGGACCACGTGCTGCTGGAAGCAAGGCAGAGGGGGGGACAGTGGGGTCACACCGCCGGGAAACAAAGGGTCTCAGAGAGCCGAGGTGCACCCTCCTAGGCCTTCCCTGGCAAGAGCGGGTCACTGCACAACTGAACAACCTCAGAAGGCCCTTCCCCCAAACTGTTGCGAGTTCTGGAATGAAGGACACACCTACATACAGAGCGTTCTTGATTCCTCCCACAGCAGTTATCAAATCTTATCCTGGCTAGCCAAGTCTTTTGGCCACGTATCTGGCAGCTGGTGGTTTTAAATTTTACATTTTGTACCAAGAAGCCTGCAAATGCCAGGCAGCAAACAGAATGCTCAGGTGAGTGTCCTTGGACTCTGGCCTTAATCACCCACCTTCCCCCTGGGAGCAAATTCCAGAACCGAGGGAGGGAGGGGACACGATCCCGGGCACGAGTCCCGGGAGGTGACCGCTGAGGGGGCCCAGTCTCTGCCCCCACGGGGCTTCAGCTGGACCGAGCCACCTGCACAGTTTACCAAACCAAGTTAAACAGACAACAAACCCGGCTCCGCACGGACCTCCGGTTCCTGGGACCTGCGGAAACCCAACCTCGTTCCCCTCCCCCTCCCCCGCCTGAAGCCAGCCCAGCCACGCTGGGAGGCTAGGGAGAGGGAGGCGATCAAATGGCCGAAGCGGGGCTGGGGACACACTCCGAGAGGCACGTGCAGGAACCGGTGTAGGCGGGGAGGAGGTAGGCGGCGGGCAGAGGACTGCGCGGCGGCGAGAGCGCGAGGGGAGAAGAAACGGGGAAGGCACCTCCAGGTCTGGGTGTAACCAGAGGCCAAGGCAGGCGGAGAGGTGGCCACTTACGAGTCTCCCAGATAGTCGTGGAAACGGATGCGGCCGATGGTAGTATTGGCCTCGAAGTTGGGAGCCTCGTCCCCGAGCAGGAGACCTCCCGGCATGGCGGCAGCAGTGACGCGGGACGGAGAGAAGGCGCTGCAGCGGCTGGAGAAGGAGGTGCTGGTGCGGAATAAGTGGGGCCTGGAGGGGCGGGGCGGGCGGGGCGGGCGGGGCGCAGCGGGGCGGTGGGCGGGACCTAGGCCAGTTGGGCGGGCCCAGGGGCGAGGGGCGGGGCCAGGGCAAGGAAGCCCTGAAGCTCTCTGAAATCCGCCGCGTTCTTGCCCCTCCCTGCCTGAGCCTGGGAGTTCGCCGCAGGTTTTGACCCTGCAGTGTGCTCGGGCTTTGGAGGCGGAAGAACGCGCAACGCAGTGGGAACCAACGTAGAGAATCCCACAGCCACCCCGGGAGCCGCAAAATCCGCACAGACCCTCCTGCATACCCACCATCAGGGCGACCTTCCACTCCCCGCTCTGATAAGCGCGAGCATCTGGAGTCTGGCTGGGCCAGCCCCCCTGGCCATCATGAACTGTGGCATACGGGAGGATGTGGCAAGACCCAGCCATATGGAGCATCTTATGTCAAAGGAAGTGGCTTTCTTATTGCAGCAAAAATTCTCGCACCGAGTTATTCAGCGCTTGGGGAAATGTAACCAAATTCTTAATTTTTATTCCACTCCCCACTCCCAGGGCTCACAATGAACCTCAAATAACACAATACATCTGAAATCTAAATGTAAATATTAAGATATGTGATCTTCTGTGTGCAAGTCAACTCTGCCACCCAAGGAGGTGGGAAGCTTAAGATTCATTCATTTGCTTTCTATGTGCTAAGCATGACTTAGGCAGGAGGACTTTTCTTGGAGCTTTTGTTCTAGTGGGGGAGACACACTTTTAAAATATATTAGACTTCTCTGGCTGACAGTGGCCAGAGGGGACCTGAAAATGGTTCACTATTCACTTGACCCAGAAAACCCCACCAAACCATGCAACTCAAGAGGTTCAAATCTCCGTGTTTACTTTAAAAACACTCATGAAACTGCTCAGGCCACCAAAGGTATGCACATTCGAAAAGCCACCGGGGATCTGAAGGATGTTACCTCTCAGAGCAACATGTACCCGTCTGTCGCTACAACGGGGTAGTCGGCGGGTGTGCCCGGGCCAAACACTGGGGCTGGACACAGGGTCAGGGGCCCAAAGAGAGTGCCAAGTTTCTGCTGCACATGCTTAAAAATGCAGCGAGCTAACGCTGAACTTGAGGGTTCAGATGCAGAGTCTCCGGTCGTGGGGCCCGCCCCGGTGGACAAAGCTCCCGAGAGTCAGTGCGGAGCTCACGGGGCTCCCGGGCGGACTCCCCGACACACGGGAGCCCTCCCCGCCGCCGCACTGAGACGATCCCACCGGGAAGGAGCAGGTGGCGCCTCAACCAGGGGAGGCGGCTGCACGGGAGAAGACGACAGCCCAGAAGAAACCGAAGAAACCCAAACGGGTGGCCCGGGAGTAGCTTCAGCATGAAATAAACGCTAGTAAAAGTAAATATTGGATAGCAGTAAATACTATTCAGAGGAATAAAATAAGGTGTGCTGGAAGGGACCCGGGTGCTGCTTTGGATTGTATGGTACGCTGTGGGATAGCCTCCAGCACACTGTAGGTGAACTACTCAGCACATAGTGAGTGCTCTGGAAACGGTAGCTATTATTTGGATGATGATAATGGTTTACACAGTTGTGCTTGCTTCGTCAGCTGTAAGCTAGGCATCAGGCCTGGTGATGCAACAGAGAAGTGTGGTCCCCAGGCTTCCAGGGAAGGCCGCTTGGAGGTGGTCATGATGCAAACGCAGAGTAAACGCGGTTGGGGGAGGGTGCCAAATGGTGGGAGTTCCAGAGTGGGAAAAGTGCTCCGGACGGAGCCTCTCAGAGTCAAGGAAGGCACATGGCGATCTTTGGAGAAGTGACTCACAGACTGTTGATTTCAGTTTTCATCATCGTGGTGTGTTCACCCGTGTGGGTGCACCCTAATCATGTTTAATCAGCTCTCCTCTGAAACAAGGACTTGCAATAAGATTATTGCTAAAATTTCTAGCCCCTCAAGAAAACAGTAAAGCTGCTGTAATTGAATCTCTAACCTGATCTGATGCCAAGCTTTGGTTCTAGAAGCACGATGTCTTAGCTCCTTTTTGGGGGAGAAAGAAAAGAAAAGGAGAGTAATTTGACCTCTGGGGACTACCAGTAGTCTGTGGAGATAGACTAGAAAACACAGATATACCACCAATACTGAGAATGAAGACAGAAATGGATTCTTCCTCCCCATAAAGGGCACAATTATAGAAGTATCTAGTATACATTAAGCAAGTACAATAAAATAAGAGTCTGTTGGACTTCACAGTACCAGGCACTGCAGCCTGGCTATCCTATCCCACCGTGCAAACTTGTCCACTTTAATTCTTTGCAGCATTTTCAAATCTTCTGAATTAGCTATCAACCTTTACAAACATGATTGTTTCCCTCACAAACATATCTGGATGTCTGTCTCCTAAACGTCGGAAAATCTAGCCACGCTGGGCCGATGTTCCACTTGCCAAACACTGGCTAGAGAGTAGCCACCTTAGAATTGCGTGTTCCCGTTTGTTCAGAAAGTTCTCAAACACTTGCTGACATTGTCTATTGTCATTTTAGCTCCACTCTTGCACTGTAATTTTTATTAGACTAGAACTGGGAGGACAATGAATCCTATCTTACTATAGCCCTATCTCTGTCAAGACTGTGCAAATGGAAGGTGGACCGAGGCCTTCGTGTTCCAAGGAGGAACAAGATAAAGCCCATTTCTTTCTAAAAGTGAAGGATGTTCCCACATACGTGATATGCAAACACAGTTGGAAGGAACCATCTGTGCTGCCTGGCCCCTGGCAGTTGGGGTTCACCTCTGAACCCCAGTCTAGAGGGGGAAAATCACACTCCTTTCCCAAGGGCTTGTGAGAACGGTGCCATGGGACAGGAGGGGTGGGGGAAGGGCCGGGGGGAGGCACGCGGGGGAGAGAGAGTCCAGAATACGTAAAAGGAAAGCGAGGCTAAGGGAAATATCTACTTTACAGAGTGGGCGGGGGCTCTGGGATCAGAAAAAAAGTTGTTTTCAGGCAGCTGTCAGGGTTGGGGAGAAGGAAGGCCATGACTGCGGGCCCGTCGAGTCTCTCTGCCCGTGCTGCTTTGGACAGGTTGAAGGAGAAGGGGAAAAGATGGGCAGTGGCCATTTGGGGGAGGACAGTGCATCGTGACGTCTGCCTGTCTGTCTCTCTCACTGGCTGGGAGCCCCTGCGTGGGGCCTGTGAGACAGAGTGGGCATGGGGCCAGACTGCACCAAGTGTCGGAGAAGCACCCAGCCACCTTCCTGCAGCCAGGGCAGCGGCTCCTCTGCCTACAGCTGGGAATCAAGGAGCAACGTGCCCCTCCTCAGAGCTGTAGCCGGGTAGAAATTCTTATGCATGTGGGTGGAGATAAATGAAACTTGTAACTGGTTTTTAAAAGGCAGGGTTGTGTTTTGAAAACCAGTTTGTAGAAGCTTTCTTGTTAAACTTGAAGGTCTTTTCAGGAAAAAAAAAAAGAAAAGAAAGGTCTGGAACACACAGTGGTGGGGGCGGGGCTGCTGTCCCTGCTGCCGGGGTGGGGCTGACCCTCTGGCCCCCCACCCCACCCCCACTCTTCTCCCTCCGGTTCAGTGTGGTCACTCCCCTTGTCCCCATAGGGCTGGACATCTGCCGTCTGGCGGGAAATTACAGCAGGACATGTTTCAAAGTACTTTATATTAGACTTATTAACTTGAAATAGATAAAAAGTGACATTTATAATAGTGATGGTTATAGTGTTGAGATCACCTGGTTGGTGACATTTATGTGTGTTTCTTAGATTTGCGGGAGATCTGCCAGTGCTCTCCTCGCTTTCTTCTCCCTAGACTGAGCCACGTCGGGGGCCCGACGGGCCGACAAGCCCAGATGTGTCATATTCGTAAACGTAATTTATGCATATTTTTAAAAGACTCAAACTATAAGTAGAAATAATTCTCATTTTTATGCCAACACTACTCAATTTATAAATAAAATAACACTTTGAAGTTAGTCTTTTTTAAGGAGGGGTTTAAACTTTTAAAACTAGTTTTAGCTCAAAGAGTCTTTAATCTAGGTCTCAAAATGCACAACTGTAACACACCCACTGCCAGGTAAAAGCCAGGAAGCTGTCAGGGCACCTGGCAGTGGGCAGAAGCCTCTCTTTCACATTAAAATTCCATTGCTGCCCTATCTCTGCAGGGGAAAGTTCTGGAAGGAAGAAAGGACAGTGACTACCCCAAGGCAGGAAGGATGATTGACATTTTGTGGTATATTCTTTTGTACTTTTTGAATTTTTAAAACTGTATGTCCGATATCTTTTTCAATAGGAAATAAAAACCACTTAAAAAACTGGCCTGCAGAGAAGCTGGGCTCTGAGGCTAAGAGAAAAGCCCCCAGTAAAAGGGGGGAGGAGAAGAAAGGGGACCCCGGGGGGAATAAAAAGAGGTGAGCGGGGGTCGTCGTTTCCTGTGAAGAGTGCTGATGTCTTACGGAGTGCAGAAACGGAGCTTTGAGCCAGCTACATTTCTCATCATTTCACAAATATTCCAGGGGCCCCACCCAACTTGCCCGTAACCTTCTCTCCCGTCCAAGTCGCTTGTAGCTCTGCCCCAGGGTGGGGCAATCTGGGCCGACCAATGCCCGCCGGCCTGGGGCGCAGGCTGGGCCTCTGCGGACCTCGTGACCCGGGTACAACCAGAAGTTGGAACAAAAAAGTCACAGGGACTGTCTTCCCGGGCTCTATCTGGGCTCGCCCATCTCACAGCACTTGACACAAGTAGGGGCTCAGTAAATGTTATTCCTCTTCTTCCTCCTGGACACAGTGCTGAAATTCTTGGAGGCGAATGTCCACACCTTCCCCGGGGAAGTGTTGCAGGCAGGAGGCGTGTGTGGCTCAGAGCAGGCCTGACCCCCGCCGGGGGGAGGCAGCGGGTCCAGAGAATGCTCCTCCAGGGTGGCCTGACCAGGCCCAGTGCAGCCAGCACCACCTTTTCCTCCATAGCAAGAAAAGTGGAGTATTGTAGATTAAGTCATAAGCTAGTTAATAATGACCAGTTTTCGACCAGGGCTTTACAGCTTACACAGGACGCCCCCATGGATTTTCTCATTTAGCTCTTGCAGCAATCTTAGGCAGCCAGTCACCCATTTCGCAAGAGGAAAGCTACTCATGAAGCGGTTTACCCAAGGTCAAACCCATGATGATGGAGGAAGGACTCCAACCAGGTTTCCAGACATTCAATTTGATGGTCTTTAGAGGGTCCGCACGGCTGATGATGGGAGAGGGGTTTTCCTGCTCCTTGGGGTTGCTGTGCATAGATAGCGCCTGGCGGGGAAATGCTGGATCAGGCCTGACAGACACATCGGGCTGCTCAGAGGGTCATGCTTTCCTTTGGCTGAGCAGCTTTCTCGCAGGAATGCCAAGCGTGCGCCTGTACGTTCTGCATGCCCTCGGGGGACTGACCTTTGAAGCGAGTTGTAAAAGAACCTGTTTCACTCCGCGGCCTTTCGGAAGACTCATGGGGCCCCGGGGACGGCCGCCTGCGGCTGAACGATCGGTCATGAACGTTCTTTGCTCTGCACTGGGCCTGGTCAGAGACACGGGGAAGAAGGCTGCTGCTGTAATTGCTTGGATTTCTTTCATAATGAGAACATTTTAGTGCTCCGCTGAAGAAAGTGTGCCAAGGAGTTCTGGGCTTAGAAATTGCTAAGTAAACCAAAGAGCTTGGACACAGAATAACTTCCAAAACGAAGACCGTCATGGCTCATTAAACAGACTCAAACCAGCCAACCGGCCAACCCTTAGAACTCAAAGCACAACCCAGTCTTCACTTTGTCTGTACCAGAAGCTGATATAAATCCAATGTGGATTCCAGACCTAAAATTTAAGTGTGAGATATACAACAAATCGAACATAAAGAAAACATAGAAGAAAATATACGCAATTACTGTATGGTCTTTGAATGGGAAGACTTCCTAAGTGTAAAGGAAGAAACCGTAAGGAATAGATTTGCAACAGATGGAAAAACTGTAAATCTCGGATATCAGAACATGTGATAAACAAAATTAAGAAGCAAGTGTCATGCTGGGAAAACACTTCCAAAGTGTTATTGTTCTTAATGTAGAAAATAGGCAAAAGATCCAGTTCACCAAGGAAGACATATCACTAGCCAATAAATATATGTAGAATCATTTAAATTCATGGCAAGTCAAAGATGTGCACATTAAATTCATAAATACTTTTTTACCTGTGCAGATTGGCAAGGGGGCATTTTCAGTTTTTTTTAAATGGTATTTTATTGATTGTGCTGTTACAGTTGTCCTGATTTTTTCCCCCATTGGTCCCCCTCACCCAGCACCACCCACTCCCTCAGGCAATCCTCCCACCTTCGTTCATGTTCACGGGTCAGGAGTGTAAGTTCTTTGGCTACTCCCTTTCCAATACTGTCCTTTACATCCACATGGCTACTCTGTAATTACCTATTTGTATTTCTCAATCCCCTCACCTCTCACCCATTCTCCCCCGCCCCCTCCCATCTCTCTAACCTTTGACGTTTTAATCGTGATGTGTCTTGGGGTGGGGCTCTTTGCATCTGTCTTGTTTGGGACTCCACTTCCTGGACTTGCATGTCTATTTCCTTCACTAAATTAGGAAAGTTTTCTTTCATATTTTTTCAAATAGATTTCCAATTTCATGCTCTTTCTCTTCTCCTTCTGGCACACCTATGAAGAGAATGTTGGATTGCTTGAAGTTGTCTCACAGGCTGCTTACGATATCCTCATTCTTTTGCATTCTCTTCTTGTTGTTGTGATTAGTTGTTTTTTTCTTCCTTATGTTCCAAATCATTGATTTGATTCTCAGCTTCATTCACTCTACTGTTGTTTCCCCTGTAAATTATTCTTTATTTCAAATAGTGTATTCTTCATTTCTGATTGGATCTTCTTCATGCTGTTAAGATCCTCACTAAGTTCCCTGAGCATCCTTTTAACTAATGTTTTGAGCTCTGCATCTGACAGATTGCTTATCCCATTTCATTTAGCTCTTTTTTCTGAATTTTCAAACTGTTCTTTCATTTGGGCCATGTTTCTTTGTTCCCTCATTTCAGCAGCCTCCCTGAATTTGTTTCTATGTGTTAGGTAGAGCTGCTATTACTCCCTATCTTGGTGGCAAGTCCTAATGTAGTAGGTGTCCGGTAGGTTCCAGTGGCGCAGCCTTCCCTATCACCTAAGCTAGGTATTTGAGGTGTGCCCTTCATGTGGGCTGAGTACACCCTCTTCTTGTAGTCGAGCCTTGGTCGCTGTTTGCAGATCAATGGGAAGGATTTACCCAGGCCAGTCAGCTGCAAGGATTGGCTGTGACAACTTACCACCAACCCCCACCCTCCATGGAGGGTCATCTGTGCAGGGGCAGAGTATTGGTGCTCTGACATGGCCTGTAGCTGTCCACTGGGTGTGCTGACCCTGGCGTTTTCCAGGTGGTGAAGGCCAGGGTCAGTCCCCACCTGTGTTTTGCCTGGGGCCTCCTTTCCTGAGTTATAAAGCAATCTGAGATGGCTCCTAATTGTGCTGGGCTTGGAGATTCTAGGCAAAGCCAAGTTGTGAATCTAGGCCGCTAGTGCCGGACCTGAGGCTCCCTGAGGCCAGGTGCTGCTTATTTGAGAGGATTTAGGAAGCTGTGCTGTACAGCCAAGACCAGTCATTCATATGGAAAAGTGGCTTGGGTGGGCCCATAAGTTGGGTGGGATGGAGTCTCTGGGGATCTCCAAGGCAGGTCAAACAGTGGTTGCTAGGTTGATGGAATCTTACATACAGTACCAGTCTGCTGGCTTTCTGCGGGGAGGACCCAGAAAAGGGACAATGGCTTCTGTTCTCCTTGATGCTAGACACCTCAGCCTCCTCCTGCACACCACTGATGCCTCTCAAGCCACCATCCTGGTGCTGGAGCCCAGAGGGAGTGACTCTGAGTAGGTGAGTCCATGTGTGGGTTCTTTAAGAGGAACTGCTTGGGGCTCCAGAAGTTTCTTCCACCAACTCAATCCCTGTTGGTTTTTGCAGCCAGAAGTTGTGGGGACTTATCTTCCTGGCACTGGAACCCTGGGCTGGGGGCCCTGGTGTGGGGCTGGGTCTCCTCGTTTCTGAGATATCCCTTGGAATTTTTATCCACGTGTGGGTGAGGGACCAGCTCATTCTGCGTCTGTGCCCCTCTTGCCAGTCTGGATGGATGTGGTTTCTTTAATTCTGTAGTTGTCAGACTTCTATTCAACTCAATTTCTGTTGGTTCTGAGTGATGGTTGTTCTCTATTTTAGTTGTAATTTTGTCGTGGTTGTGAGAAGAGGCGAGCCATGTCTGTCTATGCTGCCATCTTGACCAGAAGCCAACATTTTCAGTTTTATATGATTCTGGTAGAAGTGAACATTTCCTGGAGATAATATAGCAATGTGCATAAGAGCTATAAAAATTCTTATTCCATTGAGGTCAACGAGATACTTGCTGGACCTATATGAAGAACATTAACTTAAAAACTCTAATATACACTTTTAACTGTGAGGTATGCTACGTTTTTTCATATAAAGATTCAGTTTTGTGAATATATCAATTTTATGAAAATTAATTTTTAAGTTTAATGTAATTCCAATGAAAAACTCTAGTAGGATTTTATTTGGGGAGGCTGATGGAAATTAATAAAGTGATTTTTTTCCCTTTTTAAAATTGTTATTCTATTACTCATGCCCATTTTTTCCCTCTTTGCCCTTTTCCGCTGAGCCCACCCCCAACAGTCAATCCCCACACCATTGTCCATGCCCCTGGGTCATTCACACATGTTCCTTGACTAGTCCCTTCCCCTTCTTTCCACCCTTATCCTCCTCCCTCCTCCCCGCTGGCTGCTGTCAGTTTGTTCCATGTTTCCATGTTTCTGGTTCTGTTTTGCTCATTAGTTTATTCTGTTCATTAGATCCCTCTAATAAGCGAGATCATATGGTATTTGTCTTTCACTGACTGGCTTATTTCACATAGCATATAATATTCTCCAGTTCCGACCATGCTGTTGCAAAAGTAGGAACTCTTTCTTTTTTTCTGCTGTGCGGTATTCCACTGTTTTGTACCACAGATGTTTATCCACTTCTCTGCTGATGGGCACTTAGGCTGTTTCTAGCTCTCGGTTGTTGTAAATAGCGCTGCTATGAGCATAGGGGTGCGTACATTTGTTTGAATTGGTGTTTTGGGATTCTTGGGCTATAATCCCAGCTGCTGAAAGGCAGTTCCATTTTTAGTTTCTCGAGGAAATTCCATACTGTTTCCCACAGTGGCTGCACCGGTCTGTATTCCCACCAACAGTGCACTGGGGCTCCCTTTTCTCTACAGCCTCACCAGCACTTGTTGTTTGTCTATTTATTAATGATGGCCATTCTGACAGGTGTGAGGTGCTATCTCATTGTGGTTTTAATTAAGCATTTTCTTGGGGTGCATACAATTTTATTATGGAAGAATAATAGGAAAGGGAGCCAAGAGGACTTTAAGCAGGAGCAGTAAGCAGGAAAGGCATGTGCAGTGGGATGTGAACATGTGTTATAAGGCCACGGAACTGAGGACAAGGGACAAGGGTGGTGCAAGAAGAGACAGATCGGCTGAACAGAATAGAATGACCACACATACAAACTCTAGTCTCTGTGGGACTTTAGCCTGTGATAAAAATGTAGAAAAATACAATGATTCAAAAGATGGGGAATAATTTGAGAACCTATCTGGGAAAAAGTAACACCAGATTTTTACCTAATAGCGTATAGGAAAAATTCCAAATGCAGTCATTTAAATGGGGGAAATGACACTGTAAAAAACTAGAAAATAAAGATGAATACCTATAGGATTTTAGAGTGAGAAAGACCCTTTTAAGTAAACAAAAAAACATGAAAGGAAACATCGATAGAACTGATTATACAATCCTTTAAAACCACTACAAACGGAAGGAACAGCCAAGTAAATGCTTTACAACAAAAACACACAACGCTGGAATCCATTAAAAAGAAAAGTCTGGCGTGTTTGTCCTTGACCCCCTGCAGGGTCGATAGTTCACTGGAAAGACACGGCACCCGGGAAAGCACAGCAGTGGGGACAGGAGTTATATTGTAACAAAAGGAAACAGTAAAATTGCAACTTAGGGCAGAGACTGGGAGGGCAGGGCTTCTGCTTGTCCTTCCCCGTGGCGTCCCCTCCTGGCCCCCATGGGTGACCGTATGTTCAGAGTGTCGGCAACTAGGGAAGCTCAGCTGAGTCCTCGGTGCCCGGGACCTATCCCGGAACATTTGGGTGCACTCCAGGGGACTTTCAACAGCCAGTATTTGCTCTCTGTGCCTGGGAACTTTTCAGTAAAACTCTGGCTCCTTCTCTCTCTTTTTTTATGCAGAGGGCCCCGTCTCCTCCCTTCAACCAGCCATCACATAAATGATTCTTGAGGTTGCCACTGATTTGTCCTGCCCCAGCAGGTGGGGTTATTCTGTGGCATTGACACCATGTCCAGAATGTCCCTGCATGATTAAGCTCCAGCTGCCCCTGCCCCGATGGCTGGCTGAGTGCCACCCTCTTCACCAGCCGTCTTTGTTGCTGGGTACCACCAACCCCTTTCTCTCCTTAGACTCTGTTGCTCAGACTTCTTGCACTTGAACCCTTGCCTCAGGGTCTGTGTCTGGGAGACACCAAACACAGCATTAAAGACTATACGCAGAGGAACATGAGCTTTTGGGCTAGACATTCTCACCCCCCCCTTTGCGGAATATAAACTGGTTCAACCTTGTTGGTGGGTACTTTGGAGATATCTGTCAAATAGG
This sequence comes from Phyllostomus hastatus, assembly GCF_019186645.2. NCBI lineage: Eukaryota > Metazoa > Chordata > Mammalia > Chiroptera > Phyllostomidae > Phyllostomus > Phyllostomus hastatus. The sequence goes on along the minus strand of NW_025333833.1, from coordinate 5,325,299 downwards.
TTTAAAATGTTCGTAATCTTCAATCTACATCATCATTCTATCCCTGAGGATGTTTCCTGAGAAATAGCTAGGGATGTGTCTAAGGTTTTGGGCTTTAAACAAAAAACTACTTTCAAAAGGAGGAAAAAGACCCTAAATGAGACCCTTTATAGGCAAAATTTTGTCTCCCAAATTTAAGGTAGGATACCATGAATAATTGTGGCAACTTTCCTTCCTCCAGCAACTAACAACCTTTACAATTTTTTTTTCTTCAGAGGTAGATTAACTTTGGTTGAATACAGCTGTCAATGAGAAATTATTAGATTTTATTGTGCATTGTATTAGTCAGTGTAAGCTGCCGTAACAGATAAGCACAGACTGGGTGCCTTAAACTATAGAAATGTATCGTCACAGAGTCCTGGAGGCTGGGAGTCCAAGGTCAAGGTGCCCACAGGGCTGGTTTCTGGTGAGCTGTCTCTTCCCGGCTTGCAGACAGCCCCCTGCCCCCTGTGAGCACATTTCCTGTGGGTGCAGAAATGGTGCTCTGGTCTCTCTTTCTCCTCTTGCAAGGACCCCAGTTCTATCGATCAGGGCCCCACCCTTGTGACCAGCCTCCTTCCACCCTAATGACCTCCTTCAAGGCCCTGCCTCCGAACAGAATCACATGGGGGTTAGGGCTTCAACACAGGAGTTGGAGGTCGACAGGGGACATAATTCAGTGTAGAACACTCTAGTTCTCACTGCGAGTTTCTAATACAGATCCAGCTGCCTCAGGTTTGGCGGGATGTCTGAGAGAGAGAGAGAGAGAGAGAGAGAGAGAGAGAGAGCTGGTTAACAGAGCTCCTGACAAATTTGATTTTTTAAATAATGTCTCAGTGCCCCAGACAGGCTGTGACTTTGACCTGCTGCCCTTCTGGCCGGCCCCGGGCGCCACGCCGCTCACCGAATGAGGAGCAGTGAGAGCACGTGAGTGAAGGAGAGAGAGCGAGAGAGAGAGAGACAGAGTGCTCTGATTGCACTGGGAGGGTGCCATTCAGACAGGAAAACCGGGCCTGCAGCTGACCATGTCCCTAGAAATTTGTGTGCTGAGCGGACGCTTGACAGTGTTAGAGAGTTGTTGCTAATCTGGGTGAACCGTCTCGCAATTAATTTTTACAGTCGCCTTTGGCTATTAGAATGGCAGGTGGAAGTGTTTACAGATGAAATAACGTGTCCGTTTGCTTCCCAACGATGCGGGGAGGACCCAGGTGTGAAGGCAGGTTGGACCGTGAGTTGGTAGTTGCTGAGGCTGGACGGAGAGCACACGGGGTTATTATTCTCTCCGAGTGTGGGCACGTTTAATTCTTCCGTACTCAAACGTTTTTTGAAAAGAAATATTATGAAAAATATCTGTTTCTATGAAAAAAATGTGTGTGTGTGTGTTTTTTTTTTTAGAAAGAGAGAAAGTAATCTCCTTCCCATAGTCCTTCGTCTCTCCAGAGACTTGCTGGCATTTGACGTGCTTAAAAATGTGATTCCTGTCTAAACAGAAAAGAAAACACGCACAGAATTTGCTTACTGCCTGTTAGGTGCCAAGTAAGTATTAACCGACCCTTTGCTTGTGAAGAGAGCGGCTGTGAGGGCACCACCCCACCCCCTCCACGCCCAGTCCCTTACCTCTCTGTGGCTCCAAGGAGGAAATGACCCCAAAGGCTGACCCAAGCACTGGGCACAGGCTGAGCAGCCCCAACCGTGCCCACCCCCCACCGTGAGAAAAAGACCAGGTGGCTCGTTGGCCTTTGACCCCCCCAATGCACACCGCGGCTAGTCTACCAGTGTCTGCAAAGGCAGCGAGGAGTTTGATTTCGTGGGTTCAGTGAACATTTTAAAATTATTTTTAGAGAGGGGGAAGGGAAGGAGAAAGAGAGGGAGAGAAACATGGATGTGAGACAGAAGCATCGATCAGTTGCCTCTCGTACACGCCCAGCCAGGGACCGAACCTGCGACCCGGGCGTGTGCCCTGACCAGAGGGATTCACTGGCGACCTTTCTCCCTTCGCAGGACGATGCTCAGCCCACCGGGCCACACCGGTCAGGACCACGGGTTTGGTTTTCTAAAGAGTGTGAATGAGATTGCTCACGGGGCTTTAGCAATGTCTTCCAATGCTCCCCAGACACCTCCGCTGCAGATGCGCTGCCATCAGAAAGTGGCATCACATCATTCGGGGGAGGAGGGGGGTCCCCGAGTTAGCAAGAGCTTTCCGGGGTGCTGCTGGGCTGAAGCTGTCAGCTGCGGCTTAAGTACACAACTTGTACTTAAATAGCTCCTCCGACAGGCCCACTCAAGTTTGCAGGTCATTTTTAATCTTTGCCACAGCCCTTGGGACAGAGTGTGCAGGGCCTCACCCACGGCCATGGGGTCAAACCCTCACCTAGAGATTGTCTGCATGGCTTAGCTCTCACGGTGTGTGCCCCTCACGGAAACGAGTGTGTGTGTGTTGGGGGGGATACTTCTGGAGGAGATGGGTATGTGTATGGCTATATTGTGGTGACGGTTTCACAGGTGAATCTCCAAGCTCACCAAGATGTGTACATTAAACATGCCTATTATTTTTTTGCATAGCAATCAAAATAAAATGACTTTTGCTTTTTAAAGAAGGGTTGCACCTTGGCCCGGTGACTCAGTTGGCTGAGCATTGTCCTGTGTACGCCAGAAAGGTTGCGGGGTCGATTCCTGGTCAGGGCACATCATACCTGGGTTGCCGGTTCATCCCCGGTCGGGGCGTGTGTGGGAGGCAACCGATCGATGTTTCTCTCTCCCACTGTCTCTTCCTCCATTCCTCTCTCTCCGAAACCAAGGAGCATGTCCTCGGGTGAGGATAACAAAAGAGAAAAGGGAAGGGTAGCTGAGCTCACTACGGGAAGGGACATGGGTCGAAGAACCCAAAGGCCACCGGGGAATCCAATCCTCAGGCCGTGCCTGTACACAACAGCCCAGCTGTCCCCATGGGCTTTACTTACCCAGCCAGGTACCCTACACAAAGGATTTTGTTTCACCCTGAGGGAGCAGGTAATTTAAGCCAGAAAAACAACTCGGGGTGGGCTGTTGAATTTAAATTTTGGTGATAGAGGTAGCCTTGGAAGAGTTACAGAAACACGAACAGCAGTGTGGGAAAAAAATGAGGGAGGTTTTGATTGTTTTTCCAAAAGAGGTAAATTAGCAAGGAAGGTAGATTTGGGGAAATAGCCATAGGAATTCACCTTGCAGGGACACGGTCTGTCTTGGCTGGGCCCAAAAGGGTTTCTTCTTGTTAGGCGGGCATGGAGACAAGGCTTATTTTATGCCCCATGAAAGCAGCTGGCAGGTGACAAGAACTTCCCGGACGGATAAGGAGGCAGCGATATGATGCGAGGGAGGGGGCTCCAGTGGGCCCGGGGTTCGGAGCCCGGCAGCGCCTGCCAGGTGTTAGCCGGCCTCGCTCTAGTTACTTGCTTTGCTGGGGGGCTCATTTCTTACCCATATTTCTTACCCAGAGAAATAGGGGTCGGGTTGCCAGTTTTACCAAATAAAAAGAAGGGATAAAAAAACGCCCAGTTCCATTCGAATTTCAGATAAACAGTATTTCTCTGATATAAATGTGCCCCGTGAAATGTTTGTGTCTCATGCAATCAGTATGCCCCGAATAGTGTGTGGACAAGCTTACAGTCAGTATCTGAAAGTCAGAGGTACCTAACTGGGCACCCTGTTTTTTATCTGGCGACCCTAAATGGGGAGGGTGATGTACAGAATTATCTTGCAGGGCTGTGGCAGGGATAAAATAATGCCACATTTAAGTTTTCACCCAGTCGCTGGTGATTAGTCAAAACCTGAGCACAAGGATATGACTAGTAATAGTGAACATTCCTAAAGGTATTTATTTTAGTTGTAACATTTCAGCTGTCTTGTGGTGTACCTGACACACGAAACTGCAAGATACTTACAGCGGACATCCTGGTGATGGGGTGTATGTAGCTAGAAAGGATTCCCCCCCTCTGGTTCGTTGACACCTCCCATAGTTACCTTTTCTCCGCCTTTCTGTGAGAACATTGAACTTCTACTCTCTCAGAAAACTCCCAGTCCAACGTTCCCAGCTCTAGTCGTGCTGCGTTACGTGAGATCCCCGGGTCTTCCTCACGCAGGAGCTGAAAGTCTGCACGCTTTCGCCGACCTCTCCTCCCTCTCTGCCTTGACCCTCCACCCTCCTTGCACCCTTCCCATCCCGGCAGCTCCTTTTCTGCTCTCTGTTCTGTGAGTTAGACTCAAAAACCAAACACTCCACCTCTAAGGAATACCATGCCGAATTTGTTCGTCCATCTGTGGCTTATTCCACGTAGCATAATGCCCTCAGCGTCCATCCACGTAGCTGCAAATGGCAGCGTTTTCTTTCTCGTGGCTGGATACCGTTCCCTTGGGTTTACACGGCATAGCCCATGTACCCGTTCATCCACTGATGGACACTCCGGTTGTCTTCCTGTTGCGGCTGTTGCAAATACTGCTGCAACCAACGTGGAAGTACAGCTATCTTGTCGATATCCTGTTTCCACTTCCTTGGGATGCACACACAAGTGGGATCACGTGGGCTAGCTTTATTTTTCATCTTTTGAGGAACCTCCATGCTGTTTTCCTTAGTGGCTACGCCAATTTTCATTCCTCCCAATGACGCAGAAGTTTCCTTTCCCCCACATCCTAGCCAACACGTATCTCTTGTCTTTCCCATGGTATCTATTCTAACAGGGGTGAGGTGATATCTCTGTGGGATCATTTGCAATCCACTGTTATTAGTGATGCTGAGTGCCTTGCCACATACCTACCTGCCACTTAATATGTCTTCTTTGGGAAATAAAAAACAGGTATTCTGTCTCTCTGCCCATTTTTAAATTGGATTTTTTTTGCTAGTGAGTTATATCAGTTATTTATATAATGTGGATACTAACCCCTTGTTAGATCTGAGATTTGTGAATATTGTCTTCCACTTGGTAGGTTGCCTTTGCTGGGTGGAAGGTGTTCATTGGCTGCAGCCTCACCTGTTTACTTCTGCTTTTGTTGCTTCTGCATCAATCCAGAGTCCTTGCCAAGCCACCGTCAAGGAGATTTTTCTGCATGATTCCTTCTAGGAGTTTTATGGTTTCAGGTCTCCTGTTCAAGTCCTTTATTCATTTTGAATTGCTTTTGTGTTGTGTGGTGTAACACAGGGGTCCAGTTTGTTTCTTTGTCCCCCCCCCCCCCACAGGTGGCTATCTGGTTTCTCCAGTGCCATTTATTGAAGAGACTGTGCTTTCTCCATTGTCTAGTTTAACCCCTTTGTTGAAAACTAATTGACCACGTATGCATGGGTTTATTTCCGGGCCCTCTATTCTGTTCCGCTGGTCTGTTTTTGTGCCAGGATCGTGCTGTTTTGATGACCGTAGCTCTGGCATACAGTTCAAAATCAGGAAGCAGGCTGCCTCCAGCTCCGTTCTTCTTTCTCAAGATTGCTGTATCTGTTTAGGGCCTTTTGTGGCTCCATCCACAATTGTGGACTGTTTTTTTCTGTTTCTGTGAATAATGCCATCGGAAGTTCAATGGCGGCGGCACTGACTCTGTACAGTGGTATAGAGTCACTGTATATAGTGGTATACAGACTGCACAGTCTATACCACTGGGTGCTACAGACATGTTAACAAGATACATTCTTCCAGTGAGTTATGTAATTATTTGTGTAAAAGATTTTCTTTAAAATTTTGTTCCCTGGAGAATCGGTAAAGGAAAAAAAAATACTCAGTGACACTTGCTAATGATGGGAAAGCAGATTTTACTAAGGACCATTGTGACAGGTACAGGGACCATGGCAATGAGATTTTCCAGGGGGGCTGGGGAGGGCGATTGGGTTCTACTCGAGACATACAGCGTGGGAAAGTGGGGGGTTACGGCCAAGGAGCCGGTGGGGCCAGTGGAGGAGGGATCACCAAGAGGAGCTCCTTCTGTGAGTGGCCTTAGAATTACTCTGGGTTCTCTGCCAGGTGACCTCTGAGAATGGTTTGCTATTCACTTGACCCAGAAAACCCCACCAAACCATGCAAATCAGGAGGTTCAAATCTCCGAGTTCACTGTAAGAAGACTCGTGAAGCTGCCCAGGCCATCAAGGGTACGGATACGCTAAAAGCCACCGGGGACCTGAAGGACGGCGCCTCACGGAAGCGGGGCGTGCCCTTCCGTCGCTACAACGGTGGAGTCGGCGGGTGTGCCCGGGCCAAACACCAGGGCTGGACACGGGGTCAGGGGTCCAAAGGCCCACAGGGTCAGAGTGCCGAGTTTCTGCTGCACGTGCCTAAAAATGCAGCGAGTTAGTGCTGAACTTGAGGGTTCAGATGCAGAGTCTCCGGTCATGGAGCCCGCCCCGGTGGACAAAGCTCCCGAGAGTCAGTGCGGAGCTCCCGGGGCTCCCGGGCGGACTCCCCGACACACGGGAGCCCTCCCCGCCGCACTGAGACGACCCCACCGGGAAGGAGCAGGTGGCGCCTCAACCAGGGGAGGCGGCTGCACGGGAGAAGACGACAGCCCAGAAGAAACCGAAGAAACCCCAACGGGTGGCCCGGGAGTAGCTTCAGCGTGAAGTAAACGCTAGTAAAAGTAGAAGTGGGAAACAGAAAGAAGAAACATTACCAGGAGGAAATTCCAGGGTTAAGGGAGGTGCTGGTTAAACTGACCTAACAGGATTCTTGCTGAAGGAAGACAGGCCAGGGCGATGGGAAGTCCCTGAGCAAACACCAAAGGCGATTAGATATTGGGGCGGGGGTTCTGGTTAGACCGACTGACCAGGGTTCTGGCTAAAACCGGGATTTTGCAAGGAAGTGCACCCAGAGGCCTAAGAGAGGGTTCCGGAGCATGGTCAAAGTCTGGTCAAGCAAGGAATCTTTGTTAGTGTCTTTTAAAATTTATACTTAGTTTACGATAGCCACGTTAATGTGCTTGTGGTGTTAGGCATTCATTTTGTTTATTATAGTATTGTTTTTTTTAAATGGACGGAAAGCATATTTAGCTTTATCTTAAGGAAATTGGATGGCCACGTTTGGTCTGATACTAGGTTCTTCTGGCCTTTCCTGCCACCTGGTGGCCATGCCCTCTTACTGCAATGTGTTCAAGAGAAGTCCGTGAAGTCAGCCTTTGAACTTGGCCAAATCCTGTCGACACCGAGGCCGTGCCATGACATTAAGAGCCACAGTCACAAACAGCTGTGTCCTTTCCCACACTCTCCTCTTTCCCAAGGCTTGAGGTTGAGGATTAGCAGCTGGCTAAGGGAGGCAGAGCCGGGAAAACGGCGAAGTCCATGCCTTCCTCCTCGCATTGGGTGTTTCAAGCCCGAAGTGCAAAGCCTCAGAGGGAGGCTTTCCATTGAGCGGAGGGAGAACTGGCGGCTATACCGGGCTGGTCTTTCAAAGGCCTCTTTGTTTCACGGCCAAAAGTGGCTAGAAAGTCTATGGCAGTGCTCTGCTTTCATCCGCAGAGAAAGCACAAACACAGATAAAGGCATTGAAGGGACAGAGAAAAAAAGAGAAAGAAAACGTGCATCGTATTTGCATCCTGCTGCTTGCAGCTCATTCGATAAAATGTGTCGCAAGGGCCTAAAAGCAGCGTGAGAAGAACCTCAGGGGAAGGAGGCACAGCGAGGCCACGGAGGACCCGGCCTCGCATGTCACACACACACGAGCGAATCAAGGTCCAAGTCAGGAAAGGCGTCACTGCAGGGTAAGCAGCAGAGGCAGCTCCAGGACTCAGAGTGAATCTGTTGTTAAAACTGTGCAAGTGCCCGAGTCCATCAGAGCGGGGGCGTGAGTGGCGCTCCTCCCGGCCTCCGACCCCGACCCAGCCCCGGCCCCGGCAGGGGGAGCTATCCTTTGCTCTGTCTTCTCCCCGTGGCTCTTCTGCAGACACTGCAGGGACGGCTGGCCGGCCGCTGGTCTTTCCTGCACACGGGTCAGCCGGGCAACGGCTCGGCGAGCTGTCTCTGCCGAGCAGCCTGGCGCCGAGGGACAGGCGAGAGTCACACATGGGAACCGTGCTGTTCACTCAGCTGTGACCGATGCAGGGTCACTCGGCGTAGAGCGTCGACGCACATGAATGTCCTGCTCGCGCTCTGACAGTCTGAGAGAAACACAACACGCACACGGCCGTCAATGGGGGGTGGGAACCCGAGTCCCAGGGTCTCAGGCTGCAGGTCCAGGAGACAGCGGGGTGGGGTGGGCGAGGGAGCCGTCAGTGTCCCGCAGGGAAGGACCTCCGAAGCCGGGTGGGCGGCAGGGCAGGCAAAGTCCTCCGTCCAGCAGGACAGAGCCCCCAGTGGCCGATGCCGAGGGAGATCAGCGTAGCGTGGAGCAGCACCCTGGGGTGCGGGGCTCGGCTGTCTCCGCAGTGGTCTGGAGCGGCCTCAGTTATACCTTGCAGGTGGTGGACTCCACCCTTCTGGGTCTCTTGAGGAGTGTCTTGGAACCCCTGACACCAAGTGTGGAATCCCCCAGGAGCCCAGGGGTGGTACATGGCCGTGCTGCTTGGCACCCCTGATGGCGAGTGGGGGATTTCCCCAGGGGCCCATCTATGGGTGGTCCCACCCTGCAGACACAGCTGTTCTGATCACGGGTACAGATATCTTAGGTGTGTCTCCTTGCCAGATGCGTCTGCTCTGACTTAGGTAGTTTCCTTCTTGAACCAAAGTGTCCTGGCTGGCTGGCAGCCATCTTGGTTGACATGAGTGACTGCATTTTGTTTTATAGACTTTACTCTATCTTGATCGGACCAGTGCCATTGACTGGTGCTGCTCTCCACACACCTCCTCCCTCTTCCTCAGCCTTCACCCTTCTCTCCTTTCCATGAACCCCCTCTCTTCCACCTGTGTGCCCTCCAATCATGCCTCACCTTTAAACTTGGCCTGGCAGGCAGCCCAGCCTTTCACGCCCACCAACTCAGTGAATGCTTCCCGCCTCTCAGGGAGGCATTAATGTCTCTGTTTGCATTGGAGGGTCCCGAGACAGGGGCCGGACTTGCGTGAACTTGCCCAAGGCCATCACACGTCCCTCTGTCCCTTCGGCAGTACATGGCAGGGCCCCAGTGACAAGGTAGCCCTTGGACCTGAGTCCAGGCTTCTCTCCATGCTATTTGCTGCCTTAGCGTCTCTACCTTTTGTTTCTGGCTTCCCATTTTGGAGTCTCTCTGTTTTTTTTTTCAGTGTGAAAGTTTTCAAGACGCCCACGAGTGGAAAGTGCACCCCCCCAGCCCGATCGAACTCCGCCGGATTCCTTACAGCTGTGTGCGTCGAAATGACTAATGAGAGAGCCCTCCGCTGCCGGTGGAACTTTCACACACAGCGCTGTCGCGACTGTTCCCCGGGACCCGCCCTGTGTATTTACATACCGGAGTCACCCCAAAAGCCCCCCCCGGCCAGGGGATTTCCGGGATGTAATGAGAACCCCCGCTCTGAGCCTTGGAAGGGGCGCTATCTGAGCGCCCATCTCGCAGGGCAGGGGGGTAGCACTGCAGACCCACCCTCCCTCGCCACGGGCTCTTTTCCTGGGAAGATGCCCAGATTCAGTCCTGTGGCCACTGGTGCCAGGGTGCTGCGGGCCAGCTCTGGAGCCCTCGAGGTGCTGGGGACTTCTGCAGGAGGGAGGAAGTCGGGGCCCCGCACGCCAGGCCCTTCATGCCTGGTCAAGGCAAGGGACAGAAACGCCCGGGTCATCTCAGGGTGTCGCGGCGCGTCCTGTAGCACAGGTGGGGGGGAGCTCAGCAGAGGGGCGTCTAATGTTGGGGTGGTCGGGGGGGGCTTTCTGGAGAGCGTGATGGCTGAACTGAGTCTTGAGTAATTTTGTTTAAAGTGCTTTAAAAAGGTAGTCCCAAAGGTAACACATCTCCTTGCCCATCATTTAAACTCTGTGGAAATGCGTTCCTGCAGAAGTTTAGGGGCTGAAGAGGAAGGAAGAACATTTGAGCAGGAGGAGTTCTGCTCAGGCGAGCAGGTGGCTTTCTTCCGGAAGGGAGTCGCGTGTGAGCCTGTGCGTGTGTGAGTGTAAGGGCGTGGAAGAGTGCCGAAAAGAGGGCGACGGAGACTCCAGAGAGACCTTATCCTCTGGCCAGAAGCTTTTTGCGATAATGCCAGGCTGGGTGAGAACCTGGCCGGCCACTCACTGGGTACCCAGCCCTCGGGGATTCTGGTTTCTCCAGCCCGATTTTCCAGGTTTCGATCTTGGCTCTTGCTGTCTTGTAACTTCAGAGGCTCATGTCTGCCCACTCCTCCAACCGGCCTATCAGAGTGCCTTCCTGGAGGAAACTGACCTCTTCCGAAAAAGAAGGATAGGGTCAGGTTGAAGACAGTAGCAACAGGTGACCCACTACGACACTGACAAGAGCTCACATTTAACGAGGACTGTCTTTGCACCAGGGACATGCTGAGAGCTTTCTCACTCATAACGCGAATCCTCGCAACAGCCTGATGGAGTAGGTGTTTCGTCATCCCCTTTTACAGATGACACCACTGAGGCTATTATTTGCTCAAACCACATAGCTAATAGTTGGCAGAGCCCGGCCCCTTGCCCAGGTCGATTTCTGTCTCCTGTCGGGGCTCACGGACGTGATCCTCTGCTGTGATATCTCTCGGACACATCTGGCCCCAGAGCTGGCTTTTAACTGTGCGCCCCTCCTGTCTCAGCACGACTCTTACCCTTCCATGCAACACGGCTGCGGAGACGCTGCCCCAGGGAAACACTGTGCCCTGTCTGTGTGATAGAGATGATAACACAGCCTCGGCGTTGGGACGGTTAAAGCATGTTCTACATGATGTGTGCCGAGGTTACATGCCTTCTACTGGAAACTTCCGTGTTTTAAAAATAGCACTGGTCGTGTCCTTGATAAAATGAAGTCGTGTTCTGGCTGGGATGAAAATAAAGATGACAGTTCCTGGGCCCAGAGACCCGGGTGCCTTTGGTCCCCTCGCCTCCCCTGCCCTCCAGTGCTGTCCCCCGCTGCTTGTTTCCCAGGAGTAGTGACTCAGTCACCTGTCACTGGGTTAATGACTCAGTCACCTGTCACTAGGCTTGAGTCCTCCTCTGAAGCACACGGCTGCCCGCTCACATCTGCCCTGGAGCCCTTTTCAGATGTGACTGTCCCCTGAGCCCCTCCTGGAGGCCAGGCCCCTGTTACTGACTGGCCAGGCCACCCATAGCCCTGCCACCCCCACGGCCCGATGGCCAGGCCTACATTTGCCCTGGGAACCCTGGTGCCGCTTCCCCACCACCCGCTCTGTCTCAGCAACACTCGTGGAGGTAAGGACCGCCCTAAGAGGCGCCGGAGTTGGCTGCACCTCCGTGGACATTGACCTTGTCAGCTTGTGGTCCCCCAAAGAGGCCGGTCTCCTGGCCTGGCTGGTTCCCCACCTGGCCCCAGGACCTCCTGCCCATCAGACGGCTCTGAGGCTGTGCCCGGGAACCAGGTCAGGACATTCCTTTTTTCCTCTCCACCGCTTTTGCACAGCTGTCACTTTCCTCTCGCACTTCCAGCAGTCCGGTGGAGGTGCGCGTTGGGATAAGACGCACTACAGACAACACATAGATGGGCACCCGCCCAGCTCCGTGGAAACACCATTTGCATTCTTTTCAATAAATCTCAGCATTGCTAAAAAGGGGGGGGGATCCTTTCACGTGGTTCTCTGTTTGCTCCCGTGAGGGGGGTTGTTACTCGCACCTCACACGGGGAGAGAAGGAGCATCAGGAAGCGTGACCTCGTGCAACTAGATGCGACCAGAGCCAGAACAACCGTGAAAGTCGTCCAGGGTTTGTTTCTCTGCCAAAGGCTGCCCCTGGGGCCTGGGACTCTCAGGGGGCCTGGGGACCATCCTGGTTGGGGACCATCCTGGTTGGGGCCCTTTGCTTCTGGAGTGGCCCCAAGTGCCAGTTAGTCGTTCCACCCGGCTTTGATGTGTGTGCCCAGCTGCACCCGCTCTCTTCACTTTATCCTTCTCCCTCCTTCTGGTCCGAGGTGGAGCCCGCCTGCGGTTCTGGTTCTTCATGGGCATCGCGGTGCTGTAGGCGTTTCCCTGCAGCTGGTCCGTGGGGTTCTCTGCGGACCCCCAACCACCCACCTGCTCTCCCATCTCTTGACAAAGTACCAGCTGCCCCACAGGCTAAGTGTTGAGGAGACATCGAACGAGAAATGTCAGATATGGGTCTCCCCTCTAATCCATTGAAAAATGATTCTGACCCTTGTTAAAAATGGCAATGAAGTCCTGGCTGGTGTGGCTCAGTGGACTGAGCGCCGGCCTGCACACCGAAGGGTCACCGGTTCAGTTCCCAGTAAGGGCACATGCCTGGGTTTTGGGCCAGGCCTCCAGTAGAGGGTATGCGAGAGGCAACCGCACACTGATGTTTCTCTCCCTCTCTCCTTTCCCCTGTCTCTAAACATAAATAAATACAATCTCTAAAAAAATGGCAAAATCACTGATTTTATGCAAAATCAGTGCAGTAGGTGAGAAAATAGAACTTGATTCTTACTACAACACCGGGGACTTCCAGCCCATGGGCAGGTGAGGGAGTGGGTGGGGCATTAACAAGAGGAATTTGGTAAAGTATCAGGGTGCAGAGAGAGGAGCCTGATTGGCTGCCAAGGACTGGGCGGGGCATTCTTGATCTACTGGCCTGCAGGACCCTTTGCTAAAAGTGGGCTCAGCGCAGGCCAAGGAGGCCCAGTGGAGGAGAGGGTCCCCAGGCACCTGAGCGGCGTTTGGTCCGGGAGGGGTGCTGTCGGCACCTGCAGGGTGGGGCGGAGTGAGGCGGGACTAAACGTGACGGCCTCTGGGATGGGAGTCGGGGCGGGGTGATGCGCTGGCCGAGGCCTGGCCGGAGCTCAGAGAGGCACCGGGGGGGGGGGGGGCGGGGGGGTCTCTGGGCTGTGCCAGCCACGAGTCCGGGGCCTGCAGTCACGCCGCCTCCATGCCCTGCCCACACACTTCTCACCTGGTGCTCCGCGGGCGTGCCTTTCTCGGGCTTGAAACTCCCGCCACAGGCAGGACTGGAGAGGACAAGGACTTCACACAGGCCTCGGACATGGGTTTTAGCCTCGTGTTCCTCTTCTGCGACACTGGGAAAACACCCGTTACGGACCGAACTGTGGCCTCCAAAGCTCACAGACGGACACCCCCAGCCCCCGTGGGAACAGGGCCTCTGAAGAGGTGATTGAGGTCAAACGAGGCCGCAAGCACAGAGCCCTGACCCAGGGGGCCTGCTGGCCCCTGAGGGGAGGAAGTGACACCCGTGATTTCTCTCTCCTGCACACACACAGGAAAGGCCGTGCGAGGGCCCGGCGGGCAGGGGGCTGGCTGTGAGCCGGGAAGAGAGACTTCGCCAGCCCCTGCATCTTGGACTTCTGGCCTCCAGTGCTGTGAGGACACAAGTGTCCGTGGTTTAAGCCCTCCCGCCCCTGCCACCCCCTCTCCCCCCGTGTCCGGTATTTTGTGACGGCAGCCCTGGCAGGCTGAGGCACTATCATCTGGTGGGTAACCACCACACTCGTTAGCTGAGTCCCTTTTCCTGTCACGTGACTTGTGCGGTGGTCAGAAGGGCTTGTTTACTGAGCCTCTTCCCTGTGACCACATGACGCATGGGAAATGCCTTCGGTAGAATCCCTTCTGTAGGTGTGGGCTTTGTTTGTCCACGTTGAGTGTAAACCAGTACAGATGAGACGAGGGGAGTTTTCTGGAAGCGTGCGGTCACGTCCGTTAGGGGTCCTGGTTTCCAGCAGCGCGAACAAGCTCTGCTTGATTTCGGCCCAAAAGGAATGACCGAAAGAGACATTGAACGAGGCACGAAACTGTCAGGAAGCCTGGAGCCCGGGCGTGGGACCTCCCTGGGCGAAGGGCCCAGCGTCGCGTGTAGACTGGCGTCAGGGCCACAGGGCCACACGTTGGGACGCCCACCACTGCGCTGGATCCTGTGACAGCATCTGCGCAGCAAGACCACCCGCCGGGGTGGGTGCGCTTTGTGGTCCCTGCGGGTTCGGAAACAGCACTGTCTGTCTCCTTGGAGGGGTCTATACCGCCCACCTGTGCGTGCTAGCTGCAAGGAAGGACGGGAAAGTGAGCGTTTGGCCTTTGCAGCAGCAAGGACAGTGGGTGGTGTCTCTGCCTCCCTGCAAGATTCGTGAGGTGGGGAACTTCCCCAAACAGCAGGAGGAGGCTTAAAATGCCAGAGGGCATAAGACAATGAAAAATTCCCGCAAGAGACAGGGGAATCTCGCAGAGCCCCGAAGCAGGAAGTGCGGGGCCACTCAGGGGACCCAGGACCCAGGAGCGGGAGCGCCAGGACCCCGGCCGCTCGGCCTGTGTCTCCCTGCGATCCGCCTCTCTCTCCCCCTCCCCAGGGGCCTCTGCGCTTTCCGGATCGCGCTTGCTGGTGGTGACAGCCACCTCCGTCAGACCGATGGACATGAGTTGTCTGTCTCTCTTCTCTTAGGATACCTGGTTCCTCATCTTCCAGAAACTCCTCCCGTTTGAGGTCCCCTCCTCTGTCCATTCTGCTCTGGGTGGGCTCCACCCCCAGCCCTAGGAATGAACCATGTGACCCAGGACAATGCCCGTCATTGTAGTCGGGGGCCACAGTGATTGATCCAGGAGTGGGCGTGTGACTTTCCAGCAGCCTGCTCTTGGACGTGGAATCTAACGAACAAAATAGAACAAAATAGAAACAGAGGCCTGGGCACCTGGAACAGGGGCTGGATGAAGGAAGGGGGAGGGATTAAACAAAAGAGCAAAACAAAACTTATCACATAGACAAAGACAGCAGTGTGGTGATAGCCCAAGGGGGAGGGGTATGAGGGAGGGGCGGGGCTATGTGGGGGAAAACGGGGGGCAGAGACTTTGCTTGGGGCGATGGGTGTGTGATGCGGTGTGCAGAGGACGTTTGGTTGAAAACCTGTGTAGTTCTGTGAACCAACGTCACCCCAACGAATTCAATAAAATGAAATAAAATAGTGGAACCTCTAACTTCCATGTTGTAAAGCGCACAGATCTTAAGAGTACGGCTCCGTGAATTTTACGTATCTCTACACGTCACTTTGTGTTTATATAAATACCAACACGTAAAGGTATTACGTGTTGTCTAAATATCTGTGCTGTGGAACCAGCACTGAGACACCACTTGGGAGCATCACCAGCAGCTCCGACACTGTCACTTTCTGTCAACGCTCCATCCAAAGATGTCACTCTTCTGACTTCTAGCACCACACACAGACATCTTACCCTTTTCTGAACCCTATTTAAGTGGAATCTTGCAGAATATAATCTTTGGTGTCTGGCTTTTTCGCTCAACATTATGTCTGTGGGATTCATCCGGGTAGTACCGGTTCATTCTTTTTCAGGGCTGTATGGTATTCCCGTATATTAATTAATAATACCACAGTTTATTTATCTGTCCCACTGAGGATGGACCTTTGTGTTTTTTCTGAGTTGGGGCTATTAAATAATGTTGCTATGTACTTTATTGTATGTACCGGGGTAAGTATAACACTCATTTCTTTGGGTGTATATCAGGACTGGAGTTTCTGGGTCATAGAAAAACATACATCATGGTGGTAGGTATTAAGCAATAGTTTTCTCAAGGTATCGATCGTATCAATTTATACTTGCTCTGCATCCTTTTCTGTACTTATTATTGTCAGCATTTTAAATTGTCTCCATCTTGTTTGGATAGCACAGTGTCACGTTGTAGCTTTATTTTTATTTTCATTATTTTTTTAGAGAGATGGGGGGAGGGAGGGAGAAAGAGAGAGAGAGAGAGGGAGACATCAACGGTTCGTCTTCTGTATGCGCCCTGACCAGGGACAGAAGCTGCAACCCAGGCACGTGCTCTGACTGGGAGTCAAACCGGTGACCCTTCTGTCTGTGGGATGACACCCAACCCACTGAGCCACACCAGCCAGGACTCACACTGTAGTTTTAATTTGTATGTCCGTGATGGCCAAGGGTGCTGAATACCTTCATTTGCTTATTTGCCATTTGGATCTCCTGTTTGGTCAAGTGGCTGTTCAAGATTTTGCCCACTTCTAAGTAACATTGGGTTGTTGGTCGTTTGTTAATGATTGGTTTCCAGCAATTCTTTACATACTGTGGTTGTGAGTCCAGATACAGCTATTCGTGTGATACACATATGGCAAATACATTCACCTACCCCATGGCGTGCGTTTTCTTTCCCTTCATGGTGTCTTTTTAGGACCATCAACTGTTTATTAATCTCTTCTATGGTGAATGCTTTTTAACTTATCTGTTTAGGAAATCTTTGTTTCCTTGGAGATCATGAATCAGTTAGCAGCTTTGGAGGGAGGTAGAGGAAAATGGATTCTTTTTTGTTGTTGCTGAATTGGAGGCTGTGAGGTGTAAGGCTGAGCTGGAAATGGAGGCAGCAGCAGACAGACCTTCAGGCTGGCCTTGACCTTGAGGTGGGCACTGCCTGCGTCCCCAGCTTCCCAGGAGCGGCCCACTGTGGCTGTGGCTGAAGTCGGGAGGCCGGCCGAGAGAGTGTGGCAGGGCCACTGATCTCTGAAAAATTCCTTTAGCTATTCCTTTTTTTAAAAAAGAGATTGGATTTATTTATTTTTAGAGAGAGGAGAAGGGAGGGAGAAAGAGAGGGAGAGAAACATCAATGTGTGGTTGCCTCTTGAGCGCCCCCCACTGGGGACCTGGCCTGCAACCCAGGTATGTGCCCTCACTGGGATTCAAACTGGCGACCCTTTGGTTCACAGGCCAGCACCCACTCCACTGAACCACACCAGCCAGGGCTCTTTAGCTCGTCCTTGATGCAGTGTCGACTGAGGGCTCATCCTGTAACATGACATTCTCATGGAACACACACACAAGAGGATTTGGGAAATTATTTAAAAACGCTTCCTTATATTCCAGGTCAGGAAGCCAAGATGAGGACGTGACCATTTCCTTGTCATCACAGCCAGGGCACGACCACAGCTGGGCTGGAGCCACAGCGAAAACCCAGGTGTCATGGTTGACCCCCTCCTCTTCTCCATGCCCCACCTTCTAGTCTAGCAAAGAGAGGCCTGAGAAGTGGCGACCGTGACCATGAATGCCACCCCCAAGCCTGTCTCGGGGGGTGGGGGTGGGGGTGGTGGAGGTTTTGATCCCCCCTCCCCCCCAGTCTGCAGGGGCAGAGACTTCAGGAAGCCCCCGCCAGTCCAGGGACTGGTACCAGCAGGGGGAACTCAGAGGGACTTCCCCAAGGTCCTTCCTGTCAAAGAAAGAAGCATCAACGACCTTCGTGAAGGAAAAAAACAACACCTCAAGGACTCTTCCAGACTGAGTAAGTGCCTCCTTCCTGGGACGGCTACCCCTTGGGGTTGACCCCAGGACCCTGGGCTCCACCCGGCCGAGGTCAGTCCCAGGAATCCGGGGTTTGTGCTGGTTCGCACGACTGCAGTGAGTGAGGCTCCTCGCTGGTCACAGGTGGGAAGTGACAGGCACTCGGCTGTCTCTCGCCGCACCACGTGGGCTCACTTAGGCATGTGCACAGCTGCTCATTGGAGTCTCCATACCGGTCACGTCTGTTCACAATACGCGTCTGTTGCACGTTCCCTCGCATTACTAGTGGAGAGTGGTGCGTTTCGGCGGCGATTCCTCCGTTTGGGCGGGTGCTCTGTGCCGGCTGTGTGGGCATCCCGCCGGCGGGTCCTGGCTCGGGCCTGGGAATCCGAGATTTTAACACAAGCCCCCCGGCTGATTGTATTAGAACAGATGATTCTGAAACTCATTTTGCTATTTAGGGCCCGGGCCGTGACAGACCTGGGTTTCAATTCTGGCTGTGCTTTACCAACGGAACAAGTGTATTTTCTCACACACAAAGAGCTTCTTGAGCCTTCGGTTTTCCTGTCTGTGCAGTGGGGAGGGGGGTCCCAGTAACATCCGTCCCACAGTGTTATTATGCAGCATGAGTGGGGGGGGCCAGTGAGTCATCACATGCTCACCATTATGATGGTTACATCTCCTTCGCCGCTGTCTCCAGTGGTGTGGCTCCTTTCTCTGCCCACGCTATGTATTAACGCTGTTTAGTTACAGAAAACTTCCCAGGCTAAATTTGACTTCTTGTGCACAGAACAAAGTATGTATTATGACTTTGAACTTATAGCTGAGGAGTTAGGGATGGAGAAGTGGAGGAATTTACCCCGAATCAGGTAACTCGTGTCAGCGCTGAAGCCTGAACGCGGGCCGTGGGATTCTACAGCCGAGAAGGGCAACGTTGAGACAACTGTCCATCCACAGCCATGAGACGGGACGCCGCTCACGCCCTCCTCTCAGGCTTTGTGTCTGGAGAGCGTTTGTGTGATTGTAAAGACGCACAAGGACTTCAGCGGTCACTCACGGGTCTGCCAGCCCACCGCTTCCCCATGCCGGGGAGCGGACGGACGGAATGAGGGCTGGTCTGCAAGCCTGGCTGAGTGGCTCGACTGGGGTGCAAGCCCAGGCCCAGGCCGTGCCCACGATTTTGAACAAAGCGACCAGGTTTCAAGTCTGAAAAGCATTAAGAGGCAGACGCACGTGCGTTGTGGCACTTGGTCAGATTTTATTCTTTTTAACGGCCGAGTAATATTCCATCACCTATATGTAGCACTATCCAGTTGTCTATGAATGCGCACTCGGGTTGCTTCCACATCTTGACTGTTGAGAATAATGTTGCAATGAACACAGGGGTGCATGTTATCTTTTCGAACTAGTGTTTTGGATTTCTTTGGAAAAATTACCCAGAAGCGGACCACACGGTTGAACCTAGAGGGTATTATGCTGTGTGCAATAAGTCAGGCAGAGACGGGAAAATACCACTTATTTGTGGGGTCTAAAGAACAAAATAAATGAACACCCCAAACAGAAACCGACTCATAGACAGAGACAGAGTGCAAACTGGTGGCTGCCAGGTGCGAGGCAGGTGGGGGGACCTGCAGGAGGTGAAGGGGTTAAGCACAAACTGGTCATTACAGAATAGACTTGAGAGTGTAAAGTACGGCATGGGAAATATGGTGAATCATATTGTAATAACTATGTATGGTGTCAGGTGGGTACTCGGCTAATTGGGGCATCACTTTGTAAGTTATGCAAATGTTTAACCCCTATGCTGTACACCTGCAACTAATATAATGTTGAACGTCAACTGTAAATGAAAAAAAAAAAAAAAAAAGGACAGAACCATTGTGCGGAGTAAGAGCCCAACCTGAAGAGCGGGGTGCAAGGACTCGCACGGCGGCAGGGTTTTCTGGTTGGGGACCTGAAATTCGTGGGTGAGAATCATTCGCCCTTGGTGAGGAGGGAGAGGGCCGGCCCACTTGGACAGGTGTTGGCATAGGAAGTGCTTCCCCCCGCCATCCAGCACACGGAAGATGGGCCCCTTCCTTCTGCCCACGTCCTGCGGAGGGCCGCGGCCAGCGCTGTGGGCACGCCAGCAGCCCGTGAGCTCCCTCAGACACGCTCCTAACTGTGAAAGCATCGCGTTGGCCCAGTCCCTCTGTGACATCGGATCTCGGCGTCCGCCTGCCCCTTTTGCATAAGGTGAGACGGAGAGCCGGTGCGTGAGCGGGTGTCCCGGCTCCCCTGGGCCCCCAGTGGCATTCCGCCGGGAACTCCTGTCCAACTGCAGATGCGGAGCTTCACTGCGGGTTAGTGTTGTGGTCCACTGTTGACCCGAGAGAGTCAGAGATGCAGTTCTGATAAAGCTGCCACCCGCTGGTGTTCATGACGGAGTGTGGATTGTCGAGGATCAGGGACTATGGATTTTTAACGGTGAGTGAAGTGTGACTTGCGTTCAGAAAAGAGCCCAGATCGTCTGCGCGCAGGGTGAGGGATTACACAAAGGGTGTCGCCCAGGGGCCAGCTCCTCGATCGGGAAGCAGATAACGCGAGAATTGCAGAAGCTCCTCACCCCTGCCTTCTCCTCACTACTTCCCCTTTTCCTCCCACCTGGGTAAACAGAGGCCTTGCTTCTCGCTCTGTAGATGAGTCATGCAGGTGGGAGCGATATTTTTATGTCAGAAAAAAAAAAAAGACTTGATTTTAAAAAAATGTTGTAAATCACTGAGAGCATATGTCCTTCAGGGAGTACGCAGTAGTTCTAGATACATCTTCTGTAATGCTTGGCTTTACCGTACAAGTTGGAAGATTTTTCAACTGAATTTGGTCTTCTTGTTTTAAAATAATCTCATACTTAAAGAAAACTGGCAAGAATAGCTTGATAATTCCCCCCCCCCCACCCCCGAACCACTGAAGGGGAAGTTGCTAGTATTGAAGCTTTGTCTCTGAGCCCCCACCCCCTTCCTGCCGCCAGAAATATCTCAGTGGGTGATTCCCTGACAGGCACAGAACACAACTTTCAAAAGCTCAGAAAAATGACCTAGATACACTGTTACCCAATGACCTGCAGGCGCCACTCAGCGAGTCCAGAGTCACGTGCTGCATTTCATTGTCTCGTCTCTTTGGTCTGCAGAGTAGGAGAGCTCCTCAGTCTTTCCTTGACCTCCAGGACTTCTACATGTTATCAAGTTACAGGGCATAGGTGTTTTGTGGAATGTACCTCAGCGTGATTTGTCTGATGTTTCCTCATCAGTAGATCTAGGCAACGCTTTCAAAATGTTATTTTTGGACGAGTATCACAGAAGTGATGGTCTTCACACTGCCGCCAGTAGGTGGCGCACAATTTCAGTTTGTTAGTGGTGCTGTGAGCTTTGATCAATTGGCCTGGTTTCCTAACTGCAAAAAGCCTTATTTTTTCCCTTTAAAATGTGTATTTTGTGAGTGGTACTTTGAGGCTGTTTAAGTTTCCCATTCTGCGTCAGATGTTTACCCATTAGATTTAACATCCACTGATTGTTCTCGTCTGAGTCAACAGTGTTATGATGACGGTGGCCAGGGAGCGATTTTCTGATTTAACTTGACCATTCATTCATTCTTCATTTATTAGTTGGCATTCTGCTGCAAGGAAAAACGGTCTCTAATCCCTATTAATCGATCAATTAACTCATTAATTCATTTATATATGTGTGTGGTCTCATGGATTCCTATTTTATTCATTGGTTTCTCATCTGTTGTCATTGCTATTTAGCCAGTCTGTCTTCAGATTGTCTCTGATTTGACCACGTTGCCATCATTCCATGAATACTTTCTTGCTTTCTGAAATACCTGGATATTTCAAACTCACAACTCACCTTGTAATGTCCCTGACATTATATATAAAGTATTTATATTCTGTAAGTTATATTTATGTTATATATAAATATATTCATGTCATATAGATTATATTTATATATTGATTCTATTTATGTATGCGTATATAAAATCCTCACCTGAGCATATATTCTTCCTGATTTTAGTGGGAGAGAAAGGGAGGGAGAGAGAGAAACATCAGTCAGTTGCCTCCTGAATGCGCCCCGACCAGGGCTTGAACCCACGGCCTGGGTATGTGCCCCTGACCAAATGGAGCCTGCAGACTTTTGGTGTGTGGGATGATGCACCAAACCACGGAGCCACCTGGCCAGGACTATCGGCCATTTCTTTTGAGAGCCCTGGGTCCTCTTTGTGGAGAATGGTGTTCAGGAATGGAAATGTGGGTGGTAGGAAAGCCGATCACCATTGGGATGTCACTGCTCCCACGCCCTCTCAGTGGACAGAGCTAGGAAGCATGCACACAAACACATTCACACACATATATACACACATGTACACACATGCACATGTACCTTTATGTCGACATTTATATTTATATCTGTCTCTGTGTTCGAAAGGCATAAGTCCATACAGATGCTGGTCATTCTACCACCACAGAGTCACCCTAGTTTTCTCTCTTTCCATGTTTGTAACTCTTTCTTGTGACTGTGTGAAACTGCTTCTCTTGATCCTCTTGACTCCGGCTTGACACCTGCGTGGGCCTGTGCTAACATCCTCTTCATCCCACCCGCATCCCCCACCCCATGCCAGGTTGTCTCTGCTGCTCCCCTGGCCCTTCCGGAGGCTTTCCTCACCCCCTCGTGGCGTCCTGATGGACCACCGCCGCCACCTGTGTAACCCAGCAGGCAGGGGCCTGTCCACCAGGCACCTTGCCGAATGACCCAACAATTAATGCTGGAGGGAATAGGTCTTTATTTACAATATCCCAACAATGCGGTGGGGCTCAGAGCACTTCAGCTGGAAGCCCTCCTTTCCCACAAGACCCAGCACTTCCTTTGCTCCCCAAAAGGCTGTAAGTCAAAAGCCCCCAAAGTCCTCCATCTCCTTATCTGAATTTAAGCCGGCTGCGCAAACAGTCTCGCAGCAGCGCTCTCCTTCAGGATCTGGGGTACATTGTCCGCCGCCTCCGTGTTATAGTGTGGGAACGCATGTGCCGTGTTGCCTGGATCATGGTGGAGGCCAGGAAAGGCCCAAGTCCCAAGAGTCCAGATAGGGTCTGGGTCTACAAGGCAGCAGGTCAGCGTCTTGCAAAGGAGAGTCCTTGGTGGCTTTGGAGTCAGCTAGTGCAGGCACGATCAGAGCAGCAGCAGCCTGCTTTCTGACTAGCCCACGGTGAACCAGCTCCGACAGCCCATGTGGCTCCTGTCTCACTGCCAGCAGCCTGCTGGAATCTGCCTTTGCTCCCTGTTGCATCATGGGTCTCTTGTGGCTCCTCTACTGCTGTCCAAACCTCACAGCCAAATCCCTTGTGGCTCTCCACCCTTTGTTCAAATCCTGACTCGAAGCCTCCTGTGTGACCTCATCTCTGACTCCTCCCACAATGAGCAGCAGCCGCCAGTTCTACTTTATTCGGCTGTCCAAGAGTGACTCAGTGATCCAGGGGGAGCCAGCCTCCCCTGGCTACACCACCAGTCAGGATACGTCCTTAAAGCCACGCCCACCTTGCCCCAGGCAGTCCCACGCTACTGAGCTAGGCTTTGTTATGAAAAGCCTCTTACAGCCTGTGATCCGCTCCTCCCACCCCCCAAACTGTGGTTTGTGGGGGTTTTCTCCTACTTTCCCAGGGATACCCCTCACCCTGGGCCCCACTATACCTGTGCTCCCTGACCCCACTCAGGCTTCGACAGCCAGCCTTGGGCTGTGTGGTCACCCTCCTCGTCCACTCTGCCTGCTCTCCTCCCACGCCACTGTCGCTGGGTCCCCAGTCTGCAACTGGATCCTGTCCTCACCCTGCTCAGAACCTAAACCCCCAACAGGCTGCTGTCACTGTTCCCCACACACCCTCCTTGCCTCATTGCCACAGCCTCTGCCCCCCAGTTTAGAATCTCTCCATAATTACCACCTCCAGACTCCCACATCTGGGGTTCTGCTTGTCGTCTCCACCTACCTCGCTCAGCCTCTTTGGATAACTTTTGGACTGAGTTATCGAGGACAGAGGCAGGAAGGTGGAGACCGTCTCGGGCTGATACAGGGCTGGCTTCTCCATTAGTCCCCATAGACACAATGCCCAGGGCTGGTGCAGACTCCGGCCCTGCAGAGTCTGCGTGTTGTGGAGGAGGTGAACAAATTCACCAGGACTACCGAGTCCTGTGGAGGAAAAGAGAGGGCACAGCCACTCTCTCAAGAGAAGAGCGCCCCGACCCTTGCCTGCACAGGCTTTTATTGCTTTCCAGTCACATTACATCTCATTATTTCTAGATTTAGTTAAGTGATTACTTCTTACAGATAACAAAAAAAAAAAAAAAAAAGAAAAAGAAAAAAGTTGCAAATGCAAGGGAATGACAAAAATGATTGATTTGGTTACATTTCATCTTTGGGACATTTAGCACAGACTTAGGGAGTTGCTTCAGAGACATACATTAAACGTCTACAGCCTTAACTCAGGGCGGGGGAGTTTTAGCAAAAACGAGTCTCATAGCAGCCTGGGTACAGTGCAGGCCTGGTTCCCCAGGGAAAGCTGATCTGCCCACCTGGCCTCTGTGTGCTGCCTTGCATTGATCGGTTTTCCAGATCAATATTGGGCTCCA
This sequence comes from Phyllostomus hastatus, assembly GCF_019186645.2. Taxonomy (NCBI): domain Eukaryota; kingdom Metazoa; phylum Chordata; class Mammalia; order Chiroptera; family Phyllostomidae; genus Phyllostomus; species Phyllostomus hastatus. The sequence goes on along the minus strand of NW_025333833.1, from coordinate 5,301,332 downwards.
TTTGCCACTGCCATGCTGGTCGGTTCCCTATAATCCCCCCCTTGTTTTTAGTTAGGGCTGCTACAGAAGCGAGGCCTACAAAGCTTGCTACTTGCTGTTTTCTCATACAACCCTGGGAAAATAATGTGTAAATGCAGCAAAATACATAGAGCATTATTAGAATCAACAAGCCACCGTTGGCTCCAAGGGCCCACACTCACAGGTCAAGTCCATCATACCAATTTTGGGTGGTTTAGGCAGCCGAGATTATCACGGAGGGTTTTATAAACCTCCTGCTTGGTCAAGCGTTGAATGTCTTGTAACTGCTGGTGCAGCTCTAGCTGCAGTTTATCCATTGGTCCCTTTAAACTGGTAGAAAAAGCCCCTCTTAGGTGATGTTGAGTGTCACTCCAGGAGTACCGGGTGGAATTCCACCTCATCTTGGAGAATCCAGGATCACGGGTCAGTTGCTGGCGGGTCCCTAGTGCGTCCTGGTGCTCGCTGGTCCAGTCAAGTGCTGATTCAACTGCAGAGAGGCGAGTTGGGAACTCTTGGTCAATCTGGGCCCGTCGAAGCAATACTTCTAAAGTAGTATTGGTTAGGGGAACATCAGCAGTATGAGCAGTCTGAACGGAGTCAACGAGGGAAGAGCGGTAGCAGTTGCCGTGGCAGCAGCTGCTGCGACAACAATCGCAGAGACGATGAATGCAATTAAGGTGCCGGTGAACTGTCGGACTTGTAAGGAGGACAGCGTATTCTTGAGTGCTACTATGCCATTGGGGTCCTCCCATTCTCTGGTTGCATCAACTGGCACCCATACTTGAGTTTGTCTTCTATGTAAACCGTAGTGAGGTTTAACTGAGCAACATTGAGACGGGTAAGGCAGCTGGCATATACAGAGCCTGCAGGGACAGGCAGAGAATATGTTTTTGCTGATTCACTATAAAAGACCTGAGCTGTCCCTGGGGTTGCTAAAAATAGGTAGGGATGAGAGGTACAAATCGTGACCCAAACCTGTTCTGGAGGGTCAATTTGATAAACACATCCATGAACACCTTTAGGGTCACATACAATTCTTACATGCAGATGCTTTCTAGTAATACAAGGCAAGCCCATTTTCTAAGAGTTATAATGCCATGGACTAGTGTGGTTAGGAGGAACAATTCTGATAATAGGTGCTCTGGTGCCAGGCCCCTCCCACCACACACTAGTATTTAGGAACAGAGGCAGAGCCGGAACTATTGTTAGCTAATCAGGCTTAGCTAGTATTCTCCAGTTAGCTCCCCAGTTCTCCACTACGAAAGGACTTTTGGGGAGAAAAGCAATGGTGGCATTCGGTCCTCGGCATGAAGACCAGAAGACCGAATCTTTACGGCTAGTGCCTAAGGTTCAAGGAGGGCCCGGATGGATGGGGATTGAAAGTACGATAAACTTCCCTTTGGGTACGCAGACCCACTGCGGTTCCCGTGGAGAGCTGATAGTAATGACTGTACTGCTCCTTGCTTGCAGCATGAAATTGCTCTTTTATAGGTAAGCACAAAGGGTTCAGAAGAACAGAAAAACAAACTGGTAAGTGTTTGGCAACATAAACAGTATTGTTTGGCACCGGTATCCAGTGTTTGTCTTCTTCTAATGGGCCATCAGGGGGCATACATACTTTTTGGGTCCACTGAGTAAGGGGAGGTTCAACATCCCACCAGGTATGCAATTTAAATACTGGTGGATCAATAATGTGGGCCCAACAAATATAAGAGGACTTAGCTTCCACAGCCAGGCCCTGCCCCCCAGGCAAAGTATAATGGCAATTAAAAGCAAAGTTTTAACCGAATTGGCTGACGGCACTGCTAGGTAAGCGATAAACCTGTTTTCTGGGGTGCCGTCCCCTACTCTTGTTTCAGCAAGAATTTCCTGAGCTCGAGCATTAAGAGCCTTCATGTCCCCCCATGCAGTGGGGGCATGCCTAAAGGGAACATTATGGGGTACTGGGGGGTTGTCGCCCTCCGCAGGAGGTGCCTGAACCTCGGCCCCTGTCACTGGGGCAGGCCCCATCCACCTCTGTTGGTGGGCCCAGACCCATGTGTGACACTGTGGGTGTCCGCGTTCCTTCTGGTTGTTTGCTGTCAGCCGGGCCACCGGACCTGCAAGCTGATTGGTTCTCGCCTCCAGGTAGCGGAGCTTGACGTCTATCCCGCTCATGATAAGGCTGTGCTCCTTTGGCTGGCAGCCAGACAGGACCTGCAGGGATGGAGACACATGTGTTTCTTCTTCCCCGTGTTAAGAGGTCTGCAGGGACCTGCCAAGAGCCATCTCCTAGTGGATCTCTCTATAAAACCTGAGGGTAAGGCGGCTTTGAGTCTTTTGTCTGCAAATGCTTCTCATTTGGAGTACAGAGTGATTCACCCCAATTAAAAAAGTTATAGGTGAACATGGCTAACATAATCAAATTTTGGGGGGTGGACTAATGACTCCTGTTGTTTTTTTTTTAAGTAGACTTTTAAAGGTATGATGAGCCCTTTCTACAATTGCCTGACCGGTTGGACTGTAAGGTATTCCTGTTTTATGCTGGATATTCCAGTGCTGAAGGAAAACCTGAGTAGAATAGTCAAGGTGTCCAGGACCACTATCAGTTTTAATTTGCTGGGGCCGTCCTAAATGACTAAAGGCCTCCAGCCAATGGGCTTGTGTATTTTTTTGCAGATGCTCCTGTTAAAGCAGATGCATGTAAGGCTCCAGAGTAAGTATCCATAGACATATGATTGTAGTTGAATTTTCCCAAGGGAGAGTGATGAGCGACATCTGTTTGCCAAATCATTTGAGAACTTAGTCCTTGAGGATTAGCTCCCATAGCTGGAGGTGCCTTGGCAAGAGCCTGGCAGTCAGGACATTCTTTAATAATTTGCTTAGCTTGGGAGCGAGGAACGTTGAAGTGCTTTTGGAGCGCCTGGCTATTTTGAGGAAAAAAAACTGGTGAGAAGCTAGCTGCTGCCTGTTGAAAAGCAGTAAGGATGATAACTAAGGCATCTGCCTTGTTGTTACCACCCACCAAGGGGCCAGGCAGGACTGAGTGAGATCGGATATGAGTCATGAGTCATGAAGAGGGGGTGTTTTCACTGTCAAGGAGAGACAGTAGGGTTAAAAATAAGTTAAGTAGGTTGGGGTGCATAGAAGTCTTAATTAAGGCCTGGTCTAGATACGGAATAGTATAAACAGTATATCCTGAGTCACAGACTATGTTCAGAGCTTCTTGGGGCCATTGCCGCAGGGCCATGATTGCAGCGAAAAGCTTGGCCCTTTGAGTGGAGGAATGTCCTGATGATACAGAGTTTTTCCAGCCATTGCCTCCTTTCCAGGCAACGGCAGCCCGTCTGGTTTTCCCGGGCCCGTCAAGAAACACAGTCTTTGCTCCTTTTATCGGTATGGGGCTGATTTTTTCTGCTAGCCTTATCTGGACGAATGGGATGTTTTGAAGCAGTCTGTCTGAGGGTAGATTAATCTCCAGCCCTCCCCCAAAGTCAGCTATGACACACTGACATTCCAAAGACTGAGCTGTTAACTGTTATAAATAAACCTGAGTTAAGGGGACATGAATAAAGGCGGGATCATATCCAAATGACTGCTGTGTTCACTCACGCCCCTTTAGGATAAGATGACACGATCCAGTTATGTAGGTGGTAGTAGTGTGTTGTGGCTGGTGAGACAGGGAAAGCCACTCTATCGTAGCTAAGTGGGGTGACAGCTGTCCTATAAGACCCACTTGGGTGCCTACAGTTGAGAAGCAGAAAAGCCAGACAGAGGAGACTGTGGATCAATTCTAGTTAGTTGCTGCTGCTGAATATGTTGATTTACTATAGTCAATTCTTGTAAAGCCTCAGGGAGTAATTCTCTGGGGGAATTAAGATCAGGGCCCCCTTTAAGGGTGTTAAATAAATTAGTTAGCTGTTGGGTAGGTATTCCAAGGCTGGGTCGGACCCCCCTTGATTGCTCCTAGGAGTTGTTGGAGGCAACTGAGGGCTAAATCTTTACGTGGATCAATTTGAAGGAGTTGAGGCCAGATTGTCCTATTAAAAAGAATATAGTCTAAATATTTCCAAGGCTCTGAATGCTGGATTTTTTTCTGGAGCAATTTCTAGTCCAGCAGAGGCCACAGAATCTTTAAGAAAGGAGATAGTTTTTGCGAGAATATCTCGTGAGGGACTGCGTTCAGGATGTCATCCATATAATGATAGGTAATAGAATTAGGGAACTGATCTCTCATCGGCCGAATGCCTGTATTAATGAAATGCTCTCAGATAGTGGGGCTGTTGAGCATTCCCTGAGATAAAACTTTCCACTGAAACCACTTTAAAGGCTGAGAGTTATTCACGGCTGGGAGGGAAAATACAAAATACCCCTGATGCTCTCCTGCTAAAGGGATCGTAAAGAGACAGTCTTTTAGGTCAATAATTAGAAGCGGCCGATCTTTGGGAATACAAGCTGGTTTAGGGACCCCCGACTGTAGGGGGCCCATGGGCTGGAGGGACTCATTGATTTTTCTGAGATCCTGAATAAGCCTCCATTTGCCAGATTCCTCTGGCACAACAAAAATAGGAGTATTCCAGGGGCTGTTAGAGGGTTCACTATGACCTGCTTCTAATTGTTGTTTAACGAAGAAGCAGGTCTGCTCAAGCCGCTCTCCTTTAAGTGGCCAGTGACCAACCCATAGCGGCATGTGGGAGAGCCAGGTAAATGGCAGGGGAGCTGCGTGAGCAGTGGCCGTGCGAGAAAGGGTGGCAGGGAGATTTGCGTTCCCCACTGACCGAGGAGGTCACGGCCCCAAATGTTAAGGGGCACAGGCAAGATATGTGGTTGAATTCTCCGTACCTGACCTGCTGACCCCTAACATCTAAGAGACCATACGCTGACTTGTGGTTGAGAGACGCCCCCCATGCCCGGGACAGGCATTCCGCTGTCTATTGAAGGCCACTGGAGAGGTCAAAACTGTTTTGAGATATCAGAGACGGCAGCCCCCGTATCTATGAGGCCATGAACAGTTTTCTCTTTTATTTTTACTTGTAAAAGTGGTTTATCTAACTTGATCGATTCTGTCCAATAAACTGATGGATTGTCTGTACTGCCAAAGCTTCCTTCCCCGCTCCCTGTATTTTGAGTCTTTGAGACTATGTAGGGGAGCAGGAGCAGCTGGGCCATGCGCGTTTGGGCAGGAATAACGCTAGAGCCGGACGCTTTAAACATAATTTTAATTTCCCCTCGATAGTCTGAGTCAATGACTCCTGGCTGCACAAAAATGCCCTTCATAGTAATACTGCATCTCCCTAAGATTAGACCGAATCTTCCTGGGGGCAGCTGTCCCCAGACACCTCTAGTGGGAGCTACAGTTACTTGATCCTGTTCCTTTAAGATGAGCTCGTTGGTGGCGACCAAGTCCAGCCCTGTGCTTCCGAAGGTGGCTGCCCGAAGTCGGAAACTGTGCATTTCCCTGCATTCCCTGATATTGATTGCTGTTCCGAAAGCTCCTATTGGGGTTGGGGGTGCCGGAGCAGGCACCGGCCTGGAAGTTTCCCTGAATGAGCTGACCGTTTTTGTCAAATTTAGAGTGGCATTCCTTTGCCCAATGTTTGCCTTTGCCACAGCGCGGACAGACCTTTAGGGGAAGCTTGTAATGACCTTTCCCCTCCCGGTGTGGATGAACAGTCCTTGTGCAGGTGACTGGGCTTTCCACAACTGTAACATTTGGGATCCCCCTTAATTACAGCAGCTAAGAGAGAAGCCTGATGCTGCTCTGTGCCGACATCTCAGCAAGCCTTGATACACTCACTGGTGTCTTCGGTGGTAGCTTGCAGGGGTCCTGTGATGGCCCTGTAGTCCTTGCTAGCATTTTCAAAAGCTGGCTGGCACCAAAGAGCTTAGGCTGCTCTGTCATGATCTATTTGCCTTTCAATAGCTTCTGGGAGGTGATCAATAAAGCCAATATATGCCTCCGTGGCACCCTGACGGATGCTGGCGAAGGAAGAAGAGCCCCTGGCCTGAGCATCAGGCACGGCTGTGGGGCTCTGAGAGCAACCTGAACACTCCGACTGTAAGCGTGAGGGTCAAGCCTGGCTTGACGCGCAGCGGTGGCAAAGTCACCAGACCCAAGCAGCATAGGGAGGGTGACAGGGTTGCTCATTTGTGCGTTCTCAGCCGCGTGGGTGCCGGCCCTGTGAGAGTGTCCCCAATGCCAGACAGTAACACTGAGCAGGGGTCCACACAGTCCTGGCGAGGCCAACCCGGTCACAGGGGGCCGTCTCATAACTGTCAGTGATGACTTGCAGTAGCCTGTTCGCATACAGAGACTGAAGCCCATTTTCTTTATTGTTTTTCCTTAAATCCCTATAGAGAGAAAAGGGAAGGGGCTCATGGACGTGTCTCTGACCCTTCATTATAACGGGGAAGGCCGACAGGGCATCCACACCCCCAGCCCCCGCTGCCTGCCGCAGGCATGGCGGCATAGACCTGATCGGAGTCTGCCTGGGTGTTCTCGCCTTCTCGGTGGTGACGCACCCTGCGAGGAGGAACGCTCCCAGAGTTGGGGCCAAGAGTGATGATGGCACGCCAGGTCCTCCGGCGGGACGGGGGCGGGACTCCCGTGGCCTGTTCTCCTGTCCATCGTGTATGGCTTCCTCCTCTGAACTAGGCTCCTTATCCTTTTCTATGGCTAACTCTGGTTTTTTAGCCCCTATGGGCACGAGAGCAGTCCTAACTAGTCCCCACGTTAGTAAGTTTTGTTCACTGATTGAAACACCACTGCCCTGTAAAGATTTTAGCTTGCCACCTGCCTTTTCCCAAACCTCAATACCTAAGGGTCCCTTATCAGGAAACACAGGGTAGTATTCCTTTATTGTTTGTAAAACTGGAATGAGATGCTATTCCTTCACCGTACACCCTGCTCCCCGGAGGAGCTGCCGTAACACAGGCAGGAGAACTCCCTGCTGTTTGGATAAACCAGAGTCCATTCTTGTTATTCAGAGGGCCCTTTTTTACTTTCAGTTTTGTCCTTTCAAACTTTGCCGCTTGAGCTGAATTCTAGCTAGCTAGCTGTTGGGGGGTATAGTGTAGTGGGTCAAAAATGCACTGTTGGTGAAAGACCGTCAGGAAGGGCTGCTGAGGATTCCGGGTGCCCTAACTCCGCTTATGGGTCTCAGGTTCCCCCCCAAGTGTAAAACACTGCGGGGGGAGGGGGGCTCGAAGTGCTAGGTGACCAACCTTTATATCGCGCTTCCCTGGATGAGCCGAGAGTTAAAAGACTATGATTGGAATTCCCTGTGTGGCCTCTGCACGTGTCGGGGATTGGCCCCAGACACCTCTGCAAGGCCCCTACTCACGTAGGAGCGCCTGAGATCTCAAGCCGGAGGGAGGAATGTCTCTTATCTTCAGTGCTCAGCAAGAAGCTGAATCACTCATAAATAACCCTGTAAAACAAACACTGAGTTCTAAACGCGATCTTCAGAGTCTGGTTGAAACCGAAACACTCATTTACTCTCTGCTTTTCTGTTTACAGGAGGGCGGAGGGAAAAGGCAAAATCAAAAGGGTTGCAATCAAAAGGAAGCAGCTTTTAAAGAAAGAATGCGTTGAGGTGCTTGTATTATTAAAGCTAATTGAAAGGAAAATTCATTGCTCTCTCTCCCAAGCCTAAAACCTGATGGAGGGTTGTGCCTCGGGGATGGGCTTGTGAGTGTTTTTACAGCGTGCCTCTCGTTGTGTGGACTTTTGCTTGCAGTTGGCAGGAAACCTAGTGTTCTGACCTGGTCCACGTACCAACGGATCCTCTCACGGGTGACTTCCAGTGGCGGGTGCCCTTGTGGCTCTTAACTACCCCACCCGTGCCCGTGAAGTGCAGTGATTGCCAGAGAGAGAGAGAGCAAGGCTTCTGCTACTAAAGAGCGTGCGGTAGCAAGAGAGAGCGACCTTGGAAAAATACTCTTTTTCTCTGAAATCCAGTGCACCCTGCACCTCACCGAAACGCACTCGGTGTCGTCGGCCCTCACCTGGGCTGACCACGTGCATTGCAGCCAGGTTGGTGTGTTGCCCACAACTGCGGCTCAGTGCCTCTGGGCCCCCTTCCTGGCGCCAGATGATGCAGACTCCGGCCCTGCAGGGTCTGCGTGTTGTGGATGCGGTGAACAAATGCACACGGACTACCCAGTCCTGTGGAGAAAAAGGGAGGGCACGGCCACTCTCTCAAGGGGAGAGCACCTTGGAGCATGCTGGCCACTCATTCAAGGGGAGAGCGCCCCGACCCTTGCCTGCACAGGCTTTTATTGCTTTCCAGTCGCATTACATCAAAGAAGGTTCTCATTATTTCTAGATTGAGTTAAGTGATTACTTCTTACAGATAACAAAAAAAAAGAAAAAGAAAAAAGTTGCAAATGCAAGGGAATGACAAAAATGATTGATTTGGTTACATTTCATCTTTGGGACATCTTAGCACAGACTTAGGGAGTTGCTTCAGAGACATACATTAAACATCTGCAGTCTTAACTCAGGGCGAGGGAGTTTTAGCAGAAGCAAGTCTCATAGCAGCCTGGGTACAGTGCAGGCCTGGTTCCCCAGGGAAAGCTGATCTGCCCACCTGGCCCCTGCGTGCCGCCTCGCGTTGATCGGTTTTCTGGATCAATACTGGGCTCCATTTGCCACTGCCATGCTGGTCGGTTCCCTGTACAGGGCCTGTGATACTTTTAGGGGCCCACAGCCAGGTTGTAATTTTAATTTTTTTGCACTCAGAAGACGTACTGAATATAAAATGAATCTAGTCTGAATTATATGGATTCTTATGCTAATGCCAAGCACACATTTTCATCTCTTTCTGAGGGAAAAGGGCAGAAGTGCTGAGGGTCCCTGAATGCTGTGATGCAGCCCTGCTCGGTCAGTGGGCCCAGTGCCTTGTAGAGTTTCTGGAACATACTATGCACTCAGCAAAGTTTGTGAAGTAAGTGAAGGAGCCAGTGGCCAACCACTGGGCCTTCTGTTTCTCGTTTTCCCCATGGCAGACAAGAATAGAACAGAGTAAATAGTATTTACTGACGGCCTGCTTACTAGGATGAATGTTTTATTTTTCCCCCTCTAGTAGTCAAAGATATTTCTATAGCCACCCATTCACTGAAATATTTACTGAGCACCTACCGCAGGCCAGGGCCCTGCTCCCTCTGTGTTTGGGTTTGGGGTGGAGCATGTCTACTGTAGTCTTAAGACAGCAGGGTGTGCCTATCAGAGCAAAGCCCTGAACTGACCCGCCAGGTGGGAGCTGAGCTGGCCGCCTCTCCTTAGCTGAGCACTCGAATCCGCACGGCCCGCAGGTTACAAAGGTGCCAAAAATAATCCTCTAGCCCCACGAGGCCTTTTCTATACTCCGGAGATTAGTTAGTGCCTTCTTCTCTCAGTATGAGTCCCCGTCAAAAATGCCCACATCACTGCGACTGATTTAGCTCCTACCTCCGCCTGTAGCTTTTTAACAATGATAAAATCAAACCCCAGACTCCTGCAGAGAACTCGTTTTATTGATAAGGTACAAAGTGAATTGGGCGAGGTGTTTGGGGCCAGAACTGCCTTACCAACTACTGTTTTTCTCAACGCTTCCTCATTCCAGCCTCGCTGCTTGAAATGTGTGGCAATGCAGACAGGGGTAAAGTGAGCTTTTCCTCGGTGCTGACCACGGCCAGGTCCTCGGCAAACACAGTGACAGTGTAAACACGGTTGTGTCAGGAATGCCTCAGGTACCTAACACAGCGCTTTGGAGCACTCTCACGCTCTTTGGCACGGAAGCGTCCATGCGTACGGTCACGTGTTCTAGGCCAGCGGCCGGCAAACTGTGCCCCCGGACCAAGGCCAGCCTCCTGCCTGTTTTTGTATGTATGGGCTGTGAACTAAGAATGTTTCTTACATTTATAAAAACATGTTTTTATAAATTTACTGATTTTAAAGAGGGGGGAGGGGTGAGAGAGAGCGCGAAACATCATTTTGTTATTCTAGTTATTTTTGCATTCATTGGTGGATTCTTGCATGTGCCCTGACTGGGGATTGAACCTGCAACCTTGGCAGATTGGGACAGCACTCTAACCAACTGAGCTGTCTGGCCAGGGCTGTTTCTTACATTTTTAAGCGGTTAAAAAAAATAAGAAAGTAATATGCGGCAACGTGTGAAGATTATATTAAATTAAAGATTCCACGTCCAGAAGGTTTGTTGGACACGGCCACACCATTTGCTTCTGTGTTACCCGTGGCTGTTTTCAAGTTTCAAAGGCGAAGCTGAGTAGCTGCAACGGAGCCTGAATGGCCCACAAAGCCGGACGTATTTGCTGTCTGAAACTATAGAGAAGCTGCCCTCCCCCGCTGTAGGTACTTGGGGGTCTAACACGACAAAGACCCCTGTGTCGGAGGAGGTCACGGAGAGGACGTGACTACGGGTTGACCCGAGAGCTAGACTGGGGCAGTCGGAGGCCCTCGCCCTTGGGATGGACATTCCGTCTGCTGTCCCCACAACAGTGGGAACTGTTTCCAAGGATGCAGGCTCGAGAGAGAAAGGGGGTGGCAAGGCCGTCTGGCCTGAGTCCATGACGGAGCCCTGTGAAGGCCCCTCAGTTAACTCTTCAGATTCCAGAGGGCGGGGCGCAGAAACCTGGTCCTCTTGTGGTCACCCACGACCAGCCTCGCACTAAGTTCCCTCGCTTATCATGCCTGCCACCTAGCAGCCTGGAGTGATCTTTTTCTTTCTCCTCCTGCCCTTCTGAGCATGGTTGGGTGTCGGTGGGGCGGGCAACTTTGAATCTCCCCCGGGGAACTCCCAAGGATCCAAATGAACCCCCTGCCCTCAGGAGTCTTACATTCCTAGGGAGTGCCAGTCAACAATAAACACAAGTAAATTATAGACAGTATGTTAGAATGTGATAAATGTGAAGGGGAGAAATTAGAGCAGGGTAAAGTGGATAGGTGTTTTTATTTTTTTGCAGGAGGAAGATGCCACAGTGGAAAACAGAGCAATTAGGATGAGCCTCACTGAAGTGATATTTGAGCCCAGGTTGGAAAGAGGTGACGGAGTAAGCTGTGCGGCTGCCCGGGGAAGAGCATCCTAGGCAGAGAGGGTTGTTACGTAGGTGCAATGGGCTAATGAATTTAACTAAAAATAGTGTCGGGCACATGGTAAATTCTCAGAAAATCACTTTTTGTAGAAGTCGCAGGTGGCTGGAGACGACGTCACTTCCCTCCCTGCAGCGGGCTGTGCCCTGATGGACTCCGCGGGCAACCCCTGGAGCGGAAAGGGCACACGGGGACACGGGGTCCTGTGTCTTAGCTCTATCCATCCCAGAGGGAGTGCTCATCTCTGGACCCCTGGAGCCTAGCCCTCAGGGACACAGCTGTCCCCAGAGACTCAGGGGCCCAGGAGGGGTATCTGTGGTCTGCATAATTACAGAACACAGATCCCGGAATTTATCATCACCCACAGGCACAGGGACTTGCCCCAAGGGCACACAGTAGGTCAGCAGGGAAGCTTCTATGGAAATAGTACCTCTTGCTTCCCAATCCAGAGCTCTCTGTGCCTGGCCTGCCCTCCTCACCGTGCAGGCAGCCTAGTCCTGTCGGTCTGTGTCTCCCAGGAAATCCTCAGGTCTCTCTGCATGGGGACCACGTCCTACCCTTCTTTGTTTTCTCCTTTAGAATCAGGTGCCAGCAAACAGACAAATGAACAGAAAACCAACACTGTCGACAGCACACTTAGTCCTTTAAACTGTTTGATGTACCATGTCAGATCTTAATTGCTGTGTGTGTGAATCTGTCGGAAGACGTCCATGTGGAACTGACTGTCCCCTCTCCGTGTGTTTGGAGGAAGCCTGGGAGACAGACTGTCTTACAAGCTGGGGAGCTCCTGGGAGCCGTCACAGACACGTTTTCCGTCCTTGTATGTTGAAGATCTTGGAGCATAAAAAGCATTCATGAGCTTTGGGCTTGGATGAGCTCTACAAGGCGAGCAGTGGTGCCAGGCTGCCAGACAAGAGAAGGCATGTGCAGGGCAGAAGAGTGGGCAGACGGGGGAGGACAAGTCCTTGGTTAGCTGCTGCCTACGTCCAGGTGGTTCTCAAGGTGTGGCCCCTGCCCCAGTGGGGTCAGCATCAACTGGAAACGTGCTCTGCAGAACCGAAACCCCGGGGGTGGGGTCCGGCAGTCGGCGTTGGAACAAGCCCTTCAGGCTACTCCGCACCTGAGGTTCCAGCGTCACTTGACTCTTTCAACTTTATGGACTTCCGGCCGGGACTCACCCTGCCCTGCCAAGTGCCTGAGTTATGTGCTGGGTGAGCAAACGGCTTCTTTTGTGGAGCCCGGGGATGCCCTGAGGCAGGAAAGCCTGTCTGGGGGACGTTGAGACTGGACCACTCTGTCAGTGGGCTTACGTGGCGATTTTCAACCTTTTCCATCTCATGGCGCACATAAACTAATGACTAAAGTTCTGCGCCACATTTTTGGCAGATCTGACAAAAATAGGTATAATTTTGATGGATTTACAAAAAAAATAGTAATTACCCACCCTTTTTGCTCCAAAGTTGCTTTTTATTTATTTATTTTGGTATATTTTACTGATGCTGTTACAGTTGTTCCAAATTTTTCCCTTTACCCCTCTCTGCCCCCCCTCTGCTCCCACATCCCCTCCCTTCCAGCAAACTGCATCCCCCCCACCCCCCTGCCCCAGCCGCTTAGTTCAAGCCCACGGGTCATGGTGCGAATTCTTCGGCTTCTCCCTTTCCTATACTATTCTTAACATCCCTGTCTATTTTGTCCCTACCAAGGATGCTTCTTGTTCCCTGTACCCTTTCCCCCTTTCTCTCCCTTGCCTCCTTAGGCTGATAACCCTCCAAATGATCCTCAGACCTATATTCTCTTCCTGGTCTGGTTGGTTTCTTAGTTTTCGCTTTTGTTTTTATTTTTTAGATTCAAGTGTTGATAGTTGTGAGTTTGTTGTCATTTTAATGTTCATAGTTTTCAGCTTATTCTTTTTCTTAAATAAATCCCTTTAACATTTTGTATAATAATGGCTTGGTGATGATGAACTCCTTTAACTTTACCTTGTCTGGAAAGCACTTTTTCTGTCCTTCCATTCTAAATGATAGCTTTGCTGTATAGAGTAATCTAGGTTGTAGGTCCTTGTTATTCATCACATTAAATACTTCTTCTTGCCGGCCTGTTCTTGCCTGCAAAGTTTCTTTTGAGAAGTAACCTGCCAGTTTTATGGGAATTCCCATAGGTAACTCTTCATAGGTAACTCTTGGCTTTTCTCTTGATGCTTTTAAGGTTCTCCTTTACCTTTAAACCTTGGTATTTTAATTATGATGTGTCTTGGTGTGGTCCTCTTTGGGTCCAACTTGATTGGGACTCTCCATGCTTTCTGGACTTGCATGTCTATTTCCTTTACCAAATTAGGGAAGTTTTCTTTCATTATTTTTTTTCAAATAGATTTCCAATTTTGTGCTCTTTTACTTCTCCTTCTGGCATCCTGATGATGTGAATGTTGGACCTCTTGAAGTTGTCCCAGATGCTGCTTATCTTACCCTCATTTTTTTTATTCTTTTTTCTTTTTGTTGTCCTGATTGGTTGTTTTTTCTTCCTCATGTTCCAAATCATTGATTTGATTCTCAGCTTCATCCACTCTCCTCTTATTTCCCTGTAAATTGTTCTTTCTTTATTTCAATTAGTGAATCCTTCATTTCTGACTGGATCTTTTTTATGCTGTTGAGGTCCTTACTAAGTTCCTTGAGCATCATTATAACTAGTCCAATGAACTCTGCATCTGATAGGTTGCTTATCTTCCTTTCATTTAGCTCTTTTTCTGGAGTTTTGATCTATTCTCCCATTTGGGTCATGTTTGTTTGTCTCCTCATTTTGGCAGCCACCCTGTGTTTGTCCTATGTGTTAGGTAAAGCTGCTTTGACTCCATGTCTTGGTAGTGTGGCCTAATATATATAGTAGGTGTCCTGTAGGGTCCAGTGGCACAACCTCCCCTATCACCCATACTGGGTATTCGAGGTGTGCCCTTTGTGTGGGCTGAATACACCCTCCTCTTGTAGCTGAGACTTGGTTGCTGTTGGCAGATCAATGGGAGAGATTTACCCAGGCCAGTCAGATGCAAGGAGTGGCTGTGACCATGTACCACCAAACTATGCCCTCCTTGGGGGATCAGCTGTGCAGGGGCAGGGTGGCAGTTCTTCAGAGTTGTCTGTAGCTGCCCACTGGGTGTGCTGGCCCTGGGGTTTCCCAGGTGGTGCAGGCCACAGTCAGCCCCCACCTATGTTTTGCCTGGGGCTGCCCTTCCTGAGCTATAAAGCAATCAGAGATGGCTGCTACTTTTGTTGGGCTTGGAGATTCCCAGGGGTAGCTAAGCTGTGAAACTAATGTGGCTGCTGCTAATGCCAGGTCTGGGGCTCACAGAGGCCAGCTACTGCTTAGTTTGATAGGATTTAGGAAGTTGAGAAGCATGAACCAAGATCAGCCATTCATATGCAAACGCAGCATGGGTGGGCCTGAATTTGGGTGGGGCAGATTCCCTAGGGATCTCCAAGGTGGGTCCAACAGTGTTAGCCAGGTGGATGGAGTCTCAAATATGACACCAGCTTGCTGGCTCTGCGATTCTGCAGGGGAAGGGCTCAACAAAGGGGCAATGGCCTCTGCTCGCCCCAATGTCAGGCACTTCAGCCTCTGACAGTATGCCACTCACGGCCTTTAGGCTACCACCCCGGTGCTGAATCTCAGAGGGAGTGAGTCTCCGAGGGAGTAGGTGAGTCCGAGTGTGGGTTCTTTAAGAGGAACTGCTTTATGCTGCTTTGAGTTGGTTCTCCCTGCTGGTTTTTGCAGCCAGAAGTTATGGGGACTTATCTTCCTGGCACTGGAACCCTGGGCATGGCAGCCTGGTGTGCACTGGGCCTGCTTGTTCCTGAGATATCCCTTGTGAATTTTTATCCACCAGGCACGGGTGAGAGACCAGCTCATTCCGTGTCTCTGCCCCTCCTACTAGTGTGGATGGATGTGGTTTCTTTAATTCTATAGTTGTCAGACTTCCATTCAACTCAATTTCTGGTGGTTGTGAATGATGGGTATTCTATATTTTAGTTCTAATTTTGATGTGGTTGTGGGAGGAGGCAAGCCACATCTGCCTATGCCATCTTCTTGACCGGAAGCCCAAAGTAACTTTTTAAAAAAACCAGGTGCCTATACTTGTATGTAAGGATTTCTGGTACCAAGAAATAATCAACCAGACCCAACCTTATTGTATGACTTGGTCAATAAGATTTGACTCTATTATATAACATATATTTACAGTTCAAGACAGGGCATTCACACCGGATGGCTATTGTGTTGGCTGTTGTCATGTTTTTGTTTGATAACTCAAGGGGAAAGAGGTCAGTGACCCTGACTATATAGTCAGGTATTGCACATTCTGAATGTCTTGTGTTACACTGGTTGGAAATCTCCGGCTTAACACATTCCCTCTGACTAATGAAAATGGAATACATATTGGCATGAAGAGTAGCCCAGAGCATTCATAATTAGGTCCGGTGTTGAAATAAAGGGAAATTTCAAGTCCTCAAATATTTTCTCTGCTTGGGTTTTGGTTGTGTCTGGAGATGCGCACCAGCTGGGCTGCGACAGCAATGGTGTGCAGTCCCAGAAGCTTTGCTCTGCTTTGGGCAGGATACTTGAAAAATCCTCTTGCAAAGCACAGAAGGGCAACTCATAGTAGGTATATGGCTTCTTCAGGGTCTGATGGCGAATTGGGAAGTAGAGGTAATTATTCTAGCCTTAGGGAACAGCAGCTGCAGTGTGGCTTTGGCTGAGATGTGGAAAGAATAACCCAGAAAGGCATCCTTGGACCCAGGATCAAAGACATTGACAAATTTTACCACCTCTCCCCCACATGAAATGTCTGAGCACAGGAAATGAAGCCCAGCATTTCAGACAAATGGTTAAAAAAATCCTTATTAAGAAACTATGGGTTTTCAAGACATTATTCACAAAAGAAATGCACGTAAACAACAAGAAAATGACCGAGCTCTAGCTAGACAAGCTTTCTGTGGGCCATACTACAGGCAAAAATACAGGTGAGCTAACCAGATCTGCAGGCAGTTGACCACAAACTCTGACATTGTCCACATTTTTCCAACACTGGATTTATTCTGAATGGCAAGCCTTGCCCAGATACACAGTGTCCCTTAAAATACGAGTCAGCAAATAGCACAACACCAGCTTGATGAGCAAAACCTTTGAAAACAGAACACAAAGCGACCACTTTAGTGACGTTTGGAGTTATCTGAAGTTATGTGAAGTTATCCACAAACAGGTCAGTGTTTGACAGCATTTCACCAAACCCATGTAGATGTTTCTTGCTTGTAATGGCCAAAGATGGAAGGCTACAGACCACAAGGAAGAACCGTGGGCTTCCTGGTGGAATATAAACGTCTGAGGTCATTCAAAGGAAAAAATGGGATGAAATTCATTTTCATTCTGTGTCAGGAAATTCTACTGGAAACGATGTGGACAATGGTGCTACACAGCCTATGAAGAAAGAATCCTTGGGACACATTAGTCTGAGAAGCCTGTTTATAATAACTGAACAGAAATATAGATGTTTCTGATGTCTCAGCTAATGGTAAGTGTTAGATTTTGTTTCTGTAGTGGAATTCGGGAAGGACAGCCCATTAGAGGGGCATGGCTGTAACATCAGCGGCTGGGGGTTATGGTGGTGGAGACCCACCCTCACTCTCCAGGTGCTGCTGGTGTCTGGCCTGGGCTGTCCGGAGGAGGTGGCGATTAAATGGGGAGACAACAGGCGTTATTCCTCCTGCAACTTGATGTTGCCTGAGGTCCTTCCCTGGCTCTGCTACTTGGATTGGGAGGAAGAGCTGCCCGAGGTCACCGCAGGGTCCTTGCTACAATGATAGTCTCCAACCTGTAGGTCGGGCCCACTGAGGGCACCCTGCCAAGCTGTCCATCCTGATTTTATCCTTTGAAAGAGGAGAAAGAGTTACAGGTTATATGAACTCCCAGGGGACTGCTGTGAGTGCCATTGGGGTAGAATTCTGTCACCTGACTCCCTTAAGTCCCTGCTCAGACTGGAATATTCTACGGTCTGGACCTTGCAGGTCCAAAAGGAATTAGTATTAGCTCAGCACGAGGCAGGATAGTAAGAAGCTAGGAAAATTCCTTGGCAAGTGGAATGGGGAAGCTGAGACAAAATAATGAAACAATTTGAACAATTTACAGACAGCTAGTGAATCTCAAGACCTAACCAAGGACACTTGAGAGCAAGTGGTTTATACCTCTCCTCCCCGACCAGAGAATAAAGAGCTTAGAATGCCCTAGTCCGGGAGATAGAAAAAGGAGACCCAATTAATGCCACTTGTGGTAGCCAAATCCAAGGACTAATGAAGTTAGGGGAACAAATAACAAATAACAAAAAACCTGATTAGAGCCACACGGACCCAGGATAGGGGTAAAGCATTGAAGCTGACCAGGTAATAATCCTAAACTCCCCTGTGTGCCCTTCTGATGGATCAGCATGTCAAAAAGGCACCTGGAAAGCTGATGAGCATTCTGCTGAAACCCTCCCCGGAGACCTCCCCAAGGATACCTGCCCCCAGAAGGGACATAAAAACCCTCAAGACAAAGAATGCCAGCGGGGGCTCTCTCTGGAGCATCTACATGTTTTCTGTCTGGGGTGTGAACTTCCTCCTGAAGCCTAAGTGCCCCCACGAGACTTGCAGCCAGGGGGGCAGCATGCAGTGGCCGCTCATCTTGGGCTGACCCCTGGACCTGTCTCTGAGGCCCCCCTTTCCTCTGACTTTTCAGTGAGCTAGAAGCAGCGCTGCCTTGCCTCATTTCTGTCACCGTGACTTTCACTTCTCAGTGAGTCCACGCAGCCCCCCCCACCCCCCCTTGGCTCGCTCCTTTCCTGCGTTTCTAGGGAGCCAAAGCAGAGCACGGCCCAGGCTCTGTCCTGTTGCTTCTTCGACTCCAAGCCCTCCCTTTGTTTCACTGTCCCCAGCCTTAGTAAGCACACTCTCAAAATCACCTGGACCCGCGCCGTGAAATCTTTCCTGCACAAAGCCAACAACCCACACGCT
Organism: Phyllostomus hastatus; assembly: GCF_019186645.2. Lineage (NCBI taxonomy): Eukaryota > Metazoa > Chordata > Mammalia > Chiroptera > Phyllostomidae > Phyllostomus > Phyllostomus hastatus. Next base: position 5,283,215 of record NW_025333833.1, on the reverse strand, counting down.
GTCAGCAGGCTCAAGGCAGACCCACTTTGGGGCTGGCCCCTGTCTAGGAACAGGGTTTGAGTGTGGGATGGACTAAGTGACTCACTTCTAGTGAATTGTATGCGGTGGACTTGACATTGTGTGACCCCTGAGACTAGGCTGTAAGGACACGGCCTCCTCCTTGTCCTCTCTCGCATTGCTTGCTCTGGAGGGAGCCAGCCTCCATGCCATGGGGACACCCAAGAAGCCCTCCAGAGAGAGGCTCATGTGGTGAGGGACGGAGGCCACGTAATTAAGCCATCTCGGAAGTGGAGTTTGGTTTCTTTGGCAATTTATTGAGGTGTAAAGACACTGTAGAAGAAAAGGCCAGAGCGTGTATTAGAACTTCTGTCAGTGGTGGTCATATCAAGGCCCAGAGTCAGTTTGCCTCAACAACACATAATGCCTTAATAAAGTCATACCATTGGTAAGGGATCTGACTTCAAACCTTGCTAAGGGCTTTTCTTTCTTTCTTTTTAAGGTTTCATTTATTTATTTTTAGATAGAGGGGAAGGGAGGGAAAAAGAGAGGGAAAGAACAATTAATGTGTGGTTGCCTCTCACACGGCCCCTACTGGTGACCTGGCCTACAACCCAGGCATGTGCCCTGACTGGGAATCAAACTGCCAACGCTTTGGTGTGCAGACTGGTGTTCAGTCTACTGAGCCACACCAGCCAGGGTAGGCTTTTCATTTATGAGGAACTGAATCCCCTTGCTCCCAGGTTCTCCCCATTCCAAACCATTATCTTCAGCCACTGAGATTTTTCTGTATCATTTATCTGGTCATGCCATCCCCCAGTTTAAAAAATGCACCCATGCCCTACCAACTCCCAGCACCTCAGGAGAGAATCCAGACTTTACTTGGTTTATAAGGACTGTAAGTACTGCCATGATGTGAGATTCTGGTCACTTCTCTGGCTGTGGAATATTGATTTTGAATCTCACGCAAGAAAATTTTTATGTTTCACAAGTTCTATGTGAAGCAGAAGACACTATAACCTTTACCTTGACCATTTTTTTGTTCTAGAAATGAGTACTTATTTCATATCACTGTTTCTCACATACACAGAATTAGTGGACCAAGAGACCAAAGTTTCTGGTAAAGAAAGAAGTGACTGTTTTCACACCTATGTAGTGGGAAAAACTGAAACTCTATGTGCAGTTGAAACTGGACAGGATAGCAAAAAGAAATTGGTGGAGCAATGTATTTCTTCTGAAAAGATTACTGTACTAAATTCTTTTTTTAAATCCTTATCCTCATGCTTATTTTTTTTAAAAAATATTTTATTTATTTATTTTTAGAGAGAGGGGAAGGGCAGGAGAAAGAGAGGGAGAGAAACATCCATGTGTGGTTGCCTCTCTCATGCCCCCAACTGGGGACCTGGCCTGCAACCCACGAATGTGCCCTGACTGGGAATCACACTGGTGACATTTTGGTTCATGGGTTGGCACTCAATCCACTGAGCTGCAGCAGCCAGAGCCATACTTATTAATTTTAGAGATGGGGGGAAAGAGAAAAGTGAAAGAGAGAGAGAAAGAGAAACATTGATGTGAAAGAGAAACATTGGTCATTTGCCTCCTGTCGGTACCCTAAGAATTGAATCCACAGCCTACATATGTGCCCTGACTGGGGATTGAACCTCCAACCTTTTGGTGAGTGGGATGATGTTCCAACCAACTGAGCCACTTGGCCAGGGGTACTGTGTTAAACACAACAATAGCTATCTGATGTGAATTAATCACAATTATACTTATTTTTTGTCAGATTAGCAAAAGAATAGAACTTATTTTTTGGTGTGCTGCCGAATTTTAGTAATTAGTCTATGTGTGCCAGGAGATGAAGAGGTTGAAAGTCACTGGTCTACCATAGGGGGTGGAAAAGCGATTAGAGCATGGTATGTAGACAATGACCGCATGCAGGTAAAAGTAGATGCATGCTTTAAAAAGTGTGGTATGGAAGGTACTAGATCAGAGGGTTAATAGTGACCATCTCTGGGGCAGGGGCTATGAGGGGAGTTTGGGGGGGTACTTTTTACATAAAAGGGGATTAATAAAACAGGATTCACTTCTGAATTTTAAAAATGGTATAAAAATATACCCTTTTATAATTGAAAAAGACAGTTCCATTTTTAGAGATCAAAGATCACAACTAGGAAGTTGAAACGAACACTTTTGTCTTCACACAGACTCTCATTCAAATCCTCCTGGATGACGGAAGGTTTGCTGTCAGGGTTTGAGTGCTTCTTCACACCACACCCCACAGGTACCCCTCAGACCTCCTAAGCAGTGAACAACACTCTACCTGTTACTAAATTCTTCCTCACAGCTCGTCCTAACCCTCACATTCCCCTCCATACATTCCCCTCCCAGGGTTCAGTTCCATTTGGGAGAAAAGACTTTTGCTTAACAAGGATTTAGTGATTTTAATGTTCTTTTTGTAGCATGTTCCTCTTCTTCTAAATTTCTTACTCTTGATCACTTCTTGGAAACACCACAGTGAAAAAGAAGAGCGTGGGGGTGTGAGGTGGGCAGAACTGGCCTCACGGCCAGCTCATTTAGCAGTAGGCTACCTGTGGGTAAACCACTGCCTTGGATCCCCTGAACTTCAGCTTCCTCATCTACACAGGGGGATGACCCGACAGAGAGGAGAGCGGGAGATAACGCAAGTGAGAGTGTGGTCAATGATAGTATCTTGCAAATGTGCCGCTTAACCCTCCTCTTCCTCCTTTCTCGTTTTCCTTGCTTCTTTTCTTACCAGAGTCATAAGAACGCAGTATCCTCTTCTGTAAAACAGAATGGAAATAACCCCTGCCCTACAAAGTGTCATTTCTGTAAGAATCAGCTGGTCAGCACTTGCTCAAGCATGTTGGAAAGCCTAGGTACCCGCGCCAGCTGTCTTGGTGTTTTGCCACATGATGACCCCGTGAGTGAGTCTGCCAGAGCGGACACCATCTGTCCCACTGGACAGACAAGGATGTGGAGAGGCTGTGACTTGACCATGGTCTCACAGCACTGGAACCCAGGTTCCTGGACTATCAAAGACCATTTCTAAATTGTATTTCTCTCCTGGAAATTCGATAACCTCAATTCTTTCAGTTTTTCTTCAACAATTGTGCACCTCAACATAAGCAACAAAGAAGAGCAAGGGAATTGTTCTTCTTTAGAATTTTGCTGCTGAAGTTGAGTTGAGTCAGTGACCACTGAGCATAAGCCAGCCCTGTGCAGGAAGCCCTGTGGTCAATGAGAAGACATGTTCTTGCCTTTATGGAAGGCCTGTTCTGTGGGGTTGCGGTGGTGTGAATGGGTGGTGAGCAGAATGTAAGTAAACAAGAGAGTGTCGGGTTAGTGATAAGCGTTTTTGAATCAAATAAAGCATAGCAACCTCAAGGGGTGACAGTGTATTGGATGAGGAGGTGTGACCTAGGCTGAGTGGTGAGAGGAAGGTTCTGGAAGGAGATGACAGTGGAGCTGCGGTGTCAAGGAGAACAGGGACTTCGTTTTCACCATTGTGTTCCCCTTTCCCCATGAGTAGACCAGTGCCCGGTAAATAACATGTGTTCAGTAGGTACTGATTGCATGAATTAATCAGTGAGTAGAGGAGCCATTCATGCAAAGGTCAGGGTGTGCTTGGCAATGCTTGTGCTGTAATAACCAATACTCACAGCTGCTCTTGACTTTGCTTTTGTCATGTGCCAGGAACTTGTGCTTATGACTGATATTTATTTAATGGTTAAATCCTCACAACAACCCAAAGAAGTAATTACATTATCACTCTACTCTCCCTGATGCCCCTGGTAAGTTCTGTAGTGACATCTGTAGTGAAGGGAACAGAATTTTGTATTTTAAAAATCTTAAATTTTCTTGTTACTCCTTTTAATCTCAAACACTTTAAGAACAACACTTGGTCACGTTTTAGTCAGAATGCTGGGAAACGAGATGTTCTGATTCAACTAATTTTCTGTCAAAACATGTGTTCAAAGTCTATATAAAATAATAGTTTTTCTACCTGCTTTGCTCATGTGCTAGTTATAATTCAATCACAGAAAATCTGAATGGAACGTAATGGTAAAATTCAAGTAGTCTAACAGGACTGTTTTGTATAGAACAAGACTTAGACATCGAGAAATTAAATTAACTTTGTTTTTCTTTTAAAGACTGGATTTTTGGAGGATTTGGAGTGAGTGGAAGTCTAATCGCAACAATGGCTATCATTGTGAAGCTCACCAATCACGTGCTTTACAGTTTATTTGCTCTTTATAAGAACTGCAATGACACAGCTGTTGGAGTCTCTGCTCTACTGATAAAGTACCTGAGGCTCAGGGACCTAAATAACTTGCTCAAGGTCAGACTGACAGTCAATAGCAGACCTGGGGTTCAAGGTGAGACATACTCCTCCAATATACTTTGCCGCTCAACACAGAGTAAGAATATTTTAGAGATCAACCACAGAAATCAGAGCAGTTTGGAGTAAGTGCTTACTTATGCCAGGACACTGGAAATTATGTTGATTTTGCTTATTGAGGAAGGGGGCGCAGATTTCCCTCCACCTAAAAGTAGAAGATAGAAAAATATTCCAGTCGCTTACTTATGCTTTAGTTAATGCACGTAGCATCACACATCCAACGATCCATGAAATCCAGTTCCTTTGGTTGGCGAGACAGTCAGTTCTCAGCAACTACAGAGAGAGAAACTTGACAGAGACTCTTGGGGAAGTCCCTACACTAAGAAAAGTCCTCCAGGCCAACCAAGTGCCCCAGGGACCCTTGAGATACTCCCTGGGATGACAAAGTGCAATCTTAACATCAGTGACAGAGGTCACTGATACTATCTTTCTTGTCTTAGCTGGATGACTAAGGATTTCAGACTTTCTTCTTCTCTCCTCCTCTTTCTCATAGGAAGTTCCTGGCTGGAGAAACCCTTAATATGGGTGAACTCTGGGTCTCCTTTGTATTATTCCAAGGGGCTTTAAAGATCAACTTTAGCCCTGGCTGGGTGGCTTGATTGGTTAGAGCATCATGTGCCAAGGTTACAGGTTTGATCTCCAGTCAGGACGCATACAAGAATCAACCAATGAATACATGAGTAAGTGAAACAACAAATCAAGGTTTCTCTCTCTCTCCCTCTCTCCTCTTTCTTCTCTCTCTCTAAAATCAATAAATAAAGAAAGATTAACTTTATCTTTTATCTATCTATCTATCTATCTATCTATCTATCATCTACCATCATCATCTATTTTGAAGGAGGCTGGGGATTATAATAAGCAATTGCTGACCACTTACTGAGCCTAGGGATTTATTGAGCTTGGAGAATGGATCAGTAAACACATGCCTTCCAGAGAATGGGAGAAATCAGCCTAAATTTTAGCCATTTGAAAATGCGTTTAAACTTCACTTAGTCCTGGTAGCTGAGGAAGCCCTCCACCATGACACGGTACTCCACTACCCTTACCCCAACACCCCTACCCACTCCGGGGACGTGCAGGAATTCTAATTAATGTAGTCATCGCAAGTCTGAGAACACAGATAAACTCTGCATTCATGATTACAAATTTAGATTATTTCTACAAAATCACGGTTATGCATCGTCCCAGAAAAAGCCTTAATTCTAGGCTCATAGATCAGTCAATACAAACAGCAATGATGGATTACCTACGGTGAATCTTCTGGTAAAACAGGGTGAAATTTAGGAGTTCGGCTGTCCTAAACCAGTAGAAAAATATTTTAAGGAAATAGGCAGAAAAAATCCTCAGTCCCCTGAAATCATGTAAATTGTTCCTATCCAGCTAGCCTGTGGGCATCTTCTCATCAATACCCGCATGGCATTCCTCTCCCAAGTGCATTACTATAGCTTTCTGGGCCACAACATCAGTGCAATGAGACAAGAACAAAGATATCTACATTTCATAAGTAAAAATATCAGAATTTACACCCCTCCTCTCATCCCAGCTCTTCCCCAGGATACATGCCTCCACTGCGGACTTACTGCCCTGTTCCGTAACCGCTCCTTTGCCTGGCCCTCTGTGCTGGTCTTAGATGGGATTCCACCAGGTAACTTTGATGGGAGGTGGGGTAGTCTCATGAGTACCTCCTGTGGGGGAGTGAAGGCAGTAGGATCTGCTGAGGGGAGAAGAGTTGAAATGCGAAACAGTCACCACGAAGGCCAGGTAAGAGCCAACAGACACTTTAGGTGACTCGAAAGCTGGGATGACACCTTCAGAATCCTTCCACCTGAAGGCAAGGGAACCGGGCTGTTGTTGCTCATTGCGTAGTCATTGGTTGTCCCTGTAGTGAGGCATGACCTTGAGCAGGGCAACGTTCATGGGTCGAGGGCAGTTCCCAGAGGGTGACTCAGCCCAGAGCTGTCGGCCGCTGCCCTTACTCCTGGGGGGATAATAAGTATGCTTCAATTCTGAATTCGGGACCTCGGGTGGCACCCCATAGCACGCACCACCATGCTCAATGACTATTATTAAATAAATGGTGTTAGAGTCCAGTCATTTCTTCAAGTGACTGGTGCTTATTTCTTCACATACATGAGTGGAATTAATAATCTGGGGGTGTACCATGCCTCCCTGTCAGTGTGGAAACCACTTTAGGTAGCAGTTCCATAGATGACAGGTTTCAGCGTGAATTCGGACATAAAACTCATTTCAGTTCTCCAGTGTGATCTGCTTGAAGAAGCTCAGACTTGAGTGGAGGAAGACCTGGGTTCTTCTTAGAATGCTGCCCCTTCCTCTAGGGCAAGCCGTTTGACCTCTTTGTTTTTAGCTTTCTCGTCTGTTAAGATGACAACAAGTGGCATTCTGGCTGATTCTTTCACGGGGTTGTAATAAACAATAACAAAGATGATGCTTATCCAAGCCTCTTGGAAATGGCTGATAAGCAAAGGTCTGAAGAAGCTGTGGAAACCAACTGCAACTTCTGTGGAGTCCTGGTTAGCAGGGGGAGCCCCGACTTGGAGGGCAGTGTAGACACAAGCGTACATGGTACCGCAGAGAGGAAGGTTGCGAAGGAATGGATGAGGAAGGATGGTGGACTTTTCCAGAGGTGCTTCAAACCATCTCCTCCTACTTCCCTCAACCGAAGTGAATTCAAAGCAAAACAGAACCAAACCAGAGAGACAGACCGATCAGTAGACTGAATTGCATGCATTAAGTAAATATTTCTTTTAGAACTTGTTTCTCCCTCCCGGTCTCAATCATTATTGGAAGGAGAGGCAAACCACTGAGTTTGTTTCGTTCTGGGGTTCTTGGCTACAGCATAGGATCTATCACCTCAACACCACTTTGACTCAACTTGTTCATCCGAAAGCAAGTGGGTGTTCATTTCTAAGTCTGTCTTTATCTCTCTCTCTTTTTGTTGTGGTCGTGGTTGCTTTGGTCTCATTTTTAATCTTTCTCTCTTGGTCCCTGTCCTGAAAGCAAGTGATCATCCTCTAGGTCAGCAAAGAGTTAGCATGGACTTCCCCAGACCCTGCCCATAGCAGCGGAAATGTTTCCTTTGAGTTTTAAGCTTGTTCAGCCCTGACTGGCACAACGTTGGTTTTGGCTGGAAACTGGAGAAAAATGGTATGTGGCCCCCCATGGAGATGGAGTGGACTGATTTCTAACCAGAGGCGTTTCCCAACTGGTTGCACGAGTGGCTAGTTTTCCTTGTATCTCAGATGCATATTCTACTCTTCTCTCTCTGTTCTTTCTTCTCACAATCCGTCCATTCACCCACCTCCTTCACTCCTTCCTGGTGAAGAGGCGACTTGGGTTGCTCTGCATATTTCCTATTCCCTTCCGTAGCTTCTTGCTTGGGCCAGAGGCGGATGGACTCTGCCTTCAACCTCCACGCCTTGCTCCTGGGACCTATACTTTTTCTGACTTGGCTTCCATCTCTGGGAGCTGGTGACTGGCCAGAGTTTGTTTGTTTGTTTGTTTATTGGATAGGATATTGGAAACTTCAACTTTACTCAAAACTATCCTTAACAAAACCAATTTTACTGGAGGCTAACTGATATAAACAAGAGTTCAGTTCCTACATTATATTTCTGGCCACCAAACCATCACTGTACTTGTTTGCCAATGAACTGGACATTGGAACATGGGTCTCCTCTTCCAGTTGCCTGAGAAGGAACAGATGTGGCAACATCTGCTTGCCTGGGTACCACCTACCCAGGGCTCTGTGTCCCCCCTCCCTGCTGCACCCCCAAGTGCTGAGAGCAAGTGAGTGTTGGGTTCTCACATGTGATTTTGCCTCTCCATCACTCCTGTCCATCTAGACCATCCTCGTTGGTGCTTCTGGAAATTGTCAAGCACGGTCGTTTCCATGGGGGATGCTGGCTGGCTGTGGCTAACAGTGGTCAGCCAGAGATAGTGAGCTGCTGGGAAACATGTCTTTTTCTTGTGCTTCCCCGTGTCTGGTGGGGGCTTGTTGCTTAGCACCATGTCCATGCTCTCAGGAGTCTTCCCAAGCTTCTTTTCTTCCCTTTTTCTGTCCTTTTTCCTGCCCCTAACCCCCTTCCAGTCTTCTCTGCTGCCCGTTCAAAAGTCCACCGCATCCCGCGTCGCTGAGAGTCCATGACCACTAGTGTGAGGCTTAGGTAGCGTATCCATTTATTTCTTGGTGAATGTGTGGGTTGTTCTCAGCACTTGGCTGTCATGAATAAAGCTAAGAATATACAGGTATAGGTTTTGGTCTGGAGATATGTGTTCATTTTTCTCGGGTCATTACTCAAGTGTGGAATTATTGGGAATTATGGTGATGATATAAGTTTAACTTGATGAGAAATGACCTGATAATTTTTTTAACATGGTTGTATTTAAAAAAATTTTTTTTAAAGAGAGAGAAAGAGAAACATCGATGTGTGGTTGCTGGGGACCATGGCCTGCAACCCAGGCATGTGCCCTGACCGGGAATCGAACCTGCAACACTTATTTTTTAAATTTTTACCAGTGATATATGAGGGTTTCAGTTGCTTCACATCCTCACTAGCACTTTTTATTGTCAGTCTTTTGAATCTTAGCCATTTTAGTGGGTGTGTAGTGGTATGTAGCTGTGGTTTTGTGTTGCATTTCCCTGATGACTAATGATGTTGAGCATCTTTTCATGTGTTCATCAGACATTTGTGTAATTTTTGTGACATGTCTACTCAAATATTTTGCCTATTTAAAAAATTGGGCTGATCATCTTCTTAGTGATCTGTTGTAAGAGTTCTCTATATACTCCACATACACAGTTTTTCATCAGTTATGTACATTGCAAATATTTTCCTCTTTGGCTTTCCTCCCAGTCTGCACTTTTGAAGAGCAGAAGATTTTAATTTTAATTAAATTCAGTTGATCAACTTTGTCTTTTATGGTTCATATTTCCTGTAAAAAATCTTTGTCTCCTCCAAAGTCATCAAGATATTTTCATCTATGTTTTTTTCCTCTAGAAGTTTTATACTTTTAGCTCTTATGTTTAGGTCTATGATTCAGTTATATTTTGTGTCTGGTATGAAAAGGTCCAAGTTTGGGGTTTTTTTTCCCCTCCAAATAGCTTGTTGCAACACCATTAGTTGGATTTCCTTGCCACAATTAATTATTGTGGTGCCTTTGCTGGAAATAAACTGCCCACACAGATGTGGGTAACAGAATGGGTCTGCCTATTCTGCTTGTGGTTCATTGAGGTTTTTGGGCCTGTGGGCTTATAATTTTCATCAAATTTTGAACCATGATTTCTTCAAATATTTTTTTCTGGTTCAGCTCTTTTTCTACTGCTTCTGGGACTACAGTGGCACTTGCGTTTAGCTTTCTTGGTATTGTCTTACAGATCCCTGGGGCTTTATTCATCTTTTGCACATTTTCTCTTTCTGTGCTTCATTGTGGATGGTTTCGATTGCATGTATTTAAGCTCACTTCTTCTTCTGCTATGTCTAATTTGCTGTCGACTCCATTCAGCAACATTTTCTATTGAGATACTGCATTTTTCAGTTCTTGAAGTCCCACTGGGTTCTTTTTTAAATCTTTCATTTCTACTCATTATGTTCATGTTCTCTTTCACACCTTTGGGCATATTTTTAACAGTTCTTTTACTCTGCTTGGTTCCTAATTTATAATCATTCTTATTTCTTGCCTGTTTTTAACTGACTTTTCTCCTGGTTATGGGTCACATTTTCCTATGATTTGCATGTCTAATAATTTTAGCACGTAACGTTTTACTAGATGTTGGACATTACGATTGCTACATTGCTGAGTGTCTGCATTTGGTTGTATTTCTTTAGAGAGTGTTGAAAAAAATTCTGGCAAGCTCATATATTACTCATGGACCAGTTTTTTCTTTTGTTAATTACTTCAAACCTTGTTAGACCTTAAAGTAGCCATCACTAACTCACATGTCCCTTCACCTCATGAGAGCTCTGGGAATGTTCGATCTTGGAGCTCTCCCGCCAGTCTTCGCCCAACCTTCTAACATTTTACCGTATGCATTAAGAGCTTACAATTTAGCAATGGACTAAATGGGACAAATATACATATTTCTAGAGCTTTTCCTACGCATCTCTGGCTTTTGTCCGGGATTCTGCCTTGAACAGTAGGAGAGTATAATCTCTTTAGTACCCCTCTCCACTGCCAGAGCTGCTTCTCTGCCCCTCCAGCACACTGAGGCCAGCTGGTCTCTGCCTGGGTTCTCCTCTCCCCTATCGTCTGCAAACTCCTCCAGGCAGAAAGCCAGGTGAGCATCAGGTTTTCCTAGTTTATTTTTGTCCCGTCATATAGGTCTGTGTTACCTGTTGCACGGTTTCTTAAACCATTGTTTCATATATTTTTTTCCCAGTTTTATGAAGTTTCACAGTAGGAGGACAAGTTTGGTTCTGCTTATTCCATCATGGGAGATGGGGAAGTCTCATTGGTAGCATTTTAAAATTATTGTTTAGTTTTAAACATTTTTAGATTTCTATTATGATTTATTTTAGTCTGTGAATTACTCACAACTCTGTTTTTAAATTTCCAAAAGGTACGAGTTTCACATTTTTTGGTATTGATTTCAAACGTAATTGCATTGTGCCCTATGTAACAACAAATATCTAATGTTTGTTAGAATTTGACATATAGTTTGCTGTCTTATAAACATTTCATGTGTATGTGAGAAGAAAAGTTATTTTCTAACTGTCAGGCACTGGTTTGATGTATGTCCATTACATCGGTCTTGTTAATTGAGTTAAAATCTTTTATATCTAATCTAAATCTAAATCTAATCAAAATCTAATAATTTTTTTTGTCTCCTTAGCTATTTATTAATAATGGTATATTGATATCTAATACTGGGGTAATTGAATTGTCAATTTCTCTTTATAGATCTATGAGTTTTTGCTTTATGTATTTTGACACATAAAAATCGGAGATATCAATTATGTACAGTAAAGTACACAAGTGTAATGTGTGTAGTTCACAGAACTCTTACACACCAACACCCATGGAACTACCCCCTTGGTCAAGATGCAGAACATTTCCTGAACCACAGAAGTTGCTCTTGTGTCTACTTCCTGTCAATGACAACTTAAACCACTATTTGAACCTCTACCAACATTGATAAGTTTTGTGTATTTTTGAACTTCATGTAACAGAAATAAACAGTATGCATGTTTTTGTGTCTGTTTTTTGCTCAGTGTTATAGCTTTAATTTTTATGTATGTTATTTTGTGTACTAAGAGATATTTTTGTTGTTGTTGTTTTGAAGCATTCCATTGTATGGATATTTCTCCACTCTATTATTATCACTCATTTAGTGTGTATTTCCAGTTTGGAGCTATAAGGAATGACCCTTTGATGAGCATTCTTGTACATGACTTTGGTGGAGGGAATAAGCATTCACATGTATTGGTAAATGCCCAGGAGTAGAACTGCTGTTACAGAGCAAGTATGTATTCACCTGAGCAGATACTGCCAAACAGTTTTGTAAAATAAGTGTACCAAGCGACTCTCCCACCCGTACAATGCTGTATGAGACTTCCAGAGGCTGTACATGCTTGCAAACACTTAGGATGGCTTGTATATTACTTTTGATGATTCTGGTGGGTGTGTAGTGGTACCTCATTGTGGTTTCTAATTTGCATTGCTCTGATGACTAATGATATTGAGTGTGGTTTCATATGTTTATTGACCATTTGGATGTCTTTTTTTAAAATTGAGTGACTATTTGAATTTTGGTTTATTTTGGATAACTCTTTGTTAGATATATGATTTTAAAAGATATCTCTGTGTGTAACTTGCCTTTTCATTATTTTAAGAGTGTCTCTTGATGAACAAAAGTTCTTGAGATCTGAAGGAAGTCCAATAGAGTAATCTTTTCTTATCTGGTCAGTGCTTTTTGCATGCAGTTTAAGAGATTTTTGTCTTCTCCAACTTCAAGAAGATATTCGTCTATTTTCTTCTTTTGGAATCTTTATTGCTTTAGCTTTCATGTTTAGGTCTGTGACCCACTTGGAATAGGTCTTTGCATATGTCATAAAATTAGGGTTAAGATTAATTTTTAAAAATGGGCATCCAGCTCTGGCTAGGTGGCTCAGTTTGTTGGAAGCCAATCTGTACATCAAAAAAGGTTGCGGGTTTGATCTTGGTCAGGGCATATACCTAGGTTGTGGGTTCCACCCTTTGCTGGGGCATATACAGGATGTTTCTCTCTCACATTGATATTATTTCTCTCTCTCCCTCACCCTTCCTCTCTCTCTAAAATCAATAAACATATCCTTGAGTGAAGATTAACAAATAATAATAATAATAAAGATACCAAATTGATCCAGCACTATTTATTGAATTGACTATCCTTACCCCACTGAAGTGGCGTCTTTGATGTAAGTCAGGTGACTGTATGTGTGTGTATATATGTATTTCTGTATCATTGCTATATTCTTGTGCCAATATAAGAGTGTCTTAATTTCTTCAATTTCATAATGTCTTGATGCCAGATAGCGCAAGCCCTCCAGCTTTGTTCTTCTTCTGTAAGATTGTTTTGGCTATTCTAGGCCCTGGACATTTCCATATAAGTTCCCTATACATTTTAGAACTAGCTTATTCAATTTGAGACAAAACTCTCCACTGGGAGTTAGATTGGGGCCAAATTGGATCTGTAGAATGGTTCGCTGTGAGATATCTCAACAAGTTTCGTGTTTATAATCCAGGAGCATAGCGTACTGCTGGATTCTATTTCAATGTCTTCTGTAATTTCTCTTGGCTGTGTTTTGTTATCTTCTGTGGCTACTTTGTTAGTCGCAAAGAAGTTGATTTTTAAAAATATCTTCTAGGTCAACGGAATCTTTGAATCTTTCCATGGCTTTTTCTTTTAGGTCAGTTGCCGGCAAACTTTTTTTTTCCATCAAGTGCCAGAGTAAATAGTTTCAGGTTTGCAGGCCACGCAGTCTCTGTTGCAGGTGCTCACCCCTGCTCTGCCGTTGCAGAGGGAAGAGCCATAGACAATATGTGAACAAAGGGCACGTTTGTGTTCCAGTGAAGCCTTGTTTATGCAAAATAGGCAACGAGCCTCACTTGGCCAGCAGGCCATGGTTTGCGGACAGTCTTCAGTGGTTCTCTTATAAATAGCCTACCACTGGTTCTCTGTAAATAGGATTTAACTGAATTTTTAAAAATGTAAGTACACTATGTGTCTTTTCACAGTTGACTTTCATCTATCATATTTAAAAGATTATTCTCATGTGTATGACGACCCCCTTACATCTTACTTTTGCCTCGTATTTTTTCTACCTTTTTAATGATTTTTTCTTGTCTTTTTATCAATTTAGTTTTCGTTTATTTTCTTCCAGTTCCCCTCTTTGTTTCTGTTTCTTTTGTGGATTATCTTTGTTTTAATTAGTGTATCCTTCATTTCTGATTGGGTCTTTTTTATGCTGTTGAGGTCCTCACTAAGTTCCTTGAGCATCCTTCCAGATGGTATTTTGAACTCTGCATCTGATAGATTGCTTATCTCCATTTTTCATTTAGCTCTTTTTCTGGGGTTTTGATCTGTTCTCTCATTTGGGTCATGTTTCTTTGAGTCCTTGTTTTGGCAGCCCCCCTGTGTTTGTTTCTATGTAGGTAGAGCTGCTTTGATTCGGTGTCTTGGTGGTGTGAGCTAATGTGATTAGTGTTCTTGTAGGGTCCAGTGGCACAGCCTCCCCTATCACCCAAGCTCGGTACTCGAGGTACAGTCTTCATGTGGGCTGAGTACTCCCTCCTCATGTAGGGATTATCTTTGAAATGTTACCATCGTATTTATCAAAATCTACCTTTCCTGAACAATTAAAAGACCTAGAAGATTCTAATTCCATTCATGTGTCTATTAACTTATGTGGGAGACCGTTCTGCGTGGTGTGGGCCCAGCTCCCACTCGGAGATGCACAGGACCCACGCCCATGGATAGGTTCTCCCATGGGGAATCAGGCCTGCAATGTACCTAGGCCGCGTTGAGACTTGCTTTTGCTAAAACTCCCTCACCCTGAATTGAGGCAGCAAGTGCTGACTGTAATTTCCTAAAATCCATGCTAAAACTCCCCAGTATGGAGTATAACCGGTTCAACTGCTTTTCCCTTTGCATTTGCAAATATCCCTCTTCTGTGACGTGATTAGTGGCACTGGCTTTTTTGTTTTCTGTGAAAGGTAACCACCTAAAGCGAACCTGTGCATAGTAAATGAGGACCATGATGTAATGTGCCCAGAGATAGGGAATAAAGGCCTCTGGTGGCAGAGGCCAAGGCTTTGGCTCCCCTTGAGAGAAAAAGCATGCTGCCCCTTTTTCTTCACAGGACTCAGTAGTCTGTGTGAATGTCTCTCCCCCATCCACAATGTCACGGACCCCATAAGCTGGGGTCCGCATCAAACATATATACTACTGTTGTTACACTTACCTAGAAAGGCATCCTTTTGAAGGATCAGGAAGAAGAAGTATAAATTCACTCATTCACCCAATCATTAGTTTAAACAGCTAATTGAATATCCATTCTTTACCAAGCACTGTGCATGGTGCTGGTGATTTGGTAAACAGGAGAGTCAGCCTCACTGGACTCATGTGCTAGGAGAACTCAGAAACATATTCTTAATTTCAAGTTACCTGGAAAGGCTAGGAAAATGAAAATGGGACTGGGGTCTCCCATTCCAATGATCTGAGATGACTGAAATGAGTAAATCTCATGGGGTGCAAAATTTATTTCTGATACAAGAAAGGGTCTGACTTACACTAAGGGTTATATAGGATTTTTGGCCCCCATGCTTCCCCTAGTATAATCCCCCCTCTTTCACTCATGATGCTGTTTCTGCAAGAACCTTTTCACAGAGCTTAAGTGTATAAGTGATGGTTAAGAACATGACATTGGGAATCAGACTGGCCAGGGCTCAGCCCCAGTTTTGTCACTGATGGGCTGTATATCATTTGCGTAGCTAACACATGAGGTGACGGTATCTCCTCCTCCTTGTCATCCCTTACCCCTCCTACCGCTGAAATTCCCACGAGGCCCAGGAATACAGCATTCCCTGGAAACTGGGGCACCCCGGGCAAGAATGGCCACACCCATCGTGGCAGAACTGGACCTCGAGGCAGCCGGCGGCAGACGCCACTTCCACTCAGCTTTGTACTGGGGCCCCTTTCTGGTTTTTCTCAGGCTCAGGGCTTCAGAAGCTGGTTGGATGGCACACATCCGGAGCAGTTACATTTATGACGGATCACAACTGCTACAAATTCCCCCAGGTTCACGCAGACGGGTTTCTGCCCTGTGGCTGTGCCCGGTGGCAGGGTGAGTACTATGAAACCATGGGCTGCTTTCTTTTTTCACCACAGGCGGGGTTTCACTCTGCTCGAATGGGGTCAAAGAGACCGTTTCACTCTAACCGGTGGCGTTACACCACCTGGCCTGTTCGAAGCATCATCATCGCCATCATCATCACCATCATCACCATCATCATCATCATCATCATCATGCTGGCTTGTTCAGAATACCCAGGGCTCTTCTTCTTTTCAGGGACTGTAATTGTGTGTCCTTGTGTGAAAGGGGGAGAGAAGCTGCCTTCAGGAACAACGTCCATCAAAGTCTCGCAGCTGGATGCCATGCTCCCCATCCGGCTGCAGAAAGGGAAGCGCTGGGGCCAAGCAAGCGCCCAAGGAGGCCAAGAGGCGGTCAGGAGCCTGGCTTGGGGGCTGACGGTGGCAGGCATGAGCCCGTTCTCCCTGTGATTCTGCTTTTGATTCACCCGATGACCTATTTTTTAAAAAAAATTTAAATTGTGGTTTATATTCAGTATTGTTCTGGTTAGTTTCAGGTGTATAGCATAGTGGTTAGACAGTCGTGGACTTTACAAAGTGCTCCCCCTGATACGTCCAGGACCCCTCTGGCCCGGTACCCAGTTATCACAGTGTTACTGACTATATTCCCTGTGCTGTACCTTGCATCTCCACCACAACTTGGAACTCCCAATTTGTACTTCTTAAATCCTTCACCTTTTCCACCCGGCCCCTGACCCCCGTCCCTGTCGTCCACCCAATGTCCTAATCTCCTTTTCTTAAAATGCTGGCCGGTGTCCTTTTTGTTTTGTCAATACCATTTAGTCATTGTTTTTCCTAAATGTAACATATAAAGTGGTAAATCTCTGCCAAGTTGAGTCCACAGATTAATGCCGGTCACTAACCAGGGATGTAGTTGGGTGAGACCTCGACTTCTCCCCGGGGGCCTGCAGCCTCTGACTCACAGAGCCCTCTTCCGTCTCTGCTCTCTTCTCTGCTGCTGCACTCAATTTTGGCTTCATGTGCTTTTCCCTTGGGCAAGATTATGGGAGTTGGAATGCCATCTTGGTGTCTGAGAATTTTTCCCAGTCCTGGGAAGCCGGAAACAGAGGCGCACACTCTGAGGATGGGAGGAGGTGGGGCGAAGAGGAGGAAGAGGACAGCTGGGTGAGAGGCTGGAGCCTGGGGCTCAGAGGTATCACTCTAAGGAAAAATTTCATTCACTGGACATCGAGGTCATAGGGATCGCGTAGATTTAAATATATCTTTCTATAAACCTGTGCAGTCCTCTCTCAGTGTCTTTGGGGGATGGGTCACAGGTCTACCCCTCCCTGTGGGCACCAAAGTTCATGGATGTTCAATAAAATGGTGTAGTATTTGCATACGACCTATGTACATCCTCCAGTATACTTTAAATCATCTCTAGATTGTTTGACTCAATTAAAAAAAACATACATAGTTAACTTTAGATGCTGGGTAAGAAGATAAAGAAGATAAATCCCTGACATGTTACTATTGAGGAAGTAACTTCTTACTGTATTAATTTTTTTACATGACCCCACATAGAGTGGCTCAAAACAACACAAGTGCATTATCTCACAGTGCCTTCTTGTAGGTCAGAAGTCCAGGGATGGTGCCGCTGCATTCTGTGCTCGGGATCTCACAGGGCTGGCATCCAAGAGCTTGCTGCGCACAGTTCTCCCTGGGGGCCCTTCCAGCTCACTGGCTGTTGGCAGAGTCATTTTCTTACCATTGTAGGACTGAGATCCCCGTGTCCTTGCTGGGTGTCAGCTGCAGGCCCCTCTCGGCAAGTGTAGATGTCCAGGCTCCTTACCACGAGACCCTCTCCGTCTTTAAGCCAACAATGACATCACATTCTCCCCAGGCTTTGCACGAATCTTGGACCCCCTTCTCTGTGCTCGGCTGGGGAACGGAAGAGCCTCGTGGGCTGTCTGCTTTGCCCCTTTGCCGCCCTTCTCTCTGTCCTCAGCGGTGGCCACTGTGGCCCCGTTTGAAACAGCTCAGATCCAGTCAGCCCTTTACTCAAATCACAACATCCCACCATTCTTTTTTTTAAAATTGATTTTAGAGAGAGGATGAGAGAGAGAGAGAGAGAGAGAGAGAGAGTGAAAACCAGAGAGAGACTTCAATTTGTTGTTCCAGTCATCCACGCATTCATTGGTTGAGTCTTGTATGCGCCTTGACCGGGGATTGAACACGCAACCTTGGCCTGTCAGGATGATGCTCTGAGGATGATAACCAACTGGGTTATCTGGCCAGGGCCTCTGCCATTCTTTTTTCATCTATCCCTCCACTCACTGCTGAGACCCCTCTGATGATTATTAATATTTTTTTAATAATGCTTTTTGGAAATTACTTTTTTTAGAGTAGAAATTATAAATACCTGTAAATATCCATTTATTCCATCTTAGCAAGCGGCATGCACATAATGTATATTGCTCTATAAAAACGCATTTTCTTTTTTTTAAAGACTTTTTTTTATTTATTCACTTTTAGAGAGGGAAGGGAGGGAGGGAGGGAGGGAGGGAGAGGGAGAGAGAGAGAGAAACATCAATGTGCGGTTGCTGGGGGTTATGGCCTGGAACACAAGCATATACCCTGGCTGGGAATGGAACCTGCGACACTTTGGTTCGCAGCCCGCGCTCAATCCACTGAGCTACGCCAGCCAGGGCACTAAAAACGCATTTTCTAGTCAGGGGAGTAAATGTATTCTGACTCACTGAGCTGAAGGCCAAATCATCGACACCATGAAAAAGGGCTTCTCTCACATTTTTTGAGATGATGGATTTACAACCGCAGCCTGTATCATTACCACCCAAGGTTTCAAACATCCAAGCAGCCAGATGTCATCATGTTATGTCCCCTGCTGTCCCTCGTAATGTTCTTTGCTCTGAAGTCCACTTTATCTGGTATTACTATAGCCATTCCTGCTTTTCCTTTAGATAATTTACGTGATTCCTCCCCTCCCCCCACCTTTTTACTTTCAACTCCTGTCATGACGTGTGGGTTTCTTATAGAGAGCGAAGCTGTGTGTTTTAATACCTGCTTTCATTGCTTGCCTGTCCACGGGTAGTGTTTTTTAAAGTTTCATGTTGATTTGTTTATAGTGTTTTGATGATATCACCTTGCATATTTTCCTGAGGGTTGTTCTAGCTATTTCTGTGGACATGTGCAGCTCTCTGCGTATTACCCATGTTGGTGTTTCACTGCAGCCAGTGAGAAGTCAAAACCTTACTTTCCCCTGAGATTTCTTCAGCCTCTTCACCTTTTAAGTATAATGGTCTTGAATATTTCCTCCATACACTTAACACCACATCAGATGGTGTTACAACTTCCGTATTAAACATGTAAGATGACTAAAGAACCCTGTGAAGTGGAGGACAGTCTACTAGGTATCAGGAAGGCATTCTGTTGGTCTTTGCCGTTGGAGGGACCTAGCCTTCCCCTGTTATGATCTCCTTTTGGTGTGAAGCTTAAAAATTTTTTTATGCCATTCTTTGTGGGTAGTTCTGTTAGCAATAAATTATCTTAGCTTCCCTCAATCTTAATGAAGATGCCTTTGTTTCTCCCATCATTCCTGAAGAAGAGCATAGGTGACTGATAGAAAATCCCACCAATGAGATCAATGTCCTGCACTGTGGATGAGCAATTAGCATTATGTGTACAGTCTAGCAGATGTTTTGTTTTCGTGATTGGATGGACCTACTGGTATGCAGAGTAGGAATCAGCATGTGCCATATGCACTGTATATATTTAAGGAAAAGGCACACAGTGACTTTTTCCTCTATTCCTCACTAAAATCCAGTGTTATAGAGAAGATATGTTTTGCTTAGTTACTTATGATTTCGTAATCCGTAACGCGTCCTGGAAAGGGTGTGTAGGGATGCAGTACTCCAGGAATCCCATATGTTTACAGCAAGAATGGGTGTTGCCTTGTTAACAAAGGAGACTAACTTCAGTTTCTATTCCTCACCTAATTTTTATCCTCTCTGTAACCTGCCTTTGTGACAAAATGTAACACATTTCTGAGTAGATGATCTCAATAGCAAAGATGTCAGATTGCCCGTAAATGACTTCATGAAGCTGATGATATCACAATAAAAACCACAACAGAAGCTTCTAAACTTGACCATGTGAATCTACATTGGGAGGGATAGATCATCCAGAGAGATTTGAAAATAAGGAAGAACGAAAATAAGGAACACAGACTGAACTATGAGACATTAAAAAGTACCATGAAAACAAGTAGAGGTGCTGGTGTACGGAGCTCAGGAGAAGACTTAGGAACAGACCCAAACACCCACAGACATCCCTTAGAGATATTTATTGTTCTCCCCACCGCAGTAAAGCGAGTATGGCAATAACGTGAGTCACAGAAATGTCCTTGGTTTCCGAGTGCACATAAAAGTTATGCTTACGCTGTACTGTCCTCTATCAAGTGTACAAAAGCATTATGTCTAAAAAACAAGGTATATACTTTAATTAAAAATGACTTTATTGCTAAAAATGCTAACCATCACCTGAGCCTTCAGGATGCTGACATCTTTCTGCTGGTGGAGGGTGTCACCTTGATGCTGATGGAAACAACATTTGCAAAGAGCAATAAGGCCCAGCACTGTATGAGGAGGCATGCCTGTATGAGAACACAGGTGGCAGTTCCAACCAACGGAGGCTGTTGAGACAACTGATTTCCCAACCATTGGGTGGGAAATAGATTTGAATTCCTACTGCACTCCATCTGTAAATAATTAAAATGTTCTAGAAGAATTAAAGATGTACAGGCAGAAAAAATGAAGTCAGGGAAGCAACAGGAGAAAATAACACCAAATGTTTACTTAGTCTTGGAATGTTGAAGACTTTGCTAAGCCTAACGCTCAGTGTGGAGCTCATGAAGGAAAATGTTCTGAGTGTGGCTTACAGTGCTTGTGCTTCATTATTTTGGGATGAAATCTAAGTGTGTCTTTTCTGGTCCCTTCTTGGCAAAATTGTATGGTGGCTATTGTTCCGGGGGTATGGGAAGAGGAGTCCAGCTGGATCGGAGTAGAACATTCAGAACTTCCTCAACTGTGGGAGGACTGAATTCTGAAGTTTTTAGCAGCATGAAGAAATTATTACTATATTAGGAAACAGAAAGCTCTTTCCAGAAGCAACTAGTCATGCACATGGAATACATACCATAATTAGTAAAAATAAATGCAAAACTTAAATGTATTAAGAATGTAGTGTGGAATGAAGACAACATTGGTTTTATGTGTTGTCTTGTGAACCCCCATGTTCACCCTCCTTTTATGAGCTTCCCATAAAGATATCCATAAAAGGGTGAGATTTTGCCCTGGCTGGTGTGGCTCAGTGGATTGAGTGCTGGCCTGTGAACCAAAGGATCGCTGGTTCGATTCCCAGTTAGGGCACATGCCTGGGTTGTGGGCCAGGTCCTGAGTGGGGGGCACCAACAGGCAACCACACACTGATGTTTCTCTCCTTCTCTTTCTCTCTCCCTTTCCCTCTCCCCAAAAATAAATAAATAAAATCTTTTAAAAAAGGGGTGAGATTTTAAAACTCCCTGCATATACTTTGGTAGTCTCACCAACTAAGGACAACCTTTTGCCAACTAAACACGAAAACCAATTTATTGAAGAGCATTCTTTAAAGGAAGTATGATGTAACAGAAGGTGCATGGCGTGGTTTTGGAGTCAAAATTTGCTTCACCACTTCCTGTGTGACTTCGGGCAAATTGGTTGCTCTGAGTTTTCACATCCATCGCTGTGAAATAGGGAACATACTCTGTGCCCTCAAGGTCTATGATAAAGAAAAGAGAGTGTATCTAAAGTTCTCCTTGTGGTGCCTTGAAACCCAGGATTCATGTATAGTAGCTGTTATTCATCCAGGGGCTGATTAGCATTCATCTAAGCCAAGTGGAAGTCTCATTCATTCAACAAATATTTACTGAGTACCCAGCTCTTGGGCTGAGGATAAGCACTCTAGAGGCTAAGTCATTCCCTTTTAGGAGCTCCCATGGCCCGGGAGGGAGGCAGACAGATACACGGAGAGCACAATGCAGAAGAGCTGTGAGAAACGGCACCGCCCTTCCAGTGGCTACCACTCTGGCTGCAGAAACCAGGAATGCACAGAAGCTGCAAGGCAGTGCTGTAGCCCAGAATGTCAAGTGCTAAGTTCTGTGACACAAATGGCTGCCAGGGGGTTTTGAGGAGATGGAGACTGTGATATTGTGATTCATAGCAAGAACTATATAGTTGACCTTCGCCCCTTGGAATTTCCTAGGTGACAAGAGAGTGGCAGAAGTTTCTTTTGTTATGTTACAGAGGCAACTTCTGGTCTGCACCTAAAGATGAGGTCTGGTTGCCGGGAGGACCCCACGATGCCCAAGGACGGAAAGGGGCTGGACATGGAATCAGTTGCCAATGGCCAATGATTTCATCAATCATGCTTCTGGGATGAAGCTTCCATGTAAACCTAAAAGGACAGGGTTGGGAGAACTTCCTGGATGGTGAACACAATGGAGATTTGGGGACAGTGGGACCGATGGACAGGCCATGGAAACTCGGACCCCCTTCCCATGTACCTTACCCTGTCTATCTCTCCCATCTGGTTGTTCCTGAGCTATATCCTTTTCCTGATAAACTGGTTGTTTAGTAAATAAAATGCTTTTCCACATTCCAGGAGCTGCTCCAGCAAGTTTATCAAACCAAGGAGTGGGTAGTTGGAACCTCCAATCTCTCGCTGGTCGGTCAGCAGCACAGGGGACAACCTGGACATTCGACAGTTGCCTGAAGTTGGCAGAGGGAGGGAGCATTCCTGTGGGACTGAGCCCTTCACCTGTGGAACCACAAGCATGTCCCAGGACACAGCGTCAGAAATGAGTTGAATTGCAGGACACCCGGCTGGTGTCCAAGAATGGCTGGGTGCAGGGAAACACCCCATGCATGCACACTGGAATTCCAGCACTTTGAGAGATGGAGAAGGAAGTCTGTGGTCCATGTGGGCTGTCCTTTGGAGAGCGGAAAGGATTTGGATAGACAGAATGGGCCGTCATTCAGGTAGGAAGAAGGAGATATAAGCACAGGCTTGTGTGTGGGAGTGAGGGCTGATGGGACTGAAAAAGTAACTTCTATCTAAAGGCTCCTGCCCACTTACATAGCTTCTGATACAGCATAGTTCACACAAAACCCCCTCTTCTGTTTCAGATCCTGAAAGGTAGCCTGTCCGGGTGTCCCCTATATCCCTTTCTTGGGCTACTTCCTATTGATTCTATAGATCTCAGCGACCTGCCCTTCTTGCCAGACCAGCATGTATAACCTAGGGGGTTATACGTTCATGAGTAGTTTTAAGGACGCTCAACTTCCAAATATATTCTTTCTTACAATTATCCTGTGACCTTCCACCACCTGGCTATGGGAAGATTCTGTATACCTTTCTCAGCCTCTTTTCACAACTGATCGCTTCCTCTTTTACAAAAGAAAGTCCCACCTGTCAGGTGTGCCGAATTTCACCGTCCTACATTACTCTAGGTGGGGTGTGTGTGTGTAAAAACTTCTGGGGGCTCTAAACAAAGAGACCATTTAGAATATTGGTGCCAGAGAAGTCACCTTTGGTCAAGGCACCATTAAGTTTTGATTACTTAATTATGACCTCCTCTGTTTTACATATATTCCCATTAAAGGCAAAGCATGCCGTAGAAATGAGGCCTTTTGCCTTGTGGTGTGATGTTCTGAACTTGAATCCACTGTAGAGCCAGGCAATGGAATAATGACCATTGTTCCTCAACAACTTGTCCCTCCTTTGTCCCTAATTAATGTCACTGAATACAGTTGCCCTGGGGGACCCCGCGGGGAGGTCATATGTGGACAGCAGAATTTTGGGAGGCACTAGGGAGGTCAGCCTTACTGCGTTCAGCAAAACCTAGGGTGAGTTTCAGTACCTCCTTTTCCTTTCTCTTTCTCAGAATTACAGTTCGTCAGGTTCCTGGTTGGTACAGAGATGAGTGTTAATATATATATATTTTTTTAATTAAAAACTAATGTCAGAAAGTAGTCTGATGTAGTCAGAAAGTAGGTCTGATTTGAGTGATGGGCTTGACCTGCTTTGGGCATTCGCTCCCACGGCAGATGTTTTGCATCCATAGCTTCTGCTCAACCTGCAGCCTCAAGGTTTGGTGGAAAGTATGTTTCCATGTAGAATTAACTTAAATATTTATGTGACATTAAATGTTGATAACGAAATACAGCACAAACCCTTTTTATCGTTGCACGTCTGTCAAGGTTCTCCAGAGAAACAGAACCAATATAAGAACACGTGCCAAAGGAGATTTCTAACGAGGAAGTGGCTCGGGGAAGACCGGAGGCCGAGAAGTCCCCGCAACCTGGCCCCTGCAGGCTGGAGATGCAGGAGAGCGGGTGTCCCCAGGCAAGCTAGATGGCCTGAGAACCGGCACAGCCGATGACGTGAATCCACCATCTTGGGGCAGATGATGAGGTGAGATGTCCTAGTTCAAACAGTGAGGGAGGGAGGAAGGGCCTTTTGTTGGATTGGAGGTCTGCAAGAATGAGTGAGGGATGCCCAGCCAAGCTGGGGAGGGTGATTTGCTTTTACTAAGTCCCCCCCATTCAAATGCTAATGTCATCCTAACACCTCCTGGTTACAACCAGGAATAATGTTCCATCTGGGCGCCCTGGGGCCAGTGATTTTCATACATACACTCGGCCATCCCACAGGGGCTGCAGGATGGCCCAGGTGTGCCCTTCACGGCCCAGGTACCGAGTTCCCTGGCTGTGCCTGCAGGTGGCTGCTCACAGCCCTGCTCCCAGGACAGGGACTCCTCACAGTTCCTCCGGGACTTGCTCTGTAATGCCACAGGCTCCCTGGGGTCGGCCTGCACTGGGTGACTGGTCCACGCCAGCGTCCGCACATGCCACCCCTGGCCTCCATTGGCACGACTGGGAAGGGCCCGCCCAGCTCTCAAGCCGAGGAAGCCCCTCTCCATGAAAGAGTAAAGCTTCTACTAGTGATCATTGGTTAAGGCTCAAGGGTGTCAAACTCATTTTCACTGGTGGCCACACCAGCCTCAAGGTCGCCTTCAAAGGACCGAATGTAACGTTAGGACTGTATCCATGTAACTGCTCCTTAACAGTTAGTTAGTCGAGAGCTCGGCAGTGCAGCCACGTAGAAACACGGTGCCCGGCCGGATAAAGCAAGGTGGAGGCCCGGATTCAGCCCGAGGGCCTCGTGTTTGCCACCTGTGGATTAAACATTAGGAGAAGCCTTTTTGCTTTTTGGTTTACTTCCCAGAAATTGAAAAAGTGAGTAACTGTAATTGCTGGGCAACAAATTCTTCAGTGAGTTAGGTGGTTTCCAAGTCTTGGCTTTCAACAAAATTACAACAGGATCAAATTGAGTTGTCAGGTGATGCACATTAAATACAATTGTTGATGTTCACTTATTATCTGATTTTAGATGTAAATCAGAAAAAGTCTGAAGAATTGAGTAAATTGCTACGGGAAATGTCCTCCAATTCTCATAGATTTATATGAATAAGGTTTCTCAGGGTGGGGCGTAAAAACTAAAATAGGAATAAAGGAGATGTTCTCTTTCCAGCAGAAAGTATTACTTGTGCAAGGATTTGCACACTGTGTTTTTCAAAGCTTCATTCACCTTGTTAAAAAAATACACTTCCAATAAAATTTGGTTTCTACATATTATTTGATCAATTGTATACTATTAATTTTAATTATAACTTAATCCAGAGGGAATTTTCAAGAATTACAACCTTATAGTTACCAGAAATAAAATAAGTAGCAAGTGCAACTACTATCTATATTTTATTGGCAGGAAATGTGGTAGGGTAAGAATGAAAAGTGTTTCAAAAATAAATAGATTTGGATAAAATTCTGTGGGGAAGTGGGACGAAAATATGATTTCAAGGAACAAAGGGATGATGTAACTTTTCTGACCACGGAGGAAGCACTAACTCATGTATTTTAAGCGTTGGAGGCTGGTGAGTAGCACATTTCTTCTCTGCCCGTTGTGTATTGTGCAAACATGAAAGAGTTATGGTGTTTTTTAAAAATGTTAATATTGTCCACATAAGAAATGTCCAAACCTGTAAGAATTTTTTTGGAGTTTATTTGAGCCAAACTGATACTAGTTGCTGGGAAGCAAAACCTCAACAGACTGAGAAGATGCTCCAGAAAACGGCAGTCTTGCATCTTAATTCATTTGTTACAACCGCAAGAGACGACACAAGCGGCTTACACGAAATCCACTGGTGACGGAGCAGGGAGGCGTGAGAAAGTAAAGGGTGGGGGAACCTCGGGGGCTGGATAAAACGGAAAATGATTCACACTTCTTTGACACAGGGGAGTACAGGGTAGTTAATAGCCAACAGTGACCATAACAACTAGCAGTGCGGGGGATGCGTGCCCCCCCCCCGCCCCCCGGTGGTGTCCGTACTTTGAGGGGTCTGGGAAAAGGAAATCTCATATTTCCAAGGTGTGTTATGGTAGATGCAGAAAGACGACAGACAGGCTCGGTCAGGATGAAGATGGACTGTGAGCAGGGAGGATTCTAGCCTAGAACCTGTCTGCCTGCCCGCCACGACCTGCTTTTAGTTAGAAAGTTTTACTCTTCAGACCGTCCTGTGTGGTTACTTCAGGTCTCCGAGTGTGCAAGGCCACCCCCCCCGGGCCTCTCCCAAATTCGTCAGGGTCCGTGTATGGCCCCTTTTCTTCCACAGTATTTATAACATAGTCGGAGAGTATATAATGTCCAGCTATGTTATAAATACTTATGTCATAACTATGTTATGAACACTCATAACTATGTGATGATAAGTACTTATAGTAGGGATTACATAAATTCCAACATGAAAAAAAATTTTAGACAGCAACTCATATGTGTGAGAAGAGAACAACATTTTTGAAACTTCTTTTAGAGGGTATGTAAGAAAAAAAAAAGGTAGTGACTGCCCTAGACTGCTCCTGCCACACGCTTCCCTAGGAAACACAATGCTCTCGGTCGCATTTTATCGTGATTGGATATTGGTTGGTTTCGCCCAGTGGGTTCTGAGGTCCAAGGGCAGGAACTCCTGCTCATTTACTGCGTCTCAGAGCCTTCTGAACAGCCCACTAACAGAGCAGGTCAGTAATCTGTATCCTCAAGCATCAAAATGTTACTGAGAGCCGAAGGCTGAAACAGTGGACGTGCCCAGCAGGAGGGGAGTGGTTACGTAAATTACGGTGCGGTGCGTCCTCCTGTTGGAATACTACGGATGTGCTAAACAGGTCCTGTTAGGAAAGAACACTTCGTATCAAGGAGGCGGGTCAGACTGCCGATCTGGATTCGGGTTTGCTCTGCCACGGACTTGCCCTGGATGGAATAAAATGTGTATAATCCCGTGTTTTTGGAGCAAGCTCTTTCACTTGGAAAATGTATGCCCAGATAAGAAGTAATGTGGCCGGCCTTTTGCTCCACTTCCCGGGAGGTAGCCTTTAACCCCTCGGGATGAAGAATTTGGCTGGGGTTTGTTCTTGGCTCCTGGAAGTACCTCTAAGTCCTTTGAGGTTCTGAATGAATTCGGGTGTTGTTATTTATGAGGGGTCCCAAGGGACTGCTAAGGAAATGACTCAGGATGGGAAGCTCTCATATCATAAAGAGCAACCATAAGATCCAAAGGTTAGGGCTTTGAGTCACCGTGATATCATCCTGATATCCTGGGGGCGGAAGGTTGGGGCTGGAGACTCTCCTCCCGCCCCCGCCTCCCCGAATACATGGGCAGTGATTTGGTCAATCCGGCCTCTGTAAGGAAACCCCACTAAAAAGCTTTGCCTTTGCGGTTGGCGATGCTCCATGTGTTGTCTCTCAGGATGCGCCGGGAGGGGAATGGGACAACGGATGTCCGAGGTGTATCCACTCTCCAGCCCTACCTCATAGGGTACTTTGCAGGTATGCAGCTGGTTTTCCCTTCAGCAAGACTGCACACTGGCCCATTCCATTGATGGCGTTATGCTGACTGGACCACGTAAACAGGAAATACCAACTACTCTACGCTTATTGGTCAGACATGTGGATGTCAGTGGACGGAAAATCAAACTGATACAAGCTCACGGCCCTTCGACCTCAGTGAACACTGGAGGGGTGCAGTCGTGTGGGGCACGTCAAGATACCCCCTTAAGGCCTGAGTGTTGTTGCCTCTGGCCTGTCCTACAGCCAGAAAGAGCCACAATGCCGTGTGGGCCTCTTTGGGTTTTGCGGGCCATGCAATCCTCATTTGGGGGTGCTACTCTGACCCATTACTGAATGACCTGAAAGGCGTCTAGATTTGAGAGAAGCCCAGAATAAGAGAAGGTTCTGCAACAGCTCCAGGCTGCGGTGGAAGCCCCTTTTATCCACCCTTGGGGCCACAGGACCCAGAGGATCCCATGGTGCTCAAGTGTCAGAGCAGGTAGGGATCCCGTCTGGGGACTTCGGCAGTCCCTTCTAACTGTCAGTAAACCCCAGCGTAGGCCCTTAGGATTCTGGAACACTGTTCTGCCACTCTTACTCTTGGCCTGCTCCTGGGCCTTAGTAGAGACCGAATGTTTAACCATGGAGATACCATGTGACTTAAGCTGCCCATCACGAACTGGGTGTTATATGACTGGCCAAGCCAAGAAGTTGGGCGTGCATAGTAGTGCTGAGTCATCGAATGGGAGGGGCATCTCTGTGACTGGGCCCTGAAGGCACGAGTAAGTTACAGGAGGAAGTAGCCCGAATGCCCATGGTCCCCACTCCTGCCACACTGCCTTCCGTCTCCCAGCCTGCACCAGTGGCCTCATGGGGAGTTCCCAATGATCAGATGACAGAGAAGAGGCCATTGGTCACTACCCAGGAGGCAGTAAAATCCCAAACACAGGGGCGAAGAGCTTGTAATTCAGCCCACTGAGCTGACCCATGTTTACCTTCTCCAACCAGAGTGGTGGACAGCCAAGCAGAATGTTGTCCATTTCCCCTGGAACTGCCGTCTACAAACCAAAGGCTGCTTGTTGGTCAGTCGGTAGCTGTTGACAGGGTGCTGTCCAAGTGGCCATTAGGGGGCTGGGGCTTCAAGTCACAGTGATATTAGTGGGCCAGGGGGGTAGGGCGGGGCTGGAAATGGAGTTCAACCCATAATTCCAGCAATGATGCCTGTGTAATGAAATCCCAACGAAACTCTGGATGGCGAAGCTTGGGTGCGTTTCCCAAGCTGATGGTGTTCTCTGTGTTGTCACTCATGATGTGGGAGGAGGGCCAGGCACTGTGACTTCGAGGGAAGAAGGTGATGAATGTCAGAGTTTGGAACCCTCCCAGACCCCCTGCTTCTCTCCCTTTGGCTGGCGCCGATTTGTATCCTTTTGCTATAGTAATCCTGTAATTATAAGTACAGTGGTGTTCTGAGGTGTGTGAATGGTTGTGGTGAATTATCGAACCGGCGGGTGGTGGCAGTCCCCAGAGTTGTACGCCGCAGTCGGAAGTGAGGGCGGCCAGGGGACCCCTGCACTTGGGGTGGGCGCCTGAAATGAGGGCAGCCTTGCGAAAGGCTGTGCCTTCCCCTATGAAGTCTGGCCCAGTGCCGGGTAGTCGGTGTCCAAAGTCACTGAGACTAAGACAGTGGTTTATGGCAATTTTGCTCAGGCTCTGGTAAATGTTTTATTAAATGTTCTATGTTTGTATTCATCTCCAGTCTCCACAGGTGAATTGATGGACAATCAACCACTTATCTCTCTACTATTTAAACCATGAAGTTCAGCCTCAATTCCTTTACCTTCTCAAGATCTATCCTCTCATCCCAAGTTCTTCTCTCTCTCGGTCTCTCTCGCTCTCTGTGCCTCCTACCATTCCTCTCTCTCCCCCACTCTTCCTCCCTTGAAATGACACACAGGTAAAAAGAATGAGGCTTAAACCTCAACAAAGCTGGGGACTGAAAAAAAAAAAGGTGGGGAGAAGGAGCCTTGAGCTCCCCCTAGAGGTTAACAAGAGCGTTCCCATAAATTAAGTTTTCTATGACAAACTGATTTTGGCCTTCTTAGATAATGAGATAATTTCTGAGATAATTCACGACTTTGAGGAGCACTACAGTAATTAATCAGTTGAAAACAGGGCATAAATAAAGCACGAGATCGGCAGAGGCCGTGAGGACGAGCTGGTGGTGTACAGCCGTTCTTTCTGAGCCTTGTGGCAAACATCCTGCCGCAGACCTGAGTGTCCAGGTCAGACCAGGACCCCGTGGGCTGCCTGAAGAGAAGAGAACGAGTAGTCTTAGCACCTTTCCCAAGCTGCCCCTCAGCCCAATTTATGTGACTTTCTGGAGGGGGGACTTAGGCATTAGTATTTTTTAAAAAAATCGGAGCTTCAAATCCCTGATCAGATTTGTATGACTTATGTCAGCAGATCCATTATTAAGCTGTTAGAACCTTAGGGCTGCATCCCTCCGACACAATTATCAACCATGGGGCTGGCCATCTTTTAAGATAGAATTTCAGGGAAAATTCCATTTCTTCCTGCTCTTCCTCCTTCCCTTGCCTCCCTCCCCATGGTCTTGTTCTGTAATGAGAGCTCAGGGCAAGAAATATCACGAAAGGGGATGAAGCTGACCTTTGGCAGAGATACCTCTATAGAGAAAAAAAATATTTGACCATGGTAGCCAATGGAAACCTGCCTAAAACTCAGGAATCACACAATGCTAGGACGCTTGCCTGATTTTCTGATCCTAATTCTCTACCTTTTGGAAAGGACTTCAGTAAAGGACAGGTTCCTATGTTTCTTTTTGGGAAAATCAGGCTGCCATAGGCAGTAGACTCAGCTGCTACGTAACCCAGCAAACAGAGGCCTATTCGCCTGGTGCCTTGGTGAATGACCCAACAATTAGCATAGGAAGAAATGGGCTTTTATTACGATATTCTAACCTTGGGGGTGCTGAGCACTTATTCTTGGAACCCTGTTCTTCCCCGAGACCTAGCACGTCCCTTGTGAACCCTGTTCTTCCCCGGAACCTAGCACTTCTGTTGCTCCTGGAAAGGCTAAAAGCCAAAGCCAAGCCCAAAAAAGTTCCCCATCTCTTTATCTGAATTTAAGCCAGCTGTGCAAACAGTCTCGCAGCAGCGCTCTCCTTCAGGATCTGGGGCACATTGTCCGCCGCCTCTGTGTTATAGTCCCGGAACACATGTGCCGTGTTGCCCTGGATCGTGGTGGAGGCCAGGAAAGGCCCAAGGCCCAAGAGTCCAGATAGGGTCTGGGTCTACAAGGCAGCAAGCAGGTCAGCGTCTTGCAAAGGAGAATCCTTGGTGGCTTTGGAGGCAGCTAGTGCGGCACGATCAGAGCAGCAGCAGCCTGCTTTCTGACTAGCCCCGGCTGCGTGGCCGGATCCCTTACTACAGACAGCACGAATCCCTGTGGCACGGCTGCTACATCGTGGCTCTCCTCCTCGTCACCCACTCCGCCCGCGGGGCTCCTATCTCACCACCCACTGCGTGGCTGAATCTTTCTCACGTGGCTTCCCTCTGCTCTACAGACCTGCGCAGCTGCCACCCATTCTCTCAGCCCTCGCGGCATGCCAGCCCCCTTCCCCCGCCCCCCCACCGCCCACCCTCAGTTTAAGTCCTGGCCCGCAGCTTCCCACTGACCCTCGATGTGGCTCCGCCCACAAAGAGCTGCGTTTGCCGGTTTCCTGTATCGTTTACCTTCCGTTGGCTGCCACCTCTGGTCGGGGGCAAGTGTGACTCAGTGACGCTGGGGGCACCGCCTCCCTGCCTCTCCCACAGGCGCTAAACAAACCCCCAGCTGAGTCACGTAGATTCTGAAAGTCACATACTCACCTTTTGCCCCGGGGCCGTGGCACAGCTATTATTTAGCTACTAGCTTGCCATTGTTGTGAAAAG
This sequence comes from Phyllostomus hastatus, assembly GCF_019186645.2. Classification (NCBI taxonomy): domain Eukaryota; kingdom Metazoa; phylum Chordata; class Mammalia; order Chiroptera; family Phyllostomidae; genus Phyllostomus; species Phyllostomus hastatus. The sequence goes on along the minus strand of NW_025333833.1, from coordinate 5,251,543 downwards.
TATCTTAACTACTGTAGTGTCTATTCCCCCCAGCCCCCAAACAAGGGCTTTGGGGGTCTTGGGGACCTCTTGCCCTGTACCCTGTTTCAATTATAATGTCAGTTGAACAAGATAGGGGCCTTGCTCCTACATGTCAACTCCTTCAAAGCAGTACAATTTTAAGAAGGACAAATATGAATAAAAAAATAACCGTATGAGTTAACATCAATCAACCATTTCCTGTGTCTCAGGAGCTTGGCTGTGTCCTTGATATCTCCTTTTTTTTTTTTTTAACCCTCAGAATAAGTCGATGGAATAGAGTCTGGTCTGTTATCTCCATGGTACATACAAGGACAATAAATAAAGCTTAGATTAAGTAATTAGTGCAAAGTCACACACCTGCAGGTGTGGGACTGGAACTCAAGCCCAGGTCTTTATTATCAGCTTCCCACTTAGACCATCCTGAGGGACCATTCTCGGCCCCTCCACTTCCTTCTATGGCAACATTCGTCTTCAGATCTCTTTGTTGGGCAAATAACTAGACGTGCAAACTCAGAGGCCTATATGGAATCTGCAGTTAGCTTAAATGGTGTGAAATGTGCCAAGTAAATGCAGAGTTCCGGGAGCAAAGCTTCTTCTGTTTTGTCCAAGCCCTACACATCAGTCTAATACTCACCGTTGGAAACACCCAAGGGCTCTAAAATGTCCATCCCAGGGGTGTCACACTCATTTTCACCAGGAGCCACATGAGCCTCGCGGCTGCCTTCAAAGGGCCAAATGTGATTTTAGGGCGGTGTAACTGTAACTACTCCCTAACTAGGGGCAAGGAGCTGGGCACTGCTACCAGGTAGAAACAAGGTGCCGGGCCGGGTAAAACCAGGCGGAGGGCCGGAACCGTCCTGCGGGTCCTGTGTTTGCTGCCCGTGCATATGCCTTCATCCTCTATGGTTTCCACAACTAAATATATACGGGAATCACCTGGAGGGTTTGCTGAAAGGGGTTGCTCAGCCCCAACCCCAGAGTTCCTGATTTAGTGACTCATAGGTGGAGCCTCCGGATTTACATTTAGGAAAAGTTCCTTGGTGAGGAGGACGGTGCTGGGCTGTGGATCCAGGGCTGGCTGATGACTTGTGTTAGGCCCTCCACGCATAACTTTGGTCTTCCTGGATACGTTACGGACATCATGAATTCCTTCTGGTGGGATCCCTCATGAAGTTAGTCTTTTAATAGACATTTGATCTTAAGATCTTAGACTTCACTTTCCGTCGCTACCTTCCATCCTTCCAAAAATAGTCACTGAGATTTGTGTTAAGAAACTCGAGATGTTGGAGTGAGTTAAACCCCGATGGTTGAGAGTTTTGTATATATAAGACAAAAATTCTTCTTAACCTTATCTCCCTGTTAAATTTCAGTGTATTCATTAAAATGTTTAAATGGCCTATTTTTTCTACTGTTGGAAGTTTGTTTCAAGATGATCAAACTATATCAAAACTTAAAATTCACCTGTTTTATTAATATGCCAATGATCAAAGCTAGTTAAATCCTTTAAAAGTGTTTATGAAACAGAGAGATACAAAATACTAATCAGGGAAATTGAAAGAAAGATCTCAGTTTAGTTTCTAGATGCTTTAGACGTGGAATGGCTAGCTCTTGAATGGCTCATCAGCTGTAGTGATGAACAGGAAGTTGCCATATATGGGTTATCCATTTTCAAATGCTCAGAATACAATCGAGGATACTTGGCATGAAAAAGATACGTGAGAATTAGATGATTTAATGATTCAGGAGTTTCAAGATCATATAATGTCCATGAATCATCAGGGTGTCCACCACCGTCTCTCCCACAACCACCTAGAGTGTCCTGAGTACATACTGTGTGTCAAGTACTATGCCTTAGCGCGAAGGATGCATTAGCTCTTACTCCTCACAAAATCTGTGAAGCAGGTACTGTATTATCTCCATTTCTGTAAGGCTTAGAAAGATCTAGTCCTAAGCATGTGTTCTAAGTGTTGGTGCTGCCGCTAAGGGCAGGAAGCTTTGGTATCCCGGTGCATAAGCTTTGACCTGGGGGGAGGGGGGTATTGTGAAATGAGTGGGTGGATTCAGGCTACTTCCCAGCAGTCACAAGTGCTCTGCCCAAGTCCTCCCACTGACTTTAAAACCCAGCTGAGCTCTGCCCTTTTCTTGGGTCCTCCCACCCTTGGTGTGCAGGATGTGGCATTGCTACAAGGCACCAAGAGTAGAGCTTTCCCTTGGTGGGCCATTTTGGAGAAATTGATTGGACAGTTTTATCTCGATTTCCCTCATCCTTGATGCTGATAATCTGAGAGATACTCTCAGAAACTGATAAAGACCTTTTTCTTGATATCTAGATGAACTCTTCAGCAGTCGTAAGTCCTCTTGGTACTTCAAAATATATCTCAACTTTGATGTGTCCAAAACTGATCTCACTATCTTCCAGCACTAAAAAAGCATGTACCCTCTGGCATCCCCCACCTTGAAGAACGGCCCTGCAGTGCGTAGGGTTGTCCAAGTCAGAAACTCATCCTTCACCTCCACTCCCTCCCTATCTCTCACCCCATCTGATTAATCAAGTCTTGTTATCTCTGCTTCTTAAAAGATCACCCACTCTTTTCTCGACCCACTGCATTCACTTTCTTGCCTTCTTTCCTTCTTGTTTGCTAGTCTTGTTACCATCAAAGTGACCCTTTTTTTATCACTTATCTTGTTATCATCAAAGTTATCATCAAAGTGACTTTTTTATCACTTATCTTACTATGTTACATTCCTACTTAAACATCCTCTAACACCTTCCACTGCTATGAGCATCAGTGCCAGATTTCATAAGACACTCCATGACTGGCCTCTGCCTACCTCTCCTGTCTGTCTCCAGCCACTTACACTCATCAGGATGAATTTGCTTTTGTTTCTTGAAAGGGCCATGAGCTCTGACCCAGCTGGGCCTTTTCTAAGCTATTCTCTCTGAAAAATTCTTCTCCAACTCATAAAAAATGAGCCTGGGCCTTTTCTAAGCTATTCGCTCTGAAAAATTCAACTCCAACTCACACTTCTGACATCGGCTTAAATATCCCCTTCTCCAGGAAACGTTCTAATCTACACATATGATGCTATATGTGTCTCGAACTTCTCTTACATAACACTTGTTCATGTTATTATAAGTCCTTGTTTAATAGTCTATCTTGTCTGCTAGCCTGGAAGCTCAGGGATAGGAGAGACTATATCCAATTGTTCATAAATATCGCAATACTTGGCACATAGGAGGAGCAAAATAGTGATTTAATGAATGAATTTAATGAATAACTTAAGTAGGGCCAAGTATTGTATAATCTTATACCTTCCTAAGTCACTGAAAACATTTTTACTTCTACTACCCTTGTTTTCCTTATTAAAAAAAAAGATTTTATTTATTTATTTTTAGAGAGAGGGAAAGGAAAGGAGAAAGGGAGGGAGAGAAACATCAATGTGAGAGAGAAACATTAACGTGTTTCCTCTCATATGCACCCCGACAGGGTACTGAACCCACAACCCAGGCATGTGCCCTGACTGGGAATCAAACTGGGGACCCTTCACATTGTGGTATGACACCCAACCACTTGAGCCACAGTGCTTCTTATTGGTTTTAAAAAACAAAAAATTAAAATACCCCACATGGTGTCAGAGGTATCTAAAACCTTAGGTTATCTCTAGGTAAAACAGAAATGGAGAAAAGAGCCCTGGCTGGTGTGGCTCAGTAGATTGAGTGCTGGCCTGCATACCAAAGGGTCACCAGTTCGATTCCCAGTCAGGACAAATGCATGGGTTGTGGGCCAGGTCCCTGGTAGGAGGCATGTGAGAGGCAACCACTCATGGATGTTTCTCTCCCTCTCTCCCCCCTGCTCCCTCTCTCCCTAAAAATAAATAAATAAAACCTTTACAAAAAACCCCCAGAAATAGAGAAAAGATGGATTCTGTGGTCCTTCATTTCAGGTGGCTGAGGTTCAGGGTTTGCTCCTTTCTGCCCAGTGTTCTCAGTTGGGAAACGTGATAGGCCCATGTCCCCTCTGGAATTTTCAATTTTTCCTATTAGTCTTTTAAAAATCTCATTAAAGCTTCCCTCAGCTCTGTCCCCTCCCTCCCTCCTCCCCCAGAACATGCCCTGTGCTCTGCTTCATGTGGAGCCATGGAGTCACAGGTTTGCAGGGAACTCAGATAACGTCTAGTCTCCCTCACCACCCTGGGCTCTAACTCCTTCTTGTTTTCATGCCGAGAGGTAGCGCGTGCCTGTGGGAAAGACCCTTGGTGACCAGGAACTCCCTGCCTCCACAGACAGTCCATGCTGGTGGTGCACATGGGCCTGAAGCCCCCCTGGAAGGGGTGCCCGTCCCTGGGAGGGAGGAGACGTTGGGCCTCATTGCCAGTGTAGATCTGGGGGGAGTTTACCCATCTCTTTCTGAGATCAGGGTAGGTAGCAGATGGGAGGGGATAACACTGAAGGCATTGGGTTCCCTGGGAGAAAGAGGCTAGAAGGAGGCCCCACAGACACAGGAAAAAGGGGGTCAAAAGAGAGATAAGCCCCTGCCAGGAAAGCAGAGCTACCTCCAAGTTCGCCACGTTCTTGTCTTAGACTTGGGACCACTTGAAAAGAGAGACTGGGTGCTTGGGGGACAGGAGACCCAGGGAGATCAAGAGTGGTCAGTGGTGGCGGGTTTATGTTGGGGGTGGGGGAGCAGGACGGAACAGAGGTTGCAAGGTTGTATTATTGTTATTGTTGTTATTATTATCGTTATTATTTGCACACATGTTATCATAAGTAGCAATGATGTTTTAAGAGGAAAAAAGGATTTTTGCAAGTAATACTACAGTGTGTGTATTCGTGAATGGATTAAAGTATTTGATGTTAACACCATTGCTAAATATATTCAGCGCATTTATATACAGTTTTTCTTAAGAATTCACGTTAAAGACGTCATTTTGTTTGTGATGATTTGAACATTCAGAATAATGAGGAAATCAGGGGAACCCAGAATAATCTCTGCAAAAGCAAAGATGCTCTCCATGAGAAATGAAGTAGTATGAAAATATAATAAATAATTAAAAATACTGACCTTGGCTGGTGTAGCTCAGTGGATTGAGCGCCAGCTGTGAACCAAAGTGTCGCAGGTTCGATTCCCGGTCAGGGTACATGCCTGGGTTGCAGGCCATGACCCCCAGCAACTGCACATTGATGTTTCTCTCTCTCTCTTTCCCCCTCCCTTCCCTCTCTAAAAATAAATAAATAAAATCTTAAAAAAATACTGTCATCATCCACACATACGGTTTATATCTCAGACAGTGGAGGGGAGCCTTGATTGATCACCTAGTCCAGGGGCTTGAAGGCTGTTAAAGACTGCTGGTCTCTGTTTTTTTTTTTTTTGTTTGTTTTTTTAGTCATGCCAAAACCAGATAGAAAGCAGTTTGAGGCAAAGCTGTTATGACTGAGTTGAAGTCTGTAGAGAAACTGAAGGTTCTTTGGAATTTAGTTCGCAATCTACAAATCTAATATTACCCATCATCATACAAATAAAGTTCAGATCATGTCAGTTTTGTCTTACTGTATCGGATGCCTCTCCGAAACGGCACTAGCAAGAAAAGAGCCAATTACACAGGAATGGAACTAAGAAGCACCGCATACTAGAAGCATGTACTCCGTATAGACACACACAGCCACGCACATGCACATGGTGACATAGGTATCCCTGCAAAAAGATATTCAGAGCATGCTCTGTCATAGAGTACAAACTAATGCACGGATTGGGTGTGCCTACCCTAACGTCACCTGGGCAGCTGGGTCACCATGACCTTTTTGGAAAGTCCCATGTGCTCCTGTAGATTTTTACCAATTTGGGGCTTATGTGTTCATAGTGACCTCTGGCTCCAAGCTGTCATTTCGGTGGGACTGTCTGGGTTTCTGAGCTGCTGCACTGGCCAGCTGCTCCGTCCCTCCCTCCTCCCACACCCCAGCTGATACGGGACTCAGCCAAGACAGTACGAAATAACCCACTTTATCTGGAATGTATTTATTTGATTCTACTATCATAGCTCCCAAAATGACAGACTCTATTTTATGCTGCCAAATGCATGGTTTTAATAGTTTAAGTTTTATAATTTGAATGTTTAATATTTATTTCTTACTATATATAAACATTTATAAGATCAGGGCAAGAAGGAAAGGGTTTGACAGGGCTGGTCAAAAGATGAGTGCACTGACATAATTCTGAAATTGCAAGTGACCATTCCCAGTTCTGGCAAACTCCTCACGATGACTTGTCAAGACAAACCTCCCCCAGTGTACTAAGGACAGAGAGGTAATCAAAATTGTTGTGGTGTGGAAGGGGACTGTGAAACAGCCTCACCACACACCGGGGGACGAGGGTAGACAGGGACACAGGCTGGTGGCTCTGGGAGCATGGGATCAAAGGAGGAGAGGGACAGAGACAGTCACCACTGGGAGCAAGAGAGCGAGGTGTGAGAATACAGGGGGAGAGGACGAGCCGACAGGAGGCCGGTGCTATAAAAGGGGAAGTCACAAGGAAGTGGAAAGATTGTTATCGTTGACTTTTCATGTTCTGTTCTGGGAATGGCTAGATGCCTTTTATTTTCTGACTTGCCAAAATTAGAAATGAATGATCGTTTCTAACTGTGGCTGTGGCAAATGAAGTCACAAACTGAGTGGCTGAAAATGACACAAGTTTGTGACAGTCCTGTAGGTCAGAAGTTTGATGTGAACCTCACCAGGCCAAATTCTAGGTGTCATCAGCACTGTGGGCCCTTCCGGAGACCGTGGGAGAGAATCCATCCTCCAGCTTCTCTGGGCCACCCACACCCATTGGCTCTTGGCTCTTCCTGCATCTTCAAAACTGACAACACTGCATGTCTCTCCAACCATCTTCCACAGTCACATCTCCTTCTGCAAAGATCCTCTGCTTTCAAGGACTCATGTGATTAAACGGGGCCCCCCTGGATGATCCATCTGAATCCTCCAAGGTCCATGACATCACCACACCTGCAATGGCTATGTAAGACAACATTCTCACAGGCCATTATTCTGCCTCCCACAGGACAGTGCCTTCTCTGGGCTACTTTAGTTCTTCAAATTAAAATGAAATGAGGACACTAATACTAGGCCAAGAATTCTATTCTCTATGTCACCAGCAATTCACTGTTAAGCAATATCTGTGTTTCTTCTGCTCTGTCTAAGGATGGGAGTCTGAAGGTCTGAACGGTCCAGGGTATCCAGCACTGGCTGAGTCTCGTGGTGTTTGGAGACTGGGTTACAAAGCCGGAGCATAGCCTCCAGATTATCCCAAAAGGAGCCTGAGTGTTCTGACCATTCTCATTTTTCCCAGGGAAGACACAGTGGCCTGTAGCACTGTCCAGTTGCAAACATAACTCAAAGAGACTATGATACTTGTAGATATTATCTCATTTCTTAAATTTAAAATCAAGTGAGTATGGGCCCTGACCGACTAGCTCAGTTGGTTAGAGCATTGTCCTGATACACCAGGGTTGTGAGTTCAATCTCCAGTCAAGGCGAGAAACATACGAGAAATAACGAATTAATGCATAAAGTAAATGAGTGGAACAGCAAAGCCATCTCTCTCTTTCAAATCAATAAAAATAATAATAAAATCAAGTAAGCATGGTTAGTAGAGAAAAGGGACTTCTCTCTGTGGAACTGTAAGTATTACATATTGTAAGACCAAAACTTTAAGGGCTGGCTGCTTGGGCATCAGTGAGTGTCCCAGGACCCCTAGGACCCGGAAGGCCCAGCCATGAGTTCCCCTGCCTTCACCTGATGTGCCCCCTGCTCAGCGGCCAAGTCACGCCTCCTGGCTCATTCCTGCATCAGCCAGACCTGTGCACCCCTCCTAGTCCTCACCCTAAGGGGCCTCACCTTCCTCCAGCAGATAAAATCATTGCCACAAGTGAATCACATCCTCCCACAAAGATCAAAGGTCACCCGTCCTCTTGTCACTGCCAGCCTGCCTCCCACAGCCCCTGCTGGCTTACTCTGTGGCCAAGAGCCATCCCATGTGGCCCTGTACAACCTGCAGCCTACTGGCTCCTTTGGGGGTGACTCTAGGTGACACTGTTGCCAATGCCTTATGTCTCATACCAGGTGTCCTGGTTCTTGTTCTATTTAGGGTGGTGAATTCCTCCTTCCACCAACTGAGCAGATAGGAAGTGATGAGAACATTTTTGCTTTCTTGTTGCAAAGGACCTGGTATGTGCTCTGGAGAGAGAGAGAGAGAGAGAGAGAGAGAGAGAGAGAGAGAGAGTCCTAGGAGCCACAGGCCCAGCTTTCCTCACGGGAAAGGGAAAAAATCAATATAAGATGAAATCAAGGCCCATGGGATTTTTCTAGGGAGTTCCAGGAACATGGCTGAAATGTGACCAAAGACAAGACATAAGGAAATTGGCTCACTAGCTCGTGATCATGGCCTTTCAGCAGCCAAGTGGTTGGCCTGGGAATGTGCTGGCAGGGACTGGTTCTTGGCAAGATGGAGCGCCATTCCATCTCACTTTCCCAACAGAGCTTTTCTCTTGACTTTTGTAGAAATAGGAAGTATGTGTGTAATAGATCAATGTCTGGAAAATGAAAGGATCTCCTACAAATCAACAAGAAAAAGATAAGAAATTCAAAAGACAAAAATAAGCAAGAAAGTGGCTAGGCAATTGGCCAGAAGGGGAACCCTGATGGCTACTGAGTATTTGAAGAGATGCCAAATCTCACCAATAACTGAGTTCACGCCAATCAAAACAACAGCACTATGTTACACTCATCCTTTGGCAGATTAGAAAGTCAGATAGTATCAGTGCTGGTGAGAATGTGGAGAAACTGAGATTCTCCTGGAGCTGTGGGAACAGTGTGTCCACAGCACTGTCTAACATCATTAGTGAAATTAAGGTCATCTGCTCTCAGGAATATGTCCCAGAGAAGCCCTCCAGGGGACGTTTATGAGGCTGTTTAGCCAAGTGATTTTTGGAAGCAAAAAAACTTCTTAAAAGCCAACAGAATGACTGTCGATTCCCAAGACAATAGATAAATAAAATGGGATGAGAAGATTGGGTTCTCAGCATCAATCAAAAGCAATAATTTAGATTTACATTAAGCAACATTGATAGATCTCCAAAACATTTATATATATGACAGGGAAAGCTTTAGAACATTTATAAGAAAATAAAGAATAAAATTTTTTATCACCAGAGGTAGGAAGGAGGATGAAGGATTTTCTAAATGAGACAAAAAGTTTGCTAACCACAAAACAGAAGATTGATAAGTATGACTATTTTAAAATTAACAATTTCTGTTCCTCAAAAGACATCATGAAGAAAGTGATACAGTGAATTGTAACTATATTCCTAACTCATGTGTTCAATAAAGAACTGGTATACAGAAAAAAAACCCTCAAAAAGAGAATGACACTTATAGACATTCCTTTTTATTAAATTAAAATCTAAACACAAAATTCACCATGTCTTTTAAACACACACATTTCTCTATGTTAAATGTATGAAAAATGGACTGGAAAGAGAATTTGTCATGGGCATGGAAGAGGGAAGTGGGATTGTGGATGGAGGATGAAGTTAAACAAATAAGGTAAGATACAGTCAATAAGGGGCCTTATCTTGACTGAAATGACGGTGCACCACAATATGGGAGTTATGATGAGCTCAATTCTGTGTACCTCATTCCAAAGAAATAAAGAAGGAAAGAAGGGACTTCTGGCCAAGATAGAGGCATAGGTAGACACACTGTGCCTCCTTGCACAACCAAGATAGGGACAACAACAATTTAGAAATAGAATAACAACCAGAACCGATGGAGAACTGAACTGTGTGGAAGTCAGACAACCAAGGAGTTAAAATAGACACAATCATCCAGACTGGTAGGAGGGACAGAGTCGGGCAGCCAAGCAGAGAGGGGTTGCACAGCACAAAGAGCGTTGAGATCAGGCGCGTAGGACCTCAGTGGTGGACCCTGGGTACGCAAGTGGATGGCTGGCAAACCCTGGCTGAGGAGTGGCAACTGGCAAACCCAGTGAGGTGGTGATTGTGAAGCAAGACACTGCGCACAACCCAGGATCCCAGTGCTGGGAAATAGAGTCTTGGGACACTGATTGAAAACACGTGTGGGGGTTGAGGCACAGGGAGAGACTTCCAGCCTCACAGAAGAGGTTATTGGAAAGACCCACGGGGTGCACAAGCCCACCCACATGGGAATCAGCACCAGAAAGGTCCAGTTTGCTTGGGGGAAGTGGCGGAAGGGACTGAAGTCCACGGAGAGTGGAGCAAGTGCCATTGTTCCCTCTCAGATCCTGCCTCCACATACAGCGTCACAACCCAGAGACTAGGTTGCCCCACCCTGGTGAACACCTAAGGCTCTTCATACGTAACAGGTGTGACCAGACCAAAAAAAAAGATGGCTCAAACAGAAGAAGAAAGGAAAAGCCCCAGAATGATCCTTTTAAGCGACTGAGAGATAGCCAACCTATTAGATGCATAGTTCAAAACACTGGTAATCAGGAAGCTCACAGAATTGGTTGATTTTGGTCACAAATTAGATGAACAAATGAAGGCTACAATAAGTGAAATGAAGAAAAATGCACAGGGAACCAATAGTGATGGAAAGAAAGCTGGGTCTCACATCAATGGAGTGGACCAGAAAGAAGAAAGAAACATCCAACCAGAACACAATGAAGAAATAAGAATTCAAAAAAATGAGGAGAGGCTTAGGAACCTCCAGGACATCTTTAAATGTTCCAACATCTGAATTATAGGGGTATCAGAAGGAGAAGAGGAAGAGCAACAAATTGAAAACTTATTTGAACAAATAATAAAGGAAAATTTCCCCAATCTGGCAAAGGAAATAGACTTTCAGAAAGTCCAGGAAGCTCAGAGAGTCCCAAAGAAGTTGGACCCAAGGAGGAACACACCAAGGCACATCATAATTACATTAGCCAAGGTAAAAATGAAGGAGAGAATCCTAGAAGCAGCAAGAGGTAAGGAGACAGTAACCTACAAAGGAGTTCCCATCAGACTGTCAGCTGATTTCTCAAAAGAGACCTTACAGGCAAGAAGGGGCTGGAAAGAAGTATTCCAAATCATGAAAGGCAAGGACTTACATCCAAGATTGCTCTATCCAGCAATCCACAAAGTAATCCACAGGTGGAGTAGATTCTTTGGGACCGTGATGAGTCCTGACCATTGAGTCTGTTGAAGCTGAGACTGGAAGGTACTTGGTAGCAACACCCAAAGGTGACTCAGATATAGCTAGGGATGGGAGATGGGTGGTTGGTCAGATGATTGACCCTACATGGCTTGTACAGTCATGTGCTGCATAACAACGTTTCCGTCAACAATGGACCACATATGTGAAGGTGGTCCCACAACATTATAATGGAGCTGAAAAATTCCTATCACCTATTGATGTTGTGACTGATATCATAGTACAACGCATTACTCCTGTGTTTGTGGTGATGCTGGTGTGAATGAACCTACTGTGCTGCCAGTCCTCTAAAAGCATAGCAGCTGGACTATGTACAGTACATGCACTTGCTCCTGATGATAAATGACTACATTACTGGTTTATGTATTTATATACTATATTTTAGAGTATACTCGTTCTACTTATTAAAAAAATGTATGCTGCAAAAGAGAACATCCCTTGATTGCACCTGATTGCATCACTTTCTCTCATGCTCAACTTCATTTCCATCTCATGTGGTTTTGTGCAGGCTTGTACCCAGGAGACACAGGCTAAACCATAGCCGAGGGTGTTGGCTATACCATCTAGGTTTGTGTAAGTGCGCTCTGTGATGTTCTCACAACGACCGCAATCACCTAGCCATAATTTCTAATCTAAACTTGAGTGGCTCTTCACAAATCCTGACAAACCACTCTGCATTTTATGTAAATCTTGTTTCCTCTAAAGGCGCTTGAAACAGCCAACAGGCCAGGAACTGTTGTTGTTCTGTGCCTCTTGCCCCAAGACTTAACCTTCAGGTTCTTTCCTCCTAAACCTGACTCTCCCTTCAGGACCCTCTGAGATTCTAGTCACTGTGTCAAAATCTGCTAGCTTGTCTAATCAGGGCAAGTAGCTACCATGTAAGTTCCTGGGGAGAGGAAGTTGCTCTTGGGCAGAGGAATGGGAGGGTGGTCTGGGCAAGACGGTGTGGCTCTGAGACAACGCACTGCCGCACAAAGTAAACTAGATCAATATGAAAAGTTCCAAGGCTAGGCCCTGGGTCAGGGCTGGACATGAGTTGGGGACAGCCACGTACATGCAGGAAGGGTGACTTACAGGGAGGGCAGTGACACGTGTCCTGCCTCTGCACCTGGGAGCTGGCTAGCAGGCCTGCCATGCTGCCATTGTTAAATCTGTAATACAGATGAGAGTTTAGCAGATTGAGTCTGAAATGACTGAGCAATGTGGTGAGTGTGAGTGGCCGTTTGTGAAGGGTGGTGGGTGGTGGGTGGATGGTGGAGGGATTCCAGTGGAGTGTGTCACAGCAGAAAGTTCTTTCGAAACCTCAGCTGATGTGGTTCTCCGATTCTAAAGGTAGAAGTTAAAAATCAAGTCAGAAGATGGAGGCTCTCGAATGGGACCCACTCAGGTCACTTGCCCTCTCCTTAGTTGGGGAGCTGGGGCTGGGACCTAGATGCTTCAGTCTTGGTTTGTGCTCTTGCCTCCTACACTTCACTTGCCTCCAAACACAATAGGTTCAAACCAGTTTCAGAGTTTAGAGGCTCTCGGGTGGAAAATTTTAATCATCACAGTTTCAGGTTCTTGGCTGATTCCAGCTTTCTAAGTCATTATAAACATGTGTTAACCTTTGTCATAATGGCACCTTAATAAAAGTGAAGATTTTGTGACTTTTTTCCTCTCTTACTAAATTAGGTGTCCTCTTCAAAAATACACCTATATATTTTTTTGCTTGTAGGCCTAAAGTTCTATTGTTGAAAACAGCCAATAAAGAAGACATACAAAAATAAGGGAAACACATGCAAGATGAAAATAACAGGACATAATGCTGGAAACACCTTAAAATCCAACTTAGTATTAAATCAGAGACATAAAGTCTGAAGCTACCAATTCCAATCAGTAAATGCTGTGAAAAGACAGGGTAAAGCTATGAATATGATCTGAAAGTGGTAGAAAATTAGCTCAATTAAACAAGAAGTATGATTTGGAATTTCACTTTCAGTTTTTAAATATAGATAATTTTCTATGAAATTTGATTTGTTTTATAATCAAATCAAAAAAAGCCTGGCAGGTTTCACATAATTAGGCAGGCTTTATGCTAAAACAGCTTTACAGAATGATTAAAAATAAAGTGTTTATTAGATAACCACATTTTCCATGCAGCTCATTCTGGGCGGAATCATAATAGAAATCTTTTTAAAACCCAGTTCTTAAGAATAAGCTTTTCTTTTTTCTAATAGGCTTCTAATTTGTTTGCTAGTTCTGGTTACATTTTGGAGAGGTTTCTCCAAGAACCAGTTCAGTCATTAATGTCTTCCTTCTTCCATCCCTTCCTCATCCGATGACAAGCCGATGAATGCTGAAATCTTTCCCTTCTGGTCTGTAAGAGCAATACAGACCAGACCAATACAGACCCTCTCCCCTTCTGTAGCTCAGGCCCCTCCTTCCCTCCTCCCTCCCTCCCTCCTCCTCCTTCTCTCTTTCTTCACCTCCCTCCCCCATGCCATTCTTCTCTCCCATTTCCATTATTTTCTTTCCTCCCCGTCCTTCCTCCTTTCCTTTTATAGGCCCAAGTGAATTTGAAGAAATCCAGTAACTAAACAAGGGTCTTAATGTCTTGAAAAACCACATAGGCTTTGAATTGAAAACCTGCTATAATTTTTATCACAGATGGAAGTGATCTTAGGTGCAAAGTGTAGTACGTTGCATCATGGCCCCAGTTTTTCTCTGCAACCACAGTCTGCCACGTGGCTGTGACATTCTACTCTCTGGAAAGGTGGACACGTGTTTTCCTATGCTTTGACTTTGTTTTGGACACGTGACTTGCTTTGGCCAATAGAATGAGGCTGAGGTGATGGTATGCCAATTCCAAGCCTGGGACCCAAAAAGCCTTCTGTGTTTCTGTTTGGCCATTTCCTGCCTCTTTTACTGCCTTGGGAAGAAAATGCCCAGAATCCTCTGCTGGTCCCAGAAAGGGAATGGGAGACCCACAGAGCTGACCATCCCCAACCCAGCCAAGCCTGTACCAACTGACCTATGGCTGACACACAAATGCATGAGCTAAACGAGTGCATATTATACGTGTGATTCATATTTGGGAGTTGTTATACAACATTATTGTAGCAATAGGAAGCTGATAACTCAATGTCTTCCATTTTGAACAGATGGACACTGAGGCCCAGAAGGTGTAGGTTATACATTACTTAATGGCAGATCTGGAACTGGTATCCAGAGCTCCAGATAGCTGGACCTATGTCTGTGCAAGAAACCATGCCTTGCTGTGAAGTGAATATGTAAACACCTGAAACTCCTAACACATGTTTGCTTAACTTCTAGTTACATCTCCTTATTATTTATTTCCTCAACTAATTTGAATCTATCATTTCAGCAACCTGTTGGGGTGACTTGATTATTCATTCAGTCTATGATGAAAAGCAGGAGACAGAAGGCAGTATTGGATTCTTAAGACTTGTCAGTCTTGCTGTAGTGTGCATGCATGTGAATGTGCGCATGTGCGTGGTGGAGAGCTAAGAAATCTTGTCATCATAGCTACCACTAGCTAAGTAGTTATTACAATTATACTCCAGGTATTATTATGCTAAGAACCTTTTTTCTGAAAGATTTTATTTGTTTATTTTCAGAGGGAGGATACCAGAGGGAGAAAGAGAAGGAAAGAAACATAATGTGTGGTTGCCTCTCGCATGCCTCATACTGGGGACCTGGCTCATAATCCAGGCATGTGTCCTGACTGGGAACTGAACCAGTGACCCTTTGGTTCACAGGCCAGCACTCAATCCACTGAGCCACAGCAGTCAGGGCACTTTTTATTCATTATGTCATTTGCTCTATACCAGAGGTTAACAAACTATAGCCTGGGGCCTACTCCTGCCCGCTGCCTGTTTTTGTAAATAAAATTTTATGGGAACATAGTTATGCTTATTTGTTTGTGTAGAGTCTGTGACTACTTCTGTGCTACAATGGCAGAGTCAAGCAGTGATAACAAAGGCTGGAGGGGCTGCAAAGTCAAGGATATTTACTATCTGACCCTTTACCGAAAAACCTTTCTCATACCTGGTCTTACAACAGTTGTTTTCAAGTGTGGTCTGTGGGCCCTGGAGTTGCTTAAGAATTCACTGAGGTCAAAATTACTTTTATGGTAATAATGACATTCTTGCCTTTTCCGCTGTGCTGACAATTGTGTCGATGGTAGAGAAGATTGCTGTCATTTGAGCGCAAGTTCATGTGACAGTGTCGACTGTAATAGTCACCATATTCTTGACTCACAGTAAACTGAATGGCCGGTTTTACCTAAGAGGGTGCTGAGGAAGCAGCAGAAATTAATTTCATTAAGTCTGGATTCTGTAAGGATACATCTTTTTAGTATTCCAGGCGATGAGACGGGAAGGGTGTGGAAAGTGCTTATGTTGCAGATTGAAATATGATGATCATCTCTAGTGTGATTGAGTTGGCAACTGAAACTAGTTTTGTTTTTTTGTTTTGAACACCATTTTTAGTTGAAAAAAACAAAACTGACAAAGAGTTAGTTGGTCTTTCTGATTTTTTTAGACTTTAGTGTTTGGCAAACATTTTGTCAAAAATAAGCCTGTCGTTTCCAGAAAAACAACAGGCAGTCATTTTTTTTTTTTTTTTTTTTGGTGCCAGTGATAGCACTCAAGCTTTCAGATGAAAGTTAGTTTTGGAAAACTTGCATCTGCCACCTTCAGACTGGCAACACTCCAGTACTTGACTTCTCTGGTGACTTAAGTGGTGATATTAATGAATGGATTTTTTTTTTTTTTGCCTTGGCATAATGCAATGAGTCAATATTAGGAGATCTGTGTAACTCAGTGAGCCAATATTTCACAATGACAGATGGAGTATGTTGCAAATTCACCCATGGATAAAATATCCTTTCAAAATGCAAGATATTCCAATGGATATTAAAGTAACAGTGTAAGGGGTTCATCAATGTGATTTTTGATTCCATTGTGGCAGCTAACCTTCAAGAAACTACCACTTGTTGAATTTTGGTGTGTAGTCAAATGATAATATATCTGAAAAGACTATTAAAATACCCCTTTCTTTTCCAATTTACATATTTGGTTGGTTCGATTTTCTTCATCTACACCAACCAGAGCAGCAAATACGTGAATCCAGTTGCCTCTCATCAAGCCAGACATTTTAAAAAACTATAAAAATGTGAAACTCTCCTCATTAATTATTTGGAAAATATAGTTTTTTCATAAAAAGTTATTGTTTATGGTAATAGGATTATTATTATTATTTAATTTATTTTTAGAGAGGGAAGGGAGAGAGAAAGAGAGAGAGAGAGAGAAACATCAATGTGTGGTTGCTGGGGGCCGTGGCCTGCAACCCAGGCATGTACCCTGACTGGGAATCAAACCTGCGACACTTTGGTTCGCAGCCCGCGCTCAATCCACTGAGCTACTCCAGCCAGGGCTGGTAATAGGATTATTTTTTAAATGAGTAAATAGTTTTAAAATTCTCAGTTTTTAGTTTTTGCTCTGGTGAATATCAGTACATACAAGACACACAAATAAAAACCCTTAAGCATCCTCGATCATTTTTCAGAGTATAAAGAAATCCTGTGATGAGAACAAAGTTTGAGAATTGTCGGTTTACATTTAGTCTATTATATAAGTATAGTTATTATCCCCAGTTTACAGATAATAAAACTGAAGCTTAGAGATTTGAAGTAACTTGTCTGAAGTCAAATAGCTTTTAGGTTGTAGAGCCAATATTCAAAAAGTCCAGCAGAAAGACTCCCAAACTTACACTGTCACCACTAAAAATGCCTTCTGGTATTTCTGGATTTATTTTTATTTATTTATTTTTTTAAAAAAGATTTTATTTATTTATTTATTTTTAGAGAGGGAAGGGAGAGAGAGAGAGAGAGAGAGAGAGAGAAACATCAATGTGCGGTTGCTGGGGGTTATGGCCTGCAACCCAGGAATGTACCCTGGCTGGGAATCGAACCTGGGACACTTTGGTTCCCAGCCCACACTCAATCCACTGAGCTATGCCAGCCAGGGCTGGTATTTCTGGATTTAGGAAGCTCCGAAAACTCACTGCCCCCTAGCCTACCCCCAACCAGAACAGAATTTTTTATGCTCATTTTTAATTCTATTTACCTTAGTTTCTTCTGAGTTCTGAAGACATGGGCCAGTTTATGCGCAAATGTATTGACTCAGGCTAGACAAAACACAGCCTAGAAAAAGGAAGTGCGGAGACGCTGGACCCGTCTGGGTTAGGCTTTTCACTCCCTGCGGAGAAGAAACTAGAGACAAGGCAGGGTGTGGGGGAGTGAGTCTGGGGAAGGGTGGCTCTGTTGGCCAGGGCGTGTGTCAGGAAGATCCGACTCCAGGACTGGTATGTGCCCTGTCCCATGTCCTTAGTTCAGGAATAGCCCAGAGATGGCACTTCTACAGCCTGGTCCACGGCAGACACCGAGAACGGAGCAAAACCCTCTTTCTCAATAAGCTTATAGACAACCTCAGTCTCCCCCTCAAGGCCGGTCCCACGCAGTCCTTCCACGGCAAGGATGCGGCACACAGGACGCAACCTTATTACCATCCTGGTTTTGTGTTGCACCTGTAGTCCCGTCTGAGCAGCAGGTGTGAACCTCTCAAACCCAGAGCCCGTCAAGGGGCTGTGGATGACTCACTCCTGGTACCAGAAAAGCAACTTCGGTGGGTCTGTGGAGTGTTCACTGGCCAAGTTAATTAGGAATAAAAGGCCTACATGCTTTTCTCCTGTGCCTATGAGACGAACCCTCTTTTGTCATCCATGCCTTCTAGACACAGAATGTACAGGACTTGATAACGCGGGCTCTAGAGCCAGATTACTGGGGTTTGACCTTTCAGTGGTTTTGTGAGGATTAGATGACATCATATAAGTAAAACACATTTAACAGCACCCAGCTTATACTAACGCTCAGTGATTACTAGCTATTATTATGATGATGATGATTACTATTACTATTACTGCTACTGTGACTGAGTGTTTGGGAAAATGGATAGAATATAAAGAACACTTTAAAAATGCATCTCTGAGCCAGCAAGAAAGGGAGCCATCAAGAGAGGTTAAAAAGTGAAAGTGGGAACGTACAGGACCGAAGAACATCAAAGCGGATTTTATTTGAGGTCACCTGACGTACCTTGGTAGCCTTGAAGCTTTGTTTTGATGGGTGCACAGGACTTGGAAGACATGGGAGGAAACCCAAGGTTGGTCTCGGGTGAGAATCTCACAAGACACTCACACATAGAGCTGGAACGCCGAACAGCTGCGACCTCCGTTTAAGGTTAAACCCAAAATGAATGTGCCCTATAGAATGGGACAACAAGAAAACTTGTCTGGTTTGACCTTCCTTTGAGTGGAGGGGAAAAAAAAAATCTCACCTGAGAGTTTATAACCACAAGCCAGTTCTCTCTGGGGTTTGAACATGAATGGAAAATCTGAGTTACAAAAAGAAATGGGGAGCAACTATGTGATTAAATATGCGGTTAAATTAAAAACAAATGTTGAACATATAGAATAACTGCAGAGCCCCGGCCGGGTACTCAGGTGGTGAGTGTCATCCCGATACGCCAAGGTTAAGGGTTCAATCCCTGGTCAGGGCACACACAAGAATCAACCAATGAATGCATAAATAAGTGGGGCAACAAATTGATGTCTCCCTCTCTCTCCTTCCTCTCTCTATCTCTCTCTAAAATCAATACATACAAATTAAAAAAATAACAGTAATGATAATGGCTAGTTGGTAGGACAAATGACAACAGGGTTGAACAAAAATACAGGACGGATATAGCATTTAAGTTCAGGGAGTGTTGCTGATTAGAGTTTAAAAACTTTATAAGACTTGTGTAGAGGAGGACAGAAATATGTATGAAGTTTAGAGTTTAAGTATGCCTGTTAAAAACTCTGGGGTAACCCCTAAAAGAATAGATGGTACCAGCTCTCCCTTTCCTGAACGCAGTTTGAAATTCTCCTCGGGCAGGGTGATTTGGCTCTTACGTAGCATTATCCACGTCCTTGTAATTAGGTCGCAAAGAAAACCAAAGTTTTTGCAATATGAAATATTTGCTAGTGAATTGGCTAATAATGATATTAGTTGTCCCATAAACATCCTTCCCCTTCTTTTGTAAGCCCATGGTTGTAAACACTAGCATGCAAAGCAAATCAAGGGATGAGTAGAATTGAAAACCTCACAAAAGAATTCAGATATTGAGGAACGTGTGAAAGTGAAGCCGGAGAATTACATTCAAGGCTTTTGAAAAAGGAGGCTCTGGCGGATTCAGATCTATCAACAACTGAAGAAAAACCAACAAAGATGATAGCGTGATTGGAGGAGAATGATTCTGGTACAAAAACATTGAGAGAGCCCTTGAGAAAACTGATGAATCTCTCTCTAATTATATTAATCACGGAAAAAGCTAAGATGCTGAAAAAGAGACCTTGGTTCATTCTTTAGCTTAAGAAAGGTTGTACGTTTCATTATCATTCACATTTTATAACCTGGATAAAATCAACTTATTTTAAAAATAAATAAGTGATGAGTTACTAGATTTCTAGGTGCTCAGTAGTCTTTGTTTTGTTCTTTTGTTTTCCAGAAGATCCTTATTTCTCTTCCACATCTGTACTTGGTATGATTCTTGATTCGCAATCTCTGGTTTCAAGAATTCTAACCAATCTAATTCCTATTTTTCTATTTTTAACCTCCATATGTTTGTGTTCCAAGAAGTGGAAATTTAATTTCAATTCATGGTTCCTCTTTTAATGCCGATTGCACCCATGTTTTCAGGACTGACACAACACCAGAAGTTATTGGGGCTCTCTGATCTGGCATTTCTTGGGACAGTCATATCTATCGGGGCCTTATTCACTCAAAACAATACTTAAAACACCTACCTATATGTGCCAGGTGATAGGAAACGCTTCATTGCCTCCCCTATGGAACACATTGCGTAGTGAATTTTGGTGCATTGCTAAAAATCCTGGCCCAAGAGCAAGGTCAACCATGCACACATTAGAGAAGTTGATTTAAAAGATTGCCTCAAGTGTAGAGGAAGAAAGTTTACGATGAAGGGAAATCTGAGGGTTATTTATGGTTTTCCATTTTCAGTGAATTTTTTGCTCCACCATGATCTATTAAAATTGAGAGCTGGTGATATTTGGAAGTCAGAAGAGACCTAGAGAAGATGTGTGTGTGTGTGTGTGTGTGTGTATTTCTCCTAGGAAATCCTCTTTGGAAGTTGGGGTCAGGAAGGAAGAGCTTCGCAAGCGCTCAACCTGATGCAGTAGCGCGAAACCCACCTCTAGTTGGGATAACCAGGGCAGTAAGAGCCACACTTGTGAAAGTGGCTTGGAGTTTCTACTCAAAGAAAATTGACAGCCAGGACAGGCAGGAAACAGAACTGTACTAATAAAACACCGTGGCGGAGATAAAGCAGAACCACGAACAAGGCTGCTTTGTAGACAGGCAGAGAGAGTGAGTGATGAGTACAAGATTGGAGAACCGTGTGGTCAGTTCATGGCAAAGAGGCGGCACGGTGAGCAGAGGGCCCAGGTGGCAGGTCGGACGGGCCGACGGGAGCCAAGGTTCGGGTGGGAAGATTTGCCGCGGTGGCCACGTGTTCTGTCCATCTGCCCACGCTGCCCCACTTGGTGAATGCCCTCCTGCACGCTCAGTGTCATCCCACGCCCCTTCCCTACAGCCCGGTGAGTGACAATGCTGGCCTACGGGCACACAGACCTGTGTTTGAATTTTGGCTCCACTATTTACTGGTACGTGACCTTGGGGAAGTTCACTGAACCTTCCTGAGCCTCAGTTTCCCCATTGCCTCGCAAGTTCTTGATGATTGTAACGAGCTACCATACTCAAAGCATCCAGTCCCATTTTCAAAGGCTCGGTAAGCAGTCGCCCTCATGGCGAGCTACCAGGGAGGCGGCGGTGCTGGGACCAGGGGGTTAGCTCGGCGAAAAACAGGAAGAAGCGCTTTAGCTTCAGGCAGCACATTACTTCCCCTGTAATTCCCACTCTGCAGGGGTTCAATGAGTTCCTGGGTATAAAGTGCTCCACGCAGTCCCGGTGGACCAGTAGTGCTTTAAAAAAAAGTTTGTCTCTGTCCCCATCGCTTATCCACCCTGTTTTTCTTTCTCTCCCAGCACACACATTCTAGTCTTCTACTTCTGTGTCCGCATGTAGCTCAGGATGGCGGGCACTGCCCAGCCAGTCATGTCTTGGCTTGCCTGGGCAGTCCTGGCGTGTGCTGTTGGCCCAGAATTTTGAAGAGTCTTTCCTTTCGATCGCGAAGTGTTTGTGCTTGTCGGTAAATGATCCTAGTACCCCCTTGGGCTTTCTGTCCTCGGGTCTAGCATTCTAGCCAGGATCCCAGACTGCCTTTGCTGGGGAGGAAATCACCAGGGGGCTTTGGGCTGGTGCAGATGGCTGTCTCCCGAGTGGCTGTGGAGTTGACAGGCATCCCCTCAGGCAACCCCCTAATTTGTATCTTCGCCACTGTCTGGGGGACCCCAGCATGGACTGTCTGGAGCTCTGCTTTCCACCCCTTATTCTTTCCCCTGGGGTTTCTCTCCTGCGGAGCTGTCAATGAAATAAAACACAGACCCAACAGTTTCTTCCCTTCCCTTTTCTACTCGCTTCCTGCCAACACCGCTTTCCCGATGTGTCTGGGGAAGGGAAGGAGGGGGAGCAAGACAATGTAAAGAGGAAATCACAGCTCACACTAGGTCCTCACCTCCGGACGCCACATTCTCACGGAGAAATCCTGGTCTCACGGAGAAATCCTGGTCTAACCAGAATGAAGCTTCCGATAATGATACGAGAAGTAAACGTTTATTTAAGGTTCCGTGCCAGTCTCTTCGCGAGTATTGTCTCACAGCAGCCCTGAGCGGTTGGCTACTAGACACAATCATATTCTTTCCAACATTTGGTAATGAGGCCACAAAGGCTTAAAAAGCTTACGCAATGTGCCAAGTTACTCCAACAATTGTTGTATATAGTTTTGTCCTCACCCAAGGACATGTGTGTTGGTTTTAGAGAGCAGGCAAGGGAAAGAGAGAGAGAAACACTGATTTGAAAGAGGAACATGGACCGGTTGCCTGTTGTGCACGTCCCCGCCAGGGCCAGAACCCGCAACCTACACATGTGCTCTGTCCGGGAATCGACCCACGACCTTTCTGTTTACCGGATGATGACCAACAAACTGAGCCACCCAGCCAGGGTTCCAATGATTTTTTTCATTGTGACCGAATAGCTTGAGGCAAGCCCGGAAGCAGACTCAGGCAGCCAGTCTGCCGCAGGATTGCTTGTAACCATTTTCCTAGTCTCCTCAGAGTGTGGGAGCCGGAGACCCCACCCCAGAGGCACAGCCAGGATCCGACCTGGAGGACCCCTGCCGGGGGACGGGGCTGGATTTGGGGCGGAGGTACCTCCCACGCTTCTGAAAAAAGCCACGCTTGGCTTGAGCCATTTCTACTTGTCTCCATGGTCTTGCCTTCGCCTCGCTTCCGCTGAGGGTTTTGCATTTGAGTCTTAATGATCATATCCTCACTTTACCTTTTCAAGTTCTTGAAAAGGCGTCATTTTGGGGACTGCTCAGGAGAGTCGCCGCGCTCCCCTCCGTTGGCACTGAGTTTTCTCGGCTGTGTATTGAGGAGGAAGAGCATCCCCAAAGGCATCCTGATGTTGGGTGTGCTTGGGGATGGTGGGTGAGGCGGCCGCACTGGGGTGGGCTCAGGGAGGCCACTCTCTAGGTATTGAAGCTCAAGCTGCTCGGTCTTGCTAATTTTGGACCAGTTCTTCCTGTGAGGCCAGCGTGGGGGAAAGGCTTCTGAATAGTCCTCACCTTTGGCTTTCCAGTCTCAAGATCTCTACCGCCTGATTATATCGTGTGTGGTTATTTTTTTTTTTCACTGATGCAACTAACTTTCCCTGATTAAGGTTGGGACTTTTTTTTGTTGGTCATTTCAGACCCTTTTGGTGGAGTTCTCATATCTTTTCTTTCCCTCTGATGTTTCCTTTAGTTAGTCAGGTTTTATTTCAGGTTTCACTTAGTGTCTCCTTCTCCCCCCTCCCGCCTGCCCTAATTTTTAGATGTAGATAGCAGAGAGTATCCACCACAGGCATCATGCTCTCATTCTGCTGTGCAGTTTTAGCCATGAGAACAACTAGGAGCGAGGACAAGACACACCTCCCATGTGAGTTCTGTTGGTCAGAGTGACTCCAGGATGACCGTGCTGCTCTCTTCCCAGCTTTGGGGGGACCCGCTGCAACATTAGCTACTAGCATTTACTGATCTTTTTTTATATCCCATCTTGTCTCGCTTAACCCCCCTACAAACCCAGAGCAGGAAAGTTGCTATTTTCAAGAGGAGGAAAATCAAGGCTCAGAGAAATTAAGCACCTTGCCAAAGGGTTGCACAATTAGTAGCTGGTGGCCCTGGGGTTCAAATGCGGCAATCGTGGCCTCTCTGCTGCTGTGTGAAGGTAAATAGCACAGGAAGCGAGTTAGCCACATGGCCTTGGTTGGGTTACATAAGCTCTCTGTGCTTTCGCTCCCTCATCTGTAAAATGGGGGAAGGGAAATGACTCTTGGAGTCACTCGAAGCGCCCCTGTGCTGTTCGCAGGAGGAGCTGTCCAAAACGGAGCTCTTGATTTGCAAACTGCCTCCCTCGTGGGCGCCTCCTCCTGAGTCTTCCTCTTAACTCGGTGAGTGACACGCACCGCTGCACAGCTACCCATCCACGTCGTCCCGAAGTCACCTGCGATTCCTGACTTCCTTCCGTCACCATATCGACTCCACTAAGCCTCATTGCTCTGTCTGCAAAGGACATGCCAAATCTGCCCATGTGTCACCTACCTTATTGCTACAACCCTGGTAGTCAAGGCGTTTCACATCTTGCCTGGACTTGTGTCTTTTTTTTTTTTAAAGTTTTATTGTATTCTCGTTTGAGTGAGAGAGAGGAAGGGAGAGAGAAACAAGATGTGAGAGAGAAACACTGACCGGCTTCCTCCTGCATGCGCCCCGACCAAGGGCTTGAGCCTGCAACCTGGGCGTGTGCCCTGACCAGGAATTGAACCAGCAACCTTTTGGTTACAGGACAACGCTCTAACCAATCACGCCTGCCAGGGCTGGACTCCGGGGTCTTGCTGCTTACATGAATTTTTAGCATTAATCAATACCCTATATGAGTGAAAAAGCCTAACAAATAAACCTTTCTCCCTTTTATTTTTCTAAGCGGTAAGTAAAGACCTTGCAATAATAGAACCTCCCACATTATACATTATGAAGGAGCTTTACTATAGTGTCAGAGTTAGAGGCGGGGCAAGGAGGAAACAACAAAAGTGTTTTCTGTATGTTAGAGGAATTCCGTCTCTCCTAGAATCTTGCTCTTCTCTCCCTGGGTCAGTTAATTAGACAGTGTAAAATAAGGGGGCTTCTGCATGTAAGGGGTCTTAGGATTCTTTCATCGGTTGGCATTGAGTTGGCCTCCCCCTTACCACCTGGAAACTCATGAAGTGGATAGTGACCCTTGAAGGCAGAGACACTGGGCCCTTGAGTGGTGTGCGCAGGTATTTCTAGTAGCAGTAGAGGGGACCTACCCCATAGCAAATAGGAGCAGGGCTGTAGCGAGGTCCGTCTGGAATGTCAAGGTGATAGACCATGCAAGGGACCTGGAGACTCGGGA
Source organism: Phyllostomus hastatus (assembly GCF_019186645.2). Lineage (NCBI taxonomy): Eukaryota > Metazoa > Chordata > Mammalia > Chiroptera > Phyllostomidae > Phyllostomus > Phyllostomus hastatus. The sequence goes on along the minus strand of NW_025333833.1, from coordinate 5,226,591 downwards.
AGAATAATGGTTCGAAGAGACAACTGCTGAGGAAGGTGACACACAGCAACCAGGGCCACTGCGTGGAGCACCCAAGCTCTCCCTGGGGGCCCAGAAATGTCCGGACCACACTGTGCGGTGTGCTAGGGTGGTGCTACCATGTGGTCAGGGTCTACCTAGCCCAGCACCAGCCAATAGAAATATCACAGTGTAACTGAAAATTTTTTTAAAAGATTTTATTTATTTATTTTTTAGTGGTGGAAGGGAGGGAGAAAGAGAGAGAGAGAAACATCAATGTGTGGTTGCTGGGGTCATGGCCTGCAACCCAAGCATCTACCCTGACTGGGAATCGAACCTGCAACACTTTGGTTCGCAGCCCGCGCTCAATCCACTGAGCTACGCCAGCCAGGGAAAATTTTTAAATAATTACATAAAAATAAAAAGAAACAGGTAAAATTAATTTGAATAATGTTTTGTCTAACCTAGTAGATCCCAGATATTATGTTTGAGATCTGGTACTAGCTTAGTGGTGTGCTGACAAAAGAAATATCTTTAAAACAGTCTCGGTTTGTAGTGTTTACCAATTTTCATGGTGCAGATACTCTCCCCATTGTCCGTTTCAAGCCTCAATAATGACAACGGACAATTACTGAACGCTACCATGGATCAGACAGTGTTGCTCTCTCTTCCTCTCCCAGGTTAGCAGAGCTTTCATTTGAATACGGATGCTCTGACTTTTGTCTAGAGTGTCAAGCAAGTGGGATCAAGGAAGGGAAGAACGAGAATAAAACTATAACCCTCGATTCAGTCTCATTCCGTTTCTGTCTGGAGCACAGCCGGACAGGTGCCGGGGGAGGGGCAGGGGCGCGGGCGCGTGAACGTGGATGGGGCTTGGACTCTGACACAGGACAGACCATGTGGGCCCGGAGCTCCAAGGAGAGCCCCCGGCCGTCTTCCCCAGGCTGGTCCTGGCGCAGAGGGAAGGTGCACGCTGGGCAGAGGGATGTGGGGGACCTGGAGCCTGAGCCGTGCCCCGCAGGGCGTCCTGTGGGCCTGCTGGGTCGGTGGTGAAGCAGGAAGTCGGGGCCTAGGTTCCACGTTTAAGTAGGACGAGCTGAGAAGCCTGAGCCGATACAGGAAGGGAAAGGGCGAGGGCTGCAGAAAGCACCCCGGCACACGGCAGAAGCTAGAAAGGAGAGCCTGGAGGAATCCCCCAAGCCGATTTGCATAAAAGCTGCAGGGTTTTTTTGTTTTGTTATGCTTTGTTCTTTGTTTTCCGTGGGTGATGTTCTTCAGAGAGGACATGACCTTGAGGACATGCCCAAGGACATGCCCTTGAGGACGTGCTATCAGTACAGCTTGGGGCGGTGGAATCGAGTGGACAAACTGTTTCAGGTGGCGCGGGGGTGGGGCGCTGAGGGAGCTCTGCCTGCACTAAGCGAGACTGCCGACTGGACCTGGCAAAGCTGCGCGGGGCGGCTCATGCAACGTGTGTCAGCGAGCGAGTAAACATGGAAAAGCCCGTACAGGTTTACGAAAACACCCCGCAGGGACGCCTGGTTGGGGCCCACTTTGTCTAGGCGCATCGCTCCACGCGCGATGCAGCGCATTTCCCTCTCGCTGGGAAACGGGAAGTGCGTTCAGAAGAGTTCTTAGAAGGGCATTGACGGCAAGAGGATAAAACTCGCGGATGTATCTAGACGTCGTTCGACAAACAGTGCTCTTGGGTTGTTACAATTTCCAGCTTTTTTAGTCCGCTCGGGCTGCCATAACAAAGCGCCGCAGGCTGGCGTGCCCTGGACCGCAGACGTGTATTTGTTCACTCTCTGGAGGCCCGAAGGCCACAGTCAAGGAGCCAGCGCGGCCAGATGCTGGCGAGGGCTCTTCCCTCTCACCGTATCCTCACTGGGCAGGTAGAGAGAGAAAGAGAGAGAGAGAGAGAGAGAGAGAGAGAGAGAGAGAGAGAGAGAGCGAGCGCTCTAGGGGGGTCTCTTCAGGGGCACTTACTCCATCAGACCAGGGCCTGGCCTTCATGACCCTATTACTTCCCAACGGCCCCACCTCCACATACCGCCCTGTTGGCGGTTCAACATGTGAATTTTGGAGGAACACAAACATTCAGTTTATAACCCCATCTGTAAGGAGCTCAGTGCAGTTCAACAAACACACAAGCCCAGAGGATCTTGGCTTAAATCCCAACGCTGTTGTGGTTAAGTTGCGCTGAGGTTCTGGTTCCTCATGTTAAAGATGTGGTTAGTAATAACCAAGCAGGGTGGGTATGCCTCCTGGTTTAAATGAGAGGAGGCCTGTCATGTCTGTGACAGAAAAGGTATCGAAGAAACACGCAGTCCCACTCCCCAATAACTTGGGGGGGAAAAGACCTGATCAGTAGGAAACCTTCTCTTCCTGAATTAGCAGCTCTGTGCATTGAGCTTGTTCACATCTGCTCAGGTGTGCTGATTGTTGACTAGGTGCCCAGCCCAGGTGCAGAGCTTTCATTTCCATTTAGAAATCAGTAGTACCCCGTGGGGTTTAAGAACAGGATCCCGGGTGCAAGGACCAGCGGGTCTGAGACGCCAGCTCTCCGAAGTACTGAAAGCGTGACCTTGGCCAAGTCGGTCCATCTTTCTAAGCCTCAGCTTCTCTCAGTTATCAAACGGGGAGAAGAGGAGAACCCTCCTCATAGACTGGTCATTGGGCAGGGGAGAGGCCTTTCCGACAGGACAATACGCAAATGCGAAGACTCAGGGGGTGAGCACCACATGGCCTCCGTCATGGGCGGCCAATCGGGACACGGACAGCTACCCCAGGGTTTCCAACACCCGCACATGGACGTTAAGCGGATAACCCTTTGCTGCAGTCAGGGCTGTCCTGTGCCTTATAGGTTGTTTAGCAGCGTCCACGGGCTTCACCCACTGGGTGCCAGCAGCACCCACCCCCCATCCAGACAATGAAAAAGTGTCTCCAAGCATGGCCAGATGGCTCCAGGTAGGGGGAAGGGGGGATCGCCCTCAGTGGAGAATCACTCATTTACACTAATTCCAATGTATATTCATGTAAACGTATTTTGGAAAGGGGAGGGAATGTCTTAGGGACTCAGTTTAGATTTGCTTTTAGAACGATTGCTGTTCAACGAAAATGGTCTTGTGGGGTGCAAAGGTTCCGCATGTGATGGTGGCTTCATGAGTATATATGCCACATCCAATTGTGTATTGCCTTTAATTATATTTTAATAAAGCAGATTTTTTTTTAAAAAGAAAATTGCCTATACCCTATTGTGAATGGAAAGACCTCCTTACAAATTTGTATATAACCTTGGCATTGCAACCGTGTTTTTTTCTCACTTTCATTTCATTGTAGTTTTTTTATTGTTCTTACCATTACAGATGCTCCCCTCCCCCTTCTCCTCCCCCACCTTCGCCCACCTCCACCCGGCCCCCTGTACACGTGTTTTAAATGCACAAGTTAAAATGTAATTTTGTGAGTGCCCAAAATCTGTCTAGAGATGTGCTTTCCGTAACGGCGCGGTACTTCACGGGCGTGTTTCCACAGACAGAAACATTTCTGTTGCCGCTCTGTGCCCCTCAGTTTTAGAATCTCTCATCATGCCCTAAAATAACCGCCAGTGGTAAATTCAAGAGAAAGAAAAGCCGTGAGCATGACAAGAATGAAAGGAAAGATCAGCCCTGGAAGGAAAGGGGTTGACGAGGGAGGGGCTGGTGAGTCTGAAACCCAAGCGGAATGTCATTATGTTAGTTCACACTTGCATTTGAACTAATGCCATACGTCCGGTTTCAATGAAAAGTGCACATTTCAGGTTTGCTCATTCTTCAGGTCTAAGATCAAAGTCCAGCTATCCGGAGACTTCTGTATTTCACAGTGCCATTTTCAGTTTTCTTTAGACTCTCATCTGTTCTCATCCTGAAAGTAGCATGCTTCAGATCGACAGCAAGCACATTCAAGGCAATTTGGCAAATCTTTGTAGAAAGACTGTTCCAGGCCCGTGAGCGAGCGCAGTGCTAGCCTGCTGACCCCAGGCCCGTGCAGTGTCATGGGGGAGACAGAAATAAGTTTAAATAGTTATGAGACAAGACGAATCACAAAAGACGTGCTCCAAAGGGTGGAAACAACTGCATTTTTTGCTGGGAGGCCCAGGGCAAGCTTCTTATCGTGGAAATGAAACAGGGAAAGAGACCTTACGTGGTCATGGGGAGAGAATCACATCTGGCTTTAATGAAAATTTATAGGGATACACATTCACATGGCACTACTCGAGAGTTACCGAGACTGAATCAGAATTTCCTGAGTAAAGGGATTAAGAAATCTGGATCCTCCCGAAGTTCTCCTTGTGCTAGTGAGGATTAGTGAGGCTTTGGGAATGACTGCTTCTACAAACCTCCTACCCGGTGCTAGAATTCCCTGAGCGGTGCTCCTTTAGGAGGGTTTTGCGTAACCTCTTTGAGAACAATGCAAGCTCACCTCACAAGGCAGCCAGCCCCGTCATGGAAGTGTGAGTGCGCAGGGTTTGGGTCACCTGAGACGGAGGGTGGGTAAGGACATTGGAGGCCAAGTGACTGTCAGAAATACTCAGGAAGTAGAGGGAGATACGTTTGGAGAGGACACTGGGGGTTCCACGATGGAGTGACTTGGATGTCGCTAGAGAATTCCAACTTTTCTCTCTCTGAGATGGAGCCCTTTGATAGGATCCCAGTCATGACTGGGTTGGAGAAGCCTGCCAAGGCAGACGGGGCTGGAGGTGTAAGAGAACGGGAGTTTAGTGCAGGAGTTCACGTGGGGAGCGGTAAGGACTTCGGGTCGGAAGCAGTAGGAAGAGCAAAGTGTGGGGGGGAGTCTGAGCTGTAGGGCAGAGCAGCCCTACAATGCTGGGTGGATTGGGCAAGGAAGCATCAAAGCTGATTCCAGGGTTGGCAACATGAACCAGATGGGGACTTCAGGATCGAGAGTAGGTTAAGAAGACAGATGGCAAATTGTTTTTTTTTTTTTTAAGATTTTATTTATTTATTTTTAGAGAGGCAAGGGAGGGGGGGAGAGAGAGAGAGAGAGAGAGAGAGAGAGAGAGAGAGAGAGAGGGAGAGAAACATCAATGTGCAGTTGCTGGGGGTTATGGCCTGCAACGCAGGAATGTACCCTGGCTGGGAATCGAACCTGCGACACTTTGGTTTGCAGCCCACGCTCAATCCACTGAGCTACGCCAGCCAGGGTGCAAATAGGGTTTTTGAAATGCATTGGAATGCATGGGTTCCCATCACCGCCCATCCCCCGTGCCCTGTACCAGAGCAGAGAGCTTAGTTACAGCTCCCTTTGTGGGTTCAGAGCCGGGCCCATGGCGGGCCCTTGAAATGTCTGGGGGATGAAGAGCCCTGTCACCATCCTCTTCTCTCATGACCCTCTCCGCTTCAGTTCAAGGTCTTATTATTTCTCGCTTAGATCATTGTAAGCCCTGGGTGGGTGGCTCGGTTGGTGGGAGTGTTGTCCCTGACAGCAAAAAGGTTGCAGGTTCGAGTCCCGATCAGGGCACATACCTAGGTGGCAGGTTTGGTTCCCGGTCAGGGCACCTGCGACAGGCAACTGTTTGATGTTTCTTTCTTGCTGTCTCTCCCAACCCCTCTCTTCTCCTTCCTCTTTCACTAAAATCAGTGAAAACATATCCTTGGACAAGGATGAAAAAAAATCCTCATTGTAAGCTTGAGGACCATCCCCCTGCCCATACTCTGTCTTTGTGTGGATTGGAACAAAGTGTCCTTTCTAAGTTTACGAATGAGAAGAAGGGCCTTTACTTAGGCGACGGCAGCCCTTCGTTGAGGGCGTGGGCGCAGAGTACACCTTCGTGGGACGCCTGAGCCTCCCCTCCCCGGAGGATGGAGCCCTCACCCCGCTGCAGGATGGAGGGCTCGGGGAGCTGCATGTGGGGCTGGGGGACCCTCGGCGGGGACCCGGCCCCTGAAACGGTCTCCCAGCAGGTCTCCTTGATCCCGCCTTGCCAATTTCCCTTTTGTGCAGAGTGATTTTTGTGTGCAATGTAATTCTATCCCGCTCTGCTTCATACCTTTCTACGCGCTCCCAGTGTCCTCAGGATAGAGTGCCTGTTCTGGTAGTGGAGCTCCGCTCATGGCAGCTTCCCGCCCTCTTCCCCGGCCACTCTCCTCGGCCACTCTCCTCGACTTCCTCCTCTCCAGCTGCGGTCTCCTGGGCGAGAGAGGCCCAGGCTGCATTCTCCCCACTCCCTGCCAGCAGTCAGTCGCTGGCCCTCCGCGCTCCCCCGGAAGGCCAGATGGCTTCTGGATTCTCTGAGGCTTACTTGACTCATCCCAAGGAAGTGCTCCTAACCGTCACCCCGGTCTGAGCTAGCATCCGCCCTGTGTGCCTCCCCTCCCGCGCGGCCACCCCGAGCCAGAGCCAGCGCTGTCCTGGCTGTGACCCCCCTGAGGACTGAGAATACGGTCCGCTCCTCTCTTGCCCCTCAGCACTGGTGTGTCGTCACCTGGTTCTTGCTTGTTGAACAGACAAACGACTTACAAACAAATGAACAGTACAGGTGTATCACCCCCAACCCAAGCAAACAAAAAGAAACCCCCAAACCAAAAAATCGAAGAAAGTTTTTGTTGCTTTCTAAACATGAGGTATCACGTCAACTGTGAGAGCCTTATTTCCCTACCTTTCTGTAGTCTTGAAAGGGGTGTGCATGTAGGGGCTGATCATCTTTGGAAAGGTAATTACTTGAATGGAGTCTGAGGCTCCCATGCCAGGGATGGTTTGCTCAGGTGTGTCTGTATGTTTGATTTTTGTGAGATGCTTTAAAAAGGGAAGGATTTATACAATCTGAAGAGAAACCAGAGTATGTGTGAGATGCTTTAAAAAATTACCCAGCCCTAGCTGTGTGGCTCAGCTGGCGGGAGTATCACCCCGTACAGCAAAAGGTTGTTGGTTCATTTCCTGGTCAGGGCACATAACTGCATTGTGAGTTCGATCCCTGGTAGGGGCACGTACAGGAGGTAACCAGTTGACATTTCTTTGTCACATTGGTGCTCCTCTCCCTCTCTCCCTCCCTCCCTCCCTCTCTCTTTCTCACTCAAAATCGAAGGAAACATGCTCTTGGGTGAGGATACAAAAATTGCCCATGGATTCAGGTAACATGTTGATCTCTTTACAACAGGTCAGCTTTGGAGGTGGAGGACTCTTCCCCCCAGTTAAGACCAAAATGCTGTTCGGGCTCTCTCTGATAGCAGGTTCCTGAGCTCCAGCTGCCAGGCCAGCCTGATGCTGAACTCCGAAACGCTTCCCTTGTCTATCCGAAGGTCTCACCAGGAACTTCCAAGTCAATTCATATTTATTTTTTCTATGCAAATTCCCCCTCTTCCCACAGAGAATGTGAAGAGGGGCTGTAAGGCTGTGATAACTGAAAAAAGAAACAGTAAAATGTAAACCATTTAAATTTCAACCAAAACTTACAAGTAGGCAAAATATGACAGCCCGAGACTGAGGAGCGGGAGACGAGAGCCGCGTGGGCTCAAATGTTGGCATAGTTGACCCTCTGCTTTTTGGGGGGGGGGACACCACCAAAATGGCAGTTCCTCTTGTCGCACTGTCCCCCTGGTCTCTGAGGGGAAATGGCAGTTGTCAGTTGTCCTTCCTAGGAGTGACATGAACAGTGAGAGGCTGTTCGGGGCACAGGTGTACACTCTGCAAATGCATATTTTTTTTCACCTGTTTGGCCATCATTTAAAAATATTTTCTACAATTTTCAGCATTCATGGTTTTTACAATTTCTTTTTCAGCTGTTCTCATGTCCAATAGCATCTTTGGCTTTTTTTTTTTTTTGCTGTGACTCTTTTAGTTTTTGAAATAAATGCATAAATCATTATCTGTGTTAGTGTCTATTTATAGCTGTTAACTATTCCGTGAGGACTGGGCTCTACACAGATTTTTATTTCATTTTCCCTCTCCACACCCTGTGTATTACACATACTTTGCTTGTGGGAATGAGTTAGGAGGTAATCTGGATGGACCTTGACTTTTAGTTTTGGCTTGGAGTCTATGACACAATGGTCTCAGTTCCCTTTTTTGTTTCAGACAAAAACTTGAACTTCTGAAAACCAATGTGGCCCTCAAACACAAGGCATAATGATGATCATGAAGGTGTTAATTCATGTCTTAAGTCACTAATACTGTAATAATAAATGCACTTTCCTTTTTTCACAATCTCTCAGATACACCTCATATTCATGTTCTGCAAGACTAAGTTGCATGTAAAATCTCATATGGCTGATATCAAAATATCAGTCCCTCCCTTCTCTCTTCAGACGTCTGTCGAGTGACTGATGGGGAGCTCCGAGGGGCCTTCTTGCCCAGAGAAGAGCTGGAGTTCTGGCTTAAGCAGCTCCTCCCCAGCACCCCTTGTCATCCAGAATCTCACGAGGCTTATTACTAGGTACTCAGTCAATATTTGTCAATTTGAACTTGGCATTATAAATAGTTTCGTCATTTATTTCCATGGTAAAGAGTAAATATTGCCTGTCAGTTGGTAGAATATCCTTATTTTCCAAGTTCCGAGTCTACCCTGGACTTCGGAGAAAGGAGCAACCTTCAAAGCTTAACGTGAGAGGGTCTTGCTCCTTTATTTCTGTAGGACCCACCATCCTATGTTCTTTTCTCTCTTTTTTCACTTCGAAAATGATTTGTGTGTGACCCTCCCCATCCCCCAAAATCTGTAGAACGGCTTCGATGCTTAGTTCCCAGCATCTCCCTTAATCTCTTCTGGGATGTAAGGACACCTCAGGGGGAGGGATACAGGAGCTCCTACAGGAACGGATGCTGATTTTTATCTTAGAAGTGGCCCACGATTTGGTTACCGGTGCAATGAGAAATTAAGAAAACAGCATTCTTTTATGACTGTCATCTCACATCACTCAAATCAGAACTGGAATGCCACAAAAACAACTAACTCCCTGTTAGCCCAGAGAAGAAAAAAAAAAAAAGAAAGAAAGTAAAGGGGAAATTCAGATTAGTCACAAAGAAGTTCCCCGCCTGCCTGCAGCGTTAAAACCGAGAGAGTCCGCTCTGCGCTTTCAATTGCCTCTACTCTCTGGTCCTGGGACGTCTGTGGATTTTCTGATCGACCCGCTTCCTTTCGTGATCCTCGCCTTCTTGGCTGCGGAGAGGACCCTTTCTCCCCCAGATCTCCCCTTGGCTCAGTTTTCGTCTTTCCTGCATCCGGATTGCGAAGATGGAAGGGGTCCAAGCCCTGGATGAGAATGTGAGAAGCACACCAGGGCGGCGATTCCCGACAAACAAGCTCTTGCTGGTGGCTGCCGTGGTCCAGGGGCTGGGGCTGCTCCTCTGTCTCACCTACATCTGCCTGCACGTCTACGCTCCCCAGGTAAGATGCACACGGGCATCTTGTCTCCACATGCCCGGGACGATGGCCACTCCAGCAGCAGCAGCAGCAGCAGCAGCAGCAGCAGCAGCAGCAGCAGCAGCAGCAGCAGCAGCAGAGTGTCCCCTGCACATAATCTGGTCACCAGATTGTTAGATTTTCTTTTCCTTGCCTCCCGGGGAATGTAGAGTGTGGTTAAACACCCTTCTCTGGTCTCCTTTTTCCTTCCCTTTTCTCAGCAGTGGCCATGGCGGGGCACAGGGGAGGCAGGGCAGGGGTGCCGCTTCTGGAGCGGTCTGTTTTGCTCGGCAGTGCAAGAATTTGGGTGCCGTTTCACGAGCTGTCACTTGGAAGCCTCGCGTCACTCATATACCTTGGTTTACCCATTCTGCCAGTGAGTGTCTGATCAGGGAATTAAAATAAAAAGGAAATAAGAATGAGCTCAATTCCACCCACCCACAGATGCCTGGGGGCGTTCGCTTCTGCTTTGTAAAGAACGCTCAAGGTATCGCTATTACGTTCCCTTAAACAGCTAACCTGTGCATGTCAAAGGCAGAGATGTGTGTGTGTTCACGTGTGTACGCACACATGGCTGAACATCTGCCCCAACCACTGAATCTGATATTGATTCTCCCAGCCTTTCTCTGCCGGTCACAACGTACGGACATCACCGTGCCCGGTTTCCATCTGGTCCAATACATGATGTGGTGGGTGATCGTTTTCCTAATATTTCCCCCACGTCCTGAAGAGATTCCTTCCATTTCTCCTTCTTCTTATTCTGGTCCCTTTGACATTATTTTTCCTTATTTACTTGTTCACACCTGCAAACATTATGAGGTCTTTAAGGCTGTTTTTGACTGCAGGCAACTCCACTGAAAATACATGTATAACCTGCCCATGCTCCTTACCAGGGCTAGTCTGGTCATTCTCGTTTCCCTGGCAGGTTGCTTTGGCTTAGAGAACTGTCCCTGGTAAAGACTAGATGATAGGACCTTTCTTCCTGATGGACATGCCAGAGGCTGGGTACCTCAGAGAGACCGGGATGGGATGAGTGGAGTTCTAGCAGATGCCTCGGCTTGCCTTTGCCTGCCGGAAACGGGGTTTTTCATGCAGAGAGGCTGGTGGGGGGTGTGGTTAGGTTCACGGCACTGCAGAGAGGACCTGTGTCCCCAAATTCCAGAAGCGGAGCTGCTGTCATGCTCCCGCCTGCAGCCCGGCGAGCACCACGCCACGCTCTCCCTGTCCCCATCCCATCATACCTTTCCTTCTATCTCCGGTGCGGGGGTGGCGCAGTGTGTCCATGGTAAGGTGCCTGAGGCACAGACCGGAATCAGGCACTTCCGAGAAGAAAACAAAGAGTGTAACCAAAAATAGAACAGCTGAGTGCGTGTAGCAGGTCTGGGAGCCCTGAGCGTGGCTTTTTCAAACCACCACAGTGGTACGGATTTCCTTATGCTGTGACGATGAAAAGCCAGGACAGGTGCCTGCCCCCACCCCCCGCGCTCGTCAAGGCTCAACGAGGGCTCTGGGCGGGATAGAGCAAAGGGGGCAATGGATGGTTAGACCGCTGGTGGCAGGGCTGCTGCGGACTCTCAAAGTCCAGGGGATGCTGAGAAGGAGAAGGATCCTTCCCGGCCCGTCGCCCAGCAGCTCTGGGACGGAGCCTTGGCAGAGAGCGCAGCGCCGGTTTCCAGGATGCGGGGATTCACTGGGAAGTCTCAGATCCTGGCAAAAGTCACGGGAGCAAAGACACAGGAGGTGCTACGGAGCTGTTGGCTCAGGAAACGTGCTTCCGTGCATCCTGGATACAGAGGTTTGGGGGCACAGATGTTTGCAGTTCTTCCCTTGACGCTGACTTCAAATGCTTTTTTAAAATTTCCAGCTAGACTGTTTTAGCTGACATGATTTCTTATACTGTCACAGGACGCAGGGCAGTGGGTGCTAACATTTTAATTTCATGGGCTTTATTAAGGAGAAAGATGGCACAGATAGACCGTGTGTATTCTCCCTGAAGCTTGATGGGATGGTGGTGGCTGTAGTGTGTGTGTGTGTGTGTGTGTGTGTGTGAGAGAGAGAGAGAGAGAGAGAGGGAGGGAGGGAGAGGGAGAGAGAGACATTAAGAGAAAAGGATGCAGAATAGCTTTTGAAAAAGAGGCAACTCACTGATAAAACTGTTTGGAAGTTGGGTTGAAGGATCGGATGAATGATGATGCACAAACCCCGCCTATTTGTACGGACTGGTCTTGCAGCGGTCGGTACCGGGTGTGAGGGAGAGCTGAAGCGCTTGTCCTTTACCCAGGGGAGCTGGGTATTTTTTTTTTCATTGTAGGAGAAAGGTAGTTGGTGAATCACCATACTTTCCTGTCATGTTTTAGATTTGATTTTCACCTTGTAAAAGAATTGCTGGCACAGACGGCTCTGTGGGAACACAGATGTGACTGTCACCTCCCTTGGCAGTCACCTTCCCCTCACCATTCTGTGACATCAGGTTGACTTACGTGCAAAGCAGAAGTTCTCGTTTTGGGGTGTCAGAAAAGAAAAGAGAGAGTTTTCCCACTCTTGTGTGGCACCTCCCCCTTGGGGCTTTGGTTTTCCTCCCGTGTAAGCAGTTGGATCAAATGACCAGAAAGATCTCTTCCGGTTTAATGTCCTATAAGTATGTGCTTTGCACATACAGTCATAGATATGAGGTTTTGAGAAATACAAAATGTAAGCAAACAGATTTCTGTGTCTGAGCTTATGGTTCTTAAGGAGGGATTGGAGGAAATTCAGTTTGCACATGTGTTAGTAATTTGTACTTATTTATCTGCTAGCTACATACCTAAACAACCTATTCTGGCTTTAGCAAAACACAATATTTAGAAGGAAGAAAGAAGTGGGTGCTAGAAGAATATCTATGGTACAAATCATACCATTGGGTGCTTCTGTCACTGAAAACAGTACACGCGATTTGGACATTTATCGGAGCTGCTGCTTAAAGCATTAAGCTGCCAGCCTTCCCTGGCACTTCAGCTGGGAACGGCGGCAGGAAAGCAGGTCTGTGTACCAGGACTGCCGGAGCCAGGTCCTTCCAGGGTCTGGGTCTCCCTCGCACAGCAGTGTATCTACCGGTATGAGTGCTTTTAGTGACAATTCTTCAGGAAGTCTCATAGTTCAAGGTTTGCATGCTGGTCATTTTGACTGCTGGGAAAAACAGAAGTAGAGGAACTCGGAAAGTGAGTTTATCAGTTGTGATGGTCAGAATTAGACATGACAGTTTCATGGTGAAGTTTCAGGCTCTAACTTGGACTTCTGTTTGTATCATTTAGGGAGAAAAAAATGTCTTTTTCTTTTGCCTAAAGCTCTTATCTCAGATTACTCAACTTAAGTGTGTTCCCATGTAATCTAACAAATTCTTAGAAATCATTATTTAAAAAAAAAATGACAGAAATGCAACTAAGTGATTTTCAATGCAACTGAATTTACATTTCATAAGCGGGCCTATGACAATTACAGAGAGGCATCTGAAGTATTGAACTGATTTGTCATTTAATATTTGGAGGCTCTTAAAGGAGGCACTAAAAGCAGCGTAGAGAATCACTGGAGTTTGAGCAGACGTTCAATGTGGTCTACTCACAGGTAAGGAAACAGAGTCTCAGAGGGGCCAAGAGCTGGGGAGGAAGTGACGCTTCAGCTGATACTAGAAGGAGGGGTAGAAAGTTTTCAAACAGGCAGGAGGGACGGCGGGGGGGGGGCGAGGGGGGGGGGCGGGGGGAGGCGGTAGAAGGCTTTCTGGGCGGAGCAGCAAGCGGCTGGGAATGGTTGAAGTTGAGTGTTCCCGGGCGACATGGCGGAGGATAAGACTGGAAAGGGCCTTGTGACTCAGGCGAGGGAACACACTTCTTTCCACGCTATGCAAAAGGAAACACGGGAAAAAAATTACCCAAATGACTGCTTTTCCAATTTTCGCTTCTCTTCTGTGGTCTACGTACGTCTCTGGCTAGAAAGTGACTCTGACCTCATGCGACACTAGAGGGCGCCACAGTAAAACGAACCTCAGGGGGCTTAAAGCGCGTCGACTTTGTTTTCCTCCTGCGTTCAGAGAAGAAACTTTTCTCGGGCAGCTAAGTGCTTGCTCTGGTGTAAGAGGATGGGCACTGGCAGTGGGGCCTCAGATGGCTCCCACAGCGATGATATTTTGTAGATGGAAAATTTTGATACAGGTACGGACCCAAGTACTCAAGACAGGACAGAAGAATCTGTGCAGGGGTCGTGCTGGAAACTGTGACATGGGTCCCCCATACCGGGTCCGGCAGAAACAACGCCTGCTTGAGTGTTGTTGGTAGGGTGAGAGTATGGGCGTAATAATCGATGGTTTTCATTTGAACATTTCACCTAAAATATCACAGGGTGTGCTTGAGTGTGACAGTGTTATGTCACAGGGTCACATGCTTATGATTTTGTCATAAAAGATTGTGTAATAAAAAAAAGGGGCGTTCTTTGTGCTGGACTCTGTGTCTGGAAACACACACAGGAGAGGTGGGGGTTGAGCAGTTAGGCTCTTGCTAGAGACGTCGGGATGTGATCTCCTGATGCCATTGCTCCGACCTCACCCCAGCCCTGCCTGGGGTCGGGGGTGGGGCTGGCTGGCCGCCAGCCCTTCCAGCCTTGTCTTTTCATAGCCGTCACTGCCGCGCCCTTCCCTCCAAGGAACCTGTGCCCTCCACCCACGTCGGGGACTCTGCGTCCATGGGAAATGAACGTTAGTGTCCTGGAGTCCCTTAGGCCAGAGGAGCCACATACAGGTTCACGAGTACTTAGTGAATGAAGAGATATAACAGAGTCACAAACGAAGCGTATGGCGATGTCAGGATGAATCGGCTTCCCAGACATCCTGTGGCTCGTGTATTGTCTTTGTAGCCATCGTACCTTTGATAGCCAGATCTTTTTAAATGAAGGGATTAAACACTTCTTTGTCCCCGAGTGCAGAGCCACCTCCTCGGAGCTCCGAGGGGGTCGCCGAGGCGGAGGAGAGCCCGCGGGGCCGGAAACCGGGAGGCTCCGGTGCAGTCCGGTCTTCAACGTAAACTCCCCGAAATTCCCTGAGTGTCAGTTGAATCACTTTTCGAAACTGGAATTTGGTTGATGTGAGGAGCAGTCGTGGTGCAGAGCTTTGGAAATGCCGAGACGATTACGATTATTCACGGACACGCTTCCCAAAGCGTGTCACCACTGAGATGTGTATACGGCAGCGCGGGCGTGGGTGTGGACACACACCTACCCTACCTCAAATCTCAGAAAGTGTATTCTAATATGGGTTAACCTCCATTGCATGGACTCTGACTTCCTTATAACTGTAGTTTTTAGGATAAGAAACAATCTCTGGAATAATTCTAGCGGTTTTGAATACAGACCTCTGATGAAAGTTCATGCCGCCTTAGGGAACAAAGAAAGAACAAAGGGGAGAATTTATTAGGGTATCAAGTGTTACTAGGTTCACCTCCCCCACCTCTTTCTTTTCTTTTCTTTTCTTTTTTAAAGATTTTATTTACTTATTTTTAGAGAGAGAGGAAAGGAGGGAGAGAGAAAGGGAGCGAAACATCGATGGGCTGTCTCTTGCATGCGCCCCAAGCCGGCACCTGGTCTGCAACTCAGGCATGTGCCCTGAGCAGGACTGCGAATGGGAGAGCCTTTCGGTTTGCAGGATGAAGCCCACCTCCTGAGACACACCAGCCAGGGCCTCCTCCCACCCATTCTCCAATGACTGGGCTGCAAAGCAGGGCAGACCGTTGTATCTCGGAGAAGGGTGTGACCTGCTTCCCAGTTCTGGAGACACTGGACTGTGGCGGGGATATAGTCAGCCCCAGCCCTCCCCCCACCTCCTCATGCTGTTCCGCTTTCTGTGGTTTCAGTTACCCATGTTCAACCGTGGTCTAAAAATACTAAAGGAAAAATTCCAGAAAGAAATGATTCCTAAGTTTTAAACGGTGCACTTTTCTAACTAGTGTGACAAAATCCTAGCGGGTCCAGCTGGGGGGTGGGGTGCAAATCATCGCCTTGCTCAGCAGCCAGACTGCTGGTCACTTCCTTGCTGCCTCCGTTTTGGGGTCTGCTGTTGAGTCGTGCAGGGCTTGTGCTCAAGTCACCCGTATTTTACTTCATCGTGGCCCCAAAGCACAAGAGTGGCGATGCTGGCAATTTGGGCATGCCAAAGAGTAGTCAGAAAGCGCTTCCTTGCCGTGAATAGGTGTGCAATAACACGGATAACAGTAGGATAAACATAGTGTGGATGGGGTTTGGCAGCACCCCATCCGAGGTTTCAGGCATCCCCTGGGAGTCTTGGAACATGTCCCCAACAGATAAGGGGAGATTACTGTACTTAATTTTTTTCTTTTCAGTAGAACCTTTATTCTGACATGCACCTTAGGTGGGTTATTAATTTGTATAGTTTTTTCTAGCTTTGATAACATGTACCTGCTATGGCATGTTATCAAAGAACACACTCCGACAGACAGGAAAAGGACACTGGGCCCACACTCTAATTCCTTCAGTACTAATTTAATAAGGGCCTGTGGGTGGAAAACCTCATTCCCGAAGTGTTGCATTGTCTAGGTGGGGGACTGAGGGGGCCCCCCCGAGACATTTCAGGGATGGGACCTCAGGGCTGGGCTTCCCTGTAGGTGATCAGGGAACTTGCAAAGGCCAGGAGGAAAGTGACAATTAACATGACAAAAATGATCAACGAGAATCTGAGGACTTCATTAAGGGCAAGTATGAAAACCTTTTGGGGTTGTAGAATAAGCTGTAGCCCTGAATGACGTAGCTCAGTGGATTGAGTGTGGGCTGCAAACCATAGCATCGCAGGTTCGATTCCCAGTCAGGGCACAAGCCTGGGTTGCAGGCCACGGCCCCCAGCAACCGCACATTGATGTTTCTCTCTCTCTTTCTTTCTCCCTCCCTTCCTTCTCTAAAAATAAATAAATAAATAAATCTTAAAAAATAGTCCAATCTTTAAAAAAGAATAAGCTGTAAAACAAACACCGAGTTTCCAGTTCAGTAATGTAAAACAGATTTTGAATTACTTGTGTGTTGAATACTTACTGTTTTTAGCTTCCAAGGCCCCTGAAGGCCTTCATCTGGCCCTGTACGTGGTTCAAGAAGACTAGGAACCCCTTTGGGGGGGATTGAGGGGTATCACACCTGGTGTCACCTGCAACAATGGTCTCTCACTTTTGCAGATCTTTTCCCCACTTTTGTCCTCACTTCTTCACCATGACCTTGGAGGAAGACAGAGACTCGTGTGCAGTTTCACAGTGAGGAAATTGGAGGTGGTACAGACCTGTCTAGGCTGGTGTCGAAAGGTCAAGCAGGGCTCGACATGAAGGCTAGGTCTGCATGCTAGTCCTGTCTCTTTCCATCCCCCTTGGCCACGACTTCATGATTCTATGCTTTAGGAATTCTGGCTGGCTGTTTTAAAATCTATTTTCTTTTTCTGCCAGTAGTTGTATTTGAAGGCAACTTTGGGAGATTTATGACCTGATAGGGAGTGAAGAAAGATTCTAAGAGAGATTTAAACGTACTTACAAATGTAGATAACATCCATGAGGCTTTAACAATTACAGAAAACCTTAGGGATTGTTTTTAAAAGCAGAGCAAAGCGTATGTGATACGTTCTTGGAAGAGAAATGGGACGCATCTCATCATTTATTCTCTCTGAGCTTTATTTTCCTTTTTTTTTTTTTTTAACAATAAGAGGCTTAGACTGTCATTCCCCTAGACCTTTCCAGTTCTATCAGGCTCTGATGCAAAGATCTACTTTCATGTGCTAGTGTGATTTGCACGCTCTATACAAATATCTATAAAATCCTGTATTAATGTCCAAGAGCTGCCACAACCGTGTACCCAAACTAGGCACCTTAAAGCAACAGAGATTTGTTTTTTCATAGCTCTGGAGGATAGAAGTTCAAAATCAGAGGGCTGGCATGGCCATGCTCCCTCCGAAGGCTCCAGGGAGGAATCCTTCCTTGCCTCTCTCTGGCCTCTGCTGGCTCGCGGCAGCGCTTGGCTTGCAGCCACGTCACCCCCGTCTCTGCCTCCATCTTCACGTGAACATCTTCCCTGGATATTCTGTGTCTTCTCCTCTTTGTTTAGGGATAGAGTTCATATTGGATTTAGGGCCGTTCCTAATCTAGTGGACTTTATATGAATTAAACTAATTACATATGCACAGACCTCATTTCCAAATAAAGTCTTGTCCTGAGGGTCCAGGTGGATGTGAATTTTGGGGGAGACACTATTAAACTCACTACAAACCAAAATAAGTAAAAATTCATTTACTTACTCAACGGCATCTGTGTAGTGTTGGTTACCTGTCAGACACGGGGGGACATGGTCTTCCTTGCCCTCCCAGAGTGTCTAGCCCCATGTCGAAAGCAGACAGGTAAAGAAGCAATCACACAGGGTGTGACATGCACTGGACAGCCAGGCAGAGTCCAAGCCTTCGGTGAGAAGTTTCACAGAAAGCTAGCCACCAGCTTCAATGCCTAGTTTCCTGACTGAGATCATAGAGTGAGCCTACGTTTCTTTTGCATTAGGCACCTTGTTTCTCCTTTGCGTGTGTCAGGAAGGCTTTGGTTATAACGTCATTGTCATCATTGTCACCGCCACCATAGTCTTCCCATTGCAACTCTGTGATGATTTTTAATACTCACCAACCTCAGTTCCCGTCAGAGCGCAGGTTCTGGGTTATTAAGAGCTTCATTGTACAAACGACACTAGAGACACTCTTGACTGTTCATTAATCATCAGTGGAGCTGGGGGTGGAGGGAGAAAAGGAGGTTCTGCTGCTTCCCGGACAGCAGAGGGTTTGTTGTGTTGAAAAGGTCTTCTGTTTACCCAACCCCCTGAGGTTTCCTTTTGGGATGTTGTGATTTGCTCCATCTGTGATACAGAAGGGTCCTGAGATGCTGTTTATCCCACCATTGCAGTTGCGGTCGGATGTCGAGATGAGGCGATGAGACATTGAGGAAGGGAAAGGACGTGTTCTGGCCCAAGGCCAGACCCAGAGGTCTCGATTCCCAGCCCCAATGTCTGGTCCCTGCTTCTAGGTCGCCTCTCCAAGGCTTCGCCTCTCCTTTTCGCACAGCAAATGAGATGGGGATGAGTGACTCCAAGTAGGGAGATACTGATTATAGTCATTCTGCAGTTCCCTTTGTGCTCAGGGACAATTTTTAGAAACCTGAGCAATGTCACACATTGTTGGTTAGAGCCAGTGTCAGACACCATGCGATTAGGAAGTCACTAAGCAAGGCCCAGGCGTAGTCTAAGGGGCTCAGTTCCACCTTAGCGCCACAGGCATTTACCTGCTGAATGCTGCCATGTTTGAGGCAGGTGAAGATTTATGATAATACAATGGGTGCATTGTCAACCGACCCTCCCAGTTGCTTAGAAACTAAGCTGCTACAAGGATGTTATGGTGCAGACTCACCCAGCCACCGAGGTGAGGAAGTGAGTTCTTAGAAATGTTTTGGCAGATGCCTCTGTCGCTGTGCTTTGAGGACTTCCCCAGTTCATGTGGAAAGGGAAACCCAGATCTGAGAGAAATCTTCCCCTCGATGCTACAAAAAATTGGTTGCATTTGGTCAATCACACAATTTTGCGGGCGTGCTCATGTCACAGGGATGCTTTGGGGTCATCTGGTTGTTCACGCAAAGGCCTGAGATGCCTCTTGGGAATCTGTTCATTGCTAAGGAATTGGGACAATGACGCCGCAGTCCTTGTTCTCTGAGAGAGAGAGGACGGGGTGGGCGAATAGTGTCCTCTCTGTGGGACAGCCATTGCTGACTTTGACAAGAAGAGTGGAAGAGTTTAGAGGGGGGAGGCTATGCTAGGATGTCATGGGGACCATGCAGTGGAGAAGACAATGACGGCTAAGGGAGAGCTCATAGCACAAAGGTGTTGGCGGCCGTGGAGAAGGGTGGGGAAGGAGAAAGATGAAAATTTGGGATGATAATTGAAATTCCTTTTCTTTGTGTTCATTAAATC
Source organism: Phyllostomus hastatus (assembly GCF_019186645.2). Lineage (NCBI taxonomy): Eukaryota > Metazoa > Chordata > Mammalia > Chiroptera > Phyllostomidae > Phyllostomus > Phyllostomus hastatus. The sequence continues at coordinate 5,207,195 of NW_025333833.1, read as the reverse complement.
CCCAAAGACTCTTTTATTCAGTGAGGTTCTCAAGCCACACGTCTTTGTTTTGAAGACATTCCACTTGTGGGAAAGGTTTCTCTGAATATGGAAGGCTCCTTGGGCAGAGGACTGGTTTTTGCCTGTTCTTCCTGGTACCGCCTCTGCGTGGGGCTCCGAGGTTCCCTGAGCAGAAGTGAAGGCCTTCTTCTCGGTAAGGAGTCTGCTTCTGCTGAGCACACGCTGACTTCCCCAGGACGAGACTCTCGCTTCCCTGCCTCTTGTGATGGCTGCGTAAAGAAAATTCCACCTTCCCTCAGAGGCTCCGGGAGATGCACCCTGAGAGCTTGTGGGGTGTGCTCTTATGATCTCGCAAGTCTCTTCTGATTGACATGGCGCCCAAGGTGGGGGAGGCGACCTTCACACCCCAGCGGAGGTGGCATGGTGAACTGGGGGGTCCCCAACACAGATCTGCTTTCCCTCCCCCCACTCCTCTCACCCCCGCCCTACCCCACTCCCACCTGAGACATTGACGCTGCGGCCGGGTACCAAGCGAGGAAGGGCAGGCAAGGCCCACAGAGCGAATGCGGAGTCCGTGTCCTGGTGTCATGCTTATTGAGGCTCCTTCCCTCCTGCCTGTGATCCATCGCTCCAGGACAAATGTCAAGCGAGTGTAAGGATGGCAGCCTCATGCCACATCCCACCAAGTCAGAATTAGAAACTGTCTCCAAAGGCGAGCTCTTGGAACAAGCGCCGCCCTTTTGGGGGAACACGGTGCAGGCTGCTGCCCATACGCTGTGCTCAGACAGCTCAGTGGGCGAGGTGCTGAGAGAGGCCAGAAGAGGACCTGCGTCTGTCTCTTCCTCGCAGCGCCTGCGTGCTGCCTGCATGCCACCTGCCCTGTGCTTGTGCATGGGCCTGCCTCCCCGGGTCCGGCAAGTGGCACCCAAACGGAGCCTGGCTGCAGGTTTTTCCAAACTGCACCACAGAGGCCGCCTCCTGGGGCTGGCCGAGGAGATCTTTTCCCGAGAACCTCTGCGGTATTTTGAGATACATCCGAATATTGTGACAATTATCTCAAACACAATATTTTAATTGTGTTCGGTATTGATGGAAATAATTCACATCAACCCTGGACCCGCAGACAAATACTTTCGTAAGGGTAAATATCAGAAGATATCTATTTTACCCACGCACACAAAGACGTGGTTGTCTTTTCTAGCACGCAAAGCAAAATCCTCGGATCTTCTGCAGACACTAGGAAAATGGAAAATATCGACGGTCAGTCGGACTGCTGCGGATCTGCACACCAGAAGCGTGGTCCCGGACTTTGAGCGAGAGGGTCTCGGAAGCACACGTGCCTGAGGAGTCATCTTCTAATTGAACCTTGCGTTTTCCAGATGAAGAAATGGGGGCCCACGGAAGGGAAGGGGTTCAGCTCCAGCCCTCCATCCCAGTACGATTTTCTTCCTGGCACACAAGCACCGCCCCCTTCCCCCGACTCCATCCCAGTTCAGAGCGAGGAGGAAGCAGGAGGAAGGTGTTGTCAGTATTCCGTTCCCAGGGCCGCTGCAGCACCCAGCTGGGAGGAGAGGAGAAGTTGGGGCAGACAGCAGGTCGGCCGGCGGTGTTCTCACCGCGACCTCACCAGGAGAGGGCAGAGGGACAGCCCAGAGTTCCAGTTTCCCTCCTGGGGTTGAGGTCATAAGTGAAGCCGAGGGAACAGGAACGACAGAGTCCCCGCACACGGAGGGACATTCTCGTTGCCTGGAACAAAGGAAGCGAGTATTTTCGAGAGCTCACCATGCACCGGGGCGACCGCTCGGTGCTTTCGAGTGTGTTCTCTGATTGCAACTGCGCAGTCACCTCCTGGGGATATCCCGATGGCAGGGGCCCTCGCTGTGGCAGACACAGGAGCTAAAGCTCAGGGATGGCATACAATGTTTCCGAATTCGCAAAACCAGAGGAGCCCCAGTTCGAACCAAGTGTGACCCTCAAGCCGACATACACCCTCGGTCTTGTCTTTCCGGGCTCCGAGCGAGGACAAAGACATTAGAGCAAATGGTTGGCGAGGGCATGAGACAGAGGAAGGGTATGTGTGGCAGTCAAGTTTGATCAGGAGGTGGGAGCCAGGCCAGGGGGGGCCTTGAATGGGGTGCTGTGGGGGTGTTTCCGGGCGGTGGGGGAGTCAGCGTGAAGTCACCGGGTATGCGGGCTGAGGGGGAAGGTGCGGAGGGGCCGGGAGCAAGAGGAAGGGCCGCCGAGGTGGTTTCACAATAGTGTCTGGACTCCACGGGACCGACGCTGGAGATTTCTGGGAATGCGCCCGTTTCCGACACCGGCTGACCTCCGGGAGAAGGAACAGAAAGCCTCGGGCTGGAGTTCCAGTAGCTCCACCGAGAGAGGAAGTCACGTGTGCCTTCCTGGCAGCCTCTTGGCATCTGGGTGTCAGAGGACGTCCCCTGGGTCACTACCACCCTTACGTTGTCAGGGCGCTTCAGAACGACGGGAGCGGTCTTTACATTGCAGAAACTGTTTGGAGATTTTGCTTCAGTCCTATGGTCCGATCACGAGGGCTTGGAGATCAGAGGGCTTGACATCAGCCTGGGGACGAGAAGGTCTCCTTTTTATTTCTCTTGTATTAACATTGGCTTGGGGCTGCAGCTGCAGAAACCTGGATCATGAGTTAGTGCTGGAAGGGATGCCTTGATCTTCCAGTAATTGTTAAAAGATGAGAAGACTGATGTCTCGAGCAGTCAGGAAACTTGCCTAAGATGACATCACTCCTGCCTGGCCGGGTTAGAACGCAGGTCACCGCTAGCCAAGCCCTGCGCTCTCCGACTGGAACGAGGTGGCCACACACGCTGCTGCGACCGACTTGCTCGGAGAGCAGCGGGGCGTTTATTTGCGCCGGGGATTGGGGTGATAGGGTACAATGCCTTCTAAGGGGCCTTCTTCCAGAACACTGCCCCAAGGACACCCATTGGGCCCCAACACGCAGTTCAGAAAGGGGAGAGAGCCAAAGGCTTATCATCTCAAGCCACCCCGAGTGAACACCTCGCCGCATGGGCTCCTCCCTGAGCTGGCAGGGCTCCAGGCGTCTCTCCTTCCGCCCCCGCCACCTCCGGGTTTCAGCGTGGTAAGGCTTGTGCTCCGATTCCCTCGGGAAGCAGGGGATTCCTCACGCCTGTGGGCAGTCGCCAGAGGAATCCACTCGACTGCAGCTACTGGTGCGCGCCAGGGAGTGGGAGGCGGGGATTCCGCGCCCCAGGGCAAGAAAACAAAGTCCTCGGCAGGCCTCCCTCGCCTCCCTCCCGTCCGGACATCCAGCCAAACCACGTCCCGTGGAAAGAGCTGTTGCTCTTGGGAGGAACAGGAGGTAGAATTTTATTTCCATGTCCTTCTTCAGTAGGTGACCGAAGCATGTGGCGCAAAATTTTTAAAAAATGTAACAGAGCAGACCGTGAAAAGTGGGGGTCCTTCCTGGTCCTGACCTGAGGATTTCCATTCTTTTCTCCAGGGGTGACATTTGTGAGCAGCGTTTTGTGTCTCCGTTCAGATAGATTCAGCGCCCACGCCGGCATCGCTTTTATTTTGTTAATACATAGTAATGTACTTCGTGCATAATCCCGCCTTTTGTTTTCTTTCCCTTTATATATTTCGGAGTTCGCTCCTTATTGAATCTGTTTGTTCTTTTCACTGTCAATTAACTGCAACACTTTATCCAGCAGACTTCCTCTCTTCCTGCTTGCTGGGGAATACTCTCTGGGTTCAAGTTCGATTTTTTCCAAGCTGTTAAAGAGAAGGGGAAAACCCAACATTAAAAAAAGCTACACTTGCATGCTCTGAACTCTGAAGGGTTAGGTCAGTTTTTATGGCCTGTGCGCCCTGAATATAAAACGCCTTGACTCCTGCGTTACAGTCGGGAGCCACTCCCAGGGCATTCTGGGAGTCTGTGGCCACGGTGGACTGATTGGTCCCACGAGGGGATGGATCTGTGCAACTGAGTGAGTTTCTTGACGAGGTGACTATCAAATGCTCTGGTATCCAAAACGGGAAGTTGGGACTCAGTGAGCCAAAACCATGTGCCAAAGGAAAGTTGGGCAGGGACCAGCACAGACCTTAGCTGCTCGCACGCACGGAACAACAGAACACTCCTGACTTATCTCAAGAACCATGACAGAGAAGCCGGGGGCGGGTTGGGGGCACCCAGGAGGCAGCCTGGGTCTAATCTTCATGGAAAACACCAAGTCTTTGGCAAGTTGCCCCCTCTCTAGGCTACTACACCCCTGTGTCATAGAACATGACTTGTCGATTCCGTTCGTTCACTATTTTATTTTCCTAAAAGCATGTCCTTTTTCCTCCTTCAGGTGCCACCTCAGTATCCTCCAGTTCAAAGGATCAGAGCACAATTTACCAGTAAGTACTGTTGAAAGTTTACTTTTTTAAAAGAATCTCCTCTCCAGCCCCTTCACTTCCTCCACAACCCAGCGTCTCACCCTTTCTCAGGGAAGCATTACAGCCTGGAATTGCTGGACCCTGCATGTTGTGCTTGTTGGGGACAAAGAAGGTGTAGAAAGGAAAAAAAGGGGGAGTCCTTAGTTACCAAATCTGCTTGCCACTGTATGAATGAATTCTTGTAGCTGCCTCACTAATCCTTCCAGGAACCATCTGGGTAAGAATTATTCTTATTTTTTAGGTAAGGAAACTAAGGCTTTACTTCTTACAAGATGGTCTGTGGGACACACCATTTCCAGTATAGGACAAGGTTTTTACCTTAATGAGAGCTGGGACCCAGCTCTCACTAACTACTGGGAGGGCGTCGCTTAGTCCACGATTAACACCAGGACGCCCACCGGTAGTTTCCTCAAGGCTCTTCATTGGTTTCTACGTTCTCCTGAGCCCGAGGAACGTGTATCTTGCCCTCCGTGAGTGGTCTTCCTCTTCAATTCCAAGCATGCCCCGCGGGCCTGCTACAAAGCAAGAATGACTGAGTTGTGTCCAGCACTGGGGACACGAGCCACAGTGGGGACTCTGAGATGTGGCTGCTCAGCCATGACGGAGCTGATGGAAGAGAAAAGAGATTTAGACTTTTTGGCTTACACTTGGAATGAATGGCTCCACACAAGGTTACCAAAGTCATTACTCTGCATCCTCCTCTTCCTCCTCCTCTTCCTTTTCCTTCTCTGGTGGAAACAGTTCTTCCCAAGGCGCATTCCAGGGGAAACTAGCAACACAAAGTTGAAGGGAGAAGCAGGCCTGTGTTCCCGAGTGCTGTCTCCTTCTTCTTACTGAGCAGACTCTGAGCTCACCGACATTCTGCACACGGCAGCATGATTCAGCTTTAGTGGCTGCTGGCAAAGGACACTCGGTTCTGTTTAGAAGTCCAGTGCCCCTGGTGTGTGAAACATGTGCATTTCACAGTCAGATGGAGAGAGAATAGGAAGAGCTCGAAGCCATGACTTTGCATGGAGAGGGTGCACGGGACCTGGCAAGTGGCCCTCCCACCCCCTTTTGCTCTCAGAGCCACTGAGCAAGAAAGAAAACCCTGAAGTTGCCAGTCCCTCCTGGTTTTGAAAATCTGGAGCACCTGCAAGCTCCATTTCTTGCCACAGGTCTGTTGCAACGACTACCAATTGCTTTAATTCCTCGGCTCTTGAATCCCAGCCCCATCGGGAACCCTCTCAGGTACTAGCCCTAGCTGTGCCCTCCTCCATTCCACAGACAAAGCATGGTGCTCGCTTCCTCTCATCCTCCTCAAAATCTCTCCCTATTGCTGTCTCCTCATATGTTTCTAGACATGCTGGAAGGTTGTTGTCCAAAGCTGTGCTAAGGAATCATTCTTTGTTCCTTCTTCTTTTTGTCTTACCCTCCTTAGGCTGTGACAGTGACCAAGGTTGCCTCCTCACATCCCCAGGCGAGGAGACCATGACGGTGCAAGACAACTCAATCCCCATCAAATGTGATGGGTTTTATCTCATCTCCATAAAGGGCTACTTCTCCCAGGAGATCAACCTCAACCTTTATTACCGGAGAAACCTGGAATCCCTCTTCTCCCTGAGCAAAGTCACATTCGTCAACTCTGTCACCGTGGCCTTTCTGGCTTACAAGGACAAAGTCTACTTGAATGTGACCACCCACAATACCTCGTATGAAGACATCCAGGTGAATGGCGGGGAGTTAATTCTCATTCACCAAAATCCTGGGGGATTCTGTGCCGAATGAGGACCTGACGCCCACATGGAGGCCAGTGCCGAGCATACATGCCACACGGAGGGTGGGCAGGACACCGACTCTTCCTTGGGAGTGGAGGAGTCGTGCCAGCTCAGCCCCATCTACGGCCACACAGGATGTGACCGGAAGATCCCCCCACCCCTACTCAGGGATATTTAAGACTTATTTTATGTATCATTTAACTTTATTTATCCTCATATCTACCAAACGACTCAGCCCTCCTCCCCCACACGTGCCTCACGCCTCCCAGGTGCCTCCCAGGTGCCTCCCAGGTGCCTCTGTGGGATGCGAAAGTAGGTGCCTCCCCCCGAAGACGCACTGTTTCCACTGGGCAGGAAACCGTCGTAATAAACTTGCTGTATTGACAAAAACACTGGACTACCATTTGCTAGACACTTGACACCTGGCACTGTCAACACGTGGAGGACCCGGGAGGGGGGCGATGAGTCTGCCGAAGAGAGTGTGGACCTCCTCCTGATAGCCGGGGCTGCCTCTCCAGCGTGGAGTTGGGTGCAGTTTGATCGTTGCCTGAATGCCTCTTGTTTGGTGAAGTTCAGAAGGAAAGTCACCTTGCGAGCAGCTGTCCGGACTTGGTGGAGAGAGGCAGCTAAGGCTGACTCCGTGCCCTGCCTGGGCTTGCTTTCTTTACCACTCCCCCAGTCGCCAAATGTTCTAAATAGAAATTCTCTCTCAAAAGCCCACCCCGGTGATGTGATACGGGGAAAAATCAAATCGGCCATTAAGGAAAACCAAGGAAAAGCACTCTCTAACCCAGGAGAGTGAGAGGGTTTGCTGGAGTGCACGGGAGAACCGTGAACCTGGAACTCTCAGGGGAAAAGTCAGTAAGACTCGAAGCAGCCTGGGGAGGAAATCACGCTCTTTGCCACAGTTTGCCAGAGGAGCACGGATGTGTCCTCCTCCTTATGCTGACAAACACTCACCCCCATGCCTTGTACACGCACACACCACATGGCTAGTTTCACAGATGAAGCAATTCCATGATCACATGCAAAGTCATGTCAAAGACACGGAGCGCACCCTGTTTCTTATGAAAAACAATAATCTCTATGTAGAAACACCCTGGTATCCCAGCGATACCTGAAACTAGAGGGGCCCATCATCAGCCAACCCCTTAATGTTTCACTGAAATGCTCCTCTTGATCAGGCTGCCAGCATAGTAGACAGTGGGATTTTTCATAAGTCAAATTTCACGTTATTGTGTAGGTTCTCAAATTCTGGCCAATATTTTATTTTTTAACAGGAGCCAGTGTTTCCCTGCCATTTTAAATACAGTGCACAAAATGCCGCAGACTTTCTCTGGGTGGTTCTGCGTCCTCCCCGTCGCTGTCCTGTGCTGCAAGGCAGTGACATCTCCAGGCTGTTCAGAAAGGTGGCAGGCAGTTTGGCCCTGCGCTAGATGGTCTCGCTCAGGTTTCATTACTTTTATGTCTGCTCAGCGTAGCTTTCCATCTCATCTGAAAGTATCTATTTCCAAGGATCTTCCCACCTTTCTATCTTAGTCTGTTGTGGGACATAAATAAGTGCTCAGTAAAAAGAAAAAGGTAACTAAGAGAAATTGTGCCTAAAGGTAGGAGTGATCAAGTTCTAGATGGTGGCCAAGGCCTCACGTAATCCTAACCATGACCATAGGTAGACATTTAGGGAGGGCCTACTGTGGACTGGGCATCAGGATAAATGGTTTACGCGAACCATGCTGAGCAAGATGCTCCGTAAATCTGTCTCGACTACTCAGAGGAGCTATGTGTGTAGACACGCACACACAGGAGCATGTTGACTACGGTCGGCAAAGCTGATATTACTCATTGAGTGTTATCTCATAAGTAAACGTTTATGACTGTAGATAATATTTAAGAAAATGTATGTTTACTTTGTTACGTTTGGAACTTCTGACTGTATTTCACCTGCACACGCACATTCCAGGCCTACACACAATTGTTCTGGCGGGTGTTTGCCGTTGGTGTCATGGCCTCTACCCACAGGTGCCTGCTCCCTGTGGGCACACCTGGCCTGCTCGTTCCTCGCTGGCCTCCTTCAGCCACGCAGGGATGTTCTGCCATGGAGCAAACTCACCCCCCCCCACCTCCTCTCCTTCAAAACAGGCATGTCCCCTTTGAGTCATTCCTTCAGGGGGACAATGAGCTCTTCTCTGGACACAGCAGAGTTCTGTGGAAATAGAACTGAATTGAGAAGTCAGGAGACTGGAATTCTAGTTTGACTCAGTCACTAACTAGCCAAATGACTCTGGGCAAAGGATTTCCCATTTCTCAACCCTGCTTTCCGCCCTGGTTAAGCTATCACTTTAGAATCTTAATGCTCATAGGCAACCGTGAAAGTGCATGCTGAGTGTCCGTGTACTGGTTGCTGTGAGTCCACATATATGTAACCTCTTTTACTATATGTTCCCCTTGCACCCCCTTGGACAAGCTAGCAGTCTTTCCTCAGCCTTCTCGGTGAGTCCTTCAAGACCGGTTATCAATTGTTACATAGTGACTTCCTCCTTAGGGAATGACATAAGGGATCTAATCTTGATCTAAGTCATAATTTGTTCTTGAACATACTGGGCAGGTCCCCTATTTTAAGTCCTGGTTTTGTATTTAGTACTTTCTTGACTCTCAGAGAGTATTAATATTGATATTAATAATATAGCTAATAATAATATTCATATTTACATGGAAACAAATAAAAGGTCTCAGAATTCAGTACTGGTTAACGTGTTGGAGTCTTTATTGATCCTTCTCTCCCTTTCCTGGTCACGCTTGGCTGACTCCCTGATGGGGGGAACCTGGGGCAAGTGTTCTGGTTGCCTCTCTGCCTCTTGTTTCAGCCGCCGGAGCTAGGCCCAGTGAGTGGTTAAGGTCAAACTCCATCTTTGCTTCTGAAAAGACACTCATGTGCTGGAAGTCCTCAGGGCGCCTCTTCATGGTCCAAGAGACTGTTCTGATCCAAATGGAATCCTACATCACTCTGTTCTTTCCCTCAGGACTTCTGGCCTGATTTTTTAAACCTGGAATGATTTCTGTGGGTATTATGTCCCCTCTCCTCAGCAGAAATTACATCTGCAGTCTCAAGAAGAGGTCGCAGTTCCTGATGGATTTGTGTGCAGTCAGCCACCGTGATTCCTGTACCACCCACGATGGTGTTGACCCTTCTCTCCCCCAGGAGATGCTCCTATCCCTGCTTCTTTGACCTCAGCCCTTTCTGGTTTTCTTTTCCCTGCCTTTGCTCATCTCTTTCACCCCTCCCCTTTCTCTGCCCCTACCTCACCTTGTTGGTTTTATTTTTTTTAGATTTTATTTGTTTTTAGAGGGAGGGGAAAGGAGAGAGGGACAGAAATGTCAATGTGTAGTTGCCTCTTGAGTGCCCCCCACTGGGGACCTGGCCTGCAACTCAGGCATGTGCCCTGACTGGGAATCGAACTGGCGGCCCTTTGGTCCTCAGTCCATGCTCAATTCACTGAGCTACATCAGTCAGGGTGCCCCCCACCCCACCTTTAACACTGCATTCTTCAAGGTTCCACCCTCAGCCCTCTTCTTCTCTACAGTCTGGTGGCCAGCAATCCACAATCCAACCTATGCATGCATTCAGTTTGTTTGTTAAGTTGAATAGAGTTGCCAATATTTAAACATTGGGAAATATCTGGTTTCTTTTGATGAAACAAAATAGGAGACCCAGCGATTCTGGGCTGGATTTTGGAATGGCAGCAATCAACTCAAGCAGAGTAGCAGCCACCCTCTTTGGAAAGACTGTGCACTCTCCCCTTCCCCAGAGGTACCCTATTCATATGATGTGCTTAGACTGGCCCATTTCACTCATTTGCTACATTTGAGTTCTAGGCATTTGAGTTGTGACCTTTGCTCTACACACTTGCCCATTTCATGGACTTTCTTATGCCTTCAACCACTGCTCATACGCCGATGATATCTAAAACCATTCTCCAGTACAGATGTCCTCCACTCTGGGGTCACACTTACTGCAGTCACCTGGGTTGTTAGCAATAAAATGCCACTTACTGATTACTTATGACATGTCAGGCATCATAGTAGTCACTTTATATGCATCGTTTAATAGTATCTTCCTAAAAACTCTTTCAGGTGAGTGTTATTATTCCTATATTTTGCATGAGAACACCTGAGAGTCTTAGAGGGAAAGTAATTTGCCCAAAGGCATGCAGCTAGTAAGTGGTGGAGCCCAGGTTCAAGACCAGGGGTAGCTGAAACCAAAGACCATGCTCTTACCCATGGGTAGCCTGTCTCTGGGAAGCTCCAGGTGGATGCAGGAAGGACTCAGCACAGGATGCTCGCACAGACGGTCTTCTTCCTCACTGAGCCCATCTATCCCCCTGGTGCATGATGTTGGTTAGAGGCATCACAATCATGCCAGAAGCCAGAAGTCCCAGTGTCACCCTACTTTCTCAGTCTTTCTGTCCCCGCCTATGTGCCTGTGGACACTGCCTTCTTCTCATTAACTCTTTGTATTTCAGACATTGCGGTAATCTTCCACCAAGCCTATATGCCTTAGTGAGTCCTGGTTAGATTTAGAAGATGATAGACCCTAGGTCAAGGAATGAGTGAAAGGGACAACCAAAGTGGAGCAGGGTGCCACTGTGGAAAGACCATGGTGTGCGGAGCCTAGCTTTAAATCCTGACTCTGTTGTTTATGAGCTGGGTGACCCTGGCAAGTGTTTCTTTTCCCTTTTTTAAAAGCCACTCTAAATCTTACCTTCCTTATCCGTAAAGTGGGGGCATTAATATATACCTTCTGGGTTATTGTGAACATAAGAGTACCTAGTATATTGCCTGAAGCATAGTTGGTCTTAATACTAAATAATGATTAATTTACAAAAGTCACTCCACAAAGCAGAAGATAGGTGCCAAATGAATAACAGAACTATGGGGATGTGGGGGTGCAGAGAACACTGAGGCCTGATGGAAGAGCTTGGCAGGACTCCGACTGCGGAAGGAGAGGGAAGGAGAATGTAGCAGAGGAAGAACAGCATACATAAGGACTGATGGGTAGGAATCCTCAAGGTTTTTTCTGCAGCCGAAGAGCTACCACTTGGTTACGGCACTCACTCTCTTCCCATGACCTGAGCACATTCTGTTTCTTAAGACAGGAATTTGTGCATGGTCATGGTTGGTCTTAAGAATTAATGGGCATTTTGAGGACGACATATTGGACGCATCAGAGACACGGTTAAGAATTTCTGGGTCATGTCCTGCAAAGGAAGACGCTAAAGATTTTTGAATGAGAATTTATCATGATTTGAGGAAAGAGACGAAGTTCAATATCCCTTTTCATTTTGACCCAATTCATATGAATACTTTACTGTTTGCCTATTGAATCAAAGCTTAGAATGACTTTTACTAGAAGAAAATAAGGACTTCCAGCCAAGATGGAGGCATATGTAGGTAGACACACTATGCTTCATTGCACAACCAAAAGAAGGACAACAATAAATTTAAAAACAAAAAAAAACCCAACCAGAACTGACAGAAAATCAAACTGTATAGAAGTCCAACAACTAAGGCATTAAAGAAGAAACATTTATCCGGGAGGAGGGGCAGAGACAGGCATCCGGGTAGAGAGGACTTGCAGCAAGGTGGTGGCTGGAGAACTGGGAGAGGTGAGGAGGCAGCTGGAAGAGCGGGCGGTCCCACATTCACGTGCCGATAAACCAGGAGGAACACCTGGGGAGTAAGACAGATGGTGCAACCCAGGGTCCCAGCTCAGGGAAATAAAGCCTCAAACCTCCTATTGAAAACACCTGTGGGGATTGAGGTGGCAGCAGGAGAAACTCCCAGCCACACAGGAGAGTTCGTTGGAGAGACTCACAGGGTCTTAGAACGTATGCAAGCCCACCCACCCGGGAATCAGCATCAGACGGGCCCAGTTTGCTTGTGGGTAGCAGGGAAAGTGACTGAAAACCAGCAGAGAGTACAGCAAGCAGCACTGTTCCCTCTTGGACCCACATATAGCGCCGCAATGCAGTGATATGGGTTGCCCCACCCTGGTGAATACCTAAGGCTCCACCACTTACTACGTAACAGGTGCTCTGAGACAAAAAAAAATGGCCCAAATGAAAGAACAGATCAAAGTTCCAGAAAAAAATACAACTAAGTGACAAAGAGATAGCCAACCTATCAGATGCACAGTTCAAAACACTGGTGATCAGGATGCTCACAGAATTGGTTGAATATGGTCACAAATTAGAGGAAAAAATGAAGGCTATGAAAAGTGAAATAAAGGAAAATGTACAGGGAACTGATAGTGATGGGAAGGAAACTGGGATTCAAATCAATGGTTTGGAGCAGAAGGAAGAAATAAACAGTCAACCAGAACAGAATGAAGAAATAAGAATTCAAAAAAATTAGGAGAGGCCTAGGAACCTCCAGGACATCTTTACATGTTCCAACATCTGAGTCATAGGTGTGTCAGAAGGACAAGAGGAAAAGCAAAACATTGAAAACTTATTTGAAAACATGATGAAGGAGAACTTTCCCAATCTGGCAAAGGAAATAGACTTCTAGGAAGTCCAGGAAGCTCAGAAAGCCCCAAAGAAGTTGGACCTAAGGAGGCACGCACCAAGGCACATCATAATTTCATTAGCCAAGATTAAAGATAAGGAGAGAATCCTAAAAACAGCAAGGGAAAAGGAGACAGTTACCTACAAAGGAGTGCCCATAAGACTGCCAGCTGGTTTCTCAAAAGAAACCTTGCAGGCAAGAAAGGGCTGGAAAGAAGTATTCTCAGTCATGGAAGGCAAGGACCTACATCCAAGATTACTCTATCCAGCAAAACTGTCATTTAGAATGGAAGGACAGATAGAGTGCTTCCCAGATAAGGTCAAATTAAAGGAGTTCATCATCACCCAGCCCTTATTATATGAAATGTTAAAGGGACTTATATAAGAAAAAGAAGATTAAAAATATGAACAGTAAAATGACAACAAATTCACAGTTATTAACAACTGAACTTAAAATAAAACCAAAAACAAATTAAGCAAACAACTAGAACTGGAACAGAATCACAGAAATGGAGATCACATGGAGGGTTATCAGTGGGGGAGTGGGAGGGGGAGAGAAGGGGAAAAGGTACAGAGAATAAGTAGCATAAATGGTAGAAAATAGACAGGGGGAGGTTCAGAATAGTATGGGAAATGTAGAAGCCAAAGAACTTATATGTATGACCCATGAACATGAACTAAAGGGGAGGAAATAGGGGTGGGAGGGGGTGTTCAGGGCAGAGGGGAATAAAGGGGGGGGGGAAATGGGACAACTGTAATAGCATAATCAATGAAATATATTTAAAAAAGAAGAAAATAAGAAAAAGGAATATCATAGGAGCTAAGCTTTTGATGCTTTGGGGAAAAGATATACAGAGAGCTTCTTATTATTAAATTCAGAGTAAATGTTTAATAAAGACCCTACTGGGTGGTTTTTAAAATAGTAATATATATTTTCTAAAGATTGAAAAAGGTGGGACAACTGTAACTGAACAACAACAATGAAAGAAGTTACAACCCCAAAAAAGATTTTATCTGATTATTTTTAGAGCGAAGGAAAGGGAGGGAGAAAGAGAGGGAGAGAAACATCGATGTGTGAGAGACACATCGATTGGTTGCCTCTTGCACACCCCCAACTGGGGACCTGGCTGGCAACCTAGGCATGTACCCTGACTGGGAATCGACCCAGAGACCTTTCAGTTGGCAGGCTGGTGCTCTCTCCACTGAGCCACACCAGCCAGGACTAAAATAGTAGTATTTTAAAATATCAACTTGAGATGTTATGAAGACTAAAAAAATTAATCCCTGAAAACTTCAATTACTCTGCACATTTATTGATTTCTTTAGGATTTGAATATATCCTGTTTCTAAAATGAAGTTTTTGGCAGTGCTTTGGAATTGCCTATCTATCTGTCCATGACTCACCTACCTACCCATCCATGAATTTCTTTTCCCTGCAGTAGTATTCATCACACAGTATGTGTTGGGGCCTGGAACCTTCCACAGTAATGTCCCTGGTAACGAGCCATCGCGCCTGTTACAGTCACTCATTCAATCCACAGTCCATGGGATTGAGCCACGGAAGGGCATTGTTAAACTTTAAACATAAATATTACTTAGGAGAACCGACACTTTACCACCACCATTCCCTGCCTGCCCCCATCTCACCTCCCAACAAAAAGCTGGTCAGATGGTTCATGCTAATCTTGAGGACATGGGATGCAAGGGTCTTGAGCACTGACTGATGCCTAGGGGACAACTTGGGTGGTGTTCAATCCAGAAGCCTTAGAAGAGGTTGCAGAATGTCTAGGGTATTCTGCCATTCCACCCCTGCTTGAGGAATCCAGAGCCACTGTGCATGGGGTGTGGCTGAACATGGCCTTGATCAGCTTTTTGGTTAATGGAACTGCTTCGGAGGGAACCGAGGGAGGCTAAGAGCTGAAAGACAGATTTCAGCATTTGGGTTTCCTTGGAGTCTTGCCAATGCTGAGCAAATACTTTTACTTTCATATATATTCTCTTTATTGCTGATGGATAGAGAAGGCCTTTCATTTTCCTCCTGATTTATGCACTCTTGACCTTCTTTGGTTTTTGAGGTTTGAGGTTAAAAGGAGACCAATAACAAAATAAAAGTGATCAACTGGAAGACTCGATATTGTAGAAATATAAGCAGGAAGTAATCTCTAAACGTCACTTCAGTTCAGCTCCCTACTTTGATTTAGGATTCATGATCTTTTAGGATAGAGCAATCTCTGTCCTCCCCTTATCTATTTCAAGAGATAACATTTCATAGTTCTGTGACCATTTCTTAAGGCAATTTGAACCTTTCAATTTATAAAAATCTCACTCATGATTGTAAATCAAGGAGTAGTCAGGCAATTGACATACATTTGGTCTCCTCTTACTATATTCCAGGCATTGTGCCTGGCACTTAGTGATAGCTTTTTTCACTCAGGAGAAGTGGAAAGGAGCTGTTATCGTTGATCTTGACCTCAAAGCCCCAGATACTTGCTACTATTATGTTTATTGGCCATCCTACCTGTAAGACACACATATTACACACATGCACTCCAAAAACACATTTAGTCAATAACAGGCATTGATAAACTGTACATTATTTTTATATTTTTCATCAATAAAATTTTTAATCCCCTTAATCATGTTCACATTATTTTAAACTCTTAAAAAGTGACACAAACACAGTTCTTTTACATGAGTAATAAAAAAATTCTCATTCAGTTTACAGTTAAATATAATTGTGTTACAGGTCCAATACACAGAATCTTTTAGAAAAAGCCCTCATTTGAAAGTCCAAAACAATTTTGCCTATGAATTTTAATTCTTAGAGTATTGCATTCATAAGATAAATAGACTAGAGACAGAGTTGGCAGACTTCTTATCTAACATTTCTTGTATAACCAATGTTATTTTACCCATTCATCCACACCTACTGTGTGTTATGGTGTACCTACTGTGGTAGGTCCTAAAAATATAAAGATAAATAAAATGACAAATAACTTCTTTCCACTAAGCCAGACAAAAATGGAAAATATATTTAAAATACTCAAGAAAAAGAAGATATGAGCCAAGCTTTTATATCTAGCCAAAGTGATATTCAAGCATGATAGGCACAAATTGTTTCAACTTATAAGAACTGAGGAAATATTGGTTCTGTGAGCTTTTCCTGGAGAATCTATTAGAAAATGAGACAACTAAAATAGAAAGACAACTTAAAAACTTGTGATGATTATGAAACACCTAGTTTTATAAAATAAGCATTCAAATGAAGAGATCATAATATATAATGGCTACAGCCTCTGAGAACATAGGTCTATTATAATTTTAAATGAGTAGGGGACAAAGGGTTCAAAATGTCTTTAAGTTTAAACCAATTTTCATTTACAGTTAATATTCAATATTATGTTTCAGATGCATTGCATAGTGTAGTTAGACATTTATATAATTTATGAAGTGATCCCCTGATAAATCTAGTACACTGTGCTTACTAACTGTATCAATGGTAGTTATATTAGTATTGCCATTCCGTTGTGTGGAATCAATTAAATGTGTAATAATCATTGAAGGCTCAGCTCGAAGAAAACTCCTCTGTAGGGTGTCCTTTAATTCCACGAGGAAGAGGAAATTGGTTCCTTCTTTGGTTTCCCATTACACATTATATAATTCTTTCATGACACAGTTTTTTTGTATTTTTTATTATAGTGGTCAGTGCAGGGTTTTTTTTTTTTTCCTTAAGCACCATGACAATGAGTTTCTGTACTTGGTGTAGTGCTAAGCATATCAAGCAGACTAGGGCATTTGTTTTGTTGTGAATAAATAAATGATTTATTTAGAAGAAATTTTGCAGGTATAGAGATACAACATTGATGTTGCTAATAAAATTCTCATAGCCTGATCCATGTTTCTTTTTTCCCCCAAGCCATGCAATAGCTGAACAACAGAGCATTTTCATTAATAATGTTTCCTTATTAAGTAGTAAAATATTCTTTTATAAGTCCAGGTCCTGCCCCTCATGAATTTCTTCCTTCTTCCCTTCCCCTTCACTCCCCCCTCCCTCCTTTCTTTTCTCCCTCCCTCCCTCCCTCCCTTCCTTCCTTCCTTCCTTCCTTCCTTCCTTCCTTCCTTCCTTCCTTTTTGGTCCAGATTGGTAGCATAGACATAGATCCCCAAGGACCCACAATTTTACTGTCTTCTGAAGGCAGTTATTATCTGTGGATATAATTTGTGAGACAAGCCTCATAAACCATAATTAGCTACCCACAAAAAAAAGCAATTACACCATTACTAATTACCTGCCCACCACTTCCTTGCTGCAAAACAAGTTACCATATTTTTAGGACTATAAGACATACCGAACCATAAGATGCACCTAGGTTGTAGAGGAGGAAAATAGGAAAAAAATTTTGAAGCAAAAAATGTGGTAAAATATTTAATAACCTGTGACCCCGCTCCACCGCCACTCCTGCCCCCCACCCCAGCAAGCCAGGTAAACTACATCCGGATTATAAGATGCACCCCCCTTTTCCTCCCAAATGTGGGGGGGAGTGCATCTTATAGTCCAAAAAATAAGGTACCTTGTGCAGGATATAAGGAAGCTGTAGCATTCATCCCGAGTCTGTAGCCCAGCTCTGTGCTTTCAAGCAGGAGACATTTGTAAGAGGAGGCTTCAGCCAGCTGGTTTCAGACCAAAAAAAAAAAAAAGCGCCACCGTTCTTCCTTGGCAGACTGCCCCGTTCAGTTTCAACCGAAAACATAACTTATATTCCATCCAATAGTAGTCTTTCTGTTAAAAGGAATGAAATCTAGGTGGGAGGACTAGAGAAAAAGTAGTCCACCAAGCTCTGTCTAGACATGCAGAAAGTCAGGTCTGCATCCACATTTCACAAGAAGGTCTGGCCTGAACTAATTGTCTTCCCATAAATTACAAGAAGTCATGCCCTTCATTAGACTTTTGCCAGGAATTCTCAAGTGACGAAGAGTCCAGCACAGGGAGCCTGGCGATTTCCTAATTAAACCTTCCCCCTCGGCAGGGTTGAGATGGCCCTCAGAAGCCGCAGGAGGAGGACAGGGGGACTGCCAGGGAGGGAAAAGCCAAAACAAAGCAGCCATGGACAAGACAAGAAACCCAGAAAGGGACAATTTAAGTGTCCTTCCAGAGCGTGGCTGTACACTAGAGGTTTATGAAATTTGAGGGTTTACTCACTACTACCTCAAAGGGAGCAGGGATCCCATGTCTCTATCCCAGGGAGATTTCTCAAATGACTTCCTGGAGTTTTCACAAACACAAGGGTGTCTAGATGCCGTGCGGCAGTGATCAAAGCAAGCATTGAAAATTTGACCGCCGACTTGTCTGGTATAACTCATCGCATATGCTCTGTTTGCAAGTCCGTAGCTAGGATGTCTTTTGGAACCCGGCCAGTCTGCCATAGGAATGAGCAATGCCCTTGAGGCAAGAAGACCTTTAGGTTCCAGTATCGAGTCTGCCACACCCCTCACAACCACAGGTCTCAGATCTGTAATTCTTCATCCCGGTTCTTAGTGTCACGAAGTTCTAAATGTGCGGAATGGGTGGATCTGTCAGTATAATCTCTAAAACTCCTCCTGTGTCCTCTGTGTTTCAGGGGGAAAGGTACTACCAGCAGCACCACCACCATCAGCATCACCGTGATTCTATAGGCGATGGGCTAGAATCATGGCTAGGAACAGACTCTGGAGATCGATGACCTGTTGGAATCCTGGTTTCACCACTTGAGAGACTAATCCACTCCATGTCTTAGTCTGTTCACCTGTAAAATGGGCACGAGACCCAATGAGGCTTCAATGGCCTCCTGTTGCTGTCATCTGCCATCTTTCCCGATCTAACTATAGGTAAAGAGAATGTCATAGGAACCTGAAAAGCCTGGGTCTTTTGCCTATAAGTGGGTGATGGCTTTCAAATATGAGGAAGTATTACTTACCTTTTGATTCTTAAGTTGAACAGCAGGTAATGAGTGTAAGTTTGATGAATAGGTTCCATAATGTACATCTGCCTATGTATAATTTGGCACGCATCAAATATTTCATCAAAACAGTAGGATTTGTGAAGCCCTATTTCTAAATTAGTATGAAATGATATAAATTATACGATAGGAATGTATTTTTACAATTTAAATGTGCCATAGAAGCAGCACTCTGACTGCCCCACTTACACCACGACACCTGAAGAGCTGAGATAGTGCGATGTTGGCTGCCTTGCCCGGAAGAATGGGGCTCCCTAGGGGTGAGCCGCATCAGATTTGTCGTTGGTCCAACAGGATCCTTATCCTTCCCAGCCTTATCTCTTACCAACCTTCCCCCCTCCCCCGTCCTGCCGCCTGTTACCTGGTTGCATTCAACATCCTCCTAGCAGGTCCCCTTGCCATCAGTCAGGTCTCCTTCAATCCTGTCTCTACACAGCATCCAAAAGGGACTTTTGAAAACACAAATTTGATCATGTCACTTCTTGGCTTGAAACTCTGGGATGACTCTCCACTGCCCTGGGGATAGAGTGAACGTGGCGTGGCATGGCAAAAACTGCTAGTTGTCTTTCACATCTTTTTCTCCTTTTTTCTTACTAACAGAACCCTAGTTTTGTGAGGGAGAGCAATTGTGCTCAGCTAAGAAACTGTATTTCCCGGCACCCCTTGCAGCTAGGAATAGTTGTATGTCTAAGTTCTGGCCAATGAAATATGAGCCAAAGTTTCAAGTGTGGCATCCAGAAAGGTTCCATCAAAAAGGAACCAGTTCGGGAGGATTAGAACCTCTTGCTCTTTTTTTTCCTCCTACCACCTCCTTGACTGGGAAAAATAGTAGCTCATGCTGAAGCAGCCATCATGAGACCTTACAGTGGTTTGATGGAGAGAAGTCCTGCACTCAAGATGGCAGAACCAGAAGCAAGAATGGTCTGAGATCTTTGGGACACCCTCCACCATGGGGATAGTTTGGGCTGTCTACTCCTGGATTTGCTTCGCATGAGAGAGAAATAACCCCCCTGTCTTATTTAAACCATTGTTGGTGTGTCTTCCATTCTTCACAGCCACACACGGTGTCTAAATGATCTCTGTGGCTCTGAGGCCCCGTGTCTGCCTGCCTGTCTGTCCAGCCTCGTCTTCCGCTGTGCCTACCCACTTTGGTCCTCACCCCTGAAAGACCCACATCTTAAACAGAATACGTTCCTTTCAGGTCCCTACATTTGTCGATCTGTTATCTCTGCCTGAAATATTTTCTTTGTCTTTGATTACTTAAATGTCCCTTCTTCTTTCTAGTCTTCATTGTCAGTTCTCCCAGGAAGGCTTTTCCTTTATTCCAAGTTTGGATAATTCTCCTTCCTCTGAACTCTCATGAAATCTGCTTTCTATCTTGTCTGGTATCAATTGCAATGGATGGGTTGCTTGTCTGCTTCCTTCACTAGGTTTATGTTCAGTGACAGCAAGAGCTCAGACATGCCTACAGTTTTATCTCTACTATCTAATGGAAATCCTGGCACCTGAGAGCCAGGACTAGAGTCTGTATATGTGTGGTGACGGGTGAATGAATGAATGAAGGAAGGAAGGAAGGAAGGAATAAAGTTATAATTGTGAATGCATCCAAAGGAGCTGCCTCAGACGAGGCTATTTTGCCTATAGGAAGGGTCAGAATGCAGCTTCTGCGAAGGAGCTGGGTGGTCCTTTGGGTTCTCCTGACATCACGCTTCCTGTTTCATGGAAGCCAGAGAAGGCGGCCCATTGCCACTTTCATTTATGATTTGTCTTTATCTGTACGTGCTCCTCACTCTTTCTCTTCTTGTTCCCTTCCCATACACCATGGCTTAGAAGAAAATTCAAGTGAGGATTAGTATTTCTTTGGAAAAGAAATATCTCTAATTTAAACCACATACAAGCCAAAGGGTACGTGAGGGGTTTTTGCGGTTGAGTAGAAAGAGTTTGGAGAGTGTGGCTATGCGTCAGATGTTGCGCTGATACCGTCAACTCCTGGCATAAGTTTGACTTTGTTTTCCCAGTTTTTATTGTTACTCACACTTTTATGACTTTTCTTCCCATTCTGATAATAATAAGAATTTGCCAAAAGTTAATTCATCTTGGCGTCTGTGTCTGTGGAGAGACCAAAAGCTAGCTGGATACATCTGTTGGCCAGGTGTGAACTCTGCTGCCCGTGGCTTACTAGTATGACTTTGTGAGTCAAAGGTAACTAAAATGGAATTGTTCCTCAGAAAAGAGGACCTGCCTTGGATTGGCAATAATCCTTGTGATGCGGGAAGGAATGAAATGTCTACCCTCAAAGGCTGGACAAATAAAGCAGCTGAGTTTCAAGCAGCTCTGAACAACACTTCCGATCCCTGACCTTATGTTCCATCACTGAGACAAGGACTCCTTTCTAAACTGTCTCCTGGGAAGGTGTCCAGAAGGAATTCTGAAATTACAAAAGGAGATTTGGGACTGAGAACCAGAGACGCTGTATTGCTGAGACTTACGTAGCAACTTTTGTTTGTGTGTGTTTGAAAAGTACTTAAGATATACATACTGAAGAATTTTTATCCACAGTCACTCACTCCCGCCTCCCTGGTCAATCCAATGTCAGAATAGACTGAACTGCAAATAAAATTCACAGGGGATCTGAATTATTTCGGGGACTGGAGTAAATTGAGTCAGAGTCAGCCAAATCTTTTAAAAGTTGTTGAGAACGAAAAGGTAGATAGTCTTGAAAAAAAAGTTAGAAATAACAACCCAGGAGTCTCACACCCACTAATGGTGGAGAAGAGAGGTGACAGTGAGGAGAGATGAAGGCGGAGCAAGGGCAGGAAGGACAGGCCTCCGTGTCTCGGAGGCCACCACTAGCCCCTGTCCTACCCAGAACACCTTCCCAAGGCAGACCCTCAGCTTCATAAGGTTTGTCCCACCTCTCTTGGGTAGAACGGTGCTGGTGTGTCATCTAGATCCCATCAATGGGACATTCACCCTCGGGGTGACTTACGCGAGGTGACAGTGGCTTGGCTCTGGGGTCAGCAGTGGAAGCATTTTTTCTGTGGTGAGGTACTGGGGGGAGCTTTTAGAAACTCAGCCATAGGTTTATTTCTCATAGGTTAGGAGCTACCTAACTTCCCATAATACATTTCACGTCTCCCTCAACTAGCCAGAGTGGCTTCTCTTTTGGCAGCTAAGAAGCCCAGGTGATCTTTTGTTAGCTCT
This sequence comes from Phyllostomus hastatus, assembly GCF_019186645.2. NCBI lineage: Eukaryota > Metazoa > Chordata > Mammalia > Chiroptera > Phyllostomidae > Phyllostomus > Phyllostomus hastatus. Next base: position 5,185,238 of record NW_025333833.1, on the reverse strand, counting down.
AATAAGCTCTGTAGGTCTGGGCTTCAGAAATGCCCTTCACCCCTCACTGGTTATTGAGTGGGTCACATGAAGTCTAAGCAGTAGAGTGACCCAGTATAACTCAGGATGCAGGCAGAGGACAAGTTCATTGTCTTCTTTCACCCCTTGAATGTTTATTCAGAGGACATATGCTGTCCCTACTGCTGGAGGAAAACTTTGGTGGACCCCAGGGCTTTCTTAACCAGGAGATATGGTCACTTTCAGTGATGAACACAGTCTGAAGTCAGTAATTAGAATATCCAGGAGAAGACATTAAACAGAGCATAAATCCTTATCTAATGGCTTATTTTTTCCTCCCCTGGAAGCTTCTAGTGGGAGAGGGGACATGGTTGGCTGCTTCTCCACCTCCTGATCTTTCTCACCCTTTCACTGGAACTCACGGTTCAGGGAGGGTCAAGAGGATAGAAAAGGCATCAGCTGAACCGACCAAATAAAGTCAGTGCAAATGTGGCAGGTATTTGGAGCAGAGTCTTTTGAGAAGCTCTCTGGTGGCTCTTTGGGGGCCAGGATCAAGTCTCTTGGGCTTCAGTTCCCTTGTGCTGAGCAGCTGCTCCTCTACCCTAGATGGCTCCTTGTGCCTCCTGTCGTTTCTGGAATTCAGCATTCATCTCCACCTTTTTGCTGCTGGGTTCTGCTGCCTCGTTAGTCAGCAGCATAGAACAAGCCCCCAAGGTGGCTTCTTGCACCTGGTTCCCATCAGCATCCCTTGCCCGGACACACTCTAGTGGTGCTGGCCAGCCCGGACATCACAGCACTTTCCCTGTCCCTGCCCCCAGAGCACTCAGCTTGTATTTTGAGATTCTCTGGGAGGACAGTAGACCTCAGACTCCAGTCCCTGTGGCCTATAGTGTCACAGATTAAGCTCCGTCCGTAGCCCCCTGGAAGCCCACATCTGCCCTGGGAGCGAGGTGAGGGAGCAGGCATCTCTTCCGAACATCTGGTTAAAGAAACTGGGGACAGGTATGAGTTTTGATAAACATAAAATGCTTTTAAAATTCAACAAACTGAATTCAACAAGCATCTATGCAGTGGTAGTGAGGCCTTGGGGTCCCAGAAATAAACACAACATGGTACTTGGTTCCTGTGCATCAGATTAATAAGTGCAAACAAGTAATTGCAGAATGGGATGTGTGGTGAGGAAAGGGTAGTGTCAGTCACTTACTGGGAGGATTTGGCAGAGTATGCAAGTAAACAATGAGTAATAGATTATATAAGCAAACAGTGAGTAATGGATTCTTCAGAGAAAGTAAACCTCATTAACTCAGAGAAAAATGTCTGCATGTATGAGATGAACAGGAAAATATGGGAAATTTTCATACCGAGACAGAAGATTATGCTAGGAATTTGGATCACTGAGCAGGGGAATTTCCCTCTAGTTTGCTGCAGAACTCTTAGACATAACGTCTTGTCTTCAGGATATGTATCAAGCGACATCTGGGAGGTTCACAGCTTCAGATATCTGGGTACTTGGTTTCATTTTTGGTACCTACATAAGTTGTTGGGCTGTGAACATCAGTGAATATCATCAAGACTTTTGCTTCTTTCAAATTTTCTCAGGGAAAATAAGAGACAAGCATCAAGAATTACTTAATAAATAGGCCCTGGCTGGTGTAGCTCAGTGGACTGAGTGCAGGCCTGTGAACCAAAGCATCACCAGTTTGATTCCCAGTCAGGGCACATGCCTGGGTTGCAGGCTATATCCCCAGTATAGGGTGTGCTAGAGGCAAGCACACACTGATGTTTCACTCCCTCTCTTTCTCCCTCCCTTCACCATCTCTCTAAAATAAATAAATAAAATCTTTAAAAAAGAGAATTACTTAATAAACAGAATTATTTTCCTCGGATCTGAAAAAATTAACAACAGAAGGGATTCTCCAGGTTATGTTCTCTGCTCACAGTGTAATAAAACGAGAAATGGTAATACTTTATTGTTATTGTTATTACTGGTGCAAAGATTCAGACAAATTACAACAAAAACCATATGAAAGATGTTTAGTTAATAACAAAGTCTGTTATTAACCAAAATTAGACATACACCATTCAGTTAATAACAGACTTTGGAGAAATTAGAACATTTCAAAATACAGAAAAACTTTGGGGTGAAGTCAAAGAAATACACAGAGGTCAATTCATAGTCATCAATAACTTTTGCTGTTAAAAATAATGAATAAATAAACAAAGAAAGCATTGAGCTTAATTATGTAGGAGGAAAAAATACATTAGAAGTCCTAAGGAAACTGGCAGAAATGAAATAAAAAAGCACCCAAAAGTTGTTAAGCAAAAAGATATTAAAGCAGGACTTACAAATCCACATATTATAATAATAGAAAATGAAAATGAAAAGGAGAAACGGCACTGTGGAAGAGACTACCCAGAGGAAAAATCAAAGGTGGGTTTTATTGCCTGATTAATTTTTCCCCCTTCAGCAATGGGATTTACTAGAAAACAAAAGCCAGCAGCCTAGGGACCATGGGATTTATGCGACTGAGTTCACGGTTTTGGTAGAGGCTGAACACAAACCCACACTTGCCGGCAAGTGGTTAAAAATCGGGTCCAGCAAGGACGCCTTTGGACAGTCTTCTGTTTGAGCAACGTTTCTTAGACAAATCGATGTGTGGCCTGTGTCAAAGCTTATTGCTCATTAAGGAGGAATGTAGGAAGCAGATAACGGAGTGTCCGTTCTCACTGGCAGGGGAGAAAAGAAAGTGCATATTCACCAGCTTCTACCTTTGCCAGAGGCGTCGTTCAACAGTGGCAGCAATCTTCCGAGCCCACTTCCCAGAGCTGCTGGCATGAACTATTAATCAGAAATAACAAGTAACACTTCTGAGAAGGGAGCAGCAAGCAAACTGGTCTTCAGCAATGGAGTAATACCCAACAACAAGACTTGATTCCTCCAGAGGCCAAATTAGGCAAGACAGTTTCTGAGAGAGGTCACTGGATGGAGTTGAGAACATGTTAACTCTAAAACATGGCATCTTGACATACTGAGTATTGGCAGGTGCAGGAAGGACCTTGTGACCTCGCCCTTTCCCCCTGAAGCAGCCCTCCCTATGCCTGGAGGAAAGGAGCATTCTTCTGTCTGAAGACAGAGGGACACCGGGAGGAACCCGAATGGACGGGCCTTGTGGAGCTTCCCCAGCTCACCGCCCTGAGCTCATACCCTCTGTCCTCTCGTGTCTTCCCATGACTTTCCACTCTTTGTGCAGCCTAGCACAGAAACGCTCAGGCCGGACCAGTTCTTTGGATTTTAATTTGCTCATCAAGTCTCCACTGTCACATGAAACGTAAATCATTTTCTCACTTTTCTCCTGTTAATCTGTCTTTGTCAGTGTAATTGCCAGGCCTCACCAGGGAACCTAAGGTGTTTGAGGAAAACTGTTCTTACCCCAACACTTAGGTAGAGACACTCCTGCAGCTGTTCCCAAATACGCGGTTCATAATTTTGCCGCTCACTCCAAGGCTGTAATGGCTCTGGGGGAAGACACGAGAGCTGCTCCTTATCACCCAGACACCCCACATTCACTCTCTCACAGTGGTAGCGGGCAGAGAGTTTGGAAAAAACAAACCAACAAACCCAAAAGCAAACCTCAGTAGGAGCAGAACCCACTAACATTCTCTCCTCTGACCCTGGGTCAGGAGGAGGTGTGTACCCCTAGATTCTGTCCTTCCAATGAAAAGGGTGAGGCACAGCTGTTGATCTGCCTAAAGCCTAAAGCTGGGGCCCAGGTGATTGCTGTTCTGGGCCTGACTCTTGCATGGGATGTAGGTGTGCAGGAGAAAGGCACCGTGGTCCATGGGCACGGATGCGTGGCTGCACGGCCTCCAGCCTCTCTTCCACACTGCGGTATGCTCGTGAGAATATACTCCCCTCCCACCACTACCCTGTTTAAAGTCCTTCAACGGCTCCTTCAGCACCTGCCAGGTAAAACCCAACAATGTTAGAGAAGACCATTCGTGATCTTGGTCCCTGGCTCCTTCCCCACTCCAGCCAGTCAACACGTTTTGGTTTTCCATGAAGGTATCAATATCTCATTGTTCCCAATCTCTGGGCAGAGTAGACCATTCTCTGGGTCTCCCAAGCTGAATCACTGAATTCTGGGCTCAAGGAAATTTGAGGTTGAGAAAAGAGAGAGAGAGAAGAGAGAGCAAGAGAGTGAGAGAGAGACAGAGAGGTCAGAAAGGCCATCTCTGGTGGCAGATATCACAAGAGGTCAAACTCAAGAGTTGTTGGTGACCACATTTTATCCAAATGTAGTGAAAACCCCTGGGCAGTGAGAGAGGATGAGGCCCATCGGTGAGGACATGAGAAAGGGTCTTGGCATCATCGAATGGCCGGTTACAATTGGGTTTCATCACAGTGTCGACCTGGCTGCCTCCTCCTTATTCCTCAGTGTTGTGTGAAAGACACTGCACAGAAGTAAGGAAAACGTTTCTGATCACCAGTGGCGTGTCCAGACTGCCCACCGTGTGGAGCCCTCCTCAGACTAGGGCCTGGTGGTGGGGGACCGAAGACATCCCGTTTATTTCTAGCTTTGTCCTTGATGCAAAGAAAGTGCTCACCATTTCTTTCTCTCTTATTTTTTCTTTTTCCAGGCAATTAAAACAGGATCTGAGTTTTATGAAACTATCTGATAACTTGAATTTGCCAAAGATAATACATTTGGAGCGTTCAGTAGAAAACGAACACAAGTTGTTAAATATCTCTTTTCCTTCTGCAAAGAGCCCCTGAGGTACAACCAGGCTAGTAATGCTTGGAATGCAAGAAAGAATGTGAGGAATTAAGTCAGAACACACTGATGACCTGCAAAGTATTCAGTTTCGGTTTCAGGATTGAGCAAGCTTGCGCTGCTGAGGTGTGGAAACCTCCACCTGCAAAATTTCCCTTCGGTTGTTAGCACAAGTCAATACCTGGGAAGCCGCTTGGGAATAGGTGCCTTGGGGTGTGTTCTGCGATGAGCCCTCCCTTTTCATTCATTAGAACCTGGCTCAGCTCTTCCCACCTCCGGGCAAGTGGTGACTGAGGAGTCTGTGCGAAGCCAGGGCAGAGAGCAAGGAAGCTCATGACGTAGGTCCAGACTGCAGCTGAGCAGGGAACCCGAGCGGAGGAGGGACGGAACGGGGGTGGAGGTGTGGGAAAGGAGCTGAAGTGCTGGGTCAGTAAAATAGGATGTTTACACTCCGGTCTTTACATTGGAATCCCCCTCAGCCTACAGGTACACAGAGGATTAAGGAGAACATGCTGGGCTGTCCTTTTTAGTCTCTATTTAAGAAAAAAAAATTGTTCCCAGGCTCTACATAACAAGGTGCTTGAAAGAGAAAAAAAGGGAGGGGAGAGGGCAAAGTATTAGTACCTGCAAAGCCTCTTTGGGTTAGGCACTAGGTAGTGTTCTCCATGCCTATTCGCAGGATTTCAAGGAGAACCCTAAGTCCTTGGGTGCCAGGGTCATGGCATTGTCCTTGGCATTGAACCCTGGGCCATGGATGTCAGACCCCTCAGTTTCTCCAGGAGTAGCCCCATTCCCTTATTTGGGTATCAGATAGGTGTGACCTCACCAGGCCACTAAAGGACCTGGTCATCAGGGGGATTACAAGCAGGTTCACCAAGCCTTAAGGGTGGATCTGGGCTGTCAATCAAGCAGTGCTGGAGCTGGCCAGGGCCCAAGCCTCCCTGCTTTGCTCAGCTAACCCTGCAAGTAGCAGCAGTGCCCCAGCAGTGGGCCAAGGGAAGGAAGCAGACGGTTGGTTTTATCTATATCTTTAGATATAAATATATGTGTGCATATCTATATTTTTAAGAAATTTATTGAGTTTATTGGGGGTGACATTGATTAATAAATCACATAGGTTTCCGATGTACAGTTCTGTAATACATCATCTGTATATTGTATTGTGGGTTCACCACCCAAAGTCAAATCTCTTTCCCACCATCGGGTATACCCCCTTTCCCCTCCCCTACCTCCCCTACCCCCCTTTCCCTCTGATAATCACTTTTAAAACTAGTAACAACTCAGAGAAACTGGCAGAGATCACATGCCTCCAGGGTTTCCGCTGTTCCTGATACAAACAGGCCTGAGGTGGCAGCTGTGATGAAAATCGCCCACTGCTCGGGCCAGCCCAGGAGGATTCTCCGGTGGGTGGAACAGTCAGCGGGACTTTCGCTGGTTAGGATAAAAATTGGCACCTCTTCCCTGTGGGAGGAGCAGCTCAGATTTTTGCTGTCTTGATCCACCCACTGCATGGAGACACAGCTGCAGGGGATGGAATCTTCCTGATCACTCTGCTTCTCTGAATATAAGGAGTAAATAGTTCACCCTCCACCCCCAGCCCATGGAAGGGTCTGACTTTTGAGCACCTTAAGCAAAGAATAACACAGCTTGTTCACCATGGCAAAGATGATGGGCCCTCCAGCTCTGCCAGCCCGCTTATTCTCACTGCATGTTTGGGACCCACCTGCAAAATCAGGAAGCTGCCCAGTCACAAGAGGCTCAGTTACAGAAAGCAGGAGACACATGCCAGATTTAAACAGTAATTGCAGGAACTGGACATAGTTTCCCAAGACTGCTCGGCCCACTCTGCGTCAGAACAGAATTGCTGACCCGTGAGAAAAAGACATGTGCTTTGCAAGAGCTCTTCTGGGGCTGATGACAGAATTACATGACCCGAGGAGCCTTGCACTTACTTTAAAAGTCACACCCAGCCTTCTCCTTTCCTTAAAATCAGGGGTTTGTAGTGCTCTCTTGCAAAAACAAACACAACGAGCAATCGTGTGATCCTTGTACAAACAGAAGACCTAAGACAGGTAGAGGGAACTGTCTGGTTAGTAAATATGCCAGGGGGGAAATCACTGTTGTTACTGGGAACTGCACATCCAAGAGGACACAAAAACAAACAAACAAGCAAAAATGAATCAAAGAAAATAGTCAAGTAGCCCAAGAAAAAAGGGAGGAACCCACACATACCGAATACCTGGTATGGTGCTGGGCACTTCCGTAGCTGTTCCCCTGGTCCTTGGAACAGCCCTGCATGGGAGAACAAACAGACCATTTTCTCTGTTTTACAAAGGACAACAGAGACATGAAATACATCAACCCTGGTCGCAGGTCTGGTAGTAGGGACTAGGGTGCAGCTTTTCCATTCTGTGTGCAGCGAGGATCTGGGAAGATGGTGAGGTCTAGTGCTGAGGCGTGTGTTCCAGAAAACCAGAGGCCTGGGTTCAAGTCCCGGGTCCACTGAGTACTACCTGTGTGCCTTCTGGCCCCATCTCTACATACCCCATCTCTGAAATGGGGATAAAGAGAATTGCCTGAGATAATCTCTACATAGCAAGTATCTGGGACATGGTGAATGTTAAAACCTTTTAAAAACTATTATACAGAAACTGGTAGGAATGGGTGGGGGCACCAGCTGTGTTTTGGTTTATTTGTGTTTTACTTTTTCCTCCTGGGTATCTATTTCAGTCTGTTCCAGCAGCTGTAACAGAAGGAATAGATCGAGTGGCTTGTAAACAGCAGAAATTTATTTCGGACAGTCTGGAGACTGGGAAGTTCAAAGTAAGTTCAAGATCTCCGAAGACTGGCGTGTGAGGAGGACTTCCTGGTTCACAGACGGCCCCATCTTCTCTGTTTGCCCACATGGGGCCTGGGATTAGAGAGCTCCCTGGGTCTGTTTCGGAAGGGCAACAATCCCATTCAGGAGGGCTCTGTTCTCATGACCCAGTCACCCCCAAAGACCCCCCACCTCCTAATGGCATCAAATTGTAGGTTAGGATTCAACATACGAATTTTGAGGGGACATAAATCAATCTGTAACAATATCTTTTTACAAGTACGACTGAACCTTCTGGTCAAGGCACACATGGTTCGCCTCTTTGCACAACCACATCAAAATTACAACTGAAGTACAGAACAACCATCACTCAGAACCATCAGAAATTGAGCTGAATGGAAGCCTGACAACTACGGAATTAAAGAAACCACATCCATCCAGACTGGCAGGAGGGGCACAGATGTGAAATGGGCTGGTCCCACATCCAAGTGTGGTGGGTAAAAATTCTGGAGGGATATCTCTGGAATGAGGAGTCCCAGCCCTACACCAGGGCCCCTAAGCCACACCAGTCCCCCAAAGCCTAAGGTTCCAGTGCCAGGAAGATAAGTCCCCGTAACTTCTGGCTACAAAAATCAGTGAGCACTGAGTCAGTAGAAGAAAATTCTGGAGCCCCAATCATTTCCTCTTAAAGAACCCACACACAGACTCACCTACTCAGACTCACTCCCTCTGAGCTCCAGCACTGGGGTAGCAGCTTGAAAGGTATACAGGCAGAAACTGAAGTGCCTGGCATCAAGGAGACCAGAGGCCACTGTCCCTTTTTTAACCCCATCCATAGAGCCGTGAAACTGGTGCCATAATCAAGACTCCATCAACCTGATTAACATTGTTTGACCAACCTTGGAGATCCCCAGAAACTCTGCCCTATCCAAGCTGCTTTTTCACAAGAATGTTTGGTCTTGGTTCATGCTTCACAACTTCCAAAATCCTATGAAACAAGCAACAGCTGGCCTCAGTGAGCCCCAGGCCTAGCACTAGCAACAGCCACATTAAGAGTCACAGTTTGGCTTCACCTGGAAATCTCCAAGCCCAGCACAAGTAGCAGCCACCTCAGACTGCTTTATAGCTCAGGCAGGGTGGCTCCAGGCAAACCACCTTGGGGTGCACTGCCTGGGAAACCCCAGGGCCAGCACACCCAGGGACAGCTACAGACCACTTTGGAGTACCACTACACTGCCCCTGCACAGCCGATCATCCACAGAGGATGGCAGTTGGTGACAAGTGGTAATGGCCAATCCTTGCAGCCGACTGACTGGCCTGGGTAAATCCCTCCCATTGATCTGCCAACAGCAACCAAGGCTCGACTACAAGAGGAGGGTGTACTCAGCCCACATGTAGAGCACACCTTGAATACCCAGCTTGGGTGATAGGGGAGGCTGTACCATAGGACTCTATAGGACACCCACTACATTAGGCCACACTACCAAGACATGGAGTCAAAGCAGCTCTACCTAATACATAGAAGCAAACACAGGGAGGCTGCCAAACAAGGAGACAAAGACACATGGCTGCAATGAAAGAACAGATCAAAACTCTAGAAAAAGAGCTAAATGAAATGAAGGTAAGCAATCTATCAGATGCAGAGTTCATGGCACTCGTTATAAGGATGCTCAAGGAGCTTAGTGAGAACCTTGACAGCATAAAAAAGATCCAGTCAGAAGTGAAGGATACATTAATGGAAAAAAAGAACAATTTATAGGGAAACAAGAGTAGAGTGGATGAAACTGAGAATAAAATCAATGATATGGAACATAAGGAAGCAAAAAACAAGCAATCAGAACAACAAGAAGAAAAACAAATAGAAAAAAAGAAGGATAGTGTAAGCAGCCTCTGTGACAACTTCAAGAGGTCTAACATTCACATCATATGGGTGCTATAAGGAGAAGAGGAAGAGCAAGTTACTGGAAATCTGTTTGAATAAATAGTGAAAGAAAAATTCCCTAATTTGGTGAAGGAAATAGACAGGCAAGCCAAGAAAGCACAGAGAGTCCCAACAAGATGGATGCAAAGAGGCCCACTCCCAGACACATCATGATTAAAATGCCAAAGGTTAAAAATAAAGAGGAATTTAAAAAACATCAAGAGAAAAGCAGTTAGTTACCTACATGGGAGTTCCCATCAGACTGTCAGCTGATTTCTCAACAGAAACTTTGCAGGCTAGGAGGGATTGGCAAGAAATATTCAAAGTCATGGAAAGTAGGAGCCTACAGCCAAGATTGCTCCACCCAGCAAAGATATAATTTAGAATTGAAGGGCAGATATAGAGCTTCCCAGATGAGAAAAAGATAAAGGAGTTCATCATCACCAAACCACTATTATATGAAATGTTAAAGGGACATACTGAAGAAAAAGAAGATCAAAACTATGAACAATAAAATGGCAAAAGGTACATATCTATCAACAATTGAACCTAAAAAACAAACTAACCAAACAAGAATAACAGAGTCAGAATCATGGATATGGAGAGCATTTTGATGATTATTGGATGAGAGACAGATGTGGTGGAATGAGTGAAGAGGTGAGGGAATTAAGAAGTACAAATAGGTAGTTACAGAAAAGCCACAGGGATATAAAGTACAGTATAGAAAGTGGAGTAGCCAAAGAATTTATATGCATGACACCTAGACATGAACAATGCTGTGGGGATTGCCTGATGGAGTGGGGGTGCTGCGTGAAGGGGGCAAAGGGGGAAAAACTGGGACAACTGTAATAGCATAATCAATGAAATATAATGAAAAAAATAAAAGATTTAAAGTATCTGTCTTATACTCCTCTACCATGATTATTCCTACACTTACAGCTTCATACTCTTCTGGTAAGTATTACTGAAAATACTTTATAGATAATTCAGTTTTTCATCTCACATAGCTGATCAAAAATTTTTTTTTTGTTTCTGTTTTGTCTAGATTTTTTAAAAAATAGGCTTTACTTATGTTTATTGGTCATCTGTCCTCTTTGGAGAATTGTCTATTCAGTTCCTTTGCCTATTTTTTAATTAGATTGTTTGTCTTCTTGGTGTTGAGTAGTAGAAATTCTTCACATATTTTGGAAATTATCAGACGTATCATTGGCAAACATATTCTCTTCTTCAGTGGGTTCACTTTTCATTTTGTTGATGGTTTCTCTTGCTGGTCAAAAGCTTTTTAATTTGATGTAGTCCCATTTGTTTATTTTTTCCTTTGTTTCTCTTGCTCAAGGAGAGCAAAGATATATCAGCAAAAATACTGTTACCAGAAAATGTCTGAAATTTTACTGCCTATGTTTTCTTCTAGGATTTTTATGTTTTTGCAACTTATATTTAAGTCTTTAATTTATTTTTGAGTTTATTCTTATGTATGGTGTAAATTGATGGTCTAGTTTCATTTTTTGTTGTTGTTGTTGCATGTATCTATCCAAATCTCACAGATTTAGAACAAATTTTCCAAAAATTTATATGGAACCACAAAAGACCCTGAGTTAGCCTCTGCAATTTTGAGAAAAAAAAAAGAACAAAGTTGGAGGAATCATGCTACCTGATATCAAACTATACTACAAGGCCATAATAATCAAAACAGCATGGTACTAGCGCAAGGACAGGCATATAGATCAATGGAACAGAATAGACAGCCCAGAAATAAGCCCATGACTTTATGGTTAATTTTCAAAAATATTTTACTTTTAGAGCAGTTTTAGGTTCACAGCAACATTGAGAAGAAGATACAGAGATTTCCCATAGGCTCCCTGCTCCTGGATATGCATAGCCTCCCCCATTATTAACATCCCCTACCAGAGTGGTGCATTTGTCACAATTAATGAACCTGCACTGACACATCATGATCACCCCACACCATAGTATACATTAGAGTTTACCCTTGGTGTTGTACATTTTATGGACAAATACATAATGGCATGCATCCATCGTTATAGATTCACACAGAGTAGTTTCAGTGCCCTAACATCCTGTGTTCTGCCTATTTATTATCCCTTCTTCCCCCTAAATCCTGGCAACCCATGGATCTGCTGACTATCTTTATAGTTTTGACTTTTCCAGAATGCTATATGGCTGGAATCGTACAGTAAGTAGCCTTCTCAGATAGGCTTCTTCATTTAGAAATAAGCGTTTAAGTTCCCTTCATGTCCTTTCTTGGCTTGATAGCTCATTTCTCTTTCATGCTGAATAATATTCCATTGTCTGAGTGGATCACAGCCTATTTATCCGTTCACCTGCTGAAGGATATCTTGTGCTTCAAAGATTCAGCGACTGGGGATCAAGTTGCTAGAAATATCCATGTGTAGGTTTTTGTGTGGGTATAAACTTTCAGCTTTAGCGAGTCAATACCAAGGGGTGCAATAGCTGTTACATGGTAAGAGTCTGTTTAATTTTGTAAGACACTGAAAAACTGTCTTCTAAAGCGGCTGCCCCGTTCTGCATTCCCACCAGCGGTGGTGAATGAAATTCCCTGTTGCTCCACGCCATCCTCACCAGCGTTTGGTGTCATCTGTGCTCTGGATTTGGGCCATTTTAATAGGTGTGTAGTGGCGTCTCCTTTTGTTTACTATGTGCTTCCCTGATGGCATATGATGCGGAGCATCTTTTCATGTGTTTATTTGCCACTTGTATATCTTCTCTAGTGAGGTTGTCTGTTAAGGTCTTTGGCCTATTTTTTAGTTGTATTGTTTGTTTTCCGATGAAGTTTCAAGCATTCTTTGTATATTTTGGATAACATTTCATTCTCAGCTATGCCTTTTGCAAGTATTTTCTCCCAGTCTATGACTAGTCTTTTCACTCTGCTGACAGTATCTTTCACAGAGCAGAAATTTCTATTTTTTTAAGATTTTATTTATTTATTTTTAGAGAGGGAAGGGAGGGAGAGAGAGAGAGAGAGAGAGAGAGAGAGAGAGAGAGAGAGAGAGAGAGAGGGAGAGGGAGGGAGAGGGAGGGAGAGAGAGAGGCAGAGAGAGAGAGAAACATCAATGTGCGGTTGCTGGGGGCCGTGGCCTGCAATCCAGGTATGTGCCCTGACTGGGAATTGAACCTGCGATGCCTGGTTCACAGCCCACGTTCAATCCACTGAGCTACGCCAGCCAGGGCTAAATTTCTCATTTTAATGAAGTCCAGTTTACAGCTCTTTTTTGGATCATGCCTTGGGTATGTATGCAGGCTGGAGTGCCCACACACAGGTCCATGGCTCACCGCACTCTGGAATAGAGCCAGAGCCGGAAAGGGGAATCGGACTCTGGGGTAGGGCTGGGGACCAGCTCCCTTATGCTAGCACATTCGAGCACAGAACTCTGAGCAGAGCCTGCAAATTCTGAATTTGAATATAGTCTTCTAAACTACTACGATCGATGCGAGATCATAGAACATATTTAATTTAGCAGCCTCTGAGTCTGTCTTAGGTGTTTCAAAGATTTGAATACGATTCAGAAGTCTCCCTTTATTTTTTTCACACCTGGACCTGAGAATGTTAGGAGGAGACCTGCTTCGAGGATTCCATTCCCGCCCCCAACTCCACCCCGGGATGTGCTTCTCTTCTTTCCGGAAAAAGACCTGAAGAAGTATCCATCTGTCCAAGGTGGGCAGAGATGACTTTCAGACCTGACTACTGGCTGATCTTCATTTTCTTGCTTGTTTAAGGCAAGGGGGTCCTATACAGCTTTTCAAATCGAGCCTCAATTTGTATCTGATTTTTTTCCCTTAGGTCCTCCCTGAAGTTACCCCCTAGGCAGAGCATGTTGAGGGTTAGCAGAGGATAAAATCTTTCCCTGGGAAAGGATGTACTCTCCCCAGTCTGTTTTCCATTCCTCCCTCAAAAATACATGCACACACATGTGCAGAACCAGACACGATTCCTGTAAAAACTGGAACCCCCTGAGGATTTTCTGGAGCTTCCTTCCTCCTCTTTCTGCTGCAGGGCATTTTCCACTCAAAACCATAGAAGGAGGAGGAGGAGGAGGAGGGGGAGGGGGAGGAGGGGGAGGAGGGTGGAGAAACCACCTCTGAGAAGAAATAAAAGGGAAGGATTCCTGTCAGAACATGGAAAACAACATTCTAAAAATAATCTGTATTCTCATATTCCCTTCAGACATGATGCAAGTGTTATCAAGTTGAGGAACTGCTGACATCAGAGGCATGATTTCTGATCCTTTGCTCTCTCTATCCTTTCCCATCAATGTTTTCTGAAATGTGGCTTCTAGGCAGTGACTTGAATGCACCCTTGCAAACAAGCACCCACAGATGCCTATGAGGAAATGTTAGAGCTAAGGTTCCTCTTCAGTGTGCAATTATATATATATATATATATATATATATATAATGACTGGGGACTCATTTGCTATAAATAGCTCTTTAAATTTTCCTGGTGTGGCGAAGGGACTGGAGGAGATAAAGATGGGATAAACACCATTAGGAGCCAATCAAATTTTAGGAGCTGACCTAATGGTGTTGGCACAGTTGGGCACTGCTGAACAGGTCTGAGGAAGCTTGGGACATCAGGATAATTGATCAGACCGTCCATTCAAGTAATAATATTCCTGTAGCCTTCTTTCTAGTCTAACAACAACAAAAAGGTTAAAGTAGCTAACTTGGATCTATTGTGCTTACTTACTCACAGGGATTTTGTACACTGTTTTGGAAAATCCTCAAAGATGGTGACACAGCTGTTCCGAAGCTCAAAAATATTGGGACAGGAAAACATATGTGTGAGAAAGTTAAAACAATACAGGGCTTTATGGGCGATACCGCACCCTCAGTAGCACCTCGCTTCCTCTTCAAACGGTTGCGCAGTTCTGTGTTTCTGTTCAGGAAAAGCTGAAGCGCCCCAGCAGCATGTGCTGGAGTGTTCGTGACCTCACCCTGGGCTCCCTTGCGGGGCTCCCTTCCAGTCACCCTTGCTCCTTCCCCAGAGCCATGACTGTGTCTTACTCATGCCCGACCTCGCTGTCTCAAGGTGGAGGCTTCAAGGGAACTCTCGACTTCCAGCTACTCAAGCCTTTTCCAACCCACCCATCTCTTTTCTAAGGTATTTTTATTGTGGAATTTAACACACACAGAATGTTCCAAAAAGCAAACGAACACTTATGTAATTACCACCTAATTAAAAAAGAAATAGAACGTTGCTGGCCCCCCAGAAGCTCTCTGCATGTCCCTTCTTAACCACATCCCTGTCACTCCCCATAAAGGTCACCAGACATCCACCGATTTGCATGTTCTGGGCTCAGGCCACAGTCCCCAGAACACCTCTCCTCTCGCTGCACTCTTTCCCCTCACCCCATACAGCCCTGTGAAGGCTCTCTCTCTCTCTCTCTCTCTCTCTCTCTCTCTCTCTCTCTCTCCGCCCCCCCTCTCTCATTTTAAAAGCACCTAATAGTTTTTAGCATTCACTTGGTATCTAGTCACTCACAGCATCTCAGTAAAATATTATGTCTTTTATCAAGTTACACTCATGAAAATCTTTTTGAATTGTGTATATTATTTTGCCTTCACTTTTATTTGCTCAAATAGACCTTTTGATATCTGTTTTTTATATTGCTATTGTCTATATTCTACTTTGATAGTTAAGATCTCATTGCGGATGCCCAGAGAATATTTCTTAGAAGAGTAGTAGGTGAGTGAATTATAGACATACCAAAGCATGTAATAGGTGGAGATTTACTCAACAGAGAAAAAGAAATAGCTGAGCATAATCTGCACAAATAAAACACCCACCCACCCACAAAGAAGAGGAGAGAAGCTAGACAATGCTCTAATGTAGTGCACAGGAATTTTCACGAGTTTCACGAACTGAAAATCATTTTCCTTGCCCTATTATTCACTTCAAAAACCAGGGCATGTGTTAGAAAATTCAAGTGTGCTTCTGACAGCATCTTCATACAGTTTGCTGCCACTGGTTTTGAGTAAAGATGACATTTAGGATTAGGCAATGCATGTCTATCCTTAGCATTTTATTTTTCAAAAATGCCGGAGGGAATGACCAGAATATGGGCCAGACTAGGGGAGGACCTCCTGACATGGATACTTCAGGAAGGATCCCGTATATTCAGGGATGATGGAAGAGGTACCACTAAAATTCCTTTCCCAGCTTGTAATGTCCTGCCTAAATGGAAGCCACTGACAAGCTAAACATAACGATGAAGTCTCTAGTTTCACTTAGACATCAAGTTGTGGCAAAAAGCTTAGGTCTAGGATGTGGGGTTGTAATTCAAATATTTACTAGTTTTCAATTGGTAAATGCAGTTGAGGTTTTTAATCAACCTGTAGTCATCCTTTCCATTCTTAGATGGAATGATACATGTTAAACATGTAAACTTGAACTATCTCTCTTTACTTTTCCTATATTAATCAATGGCTGCCTCCCATACTTTTCTTGCAGAATTTGACTCATTCTTTGAGATTCAAATAAAACATATTCTTTTTTATGTTTTTTAAAATATTTTTTTATTTTAATTATTGTTCAAGTACAGTTTTCTCCCTTTTACTCCCAATCCAGCCCACCCACCCAAGCCTCCCCACTTCCCTCCCATTACCACCCTCCCCCCAGTTTTTGTCCATGTGTCTTTTATATTTGTTCCTGTAAACCCTTTCCATTGTCCCCTCAAATTCCCTCTTCTCTCCCCTGTGGTCACTGTCAGCCTGTCCTCTATTTCAGTGTCTTTGGTTATATTCTGCTTGTTTCTTTGTTTTGTTGTTTCGGTTCCTGTTAAAGGTGAGACCATATGGTATTTGTCTTTCACTGCCTGGCTTGTTTCGCTTAGCATAATGCTTTCCAGCTCCATCCATGCTGTTGCAAAGGGTAGGAGCTCCTTCTTTCTTTCTGCTGCATAGAGTCCCATTGTGTAAATGTACCATAGTTTTTTGATCCATTCATTTACAAATAAAACATATTCTTACATGAAGTCTACCTTAATACACCTGAAAGTTAGGGCTTTGTTTATTCTAATCTCACTACTTTTTCCCTTAAAGCACTCAACCCATTGTATTTTGAATGGGCACTTATCTGTCCCACAGAATTGTAAGTTCTTCACCTTTAAGGGCTGGGTTGTATTTATTGAATGAGTAGTTAGTGATGCTAGACCCAGGGGAGGTGTTCACTATTCTGAGTGAACAAAAAGTGCAAAGTGATAAAATTTGGGACACAGAATTAAAAATAATAAACACCCAGTGCCTTCTGTTTTCAGATGCTGAGAAAAGCCAGTGGAAATGCAGAACAGGCATCCAGGAGCTGACGGGCTGGCGGGGGAAAGAGAGAAGTGAGGGAACACCCACAGTATTGTTGGCAGGAGGAAGGCACAGATGGGGAGGACACCGTGGGAGCCTAGGGGACTGTTCTTTGACTCGGGCTGGGGACCAGGAGACAGAGGTTCACGTTGACTCATTAGGGACAAGTAGTCAGGTGGAGAAGGGGAAAACAGGTGGAAGACATTCAAGGCCGAGGAAACAGAAGCTTGCTGTCCTCTATGTTAATGGAAGTGTGGGCCTATGACCTTACATGGAGATTCCCAGGGGTGACAACAAGCATAGAAATTTGGTTCTGCCAGGGGGTCATAGCCCTAGCTCTTCTGCTGGGAATACCAGAGAGGAAAAGAGAAAGGAGAGAAGAACATGAGAGAACAGCTGGAGACAGTCAACTTCTGTTGACTGGAAGGGAGAGCAGCATACTTCTGTCTGACTTGGACAAAGAGAAGAGACACAAATGGATCACAAATGCGCTTGAACTGCATTTAGATGTACAAAGAAAAGGAGCTTCTTTATTTTCCATGACATGTCTGACCTTTCTTACAATCCCCTCTCATCCCCTTGGGAGGTGAAGGCAGAGCCTTTCAGTTTCTCAGTGTTTGCATCACAGACTCTTCTAGCTTGAGTACTGTATTTTGAATGACTCATTCTCTTTTTGGTAAATGTTTTCCAGTTTTTCTCTCCTCACCTCTACTCCTGCTGCCTTCCCTTGCTTTCTTCCCAGGATAACCTTGTGGCAAGAGGGAAGATAAATGTTTGGAACTCATGTGGCACTTTCTAGAACCTTATTGGTCTCCTCTAGACTCTCTCATGGGGCAACCACTCAGAAATGCTCCCTGGACTGGTGATCTTTCAGGTGCAGCTGGTTCTACTTGACCTTGTGGAGGACAGGCAAGCACCTGTGACGAGAATCTACAGTCCAGGGCATTGATACAACACTTTAAATGTGGCAACCATTTTATTTGTACCCTGGGTCCTAGCCAGTCTTCTGCCCCTATTAATACCTCAACATCTGGTCACATGGTTGAGTACCATGTACAGGCTTGGGGAACAAAGAAAGATGCTGTAGGACCATCTTTCTGAGCACCCTGCCCCAGGGTCTCCAGGCATCTGTACGGGGATGTTCCCATTGGGTCCTTTCCCCTTGGGATCCATTCTGAGTGAAGAAAATAAAGAAATGAAAGATCACTGTATAGTATTCAACTCTCTTTTATTTTCTGTAATTCACCAGGACAAAAGGTGCAACAAAATGATCTACTTCTACCTTCTTGGCATAGACTTCTCTTACATCAACTCCTCCTTCTTCTTTCTTAATAGAAGACATGGTGTTATTTCCATATAGTGGGAGAAACTACAATTTGAAAAGAAACCCTAAAATCTGAGTTGACCAGGTCTGGCTCTTGGAAAAGGACAAGAGAACCCTGGTTTAACATTCCTGCATATTATTTTAATAATAAAAGCACATACATGGATAAAAAGCCACACTTATAATTGAGAAGTGTTTTTGTATGGCAGAGTAAAAAAGTCAGTGAAACTGTTTTCTCATGAAAATGTAGAACAATCAATTAAACAACTAAAATAAAATATTTTAGAACTCTGGAAATTAACCAGAGCCACAGGACAAACTGAAAATTGTTTGTTCAAGAGAAACTACTAAGTCTCTGCAAGATAGTGGTATCTATGTCATGTACATGCACAAGTTCCAACCCCTCTTTCTCTCCAGACCAGCAGTGTGGCAGTCATGAAAAACTAACAGTATCAAAGCCAATAAGAGGACTGACCACTTCTGGAACTTGATTAAAAGCCCCATCCATATAGTACAATCAATATAGTGTATGAATTAGCAGCTATTTCAAAAACAAAAGAGGCCTCTTCTCAGGACATTATCTAAAATAACAGTAATTTGCTAAAAACATCATAGCTGTTGGTCCAAGGCTGTGATTTCAGTTAAGAGACAGAAGAGCATGGTGGAAAATTTATAAGGAAGTCTCAGAGATCTAGACAACTAAAACTAGGGAACTTCAAAAGGCTCTAAGACATTTCTGGGTATCTAGAAGTTAGTGTGTATATGCATGAGATGTGACCTGAGAAAGAAGAAGGTTCTAGTCACTCTAGTTTATGCAGCTTGAAATTAAGGTCCCGCACAAGCAGGAAGTGAAAGCTAAGTCTGTTTTGTAAATTGCCCGAAATCTAAAGGCGTGCCTCTATACATAGATCCTCTTGGCAAAGGGTGACAGACATACTGACAAAGCATTTAAGGAAATCTTCTGATAGATCATTGGCTAACCATTAATTAATACTGACTTAAGAATGACCCCTAAGAACCCAGCTTGAAAATAAAAACAATACTTAAAAACAAAATCTAGCAAAGAACTCAGTGGCTACCTATTGCAAAATACCAGCAAAAATAACAAAATTTGGAGGGGAGAGTGATCCTATACAGTAGTTGTTACAACATACAATCTATTATCTAAAATCTACAGTTTCAACAAAAATTATGAGATATGCAAAGAAGAATAAAAATATGACACATATCAGGGGAAAAAAAGGAAGACAAGAAAAAATGTCCTTAGGGGGAGGGACTCGTGGTGGACTTAGTAGACAGAGACTTTAAATCAGCTATTATAACCATGTTAAGATAACAAGAAATTAAGGAAAAGGATGACAATGATATCTTACCAATTAGAGGAAATCAATAAAGATAAATAAATAATTTTAAAAAACTCAGTAGATGTTGTGGAGTTGAAAAGTATAATAACTGAAATGCTAGAGGTGCTCAAAAACAAATCTGAGAGCTTCAGAAGAAAGAATCTGAACTTAAAGATAGATCAATTAAGATTATTCAGGTCTAGGACTGGAAAGAAAAAAAAGAATAAAATATAAACAGTACCTTGGAGACCTGTGGATACAATCAAGTTCATGAATATACACAAAATAAGAGTCTCAGGAGAAGAGAAGAGAGAAAGGGGAAGAAAGAATATTTGAAGAAATAATGGCCCTAAATGCCCCAAATTTTACAGAAAGCATTAATTTACACATCCTAGAAGCTCAACAAACTGTAAGATAAATTCAAACAGATCTACACAAAGACACATTATAATCACATTTTAGAAAGACAAATACAAATAGAGAATCTTGAAAACAGAAGGAGAAGTGACTCATCACATACAAAGGATCCTCATCAGAAACCATAGAGGCCAAAAGGCAGTTAGATGACATATTTAAATTAATGAAAGAAAGAGATGGTCAGTGAAGACTTCTCTATCCAGCAAAACGACCCTGCACATGTGAAGATATTCCCAGATAAACACTGAGAAAATTTGTTACTAGCAGAGATATCCCAACTTTAGAAATACTAAAAGAATCCCTTCAGGCTGAAATGAAGGGACACTAGATGTTAACTCAAACCTACAGGAAGAAACAAAGAGCACTGGAAAAGGCTAGTACATAGCTAAACATAAAAGATAGTAAAAACATATTTTGCTTCTATTTTTCTCTTCTTTTATCTAATGTAACAGACAACTACATAAGGGAGTAAGTATCAACCTGATGTACTTGGAATGGATAAGAATATAATTTGTGTGAAAATAATAGCACAAAGAAAGGGAGAGGGAGAAGAAGTGTATTGAAACAAAGGTCTCATATTCCATTGAAATAAAGCTGGTATTAAACCGAACTAGATTAAGTCAAACTGCTAATTTTATTTTATTTTTAAAAAGATTTTATTTATTTACTTTAGAGAGGGGAAGCGAGAGAGAAGGAGAGGGAGAGAAACATCAATGTGTGGCTGCCTCTGGTGCACCCCCTACTGGGGACCTGGCCGGCACCCAGGTATGTGCCCTGACTGGGAATCGAATGGGCAACCTTTTGGGTTTGAGGCCAACACTCAATCCACTGAGCCACAGCAGGCAGGGTTAAACTGCAAACTTTAATCCCCACTATTAAAATCACTTAAAAATACAATACTAACAGACTTCTGGCCAAGATGGAGGTGGTAGTAGACACACTGTGCCTCCTTGCACAACCAAGAGAAGGACGGCAACAAATTTAAAAACAAAAAGCAACCAGAACTGACAGAAAATAGGACTGTATGGAAGTCTGACAACCAAGGAGTTAAAGAAGAAACATTCATCCAGACTGGTAGGAGGGGTGGAGAAGGGTAGCCGGGCTGAGAGGACTTGCAGCAAGGCAGTGGCTGGAGGACCAGGGCAGGCAAGGGAGCAGCTGGTGGAGCAGGTGAGGCGGTGGCTTGTGGACTGGGTCGTCCCACATTTACATGCAGATAAACAAGGAGGAACAACTGGGGAGCAAGACAGACCGGGCAACCCAGGGTTCCAGCATGGGGAAACAAAGCCTCAAAGCCTCTTGATTGTGGGTAGCGGGGGAAGTGACTGAAAACCAGCAGAGAGTACAGCAAACAGCACTGTTCCTTCTCGGACTCCTCACCAACATATAGCGTCACAATGCAGTGATGTGGGTTGCCCCGCCCTGGTGAATACCTAAGGTTCCACCCCTTATACATAACAGGTGTGCTAAGACAAAAAAAATGGCCTAAATGAAAGAACAGATCAAAGTTCCAGAAAAAATACAACTAAGTGACAAAGAGATAGCCAACCTATTGGATGCACAGTTCAAATCACTGGTGATCAGGATGCTCACAGAATTGGATGAATTCGGTAGCAAATTAGAGAAAAAAATGAAGGCTATGAAAAGTGAAATGAAGGAAAATGTACAGGGAACTGACAGTGATGGGAAGGAAACTGGGATTCAAATCAATGGTTTGGAGCAAAAGGAAGAAACAAACAGTCAACCAGAACAGAATGAAGAAATAAGAATTCAAAAAAATTAGGAGAGGCCTAGGAACCTCCAGGACATCTTTACATGTTCCAACATCTGAGTCATAGGTGTGTCAGAAGGACAAGAGGAAAAGCAAAACATTGAAAACTTATTTGAAAACATGATGAAGGAGAACTTTCCTAATCTGGCAAAGGAAATAGACTTCCAGGAAGTCCAGGAAGCTCAGAAAGCCCCAAAGAAGTTGGACCTAAGGAGGCACGCACCAAGGCACATCATAATTTCATTAGCCAAGATTAAAGATAAGGAGAGAATCCTAAAAACAGCAAGGGAAAAGGAGACAGTTACCTACAAAGGAGTGCCCATAAGACTGCCAGCTGGTTTCTCAAAAGAAACCTTGCAGGCAAGAAAGGGCTGGAAAGAAGTATTCCCAGTCATGGAAGGCAAGGACCTACATCCAAGATTACTCTATCCAGCAAAACTGTCATTTAGAATGGAAGGACAGATAGAGTGCTTCCCAGATAAGGTCAAATTAAAGGAGTTCATCATCACCCAGCCCTTATTATATGAAATGTTAAAGGGACTTATCTAAGAAAAAGAAGAATTAAAAATATGAACAGTAAAATGACAACAAATTCACAGTTATTAACAACTGAACTTAAAATAAAACCAAAAACAAACTAAGCAAACAACTAGAACTGGAACAGAAACACAGAAATGGAGATCAGATGGAGGGTTATCAGTGGGGGAGTGGGAGAGGGAGAGAGGGGGAAAAGCACAGAGAATAAGTAGCATAGATGGTAGGTAGAAAATAGACAGGGGGTGGTTCAGAATAGTGTAGGAAAATGTAGAAGCCAAAGAACTTACATGTACGACCCATGGACATGAACTAAAGGTGCGGGGGAGGGGGTATGTAGGGCGGAGGGGAATAAAGGGGGGGAAATGGGACAACTGTAATAACATAATCAATAAAATATATTTAAACAAATATAATAGTAACATAAGCAACAAAGGAATCAAATTGGAACAGTAGAAAATATGCATTTAACAGCAAAATGGCAGACATAAACCCTGCCTTGTAAATGTAAATAGATGAAACACTCCAATAAAAAGGCACAGATTGGCAGGATATATGAGAAAATATAACCCATTTATATGTTGTCTACAAGAAACATGGCTTACATTTAAAATAATGGAAAATTATATACAAAGCAGCAAGTAACAAAAAAGAGCCAGGGTGGCTAAGCAATACCAGAAAAGTAAGATTTTAAGGCAAAAATGGTTACAAAAATATTTTATAATGATAAAGTCATCAGTTCATTGGGAAGACATATTAATTATAAACATATATGCACCTAACAACAAAGTCCCAAGATAAATAAAGCAAAAACTGACAGAATTAAAGGAAAAAATGGAGAACTAAACAATAGTATTGGAGGATTCAATCCCAAAATGTCAACAAAGGATTAGAAGATTTGGACAAAACTTTAACCAACAAGATTTCACTGACAGCTATAAAACGCTCCACTCAACAAGAGCAAAATACACATTTTTTTTCTTAAGCACACATTAAACTTTTGCCAGGGTATATTATATGCTAGGCCATAAAATAAAGATCAGTAAATTTAAATGACTCAAAATCATACAAATTATTTTCTTTCATAACATTTGAATTAATGAATTAATGAATTAATGAACATTTGAATGAGCAATAAACAGTGAGAAGAAATTTGGGAAATTCATAATATGTGGAAATTAAAGATACTCTTAAGTGACCAATGAGTCAAAGAGAAAATCATGATGAAAGTTAGAAAATACACTGAGATAAATTCAAATGAAAGCACAGTATAATAAAGTTTATAAAGTACAGCTAAATTAGTTTTAAGAGGCAAATTTATAGCTGTAAGTGCCTATATTAAAAAAGAAAGATCTCAAATCAATAATGTAATATCCTATGTTTAGAAACTCAGAAAAAATGAGCAAACCAAACCTAAATGAAGCAGAATGAAGGACATAATAAAGATTAGAACAGAAATAAATGAAACAGAATAGAAAAACAATA
Organism: Phyllostomus hastatus; assembly: GCF_019186645.2. Taxonomy (NCBI): domain Eukaryota; kingdom Metazoa; phylum Chordata; class Mammalia; order Chiroptera; family Phyllostomidae; genus Phyllostomus; species Phyllostomus hastatus. Next base: position 5,161,521 of record NW_025333833.1, on the reverse strand, counting down.
GAGAAAAATCAAAGAGAAAGTGGGTTTTTTAAAAAAGATCAATAAAATTGACAAACCTTTAGATAACTACTGAGAAAAAGAGAGAAAATACTCAAATTACAAAAGTAATATAAAAAATAAAAAAGGGGACCTCACTAGCAAACTTACAGAAGGATTATAAGGGGGTGCTAGATAGATCTCTATATGACAACATTTTACAATTTAGGATAAATTAAAAAATTCCTAGGATCCCAACTACCAAAGTGGACTCAAATAGAAATAGAGTACCAGAGTAAAACTATGCAAATGAAGAGACTGAATTAATCATTTAAAAACTTTTCATAAATAAAAGCCCAAGTCCAGATGGTTTCATTGGTGAATTCTACCATACATTTATGAAAGAAGCAATACCAATCTTTCACAAATGATTCTAAAAAAGGATTTTGATGGCTACAGTTTTATAGTGAGTTTCAAACTCATGTAGTGTGAGTTCTTCAATTATGTTCTTCATTTTCCAGATTGTTTTGGCTATTCCAGGGTCTTTGAGATCCCATAAGAATTTTAAGATGAGCTTTTCTATTTCTACAAAAAAAATGCCATTGGAATGTTGATAAGGCTTGCATTGAATCTGTAAGTCACTTTGGGTAGTAGTGTCATCTTAATAAAATCAAGTCTTCCAATCCATAAAGATGGAATGGCTTTCCATTTACTTATGTGTTCTTTAACTTCTTTCAGTGGTGTTTTATAGTTTTCAGTGTACAAAGTTTTTGCCTCCTTAAATTCATTAGTAAATATTTTATTCATTTTGAGGCTATTGTAAGTAAAACTGTTTTCTTAATTTCATTTCGAAATTGTTCATTGTTAGAATATAGTAAAGCAACCGATTTTTGTGTTGACTTTGTACCTGGAGCTTTCCTGAATTCACAGATTGTATCTAATAGCTGCGTGTGTGTGTGTGTGTGTGTGTGTGTGTGTGTGTGTGTATGATCTTTAGGATTTTTTATGTATAAGACCATCTCATCTGTGAACAGAGATAATGTTACTTCTTCCTTTCTCATTTGGATGACTGTTATTTCTTTTTCCTCATTTAATCGTCTCATTTGCCTTTGATCAATACCAAATAGCTTCCTCATCCACAGCCTTCCCGGGACAACCTGGATTGTCTTTCTCTTTCCATGTCCTCTTCTTCACGGGCCTTCCCTTTGTTGCCTCAAATATAGCTGCTCAAGAGTCCTTAACTTCCAAACTCTACGCTGCTTTGACAAACAACAAGGAGTTGCCTGCTGATCCTGGGAAGCGCTAAGGCCGTCTTTTGTGGGTCCAGGTTGACATCAGGCCTGTCCATTCTGGAATGAATCTCAGAGTCAAGTCCCCTTTTTCAGATATTTCCTTTTATCTCCCAGAGTGCCTAGGGTGGTTGGACGAACACCGTACCTATAACCAAAATATCTGGGTTCACGTCCCCATTCCATTATTGTGTGTGAAGTGAATTCTCTTACCCTGACTCTGAATATTGGCACCTGTAAGAATAGGGGTGCTAAAAATATCTGTCTTACCTTACAATATTCTGAGTACTAAATAAAATAATGTGTCTAGACATACCCCACAAGCTCTTAAAGCACCACCCAAATGCCTATTATGATTGTACTTGAAGTTGTAAAGTACTGTATATAAGTCAAATGTTATTAATCACTCATTTCTTTATTCCACAAAGTGAACCAAACTTGTGTTCCGTTCTAGGAGGAAGAAGAGTGGAGTTTCTCAAAAGGAAATAAGACAAGCCTCTTTCTCTGGAAGTGCTCACACTTTGGTAGGAGGGATGTGAGCACGACCGATTCCAGCTAGCAAGACAGATGGTGTCATAATGGTGTGAACAACACGTACGTTGGAATGACTCCTTCTTTCTCTTCCCAGGCTGTGCATCTGGGTGGGTCTGGAAAACCACTGGTGGGCTCACCATGGGCAAAGGAGCGGCCCCTAGAGTGCCCTGGAGGCCACAGCAATCCTAAAGATGAAGGGACAGCTGCTCCCTGGGCTGAGGTCAGAGCTCTCCGGAGTCCAAGGACAGAAGCAGCAGCAGGGAAGTGGCAGGGAAAGGGAATTTCGACAGACTCCCTTTCACACCCACGGGCCTCTTTGTAATCCTTCCAATTCCTGTTTTAGCCTCTGCGTGAGTTTCAAGCAGTTAGTCACTTGCTCAGGTGAAGCCACACCTGTAGAGTGAGGCAACTCCTCTCCATTCATGCAAAAAGTAACAGCAATAATAACAAAGCAATCAGCAGGTCATGGGGTAGAGAGAGAACCATTTTACAAGGTCTGGCCACATGTAATGCCTTTTGAATTGATTTAGAATTTGCTTCTGGACCCCGGGGTGTTGGCACTGTCAGCTAACAACATTGCGCCGACGCGGATCACTGCCGAGGGAGAGGAGGAGGGGGAGGGGAGGGGGCGGGAGGGGCGGCCCCTGGAAATACCAGGGGGAACACTTTGTAGAGGCTGTGGTTGTCTGACCACTACGTTGTACACCTGAAACTAATGCAAAGTAATGTTGAAGGTAAACTGTAATTGAAAATATAATTTAAAAATATATTTAAAAAATAAAGATGGGGCCCCCGACGTTCCCCGCTGTATCTCCAGCACCTAGCACACCATCAGTGTGTATTGTGGTGAACCGAATGGTCCAGCCAACACTGCTTCACAAAAGCAGCATCTGCCTGGAAACGAAATTCTGGATCTGAACGAAGCCATTCCTCGCTAACAAACGTTTCAGCTCTCGACTCTTCCCCACGTCCTTCAGAGAGAATCCGGGCGCAAGGTTGTCCTGGTGCCGCGGGTTCCTGCTCCTTCTCCTGGCCACGGAACACACGGCCTCGCCCCACAGGCTCCCCCGACCCCGGAGGGCCTGCCGCGGGCATCCTTTCTCATCTCGGCTTTTGGTCCATTTGCCCAGATACTGCTGAGGGCTTCCTAAGAAGGGGGTAGGTTTGTTTTTGTTTGAAGTCATGACTTCTCCATTCTGTCTTCTTTATCAGAAATAGCCTTTTTCCCTTCATCGAATTCCAAGAAACACATTTTCTGCAAAACTTTGTCTAAAAAAATTCCAAGGTCAAGCCACACCAAAAGATGGTAAGTCACCAGCACAGAGTCATGCGACACAGCTAGTTTTGCCCTATCATGAAGAATCTCATTTTCTCTCCCTCTCGGACTCTCTACCTGGGTGCATTAGCAGCCTTGTTGCTCAGCCCCTCCGCTCTCAAATAACACGTGCCTCTTGTCATGCTGCCCTCCAGAGTAGCAAACCCAATTTTAAAGTACCATCTGTGCCCTCTCGTTTAGGCCCAGCACTGTGCTGGAGTCCTCTTCTTGCCCGGTCCCTCTGGTAGTCATAGTTCTTTCCAGGGGTTCTCAGGGATGGCAGCGTATAACCAAGGGGCATGTATGCATGCACGCACAGCCATGGGCAAGGACAACAATGTGAGGAAGGCTGGGAGAGGGTGGCTGGGGGCGGAGGGCGGCAAAGTGGGGGGAAATGGGGGACAGCTCTAATAGTGTCAATGATCAAAAAAGAGATTTCTTGGGAAGTAGGTTATTTTTCCGAAGGGCTAGAGTCCCATAATATTCATTGATCTATATTCTCAAATGCTAAGTCATGAATCTGAGGGCAGTACTTCATGAATCCCAGATGAGTGTCTGATACTTGTCTTAAGAGGGATTAGTAAAATGAGGAGCACTTAATTGGAGGTGACGGTCATCCCGTCCTGGACCACAGGGCTTCCAGATTGTCTGCACCCATCTGCTTGAGTGGAGGCTAGACCGTTGGTTTAAAACCTCCAATTCATTTTGCATGGAAAGCTTTGGCAGGAAAGGGAGGTAGGAAATAAGTCCGTATGCATGGTTGACTCTTGGGCTATAAATAAACCGCAGCTGGTGAAGAAACACCCACGGCAGCACCTGCAGGAGCTGATATAAACATTCCAAAGAGGCATGTGTGGTTGGCCAAACTCTACTCCAGGAATAAATGGGCCTTGGGATTCATTTGAGAAACAAAACTGGAAGTAGTGGAGGAGGGGCCTCCTACTCCAGGGGCATTCTGTGCAAACCGAGTAATTCTGGATTCGGAGCCCACAAACGCTAGGCAATCGGAACTGGGGAACCCGCCACTCACAGTGGATCTTGTGAGGCCCTGGTCTGGGGCTTGCTGGGTCTCCGTGCAGGGCCTGGAGGCAGAACGTCTGTATTCTCAGCTACCCTGCACCTTGTGTTGTTTAGTCCCTTATTCCAGCCCTGAACAGCAGAGACCTTGAGAGCAATGCTGAGCAAGTCCAGTAGAATACTTTATGTCTAAATTGATACACACGCATATTTTTTAGAGCTAGGTAACCCCCATACCTTATGCTATATCTCTGGTCCAGGGCCATGCCTGAAACAATTTTGGCTTTTGAATGCCTTTGCAGAAAACCTCTTCTTGCCCTCCCAGTTCGGAATGTGACATTCTGCCAGTTTTACAAACCTGTCTATCACAGTGGGTATGTATTGTGAGCTTTTCCCTGAGTGCAGAGAAAAGGTTAATTAAAGATGGAGGCTTTTGTAAGTGAATTTCATTCACATACATACCCAAAGTGACAGTTTTTCAAATACATATGTATATTTATATGAATGTAAGATTTAGAAAATATATTTATTATATTTTAATGTATATAAGATATAAATACACAATTACATACATGCCTTTACGTATATATACTTTTAGAGTATATATACACATATGCCCAGATACACATCGAACACATTACAATGCGTCTTTGTGGGGATAAAGTGCATGGGAATGGGGATTGGAGATGAAAAAAGAGAGAGAGGCTTTTCATGCCCCAGTGATGATATACCTGAGACCTAAGCTCAACTAAAGATGGGGAAGGATTTTCTCACCTGGGGAGAAGAGGTGGGAGAATATATCAAGCAGAAGGAATGACATACAATTTATTCACTTCCTAATGCACTCAACGCATACTGACAGAGCACCTACTATGTGCCCAACACTGCGCTAGGCACGCAGGATGTGAGAGTACACAGGGCAGACATCAACCCCGACTTCGCCAGGCTCTGATCAAAGCACGTGACATATACAAAATGGTTCTCACAGTAGCCCCATGAGACAGGTGGCTGCCATTTTCACCCCCAGGTAAGATAACGGTCGAGTTCTGGTGCATAGGGGTGAGATAACGCGCCCAGCGCCCCTCAGCCAGGAAGTGGCAGAGCCAGGGTGTGAATGTCAGCAGTATGGCGTTGCAGCTCACATGAGCACAGACTTAAGTCACTCCCCATGCTGGCCTATACACAGACAAAAGCAGTACGTGGGTTAAGTACTGATGCAACGCAAAGGCTCCAAGTTCTCCAGCTTTCTCCTGTCCCTTTCACTTGATTATTAAATGGTCGGGTTCCATCCCCATCCCAGCAACAGCAGGAAGTCTGGTCCATTTTCCACCGTTAAAAAGTCTTTGGGGGTAAGGCGCAGTGGGCAAATGTCCAGCATTCAGTCAGTACTGCTGCAAACACCCTACTCTAAACCTGATTCTGGACATGGCTAGCTTTTCTCTCCGCCCGTGTCAACTCTGGGATGAAATATCACGTGGTGCCTTTTGCTCTGTACAATCCCCCTGCTCCCCTCCCCCCAGCCCAGGACTATTTATAAGAGATATTTGCAGCAGAGTTTATTATACCTTTTCTTACATGTATATTAAAGGGAGCTAATGGGGGAAAATAGAAGTCTGCAGGAAAGTTCAGTACAGATACCGACTTACGGGAATTCGGGTGTTATCATCTTGAAAGTCCACCAGCCGATGTTGTGAGCCTGGGAGGGCTCAGCCCCAGCTTGCTACCAGATGCTCTGGCCTCCTGCTCTTCGTAAACACTCTTTCTGTGGCATGGCAGTCTCCAAACCTGAAAATCCTCCTGGGTCTTCTGTGCAGTGCGATTTCTCCTCCCCAAACAGACCCAGTGGTTTGGGGTGGAAGGAGGGTGTGCGCAGAACATGCTCCACAGACGAGCGATTCAGAAACATTCCCTAGGGCCTGAAGGTTGCTACAGTCAGTTCTTGCTTTAAATAGGTGGTGTTCCTCTCTACACCATCCCGGAGGAGACGACAAAGTGCAGCTGGCGCACACAGGATGGGCGTCTAACCTAGACTGCAGGTGTGGTGGAGGAAGGGCCAGAAGACGCGATAGCTCTACACTGAGCTCTTGAGGACAAAGTGAAGCCAGGTGGAGGGGACCCGGGGAGGATAAAAGCATTCCAAGCCAAACAGCCTAATAATCCCGAGCCCAGGGCTGAAGAAATACCCATTGAAGAACCCCCCACTCCCAAGGTAGTTTTGTGTTATTAGAGAGTGCAGATTAATAAAGAGGGGGGCGAGGAAATGTGAGTAGAGTCCTGGTAACCAGACAAAGGAGCCAGAATTTATCTGAAGGTAGGGATGATCCGTAAAAAGAATTTTATAGAAGACTATTGTAATCAAACTTTCCTCCCCGCTTCTTTCTCATTTCTCTCCCTCCCCTCTCTTTCTTTCTTTCCTTCTCTCTCCCTCTCATTCTTTCTTTCCTTCAGAAAGACCATGGTGGTTGTGATGTGGAGAATAAATTATTGCAGGAAAGTAAGAGTGGAAGTCAACATGGGTAATGGTTGTGGGACCAGAGAAAAGGGAGCTGGGTTCAAGAGTTATTCAAGATTCGTCTGGAGAGAGGGGAAGCAGTGAGGGAGAAACAGGCATGAAGAATTGGCCACTGGATGGGTTGAGGGTGGAGTGATGGATTCGCTAGGACTGGGAATCAAAAAGGAAGGAAGTAGTTGCATGGGCACCAGTTACATTCAACTTTGGACCTGCTGAATAATGAGATTCCCAAATGGAGACGGCCGGAGGGAAGTGGCACGTGTATACCTGGAGCTCATCTTGAGATGGAGCTGGGCATCGTCATCAAAGGCGGTAATTGATGACGCTGGAGTGGGTCACGTTACCTCCCTACTTACCGTGGCCACATGGGAAGACAAAAGGGCCATAAGCCAAATGGCAACAAATACCATTGTTTTGGGGATGGACAAGGAAAGAGGAGCCCAACATGAAGACTGAAGATGACATGAAGAGCTGGAAAGCAGGACAGAGAAACAAAGATAAAGTGTTTAAGGAGGCACGGAACGGTCAGCCGCATGAGAGCTGGGAGACATGTTCTGGAAAGGGCTCTCCTGTGACTTACCCTTCCCTGACCTCACTGTGCGCTTCTCGGGCCATCGTGGGGCGTGAACTTTGTGCTTAGCAAAGACTTCTTGACCGACAGCACGCAGCCCTTCCTCCCTCCCTCCCCAAATATTGTGAGTCCACGCTCCTTTCATAGAACAGACGTTGTTTTCCTTTGTGAGGGACATCTTAATAAAAACGTTAGAAAATCTGAAACGGAGTCCTCTGTACAGATAAATATGGCAGCGATTAATTTCTTGGTATGCCCTCTCATTACATGGGAAATGCAATATGCTTTAGAAAGGGGAGACTTTTCTCCTTTCTCTTTTACTGCCTCCTAGGCTGCACAGGCGAACCTCTTACTCCCTAAAGCAATGAAACACTTGAATAATTTATTACTCATTAATACATACAGGAAACAGGCACTGCTGTGTGTTGAAAGGCATAGATCTCTCTGAGTGGCCTGCTCACAGAGTGGCTGGTGTTCTTTAATGTGCTCAAGCTGCAACTAGGGGTTCACGATTGCTGGACCTTGTAGTCCACAGGGCGGTTTCTGGGGGGACTAAGGTGCATTCAGAATCAGTTGACTTCTAAAAGTCTTGTCACTGTTCCAGAGGTTGGGTATCTAGCCAACCCCACAGAAAGAAAACATAAGTTGGGAAGAGACTTCTTGTAGTTAAAAACAGGAATAGAAACACTTTCACTTCCTTTAATTAGTGTGAAATTTATTTGCTCAGGCTTGTGAGTAATTGGAAATTGCCTTTTTTTTTTGTTCCATTCAAACACATCTTGGTCCGCAAAACACTTACTGCCAACTAGAACATCTGTGGCTTTGGCAGCCACATGTACTCTCCCCACAAGAGAAAATACATCCCAGCTGGTTCCGTCCTTCAGAGCAGTGGTCCCCGACTTTTTTTTGCACCAAGGGCCGGTTTTGCGGAAGATGGAAGAGGCTGGCGGCGGTGGGGGTAGGGGCTGCAGTGCAGGTGGCACAAGCAGGAGGCAGAGCTCCGAGCTCAGTTGAGCTTCAGGCTCTGGCCCTCAGTGCAAGGGGCGGGGAGAAGATGGGAGGCGGAGCTCAGGCTGGCTTCGCGGGGCAGGGGCAGCGGTGGGGCGGGGCGGGGCGCTGGGGACCCCTACTCCAGAGGATGGGAGCTGCTGAACAAGATGGAATTAGCTTGAAGGCTGGCTCCACGAGGATATCATCCATGCGCTTTCAGGTGCTCTTTGAGACCCAATCTTGGATAAAAGTTAGAAATGATCCCTAGAACATGTTTGTTTACTTAACTCATTGTTCTCCGATGTAAGAAGATGAAGAGCATCCCATTCTCCCACTTTTTCATTTGTGTGGTTGTTTTTTTTCATCCCCCTCCCCCCCAAGATTAAACTCGCCTGGGTCCACCTATTATCAGCTTCCTCGGGATGCCCTCCGTCTGACGTTTTATCCGGCGTTCCTCTGCCTCTGTGCAGGGTCATCCGATGCATGTGCACAGCCTGCTCCGCTCCTGTGTGTAAAACCATGGAGAAGATACTATCAGCGACTACCTACACATCACTCGCAGAGATTCACAGTTCTTGGAAACACTTTTCTTTTTTCCACAGATGAGTTGGTGGCCTTAAAAAAAAAAAGACAAACAGAAAATGAAACCACTTTCCACATTTGCTTTCCCTTTGCCATAGCCGTCAGAGATTCCAGAGCCCAAGATGCGGTGGCAGTACCGTAAGCTAGTGGGTCCTTTACCTGATGACGCCTGTCCTTTCCGCTTGGCGTCCCGACGGCTCCAGTGCTGGAGCCCGGGCGGCCTTCCTCCCGACGGCCTTCCTCCACAGGCGAACCGCTTCCAAGCTTGGTTCTGCCTCCTGCTGCTTGCGTGAAGCCACTCTTGACCTCCGTGTGCCTTAGCTTCCAGTGAAAGACGGACCGAGGACTGCTTCTTTTATCAAGTTATCTGTGACATTTAAATGAGAGTCTGCACTGTGGCCTGCAGTGGGAACTGGAGATAAGTGAATTTACTTTCTTTATGATGGACCATCTCCAGTTTTATTCTGCTGGGTTTAAATCTGTCCACGGGCAGGGGCTGCCTGGGAGGACCAAGTATGTCTTTGCAGCTAGAACTGAAAGGCCCTGGGGAGAAGGCCTGCGGGAAGCCCAAAAGTTCTTTGCAGTCTCCTGCATGCTTTGAAAATTGAACTTTCCTTGTACTTATTTGTAGCACAGCATGGTTTTAGAAACCTGTTCAACATGTTGCTCCAAGAAGCCATTACCGATGGATGGTGTCCCGATGTTTTCACTTAAAAACTTGTGCGTGTCTTTCTGAATTTCTCTTCTAGAATAAGATAGTAATTCATGTGGCTTCTTCCACTGTCTCCCCTCTGATCTGTAGCGTACTTAAGAAATCAATTTCCAAATGGCAAGATCAGGATTGGCTCTGGCCATGGAACATGTTTTTAAAAGCAGTTGTCAGGGACTCAAAGCCAACAGGAAAATTAATCTTAAATTATAATCTCTATTTTATTGTTAATGTCTTAATTGGCAAGTCACAAGTATTATTTAGTTCCCCAGTGGATTTTTTTGATGCAAAAAAAATGGAGACTTTGGAACTGAAAATAAAAGATCTGGCCTTGCCAGTAACTATTAATCTGACTTTGGGAAAACGACTTAATTTCTCCGAGGCTAAGATTTCTTAGCTGTAAAATGAGAATCTAAGTCTCCGTGACTCAGTTTCCTCATCTGTAAGGGGTGAACTGTAGTACTACCTGACAAGGCTGAGATTGTTATGAGGACGCGATGATTTAGTATTGCAAAGCACTTGGAACAGTGCCTGGAATGCACTAAGTCCCTCCTAAGTGTCTGTCAGTTAGTTGACTGACTGACTGACGGCGAGCCAGTCCCCAGTGGAGGAAGCACGGGGAGGAGTGTAGGGCAGCTGTTCCGAAAGAGGAGCATGATCTCTGGAGACAGAGGGGTTGGATTGTGATGCCACAACTTGCTGACCGGATGCCTGCACACGTAGGTTTTCCCATCTGGAGAATACGCTCAGCGGTCACATTGAGGAATGGTTGTGAGGGTTAGCTAACTAACTGGGGTAAAGAACCTCACATACAGCCTGGAACATGGGAGGAGAGAGTAGATTAGAAAAGTAACTATTTAGCATTAACCTTAGAAAACAAAAAGGTAGAAAAGAGGTAAATTCATAGCAGGAAGGATGTGGGTTAGTCAAGAGGAAGATTCCCCCGGCAGTACATCCCATAAAAGGCTGGAAGGGTGCACGGGGTGGGGGGGGGGTGGACTCTCCCTTAACGACAAGGTAATTAGGCACCTGAACCAGTCTGGCTGGGGAGGGTGTGCATTCCAGGGACAGAGTGTACAACACCATCCCTCTCTCCCGCACTCCTTTCCCTTCCTTTCTTCCACACTGACTGCGTGCCTGTGATGTGGAAATGGTACCCAGGGAGCAGTGGTGCACCTTTGACTGGAAACCAGTCCCTCTCCGTCAAAGGGCCACTCTTCAGCATCTGTGATTGGTCAGTGGAGAAACTTTGCTGGCTAAACAGAAACTGCCGATACCGAGAAAGTCAATGAAGCCTGCGATGCGGACACAGATCTTTATTCCTACAAGGCACCCTTCTTCTCCTGGCTCTTCCAATCAATCGGCTAAGACATAAGCACTGAGGGGCCATCGTGAGTGCTGGGAATATAAAGTTCATTATGACAGAGTCCTGCCCTCCGGGTGCTCGCTGTGGCATGGGACAGAGGGACATACACACAGACAGTCGCAGGCGTCTTTGATGTCCTGGAACAGGGACAACAGCAGCGAGCTGAAATATAGAGTAGAGAGGACCTACGTTCTCCTAGACACATCAGGTCCGAGGGCTGAGGGAGAGAAAGGAGGATTCAAGTGGACTTCAAGGTGTCAGGCTGAGTCATTTGATGGGTAATGTAACCAATACCACGTCCTGGAATACGGAAGTAGGTTTGTGAAAAAAATACCATGTAGTTTGAACAGCTGAAGTTTGAGAAAGTGTTTTTAGCTATTTCAAGTTGCAGTTATTATGAATAACAATGCTGTGAGCATGGCCATACAAATATGTACAAAAAAAGTTGCTTTCAATTGTTTTTAGGTATATATCCAGAAGTGGAATTTCTAGATCATGTGGTAATTCTACTTTTAAGGGTTTTTTTTGAGGAATTGTCATACTGTTTTTCATAGTGGCTATACTGCCAATAGTGCCTAAGAGTTCCAACCTCCCCACATCCTTATCAACACTTGTTATTTTCTGTGTTTTTTAAAAAACTAGTAGCCATTTGTAGTGGGCGTGAGATGGTATCTCACTGTGGTTTAGACTCGCATTCCATAATGGTTAGTGATGCTGAGCATTTTTACATGTGTCCATTTGCCATCTGTATATCTTCCCTAGAAAAATGACTATTCAAGTCCTTTACTCATTTATGAACTGGCTTTGATTTTTTGTTGTTGATTTGCAGTAGTTCTCATATTCTAGATATTAATGCCATGTCAGATATATAATGTATACATTTTCCCCATTCTGTAGGTTTACCTTTTCACTCTGTTGGTAGTGTTCTGAATGCACATTAAAAAAATTTAATTCCAATTTGTCCATTTTTTTCTTTTGCAGCCTGTACCTTTGGTGCCACACCCAAGAGATAATTGCTAAATTCAATGCCCTGAACTTTTGTCCTATGTTTTCTTCCCAGAGTTTTATAATTTAGCTTTTAGCTTTAGGTACATTTGAGTTATTTTTTGTATGTGGTGTTAGGTAAGGATCCAACTTTATTCTTTTGCATGTGGATATTCAATTTTCTTAACACCATTGATTAAAGAGATTATTCTTTATTCATCATGAGGCCGTGGCAACCTTATCAAAGATTATTTGAATATACATGTGAGGGTTTATTTATAGACTCTTTATGCTATTCCATTGGTCTATATGTCTATCTTTATGGCAGTACTGTAGCGTTTTGATGACTATAGCTTTATAGTAGGTTTTGAAGTCACAGTTTGAAGAAATGTGAGGCCTCCAGCTTTGTTTTTCTTTGCCAAGATTGTTTTAGCTACTTGCATTCCTTTGAGATTTTTTGCATGAATTTTAGCCTCCGTGGGGGCATTCCTGCCCAATGGCTCTGTGGGGTGATCTCACACACCAAGAAATGGAAAGACCTCCCATGTTCACTAACTGGAAGCTTTCATATTGTTTAGATGTCAATACTATTGAAAGAGATCTACAGATTCAGAAAAATAACAGCCTCTGTCAGAATCCCAAGCGAGGTAATGGCTGAGGAGGGATGACTGGATTTGAAAGACTGTGGATGGATGGAGGTGGGAGCCATGTTGAATGTGGCAATGGGGAAAGCCCAGCCGAGCAGAGAGGCTCCAAAGCTTAATCACTGTGGGTTTCAAAAAACTGAAACTTGAAAGATAGTCACCAAAGAGGGTTTGGAAAAAGGGCTGATGAAATCGTATTTGTGTAAATGGACAGAAATCTGCTCATCAAAACAATTCCAGCACAATGTGTCAGCTTTTGTTTACTGCTGCTGCTTCCAGGGACGCTTGTGTGGCTAACAGAAGGCCAGAATTCCCTTCTTCAGCCTGTAAATTCCACTTACCCTTGATTTTCTGAACTTCCTTTGGCATCCCATTCTATGTCTTTAGGGCTTTAGAAATTTCTCCTTGGGCAGTATTATGTTTTCATGTTTCTTATTTCAATCTTAATGTATTAACTCATCTTTACATACCTTATCAGTCAGAATTGAAAGAAATGAACCAAGTGCTGGAAGCAGCCTAGGTGCTCATCAGTAAATGAGTGGATCAATAAACTGTGGTACGTTTACACGATGGAATACTACGCAGCAGAAAGAAAGAAGGAGCTCCTACCCTTCGCAACAGCATGGATGGAGCTGGAGAGCATTATGCTGAGTGAAGTAAGCCAGGCGGTGAAAGACTAATACCATATCATTTCACCTATAAATGGAGCCTAATTAACAAAACAAACAAGCAAGCAAAATATAACCAGAGACACTGAAATTAAGAACAAACTGACAGTGACCAGAGGGGAAGGGGGAGGGAAATAATGTGGGAAAGAAGGGGAAGGGTCATCAATGAACATGTATAAAGGAGCCATGGACAAAGCCAAAGGGGGTTAGGATTGAGGGTGGGAGGTGAGGATGGGTGGGGCGGGGGAAAGTGGTGGTGGGAAAATGGAGACAACTGTATTCGAACATCAATACAAAATATTTTTTAAAAAAGAAACAAGCAAAGAAGTGGTCCTTAGGAGGTCAAGATGTTGGGTCTGACTACAGTAGAGACAGTTAATTTTGCTCGGATCCAAGGCCAGAGGATGCACTTACTCATCACCTTAGCCAGCAGCCCCCCTCTGTGCATGATTCTGGCCATTAAGAAATAGAGGACAGATGTGTGAAAGGGGATGGGCCAGCTTATTCTTAGTTGCAGAGAGAATTCCCATTGTGCGTAACATTTGACTCCAAGAGGGTTAATATATATTGTTTCACTTACTCATTCACTCACTCTTCCCATACACATTTACTGAACACCCACACCGTGTGAGGCAGTGTGGGGATAGAGACAAACACAGTTCCGGCCCCTCAGAGGCTGGCAGTGTAGCACAGATGCATACGTAGCACTAGGGAGATGTGTACAATACGGCAAGGCAAGGGAAAGGAAGCAGTGAGCAATACTGTTATCACAGGCTGCCAGCAAACTCAAGAGCTGCCTGAGAAGCGTGCCAGCCTCTTAGTCCATTTTAGACGAGCTGATTACTGACATTCCTCTTGTTAAGAATCTACTCACTGTGTTTTTTTTATTAAGGATGTGGTTTGGTGGCAAGGTTTGCATTACAGTATGTGTTGATACACATCAGGAGAAGGACTCACAGAGAAATCACTCATTACATACAGGGTGTCTAATAAGATCCTGGTAATTATAACTCATAGTCAGGGTGCTACTGGGCCTCCAGTTTGGACAAGACCCATGCGAGTCACACTGTTTATATGACAGTTTTGAGGTAACACGATGGACACAAACACTGGTTTTCTCCTCGATGTCACCTCAAAGCCATCAGCAGCCAGAATCTCACAGAGGAGAGGCTGGAGCCCTAGGACCAGCCACTAGAGCAGCCAGTCTTGGCTGTACAGTAAAACATACTGTTATCGGTGCTGTGATGCTCAGGGGGAAAACCCACAAAGATATGTGTGAAGCCAAAAACTCAGCATACAGTGGCCCTGCTGTTAGCTGATCCTGATCAGTGGTGGTAGAATGGCATAAACCTGGTACGTACAAACTCAAGCTTTAGGGGCTGCATCTGGCCTGGCTGCCACTCTGTGATGGCGTAATGTCAGTAAAGCCATCCATCCATCCATCCATCCATCCAACCATCCATCCACTCATCATGCTCATTGACTATCATCTGTGAACCAGGCCTTAGGTAGGCTTTGGGTGTGAAGAGATAAAAATACCACCGCTAGAGGCCTGCACCCCAGTGGAGAAGATGTATAAGTAAGCACATGGTTGTACTGAGGGAAGGTGTGGGGCAGTGATATTATGGATAAACATGAGGAGGTTTGGGAGCAAACGCAAGAGGCTCTGAAGGAAGAAAACAGCCCAGGAAATGGCTCCTGCAGGACCCGGTTCCGGGTTGAAGTCTGGAAGCTAGCAAGAGCTGGGCAGCACAAGGTTAAGAAGAGAAAAAACTAAAAAGCACTTCTTGTTTAATACTGGCCTCTCTGACATCGGTACTACTAGAAAACCGATTGCTGCCATTAGCGAGCACTCTCATTTGTCTATTTTGGGGTAAGAACTTCCTGTGAGCGGGAAACCAGAAGACGAAGCATGCTGAGCAGGCTTCTCAAAAACACAAAAGAAGAACTTCAACTCTCCATGTCGACCCTTTGGGCAGCAGGACTGGCAGGGAGCCTTAGGGAGTCTGTCCCTCAGCTGGAGAGACTTGTAGTATATCAGAAGGGACACTGGTTAGAGCTCAGACATCTCTTCTAAAGGAGCCTCATCTCGCACTTGACTGACCATGATGTCCACGTTTTGAGCTTGGGTAAGAAGCCTGGGGACCTAGGCTGCCGCCCTTAATAACGTTTCTAGTGGGTAGGGCCCACCAGAGCACTTTCTGTGGGATTTTTTACACTGCTTAGCACCAAAGAGAGGAAGAAATACGCATGTGAAAGCACCGTATCATAGGCTACTCTTTATGTTCCTTAATATATTTATTCATTTTTTTTAATCCTCACCCGAGGGTGGGTTTTTTCATTGATTTCAGAGAGCGAGGAGGCTGGGGAGGGTGGAGAAAGAGAGAGAAACATTGATCAGTTGCCTCCCATACACAACCCAACTGGGGATCGAACTGGTAACTTTTTTGGTGAACAGGATGACACTCCAACCAACTGAGCCACCTGGCCAGGGCTCTGTTCCTCAATATTTTTAAAAAAATTTCAACAATAAGCTATGTCTCTTCTGGATGGATACCATGTATTCATTGAATATTATTTCGTGGATGATTTAAGGACAATGCCAGGAATGCTGTTATAAGTGTAAGGCAAATTATAAAATGCTATGAAAAGTATGATTCTAAATTTGTATATATAAAAAATATATCAATCTTCTTAGCCTTCAAACGCCTTACCCCGGGGTTACTAATGCAGGGATTACCATAGAGACAGCTCACAACCAAGAACACACAAGTAGATGCTGTGTCCTACGTTCAACAACTCCCTGTCCCATTGCAGGTTTCACAAAGAAGGCATATCACCAGGTGTCAGTGCCGCCTCCCTTTTCCTGGAGACACAGCAGCTGGAAGTGGGGAAAGGGGCGCTGGCCGCAGAGGACAATACTAGAAGAGCCTTCTCATGGAGCTCTCAGTGTGTGAGAGGTCAAGGCTCCTCTTCAAGTCCCGCTTCTGCCTCCCATTTCTGCAGACTGGGGCACATACGACGTTGATTTCACATGAGCCTAGGCCATGCTGCAGAGGGGGTAACAGGCAGGGAGTGGCTATCTGCCCCAAAAGACTCGGCCAAGTGTCATTCCCTTGACCAAAAGCGTTGTGAGTTCAGTCCCCAGTTGGGGCACGTACGGGAGGCAGCTAATCAATATTTCTCCCTCTCCCTCTCTCCCCTCTATCCTTCCCTCCTTCCTTCCCTCCCTTCCTCCCTTCGTCCTTTTCTCTCTCTGCACCCCTTTCCTCACTCTCTAAAATCATTGGCGGAATCCCTGGAAACAGCCCACTGAGAGAGGAGGGAGGCACAGCAGCCTCTCCAAAGGACTCCCTGATGTCAGCAGGCAGCAAAGGCCCACCGCAAGCTGCCCGCACACTAATCTCCACAACCTGCGAGTATGTTACCTTATGGCCAGAGGGACTTCACAGATGTCATTCAGGTATGCACCCTAAAATAGGGAGGTTATCATGTATTATCCAGACGGTCCAATGTAATCATAAAGGTCCTTGAATCACAGAACTTTCCGTGTTTGGAGCTGGATAAATACCACCCAAGTGGAAGTCAGAGAGATTTGACACGTGAGCAAGGTCTGACCCACTGCTGGTGAAGATGGAGGGGAAGTGAATGCGGCCACCCGCCCCATTGGAACTAGAAGCAGATTGTCCAGAGCCTTCCGATAAGAGGCCAGGCCGGCAGACATATGGGTGCCGGCTGTGTGCAGCCTTCCTTGTTTATTTTTGTGTTTGCTGCAGTTGCTTTGGTGTCAAGTCCAAAAAGTCACTGCCAAAGCTGATGTTAACGGCTTATGTTTTCTTCCGGGAGTTTTGTGGTTTCAGGTCTCATGTTCATTTTGTTTAATCCATTTGAAGTCAATTTTTGGGTATGATATAAAAGAGAAGCCCGGTTTCATAGTTTTCCCAGCACCATTTATTAAAGAGATGGTCCTTTCCCCACCGTGTGTCCTTGATTCCTTTGTTGTGTATTAATTGGCTGCATGAGTTTATTTCTGGGCACTCTATTCTGTTTCATTGATCTATGTGTGTTTTTATGCCAGTAACATGCTGTTTTTATTACCGTATCTTTATAATATAGCTTGAAATCAGAAAGTGTGAATCCTCTACCTTAGTTCCTCTTTCTTAAGATTGCTTTGGCTATTTGGGGCCTTTTGTGGTTCTATACAAATTTCAGAATTTCTTAATTTCTGTGAAAAGTGCCATTAGAATTTTAATAGAGATTATTGAATCCATAGATTGCTTTGAGTAGTATGAACATTTTAGCAATATAAATACTTCCAATCCATGAGCATGGGATATTTTGGGATTTTTTTTCCGTTTATTTGTGTCTTCTTCAATTTATTTCATCAATGTCTTATAGTTTTCAATGTACATGTCGCTCATCTTGATTAACTTTCTTCCTAAATATATTATTCTTTTGATGCAATTATAAATGGCATTGTTTTCTTAATTTATCTTTCTGATAGTTCATTGTTAGTGTATAGAGACACTACTGATTTTTGTATATTCATTTTGTATCCGGCAACTTTACTGAATTA
Organism: Phyllostomus hastatus; assembly: GCF_019186645.2. Lineage (NCBI taxonomy): Eukaryota > Metazoa > Chordata > Mammalia > Chiroptera > Phyllostomidae > Phyllostomus > Phyllostomus hastatus. Next base: position 5,143,788 of record NW_025333833.1, on the reverse strand, counting down.
ATATATTCTAACAGTTTTTTTTAATCGAATTTTTAGGGTTTTCTATCATGTCATCTGCAAAGAGACTTCCTTTGGCCTTATTATAGTGTTTGGCTTAACTTGCAGGGGTGACCAACCTTTTGGGGTCTCTGGGCCAGACTGGTGGAAAGAGTTGTCTTGGGCCGCACATTAAATATACAAACACTAAAAAAAAAAAACCCCAAAAATCTCATCAGGTTTTAAGTAAATTTACAATTTTGTGTTGGGCCACATTCAGAGCTACCCTGGGCCGCATGCGGCCTGTGGGCCATGGTTGGACACCCCCAGACATCCTCTTTTGTGTGACAGAGGTGCAGCCACCCTGCTTCATTTTGGCTTCCATTTGCACGAAACATCTTTTTCCGTTCCTTCACTGTCAGTCCGTGTGTGCCTTCAAAGCGGCGGTGAGTCTCTTGCAGGCAGTGTACAGACGGCTCTTGTTTTTCAATCCATCCAGCCAGTCTGTTTTGATTGGAGAATTCAGTTATTTTACATTGAAGGTAATTAGTTTTAAATGTGGACTTTTACTAGTGCTATCTTGTTCATTTGTTCTGGTTGTTTTCTGTTTCCTTTATTCTTTTCCTACCAGTTTAGCATGAGTTTTTTTTCTTATTCTCTCAGTGGGTAGAAGCTGCTCGGCTGGTCCGGGATTTCTTGCAGAGGGTATTGCTTCGTGTGCAGCTTTAATGTGTCCCTGGGAGGCGGTGAGTGCAGAGCCTTCTGTGTTGCCGTCTGGGACCAGAAGCAGCGCTGCAGTACTTTCTGCGTAAGTACTTAATTACTTAGAGCAGTAGTGGCGGTTCATCAAGAGTCTCAGGCGGTTTCTCTTGTGTCCCGTGGGACTAACAGGGCATATTTATAATGCTGGTGTGAAGATGACATAAACCTCCTAATGCGTGCAGAAGTTGAAACTTGAAACGCGGTGCCTGGAAAAGAGCAGGCTTTTCAGCCTTATGTGTTTCCTAGTTTGTACTCTGTCATTTTTTTATCTCCTTTTTTTATGGTTCCCATTCAAAACCAGTGCTCAGTGGCAAGGCGATTCATGACGTGATCTGGAGATCCGCGGGATGCAGGGCAGAAGAGGCCGTGTATGTGCGCAGAGGAAAAATCACCTTCGCTTTCAGCCAAAGAGATTTCCTTTGGGCTTGTTGGGTGATGAAAAATTTGAAATATGTAGGCTTTATCTTAGCATAATATGCATGGTTAACTTCCCAGGATTGCTTTTTTTATTAGCAAATGGAAACTTCCTGTTCCCGGCGCTGGCCCGCCCCATCCAGCAGCATTCCACACGGCTCGCCGTGATTCAGCATGTTGTCCCACTGGCAGCCCCGCAGCAGATTTCTCCTTTGCAGCTGGAATGTTCTCCCTCTGGCGTGCACAGCCAGAGTCATCTGACTGGATAGGCAAGTCCCTTAGTCTGAGCTACTCTAGGCGCTTTGCCCATTCTCTCTTGAGTGGAATTAACTGGTAACTCTGGGGAAGTCACATAAAATCATATAAAAAAGATAAGTGAAAGTTATCTTGAAGTTGAAACAGATTTTCAATGCGAGTTTGGAAGGAGCAAACGGAGAAGAATCGGCAATTTCTAGATAATGGATTCCTTGAGGCCAGAGACTCTGTCTTACTCCTCCTGATTCCTCCACGGCCAAGTAAAGTGCCCGAAACCGCACACACATATTAAATGTCTCTTATGCATTATACTGTCTGCGGCACATGTTTCTATACCCTGCTGTTCAGCAAATGGTCAATAGGTAACACATACCTATTGTACAGCGATGGCTTTACTGAACAGTAACTCATTAGCTTAGGAGAACGGGGGGTCGGAATGTGTTTTCATCTGGCTGGTCTCTCCTCAGACCTGTATCTCAGCCGGGACATTGCTTTCTTATAAAACTCCCCTTCGCCACACTTCTCCCTGTCTTGCCCCGTATAGCTGTCTCTTTCCCAAGCCACCTGCGATAACCAAACCAAACCAAACAAAAAAGCAACACCGAATTTGAAGATATAGACTGACCCTCCGTATTCCCGTTCCTGACGCCGAACTTGGTACATAGAAGGCATTCAAAAATGTTTACTAAATGAACTACAACAACAACAACAACAACAAAAATGTCCTTTTGCTGTATTTTGGCATTGCTGTGTAGAGAAAAGCCCAAACCTCTCTGCACTCATTGACATTCCCCGCGCCCAAACCGACAACTCTAGACCATCCAAACCGAAGGGTGTCAGGTCAGTGCTAGCAATGGAAACCCAGCGCGGAAACAGTCTCTTCGATTCCTGTGCGAGCACTTGCCACAGCTGCGGGTGGGAGTACAGTGGATGGGCTGACCGTCCCATGCTGACACCGGAGCTTGTCCGATAAGGAGACCAGCGAGGACAGTTAGGAGAGAGACCTCCTCCAGGCCCCTCTGCCACGCTGCCCAGGGAAATCCAGGAGATTTGGGGAAGCTCCCAGTCTCAGGAATATCAAGACCCTCTTATTTCAACTAGGTGGAAATACATAGGTGACGTACCTTGTTCTCTGGTGATCTATGTGATACTGGGCAAGATGCAATCTCACAGCAATGCCCATTCAGTCCGGTTTCTAGGGCGATGTCTGGTGTGTCCAAATGCAAAGTGTCACTACATTGCACAATGCAAAATCTATTTACAGTTCAGATTCCAAGCAGGAAGCAATCCTTCCCATCAAAAGTTGTTTAAGAAGCTCCTCCCATGGCCCGGATACTGACACATGCTGGCTTGCCTAGAAAAGACCCCTCCCCCCCACAAAACAAGAAGTCACTCACACAGAGGACGCAGGCTAGAGAGACAGGAACCTAGCATCTCACGCGGCCGTTCTCAGAGATGAGCCGTAAGGCAGGTAGGTGACACAGGAGGGACTCTGTGGAGCGTGACCACTAGGTTCGTGACTTAAAGGCTGCATTTGAGCCAGTGAGACATAGAAGAACAACAGAGAATCTGGTAAGGGCTCCTGGAAAGGGGACACGCAAAAACATCACACGATGAGACAGTTCGGGGCATAGAAGAGGGTCCCATGTCATGGAAAAAAACCATAGTTTGAATTCAAACTATTTCCTAGACTGCCCCCCTGAACAGGATTGCTGTTAGTTCCATGGAGAAAATGATCTGGACATTGATATATGAAATCTCAGTGTATCTGTTAAAATTTATTGTACACATAATATGCAAACATGTATATATATGTGTGTGTGTATGTATAGATGTACATATACATCCATTTATGTATATTGAGCTATATATAATACTTTATATTTATAGAGTAGACATTTATAAATCTTAACAGATACTGTTGTTGCCTTCTTAAAATTCCAAGTTTAAAATCTTATTTATGTATCATATTTATCTACTTATCTATCCATCTATCTATCTATCACGTACCTATGTATCTTTAAACCAAAGACAAATGCATTTGTCACAAAATGAGTACAGTTGTTGCTCATTTTTCCGAAGTTCCTCATTTTGCAGTTCCTAAATGAAAACTGCTAGACTATTCAAAAGTCTGGTGCTTTGTCATTGCGCACACTTACTTTTTTCAATCTCTAACGTTCACAGATATTCATGCTTCTGAATGTTTGTCCCTCATGTTTCTGCATTCCTTCCAGAACTAGTGTGAGTTCCTGCCTCTGTCCTCTCAAACCTTCTATTTCCAACTTTTCTTCTTACTACTTCTGCTTATCTAGATCTTTCTGTTCTTTGAGGCTCTGTCCTATGTTACTCACCTCGGCACCTGTGTCCCTGTGTGTAAGGTTTTAATCTAGTCGGGCAGAAAATACCTTGCCATCTGTGACTTATTTTCTAACCCCCCCAAACTCCTAGCACAGGAGTGAGCCAATGGTAAATGTTCAACATGGATTCACTAGTTGGACTTAATTGAGAAAATCTCATTCCAGGTATGTGACCCGGGGCCGGGCTGTAAATCCAGAAGCGTGGGTTTGCCGCGCATTTACCGCCTGTCACATCCTGAGGTGGCAATGCTGATGGCTTGCATCAAAGAGATACCAGGGGTGACTCACTGCTTCAGAAGATCAGAAAGTGTTCCCTACTGTCACTTGTTCTAACCTGAAGTTTCTTCGTTTTTGAACCCCGTTTCATGAAAAGAGGAATGCATTGAGATAAGCCATCGTTTTTAGACTTTTGTAAGGTTAAAATAATCCGGACATACCAGAGCCTTACCTTGGTTAAGGGCAGGAGGAGGAGCTGGGTTTTATTTGGAAGAGCTCCCCATTTGAATAAACATTTACTGAAGTGACTAAGCAGAGGGACTTAATTCCCTCTGAAGTTGGAGAGGAGTCAGGAAAAGGAAGCAGGCCAGAGAAGCGTGCAGGAGACCGTGCAACCACTCAGGGGTCGGTTTAAAGGGTGGAGCTCGTGCACGTGCACTGCAGGCGTGATACAGGTACACCAGTCGCAGGCACGCTGCATCGCCCCTCCGCTGGAGTCGGGGCCTTGCTCATTACATCACCCCATCGAGTTCAAAGCCAGGAAAGCAGGGCGGTACTGAATGATTATTGCTGTGTGCCTCTGTGAGTCTCTTCTTCGGGGACAGTTTGGTAATCAGGGTGAAACAGAGCCCAGTCAAAACTGGACAGCTCCCCTAGAAACTGCAGCAAACAGTGTGGTTCTCCGGGAAGGCGGTGGGGTTATCAAAGGGCTTATAGGGTTTCTGCAGTTTCCCAGCCGTCGGTGGTGGGAGGGGCCACTCCCTACGTTCCTCTCAGCTTCCTCCTTTGGAAATGAACAGTTACGTCTTCGGGCTTTTGTTCTGATTTTTAAAATCTTTAACTTCCTGTTAGATGAAAGAAAAATTATCTTCCAAATGCTTTCCTCTCACCTCCTGTTATTTAAATGAACTTTAGCTGAAGTACGCCCTGTGGTAAATATTTTAAAAATCATTCTTTTTCTAGGATTTTATAATGGGTTCATTTTTCACCACATCGTGAAGAAGGGTGGGGAAGAGATAAATAATCACGGAGCACCTCTGCTGAGACAGGCCTTTGACATTTATTTCACTCTCCAAAAAGCCTTGTGAAGGGGAGACAAGCTCCGTGTTACAGTGAAAGAAACCGAGGAGTCCAGCGCCGTGTGGAGGCCGCTGAGTGGGTAAGGGCGTGGGTAAGAGCCGGGCAGCTCCAGGTCCTTCTTAGGCTCAAGTTCAAAACCCAAGGTCTTTCCGTCACGTGGTGTTAGAATCCTGGAAACAACATAGGTTTCCCAAGTAACAGATGGAAAGACCGAGGCACAGAGAACCAGAGGACTTTCTCAGTTTTATAGTTAATCAGCATGTTGAGTGCCAGGAAGAAAGTTCAAAGTTCTTTTCTGGGGGGGGGGCGGGGGATAGAGTGCAAGCTCAGACTGGGGCAGGGCGGTGGGGGGGGGGATGGCACAAGAGAATACCCTTTTGTATGATTATTTCTGTTTGATGCCAGCCTTGAGTTATCAGGGTTTCAATATACTGAGATAGAAGAAGAGAACTGAGCTTGTGGTGGTTATGTACATTTCATGTCAAATTCTAGTATTCCCCTGGTGTTTGCTAGAGACCCTCTCAGAGGGAATGTATTTTATGTCCTCCGAAGGAAGGAAAGTATATTTTCTAAACCCTGCATCTTAGCCTTCCTACCTTTCACTACCCTGCCATAGCAATCATATCACATCTGAAGTATGAAAGAACCTTATCTGAGATTTTACTTCTTCTTACAAAAAGTAATTTTCCTATCTGGAAACAATTTCTAATGCTGCATTGCACTGCACTTCCTCTTGCTCCAGGGAAGAAATTTTCCTTGTGAACTTCCCTTGCGTTGTTTTTTTTTTTCTCTTCCATTCTCTTTACTTGGGTCGGCTCTTTTTTTTTTAAGCCTTCCATTCTGCTGAGTGAGTACATTTGGCCTGGTCCCAACATGAGACTCAGAGTATCATTTTTCCAAAAGCCACGATCAGAGAGAAACCCCGCCCCTTCACACCCACTACTAATTATCATACGACAAAATCGAGCTGTTGCATCACCGGCCCATCACTTGCGAACCTCTGCTTCCCGCTGCTCTCATTCCTGCAGAGAATGAGTTTGGAACACATGGAGAATCTGCCTTTGCACTGTGCAGCCCCTGCAGGAGCGCAGAGGCCAGGCTGGAAGCCGTGGGTCTTCTCGGTAGTCATTGTGCTACTGGTTGGCTTCTCCAGTACGGTCGTCTTCTGCCTTCTCCCATTCAAGGTGAGGAGACAATGGTAGTACCTGAGGTTGCTGTTGATTATAATCCTTCTGTCTTTTGTCAGCCTGGTTACGGGTGGGGCCACTCAGTACTGTTAGAGCTGGTGGAAGGGAAGAGGCATGGGGGTAGAAGTAACAGAAATGTGATTTCAACTTGGTCATGGCGTGTGCTTTCGGAGGCTCATCTGAGTGTTTGGAAATGAAAGGAATGAGAAACGCTAAATGTTGGCTGCAGAACCGAGATAGATGGAATCACTTAAGTCAGTCCTTTGACAGATGCCTGTGGAGTATTTTTTCCCTTTCTGGAACTTTGTTAAAGAAGTGCTCTTGGTGGAATAAAAAGGTGTAAAACATGACGCTTGCTCTCAAGGAATGGGATGCAAACTCTAGTCTAACTGAGGGAGGCGACACACAAAGATGGTGGGAGGTAGAACAAGGTAAGTGACAGGTGGTTACGGTGACTTTGAGGAGGGAAACGGCACTGAACTCGGAGTAAGAAGGTCTGGATTCTGGTTCTAGGCCTCCCAAGAACCAGCTGCATAACTTCGAGAAGGACATTTCATCTCTCTTGTCCTCAGTTTCTTCGTGGAGAAAGGGTGAAACTCATTCCTGTTTGGGAAACCCCTGATGCTTATTAGGAATTTCCCATTGAGCTCCAGTCCAAGTGGTGGGTCTAGTGAAGGAAATGCAGACCCAGTAGGTCCTTAATTATTACAGGTTTCTCTGGCTGTTGACTGCACAGCCCTGACCAGAAGGAAAAGCCAAAATGCTTTATGTCATTTAGGGTCTAGTCCATTGGGGCTATGTTCGAGGGTTCTAAGCCTTGGGGAGAATGAGGTGGTGCATTTAAGAAAGGGCTGCAACATGAAATCAGGGTCTGCGGAAACATCTTTCTGAGGGGATCGGTCAGTGAGGGTCTCAAAGATACAGTCCTACCCCTTAAGAGATTTGAAAGCAATTGAGGGGAAACATGCAGGAGCAAGCAGCACGCTGTAGTTGTTGGTGTTTCACTGGGGCCAGTGTAGCTTTGCCTGCATTTTCACACAGGAGCCCGTTGGCTTGTATCACCTGAGTACACGCGAGAGCCCAGAAGCATGGCTAACCGCACCTCCGCTCCCTCGGGGAAGGTAGCAAGCCGGAGTCTGCATTTTCAGGGGCAGTGAAGCTTTGCACAGAAAGACAGAACTGTCAGGAGTTCTGAGTGTTTGGATTTCTGAAGCAGGGCAAGGGAAAGAATAGCAATAGCTCCAGTCTGGAAGTGCTTTTTCCTTCTAAAGACTGCTAAAACTCAAGTCTCATTAGCCAGATGACCTTGAGGAACATAGGACATGTTATGTGTCTTCTCATCCTGCACATGAATGGGGACCCAATGCATAGAAAAGTGCCTTTCTCAACAGAACACAGTGGCTCTTGCAAAGGGACAGAGGGCATCTAGTAGTTCCAGGGGGAAGGGGGATACCTCTCATCAGAATTGAACTTGACCAGTCCCATGTACTTGAGCCCTGGTTCTGGACCTCCTTTCCCAGACAACTTGCAGCTTCTTGGTGAAAGGTTCTGCCTCTAAAGAAAGAGCCCAGAGTTTGTTGCAGATTTAGAGGTGTTTGATAGGTTTTCGGGGAACTATACTGGCAGGATGCCACGGAGGTGTATTCCCTACGGGAAAGGCCAGCGGCCTGACGAGCAATTCTAGCTCTTGTATTCCACTTTTCATCGCCTGCCCTGACCTTTCCATATTAACCACAAATAAACATATTTGGAAAAGAGGGCTTAGTGGCTAGTGGATGGTGAGTCATTACCAGGGGCCGCTTCCACTGTCGTACAATATCCATGAGCCTTGGAGTTTAGATTATTTTAATCTCCACTCTTTGCTTCTATATACAAAAATCCCACTTTCCTGTTTCTCTGTGCCCCAATTCACAAAGCTTTAGACAGGAAGATCAGCTCCTTCTGCACCAACAGAAATTTCTCTGGGGAAAAAGTACTTTTTTTTTTCCCCTCCCATTTTCAGTCTGCTGAAAAGGGTTGGCTACAAGCCCAAGTGGTTTGGTCTAGTTCTCGGGGAAGAAAACTTCACAGAAGTTGTCCCTACGAAGCTAAGTGCTCAGAAGAGTCCCCTGCTTCGATGACATGGAGGGTACTTCCAAAAGGGGAAGCTGTGCTTCTGCTGAAAAAGCTCAGAAAACTCTGTTTCCAGAGGATGATTCGAGATGAGGGTTGGTTTGGAGGAGGAATTATTAAGCTTTTGCCATTTGAACCCAATTATGTAGATCTTGGCTTAAATCAAGCAGGGTTCCAAGAGCAACTTCTTCAGCAAAAATGAACCAAATCAAAGTTGAAGCTGAAAGTCACGTATGCTTATTTAGGAGTGAACATGAAATCTTCCATACATTATCAGAATATAAATAGAAGCCATCCCACGGAGTGGCAGGGGTGAGCCCTGTGAGTCATCTCAGCCGGGCCTCTTATCAGCTGCTTGGCCTGGGGCTAGTTACTTAATCTCTGGTACACTCATTTCCACATCTGCAAAGGAGCATGTTGTCAATTTTCATTTTACACAGTTGGGGTAAGGATTAATGAAGCAGTACGGTGCCTGACCCACGGTAGCCTCTTACAAGATTATGGTGGTTTATATTTGTGCCATAATTATTAATGACAATACACTGAAGTTAGATTTCAAGACCTCTGACAATATGGGTATTCCTCGTTTATTTCACTTCCTCAACCAAAGACTGTACCTCACTGCCAGATAGATGATTTTTGTGATTGGACAGATTTTTATTGGTGGTGATGATCAGAGAATGTTACAATGGTGGTTTCTGGCACTTCTGTAGATATGAAAGCAGCCCATGAGACAGCGTGCGGGATTTCTGTTGCTGGCAACTGGCCTGCAAGCTTAAGTTTTTCCACAATCTTTGTACATGAGAATACAGAGCACAGATATTATCTGCGGCTTAAACTTTGGCATCCATTTATATTTAGATTGTTATCCAGTTGTTCCATGCATGAAATCAGGTCTTTCTAGAAAGACTGTAAACTTCTTAAGAGGAAAGGGCCATAAATTACATTTGTTTCTCTTGCTTACAATGCCAGTATATGACATTGGGAACATAGGTGCTTAAGGCTGTAGTAAAATCTTCCTAATAATCAGCATCAGTCTCAGTACAGCTACCATTTACTGAGCAAGACCAGACAGACTACCAGGGCAAAGCCCTTCACAAGAATGACCTCAGTTAAATCAAGACCGAGTTCAATGAACCAGGTGCTATTAGTTTTCTTATTTTCTAAACGAGGAAATGGAAATGAAGGGACTCCCTGTCACATGCCTCTCATGAGTTAAAAAATTCCAAATGGAATTTCAACATCTCTTCTAAGAAAGCTCGAGATGAGAATGAATTGGCGCAAAAACAAACACAGTTGTGGGAATCCAGTGATTTATTCTGCAAGAGTGGCTTTCTAACTGTTTGACTGCACCCCCTATTCAACTCAAAATGTGTTTTATTTTTATTTCAACTCCCAAATATATGCTATTATAAATTATATAAAAGTACTAATACTATATATTTTAAAAAATGCGCAAGATAGAAATGTATAAGAATGAACCAAATAATACGCTTAATGTAGTTTAATCACAGTGCAAAACCATTTTGCTTTCACCAAAATATCATGTTAATATCTAACAAACACTTTTAAAGTAATTGAACTCATATTTTAATAATTTGTGAAATGTTGCTTTTATTTTCTTATCTTGGATTCACACTTTATGAGACAATGATTTGAAGGTTATATTCTAATTTAACTCACTGGATTCATGGTCTTGACGGTCATCACTGAAAAAGCACCTCACAAAGGAATGCAAATCCAGATGGAAGGACGCACCCCTGAGTGCGTGCTTACCATATCATGATACTGGATTTTTTATACTCTTCTTCCATGCTGCAATGTTTTTACATTCTTTTTTCTTAATTTAGTTTTTATTTTTAATCCTCACCCAAGGATACATTTATTGATTTTAGAGAGAGAAGAAGGGAGGGGGAAAGAGAAAGGGAGGGAGAGAGACAGAAACATCAGCGTGAGAAACATCCATCGGTCGCCTCCCGTAGGCACCCTCCAACCAGGGACCAAATCCGCAGCCTAGGCCTGTGCCTGGACCAGGAACGGAACCTGTGACCTTTTGGTACATGGGGCAGTGCTCCATCTAACCAAGCCACACTGGCCAGGACGAGTTTGTATATTCTTAAAATTTAAAATAAAGTTGGGCTTTACTCCATTCTTGCCTTTCCTTCCTTCCTTCCACAGCTGAAACCCCATGGTTTACTGTTATAACCCTAACCTTGCGTTGACCCACTCACCTGTCTCTCTCTCTCTTCACTATGTTTTAATCTCGAAACCGCAGTCCTGGAACACTGACAGCACTGAACAAATCCAACTGCTTCGTGTCTTTCATAGCTGAGTGTAGCCAAGGGAAAAGACTCCGCTGCCTCCTCTATTTCATTCCCGTGACTTCCCCTTAAAGATCCAATGTCTCTTCCCCATTGCCTCACCTGATACCCTTGCCTCCGGGTTCTGTGAGAAAGTTGAGGAGCCAGGGAAGAGTTCCCAACTTCCTCGGCCTCCTGGAGCACCCTCCTGCAATTTTGTTCACGTATACTGTGTTTTCCTCTTGTCCCGATGTATGAATTGCTCATGCATCTATTTCAGTCCACCCGTGGACTAGATTCTGTCCTCTCTTACCGACTCCAGGACATTGGCTCAGTGGTGATCTCCCAGCTCTTCACATTACCACCCCTCTGCACCTTACTGAAACATGGCCTTCAAATGGCAACAGATAACCACGCCTTCACCCCTCTCATCTTCAGACAACAGAACCAGAAGCAAACAAACAAGAAGAATCTCTCCGCCCTCTCATCCCCAACCAGATTCTATTCCATGTTTCTGTGCTCCCTGATGGCGAAACTCCTCCAACTTCTTTTTTTCTCACTTACTCGTAAATTCATTCAGATTAAGTTTCTGCCTCATTATATCACAGACTGTACTTTTGCTGAGGACCCAGTGACTGCCCATCCATTGGTCCACCCTCTGTCCTCTTCTTTCTTGACCTATCAAAAGCATTTGACCCAGACGATCACTCCTCTTTCCTGAAAACATTTTTTTTTCTCTTGGTTTCCAAACGCCACACTGTCACGTTCACTTTCTGAACCCCTTCCCTTTCCTTTTGAAGCTCCTTTGCCAGTTCTTCCTCATTCCCTGACCTCTGGACACCGCGCTGTCCTGGTGATCTTCTCTGTCTACGCTCACTGGCTGGATGATCTCATGCAGGCTCATGTCTCAAAGTGTCACCTAACAGCTGGAGACTCCAAACTGATGTCATCAGAACCTTAAATTCCATCCTCACTCATCCAATGGATATCTATCAGATATCTAGTAAGCCCCCGACACTTGGCTATTCCAAGAACCCATGGTTCACTCTTTCCCCACGATGAACTACTCTTAAGCCTTGCTCATTTCATTGATTCATTCCAATGACTCATATCCCACATCTTGGGGTCTTCTCTGTCTCTTTTCATCTTATCATCCCTGTACCCAAGTCGGGACTCCTGCTGGCTCTCTTTCCAGTCCCTGATCACCCTGTCTACCTGCTAGAACCTTGGCGAGAGGCACCATGCTTTCTTGCCCAGATGCCTACAAGGATCTCTTAGCTGGTCTCACTCCCTTGCCCTGGCCTCCTTTAATGTATTCCTGTCCCAGCAGACAGAGAAATCCTATTTAAAAAGATGCAATGTCTTTAACTTCCAAAAGTCTGTTAAGCATTTGGCCACCAGGAAACCAATAAACTTTACACAGTACATTTTTTTTTATTGTACTTGATCTTAGTAGAGGCATTTAAAGGCATTAGCATTCAAATGCCTGTGTTCAAAAAATTAACCACACTAATGGCTTCTTGCAGCCTGTAAATTGTGGTATGTTGCAACAGCTTGAAACTCAGTTCTCCTCAGGGTTTTTCAGTTACTCTGTATAACGCGTGATTGTCTGACTATTAAATAAGGGTGGTTTTGTGAACCTCAGTTGTAAATATTTCTATAGTGTGTAATCTCTTATTACTTAACATAAAAATAAACATAAATAGAAATTCTGTTATTTTATTCATAAATGTCAAGGGGCTACCTTGTGCAAGCACTGGAGTGGGGAGAATAGTGTTTATAGAACATTTCTGTGGCCCAAGGGGATGAGAGTCCGGGCTGGAGTAGTTGTCCTGCAGGAAGAGGTTAGGTGGAGGGCATGAGATCTCAGCTTTTGCCTGGAAGAGTCAAGAGGGTAGTTAGGTAATGAAAGGTCAAGTACGAAGCCAGACGTCTGTAAAGGGAAGCTGAGAGAGCCGAGACAAAGTCAAGGGAGGATTTTTTTTTTCTCCTGGCTAGCAAAAGAAGTTTGCCTCAGGAATTTGAGGCTCTAAATAAATCAATTAAGACAGTTGTGGTGTGGTCATCGTCCTGATTAATTTCCTTTTCTCTTTCCCTACAGACTGCCGGCAAGCCTTGTGTCGCTAAGTTTGGTGAGTAGCCTGTCTTGTATGCCTCCTTCTTCCTTTTCTTAGCATTTGATGCAAGAAGGCAAGTTCCAATGCTGTGAAGGAAGCCTTTATCCTATTGTAGCCATTCTTCAGCTACTATTTCCAACTGCTTATCACGGGCCCGCCTGTGGTCTAGGAGCTGAGGCTTTTGAGGTCAACCAGATAGACCAGTGGTGCCCGGTGAAGGTCGCATTTCTGGGCAGGAACGCACAGCACCTTTACAGGCCCGGGCATCTGAGATCCTGGAGCCTACTTTTAATTCAAGGTTCTAGTAAGAACACAGTTCAGATTTCTCTGACAAACTCAAAGTCCTTCTCCCATTTTACACATTGCCAGTGTCTAGCAGAGAGAGTATGTGTGTGGTGCTATTTTTGTTTATAAATGTATAGAAGAGGAAGGAGAGTTGTGGGGAGTGGCCACTTCCTCTGCTTCTTTCTTCTCTCCTCTCAGTTTCCGAGTCACTTTCCCTTCTAGTGACTTGGTATTTGCTTAGAAAACACACTACAGTACACAGTTAAATGGAGCCTTAGGCCATGTCTTAGAATACATGCAAAAATGCAAATAAATGCATTTGGGTTTTTTTCTGGGTTTCGGGCCCAACACACATTTTCAGCTGTGAGAGAAAGTTTCTGGAGACAAACAGCACCCCTGCTTCCAATGCAGCTCAAACCGCCAGGCTTCCTGGGCTCGTGGGATTTGGGGGACCTCCACTTGCTCGTCTCTGTCTTTGTGATATGTTTCTGCTTTTCTAGTGAATGGAGTGGCCCCTATCACGGAACTAAGTCAGAGAACTAAGTACGAGAACCAGGAACACTTCTTCCTGGTGACTTGCTAGCCTATTGGCTACTGCCTATCACGTGTCAAGCCAGACGCCATTCACTGGGCTCCAGGAACACCCACACAGACTTTGCTTCTTGCTCTAATGATCTTTTCTTTGTGATCCTGTGAAATCTGTACTCAGAGTCTTATATCGGTCAGTTATATGTAAATACGAATTTTACACAATGTGTTACTTCTTCCTGGGCATGTTCTCATGAGGGGTTTCTTCTAATTATGGGATAAAGGCTCTGCCCCCTGTAGCAACAATCATGGAGAATTAGAGAACAAGCTAAATAAGCATTTTGGGTGGTAAAAGCACCTCCTGGGGCTCTGAAATCACACTGCTGCGTATCAACAACTAACATCAGGAAATATGTAAATTCCAAATATTCCTATGAAAACAAATGATTAAGTCTTGACCCTCTTCCCACCCGCTGTGCTAGCATCAAGCTAGGGATACTTATATTTAAACAGTTAAATAATTCTCCATTTGGAAATTCATGAATTTACCAGTAGCTATTTTTTGGAGGGTTTGGTGATGGTGTCTCAAGTGGTTTTTTAAGGATATGTACCTACAAACTGAGGAGAAGGGTCCTAATTTAGACACAGTGCACCCAGTTCAGCAACACGACGTATCACTCAGTCAAGAAATGGTTACTGAGCACATATCAGGTCCCAGGAACCCTTTAGGTGCCGAAGACCTAGCAATGAGCAAAGATGCCTTGAATGAGGGGGAGAGAGACAATAAAGGGACAACTGGATTCATAGAATGCTGCTGACACCTTCTATGGAGAAAACTACAGTGGGGTGAAGGGGGAGGCAAAGAGGGGGCAGCACTATGGTACGTGGATTTAGGAGATGCATCTCATTGATGAAGTGACACATGGTAAGCAGTGCTTACACAGAAAAGCATGACTAGTCTTCCTGGCTTGCCAACCCTAGTTATCACAGTCCCGGTGTGTGAGTCCTCATTGATGAGATACACAACGCCCCATAGAATGAACTCCTTTTTCTATTCCCAATCCATTTCCTTAGAGCTCCCCAAGCAAGTGACACACTCAGGATTTGCAATTTCTCTAAACAAGGAGTAGATAGATACTGAATATATTCCAATGGTGGTTGGAGACAACTAGTATAGACCAGGTAAAGAAACAACCTATTAATACATGAAGGGGAAAGAAGTGTAAATAGGAAGATGATGAAATAATAAAATAACTGTGCTTTCCATTTTTTTCCCTCCCTTGTAAATTTCTTCTAGGGCCATTACCTTCAAAGTGGCAAATGGTATCTCTCGAGCCCTCTTGCGTGAAGCAGGTAGCTGACTGGAAGCTGCAGGTACTTCAGAGTGGCGTGTATTCAATTTATGGCCAGGTGGCTCCCAATACCACCTACAGAGAAGCAGCTCCTTTCGACGTGAGGCTCCGCAAAAACAAAGACATTATACAAAATGTAAAAAATAATGCTATGATCCAGAATGTAGGAGGGATTTATGAGTTGCATGAAGGAGATACCATAGACTTGATCTTCAACGTCGAATACCAGGTTCTAAAGAATAACACGTACTGGGGGATCTTACTGCTAGCCAACCCCCAGTTCATCGCCTAGAGTCCTGATGTGGTCTCCTCATCCTCTTTAGCACGTGCCAAGATGCTGGTGGGTGCGTTGGAGGACGCAGGTTCTCAATGTCTACAGATTGGGTGCACATATCAACATCCCAACAAACAGAACTCCTCTGCCTATGGATTCTCACCTCTCATGCTTATCCGAAAGAGACTCAGAGGAAGGGCCAAGGGTATTTGGTTACCCCTGACATTGGCTTGGCAAAGACACTATTAATCCATGGTAAAATGAATATGGTTGGCCACAGGGGAGAAGTTCCTTGAAGAGTCTGTCTAATCTTTGAATCCCTGGGTGGAAAAATGAGGCCTTATTCTCATGGGAGTCTCACTTAGTATGCTAAAAGGATCTAGCACTGTAGCCTGGTCTTTTTCTCATATTCTTGAGCTGTTTCACTTTATTTTTCCCATACTCCAATCCTCTGGGACCCTCCTAAATAAAAAGTAGTCAGACTGGTGGGGTGGCCAACAGCACCCACTTCAGATGTGATATTAGAGGACAGAGAACACTCTAAAGAGCTAGCGGAACAGAGGCACAGGTGGCATGGAATGGAATGCACTTTATTCGGGAAATTCCTCTGACTTCTTCATCCTCAGGATGCAGGGTGCTTTATAGAGCCAGTAGGTCGAGGGGGTCACTCTGTGCCTTCACACAGGGCTTCGTGAAACCTTGTTTGTATGTGCATCTAAACGTCGTTAATGGGAAAGACAGACCAAACATTGGTAATCACTAGGTCTCACCCCGGAAATTGGGACTACCAGTGCTGTATGATGTCGTGGAAGAATTTCACGTATTTAGCTGGCTCTCTATGGTTTACAAGGTGCTTTTGCATATCACAGGGCAACTCTAAAAATTTAATGGGACAGGTATTTTTGGGCACTATTTTAACAACGAGTATACAAAGGCAGATGACTTGTCCCAATCCACAGAACTAGTGATTCGTGGGGCCAGCGGGCTTCCCACCGTATCACTGTCTCAGCGTTAGAGTTGGCGTTTCTGCCATCACGTTATGAGCCAATAAAGTTTAACAGGTTCAGCTTTCAGGAGGTATACTCCCTTTCGGCCCAAGGTGGGTAGGGGGAAGCCTCAACCGATCTCTCCTTTCTTGGCAAACTTCTTTTCCCTTCCCTGCCTGGAGCAGGGAGCACTGGGGTGTTGCTCAGGGAGGACCCCAACCAAATCCCCGTCCTCGTTTTGAAGAGCCTGCCTCGATCAAACGGTTACAAACTCGATGCAATGGCACCCTGCCCGAGTCTGGGACTCTGTTAAATTAATAAGCTCCTTGTGGACTCTTGTTGAAAGCTACATAACGTGATCGCATGTTAACTGAATCTAAAATATTTATGGATATGTGTAGAAAGCTACATTATGTTAAGTAATAGTATCACACATAAAGCTAATTTAAATATATTTGTATTACGTGTAACAGAAATTGCTCTGAGAACAGGGTGAGCCTGAGGCCAAGAGGTTCCTTAGGAAGTAGTTTTCTAAACATCCTCTGAGGAGCAAGAAGGCAGAGGGCTCCTGTGCCTTGTTCCTCTTGCACTTATGTACCTCTCAGGAAATTTAAGTTATATCACATATTTATGGAAACTTGGTAGAATTGATCTTTGTTAAATTATAAGCAGCAATGTGCCGGGATGGGCTGCCACTAATTTGTGGGAACTGATTGTTACATTTTTAGAAGTATTTTTTCAATCTGGTTATTAGTAAATACTGCCGTCCTTGAAGCTGGCCATGGTGGGGCTGTTTGTAACCCTGGTCATTGGCAAGCATGACAAATCAGGGCTTGGTTTCGTTTGGTTTTGAGAACTCATTCACCCTGGCACACCACTGTTTGTCAAACTCGCCTTCTTAATGAAATTCCATTTGCAGTGAAAGCCTCACATGATAGTAATTTCTCAGGGAAAACAGAGGTGTCTTCAGCGGCAACCAGAGATACAGCTACCCACAGATGATCTTCAGATGTCCCTGGCGTTGTGATTTCAGCCTTTGTTTTCAATGCATACTCTGCTTCCTTGTTTCCTCAAGTCGTTTCTTACTTTGAAACCTATAATAAAATATGTCTTGGAAAGTGGACTGTGGCTGACTTATCTGTGGGTGATCAGACTGGAGTCAGTGACCCAGAGGACAAGAGGCCCATCAGCGAGTCCCTCGCCCATGTGACACACTGCTTGGTAAGTGGCAGGCAGAAGTGAGGGCTGGATGCAATTAGCTGTTGGTTGTAATTTCTGATGCGTTCGTCAGACGATTTCGCTATCTGACTTCCACCCACCTCAGCTGCACCCTACCCACCCTCATCATCAAAGCTGTCATCAGCCCTCCTCACACTAATTTTTATTTGCCTCCCATTTGGCCCCATCCAAGCGGACCTAGAGTGGGATGTATCCCTGCGGATTAAGTCTCCGCTTCTGAAGAGGGAAGTTAATTGAAAAGGGTTGTAGTCTCATGCATCTGGTGGAGAAGACTCACGTCTTAGAGGAAGTGTATCTGTGCATCCTGAAGAAGCAATTCCTACCTTTGTGTGTTCTATCTCAAAGAAGCAATTTCATTGTTTATTAGAAGGGGAAGCAAAAACCTGATTGACTTATGGGGGGGGAGCTGAGGATTAGCTTCAGGTGGAAGAGTCAGGGGTGTTCAACCCATGGTCCCTGGGCCACATACAGCCCAGGATGGCTGTTAAAGCAACCCAACACAAAATCATAAATGTACTTAAAACGTCATGGGATTTTTTTGAGTGATTACAGGTTACAATGTGTTCAATGTGTGGCCCAAGACACCTCTTCTTCTTGCAGTGTGGCCCAGAGACACCACAAGGCTGGACACGCCCAGGCATCATATAATATAAATGATGACTTAGCAAGTATACTTTCCCTGATCTGAAAGGATAGATCTCTATTTTGGGGGCACTTGTGACTCTGGCAGGGTCGCCCCACTGGTCACGACTCTCCGTGAGTCCCACAGTGATCCACAGGAAAGCTGTATCCGTGCCTGGTTCCTACAAACGCAGAGAGCGTGAGCTCACCTTGGTGGGAAGCGTCTCCTATCTCTGCTGCCAAGGAGTCGGCCTCTCTGTCCTGACAGATTCCCTGGGTGGGGTCAGACTCTAGGCTGCCGTCAGCTTCACTTCTCAAATGGGACTCGGGCTTCGGGTCTCTGAATCTCCCAATTGCAAGAAACAGATTTCAAAGCTCTTTTCAGGTTTCCCTTGAAGTCCTCCTACTGGGCTCAAGGTTGGAGAGTTTCATCGCTTTCCATCGCCCCTGCAAAGGGTGTGCGTGAAGGGGACTTGCCAGCTCTCCCCGCACAGATATTATCGCAGCCTCTCCTCCCCCAATCTGGCCTTCTTCTAGGTGCTTGGTCCACCGAAGCACCCTAAGAGTAGTGGGGAGGGAAGCGTATCTTCCTTCCTTCTGTGACTGCTGTGCATTGGGGGGGGCCGCCACCTCACTCTCACGTTGGTATCCAGGTACCGATCAGATTACGCCTGAGCTAAAGCCGAGTCAGGGGAGAGGCCCACTCTGACCTCCAGTGATGCTCTTCCATGTATAAAAGGGGTCTGAGCGACTTCCGATCAAGTGCAGAAACACAGAAGCTGCAGCCCCTCGTCACAGCAGCACGGAAATAGGGGCTAAATACAAAGGCAGCGGGAGAGAAAAATTATTGCTCCGAAAAGTTAGACTTAAGAGTGTATTTACCCAGGGTGCTTGGAAGGAAAAAGTGGTTGCCTATGCCTCATTCACAGGCTGCTGAATAAACATTTTTAGAAATGAGGCCTACAAATCAAATTTTTCACAAGCTCTGACCCCTAGGTCATTCTTATGCGCACTGCTGTTTAAGAACCACTGCCAAATATTTTTCCAAGCATTTAAAAAGAGTCAAGTTTTCTAAACAAACAAACAAAATGAAAAGCACATCAACGACAACAGAAACAAAGCTGGCGGCACCCGTGAGGCTCACTGTAACCCCGTCTCCCATCACACAAGCAAACGGTCTCTGTCCTCCACTGGACTCTGGACAAAGGGTCGGGCTCTTTGCTTTCCGTGACCTGACGGCAACTTCGCCGCTTCAACCGAAGGCAACCCAAGGCGTCTGAGCCCGGCCACAGTCAATGCTACCTTATGCACCTGACTGCCATGGACCCTCAAATATTCTTCTGCAACCCAAGTTGCTCTCCTTTACCCTGAACTTGTAAACCCAACCCTGTACTCCACACTCTCACATCGGAGGTGTAATGGATGTGTCGAAGTCAACACGTTCAAGATGAATCTCTGAATTTGCCCCAAACCAGCTTTTCTGGAAGCTCCCCGTCCCCATTTTAATTGTATGGCATGGGCCAAACTCTCTGAGTCACAGGCTCACTCTTGACTCCTGCCTGTCTTCCGCCCACTTATTCTGTGAAAAAATCAGACTGCCTTTACCTTCAAAGAGAATCTGACCTTTTTTCTGCTATGACTATTGTCCCTGCCATCAAGATAATTTCCATAACTTCCTAACTGGTGCCTTTGTCCTCAAACTTGTTTTCAAATTCCAGTGTTGCCATTTACTACTTACCTGGATCTTGGAGAAAATCTTTCTCTGAGACTCGATTTTTTGTTTGTTTTGTTTACTGCTGTTTATTCAATGCCTGAAACAGAGTTGGGATTTAAATATTTACTTAATCAAAGAATATGTTTAGAACAGGTTTCAAATGCCAACTAATATCTGGGAAGTTCCTGATACTCAGTAGCACTGAAGTTGTGTCTTTCATTGATTTTATTTTTATTACAGATTTGGATGTATTCATAAGTTTTTGAACTTGGTCATTCTTCAAATTGAAATGTTTATTTATTTATTTATTTTAAAGATTTTATTTATTTATTTTTAGAGAGGGAAGGGAAGGGGAAAGAGAGAGAGAGAGAGAAACATCAATGTGCGGTTGCTGGGGGCTGTGGCCTGCAACCCAAGCATGTGCCCTGACTGGGAATCGAACCTGTGATGCTTTGGTTCACAGTCCACACTCAATCCACTGAGCAATGCCAGCCAGGGCCTGAAATGTTTATTTAATACCCCTTTTGTTCTTTCTCCTCCCCAAGAAAAGGTTAGGCCCAGGAGAAAAGTACCTTATTTATTCAAGGCTCTATCAGTAGCACCTAAAATCATGCTCAGGTCCTAGAAATAACTCACCAAATGTTGAAATGAATGCACTGAAGAGATGGGACTCTGGTTCTTGGCAAGATATAAGATACATATGTTGCAAACAACCTCTCAACATGATGTGCTTTCTTCCATCCCTCCAGGTGCTTAAAAGCAAAGTCCAGCAATGCATGGAACATTCTAGGTACCTGCATGAACAGTGCTCCCTGAAAGTCGGCTGCTGTTGCCTCTGCACCCATACCACCATCGCCGTCCCGAGAGTCGCCATCTCATTATCCTTCTTTCCCTAGGAAGTGGGTGTCTTAGGGCCATTAGCTTGCCTTACTACAGAAATGCTTTCAGCAAATTTGAGGATAAGGCTGAGCCCAAACGGGAAATGGATGGGGCTCTGGGATGACTTGGTATTAGTGAGCCCACCCTGGTCCTAAGATATCACTGCTTCCTTTTCCATCTCAGGTCTTCTCAACCTTTTAGTTTGGGATCTGTTCTGTGTTTGAGGTCAACCACTTCGGTCTCTAGTTTGTAGAATTATAAAAAAGCTCATACTTCTTGAGAGCTGACCGTGTGCTACGTGTTTTTCTAAGCACTTTCTAAGTTGTCCTCACTATGAGTTCTGAATGTCTCCTCTCGTTCTCCCATTTCAAAGCAAGGACACCAAAGAACAAAGATGCCCAGTAACTCAGCTGAGGCCACGCGACAGTGAGGAGCAAAGCCCGAATTCTCCCTTAGCACTCTAATTCCAAGCCCGTCCTGTCACGCAATTCACAACACTGTCCTTCATTGAATCTTTCCTCTTAAAATGGAAAATCTGAATAACGTTTGCCAATGTTTAGTTTTCTGAGATTTCTCTGGTTGTCTACTGTTTGCAATATTTGCCAGGCATTTTATTTCATAAAATCTTAATAAAATATTTTTTTTGGCAAACTAAAAAATTCACTAGGGTTAATGGAGCTAAACTCATTCAAAATAACAGGAAGTTATAGTAGGTTCTTGTAATCATTTATTACTCCTTCCAGTTTGTACAGCTTTTCACTGACAGATGTTTCAGTCTAAATGTTATTCTTTCTGTGAATCCTACTCTGGGCCGCCCTGCCCCAGGCAGATTTGGGTATTTTTAAAGTTATGTTTTCCCTGGATTTTGTACTCTCCTCTAGTACTATAATTATTTTGGTATGTTTTGGTATATTTGCATGCCTGCCTTCTTACTGCACTACCAGACTCTTGGCAGAAAAGATTATATCTCCTCATCATAAAAGGCTCAGCATCCGGTACAAAACCTGAGCACGCGCTCAGTAAGAACTACTGACAGAAACTGAGGGAAAGCAAAACAGGCCCTGAGAAACTCAGGTCTCTCTGTTATAAAAGTGAACATGACACTATTATCCCCAAGGAATCAGGCTTAAGTCTTTAAACAAACAAGCAAGACACAGAAACACAGATTGAGCAGTCATTTTTTTTGTTCTTGCTTCAGATTTTTGTTTTTTCAGTTCTTTCTGGGCTATAGTTTTCCTGGCTCTGTTCTGGGAGGTCTGTGCTCCTGTTCTGACACCGTCTTGGTTACGTGCCCCGTCTCTCCCTCTTTCCCCACGCTTTTGGGTCCGAGCCCGTCAGAAAAGCCCTATGTCCTCATCAGGTGACACGTCATTGTAGTGTCAGGGATTTCTCTTTGATAGTCCCCTCTCTCCCGACCCATCCCCTCCGTCCGCCTTCTGATCGTTCTTCATTGAATTCTATCTAATTTTGTGGGAAGTTTTTGAAACCCGCCTTCCAAAAAGATATGGGTATGACCAGCGACTCTCTTCACGGGTAACTTCCCGAAGAATCTGATGTGCATTTTCACATCCATCACTCCAACCAGCCTGTGAAGAAACTGAGGTTGGAAGAATGTAGTAAAATGCTTGCGGTGAGACATCTTTGTGGCAGGGAGTTGCTTAAAACCAGGTCTCTGTGGTGCGAAAACATTTGCTTTTAGTCTGTGTTGCAGAGCATATGCTCATAAACCACGAGTAATGGGCCGCAGGCCTCGAGAGCCCGGCCTCCCCGACACCGCCACCCAGCTTGCCCCCCGCCAGCCTGGGAGTGCCCAGCAGGACGGGGTATCACAAGCAAAGTTTCTGACTGCTGGTTTGGTCCCATTTCTACGATGCCTCCATTACGGGAATTAGGTAGAAAGAGTCAACACTGACTGTGTTATGTACATGACATTTTGAAGGATTAGACTACGTTTTAAGAGTGTGGCAAGATAAAGCACCGCGACTAGACCCAAACGCTGTTGTGGGAAGAGATTGGCCCTCATCCTTGACTCCCTGTCATCACTCACACAGAGCGGGAATGACTGCAGTGTCGAGGGTTTTGATGACGCAATCCTCAAGTTTGGGCAGATGGCCCCGTCAGCGATTCCATTTCCAGGGTCATGGTCAGGGCCTCCTCCCTCTCATTTTTTCCACTTCTGCTTTTATAATGAAAAGCGAGAGAGACTTATAGAATAAACAAAAGCAAAGAAAAAAATTTTGTCCAAACACTTGCTCCTGAATTTTCTCTGACGGTTTGTTTTTTCCTTAAATCCAAGATTTATGAGGAAATATAATTTAGTTCAACTGATCCCTTTCAGTCACACTGGCTTATTGGCTTTGCCTTAGGTTCTTCTTCTTCTTCGGCGGTCTACTCCTTCAAGGACGGTCATCCAGCCTGTGCTATATCCCTTTCTCTTAACGTCCACCTGCTTCCATTCAAGAGTGTGTCTCATTAGTCTAATCCCCGCCTCACGTCATGGCTCTTGCAGTGCTGGACGGGAGTTCACACTGGCCACCGCGTCTTCCCTCCCGAGGCCAAACCACAGCTGTTACAGGAGGGTACAGCTGCAAGCACACGAGTCGGGGTATCAGCCCTGGCTCTGCCCCTTATTAACCACGTCAGCTTGTTCCAGGCAATGAATACACCCCAATTTCCGCACTGCCATCCACAAACATTGACGTCATAGTTTTTACCTCCTAGGATGATTGTGAATGGGGGTCAAAATCAATATCAAAGAGACTTGCACGCTGTACACGGGTGTGCAACTGTGATTGTGGTTCTCCTGCCCCTGCTCACACTCTGGTTGTTGCTATACTTAAGCTGGAATAGTGCACTTCAGAAGGGGGATGGCCTGTAAGGGGGGGTGGGAGGTAACCTCCTCTCTCAAGGAAAACACTTTTTCTTTAGTATGCCCAAAGCAGCATTAGATTTTGCTAGTAGCTGTGCTGGCTCATCTTAAACTTGTGGTCAACCAAGACACCTAGATCCTTTCCTCAGGTAGCCTCTGCTTCACTCGTACACACTCATGGTATTTACTTTAGAAGTTGGCATTAATCCTCCGGCCAGTCGAATTTCTCACTGTTGGGTCTTGGCCCCATACTCGAGTGTGTTGAAGATGTTTAGAATATTAAGTGATCCTTCTGGATGACTTTTCCCCAGCTTCACAACATCAGAAATGGACCGATTTTATTTCCAATATCCTTTGTGTATGGCCTGCAAAAGGCATCAGTTTGCCCTATACTTTTCCATTGCAGAACTAGAAGAATCTGCACCTAGAGGTCTATGAAGTTCTGAAATACTCTGAGGAGGAGTCTTCCAGGGTGTCTAACTGCATGATCCCTTGACATGCCCAAGGAAAGCCCCATTGCTGGCATTTTTTGCTGTCATGGAGTCGGTGGCCTGGAGAAGCCACCTGGGCCGGGTGGCTTACTTCCTTGCCCATGCTTGGGACAGGTCTCTACATTTTGAGGAAAGATTGATAATGCCCTAGTGAAAGACGTGAGTGAGAACTTTCTATTATCGTTGATGCAATGCTGAAAGAAAACAGCCTGACTCATCTCAGTTCAAATGTGGAAGGCCTTCCCACACCCATTTATTGTATTTGAGCAGTTTCCCTTTTCATGGGAGTGGAGAAGAGTTTGTTCATTTGCCAAAATTAACTTTTTATGTTGTTTTAAGGATATGTGACTTAATTTTTTCACATCATCTCAAAGATGAAGATACGTGAATTGGGTCCACCACAAAAGTGTCCCACTACAGACAGACCAAGTGACAAAAGGACAAAGCTCTTCAGGAGTGTTATTATAGATTGGAGAGCAAGGGAGAGGGCAATGAGTAGAGTCGGCCTTGGTGCTTGGACTTCAAAAATATGAATACAGATCTTTTTCTCAATCTTTTTGTTCACCCAAGCATTTCATGATCACTCTCCCCATGTATCCTGCTTCTTTACTCTCTTTATTACTGAGATATAATTGACACATAACATTATACTAGTATCAGGTGTGCAACAATAATGACTTGATGTTTGTTCATATTGAAAAATGATCACCACAGTTCGTCTAGGTAACATCCATCACCACACATAATTACAAGCTTTGTCCTGTGATGAGGACTTTTAAACCCTACTCTCCCAGCAATTGTCAAACATGCAACACAGCATTATGAACTATAGTTAACACACTGTGTAGTTCCACTTCCTTAATCTTTAATGACTTCATGACATCTTTAATTTATGCCTTTATATTCAACTTTTCTCCTGTGCTTTCAAACATGTTTAAATTTTTCTATCTTGAAAAACCTTTCTTTGACCTGGCCGTCAACTCTGGCAATCATGGAACTGAACTTCTCAAACTGTAGTCCGGGCACCCTTTGCTCCTGCTTCCTTGTCTTCCAGCCACACACAGAGCCCGTGCTCTGCCTCCACCACCAATCAGAAAAGGGTAAGGGTGTCCATGATGTCTCGGGCGGCCTATTCTCCGTCCTCCTATTCTTTGATGTCTTTGTAGATGAATGGGATTGACTGTATTCCTGAAATGCTCCAAAACTACTACCCTAGTTTTCTATGCTGCCCTCATGTTGGCCTTGTCACTGCCCTTACAATAAATCACAAGGTCTACATAACCTTGGTCCTTTGTCTAACTCTCCAGCCTCAGCTCTTGCCTTTTCCTTCTTGTATTTTGCACTCATCATGCCCATAACCTTTCGGTTTCTTGAGAAGTCTTCGCTCAGCTCTGGTCCTTGGGACATGATGGTCCCCCCCGCCCCAGAGTACTCATTCCCACTCCCCTGTTACCTGGCTAACTCCTTCCTCATCCCTTACATCTCAGCTCAAGTGGAAGTTCCTTATGGAGGCTTCGTCCAACCATTAAATTAGGGTCCTCTGCTCTTGGACCTCAGAGACCCCTGTTACAACATTTATCTTATTTTATTGTTATTATCTCTTCAACTATCAGTCATGTTCATGAAGCTATAGATTTTGTAAAAAATGGGTTTGTTGTTATACCCTCCCAGAGTTTGGCACACATATATTAACGAGTGGTTGTTGAATGAATAAGAGGTAAATAAATGGGTGGCTGTCACTCTCTGTCATGCCTGCTGATTCCCCTTCTTTCTGACTTCTAACGAACAAAAATTGGGATAATTGTATCTGTTTTAACTATGTCATAGTGTTGTGGGAATTAAATGAAGTAATGTATATAAAATGACATATATAATGTATATATAATATATACTGTATACAAAATTATATAATTTATAAGTTATAAAGAGATAAGCTAGCCTGTTGTTATTATTATTAGCCTTGATATTATTATCGTTCCCTCATTAACAAGTAAGTCTCTCATCTGTGGTAAAGAATGCGTTCAGAAATATTTCTATTAGGACACATGTTGTTTAAGGGTGTGATGAATAGTAAATAAGCCCTAGTGATTTAATGCACAGCACAGCAAATATTGACAACCTTGTATTATCATCCTCAGACTTGCTAAGGGACTAGAATTTAATTATTTCGACCATGAAAAATAAAGGATAATTATGTAATGTGATAGGGTTGATACTTATCATTACAATGGCAAGCATACTACAGCATATAAACATACCAAATTAGGATGCTGTACACCCAAAATGTACACAATCTTATGTGCTAAGTAATTTCAATTGAAAAATACTTGTATTAGAATTCTCAGGGACTTGTTCTGAGATGAGACAAATCTGTGTTATTCTGATGAACCAGAGATTCGAGAGGGCTTGGCCGAGCGTGGCAAAATCACTGCCATCTTCCTGGAGGGCTCTCAGGATCATCTGAGGTCTGCACTTTGTGATCTTAGCTCTTCACGGGAAATTTCAGCAAATGACCCCACCCTAAAGTAATCCTACCCTGAAAGTGAATCCAAATTAAACAATGTTCTCCTTTATACCATAGATCTTTCTGATCTTATACCAATCATCTTTCTGAATTTTCTTTGTTTCTGATGCCAGAAAAGAATCCCACTGCTTCGTTAATTAGTTGATCATGGAAATGCAGAGTGACAGGTCTGAGAAGGCGCCTGATCAGGAAGAGCTTTGGTTTCCTTGCAAACATCCACCCTTTGGGGGTCACTCTTGGAGAGCTTTTAGACATTCTTCGCCAGCAGAGTAGAAATGAGCGTTCCCTTCCAGAGTTTATTGTGGGAAAAATCCAAATCTAAGGGGATAGTAATTTCCCAAAACTCCAGACGGTGCTGCCTCAGAGCGGGAAATAAGAAAACTCTTGACATTTGCTGCAAGGAGCGAATCGCCAAGCTGGCCTCACGGGTTATGTTGGTCACAACACATTCCAAAGTCCCCCCCCCAGTCCCCAGTATCTGTGCCGGACCTGTGGCCCGATCACGTAACGGACTTCCACTAGCGTTTTCTGCAAAGGAAGGAGTGAAGGGAGAGGCAACAGATGCAGGCTTCGGTCATGTTGTCATGCAATGTGTCTTGGATTATTGATGTCATTTGCACTCGGGCAAGTTAGCAGTCCTGGTCCACACTCACTGCCTCCTGCCCCAGCTTCCCAGCACGGCGGGGTAGTCCCTGACCTTCCACATACGGCCACACGGGAGGAAGCAGTGATTTACCTTCCTCAGGCCCATAAGGCGGAGCAAGAGTCGCTGTGTTAGTGCGGAGGCCCCCAATTCTGAGTCCAGAGACAGTGTGTCCAGAACCCCAGGTGGCTGCCACGCCCTCTGGGGCCACACAGGAAGGATTGCTGGTAATAACTGACATCTACTGAACATTTAGTATCAGGCACTGTTTTAAGTACTTCATGTGGATCATCTAATTCAAGTGTCAAAACGAATCCAAATAAGGAAACCAAGATGGACAGTAGATACATAACTTGCCCACCATCACACGAGAAGTAAGCAGCAAAGCCAGGCTACAGGCTCAGGTGGCTTGACTTTGAGACTGAGCTCTTCACCGTTCTGCTGTTTTAGGTCACTTGTCAGCACAGATTACAGGCCTCGGGTCAGGCATGGAATCCTTTCAAGATTCCGTGATGGTGGGAGGAGAGTCGTTGCCTAGACTGGGAATAACTATTATAATGCCGACAGGTTGCTGAAATAAAAATCAGGAATGAAGGTGTCGCTTGGTAAAGCATGTGACGGTCTAACCACTATCCTGCACGCCTAAAACTAATGCAAAATGATACTGAATGTAAACCGTAACTGAAAAATTAAAAAAAAAATAAACATA
Source organism: Phyllostomus hastatus (assembly GCF_019186645.2). Classification (NCBI taxonomy): domain Eukaryota; kingdom Metazoa; phylum Chordata; class Mammalia; order Chiroptera; family Phyllostomidae; genus Phyllostomus; species Phyllostomus hastatus. The sequence goes on along the minus strand of NW_025333833.1, from coordinate 5,115,898 downwards.
CTTTGGAGCATAAAAAGAAGAAACAAAGGTGTCTTTCCATCAAGTATTTACTGAGTACCAGATAACCAATCTCTGGGGGAGACTGAGGGAATGGCAAAGGGACAATGGGAACCAGGCATTGGCCAGAAGGAGCTGACAATCTGAAGGCAGCCCCAGTGCTATCACAGAGGCAGACAAATCCATCGGAAATCTGCCATCGATGAAGCGTGTCTGTGATCACCAGGGCATGCGGTTTCCACGTGATTTCTGACACCAACGTTTCTCGCTGTGTAATACCAACATGAGTATGTGTGTGTATGTTTCAAAGCGCACAGCAACTTCTTGGCTTTCTGGGTGTCAATGAAGCAGTCACTCCATGACGTAGGACACCTATTCCAAGCAAGGAAACAAAAGAGAAACCTGGAAAATTTCCCATGCATCTATTTTTTTTTTTGGTCACATTTTGAGGGCAAATTCTATTCTTTCCTCTTAGGGGTTTCAGAAGACATTATGTTTGAATAATTTTCACTTAAGATAGGGATGCTAAGCACACCTGCAGGATGAGAGAGAGGCCCCACCTACAACCATCCATCAACCATTACTTTCTAACCACTCAGGACACAGTCAGCATAACACAAAGGCCAGGTGAGGGGCCTGGGAGAGCTACTACATCAGCACCGTCTCTGATCCTCAAGGACTTTGCAGTTTGGCTAGAGACAAAAAGTACTTATATGAAATACTTACTATAAGACCCAGAAAAGAAAGTGGGAAGCTGGTATTGCTACCTAGTGGGTATTGTTACCTAGACAACAGAAAGGGAGCGGAGTGAGAGTTGTGTAGCCAGGGAAGGCTCCCAGAAGGAAGTAGAGATGAGAATGTATGAGAGAATTTGATGAGCATGTGTGTGTGCCCGGCGGGGAGGGGTTAGGGTCAGGTCAGGGTCAGGGTGAAGGTGAGGTTGAGGGTTAGCCAAAGGACACATCCGTGACAACACCATTCCACTCTCTTGTCTTCTCTTGGCCGAATCGGTAATCATCCTAAATACAATGTTAGTGGAGGGTGTGTCTTTTTAAATACTGGGACAAATTTAGAGAAGATAAATTAGTTTCAGTTAGCTCAGGAGTTGGCAAGAAAAAGTGCTAAGGTCCCAAGATAAATAATGTATATCTGAAAGTTGCTGAGAGAGTAGATCTTAAAAGTTCTTAACAGAAGAAAAAAATTGTAACCACATTTGCTGATGGATGTTAACCAGACTTCCTGTGGTGATAATTTTCTGATATAGACTAATACCAAATCGTTGTGTTACATGCTTGAAACTAATGCAATGTTATATCTCAATTATAGCTCAGAAAGGCACTTTGAACATTGGTTGATTATGAAAAGCACAAAGGTGTCTTTTAAATGAGTTAATGATAGGCTATTTAGCCTGCCTTCTTCAGGCATGTTTGTGATATATCCTTTACTTGTGTACCCATAATGCTTTGTGGACATAACACTTCAGGGGCAAGTCTTGGGCTGTGTCCTCTACAAAAAAAAAAAAAAAGTAATGGCCCCATCAGAGAAACTTGTCCAGGTGCATTGGATAGCTTCTGAATGTTTCTATTTATATAGTAGGTCTCTAGAAAAGACCACCAGTTCGTCCATTTGTTCTGGCTACTTTTCAAGGAGCTTGGGGGAATTTTTTAAAAAGATAGTATTTCAATTTCCTGACAACTGAACTCGTAAATCATACTTTCCAATTAACCCATGTGCTGTCACGTCCGTTTCCTCCTGCAGGTCCCCGTCTGGTTTCAGAATGCTCGCGCTTCTGTCTTCCCATTTTTCGGGGGCGCGGTGCAGGGTGGGGCGGGGTGGAAGGCTTCAGCCAGATGCGTACAAGGACCTCTGGGAAAATTGCTAAAGTCTCTACTTTCAGGGAGGAAACAGTTCTTTAAGGATAAGGACAGGGTGTCTTTATTGAATCTGGCAGAACTGTGCAACTGGATTAACTGTGGGTAAGACGAAGAGATAATGTGCTTTGTGCCCTTTCGTTTTCCTCCTTAGCTCGCTCCCCTGTAACCAGGGTCCTTCCCTTCATCACGTGAGACACAGAGAGCCCTTCATTCTGCGGCATCACCACCTTCTGCTTTGTATCCAACAAACACCTGACCCTCTGTAGCCTGACCTGCCCTCTCCTGTCTCGTGACCCCGCCGTGCACAAGACCTCGCTCACAGCTGGCTGCCACTTTGGAAGAGACCTGACGATTTAATGGGGACCTCCAACCTTTCCTCAACTAAAGGAAGCGTTACACCTTAACTTAAAGAGTTTAATGGTGCTGCGTTGGGTGGAGTAAGCATTCATTCATTTATTCATCTGTGATCTGCTTTGCCCCAGAAAGAATTTCAGGACAATGGCTAGGACTTCTCTGGCGGTCTTTATTTCCCCCATCTGTTGAACTCGTAGCAGCCATGGGCCACTGTACTAAGCATTGGGGCACACAGATGGACGGGGCCCCGTGGCTCCGGGTTTGTCCTCGGGAAGCCCCCCGTCGAGCTAGAGGCGTGTGCACGTAGGCCCCACTTCCACGCTCTGCCAGGGCCCAGAAGCAGGGGAGGACTTGTAACCTGGTCAGCGAGGAGAAAAAGGCCTGTGTCCTTTTTCCTGGGAACAGAAGATATTGAGAAATAATTCTCTCCTTTGCCTTTACTGGGGAAGTGTTACAAGAGAACACAAATGAAAGCCGAAAGGGCTGAATGTGGGTTTGACTCGTTGCAATCGGCGAAAGCTGCTGTGGAACTCGGCCTCCCCTGGGGGCTGGAGGCCAGAGGGGCAGAGGCCACGCCCTGAGCACCCACGGTGTTGGAGTCTGAGCTTCTGTTCCTGGTTAGCCAGGTTCAGCCACACCATTCTTGTTATGAATTGCTCTTCTTGATGATGCATGGTGGTGCTGGTGTGGATGGAGGAGAGAGTGGACACGGGGAAGGGGGACTTTGTGGGCCAGGCCCTCCCCACGGTCCCAACGACTAAGGCCAAACAGCAGCACCCAGACCTCTCCGGCTTCCCTCCGACTTCACACAAGCCCTTGCACAAGAGTCTCAGTTGCCCCACTCAAAGGAGGTTCTGGGGTGCGCAGGCCAACTCCGATACACAAGGAAGGGTAGCTAGGACCCAAGGAAGGGCAGTTTAGTTTCCTAAAACTCTCTGCCCCCCGTCATTGGGTCTCACCCCTGTGTCTCAGTCCCACACACCCACTCTGCACCCTGTGGCCTTCGTGGTTTTAGTCCTCAGTGTTTGGGACACCCTTCCGCCAACCTGCCAGCCCCTCAGGGCTCAGCAGGAGTCCTCTTCCTCAGGTGCTCTCCAACCCGTGGAACGTGGCTCTCCCTTGAACTCCCCAACTTCAGAACCCCCTTCAAGGGTTAGTTAGATACCTCCTGGCTCGTGCAGGCCTTTGACGTGCTCGCTGTGTCTTCCAAACTGCACAGACAGGGACTAAATCACAGAGCCCTTTCACATGCAGCAAGGGACGGTACCTAGCGCTGGGCCCCATGGCCAGACGCCTACCTGGCTGAAGCTGGGGCAGCCGGCACCCCTGGACAACTAGCACGGGTGGAGGAGTGGGGACTCAGAGCTGAGGAAACATGGAAAGATAACCGGGATGATAGTAATGGTGGATGGGACCCTCAGAGAGCCATCCGCTAGCTCTGAGTACCCATCACAGCTTGCTGGCTGGTGTCCTGCTGAAGTTCCTACCTCACGACATCACTAAGGAAAAGGAGGCCATGCTCAGAGGGACGAGCCCAGGTGACCTTTGAGCTTCTTGGCCAGAGACGGGCTCGGTATTGCACAGGCTCCTGGCACCTCCCCGCTGAGCCCCTGGGTGGCCTGTTCCAGCCTCCACTCTCATCGGCTCTGTATTTAAAATATTCTGCATGGGAAGACAGGACAGGAAGGGTCTTGGTGAACCTTGGAAAAGAAGGGAGAATGTTTTCCATTCGTCACAGTTCACTCTACATTTGAACTTGCTGGAATGCTCTGGACCTCCCTTGGTCCCAGACATCAAACACGGGCACACAGCCGCCCAAGTCGGAGCTCCGGGTGGGGGAAGAGCCACCCTTACGCTTTGTCGTGGGTGACGGATACATCCAGGTCAAGGCCGTGAGGGCGTGGAAGAGCATTCTCCCTTTAATATGAAATACATCAGTCAAATTCCAAAGGACATCCTATAACTCCTCTCTCATTTCCGGAGCATCCCAGGGGGTGTAGGGCTGAGACACCGCATTCACGAGTGCCAGCCGGGCCAAGGCCTTTTCAAGAATCCGTGGCTTACTGTGGGCCTTTTTTACTGTGGCCCCTACCAGCAGTTTCATCCCGTTGGGCAAGATGAAATAATAGGGTCCCAGCCAAAAATCCCAAGTGCATTTATTTTTGATGAAAACATTACTAATGATCACGATAAAAACAATAATAGATAACTGAGTGATCACCACGTGCTCTGCTCTTGGGGCTTCACACATTCAAATTCATGCACTGTGCACAGTAGGTCTATTAGGTGGTTACTGCGGTCACCTCCGCTCTCCAGATAGCAAACGGAGGCACAGAGTGGGCGAAGAACTTGTCTCCGGTGTGGGAAGCGACGGCAGTAGGCTTCAGGCCCCGGACTCTGCTCAAACGATGGACATTCAAAGGTTTAAAGAAATCTCAAAAAGGTCCTTGAGCTTCCACAGGAGGGAATATAAGCCTTCCTGATCCGCAGGACCTTGGCGGTTCTTGGGCTGAAGCAGGAGTTGAACAAGTACGTGTCTCGAGGCTGGCTGGATCCACGGGTCCACGGCCCGCAGCCAGGGGCCCCGCCCTTCCGCGTGCTTTCCTTGCCGTGCCGACCCTTACACCCAGGGCGGCAGAGTTCAGGTTCTCTTCACACGAGGCCCCTGGGTGGTTCGAATGCGCAGAGGGGCCACTTGTTTCCTTGTTTATGCCTCCGAGGCCGGACGCGGCCAGCGAGGGGGCGGGAGCTGGGGCGGCCAGGCCACAGGCCGGCCAGGGCGCCAGCTGTTGCGAAGGCCTTGGGGTCGGGTGCTTTGTCACGTAAGATCCTAAGAATGTACTTCGACGCTGAGGACTACCTTTTCCTTTGCTTTTTTTTTCCTTTTCTTCTGGCCCTTTTCCCCCTTTGCTATACCTATATCTTTTCTTTTTCTCTTGCCACTCATGTAAATAAGAGCCAGACTTATTTAAGGTATCCTACAATATTGTCATATCTATCTGTCTATCTGTCTGTCTATCTGTCTATCTATCTATCTATCCATCTATCTATCATATGCCTTTTCAGCCATCGCGCCTAACTCTGCGGTTGTGTGACTGACACACACAAGATCTCTAAGGGGGTATGAAGACACGTAGGCACAAACCGGAATCTAACTTCTAGCCCCCGAGAACTTCGATGGAGCCAGACATAGTGAATCACCATTTTACACAGTTCCTCTGAATTCTGAACTATTATTACGGTCACCCCCGTCTCTCTGTGTATTTTCATTCCAGCCTCAGTTACTCATGGTAACTGAAAATATTTCAACCACAGCTCACAAATATTAGATGGAAAGTTCCAGAAATAATTAAAAAGCTTTCAATCTCATGCCGTTCTGAGGAACGTGATAAAAATCTCTCAATACTCTGCCCTGCTCTGTCCTGCTCAGGACACGACTCATCCCTTTGGCCAGAATATTCCCCTCATGTCATCTCGTCACGTAAGCGCCCTGACGTCTCACGGCATTGTGAGGAGAAGCGTGAGCACAGTACAAGCCGTATTTTGCGAGGGAGAGACCACATTCACATAGCTTTTCTTACAGTATAATGTTACACTCCTTCTGTTCTGTTATTAGTTATTGTTAATATTTTACTTTGCTCAATTTACAAGTTAAACTTTGTCATAGGAACATACAGAGGCAGAAACACGGTCCATACAGGACTAGGTGCTGTCTGCCATTGCAGGCACGCCCTGGGGGTCTTGGAATGCATCCCTGCGGGTGAGGAGGGGCAAGTGCGGTCGGGAGGAAAGCACGCAGCCTCAGTGACAGCCCTGCGGCACCGCGGGCGGTGAGGAACAGTCCAGAGACACAAACACAGTACCTGGATGGTTCTGGAGAACCCGTCTTCGGGGCTTCTGCGATCTTCCATGACACATCCCTGCACACGAAGCACTTCCCATGTGGCACGTCCAGGGCTCACGATAAAAGACGAAGTGTTTTCTGTAAAATCCTGCTTGCTGAGCCTTCCATCAGGTCCAGCGTGCAGCAGCGTTCCGCATATAACCGACAGCGTAACGGAAAATACCAACAAGGTCCGGTCGTGTGGACACACACACTCTTATTTACTAAGTCTTGTCGTCCTGGCTCCCTGGAAAGTAAGTGCTCAGGCTGTGGTCACTGAAGACGCCCAAACAGTCGAGTGAGGGACACTCTGTAGTCTTCACCCAACTTGACCTGTCTGAGGCCTGTTAGGCCACTGACTGCTTCCTCCTCCTCAACAGCGTGGCTTTGGGGACTCCAGGCTGCCGCGGCTCCTCCCGTCTCACCAATGTCTCCTTCCCGGTCCCCGCCGCAGACGTCTTCGGTGCCATCACCCCAGTTCAGGCCTTGGTCCTTTCCTCTCCTCACACCTCGCAGTGCCCCGGGCTGGCTCTTCCGCACCAGAGCTTCTGGTTTGTCTGTGCAGTGACGGCACGCAAACCCGGGCCTCCTGCCCGGGCCTTCGTCCCGAGCGCCGGGTCTATGTAGCTGACGGCCACCTGATACCTCCTGTGGATGTGCCGCAGAAACCTTTCATTAGAAAGTTCCCTGGAGGAACTTCCCCTGCCCACCCCACTGTTTATCTTTTCTCAGATTCCCTCTTTTGGTTAATAACGACAACAAGGAAACAACCTAAAAATCCGTGTAAGAAACCCAAGAATTAATTGGTGAATCCTTCCTCCTCCTCATACCTCCCCCAGCTGATTACGGATGAAGTCATCCTCAAAATACTCTTTCAGTTCATGCCCACTGCCCACCACCATTGCCTTAGTTCCTGCCTGTCTGGTCTCTTACCTGGATTATCGTCCTAGCTTTGTAAGTTGACGCGGACACTGGTCTGCAGTGTGCATGGAGTTGTGGCTGTGATGAGACAAATTCACATGGACTTCCAAGTCCTGTGGAGGAAAGGGGACAGCGTGGCCACTCTCTCAAGAGTGGAGCGCACCGCCCCTTGCCTTGACATGCTTTTATTGCTTTTCTGGGCCCATTACATTGAGGGTGGTCCTCATTTACTATGCCTCATTTACTATGCACAGGTCCGCTTTAGGTGGCTACATTTTACAGAAAACAAAGGAGAGGATGTTGCTAATTACATCAAAAAGAAGGGTATTTGCAAATGTAAAGGGAAAGCTGGTTGAACTGGTTACACTCATCCTTGGAAGGTTTAGCTCAAATTTTAGGAAGTTACTTTAAAGATATGCAGTAAACATTTGCTCAGTTCAGGGTGAGGGAGTTTTAGCAAAAAGCAAGTCTCAAAGCGGCCTAGGTACAATGCAGGCCTGATTCCCCACAGGAGACCCTCCTCCGTGGGCGTGGTCCTGTGTGCCGGACCTCGCTTTCCACTGACCTTTCCGAGTGGGAGCTGGGCCCATGCCATATAGTAAGTGGCCCACTGACAGTCCCTTCCTTACACACCCATTCTCTAGACTGTTGCCAACATGTGTTTTCTGAAACACAAATCTATCCGTTGCTCTCAACTTTTAACAGACCCTGTCATTGCCCTGATAATAAAGTCCAAAGTCCTTAACGTGGTTTAACACTCAGGACCCTTCTGGTCATAAGACAAGTACAAGTGGCTCAAGTAGAACCCCGGTGATGAGAAGGTGCAGGGAACGGACTCCACCGGGGCTCCCTCTCCCCTTCCCCTCGTTCTCTCTCATCCCGCTCTGGCCCCCGCCTCCCCTCGCTCCTCTGGTGGGCACCTGGCAGGCAGCGGGGCAAGGCAGCTGCTTACAATTCCTAGGCTTGCATGATCCATACCGTTCGAGATTCCAGAGGAAGAAGGGCCCTTTATCCCAGTTTCTATACACTAAATTTTAGAAAAGTTTCATATTGACCTAGGTTGGGTCTTGTACCCCGAACTAATCTCTGTAGCCAAGCAAGGCAGAACCTTAGACTGGACAGCTAGTGTCACTGTTTGTCCCTAGGAGGTTGGCATGAAAGACAGCCCAACCAAGGTCACAAGGAGGAGGAAAATGTGCTTCCCCAAGGAAAATCGGGGTGCTATTATCACTTGAAGGGGAGAGATGTCGGTCAGACAAAAACAACGTGAGTACACCCCGACGACATATGTGTCTCCGTGACCTCGGCCCTGTCAGCCCCTCCCACCATCACCCCCTCCGTCCGGCACTGGGCTACTCAAAGTCTCCTGGACGTGCCAGTGCATTTCGGGCCTTCAGGCCCTTGTACGCGCTGTTTTCTCTGCCGGGAATGTCTGGTGGGCTAAGCTGCAATCCCCGTTACAACTCCGGCGGACGTATCTTCTTCTCTGAGAGGTCTTTGCTGACCTCCATCTCACAGGTCAACGACTTCCTCCATTGTACTCTGTTGTACATAGTACTTATTACGCTTTTTCACTCTGGGCTGTACTTATTCACTTATATGTCTGTCTAGCCCAGTAACCTGGGAGGATACCACTGGACCCCTAAAACACAGAACAGACACAGAGTATGTACTCGATACATTATTGTATTAATAAATGATGAGCGAATGAGTACATGAATGGCTGAGTTTCTCAGTGGCAGAAATAATGTGTAAAGCTTATAATTCTTCCTAGATGGCAGGAACATCCTTTCGTTCATCCCTCTGCTTCTTCAACCTCCATCTTCACTCACACACACACACACACACACACACACACATACACACGCATGCAACAATTCCTCCAATGGGAAAAAGAGAACTACCTCCTTGGGGACACACAAGGGTTGTCCTTACGGACCGTTAGGCCCTTAGGCAGCCAGAAGGGGAACACACTGATCTTTGAAATGCTTTGTTCTTTTTGGCCAGGTGGAGAGGTGTGAAACAAACAGAAGTTGGAAGGGTGTCTAAAGGGGAGAAGAGGCCAGAGGGAGGGGAAAGAATGAAGGATAATAGTAAGGTCCCAGGTGACAAACTTCTTGGATGGGTCACTTTTGCCGATGGTTGGCCAGCTTTGTTTCGATGATGAGAAAAGGGTGTGTGAAACTACTTTCCCCTGCACCACATGGTTTTGCTTTCTGTGATAGGTAAGCAAGTGTATTTTTGCTTAATACAACTAAATTCCTCTCAAAGAAGCGTTGTTCCCGGAAAATGTATTAGTTGTATAAGAAGACATGAATTTGCCAAGTAGAACTTGTATGAGCTCAGCTTATCAGTCACCAAAACTCTCCCCGTCTATTGAACCTCCTACGAAATGGGGTGTGCGAACCCTGCTCTGGCTTTTGACCTGAGAGGATTTATGTGAGGTTTTCCAGTGAGACGTGTTGGAGTATTTTGCAACGTGTTTGGTGCAATATGCACAACAGTGAGTCTGTAATATGAGAGAACGGTTACACCTCCTCCATCAGATGATGTCACAGTCAATGCAAGCTGCCAGTTCAGAAGTTCGTTCATTTCAATGATTTGGGTTTTAAAGGTGCAGGAATAAGACTGTGAGTCATTCATGAGATTTCCCTGCTGAGCTTGTAAACGGGATAAATGAGGGTTTTTCTCTTAATTTGGTGGACAACATACACATCTGTTTTACTTGCAGGAAAAGAAAGGGATGGAAAGGGAAAAAAAACTAAGGGAAAACTCAATATCCGTTAATGTGGATGCATCTGTTTGAAGAGCCAAAAAGTTTCAATGACCTAAGATCACCATTAGCAGCAGCAAGACCTGGTTGAGGGAGGAGTCAGGGGGCTGGGTTCAAACTCCAAGTCTTATCTGACTTTCTCTGAAACTGTAGGAAAACATTTCTTAGCTTTTTATTTGAAACTGTCTGAGGAGATTGTCAATAGAGAAAGGAAGAAAAAAAATTAGCATGTAACCACAAGATCAGATTCAACTGGGAAATATTATACTATTTTCAAGATACCAGCGCTTTGCACAGAAGCAGGGACCACTAAATGTTTGTTGAGTTAGTATGTGGCTGAACGTGGGGGTCAGAGATAGGAAACATGAAGAAAACTGTCGCATAATTGACCTTCAACATGTTAAGTTGAACTATTTGTCTCTTTCTTTTCCCACCCGTGATGTGGGACAAGACCAGTTTTATGCTTAGAATTAGGGACAACAGGGGTTTGCAAAGTAAACACAAAATAAAAGTAAAATTACCTTCCATAAGTAGTAGGCTTAATATTTTTCTAAGTTCTTTTATGGGCACCCACTCATTCAAACTCATTGAAACAACAGGTGATGGGAATTTTATAGACAGAATATTTAAACATACACACTAGGTTGTTTTCTCTCTTGCCAGTAGGACTGATCTCCTTTACTGATCATTTTCTCTCTCTCTCTCTCTCTCTCTCCCTCTCTCGCTTGTGAAATGCCATGACCCGTTTCAAGGAATGATGCCAGGTTCCATCCACAGATCTCATCACCAGAGACAAGTGTGGGCAACTTGCATGATCAGGCTCCTTGGGGATTAAGAAACCTACCCTGATTTACTGCCTCAGCAGGGCTGAAAATGACCTAAAGAAACTCTTTCGTCAGCCTCACCCTGCCCTTTCATCCTTCTGAATGTATAAACGGTGCTACCTGGGGGGCAGAAGAAGTAGCAGAGGAAAGGAGTGGAGGCGTACTTAAGCAAGGTATCAGGCGATCACGTGACAGCCCTGAGCTAAAGGTAGGCACTCCCAAACCCACCTCAGCCTCACTGTCAATCGGCACACAGAACGTCATCTGGCTTCCCACTGACACCTGGGAGGATGAGCCCCAGTCCCAGAGGCTCCCAGGAAAGGAAGTTTTACTTCCTTTCCCCATGTGCAGGGTGCGGATTGGGGTGAGCACAGGGGTCTCACATGCTTTAGCATGACCTTTGGGAGCTGGAATCTAGGTGCTGAGTTTTGTCTTCAGAACTGCTGAAATCCCAACTATCTTTGTGTTTCTTTCCCCAAACTTAATACCGTCAAGAGAAATGTGGAGCTGGGTAGCTGGAGATAAGTGAGAATTTTCCGGGCCGAGGGAAGTCAGAGGTGCCTCTGTTTTTCTTTTTCATGCGCATACTCTTCCACACGTAACCTCTTTTCCAAGATATTTTGCTTGCTGTCAGTGAAGTGGAGGCAATGGACACATGAATGAGAGCCACCTTTTCAGAGCCAGTGCATGTCTTCAGAAGTCAAGGGCTGCTATTTGATCACCCCAGAGCTACACTTATTTCCTGGAAGTTCCACCAAGCTTCCCTCCCAGACCAGTTTGGGGTGGCACTGGTGGGCAGTTGGAGGGTGCCACTGGGTCCAACGTAGGGGCTCTCTGTAATGAGGCTGACGTAAATCTTTAGTTGATTAGAGTGTACGCCAGAGCGAAACCTGACTTAAAAACCAGAAACTCAGTCTTCAGACTCAATTAAGTGTACCTTGTTCTTCATAGGACCCTGATATCTGTGTCCTCCTGGTCTTAATAAGGCTCCAGGCAACTCGGAATGCTGAACTCAGACGCTTCCATACTTCCCATCCAAACACTGTCATTCAAGCATCTTGGGTTCTGCCACGGCTCAGACTGCAGCAGCATGCAGAGTAGACGAGCCAGGAGGACTTGTTAACGGGGCAGAAATGTCACAAGTCGGTCTGAGCTCACCTCGCTGCAACAAAGGGCAGGAGGCTTTTTAAAGACTCAGGTGAGCTAGTGGAGACGTCCTGGAGGACATTAGGGTGAAGTCACAGGCCAGCCGTGTTTGCTCATTGGCTTTGCTTGCTAATTGGCTTTCTCCAAAGGAAAAATACATTGTCCTTTTTGCAGCTTGGAGCAAGGCACGCACTGAAGAGATGGGGAGCTATCTTCCTTGATGATTGCATTTCAAAGGTTTTGCTCCCTAGTCCTGGAGAAAGACCTTTTGGGTTATAAAACTAGCAAGAGGCTTTGGAAAAGATTTACATCTCAAAGGGTCAAAGAACAAATTTAGAATTTCAAGTTTTCTAGAGTAAATTCTCTAAGAAAGGGCGATCAGGGCTCAGAGCTGGGAGGAGGCCTAAGTTTCAGTCAAGCTGAGGGCAACACGAAGGCCAGCTTTGTGCCTGCTGGCATTTTGCCCATGCAACTTCCCAGCCTCCCCTTTCTTGCATGCTCACCTCTTCTTCATATCTTTGGCCCTTGGGGTGGTTAAACTCATGGGCAACAAAGAAACAAAAAACTTACATAAACTAGAGATGGCTTTAGACTCCTCCACAGCTTCCACACATTGAGAACTGAAACTGGGTTTAAGCAACAATGGGAGCAAATTTCTCCTTTAGTAAAGAGTCCTCTTGGTTTATGCAAAACGATGCTGAAAAGACCAGGTGCCCTCCAATCAAGGCAGAAGATGTTAAACAAGAACCAATGTTGAATTTTTAAATTTTTTTTATTTTAATCATCGCTCAAGTACACTTTTCTCCCTTTTACTCCCATTCCAGCCCACCCACCCAACCCTCCCCACTTCCCCCCCATTACCACCCTCCCCCTAGTTTTTGTCCATGTGTCCTTTAAATTTGTTCCTGCAAACCCTACCCATTCTCCCCTGAAATTCCCTCTTCTCTCCCCTCTGGTCACTGTCAGCCTGTCCTCTATTTCAGTGTCTTTGGTTATATTTTGCTTGTTTCTTTGTTTTGTTGTTCCTGTTAAAGTTGAGATCATATGGCATTTGTCTTTTACTGCCTGGCTTGTTTCGCTTAGCATAATGCTCTCCAGCTCCATCCATGCTGTTGCAAAGGGTAGGAGCTCCTTCTTTCTTTCTGCGCGTAGAATTCCATCGTGTAAATGGACCACAGTTTTTTGATCCATTCATTTACTAATGGGCATCTAGGCTGCTTCCAGCACCTAGCTATTGTAAATTGTGCTGGTATGAACATTGGGGGTGCAAAGGTTCTTTTGTATTGGTGTTTTAGTGTTCTTAGGACCAATGTTGAATTTTAACAAGATAAATCTTTTCTAGCTGGAAATGTAACAAATGTTTTCTCTTTTTTCAGAGAGCCCAGACTGTCTATATGAGAAAAGAACTCCCATTCTCTGTTTCACTGCCCAATTATAAATGTTGTTCTAGGTCATGGAAAAGGAGTAGTACTGCCTAACTCATATTATGAGCCTAGTGTAGTCTTGATTCCAAAAGCAGATAAGGATGGTTCAACACTTATTTGTCATTTTTTGTTTAATTAGAAAACTAGGAAGAGCCAAGAAATTCCAAAAACCTAGAACAAACATTGTGGTTAATGAAGAAATCTTAGATACATTCCTTTGAAAGAGTGGGGATAAGAAACGCCCTTTTGACCCAGCTATCCCACTGCTGGGATTATACCCTAAGAATCCTGAAACACCAATGCAAAAGAGCCTATGTACCCTTATATTCATATTCATAGCAGTGTTCTTTATAATAGCCAAGTGCCAGAAACAGCCTAAGTGCCCATTAGTAAGAGAGTGGATCAGAAAACTGTGGTCCATTTACACAATGGAATACTATGCAGCAGAAAGAAAGGAGCTCCTATCCTTTGTGACAGCATGGATGGAACTGGAGAATATTATGCTAAGTGAAATAAGCCACGCAGTGAAAGACAAATACCATATGATCTCACTTATAAGTGGAACCTAATCAACAAAACAAACAAATGAGCAAACTATAACCAGAGACATGAAAATAAAGAACAAACTGACAGTGACTGGAGGGGTGGGGGGAGGAGGGGAATGGAGGAAAGAAGGGGTAGGGTCAAGTCAAGGATATGTACAAAGGACCCATGGTCAAGGACAGTGGGGTGGGGATTGTCTTTGGGAGTGAGGCTGGGCGGGGCAGGGGAGAGGATAGGGGGTGCGGGAGGAATGGGTACAAGTGTAACTGAACACCAATTTAAAAAAAGAAAAAAAAGAAAGACTGGGAGTAAGAAAAAGATACACTGTTACTATTTCACACATTCTGGTCCTAGACATTCTGGTGATTGTTACCTAGAAAAAAATAATAATTCAAGACTTGCAAAAAAAAAGAGAAAACTCATGATTTGCAAGTGATATAATTATCTACCTAGAAAAAACAACAGAGTTAGAGACCAACTCTTAGCACTACTAAGAGTACCGTGTGTTTGCTGGATTCAAGATTACTTTGAGATTACTGAGAGCATGTTTCTTCATCACTGCTAATCAGATAGAAAATGTAATTTAAAAAAGATCTCTCTCTCTCTCAATCACAACAAAAAAGTTAGCAGAAGTTAGCTTACTCAAGAAAATATCAAATTTCTAGACGATGGCCCGAACGAGTGGAGAGACATTTTATTATCTTGGATATGAGGACTTAGTATTATAAAGAAACCACCAATTGACTCCACACTTTACCTATTATCAATTCAGTGTGAACCCAATAAAACTTTAATCTGGATCTTTGAAGGAACTGAGAAGAAAAAATCTAACACCTCAGAAAAAGGAGATCATAGAGATAAGGCTTCCCCTATCTGTTACTGAGAATACTGAAAAGCGATAGTAATGACAACAGTTTCAAGACCGTGGAGCCCAGAGAGACAGAGAGACAGACAGTGCGCACACATCAAAGCAGCTCTGCAAAGCAGCGGGGCAGGGATGGGCGGTTAGTGGCTGCTGTCAAGAAAACAGGCCTGCAACACGTGGGATAGCCACACTGGCTCCCTTTTTCACTAGTAAATGCAAATGGTGGATTGCAGGTAGATTCAGATCCAAACGTTAAAACCAAATCTACAAAGTTCATGCCAGGAAATGTAAGAGAATATCCTTGTGACCTAGAGGTGGCAGAAAATATTCTTAAATAATGCTCCCCCCGCTTAAAATTATCTCACAAATCATTGTTCGGTTTTTAAAACGGTTCCTTAAAGAACGGGGTGACAGCCCTGGCTGGCGTAGCTCAGTGGATTGAGCGCGGGCTGCGAACCAAAGCATCGCAGGTTCGATTCCCAGTCAGGGCACATGCCTGGGTTGCAGGCCACGGCCCCCAGCAACCGCACATTGATGTTTCTCTCTCTCTCTCTCTCTCTCCCTCCCTTCCCTCTCTAAAAAAAAAGAATGGGGTGATAGAGCGGGGAGACAGTTCTAGGGAGAGGGAACCAAGCGAATCAGAAAAGGGATGAACGTGTCTAGAGACAGAAATAAAGCCAGTGTGGCTGACACACAGTGAACAGGATGATGAGGGATAAAAGGCAATCGTTCAAAAGATGACAGGGGTCGTGTTATGCAAGACCTTACAGGCTGTGAGAAGTGTAGGTGTACTACGAGTGCAGAGCATTATGGTGAGTGGGGAGGGGCGAGACAGGGTCTCCTCTACACTCTGAGAGACCATTCTGGCTTCTAGGGGTGGGGACCAAGAATAGGAGCCAGAAGACACATCGGAGAAGACTCTAAGAAGGCAATACTGGTGGGTGATGACGGTGGCTTGGGTTAAGAGTCTATTAGCGTTTGACAGCAATAGTTACGTGTGGTTGGACTCCAGACTCATCCTTGGAGGACTGGCTGATCAATCGGAATCACTGTCTGTGAGGGAAGGAAAGAAGCCAGGGACAAGTGAATTCTGGGATATATACTGTGTGATACAATCAAGTGGAGATGTCAGCGAGGTAGCTGGATGTAAACAACTGGAGGTCTTTGCTGAGGCGGGAGTGGAAATATAATTACAGCTGAACTGGAATGCGTAGAGGGTGTTCTGATGAACCGATATTTCTGAAGAACTGATAGCTGATGAGTTTTTGGGGTCTTTTTTTGGCTTTTAGAAAATCTTTCTAAATCATATTTCTGCTGACCTGTCTTGGACCTTCATGATGCAACACTGAATGTATTCAGTGAATATAACATGTCCAATGAATATGCTTACTAACTAAATGGTTAATTAGTAGCTTATCATACTGAAATTCTTTAACCATTCAATGTTGACTGAGGCATCTCTTTGGGCAAAGTGCTTACTGGGGCAATTTCTTCACGCATAAAATGACGATAACATTGTGCTCTTGCAGAGTTACGGTGCGACCGAGAGTAAACGTATGGGACGCACCTGGCACACGCACACAGCAGGTACCAGTGTGCAGTAACTGGCAGTGCGGACTGGGCTCTGGTCCGTGTAGCTCTCACGGGAGGGCAATCGGAGAAACCATTTCCCTGAAATGAAACGGCTCCCGATGAAACTTCCTCAGGGAAAGTGTCATGTCAGGAAATGATACTCAGTCGGTGAGCATTTCCTTTCGGAATCAAGGCAATGGCCTCTAAGCAACTGAACTGTATGCAACCTTTGATGTGCATGGAACACGTATATTGTTGGCCCCAAGAAGCTCGAGGCTAACATTTTTGGTATGTATTTCAATTAGTCAGGGTTTTCCAAAGAAACGTAACCAAGAAAATGCATGTGTATATGTATTATATCTCTATTTACCTATGTCTATCTATTTACCTATATATCTATCCATCTATCTATCGAGAGAAATTTATATTATGGAATTGGCTCATGTGATCGAGGGGCTAGAAAGTCTGAATTCTGCAGGGCAGGACAGAAGACCCAGGGAAGAACTGATGTTACAGCTCAAGTCCAAAGGCAGTCTGGAGGCAGAATGCCTTCTTTGTTGGGAGAAGCCAGTCTTTTTCTCTTAGGTCCTTCAACTGATTAGATGAGGCCCACCCACATTATGGTGGACACTGTACTTTACTCAAAGTCTACTGATTCAAATACTAATTTCACCTGAAATATAGCTACATAGGGGCATCTAGACTGGTGTGTGACCAAATATCTAGGTACTGTGGCCTACCCAAGTGGACATGAAAAATTAACCATCACTGTGTTACCTTCAGAGTTTAACAAAAAAGTTACTGTTTACTCTATACGGTGAGTAAGTTTTCCAGCAAACTGTGAGGAAAAGCCTCAGTTATTAAAATTCTGAAGGAGGGCCAACTCATTTCGTGTCGGTTTCTTCCATCATTTCCTGGCAAAGGGAGCGACTTAAACAGAAATGTGTTTCTGAGGGGGAAAACAGATTCCAAGCATGAAGGAGACCATATTGTAGTGGACGGTACCAGCCAGCCCACACATGTTCACAATTACTGCTGGGGCAGCAGAGGGCAAGGAAGACACCCTACTCCCGACTCTTGCCCAGTGTTTTCCCCTCGGGCCACTGGCTCATCAGCAGTGACTCATGGCTGATCAGCACCGACTGGGGGAGCCGGGAGTTCGGGTCAGCTGGACAATGGCACAGATGTTGACAGCGGTATATTTTGCAATGACTGTGAAAGGAATCGAGTGCTTTGAACTAAATGTAGTCAATAATGAACAAAATACCAGAATGCACCTTCACATTTATTTGCTTTTAAAGCAGAGTCCTGGGCGGGATTTAGAGAGATGTTTGAGGTTGACGGACAGACTC
Source organism: Phyllostomus hastatus (assembly GCF_019186645.2). Classification (NCBI taxonomy): domain Eukaryota; kingdom Metazoa; phylum Chordata; class Mammalia; order Chiroptera; family Phyllostomidae; genus Phyllostomus; species Phyllostomus hastatus. Next base: position 5,098,370 of record NW_025333833.1, on the reverse strand, counting down.
CGGTCATGTTTACTACCCAAATACTTCCAAGGCCACTGTCAATTGTTAATAAACCCAAGTTTATTGACCTCCAATAATCATGGGGAATGCAAGGATCTTATGAGACTGCGACAAATATTTAAGGTCGGCAAAATGTGTGCTTCTCGTTACCCAGGCGGGAAGGGTGGGCAAACCCGCTGGGGCCCAGCTGTGCTGGCGGGAGGAGGAGAAAACCCCCCCGCGGGAGTTTCAATATGCCCTAAGGGTAACGTGACTGCTCACACGTTTGGGGGCGTTCCGCTCAGTTCACTGAGTTCCTGCCACGTTCGAGGCTCTGGGGGAGGTGGAGGCAGCTATAGGAGGGGACGTTTAGAGATGGGTAAACGATAACCTCTGTTCTCCTTGTAATTATGATCTAGAAGGAAGGACTAAAGCAGTAGATACATCACCGTCATAGGGGGCAAAACAGAGTCACTAGGCCAAGAATAGAAACAGTTATGTAGTGAAATTTTTCTCCCCCAAAATGTCTGTTTGTTCTTTTAGAGAAAGAGGGTTGCTGCGGCCAGTGGACTTCCCTTACCTCTGAAAAATTTGCCCAGTGGCCAAGAACCTGAGGGAGGAACTGTCTTGGAAACCATCTCCAGCTCTGACAGCAAGGACTTCCACATCCCTTCATTCTGCTCCTGCTCTTCAGCCTTCGGGGTCTTCGGTGAGAATTTAGCAACAGGCTTCTCTAGGTGACGTCCAGCCAGCCCGGCACCTGACGCCACGGATGCCTTGATGAGATCCAGGGTATCCTTCCCGGAAACCACAATGAATATTAAACGCCACCCAACACTGTGTGCCTTCCACCTTGCCTTTGACCCGACCTAGGCCTGTATCTCTCACCTACGGCCCACACGCTGGGTCTGCCCTGGGCCAGAGCCCAGAGACCTTTGCTTTTTTTAGACAGAAACTTCCAAACACGCTGACTTTGACCTTTCCTTGCGCTCATTTTTCAGCCTGAATGTTTGCTCTGGCCATAGACAGTTTAGTCTAGCTTACCAACGACTTTTGTCACAAAACTTAGAGGTTAGTCCAGATCAGAAGCTGGCTCCAGCTACACCTTTGTTACTAATTCAGCAGCTGTTGAGTTCTAAGGAAGCTTCTGGTAGAACTGGATGAAGTGATACAATCTCAGTGCTGCCAAATCACGCCCTTCCCAGTCTACCTGGCCTTGTAAACTGATGACGAAGTTATTTGTGGATGCTTTCCTTTCAGGGATCTCGACACTTGCCACAAAAAATAAAGCTGCATGTTTTCAAGGATTTGATTCCTCTTCACCCACTGATGTACCACTCCTCAAAGGTACCTGCCTCGGAAACTTGAACTCTGGTGATGGAAGTCAAATAAAGCTCCAGAGTGCCTAGGCCCAAACAGGGCCATAGTCAAAATAGTCATCCACTACATGTTTCCTGGGAGGATATATTTTTCCACAGCTTCCTACCATCATTTCCCCGATTGTTTCCTTCATTCAGTCCATCCCTCAATTATTCATCCAGTATTTACTGAGTTCCTGCCATGGGACTGGGACTGTTCTAGGTACAGGGACATATATCAGGGACACCAGCACAAAGGACAAAAACTCCTGCCTCCATGGCGCAGATTACAGCAAGCGTGAAACAACAAATACGTTGGCATCGTCTATGTTTATACGAACGGTCGCAGTTGGAATGAAGAGAACGAAGCAGGGGAAGGAGATGAGGCGGCTGGGGAACGAGGGGAGAGAGTGGAATGGGGCGCGTCTAGGTTAACATGCAGAGAGGCTCCGGAGGACGGCAAAGGGAGACTGAGAAGAAGGGCCCATGGCCAGCGAGGTGGGAGGAAGACGGTGGCGCTGAAGATCACGGGGATGAGAGGAGAACTGAGAACTGATAGGCCAACGTGGAGGCCACTGGTCATCGGACAACAGGGCTTTGATGGGGGTCAACGCCTGACTGCAGTATGTAAGAAACGGTGGGAGAAGCATGTGAAAAGGTTCACCGTCATCAGTCTTCCAGAAAATGCAAATTAACACCATAACGAGAGGCCAGTACGTCCCTGCAGGTTGGATTAAGTCAAAAGGACACCACCACCACCAAGTGTTGGGCAGTCAGTGGAGGTTTGCGTTGCTGGTGGCCATGCCAGTTGGTACAACCACTTTGAAAGTTAACTGGCAGTATCTTCTGAGCTAACACAGCCCTAGGACCTGAAAATCCCACTCCTGGCTACATGCCCGATAGAAACGAGTGTTTGTGTGCAACCAAACATGCATGAGAATGTCCACTATGGCTTTTCCACAATAGCAAAAAATTGGACACAACCCATATATCCATTCATAGAACGGACAAATTGTGGTGTGTTTGTGCAATGCAATATAAGAAGTAAAAGAAAAACAAGCCACTTCTGTGCTCAACGCTATAGATGAGTCTCACAGAAATAATACCGCATGGAAAAAGCTAGACACACAAGTGTGCGCTGCGTGATTCCATTAACAAAACATCCAAAAGCAGGCAGAATTAGTCAGTCTGTGTTGCAGAGTACAAGCTAGGTCTTCCCGTTGAAGGACGGCACCTGGGAAGGGGCCTGGGGGAGCTTCTCCTGAGAACGGGTATTTTTCTCATCTCTATCAGAGTCATCCTAATCAAGTGCTAGGCACTTAAGCTCTGTGAACTTCATTGTGTGTAAATCACACATTAATAAAGAAAATTAGAAGAATAACTGGGCAAAGAGAGTAGGGGCAACTTCCTCACGTGCTCCCGCAACAGCACCATGAACTTCTGAGCGCAGCACCTTGGAGGGGGAAAGGGTTTCACGAAGCAGCGTCTCCCACGGGAGCCCGGGGGGCGTCGCTGCCTCCCTGCGGACGGGACTGTGGCTGTGTGCCTTCGAGTGTGAATCACGTTTCTAGATGTCTGTATGTAACTTCGGTTGGTTCTCTCAGTTACAGTGGTGTGGCAGCCAAGAGACAAGGTCCAGCCAAACAGATTTCAGGGAAGCTGAAGGAGCGGTTCCCTTAAGCGTCAAAGCCCTGAAACACGTGCTCCCTGCGGAGATGGGAAACTGGGGCCAGCGCCTCTCTGCGCCGTCGCGGAAAGGAGCACCGTCTCTCGAGTTGAGAAGGTGTCTTTCCAGTAGACAGCAGGGCGTGTCCCGATTCAAATCCTGGATTATTCCAACCTGAGAGCTTCTCTGCATATGAAAAAATATAAAAACCTTTCTAGCTTGAATGGCATCAGTTACATGTTTTAAGGGAAGCCGGTATAAAACTAACCCACAAGAACGCGCAAAGTGATGTTGTAAGTACACCCAGCGTAACTGCTCAACTGGTTTTGAGGCTCAGTCCAGTTCGGCCCAGTGAGCAGCCTCTCCCTTTGTGTTGATTGGGGAATAGCTAATGACACAGCATCGACCGAGTCCTCTTCCCTTGAAGCCCAGCCAGCTCCCGGAGCCACAGCTTTAGCTGACAAAGAGCACGGTCGGAGCCACACAAAGCACCCTGGGGTGCTGTGAGGGACGCAGTATGGTCTGAAGCTCACGAAGGAGGTGGCTTGCCCGGAGGGACCCTCCCTCCTGCCTTCTCTCTTGGGTGCACCCAGGCCATGGAGGAAGGGTGGTCATCTCTTCCCTGCAGCAGGTACAAACCCAGGGGAGGTGGGAACTGGTCGTGGGGGCAGCTGGCGCAGCGGGGAGTGAAGGGGTCCCTTGTGTGGGAAGAAGATGCGGAGGCAGGGCGTGGAGAGGGGAGTCAGAGACGCAGCCTGCAATCTGTGCTGGAGGGAGTTGTGCAACTGAGGCTTCCTCAGCACCAGGGCCGCAGAAGCCCTGATCACAACTGAAAACACCCACACCCGTCTAGACGATAGTATCTTTTGGGGACAGTGAATTTCAAGACATTCATTCTGGTAGGAGAGGATGGGAGGATAAGAAAGACAATGAAGAGTTTTTGGCCTTCAGCTCCTACCAGCGACACAACGTACGCACACAAATGGCAAGTCGGCGGTCCAAACCGTGCTCACGTGCAACTCACGTGGTAGGTTTTCATCACCTGTGCTGACTGACAGGCTTTTATCACCTGTGCTGACTGAGCGGCGAATGGGTGTTGGCTAGTCGGTCTCTTAAAGCTACACTCAGGTAACCTTTTATAGGTTATTTTAAACAATATATTTTAACTTTTCAAGGGCCAAGTTAAACAATAACTTTCATGATAATGTTTAAAGGTTGGTTGAAGTGTGGAGAAAAGGAGACTCACATATAAGCATATTAGTTCGTATGCATTTTTTTCCCCGTAAAGCAGGTTGGCAATATGTACAAAAACTCTTAAAATGTGAATTTTATTTACTTAGTAATTCTAATTCTAGGAATTTTTAAAAAATTTTATTTATTTTTTATATGATAGTTTGATGTTCTTTCTTTTTTTTTTAAGATTTTATTTATTTATTGTAGAGAGGGAAGGGAGGGAGAAAGAGAGAGAGAGAGAGAAACATCAATGTGCGGTTGCTGGGGGTCATGGCCCACAAACCAGGCATGTGCCCTGACTGGGAATCGAACCTGCGATGCTTTGGTTCGCAGCCCACCCTCAATCCACTGATCTACGCCAGCCAGGGCTTAATTCTAGGAATTTTTAAGGATATCACTAAAATTGCTTTTCGGAGATTGTGCTATTTACACAAAGGGATAAATTAGCATTCAAAACGATGCTGTTAAGAGTTTATTCATGGATATGGAAATGTGGAACATGCCCAAGGCATGCTGGTGAGTGGGAAAACCACACTAGAAACCACACTAGAAAGCATATTAAAATGCAGTGTGCGTAGTATTATCTACTTTGTAAATGATTGTGTAAATAGCTGCACATACATAGAAAACAACTTTTTACCTTTTTTAATTTAACGAGATTTATTTTTTCTTTTTCTTTTTTTAAAGATTTTATTTTTATTTATTTTTAGAGAGGGAAGGGAGGGAGAAAGAGAGAGAGAGAAAAACATCAATGTGTGGTTGCTGGGGCTCATGGCCTGCAACCCAGGCATGTACCCTGACTGGGAATCGAACCTGCGACACTTTGGTTCGCAGCCCGAGCTCAATCCACTGAGCTACGCCAGCCAGGAACTTTTTACTTTTTATAAATAGTATGCACCTCAAAATTATTTCTGTTGAAAGGCTTCAAATTTCTTTACTTCCAACTGTAAGGAGTCCGCCGGACACAGAAGGGGGAGAGAGACAAAGCAATGAAGGGTGAGGGTTAGGAAGAAATGCGTGGTGGCGCGGAGTGGGCGCTTCTCAGCCAGCGGTGTTGACGTTCAAATCACCAGAAACATTGTGCTCAGCTCGGTCTGCCCCGCCCCAGGCTGGTATTGCTAAAGCTCCAGGTGACCAACCGAGCTTTGAAAGGCCTGCTCAGAGCACTAACTGATAGCAGATGGACTGATCAATTCCAGAGGCCAGCACGATTACAAGTGTCCAAAATTTTCACAAGGAAGTAGTGAAAGGAAAAGTCCCCGCTCCACGCAGGCAGTAGTGCTCCCAAGCAGGCCGCCCTGACATCTGCGAGGGCGCTCCGCTTCGCCTCGGACGTGTGATCACACGTCCCCAGTTTCCGGAAGTGTTGCTCGGTTGCGGCAACCCGTGATCGTTTCCCACAGGAAAATTACAGACTTACGGACTCTGTGCTGCGGCCAGAGCAGAGCTGCCACGTGCCTGGCTGAGAAACCTCCGGGCTTCCCCTCGGCTCCGGGCTGGGGACCAACATCTCCACTGTGACTTAGGAGGTCCCCATGGCCCGACGCCCACCCACTTCTCTGTCCTGGTGTCACATGGCATTCCCTGGCGACGCTGGGCTTTGGCCACAGAGGTCTTTGCTCTGTCCCACGGACTCCCACCCTCCCTCCTGCCGCAGCCTCTGCTCGCAGGCGGTGCCCTCTGCCCACAGCGCTCTCCCCTCCTCCTTGTCCATCTCATTCCCGCTCACCCTTCAGACCGTCACCTCCACGAGGCGACCTGCCTGGACCCGCCTGAGCAGGCCACACCCCTCTTTTACGTGTCCGAAGAGCACAGTACTCTCTCCTTCCGAGTGCTCCTCCTAGGCGTGACCTCGCATGCCTCCATCTGTGAGATTCCTGGACTAACACCTGTCTCCCTGCCACTGTGTCAGCCCCAGATGGGCCAGCTCTCCTGCTGGTCCCTGGCATTCAGTTGGCACGGGGCTTGACACGTAGCAAGGCTCAAGAATGCTTTTAACGAGTGGGTGAATGGATGAATACATGAATGGATGGATGGATGGATGGATGGACGAATGGATGAATGCATAGTGGTTTGGCTATACTGGTAGGACTTCCTACTATTCAGATTGTTGACAGTAGCCGTTGACTTCGAGCGCACCATCCACACCCTTGCAGGAAAACAAGACATTCTGAAAAGTAAGTGTGTCTCTAATGTATCACCACAGTTGGAGCCTTCAGGTTGGCGTGAGGGACACAACTGAATTATAAATGAAGAGTGTTTTCCTCAGCCATGACTCTGTCTCTGTTAGCATGTACACACCGGCTTTGCCGCAGTGAATTGGACGTGAACCATATACGAGCTGCTTCCCGGCATCCCATTAGCAGGCTCTGCCCGTCCAGGTCTCTCCCCTGAGCTTGTTTTGACACGCTGAACCTCTCACATACTGAGAGCCTAAAGCAGCACAGTACTCAGCCGGGGTCAAAGTAGGCATTTAATGTGTGTGGGGGGTCTGTGTGAGAGCAGGGCTTTGCTCTAAGTAGCTCATGACACAGACGGTGCTGGAAGCCCAGTCTGACTGGGGGGTCTAGTGGCCCCTGGACGGTATCCTGCTCCAAGGGAAAAGCATGAATCCCCCGAGGAAGTGATCAGACTTGTCAGCGGCAACAGTAGCTGCAAAAAGATGATGAAACTCTATTTGTACGGCATCGAGGGAAAAGAATGTTGAACTAAGAATCGTACGTGTGATTACATTTCATTAAAAACAGCTTCATAGACAATATTCTTGGGCCTACACTGCCTTGGGTCTACCCTACAGAGATGCGACACTGAATATACTCTGGGAGAAAGTTCTAAAGAAGGAAAACATATCCAGGAACTGTTAGAAGAGATGAGAAAATAAGGCTGATCGAAGTATTTTGGGGAAGTTTATTGTTCTCTTTTTGGAAAATCTAGAACCAGAGAGAAGCAAAAGGAGAAGTACCTAATCCAGAGCTAAAATTCAGACAATGTGAATACACGAATATGGACACAAAACAGTATTCCTCAAGGCAAGATAAAAGTATGGATACACATCAAGCATCCAATAATGGCATACAAACATACATATGGATCTTACAAGAAAAAAAGAGAATATGCCACCTTTTAAATAGTGGAAGGAAACTCCGTCTATCCCTGGGGAAGCAGGAAAAGAGGCTAAAGGACTTGGAGGAAGCTATGGACATGAACAAAGGCGGAGTCTCTGGGCTGCTCAAGGTCGTGAGCTGGGCTCCGGCAGAGACTTGGGGAAGAGGCAGGATTAAAAGACATTTTGTTTTGGAGGACAAACCCTCGGGGGCCTGGATGAGGTTATTCTTTTTCTTTTCTGACCATGGCAAAGTGGAGGAGCCTCCAAGTTGGCCACTGTGAAATCAAATAAAGCTATTTTCGGAAAGGGGGGGTTGTTTCTCCTGCCCTGGGTGCCAGGGGAGTTCTTGGAAGTCCAGGCAGTTCTCACATTTCACGTTAGGGAGCTGGCTGACGAACGCCAGTGTTGGGCCAGGCCAATAACCGTCGCACTTACGTGCAGATCACATGGTCTCTCCAGGAGGTCTGCTCCCTAGGCTAGGGACAAAGGACAGACGAACTGTTTGTGCAGGGACCATACTTGTCCATCAGTTACAAAATGCCTTAAGGGACAAAAATCCCTGAACACTGGGAATTTGTGTATTTGACTTTTCCATATGTGCAGAACCCAACCATTTGACTTTTAGCATACATGCAAATTGAAAGGAAGATTTTCCTCACCCCAGAAGAAAATGACTTCCTGGCTCGGACTGGCTTGTGTGGGCATTCTTCTCTTCCCTTGAACATTCCAAGTTCAAAGGCATGCATTGTTCTCAAGATAGAGTGATAATGAAGGACACATGTATTTATTGTGTGAGAAAAGCCTCATTGGTATTTCCTTCTTCCCAAGTGGGGTCCATGTTCCCTGGCTTGAAATAAAACGTTGGCTGAGCTGGGAAGGCCTGGAAAGTCTCGGTTCTGGAAGGGATTTCCGGTGATCAGGGAGTCTGGGTACCTGCCTCTGCTGGCAGAGGTTCCAACATCCATTTTGGCAAAGCCAGTCCCAAGGCCAGCCAGAGGAGCATTCCAGGGGAGACACCTCCTAGGACGCACTAGGGAGCCCTGGGAAGGTCAGATTTATGCCCCTTCATTCCCAGCACGGGAAACCATGGGGTTGCACAGGCTTTGCCATTGCACAGTGTTAGCTCTCGCGAGGGTGAACACAATGGAAGTGAAAGAACGTAGGGAAGGGGTTTTAGGACCTACCACTTAATTCCCAGTGAGTGCACTTGATCTTTCTGGGGTCCTGGCAGCAAAGATTAACCGGCATGCAAATGCATCTCTACAACTTTCTGTCACGGTAATTGTCTTCCTGACCGTGTTGCTAACTGGTTCATCTTGCCTCCCTCATTTTTCAGGACTCCAAGGAGTTTGTAAGGTTTTGGATAGGCACTCTTGCACAGAGATGTGGTAACAAGTCTATTTAATAGAAAATACCATCTCACACATATAGCCAGCCTGCAGTTTGTGTAAAACGGGACACACACCCTTGGTTTCTTTGTGACTTCAGCCTATAAAACCTGATTACCTTTCCCATGATCAGACCTGGAGATGTGTGTATCTTTGCAATTCAGGCCTCACAGTTTTTACCTCTTTAAAACTCTGTCGAACTTGATCAAGATAATCTGTGCTTTCCAAAAAACAGTCATTTCTACTCAGCGCCAGAGGATTCTCAAAGGCTTAAACTTTTGTTGGCCAGATACACTATGGTCTAAAACTCAATGGACTGGACCTCCAGCCCAGATGTGGGCACACCGCCTCCTCACGCAACCACAAGAAGGATCACAACTCACTTTGACACTGAAAATAACCCTAACCATCAGAAAATTGAACTGTGTGGAAGTCCGACAACCAAGGATTTAAAGAAGAAATATTCATCCAGATGAACAGGAGGGGAAGAGAGGGGGAGCTGGGGCCAAGAGGACAGGGGGTGGTGAGGCAATAAGGGTGCCGGCCAGTGGAACAGGTGGTCCCATGTTCACATGTTGTGGATAAAAACTGGGAGGGACACCTGGGGAGCAAGCGATCCCAGCCCCAGGCCAGACCGCACAGCCCAGGGCTCCAGCACCAGTAAAAGAAAGCCTTATAACTTCTGGCTGTAAAAACCGGTGGGGGTTGGGGTGGCAGAAGCAACTGCCGGTCCCTCAGAAAAGTCTATCTAAAGGAACTGCACGATCCTAGAACTTACACAAATCTACCCGGCCTGGGATTCAGCACCAGGACATCAGCTAGAAGGGTGCTGGTCACATACGGGAAGCAGGGGAGGTGACTGGAAATGGGGAGAGAGCCAAGCAAGCAGCATTTCTCCCTCTCCAACCCCTTCCCCACATATAGGGCTACACAGTGAGGAATCGGGTTGCCCCACCCTGGCGAATACCTAAGGCTCTACCCCTTACAACGTAACACGTGTGCCAAGCGTGCAGACCCACAGGGAACTAACTGTGAAGGGAAGGCAGCCAGAGTTCGAATCAATGATGTGGAATGTAAGGAAGATATAAACAGTCAACCAGTACAGAATGAACAAACAAGAATTCAATAGGAGTTCATCATCACCAAGCCCTTCGGGAGTTGAAGCAGCTCTACTCCATACACAGAAACAAACGCAGGGAGCTGTCATATTGAGGAGACAAAGAAATATGGCCCAAACAAAAGAACAGATCAAAACTCCAGAAAAAGAACTAAGTGAAACAGAGATAGCCAACCTATCAGATGCAGAGTTCAAAATACTGGTGATAAGGATGCTCTGAGAGCTCCTTGAGTATAGCAAACACATAAGGGAAGAAATGAAGGCTACCCTAAGTGAAATAAAGAAAAACCCACAGGGAACTAACTGTGGAGGGAAGGCAGCCAGGGTTCGAATCAAAGATGTGGAATGTAAGGAAGATATAAACAGTCAACCAGTACAGAATGAACAAATAAGAATAAAAAAAAAAAAAAACAAGGACAGAATGAGAGAAGACTACTCTGGCACATCTCCAAATGAGCCAATATCTGAATCATAGGGATGTCAGAAGGAGAAGAGGAAGAGCAAGAAATTGAAAATTTATTTGAAAAAATAATGGAAAGAACTTCCCTAATTTGGTGAAGGAAATAGACATACAAGTCCAGTAAGACTATCAGCTGATTTCTCAGAAGAAACTTTGTAGGCAAGAAGCATTTAAAGTGACGAAAAGCAAGGACCTACAACCAAGGTTACTCTATCTAGCAAAGCTATCATTTAGAACGGAAGGGCAGATAAAGTGCTTCCCAGACAAGGTAAAGTTAAAGGAGTTCATCATCACCAAGCCCTTATTATACGAAATGTTAAAGGAACTTATTTAAGAAATGAAGATCAAAACTATGAACAGTAAAATGACAACAAACTGACAACTATCAACAACTGAATCTAAAAAATAAAAACAAAAACAAAAACAAACTAAGCAAACAACTAGAACAGGAACAGAATCATAGAAATGGAGACCACATGGAGGGTTATCAGCATGGAGAGAGAAGGGGAAGAATGAAGGAAAAGGTACAGGGATTGAGAAGAAGAATTGGTACATACAAAATAGAAAGGGTGATGTCAAGAATAGTATAGGAAATGGAGATGCCAAAGAACTTATATGCATGACCCATGGACATGAACTAAAGGGGGGCTTGGAAGGAAGGGGATACCAGGCAGAAGGGGGAAGGGGGAGAAATGGGACAACTGTAATAGCATAATCAATAAAATATACTTAAAAATATATAAATAAAAGTCAACGGATTATTCTGGGACTGTGGGTTGGCTACTTGGTTTGGTTTTTCCTTTCCTTTTTATTGCATTAAGAAATTTCCTTTATTAATTTTTTACCTCATATTTTAATTATGAAATTACATTGTGAAATTATGAAGGTGATAGACTAGTTTAGTAAACACTATTAGATATACAATCTACATACAACAATTTTTCAGAGTTCGGAAAATTTGTTTATTAATGTCTCTCTCTCCTGAATCTATTTGAAAGTAAATCAATTGTGACTTATTCTTATTTCCTCAAATAAGAATATTCCCCTACATAAACAATGGCCTGGGCACACCTAAAACACTACCAGTGATATCACAGTGTCTTTCTGTATCTAATTAACATTCTAATTGCTCCCAGTTGCCTCTAAAATGTCTTTTGATTAGAATTTAATTTCTGAATTTAGAACAGCCCCACACCATTTCAGTGTGGTCTTATTTTTATGAAATTGGCTTTTCGATGGAACCACAGAGGTTGGTTTGTAGACTCTCCACAGTGCAGGTCTGCCTTTGTTTTTCCTTGCGGCGATGTTTTAACTGGCGGCTCTAATCCTGCATTTCCTGTAAACGGAAAGCTGGGGCAATACAACCCTGAGGTCTCAGTATGCCCCTGCTGCATCCGTGAGAGAAGCGGAGAAAATCTGAATCAGTTTTACATCCTTCCCTCCTCTCTCTCTCTCTTTCTCCTTTACCCCCCTTACCAAGTCACTGCCTGCACCACTGGGCTCTTTCCCTCTGGGTCTCTTCCGCCCTTCAATTCTGTAGTCCCGGTGAAAGCTTTAGGACCCTTATACCCACGGCTGCTTTGCTATAGGACAGAAACATGTATCCCACAAGCCTTGTTTTCATTTACTAGTCCTTGGTTTTCATCTCTAGCATTTAAAACATGGTCATTGTAAGGTATCAGTGACACCCACAAAGGTGGCTATTATGGTCTCAGAGTTGGGAAGCTACTTCGATCCCTTTCAGCCTTTGTTTACATATTGACTAATTAATCCAATAAGCCTGTTACAAGGGACAGAAAAGTGATTGAGATATAGCTCCTCTTCTCACTGAGTTCAAACTTGAACTGGGAAACAGACATATTAATAATTATCACTTCATCCATGAAAACTTTTCTAGCTTCCCCCTTTTGCACCCAGAGGCGCTCGCTGCCTTCTTCCACGTTCCCACGGCATCCAGCACATGCGTTCGGCCCCGTGCTGACCTCCTGGCACTGCAGTCATGCACGACTTGCCACCTTTCTCCGCTCCACTGAGAGTTCCCTGAGGTTTTTGAGATACTTCTCATCTCAGTGTCTCAGACACGTAGCATTGATTTCTGAAACATAGCAGATGCCCAATAAATGCACGACACATGAACGAAGCGGTATGTGGTAAGCGTTATTAGAGAGAGGCATGTTAACGGTACCTACAGAGCTATGAACAAAGTGGTATTAGAGGTGCTGAGAAGGCCGTTTTGAATTGCAGTTCTAAAAGGTGACGAGTGAAGACAGGGGAGGCTGTCACAGGGAGCGCAGACAGCACGTCAGGAGGCCAAGTTTCCAGACAGCAAAGTGACATTTCAACGAACAAAATATGCGGGGCAGGTTAGCGGGGGGAGAATGCTGAAAGGTGAGTTGGGATTAGACTTGGAAGAGTCTTGACTGCCAAGCTCAAACTGTTTGGATTCTGTCCCGTAGGCAATATGAGGAAAACAGCAGCTTTTTAAGATAAGGAATGGCACGCTCACTTTCCTTTTTCAGCATGACCATGCTGGTCCAGGACTGAAATGGAGGGAACTGGGGTCAAGGAGGAGAAACAAAGAAGACAAGGAAACGGAGAGAGACAGAGTGATTTGTGCAACGTCCCGTGCCTGTGACAGATCGCACCATCACTACCAGCCTGGAGCGGGGCAAGCTTATCAGTTCAAGGGTCCAGGATGAGGGCGTAAGCACTGTGCAGAGGAGGGTGAGGTGAGAGAAAGCAGTTACCCAGAATGCACCGTGGATCAGGGAGGAATTAGGCCAGGTCGTAAAGAGATCCCGGGATTATTAGACAGACTGGCAGGAAGAGACGGCATTCCCAGGAGAGGTGGGACGATGACAGGGGCAGGCCATTGCTGGTAGTGACCTTGAGCCTCGGGGGACATCAGGCTGCAGAAACCATCAGGGGCCTGTGTACATACAGCTCTTGGCAACGTTCAAAAATCACATCAAGCTTGGAATTGTCATCCTCTACAGCTCTCTTCTGGCTATAGTAAGTGATTAATCATTTAACTACACAGATGACGGGTAGTCGGCTAGTTGGTCACTTTAGAGCTATGCACCTTATAAAGCACTGTTTCCCGGCTCTAGGTTTCCCACTGGTCAGCACTGGGTAGGCCCTAACTTCTGGGAACAGCTAGACCAAACTATGCTTTCTCATCAATTCTCATCACAAAGGCAAATACAACGGAAACCCGCTGATAGGCTGACAGGGTCCAGGAATGCAGTGTGCTAAGACAGGACTCTGAGAATCTGAGCCTGTCCCACAGAGGCACCCACCCATCTCTGCTCAGCACCCAGAGGGAGGGGTGTGGCCGTGTGGCCGAGAGGAATTTTGCCCTCAGGCTTGCTTCCCACAGAGCCTCACTCGCGTCTGTGGGTACTGGCAGCGAGCAGAAGCTGGCCACTGTCCTTTCGCATCAGCTTGGTCCCAGGGCTGGAAAGGGGAGAGCTGAGACGCAAGCATTCTGCCTGGGGGCCTAACGCCAGCCCACAGGTTTCAAATGAGACTGAAAGCACCCCAGAGGAGGTCTCCTACTCCCCCTCCGCTTCTGTTCATGTCAGTCCTGTCCTCTTTCTCTCTCTCTCTCTGAGCTACTGTGTTGAGCCGGATGGGATCAACCCTGAGGGGTCCCAGTGACTAAAAAGTGGGGGACCCCATTAAAGCACTCTACTCCCCCTTGTCCCATTCAGCCAATGAATCATTCCTTCCGTGATCCCTCTGTTTGTTCAACACGTAGTTAGGGAGCCCTTACCATGTGCCGGACACTGTTCTAGGCTCCAGAGATACATCAGTGAACAGGACAGGCACACCTCTCTGCCTTGCGTAGCCTAACATCACACAAAGACTGTCAGACCTGAAAGCATGAGCACACAGGTAAGACATGGAGAGGACAGGTAAAAAGTATGAAGCCTTGTGGAGAAACGAATACACCAAGGAATGAGAGGCTGAGCTACAGGAGGTGATGGGAAGCGGGGGCAGGAACAGTGACTCCCACAAAGGGGGTCGGGGTGGGGCCCTGGGGAGCCGGCCGGGGGGCTGGGCAGGAGGCCCCTTCCTCCTCACAGCGAAGCGCCGCCTCCTCTGGTCCAGGAGTTCTGCCCCGGGGGCTGTCCCCACCATTCCTAGGCCTCCGGACAATGCTCTTGCCCTGGAAATTTCTTCCAGCAGGAAGACCAACAGCTGGTCTAAGTCAAGCCCCTCACTTCCACCCGAAAGTCTCGGTGTCTCCGTATTTCCTGCTACAAAAAGCATCTACAAAGGAGTCCTGAGAATGACATCAGAACTCTGCATTTCCTAGAAACCCGAGGAAAACAAACAGTGTATGAAGCTAAGTGGTTTTGAGCATGTACTCTGTTTGGGTACCATTTTTCACACCCACATGGAGTGAGACTCACGACAACCTTAAGAAGCAAGTCCTGGCATTCTTGGGTTTCACGGATAGGGAAACTCAGGCTTAAAGAAGTTAAGTAACTTGTCTGCGGCCAGAGTGCTAGTAGAGTCAGAGCCAGGATTTGAACCCAGCGGCTTCCTCTGGAGCCCACACAATGCCCAGGGGTCACTTCACGGCTCACATCTGGTCACTGCTACGCCGACATCAAACTTCATTCCTTTGCAACAACATATTGCATGCCTGACTCAACCTATCTTAAATCATGCCTTCCTAGAAGACGAAATAATAGTTGATATCATAATACTTCCACACCCAGCTCGATTTCTCCCCCAAAGAATAAAAATTTAACAATATAAACAAAAACCTAAGAGCCAACATGCCCAGAGCATGGTTCCTATAACTAAGCCTGCTCTGAAGACAGGCAAACAGAGCAGCGAGGAAAACAGTAGTTCCCTGGCTTGCAGAGAGAGTCCCACAAATCATCACCACCAAGACACTATGTACATTTGTTCCACTGATGTTTTCTCTGCTTCACTCACTGCTTCTGATGAGCTTTCGCCGAGAGCCAGTCACTGAGTTACGCACACTGACGTGACCCACGTTTCTCCAGGTCAACAGGGACAATGCTATTAATAGGAATAACCCAGAATGCACTGGGTTTTGCTGCCCTGAACCCGCAGAGGTCTCATGTCCTGGTGAGTGAAGCACCTGGTTAAAAACTGTTTTGTTTTGTTTTTTAAATCTGCAAACCATGTTGCTTTTTAAATTTTCTTCAACAATGTATCATTTTTTCAAAGCAAAGTTTTGAGAAGGAAAACCTCTGGAGAGCAAAGGAAGGCCACAATGGGCATTTACTTTGGTCAAATGAAGGGCCACGTCCTTCCGGGAGCAAATGGCCGTAACTTTCCGGAGGCTCACGCGTCTGATGCGTATTGGTTACGCCCTCGCCGATTTGTGCGTCTTCATCATCACTTACACGAGTCCACAGCCAGCGTGAAATCAACGCTCAGAGGACTGTCCTTTGAAGGGAGTAGGTTTTTCTCTCTTCTTGCCTTTATTTAACTTTAAATAATTTTTATTTTAAAAGTATAGTTAACATACAAATATGGTATTAGTTTCAGGTGCACAACCCAGTGATTAGACATTATATAATTTACTAAGTTTTCACCCCAATAAATCTAGTACCCATCTGACACCATACACACTTATTATAATATTATCAACTACATGCCCCATGCTGTACCTTACACCCTTGTGACTATTCTGTAACAACCAATTGCCCAGACAAGGAAGAGCTAAATGAGTTCAGCATGACCAAATTAGTAATACAAGAAATGCTAATGGGTCTCTCCTATTGTCTTAAGTGAGTCAGGCCCCTATTTATCTAAGAGGGAAGGACGGTGTGTGTTTGCTGTCTTCATTCCAGGGTCTCTTCACGGCACGCACATCTGGGAGGATATCACATATTTCTCTTCAGCTTGTTTTTCTCCCTCACAATCTCTCCAGCCTTTCCCAAGGAAGCTACAAACCCAAAGTCAGCAGTTGGCGGTGCTGACACCCGCAAGCTCTCCGGGGACTTGGCTGCTGCCGCCTGGGAAGTCAGAGAGACACAAATCGTCAACTCTGGAGAAAGAAGAAAAACTCCATGGAATTTGTCGGGATTGAGAAGAACCAGATTTCCTAAGCTACGGTTTCATGTATCCATATTTGAATTGATAAAAGAAAAACCTAGTGGATAGTTCTATAAAGAAGCATCTGCTTAAGGCAGTCCCTTGGCAAGGTCAGGTTCCAGAGAGGCCAAGAGCATGGACCCGAGAGAAATGGTCTGGGTGTCTGCTGTGGGTGGGCAAGCCGGAGAAGGGAGTGAGGCAGCCCTGGCTGGGAACGTGAGTTTAGAAGGAGCAGAGCGCACAACGAGGTGTGAGGACAGGATGCTTGCTGTGGGGCCAGTAAGGGTCAGGGCAGATTCGGCCTAAGGGTTCAGAGCAGCTGTGTCCTGCAGATCGGCCGAGCCGTACCCTAGGAGAAGAGACAGCGTCTCGCTGGGAAGCCAGTGGGGACACTGACCCCTAACCCAGCGCCCCTAAGCCTCCTACGGTTTTTAGCATTTTCCATGTCGTCTCGGGAAGCCTGACCCAATTTCAGTTCCACCGAAACCAGTTTTCCCTAACCTGACGCTCAGGCACGCACCCTTGGAGCCCTTCTACGCCTTCAAGAATTTGAACAATTTTTTTTTCTCTGCCAGAGCCAAAGCGACTACCCTAGTTTCATGCGCGAGCCCCACGGCATTCTTCACATTCCATTCCGCGGAAGATCCGCTCGGATTGGTGCGCTGAGACGGGCGCGCTCCCCGGGACGTCTGCCTTAGCATGGGATTGTGAGAGCATTCGGGCTGTGCTTCCCCTGGCACAGAGTCCCGGCAGAAGCCTCGGAGCTGGGAACGGCCTGGGACGACGTCTGGCTCCTGGCTCAGCTCTGTTGTCAAGACATGTTGACACCCAGCCCAGGCCGGGCAGAGGGAGGAGATAGATGCCAGTGAGATGGGTGCCCCAAGTACTAGGTGCAAGTATACCTGGCATCACTGCCCTTGACCTGCTGCTTCTTCCAGCACCTATCAGGAAGTCAAGGTCATATTCCCTCCAGATCAGAAGCAGGGAAATCACTCTCCCCTCCTGTTCTCGGAGCCTCACTGGGTCGGCTCATGACCTGACCCTCCTTACAAACGTTCTAATCCCCGGGAAGGGCAAGGGTCAAAGATCAAGTACTGCTTTCCAGGGGTTGCTGACTCCCCTTTTATGAGTTGATCTTTGGCTTAGATATGCTGTACATGAAACACAGTGTCTGCGTATAATATTCTATTGCTTTAAATAGCTTGATGAAACTCAGAGCAAGAAGAAGCATATTTAAAGTGAAAATCCAAACTTTCAGGTCCTTTCCTTTGTTATTTCGGTGCTCAGCATTTCTTCCCTGCTCTTTTTTGTTTTCATATGGAAATGCGGGAGACAGATGCCCTTGCATGACTGGCCTGTGACGTCATGAACGCAAAGATACAGACAGGCAGCTTCCTGTCCTGGTGAAAGGCGTTGTGCACTTTTGATTGACATATTGAAGCTACCAAGCTTCGTGGGGTGCAGAGCTCTGGGGGAAAGACCAGGCGACTTGCCTAAAGATCCCTGAGGTTTCTTCTATGTGGAAAAGGGTGCCTGGCTCCAACCCCTGCCCCTGAGATCCTGAGTTAGGAAGGACCGCACAGGTACACCAGCATGGGACCCCACGCAGGCCATGTGTCAAAGAAGAGTGACAACACCCCTACAGAGCGGCCATGAACATGAAGGCAGAAGATGCGATGGGCCAGCCCTGGTGCCGCGTCAGCCCTGGGGCTTCTGTCCCTGAAGTGAACAACGTGGAAACCCGAGACTGTGCCCCAAACCATTCTCGTCTCCTGACAGAACTGTCGGATCCTGTCACACGTCAAGTCTTCCCGATTCCAAAGTCCAAATATCTCCCATGTCCTTTCCCGCCATCAAGGTCCTTGCTATTGGTTTGAGTCAGTCCCTCATCACCTCTAACCCGGACAAGTGCAAGAGTCTCTTCCCTGGGTTTCTACCCCAAAGTCTTGCCCATCCGTCAAAGCCACCTGCCTGCAAAGGCAGGCATCCTATCACTTGTCTGCCTAACACCATGTAAAGGGTTCCCACTGTTCAGCCCTCACCACAGCCCAGACAGGCTCTGTCTCCTGAACCCCACCTGTCTGATCAGCCTTATTTTGTTTCCTTCCCACCTTGCGCTTTACGCTGCAGGAAAACCTAATTATTTGTGGTTATCCCGAATCTCACACTGCTTCTGGCTTTCCACCTCTTTGCTCAGCATGCCCACCAAGTCTAGAAGGCTCTGCCCCTTCTCCCTTGCTTTCACTTGTCTCTCAGGACCCAGCGTGGGAATCCTCAATTCGCTCACCTTCCCGACCCACTTTCTGGGTAGCTCATGTGTCCGTCTTCCCGACGAGTGACTGGTGCCACCTGCTCCTCCCCAAACAGACCCTGCCTCCAGGCTTTTCAGGGATTCTCCATGTCAGAGCTCAGAAGCTCCATCCCAACAGTTGTCATGGGTGGTCGGGGCAACACAAGCGGTAACATATTTGGGGAAAGACTGGGACTCAAGTCACCAAACTTCCTTTGGACTCCCTTCCTTTGGTGAAGCAGGCCTCGGCATTCTTTTCCTCCTGATTTTAAGCACTTCTCTTTGGTCTACCTTTGCCCTGACAAGAGTTTCTGATCATAACGTTTTTCCTACAGAGCCTCCACATGATATTAAGTGGAATATGCCTGTTTATGTGCGTGCGATGCGTTTTCCTTTGTTCCTGCTTTTTGTCATCTTTATTCCTCAAAGTCCCTAGGAAGAACGTCCCAGGCTGAGTAGGTCCAGACAGTGTATACGTCACAAAGATCCCAAGTGTTAGAGCTGGACTAACAGACTCAACCGCAGATACTTATCCTGCTGCTTACTACGGAACCTTGGAACTTCCCTTAATGTAAGCCTCACTCTTGCACCTCTCCATGGAAGTCGGAACACTACCACGCAGGCTGCTGTGAGGGCGAAGCGAGCCCCCACACAGAGGGCACGCGTGTCGGTGCTCCGCAGGGGCCGCCTCTCCAGCCCTCTCTAGAGGATGAAGAGGGTGGACGTGGGTACAGGGAACCTCGGGGGAGGAGAAACCAGTCCTGGGGCCAGGGAGGGCGTGTTGGCTCATGGTCCTGACTTGTGAAATTCCTCGCATTCTTAAACTCCTCTGGGAATACTGCTTTCATCTTCTTGTTTGAAGAGGACTCCGGCTCACCCCGAGGACACCGCTTCCCCTGCAGCCCACTGAGGTCTTGTAGTGTGCACACCCCTAGGGGTGGGGGTGGGGGTGGGGGTGGGGTATGTCTCCTCATGGTTGCTTTCAGGTCGTATCATCCCTCCCCTACCGTCGCCCTCCACCAACTCCATCTCACCGTGTGGCCGTTGTAAAGCACAGTCCCACATTTCTTTGACATGCCTTCCATTGAGAGGTTGGGTCAATGTCCTTCCCATGAATCTGGCTTCTAAGTCTGCTTGACCAATAGAATTTAGTGGGCGTGGCGCTGTGCCTATTGCCCACAGCCGGGCCAAGGAACCTGGCAGCTTGCCCATCTTTGGCCTGGAGATCCTGACCTGGAGATTTGGCCCGGAGTGGGAAAGCAGCCACTCTGCAGCCCATGCCGTGGCCCGCGGAGAGAGAAACAGGGCTCCCCAGCCTTCAACCGGCACCAACTTGCCGTTCATGTGAGTGAGTCATCCTGGAAGTGATCCTCCAGCCCCAGGGAGCAAGCACAGCCGGTGCCACCCGGAGCAGAGACAAGTCATCCCCGTCAAGCAAGGCCTGTCCAAGTGGCGGGCCCACAAGTTCATGAATGATTGTTCGCTTCAGTCACTGGGCTTGACATAGTTTGTTACGCATCGAAGTTTCCTTTCCCTCCAAAATGCGTCTGCGGCCATACTTTGGTTTTAACGGATAAGTTCCTGGTTTTAAGATGAGAGCCAGTCCCTGTTAGTTGTTTCCACATCCAGGCCTGACTTCTCCAGCGACTCCTCGTTGTAACTGGAGCCTTTGGCGGAGCTTCGGAGACGAGAGGAGTAGCTCCGCACGGTGGGAGGCAGCGCTTCCCCCTTTCAAGTGGGACCCCGCGTCTCGGCGGCTGTACGCGTTCCTCGGGAATAGCCGGGTGAACACAAGCATATCCCTGGCTCCTTCGTGTTCTCATGAACTAAACGGACTCATCTCAGAACCAAGCACCATGCGTACTTTGCACTTCTGCTAGTGCTTAGGAACCTCCACACAAAATTCTTTCCCGGTAGGTCTCTGGGACATAGAGGGGCCACTAACTAACATTCATGCCCACCAGGGAGACACAGGCCTGGAGTGGAGGGCAGGGGGCACGTCTGAAAGAGAAGAATGGTTCTTCTCTCCTTCTCCCTAAGCCCTTTTCCAGAAACAAACTCATCCAACCCCGTTCTTTGACCCCATCTCTGGTCAAGAAGAGGAGGAGGGAAAAGAAGTAAAAGGTGGGGCGGGGGGGAGGGACAGGATGGAAAGGCTTCCCCAGGTGCAGGTTTATGTTTTTATTGCCCTGCGACTTTTTAAAACGTGGACTTCCAGTGAAGTGGGTAACAGAATTTCCCCTGGGGGGCGTCCATCAGCATTAGTGATTTCCAGGACGTCACACGCTCTGTGGCAGCAGAGAGCCCGGACTCGGAGTAAGCCCAGGGATTACCTCATCAGTTTTAATGCCGCAGCCTGGCCGCAGCTGGGGAGGGTGGCTGAGGTCAGCCCGCGCCAGGGCCCCCGGAAGGTGTCCAGGAACGTGGAGGCTGACCCTCCGGAGTCCGGCCCACGCCGGCCCTCCGGCAGGCGCTCCGCCTGCCGCAGCACAGCGCCCTTGTCCTTCTTCCCTCCGGCCGCGCTTCAGCCTCCTGCCGGGGCCTTCCAGGGTGCGGGAGCTCACGGACCTGCCGGCCTTGCTCCTGGAGGCGAGCAGAGGGGAGGGGGGCCGGTGCCTCGTCAGGCAGCGTAGTGTTGTCTCCTTCCACTATGTCCATTTGTCCTCCTGCCTAACGGAGGGGAGCAAAGGCGGTCCTCTCGTGATGCACGCCCCCTTGGCCTCTGGTCCACTCCCTACCCTCCTGAAGCCAGAAGGACAGAGGGATGCTGCTCGCCCTGTGACCGTGTACCACTTTCTTTTCTTTTATTCACATCAGCAAAGGAGAATGAAATTATATTTCCTCAGAAAAGACAGAAACGGGAACACCTCCCACCCACCCCTGCCCGCGCCCTCCCCGCCGTCCTGACCAGTGTCAGGGCTGTGGAGGTCAGCCTGGGCCGGGGTGGGGGGGCCAGGATTCAGGCTCTGCTGTCTGTGTCCTTGGGCCCTGCGGAGGGGAGCTAAACTGACTTCTCTGCCCCTTTACCAGCCCGGTTCACGTTGACTCTGTTACAGGCCGTGGCTTTAGGTAAGATTCTGTTGGTAAAAGGTGACTATTTTTAAAAGCATAGAAAGCCACCCAGGTACTCTAATGACTTTCTTCTGCAGGCAGCAAAGCAAAGGTCCAGGAACCTTGGCGCACATCGGAGGCCGGAGCAGAGTTCGGCCTTTTTGTCTCCTGTTCTCCGGGCTCCCAGGCAGCTCCCTGCCCAGGGCCTGCGGAGTAAGTGATTTATTAGCTGACAGGAAGTGGGGACGGGGTATTGGGATTATGGGAGCCGAATGACTTCGGATGTCACCCTCCCAATGAGTAGTAAGTCTCTGCCATTGCTTCTGCTTCTTGTCTGCTGGGAGCACTGGACTTCCTACTGATTGCACGGTGCAGCGCCACGGGGCCCCCACGGGGCCGCCCATGCCAGTGAGCTGACGCAGACACAGGCCTGCAGACAGCAGACCGTGCCGACTGCCCCCTCCTCCAGGCCCAGCAGGTGCCCCCCAGCTCCTGGACAACAAACACACCCCCTGAGATGTTCGTCATTTCGGAAATAGGAATGGGCAGAGTACTCTGCCGGGGCAGTGACCGTGAGGTCGCCCTTCCCTGCCTTCCCGACCGACCGAAACTGCTCTGAAAGAGCACTGCTCTGCAGTGCTCTTATCTGTACTCATCACCCCGACACTTTTTATCTATGGGCTTTGGCTTTTGCTTTGTGGTTCTGTCTAGAAAGCTGGGATCAGATTCTGATACCCTCATCTCCCCGGTCTCGGAGGGGGCCTGGAAGTCAGAGGAAGCGCTTAAAGCTCAGACAGACCGTTCGAAGCAGAGACTCTCCTGGAAAACGCAGCATGGGTAGCAATTGGCAAGTCCGTGTAGGAAGATGCGGTGTCGTCCGCAGGTTTCTAGATCCCCGAGGGAGAAAAAAATTAGGCCCAGGCAGCGCAGACCGCCGGACCAAAATGTAAAGGAACCAAAGGCCGAGTGTGCTGGCCAAGTACAAGAACGGAAAATAAATGAGGGCTCGTTGATGACAGGCAGAATGAAGGATAACCACAGGTTCGGCGGAGACAATGGAACAGCGGCAGCCTTTTCAGTGCAGTCCAAATGCCCGGCAGGAAGGGGCACCCACGGGATGCCGATTGGAGCAGCACACTCTGTTTCCAGCTAACGGCGCAGCACAGTCCCGGGCAGGGCAGGGCAGGGCCCGACCAGATGCTGACAGGACCAGTGTGAACAAGTGGTTTTTGGCCTGCGGAGGGCTTCGCATCGGAGCAGAGCTTCCAGATGACCGAGTCAAGTCGCCCCAGAACCCGGCCCAAGCGTTGGGAGCAGCGAGAACTAGCGGCTCGTGGCCACAGTGTGAGAAATGATTTGGAGAAAGTTTTTTTTTTTTGTTCTCGTTGGAGGCAAGAAGGGATGAAAAGAAGTAAATTTCAACTCAGGTCTTATGTTAACCAAATGGTCCGAAGTGCCAGTGAGAAGTGTGGCTAATGCTCTGTCACTTGGCGGCAGTGGTGGGGCTGACCTCAGCCATCACGGGGACAGCTGGTTTTCCCCGGGGCCCGTGGGAGGCAAGGAGAGTGGCCAGGAGTCAGGAGGCTCACATCCGCAGTGGAGCCGCGTGTTTGACAGCATTCTTACCCCTTTTATTCATTTTTTTTACCTTTCAAACTGGATCTAGCTAAATGCCAGAGAACTTGCAGTGGGGTATCTAAGAAGCACTGGGGCGGCGACAGTCTATTTTTACTGCTGAAGGTTCAAGAATGCAGAAGGAGGAAGCCCGAACCAGAAAATTGGTGGGAAAAAAAAACAGTGAATGTTAAACCCATTTTTTAGCTCTGCTTTCTTTCTCCTTGAAAACAGTGTTGGTCAAGTGCTCAGTGCTCAGTGAGCGGCATACAGCACAGGTGCAGCCCACGGCCCGCCGGCGCCGAGCTCCTGGCCCCGAGCTCCTGGCCCCGGTTAAGGAGCGGTTACATGCACACAGCCCTGAAGTCACATTCGGCCCTTTGAAGGCAGCTGCAAGGCTGATGTGGCCCCCGGTGAAAATGAGTCTGACGCCCCTGGCGTAGAGGGTCTGCTTACTCCAAAGAATTCGAGAGGGGCGGAGGTCACAGCAGGTTCCAGCCACCGAGGAAAGCGTGATGAGAACCTGGTCCTCAAGGACAGGTAGGACTCAGATTAAGTGGAAAGGAGAGAGACAGAGAACGGGTTTGCTGGGCAGAGAAGGTGTCGTGCAGCAAGGAAGCTGAAAGCCCAAGGCCACTGTCACTGCCAATCTTAGCAGATAAGAAAACTGAGATAGAAAACTGCGGTTCTAAAACCACACAAGTCTTATGTTACTATGCTGCGAACTGCAGTTGGGCTAACTTGATGTGATTCCAAAGCCCAAAGCCCGCGTTCCTTAACCCCCTGCCCCACCAGCCCCCTCCCCCAACCCCCCCCACCCCCCACCCCCCGCCGGCCAGGCCCAAGTTCATAAGTAACCCCAACAGAGTAAATGTCTGTGAACTGAGGGCTGCTTCATTACTTTTCCTTTAGCTGTATTTCCCATGGCATGGCAAGAAGGAAGTGACATTGCTGTCTACAAAATATTTATTTCCTGAACTGATGCCACCAAATGAACGCATGTGGGGAGCAGTAGTGACATAATATGGCACACAGCACGTGCTGGCAATTTTCTGATCGTGAAGTCAGGCGGGGTGCGGTGGTGGTGGGCGGGGATGGGGAGAAGGGGAGAGAGAGAGAAAGAGAAAGAAGAAATAGAAACCTAGCAAACAGTGAAAGGCAGAACTGCTCAGCTCCAGAAGGTTGCAAGTTAAGCTGACCATCCTTTTCTGCTTGGAAAGTCTGCAGAGTTTCAGAAGCAAAACCTTCTGTCAAAGCAGGTTAACCTCATTCGCTTTCGTGAGGTGTGTCCTGTTCCACTGCCTCAAGCGAGGGCCATGGGACGGCCCGGGAAAAATTGCTGTCGAACCTGGTTGAGCGCAGGACCTGCCTTACTCTCAGCTGTCTCCCATCGTTGTGGTACAAAGTGGTCAATTGGCCCCAGCTGGTGTGGCTCAGTGGGTTGAGCACCGGCCTGCGAACCAAAAGGTTGCTGGTTCGATTCCCAGTTGGGGCACATGCCTGGGTTGAGCGACAACCAGCGTTCCCCCTCTTTCTCCCTCCCTTCCCCTCTCTCTAAAAATACATAAATAAAATCCTTAAAAAATAAATTAAGTGGTCAACCAATGAATCCAGCAAGTAAACAATGTGCCACAGAAGAAATTAATCTTTTCGTTGAGAGCTACTGTTCCATTGTCCCTGTGTTCCTGCCCCTGGGGGCCTGCGGGGGCCAGCCTGCCAAGGAGCTGGCCAGTTGTGGATGAACTGCTTCCCGACATGTGGTGAACTCCATCCCCTGAGCCTGAAGTTCAAAGGCAACTCAACAAATAAGAAGACAAGGTGCTAGGTAGTTGATGAAGATAAAAGGTGGCTGTGGCCTTCTGGAAAAGGAGTAAGTGAACGGGGGTCCTGGTAGCAGCACGTGCTAGATCACCTGGCTGTTGAACTCCTCGCATCTTTGATGCAGGGAAGGCAAAGCATGGTGCAGCTTCTCAAAGGTTCCCTTAAACGCTTCCCCAGTTTCTACGGGAGCCCTGACTGCATAGTGTCGGAACTGCCATTATACTGGAACTGACATTTCTATTGAGTTCAGCCGTCCTCAGTACAAGGAATGCTTGGAGGAGGCAACCGTATTTTATCGCTATTTGTATCCCCACCTCCTTGCCCGTAGCTGGTGCCCACCCGATGCTGAGCGGATGAGTAGGCAGGTGGGCAGACGGAGGGAGAAAAATCATTGCACTTAACTCAGACCTGGCAGTGCAACCGCTCAACCGAAACCTGGCAGCGGAGGGAAGCCGACACTGGGAAGAGCTCATGCCCCTGAGGCCTTTCAGGCACCCTGGCTGGGGAGTCAGCCCACAAACCTACTGAAGAAGCACACACAGTTTTCAAGGAAGGCAAGTCATGAGCGAGGGTATTTGCAGCCTGTTGCTTTTCATTACAACAATGCCATAGGGTGAGCAGGGCTCAGGGGTGTACACGGGCATTCCAGAAAACGACGAGGAGGATTATCTCACACATGTTTGGCAAGTCCAGCATAGGATTAGCTCATTATTCACATCATCTGGAGGGTCCTCAGAAAACTAGAAATAGAACGACCACATGACCCAGAAATTCCCCTCCTGGGGATTCAGCCAAGGGAAATGAAGACACACATCGGAAAAGACACAGGCAACCCCGTGTTCACTGCGCTGCCAGTTACGATGGCCAAGCATCTGGAGAGATTTTTAAATACTATCTCCTGCAACAGCGGTTCTCAACCTTCCTTTTCTTGTGTCCTACAAGTCTTCTGTCCGTCTTCTCTCTGTCTTTCTGGCTCTCCACCCTACTGCCCTCTCCCATCCCCGTCTCCTCACACCTGATCCCCCTTCCCCCAGTCAGTGTCTCCGTGTTTACTGCCTCGGTGGAGGGCCGTGACAGGGCACAAAGGCGGAATCTCCCGAGAGTGATGTCTTTGCTTTGGCTCTGAAGTCCTCAGCTCCATGGGGACAAGGGGCAGCTCTGGGTTCATCTCGCGTGCATGAAGGACAAATGTGTGGGAGAACATTTCTTTACACTAGAAAAGGATTTTCCAGGCTGGGGGGGGGAGACAGAGCAGATGTGTTGAAAGCAGGTAAGCGGGCGGATTCCAGAGAGAGAGAGAGTGTGACCCCCTGTTTTCGGGGAAGAGTCCACTGGCAAGACCCCTGAGAGACCCGGAGGAGTGAGTGGGCAGTCTCCGCCCTGCAGGGAAGGACCAGAGCCAGGAGGAGTGCTGACACTGCTGGTCAAGGCAGGAGAGCCCCACCCATGATCAATGGGACACCATGCCCCAGGAGGCCAGCAACAGAAGCATGGTTCCCAGAGCTCATAATGGGGCCCAGATTCTGCAAGGAGAATCGCCAGCCTTTGCCCAAGAGGCAGGGGCAGATCCGCAGCCACTGAAATGAGCTAACAACTGAAGACCAGGCTGAACTGTGGGGTCTCAGTTCAGGGAGGGGACAAATGATGTTTTCCTGCACCCAAAGCTGGGGTCTATGCAACTTTCTGAGAACTGAGCCCCAGCTCGGTAGAAAGAGGGAAGAAATCTTAAGATGACTGAGCTTACATTTACCTTTCTGTGGTGTAATCATGAATTCAAGGAAGTAATGAAGTAGAGGCATAAAAATAAAAGTAAGTGGTATATCCCGTACCTCTAAGTGTGGGCTGAAATCCATTTTTGCCATTTATCTATGTGTTTCCCCATTCACCCATCATCCATTCATCTTTTTGCATCTTCCACTTCTTTCCAGAAAGAACCTAGCATAGCATATAAACACGCATGGCCAATCAGAGACTCTTGGTGTTACCACAATAGATACATGAAGAGGACCAGACATTACAATGCAGGAGCCAAGAGAGACCAGGCAGCCAACATATGCAAATAAAGCATGTCAGGATCTGCCAACTCCTCTGCCTAAACTATATTTTCACTGACCTACTGCGCATGCTCCATGAATCCCGTCTAAGTCTTATCGATCACATGCACGCGTGAAACTTTTAATTATTACATTTTAAATTTTGTAACTGAGGATTTTTTTTGTTTTTTTTTTTGTTTTTTTTGGTTAGGACCCAGAACCCTGACAAGGTCAGACCCTGGACTGTGCTTTGGGGTTTTCCTTATTTAGAATTCAGCCTCATATTCAGGGTGATGCCCCTCAGCTCTGCATTCACGCCGATTGTAGGAAGTATGAATAACAACTTGGGCAATTTTAGTTCATTTTCCAAAACTCTGCTATCAGGAAAACACATTTGAAATTTATTACTCAAATCCCTTAATTTTGGGACAGTATGTTTGGCCATCACTGTCCTTTGCGGAGAGGAGGGCGGAGACCAATTTCTGCACATAAAAGTCAGTCATGTTCCTCCTTGACAAGTGAACTTCCCAAAGACATAGACTTATTAGGAAGGAGGAAATGAAATAATATATTTGGGTACCATGATTAAATGCCCCTGTAGGAAAACGTTAAAAATATTTACATTGTTTCTAATAACGATCAAAAGGGGCAAGCTTTGATCTAACCTCCCATCCGTTATTTCTGGAATTTCCATTTAAATGACAGGGACAACAAATCAAAAACCGTCCTCAGCACTGCGGAGGGAAGGACCACGCCCCGATGTGGACGCTCCGCAGCAGATCGGGGATCTCCCTGCTCGGGGGTTTTGTTGACTAAGCGAAGGATTGTACCGTGTGGCTCTGGCGCCCGAGCCCATCCAGGTCCCAGCGCTAATGACCACGCCATGACGAGGGAGGTTTCAAACTTTCTAACGCAAAGTGATTTCTGTGAGCAATGTAGCAGGCAGATTAGAGCTCCTGGTCCTTGTAAGGACAATGTCACCTGGGGTTTAAGTGTCACTGAAATCTCGTATGAACACCCAGGACCAGCCGCACTCACGAAAGCGGCGGCGCTGGAAGTCGCACTGAGTACTTTTGATTTGTCTGCATTAACTCTTTCACGACTGATCGAGACACATGAAAAAAGTCATTTCCAGAGGTCGTGTCTCTCCTTGGCCTACATGGGTCCCTTCCGAGAGTTATTTAGTAATAATAGAATATTCACCAACACCATGAAAACAACATGGTATTCTTGAACCCTGTGTTCTCATTAGCTGCAATAAAAAATATCCCCAGTGATGTTACTTTTTCACTAAACTTGTCCGATAGCCTCTCGACTATGTTTTTCAAGATGATAACCAACATCATGTCTGGTTAGACTTCCCATTTCCACACGGTCTTACTCCTTTTTTGTATTTTTGCATCAAGTACTCTCACGAGTTTATTTAGTGGTGCTGGTTTTCAGAGAACAGCAAACAAAACCACTACCAACGACAACAGTGGACACCAGGCTGAGCAGGACCCTGCCCTGGCTCTCCCTGTGGCGCCTGCCCTCCACTGGCGAGTGGGTCCCTCAGCACAGCAAGGGCTCTCAGGCTGCCTCCCAGCCACCCGCTGATGCTAGTTAGGATAGTTAATTGAGCACATGGGGTGGGGGCATGGCCTTGACTGGGGAGGGCAGCAGTGTGGCCATGTCCTTCTGGGGCCAGTCTGGGAAGAAGAACTTTCCCTCGCTGCCCAGGAGGTGTGCCAAGGCCACCCAGACGGAGGGGGAGGGGGGTCACTTCCCAGATTAGTGCGCATCATTTCTGCTAATGCAACCACCACTTTTATAAAGCCGTCGCCTACAACAATAGTTCCGATTCCAGGAAAAGTTTTCTTACTTAATACCCAGCTGCATTGCACAACAGCACGTCCCAAAGTCCGAAATTAATTAAGCCTTGATAACCAGTCCTGTCCTTCCCGAGTAACTTTTTCATGCTGCGGCGTAGTTTCCATCTTCCTGCCTTCCACTGTGTTGTTTCCTCAGACACACGTTATTTTGCACATGAATTACATAAACGTCTTTGCTTTTATGTCAGGGTCACGCTAAATAAAGCTTATACCACAGAGAGCAGTTAATACACAAGGAGCTACCCACAAGGGAGCTCCCTTAGGGAGGAGCAGAGACCAGCGTCTGAACGACCTTGTCGGTTAGGAGCGACCCTCTTCCAGAGTCAGAAGTTCGATTTCCTAAGGTTCTCTCTGTTACTTTTTGTTTCCCTTAATCACACGTTTTTGGTTCCTCAGTGTGTGCATATAATAAATGAGTTACATCCGTGTCCGGATATTGTGGGTTAGGAGCAACTCGCTACGAGGTCAGAACTTCGATTTCTAATGGTTCACCCTGTTACGTACACGTTTTAGGTCCTTCAGTGTATGCACATAACAAATGAGTCGCGTCCATGTCCCTCGAACTCCGGATGTTGAGCCGGTATAGGAACACTGAGCTTTATAGCTGGAGTGGTGTTTTTAGCAGGGCAAGCGATGCGTTCGCAGATGAAACACTTCAACAGGCTTAGTATCACCAGATGGTTCACGATCTTAACACAAACCAGACATGGAGATTCTTTTCTGATTGAATGTATTGGGGTGACATCGGTTAACAAGAATATATAGGTTTCAAGTGCACATTTCTAGGGTCCATCATCTGTACATTGCATTGCGTGCCCACCACCCGAATCAAATCTTCTTCTGCCACCATATGTTCGGCCCCCTCCCCCCTTTCCTACCTCCCACCCCCACCCCCTTCCCTCTGGGCACCACCATCCTGCTGTCTGTGTACACAAGTTTCAGTTTCATGTCCCATGTATGAGTGAAATCATATAGCTCTTAGCTTTTTCTGACTGATTTCGCTTAGCATAATATTCTCAAGGTCCATCCATTTTGCCGGCAATGGTGGTATTTCATCTTTTCTTAAGGTTGAGCAGTGTTCCACTGTATAAATGTACCACCTCTTCCTTATCCAATCATCTACCGAAGGACATCTGGATGGTCTCCTTGTCTAGGCTATTGTGGATAATGACGCAATGAATATGGGGGCACATATATCTTTGCAAACCAATGTTTTCTAGTTTTCCAGGTAGATACCCAGAAGAGGGGTTGCTGGGTCATATGGTAATTCTATTCTTAATATTTTGAGGAACCTCCATACTGTTGTCCGCAGTGGCTGTAACGGTTTACACTCCCACCAGCAGTGAATGAGGGGTCCCTTTTCTCCAAACCTCGCCAGCACTCCTTGTTACCTGTCTTGTTGGTAAGGGCCACTCCAGCAGGTGTGAGGTAGTGTCTCACTGGAGCTTTCATTTGCATTTCCCTGTGAGCTGGTGAATCTGAACATCTTTTCACATGTCTGTTAGCCATTATCAGTACAGACATGGAGATTTTAACATCAACTCGCCAGTCTTTTAATAGCAACTATTTTAAAAACAATCGCTTCCACACATGGCATGACACTTCGTGAGCAGCTAAACCTCCCGCTGGCCCTCTCGGGCCACCGGCTTGTAACTTCCAGTGGCTGGAAATCTCTGCTTTGAAGAGACAAGCACCTTGGTTTCTTTATTTTTATGGAGCTACAGTTGACTCAGAACATCGCATGCACTTTAGGAGTATAACATAATGGTTGGATAACTGTATGTACTGGAATGATCACCACCATACATTTAGTTAACACCCATCACCACGCAGAGTTGCGAACTCTTTCCTTGTTGCGAGAACTTTCCAAGTCGCGCCCCCCCTCCTCCCCCAGCAGCTTTCAAAGGGGCAGCAGAGCGCCGTTCCCTGCAGTCACCACAGGGCCCCTCTTCACGTCCCTAACCTCCCCTCCCCGCCTATCAGAACCACAGTTTCAGGCGAGCAGCCGAGCTGAGTGCCGTGCTGGGCAGGCCCAGGGCGGTGGGGGTTGCGAGTGCTCCCTCCTCACGGTGGGCGCCCTGGTTGCAGCAGGGGCCGTAGAGGGGCTGCTTTTGTGCCATCCTCAAAATGTGCACACGCTTTCCCCTTTCCAGCTTCCCGAAGGCTTCCCGTCACACTCGTGCTATAAGCCCGGCTTCCCTGCATGACTCACGGGGCCCACGGCCCAGCGCAAGTGAGTGTCCGTTCGCCTCGGATGTCTGGTTTCTAAATGTGCGTCTCCTCAGACATCCGTTGTTCTATTAATTCCATGGCCTTGCGTATACTGTGACTTCTGCTTTTCAAGTTCTTCTTTTCTTCCATCATTGTCGGGGGTGAAGGGTGATTAAGGAAAAAAATATATATATAGCATACAACTGATTCTCGCTGTGGTTTTGTGGAAATGAGCCTAACGCAAAGCTTTGAGAGTTCCTTACAAGTGTATCACTGCCCATTACTAGCCAACCAAAAGATTCCAACCATAGTCAAAAGCACAGACTTTCTTTAGCCGACGGCTTAGAAAACCATTTATTCAAAGTGTCATTTTCAGTCTTTAAATAAAAGTGATGGCACTGCCTTTTTCTTAAATTCTCACCATGGGGTGAATGGAAAAAGACATCCCTCATGGGCGTGGACGCTGCCACTGCGCTGGGCGGACGCCCCGCATTGGGGGGCGCACCCGCCTGCCAATAGCGCTGAGCCCCGCCGCTGAGGACACACAGCAGCCCCTCCTACTGAGAGCTGCCCTCTGGGACACGCCGCCTTCCCCGGGGCGGGCCGGCACCAATGACCGACACACAGGGGAGATATGGTTCCAGTCCCTCGGCCCCAGAGGGGGGCTAGCCATGGCAGCAGCCATGCCCCTGAGCGCCTCACGGGTACAGACTGAACCCCGTCCCTGTGGAGGTCAAACCCTTCCTCCCTTTCCCTGCGCCGCCCCACTTCTCCTCCTTCCCTTCTCCCGAGAGCACTGCACCGAGCTGCCATCATAAAACGCTGTTTCGGGGTCCCCTGCCAGGGGGGACTGCCCTGAGACACTTGTCACTGCAATGGATTCACATGGCTCCCCCTGCAAGCACCAGGTGGGTTCAGAGAAGGTCGGGTTCTTTGCCCAGCCTGACACCTGGAGTCTGGGCCCTGTTCAAGGCCACCCCCCAAATTCCACCGCCCCCATTAGAAGTTCATTCTGCCGAGGCCTTGCCAGGTAAACCTTCAGACCAAGTTACAGCCTCTCCATTCGGATAAGTCAAATATACAATGCTATCCCACCCCCATGAAATACAGATTTTCCCACAGGGTTCTTAGCAGGGGGTGGGGAACCTACTAAAAAGTCCAATTGTCGTTTCTGGATCAAATAAGAAAAACAGAGAGAGCAAGAACAGAAAGAAAATATTCCCATGAGACTAATATTAAAATAATCAGAAGTTCCTATAATCATCAGTAAAAGAAAAGCTGACTGCATATTTTTTTCTTTCTTTGGAACATCAGCAACCTCCTTGGCAGATTGTGATGGAGAGTCTAATTAATAGCTCCTTGTTGGCCTACATTTTTCCTGCTCACTGAAAGTTAGCCGTCGCTAGCTACTCTGAACGGAAGGGGGAAGATCTTCTCGGGTGGAGACTCCAACGCCAGTGGATTCCAGTGGGGCTGTAGCATGCTGGAATGTTTCCAGATCTTAGAAATGGGAGCAGGTTGCCATAAAGTGTCCGAGGACTGCTCTGTTAGACCAAATTAATTTAACTCTGCATGGCAAGGTTCGGGGCACTGCGATGTAACACCAGCAACAGCAGGAAACGATGGCCTTTTCCAAGTTGGGAATTTCTGTCTTGAGAACTAGATCCTTAAAAAGCCACCACCAAAGTATCAAAAGAAGGACCCTGTGGTCGCGAGAGGCCAACCCAGAGCAGGCAGGACAGGCGGGGGGAACGAAACAGTGTTTTAGGGACGGGTAGGGTTCCATCCCAGGTTATAGTTTGGTGGCGTGTGAGTGAGTCCTGCCCAGGGAAGTATCTAAACCTACAGGGAGAACCCTGGGGACTCGAATGGACTCTCAGGAGTCTGAGATTTGACTCAGTACCCAGGGGATTCTGCACAACCTACCTGGAGATCGTCTAACGGAACTCGTCGAAGGAATCTATGTTGGGGGCAGCACGGACCCGTGGAGGAAGACACTGTGCCAGACTTGTGCGAAATCTCTGCATTTGAAATTTCTGCAGAGTTTTGCAGATTCTCTAATTTGCACCTAACAGAAATCGAATTAGTGGTACGCGTGAAGTCAGTGGGTTAGAAAACTGAGGCCCAGAGCTGGTTGATTTGACCGCATGTCACAGGCAGACACGAAGCCCTGGTCGAACAGATTAGCGGGTAGAACAGCACCGCAGATACTGGCCTGTCCTCCCCATTCTCTTCCCCGCCTGTCCACAAGGGCTCCCTCGGGAGAACGTGGGCAGTACAGTCAGGGATCCCTTTGACCTAAGTCCAGAAATTTACTTTATAAATAGAGGGTGTTATTCCACAGAGACCAGAACGTAGCTACTGGGTTTGGTGAACTGAGTTCAAATCTCAGGTTTCCAAATTACTAGCTGTGGACACTTACCGAAGTTTCCTTAACATGGCTGACCCTCGCTCCCCGAGGGGTAACTCCAGTTCTTACTTCACAGGGTGTTTGCTAGGATTAAAATAATGCATATAAACTTAGACCAATGTATAGCAAACAGTAAATGTTCATGAGTAGTGGGCAAAAGGTGAACACGCTCACCTTTCTGGCATTGCCCGTTCTTTGGGAGTCTGGTGTAAAGTTGACTTGGTACCAACACGATGTTTTTGGTCTACTTCCTTTTCAACTCCTGTCTCCTACTCAAGCGATAGTCCCTCGCTGCTTAATTTCTGTTTTATTTATTATCACCCAGGATTACCTATAAGCTGACCAGATGTTCCTCTTCACGTACAACAGACCGCCACTATGGTTCCCACGTGCACACCCGTGCACACACACAACTTCCTGTCAGTTCTGTTTCTCTGGAGAAGCATAAGACATTCTCAAAACTTGCGCTGATGGATTTTAAAATCTGTTCCTTTTAACCAACAATACCTGGGAATGAAAATGGCCTTACCCCCCACCCCCTGATGTTCTCAACCCGCATTTGGAAAGAGAATAACATTCAAAGGAAGAAAATACCTTCTTGATAGCATGTGATGGGGCCTGTGAGTGTGTGTGTGTGAGTGTGTGTGTGTGTGTGTGTGTGGCAGGAGCAGCTATAAAAGGATTTGGTTCCTAAGAACTAAAGAGAGAAAATTAAGAAAACAATCAAAACAGAGGCATGTTATTTTATGCTATTTCACACATGAGTAAGAAGCAGCTTTATTTTTCTCAAGAGCCTAACTGGAAGAAGTGTGAAAACCTGACTCATCCCGACCGCCCTCCTAAAGAAGGAGTCGGGAGCGAAAGGGGGGCAGGGCGTTTTCTTTAGGAAGATGTCCTTTGGTTATAGGAAGAAAGAAAAAAAATGTTGACATTTCCCTCTAGTGGCAGAAAGGGAATAGCACCCACCACCTAGGAGAACGATGCAGGATGAGGATGAGTTAGACTGTTTCAGCGGAGAGAAGAGCCCGCCTTCCCCGCTTCTTGTTCCGCACTGTGACCGATCGCCAGTCCTGAGTGGTGCGTTGCTGCAGGTAGGGAATGCCCTGACTCAGCGCATCTGTAGTTGCTCTGGGAAAGGCGTGGTCAAAGAAGAGGAGACACCTGACCACTGAATGGGTCCAGGATGACTCTGTGATGGAGGTGACAAAAGAGTAGGTGGGTCTCCCTTTTTTCCGTTACTTAGTGTTCACCACTCCTGCAATCATGACCTAATCTGATTCCCCTCAGCTCTACCTCTAAGAATATTCTGGTTGTTTCTCTCTTATTTCTGTTCCTCCACCCTGCCACCCCCGCCCATCAAAACTCACCTTCCCATGTCCTATTGTCTCACGGATCTATTTTCACCTCAGTACTCCTGCCTGTCATCAGCGATCACAGTACCTTGTAAGGTCACCGAGTTCATTTTATTACTTCAGGATCGCATATGTTTGTGTCTGTTGCTCCCCACCCCCACTAAGTTTTGAACTCATAACAGGCACGATCAAAATTTCATTCATCTTTAAAGCGCGCAGTGTCTGGAACTCAAGAAGTATTTGTGGAAATGAAGCATGGCGGTGTCAATGAACGAAGAAGGGAGCCAACTTTAAAACAATGGCGTAAGTGAACAAGCCTGCTGATTACATCCATTATCCGCATTTGCCAGTTGGTATTGTTAGGAGGGTGGTGAGGAAGAGATGTGAACTCAATAATGGAGCTCAAATACAGCAACGGCAGAACGGACTGGGAGATGGCGCCTCCTGTGGAGTTTTGAGGCACTCAGCTTCGTCAGAAATATGTGCGGGGGTAATCAGGTGGGCGGCAGGGCTCGCTGGCACCGGCGGGCAGCACCCTCCACACACTGACGGCACCTGGCGGACGGGGCTGTGAACGCGGTTCACTGGGGTGGGGGGGAGAATGGGGGGACACCTGGGGCCTGAGAAATGTCACCGTCGGAATGGAAGCGACACACAAACCTTGAAATCAGCTGTTGCTACCCTTCTGAAAATCCATTTCCTCTAGCTTGTTCTTCTGACGGAGAAAACAAATCGACTACTTCTGAAGAGCCCAAAGGGTGTGTAAGCCTGATGATCCAGAGCTCACCAGAACGAGGAACAACCACACCGCTGGTCCTTGAGCCAGGAGAGGGGGTGTGGGTCAGCGCTGCGGTCTCTCGGGGGAAAGCCCGGAGAGAAAAGGCTGCCGACAAGCAGGGAAGGTGGGAGAGCCACGTCCCTCACACCCCAGGTGAAGACACGTGCCTTATACGGAGGGCACGTCTGTATTTAAAAGCAACCCCCCCTGCGGTGAGGGTGTCTAATACTAACACAGCCTCAGAAATGCGCTGAGAACGTTGCCTTTCAAGAAGGAGGTGGCAGGTGAAGACAGGACGAAACCCCCATGGTGTCAGTGGGGCACATTACAGACAATCATTTTCCAGGCATCAGAGGGATGAAATGTAAAAGGCGGCAGCCACTCTAGAAGACACTTTCAGTTCCTCAAGCTCGCACACACAGTAACCATGTCACCCCGCGACTCCATCCTGCTTCTAGCACACGGTCGAGAGAAATGAAAACACGCCCACACAGACGCGTGTGCCAGACACTCGCAGCAGCACTGTTCACAACAGCCCGAAAGTGGAAACAACCCAAATGTCCTTCTAAGAGTCATTACAGTTCCCACTGCCATTTTTTGCATAAATTGACAACCTGGTCCTAAAATTTATATGCAAATGCAAAGAGCCCAGCTATACATCATTAGGTTTATAGGCAATCGATTTTCAATGAGCACGCCATGGCAGTTGAGACTATCTCCCCAGATAATAGTCTTCCCAACAAGTGGCATTGGGAAAACTGGATATTCACAGGCAAAAGGATGAAGTTGGACCTCTAACTCACACTACACAGGACAAATTAGCTCAGAGTGGATCATAAATTCACATGTAAGAGGTAAAATAATAAAACACTTAGAAGAAAAATAGGAGTCAATCTCTATGACTTTCGGTTAGGAAGTACGCTCTTAGATATGACATCAAAATCACAAGTGACAAAGAACACAAAGAGAAAAGAAATTGGACTGCATCAAAATTCAAAGTGCTAGTGCAGCAAATATTACCATCAAGAAACTGAAAGGAAAACCCACAGAATGCTAGAAACTATTTGCAAACATGGCAAGGAACCTACACCCAAAATATATAAAGGCTACTTACAACGCAACAATATGGATAAAATGCCAATTTAAAAATGGACAAAGGGTATAAGTAGACATTTCTCTAAAGAAGATATACAGATGGCCAATGAGCTCAATATCATCTATCATGAAAGAAATGCAAATCAGAACCACATTTAGCTGCCACTTCCCATCCACCATTATGGCTACAGGAAAAGACAGACAATGATAAGTGTTGACAAGGACGTGGAGAAATCGGAACTCGCACACATTGCTGGTGGAATGTGCAAGGGTGCAGACACTTTGGGAAATACTTTCAGTTCCTCAAAAGTTTAAACACAG
Organism: Phyllostomus hastatus; assembly: GCF_019186645.2. Classification (NCBI taxonomy): domain Eukaryota; kingdom Metazoa; phylum Chordata; class Mammalia; order Chiroptera; family Phyllostomidae; genus Phyllostomus; species Phyllostomus hastatus. The sequence continues at coordinate 5,061,132 of NW_025333833.1, read as the reverse complement.
AGTAGCCATATGACCCCACAATCCCGTTTCCAGCATATGGCCAAGATAAACAAAAAGACATCCACACAGAAGTGTGTGCGCCAATATCCACAGCAGCATTATTCATAATAGCCAAAAAGTGGAAACGACCCAAATGTCCAACTGATGAGTAAATAAAATGTAGTATATTCATACAATGGGATATTCTTTGTCCATAAAAATGAATGAAGCACTGGGACATGCTGTAACAGGGATGATCCTGGGAAACATCGTGCTCAGAGAAGAAGTCAGTTACAAAAGCCCCACGGTGTACGATCCTGTTCACCTGGCATTGCCCCGAGAGGCAAACCCACAGAGACAGCAGGAGGAAGGTTTGCAGGTCTGGAGGAAGGAGAAATTAGGGAGTGACTGCTAATGGGTAGGGAGTTTCTTTAGGAGGTGAGGAAAAAACATTTTGGAATCAAAATGCTGACAGTTGCACAACTTTGTGAATATACTAAACATGATCTAATTGGACACTTTAAAACAGACTTTTATGGTATGTGAATCTCCTTTAAAAAATCAAGAGCAGCCGAAATCATTCTGTGTTTCCATGACGGAGCCACATGTGGGATGTACTGCTGAGCCGTGCTGGACACGCACACAAGTGACTTGGAGCTTGGTGGCATGGTGGCCTGGGGGGGCCAGAACATGTCCCCCAGCTTCCTGACAACCACTCTGTTGACCTCAGCCTGCTCCTCTTCTCTTCCCACCCACACCTCGGTCCTCTACCATACATACGAGTCACTCCCAGCAGAAATCTCCGCTCTTTCGTTTCCATATTCCGGGCATCCTGATTTTCAACACATCGACCGACCAGGTCCAAAGTGACTGTAATCCATACCAATAACATTCAACGTGTGACCAAATCACTGGGAGAGAGAGGCTCTGACAAATGCAGACTCCAGGATCCCCGTCCCCACCCCCGGGGAGTCCGCCTTGCTAAGCAGCATCCGAGGAAAGTCCTAGGCGCACCTATGCCCGAGAGCCCCACCTGCAGAGACAGAGCAGGACTCGCTGTGGAGCCTGCTCGTGCTCACTCAGTGATGATGATGATGATGTCCCAGAGGACCCGTCCTTGGACCCCTGTTGCTGCCACGAACTCTGTCCCCTTTGTCACTGTGCTTTCCTGCCCCTATTACCGACCCCCTGGAGGCTCCCAGACCGGGGCGAGTGCACCACGTACCACCCCCATTCCAGGTGCTCCGTGGAGTGGGTCTGGCAATCGCCCCACTAGGGGCAAAGTCTCCCGTGTCAGACTCCCTCAAGGCCCTGAGGCCCTTCTGTATTTGGAGGGACAGGGAAAGAGCGTTCGGACAGGGAGTGGAAGGACCCAGGGTCCATGGACCTATTTGCAACACAACTGAGCAAAATCAGAGGGGAAAAAACTCCCATTTGTGTCTGCCAGAGGCAACAGGAAACCCTTCTGATGGTTATCTGGCTGACATGTTTCAGCGCGGCTGTGCCTCTCTGTGCCCTGTGTATTTCTAGCAAATGCCCTCACTTGGGCGAGGGTCACTGGGCCTCTCCCATTCCCCTCCACCCGCATCCCCTCCATCTTTTAGGCAGCCTGACATCCAAGGACAGGCTCGTAAGATAAAAGCTTTCCAAACGAGTGGCTGGAAAAGTGGCATCGCGGGGAACAGGAATTGTGCCCGGGGGCCATGCCCGCCCGCCTGTGTTGCAATACGGTGAGAACCCATCGGAAAACAAGGCCCCTGAAGTCAGCTGAAACTTTGGTTTTAAACAGCTCACACCAAGAATGCAAACTAATTAATGGCTTTAAAAATAATTCCCAGCTGTTATCATTCTCACACCACAGTGAGGACTTGTTTGAATGTTTCACTGCGCGAAGTTGCGAAAGAGAAGCGCCGCCCACTGCCCCGGGCACATCTGCCTTTCTGGGGTCAGTGCCCCCAGAAGGCGCCCCTGACCTTCTCCTCAGGCCAGCACGAGGGACAGCAGCCCTGCAGCCCTGGGAAGGCCACCTTTGTCCCTGCACCTGCGCACTGCGCTCCACGCAGGGAACTGAAAGGTTGGCCTCAGGGTGAAGAAAGCTGCCGGAGTGGAGTGGAGCAGAGGCCGGGCCCTGGGCGCACAGGGGCCTGGAAAGCACCTGACAGCCCGAGGCTTGGGCTACGTCCCTGACTGATTATACCAGCATCTCTGGGCAGGGGACCCAAGAACCAGTCTTTAAAAGACTCCTCAGTTGGTTCCAATGAACAGCCGAGGTAGAGAACTATGGAACCAGAGGAAAGAGAAAGGTGCTCCTGCCGTGTGGATAGGCGAGGCCACACCCAGGTAGAGTCCCCGCACTATCCTGCAGGCGCCAGGCTCCCGGCCCTGCCCCCAGCTCCTGGCCCCGGCCGAGGGAGAGACTGTCCAGCCCCACATCCCTCCTTTCAGCTGTTAGCTCCTCCTTTTGACACCTTCCTCATCCGAGATGCCTTCGATGTTCAGATGACCTTGGTTCTCTCTTTATTGAATGCTTTTTCTCTGCTGTTGTTGCAGGCCATCACTTACTACACTTCCGACAGTGAGGTGGACAAGTGCTTTCTAACCACAAGCTCTCGCCTTGAAGAAAACGCAGGGGTGGCAGGCTATCTCAGCTGGTATGTATGTAATTAGTCCCGATTTGCCTATTTGCAACTTTTTAAAGGGTGGCACTTTAATGAACAGTGTGGCTGAGTGATGTTTTCCTGGCATCCCTTGCACAAAGTCTCCCAACATGCATCCCAGTCGGGCTGTCTAGTCAGACTCCAGACTGTTATGATGCAATCAAAGGAAACCTGGCAGATCAAACCGAGAAGAGAACAGGAATGCTGATTAAAACGACAGGGCTGTTTTTATGAGGCTTCTTTGAAGTTGGTATTTTCCAGACTTTATCTTCTGAAAGACTCAACTCACACTAAGATGTCCTGGAATTCAGTTTTACCTTCTAGCTCCGAAGAGGAAAGAGTCATGTTTACTTCTCCATGGAAAGACTCCGGCAGTCCTATTAAATAAATATCACTGCCATGCATTTGAATAGTTTTCTTATCACTTATCCCTGGAGCCAGGCATTTTATGGCACTGCTGCAAAAGGGCAAGTCAACCGTTGCTGAGTCGATGGTTTTGTCCAATGTATCTCTGGTTTGAGGAAGTCAACTTTTGAATGGGAACTAAAAATTCAAAGTGCTCGTACCCCAGCCCCTGATCAGAACCTTTCCCTATTTCAGTTTTAGAGCCATTTGCTCTTGTCTGTTGCCACCGAGTGTGGCGACAGGTCATTTCTCAGGGTGCATGGACGAGAACATGAAGAAAGTAGTTCTTGCTGTAAAGGGATCTAAAAAGCTCAAGCATCAACGCTAACATCTGTGCAGTGGATGGAGAAAGGGACTTTCCCGCTGAGTCGTAACCACGCTCACAGGATACACACACAGTGGGGACAGGCCAGCACTGTGACCGTGTTGGGGACAAGACAGAGAGACAAGGCCACACCACAAATGAAAAATGACTCCTGATCTCCCTGCCTCGTCCACCTGCTACTCTACCCACGGCAACTGTAAATCTGCCTTTAGACAAAAATGAGTAAGCTGATGAGCCTGCAGGCCACGCCTGGTCCCAGTCTCCTTTGATCCTCCTTGGAACCCTCCAGCCCAGGACTGCATCCAACTCCCTCTGGCGGCCCCGCGATGACCTCCGCTCCTTGCAGGCATTGTTTCACCCTGGCAGCAAGACTCCTAACGGGAACTGGGACCCAGCTCTGCTCATCAGTGGACCTTCCGGACAGTAGGAACAACAGCTCAGCCCAGTGCTCCCTGGAGAGGGCGTGCCCTTCCAAACGCATTCGAGGAAACCACGGGTCCGTCGTGCAGGACAGACTGCTGCGGCTGGCGGGTGCCGGCCAGCCGAGCGTGGCAGCTCGCAGCCCTTGCTCGGTGATGCACGACCCGTCCTCCGAAATCTCGGACTTCCTCCACCCTCGCCAGTTTCCCCCTCCCTCCTTGACACATGGCGCAGCAGGTGTGAAAGGAGCAGCAAGCATTGGCACTGTTACTTAGGGTTTACGAAGCAAGTGGACAACCTCTACTTCACTCTCACAGCACACCTGTACGCAGGTACGGTAGGTCCACGTGAACAACGTGGAGACGGATGCACAGAGATGCAGACGTCCTGGGGAACCTCGCATCCCCGGTGTGACCAGCTTTGGACAGTTGTTCTGTAAAGTGGGGCTGGGCTGTAGGTTGCTTTGACCTCCCCGGAGCACACAGGTGAGCCACAGGATGCTCTTGTCTGCGGACCTTCCTTTCTAGAGCACGGTGTCCTCAAAGTTAGGGACCGCGTCGTGTGCTTCTCTGGCTCCTTCCACACCTTGGCCTGTGTAATGTGCAGCACACACCAGACCCTCTATGAGAAGTCAGTGATTGAATGAAATGTGTCAACAGTTCTCAGAGGAGTCAAAGGGAACATAACTGTTTTAAAGCACCAGAACTTTTCTATCTTTGCCTCACAACTGCCACACCAGAGGTTGTTGTCACTGTGACTCTTCGGGGTGCTTGGCATCAAAGCACTTCTCGTGCTTAGCAATTTGACCTTTCCTGCTATGGTTTCTGCACTGCGAACAGGCCAGGGGGTTCACACTGCAGTGCTATGTTTGCTTCCCAGAGTCCCATGCCGATTTAGAAAATGCAGGGTGAGCAGGGGGTCAGCACTGTGGGGTGCGGTCCAGATCCTCCTCTAAGGCGGGGTCTGTTTGTCCAGCTGCTGGGGTGCCCCTCGAGGGGCTGCCTGAGCTGCCCCAGTGAGCCGCCCAGGGGTCGTACGCTTTCCCGGAGTGACCCACATCCCATGACTCATCAGTGAGAGTTTCAAGCCCTGGCCATCTTGGCCTAGTTCAGGACAGCTCTGAGGTGGCATCTTGCATCAGAGCTGCCCGTGAACTTGTCATGAATCAGCATCATGACTCACCTCCTTCTGAGGAATCCTGCTTTCCCTTCCTCCCTGTGTCAGGTGGTGAGCCTCAGGGCTCTCCCAAGTAAACACTTGGCCTGGTAAAGCCTCAGAGCCTGCTTCTTGTGGAACCCGACCCGAGACGGAGGAGCTCGGTGGGGAGTTGCGGGGCAGGGATTGGTTGGTCCGTGAGAAGAAGGTGGACACTCCGTGAACCCTCAAGAATATCAAGAAGCAGCATGTGTTCGGCTGTGGTCTGATAAGGCTGGTGGCGCACGGCGCGGAGAACGTTTGCATGGCCTCTGCCATCGCTGGCGCCTCCTACACAGTAAGGACGGGAAAAGGGAAGCCGTGGCGCCCGAGAGTGGCTCCGCAGGGCCCCAGGGGCTTCCCAGCCTTGGCTCGGCTGCCAAAAGTCTTCCCACGTCCTTTGCCTTGAAAGCTTAGTAGACCGCTCTTATGCTCTGGATCATTTTTAATCCAATAAATAGGGCAGGTGTGCATCCTTCTCGCCCTCCTGTCTTCCCCGAGCGCTGGGAGAACTCTCTGAACTCCTGGTTGTGTGGGTGACATTGCCCTTCACTGTCACCCCAGTGTGGGCCTGGGAAGAAAGACCTCAGGTGATCACTGGTTTGCTCTTCAAACCCTCCTTCCCTCCTGGCGCTGAGGGCGCAGGCCTGCACTTAGCATCCTTCTGGCTGCGATGTGCACGGTGGCGAGCAAGGGGCTCCACCCGCTCCCCTGAGCATCCTGTCACTTAAACAGATTCCAGGGCCCCCATTGGCTCCTGGCCCCAGCGAATCCCAGCAGCCCCACCCAATTTGGAGCTCAGGGTCCAGATAGCCCGCGGGGGCGATGGCAACAGAAATGTCCTCTCTGACACAGGCTAATAATGTCTCCTCTGCGCCAGCCCACTACTACTTTAATCTTGTGTTAATTAAGGCATAACTGGCATATGACATTCTATGAGTTCAGGCGTGCAGCATGATGATTTGATATTTGTGAACAATGCCCAGTGATCTCTCCGGTTACCCTCGGTCACCACACGAAGTTACAATTTTCTTTACCTGCGATGGGGCCTTTCGAGGTGTGCTCTCTCGGCCACTTACGGATACCACACACAGTGTTATCGACGATAAAGCCCCCTGCTGAGCGTCAGGTGCCCAGGACTGACTTGTTTTATGGCTGGACGTTTGGGCCTCTTGACGCCCCTCACCCGTCTGGCCCGCCTCCCCAGTCCCCCGCCGCTCTGGCAACCACCCCTCCGTTCTCTGCCTCTGTGAGTTATGTTTTGTTTCTTGGATTCCACATGTAGGTGTGACCACATGGTAATTGTCTTTCTCTGTCTGATTTATTCCACAGCATAATACCCTCAGGTTCCACCCATGTTGTTGCATATGGCAACACTTTATTCTTTTCTTTTTAGAGAATTGAGATCATTAACCACAACTGGCCATTTAATTTATTTTTTAAAGACTTCATTATTTTTAGAGAGGGGAAGGGAGGGACAAAGAGAGGGAGAGGAATATCAGTGTGTGGTTGCCTTTTGCACGCACCCCTCCTGGGGACCTGGCCCACAACCCAGGCATGTGCCCTGACTGGGAATCAAACCAGCAACCCTTTGATTTGTAGGTGGCACTCAATCCACTGAGCCACACCAGCCAGGCCAACCCTGTATTCTTTTTATGGCTAAGTAATATTCTACTGGGCGTCTATATAGCACATCTTCTTCTTCCATTCATCCTTCGATGGACGCAGGTTGCTTCCATAGCTTGGCTGTTGTAAAAAATGCTGCAATATACACGGGGGTTCATGTATCTTTACATTGAGTGTTTCTGTTTCCTTCGGAGGTGAGGCTGGGACAGAACCCAGACCACCTTCAGGTTAAACAGCTGTGGCAACCCAGGCGGCGCTAGCAGCAGGGCCTTCAGGCACCACGGCCCTCGAGTCTCTTTCGGCCGTGTTATCCCCCAGCCTCTCCTGTCTCCTCCGGGTCTGTGGGTTGTCTCCGTGGAACAGCTGCTTGCTGGGGACACACACATCCTTACTTGGAGCACGACTCCTGTCAAAAGCCAGTGCCTCTTTCTCCCGAGTTTTGCAAATATGTATGTGTACATGGTGCTTGTGACTTCGTTACTCGGGAGCCAAACAGAAAAAGCACAGTGCATGGAAAGAACAAAGAGCTTGGATTTAGTCCCAGACACTGAATTCATCAACAAGTATTTATTTATTCCCCGAGTACAGGATTATGGTAAATTTTGTTAACAACTGGTCCAACATGTTCACTAGGGTGTTTTGATTTATTTTTATTTTTATGTGCCTGTGTCCACTGTGTCCAGCTTTGACCTGCCAACCCTTCTCCTCGCTCTCACTTGCTTCCTTCCAGTCCACTTGCTGCACAAAAGCCAAAGGATTCTTTCAATCAGAAAATCCCATTGTCTTCTTTTTTCCCCCTAAAACTCTCCAATGACTTCAAATGCACTTTGAATAGAGCCTCAGTTTCTTTCTAAAGCCTGCAGGAATCTCCATGATCTGGCCCCCACGTACCTTCCTGCCTCCTCAGCCACTACAGTCCCCTTCCGTGCCCACCAGCCTGTGGTCACCGCGGTCTGGCTGCCCCTCAACAGTCCAGGCTCCTCACCGCAGGGCCTCTGCACTTGCTGTTCTTTTGCCCTGCTTTCACGTGGCTGGCCTCCCTTTTGGTTACTCAGGTCTCGAGTCAAACAGTACCTTCTCCAGGAGACGTGAGCCCCTTCTCTACCTTAGCAACCCCTATGTAGCCGTAGCAACACTTTTTATGCAGCAATTGTAACTAGCTGAACAAACATATATCTCCGTCCATCCATCTCTCTCTGCATCCACTTTTCTGTGCGTTGGTTGTTGAGTACTGTTTTTTGTTCTGTCTCTTCTCACTCAGAATCTAAGTTGCATGAAAACAAAGGAAGTTTCTGTCTTGTTCATGCCCACATTCCCAGATATACTAGGATAATAAATATTTTCTGAATATATAAGGAAATGAATACCTATGCCAGAGAGAATATTTTGAAGAATGATAGTAATCTAAAGTTCTTTTAAAAAAACTAATCAATCATTTATGAGACTCCAAAAGAGTCAACAAGTCATTATGCAGCCTATTACAAAATCTGAATCAGTGAGGGGAAAATGAGCGTGAAGTCTAGACATACTTCCCACAGGGAATATCGGAGCGTGGAGGAGTATTTGACGTTCGTGGGTCATACCCTTTGCTCAGGACACGACTGCCTGCCAGCCCCAAGCAGAAAAGCGCCTTTTCTCTCTGAGCAAAAGCCTCAGCTTCTCCCTTCTGCCCACGGTGAAGGCATTGGGACCTGGTATGTAGTCTGAGTGCGATTCAAATGCAGACTGCCCCTCCAAAAACATCACCACAGACGGCAATGTCTGTGTCATCACAGAGGGCCACCCACGTTTATATTTCCTAATAAATAAATGAAACCCGTCGAGCACGTGAAATCACTTGGCTCACAAGGCGGACACACCTTTCAAGTAAAGCAGGAAAATAAAGAGACTTTCTAAGTGCACTTTTCATTTTAAATACCTGGGAAAGAGGTCAGCGGGTCGAGGGAGAAGTTTCCAGAATTTGGGAGATAGGACCCTATCAGTCGCCCAGTGCCAAAGCCCCACCCCCGTAACACCCATCGCTGCTTTTCCTCGATCATTTCCCACCCATTATCTCATCATTTCACCTCCAACGTCTCCCCCATTGAAAAGGCTGAACTATTAGAGAATTCTTTCCGATCACGTATTTAAACCGGCCTCCCTAACCCTCCCACTGCCCATCTGCCCAACAGGTCAACTTCATTCTCACGTCACATTCCTCCCAACATGGACTGACACAACTTCTTCCTCTTACAGTGCGGGGGCCACGCTTTCTCATTGTCCTTCCTCGTGTCCCTGATGAGCTGTTTCTCTGTCCCTGGTCATCCGGGCCATTTCCCTGTGCCCAGGCCCCAGCCTCCCAGCGCCCTTCCAAGAATGGAAGCCCCAGAGGTCAAAGAGCAAACAGGTGTCTTGATGACTTGGCGGTCCAGGAGCGCCGGCGCTCCCTTTCTTCTGGGTCTGCGCCCGGACTCGTAGGGCTCTCAGGCTCTGGCCGCTGTGGCAGAGCCGACTCAGGGTTACAAGACGCAAAGCAAGACTCTCTCACTTTAGCGACGTCCTCCGTCCTCTGGCAGACACCACACGGGGCTCTGCGACGGCCGGGGCAGACTTCACTGTTCAGCGGGGGACCTCCTGGGCTCCTCCTGCTTTCGTGGGGCCGCCGATGAGGTGAGAATTCCCTCTTCCTGGCTGTACTTTCCAGGGGGACGAAGGGCGATGTGCTTTATGAACGGCTTTCTTCTGGGTTTCGACTTGGACGGTTCTTCACCAGCAAGCCCTCGCACCAGGTTCTGGCTCTGAGAAAGTAGCAACCTGGGAGCAGCTTCTCAAACCTCCTGTTTCTCTCCAGGTACAGTCCCGGGGGCTAACTCACAAGCCTCCCTGCTCTGCGTGCTCCTTCTGCTTATCTTTTTGTTTCCCTTCTAAACCATGCCCACACTTCAACACAGGGCGAAGTAGCATTTTGCAAACCCCAGAACTGTCATCCCGGATGGCTAAACGTATTTTCTGCCCAGACCTCGGGGTTTCCCGGCTTCTCTTGTTCGAACAAGTGCTGACTCCCCGGCCCGCAGGGCACCCACCGAGGTCTGTGCTCCGCGGCCGGCGCCCGAAAGTACGAGCTGATCTCTCTGGCTCCTCCCTGCCTCACTTGAAACCTGCTCCTGGCAAGCAGGATGGAGAAAATGTGAACGGAAGGCTGACGCCTTCCTGCCTCAGGGGCGTCCTGTGGTTCCCACACTCCGTGATCTAAAGCATCCGCAGACGGGTCACTCCTGCACGTCCCTGCTGCGCTGCCGTTTCCCCGCAGAGGATGCCGTCAGCCGGGATGTGCCCCGCGGATGAGGCACCGGCCTCGGGGGTCCCCCGCGTGCACCTAGACGCACGGGATTGGCACCATCCATCACCGACCGAACAGACCAGGTCTCTGCGTTGCCCACCGAATTCTTGGAGGGGCCAGACAGAGACCCATTCTGGTAAAAGTTGAAAAATTAATGAACAAACACACAAGCACATCTTTTCTACACAGAGGTGGGGCTCCAACACATCAAAGTATTTTTCTTCAGTTTCCAGTAAAATGCCTTTGAGAAAATCTAGTCTGTCTCAGTATGCCAAAGAAAAGGCCAAGACCGACTTGGACTGTGGCCGTACTTGGGTCAAAGCCTTGGTGGGGCGGGGTCCACCTGTCCGTCCGTCTGGGACAGGTAGTGGCTGCGAGAATAAACATGGCCAAATCTCAAAAGGGAGATACAACTCGGGCTGTGCAGTGGGCGCTGCTTAAATAGCTACCCCCACGCCCATGCAGGGCTTCCCCTGAGACGTCTTCTTCGCCGGAACCTTTGGGATGTCATGTCCTGGGTTCACAAGGAAAGCTGTTCCCTCTAGAGATAGCGAAGCAGCAGTCAGCGTGACACGTGGCGAACAAAACAAACAGCGTCCAGGGCACACACAGGCAGAGGGACTGACCTCACACAGGGGCCCGGAAAAGGCCCCCAAGTCCATGGTGAGGGCGGCAGAGGTGCTGGGCACAGGGGCAGGGGGGCTGGCCGTGTGGTGGGGAAGGAGGAGAAGCCTCTTTTCTGCCTGTTCTTAGCTCCTCACTTAGTCCCTTAGTGAAACATGAAGCCAAGTAGCTGGCTGAGAGGAAGGGAGTGAGGGGCTGTCGGAGGTTCGAAGAGGGAGGGAAAGGCGCGACCTGCAGCGCTCAGACCCAGACCGCGGCAGAGCGACTTGCTAGAAAGTGCAGTGTGACGATGACACCATCTGGGGTGGGGAGTCCTGCGCTTCAAACGGGCCCGTCCGCCTGCTTGCACATTTTTTCCAGCCCTATTCGGCCGTTCGGGCGTCAGCAAGAGCCAGTGAGGCGCTGGATGCAAGCAGGGGAACCTGAACCTCTACAGGGGCAGGGGGGCCGGAAGGGTACCTGAGGGGGCAGTCAGGAGGAGCGCCGGCGAGCTGCGCGGAGTCCCTAGGGCAGACGGCCTGCCTGCAAGGGCAGAACGGGCAGCGCAAAGGGAAGAGGGCGGGCGGGGAGAAGGGCCCACGGGCCGTGGGGGAGGGTTTCCAGAGGAACTGGGCTGGAGACACAGGGAGTGGGGATCAGAGAGTTTGAAGGGAGGTCCGGTTCTTGCAAACCACACGGTCTAGGGCAGCGGAGTGGGCGTGGGTGACTGAGGCGGTGGTGGGGCGGGGCTGGGCCGGAGGTCACTGGAAATGAGATCAGGGAGCCGGGGAAGCAAGTGCAGGACGGGTTATTTCTGGAAACACTGCGGCATCGACGACTCTGACGAGGGCGGCAGATGCAGAAGAACACGGTGAGCGAGCAGCTACAATTTTATCGACCAAGAAAGGGGAGACCCAGAGCTTAGCAGACGAATGGGTGACGCGTGTAAAACCTAATGGAAGGGGTCTTCTGGTTTTTTTAAACGGGGAGGTAAACAACACTTGGAGGAAGAAACAAGACTCACGGACACACGGCTCGCCTTCAGCCCCGTGGGGCAAGGGCCGTGAGAAGAAGACCCCCTTCACTGCACGGGCTGCGGGGCAGCGGCGTCTTGAAGAGGACCGGACTTCAGTTGGGATGCGCTCACGAAGAGGGGGGCGGGAGGAGAGGGAGACTCTCCCCGAGGCTCGCCTGGGGGGACACAGGTCTGATGGGGGGACACGAGGGGTGCAGTTCATGCAGGGAGGATCTGGGGCCGTGTGAGGGGAGGACAGGTGGGGTACCATGAGGGGGGCCCTAAAGACTTAGGTGAAGACGGATGCTCCGTTCTGACCCCCGTACCTCCCTGCGCCCCAGCAGTTTGCCACAGGGAGGTACAGAGGAGAGCTCGGGGGGCTGGGGGGTGTCTCTGCAGAGGTGTGCAGAGCTCTGTGGGCCTCCCCATAACACTGTCGTAGAACAGCTGCGGAGGTTCAAGAGAAATTCTGCGTCAGTTCTGACACAGACGCCAACCAATCATTGGCTGTACCCATTTACTGACTTGTTACGGGTAGCTGCATGTGCAGGGTGCTGTCCTAGACTCCGGGGCACGCACATGGCCTCTGTTCCTTGGGCATCCCACTGCGGTGAGACACAGGCCTTGAAAGTAAACACAGCACAGCTAGAACAAACCCACAGCAGCCGATCGTGCCAATTACCACAAAACCAAAGAACAGGGCGCAGCGAGGCCACGTGGCAGGCTACCTTCTGGCATTTGATGTGTCTGTGCTTTTCTGAGTACGCGTGTCGCCTGGCCCCTGAAGGAGAGCTGAAACGTAAAACTGAAGATGCATGGTAAGGCTTAATTATTTTCGGAATGAACTAATGAAACTGGTGGAGGTGAGATAGTGAAATAATGAGACCGATCCCCCAAAAGCCACCAAGAAATTACTCATCGCCTCGGAATCTCTGCATGTCACTTTCTGGCGTGCGTGCAGGTCTTCTCTTGAGTCAGCTTCACACCAGCGCTCGCCACGCACTGGCACTGAAGCGGGAGGAATGCTGTGTGGAAGCCACTTAGGGGAGGGCGGCCAGGAGTGAGGAAATGGGAAAGGCCCGAGCTCCCGTTCCGTTCCGCAGGGTGGAGGTGGTGGAAAGTTGCCCCGAACAGAATGTGGAAGTGCCTTCTGGAATGCGCCCTGGGCCCCTTTAGTCACAGCCAAGTGTAAAGCCAAGTGTGGCAGCCACGCCACACGCCCGTCTTCAGTTCTGCATCTCCCCTCGCTGAGCTGGGTCCCTGTGACTCACCTGCACAGCATCACTGGAAAGAATGTTGAGCTCATCCAACGAGAACTCGACTTTTTGAGAAGTCGACAGGAGAGTACTTGCCAACGAGAAAATTTTTAACGCAGCTCAGGATTTTTTTAGGCCAGGCAGGGGTGGAAGGAAGGTTACCTGCCCGTCCCCAGCATAGGAATGAGGTGCTACTTCCAGTGAACTCACCTTCGCAGCAGGTAGGAGCCCGGCGACACTTCGCCAAGGCTAGGAATGCCGAGAGCAAGGTTTGGACGAGCTTTAAAAACTCCCCCCTCTCTCCTCACTGAAAACTAGGACATCTTTCAGGCTCAAGGGCTAGAAACTAAACGCTCCAATAACACCCCTTTCCCAGCGTAGCCTGAGGACTTCACTGTCGGTATTCCGTGGGAGTCTCCCTGCCTGGAGGAAATTAAGAAAATAAAAGCATGTAAATTCTTCGGCTTCTACATTTCCTGTACTATTCCTAACCTCCCCCTGTCTGTTTTCTACCTACCATTTGTGCTACTTACTCTCTGTCCATTCCCCCCCTCCCCCTCCCACTCCCCCGCTGATGTGAGGGGATGTGGGTGGGGGGGGGTGCAGGGCAGAGGGGAATCTGGGGGCATGGGACAACTGTAATAGCACAATCAATAAAACATGTTAAAAAGAGAAAAGAAAAGCAATTCACACTACCTCACAGCAAGACTGGAGACCTCTAATGCAACCATTGTGAGAAAAAGCTTAGAAACTACATAAAAGGTGAAGGGGCAAGGCCGCTTCTGTTCATCCAGAAATTCTGCAAGCTCCTCTCCAGACCTGTCTCTCCATGAGCCCATTTGGTTACTTAGTTAGCAGCCATTCAGTGAGCGGTTACCAGCGATCTAGCTGGGGCTCAGAGGTCAAGGCACAGCCTCTGCCCTTGAGGAGCTAACCTGTCATCTAACACCAGGCCACAGGACAACTGCACGGCACTTTCCATGCTGTCTGACAGCTGGTACAGTGAACTTAGTACACGTACGACAGGGGCACACGATGGGATGGGTGACCTTGCCCACCATGGGGAGTCAGGGCCAGCATCCTTAGGGAGGTGATATCCAGGCTGAGAATATAGTCAACGGAAGAAAGAGAAGAGAGAATATTGATAGAAAATAAGGAGGTGCTATTCATTCTCGGGGGAAACCTACAACTGCCGGACCTATAACTTAGCTCAGGCTGCAGAGGGTTCTGCAAGAGCAAGGGACCTCTTGAGGCCCAGACAGCCACCCAGACACAAAGCAGTGAAGCTGGTGTTCTACGGAAGCATGGGGCCGGGGGGTGATGTTTTCAGAGGATCATCTGAAATCAAAGTTACGTGATGACAGCTGGAACCACCTGGTAAAATTCTCCCCTTGCAAAGTGGCGATTAGGCCAGGACCTGAAGATGCGTCAAGTTAGGGAGGCGAGAGAGTGAAGAGGAGCAGGCCAAGCAGAGCAAATGCCGGTCGCCAAGGCAACAAGGTGGTAGGGATCACAGGGGAAGGGCGTGGCGAGGCAAGGCAAGGAGTCCACTGGGGAAGATTAAGTGGGCTCCAGATCCGTGGACTGTTATTTTGAGTAACCCCAAAGGTGGCAAATCTTTGGTCTATGAAGGTGATTATGGAAAGTATCTGAAAGCCATATGGAACCCAAACTAATGAACAGAGTGAATAGTCTGGAAGAGACTTTTTGACTTCACAACAAGGTTTAAGTTTTGACATGATAAGGTAAACGTTTTTTATGATAAGCTATCTCTGCAGGCCATCCTCTCCCCCTGAAACAAGGCGCCTAATGTAATCTCAGAAACAGTAAGTTCCTGAAGTCAGCACACGACCTCCGAAGCCCACTTCTTCACACTAATCAATGGCACTCAATTAGATGCACGCTTCTTTGGTGGAGGTTTTGTTGGTGTGTGTGTGTGTTTAGACGTTGGATCACCCAAGAGCATCCTTTGACAGTAGATTAAATATTTGTTAAGATAGCAATTAACCTTGAAGAGCACAGCCTAGATCCGGGAGCTGGAAATGACGAAGTCGTTGGAAATGCTGTAACCGGCCCCTCACCTTCTTCAACGCTCACCCTCCCCTCTGCGGAAATTCCCTCTGGATTTTTCCCACGAGGTCTGACAAGGAGCAAACTGCAGTGCAGAAGGGCCCGGCACACCTCTGAGCCTTCCCAGAAGACCTTCATTACCCAGTAGGGCGGTGAGACAGGGAAGTCGTTCCGAGCAAGGAAGTTGTAAATCAAACTGAGGTATGAGTTGGCTATTTAATTGGGGTGTCGCGGCGTGGGGCCCAGGAGCCCTGTTGAGTGCCCCCAACCCTTTGTCTGCGTTTCAGAGAAGCGTGGCTTGTTTTGTTCTGAAAAGGAGAGAGGAAACAGGACAACTAATCAAGAAATACTTGAAAAGGTAACCTGTTAGAGACTCACCGCATTGGTTGTCTGTTGTTCTGAGTCTAGAACTGAAACCCGTGAATAAGAATCAAGGAGAGGTAGACTTCATTTTAGTATGTGAAAGAATTGTGCAATCATTCAGATTGCTTGAAAGAGATTGTTTGTCTCATTGGGGAACGGGGCCCCTAGCCCCCAGCTGTCGCGTCGCTCCGCGTTCAGGCGGAGCTGGCCTGGACGGGGTTGACTGGGCCATGGGTGTTGGCTTAGCACGGACTCTGGGATCAGGGGGGCCCCGTAGCAGTAGGGGTCTGCTGGATTGGAATCTAGGATAAGAGGAGGGGAGCCTAGCAATGTGCAGTGCTGACAAGCTGCCCGCTAATTTCTGAACACTCACCCTGTGCTGAGAAAAAACGCAGACTTGGACTGAATGCACTTGCACGGGCTGGGGAGCAGTTCCTGTCTGAACTAGACCGTGGAATATCCCTTCGTCGTGGTCTAGGCAGGCAGGGTACGCTTGATGAAGGGTTCAGGAAGGGCCACCGTGAACTAGGGGAATGTCTGAGAAAAAAGAAATGCTGGAAATCCTTTCAATTCTTCTGATTCTATTTTTAAACCCGGCTAATGTACGGACAGCAGTATTTAGAGTAAGACCTGACTCTCACTTCCTGGATGAAGCTGCAGAAATAGATGCCCCTCCCCCCCTGGGGGGGTGAACAGTAAGTCTGGGAAAACAGCCAAGTTTACTCTCCCAAGTGCCCTGTTCCACTTCTTACCACCTCGGTTTTGGTTCTGCAGGAGTCGACCACTTCTTGTTGATTTGACTGATAACCTTAGCGTGACACAACGGAAGGCCTTTCCTCGGATGAAGTCACTTTCATGGGCAAGCGGGGAGGGGCTGTTTGTGTAGGAAACGTAGTTCCTTAGAAACCGAACTCCGGTGGGCGGGGACACGGCTTCTCCAAAATGGGCGAGGAAGTACCGAGCTCCCCATCCAAACACACTTACTCCTCCGGCCCAACTCACTGACCTGCACTTTTTCTGCTTAGTTATCTTTTCTGCTCTACAGAGAAACCCTCGTCTGAAGACGTGTTGGGAGAACAATACTCTTTTTTTTCTTCCTGTTCCTGCTTGACTATGGTAGATAGTCAAGCAGGAACAGGAAAAACCCACGTTGGCTCTCTTCTGTAACTTTTTTTATCTTCAATTATGAATTTCTGATCAGAAAATAAATCATTTCATTAAATGCCCAAGGATTCAGATGATTTCACAAACTACATCTTTGATGAAAAATTCAGAGGACTCTACTAGGAATTTCCAAAGAGGCTGTGCATAAACACTAGCACATTCATTTATTGTTTTGCATAAAATGCCATTGATATGCAAGGGATTCATCAATGAGTTGGGGAAAAAAATCAGTAAGTAGAATGATATGTTCTAAAGCTATAGCTTCCCCTCAGCGGGCAGCCTCTGGAAGCAGTGCTTTTATGTGATCAGGGTAATTTCTGTACAAATTATCCATCAAAATGTCACCTTGGAAAACCCTATGATGCTTCTAGGAAGGAAGGCACATGAGTAGGTGTTGGTATAAAATCTTCCTTTGTTGGTTCACAACGCTTCTTCCCCTTTAGCAACGCCCACCTGTGAGATGGAACTTGGGCTCTGTTTCAGAGTTACGCCTCTGACCTGGGGCTCTGATAACAGCAGACAAATTTTCAAGTGATGAAAATTTGAAAGTGATGAAAGCCTTTCGGCTTTCTTTGTCAGGATTACGGTGGGAACCACCTGTCTTGAGAATCTCAGGGTGGTGGGATGTCCCCCTTTCCTGAAACAGACTTTCTAAAACATCATCACCTGAGGATCTGTTTGTTGATTTTAGAGAGAAGAGCTGGGGGTGAGAGAAGCACCTATGTGAGAGAGAAACATCAATTGGTTGCCTCCCGTACGCTCCCTGATGGGGAATTGAACCCGTAACCTTTTGGCGTAAGGGACGATGCTCCAGTGGACAGAGCCATCCAGCCGGGGCTGAAACAGGCTTTGCAAAAGCGGTGATGAAGGGGCTGCTGGGTCAGCCTGGCGAGCTGTAACCAAGCGAAGATGGTATCGCTCCGAAGACACGGGAGTGAGGGAGGTTTGGAGAGAAGGTCTGATATTTCAATAACCACTGTGGCTAAAATTTGGAGGATAGACAGAGACGAACGAAGAATACTTCAGGGAGTTTGCATGTGATGTCCTGCATAGAATCCTGCTACTGCTGCCTTCTGGACCGCAGCAAAGCAATCTGATACTTTCAAGGTTTTGGAATCTGGGTGGTAATTCTCTGTAAGTGACACCTGCAGGGACTTGGCTTAACGCCAGAGCTGGCTGGCCTGTTTTTACCCTTACTAAACAAGCATTCAAAGCAAGTGTATTTTTGGTGTAAGGTTAAGGAAGATAAACACACATTCGAAACACCTGTTTGCTCAACATTGGGTCGTAGTCATAGTGGAGTCGAACCTGAGCCAGATGTCCAGGAGAATTCTCTCTAGCGGGGTACTTTTAAACTGGCAAGCTTACAAAATAGTACATCTTTTACAGTGACTTTTAATTTTAATAGTATTGGAACTTTAAGAAAATATATATACACGTGTGTATGTGTGTGTGTGTACACACACACAATATTTTTTCCTCATTTACACAAAAGTGAGGAGAGGGAGAAATATCAGACCCCTTGGCCAACATCCCAGATTCAGCTTTCGAAAAACCCAAAATAGAATTAATTAGTGGCAATCATTTCTCACAATTTAACCTAAAATTTATAATAATTGAAAGGGGATAGGACAGTTTAAACAAGAAATCTATGAAACAAACCACCCAGTTAAAAAAATGGGCGAAGGACCTGAACAGACACTTCTCCAAAGAGGAATACAGACGGCCCAGAGACCTATGAAAACATGCTCCACATCACTGATCATCAGAGAAAAGCAAATTAAAACCACAGTGAGATATCATCTCACACCTGTCAGAATGGCCATCATCAATAAATCAACAAACAGGTGTTGGCGAGGGTGTGGAAAAAAGGGAACCTAGTGCACTGTCGGTGGGAATGCAGGTTGGCGCAGCCACTGTGGAAAGCAGTATGGAGATACCTCAAAAAATTAAAAATGGATCTACCATTTGACCCAGAGATCCCACTTCTGGGAATATATCCAAAAGAACCCAAAACAAAAGAATATAAACAAAAGAATATTCAAAAGAACAGAAGCACCCCTATGTTCACTGCAGCATTATTTACAATCGCCAAGATATGGAAGCAGCCCAGGTGTCCACCAGTGGATGAGCGGATAAGACAACCATAGGACATTTACACAGCGGGATACTACTCAGCCGTAAAAAGAAGAAAGTTTTACCCTTTGCAACAGTATGAATGGACCTGGAGAATATTATTCTAAGTGAAATAAGCCAGTCAGAGAAAGACAAATACCATGTGATCTCACTCATATGTGGAATCTAATGAATAAACTGACCTAATAAGCAAAATAGAGACAAACTCAGAGAGAGCAGGATGACAGCTAAGTGGGGGAAGGCGGGGGTGGAGGGATTGAGCAAAAAGGAAAAGGGGTCATTAGCATGGACAGCAGTGTGGTGACTGCAGGGGGGAGGGAGGGGACACAAGGGGACTCAATGGGAAAAATACAATTAAAAAAAGTAAAAAAGAAATCTATGAATATAATCTGCTATATTAATAATCAAAGAGAACAATCATCAACTTCATAGTTATAACATTCAAACTAAATATTGAATGATTAGTTCTTTGTGTGAAAAAAAAGTTTTATAGCTCAAATCAAGCTCCCCATCATGGTGAAGTGCTAAAAGTCTGTGTCCCCATTATAATCATAAATTGGATAAAAATAACTATTCTCAACATTATTACTCAAGATTATTCTGGAATTACTAACTCATGTGATTAGGCAAGAGAAGGAAAATTAAATCATAGCAGAAGAAGTAAAATTACATTTTTAAAAATAATTGATAGATATGTATAAGTGGAAAATATTAGGATTGATTAAAAAAACGATTACTAACATGAGAAATCAGCATAGTGACTGGTTAAACAATTAATTCACAACAATTAGAAGTTTACCAATACAAAAATAAATTACAAAATGTAATGGGAAAAAGATACCATCTGTGCTAAAAACAAAAGAGACAAATAAATACTTAGAAACAAACTTAATAAAAAATACGCAGGCCCTATCTGAACAAAGCTTCTCTACAGGAACATACAAGAAGTCTTAAATCAATAGAAAAATAACTTTTCTGGACAGGAACATGTAACGTTTAAATTATATCAATTCTGCCCTGGCTGGTGTAGCTCAACGGATTGAGCGCGGGCTGCGAACCAAAGCATCGCAGGTTTGACTCCCAGTCAGGGCACATGCCTGGGTGGCAGGCCACGGCCCCCAGCAACCGCACATTGATGTTTCTCTCTCTTTAATAAATAAATAAATAAATAAATAAATAAATAATACCAATTCTCCCTAAATTAAGGTCGAAATTTAAAGCAATGCCAATAAACATACTGGAAAGATTTTCTCCAATGTAGCAAACTGATGTTAAAATTTATATGAAAAAAAGACATAAAAGTGAGAGTTCCACGGAAGACGTCTGCCCCACAAAGGTAGCGCGGATGCGCAGTGGACAAGGGGCAGAGACGGTCCCGTCTGTAGCCCCGCACCCCCCCGCACCCCCCCCCCCCCCCGCAGGGAAGAAAGCCGGTCACACTGCAGGTGCTCCGTGTCCCTGCTGGGTGAAAGCACAGAAGAACGGATCTGGGCCAGAACAAGTGACACTGTTCGGTGCTGGTAGAGACAGGGAGATCTCTGGAGTAGCAAAGAGAGTTTGGACACACGCCCAAATCCGAGTGGGAAGTTGGCCAAAGACAGAGACGGTGCCCGAGACGGCAGAGAAAGGTGGACGACACAGTAAATGATGATGAGGTGATTAGCCGTTTACAGGAACAACAAAGCAAATCAAGCTAATGGCCAGCTCACCCCTTCCAGGGAAGTAAATTCTAGATGCCAAAGAAAATAAGAAGTGAATTGTATCATGGGGACAGCCTTTTCTAAACAAAACCCCAGATCCAGAAACCTACAGAAAAAGACTAAAAGGTTTATGTAAAATCTAAGATTTTTTTTTCTTTTGAAAATTTGGCAAAACCCACCAAGCACCAGACAAATCGCCATAAACCAAGGTGAGAGAGAGACGTGATAAGCTTGGGAGACGGATGTGCAGGAATCTGTGTCAATCAGTAACAGCGGGGGCGGGGGGGGGGGTGGTGGCAGGGCGCGTGAAGAACAGCTCCCATGACGCCAGGAAACCGAGTAAAAGGGCGGGGACCGATCGAAGGGCGGAGGGAGGAGAAACAGAGGCGTGCCTCGGGGGACAGGCGGAAAAAGCGCTGCTCACGCCTCGGTTCCGTTTCGTTTGGGTCGAGGGGCCCCCAGCCACATCTGTGCCTGCACAGCGAGACAGCACGGCGCCGCCGCCTCGGGCTGAGGCTAACCGCCCGATGGACAGCAGTAAGTCTGGGATATCAAACAAGCATACTAGACTCAATGGAGCGATCTGACATGGACAGCATCAGAAAAAAAAATTGACAACTGGTCGCCTCCATGAGGCAGGTGGCTCGGCTAGACTTCATGCCACAGTAACAAAAACGGCGATGGGAGTGCTCTGTGAGTGCCGGCAGCCTTAGCCGGCCACTTCTCCAAGCCGGTGACAAGCTGGGGGACAAGTAAGAGCAGGAGGACACCACCCAGTTCAGCCTGCCTCGGGGTGATTTCCAGTGAAAGCTGCAGCTGGTCGGCTGCCTTGGCCCTGCACAGAGCCACATGGGGTCGGCTGGGCCTTTCTTCCCCACAGGCAGCTTTGGGATAAACATCCTCTCTGGTGAGAACTCACCCACCCAGGAAAATATGAAAAGAGTGAGGAAAGGGCTCTGCCCTTTGTCCTTGTAAATGAAGTTCCTTTAAAACATAAGGATATGAGAAACACAAGGCCCAAGACAGATGACAGGGAGATTCCAAGGAAGTTCAGGATCAGGGATGTTGCATTTGAGGTTTTGGCTTCAACTATGCAGCCCTGCCTGCACCTCTGGCACACGCAGCTCGCTGAGGGGGCTGTGATTGCCCCTCGGGGCTCCCGGGGCGGAGACCCTTGCTAGTTATTTGCAGTCATCTCCAAGGGCCAGGAGGGTACCTGTTACCTTTTGTTTCACACTTGTCCTATTATTGGGATATGAATAAAAGTAATCCCACTTTGTATGAACATAACCGAGTCTGGACTACTGAGTCTTCGCCCCTCTGACTCCCCTACACCCAGTCGGAGCAAACTCAGTTTTAGGGGAAGCCGCCCCCGGCTCGCACGAACAGTTTTGCCAATCCCCAGCGAATGACAGCCTCGAGACTTTGTCCTCAGCAAGACCCTTTTTCTTTGCTGCCACTGGCAATAGAGCCCACTGAGCTCACACTGCACGCGCGGTGATGGACCCAGAGCCGCAGACCCCTCTTCAACGTTCCATGCGCCCTCCCTCCTGGCACCCACGCCCTCGTTCCACAGCAGCCCACCACCGAGGCCCGGGTCTACGTGCCCTCTGTGACCTGGCTTTAAGGGAAAAGCCCCAGTCCCAGAGCATTCAGTCCCCGGCAGATGAAAGCCAGAAGAGAAACTCCATAGGAAAATCCTGGTGGTCTGCTGGGCCGCAACGGACACATTTCTCTAAGATGCTAAGGGAAAGTGATGGTAGCAGATTAGGGAAAAAAGAAAAAAACCCTCGATGACATAAGACACTTGGTTAAACTGTATGAGAGCATTTGTATCCCTCAAGGACAGAAGTACAGTTACCCGAAAGCTGAAGCCTTGTCATAAGGGCGAGCGGCGTACCTGGGCCCTTGTCCTTCCACCAGAAGAGGCCGCCAGGTTCTTTCCAGTGAAGGTCAAGGGAGCAGAGTCAGGGCAGGTTCTCAGCCAGCTTCCAGGCCCCCTGTCTGAGAACAGGATGTGTGATGAATACACAGAGGAAGAATGTTTTTATTAGGCCTTGTAGGTGGGAAAGAAGATGACAGTTTCTCAACAATGATAACAAATAAAGAAACCTCGGCCCCACCAGACACTGTCTTCCTAGGGCCAAAGACAGGGCCAACACTGGCTCTTTCCCACGGTGGGCACTGGTGGCGTGGAGCTCTGAGGAGATCGCTGTGAACTCACGAGCTAAGACAAAGGGACCTCAATACGCCGGGTGGGCATGGCGTATCTCATTTGAGCCTTAGAGCTCTGCGGAGAAGCCGGCTTGCTCACCAGAGCCCTCAGGGTCCAAGACTGCTCAGCTGTAAGTGATTTTTCCATTGCCAAGGTACACGTGACTGGAGATGCCACTCCATGGAGTGTCCTGGCGATCTCCCCACTGCTGACTCGGCCACCCCCCATCACCACTTAGCTATCTATAGGCCTGGACCTGTTCTGACGTGCCGAAAACCCTCGTGAAAATGTCATGACAGTCTTAGAATTTCCTTTCTTTCCATTTTATGTCTTAGTCCAGGTAAATTAATAGAACACGATGTTATTTGATGGTTATTAAGATACGTGAACCAAGATAAATACTCTTGGGGTGTTAGGTTCTTTGTTTGCATCTGGACGATCCACTCCCAACACTTTTGCTAACCAGTTACTTTTCTAGAATGCTACAGTCTACCTGCCTGCCAATACTTGGCATTTTTCTGCACAATTCCTCTAAGGTTTCTATTTCCTACTTTATTTCCTAGGCTTTGGAATTCTTTTGTATTGCTTCTCAAAGGCCATAATTATTATGTCTGTGTGCTTTTCCCCTTGCCAGGTATAGCATTCTAACGGGCTAATCCAGTTAGTCAGGCACTTGCACACGAATTACTCCAGAGTTCCTCAACCTCTCTTTCTCGAGATCCAGACGGCTTTTCCTCCAAGGCCAAATTGCTCGATAGCTTTGCAGGTGCCTAACGAGGCGGACAGGGTGAGGCAAAGGGCATGAGGCAGAGGTGGGCCTTTTGATTTAGTTCATTGTTTTTGATGCTGGGTCTTGTTCTGGTGTTTCTTTACTCTGTGTTTCTTACTTCTGGTGATCGCCTTTTAAACATAAGGAGCTGGGCACTCCCAGCTCGTATCTGAAGAACCACGTCGGAGTCAGTAATGTTCAGGGATGGACGGGTAACCTTGACTGTCCTTTGTGAGTAGGTGCTAGTTAGATCCAAAAGTGCAGAGAACACCGCCGAGCACAGAAATGGTCTCTGTCTTGGCAGAGATGAGGCTTGGGGCTCAGCGCCTACAGCGGACGTTGTTGGAACTCTCCGCAGCTCCCCTCCCATGTTTTCTTGTGTTTCTGTACATCCTCACCAGCTTCCGGTGCTTTTTCTTTTACTGCCACGTGTGGGGCTCCCCTCCGACGCTCCTCTGGCTACGAGAGCTGTTTCTCCTGCAAGGGTAGGACGCCAAAGAGGTCCTGGGAAGTTTCCCGCCCCCATCGTGGTTAGCCAATGACTGGCCAGTGCCGGAGCATGAAAGTCCAGCCCTCGCTTGCATAACTCATGTTCCAGAGCTTTTTCTGGGATCGGACGGAAGCTCCTCTCTAGGGGACTGTGCCTGAACTGGCACTCTTGCTTAACTCACCTCCTCCCTCTATCCCGTCTTCCCCAGTCCCGGACTGAGGTCTGAGAAATCCCACCTGAGATAGTCTCTGGCACGAGCAAACGTAAGGGTGGCCAGGAATGGGGCAGTCAGCACAGGGAGTCATGCAAAAGAAGCCACCACTCCAGAGGATGCTGGTGGCAGCCCACTCCGTGCAAAGCTACACTGGGGCTACAAAAGGTGAAGGTGGTATTTAAGCTCTACTGAGTCTGGTGGCAAGTCACCAGAAACACTTGAAGTGTGGTTTTCACGGATTAGAACAAATCCGCACTGGAATGCAGGGAGATCTGGAGAACATTCGCCACTAGAAATCTCAGCTTACGACTGGGAAAGCACAGATTCGTTTCTGGGGGGAAGCATCTCATCCCTGCACTTGTTCTTCTGTTTTAGTCACAGACATGGGCTGAGGATTTGCAACGTATACCAAGTACTCAACTAGGTACCTGGAACTGTTTGCGGTTAACAAACCAGACGGAGCTTAGAGTTTAGCGGGAGAGACACGTTGAAAACTAATCACATGTACGAAACGAAATGAGTATGTGCTACTTGTGACCAGTGCCTCGAGTATTTGCAAAGGTCTAGGAGGGCAAAGAACGAGGATGCAGACCCAGGCTGCGGGGTCCCGGGTAAGCATGCCCGAGGGAGGGGAATACAAGCTGAGTCGTGAATGTCACCACAGCGACGTGGGCGACGGCGTGAAGCACGGCATTTTGCTACCAGGGAGCAGCATGTGCAAGGGCTTTGAAGCAGTAGAAAGACACTCTCCAATTCCAGAGAGATAACTCATTTTTACCAGCCATCAGGAAAATATCCTCAAAGGGCTCAACTTTTCATGTTCTTTAAGGGTCGCAAAGTCTCTTATTCAAAAACATCCCTAGAATACACAGCAACCAACGATCACTGGGTACGTCAGACACCAGCACACTTGCAGCGCAGCCTAATAGATAAATAGATAGGTAACCGGAAACACCTATCAGAGAACTTCCCCTCAAACTAATTTTCCATTGTTTAGAAACACCGTAATTAGCAGTTCCGCTGAAGGGAGCCCGAACCCACATCCTTGCAGTCGCTCTTCCCAGGAAAGGGGCCTCAGGGGGCCCTGCAGTCTCGGGCGGACCTTTCCGCTCGGGGACTCTAAGGGCCAGAAGAACTGGCTCTTTCCGTGTGGGTCCCAGGGAGGATGTAAAACAGGAAAAACATACTTCAAGTTCATGGAGACTCACTCGTTGTCTCCCCAGCATCTTGGAAAGGCCAGGAATACACACGCTTTGAGGTGGCACGGAGGCTATGGAGCCAGTGGTTTCTTTGGAAAGACGACACTTGGAGTGGCATTCAAGGAGAAGAAAACCCAGACCACCCGTGCTGAATGAATACGGCATCGGGCGGGGTGAAAACTTCCGAAGAGCAATCACGGAATTCCCATGGCTTACAAGAGTTACGACTTGACTAGCCTGAAAATCAATGGTGAATTCCCTCCGGGCTCTTCTCCACCAAAAGACTCATGTGCTGTAAGTAAATTTCTTACTCCCTATTTCAGTTTTTAAATTAATTTTCCCTCACCGAAGATTAAGATGTTTAAATTTAAGGGACTGGGGAAGGAAAGTAATGATCCTCAAGAGTTCTTATGAAAACCACAAAACTGAAGTCAAAGTGCTTCACGCAGGGAGCAATACGTTTCTATAACCGCGGTCACGAGAGAATGCATTTCCTTTCTAGACGGTTCTGTACTTTCACCCACCCTTAATTCTGTCAGGAGTTTAATTAAAAGTCTTGAAGGCTCACTAAAATAATTTTATCGTTCTGTAAAAGCATTGCCTCATTATACATTCTCTGGCTTAAGCCAGCCATTATAGCAGCCAGCATACTGTCCCCGCTGGGTCGAAAGGCGGTCACCACCCCACCCCTCGAGGGGGACATGTTACCATATGTGTGCATAACGTGCCTCCCTATTACATTTACAAAACTATAAATCAAGTTTCCAACTCTTCTTCAAATATGGCACCCACCAGCAATTTTGAGTTTGGGCTAATGTCATTTAAGCCCTGAGTCCGTGAACTGGGATTAACTTCCAAACTTTATATGCTGTAACACAGCCCTCAGAGTACTGGAGTATGAAACATCTCTAGACATTTGTGTCTTCAGTGAGTCATGTGAAATTTTCTTACACAATCTAGTCTTTTTCTAAAGCAGCTGTCATCTCATGATGAAATATTATCCTTCAGAAAATACCAATTCCCCATCATCTAATAAAAACCAAGCTTCCTCAATTAGAAAACAACCTGGCATTTGCACTGGTTGAGGCTGAATGATTAGGTGAATCATACAAATACTAAATTATGAAAAAAAGCTTTGTGTTACATGCTGGTGTGGCCACACCTGATTTTACAAAAATTCTGTAGCTGTTCTATGTAATGTACCTCTTCATGTTCATACCCGAAGACTCACTGGCAGACTTAAGTTAAGAACAGTGTTAGTCACTAGATCTTAAAACGAGCTAATGTGCATTCTGAAACCCGTTTGAAACGAGAGCTTTGTTCCGGTTCACCACAAAGACAGCACATTAAGTCCTTTGTAAGGTCAATGCTCTACCACGTTTGTGTCATGACATTTAATTTTCATAGAAGAGAAACTAAATGACCTGATTTTGAGCTCAACATACTGGGAGTACTTTATGAAGTGTCCAGAAATTACTTTCTTTTTTTCTAAGCTGAAGAATGTCAAACTCTTTTTTTCTAAGCTGAGCGATGTCAAACATATATTTTGGAAAAGACATCAGTTATCTACAATATAGTCCTACAGGGCCAATTCAAACATTAAAGCATTGTAAAAAATACTTATTTTTATTTTGGAAATCACTTTAAATGACTTTCACATTCACTAACTTGAGACGTGCATAATGTATAATACATGTACACACACGTTAATGACTCTAACCAAGCTGACATAGTCAGTTCCAGGTCTAGACGTTAAATCCCACCCTTCAAAACAAAGCCCTCCTTTCACCATGGGCTTTGCCTGAATCCGTTATAATCTCCCGTGATGCAGTAGTGTAGGGTGCTGACTGCTATGTGATTCAATCAAGAATCAAAGTAAAAAATACTGAATTTGATTCTGATTCCATAATTAATTCATGCATTGGGAAGCATTCCATTGTTTGTTTTTCTCACGTTGGAAATAAACTTTTAGAAAAATTCAGTAACTCCAGTGCTTCGCATTATCCATGCAGACTCTACCCCAAAGACAAAAAGCCAGAATCACACCCGTGAGCTCGCAGTCACTGACACTGACCATGAATGAGCTATATGTAATTAACGCCCACTGAAACCCCACGCCCTCCAATATATTAGCAATGTGTGCCCATCAAAACTAATAAGTAGCAAAATTGACTACAGGTCATCTTTTCAATTCATTTTAAACTTCACCTCCTAAGGTTTGCATGATCATGGACACAATTCTAAAAGTCTCCAAACCGGGGAGAAAAAAACAAAGATTCTAAAAGCTTCTCAACCAAAACCATTCAGGAGAGTTAGCTCATGACCGTCCAGTTAGTGGTGAGTATGGCTCTCTTGCTTTCCTTTCCTTTTTTTTTTTTTTAAATAACTGGGAAAATTCTGATGGAAGACAGGGCTGGTAAATAGTCACAATAAGAATCCAAGATGACTTCAGAGTTTTGTTTACTCATACATAGTAAAGCACTCTTATTGACCTTGTACACATTCAAGTGTCCTTCATAGATCCTGCACTGATCCCGGAGGTCTAAAAGTTAAAAACTCATTCCAATAGAAGCCAGTGTCGCCTACGCACTAGAAACTCATTTATTAGTGGGAGGGGATAACTCTTCCAGTTCAGTTAAAAATCCCTTCCAGCACGTAGTAAGCAGGCATCACTCTGGTCATCGCAGGCAAAGGTGTCAGCTGTGATAAGAGGAAGAGAGCCCTGGAGTGAACAGAACCGGGACGCACAGAGGCCACCCGCAAGCCTGGAAAGCCGGGGATGTCTCGATGGAGAGGGTCGGAGGGGACGTAGAAAGCGCAGGAAATAAAAAGATGCTTTGGAGATAGAAGCAAGAGGACTTGACCAGCGGGTTCAAGGGGCTGACGACGGGGCTGGAGTCAGGGTGACTCCAGTTCTCAGCGGAGACAGGGAGAAAACGAGGGGATTCGTACGGGGAGAGAGAAGGCAAGAAGAGGCACGGGACTTTTTAGTTTTCACGGAGGTGGTGAGAGGCAGAGAAGAGATAGTGTCCTACGTTAGACCTGAGGTGTATACCTGAGGCGAGACAACGGGAAGCGGTTTCGAGGAAGCGTGTAGAAATAGGGAGCTGTGGCTCGAGAGAAGTCTAGGGCTAGTGTGAGCGACACGTCTGAGGCCGTAGGCATGAGAGCTTCAGAGCGACTCCTTGCAAACACCCCGAGAAAGAGCGAAGGGCTAGAACAGAAGAGAAGTTGGGATTCTGATCAACAATTAACAGACAAAAGAAAAGGAGATCAAGGGAGTGAATCAAGGAGACAGGAAGAAAAAAAAAAAGAAACAGACTCCATGTTGAAGTGGAAGAAGAGACTTTTGAGAAAGAAGAAGTGGTCCATGTTGTCAAATACCATCGTAGCCAGATTTAAAGAGTGAGGACAGCGAAGAAGCCATTGGATTCGGGAAATAGGATTTTTCCCCCGGGTGACCTTTGGGAAGGCCAGACCAGAAGGGGCAGGGGGGTAAATCGTACAGAAGTAGAGGGGAAGGTGAGGCGCTTCAGGAGGTGAGCAGAAAAGACGACAAATGGTGGTGAAGAAAACACTGGGTGTCGCAGGGTCATTCAGACAGGGGAAATAATCAACGCGTCTGTGGCTCACGTGTTTGGAACTTACACAGAGAGAGGAAAAAATGGAGATGCAAAGGATGAAGCTGCACAAAGAAACAAAATTCTCAAGGACACAGAAGGAAACGGGCCCTGAAATATAGACAGAATACTTAACCTAGCAATTCAGAAGAAATATTCCTTCCATTTCGACAGAGGGGAAAAGGTATAGCATAAGAACATTCTTATGTGATAGTGCTTCTCTCCTCAGTGAAATGAGAACCCGGGCCCTCTGCTGAGGTTCGGAGCTGAGCAGAGACGTGTGGTGCGTTTTCTCTGGGGAGCAGGAATGGAAGCCGCTGGGAAAGAATCAAGAAACTATGGAGCAAGGGCGACTGATATCAGGGATCATATGTTTAATGGAATTAGTCAATGGCATCATGTACTTTTCCCCCAGGACGTTACAGCAGACTTAGTCAGAAAACAAATAATCAAAACTTGAAGTCATAAACTGGATGCTCCCATTGGGCAGAATGACGGGGAGAGGGGAGCAACTGGCGGACGCAGAGATGGGGTGCGTGGGCGTGAAGGGAGGCGAAGGCCAACGGGACTTGGGGGAATCAATCAAACACAAAGGATTGAGGAAGCTAGAACTCGGAATTATTTAAATGATGAAATGTAGTGGGAGTGAGGGAGAGAGAAATATAGAAAGATAAGAGGTTGTGGTCAAAATGGAAATTCTGAAGTTCAACTTCAAAGGTCAGACTCTCCCAGGTACTGACCGAGTCCAGGGCACACCCGTATAAGTGTGTTGCCGAAGAAGAGAGGAAGGGGTGACCGGAGAAAGATAAAGTAGCCATGAGGGCAGCAGACAAAGCATCAGGATAAAGGGCAGAGGGGGATGTTAAGGACCAACTGCACACCAGTTATTAGATTCTGCATCAATTCTTGGGAGCAACTTTCAGTTGGACAGATGACAATCAAGAGGGTGAGAAAAGGGGGGAAATTCAGTTACAACTGCTAATAATAATAATATGTAATTTAAAATCACGTAGGGTACAAAACTGCTGCTGCAGGAATCTGACAGGAAATGAGTGGGAGAGTTGGACAGCTGGACTTCCAGTGCAGCAGAGGCTGTCCAGCCCAGGGTGGAGTCAAGGAGAGGCTGTCGAGCTAAGGGTGGGGTCAGATAGCATGACTTCCAGTGGCTTCACAGCTGCTGAGCTGAGGGTGGACTCCAGGGGAGCTGAGGCTGTCCAGCCCAGGGTGGAGTCGAGAGGAATTTGTGGCTGAGCAAAGAGCAGACCCTGCCTCCCTGGCTGACGAGAGGAGGCCAGGAGTCACAGGAAGTGGGGTCACTGATAAAAGAGATGAATAGAGAATCCAGATACAAGGTGGACAAAAGGTAAATTTACATGTAGGTGTTACTGAAGAGATCAGCGTATAGGATTACCGAGAGCTTGGTGTTGGCACATAAATAATATTAAAGCATAATACAAACATGGGCTTCCTACATAACGTAAGCAGAGAACTAGAAAATAAAAAACACATTCTCTAACGTTTTTATCATGATGTCTTTGAAGTCTAGAGCATTACAGCTACACCAAAAGTATTTCATGAATGAGTGGAGAAAGAAATGGTTGAAATATTTTGTCTGCCTACCAAGGACACGAGGTTTGCGGTTACCCGACCACCACTGGTGTACACTGAGCCAATCAATGGCTCCTCTGGCTCTGTCGCCTTCGGCTCAGATCTTATTCACAAAGTCCTGAGTTTGAGGAGGTGGCCCAGGACCGCAGAGATCATAAAGCTAATTCAACACGAGGGGCCTGTGGGCCCGGCTTTGGCCTTTCCTGGAGCCAAGCTTGCTTCACAAAATAGATCCACATGTTTGTTTCTAAAACCCCATGGTTTTAAAAAAGATTTTCTGGAAGAAGTGGATTCTCTGGAGACGCTTTCGGGACACCACAGGGGCCAAGATAAGACTAAGAAGACAGAGTGCTATGCTCCAAGACCTACTGGCTTCAACCAGAGCACCATTGCTCTCATACATTTTATAGCTCGATTTTTCTTACTAAGATTTATTTTCCTTTTTTTTTTTTAAGATGGTGTTGTGGAGGGATGTTATTTCTCTTAAAAGAGCATAGATTTTTCAAATAGTCCGTGGCTCACCAAGGGAGTAGCACCTGTAAGCCACTCCCTGGAGGGGAGCTCGAGCAGTGAGGGCCAAGCAGGGGCAGACCGTCCTTGCAGGGCAGGCAGCTCAGACTCAAAGCGGACCGTCGCCTTATACTGGACTTCGGTGGAACCGGACTGCCAGTTCCCGGGGGCCTGCCAGGAGCAAACCTCGCCGGAGAGTGACGGCATTATTCTAGGCCTCAAATACTGTTCGCGTAGAACTTGTCCCAAACAGAGTCTAGCAGATAATGAGAATTACTCATCCCCATGGGAGACAGGGCAGCATAGGGGAGAATCGGCGGAAGCCATAGACACGGGAATAGAGCCGCCAGGACTCCAGATACTCTGGTTGTCAGACGCCACTTTGGAATAATCCTGCCTGTTACTTTGAGGGAGATAAAAAATAATATGGAGAATCTCAGTAGGGACTGGAAATTATTTTTTTAAGTAGCAAATTTGAAATAGAGATATATAAATCAGAGAACATGGAGGACAGCCAGAAAACTTTCCTCTGCCCTCCCCCCAAAAGCAAGTCTCCTCGATGTTACCAGAGCGCTAACGGGCCGGGCAGGGACTGCAGGTGCGCACACGGACACGTGGTCCACAGCGGGTGGGGGAAACGCGTCGTTCCCAACGAGGGGTGTCCATGCAGCTCAGTATCTGTACAAAAAATATGAAACTTCATTCCCACCTTGCACTACATAGAAAAAAATCAATTCCATATATATATTCATGACTTTGGGGTAAAGATAGAATTATCAGTGAGGTTTCCAAAAGCACTAAGCGTGAAGGAAAAGAATGCTGGTAGGAACCAACATGGAGAGAAGGAGAAGTTGGAGACAGAGAGGAAAGGAAAAGCAGACGCCATGGGTTCCGTGGAGAGACAGGAGTGCGATGGGATGATGGGACGGGGCTCGCGGGCAGAAAGCCGGCCACACGGAGAGGGGTGGTACTGCCCCGGGTCCCAAGGAAGACACGGAGGTATGAGCACAGGCAGGGGAGCTTGCGGGCGGAGCCGCGTGCAGATCTAGGGAAACCCCTCTATGGATTTCTGCTCTGGGGGCATCACAGACGGTGAGAGAGGTAGTTTGCTGGCGCTGGGAGCATGTCTTCCGGTAGGAGGGCTGAAGACAGTGGATACGTCCTCAGATGGTCACGGTTAGAAATGGAAGCTGGGACTGATGGAACATTTTACTGCTTACCGGCAATAAAGGCCCAGTTAAGGTTGAAGACCGTGTTTTTTTATTTACTAAGAAAAGGGGTCAGTTTTCTCATATGCATGCTTCTTAAATGTAAAGCGAATATTCACACATGCACAGATAGAAAATGAAGAGATATATTACTGCATATAAATCCTAAAGTCACACAACACTTGATAAAAGACCTGCCTCATGAAAGCAAAGACTGCATGAATCCTCTCTTTATACGCTACTTTTGTTTCACAGTTCGGAGGGGCTCCAACACATAAGCCCAGACAGACAGGCAGACGCGATATGCTCAGCTCAGGGCGGGCACCACAGGCGGGCGTCTTACGTCGTGTGTGCCGTCCTGACGCTGCTCCCTCTCGTGAGCTCCCGAAGACCACAGCAGCCCACTCCTGCCCAGCCCAGACCCACAGGGTGGAGAGAGGGCCTCTACTTCTCGAGGGCGTGGGCTACAGAGTCACACTGCAAAAGAGTGGCGACAGGGATGAAACAAATGTTTTGCCATTTTTGCAAATTAATATGTTTCATGGGTGTAAAGAAAGGTGTGGAAGGCGTACAGTAAACAGACAACACTGCCCTCTTCCCTGGGGCGGGGGGGCGCCTGCAAGGGGAACGACGTTCTATTCACTTGCATGTGTGTGTGACTACAACCCCAAGTGCTCATCGCCCTCGCAGACTTTTCTAAGTAGAAAAATGTAGGAGATGTAACAGCTGTGATGCTCACATTCCTGTCACCGAAAGTTTTATTTTCTGAAAACCCTAGTTCATCGGCATTCAATAGAACAATAGAGAATGGAAAGGAAGCATCCCGAGGGGACGATTCTGCCAACATCGCGGCGCTGCCTGCTGAAGGGGACCCGCACAGTCACTCCGCAGGCTCAGAGCTCGCACCGTGTTTCTCCCCGCGCACTTCTCGGCTTCTGCTGCCGAGTTTCACTTTCAGACATCAACGGCGCCCCTCAGGAAACACTCGTCTCAGCCCTTCGCTTATAAAATATCTGCTGCCTTATCAGCACCGCCGGAGGAAAGGCCATTGTTCTCTGATCTTCTCACCAAGGACCAGTCATACAAAACCTCCTAGGGGTGCCAATTCAGTAATATGAAATGTGCAGTACCAGTCACAAGTGGTTTATGACTAAGGCTTTGCAAAGAATGTGGCCAAGTGTCCTTTCTTGGTTTCGGTGCTCTCAAGCCTATAAAAATGTCTCAGGGCGCGCGCTCTCTCTCTCTCTCTCTCTCTCTCTCTCTCTCTCTCTCTCCCCCCCACCCCCCACATCCCCAAACAAGGGAATCTGGAACACACATCATATGATAGCAGTGACGACACACTCAGGTCTGCTCTGGGGCTTGTACAGACACTACTTGTTCACTGGAGAGCTTAGTTATGACTTACCTCGCTACTCTCCTCAAGGGAACAGTCGAGTTTACAGCTCCAGAATCTTCTAATATCTGCCCGGGGGGTGGCAGGGGCGTGGGGGGGTGGGGGGGTGGGGGGGGGGTGGGGGGAGGGGCCTTTGCATTGCTCCGTCAGGCCTGATGGGACCGCTGGAGAAAATCACGCTTCCCTTCGAGAAACATCCCTCTACCACATCGATGCCCACATCTCAGGCCCTCTCTGCCCAACAACCGAGTAATCACACAGCAGATGCCGTGCACGCTGCCCTACGGCACAGGGATATCCGAAGGCATGGCACACCAGGTGAGACAGTGAACACTCCCGCCCACCAGTCAACCATCACCCACAAGGTCTTTATTTCTACATTTCACTAGACTGTGATTTTGGAAATAGACCTATGAAAGTCACATGATTTTGGATCAATACCTGGTCCAATGAGTGAAAGCCCTGTATAGATTTTATACTTGGAGAGACCAAAGTTTCTCCAAGTGGATCACTCTAAAGCAAATTGGTTCAAATCACAAACTGGCTGAAAATAAAAACCTTTCCAGCCCTGGCTGGCGTAGCGCAGTGGATTGAGTGCAAGCTACGAACCAAAGTGTTGCAGGTTCGATTCCTAGTCAGGGCACATGCCTGGGTTGCAGGCCATGGCCCCCAGCAACCGCACATTGATGTTTCTCTCTCTCTCTCTCTCTCTCTCTTTCTCTCCCTCCCTTCTCTCTCTAAAAAGAAATAAAACCTTTAAAAAAAAAACCTTTCCAGTCACTGCTTTAAACAAAACGAAAAAAAAAAACAGGTAAATTCTGTATATCATGAAACTGTTTTGCAATTTTTGTGCTACTAATCACTTTTTTTGTGTTTCCTTTAGAACTTTTCCCAAAATACATTGGTAAATATTAAAGTCTCTGACCACTTGCTCATATATGATTTCATTTTGAAGCAACCGTTAAAAAGATGCTTAAAAGCTATTTTGTCCAGCTGCTATATGATATTTAACTACACATTCCTGACTTTTTGTAATGTAATAAGTTGTGACAAACCCTTCTTTACACAGAGAAGTAAAACTTCCAAAAGGAATAAATAAATGCCTAATTTTCTTTTTTTTTCCTCTTTGTCAAGTATGTTTGAAAACAGTATGGTTTAGAATGCTCATTTAACATTGGAATGAGAAAGAAAATAGATCAGAAACACTTTCTAGATTAATTTATTAATCTAGTTTTCCGATACTCATAGGCATTATTGCACTGTTCAACCTAAATACTCAATTCATAATGACCACCCTCCCCTTGTGTGAACAAATGATGTTTTAGTAATAAAGTGGTAAGCATCACGGAGTGAAACATTGATGAGATTGGAAATAGCTACTTTTAACCAATATCCAGATTTTAACAATTATTTTCGACCAGTAGCTTTCAGAAAACCATCTGGCTTCCATTTGAATTTGCTCATAATTATACCACAAAATTAAACGTCAAACACACAGGCTACATGGCAAAACTCAAAGTGTCCTACCACCATTTCTCACATTATTTGTGCAATCCAGGCATTACTGCATGGGAAGGGGCTCATTGTCATCAGGCCGCAAGGAAGAATCAGTGACCACTTCACCAGAAAGTCTAGCCTTAAGCATCTCTGACATGTACATGTGTCTGTTCCCCTGGAATGGGAGGAAGTACTTTTTTTAAAAAAAAAATTAAATGTATTGGGTGACATCGGTTACGAACACTGTACAAATTTCAAGTGTACAATTATATATAATACATCGTCTGCATATTGTACTGTGTGCTCACCGACAGCAATCAGTTTCATTCTCCAAATGCTCTAGACCTTTAAAAGATATTTTCACGGGAGTCTGCTCAAGATTTCCCTTCCACCCGTCTGCCTTGGGCACAGCAACCGCTCTGGGCTTCTGCCTTGGATCACAAAGAAGCTCTCCTATGAGGAGACAGGTGCACGGACCTGGAGACACAGGGCCAGGAGCCCAAGGCCGGCCTGGCCCAGGTCACGCGGCCCTCCAGCTCTGCGCCGGGGCGAGGCCCAACACTCGCCTGCTGTGGCTGGCAGGGCTTGCACGTCCTCAGCAAGAAGCCTCTTCCTGGCCCAGGCCCACCTCCGTCGTTCCAGAAAGCGCACCATCCCCGAGACAAGCAAGCATGCGGCGACCCGGGGCTGCCTTCGCCACCAGCGCCACCGCAGTCATTCTGAAAATGACAGTTCTTGGTGTCTCTGTTTTGGGAATACCCTTGTTCCCAGAATCACAGCGCTTGTGAGCCCGGCGGCTTCCTCCTCTTCACTCTGCTGTGAAAAAACCCGAGAGGTTCTCAGGCTTGGGAAGGAAAGGGCAGTGGGAGCTGGGCCATTGGAGACTTTTTTCCCAGTTAGACATGAGAAGGAGGCCCCTGAGGTTGTGCTGCCCAGGCCCGAAATGCCAAGAAATGATGGGAGGGTGGGAGGACACGGGAAAGAGAGTTAGCTTGGTGGGCACTGGACTGCCAGCCCTGACCCTGCGAGACAGCTTCTCTCTTCCCCCAGACAAGGCCCTGGGTCTACGCTTTTATTCTCATCCCCCGCCCCCGGTCTTCTAGCACCTGGGTCCATCATCTATCATCCTACTGTGTCTTAGTGCGGAACTCCTCAAAAGCAGAGGGATGTGTGCCAGTAGCTTATCTGAAAGGTCGGAAGGGGAGTGGAAGAGGGAGACGGGGAGCAGAGGAAGGGCGAGCTTTCCCAGAGGGGACTGAAGGCCAACTCTGGGCGGCACCCCTGGGAACCGACACGGAGACTGTACCTCAGGAATTCTACCCGTGTGTCAAGGAGGAACCTAGGGAATTTGTACACCCAGCTCTCTCGGCCACGGCTGGGGGCTTCTCTGGGGGTTATGGGCATCTGGGGGCCTCTGGTCTGTCCTGAGCGTGGGCTCCCCCAAGGCTGCCTTCAGGCCTCCCCCAGGAGATGCAGGTCCTGGGCACAGGGCAGATGAGGCCGCGGCAGCGTCTGCCACCACCTGCCTTTCCACCTGATAGAGTGGGGGAAGGAAAAAGAGGGGGAGGCAAGAAAAGGTACCAAAAAAAAAATACAGGGACAGAGCAGGAGAAGGAAATTTGATTCTACTCTTTTAACACCTGCTCTGTGTAAAGCACCTCACTGGCCGCTCACAGCGACCCTATGACATAGGCACTTGGTCATCTCCATGTTAGAGATGGACACACTAAACTCAAAGAGGTTAATAATTAATTAATTAATACTGAGGCCAATGAACATCTTCCCAAATCACACAGCGGGCAGGTGAAGGAGCTGGGAACCCCATCCAGGCCCTCCCTCCCTGCCCAGAGTCCTTGGCAGCTTCCCATCCTTCACGGAGCCACACCAGCCGGGGCAGCAGGTTCCCACGACGCGGCCGTGAAGTGTCCCCGTGACCTGACCCTGGAGTTGGGTGGAGCGTGAAGGTGCCTGGCCCGGCAGTGAGGACAGAGCTGCAGTCCTGGATCTGTCTGGTCACAGCCCTGCGGGACTATGCTCCGGTCAATTCCTGTCTCGGGTTCTTTGTTTTTGTTGGTAAATTAAGGAGCTAGACTAAATACTGGTTAAAGCAGCTGCTGGCTCAAACAGTTTAAAATTCCTTCCACTGTTTTCTTTAGTTTGTCTCTCATACCGAATTATGGTAGTAACCCCCCAACCCAGAGTACATGTTCCAAGACACCCAGCGGATGCCTGAAACCGCGGATAGCGCCAAACCCTATATATACTTGATTTTTTCCTGTACATATATATCTATGATATAGTCTCAATTATAAATTAGGCACAGTAAGAGATTAACAAAAAAAACCATAAAGTAGGACAAGTATAATAATGTACTGTACCTGGCTGGTGTAGCTCAGTGGATTGAGCGTGGGCTGTGAACCAAAGCATTGCAGGTTCGATTCCCAGTCAGGGCACATGCCTGGGTTGCAGGCCACAGTCCCCAGCAACCGCACATTGATGTTTCTCTCTCTCTTTCTTTCTCCTTCCCTTCCCTCTCTAAAATCAAATAAATTTTTAAAAATCTTTAAAAAAATAATGTACTATAATACAGTTACATGAATGGCTTTGGGGCCACTATCAGTAAAATGAGGGTTACTTAAACAAACACGACTGTTGAACTGACAGCCTTGATGGCTCAGTGATTAAGGGGTGGGTAGCGTCTGCAGTGAGGATATGCTGGACGAAGGGATGATTCACATCCGGGGGTGAGGGGCAGGGGACAGAGCAGATTTCATCATGCTACAGAAAGGCATGCAATTGAAAATTGTTGGATTGTTTCTTTCTGGAATTTTTCACTTAATCTTTTCAGACTTCGGTTGACCGCAGATAACTGAAACTGTGGGAAGTGAAACAGCAGATAAGGGGAGACTACTGTATACTCCAACTAAACTGGAAAAACCTTCCTTCTCCCAGCATTTTGGACCTTCCCAGCTCAGCTCCGCTCCCCCGCCCGCCCCGGGCTGCCCCGTGGAAACCCTCCGTGTCGGAGCCCTCCGTGTCTTCCACGCGCCCCCTCTCCAAGAAAGGCGTATGTCCTCCCTCCGGCTCGAGCGCCCCTTATTTTTTTGTTTTCCTTCTGCGGAAGTCCTACAGCAGGAACTGGCTCATCATTTACTTGTTTGTATTATAATCGGTCTATGTGAAGGCCGTTGAAGAGTTTTTCATTTGTGGGGTTCATCATTTCCTACCAAAATACAGAACGTGTATTAGACGCTTAGATGTGGAATTTGTTGAATGAATAAACATAGGAAATGTGGACAAATAATAAATACTTGATAAGTATAGACACTGGTGTTTCTCCCTCGACGCTACTACCAAGTATGAGATCCTAACATTAAAACCACTTCCAATGGAATTGTCTATCCTCCACTCCAGTCAAGAATAAACTCCTGAGAGAACTAAACCTCCATCATTCTTTTCTGTGATGCTTTTGTTTAAAAACACATTTTATTGATTATGCTATTACAGTTGTCCCATTTTCCCCCTTTTATTCCCCTCTGCCCTGCACACCCCCTCCCACCCACATTCCTTCCTGGCAAGCCGTGTCCCTCTGAGGGTGGGGACTTGGGAGGTCTGAGCCACTAGAAAGAACCTTGGGTATGTCTTCAAAACAGTCCCCTCTGGGATAGCATGCCCTTCAATTAATGAGTCTTCAAATCAACATGAACTTGTTTTTTTACAGATAAGAAAAACATAACTTTTCTAGGTATTGGTAACACTTCCCCATCATTGGGGGATGGTTTTCAAATTTCCCTTCATTGTTTTT
This sequence comes from Phyllostomus hastatus, assembly GCF_019186645.2. Lineage (NCBI taxonomy): Eukaryota > Metazoa > Chordata > Mammalia > Chiroptera > Phyllostomidae > Phyllostomus > Phyllostomus hastatus. The sequence goes on along the minus strand of NW_025333833.1, from coordinate 5,022,369 downwards.
AGCCAGTTTGATTGATTAGATCTGCAACACTGTCTAAACAGAATGTCTTGGTCGGAATGAAGGGAATGAGATGAGTTTGTGTGACAGTCAACAAGTTTAGCTAATGTCTCATTTTCTTTTAAACCCAGGACTTTGAAGACATCAATAGGGCATCAATGTATTGGTTATCACTGCCAGTAGTCGTAGTCATGATATTAATAAACTATAATTTCCCTGAAGATAAAGTATCTTATTCATTTCTAAGTCCCCTAGTTCCCAACACAGATATACAGATACCACCGGTTGTCTGCCTAAGTCCCTCTCTTCTTCTCCCTGGGTATCAGAATGCCATCTCCTTTTGGGGAAACTGAGCCTCTCTTCCCCTGAGCCCCGGGGGACAGGTGCGAACCTTCATAATCTCCTTAAAGCAGCAGTGACTCTCTCAACCCCTTTGTCGATGATAGGTTACAAATGGGCATGGGACACAATTCTGCTTTATGAGAATGGAGGGGAAGCCTCCTAGGAACTTGTTGGGAGAGTTGTTTTTGTTCTTATAAAGGACCCACAGACAGAGACATTCTCTTTCGAGACCATGGGCGTGGAAACCTGCAGGTGATGGATGTCTGGAGCCCCAGCTGCCGGCCTGAGCCCCGACAAGGCTCAGCCTAGGGCAGCAGGGAAATCTCCGAGGATGTCAGAGAGCAGGGCCGAGAGACCCGATCAAAGGGGCTTCCTGATGGTGCCTTTGAGCCATTAGCTTAACCGACCCTGAGACCCCGCTCTCCCGAGACTCCCTCTCTGCACAGGACGTCGGTGCAGGCTGGCAGATCCGCACACGAGGGCTCCCCTGGGACGCTCGTCATCCTCTCGGTCAGCAGGAAGACATCCGATGCCACTGACCTTGCTCCATTTCTAGTTCCTGAAATACCGTCAGGAACGTGGGAAGGACTTTGGGAGGGCGACTGCTTTTCACCAAGCCAAGTATAGGACAAGGAAGGCGGAGAGGCTGCTCCACTCGCCTGAGAGATCTAAGAGGGCGGGACCGAGGGGGCTGCGGGGCACAGCCAGCTCAGGAGAAGACGGGACACTGGGGGATCTAATTAGGCCACAGGACAAGGCCCCGTGGGAGAGCAGACACTGGGAAAGCAATGCCCCTGAGCTATTACTTAAAGAACCCGCCCTGGCTGGTGCAGCTCGGTGGATTGAGTGCTGGCCTGTGAACCAAAGGGTCGCTGGTTTGATTCCCAGTCAGGGCGCATGCCTGGGCTGCAGGCCAGGTCCCCAGTAGAGGGCACGCAAGAGGAAACCACACACTGATGTTTCTTTCTCTCCCTCTTTTTAAAAATTAAAAAAAAAAAAAGAATTTCTAACATCAGGCCTTCACTCAGTCATAGGCTCATCATGTCATTCGAAGCTCAGAAAGGTAGAACATCTTGTATTTTTTCACGAGGAAATGCCTGTGTGTGTTTATTCCCCAAACAAATGAGTGCGGTGCAACATACAAACGCACGCTTGCGCGCAGGCGCACTGCCGGGGACGCGGTCACTCCAACCCCTGGAACGGGTGTCGCAGTCTCGGCGCCTGGCCTCCGTGTTTCCCGCGGTCCTCGCCAGTGCACAGGCATGCATTGGGCACCCTTTGCGTGAGCATCCCGCACAGGGTCGCGCACCCAGGCTCAGACTTCGTCACGTGCCGTACATTTTAATACTTTTTTAAAAAAAAAGAGATCAAGCCGGATTATCTCATGGAGGAGGGATGTGACCACACACAAGTAAACGGGAAGGAGATTAAGTAGGCTCTTTCTGCCTCCCTAGAAAGGGCCTTGAAAACAGGTAAAACTCTGAAATGCGTAGGCTGTGTGTTCTGGGAGCTTCGCTAGGATTCTTTGTCCCCATCCGAGGACTCCCTTCTCCTGCTTCATGAGGCCTGTTTAACCGCTTGACCCAGGGAGCCCGCTCTGCCGTCTCCCCCCAAACACAGAGTGGGGCAGAGGAAGGCTGGCAGTCATTTGCGTGGGAAATGATACAATGAACAGCACCTCTGTGTTCTGCATCCTCACAACTGCAGACGTCCTTTTGCCCCACCCTGCGTGCATAGGTGGCCCACGGATATCACGTGACTTGGTGCCCCCTCCAGCGACTCTGGCTTACCCGTAAGCTTCATTTCTAATTAGGAATGAAACTCTACCCACCACCAACCTCACCCTCCAAGGAATTTTAGGCAGCAGCAATGAGACAATCTGAGGGGCAGAGACGGGACGTGGGGGATGTTATGAAAGTCTTTCCCACACCTGAAGTGTCCTGCGTGTGATTCTGGAGCAGGAGGGTGTGGCCAGAGATGTTACCCCCCTAGGGCCACACTGCCAGTCATCTTGGCTTGAGTGGTACACAGCCATGTCATAAAGATACTGGACATGGCCTTCTGAAAGTTGGTGTGGGGACGAGAAGGAATTTGACTTTGTGTTTGAAAGGCAATAAATAGTCTGATGTTACCTTAGTTCAAACTAGTTCAAGACTTGGGGTCGAATTCCTTCCACTTTGAAAGATGCCTAGAGGCTTTCAGAAGCGTGGACAGTCTGTGTGTCCAGGGCCAGCTCACGCAGGGCAGCTCACGCCGGGAATAGTGTGAAGCCCATCAGGAAAGCGCATTTCCCCGAGGAGGTGTTCGGCGCCCCTCCCCTCAGCACCCGCGGACTTTCCACTGCCTTGAAAGGAAGCTAATGATTTTGTGAGTTCAAGCCCACGCCCCAGCCACCGTGGTTTTATGAACCTCCACTCTGCTGCACTGGAATCTGTCTTTGTTTTTTTTCTCCTGTACTTTTTACTTTGATTTTCTTAGATTTACAGTACAAGTACTGACTAAAGCCAATCCACCCTCTGTTGGCATAAAATTGGCCAGTGGTAAGACAACATAACAGAACTGAAACTCGAAACTGTGGACAGACTCACTTTTCTGGAGATGAGTCTGCCTATCCGGGGTGGCGGAGTGCTGTCAGTGTTCCGTAACCGGCAGGATCTGCTTCCTTCCCGGTATTTTCTCCCTCGGCCCCTGGGGAAGGGAAGGGCGACTTGCCGACATGTACATTCTGATGACAAAGGGCCATGTGGTTAAGGCAGAGAGCTAATGAAGGACAAGCATGGCTGGATGTCACCAAGAGGATGGCTAAGGCCAGGGTTGGTGACAGACCCCCGCTGATACGAGTAGAAGGAGAAAGGTTCAAAGCACACTCCTTGACTGGCTGGCCAGTGCAGGCATCTTCCCCAGCAGGTGGCCCGTTCTCATCAGCCACTCCTCCCCTCCCGGGGCCCTCTTCTGTCTCCACAGTTGACTTCACACATCCAGACTGGGGCCATGGTATGTTCCATGCTCCTCAGCCTCCCACACAGCTGGCTCCTCCGAGCCCAGATGCCATCCCACAGTCCATCTCTCCTGGACCACCTAGCGGCAGGTGCCTGTCCCCTTCCCCGCCTGTGTCACTCTCTAGCCCACCCTCCCCATTCGAGCAGGTCACAGCTATTCTGCATGAAATGATCTCATTTATTTGTTTCTGTGGATACTTCTGTGTCTTGCTTTCTTCGCCAACATGTAAGGTCCAGAGAGTCTGGGCTGGCATCTTTCAGATTCACTGCTGCATCCCCAGAGCCTGGGACAGTACTGGGCCCCCGGGGTGGGGGGATGCTCCAAATATTTGTGAAACAAATAAATTTACGAATGAATGGGAATGGTTGTAAGTAAGAAGAGATCAACTATATTCAGAACCAGGGAGACCCTGAGCTCTTGGGCGGCCCCTCTGTGTATCCTGCGTTCGAGTTGCCATAAGCAAAGGAATTAGAGGGTTATGTGTGGAATCGTATTTCTCAAGTCACAGTACGGCATCGGGTGGACCAGGTACGGTCACTAACCTCACCACGCCACAGATGCACGTCTCTGAAACCAGATCAAGCAGGTAAGTGCACAGACCCTCTGGTGTGGTGCAGAGGGACAGCCTGGCCAGTGTGGGACCCTGAGCAAATTGGCCTCTCAGAGTTTCAGGTTCCTCACCTGTAACATGCAAGTAGTCCTAATCTGGTTGTTGTGAAGGTTAAATGTGTTCAGAGAAGCAATGTGCTCTGGACAGTGTCTAGCACATCAGAGCACCATGGTGTTTTCTATTATCGCTACTATAACTCTCGTTTCTTTCCTTGTGCCTCTAAGTCATGGGAATTGGAATGTTTTTGTCCCATGGATTCTGACAGTCCGCTGAAGCCTTTGGACCATTTCTCGTGATAGTGCTTTTAAAAACCTATGCTACATAACATTACAAAGGAAGCAAATATGCTGAAATGCATTTATCAAATTTTTATGTATCTATAACACAGGAATATATCTTTTTTAAAATACATTAAATAACAAGATACACTGGCAGGACTTACAACTACCATAGTTTTACTTTTTTTTTAAGAATTTTTCTATTTAATTGTAACATTAGTTGAGTATTTTCAACCCTACCCATACAAATACACACATCCTTTTGTAGATTAAATTCACAGGTACTATACTAGATAAGTTCTAGTAAAGAAAAAATGTTGACAGTTTAAGTTTTTCTTTTTCCTTTTTTGTTTTTTAATGTGATTATTGCCATTTTATTGTTCACACTTTTGATCTTCTTTTCTTAAGTAAGTCCCTTCAACATTTCACATAATAATGGTTTGGTGATGGTGAACTCCTTCAGTTTTCTCTTGTCTGGGAAGCTCTTTATCTGCCCTTCAATTCTAAATGACATCTTTGTTGGGTAGAACAATCCTGGCTGTAGGTCCCTATTTTTCATGGCTTTGAATATTTCCTGCCAGTCCCTTCTTGCCTGAAAGTTTCTGTTGAGAAATCAGCTGACAGTTTTATGGGAATTCCTTTGTAGGTAACTAACTTTTCTCTTGCTGCTTTTAAGATTCTCTCTTTATCTTTAACCTTTGGCATTTTATTATGATGTGTCTTGGTGTGGCCCTTTTTGCATCCATCTTGTTTGGGACTCTCTGCGCTTCCTGTACTTGCATGTCTATTTCCTTCACCAAATTAGGGAAGTTTTCTGTCATTGTTCTTTCAAATAGATTTGCAACGTCTTGCTCTTTTTCTTCTCCTTCTGGCACCTCTATGATGCAAATGTTGGAAGATGTCCCAGAGGCTGCTTATGCTATCCTCATTTTGTTGGATTCATTTTTCTTCTTGTTTTGCATGGTTGTTTTTCGCTTCTTCATGTTCCAAATCATTGATTTGATTCTTGGCTTTATTCACTCTACTATTGTTTCCCTGTAAATTGTTCTTTATTTCAATTAGCGTATCCTTCATTTCTGAATGGATATTTTTTATCCTGTTGAGGTCCTCATTAAGTTCCTTGAGCATCCTTATAACCAGTGTTTTGAACTCTGCATCTGATAGATTGCTTACCTCCATTTTATTTAGGTCTTTTTCTGGAGTTTTGATCTGCTCTTTCATTTGGGCCATGTTTCTTTGTCTCCTCATTTTGGCAGCCTCCCTGTGTTTGTTTCTATGTGTTAGGTAGAGCTGCTTTGACTCCGTGCCTTGGTAGTGTGGTCTAATGTAGTAGTTGTCCTGTAGGGTCCAGTGGCACCAACCTCCCCTATCATCCAAGCTGGGCACTCAAGGTGCACCCTTTGTGTGGACTGACTAGACTCTCCTCTGGTAGTTGAGACTTGGTGGCTGTTGGCAATCAAGGGGAGGGATTTACCCAGGCCAGTCAGTCAGTTGCAAGGACTGGCTGTGACCACGGATCACCAACCTCCTCCCTCTGTGAAGGATTAGCTGTACGGCAGCAAGGTAGTAGTGCTCTGACATTGTCTGTAGCTATCCACTGGGTGTGCAGATCCTGGGGTTTCCCAGGTAGTGCAGGTCAAGGTCAGCCCCTGCCTGTGTTTTGCTCGGGGCCACCCTGCCTGAATTATGGAGCAATCTGAGGTGGCTACTACTTGTGCTGGGCTTGGAGATTTCCAGGTGAAGCCAAGCTGTGCATCCTGGCTGGCTGCTGCTATTGCTGGACCAGGGGCCACTTAGCCCCAGGTGTGGGAGCTGGGGGGCTCACTGAGGCCAACTGTTGCTTGTCTGAGAGGATTTAGGAAGTTGTGAAGCTTGAGCCAAGACCAGCCACTCATATGGAAAAACTACTGTCAACAGCTATAAGTTGGGAGGGTGGAGCCTCAGGGGATCTCCAGCGTGGGACACACAGTGTTAGTCAGGCTGATGGAGTCTCAGATATGGCGCCAGCTTGCTAGCTCTGTGGCTCTGCGGCCTTTCTGCCTGGGAGAAAGCTGTCCTCCGGCTCTCGCCTTGATGCCAGACACTTCAGTTCCTCCCCGTATGACAGTGACGCCTTTCAAGGTGCTACTGCAGTTCTGGAGCTCAGAGGGAATGAGTCTGAGTAAGGTCATGTGTGAGTTCTTTAGGAGGAACTGCTTGGGACTCCAGAAGTTTCTTCCACCAACTCAGTCCCCACTGGTTTTTGCAGCCAGCAGCTGTGGGGACTTATGTTCTTGGCACTGGAACCCTGGGCTGTAGGGGGGGGGGGCTGTTCTGGGACTGAGACTCCTCATTCCCTAGAAATCCCTCTTGAGTTTTCGTCCATCACATGCGTATGTAGGACCAGCTCATTCTGCATCACTGTCCCCCCTACCAGTCTGGAAGGATGTGGTTTCTTTCATTCCATAGTTGTCGGACTTCCATTCAACTCCATTTCTGCCAGCTCTGAGAGATGGCTGTTCTATAATTTAGTTGGAATTTTGATGTGGTTGTGTGAGGAGGCAAGCTGTATTTGCCTATACCTCCATCTTGAGTGGAAGTCACAAACACCATCATTTTAAAGTAGTGAAAAGCATGAGCAACATTTCAAGATATTGGCAACAAAGTCACAGCTACTGCTGATATTACTACAGGGGGTTTGTTGTCATTCCCAACAATTGAAGGGAAAGCTACATTTCCTTAGAAGTTAGAGGAAATGGAGATGCACACATAGACACACAAAACATCCTCATTACAGCCTGTCTGCAATAGTAAATGACTGGAAGAGCCCACGTATTCATGGACAGGAATTTGTGAAAATGATTTGATTAATCTATACACTACAAAACACAAGTGTCCTTATTGCTGGTTTGTTGAGGAAGAAGACAAAGTCTGAACACGGTATACACTGGCTTAAAAGATACCCTTAACTGAAGCCCCAAAGCCCCAACACATATGTGGCATTATCCCGTTCTCGTGAAAACACAGTGAATTGGATAGACACCTGGGCTAACAGTGGTTACAGGGTGGCTGACGATGGAAACTTTCACTTTCTACTTATTTCGGTAATTAAACATTTTCCCCCAAGAAGCCTGCATCTTCGATTATCAAAACCATGATGATGATGATTTTTGAAAACAACACACCCAGCTCTCCCAGGTTTCCTGGCATCCAGAAGCCTGTCTTCTAGCGATTGTGTAGGAAACCGAGCTTGTTTATTATTATCTGCAAGCCTGCAGGCCGTCTCAGAGAGAGAAGCCCTGGGGCATTTCCCAGAATTCCTGCCTAAGAATGATACTGTGGTTCGCGAGTTACAGTCTGTTGGTTTCGTGTTACTCAGACGTGAAGTAGCATTTAATCTCAAAAGCGTCGAAACGCTTTTGGTCCACTTGGTTTCGTCTGACAATATTTCCGTTTCTGGATCCCTCTGTCTACCTCCAGTGTGGCTGCTCCCTGCCGCGGACCAACTGTGGCAACACAGGCCAGCTGCTGCCTTCAGGCTCTTGGTTCTGCCAGCAGTGCACCGTGTGGCCTCAGCTGCCCTCCAGGAGCACTCAGTCCCTGCCTGTGACTGGGCCTCCTCCTCCCAGCTGTCCTCCTGGCTGCATTGCATTTGAAAGTGAGAGAGCAAATGTCAGGTTAGGGAGGCTGCCGTGGGTAGGGCTACTGCCCAGCTATATTAAAATATGCCTATTTCCACATCACCCTGCGATGCCAAATCCATGGCAATCATCTGTTCTAGGAATCCATGATTCCTACACAAACAATGACAGCAAAACAAAAAAAACACCGCCACCTCCTCTGCTTTTCATTTACCCAGCTCGCCACTTCCCGCTCACAGCTGTCCAGTCCCCGCCTCCAGCAGGCCTCTCTCTGCCATCTCCACCAGGCTCCACGCCGCTGCTCTCCTTAGCTGTCCTCATGATAAGACGCCACAGATCACTGACACGTCTGTGCAACCCTGCCCTCCTCCACTTCTGGGACACCGTGCTCTTGTCTTCCTTCAATTCCTTCGTGGGTTCTTCTGCTCCTAAATGTTGGGGCTCCTTGGGACTCTGTTTATGGCTATAGAACTATGGCCCATAAACACCCACAAACCCAATGTGTTCAATCATAAACGCAGCACTTTTCTCCCCAAACCCGCCCTTCTTCATTCTCTGTTTTCTATCCCAGGGTGTGACACCCTGATTTTCCATTCGTTCAAGGCCAAACATTAAGCATCCTGCTAGGATCCTCCTTCTCACTCAGCCTCACACACTTACCCTCTCTTTGAATTCTACAGCTTTTTTTTTAACAATCGTCACCCAAGGATATGTTTATTAATTTTAGAGAGAGGGAGGGAGGATGGGAGAGACACTGATCAGTTGCCTCCTCCACACACCCCAACTGGGGACTGAATCCTCAACCTAGGTAGGTTCCCAGGAATCGAACCTGCAACCTTTTTGGCTTATGGGACGACACTCCAACCAATTGAGCCTCCCAGCCAGGGCTACTGCTCTATCTTTTACCTCCCTAAACCCCTCCAGTCCGTCCACTTCCTCCCTTTATCGCCTTCATTCGGCATCTGGGCAACCACAACACTCCCCCACGCAGCCTCCCTGCCTCTAGGTTAGCCAGCCTCCATTTACAAATGTCAGCGTGATCTTTTAAAGCCCAGATATGACTCTTCTATTCTCTCGGTTAGAATTCATAGCTTCCCCACGGCTTTTAGCATAAAAGTACGAAATCCTTCGTTCACCAGCTAAGGCCTTTTATGGTTTGGTTTCTGCCTCCTTCTTCGGGCTCATTTCCTGCCACAGCCATGGCAGGGAGCTCAGTCCTGCCGCCTGGGATAGCATGCTGCTGTTCCCTCTGGACGTGTGTCACCTGTCGCTTACACGTGGGGGTGTCCCTGCCTGAAGTTACCAGTGTGCACACACCCCCCAACCCCATTCCCAAACACACCCCCCTGCACGCGTGTGCTCGGTCTGGCTAACGTGAACCTGTCCTTGCAGACTCGGGGCCACCTTCCGGACGGACGGCCTTCCTTCACCGTCCCCTCTCACCACCAGCCTCCTTTCGGTCCACCCTGTGCTCTCACTGAGCACACGGTGCTGTCTCCCCCAAGAGGCCAGAGGCTTTGCGATCACAGAAGCCATGTCTTAGTAGGTGCACCATCCCACCAGCACCTACTGGGTCCTCAACAAATGTTCGTGGAATAAACAGGTGGTTTATCTGGGGACACAGAATCCCATTCACGCCACTCCTCAGTCCCTACACTGCTCATCAGCTCACACCACTGGCTCCCTCCCACGTCTCCTCCACGCCATTATGAGAGTAAAGTCTCAAGTCCCCAACCTAGATCCCAAGGCTCCATTGTCTGGTCCCAAATGGCCTTTCCAGAATTACTTCCCACACCTACTCGACTGCCCCGCCCCCTTCTCCAAGTCCTTCTGCTGGCAGACCTTGGCCTACTAAAGGAGAGCTCACGGGTCAGTTGTAGTGGGGAAACAGGGCTCCCCTTGGGGTGAATTAAACTCAGGAGGATTATAATCCTCCTAATGCAAAATGCTGTTCTTTAGTGTTAATTCTATCTGCTACCTTTATATTGACCCGCCCCCATTGAGCTATAACGTATGAGTCATACCAGATGAATAAATCCTAGAGATCCGCTGTGCGGCAGCATCTGTAGTTCGCAACACCGCACCGCGTTCTTAGAAATTTGCCAAGAGGGTAGGTCTTGTGTTCGGTGCTCTTATCTCTAATAATAATAATAATGACAATAATAATAATAATAATAATAATAAGGAGGGTGGAAATGAGGGATATGTTTATGGCACTGACGGACGTGGTAGTGTCATGAGTATATGCTGGCCCCCAAACTCCAGCCGTACACAGTAAACATACACAGCTTCCTCCACGTTCATCACACCTCAAGGAAGCGTTTTTTTTTAAAGAAACCCTAGAAAATACAAATGTCATTTATTTAGTCACAAAAAAACTTTTTAAAATCTCTTAATAGCATTAAGTTGTGCCAAAAACCAGGTTCAGCTTTATATATAAGAACGGATAGAACACATGAAGGCAAGAAGGAAAATAGAAGTCTCTTAAGAAGGCCATGCTGTCTGTGAAGGTGGCACCTGTTCCGGCGGGTCAAGGGCACATTTCCTTTACTGATTTCAGAAGAAACGAGAAGTCCAAGGAGTGACATCACGAGGACTATTCAAAGGTATTTCTAAGAAAACTGTCACTTCACCTGTCAAAGAGGCCAAGGTGGGCGTGACCTTGGGAAAGACAAAGCCCTTTGTGGGACCGTCACAGAGAACGAAATGAGAAGTTCTCGCTACAGAACTGGAAGGGAAAGCAAAGCTAGCATCTCTGGGTGTCTCCAATCAGCCTTGGGTCTTTACCCCGAAAAGTGTGCGTCCCTCCTCCTGGCCCAGCCCTGACACCGTCCCTGCTTCTCAGGGAAATTCCAGCACTGTCCAGTGTCGCTGACCGAAGGCCAGCAGCCCCTCACTGGCGGGAGGTCGCTGCTCCCAGGGGGCTGTGCCAGAAACCCATGCGTTTCTCCAGGTATTACTCAGCACGCAAGGCCTCCAGCAAGGAGATGGCTTCTGCCTCGTCTCTGCCTGAGACAACAACAACAACGGAGGTGAAGGCGGAGGCCGGGGCAGGGGTGAGGTCAGGGTGTTAAAGGGGAGAGAGAGAAAGAGTGATAGGGAGGGAAATCCCCTGCCTGACTCTGGGCGCGGCTTTTTTTCCTCTCTGAAGTATCAGTTTGCCTCAAACCCAGCTTCATGAGCTTAACCCTCCATAGACCCCGTGGGGGTTTCGAAGTAATTTCTCGCAAACTCGTGGTGCAGTCTCGCAGTCCATGTGGGAAACACTTCCAATAGATTGGAAAATAGCAAAGGGCGTTTTATTTGCCGAGGTCTGTTCGGATCACCCGACTCTGAACTCTTGCTTTGCGCAGTCGGGGTGGACAGATGCGGATGGGACAGAGTGGACAGATGGGTTTCTTCTGTCTGGAGAACACGGAGCCTAAACTCCTTTCAGAAATGTAAGCTCTTCGGGCAGGCAGAGTGCAGGCCTCCACACACCACAGCAGCTCGGAGAGAGCGACGGGGGTGCGCCCTTCTCCCACAACCTTGGGAACCTGGCCTATCCCAGAGATTTCCCAAAGGGCATTTTACGGTGGGTGCGAACTCAACTCCGCTCTCCTTCTCCATTACTTAAAAACCTTAGCAGTGAGTGTCCTGTGACGCATGCTCAGTCGCCTCCCCCTGCGGAGCCTCGGTGTCGGAGAGGCTGATCCCACAGGCAGCAGGTTCTGGGCGACGGGAGGCGGCTCTCCAGCTGCCGGAGGAGAGAGGGACAAACGCGGAGGGGAAGCGAGGTAGAACGAACTGCGTGCTGCTGGGTTGGAATGGAAGGTATCGGCGCGAGAATGGGGGGTCTGATAGAGGCAGATAAAGAAATGCAGATGAAAACGTGTGTGTGCAAGTGCCCACACACACACACACACACACACACACACACATGGACTCCCCTCTGGCTCTGTCCACTGAGAGGGCCCAGGAGCAGTGACGGCCCAGGACTGCGGCCGGAGCACGTCGAGATTTCAGATCGCGGTTTCCAAGCGTCCTTCTCCACCGGAAGGAGCCAGAGCTTCTCAGGGAAGCGGCTGACTCCATGGCTGGGGTAGAAGAAGCGTGAAAAGGGCCTGGCACGTCTCGCTATTCCGGAAAGCAAGCAAGCGAGCGCTCACAGGGTGACCAGGCCATATCGGAAGTGCCCAGAAGCCAGGGTGAGGAGGTCCCGCGGACCGGTGTGAGCACCTAAACCAGGTGATGGCAGTGACGCACTTTAATCTTGTGAATCAAATGGGAGCCCACAGGCCCATGTCAATAGAAATGCGTGAAAAAACTAATAGAAAGTTTGATGAGAAAAGGGATGGTGACTTAGTCTCAAAGCACCTCCCCCTAAATACATAAGAATTATAAGGTGAAAATGGTAACTTTGCCGTGGACTCAGTTTGGATGGTATCGCCTTAATGAAATGGCCAAAGCAGGCCATCAGCAATGCGGCAGATCCAAGTCGTATGCCACCTGCTAAAGACGCCACAAGAACACAGCATCTCCTCTGCACGGTGCCTGCCAAGGAATACGCTTCATCTGCTCGTGATGAGACAGCAGATAAACATCAGCCCGAAGGGCATTGTACAAAATGCGGATCTTTCATCTTCAGAACTGCCAAGGTCACGGAAGGCAAGGAGAAAAGATTCAGCGAAATGCAACGTGTGCTCTGGGACTGGATTCTTAGAAAGGATATCGCTGGGACAGGGACTGAAACTTCAGTGGGGGGATGGAGTAGGACGGTCGCACGGTGTCGCTGTTGTGAATGGTAAGGTGGTCAGGCCACAGGTGCTGGGCCGGCAAAGGCCTGGCCCACAAAAGCCTGAAGTGGAGTCTCTCCTGGCTTCTCAGTGGGAGGCACGTGGGGCCTGGGTGTGGCATGGGGTGGAGCCTTGCCCCGGCCCACCTTCGCCCTCCCAGAGCCAGGGGGTGACTTGTCTGTGTGTCTTCACAGCAGAGATGTGTGTGTGTGGGGGGGGGCAGTACTTTCTAGTTCTGAGTCAACAGGTAAAGTGAGCATCCTCTGATCTCTTCAGTATAAATGACCGAAAAAGAAAAAAAAAAAGCCCTCCCCTCTGGAACCCATTCTGAAGTAGCTGAGCCTCTGGTTAGGAGGGGAAGGGACCAACCCTGGGTTTGTAAAGTGAAAGCCCGATTTGACCTTGACCTTGGCCTCTCTCGGAACCCTCCCTCCCGGCCCCACTGGTGGCTCTGAGCACCGAGGGTGCAGGAAGACTCTTTAGGAAGAGCTGCGTGAATGCTGGTGTCTCACTGGCTGCCCCCTGCCATCGCAGCTCACGGGAAGGTGTGAAGCAAAGCTAAGGCGTAGGGGAGGCTGCTTTGGGCTTCCTCCTCCTGTTTTCCTCGTCCTCACTTCTCGTAGCCTGGGGACCTCCCTCTGATCAGCGCTGCCAGCAGCCCACAGGACTGCCCGGCCTTGACCCGTTTGAAAGGATCTCTCCCTTCTCTTTACCAAAACTCCAAGTGCTCAGCCAGCCGAGGAAACCAGGTGCCTCCATCAGCTGCCTGCCACGTGCCAAGCCTATGGTAAGGACCATGCAGCATGGATGAGGCAGAATCTCTGCCTTCGAAAAGCCTGCCCTTGACGGAGATTTCCCCGCTGTCTTCCCTGTGATCTGTCCCCCATTCCTGAACCCATGGGTGCTGGTCTCTCGGATCTGCGACCGCCGCTCCTACTTTCCTTGGTTTCCACGCCTCTGCGGCCATACTGCAGCCTCTCGGAGGTGTTCTCTAGAATGTCCCTGCGTCTGGGTTTTTCTGAGGCTTTTTCGCGATTAGACCGAGGCTGCAAATTTCTGAGGAAGAGGAACACAGCGATGAAGTGCCCTTTTTATCACAGTGCTTTCGGCACACAGTTTCACCGCGACTGAGTGCTGGTGATGTTAACTTCGATCACTTGGTAAGTCGGCGTCGGCCAGGGCTCTCCACCGTGAAGTCACTGGCTTGCCCTGTCCATACGCCGTCATTACTAGCCAGTCCCCAAGTCCGATCCTTACGCCAAGGGAGGGAAGTAACCTCTATCTCCTGGACAAAGGGGTATCAAAACCTTGTGGACTTATGCTGAAAGTACTATGGTGGTTTACATTTGGGAGAGTCACTGTGAAAGTATGTGGATAGTCTGTTTCTCCTTAACGCTTTGCCCACTAACTGGAATATTCCCCAACAGGCTTTGCTGCCTCTTGCCGACATTAGCCTGCTGTCAGCATGGTGATTTCGTGTTTCCCTCACTGTTTCTGCATTTATTCTCTGGAATTCTTCTGCAAGGAAGACTGGCCCATTCCTCATGATTGACCTATACCAGGACATATATATTACATCCCGTATATATTAAATCAGTATATATGTAAACTCCGTATTATAGACTCATAGATAGTTATTTAAACTTTTTTTAATCTAGAAATTACTTTAGATTTACAAAAAAGTCACAAGGAGTTCCCATGGATCCTTCCCCCACTTTCAGTTCCCCGCTGACGCTGCCCGCTTACATCACTGTGGTAGATGAGACAAAACAAAGAAACTGACATCGGAACACCACTGTCAGCGAAGTTCCAGCCTCGGCTGGGATTTGGCTGGTTTCCTATCGAATCTTCTGCCATTCTGGGCGCCCGCCCAGGATGCCACTTGATGTGTTTCATCTCACTGTCATTTGTCCCTGGTCTTCTCTGGGCAGTAATGGTTCCTCTCTTCCCACACCCTCCAGGAAGGTGATGTCATGTGTCAGCGACACAGTGTGACTCACCGGACACAGTCTGCATGCCATCTTGGGACCTCTCCAACATCCTGGTTAATTGTGTTTTGTAATTTGCACACGGTGAAGTTCACTCTTTGTGACGTACAGTTCCACAGGTTTTATCGAAAGCACAGAGTGATGTACTCACCCCCCGAGCACCACACAAACCAGCGCATCACCCCCCAGAATCCCCTGGGCGGCCTGTGTGCCGTCGAGCCCTCGTACTTCCTCAAACCCTGGTGGCAAACACCTGCTTTCTGTCTCTGTGACTTTGCCTTTTCTAGAATGCCACAGCAGCGGAATCGTACAATAGGTAGGCTTTGGGGTTTGGCTTCTATTACTTAGAAAAAAATGTATTTAAGAGCCATCCGTATTATTGCATGGATCATTACAAAATAAAAGTTTTAATTTTAATACACTTCTGTTAATTTCATTTTAGGGACTGTGGTTTTGGTGTCCTATATACAACTTAGGGGCAAATCCAATGTCTTATCAATATTTTCTCAGGTTTCCTTTTAGAGTTTTATTACCTTAGCTCTTCCATTTAGACTGATGATCCATTTTGAGTTAATTTTTGTGTATTGTGTGAGGTAAAGGTCAGGATTCACTCTTTTTGCATAAAGATAACCAATGGTCCTGGGACTACTTGTTAAAAGTTAAATAATTCTTTGGCATTTTTTGTTGAAAACCAATTGATCCTACATAGGTGGGGGCATTTCTGAGCCCTGTTGTCTGTTTCCTTGGACCACAGGTCTCTCCTGAGCTCAGTACTCCTCTGCCGTCTTCATCACTGCAGCTTAGTGGTTACAGCTTCATAGCATTCTTAAAGCCAGGAGGGGTGAGCACTCCACCTTTGTTCTTCTTTTTATAAATTGTCTTGGATATTCTAGGTCTTTTGCATTTATTTACATGCAAATTTCAGAATCAGTCTGTCAATTTCTACAAAAGGACCTCATAAGATTTTTATTGAGATTACATTGAATCTATACATCAATTTTTGGATCATCAATATCTTAAAAATATTGAGATCCATGAACACGATACATCCGTCCACTTATTTACATCTCTTTCATTTCCCTGAGAATAAAGTGTTTCTTGAAGATGAAAGTAAATGGCAGTTAAGGACCACGCAGCAGAGACACAGGACTTAGAGCCACCTAGCCTGGTTTCACGGGGTGGCGAAATGACACACAGCTTTACATGTTTCAAAATTCTCTCAGGAAAATGAAACTTAGTCACTGATGTCACAATGGCAACCAAAAGTCATCGCGGTATTAAATGCCATATGTCATATCCTTTAATAAGGCCAAACGGTGCATACTTTTTTAAAGAACTCTTTTCACTAATAGTGGTAAGAATAAAGAAGTATTAGCCTAAAAGAGTAAGTTTCAGTTAAATTAAAAAAATCACTATGAAGAAATACTTCATGGTCCCCGATCCCAAAAGACTGGGTGTCTCCACAGATGACATCCTTTATCTAGAAGGTCACAGAAGTGAAACGAGCAGGGCCAGGGCGTCTCCTCCTCCCGCCTGGGGAACCCCCCAGCGAGAGGGCAGGAGTTTTTCTTTCACTCTATTCAGGGCCTTGCAAGATGCTGTTTGATCTTGTTTGTGACTTCTGCGAGTGGTTGCTGATGTGCAAAGGCCTCTAAGAACTTCCCACAAGAAACGCGATCTGTTTTCTCTCAACTAAAAAAAAAAAAAAGGAAGCCCTGGTTTTCTTGTAAATGTGCTTTGGTTTCAGAGAGCAGAGATGAAAGCCGCGGGTCTGCTTTTCTTCTTCTCACAACACCGGGGAGCTCTGGCAGTCAGAAGCCCCACGGAACGCAGCAAGGGGGGGGAGAGGAACGCAGTGAAGGGACCTCCATCATTGTGGACAGTTGTGTCATGGGTCTCGTTTTTCGGGGTGAAAAGGAGGAGCTGAAAAAACCTGAGGTCTTTTGAGATGAAAGAGCAAATATCTGTAAGGCAAGGAATTACGGGGATGATCAGGAGGTCTGTTGAAGTTAGACTAATTAGATGTGTGACTAATTGGACGTGTGACGGGATTGTCCATCAAGGTTGAGGCTGTAGAACTGAATATTGCAGAGGCGGATCAGCACTTCCAAATGATGACACGGTTCAGCATGCCACCTTAGGTGTTGTTTGTTGGGCCACGGTGCAGGTCAAGGTTGCTGGAACTTGGAGGCTAGGGCCTTGGGTGCTTTGTCCCCTGAACACTGCAGTTACCCCAGAGACACATGATTTGGGAGCTGAGATGTGCTCCTTGAGTATAGGTGGCTGCCTGCGAAAATGGTAAGTGACGCTGTCCAGGACAGGCAGAGGACAGTGACACAAAGTGGCATGCAGTTGGAATGAGGAAGGTATTTAAACGCAGGGCGGAGGGCAACACCCTGGAGCTGCGGTTCTCCTCGGACTTGGCCGTGTGCTTGAGGAGGCCCTGGAGGGTGTGTTAAAACACAGGCCGCTGTGTCCTTCCCCCAGGGTTTCTTGCTCAGTAGGCCTGGGATGGGGCCAAGCAATCAGTGTTTCTACCACGTCCCTGTTGGGGAGCTGCCCTCGCAGAACCTCTGCTTTGGAAGCATCTATAATGAGAACCCGCTGGAGCTGAACTCGTCGGATGTAGAAGCAGCAGCAGCCTCCGTAAGACAGGGCGGGGGAGAAGGAAGCAGAGGTGTCAGGGGAGACTTGCATTTCTGGTTTCAATTATGGGAATAAGTAGGAAAAAATCATTCACTGCAGCCATCAAGGAGGGAAGGAGCTCTATTCTGGCAGCTGGGATGTTCCTAAGGATGTGGTGACTTCTTAGTCCGGAGGAAGGGCAGCGAGGAGCGGGCGGAGGCTCTGGGGAAAGTCACCAGCCGGACGAAGAAGATCTGCAGAGGCTGTCACTTAAGGGAACCGATGAGGACATCCAGGCTGCAAGGCGAAGGCTGAGATGCGAAAGGTAAACCTGTCACCCCACCTGTCACCCCACCTGTCAACGGTGCCACTCCCAGAGTGGAGCTGGAAGCCCTCGCCCGCCTGTGTTGAGACCAGGGGCGCTCCGAGATACGGGAGTGTCCCCACGTTCTCTACCTGCATGGTTGTTCCGCTCAAAATTCCTTCGCTCGAACGAACATTGGGAAAGTGGAAGACGGGAACTCCGGGGGGATTTTCCTCCTGATTCAACAGTGCTCGAGGGTGCTGGCCTTTGGTGACATAGTCCCATGTGTAATACCAAGATTTGGGTTGATGTCTAGAGATGCCAGCTTGTTTGGAGAGTACCTGGAGTTTAGATATTAACTAACTTATACAAAAATGCAGGTCCTTGGAAAGTGTTACAAAGTATCAAATGCTGATGGGTTCCCAGTGATGCCTTGGAAGGAAAAAACACTTTGAGCTTTGTCACTTGGCACATTTTAAGTCCTATTTTAATTATAAAAGATCACTTTAACAGCTCTTTCAAATTTTGGTGAGCCCTACAGATTACCTGAAAGTGTCTTTTTGCACGAAAACTTATTTTCCGATGAACCTGTAAGAATTCGTGTCGGGTGGTAAGGCTGCCTGAACTGGTGTGCAGTGGTGGGCTTTAGAAGTTGAGAAAATTACACTGATAACTGGCCTCATAAACTGAGGTTGCTCTCTTGCCTCTGGTCTTTTATTTTGTTGGGCCCATGTATAGAAAACCATTCTGCGATATAAGAAAACATTTTTCTTAGTTTATGTTCATGCAGGTTGATCGTTTTTTCATTTCAGGGCTGCTACTTCATTCGAAAAGGATCACAATCCGTGTTTTCCCCCTTCACTGCCTAAGGCGCAGCTGAGGGGTGTTCCTCTAACCTCAGGAGTCCTCCGCAGCGCCTCGGGGGCTCCAGCCTCTGGCCGTGAGGCCCTGACCTGGAGCAACCCTTTCTTGGTCACGAAGCAGCCTGGGTGTGCAGCCGAGCAGCTGTGCCCGTTTCCCGCCCCAAGGAATGTTGGGAGTCCAATCGTCTCCCGTTTCTTCCTCCCTCTGTCCATTTCAGGCCGAGCTGATGGTGTTCATTTCTGGAAATGTGTGGGTCTCCTGTGTATGTCATGAGGATCGACTCCTTTGGACACGAGACCCCTGTGGGTCCCTAGGTAATCCTGGGTTTATTTTTGACTTCTGCTTGAGGGGCCTGAGGGGCTGCGAGAGTCACGCCTCTCATCTCTCCAGCGCACGTGCGGTGTGCCTGAACACCATGGCATTAGGTTCTTCTCGAGGTACTAGCAAAAGTTTGTCTAGCCACGCCCCTTGGTTGTCTGAACAGAGAATATTTTCCCAACGGTGAATCTGATGATTTCAGCATATTTTCCAGTCTGGATAGACCAAGAATTCCCCAAATCATCAAGTAACTGTTTCCTTTTCAACGAATAGTTTCCCCACCTCGATTTATGACTGTCCTTTCCCGTTTTACTGTAAAAGCCAGAAGAAAACGGGCCGGACTTTCATCGCTACTTGGGAATCTCTCAGCTAGGTTTCCAAGTCCCTCACTCAGACTACTCCCCCTCCTACCTCACTGCAGGACACAGCTCACCTCAGCTGTCTGCCATGTGATAATAAGGGGCCCCTTTCCTCCAGTTTTCAATAACATGTTCTTCATTTTCATCTACGCCCTCACCAGCAGTAAGTACCTCCGCAGTACCCGGATTTCTACTAAAAGTTTGCTCATGAAGATTGCAGTATTCTCTAAGACAATGTGTGTTTTCTCTCCCATGCTCCTTGCCTCTTTCTGAGTCCTCTCTCGAGGTCATGAGCATCCAGATTTCTACTGACAGTCTGTTCGAGGCAAGACAGGTTTTCCTAGCATAGTCCTCAAAGTTCTTTCAGCCTCTGCCATTGCCCAATGCCAAAGTCACTGCCACGTTTTTAGTTATCTGTGACAGGAGGACCCCGGTCTCAGTATCAAAACCTGTATTTGTTTCTTTTTATTTATTTATTCTTTTTTTTAATTGATTCTAGAGAGAGGGGAAGGGAGCAAAAAAGAGTAACATCGACGTGAGAGAGAAACATTGATCAGGTGCCTCCTGCATGTACCCCGACCTGGCACCGAACCCCCAACCCAGGTGTGTGCCCCTGTGACCGAACACAAGTCCGGCTGCCTGCCACTGAGAAAGCCCACACTCGAGAGGCAGGAGCTGGTGTAAAGGAACACGGTTTATTTTCAGGTGCTGGCCCCCCGGAAGATGAGGGGCTCACGTCTCCAAGCCCATCCCCACCCCTCAGTGGGGGCAGAGGGTTTTCCAAGGAGAGAGAGGGGAACAGGACAAAGGGATCAAGGGAGGGGGCTGCAATGTTCTCCACGTGCCGATGAGCACAGTCCACTCCGATAAGACAAGTCACGGTCCCGTGCGGTCACCCTGACTCCACGTCACCCTGGCTCCGTGGATGAAAGTCAGCAAACCCCTCGGCACTGGGATGCCTGAAGGTGGGAGTCTACGGCTTTTGAAACTGGTCCCTAGGATTCTTACACGAACTACGTATTAGTCAGAGTCAGTGCTTACAGAAACAATGTCAGAGAATTGCGGGGTGGGCTAGAATTCCCCGCTGTTACCATTTTCCGCTATTAAACCCTGAGTGGGAGTCAAACCCACGACCTTTCAGCTCGCAGGACAACACCCAACCAACTGAGCCACACCTGCCAGGGCTGTGTGAGTTTCCTACTAGTTATGTATCAGGTCACCATGAGCTTAGTGACTTAACACAAGTTCACCCTGTTTGAGTGACTCAGTTGGCTGGGGCGTTGTCCCCTCCAGCAAAAGGTTACAGGTTTGATTCCCTGCCAGTGCCTATGGGAAGCAACCAACTTATCGTTTTCTTTCACATTGATGTTTCTCTCTCTCCCTCCCTCTCTCTCTCCCTCAAATCCATAAACATATCCTCGGGTGAGGATGAAAAACAACACCACAAATTTATTATCTTACTGTTCTGCAGGACAGAAGTTTTGTGGGCTAAACCCAGAGCTGGTGGAGCTGCTGTCTCTCTGGAGTCTCCAGGAGGAGTGCATTTACTTGCCTTTTCCAGCTCCCAGGCAGGGCCTGCATCCCCGGACTCCCGACTCCTTCCGTATCTGCAACGCCAGCAGCAGAGGACCCTCAAACCTCTCTCGTGCCGCCGACAGGCCCCTCTCAGAGCCCTTGAGTTTACCTTGGGACTACGGGGATAGTCTCGTCTGAATGTCTTTATCTTAATCACACCTGCGAAGTCACTTCTGCATCTAAGGTAACTATCACAGATCCTAGGGGGCCATTATTTTGCCAACTACAGAATGGGAGCTTAGATTTTTTATTTTAGATTTTTCCTCTTTTATAGTGTATCCACTTGGTGTTATAAATTTTCCTCTCAGTGCTGCTTCAGGTGCAGCCTGTCATTTTTGATTGCGATATTTTTGTTTTCACGCACTTTAGTGCCTTTTTAAATTTCCCATGAGATTTCCTTTCCAATCCCTGAATTATTTAGAAATGTGAGATTTCCTTTGCAAATGTTTGAAGACTTTCCTATAGTCTTTCCCTTAAGGATTTCTAGTTTGTTTGCATTATGATCAGAGAACACATTTTATATGATTTCAGTTCATTCCAACATGTTGAGATTTGTTGTGTGGCCCACAACATGTTCTATTTTGGTATTATGTTTCTTGGGTGCTTGTAACGAATTCTGTGTTAAGTACCTTGTTCTATAAATGCCCATCGTAACCTACTGGTTGATGGTGTGGGGTTCCACACCCCTGATTATTATTTCCTGCTTAGTTATTACATGTGTTTTTGAAAGAGGTGTTGATGTTCCCATCACAAATTTATAGATTTGCCTATTTCTCCTTTCAGTTCCCTCGGGTTTTGCTACATATATTTTGCAGCTGTATTGTTTGGTACATATGTGTTTAAAGTCGTTATGCCTAGTGGGTGGATTTACTCTTTAAATACATCCCCTCTGTCCAGCAATTTTCTTTGCCGAGAAGTCTCATTTGTTTCATATTTTAATATAGCCACTCCTGCATTCTATTAACTAATATGTAGAAGATACTTTTCCCCTTTACTTTCAACATGCCCAAATCATTATATTTAAATTTCTTGTATATGAGTTTCTTCTAGACAGCATATAGTTGGGTTATGGTTTTTAATAAAATCTGGTGATCTCTGATTTTTAATTTAGGTCATTAACATTTACAATAATTATTTGTATGTTAGGGCTTACGCCTACCATTTAAATTTTTGGCTTTCTGTTTTCCTCTCTATTTTCCACTCATCTGGTGTCCTTTTCCTGTCTGCCCGTGGGTTGCTTCAGAATTTTTACATTTCCATTTTGATTGTCTATCTAAAGTTTTTTATTGTATCTTTTTAGAGCTTTTTAATAGCTGCTGCAGGTATTAACATTGCACATACATAATTTATCACGGCCTATTGGTACAGTCATCTGAGCGGTTCAGAGGAAGTGCAGAGCACTTGCATTTTAATGAGTTCTCCAGAGAAACGGAGCCCACAGGCCATGTAGTTATGGGGATGGGAATATAAGAGGACACTGATCAGAGGAACTGGCTTGCCTCCCACATCTGTCATCAGCAAGCTGGACAAGCAGGAAAGCTGTGGCATAATTCTGTTTGAGTCTGAAGACCTGAGAACCAGGGGACGACTGATACGAGTCCCAGAGTCCAAAGGCCCGGGGATGAGGAGCTCTGATGTCCAGGGGCAGAAAACAGTGAAAGTTCCAGCTTCAAGGAGAGACAGAATTGGCTCAGCTTTTGCCTTTCCATTCCATTTGAGGCCTCAACAATAGGATGACGCCTCCTCACATGGTGATGGTGGTCTCTCTACGGAATCTACTGAGTCAAATGCTAGTCTCTTCCGGAAACGGCCCCAGGTGACTTGACCAGCCATCTGCACACACGCTGGCCCAGTCAAATCAACACGTGGGATTCTCATCGCAACCCTCTTCTCCCTTTATTTTCCTTTAGCCTCCCTTGTTTGTAGTGTAATTACCGTAAACATTTCCTCTACATACATTTATAATCAATTGGTGCCGTATTTATGCTTCGATTAGCAAATACAATTTGCACACTTCAAGAGGGAAATGAACATCTAAGGCGTTTTCCTATATTTTTGTTACTTTGTGCTTTCTTCCTTCCAGATGTCCCGAGATTCCTTTCTATCTTGTTTCTTTTGTGTAGAGAATTTTACTTAGCCTTCCTTTTTTTTATTTTTGGGGGGGCTTATAAAATAATCTTTAAATTTTTTTCCCAGCTTTATTGAGGCACAATGGACAAAACTGTCATATATTTAAAATGTCCAACATGATGGTTTGATATACACATACACACACTGTGAAATGATTTTCCTTACCTTTCTTACACGGTAGATCCACGGGAAACAAATTCTCTCAGCTTTCCTTCATCTGAGGATATCTTAATGATCTCTCTATTGCTGAAGAACATTTTAACTGGGTATAGGGTACTGGGTTAATAGTTCTTCCCTATCACTACCTCCTTCTGGGCCTCATTGCCTTTGGTGAGAAATCATCATCATTCAAATGGTTTATTTTCCCCTAAAGCTAAGGTGTTGTTTCTCTCTTCCTGCTTTTCAGATATTTTCTTCATTGCTAGTTTTCTTAAATTTGACTATGATATGACTTGATGTGAATTTTTTGGTAGTTGGTCCTACTTGGGGTTCCCTTAATTTCTTGAGCCTGTAACCTCTGAGTGCTCTCTCTTCGGGGACTCTGATGACATACATGTTAGATATTTTATATAGTCCTACAAGTGTCTAAGGTTTCGTTCCTTTTTATTTCCAGTTTTTTCCTTTTTTTTCAGATGTGAGTCATTTCTATTTTTCAATCTTCAGATTCACCGATTCTTTCCTCTGCTCCTTCTGTTCCTTATTTCATGCTCTTGAGCCCATCTACCGAGTTTTAAAATCTAGGTTGTTATATTTTTAAGTTCTAAAATCCCCATTTGGTCCTTCTTTATATCTTCTAATTCTTTGTTGAGACTTTCTATTCATTTGCTGAAGCTCTCTATTTTTCCCTTTGTTTCCAGCATGTTTATAATTGCTTGTTGAAGCATTTTTATAATGATTGTTTAAAAATGTTTGTCAGATAATTTTAATATCTCTGTCATCTTAATGTTTGCACCTGTTGGTTATGTGTGTGTGTGTGTATGTGCAAGTGTGCGCATGTGCACGTTATCAGTCAGTCCGACATCTTCCTGGTTCTTGGTATAATGAGTGAACTTTAGGACACATGAAAATTTGGGGTATTAAAAGAGTCTGAATCTTTTTTGAACCTGATGTGGTTGGCTTCCACTGACACTATCTGATGGAGAAGAGGGGTACTCCACCTATTACTGCCTGGCGCAGACAAAAGTCCAGGCTGTGCCCATAGCCTCTGTTGACGCCCAAGTAAGAAACCCCTCATCACTGACATAAGGTCTAAAAGTTCCAGCTCCTCTGTGGCCTCCACTGGTATCCCCCCGACTGGAAGTGGTGAGAGCACCTTATGCAGCTTTTCGTGGTGGTCCCACCGCAGGGGCGGGGCGGGGAGGACGTGGCCTTACTAGTGCCTGGCAGAGATGAAAGACTTGGCTCCCCCTCAACCTTTCTGCTACACACCCTTCGAAGGGGCAATAGTGGTGGTGCCTAGGGAACCCCGTCAGAGCCTGCAGGGCGTGGGAGACTAGGCTCCACGCTCAGCCTTTTTATTTTTTAATTTGCTTAGGGGAGTGCCACAGTTTTTTCTGTAGTGCTTGGTAGAGCAAAGTAGTCCTTGCATAAAAGTTTCCTATGTCATTAGGTTGTCCTTTGCCAGAGACAGCAGACTCTCATTGGGGCCTTTTTGTCTTGGCCCCTTAGCCTTTTCAGTTCTCTGCCTTCTTCATCCAAGCCTGGGATATGTAAGGTAAGAAGAAAAAAAAAAACCCTGGAAACTTCCCACTGTGACCTTCCACGGTCATGAGATCTCTACTCATCCGCCTTCTTTCTCCATCTTTCGGATCTTTCTTATGTTTGTTTTTCATTTAATATCCATGGCTTTCATTTACACTTTGAAGGAGGGACAGGGAAAATTATGTCTATTCCATCTCCTCAGAAATTGTTTATTAACATTTATAATTAAAAAAACACTGAACTTTAACTACATGGGAACTACTGTGGATGTTGGGTCACAAGCACAAATGGTTTAAACTTCGTTAAAATTAAAAATTTTGCTCTGTGAAGAGCACTGGTGAGCAAATGAAGAGACTGGGAAAAAACCCCACAGGCTGGGAGAATCTAACCACTGTGTGACCTAATAATGAATGAAGGGAAAACTAATCCAGCTAAGAATGAAAACCAAAGGAGGGGATTAGAACATCATCATTTTGTAACGTTCAGTGAACCACCAGGTGAGAGTAAAAGTGAAGGTTAGATTCCTGCTGACAAAAGAGCATAACATTATCTATCATCTCGCCAAAGGAAACAACACTGAGTTTTCTAAGCCTCTGGATCCGACTGCCAAATTTCAGGAAATACAGAAAAAGTGAAAAGTATTGAAATATACCATCATGTAATCAGCAAAACCTAGTTTATGAGAACTGCAGGGCGATGGCCCAAGGCCTTCGACAAATACAGAAGAGAAAGAAACAGAAGGAGAACCTGTAAATTAAAAGGAACTTAAGTGGCATAAGAATATTTATTAATGGCCTGACTAGAGTGTCTGAGGAATGCACACTTGGGTTAAAGAAAAACTATAAACAAGCACACACACGAGTACAAACTTATATTTTTTAAAACAAGTCAAAAGGGAGAAGGTAAGGGAGAGGAGAAAGTGAAACGAAATGTCGGAAGTGGAAAAGTAGGTGGACGAGTGTCCGACTGGGGCAGACAAAAAGGCTACACCCCGATCAGCAGTGGGCAAACCGGTCAGAAATCGGGGGCACTCGCTGTCCCTGCAGCTGGGGAGGAGGGGGGGGCGGACAGAAGGTGACTGGAGGACAGGTCTGTTCAAGGAGAAGTGAAGCCCAGGTGCGCTCGTGTGTGGGCCATCCACGGGAGCTCGTCCCGCGCCTGTCCCCAGAGAACACTGGGTGTTCGTTCCCTGCAGCAAGTGTAG
Source organism: Phyllostomus hastatus (assembly GCF_019186645.2). Classification (NCBI taxonomy): domain Eukaryota; kingdom Metazoa; phylum Chordata; class Mammalia; order Chiroptera; family Phyllostomidae; genus Phyllostomus; species Phyllostomus hastatus. The sequence goes on along the minus strand of NW_025333833.1, from coordinate 4,996,679 downwards.
CCAGAAGGACTCTGGACTGATAGATAAAGGGCACCGCCGAGGGTGCTGTGCTAACTCGGGGGGTTGAGTGAAGGTCCGCACTTTCGATGGTGAGTTTCCCTCCTGCTTTTCTCCTCATCTGTTCAAATGGCAACAACTAGGCTTCCTGAGGATTCCACTCAGCTCCATAAAAAAGACTTTAAAATATGGACACTTGGAGGGGGACTTCAGGTTCAAATCACCATGAGGTAAGGCCCAAATAGACTCCACCTAGGCCCACAGAGCTCCCAATTTTTCCATTAAAATTTAATCAGAAACCTGAGTATTACTAGCCAGGTACTGGAAGACTTCAAACAGACATCAGGCACCCTGGAAGCCACCCAATGCAAATCATTACGAATATTCTCTGAGTGATAAAAGAAAACAATTTATATAAGAAACATGAAATAACGTTCCAGAAGAAAAAGGAAGAAACATGGAAGGTAGGTGGGGAGAGTTCTTGGAAATTAAAAATAGTAGCAGGAAAGAAAAATGCCATAGAAAGTTTGTGATATTAATTAAGAAAATAGGAAAATAGGAGAAAAGGGTTTATAATTAGGAGAATAGTAAAAGATGCTCAAAACCTGAGTAGCTTGAATTCCAGGGGAGGAGAAATGAGATAAAAGAAGGGAGAGTGTGATCAAATAAATAATTCAAGAAAGTTTCTCAGAAGAGAAAGATAGATGTTTTCAATTTGACCAGTCCTACCAAGTATTCAGCAAGTATTACAGAGGAAACCATCTAAATTAAAAGGCAGCGCCATGAAATTTTGAGCTCTGGCTATAAAAAGAATATTCTAAAAGTTTCCAAGGAGTGGAAAAGATTACATACAGTAATTAGTTATCAAAACAACATTGCATTTCTCAACAACAAAACTGGAAGCTAGAAGACAACAGAGCAGAAATGTCACTTTTTTTTGGATGATAATGGTTTGTGACCTAGAATGTACTACCCACTATAAACCAAATTTGTGAGGTGATACCAGCTATTTTAACAAGCGAGCCCCAGCCTCAGTGGCTTAACACGACAACAGAGAAGTTGATTTCTTGGTCATGGGCCAGAACAGCAGGACGAGTGCTCCTGTGTCGTGGCTGGATGGCCTCCTGTGTGCTGATTCAGACCCAGCCTCCTAAAACTGGACAGTTTTCCCTCCTCTTGGAACCTGCCGTCCACAGGCTGGGAGGCGGAGAGAGCAGAGGAGGCAGGCACGCTGATGCAGCCCGCTGATGCAGACGACTCGCACCACCTTCCTCCACAGGCCGCTGGTGAGAAGCCGGCCTCTGCCCCCTGCAAGGCGCCGGGAATCAAGGCGAGCACCTGGGTAGCCAACAACTTCCCACCAACACCTCTGCAGAGGCAAGGAAGAGCACGGCCGGCACGGCGCTGCCTGTGGCCAGCCAGCTGGGTTTCTGCCCCGCCAGCCCAGGCACCAGCTGGATGTGGAGGCATGAAAGTCCTCTTAGGCATGTGAGGTCTCAGATGACTTTTCCTCCACGGACCCTGTGCCAGGAAGCTCCTTGCAGAGGGGCCCCGGCAGAAGGAGGAAATGAAGCTGTCCACGGTGAGCGGGGCTGCAGTGCAGAGGGCGAGGGGGGGGGGCGGGGGGGGGAGGAAATCCCCAGGGCGCGGGGAAGGGGGATCCCGGGGTGGCAGGTGTGGAGCGGGCCTAGAGAACAAGCCGTCCGGGGCGGAGCAGGCCTGCACAGGGCTCTGAGAAAGAGATTTCCAAGAAGATAAAACTCACAGAACATTCTCTGATTTGAAGCTATTGGGAGGATTTACACTTAGGATGGAGAACCTTAGAAGACTAAAACATAGCAAAGACAGACAATTCCTAATGCAAGAGGGAAACACCAGAAAACAAAAAGTTGTTTGTTTTTCAGGAAAGGAGATGTGTTTAATTGTGGTGTCCCAGATGGGTGTGGCAGAATAAAAAATGTATCAGAGCTTTGTCCCTGGGTCCTGGCTCAGAGCTCTCTTGGAATCTCCTTACAGATAGGTGTGTCCTTTGTTATTCATAACAATCTCCTTTCAAAGGTACCTGAGTTTATGCTAACGAGGTAAGGACTGGCAGGCCCCTAGGTGGGTGGCATCAAGAGGGGAGCTGCTGGTACCCGAAGATCCAAGCATGTGATTGTGTGGTTGAAATTACAGCCCCACCCCCTTCCCAACCTCCAGGGAAAGGACATTGAGTCTAATTGACAATGGCTGGTGATTTTAATCATTTATGCCTCAGTAATGAAATTTCCATGAAAACCCCAAAACAACAGGGTTCAGAGAGCTTCTGGGTTGATAAACCTCTCCAGGTGACAGACGGGAGGGCGGGGTCCCAGAGAGGCCACTGAAGCACTGAGGCCCCTCTTCCTGCGCATCTCTGCCTGTATCTCCCTGCCAGTCGGGGCTGTTTCAGAGTCGGAGCCTTGATAATAAGCCCATGAGGGTAAGCGGAGACCCCTCCAGAGTTCCAGGAGTACCCCAGTCAGTTCTCCCACCTGAGGAAGGGTTTGCGTGAACTCCTGGGTTTGCAGCCAGGTCAGGTAGGAGTAGAGGTAACCCAGGGACATGACCCTTGTGACCAATATCGAACGTGAGGACAGCGCTGTGGTACTGAGCCCTTCGACCTGTGCCCTTCGACCCCAACGCTAGGACTCTGCGTCAGTTCTGGCCGGCGTCTGGTAAGAGAAAGCACCCAGACGTGACATGGCTTTGAATGGTGCTTACACCCTTATAATAATATAAACTGAATATGGAGCTTACCAAAATTATAATACAATTATGTCAATATGATCATATATAAAAAAATAACCTAAAGAAAAAAATGTGTGCGTGTTGGGGTAGAGGCTCAGGAGAGGTGCATGAAGTCCTCACCTCCCTCAGTGCAAAGCCACTGCCCACGCCTGAGACGGAGACGGTGACGGCAGAGCCTGTACCAATGCTACCGAGAAATTCGCAGGTACAGGGGAAAGGAACGCCCTGGAAGGTGCAGGAGGCGGGTGGCAGAGCCCCTTCGGTTTATAAGAAGTCTTCTAGACTCCTTTTGTCTTTTTAAACAATGTATTTGTGCGACTTTGATTAATATGAACTCACATCTGTTTCTGACAACTCTCTAGACAGAAGCTCGGCCTAGAGAAAGCTGGGCAGGAGGGCAGGCCGAAGTCACGGAGGACGGCGGGCAGAGCTGCGTCCGACGCCCACAGCCCCGCGCAGGGAGGGGATCGCGCTGCAGGGGGCCGGTTCCGTGGGAAGGGAGGGGAAAGGACGATGCAAGGTGGTCACAAACCAAATCGGGAAGAAATAAAAGGAAGAGAGGAACACGCAGCCTCCGCAACGTCTTTAAGAGTGCATCCGTGGCATTTTTGGAGAGAGGAAACGGGGTGGGGGGAGAGCAAACGAAGCGGTAAGATGAGATAGGGGTTGGGTGCTCAGTGCTCGAGCCCAGAGGGAGACACTGAGACGGACCTACGTTTGCCGAGGAGCCGTGCCCAGCGACTGAAGCCACGGCGGACAGAAGGGGACAGGTCAGGGGAAGCCTGCAGAGCGGTAAGGAAGTCGACAGCGCAAGCCTGCAGAAGGGCCACCTTCAAAGGCGAAGAAAGAGGAGGCAAGCCCAGCGAGCATGCGCGGAGATGGGGCCGCCGCCCAGCGAGCATGCGCGGAGATGGGGCCGCCGGCCCCCAAGTCGGGGGCGTCTCCGCGTCGTCCGGGAGAAAGGAGGGTGTCCCAGGAGAGGCCCCGGCCGCGTCGGCGGGACGGGGAAGTGAGTAAAACAAGCACTAAGGAGTCCCCTGTATTTGGCAGAAGTGGTCGGAGAATAACAGGAAGTGAAGCGTAGAAAGTTCTGCTAAAGAAGTGGCCATAATGGAAAGGCGAGAGACGTGGCAGAGCCCACGCAGGAAGAAGGGTCCAAGGGGTGTTCGGATGTCCACGCATCGTGTATTTTTATTCCCTGATTACTAAAGTAAAACGCACTTTGCAAAGGGAATTTGTGACATCACTCAGCCACGAGAGCGGAGGATATCCTGTCGCTTTTGACGACGGGTGGACCTGGAGCACCCCGCGCTAAGTGACATGAGTCAGAGAAAAATGCCGTGTGATCCCACGATGTGCGGAATCTAAAGAAGGCAAACTTGCGGGGGGGAAAAAAGTAAAAGAATGGTTACCAGGGATGGGAATGGGGGGATAAGAGTGATGTTGTTTGAGGATATAAATTTGCAGCAAACAGTACATAAGCCCTAAAGACCTAATACACGGTGTAATGAATATAGACAACAACAGTATACTCTAATTATGTGATGTCATAAATATCACAAGGGCAATCCTGTGACAAACTACAATCGTATCAAGTAACACATTGTCTATCTTAAATTTATACAATGTTATATGTTAAATTCATTTTTTAAATAAATATTGGAAATAAATATAGGGATCATCTGTTGATGTATTATCAATATAGTTTTCACTTCCGCCCCTTTTGAACCCTGTCTTTTCCCTCATTTAAACTATAAGGCCACACATGCATTTTCTCGAGGGAAGGAAAGTAGTTTAGAAAGGGAGAGAAAATTATTTGGGGTTTCAAAACCAAAGATTTTTCATTTGTCAGAGCCTAATGTGTTGCGGAGCAAAGACATTTTACCTCACAGAACTTAATGCACCTACCTCGTACCACAGCCAAAGAGTTTGAAGCACAGGTAATATTTAAGAATCAATTTTCCTACAACAGATAAGCCTCCGGACTTGGAGGAAAGAAAGGAAAAAGTCAAGAATGCACTGTACTGATCTGTTCCAGAAACAGGGCGCTCCCCAGAGCCGTGTCCAGCCCAGAACCGAGGGAGCAGGACGGGAAGTCCGGGTGAGTCTGAGATCCCAGAGAAGGAGGACCCTGCGCCTGGTACTCGGTGTGCCACCTGGAGAAATGGCCAATGTTGTGGCGTTTCCGTGCCTAGCAGGGTGTGGGGACAGCGGAGGGGGCATGGCTACAGGCCCGTGTGGGATGTACACACCATCCCATTTCTCGTACCCTGGGTGGCACAGGATCCCCCTGGGTGGCACGGGAGCACCCCAAGAGGGCCATGGGCTCAGTAGAGAGAGAAAACTAGACTCAGAGACACCCTGAAGCACGACGGGAAAGAAGCACCATCAGCTATGAGGACAGACATGGCGGGGGCGGGGGGGGCGAGACAGGAAATGACACTCGGCCTTCAGCCAGGGGAGACGGGTGACGACAGAGAGCCCGTCGGTTCCCAGCGTCCACAGCCCCGGCTGCCGAGCGTCCCTGGGAGCCGGCCACGGCCACGGCCACGGGCGAGCCGTCAGTGCATTTCTGCCTCCCGGCACGACCAAGGGCTCGAACTCGAACGATGCTCAGTGAGAAAAAACTAAAGAAATTTGGGGGCTTTTTCTGGCCTCTATTTATGGGCTGAGATTTGTGCCCATGACACATACAAAAATGTGAAGACAAAAGTTTAACCTCCTCATAATACCAGCACTGAGTTATAACTGCCGTTTTCATTTTGGTGCATTTTTTTTACGGTCTTTTTCTTCTTTTTTGTTGAATCGATTGGGGTGATTGGGGTGACATTAGTTAATAAAATTACATAGGTCTCGGGTATACAATTCTATAATACATTATCTATATATTGTATTGTGTGTTCACCACCCCAAGTCAAGTTTACAAATCTATTTGTAAATGTAGGCATTTGAAATGTGGAATTAAATTTGCTATATAGTGGTGTATACCACTTTTAGAAACTTTTAAATATAAAATTATGTTAACTTTGACATATTATTCTAGAATATGATTTTTAAGAGTGTCACAGATTTTATTCCATGGTAAATATGGATTTCTGGGGGGGTTCACTTTATGATTTTCTTAGTGTAGGAGATGAAGCAAGGAGAATACGTGTTAAGTTCAGTGCTAAGACAACAATAGTAGTAACTTTGCCTATTAAACTGCTGGAGTTTTATTGTCTATGCTGTTAAATAATATAAAGTGGCTGAATGAATAATCATTAGACCCTTCATCTCAATAAGTAATAAAACCAAGATGAAAACAAGAGAAAAAGCATCTGTTATTTTCATGTGACAATGTCCTGTCCTTTGACGGTAGAAATGGGGTGGGGGAGAAGGGATACTTGGAGAGTAAGCACCAAGCTCTGGTCACGAGGTTGGGCTGCAGAGGCACAGAACCTTCTTGTTCTGACACTGCCTTCGGACACAAAGGAATGCTTTGATATCATCAGGAACCTGGACTTTTTTTTTCTTTTAATGGTGACTATCCATAGTGCAGGGAAGGCCACTCATATCATGTGTGCTATCAGCCACATCCATCCCAAAAGTTAATGACCCAGAAACCAAGAGAACTTCCTGCTCTAGAACCAAACAATGAGTGTTAAGGATGATGGGCTTTGGGTACCATTGCTTCTTCCCTTGTTTTACGGCACCCAATACATAGCATGCATCCCTTTTTTAGGAATCTATGTTCCTATGTTCAATCTGAGATTGGCTCATGCAGATGGAAAGAGTGGATATTTGTTCATCTGTCCTCCTATTTCTCTTAAAGAATGTCCTCGCTTTCCTCTGGAGAAAGCATCCCTCCCCATTCCTAGCTGTGCTATTTGGACAGAACTCATCCCAGCCCACCTCTAGAAGTCAACCCTAACTGGCTTAAGCCAATCAGCATATGCTTTTCTTAAGCCAAGGAAGCGAGTGATTCAGAACTTACGAAATAGCTACCAAAAGAGGTTCCCCTTTGTCCCCTGACTGTGCATTGGGAAGATGAGAGAGTTATACCACTATGCTGAGTGGGGAACCACTATGAGGTCTGAGAATAAAGCTGACACCACAGAAGACAGAACAAAAAACAGAGTCTCTAGGGACATACTTTGAGCCCCTGTATCAGGCCTCAGAAGAAACCAACCCCAGTTTTGATGTTTTCAATTACATGAACAAATAAATCCCTTAATTTTTTTAGGAAGCTTGAGCTGCATTTTCTGTCTAAAATAATAAATAATTCCCAGCATCAATGATTCAAGAAGAATTTGGATGAACCATTTCCATCTGGCTTTTCTTTCCTCTAGCCAACTGAGAACCCCCTTAACACAGCTTACTATCATTCATTGAACAGATTACACATTGCAGATGACGAGATACTGTGTACAGAGAACCTGAAAGAGTCTACCACGAAACTCCTAGAACTGATAAAGAAATTCAGTAAAGTAGCAGGATACAAAACAAATATCCAGAAATCAGTTGCATTTTTATACATCAATAATGAACTATCAGAAAGAGAAACTAAGGAAACAATCCCATTTGCAGTTGATAAAAAAAAAAAAACAGGAATTATTTTAACCAAGAATGTAAAAGACCTACACTCAGAAATTATAGGACAATGAAGAAAGAAATCAAAGAAAATACAAATATAACGTGTTTACAGATAGGAAGAATTAACATCCTTAAATTGTCCCTACTACCCAGAACAATCTACAGATTCAACAATGTTTATCAAGATACCAATGGCATATTTCACAGCAATAGAACAAATATTCCAAAAATGTATATGGAACCAAAAAAGACCCCAAATAAACATAGCAATCTTGAGAAAGAAGAACAAAGCTGAAGGAATCATACTACCTGATAATAAATTACTTTACTACAAAGCCATAGTAATCAAAACAGTATAGTACTGGCATAAAAACAGACATACAGATGAATGGAACAGAAATAGAGAGCCCAGAAATAAATGCATGCCTTTATAGTCAATTAATATTTGACAAAAGAGGCAATAACGTACAATGGGGTAAAGATAGTCTCTTCAACAAATGGTGTTGGGAAAATTCAACAGATGCAAGAAAATGAAACTAGACCACCAATTTACACCATACACAAGAATAAACTCAAAATGGATCAAAAACTTAAATATAAGACTCAAAAAAAAAAACCTAGGAGAAATCATAGGCAGTAAAATCGCAGGCATTTCTCATAGCAATATTTTTTCCCTAGGACAAGGGAAACAAAAGAAAAAATAAAGAAATGGGACTACATCATTTGCACAGCAAAGGAAACCATCAACAAAATGAAAAGACAACCCACTATATGGGAGAATATATTTGACAAGGATACATCTGATAAGGGTTTAACAACCAAAATTTATAAAGAACTTACACAACTCAACACCAAAAAAACCCCAAACAATCCCATTTTAAAAATGGGCAAAGGACCTAAATAGACATTTCTCCAAAAGGACATACAGATGGCCAAAGACATATGAAAAGATGCTCAACATCACTGATATCAGAGAAATACAAATTAAAACCACAACGAGGTATCATCTCACACTGGTCAGAATGGCTACCATCAATAAATCAACAAACAACAAGTGTTGGCGAGGATGTGGAGAAAGTGGAACCCTGGTGCACTGTTGGTGGGAATGCGGACTGGGGCAGCCACTGTGGAAAGCAGTACGGAGTTTCCTCAAAAAAATTAAAAATGAAACTGCCTTGTGACCCAGTGATTCCACTTCTGGGAATTTATCCAAAGAAACCTAAAACACTAATTCAAAGAATATATGCACCCCTGTATTCATGGCAGCATTATTTACAATAGCCACGATTTGTGAGCAGCCCAAGTAGATGAGTAGATAAAATAGCATCGGTACATTTACACAGTGAAACACTACTCAGCAAAAAAAAAAAAAAAAAGAGTGAAAGTGAAATCTCGCCCTTTGTGACAGCACGGATGGACCTGGCAAGCATTACACTAAGTGAAATACGCCAATCAGAGAAAGGTAAGTGTGGTATGATTTCACTTGTATGTGGAATATAATGAAAATAAATTAGCAAACAAAATAGACTCATAGATACAGAGAACAGAAGGACAGCTGTCAGAGCAGAGGGGGTTTGGGGGCTGGGTAAAAAGGTAAAGGGATTTGCTAAAAATCCTCGTAGACACAGACAACAGTGTGGTGAGTGCAAGGGGAAAGGGGGTGGGGAGGTAGGAGAGGGTAACTGGGGGATTAATGGTGACGGAAGACTTGACTTGGGGTGCTGAACACACAGTACAGTATACAGATGATACAGAATTATACACCTGACACCTATATAATTTTATTAACCAGTATCACCCCAATAAGTTCAATTTAAAAAAATCACACATTGGCATGTAGGCTTTGGGAAGAGACACAATTTTATTCAATAGTAAAATTCTAATTCTCCCCCTTGCCCCCCTTCCCCACTAAGTTATATTTCTAAGGAGAGAAAAGTTGGGGGCTGAAAGAATAAATAGTTGAAGAATAGCAACACATTGTCAAATTGCCTTCCAGAGAGGTGACACCCGTGGCCATTTCTAAGAAGGCCTGATTTAAAGCAGTGAGAGTTGATTCTAGTTGTCATTACATGGTAGAAGTACTGGAGAGATCTGAACGTGTTTGTAGGCTTTAACGATTTAACGGATAGAGAAGGGGAGGTTGACAATACAAGATGTGGAGGAAGTGACTGATGAATAAAGTCCCCTAGTCCTGGAGGAGACAGGAGGGGGAATTTAACATTTAGGCAGCAAAATTATCATTAAGCAAATTTCTAGATAAAAACATCCAACTCAGAGTAGTAGGAATGGAGTTGAAGATGTAGAGAGATATAATGAAGTTTCAAGGTGAAGGGATCGTGAAAATTGAACAAATATCCTATTATCACTTTCCTACAGGCAAGGCCACCCGCTGTGAGAAGGCAGAGTGAAGGTTAAGAGGCTTCCGTGGAAAAGGTATAAAATGAATTCCTTTGGAGCAGTACGAGAAGGAGGGGATCATGTCTGTAGAAAAGGGTTGCTCAGCAATGTTCAGCTCAGTTTGAAGATCATACTGTTGGGATTTTTTTTTTTCCTCTAGCTGAATGCAAAAGCCCAGAGAAAAGCCCAGAAAAGGCAGAGGCTTGGGCAGAGCCAAGTTCAAGGCATCGTAAGAAAGGGTGGGAAAGGACAGGGCAGTCCGGATGATGAGGTTTCCAACAAGAGAGCAGCTGAAGTGATGCATCCTGGGGTGGAGACCAAATAGAGAAGAAAGCAGAAGCGGAGAACAGGAATTCTTGAGGGGCTGAATGCTGGGCTCTCTTTAAAGTGCGTGGACATGAAGGCAAAGGGGAAGCCATGAAGAACAAACAGAAAGAAAATCCCGAGGTCCATCAAAATTCAAGGAGCAGCCAGAGGCAGGTCCACGAGACAGAGAGAGAGAGAGAGAGGAGAAACAAAGTCACAGAGAACTGGGGAGACACGGAGTCGCGGGAACCAAAGGAAGGGAGGATCTCAAGAAGAGAATGGCCGACAGTACTCAACTCAAAACAGAGCCCTGGATCTGGCGATTTGGGTGTGAGAATGGAGAGAACAGCAATTTCAGAAGAACGGGAGAGTCGAAGTCAGATGACTGAGGGTTAGGGGAGAGAAACGATGAGCAGAAACTGCTGGTTCCAGAAGTTTCCTGGAGAAAAAAGCACTTCGGGCTTTCTCCAGCGGCTTGCTGTGGGTTGGAAGGCAGAAAGTGTTGCGGTAGGGTTTTCTAGGGAGAGGCGGACGCTGGGAGGCGCGTCCGCTGGAGAAGAGGAAGAGACCGGGGACACCGCAGGCGGCCGTGGGGCCTGGTGAGTGAGCCAGGTCTCAGCAGAAACAGGAAGGGTGTCGTCACCAGCGGGAGCCCAGCCCTGGGGGCCACGCACCTTCTCCTGAGACCGGAGAGCAGGCTCCTGGGCAGGTGGAGGTGGAGGGAAAGGAGGAGGAAGGGGTCTGGACATTTTTCCTCCAAGCCCCCCAGAATACTAAATAAACACCGTGCTGAATCTCTGCGTGAAGAGTTTCCGAAATAGCTCTTTAAAATAATGGCCTGTTATTTATTAATATTCCTTTGAGAGCTGGCATTAATCACAAAAATCTTGTGTTAGAATAAAACAAACTTATTTGTCTACTCTTGGGTAAATCGTTACATGATTATTTTGATGTCTCCTCTTATACCATGTAAACATGAATATTTTATTATAACTTACTTGTCAAACTATCAAAATATGTAAATAAATTATTGAGAATATATCTCATTCAGTCATACCGAGCAATTACCATTCGTTTCCCAGCTTTTTATGAAAAAGGATTTTTAAGACGTATATATTTTGTGTCCCAACTATGCCACTTTGTGAAAAAAAGAAAAAAAATAGCATACATATTGATTTCTCATACCTGAAAGTATACCAAAATGAAGATTTCATAATGATATTTCTATCATCAAACTATCTTAAGATCGGAACTGATGTTTTATATTTGTAGCTGGGAGAAAAACGTCATGGAAAGACTGAAAATTTCGTAGCAACAGCATTTGACCTTCTAAAGCCAAGCCCGCAGGCCGCCCCATAAATTTTTAAGTCTCGCAGGGCAGTGGGCGGACCGTAGTTCCTGCTGCAATTGCTCAACCGCGCTGTTACAAGCAGCCGGAAACAACACCGAATCCAGCGGCAGGTCTGTGTGCCAAAACACCTGTATTTACCAAGCAGGCACCGAGCCAGACCGACCCCTATTCCAAAGGTGAACATTTCCCACAATCCCCTCCCCTTTTTATGCAGATACAGCCTTAGATCCAGACCACGGGGAGATTGGTGGAGAGGCTCAGACCTGCCTCACCCAGGTTTTATGTGACAGTGCACTGACCAGATGCGGATTCCGCCGGCACGACGCCTGTGATGCCGGGACCCTTCCGTGAGAATTTCTCCAGGAAACTTGTAACACAAACTTCATTATAGTACCAAGAGCTGTATCTCTGACGGCAAACTTGTGTTTCCGTGTTTTAGTATTAACAGGACGTCAGATTGTCTGCTTTTCGTAAATCCAGTTTATTAAAAGTTACATTAGATTTTCTGAAGTTTTCCTTGGGTTTGCATTTCATAAAGTACATTTTCCCATATTTGGTTATGGGTATGCTGTGTATACCCTCATTTTGACACTAACATAAAGTTGAATGATTAGTAATTCCAAAATTAAAATGGCCAAAAGCCACAGAAATGGCTTTATCATTAATGGGGCAACCCATCGGGCTCTTGTAATGGCCAGGACTGTTTCTGGGGCACATGGTGCTTGGGGCACAATGCCCAGAGAAGCACTGCGTGGCAGGCGGCAGTGGACAGAAGGAGGGGGAATGCTGTTCTTTGAAAGCTATGAGCATTCGGACTGGCTTTCTTACGAGGAGTGCAGAATCATATGGGGTGGGGGGTAAGAGAGCTTTTTCATTTGGAGAAACGTTTTAATAAGCCTTTACTTCTGTAAAAATAGACCTCGTGTTTAGTCTGGAAGAGAAAATGGCTCCGAGGACAGCTGCATTTCTGTTCAGCACACCGAACTGCGGCATTCTCTCCCGGAGGAGGGACTCTGGAAAAGGACGCTGAAAGACAGCCTGGGAAGGGAGGGGGTGGGCAGGCTGAGAGACGCTGTGCTTTGGGGTCACCATAGGCTGCAATGAGAACAGGGGCCAGCGAGAAATTCGCCAAGCGGCGGTTTGCCGAGGAACGTTAAGCAAAGAAAACAGGTAACACTGAGTGATGCCTTACTCCTGCATGAGGCTGCAAGCCCACTGTGATACTCCCAAACATACACTAGAGGTCAACTAAACACGGCAGAACTTTGGGCGGTGAAGGCGATGGGCCCATGCCCATCCGTGGAACGAAGTGGTGGCGAGGGAGAGGAGCCAGCAGAAGTGGGATGGGAGAGGACCCCAGAATGGGGCACGGGGCGGGGGGGGGGGGGGGGGGGCAGGCATACGGACCTCCTCGAGGAGATGTCCAGGACAACCAGTTCCCCGGCCACAGCTTCTCAGGCTCCTCCTCATTTTCTAAACTCTGAACCAGAGACTTCTAACTAGTGCACCTCAAGAATTTTTAGAACGTGCAATACCTGATTATGGAGTCAGGGACACTGACCTCTTTTCCCTTAGCTCGTCAAATAAAAAAATGACAACAGCCAGCACAACAACAACCATCCAGTAGCCATGAGTCAAAATTATACCTGTTTGTTTTTATTGGATCGACAAAAAAACGTAGTATACTTTTTGGTGTGCCCCAGAATTTCAGGAATTGGTTTATGGGTGCCAGGAGGTGAAGAAGGTTGCAAGCTGGTCCTCTGAACCTCAGCTGGGCGCCAGGACTCAGCCTCCGACTTCCTCCCTCCTCTGGTCATACTCCTTTTCTGGGTCAGGGCCTTTCGAAATGTGGGTTGCGACCCATTCGTGGCTTGTGAAGTCAATTTAGAGGATCGTGATGAGCATTTTTCATGAGATAACACATACAGATCACTGAAAGGGGCAGCATACCATGTATGTGGTACAGATAGGCTTTGCATTATGGAACTTTGGATTCTGTGTGTGCGTGTGCGTTCACCACGCTGCAACGTGACACGAGTTTCTTTCCACTGCCTGTGGTCCAAAGAGTTGGAAAAGCACTGCCTTGGGTGATGTCATCCAGTGTCGTGGTTTTACTGCCACTGCTGTACTCGTGAATCATGCGGACGAGTTTACATTGGAAATGGAACTTGAGAGCTGAACTGCCGACTCACCGGTCCAGTCACTTACGGGATATCTCTGCTTGAATGTCTGTCAGGTGTTGCAGACTATTCTGACCAAAATCTGAAAACCTGCTACCCGAGTCTGCAGCAGCTCAGAATTCGGCAGTTTTGTCTTTCTGGTTCCTGCACGTCCCTTGCTCTCGCATACCCCACATTCAGTGCGCCATCAGATTCTGTCAGCTCAAACGTGTACGTGGGTCCAGAACCTTACCACTTCTCACCACCCCCTCCCCCGCACCGTGGCCTCCACCCTAACCCAGCTGTTCCCCGGTATCTTGCCCAGGTTATTTTAATCACCTCCTTCTTCTTTCCCTGAACTTTCAAGTCTATTCTCAAAAGAGCAACTGAAGTACCTCTGTCCAAAAATAAGTCAGAGCATCATCCCCTTTCTCTAATTTAGAGCCCAAGGGTTTCCCGAGTAAAGTCCAAAGTCCCTACAATGAGTGCACCGCCCTACGCGACCCTGGGCGCCCAGCCACTCCTCTCCACCACATGGAGTATCCCTCGCCTGCCGCTGCTCCCCCTCCCACACCGTCTTCTCGCAGGCCTTGAGCTCACCAGGTGTGCTCTGGCCGCAGGGCCTTGGCTCACGCTATTCCACCTCCTGCAAAGGTTCTTACACCGGATACCTTCATGGTTGATTCTGCGACTGTATTCGGGCCCCGATTTAAAGGGGCCCCTCCCCAGGCAGACCCTCCCTCTACTCACTGTCCGTGTCTTCCTAACTTCACTTTCCTCCACAATTTATAACATATAACTATGCACATCGAAAGGCATAGTTTTTAAGACATTGACTCACAAAAAGAGTGAATGATATTGAAATCAGACATGCTGTGTGCATAGTTTGGCTGATTAGAAAAGAGAAAATAGTCCTGGCTGGCGTAGCTCAGTGGATTGAGTGCAGGCTGCGAACCGAACTATCTCAGGTTCGATTCCCAGTCAGCCCACATACCTGGGTTGCAGGCCATGGCCCCCAGCAACCTCACATTGATGTTTCTCTCTCTCTCTCTATTTCTCCCTCCCTTCCCTCTCTAAAAAAAAATAATAAATAAATAAAATCTTTTAAAAAAGAAAATAAGTACATGAATGAGGACAAAAGTGAGAGCAATAAGAACTCTAAGTCTGACAAAAATGGTTAAAACTTAAAGTGAGAAAAATTATTAAAGTTTGAAAAATAAAGAAAGAAAATCCTGAACCTGCAAACAAAATAAGCATCACAACAAAATTAAGAATTAAACTTGAAAGACAGTACCAAAAAAATACCATTTTCTTACAAAAGATACTATTAATAAGCTGATTTTAAAAATAAAAATGCGTATCTTATAAATAAAAATAGGCCAAACTGAATGCAGTAAACTTAAAATGCAAAAGGAAAAGCTATAAAATATTTAGATTAAAAATATTGCATTGCAGTAAAAGATTTAAAGGTGATAAAGAAATAAGCTTACAAATTAACCAAAATTGAAGACTAAGGAATTACATAAGAAAAACAGATTAGAGAAAAATTAGGAAGTGAACAAGAATACAAAGGTTAAATTTTAGGAATCTAGGTGAAGGGGGAAGAGGGAGGCGGCTGGAACGGTCAGGAATGAGGGTCCCGGAACAGTCCCTGGGGGTCCTCTGCTGCTCAAGCAATGAGGTGGGGGTGGGGAGGGGGAGGGCGGGGGCTGGGTTCTCCCTCTGGCTTGTCTCCTCTCTCCGACTGATAACTCACAGCAGCCCCAAAGGAAGGCTCTGGAAACCTCGATGCCATTCAACTTGCAGGCACCTACGGAGTAAGATCTACAGCTCAACAGCTGGACATTCCAGACCCTCTAGAATCAGTCCGGATAAAGAATTGTCTTCCTGATTCTACTCCAGTCGGCTCCTCCAGGTCTTCCCCTCCTCCCTGCGAGGCCTCCATCTCCCATCACGCCCCCACGGCCAGGCCCTCCCTGCTCACGTCACCTGTCACCTCACCGGCCTGGCACAGACCCCTCGATCTTCTCGGCAACTCCCCATGAACTTCACCAGCTGCCTGCGGTAACCAGGTGTCCCTCGGCAGTTCACCGGGCCACAGCAGGCGGGCTGCCGTGACTGAAGCACCGCCCTCCTGCTCAGGGGCAGCTTTGGCATCAGGGCTACGTTCACCACCTCCACGGCCCTCCTTCCTGAGCACTCCACGCTCTGTGGTTCCACTGTCTCCCCAAGTCCTGCAGCGTCAGCATCACTGGGAACGCGTGAGCAATGCAGAGTCTCAGGCCTTGCTCAGACAGACCGAGTCAGACAGTCTGCACGGGGCTGAAGAGGGACTGGTTTGCATCGCCTTTACCATGCCACGTCCACTCAAATATTGCTGGAATGTGGGCTCTGGAGCCAGACAATCTAGGTCTAAACCCCAGCTCTACGCCTTTATGACTTCATACAGGCTCCTTGACCTCTCTGTGCCTCGGTTTCCTCACACGCCCAAGGCACAGAGCAGCCTGAAGCTCCCCGCCTTCTGTCTCTCCCCGCACCCCACCCCCGACCCCGCACGGAGCCCGCAGAGTTCGAGTTCTCAAGGGCACGTCCGTTTCTACACCTCCGGCTCTCTTGCACATTCACAGAACAGTCAACTCCTAATCTTGGCATTCGGGGCCCTTCGTGACTACCCAGAACAGGCCCTCCCGCTCTCCCCTCGCTGCTCACACACCAGCAGGAACAAGCCTGTTGCGGTTGGTTCTAGCTGCCCGGGGCGCCACGCAACGACGTGCTGGCACTGTTCAGGTGCGCGGCTCCTTCGGAAGCCTTTCCCTGCCCGCCTGAACACAGCCGCAGCCCCTTCCAGACCCACCTTTCGGCTCCCCAACATCCCTGCTGGCCCCCCGCCCCCGCTTCCCTCCCTACATGGTCAGCTCTCTCTCGGAAGTCTCATTCTCCCTGACGCGCAAGCCAGTCATAAAGCTGCAGCGCTTTAAGAGGGAGGGGTATTCACAGGGACCCTTCCGAGGAGTACAGCACCTGACACATAGACAGACACGCTCACTGCACTCTTCCCGAGCGAGCAGGGGACCAGTGGAGAGCGCGGTGCCAGCCCCTTGCCTGGACCCCGCACTGGGCTGTGCAGGAGTGTCCGACCCACCGCGGCCTGCAGGCCGCCTGCGGCCCAGGGTGGCTATGAATGCGGCCCAACACAAAATCATAAATTTACTTAAACTCTTTTTTTTTTTGCTCATCAGTTTTTGTTAGTGTCTGTGTATTTAAAGTGTGGCCCAGGACAACTGTTCTTCTTCCAGTGTGGCCCAGAGACAGACACCACAAGGCTGGGCACCCCTGCAAGTCGGAGGGGGCAGGGACATGTCGAGCACGTTTTCTCCCGGGATCTCCAGTTCCGCCTCCGTGCCCACTGCGCGCCCACAGTTATGGATACATGAACGCTTAGACAGCCAACGAGTGACACCAAAATGGAACAGCTTCCTCGTGTAGAGGGAGGAAATAGATACGGAAGAGCGACATTATTTATTGTGACATCAAGTACTGTCTGTAATTGATCTCACTGAACCTCGTCACGTGCGAATGTTGAAATTCGCCATCCATCTTTGCAAGAGGATAAGGCGGGCACTCAACACAGCTGAAGTAGTTCACCAAAGGTCCAGCGCTAGGGGTAGAGGTCACATTTGAACTGAGGTTGTTCTGACGTCAAAAATTCCACTCAATGGTTGGGGATTTATTTCTCTTCCCAGGAAGCACGTTACTTTAATAACAGAAGGGATGCCACCAACAAGTGGACACCCAGGGGAAAGCTGAGAGAGATGATGGAAAGAAGCTGGCCCGTGAGAGGTTGGGGGGGGGAGGGGCAGCACGGGGTAAGGGAGACAAGACAGGAAATGTGGAGGGTCAAAGGTGCTCCTGAGAGACAAGGACCAAGATGAATATGAATGATCCAAATGAATAATAAAAAATTAAAGGGATGAAGCCCAGGAAGATAGGCAATGACAAAAACAGAGAGAGAAAAGGGGGGGGGGGGGTGAGGGGAGGAAAGGAAAGGAAAAGAAAAGAAAAGAAAAGAAAAGAAAAGAGAAAAGGAAACAAAAAGAAAAGAAAAGAAAAAAGGAAAAAGAAAAAAAAGAAAAACGAGTTCAAGGAGCCTATTAGCAGCGGCAGGAAATGCTAACCAGCTTTGGAAACAATTCGAACATGATTAAAGGCTAACCCGCAGCCTGTTCTGCAGCTTCAGCACCTCTGCTTCGAAGCGAGTTACAGTAACGTAAGTGGGGCAAAGAGCAGCTCTGTGTGGGAGGCAGACCACGTCAGTTCCAGGCTGGGGGGATTGCCCCGGGGACAGCAGGGACCTGTCCAAGGTTTCAGAGTTTCATCCCAGCTGCAGAACACAGTGCCCGAACGGCAAACACACCCGGAGGCACTCTGCTGCCCTGGGGAGGGGGGGGTGCGCTGGAGGAACGGACCCTACGCTGCTGCGGAGCAGTCTGCACGGAGAAAACACGGAAGGTGACGGACAGGCCGCAGCTCTGTGCTCCTAGGGCTTCAAGCACGACGCAGGCAGAGCTTTGAAGGGTGGGAAGGGCACAGATGAGTGGAGAGGGAGGAAGAGGGTATTTTAGGAGGGGAAACACCCTGAGCAAAGACTCCGGGGCGGGAATTGGCGTGCGAGCGAGTGTGTGGGCACGCATGCATTCCTGCAAGGGGAGGGCCCGCGCACGGCGCTCACTTTTGTATTGGGAAGTAAAAAGAGTCAGGTTTCAGGCAGGTTGTTTTTTTTTTCTTTTTGATCTCCAGCTGAATTTGGACTGAAGTTCTGCGTGGAGTCGATCTTTCAGATCACAGCACCGTGTTAAGATGAGATGGAACCTTCCAGAACCTCCATGCCAACCCCCCATAAAGTGAGACCACTGAGTTCATGTGACTTGATCAAGGACATACGAAACGAGTACAATAATGTTGAATGCTGATCGTATTGAAAAGTAAAAAATATTTTAATTAAAATTATGATTCAGAAAGAAGGAAAGGAGAATGCTGCTTTTCATTAGGATTTTTCTGAGAAGTACAAGGCCTCCCTCCATCCCTCCCTTCCTGTCTGTCTGCCTGCCTTCCTTGCTCCTTCCTCCTCTTTCCATCACTACTCAGCAAATGCCGGCTGTGCCCCAGGCACAGAGTAAATAAATGAATGGCACTGAGAGAGCCCTGGCCTCAGGGACCTTATATTCTGCCCAGAGGTGAAGGGGAGGGGAGTGGGGGCGGGGAGGGAGGGGGGAGGGGCAAAGCCACCTTGGTCTGGTTCTAGATTTCTTTTCTACTTCCAGAGTATATTTCTAACTTTGCATAAAAAACAGCTAAACTTAGCAAGAATTAAAATGACGTAAGTTTGTAGATTAGTAAACACAGTAACAAAACATAGGAGAAAGATTCGGCCTGTGTACTCACTGAAGAAATGCAATTTAAAATAACGATGAAGCACTATTGCATATTTTCTGAGTTAATTTAAAAAGTACATTTCTGTGACATAAAACAAATGAATTCGTTTCATCGCTTTGGAGAGCCCTCTGACTACATGGAATAAGAGCTGCGGGATCTGTCATACCCGGTGATTTAGCACATCAGTGAACGAATGACGAAAAGGTGACAGGTATACATACAACTGAATATCCGTCACCTTGGACAAGGGAGGGAATCCTCCACGTGCGATGGCATGGACAAACCCGGAGGGCGTTGTGCCCAGTGAAATACGCCAGTCACAGAAGGACGCATACCGCACGGACCCATGCTTCCACGAAGCATCTGAAACAGTCCGACTCACAGGCACACAGAACGAGGTGGCGGCTGCCCACGCTGGGGGAGGGGGGCCGCGGAGCTCGCTGTCCGGTGGGGAGAGAGTTTCAGTCATGAAGCAGGTGAACGGGGTCTAGAGACCTGCCACTCAGCGCGGCGACAACACCGGGCTGTGCGCGCGCTTAAAATGGGAGAGGACAGATCTCGCGGTTGGTGTTCCAACCACAGGCGGAAAACGCAGAGACATGTCCTTAACACAGAGGAACCACACAGCTGAGAACACTCGCATGCTGCATAGCCCTCCTTTTCTCTGACAGTGTGTCTCCACGTAAAAAATACTACAAATTGGTGTTTCGGATTCTTCAATGGATATGGAACTATTATCCGATCTCTTCTAAAGAACCCTCTGGAAAACAAAATGCCAGATTTGGCTTCAAGAGCTCAAGGCGCACGCTGTGTTAATAGCCGTGGAGAAATCACATCATCTTCTTGAGCCTCTTCTTCGTCTGTAACAAGGGATCACACTCGTTTTCTTACCAAATTTGAGTGTCTGATTCAAGACGTAAAAAAAATGCTTTTGTGATACCACACACACGGGCTATGTGATGGCTCCCCTGGTTCCAGCAGAGCAGTCTCATCAGCTGTCCTGGGCTGGAGCCCCCCTTACAGGAGGGAAAGTCCCCTGATCTCATCTTTGTGACAGGTATGCTCCATCCAACATAAGGTGTCTGTCTCAGCGTGACTGCTAGTGGGTTATCTCAGCACAGCAGGCGAGTGGTAGGAACAGGGATAATGTGTTTATGCCAGTGCCAGAGAAGGAGGGTAACATCGTTTACTATGAGTCTATATATCCCGGGGATTTTAAGATGCCAAAGCAGCCCATTCACAAACAGCAAACATCACCCTCCAGCAGCGACTGTCACAAGACGCCATAGACCGAGTGGGTAGCTGGAACTACAGACTTCTACTTCCCACATTTCTGGATGCTGGGAAGTCCCAGACCGAGGCACCAGCGGACTCCGTTCTTGGTGAGGCCCTCTCCGAGGCTGGCGGAGAGCCGCCTTCTTGCTGTGCGCTCACGTGGCCTTTCCTCAGTACATGTGCACGGAGAGAGAATGTCACTTCTTCTTCTTCTTCTTATAAGGGCACGGATTGCATCTCGAGGGTCCCACCCTGGTGACCTAACCTAAACCTAATTAGCTCCCCAAAACCCATTTCCGTTGGGCCTTAGAACTTGCAACATAGGAGTTTTGGAGGAGCACAAACACACACACACACACACACACACACACACACACACATTCAGCCCGTAACAGTGTCTTGTCCACTGGCACCAAGGGCCAACACTCATTCTCCCGGGGTCTGTGTGCTATACAGATTCTCTCTGCTTCTGGCTCTCCCTGTCTCCCTCCGGGGGCACAACACTGGAGGAGCAATGTAATCCTCACAGAAAAACAACATCGAACTTTCATTTTCCAAGCTAGTCACCACAACAAACACACACTCTGTGCTGGGGCTTTGAAGAGCTCTCTTCGTTTCCTCTGTTACTGGCTCTCAGTGGGTTTGGCTATGACACGCCTTCTGTCTCCCTCGCAGCCAGAAAGGTGAAGGCCACCCGGAGAGAGTAAGACTCACAAAGCCATGACTCATTTTGGCGCCTTCTGGGTTTTGATCAAATGCCAACTGATGGCAAAAGATAAATAAATGAGTCCTCAATACTGGGGTATATGGAAACCAGTAACATCATGGGTGATTATTCAAGTTTCATTATTAATTTTTTTTCTTCCTAAAATTGTAAATAAATGTAGTGCAACAGGCAGAGGATGTAACCTGGCACTGTCCTGGGAAGGAAGCCGCGCTCTGCAGCTGCAGGTGTGACTGACACGCAAGGAAGAGGTGAGGCAGAGACCGTTCGCCGCCGGTCCTTAGGGTCTCAGCTCACCACGGCAAATGTGCGTTATCTGTGCAGCAGACTAGACAATGAGTTTCTCTTTCATAATGCCATTCGTTTTCTTTCTGTCAAAGCAGCACAAAGGGGCAGTGCTTCCTAAAATGGCCCAGCTCAGCCTCTGACACAAGGCAGCGAGGATGCAGAGTCGGAAGGAGCCTGGGAGAGTCCAACTCCCTCCCTTTTCTAAAAGAAGCAAACTACAGGTCAAAGGTATTGGGGTGGCCAAAAATGTCGGTCTGGTTTTTTTTTCCCCTTACAATGGCTCTAGAAGCATTTGGTTGTCTTTGACTTTGTTGGAAACAATTTTGTTGGACTGTGTTGCAACAGCTGTCCCATCAGCATGCATTTTTTTAAAAACTTATTCAAAACTGGTGAATTTTTGTGTGGCCATTTTAATACGGAAGATGGAAGAAAGTATGCAACATTTTCAGCATATTATGCTTTATTATTTCAAGATAGGAAAAATGCAACTGAAATGCAAAAAAAAAAAAAGATTTGTGCAGCGTATGGAGAAGGTGCTGTGACTGATCCAACGTGTCAAAAGTGGTTTGTGAGTTTCGTGCTGGAGATTTCTGGCTGGGTGACGCTCCGGGGTCGGGTAGACCAGCTGAAGTTGGTAACGATCAGCAGTTCAAGACATTAGTTGAGAACAACCAACGTTATGCCATGTGGGAGATGGCTGACATACTCCAAGTATCCAAATCAACAAAGTTACCGGTGAAAATGAAAAATGTGTCTTTTATTTTATGGAAGAAAACTGAATGAACGTGTTGGCCAACCCAGTGACTGACTGGCTCGGGGGGAGCCAATGAACGGCCACGCCCAAACGGGCGGGGGTGTCCGGGCCCTCACCGCAGGGCCCGCCCCAGGGCCCAAGGTCCCTCCGAAAGCTATGGCCTCAACGTTGACCTTCATTCCTCTGGATCGCGATGTTCTGAGAAAAGACAGAAGATGACACGGTGGCCCTCCTTTAGAAGACAGTGTCTAGAGCAGGGGAGTCAGACTCACTCTCACCGGGGGCCACATCAGCCTCCAGGTCGCCTTCAGAGGGCCGGATGTCACTTTAGGGCTGTGTGCATGTAACCGCTCCTTAATCAGGGGCAAGGAGCTCGGTGCTATCGCCAGGTAGAAACAAGGTGCCGGGCCGGATAAAACAAGGCGGAGGGCCGGATTCGGCCCGCGGGCCTTGTGTTTGCCACCTGTGGTCTAGAGTGTAGCAAGCACTTCTAAATATCTGTGGGACTGAGCCCTGGCTGGTGTGGCTCAATGGATTGGATGCTGGCCTGCGAACCAAAGGGTCACTGGTTCAATTCTCAGCCAGGATACAGGTCTGGGCTGTAGGCCAGGTCCCCAGCTGGGGGCATGCAAGAGGCAACTGATTGATGCTTCTCTCACACATTAATGTTTCTCTCCCTCTCTTTCTCCTTCCCTCCCCCCTCTCTGAAAATAAATAAAATCTTCAAAATCTATATCTGTAGGATTGACATATCAAAAAGCACATCACAATGGAGAAAAAAAATCCTGACCTAGCAATGACAGCCAAGAAATAAAAGCCACAGGATAATAACAAAGAGACTTTCTCTAGGAGTTCCTTGATGTAATTCTTGCCTCCTCAGCCCTACTTTAAACTCCATGATCTGGGACATGCGCAACCTCTTCACTTGGCCCCCCTCACACTACAGGGCAGGAAAGGTTGTTTCAAAGGCCATTTTTTTAAAATCCTGAAATCAGAACATACAATAGTTAAAAAAATTTGTGCTGCTTCTTGGGGTAGTGAACTGTGTGCTAGATGGGGTTTTGTTGTTTTTTAAACAGCTTCATTGAAATATAATCCACATACCCTACAGTCACTCATTTCCAGGGTAAAATCAGTGGCTCCCCATACTGTGCCACCATCACCCCAATATATCTGAGAACATGTTTCTCACCCCAGAAAGCGGCTCTCCGTGTCTAAGCCATCGCTCTGCCTCCACCCCAGCCCCCAGCTCCTGGCAACCACTGCTGGGCCTTCTGTCTCTAGAAATTCGCCTGTCCTGAAATTTTCATACAGATGGAACCAGACAGTATGTACTCCTTGGTGTCTGATTCCTTTTACACTCAGCATAATGTCTTCAAGGTGCGTGCACATTGCAGAGTGTATCGGTGCTTCATGCCTTTTAACCACCATGTAATGTTCCATTGTCCAGACACAGCCCGTTCTGGTTCTCCACCCAACAGGCGATGGACTTCCGATGGACTTCCATTGTTCAGTTATTAGTAATCATGCTCATAAGAATATCCAGGAACACATTTCTTTCAAGGACATATGTTTTCATTTCTCTCGTGTATGTACCTAGGAATGGAACTGCTGGATCATCGGCAGATGGGATTTTACTATAAAACTATTTTAGTTTGTTATGATCTATTTGGGAAGTGGGGCTCACACGCTAATAAAAATAAGATCTGTCTCGTATAGATTGTTGCCGAGCCTAGGGAGAAGTTCATCGAACCCTGTTGACCTAGTTCTGAGCCTAGAGCCGAGCCGTTCCCTTTCCCAGTGTAAATCACCCCGCATTTCCACAGCGCGTCTCTCCCTGCACTCAACGGGTCCGCTGCATGACGCTGGAAATGCTCACGCCACACGGGGGCATCACAGAGCGCCACATGTACACGACAACTGTGACCTCACTTTTCTCAGACAGCTTTTGAGAGAGACGTGAGCGACCCTGATCATACCGACACAGCTTTACATTCTAAAGCGGCAAGTGAAATTATTCATCATTACAAGGAGCAGACTTGGGGGATGAAGTCTGTAACATCGTACGGATACCACTTAGACACGACAGGCACGCTTCACGCTCCGGTGCAGCCCTCCTCGGACTCTAGCCTGGGTTCACTGTATAGAGTGTAGAGTGTGGCATTCCTGTTTGGAAGTTACGGTACGTCCCTGTTTTCCAAAACCCTGCTAGCTGTGTGTCGGACTTCACTGCTGTGTCGTCCTCGGTCAGGGGGACAGCCTGCATCTGAGGCACAGCATTATGCCCTTGACACGCTGTGGTCCTCCTCAGATGCCCTAGGGCTGCTGTGTGACACAGTTTCCAGGAACTCGCTGTGGTGAAAACTGGGGACTTTCTGCGCCCGGGTGTCGGACTGCACCCTCCCTGACCTCACCGCCAGCCGCGCTGAGGGCGACTCTCCCGCTGTCTCACCCGGGTCGCACTGACGAGACCACGCTGTGGTGACCCTGGGCACGGGGGGCAGTGTCCCCAAAAAGTACCGGCGGGTAACAACACTGTGCTCTTCGTCTCTGTCTCTTCAGGGAAAAATTGAAGGTCTCTGCCCCTGCCATGTACCCAGCTGATTTAATCCCCTCGGCTGCTGATCTGCAAAATGTGATAACATGCAACCGGAAAGCTGGGCGCTTACTGCCCTTTGTGTTCGAGCGCCGACCGGCAGGGCGAGACGCCGCCGCCGCCGCCGCTTCCTACCCTCTCGGCTCAGCTGCGCCGTGGCTTGCTCAGCCAGTCTCACCCGGGGCTCCTCAGCGATGAGCAGGCAAAATGCGAGCAGCCAGCCTGTCTCATCCGCCGGCTCCCCGTCACTGCGCTCAGGTCAGAGGCCGTGGGGCACAGGGAGGGAAGAGGACGCTGGAGCGCCCGCCTCGAGCCCTCACTGGCTCCTCTGTTTGCAAGCCGAGGGCTTCAGAAAAACCGCCCCCCCAGGACCTCAGTGGCCCTTTGGTCCGCTGGAGGTAGTTACGGTGTGACAAGGACAGTGTGCGCGCACCACATTCTGCCGATCTTCCTCTTCCTCATCAACACAGGACTGCACTTCTCGGCCTCGCCAGCCCGGGGCCGTCAGACCGAGCCGTGGATGGGGACACTCGGCCTTCAAAGTCACCCCTGGGGGTGGGGACCTCTGGCCGTCTCTTCTCCTGCTGCGGTTAGCCCGGAGGCCACGTGCTGAGATGTGCTGTTTTCCTGGGTCCCACATTTGTCTGCGTGGCACCCACCAACCAAACTAACCCAGAACCAAGTCAGCCCAGAACCGAACTAACGGCCAAAGCTGTTCACGTCGCCCCTGCGATCCAGCTTTCGTGAGCGCACAGCAGGCAGTCACATCACAAACGCTCCAGCCACTCCCAAGTCCGTGCTTCCACCCGCCTTTTCTACCTTCAACACGACAAGCCAATGTTCCCCCTGCCCTAAATCACCCAGGGCCGCGGACCACCAGCCTGGAGGCCAGAGCCCTCGCACGCTGTCCCACCTACCCAGTCCCAACCTGGTTCTCCTGCCCTGCCTGCCTTCCCCACGGGCAGCACGGCCCCGGCTTCAGGCCTCTGCTTCCCCCTGCCCCTGCCTCCCCAGCAGCCCGGGGCTTCCCCACGCGGCCCTGCTCGGGGAGCTGTGCCTCTCGTTTCCAGGGGAACCGTGAATAACAACACGCTTCTACCGGCATTGACCCGCCCCAGGCCATCACTCAGCCACCTCTGTGAAGTAAGACCCAGGCACACGTCAAGACGCTGGCCTCACAAGATGAAGACTCCTTTCTGATCAGCCCTGCACGTTGTGTGACTGGTTGATGAATGGTTGTTTTGCTAAACCACTGACATTTTAGGAGTCCTTGGTTACTACAGCTTCATTGATCCTGTCTTCGCCAACTACAAAACTCTCCCTTTCCAGGTTTATTTCAATGATTAAGAAAAATAAATAAATGTATACAGAGTATATAAGAGTTTGTGGTCCAAAGTCATATGCTTGGAACTCAAAAAATGGCAGTTATGAGGATGATGACTCAACAGTGTTTAAAAATAATGTATATACAATAAAGCAAGTGTGGCCTGTCTGTCTATTACCATCAAGGAAAAATGTCCAAACAGCTGTCCACCGGGCAGGAAGCTTATGTTTGAAACAGTGATGGGAAACAGAGACTGTGGTGTATTAAGAAATACACTTTGGCCGTCTGTTCAGAGAGGTAGACAGTCTCCCCCTCAGCAGCTGGAAACAAGAGCGAAAAGACTAGCTCGTGAGAAGTGGCCAGACATCACCAGCAGCAAACGACGACGACTTCAGATCTCATCTGAATCAAACAATAACAGGGGGCAGATGCTGGGACAGGTGGCAGGCGTCACCTCGCACTTCCTCTGACGTGGGCAATCAGCGCAGCCGGGAGGATGTATTTGTCAAGAGGAGGCAGGTCACTTCGCATGTGAACCCCGTCACGGCTTGCAAAGCACTCCCACATTCTAATCGGAGTCACGTGAAGTGCTCCAGGAGTCCTGTGCTGTTGATACGACCCAAGCAAGTCCCCGGTGGATGACAGCATGTGACGCCCCCACCCGCTTTATATGCTCCTTGCAGAACTTAGAGATTGTATTTTTCTCTAACAGTAAAACCAGCAAACAAAACAAAACAAAACAAAACAAAAACGTACAGGCAAAGGATGACATGAAGGCCCATACACACAATCTACAAACTTGCTACTCCCGGTGCACCTGTGGGCCAACGGCGTGGACATCACCTGGAGCTTTCCAGAGCTGCAGAGCCTCAGGCCCCACCCCAGACCCACCGAGTCAGATCATGAACTTCAACAAGACTCCCAGGCACTTTCCTGTGCCTGTTCGCACTGCGGAAGCGTCGCTTTGCAGGACTGCTTACAGTCGAGCGCCTGAGACTCGGGAATCTGTAAACTAAATTAGGGAAATAAAGGTGGGCACTCGAGAAAGCAAGACTAGAATATGATCTCGACCAATAAACCTGAAAACTCAACCTTCACGGCATATTCTACCTGGAACCGATCAGCGGGAAGAGGGGCAGACTTCATGGGGTCCAGAAAGAAGAGGCCCCCAAAAGCAATGCTCTCCCTACATCCTCGGCAGTCCTCGGTAAAGGTGGCGCTGCGACCTGCCAACACAGATCTGTTCCGAAGGACGATACTAAGACGTCCAATCACCAAAGCTGAGTGCTCCCCATAATACTCACACAATCTAATTTTATGTTTTTCGTGTGTTCTTCTGATTATAATTTGACTTACCATGTCATGTAGTTTGTCCACCTACAAAAAAAAATACTGAGCAATGGTTCAGAATGAAACATCTAGATCACAAGTAATTGTACCTTCCATTATAAATTAATACATGGGCTGCTTATTTTCAGGATCAGTTGATTGTGAATGTGGTTTGGACAAACAAGCCTCCTAGAGCCCACTGGGAATACACGAATACAACCGGGCTTTCTGGACCCTGCTGACCACTGGGCTAGAAACATGACTGTCCGAGGTTACCGTGGAATGGGTACATGGTATGTCTAGGTAATGATAACCAACATTTATTGAGCACTTAGTGTATTCCAAGAGGCTTCGCCTCTACTGAGTAAACAATTCTCATGAGTCATGTAGCAGTAACCCCATTTCACAGATGAGAAAACAGAGGCACACGTCATTGAGTAACTTGACGAAGTTATGACGACAGGAGCAGAATTTTCACCCGGCCCTCTGGCACCGGAGGCTGCCCTGTGGACCACTCTCCTGCATCACCTCCATCCCGTCTCTCCACCGCTGTTACGCATCGGCCTTCCCTCTCTGCTTCTCCCACCCCTCCTTTTTGAATTAAGTTTAAAAACTTTGCCCTGGCTGGCGTATCTCAGTGGATTGAGTGCCAGCCTGCGAACCAAAGCATCGCAGGTTCGATTCCCAGTCAGGGCACATGCCTGGGTTGCAGGCCATGACCCCCAGCAACTGCACATTGATGTTTCTCTCTCTCTCTCTTTCTCCCTCCCTTCTTGTCTTTAAAAATAAATAAATAAAACTTTTAAAAACTATGTCAAAATTTAAAAAAAACCTTTAGCAGTCCACAAGTACCAGGAACCAAACACTCTTGATATTAAAAAACAGAGGCACTGAAGCCCCCAGCCTCAGCAGGTGACTCCCCGCCGCTCCCCGGGGCCTGCAGGTGGGAGCACAGGTGTGCCAGCTCCCGAGCAGAAATTCTCCACCTTGCAGCCCCTTGGACTCGCTCCCTCTGGTCTTGACAATGGAATGGCCCAAAAGCCAAGGCTGGATGGGGCTGGGGCAGGGGACAGAGTCCACTTTAGGGGGGCTTACAGGAGTCTAACTCAACAAGTTACACTGTTGGGGTTTGGGCCAAGGCATCTCTAGAGACACAGAACGTGCTCGGTCTCCCCTGGACCTCTGTGGGTATAGTTCTCTTAGGACCACTCCAAGGAATTGGCTACGGTCACACTGAGCTCAAAGCTTTGCAACCCCGAATCTCTGGCCAAAGACCAGCATTGTCCCCACGACAAACACGACAGAAAGCGCTTGTCACTTCACAGGTAAGAAAGTCAGGAAACTGCAGAGCGAAGATCTTTACCTGTCTCCCCAGGGGAAGGGCAGCATGGGCCGGAACAAGGTCTCTCGAGTCTCTCGCGGCGCCGACCGTCCGGTGAACAGCCCCTGTGGCGTCAGGTCGAGTTTGCAGCCCTTTCCCAGCACACCTGTGAGAAACGACACATTTCCTCCGTAAGCTACAGGAGCACTCCGATGAGATCTGTAGGACGCCGCGTGCTCCCGTCCCTCCAGCGCCAAACCGTGAAGGCTGCTGCTCGGTATTTTTAGGATGCGTTTAGCAACATGCCAACCACATGTCGTCGCCCGGGGGAGAGAAAACCAGTTCGGTCAAAATGGGCAGCAGTGTGAGACCTCAGGGAAACCTTCAACCGAGCCTGAACAGCGAGCCGGTTCAACTGTGTCTGAGTGGCCGATAACGGGGCTCCTCTGCCTCCCCTCCTGGCTTCTGGCAACGCCAGAGAATGGCCAAACAGGCAACGACTAATAACTGCAGTGGCTTACCTCACTTTACACTTACTAGGAAGATAATCTAAGTTATATTACTATGTACCCTGAATTTATTTAACCAATCTCCCAGTGCTTCCAAATAGTTGTCATCTATCTATCTATCTATCTATCTATTTATCTATCCAATTTATTGTTATATAGAAAACATTGAGGTTAACTTCCCAAGGGTCAGAAGATAGCAGCTGGCACATGATAGCATGGTAACCCCAGCAAAAGAAAATGTTGGCATTTAGTGTTAACTAATTGGCTGAATTAACTAATTTCTTTATTAATATCGGTCATGCAGTTGATGGGCTCATGCGCTGCTTACAAGGAATTGTTCAAGCCTCTAGGCATTTATTTACTTTATATTTTTAGAAACTAAATTTGGGCCCAGGCAGGTATGGCTCAGAGGGTTGAGCGCCAGCCAGCCTGCAAACCTAAAGGTTGCTGGTTCATTTCCCAGTCAGGGCACACGCCTGGGGCGTATGAAAGGCAACCACACACTGATGTTCCTATCCTTCTCTTTCTTCCTCCCTTCCTCTCTCAAAATAAATAAATAAATAAATAAATAAATAAATAAATAAATAGAAACTAAATTTGGAATTTCCACAACATGTAAAGTTAAACAAGTCACCTATTTAAAACTTAATCTGGCCCTGGCTGGCGTAGCTCAGTGGATTGAGCGTGGGCTGTGAACCAAAGCATCCCAGGTTCGATTCCCAGCCAGGGCACATGCCTGGGTTGCAGGCCACGGCCCCCAGCAACCACACATTGATGTTTCTCTCTCTTT
Organism: Phyllostomus hastatus; assembly: GCF_019186645.2. Lineage (NCBI taxonomy): Eukaryota > Metazoa > Chordata > Mammalia > Chiroptera > Phyllostomidae > Phyllostomus > Phyllostomus hastatus. Next base: position 4,966,785 of record NW_025333833.1, on the reverse strand, counting down.
CTCCCTCCTTTCCCTCTCTAAAAAAATAAATAAATAAAATCTTTTTTAAAAAGTTAAAAAAAAACAATATGTAACATAAAAAAGGTTTGCAAAAATTGAGTGTATTTCTGATAGCTGATATTGTTTCCTGTGTTTCTGAAGCACTGTTTACTTCTTCAATTTTTCAAGAAATGCAAGGCCCATAAAAAGTATTCATTTATGTACAGGCAATAGGAGTGCAAGACGCTGATGAACCGTAAAAGATGCGTCCACAAAACTGCAAGGGAGCCCGGAAGTCCGCCACACCCAGAGGAGACTCCACAATGATGAGACTGGCAGGGAGTTTTGAAGTACGATGACAAAGGAGCAGAACTGATACCACAAGTTAGCCAACAGAAAACAACCAGTGTGCAAGAGCATCACACAGGAAGTAAGTTACAATGAGGAGAACTGCAGTTAGCAAGATATTTGGGATAAAAGTTAAAAGCCATTGAACACAATGCAATAACTTGAACAGCTGTTCTGATGGGCTAGAAAGAGCCGATGTTCTGCCTTGTACGACTAATAAGCGGAGCTGATCCGAACAGTCACATCTGCAGGTTGGTGCTAAGCAATCATCCTGTGAGTCTGGGGAGCTCACGGGCTCCCGCGTGACCGGAGACGCCAAACTGCCATCCAGAAGCTGGGTGTGAGCTTCCTTTTCACTAAGTGCCTCCTGACCCCACCATGGCTAAGTCTGGGTACTGTTTTTCCATTAAAAATTGTCCAATTCACTAAGCAACAAAATCACATCATATTATTTTATCTTGTGTTTCCTGCGCAGTTGAATACTTTTTTGCATGCTTTCTGGACTTCTGTATTTGTTTTAGAAATGTCCTGCTTCACCTCCTGCCATTTCTCTACTGGAATACTCATTTTGGTCTTATTGACCTACAAGAGCTTTCACGCCATCTGGCCACTTATGTGTCAAACGTGCTTAAAAATATTTTGTCACCTTTGGAAATTTGCTTTTTGATGGCTCAAGCAACTCTCACCTATCTGGGAGGCATGCACCAGAAAGGTAGTGCAGGCAGGCTCGGGGCCCCGAATCTGCACCTCGCTGACCCTGCACGCTCATCAGCTTCCCACGGGTCTTCTGTTCACCTCCCAAAGCTCATGCCCGGGCCCTGGGCCTTGTCCTCCCTGCATCTGTCCCTTTGGAAGTTTGTGTACAATAGTTTTCACAATGCTGAGCTGGTAATTCCCAAACCAGTTATCACCCACCCACTCAAACGCAGGCAGCGCCTCATGGGAAGACTGTGAAATGCCACCATCACAGATCCAAGGATTGCAGACCAAAGCCACCCACTGCAATACAGCAATCTTCATTCCAGTTTCCCTTTCTTGTTAACTCTATCCCCGACTCCTGTTTCACCAAAAACATCCTGAGTCTTCTTCCTTCTGTTATCACCGCGTGCCGTCACTCCCTGCTACTTCTTTCTCTAATGGCTCAAAGATTCGCTTTTTCCCTTTTCCCCCCAGACAGCTGCCATTCTAGCCAAGTCCTCCTCGTCTGTCACCTGCAGAATGGCCACCGCCTCCTACTGGCCTTGGCAATCTCTGTCTCCACTTCAACTCATTTCACGTCTTGTGCTCGGTCACTCTTCCTGCAGTGTGGCCGTGAGAACGTCACTCCTCTATTCGAGGACCCCAAGTGCTTCCTTCTGCCCGTGAAGATGAGCCCCAAATTCCCCAGCCCCTCATTGGAAGTTTCTCATAAGCCGACGCTCCCTGTTCTAACTCATCCCCCACTGCTCCATGTCGGAAACACGAAGTCCACTTATCATTTCCGCACTGCCCTGCACGTGGGCTCTCGCCTTATTCAACTCTAATTCTGCATCTCTCTATCCAAACCCCATGCACCCAACTCTTCACAGCGCAGCTCAAGTCTTCTCTCTTCCAGGAAGCAGCCCCCAGCTAAAACCATAGTTTAGTTTTCTTAGAACTGGAGCAGACTTTACAGAGCACCCTCAAGGATACTGAGCTTCAAAAATCTTGAATTCTGATCAATAAAAATGTACCGACCACTCATCATGCATTAAGCCAAGGGCTAGGAGCTGGGGACAAGGGACATGAGTACAGTGACCTCTCCACTCCAGGAGCTCTTGCCCCTGGAGGGGACAGACACATAAATATATCATTTCACTAAAATACGGGAAGTTCCAAGTTAGAGGCAAACACAGTATTATGAGGGGGAGGGGAGGGGGCGTTTTCTCCAACTAGGGGCTCGGGGAAAACTTTCCAGAAGATACGGAGGTCATGTGACGAGCATGTGAAACAGTGAGTAAGGGCTAGTAAGACAAAGAAAGGGGGGAGGGAGTGAGGAACCTGGCGTGGTATCATGGGAGCTAATGTCATGAGCAAGGACTGGGAAGAGGTAAGGCCAGAAGCGCCTGAAGGGAGTGAGCCAGGCACGCAGGGTTTGGGGCACTATTAAGAACTTTGCATGTCGATCTGTAAAAGAAGAGAAGCCGCTCACACGTTTAGGCAAGGCGTTTGCATGATTGGGTCTCATAGAGAATTCTCTCTGCACCGCAGCCAGAGACCAGATTTCAGGGACCAGCGCAGGGGAGAGGGGACCACCGACTGCGCTGCTCTGGGCAGGAAGCGAGGAGGACGGGCAAGAGGACGCCGGCGCTAGGGACGGGACTGGAGACACCGAGGTGGAAAAATACCGAAGAACTAAAACCATCAGATCTTGCTGATGACCTCAGCATGGAAGGTTCAGGGAAATGAGAAGTCTCGTGTAACCCTTCACGTCCCTGGCTAGGGCAGCCGAGTGGTGGCATTAGTAGCGGAGCTTGAGATGCAAGAACCGTGGGATGTGGTGGGGGAGGGGTGCGGGCTGGCGGTGAGGCCTGGAGGTGGTGCGCACAGAATGACCGCGAGGGCAGTTTTCAGGTATGGTGAGTTCGTGATTCCTGCAGAACACGTGAAACCAAAGATGGCATATGAGGTCAAAGCCAAAGATAAAAACTGGGCCTTGATTATCGCGCCACTGGCAGGTACAACGATGATAGTGATGGGATTCCCCACGCAAAGCGTGTGCAGGGAGAAATCAAGACTTGGGGCCAGGGCAGAATCCGGGGCGCACCCGCGGTTAACGGCGCCCAGAAGAGGAAGCGTCCGGGAGGACCCGAGAGGACCAGCCAAAGCAGCGGAGGGCTTCCAGCACAGGGAGCAGTCCAGGGGGCGGGGCCGGCGGGGTTCCGGGGGGCGGGGCCGGCGGGGTCCCGGACGGCGCGTGAGATACACACGGAGGCGGCGTCCCTGTGCTCGGCACCAGCGGGCTCGCCAGTGACCTTTGGAAGAACGCGTGGGCTCCAGACTGTGACGAGTTGAAGGGTGAAAGAACCCCAGCCATGTGGCACGACTTCACAGAGAAAAAACGACGAGTCCGGGCACAACTAGGAGGAGCGCGGGGCCAAGAGGCAGCTGACGGAGGCGAAAGAGGGAGAGACCACAGGGGCAGCCAGTAAACAAGTGGCCGTCGGCCAACTCACTGCTTTGAAGAGAACAAAAGAAAACAGCTACAAACACGCAGTTCAAGACCAAACACCTCCTTCAATCCCAGACCGGGAGAGAAGTACTGGTTTGGCCAAAAAGTTCGTTTGGTTTTTTCCTACAAGACGGCTCCCAGTAGCGCTTAGTTGTAACTTCATTTGAAACAGTTTTTGCTAGATTGTATTGTGACAGCTGCCATAGCAGCGTGCATGTACAAAAACTTACTAAAATCGGTGAAATTTTGTGTGGCCGTTTTAATAGTGAAGATGGAGGAACATATGCGACATTTTCGGCATATTGTGCTTTATCATTTCAAGGAAGGTAGACATGCAACTGAAATGCAAAAAAAAAAAAGATTTGTGCAGTGTGCGGAGAAGGTGCTGTGAGTGACCCAATGTGTCAAACGTGGCTTGCAAAGTGTCGCGTTGGAGGTTTCCGGCTGGACGATGCTCCACAGTTGGGTAGACCCGTTGAAGTTGATAGCAATCAAGTCGAGATGTTAGCTGAGAACAATCAACATTATACAATGAGGGAGTTAGCCAACATACTCAAAGTATCCAAATTAATAAACTTCCTGGTGGAAGTGAAAAATGTGTCTTTTATTTTACGGAAAAAACTAAACAGACTTTTTCGGCCAACCCCGTAAGTCACATGCATTGGCAGAATCCTAACCAAATTTCTGTGTACAGAAAAATCATGAAGTTTCCGCTGTCCCCAGGAACCAGAAGCATATGAAACTGGTCCAGCGTCTCTGGACTGACTCAACCTTGGGTGCAGACGTGGTGCCCTCGGGGACAAGGAGCCCCGACCATTCCTGGGAGGCGTCCCTGCGCCCCCATGTGGTCGGCCGTGGGAACAGTGCTTCCTTGCACAGGGAGACTCCGGTTTGAATCACAGAAAAGGCAAGATCTGCAGCTGAAGAGACCTTAGCGCCCCTCTCCTTGTGGAACAAAGGAGGGGGGCAGAGGTGGTTGGCCAAACTTTTCAAAATGTCCTTTCACTTTAACTTGCGTGTGGATATCCTGTGCATAGAGGAGGGATTGTGTCTATAAAAGGCAGACAACAGAAAAACCAACACAACACAATCAGGCTCAAGGGCAGAGTTCCTATTAGACTCTCTGTTTTGAGTGCAACACGTTGATAAAATGCAGCAATACATATAGACCTTTGTTCCTCAACTAACCTTTAGCAACGTCCTTATTGCCACGAGGTTAACACGGTATTTTGTATAAATAGAGCCACTTGATATTATATTTTTAAAATGGGTATGAGCTCACATGCAATGGCAAAGTAAGAAACATATCTGCCAAGGCTGTTATCTAAGTAGAATGTGTTCATCACCTGAAGATACAAAACTCAGCTCCCTACCTTTCCTCTCTTTACACACGTTTTCAGATAAGTACGGGAAAGATGTCACAGTGAAAAGAAATGGACATTTTGGGGGGAGCATAAAAAATCACTCAAAATCCCACAACCCGACAACAATCTTTCTTAATATTTAAGCACTTTCAATCCCTTCTAAATGCTTGAAGTGAAAGGTGTCAAACTGGTCACTGTGTTTGTCCCACAGGTTGAGTTGAGAGGGGTTTTGTTTGTTTGTTTTTAAGATTTCTTGCATTTACAGAATCACTTTTTATTTTAACCCCACTTAACCAAAAACATTCACTAACTCTGGGACTTCCAACAAATGTCCTAACGGTTCAAGCAAAGCCAAGGTGACAAAGTCTGGGCAACCATTGCCCGGGGTGGCGTCTCCAGCCAGGCCACTCACGGGCACCATTTATCTGCCAGCGACCTCCAGGTCGTCTGGCGAGGGGGCGCCCTAAATCCTGGAAGCTAGATGGCGTGGACTCCTTCCGAATGCGACTCTAACAGGAGTGGTGTCGGTGATGGGGACGATGGCAAAGATTTAGGGCTCTCTCATAACGCAGGTGCTTTAGAACCGTCTCGTTTAACCATTTAAACCTCTCCTTTTGGCAGCCTGATTTTACACACACATCTGTTTTCACGCCTTCCTAAAACCAGAGCTACGGGACACGATTCGGCCAAGAAGGGGAGAACAGAAGACGAGACCCCAGCGGCACCGTTGGGGAGCTGGAAAGAGATGGACGAGGGGTAGCCACGCAGCAGGTCTGAGAAAGCCGGACCCCATGCGGACCGCAGACAGAGCTGGGAGGACCAGCCCACTCAGCGTCACAGAATCTTCAGAGGGCCCAGGAGCCGCAAGCCCCAGACTCTCTGGGACACAAGGTGAACGGGTCGTGTGACATAAGGACTACTCTTCCAAAAGCCCTAAGAATCTCCAGATTCCTTCCCCTTCTTCATATTCCCCTCCCCCACCTTGGCAGGAGTCTGGGCGTTTACAGCGTCCTCTGAAAAAGGGCACCCAGGGAGTCTGGATCGGCGGGCCAGGAGGCCCAGGTGCGGCCGAGGCACCTGACCCAGAACACGGGAGCGAGCGAGGGGCTGTGCAGAGGGAACGCTGAATGTAGCAGCCTCTTGCCTCTCCCCCCACTTGGCCCGGAGAACTCTAGCAGAAAGGCCCCCCCCTCCGGGCAGGGGGTGGGAACCCAGGCTAGCGGTCTCACTGAAGCACCGGGGCACAAGAGACGGATAAGAGAAGCCCCATCGTTAAGACTCTCACCTCCACCGAGCCGTCTCTTTGACTAGTGTACAGAACGCGCTAGTGAGCCGGTCCCGATCCTGACCCGCCCTTGGTTGTTCTGGCCTCGGGCTGATTGAAGCTGCTACTTCTCCACACACCCTCTACCTCAGGCCAGCGGACATCATACAAAGGTTCAGCCTGCCTCGCCCTCCCCAAGGAGAAAACACAAAGCAGCTGCCCCCTTGAACACGTTGCTAGCAGGCACCCAGACCCTGGTCCTTGGGACACGCCAGGTGCCGTGACTCGCATCACACGAGACCTTGCCCACTGACTCCCCCAAAGGACTCCGAGGAACACTGGGCAACTCTAACAGTCAAACTGTGATCCAGAGACTCCACTCAGCGTAGCATCTCCTGGGAGCAGCCACTCAGAGTGAGGAGCAGTATCGCCCTGTCGATACACAAAGAGGTTCCAGTCATCGCTCGGGTCTCCAAACGCCACACCCCATGCCATTCGGGGACTCACATCCCAGCAGTGAACCTCGGACCTTCATCCTCACGGGAAAGTGAAGACACCTGCTGCTCAGTTCACACCTGGGCTGGCGCGTGCACTCCCGGCTCTGGGTCGCCCCGAAGATGTGGCCAACCCTCTGGGACATGCGAGGGCACGAGCAACACACCTTGGGGTGCTCATCAAGACAGTGACATAAAAGAAGACCGAGGCTGTCCCCCCACCCCCTGCCCTCAGACCACCCAGCTCTGCCACCCAAGGGCTCCAGGCACTACCTGTGTGACCTGACAGCAACCAGAGGTTTTTTGTCTTTGTTGAGCACAAAGAAAACATCCCTCAAAAATCCCGAAGTGGACTCAGGCGACCAGAGTGGTAGAGCCAAAGTGTCAGGAGGCTCTGCTTGCAGGTGAATCCAGACCCAGACTCCAAACCCTACAGCTGGCTCTCACCCTAGTTCATTTATGGAACTTACCGACTCATTCTCTTAATCTGTGAAACAAGGATTGGTGTGGTCACACATTCTGTCTTTGTTCAATCCGTACCCTTCACACACACATCAAACAAATTCTTACGGTGCGTCTATTCAGTGCCAGTCGCTGTATATAGGACGCATCTATTAAAAAAAGAGAACAAGGAATTTCTAAAAACTCCCTGCCCTTGCGGAACTTATGCTCTGGAGGAGGATGTAAACAAGGAATAAATAAACACAGTCAGCATGCCGAAAACTGGAAGGTAAATAATAGGCTCCCCTCACCCCCACCAAAAAAAGCAGGAGACAAGAAGTTCAGAGGGAGGGAGGGTACAGTTTGCGATTTTAAACAACTTTGTTGAAATGGCTTTAGTGAGAAGAAAACTGAGCAAAGAGTTAAGGGAGTGAGGTAGGGACCACCGGACACCATGCAAACACGTGCTCTCCCTACGCAGCAGTGTTGGCACCCGGAGCGCTCGGTGAAGGCTGACGATGACAGCGTGGAGGAAGAGGAGGAAAGGGACCGGGAGTCTGCAGGAGATCGAGGTCCCGACCGAGCAGAGGAGCAGGGTCAGGGCTGTAACCTGTGGGCTGTTCTTTGGAAGGTCAGGCTCTTTAATGGTGTTTACTCAACGCTGCCCTTGTGCTAAGCATAGTGCACGGTTTTAAAATACTTCATCCCGTTTGACCCTGGCAAGCAGCCCCACGAGGCCACGCCGGGGCTGACACAGGTCACTGGCTCAGGGACAAAGCAGAGGGAGGTGCTGTTGAACCCGGGCCAGGTGTTTCTGAGGGGCCGTCTTGGCCCCCAGGGCTGCGGTGCCTCTCAGGCTTGTGCTCAGGTCCCGGGGGGAAACAGAGGCGCGGCGTGGCAAGTTCGGGACCATGCAGCCCCCTCGGCGGCATCCCGTGGCGCTGAATCACAGAGAGGATCTGAGTGTCGTATGGATGTGACGCACCGCCGGCCGGACGGCCACCCTCCGGGAACAGAGCACAGGAAAACACAGCCGAGTCACCTTCCCGGGGTCTTAAATAGCCAGGGAGAACATCTTCCAGCTAGACCGCCTTGCCCGACATGTGCTTCTCGGCACCCCGGGCCCGAAAGATGCTCCCCAGTCAAAGAAAAAAGAGGGGATTCTGCCTGCGGGTCCACCCCGTGTCTGGTCCACGGGAGGACTCAGCAGTACACGTGGGTCCGCTGAACCGCAGGGACAGCCGTGTGGAGGCAGCGTCTGTCACGCACAGGCCAGACCGGAAGTGCCCGGGGTGCGGCCGGGGACAAAACTGGTGGCGTCCCAACACTCCTGTCCCTCGCATGAGAATGTCTCCTTTGCATGTGAGCTCAGATCTTTGTTTGGAAGGAAAGCCCGGTCTGCATTCGAATGCTGGGAAAGACAGCCAGGCCTGGGTACACAAGAAAACAAAACTGAGACACTCCCCGCCCCCACCCCCAAGCCTCATGTCACCAAGCAACAGGAAGAAACTGAAACCAACAGACATTTCTGTGAGTTCACCTGAGGGAGCAGCGTTCTCCAGTTACTAGAATAAGTGAGCGTTTTCCCACCACAGAGCTGGCGGACCCCTCGAGGGCCCAAGGGCTCACAGCACCCCAGGAGGCAAGGGGCAGAAGGCAAGGCGCCCCTCCCCCACACCCTGAGGCCAGGAGGTCTGCCACTTGCCGCATGAGTGACAGCACTCACTCGCACTTGGGCCGCTCCAATACACACACGAAAAAAAAAAAAAAATGGGGGAAGTGACACCGGGTGACATGCTTCGTGAGGGAGATGAGTAATAGTGTCAAAAAGTGCATGGTCTGCTGCCCCTACAGATGTGAGTGTGACACCTCCCCCACCGAAACAGTGAGCCAGCAACAAAGAGCAAATGTCACCGAACACGAGTCTGTTGCAGTTGCAGTGGGTCCCTCCTCGGCGGAGGCTGGGGGAGGGGGAGGCGGCTGAGAACACACAGGTGGCGAGAGCCACGCCGGGAAGCCCTTTGGTACTGTCGCAGGTGGCCCCACTGAGTGTCCCCGTGTGTCTGAGTCACACTAAGTTTCTTTTTAATTAAATTTATTGCGGTGACACTGGTTAATAAAATAACAGAAGTTTCCAGTGTACGATTCTAGGATCCATCTTCTGGGTGTTGTATTGTGTGCCCACCACCCAAAGTCCAGTCTTCAGTCGCCGCGTGTTTGCCCCCCTTCACCCCCCCCTACCCCCGCCCCTTCCCTCCGGTCCCCACCGCACTGTCGTCCGTGTCTGGGAGGTTTTGTTTGTTCATGTTTCTTGTTTGTTCATTTGTTGCTTTCAGTTACTTCCTCTGATTTCTTTTGCTTCACGTGGTAAGGTTTTTTTTTTTAAGAATTTTTAAAAAGATTTTACTCATTTATTTTTAGAGAGGGAAGGGAGGGAGGGGGAGAGAGAGAGAGGGAGAGAGAAACATCAATGCGTGGTTGCTGGGGGTCATGGCCTGCAACCCAGGCATGTGCCCTGACTGGGAATCAAACCTGAGACACTTCGGTTCGCAGCCCGCGCTCACTCCACTGAGCTACGCCAGCCAGGGCACATGATAAGGTTTAAAAAAAAAAAAAAAGAAAACACTTCTCTCATTTAAATGAACACCGAGGGCAGCCACAGTCAACTCTGTTGACACTGTCCGCACTGAGAGCCGGAGGTGAAAGGTGCCAGCTGAAAATGTGCTGGCCAAGGATTCCAGAATGTCTCCAGGAGCCCGCATGTCGGGAGGAAGCGTCTCTGGAGGGTGAAGTGACTCCTTTTCCTGGGGCGGCCCGGCACGGGAAATGCACGTCTCTGCGCGCACAGAGCCCAGGGAAGGTCTGCGACAGGTGGGGCTCAGCCGCCAACGCGCAGCCTGAGACGGAATCCGTCTCCCTGTCCCGAGTGTGCCCGTATTCACCTCGTCAGAGAGGAAAGGAAAGCTGCAGGAGCTTAGCTGGGCCGCTGGTCACAGCGGACACGGAGCCACCTGCCCCAAACCTGTGGCAGCTCCCAGATCGCCAGCCGCTGCCGCCACCCCAACTCACATTAAAACGTGTTCCCAGAGCTGTTAGGACGGTGGCACGTGTCCTCAGCATCACATGAAGGAGACTTCAAAAAAAAAAACCACCCACAGGTGGCCAGTTGTATAACCACACTCACGAATCCCGTATGTGGGGCCACGTGGAACTTCCAGTTGAAACGGTTTTTATCCTTTGTCCTGAATGGCACACGACTGAATTCCTTCTTTTCACTCCACGGTAGCAGCCAGACCTCAGCTTCGGACACTTGTACTTGGTCAGGTGTCCATCGGGGTTGCCAGGTCACCAGCGGAGCCCTGCTGGGGCCCCGAGGACCCCGGAGTCGGAAAGGAGAGTGTGGAGGCCCCAGGCGGCCGTCTCAGAGCGGGTTAGCACAGGGGTGTCCGACACGCGGCCCACGGGCCGCACGCGGCCCAGGACGGCCGCGAATGCGGCCCAGCACAAAGCCGTCAATGTACTTAAAACTGGTTTGGTTTTTGTTTTTGTTTTTTTTTTTTTGCTTATCAGTGTTTTCATTAGCGTTTGTGTATTTAATGTGTGGCCCAAGACAACTCTTCTTCCAGTGCGGCCCAGAGACACCAGAAGGTTGGACAGCCTAGGTTTTAGCACTTTTCTTTTAGCAAATTGGTGGCTCTGGCACAGGGGATTTTTTTTAAAAAATGAAGGTATTAAAAAGGATTCACAGAGTTACATACAAATTTAATTTATGTTAAAAAAAAGTTGCAAGGTAGCAGCTATAATTTGGAGACACAGGGGAAATACACCAAGTGGGACCATCTCACCCACAAAATAAACACTGAGATCATTGTTTTAATTTTTTTCTGGGGTAAAAACAGAGAGATCGAAATGTTTCTTTTAAAAAAGTCATTAAAATATAAGTATTCCTCAAAAATATTTACATCTACCTGCAAATATAATCTTTTCAAGACAAATCACTTATGACCGCAATAGTCAAGGTCCTGTATTTGTTGATATAAAGATGTTTTAAATGGCTAAAGTTTATTAAATAATTTCTTAATGAAGTGCCCATTGCAATTAAAAAAAGAGAGAGAAGTGGAGATTGGAAGGCTTTGACACCGATAGCAACAGACATGAGCAGTAAGAAATTAGAAGTCTTGAATGATACTACACACCAAATAGACACATCAAGTATCTGTAGACTACTCCCCTGCCCTGCCATCAACAGTAGAAAATACATCTTTTATTCTCAAGTGCACCTGGAGCGGTCCACAGAACACACCATAAGACAGGTCATAAAACAAGTCTCAAATCTAGCAGGTTGAAATCATACCGAGTATGTTTTCAGACCACAGTAGAATAAAATAAGAAACCAATAGCAGAAGGAAGTTTGAGAAAATGACAACATGTGGAAACTGAATAAAGCCATCCTAAATAAGTAATAGGCCGAAAAGGAAATTGCAAAGGTAACGAGGGAACACTTCGAGATGGAGTGAAAATGATACACAGCATACCGACACCCGTGGGAGCAGCTAAAGCGGTGCCTGGGGGTAACTCACAGCTGCAAATATCCATGCTGAAAAAAATACCCACCACTTCCGTCCTGCAGTACCTAGAGCTTCTACCACAGCAACTGGGAAGGAAAAAGAAATAGCAGGAATCCATACTAGAAAGGAAGAAGTAAAGCTGTCTATTTGCAGATGACATAACCTTGTGTCTAGATAATCCTAAGGCATCCCTGAAAAAGCTACTAGAACTTATAAACAAGTTCAGAAAATGTGCAGGATACAAGATAAATATTCACAAATCAACTGCATGTCTACATACTGATAATAAACAATCTGAACGAGAAATTTAGAAATAATTCCATTTATAGCAGTATCAAAGCAGTGAAGTATTAGGAACATATTTAACAAAAGAAGTGCAAGACCTGTACTTTGAAACCACAAAACATTGTTGGAAGACATTAAAAAGATTCAAATAAATGAAAAGACAGCTCATCTTCATGAATCAGAAGACTTCATTTAGAACAGAGGGCAAAAATAGGTTCAACCGCGTTGATCTACAGATTCCTGAATTGATCTATGGATTCAATATAGTGTCTATCAAAAACGCAGCTTCTTTTCAGAAATGAACAGACTGATTCAGGCAGCTCATGTGGAAGTGACAATGAACGAGAACCGCCGATGCGGTCGTCAGAAAGAAGACAGAAAGGACAGAGCTGGAGGACTCCCACTTCCCAGGGTCCTGACTCGCTACACAGCTACAGCCACCAAAGCGGTGTGCTGGCAGTGGGCGGACACACAGACCCGTGGGACAGACTGAAGAGTCCAGAAATAAACTTGCACAGGTACGGTCAACTAGTTGTTTACACGGGTGTCATGACAACCAAGGGGAAAGGATCGTTTTTTTCGACAAACAATGCTGGGACAACTGGCTGTCCACAGGCAGGACCCCCAGTGAGCTCCCGGCCAGGGGATCCACAGGGACCAGAGGTCTCTCCGTGGCCCCTCGGGGCTTTCTATCCCCCCCACGACCTCAGGCTCCGGGGTTCCCCGCCCCTCCATCCCCGGGACTTCCTGGCCCACAGCGCACCTGCAGACCCTCTCCGCCCCAGCCTTCTTCCTGGGCCCGCCCCTCCTCTGTCTGCAGCCCCTCGTCCCCTTTCCTCTTCGCCTCCCACCTCTCGCCTCTACTCCCCCTGACCACCCTGCTCCTCCCTCTAACCTAGCAGCTCTCCTCCAAACCCCCTTCTCTCCCTCCCCCACTTACCCCACAGTCCCCTGGTCCCCCGACCCCACCCTCCCCCACACACAGCCGGCAAACAAGAAGATATTGGCGGTTGGAGTCCCATGACTGTCTCCCAAAGAATCAAGCCCATCATCAAACTCCCCTGCCAGGTGTATGCAGGATAGAAGTAGCACATTACTCTCTACTAGGCAGCGTTGGCTCCTGAAGACTGAAGCACGTGTATTTCCCGCACGGGCCCATCTTTCTCCTAACCCCTCCCGTCCCAGCTCCCCCCACCCACCGGCTCACAGGAGTTGTGTGGAACAAAAGAGAAGGCAGGTCAAGTTTCACTCCTCTCAGGGGTGGATTAATCCTCTTAAGAGCTTCACTCTGACCACGAAAATGAACGTTTTGCAACATTACAGGCCACATATGCCCCACATTCTCCAGTGGCTATATTCCTGTCATGTGTGTGCGCACATGTGCTGTGGCTGGCCTCTCCCACAATTCTAAGGCTTTCCTAAGAACTGATGGTGTTGATTGCATGAGATAGCTCTAACCCGATTCCGCCCGCCTGCCCTCCGAAGTGTGGCTCACCCAGGCTCAGAGACAGAAAGGACAGACAACAGACAAGTCGTCTTCACACCAGCAACAGAAGGAGCTTCGGCTGCTCACCCCGTCCCGCCTGGGAGCGGCTGGCGGTAGAGTCCGCAGCCCGGGCGGGCGCCGAGAGCCCTGCTCTCGGTGTGATGCTCTGATGTCACTGTCTGGACGTGCTTAATGAATCTGAACTGGGGGCCCTGCGTTTGCCTTTTGCGCTGAGCCCCACGCGTTGTGGGGCCGTCCTGGCTGGCAGTCACCTGCGGGAAGAGGGGCCACGTGCTGAGTCCGCTGCGGTCCTCTCTCCCCCCATGTTCCCTGCGACAGATTTCCCGGGTTTTCCCCCAGGGACGTGGGGGACAGACAGAGAAAATGCGGGAGGGTTTGGAGGGGCTACTTTCCCAAGTGTTTAAGTCCAGGGCGATTATTCTGTAGTTCCCTGGGAAAGATGAAGGTTTTTTCTAGGTGTTCTCTTTAAAAAGGAAAGGGTCGATCGTGTAAGATGCAAGAGGCTAGTGTGGGGGCAGGTCTGTGGTGTGGTGTCCGTGTGTGGTGTGTGTTTGCGGATCTGCAGTGTGTCTGTGGTGTGTCATATATGTGTGTGTGGTGTGCTAGTGTGTGGTGTGTGTGGTGTCCGTGTGTGGTGTGTGTTTGGGGATCTGCAGTGTGTCTGTGGTGTGTGTTGTGTATGTGTGTGGTATGTCCGTGTGTGGTGTGTGTTGGCTGATCTGCAGTGTGTCTGTGGTGTGTGTTGTGTATGTGTGTGGTATGTCCGTGTGTGGTGTGTGTTTGGGGATCTGCAGTGTGTCTGTGGTGTGTGTGGTGTGTCTGTGTGTGTATTAAAGAAGTTGCATTCGTGCCAGACTTGCATCAAGAACTTGATGTAAATCATCTCATTTATGCCTGAGAACAAACCATTTTTCCAACGTATAGACTGAGAAAATAATGCGGAGAAGGGTTAAATACCTTGCCCAGGACCACACAGCCAGCAGGGGACACCCCTGGGCCGACTGCAGATCCGACCTCCCGGCCAAAGCCCTCGGCTCCCCCACCAGGCGGCGCGGCGTGGCCTGGGGGTGGGTGTGCGTGGGACGGCCCGGAAGGAACAACCGAGTGCCGACAGGGGTCAAGCGTCCGTGTCTCCGAACTCACTTGACCCTTGCAACCTTCTGTAAGATAGATACTTCCACCATCTCTACCACAGAGATGAGGGAACTGAGGCACAGAGAGGTTAAGTAAATTGTCCAAGGTCACACTGCTATTGAATGTTGGAAATGGGTTTTTAAATCATACTCTCTGGCTCTTGATTCTGAACTTTTATATCTATTATCTTATTCTGCCTCAAAGGTCTCTGCTGAGAATGAAGAAGTATGGGAAATTCATCAGCTTCTTTCTTTAAAATCAGCCCTTCCCCTAAACTGACCCAGGAATGTAACAGTCTGACCTGAGAAGCACCCCGCCCCCCGCAGATGCACCTCCGGGGCCCCACCACTCAGGACTGACCCCGAGGGAGTCACGGTGCCCTGACTCTGCCTCCCCGCCCAGCACGCCCCAGCCAGCCCACAGACATATCCTTCTCACCTCCTCCCTCGCCTCCAGGGGCCCCTTAGCACCCGTCCTCGACCCCGTGAGTGGGAGACACGCAGCAAAACAGCCACCCGGCCCACGCAGGGCGAGGCCGTCTCTTGCTTACTCCCACCCGACCACACTGCCCTTGCTCGGGCCGCGGCCGGCTCAGCCCAACCAGGACCAGCTCACTCAGACCAAGAGCTGCGGCCAAGGAGGGCCAGCAGTTGGCCAACCGGGAGAATTTCCAGATGAATACGATGACCTTCAGGACCCCCCGCCCGTATTTTCTCGGCCCCCCGTCCCCACCCAGTCTTCTCTTCAGTGAGCACTTCTTTTCATAAGAAAACAGTCCTGCGTTCTCTCCTCGGAGTGACCACAGTGTAGGAAACCACACGCTGACCTATACGCAGAGACGACCTTGACCTATGAGGTTTGGAACAGGGGCTGGGTCACTTATCTTCACAGTGTCACTGGATTAGTTCACTGGTTTTCTGGGCAAGTTCTGGAGATGGGAGGGGTTTTTCCCTGATGGGGTGTGGACGAAAAAGAACAAAGAAGGGGATTTACTCGTGACATTCACCTCCCCACTCTCCCCGACGATTTGGTAAACACAATTTCAAAAGACACAAAAGACACAAACGCTCAAGAAGATGAACAGTCCGACTCCCCGCGTAGCCTTGGAAAACACGGTTGGGCCACCTTTCCTCCGAGACACCCCGAGCATGCCACGCGGCGTCTGAATTCGCGCTGACTGGCTCCTGCCGGCCTTCATTCCCCGGATGCAGCGGTGCCCTCCGCCCCCGCTGGCCTAGGGGCTCCTCCAGGGAAGGAGTGCTTTCGCAAGCCTGCTGCACGGCCCACTGGACATTCCTCTGTTCTGAGCACATGGTAGGAATCCACAGTCAGGGGTGTTCCAGAGGAGCTGAGGGGAAACAGATGCCACCAAGAGGCAGTGGCCACGCCTGCCTCGGGGCCCTTGGGGCCGCTCCGAACTCGGTCAGGTTTCCGCGGGCGTGAGCAATGAGTTAGCTAAGCCGTCCCGAGAGGGAAGGATGCTTGCATCTGGGGCTCACTGTGGCGGAAAGGAAACTGGACATCAGGTTCTTCAAGTCAGACACTTAACTGTACGAGAAGGGTACGGGAATAGATAACCTGAAGTACGTGTGCCCTTGGAAAGAGAAACTCCGCCCGCCCACAGCAGCTGGCACGTGGCGAGCTCTATTCTCTCGAAGTCTACAGTCTGCCTCCTGGAGTTCCCAGTGGGTTTCAGAGGAGGGAACGTCAACTCTGATACCCCGCCTCTTTAAAAATAACACACTCTTACACTGGCACGTCACTTTGTTTTTCAAAGTATTTTTATAGTCAGCATAAAATCTGAATGTACTTGGATCCAGTGGGCTAGGGCAAGGAAGCACACACCCAGAGAACCTCACGGACTTGCCTAATGTGAGAAAGTCCCGGGAAGCTATAAATCCTAGAGGGCTTCTGGTGCTCTGTCCTTCCTCCAGGGGCAGCCACGTCGTTGACAACCATCCTGCTACACTATCTGTTGGCAACAATGCCTTGAGTGCGCATCTTACTATACAATGTACAGACTACATACCTGACCTCACTGCACAACTGGAAGTCTGACTGTGTGCGTGCATTCTGGTTGTATGAATCTCCCCAGATTCCAACGCATCTTTTCTTCAGTCTTACCCTTAATGGTTGCTCACAACTCTTAACTTATAATCTCTGCCTTACGTATCATTTCTACTTGCCGGATTTGTGTTTCAGCAAGTTCCTTGCTTTTAATCAAGTCATTTCCCACTCGTTTAGACCAATCTGAGTACGGGGTGTGCGTGAGATGGGCGGTGTGGTGGGGGGGGGGGGAGAAAGGGAGAGGGAATGGGGAGAGGGAGCGGGGAGAGAGTTGACAACAGTTGGGTTAACTTATTTGGCTCTTGCCTTATTTACAGTTTCAGTTCTTACAAAAATGTGGATGTGCTGGTTTGTTTTCAAGTAGTGGCATCACATTTTGTGTTGGATTTTCATCTCCCACAGAGTTATCTTTGTAATGGCTCTGTCTCAGTTTGGCTTATAGAGAAGAAGCAGCGGTTGGTTGGGTACAGGGAGATTATCTGGGAAGTGATCCCCAAGAAAGTGAAGAAAATAAGACAAAGAAAGTCAATATAAAAGATGTATTAACTAACAAGTGGGTTATCAGTGTGGGCAACTGAGGTTGGCCTCTCCTGAGACCCTCCTGATAAAACATCTGGGACGAATCTCAGGATGGTACCCCTTCCCCTAGACACACACACACACACACACACACACACACACCACTGCTAGGCAGCACTTGATTGCCCTAAAGGTTGATCTCACAGATGAGGAACAAGGCCAAGGTCAGGAATCCACGCGGTGCTCATATGTGTCAGAGAAATGCTAGCATGAGATAATAGGCAGAAAGAAAACTTTGCCGGAACTAGAACAAGCCCACTCCCCCCCTCGAAGCCTAAATGTCTCACGCGGTGATGGAAACGGCCAACGCTGCTTTATGACCCATGAACAGAAATCTGCTTTCTGTTCAACCTCAGGTTCAAATCTCCAAATGGACAGACAAGCCAAGGTCAAGATCAAGGAATTATTAAGAATGACATAAACCCAACCCAAGTGCAAAACCATTTGAAAATAAACGCATGGTAGAATAAATCTAACAATGATCTATTCGTCTTTAAGAAGCCTGACTTTTAAGGAGAATAGCTTGACCTTTCCCAACGTAGGCCAAGTTTTCTTAATACCTACTAGCTGGTGCCAGAGATTCTGCCTGACTGATACAAGCATAATTTTGGCTCTGACCTTGATCTTTGCCCTGACATCTGAGATCCTGGGGAATGCTAGGGAGCGATAAATGTAGTTGTTGCTGGTTCCTCCGCGGATCACCGATACCCTTGAGAAACAGTGCCTTGTTAGGTTTTCCAGGAATGAAGGTTTATTCTGCGTCGCCTACAGATGCCTGCCTGGAGCTCCTGCAGCTATTCGAGTCTGTTGTCTCTAACGACAGGACAGGCTGGGAATCTGCGTTTTCTGAGCCTCAGCAGGCTTCCACCCGATGACTGGCATTTGCTTACCCCTCAGCCCCACCCCCAAAGAGTTCCTATCTTGCTGCAATATCTCATTGCCTTCTGAGCATAAATGCCAGCCCTCAGGGGGAAAGGTATCTGACAGGTATCTGACCAAAAAGCATCAAATTAAAAGGAAGAAAAAACACTGCCAGAAGGAGAGAAACATTTTCCCTCCCAGAGTTAACCAGAATAATAATAACAAAGAAAGCAGGCGGATCCCAAGCAGGGCTCATACCCACGGGTGGTATTTATGCCCGAGAGAACCTCACCACCACCGCGCGAGGTGGTCCAGGGCATTTTCAGGAGAACGTGCGAGTGTGAGCTCCGCCCAGAGGGCCCCAGATAAGTGACCACAGGTCTGCTCCAGTTTCTAAACCTGACTGGCTAGGAGCTGAGGCTATGGGTAAGGCGTTCTGCCCGAACACCTCCTGGAATCCTCACAAGAACTTCGCGGAGTCAGCACGATTGCCTTGTCTTACAGATGGTGAAACGGAGCTCAGAAAAGCTAAGGGGCTCGCTGGAGGTCAGGAGCCCATGAGAGCTGAATCCGGGCCTTGCTCTGGGGTCTTGAGGTCCCAGGCGGACCCCACTCCCGCTGCCAGAGGACGGGTATCCACCCTCCGGGGCCTGACGTCCTCGTGCTTAGAAAGGTGCGAGCACACTGCCGCCCAAGGTGTCACTGAGTCATTCAGAACTCAGGCACAAGAAAAGCAAGCAAAACAGTAGAAGAGGGAGCAGAATTGAAGAAAGGTGTTTGCCTTTTTTTTAAGTCTGAGAATAGTAATGGTGTCTAAGCATCTGAGTAAAATACACAATTTTCTTAAAAACTTTGTGATAGTTCTCAATACGTGGCTATATCTGTCCTATTTATCTGAATTTCAGATCTTTTGGTTTTGAAGCCGGTGTACCCATCGTGTAGTAATTAATTCACCTACGGGTATCAATTCTTAAATGGAAAAGTTTCTCTGCAGCGTGAGATTTAGCTCATCGCATACTGTCAACCCACTCTGAGTTTGTCTGAGATTAAGTAACTCGGCCCCCTCTCGGATGGGTACACACGGAAATTACATTAAGTTCTCTGACGCCTTTTTGATAGCTGTCCCAGCAGCCAAACTTGGCCAATAACTGTGTCTTGTACAATTGTCCCCAAGTTCTTCCATGTCATTAATCACATGCAGATGAGGGGGAAAAAGTTTCCTTCTGGCTATTTTTTTTCTCCTTCTGGCTATTTTTAATGACAGTTTGCAGCACGGAGTATTAACAGTTTACTGGACATGGGACTCAGTAGGCGGAAAACCACACACCAGACTCCGCGGAGTCTGGGAGGAGACACCAGACTCCGGGGGACCCTGCCCCAGCTCTACCCTGGAACCCCGTTCCCCAGCCAATCACCGCACCTTCCGAGGCCGTGGCGGCAGCTTCCCGTCTTTCCTCTGGGCTCTCTCCCCCCGCAGTTTACACTCACCGCTCAGCCACGCCACTTCCGAAATGAAGTCCCCTTAACGTCACACAGGGACCACAGAATCCAAGGACTGCAGGGTTGGACAGGACTTCTGAGATCAGACCTGCTTCCGTGCCGCATATAAAGGCAGCCGCGGAAGCCACTGGCTCCCACATACACACGTTCCAATTCAAAGTTGCTTCTTTCACGTAAGATGTGATTCAGAGGCGGCAAGTTAGGGCGACCCTAGACTCCCCTGGACCGCCCTCACACCCAAAGTCAGCCTGTCAGAAGGGGCGGATGGAGGGGATGGACAGAGAAAACGTCAGGCCATCATTTCCTTACATGTAGTGAATTTTTTTTAAGGAGTAGATCTTATTTTTTTTAAAGATTTGATTTATTTACTCTTAGGGAGAGGGGATGGGTGGAAGAAAGAGAGGGAGAGAAACATCAGTGTGTGGTTGCCTCTCACACAGCCCCCGCTGGGGACCTGGCCCGCCACCCAGGCACGAGCCCTGACTGGGAATCGAACCAGCGACCCTTTGGTTCACAGCCTGGCGCTCAGTCCACAGAGCCACACCAGCCGGGGCTGCAGTGAATTATTTAATGGCCATTAGCAGACATCATGGTCTTCGGTCGTCTTGTAAGTTTACTTATGGCTCCGCTCCCTCTCCCAAGAGGATGTGGTTTCAGTATTGAGCCAGTTAATGGGGCAAAGAAAAAAAAACAGCCTGCTGACACATGTCGACATTGTGGTAATCAAGAAATGAGAAGACACTAATCTGCGTGGTTCGAGTCAATTCCCCATCTCCGAAGGAAAACAGAGTCTACAGCTGCTGAAAGCCTCGCCCGAGCCCTCCTGCCTCAGCGTCGCTACAGGAAGCACCTAGCCCCTCCCACGCCCCCCTGGCCAGGGCCTCCCGGGCACCCCTCGCGCTGCTTGGGCCTGCGCCCACCGAGAAACGCGCCCGGGACACATCTGCTGGGCGCGTCGGCGGGGCGTGCCGGGCCTCCTCCATCCGAGCAACGGGGACGTTCGTGAAGCTCACCATCAGGAAGGAGCTGGGCAATGTTCTCCTGGGAGCCAGGGGCGCCGTGGAGTCATCGGCTGGACCCGTAACAACAGGGAGGGGCTGTGCTCCTCCTCAGCTCCACCGTGACTGTCCCTCTCCCCCGGCGCCCCCACTGCTGCCATCTTGTCCCCCGTCTCCACGCGGTGCCGTCCTCTCAGCCTCCTCCGCTCCCCACAGCCAACGCCGCCGTCGCCCCTCTGCCACTGCGAGGAGGCACGACATCCAGCTGACGCACCACAGCTCGGTGGGGTCCATATTGACTGCCTGGTAACGAAACAAAAATACAGACGTGTCCCATTCTAGATAAGTGAGGTCATTCCACCGAAGTCTGGCAGAAAGTATGTTATCTCTTTCCAAACAATCTGTGATCATTTTAATGCTAAATATCAGAAGACAGGCAGGCCGGGCTGGCCTTGCAGGGTAGTGGCGGATGTGTTGGTGTGAGGTGCGGGCCCCAAGGGAATGCTGGGGTCGGGGTGGGGATCTGAGGCAGAGGAGAAGAAATGTCAGAGAGTCGCAGAGCTGCCAGGAGCTTCCCAGCTCACCTGGCCCAGCTGCTTCCGTTTTTCGGAGGAGACGACCACGCGCCGTAGACCTGAAGGCCTAGATTCGCCCGCCTGGGACCACCTTGCAGGTTCGAAGATGCGCAGAGTTCATTCTCCAGTGCGGTCCTGTTTGGGGTTATTTGTAATTGTGTTGCTTCTGCAGCAGCAGCGGCAGCAGCAGCGGCAGCAGCAGCGACGACGACGGGGAGGCAGGCCGCGTGCGGACGCCGAAGCGACCACGCGCTGTACACCACAGGCCCGGGCCCCTCTCTCCTCCGTCCTGGGGGCCAGCCCAGTTCTTCGCCCGCTCCACGCAGGTGTCCTCTCTTATCCCCGGAACACGTGCTGCCTGCCACTCCTCTCATCTCACCCCCTTGGTTTAGTCCTTTTGGAGGGGACTTCTGGCCCCGTGCCGGGGTCTGACCTCGTGGCTGGTCTTCATTCGAGGTGTGCTCAGTCCCTCAGCTCGGCAGCAGATGCCCCGAAGGGCCCCGTGCTGCCTCCCCAGCGCCCTGGCGCCGTCGCTCCCTGGGCCCCGAGAACCGAGGGAGACGGAGCCCTGCTCCTCCGCCGCCACCCTTCACCTGAGCTGGCAGCCACCCCACCGGAGGATGCTGTCCCTGCAGGGGTTCAGGGCTGACAGCCAGCAAGGCGTCCTCGCTGGGCACAGCTCCCCGAGTGCAGACGCTCGTAGCAAAGACCTCCACCCGGCAGCCCCAGTGGAAGTTCGCACAGCAACGACCTTGACCCCAGAAGTAGGGCGATGGACGGACGCCCGCAGGAATCTGAGCTGCCGCATCCCCAGCAGCTAATATTCCCTCACCAGTGCAGCCTGTGCCAGCTGTGACCGACTCCCGAAGAACCCGAGTGCTCCCACCCACTGTGACCTCTCCAGACACAGCCGCCCTGCCCAGCCTCCTGCCCACCACGTCTCAGGCTTCTGGTGCCCTCCCCAACCTCCGAGGCCGCGCCATGCCTTCATCCCTCCTAAACCTTCGTCATCGTCGCTGCTCTGTGCCTCCTGTCCTCCGCCTGCCCCGGCGAGCCTTCCCGCCCGCAGGGCCCCTGCCCGCCATCAGTCACTCCCTGCCCTCCCCCCAGGCTCCCCACAGCCGTGCCACTCACCACAGCTCCAGACGCAAAGGGTGAAACGTTCCGCATCCACTCTCCAGACGCCTCCCGCCTGTCCGCCTCTCTCGCCCAGCTGCCCCCTTACACCCGCCCTCTATTTTAACCAGATGCCCTGTCCAGGGACCCTCCCGGCTTTCCCCCCCGTCAGTCCTGTGGGTCTCCCCTCCCTCCCGTCGGGCACTCCGCCCTGAAGGTTACGAATGCAGCACACCATTCCTGGGCGACCTCACGCACTCCTGCTGGGGGAGCCAATCCCGAGGACTCCGTCTCCAGATCGGATGCTCCGCCTAAATCCTAGGTCTGTGCCTGAAGCCAACGGGCCTTCTCTTGCGGAAGATTTCACACGGACACCAAACACTCAGCCTCTTCGTAACTTGAATCTTTTTCCCAGCGGACTTGTTCTCCTGAAATAGTGAGATTCTAACATCCATTCGTGAGAAAACTGCTTTCACCCGCACAGTGACAACGGCCTGCCGGTTTGATAACCTGAACAGAAACGACCAGTCACAGAGTGCGCTTCGCGGCTCCCTGCCCCCGCGGCTGACACCTGGGGAAGGACAGACTCGGGCCCCTGGGCACCAGCAGCAGTAACCCGAGCAGCGCTGCTGCGAGGCAACTGCAGGGAAATGAACCAAAGTGGCGGCAGCGACTTGGAAATCTCTCCGGGTCATTCGCACATTGCCCGGGTAAGCAGTGCGGGTCTTTTCTTCATGAATGGCGGCAGACTCCCTCTCTGACACGGCCTGAGAAACCTTCTTTCCCTCTTCGGTGCGCCATTTCAGGTCGACTGGCCTATCTGCAGTCTTTGCTCCTCGAGTAGCTTCTGCTCCATCGTCCAGCCCAAGCCACACATGCCTTACGAGTTAGCTTTCTACTGTCTGGTGACTAGCCTCAAAAACCAGTGTTTTCAAGTTTATTAACTACCTGATCTTCACTCCTCCATTCTCTGAGTCCTTCCCTAGAATAAGCTTCATGAAGAAAGACATCGACAGTTTCATCTGCCACGTCTGTGTCTTCAGCGTTGGGGATGGTAGTTGGGGGATATTAAGGGTCCGACAGATAAATGTTTGTTGATTACATGGGGAAAAAAAGATGGCGCTCGGGCTTCTAGTTGGCAACAGATGGTTGGAGGGGAAACGAGTAAAAGGACGTTACTTGGTGTGTTAGCAACTTACAACGAAGAAAAATGAAAGATAAGAGAAATATTAGGAAGGAAAACGATCAGTGTAAAACTTTGTATATTAGGCAAATAAATATACTACACACGTAAGAGATACTACACAAATAAGAGATTTGGTGATGAAAAATTAAGACGGTAGGGAACATGAAAAGAATCAAGTAGTTATTAAGGAAAAATTGTTGGGAAAAAATGTAGAGGCGGTCAGGAACTAGAACCTTACCCAGGTAATTATGAAATGTCAAACTTTGCATGCTTGCTATTGAAGCTCTCCTTGAGTGGGGGTTGAATTTGTTATAATGGTAATGATGATGGCTACAATTTATAGCGCTTTTGTTATGTGCTTGCACTCTGACAAATGCTTTGCACACAGAACTACAAAGACAACACTCTTTGAGACAACTAGGCAAAGAAAGTTGGAATGCCATCCACTTAGCTGGGCGAGGGTAATGCAAACTGAATGCAGAAAAACAAGATATGGAGACTTCTCAGTGCAAGACTCATCACTGAAGCCCTGGCCAGGTGGCTCAAGTCGGTTAGAGCTATGTCCCCATGTGCCAAGATTGCGGGTTCAATCCCCGGTCAGGGCATATACAAGGATCAACCAATGAATGCATAAATAAGTGGAACAACAAATCAATCTTTCTCTCTCTCTCTCTCCATATATATAGTATATATATATACATGTATATATACTATATACAGTTATAAATATATTTATATATATTTATTTTATATTATAAAATCATTTTTATCATTTTATATATATATAAATACTTTAAAAAAAGACTTATCACTGAAAGTGTACAAAACTGAACTGTGTAATTATACCTGTACTAGAATCCTTCAAGGGACAATAATGCAATTCATTGGATTCTCTTTGGGGCCAGGCTGGTGCTGCCTGTCACCCACTGGTCACGGCAACACTTAGAGCCCCACTCGGAGAGGTGACAGGGAGACAAGCCTCTGAGGCGGGGGCCTGGAGGGGCTACAACAGACGATCAAAGGCGCAGAACGCCTACACAGGAGTCCGAGGCAGCAGTGACTCCGCGCCCGTGGCGGTAATGATGACCACATCTGGAAAGGACTTTTCCATGAGCAAGATCAGACGTCAGCGCTCGGGGTGGGGGGGGGGGGCGGTGGCATTTGGGAAAGTGCACCTTTTATTTTAGCACTGAAGAAACTCGGAGCCCACGTTCTTGTCTGAGGCACTGGGGTTCTCGTGGGCTCCCTCAGTGTCTTCTCCTACATCCACGACTGCACCCCCTGCGCCCCCGCCCCCAGCTTCTACACAGGGGGCGAGCTTTCTCCAGCCTGTTCCTCCTTGTAGACCTTGTTCCACTGATTATTCGCTTTCTCCTCCAACTCTTCCTCCACCTTTCTATTGTCTATAAACATAGTCATGTCCTCCCCGCCAAAAACATGTTGTGACCTTACTGCATCTTTGTCATATTCTTTTTAGAATGGTTTGAATAGCAATAATATTTATCGTCTAGCTGTTAACGCAGCCAAACACAGCCATCTTGTTCCCTATGGTTCTGATTTCAGTGCCATGTTTAAAAGGTCCTCTTTGTCACCCTAAGATTATAGGAATATCCACAATGCTGCACGGAGCACGGGCTGATTGCTGTCCTCAACTCTTCTCTGGGCTGTAACCGTAGAGTAAATCCAAAAGGAGCCAAGTGGGGAGCAAATATTTATTAATGAAGGTCCAATGACTCCCATAGTACATAGCACCTTCCTAAAACATTCAACTTGAACTTGAGGCCAAAAGCAAGTCCAAAGTTGGACTTGCTTTCCTAAGTGCAGAGTCTGGGACAGTCAAGTCTGTCAAGAAGACCATATGAATTCTTTGCCAGCTGACACCTGCTCCCCAGGCCCATCTCCAGCAGGACAGAGAGGCCGAGGAAGCCCAGGAGACTGAGGAGGGGAGCCCAGGCCCGGCCCAGCTGCAACTCTTGTACAGAAGGAGGAAGGGGAGGGGCACACGGCCCCTGTCTGCCCAGGCCACGGTCCCTGCAGGAGAGAAAGCACGAAGTCTGGGCCCCGCTTTTGAAGCAACCCATACTCTCTAAGCCACAAGGCCCGGCTCAGAGGATGTCACACTCTTACTCATAAGATTAGCTATTCCTGTCCCTGGGAGAGGAGCATGTCAGAGGCGGAGAGGAACACAGAAACCCCCTTGCAGGTACTTCCCAGAAAGGACGGAAGGGGTGCCGGGACTTCCTTTCCATAGGGCCCCAGAGGGATGTGGAGTGGGGAAGAAAAGAGCCTTCCACTAGAATCCACCTAAATTTCTCGTTATTAATTTCAGAAATCATCACACTTTCAGGTTTTCTACTAATTAATAACACGCAAACATTATTCCTCAGCAACGCTGAGGCTGCACGACAGGCTGAGGCTGAGGGGCAGGCATGGTTGTGAGCCATCCTGAAGGGCCATCTCAGTGAGTCGGGGGAAGCCGGCATCTCGGACGCCACGGCTGCACCCTAGTGCATCACAGGGTCAGTCTGTGATGACCTTCAAGGACTGAAGGTCCTTGAGCACCCCAGCGCATCACAGGCTCTCAGAGTTTGCCTGAAACTCAACAGGTTCAGGCCTGTTTAGTTCAGCGCAGCCAGAGGCAGACTGGCGGCCGCGGTAAGCATCCACGGGCTCTCCACCGGGCACCCGCTGTGGCGATGGGTGCGGAGGGTGGGGGAGAGGGTCAGGGTCCATCCCCAATTTCAGGGTCTGGTCAGGGAAATTGCTGTGAGCCGTGAAGGGATGAACATAGTTTCAAAGAATTTAAATTAAGCAAGGTGCCACCAACATCCTATCTTGTACCCTTTTAAAATAACAGGATGCCTGTCAAAGCAGAAATGAAGATAGGAGTCCTTTGAGGATTTTGATAGATGACATGACTATCCTTCCAAACATTCCAGTCCCCCTTTCTGCCCCTGCAGGATTATATAGGACCCTCCATGACGTCAAGGTTAGCCGTGCGCCTTGCTTTGGCCCATTAGTGACAAGTGAAAGGGATGTTTGTCACTTACAAGCAGCTTTAAGAGCCAGCGCGCATTTCACTGGTCTTGGTGTCCCTCTCCCAGGAGCCTAGCGATGCCCCAGATCCAGGCCACACCATCACGTGGGTCCCAGGGAAGACAGTGTGGGGTGGAGCCCCGGGAGGCCAGTGGGGGAAGTGAGGCATGAGCAAGACACAAGCCACGTGCATTTGGGGGCCGTCTGTTACCACGGCGTAACTTAGCCAGGCTGACTGACGCACGTGTGGTCCCAGCCTCTGCGATGTCCACGAGTCAGTGAGCAGGTCCCCCTGCGGCAGACCTTTTTGTTCAGGGTGGCTGCACGTGCAAGCTCCCTCATGGCTGCGCAAAGATGACTTGAACGGCACCATCCAGGGACAGCAAACTGCCATGAGTAATAACAGCACTGGTTCGGGAAGGACAGGCCCTTCTACAATAACAGACAGGCCCCCACATCTCAAGCACTCACAAAAAGTAATTTACTTCTCATGCGCACAAGGTCCTGGGCAGCTTAGCCACCCTCCTGGATGGCCCTCCCGTGAACCATGGCTCTGCCACTTTGCGAGGCTTCTTCCAAGGACAGGACCTATGTGTGAGAACACTCTGGAGCCCTCCGCCTCCAGCCGCCCATGCGGACAAGGGGCAGAGCGCAGAGCAAGCTCACAGGGAAGCTTCCATGGAAAGGCCTGGGACAGGTCAGGCGCATGGGCCGGTGTCCTCAAGTCAGTATCCTCACAGGTCCCACCTGGATGCAAGGAGGGCTGGGAAGGGGGTCCTCCCACGTGACCAGGAGGAGAAGACAATGGACTTATGAGTGGCTACGTTTCATCTGCCACAACAAAGCACCATCTCTGTAGCACAAGGATATTTGGGACATGGTGAATGTTGAGCAGCTTTGAAAGACTGTGCTGCCACTTGGGTGGTAATGGTCACCAGGAAAGACGGGCAAAGTGGACTCTGGCCTTTGAGGGAGAAAACAGTCATCAGAAGACTGATCGGCTTGCACCCCAGGGTGTCTGTAGATGTAAACCCAAGGAGCCTTCTGCTAGAGCCGTAGCCACAGGAACCAAGTGCAGACAAAGAACCGCTGCAGGAACGGAGGAGTCTGGGCCCCCGGTGCACCCCCGCAGCAGTGCACAGGAGGCAGGACCAGTCTAAGACGGCGGTAAGCAGCGGCGGTGGGCCAGTCGTGGTGGACTGGCGTCCAGTTCTCTCCAGATCCGGCACTGGAAGGGCGCTGAGTCAGTCCCTCTTTGCCCCAAGTCAACCCTGAAGCTCCTGGGCAATTTACGTAGGCGAGCCCCCAAACAGATATCCGGGTCTTTCTGCTGATAAAACGTGCACCAGTTCAAACAAATAGTTAAAAAGCAAAGTGATGCCCCGTATTTGACTAACAGGTCTAGGAAAAGGGGGGGACATGCTCCCGATCCGTTTCTCCTTGCAGACCTTGTTCCCTCGACTGGTCACTGGCTATCATAAAGATACGTGAAGACAGGCTTAGATGCACACTCCTCGTGCGTCTCCAGTGCGTCTCCAGACGAGCATAGCCACAGATGAACACGCTTCTCCCCAGTTAACCTCTTCCCAGAGGGGAGGAGGACACGAAGAAAATGGACGACGCAGAAGGAGAGCTTCAGAATGGGAGGCCTCTAACATAAAACAGTAAGTGACACATTTATATTAACTTTGTTTTACGTTTAATGCATCGCCCGGGCCCCGCATCCGTGCCAGCCAGGTAGGCCAGTGGGCCAGAGCACCACTGAAAGGTGGACAGATGGACAGCGTGTGTGAGGTGACCCCAGTTTAGAAACTCGGGGCGTGGTGAACAGAGCAGCATTTCCACTCTGAGCCGCAGACGGAGCTGGAGGGGGTGCCCTTCCAGTGCGTGATTAAAGCACCGCGCAGCTCTGGGGGCGTCTGACCAGACTTCCCACAGGAACAGGAGCTACGGGTGAGAACACTTTCAAAGGCTGGACACAGCGCTTTGCTGGAGACAGAGCAGCAGGCGGGCAACCAGCCAGCCACTCAGCAGGGACCGGAGCTCATGCTCTGAAGCCAGCCAGCCCCTTGCAGCCCCCGCAGGGGCTCGGCCCACTCAGACACAACACTCTGCACAGCGCCTCTCCCCTGTGTGTGGCCCCCACGCAAACCTCGACAGCCTATCTGGTCTGATCTGAAGGGGCCTTCTCTCTGGAGACACACTCGTGCAAAACCGTGGACTTGTGAAGGAAGCCAACCGCTGTCTCCACTTGCTCCTCAGATCAGGTGTTTGGCCGAAGGGGTTTAGAGTTATTGGGAGCATCGGGTTGCACCCCCGGGCCCCTGTGCACACAGTGGGGAGGGGTCGGTGGCCTGGACCCCATCAGCCCCTGACCTTGGCTGACACAGGCTCCACGCCCCCAACTCTTAGCCTTTCCCCGGCATCCTCACATCTGCTGTTCTGCTGAATGGAGGCTGACCTCTCCCGCTGTGGCTCCGTCCTCACAGTTGTCCCTCTGCCCCACACGAGTGTGACCACATGGCAGTGGGCCATGGCTCCCACCAGAGTTGAGATCAGCCCTTGCCAGCCTACTCCTGCTTCCCCACCCCACCCCGGCAGAGTCTCTGCCCCAGCTCTGAGTCAGTCCCCAGAGGAGGGCTGGGACAGCGCTCTTGACCAAAGAACCACAAAATGTTCCCAAAGACAACTACACTGTGATGCGCCATCGTGAGGTCGACCCCAGAGCGACCCTCCCGTGCACCCTGGACCAGGCCCAGTGAGTGCGGAGCCCAAGGGATGGGCAGTGAATAAGATCTCTAGCTCCCTGTCCTCGAGGGGCCCCCCACTTCAGGGCAACCTCTGCCTAACTGCGGCAGCAGGCCAGCCAGTGAGCAGGCCCTTCTCGAGCAGGCATGGCATCACAGCCCAGAGGGAGGACAGTTCTTGGTAAACCATAATTGCTGGAAAGAACCAAGGAATTCCCCAGCTGGCCTTAGGGGTAGCACCTTCTGCAGCCTTGCTGTGGATTCTTTTGATCGCACTTGAAGGAAAGGGAAAAACAGATTGTTCATTTGGTTATTTGGTTTTCCCTTGTGACAAATGGCCAGCTCATGGCTGTTGTGAAGAATTTGCTGCCCCAAGGCAACTGTGCTTTCTCTGTGGTTCCCTGCAAACAGATCTACCTGCAAACAAAGCCAGAGTGTCCATGAAAAATGAAAATCAGCTGAAGGAATCACGTAGGGTCCGTATGCCAGTGTAGGACCTACGATGACAAACTGCAAAGGTCGGCTGCGACAATGACACAATCAAGTTAATGTTCCAGAAAAGGTTTTAAGTAGTTTAGACCTCTCAAGGCCCCTGGGTACTTTATTACACACACACACACACACACACACACACACCTGGGTTCTTCAGTAATTTCCCCAGGTTGACTACAGAACCCAGGAGAGAAACTCTCTTTTATATTTTATACATATTATAAACCTGGGGGTAAACTTGATCTAGAACTGTTCACGTGTCTCCCTTCACTCCTCCCACCTTCTTAAGACGCAGTTCGTATGGAAACAGCCATGTTTGGAAAATGTGGCTGTGGAGGGACTTGACGTTTGTTTGTTTTTTTCCTGAAGACATCTGAATGGGCCGGTACTTTCCTAAACCAAATGGTGGGCAAGAGGAGTTATGGATTCATGGAGGAGGAGAGAGGGTAACGTTGATCGGGCCGGACAGACGGATATCCTGAGCTTCTAAGAGATCCCTGGGCGACTGCTCTTCAGGGTTCAACTGCAAGCCAACCTGCCGTCCTGCTTTGAGCTCCTACCTCGCTCCTGAGCGGCCTGTGGACAGCGCGGGCCTCAGGGGGCCCCCTCTCAGCTTCCGCAATCACAGCTGCCTGCCGCTCCCACGGCTTCTTCCTCTGGTGCAGAGCTCTCTGCCTTCTCCTATGAGCTAAAGGTCAGAGTCAAAACCAAGGAGTTTCACAAAAACAATAACCGCCTTGTTCCCCACAACCTCTCTACCCCATAACCTCCCCAAAAGGAAAAAATGTAAGAAGGGATTTTGGTTTGAATGGAAATTGATTCAACTTTTTTTTTCCAGTTTCCACATTATTATGTTTTTATCTCTTGGTTTCTAGTGACCTTTTAAATGCAGAATCACTAAATGCTAGAAGTTGTTATCATTGGAAAACCTACCTTTAAAAGCCATCCGACCAATTTGCCAACTCTTATTCAACTCGTGCGCAACCCAAGACGCTGAAATTTCCGAGCCTCCCTGCCCCCCGCAGCTCGGCCACAGCGCGCCGGGGCTGTCCGTGCGCTGTCAGTCATGGAAGAACTGTGACTCAGCCCAGGAACTTCTCATAAGAACTGTATCCTGCCTCCAGCAGAGCCCTGGCAAAGGAGCGGTCCAGCAGCGTGTCCTGCTCCCGATTTATAAAGACAGATACAGACGCAGCTTTCTCGGGCACCTGCAGCTCGCCACCCCCAGTGCCTACAGCCACAGCCCAGCGCGCTTCACGCAGTGCAGACACAGCCAGCCGGACGCTGCTGCCTGCGCATCCCTGAGCACTCCAGCCTTTCGGAATACAGCGTTCTGGCTGCTCCGGCAAACGGGCACACGTAGCCACGCTGCAGTCGTGGGACAAGAGCAGAGAAGGAGGTCTGTTTCCCCTCCACCGGCCCATTCTGCGGCCTGACGACTCTTCTGCCTGCTCTCCTCCGGCGCCACCCCTGCCCAGGCTAAGTGCCAACCCCGCCTTTTCACCCCACCGGCTGAAGGCCGTGGGGCGGGAGAGGAGCCTACCAACAGCCTGGGCAGGAGCACGGCGCCACTGAGACACGTACAGAAGCGCTAGCCATTGCTGTCCTAAAACCCGTGACCGCCTCCACCACACACCGCGTCCCGCATGCAGAGGGTTCCCTCGGGCCACGCCGCATGCCCCTCCCTGGGCCTCCCCCCACCTTGCATTTTCCGAACCCCACGGGCACGCAGGCCTCTCACTCTTACGCAGGGTAATTCGCCTCTCCTGCTGTTTTCCCCTCTCTCTCCGGGACACTCACCAAAAAGACCCACTGAGGTAATTTTTTTTTTTTAAAGCAAAACACTGTTTAATTAAGATGCCCAGGGAAGGTGGAAATGGCTGTGGTTGGTTTTCGTTTCAAATGACTTTCTTTTCCACTACACACACACACCGGTATCGAGGTGTCTACATATCCACCTTTTAAAGAAAAAGGTGATAATATATTCAACCATCACATAGACGTTTAACTACTAAACAGACTGTCCCTGGCACATGGGACGTGCGTGCTCCTCCACACGTGTGCTGCAGAAGAGTACTCTCAATGATTAGATCCTACTTTGCAATTGAAAAAGGAAAAAACCTTTAGTAATAGAAGCAGAAACCCGGGCCCCCCCCACTTCTCTCTTTCCCCATGCCCCGCCCTTCTGTTCGGCCCACTTCCCCAGTCTCACGCCCCCTCCTCCCCACTGCCACTGCTCCCACTCAGGGCTGGCCCCCTCCGACGCAGACACCCCAGTGGCCTCCTCCCCTGCCTCCACACTTACGTTCTTACAATTCAGTCTCTGCACAGCGGAGCGGTTTTACAAACGTGTCGTGACACCCCTGTTTAGAATTCTTTGGAGGCTTCCCCGTGGAACCCCGACCCAATTCCAGGTCCTCGCCGTCCTCTCGGGCCTCTGCTCCCAGTGCTCACTGCGCCGGGAGCACACCGGTTGGAGGGCATCGAACCCCCCCTACCCCCCCCGCCCCAGGAGCCTACCACGTGCTGGCCCCTCTCTGCAGGGCTGGCTTCTTCCGATCACACACGCCCTTGCTTCAACAGCACCTCCTCCGCGGGCCTCTCCGAGTACTCCGTCAGAAAGGGGTCACGGCGTTATTCTCTGACCTTGTACCGCAATAACCATCTATAATCACGTGACTTCTCACCCGCACCTCTGACGGTGGGTAAGCTCCGTGGGGCAGAGACCACCTTTCTTTTTCTGTTGTATCCCCTAACGATTATAATAACATGTGCCCAATAGCAACATATGGAGGGAAGGAAGGAAGGAGAGAAGGCAGGGAAGGAGGAGGGAAGGAAGAGGGGACCTTCCCTTTGGAAGACGTTGTGCTAGGAAGTGTATACACAGGTACAAAAATATGACTTGTGCCTTCTAGGATCTCACCCTCAAACAGAAGGAGTAAGACTAGTAAATAAATAGTGACAGAATGTTAAAAGAATTCAAAAGAGGAAGAGATGCTAGCTAAGATATCCAAAGGCTTTGTAGATGAGTAGGTAATTTGAGATGACCATGAGGGACGGGCAAAATCTCAAAAGACAGAATCTATAATGTTCCAGGCAGCATGAACCAAGACATGAATATACAAACTACAAAGCACGCCCGGAGGTAATGTATTGAGCAATTGTGTTTGAGGAGGTTTGCATGGGCTAAGTGGGGAAAGGCAGGCTGGAACCAGGTATTTCAAGGTCTTGAAAGCCAAAGGAAGAGAATATTGACACAGTCAAAGTAGACTTAAGCAAGGGGAATCACACAGTAGCACACGAAACCCTCTGAGGGTGTATCAGTTTGCTAGAACTGCCATAACCAAGCTGCACCTCCTGGGTGGCTTACACAAGAGAAATTTATTTTTCAGGGTTCTGGAGGCTGAAGTCCAGATTTGGGCAGGTGTGGTGTCCTCTCACGTCTCTCCCTCTGGCCTGCAGACGGCCACCTCCTTGCTGTGTCTACGCATGGTCGCTTCTGTGTGTGAGCATGTGACGGGCACCTCTCTCTGTGTCCTAATCTCCTTTCATTAGGGCGGCAGTCCTATTAAACTAGGGCCCACCCCGATGACCTCGTCTGAACATTATGACCTCTTCAGAGGCTCCCCTGTCCAAGTGCAGGTACTTTTCGAGGTGCAGAGCACGAGGGAGGGGACAATTCAGCACGTAACCGACAATGAGGAAGGAGACGGGTGATTTTTGAGTGTTAAGATGTCTCATCTTCTCTTTCTGTCTGTCACAAGGCCCCTCCCTCCCGTGTTGATCATGAAAAATCTTGGAGGATTCTTGGGTATATTCACGTAGAAAATAACCCCTGTAATTTTGATGGGAAGAAATCAGCACAGTGGTTTCTGGTTAATAAACATTCTCTTCCTTCCTTCCTTCCTGCAATGAAGTTCTTAGAAAAGTTGGAGTCAAATTTTTTAAATCTGAATTTTTAAAAAATGTTTATGTATTTATTTTTAGAGAGAGGGGAAGGGAGAGAGAAAGAGAGGGAGAGAAACATAGATCGGTTGCCCTTTGCACATGCCCTGACCAGGGACCCCACCCAGCCACCCAGGCTTGT
Source organism: Phyllostomus hastatus (assembly GCF_019186645.2). Classification (NCBI taxonomy): domain Eukaryota; kingdom Metazoa; phylum Chordata; class Mammalia; order Chiroptera; family Phyllostomidae; genus Phyllostomus; species Phyllostomus hastatus. The sequence continues at coordinate 4,932,967 of NW_025333833.1, read as the reverse complement.
GCCCGAGCCGGTAATCGAACCGGTGACCTTTTGCTTTGCAGGAAGATGCCCGACCCACTGAGCCACACCCATCAGAGCAACTTCTAAATTTTTGATCTATGAAGACTTTAAGGAAGAAGCTTTGCATGGCCTCGGTATCAGGAACGGTTACTTTTCTCCCACGCCACAGACTGGTGACTACCTAAGGAATCCCGGAGATGCTGACAGTCGTGTTCCCTGTCCTCACGGGTTCCTAGAAAGGCCCGGCCCCCACAAAGGCAGTGAACTCCGGGGAGGAAGCTCTGTGTGCCAACTTCACTCTTGGCCCCATCCCAGGTCCCCACCCTTACGTTCCCGGTGCCTCCTTGGTCTTATTCATTTACTTTTTTTTTTCATTTTGTAAGCTTTTTACGTTTTCTTAGATCCTCTTTGCACCAAGGCAGAGTATTTTTAAACATTGAGTTAACAGCAATGGCAACACTTGACATTACATTTAATCATTTCATTTCATAATAAAAGTCCTACAAATCACAGTTCTCACTAGACAGATGCCCATAAAACTGACAGTAAATGGACAGAAAGGGAGTGGGTGAGGGGACACAGAGGGGGGTCCTCATGCCCTAGGCACTTACATTGCGGGGCAGGTTCTCCACCGGTCCCCAGGGCAGCTGCTGCCTACAGTCGTCCAACGGTCCCCAGGAACCAACTCCATCCTCACACTGAACCGCTCCCTGTATCCGTCGTCCCTTACCCCCGACCCCGAGCTCCTTTCTCTGAGCCCCTTCAGCCAGGAGCCGTCCCTCTGGGTCAGAGCCCGGGGTCTAAACCGGGCAGCGGTCGCCTGGGTGCCATGCCAGTGGGTCCTGTGGAACCACCAGCTCACACCCTGCCTGTACTTGACCTTCAGACACACCCTGGCTAACACTGGGGGCTGTTTCATACATGCACGTGTCTATCTTTTCTCTCCGAGGAGATCATCCATTCGAAGGGGAAAAAAGACTCGTATCTTTTACTTTTTGTGTGTCCCTTATATATGTCACAATGCTAGGGGCTCATCCCTAAATACTCACTAACGCGACTGAATTCAGTGCCTGTAAAAAGGGTGGAAAGGCTAGAAATAGCAACAGCTAAAGAAAAGGGAAGCTGCAGGTCCAAGAAATAACCTCCGATATCTGCGTGGGGGCTTCACCCGGCAGCCAGAGCAGACCACAGGGGGGCTGACCACAGGGCACTTGAAAGGGAGAAATTCACCGGGAGGAAGGAAGGGGGTTGGTTTTTGTTCACAGTGCCACTTGGAGAGATATTCAGCCTCGAACAGCAAAAACTTGTCATCAAAGAAAAAGTCCTGGACTATCAAAGTAGGGAGAACACACAAGAAAAACAGAAAGGCTAAGCAGAAACCACACTTGCGCAGCACCAGCCTGAAGGTGGGGCACGCACTGTGTAGTCTTCTCCGTGAAGAGGCGGGCAAGCCAGGGAACGGGCTGCAAACCGTGAACAACCTCCCTGAAGCCACATCGCTTGGAAGCCAAGGAGCCCAGAGCCGGGGCTCAGTCTGTCTGTCTGTCTGGTCAAGCCCAGCTCGTGATTCTCTGCGTATTGGACATCAAATGGACGGGGTTCAGGCAGAGACGGAAGATCAAGAAGTCAAGGAACAAGGATATTCCAAACATGGAGTGAAGTTCAAGGTAGAAGTCTCCGGATAGAAAGTCATGAACACCGAGCACCAGCCCTATGCAAGATTAGGCACCTGGCACCAGAAAGGGGCTACTTTTTAAAAGGCAGCAATAAGCTCTCCTGACTACTCTTAGTCCACAAAATTTGTGAATTCAGATAATGTTCCTCCTGGTGCCTGTGACAATCCTCTTTCAATTCTCACAGTTGAGAGAACTTAACTTTTCTTATTAAAATGAAATGTCCCTGCCTTCCTCTCTCATACCATTGTCACTGGACACTCCCAGGAAACCAAGAAAACTGCCGATTTGCATAACGCACCTCATGTTTGAAGACAGTCCCTTAGAGGAATAAAAAGTCAAACCACAGATGGAAAGAATACATTTGCAAGACAAATAATCTGGTAAAGGAATTGTATCCAAAAGTTACAAAGAACTCTTACACCTCAACAATAAGGAAACAGACAACCCCATTTAAAAAACGGGCAAAAGCTCTCAACAGTTTGCTTAAAAAGATATACCCATGGAAGATCAGTATATAAAAAGATACTCAAAAAATAGAAAGAAAGATAAGATACTCAACATCATTGTCGTCAGGGAACTGCAAATTAAAATATCTGGGAGACACCACTACACACACCTGAGGAGGACGAGAACCCACAACCAATGACGGCATCATCAATTGTCGGTGCAGGTGTGGGGCAGCCAGATGGCCCACTCCCTGTCGGCGGCGGGGCGGGGGGGGGCAAAGTGGTACAGCCCCTTCGGGAGGCAACTCAAAGGTTTCTTACGGAGTGAACCACAGTCTCTCCACATAATCCATCAATTGTGCTCCGTGGGGTTCGCCCAAGTGAGCTGAAAACATGTTCACACAAAAACCTACCCATAACTATTTATAACAGTTTTGTTCAGAATCGCCAAAAACTGCATTCAACCAGATGCCCGTCGGTGGGTGAGTGGATACATGGTAGTGCATGCACATCATGAAATACTATTAAGCATTGAAAAGAAATTAGCTACCAAGCCATGAAAAGACCTTAAATGCATATTGCTAAGTGGGGGGGGAAACAGTTTGAAAAGACTGCATACTATATCATTCCAACTAACTGACATTTAGGGGGGGAAAAGGCAAAATCATAGACATAGTGAAAAATCGCTGGTGGTTGCCAGGGGTTCCAGGAACAGGAAGGAGGTATGAATAGGCAGGACACAGGAAATTCTTAGGCGGCTGAAACTATTCTGAACGATGCTATAACCGTGGATACAGGACATTGTGCACTTGTCAAAAGTCACAGAATGTAGGAGGCAGAGGTGAAGCTTAATGTGGACTGTGAACTTCAGTCAGTAACAATGCACCAATAACCGTTCATCAGTTACAACGCAGACACCACACCAGGGCAAGGTGTCGGTGACGGGGGAATTGTATCTGCACGTGTGTGCGGTGGGATGGGCACGGGCGGTAATATGGAAACTCTGTACTTTCTGCCCGACTTTGCTGTAAACCTGTAACTGACTACTAATTTTAATGAAGTTACTATAAAAAAGAAAAGAAAGAAAGAACAATCCCGAACCACGCATGTCTTCCAGGTTCAATGCTAATGGTGGGAACACTGGCCCCATATCATGTGCCTGGCGGTCGCTTCAGGAAGCTTTGGCAAGGTTTTCTTTTCCTCTGCACTTGGGGGCTACATTTCACCTTGGCAACAAGTCTTAAGGCTACTTGTCATTTGAAAATGCTGTTCACGACGACCACACCTTCTTGTTCATGTGCAGATAACCCACCGAAAACAACTGCCCACCCCCGCTTAGTGAGAACTGAACTTCAGTGCTTTAAGTCATTGGACAGAAGGAACCCCATTCTGCTGCCCCATCGTGAGCCTAAAAGTATGTTCCTCTCTGAAGAGAATTCATTTTGTTCCTGTTGAAAAGAGAAAACCTTCTTTTGAAAACCCCCGTCCCATTTCATCCGCATCCAGCAAATGTCCCGCTCAGTTCAGGGACTAACTCTCTCTGTGGCACCAAGACGGGAAGAAAAGGACGAGTGATGATGACACAGCTCCGACGAGCAACACAGTGCATTCACGACACATTCCACGCCGCCCTCTCCCAAGACACACCGAGAGAAAATAGCTCTAACGTCCACGCTGGAGTATCATCATTTGCTTGTTATGACTTTATGTGGTTTCATCAAAGGCGAGGGACAGTCATTGTGTCAGAGTGCTCGTGAAATGGGGAAGAGAGAAGAGGAAGCGATAACTCCTGGAAAGCTGCAGCCTCCGGGAGGGATGAAAGTCAGGGGGCGCCGGGACGCTGGGGAAATTCCTCCAGGGCTGAAGAGCATACGCCTGAGGCGACCCCAGGCTTTGGGTCCGCGGCTGTCAGCCCGTTCACGGCTGTCAGCCCGTTCGCGGCAGACGGTCAAGGCGGCCTAGGCCGGCGTGCGGGCGTCGGAGTGAAATCGTGGGGCTCACCATCCTCCCCGTTCACCACTTCGCTTCTGAGTTTCTCACCAGAGACGGGCGTTTGGCTCCCTCTCCGTCGCGGTGCCCTCGGCCGTGCGCAGGAAGTGATACGGATGGAGAGATTGCAATGCTACGTTCCACGTTCCACGGAGGGTTAAAGCTTTGGGACACCAGTTCTAATCCACTCTAGGGAGGGGCTGTGGGGAGGCCATTGATTCCTCTCTGGAACCAAGGGGCCAAGGAGGCCAAAGCATCGGCAGCTCTGCTCTAAGCATTGTCATCAGCAGCACTGCCCCGTGGATGGGAGGAGCTAGGTGGCCTCGGGCCCTTCTCAGCCTTTCCGAGGGGCCCCTGCCCCAGCTCCTGCGCCCCCGCAGGGTAGCCGGCCTCTTTGCCTCCTGCTCAGGTCTCTGGGCACCCAAGTGTCTCCACCTCTGCTCCCCACCCCAGGCCTCTGCCTCCTTCAGGGGGCGCTATGCCGTGCTCCGGCCAGCTGACGGGGGGCTACTGATGTCTGCGTACTACTGGGCAACCCCTCTGGACTCTTCCTCTCAGACAAGGATGGCCGACGTCGTCAGTACAAGGGACGTCGGCCAGCGAGCACAGAGCAGCAGGTTGGGATGAGCTGAAACAGATCACGGAAGGGCTCAGAAAAGAATAATCTCCACTGGTAATTCTCAAAATGGGAAGAGACGCCCATCGCTTTGAAAGCATCTCCCAAATGGGTGTACCCAGATGTCATCCTAGGCCCAGAGGGAGGAGAAACAAGTGTCATTTTCTAAATGGCCCATAAATCACCGTGCTTTCTGGCCTGTTGAAAGCCGCCAGTGAAACACAAAATGTGTCGCTGACCTGGAGCATGTACTTTTGTGGCTGCTTTCTCTGTGTCGGTTTCTTAAAAATAAGGTGTGAAGTAATCGGGTACAAAGAAACAAAAGTTATTTGGTGAACATGAAACAGTCAATGAAAATATCATTCCTGTGAATTCTGTAGTTGATCAAAGTCTTTTTGGATCGGCAGGTAGTGCTTCTAAAACATTCTTTACAATGAAAGGAAATGCATGAGGGTGTATAAACTTTTACAAAAAGAAGTCGATGCGCCCAAACACGCAGCACAGAGAACCTCCGAGCTAATCTCATCATGAACCCGCAGTCACAACGAACCTTTCTGTTTCCATGTTGTCACGCACCATTTCTGGCGTTCAGAAGGGCAAAGTGACCACCGCTCCATCGTTTTCTCACGACCTCCGTCTGATCAGCCAGAAGCACAAGTATCGGACACAGACGGAGGAACAAGAAGTTCCAGAAATCAGCGGAATCTGCATGGATCCCCTGCAAGTTCGGTTTCGGCATTTGGCTTTTTCTAAAGTTGCAGTCCCCAGAAATGAGGTCACCACCAATCCCTTTCGGTTGTGCACTTCTTCGCGGGCCTCCGCTGCACGTGAACTTTAGAAGAAACCGCCACAACCAGATGAGGAGGGAGCCGGGGCGGGGGGTAACTGGCACATCTGTGGGGACCGTCCCGCGGGCATGTTTTGACACCCTCTCAAACGCTCTGAAAATCCCAGAGGGCTGGAAGCCTCCACCACGTCGGACCCTAGGCAGAGGCGCGCTTACTGGCATCCCCAGCCAGAAAAAGCAGGTGTGTGTGGGACGAGGGGTAGCTGACAAGTATGACTGCAGGCCGGGGGCCTGAGCAGTCCGAGCTGTGGTTTAGCTGACGGTTCCAGTTCTGAGCTGTCGGGGCCCCCCCGAGAGCTGGCGCCGTGGTATCTGGCGGAGAAGGTCTGCGGGGCCTGGCTCTGAAGAACTCCCACCAGAAGCCCAGGTCGCCCCAGAGCAGGAAACGCCCTGACTGAACCCAGGGGGGCCTCCGGGTCTCGGCCGCGCCCTGAAAGCCCACGTGTTAGAGTGGGAGTCCCGCTTCTCTGCTGGTTTCTACTTCTCCATCTCAGGGTTCTTCACACCCTCCCCAAGCCTCATGAACCAGAAAAATAGTTCAGTCTTTTAGCCTTTTCTTTTCTTAGAGTAAACGGACTTTGAGTTTTCCATCTGTGGGGACAAATCACCCACGGCCAGGCTTGCTCACTCTCCAAGACCCTCTGCAGGGGTTCGCCCACAGTCCGAAGCTCCCTCCATGGGCTCGCGCGGCTGGGCATGCGGCTGAGGTTGCACTTGGGTACCTTCGTGACACCGAAATGTATAGCATGCCTGTCTCCCTGGGGCCAAAGCCATGTTCCATGGCTATGATGTCTTCATTCCTTGATTGATTCCAAACTCAATACACAGTTCTTGAGGAAAATAAAATAATAAGGAAAAAAAAGAGGGGAGGAAGCAAGGGAGGAAGGGAGAAAGGGAAATGACTTCTTCATCTTATACTCAAATAACTGTTTCTAGGTGGCAAACGTTCAGTTCATTTGTGCTCACATGGGTAGTTGCTGGAATGAGCCAAAGGCACCTTTCCACAATACAGGGGAAGGAGCAGGGCCACTTTCCTTCCCACGAGGCCGTGGGTCAGGAGTAGTTCGCATCTCGGAAATGCCTCTGATCGCCATGTCTGGGGGCTCTGTAGTTCCCTCCCCGGGCGACAAGCCCAGGCTGCCCTGCCAGGCCGGAGCTCTTAGGGGCGGCCCGGGATCCACACCTCGGTCCTCCCACAGAACAGACGTTTCAAGCCCCTGCTCGGTAAATACTTACCACACTGACACAGGAATGCCTTGAAGAAAAAGACAATGGTGCTGGAAAAAATTATATTTTTACTCGAGGGAAGTAAAACATACCCCCAACTGCTCTAGGACTGTTGTCGGTGGAAATAGGGTCTTCCGTGGGATCGAGAGGAGAGCACCCGAGGGCCCACGCGCGGGACACCGTGGTGAGACAAGACGGTTCACTCGGGTGACAATGTGCCCCTGGGTTTCCAAGGTCCCAGCTCCTTCCATCCCGCCAGGGAAAGAGTCCAGCCGTGGCCTCAGTGAGGCCAAAACAAAGGCCGGTGTCCAGAGTTTCTGCTTCGCATTGAAGCTGAGTGCTCTGGAGCCCACGGGGTCTGGAGCCACAGGCCCCGGTAGCTGCTAGGCCTGCATGGTCACGCGCTCCTGGGAGAGAGAGAACGCACAAGCAAACGGGGGAGGGGAGTGAGAGAGAGAGAGAGAGGGAGGGAGGAGGTTTCTTTGTTCCCCTGGAGTTACAACCAGGAGCTTTTTCAAAATAACCAATCTACTTCCCAAGCTTCCATGGGCTTACGATGGGTCCACACCACCTAGTTAGACCAGCAGGCCTCTGTGGTCAAGCCCCTCCCCCTGCCCCCCCGCAGTCCAGTTCTGGAGGGAGGACAGAGCCCCTGAGGGGGGCGGGCCTGTGCCCCTTGGTGGCAGGCCGCTGGAGCGTGTGAGGGGGGCTGTGACCGCTGGAGTTCCCTGGCTGCGTGAGCAGGCTCCTCCGTTTATGAAGCTCAATATCCAGTTCCCTCTGCTTGTTTTCTTATTAATAACTAGTTAACTATCTACGGTAACAGAATGACAGAGCAGGCCTGGGCTGAGCTCCCCAAGCTGGAACTGCTGACCGGTGCTGTCCCAGGATCAATGAGTTCAGTGAATACACAGCTGGTTTTAGCAGAACTGGAAAGAAGAAGAAAAAAACACCGAAAACCTGTTTTGAAAAGGAGACCACAGAGGAGTGATCTTCAAAAGTCACCTGACGGTGAGTACAGACCCGGGCCCGTCTGAGGGACAGCAGGCGGGGGTACAACTCCCGCGCCGCTGTCGAGCAGAAACGGGTGGCTTGGACCAAGTCACTTCCGTTTTCTGTGCCTCGGTTTCCTCATCTCTTCAAGGGGGTAATAACCTCTGCTCCAGCTCAGGGTTGTGAATCCGAACGGTGATGTGGGCCAGTTCCCGACAGTGTAGTCTCCGAAGGGTTTTCCAACAACAGTCCTGGTCCGGACACAGCCCAGGGGGAATGAGGACGGAGCGCACAGTCACGGGAGGGGGGCAGGATACACGTCCCACTTCAATGTGTCTGAGCTTGAAGCAGCTCATTCGATCGAGGCGTCCACAGACGACGCCAGGGGTTCTTGACCCAGAGTCCACGGACTGGATTAAAGGGAACCCATGAAATCAAGTTTAAAGAAAAATAGGTATACTGTTATTTTTGCTAACTTCTAACTAAAACTTAGCATTGCCTTTAATACTGACTGCAGGCAATGAACTCACCTCAGCAGTAGGCGCAGTGATTGTGAGCTTGTTCCCAACAACAGCCACAGATATTTTCATATTTTATAGTCCTTGCGAATGCCGTAAGCTACAGAGAGCATGGATTACCCCAGGTCCATTCATGTCCATCGTTACTGAAGTGACATTCCCAGTGACAGCCACCAGTGAACTTTATTGAATGCATCAGTAAAGACATACATATATTACTAGCACGTATTTGGAATTTCTAACATAGGTGATAACTCTGTTTCAATATCATTGATTTCCTTTGCTATCCTATGGGCTTTGTTTTAGGAGTTTTAAAACACTCTGAGAAGAAGTCCAGAGGCTGCCCGCACCGGCCAGAGGGGTCTGTGTCCCAACAGACGCAGACCGTCCGTCCGCTCTGAGGAGGCGTCGGGCAGGCGCGCCGCTCCTGTCTGGGCCTGGTGGGCGTGCGCAGACCAGCCGTCGCCGGTGCAGGTCTGGCTTCCAACCTCCCAGCTGCCGCTCCGGGCTGCCCTGGCTCCTCCCGGCACTTCTGGAACCTACAGTTCGTACCTGCGCAGTGCGCCCAGGGCTCTGGGCCGGCACGCGTCCACTTCGCATCTGTAGACCACGATTTTAATAAGTGTGTCTCACAGGAAAAGCACACACAGCTCTCATGTGCTCGTCGAAAATGTCACCAGTGTAACAAGCTTTCTTCCTGAGTCGCCTCTGCCTTCCTAGGTGCCACCCGCTCCCCTCTAGCAAGTCAGTGGCAGACAGACCTACGGAGAATCCGCGATGGGACTGCCTTGAACGCTCAGCCCCAGGAGGTGCCAGCAATTTGTATATCCTCGTAAAACACAAACTGTCTTGAACGATTTATCTTTCTCACGATCTGGTGTGTCTTACTCCACCACGGGGCTTGCCCTTCCATTCTCCAACTGTCGTGCCCAAACGACCAAGCTTGGCCATGGGTAGCGGCTGACGGCTCGGCGACGTAGCATGAAAGAAAGAGTAGTTATTTTACTCTTTCTTCGGCCCAGAAGGATTTACTTGCTGAGGACAGAGAGGCAGTCTCCTCCACGGGAAGGACAGATACGCCAGAGCAAAGTCCAGGTGAGATTCTAGAACAGACATGCACAACACGGTTCACCTCCCCTGACCCCAGGGACCTGGCGGCAGTGGCCGCCAGAAACGCAGTGATGACAAGGGTCTTGAGAACGCCACAGTGAGTGAATGAACACTGCCTACCAAGGACATGGACGTGGTGACATGAGTGCTATCTATCTTTCATCCTAGCTCTACATAACCTCATGAAAAATTACCCAGATGGGAAAGAAAGCCCTTCCGTCTACTGGCCTTTTTGAGAGAGAGAGAGAGAGGGAGGGAAGGGAGGAGGAAGAGAGGGAGAGAAACATATCAGTTGCCTCTCACAAGCGCCCCACCGAGAGACCAAACCTGCAATCTAGGCATGTGCCCAGACCGGGAATCGAACTGGTAACCTTTTGCTTTGTGACATGACTCCCGACCAACTGAGCCACGGTGGTCAGGGCTATTGACTGATTCTTTCTGAGTTCCACTCAGATTCTCAACAGGCCTGCTGAGATTTCTTAGGACCTAGGTGAGACGTTCAACACCAAGAGCCTCAGTAGACGTGAGAATTAAACACACAGTAATGGCAAATAGTGCTCTTGGAAGCCTTCCCATCATGCACCAGCTGACCGAAGGTAAATTTGTTCAAGTCTGTCTGCAGATCCTGAGCTCCTCGGCCATCACCACCGCCCCAGGTGATGAGTGCCAATAACAAAAGTCATCAGACACTGGCAAATATTCAGAGACTGAAAACCAAGTGCCTCTTCCTAGCCTGCCATGCTTGCAGAGATGACACATACCACTCCCAGACACTGGTGACACCCTACATTGGTAAATACTCTGGGGCTGGTGGCCTCGGGTGTTTCTTCTTTCTAGTCATACATTCCTTTTGAGCAAGGGTCACTCTTCCTCCCAAGAGGAAAGTCAACGTGACTCACTCGCAGAAACTGGAAGTACGGCATGTCCACATGAGCAGGGCGGCCTACTATGTAACCACAAAACCACATCAGAACAACTCGGCTGCTGCGGAAGGAGAGGAGACAGTGGCCCGAACAAACTCGCCCCTCGCTCCAGGGGGCCGGCCTTCCGGTTGACCCGCAGGCCCCTTGGCTAGGCAGAGACTCGGGGCAGAGGGCAAATGTCCACGGCAAGTGTCGGCAGGGTCTTTTGTCTCTGGTGACTGTGAGGCAGTGAGGTGTGGGCCTCGTTCTTCCCTCCTCTCCTTTGGGCAGGGCACCCTCACACCCATCCTCTTCCTACCCACCCAGGGCTCGCTCCCCAAACCGTGTGTCAGCTGCTCTGCGGACGGTTTCGGGGACCTCACTCTGGAGGGGCTGCGGCTAAGATTCTGTGAGTCCGTTCCCTGAAGACTCTCCCCCGGCACGTGGGAGTGAGGGCGCTGAAGCTTTCATCGGACAGAGCACTGCTCCCTCACGTGAATCAGGACAGAAGCATGTCGGCTCACTTCTGGGGAAGCTTCTGGATAACGTCCTCAGTTTTGTTTTCACACTTCATTATGGCGTGGTACTGTTTTGCGTTGTCTGTCCACTGTGGCCACAGAGCGGCCTTGTGAGATGCCTGTGGCCCATGGCATTCTTTCTGCCCGACTGGAGAGCCCCACGGCCTGGCCTGGCAGTGGGTGTGCGGCCGCCCAGCCACCACGGTCTGGCCTACAGTGCAGACGCAGGCCCTTCTAGGGTACCCCCTCCCCCCACCTTTCCCTTCGAACTACTGTGTTCCCCATTCCCTCCTTGGGACCATTTATGTTTTCAAAGTGCAAAAACAGACCAGAAGATTTTGTCTCAATTAATAAGAGTGAACATTTTGCCCCAAAGGGGTTCAAGGGGTGTCTTGTCCTTGCATTATAATAGTGACCTTTTAGAGACAAACGCTGACCCCTGATAAGCCATGGCAGCAAGACTGGGCGCCACTGTGAAGATACCCTCGGGACTTCTCTGGTTACATCAGGCGGGCAACCGGCTCGGCAACCGGCTCTGCAGCCTGCATCGCACACCCGCGCTGAGCACCCCGGTAACTTCCCGGCTCACGCCTGCCCCCCACTGCTGGTGGCACAGCTCTGGTGTCTCTCCCCTCTCACCTCATCAGGCTGCCTGGCTTGTATACGGCGATGCTATTTTTGAATTCACCCTGGCGCTGGACTTGCCCGGCCTAACGAGCTGCTTTCAGAAGGATAACGACTGTCTCCAACGAGCCCCTCTCTCCTGCTTGCCGGCAACCCGGAGAGACGCTGAAGCCCCGTGACTTCTCGCCGCGGTACTCTGCTGCCACCTGGTGGACATTCATAATCCAAGCGGACAGAGACAGCAGACACTACCGGCAGTCCAGGACACCTCAGAGGCACCCAGTGCTCCTGGAAGAGAACTGCCCCCAAGGTTTTCCGGACAAGCCCTCACCTCTCCCTGTCCCACGTCCGATACCATCAGAGGGAAACCATTTTTGAGAAGAATCCAGTTCTTTGCCAAGAGCCCACACGGAGTCTGGAAAGAAAATGAGAATCAAGAAGACCTTCTGAAGGGCCTGAAGGGTAAGCAAGGCTGAAATCCCCGAGGCAATCTTGGTGGGCCTTCACGGTTTTGTCTATGATTGGTCTTGAGACGAAATGCTACGGCCACATTCCTATTCAAAGAAACCAAAACACACATCCCTTTCTTTATCTTCTGCTGACAGCTGGCCAGACATTTAACCTTCCAAATAGCTCCTGGAGCTAATCTATTAATATCCCCACTTCACAGATGAGGACACTAAGGCACAGGGGAGCTAAGCAATGGGCCCCAAGTCACCTTGCTCATTAGGGGGAGAGCCGAGATTGAACCTCAGGGAGTCTGGCTACAGAACCTGTCCTTTGCACTGCTGTGCTTTGCTGACTCTTATTCTGCGTCCTGGAGCACTGGTCACAGGAGAACGGAGAAAAGCATGAGGGCAGGGGGCACCCTGAGCTTCTCCAGCAACCATTTCTCAGGCACTGGAGGGCCCTGGACCACGTTCCCAGTTCCCATGACCTCAAGGAAAGAACACGAAACACCAGGCCCCGTTTTTCTGCGACCCAGACAGCTGTACTAAGGAACCAGCAAGAAAACACACAAACTCTAGATTCTCCCCCAGTGCTAACTAATAAGAAACGATAACGATCACAGTCTGGGTGTCGATGTGTAAGCGGAATATTGTAGACAAAAACCTAAAAGCTCAAAAACGCCATAGATTTCTAAAGAAAATTAACTTTGAAAACCAAAGTGACTCCTGAGTGGTGTCTGCACACAAATGAACATCCTCGTCCTCGAAGAGCCCGCCCTGATGCCCTGGGGACACCAGGAGGATGAAGGACACTTGGCTTGTGTCCCCGCCGCCTCCCCCAGCGGCCACCTGATGGCTCCACGCGGAGGACCAGGCAGCCGGGAGGACCTTCTGGCTGGCGAGAAGAGCTGGGACCGTCACCCTGAGGGGCACTCCCAGGAGACCTGTGCACGCACAAAAGAGGAAATTTGGGGGGAGGAGCCCCCTCCCAGACACTCAGCTCTGGATCCGGGCCACACCGGAGGCCAGAAAGGAGCCCACAAATGACTCGGGACTAGAGGTCACGCAGAGTGGGGGCCCGGGGGCCCACTCCGTCCCTCAGACCTACTTCGATTGGCTCACTCCCTGCTTTCTAACGCATGAGTCAGCAGCGGCACTTGAAAATCAGGAAATTTCACCCCAATTTGTATCTTCAACACTTCTTGAAAAATTGAAAGGTTTAGTCATTCTGGGCTCACATTCCCACGGGTGTGACCAGCTGAATTCAGCCAGGCCCTCCCTCCTGAGAGGTCATGCCTGGCACGATGCCCCCCCCCCCCCCCCCCGCCCCGGCACTGAGCTCCCTCCGGGACCCTGAAAGCATTTCGGCCTTTGACTGCTGATGCAGCAGCAGCTGGTCCCTGGGGCGGGCTGTGCCCACAAAGGACAGCTTATGGCAGCCAAGCCCCCAGGCCGCCCAGCCTCGGCCCATCACAGACAGGGGCCTGGCCACAGGATTTAGAGCCACGCCAGGACGAAGGGCATTCACCCCTCATAAGGACTCCCACAGTTTCGTGCCAACTTAGCTTTCCTGTTTAAGTGGCTGTTTCTTCCTTCCTGCAGCCTGCGTTTCAGCCACACCTCAATATTGACCGTTCCCTAAATATTCTTCCCCGATGTGCACCTCTATAGGAAATGCCTCCTTCCCCCCCACCCCCCCACCCCCGGCCTTCCCATCTCTGTACGTCCAGCCTGTGCTCAGCCTGATGCTCAGCATGTGCTCGCTCTTCTAAATCAGCTCCAACTCGACTTCCCTGAAGCCTTCTTCTATTTCTGTGGTCAGAATTAATCCTTCCTCCTGCCTTACTGTGATATTAGTTTACAGGCCTCCTGCAGAATCCACAAGATCTAATTTACAGTCTTTCTGTCAACTCGTGAATTCCTGAAAGGCGGAAATTGCTTCTTATTTACCGTGAGCCCCACCCCCTCTCCATTTCCTCAGGGGCCTCACAAACTGCTGTATTCAAAAGTAAATTGTCCTGGCTGGAGCACGGGCTGGGAACCAGTGTCCCAGGTTCGATTCCCAGCCAGGGTACATTCCTGGGTTGCAGGCCATAACCCCCAGCAACCACACATTGATGTTTCTCTCTCTCTCTCTCTCTCTCTCTCCCTCCCTCCCTCCCTTCCCTCTCTAAAAAAAAATAAAATAAATAAATAAAATCTTTTAAAAAAAAGGTAAATTGTCCATAGTTGTTATTTTTTTCAAAGATCACTAAGGGGACATGGGTTTCTACTGCCATCTGGTGACCACGCTGTAGAATTACACCTAAAGACATTGCCGTCCTGTGTGGGAATCACACACTTTCCCAGTCTATCAGTTTTCTTTCCTTTATTTCTCTCCCTTCCTTCATCTTTTCCTTTTCTCATTTTCTCCTTTTTTCTGTATTTGCTTATTCACTTATCCTTTCATTCAATAAATCATTTTTGACCATCTTCTAGGCAGTAGGCACTTGAAGCAGTTAGGAATTCATGCAAACGTGGGGGGCTATAAAGGGCCTTCCCCCGCCCCGCGCCCCCCCCGCCCCCCCGCCCCCCGCCACAGCCAGCGGGGGCGGGGCAAGCTTGCCGCGGCCCACACCTCCCCCGAGGACCTTCTGGATGACCTGCGCCAAGGCCGGCGCGCCCCAGGAGTCTGCACTGTGGACACCACATTGCGCCACTGGCTCCAGCACCTGACGCTCTGAGAGAAAAAAAAATCCATCTTTCTGGCCAGAGGAACCAGAAAAAGGGGGTGTTGCGGTTCAAAAGGAGAGGAGGGATCACTTCTTTGTTCCTCTCTCTTCTCTGTCGCCACTCGGCGCTCATGGCCACCACAGTTGTGCAAAGTTATGGGTAATGTGGTCATTGGAACTGCAAGGTGAACCGTATCCTGCTGGTCGGATGACCCAGGAGAAGTGGTGGAAGCCAGAGGGTTTGGGGGAAATGCTGGGCAAGGAGATCTAATTCTGCGGATGAAGATCACGTCTGAACTCACCCCTGCGCACGACGCATGCGCTGGTCCAATTCCTGCGCACACACAGGGCGGGCGCAAGGAGGTTCCCAGTTATGGGTAGGCAACGCAGCGTTTATTCTCGTGTCATTGCTTATTTGTATCACAACTGTAAACCTACTTTTGCCCACCTGTCTGGGTACACATATATATTCAATACACAAACATATATACATATGCAGAAACTTTATGCTGAAAAAAAGCACAACACTAATTTTCAAAAATCAAGGGACCTATGTAAAATGTGGAGATACGCTCTATTTCTGGATTGGGGGACTTGCTATGGTTAAAATTTCACTTCTCCCCAAACTGATGTATAAATTCAATAAAAATCCCCATCGGCATCCAAACAGGATTTTTACAGAAATCAACCACTTCGTCCTCCTCATTTCATGTAAGAGTTACGTGAAAAAGCAAAGGAACGAGAACAGCCAGAACAGTTTTGGCAAAGAACACAGTAGGACTTCAAGATTTACCACGCACATCAGCGATTCTCTCAGCCCAGGGGTGTGTCTCCCTCTCATGTGACACTGAGCGATGTCTGGGTTTCGGTTCTTTCGTTAGTTTTATTGTCGTGATCCAAGGAACGTGCTAGCATTTACGAAGTGGAGGCCGGGCGTGCTGCTCCGCACCCCAGGACGCCTCCCACCACACCTACTGACCCCAAACACCAGCCCCGAGAGACCTTGCTGTGCAGCTGCAGTAGCAAACACAGGGTGTCGCTGGCAAAGGGCAGACGCTTAAATCAGTGGAAGAGAATAAAAAGTCGCGACACAGGCCCACACACATAAAATCCACTGATTTCGGCAAAGGTGTCACGTCAACTCACGGGAGAAACAAGGTGTGTTTAATCGAATAGTGCTGGGAAAATCACACATTCATATCCAGGAAAACGAACCTCGTCTCATACCGTGTGTGCGAGAGGTTAACTCAAAACGGATCGATGACGTAAGGGGGTAACATAAACCCATAAAACTCCTATGGGGAAATTTAGGAGACAATCTTTGTGACCTTGGGTTAGGTAAAGAATGTGTAGATATGACCCTAAAAGCATAACCAAAAAAGGATAAATTGGACTTTGTCAAAATTAAAACCTTTTGCCCTGCAAAAGACACTTGAGTAAAATAAAAAGACAACTTGCTGAGTGAAACAAGAATTGCAAATCATGTATCTGACAAAGCATTTGCATCTGGAATAAAGAACTCTCGAAACTCAATAATAAAAAAACGGAATCTGGACTTCTGGCCAAGATGGAGGCATAGGCAGCACACTGTGCCTCCTTGCACAACCAAAAGAAGGACAACAACAACTTTAAAAACAAAAAACAATCAGAACTGACAGAAAATCGAACTGTATGGAAGTCCAACAACCAAGGAGTTGAAGAAGAAATATGGATCCAGACTGGTAGGAAGGGCAGACACAGGTAGTGGGTACAGAGGACGCACAGCGAGGTGGTGGCTGGAGGACCCCGTGGTCCCACATTCACATGTGGATAAGCCGGGAGGAACAACTGGGGAGTGGGACGGATCACACAACCCAGGGTCTCAGCACAGGGAAATAAAGTCTCAAACCTCCAATTGAAAACACCTGTGGGGGTTGAGGCAGCGAGAGAAGCTCCCAGACTCACAGGAGAGTCCGCTGGAGAGACCCACAGGGTCCTAGAACGTACACAAGCCACCCACCCGGGAATCAGCACCAGAAGGGCCCATTTTGTTTGTGGGAAGCAGGGGAAGGAACTGAAATCCAGCAGAGAGCGGAGCAAGCGCCATTGTTCCCTCTCGGACCCCTTCCCCACGCACAGTGTCACATCACAGCACCGTGGGTTACCCCGCCCCAGTGAGCACCTAAGGCTCCGCCCCTCACTAGTAACAGGTGCAAAGTGAAATAAAGGAAAATGTACCATGAATCAACGGTGACGAGAAGGAAGCCAGGACTCAAATCAACGATGTGGACCAGAGGGAAGAAAGAAACATTCAACCAGAACAGAATGAAGAAACAAGAATTCAAAAAAATGAGGAGAGGCTTACGAACCTCCAGGACTTCTTTAAACGTTCCAGCATCTGAATCATAGGGGTGCCAGAAAGAGAAGAGGAAGAGCAACACATTGAAAACTTATTCAAAAACATAATTAAGGATAACTTCCCTAATCTGGCAAAGGAAATAGACTTCTAGGAAGTCCAGGAAGCTCAGAGAGTCCCAAAGAAGTTGGACCCAAGGAAAAATACACCAAGACACATTATCATTAAGTTACCCGAGATTAAAGATAAGGAGAAAATCTTAAAAACAGCAAAAGAAATGGAGACAGTTACCTACAAAGGAGTGCCCACAAGACTGTAAGCTGATTTCTCAAAAGAAACCTTGCAGGCAAGAAGGGGCTGGAAAGAAGTATTCCCAGTCATGGAAGGCAAAGACCTACATCCAAGATTGCTCTATCCAGCAAAGCTGTCATTTAGGATGGGAGGCCAGGTAAAATGCTTCCCAGATAAGGTCAAGTTAAAGGAGTTCATCATCACCCAGCCCTTATTATATGAAATGTTAAAGGGACTTATCTAAGAAAAAGAAGATAAAAAATATGAACAGTAAAATGACAACAAACTCAGTTATTGACAACCAACCCTAAAAAAACAAAACAAAATAAAAACAAAAACAACTAAGCAAACAACTAGAACAGGAACAGAACCACAGAAATGGAGATCACATGGAGGGTTATCAGTGGGGAAGTGGGAGGAGGAGAGAGGGAAAAAGGTACAGAGAATGAGCAGCATAGATGGCAGGTAGAAAATAGGCAGGTGGCGGGAGGGGGCGGTTAAGAATAGTGTGGGAAATGGAGAAGCCAAAGAACTTATATGTACGACCCATGGACATGAACTAAAGGGGGGGGTGTAGGTGGGAGGGGGTGTGCAGGCTAGAGGGGAATAAAGGGGGGAAATGGGACAACTGTAATAGCGTAATCAATGAAACGTTTAATTTTTTAAAAAAGAAAGCAAGCAAATAACTCAACTCAAGAGTGGGAAAAGGACGTGAAGACACCTGACCAAAGACGCGCTAAGCTAGCGAGTGAGCACGGGAAAGGGTGCGCCCTGTCGTATGTCACTGGGGGTGCGATGCCCCCACTCACCTGGCAGAACCCTAGAGTATGAAAAATAATGGCCACTGACCACACCAAGTGCTCAAACTCCCACCTGTTTCTGGTCAGAGTGCACACGGTACAACCACTTGGGACAACCACTTGGCCGCTTCTCATAAAGTTAAGCACACACATATGTGACCCAGCAATCCCATTTCTAGGTGTTTGCCGCCGCCCCTCGCCCCCCACACCCCAAAAAAAGTTCACAAAAAATCTCGTTTGCAAATGTTTGTATCAACGTTGTTCACCATCACCGAAAACTGGGGAGTAACTACATGTCCTTCGGAAGGGGACGGATAAACAGCTTGAGCTGCGTCCACACGGTGGAACAACACTCAGCAACAAAAAGGGATGCGTTACTGACACGCCCAGCAGCGCGGATAAATCTCAAGTGAAAGCATTGTGCTGAGTGATTCCATTTCTGTGCCCTTCCGAAAAGGGCAGTGCTCTGGGAACAGAGGCCACCCCAGGGGCTGCTGGGACTGCTGGTGGGCGCACGTGGGGGAGGGGACAGAATCTCTGCGTGCGTGATTGTGGCGGCGGTGATATGACTATTCATTGGCGAAAACTCAGAGCTACACACTAGAGAGAGTGGGTGTTCATGTGTGAACATTAGCAGTAAGTAGGGGGAAACTGGGTGGATACAATCATGTCATTGCGTTTCTCCACTGCTGGAAAGGGACTGACTGTCACTGGGATTTGAACGACTCTCCTCGTGAACTAAAATGGGCTGCTTTGGCTACACAGCCTCCTAAGTTGGTTTCGGCTCTGAAAGGCCACCATCCTGCAGTTCAATGTTGTAGAGAGAATCGGCCAAGTGTGGGGACACAGCAAGGAGACCGTCAATTTCATTTTACCCAGGGATGATGAAGATGACATATTCCACTGTGGGGACAAAAACAGGGCCACTCACACCAATACATCCGATCGGGTCCGTACGACTGTGAGCAATTTAGAGCCTGCGAGATTACGGGCCAAATAGGAAAAATAGCGAGATACTCCTCCCCATTTTTAGTTCTTTCTGCAGAGTTTTCTAACAGCTTTGATTTGAGAATTCCCCTCTTCTCTCTGAATAAATATGATCTGAAAAGGGTATCACTTCCACTTTCCACGAAAGCATGTTAATCTAAGACTCCCGAACAGTGTTTTTGAAATACTGGTAGAGAATGCATCAGCCCAACCAATATGACTTTTATGCGATTCTCGACAGACTGTAACATCAGTAAGAGCTCAGTATAAAATGCAAAAAAAAAAATATTTCATCTACGTGCACGTAGAAGCCACTTTATTATTTTATTATATCAGGTACGTATGCAGTTTTGACTTAGCATTCAGGGGACAAGCAGAAGAGCTCCAGAAATAAATTTACGTCACAGCACCAGTAAATGAGCTGAACGGAGCAGAACCTCCAGAAAGCTGCAGAGGACCCAGCAGACCGGGCTGTTCTGCTGGTTTCCGAGGCCTCCGTTCGGTGGAGGACGCTGGCCACAGAGAGGAAAAGTGACTGGGCAGACGAGCGTCCTCGATGCGCAGCTGGTGGAGTCAGAACTTCAGCAATCAAGTCAAAGCAAGAAGCAGCTGCAAATTTTATCGATTCACATCAAAACCTCAGGGTTGCTTCGATTAAACTGATCCAGGTACTTAAGTGATTATTCGTCTTAATTTTTGGTTTTCAAGTCAAATCACCAGCAACATTTAACAACTGGCCCTCTTCATGGCCAAACTATGAATCAGAGAAAATCACGCAGAACTTGAATAAACACTAAAGTGATCAAAAATAAGATTCTATATGACCAGCCTCGTCTCACTTTAACTGGTTTCATCCATTTATCACATACTCCTACCTGATCGTCTAGGGGGTAATTAAACTCGTGTGCCCAAAAATGTTTCTGAAACGCCCTCTTGCATGTCAGCACCCTGTTTCAACCCTCTGAGCCGCTGCATCCATATGGTGGTGATCCTAATTCCTACAGGCTGAGGTCACAGGTTAGTAGCCTCAGTTGAACGCGCCCGAAAGTCAGCTCTGTCTGAATCCATCGAGAGAATTCCCCAGGCACAATCAAACCTCGGTTCTCGAGCACCTTGGTTCTCAAGCAATTTGGTTCTCGACCCAGTCGATCAAGCAAAAAAAACACGCCTCAGCTGTCAGACAGAACTTCGGGTCCCGATTGATTCTCTATCCAATGACCCTTTCGTGCTGACAACTGTATGGCCAGCCATGCAGCTCTCAGGCAACACAGTAGATTCTATGTTCAAACAAGTCGCCTCTCAGACACTTTTCCAGAACAGATGGAGTTCGAGGACCGAGGTTCCGCTGTAACCTCACATAAGGGAAAGGGAACCAAAACCAGGATGCGTCCACGCACCAGAGGCTGGTCCGAGGCAGGACCGAACGGGCGGAACTGTGCACCTCCTCGGCAGGTGGCAGGTCCCCACCTGACACGCTGCAGAGTGTGTGAGACCAGGGCCCCGATAAAGAGAGGGTTCACGAAAAAATGAACCATTTCCCCTAAATGATCACACATCAAGAAGACAGGATTCTGACTTGAAACCTACGGAACGAAAAGAAGATGAAAGGGAGTTTCATCATCTTTTTATAATTAAAAAGCACACAGTCAAGTTCCAGCCGCTCATAACTTTATCACGTGGAAATTATATAAATGATTTAAAGACATATCCCTTCTAGCCTTCCTCTACCTCGGCCTGTCCCAAGTTCATCACCAAGGAAACCACAGTTCATAGTTTGTATCTCACTCCAGACACAGAGACACGCACAGGTTTCTAAGGGGCTCATGCTGTGGATTCTTGAGCTGAGTCGCTAAAAACATGATCACCGCCGGGTGTTCAGGTCAGTATTTATTTTTAACAGTCCTCGCACTTTGCGCCTTGGCCGTTTCTGTACTGATAGGCACACAGGTCATTTCCAACGTCCTAACTGAAGGCTCTCGCCGAGGAGGAGGCCCCTAAGGATTCCCGGAGAGGTTCCGGCTCAGAAAGAGGGAGTAGAGCAACTCTCTCCTGCAAGGGCACCTTGGAAAGAACACACGAAACATTCACCATGCCGAGGTGGCCCGGCGGAATCTATTACTCACTCAAGCTTTGTTGTGAGTAATAAATTTTATATATATTTTATATTTTAATAAATTATATGTGTGTGTGTGTATGTGTGTATGCATGTATGTATATGTATATATGTAGATGACAACATAGAAATATATCATCTCACACAATGTTCGGTCACATGAGGAGCTCCATGAATGTCAGTTTCCTTCCCACGATTCTTTCCCGTCTCTGTCTGTCACAGCCCGCGTGGAAGGGTTTGAATCCCTGTGTTTAAGGCCAAGGGGGACTCAGGTGAGCCCTCCTACTACACTGAAAGCCACTGCTTACCCACAGGTCACAGGTGTCCCAAGACGAAGCCCATGTCTTCCCTCCACGCCACCCCAAGATGACTTTCTTAGCATCCTGGGCAACGCTCCACCACCCCCAATAGATACAGACAAAGACAGCCTTGGTCTCAACTGTCTTTCGGAGGATGCCCACCTGAATGCCCCAGGAGGCCAGGGCTCTTGACCTCTGATGCCCAGGGTCACCACACCGGTAGGGCTCCTGGGAGCTGCCCTCACTCCCAAGGGCTGAAAATGATCATCGCCCTATACAGGAGGTTTTCCACAAAGCCCTCCTTAACCCTTGTGGGGAGAATAAGCCGTCTCTTCCAACGCCTTCCCAAAGCACGTGCGATGCTTGCGTGTTTATTATATGTCCCGTCACGTTCTTCCACTATACCATATGTTGCCGCGTATAATGCACACCCACGTCTTTGGCCCAAAGTTTCAGGAAAAAGAATCTTTGGTTTAGATTTTTAATTCAATATTTCATTTAGTTATATTTAGAGACTTGTTTTTGTATTATAAAGGAGTTTTAGTATTTATTTTTGGACATATTACGGTACAAGAAATTGTATGTAGCAAATAATTACAAAACACAAGAACAAGGCGTTTCGGGCACTGCCCACGTATGGTGAGCACCCTCACTTTTCCCTCAAAGGTTTGGGCGGAGAAGTGCACAGGACACGTGGCAAAGTGCGGGCAGTGGGTCATTCCCCCGTTTCCCCACCGGACCATGGAGTCCTCACTGGGAAAGGCCCTCCCAGGGCTGCCAAGGGGCCCCAGAACCTGCGGGGACACCCAGAAGGCCCGGGCTTTCTTTACTCGCATGCTGTTCACAACTTGCTGTAAGGAAGTCACGTCACCTGCCTCACTCTGTTTCCTCACCTCGGAAATATCTGGACAGGAAAGGAATGAGGGGTCCGGGGAGACCCCTCCACGCTCTAGCGTTTGGTGCCCGCCACTGGCATCTGCCGCCAGAAGTCATGCCTGCAGCAGACGAACTTGCCAGCTACCACGACAGTCTTTCTGCCTGTGACTCATGTGTGCTTTAATCCGTAAAAATCAGTTACGTTTAACTTCTTTGTTCGTACTTGGATATTTCTTAAATTTGCATCAGCCACACAGAAATTTTTTCTTAGCGTGGGCTACTTTCACAAAGGACTTTTACAAAGCAAAATGCACCAATTATCAGTTGATTTTCTTTTTTTCTTTCTTAAAACGTGACTTTTCCGGACCCTACACCCCAGCTGCAGATGTTTCTATGCTCCACGCTGGCTAACAGCTCTGTGTTCACTTGGATGTATTACCACTATCACCAACACTACCACTGACAGTGCTTTTACCAATTGCGGTAACCAATAACTGGATGACGCTTTAAAGTTCATCCTGATCTTTCACACATAACTCATTTGATCCTTAGAGTAACCATAGTAGATGGACACAGTAGGCAATATTACCTTTTTGACTGCACAGCCTAAAAACTCTCGGCTAGAGAAATTAGGCAACGTACCCAAGGTTACAAACAAAGCTAGTAACCTGTGGCACGACACCCAATCTCAGGCTTTTTGTACAATGTGAAAACATTTCTTCTTCACTAACAGTGGCAGTTAAACAGGATTGGACGGCTGAAGAGTCACAAGACCCAAATGACACTGCTTACCCAACGGATATGACACTGTGGGAGCATTGACACAGGGGGATGCCACAGCCACCAGCTCTCAGGGGAAGTGGTGTGGAGTGGCCGATCACGTGTTCCTGCCGTCCCCACTCTGCAAGGGCTGCGGCTGAACACACTTTCTCCTCCAACGACACGTGGCCAGAACAACTTGGAACCAGAGAGCCCAAAATGAAATCCCAACTGAGAGGTTGCTGTTTGTTTGTTTTTCCACTTTGCTGATTGCCTGGGTACATCACTGCTACGTAACCAGCCCAACACCAGGGCCTTTGAAAACCCCACAAAAAAAAAAAAAAACCCACAGGAGCAAATCATCAATCTGACGCTTGTATCAAATGCTGATAGGCCAGTAGAAACTCTGCCAAGTCTCCCTGAAGCAACACCAGCATCAGTGGGGTTCACGCCTCGGCCCTGCTGGTGCCAAGCGGAGCTCCAGCAGAACTGCTGGGACTAACCCTCATGACACATGCCCCTCCTATGCTCCCCTCAGTCTTTCAGACTCATCTTCATCAGCTCATCATAGCTTGTTAGGTAAGAAATGCTGATTTGCTACTAAACTCTAGTCCCTGGGAACCGGTTTTGCTCATTAAGATTCCAAGTGGCAGAGAATTATCAGTTCGGATTTCTTCCGAGCTCCCTGTACATTGAGCCTCGCTCCCGAGGATCTAGAGTTGAGTAAGGCCGAGTCTCAGGTTCTGGACTCTGTTCAGATTCAGGGGTGAAACACTTCCTTTGAAGACTGATGCCACACTGTTTTGACTACTCTAGTTTTGTAATATATTTTGAAATCAGGAAGTGTGACTTTTCCATTATTGTTTTCCTTGCCCAAAATCACTTTGGCTATTGGAAGTCCTCTGAGATTTTTATATAAATTTTAGTATTGATTTTTACATTTCTATGTAAAATGATATTGCAATTTTGATAGGGATTGCATGGAATCTGTAGACTATTTTGTATGGACATTATAATAATATGAATTCTTCCAGTCCATGAACATGGGATGTCTTTGCATTTACTTGTGTCTTTTAAATGTCTTTCATCATAGTTTCATGGTTTTCAGTGTACAAATCTTTTACTTCCTTGGTTACGTTAATTACTAAGTTTCCCACTTCTGGGGATGTGTATACCCAGAAGAACTGAAATCAAGACCTCAAAGAGATATCTGCATGCCCATGTTCACTGCACCATTCTTCACAACAGCCAAGATAGGGGAGCAACCTGAACATCTCAGAAAGAATGAATTTAAAAATGTACATTTACATACAACGGACGATTATTTACCCTTAAAAATGAAGTACATCCTGCCATTTGTGAAAACCTGGAAGAACCTGGAGGACATTTTGTTAAGTGAAATAAGCCAGACACAGAAGAACAAACACCGCATGATCCCACGTACATGAGCAATTTGCAATAGTCAGACTCGTGGAAGCGGAGAGTGGAGTAGCGGTCGCCAGGGGCTGGGGGGAGGGGAGGTGGGGAAGCAGCAGTCAAAAGGGTGCAAAGTTCAGTGATGCCCGGTGCACGAGTCCTGGAGACGCCGTACGGCACAATGTCCATGGTTGACAAGACTGGGTGGTACACTTAACCATTTGCCAGGAGGGTAGGTCTTATGCTAAGTGTTGCTATTGCGAAAAATCAAGATGGGAGGAAGCCTGTGGCAGTGACGGATATGTTTATGGCGTGGATTGTGGTGATGATCTCACAGGTGTGTGTACGTGTCTCCAACAAGTATACCTCAACAGCTCAATAAAGGGGTTTACAAAAAGACTGTGCCACTATCAAGCTTCAGTAATACCTACAATTGCCACTAGGTAGTACCAGTGAGCCAAAGGTGGGTGCCAAGGCGAAGAAGAGGGGGAATAATGAACAAAACCAATCGTTACCCATTCTTCCTCCCAGCCCTCAAGGAGATAAGCATCGGCCGACCAGGGAAGGGGAACTGTGGGCTCTGATTTCGCTGTGGTACATCCTCCCACTTGAACTTTCCAAACCCTCAATCTCATGTCTCAGTGTCCCAAGGAGGGGGCTGGGGAATGTAGGTAGTCATCAAACCAGTGATAAGACATTTAAAGTGAGAGCAGAGGCAACCGAAACACCCATTCCTGAACGCCAGTCACTGTTCCGCGTGTCCCACCACTGCATGTGTTTCGGCTGCCTCATCCCACCTCCACCAGGTCCATGAGAACCTGGCGCGCCTTACCGCCGCTTCCCTTGTAGAGCAAAGGGGTCTAGAGCTCAGAGTTTTGAAGTCCCCCACAATCATAGCACCAGCAGGACTGGGGTTCAAATCCAGATCTGCCCCGCTTCAAAGCCTCTTGTCTTCCCACTAAACCCTGCACCTGGTAGACAAGGGCCCCGAATCGTGACTCACTTTATGTAAAGTTTCTGGGGGAGCGGAGAAAAGGGAAGACCCCTTTATTTCTGGAGAGGGGAGCCTGAGTTCACACGTCATCCACACTCCTCTTGCGGCAGGCGGCGAGCGGCGTGGCCAGCGCCACCCGGCAAGTCAGACACGGAGCGAAGGCCGGAATCCAGTCCAGCGGGCTGGCTGCGTGAAGGGGGCAGGCGGCGCAGGTGAGAGAGCAGGAAAAGGTGAGGTGGCACCTCTAGGCAGAAACCACGACTCTAGGATGACGCCTGTGACACAGGTCATAGCTTAATGAGTATCTAGCCCTTCCAAAAGCCAGGCACCTTGCTAAGACCTTTCCCACCAGCGGCCCCCCCACAAGGGTGCTGGTCTTGGCTGCCTCTTAGCAGCCTCTTCCTTTTTCCTGGGACAACATCCATGTTTTCCTTGGAGTGCTGGCCTCTGCTGTACCCTCTGGGTGGTGGTGGATGGGGGCTGGACCCGCCCTCAGCTCCGAAAGGGACCCTGAACTCCATCATCGCAGCGCTTTGGCCCAGAGACTGGTCAGAGCCTGCTCCTGAGCTCCGTCGGGTCTTTGAGACGGAAGGAGACCCTTGGGAAGAAGGGGCTTTGGGGAAGAAGGTTCTTCCTCTCATGGGAGCTACCCAGGGAGACGGTGGGATGTGAGGGTGCGGGGGTCTGCAGCCGTCACAGCCGCGGCTCGTGTTAGGAAGACACGGCGAGAGCATCACAGAGGAGTGAGGCGGAGGCCTGGCGAGGCTGCGAGCGACTGAAACCACACCCGAAACGAAACCTCCTTCAGCCCTTCACAGGTACACAAGCCGACGCATTTCCCTCCGGCTCGCCTGAGCTCTCTGTTACTCACCACCAAAGGCATCTTGACTGACACACTTACCGGCAAGTACTAGCTAGCATCGTCCCTGTGTCAAGGACAAGAACCTGAGGACCTATTCATACAAAAGTGCCTCATGTCATAGTACTAGTAAGAGTAAGATTTGACCCAGAGCCTTCGGACCCCCACACCCTAGCTGTTAAGCACAAATCGCAGCCTTCGCAGGCCAGCATCCCGAAGGGGGGAAGTGCCTTCCTTCTGGCTACGTGGCTTTGCCTGGGAGCTGCTGCTCGGTCCTCGCCCTCCACCCCTCGCTCCACTGCAGCCTCCTTTCAGCGGCCTCATCCAATCACACGCCCAGGGCCCAGGTGTCACCTGACTGACCGCAGGGTCTCACGGGAGCGAGTGAGGCTGTTCTACTGACTCCAGAGCGGAGGCCCTGGGCTGAACCCCAGCCCCGGGAATGATCGAGCACGCATCCTCGCTAGGGATTCTCCGCTGTTTCCCAGGCCTGGACACCATCGTCCCTGGGCCTCGTCACTGACACTGCGGGTAAAGCAGAGGCGAAGCGAACACTGTGACAGGGTGGCCTTGTGAGCCCACCGCTCACGGCGCACTGGCGAAGGGCCGGTCGTGAGCACGCCCATGGCCCCGCTGGAAGAGCTGCCCAGTGCCATTGTGGAACTTCTCTCCCTCCACGCACAGACTCGCCTGGAAAAGGAAAAAGGCTCCCAGATGTCCCACCCCCAACTGTGTTCAAATTGCTCACTGGCCAATTAACCGAACTTATAAAATCACCTGTTTCTAAGGTGGACCTGCAGGATGTAATCATCCTTTAAAAAAAAAAAAAGTCCCATGGAGGAAGGGGAGAAGGGAGAGAAAGTCTTCACAATGCTTTCCAGGTCGATCCACTGGAAAGAGTCCCCAAAAACGTCCTCTCACGAAGTAAGATGACAAGGCGAAGTCACACGTGCCTCCTGAAGACTGAGGTCGCTACCTCTGTGACGGATACGTTCTGTCTCACTCTCTGAAGCTTGTTATTCGCTTTTCTTCTGTCATTCTGACCTTTTCTATCTTCTTTCAAAAACACCTTTATCTCCATGGCCCCCTCCCTGCACGGGGCCCCCTCCCTGCACACGCCCCCCCCCCCGACCCCGCCACATGGCCCCCGCACTAATGGAATCTGAAAGGCATCCCCCAACAGCTGGGCTTTTGATGTGGGTTTTGCTACACGGTTTTCGTACTGACTCTCTGACTATTCAGAATAAGTTCAACTACTTTTTTCAGTCACGATGTTGGGTTTTCTGTTTGTACTGTAGAACAGGTCTCCCCGGAGAGTGGGAAAACAAGGCGGCTCTTTGCATTTTTTCCGCCACATGAGAGCAGGCCGCAGGGAGGGGGAGCAGGGGCGAGGACAGGAAACCCCGCGGAGGCAGGGGTGGAGGGAGATGGAAGATAAAGCTCTCAGCCATGCCAAAGCGGGAGAAAAATAACGCCCTTCGGGGAGCGTAGGTATGGCTCTCGGGACTGAGGCCAAACATCTACAGATCAGCAGCTTCGTTCTCACGCAGACTGAGTGCCACCCTGCACAGAACGGCTACCACAGTACGTAAGATGGTCAGCTGTTGGACGGTGGGCGAGTCAGCTGCCTTGAACGGTAACTATTCTGCGACAAATGCTGGAAGAAGGTCGTGTCTGCGGGATGAGCCTCAGGACTGCTCTGAGCCCGCCTCCCTCCAGAGCCCTCCTCTGCTGAAGGGGCGCCTGGTTTACACTTCAGGCGTTCGGCTCCGGCGCTTCCCTGGAGGCACCTGGAGGGACACATCAGGACAGGCCGCGGTGGCAGAGCCTCTAGGCCTCTGGATGAGCCGTGAGGGGTGGGCAGGGACCACGGAGAGGGACTTCAGTAGAAGGACGAGACAGGGTGGACGCCGTCTTAGGCTCCCGGTGTGAATGCTGTGAGCAGCCTTGCAAGTCACCTAGTTCAAAACCCTTCTCTTCTGGTTAAAGAGAGGAAGACCCAGAAGGTAAAGTGACTCACCTAAGATCGCACCCTAATATATTAAAGATCACGGAACAGAACCTAAACCAGCCCTTTCCCACCATGCCTTGCTACGTTGCATCTGTTTTGGCAAGTTTCTATAAATCACATCATCAAATGTCAAAATCCCTGAATTTCACTTCAGTGTGGGTATCTGTGAGTGAAGATTTTCTTTTTACCTAGTTGGGGGGTGGACAGGGGGGTAGGGAATGGAATTAGATTAACTTTGCCTCCACAAGAGTCAACCAAGTTTTTCCTCTCTCGTTGAAATCACTGGTTCTCCAACTTTAAGGGGCACTGGAACCACCACCGGGAAAGCCGGTCAAATTGCACAGTCCTGGGTCTCACAGGGATCTCTGACTGAGTGGGTTGGGAGAGAGCCCAAAACACTGCGTTTGAAACAATCGCCACTGGTGGTCCTTGGTCTACACTTTGAGATAGCCCATGCTACCAACGCCACCACCCCACAGATACACGCCAGACAGCTCCAGTGGCCTGCGTGGATGGCACCCTGGTAGGGAAGTTGCAGCCCAGATGAGGATTACTTTCCCTCTCCTCCTCCTCCTCCTCCTCCTCCTCCTCCCACCCCTCCTCTCACCACTACTCGTCCTTCTGACCGCCCGCCTGCTTCCCCCTTTCTCCACCGCTTCCTTCCCCTGTCTTCGCCTTCAGCTGTGAATCATGGGACCACACAGGGGCAGCAGAAGAAAAGGCCTCGCTCGCCTTGACGCTCTGAGTGCCTGTCATTTGTTGATGTCCCTCAGGGGATGAATTTCCCATGAGTCACGCGCCCATGACACCTCTTTCTTATCATACAGACCCATGACTCCTCCTGTCTTTTTCCAGGGCTGAAGCTTTGGAACCGCTCCAAGGTGTGGATTGCAGAGGTAAAAGGAAAGGAAATCTGGTCTAACCAATTTTATGTATTGCTTAGAGAAAGGCTCACGGGAAGACCAGCCTCTAGAGAACAAGAATATCAGAAATGAATGTGTTTCCCCAATCTCTCACGCATCTTAACACCAACAGCTACATTTTATCTTTTGGTCTGGGCACGAGATAGAGATTAAACAAAGCCGTTTTCACTGTTGTCACAGAGTTATTCGATAAACCCTTGAAAGTTAAGAAAGCAAAGAAAATCACATTGAAGACTGAAAAATGTTTTTACAATATAAAATCAACCTTGTTTCTTGGCACCTAAAGCTGGTGGATCTCCCTTCATTCACGCACGCACGCACACACACTTCACTGAAGCACTCAGTCTGTCCTGGGTCGGCTTTCACCAAGCTCCTGACAAAGACAAACGCCCGTGTTCAGTCCCCTAAGTCACTGGCCATTCACCGGGAGCCCTTAGACTCCCAAGGACCCCAGACAGAGCAGATGGGGGGGTCCATGAACTTGGGTGGGAAAAAAATGCATCTTGATTTTCATTAATTTCTAACTGGTATTCAACATATTCTACTTTTATGAGTGTAGAAAACAAACCACAGCAATATTAGCGGTATCTGTGACTGTTAATAGAAGTCATAGATACTTTTCCTATCACATTACAGTTGTGCAAATATATTTAAATAGTTTTTACTTGCATTCATCACCATTTTAAACTGTGGCCCGGCAGATACGCATCTTGTTATTTAATGTGTTAATATATGTTAATGCATCACAATTTTTCATGTACATTGATAGCTGCACATCAATATAACTGATTTCCTTATAATCCTATGTATCTGGTATGCATATAGAACAATATTTTAAAAAGAGTTCCATAACATAAGAAAGGTAAGAGCTGCAGCAATAAACTCTCAATATTCTAATTCTGTGTCAAGTAATAATCTTTAAACAAAACATGTTAACTTAGGTCTCATATGAATCCCATCAATGAACACAACCTCACACGGTGCCCTTGGGTTTTGAATGGGCATGCATGGAAGAGGCATGTACCTACAAGACATCTCTGCAGACATGCCTATTTCTTCACTCATGATCTTTTATAAGGAAATCCACATTCAAATTCAAAAACATACCCCAAGTGAATTTTTGTGATTCACTGTATCAAACGACAAGAACTATGTCTCCTTGTTTTCTAGTTGCTGCTGTTGTGTTGTTAAGTGCGCTGGGAAGATCAGAGCTAAATGTAGTATCTGACTTTCCCAACAATATCGTCCCAGTTTGGGTATAAAATTGTCTCCCTTCCTTAAAGCAGTTTGTTATACTGTTTTAGCTGTTCATGCTACAGGTTTTTTTTTATCATAAGTTGACATAAAGCATTTTTTGAAGTAGGAAGGGTGAGACTTTTGAACAAACTATTCACAGTTTGACAAATACCCCAAGTCCTTCCATCCTGACATTGCCCACGTTCTTGCCCATCCTGGAGAAAGAAGTATCCCCAGTAGGGCCTTCACTTCCCCCAGCTAACTTCTAGAATGGCAACCAGCCCTAATCAGCTGCTAGAAAAGAAGGACCACCTGTACCGGATGTCACAAATTGTTATGGGGGCCCAGGCAGGCCATGCCCACCACAGAAAGATTCCGCCCATCTTCATAGAAATATTCTGCCCTCACGACACTCTGGTGATTCAGTTCTCCCGAGCATCAGTGAGCAGTTATGCAAATATTCACGAACTGCCGAAGGACTTTGCCTTTTAAGGTGTTATGAAACCATCATCCAATTTTTTAAATCAATGTAATTATCACCCACCCACTACGCTATTCCTCCCTCCGCTCCCAGCCCCCCAATCAAGGTTCACTCACCCAATGGAACCTCTTAGAGACTTCCAAGGCTTCCGGAAAAGTCAATCAAGGTTCTGAGAGACTAGTGTGAGCCTACGTGGATTACTTCAAGTCAGGAATGGGACTCTTGAGGCTTGACTCCGAATAAGGCACCCATTGTCTCCACCCACTATATTTTGATTTGGGCCTGACTCACTGCGGGTGAGAGGAAGTAATGCGTTTTCTTAGTGAATTCCTGATAACGAATAAGGAGAACTGAGTGGTCAGTATAACTTCATTTCTGCCCTTGACCTTCTGAAGACATAGGCATATTCCACCCATCAATGTCCCAACAGGTGCTTAAATGACTGAGTCACTCTGTACAAAGGGCTCTGACATCTTGGGAGGGAAAACCAACCACAACCCAACCAAGGGCTCCACTTATAGTAGCAAAGGGTAGGAATGGCTTTCTGCTTACAGAGAAGTGGTCAGCTGAAGAAGGAGGAGGAGGGAAAAAAAGGCAGAAATAGAATCAAAATTTCCAATCTGAGGCTTGATTTCAAAGTTGACCTTGCATATTGACGGGGAAGCTAGCATGAGGCGAGGCCAGGGAAGGAGGGAGGGGTCAAACCATATGGGTTAGGAAGGCCACGGCCAAGAGTTTGGGTTTTACCTTTAGAGCAACAGAAAGATACTAAGAATTTAATACAGGGAATAGTATGATCTAATTTGTAAAGCTCACTCTGGCTGCTGAAGTTCAAGTGAGCTATGTAAACCAACTTCACTTTTAAAAGCTGTCAACCTCTTTCCGATGGAATTCAGCTTTTCAAAAGTGTAAAGCAGTATCATATCAAATCCTGAGGACTTGAGCCACAAGGGTTTGAAAAAAAAGGATAGCTCTCTCCTAAATGAAACAGGTTTGTCTTTTTCTGATCGTTTCACTTCATTCTTTAACCTAAAGAGAAAATGACTCAAACGCTCCTGATTACCACCCTGGCTGGTGTGGCTCAGTGGACTGAGTGCCGGCCTGTGAACCAGAGGGTCACCAGTTCAATTCCCAGTCTAGGGCGCATGCCTGGGTTGCAGGCCAGATCCCCAGTGTGGGGCGTGTGAGAGGCAACCACACATGGATGTTTCTCTCCCTGTCTTTCTCCCTCCCTAAAAACAAGTAAATAATTAAATAAAAACTTAAAACACTCTTGACTGCAGCTTGTCTATTAACAAAAATGCAGCCTCTTCTCAGCAGAGACACACAAAAATCGAGGATAAAGAATGAAGTCGCGCCGATCAGCCAGTGCCAGTCCCATCCGTGGGGCCACTGAGAACCCGTGGGTGTGGGGAAAGAGCCAGGTATAACTTCAAAGCCAGGCTCCTCTCTCAGGCGTTCTTCAGCTCTCTCAGAGACAAGTGCCTAGGTTAGCAGAAAAGGCAAAAGCGATTTTCTCATCCCTCCTCCCCCACACCTCATCCCCCACCCTCATCAAGACAGCTGGGCCCGCAAAGTGGCCGCCCATCAGAGGGCCCCTCGGAGCCCTCGGAGACGGGGTTCCTTCTTGCACCGGGGACTCTGCAGACCTGATGGTGCACCCCTGGGAACAATGAGTAAGATCCCACCCCCGTGGGGTTGCCCGAATAAACAAAAAGTAAAAGCTGACAAACAGAGGTAAGCGTGGAGGCTCCGGCACCTCCTATCTGCAGTGGAAATCAACACTCAGCAAACGTGAGGCGGAGGGAGACGGCAGACTGGGCAAGATCAAACGCCGGAACGCCAGCTGTGGGGCCGGCGTGGGGCCGGTGGCTGGAACAGGTGTCTTCTCCTGCCGTCTCGGGAGAGCAGGGATACCCCCGTGGTGACCCCCGCCTCGCCTCCCACGCGGAGAGAGGCTCTGCTTGAGCACAAACAGATTTCCCCAACACCTTTGAAGCGCTGGGTTGTTTTTAAGAAACGACAGAAGAAACACAGGTGAAGCAGAACGACCAGGCGGCCTAACCCGGTGCCGGGCAGGAAAATGGAAGGCAGGGCAGAAGGAATGAGCTCTGGTTACACACACGCCTGGAGGCTGACCCCATGCCTCTGAGCAGGGACACCCTGTTCTCAGACGCCCCGGGCCCCCGCCCTGCAGCCGCTCGACTGTGCCACTGTCCACGTCACTGGACACTCTCTCACCCCAAAAGCCAGCTCCTGATTCATGCATCGCTGAAATCTGCCGTCTCTCCCTCTCACGGTTTCTCTCCTCATGTGTAGTTGTGTTAAAAATGTAAATGTTTTGCCGAAGTAAAGGATCTGAAGGTTAACTATCGGTTCCAAAAGACTCCTGGAAGAGCAGTAAGGCTCTTGTTAATGAAAACACAAATTTTAACCTCAGCGCAGTTCAATTCAAGCAGAAAACAAGGCTTCAGTGTTAAGAGCTGATTGTTTCGCTGCTGAACCTAAGTATCTCCACATTATTCCCAAGTAAAGACGATGGTGCTTTTACTAGAGCAGCTCAACGTCTAGGAACACGACATATCTATTTCAGAAAAGGGGAGGGAGGTGGGGGAGGTCACCGGGAGAGGGTCACCTACAGGATGCCACCTCAGGTGACCTGTGGGCTGGGCCCCAGCCATGGGAGGCTCCTTACCCCTCCCCTCTCCCTTGGAATGTGGGTTCTGCCCTGGGTTCCCACGGCGGGGACAGGTTCCAGGATGCAGCCTCGGGAGTAACCCGTGCCTGAGGCTCTCTGCACTGAGCCTAGGACTGAGTCCCACGAAGGCCTCTAACAAACCCGAGCTTCTGGAGGGCGGTGCGAGGCCCACTCGTCTGGCAGACGCCCAAGAGCAGCCGCACGAGGGGTGAGTTTGCTCTCACTCGCACTTTCTGGTGGAGAGCGGTGAGGAAGGCACGCACCAAACATCTCACGACTGAGAAATTCCTGGTGCGCGAATTCTGGGGACTGCAAGGGCTTCTGTCTAGAAGAGCGGACGGTGCCCGGGGTACCAGAGAAGGGCTTCGGAGAGACTGTGGTGCTTCAGCTGAGGCTGCAGATCGCAGGGCAGCAATTAAGGCCAACAAGAGTCTTCGTGTCTGCGGCTGAGGGGGAGGGGAGGGCATCGTGGCTGGTGGTTCCCAGGCAAAGGGACAGCCCAGAGGTAGCGGGAGACTACGTGTCACTTGTCGTAGTTGAGGAACTGACAGCTGTCAGACGCTGCTGGAGCGGAAGGGGCAGGAAGGGTGGCAGTCGGGGCAGCTGCACATGCAGCCCAAGCCTGGATCAGTAGGTAGGTTGTGCCGGGAATCTGAGGTTAAACCCTTGTAAGTCAGTGAAAAGCCGCAGCAAAGGAGAGCGCGTGTGACTGTAAAAGAACATTCCAGCGGAGAGTGGAGTGGAAGAGCAGGGTGGGAACGTTCTGAGAGAGGAAAACACACGAGCGGCGGCCTTGATGCGTCGGATGCAGGGGAGCGGGAAAGGGAGTCGCCAGGAATGACCCCAAGGTCGCTGGCCTGGGCACAGGGCGGAGGGCCGTGTCACGTACTGAACTGGAGAACGGGGAAGGCAGAGCACGTAGGAGGGTACGGGAGGACCAGGAGTTGAGCTTGAGGAAAGTTCATTTTGAGGTACAGCCAAGTTGACTCTCTCTCTAGAGATGTGTTGATCAAAGATGTAAGCAGACTCAGAAATCTAGGGACCTGGTATACAATGCTTAATTGGGGTACTTGGAACAGCTACACGTACAACGGAGCCCCCAACCCAGCACACACGCCTGACCCTCGTGGTTTTCCAGCGGGCGTAGCGAGCCTGACCTCCCACTGGGGTGCGTGTGGCTGTTGCTTCTCTTTCCTGAAGATCATCAGACTGACCAACGAGACGGGGACCGGCACTGCTGAGGGGCCTGCGGGTGGTCTCCAGGGAGGTCACAGATAAAGCTGAGCCTGAACGAAGGGCCCTGTCCCACTGGCCGGGCCCTCCACGTTCAACAAGGGTTAGCTCCTTCCGTGAAAGTCATGCCGCCTTGACAACTGCTGCTTATTCTGTCCCAAAGGGCCACTGCGGCCACTTCCGCCCATGACCTTCCATCGGCCTGAACACTCCAGCCCACAACGAGGAAGACAAACAGCCAGGGGAAATCTCGTGAGAACGTGACAACAGAAGGTCTCAAGAGTGCCCGTGGGCTTGGTTGAATCACACGTCTATACTCTCAGCAAGGGAACACCCAGTTCACTTCCATTTGCTGCTATTATCTGTTTAATAACTATCGATCACTACATACAAGGTAGAGGTACAAGCAAATGACCTGAACTGTATTCTCCCTGAGAAGGAAAAGATTTTGAACAACCACCAACCATGTTCAAGTATTACAAAGTTCCTCCAATCAAGCCACCGAAGGGGGCGTCCTTTATTCATGGCACACGTTACAGTCGATGGAACATAATCGATGTTTGATGTGGGGGTGGGTAGAAAGGGAGGGTGGTTCTGGGCTTTGCTCTATTCTCCCCTCCCCCCCTTTTTCTCCTTTTGGACCCGACTCGCTGATGGACACCCAGGGAGTAGTCGGCTTCAGGTTTTCCTCTCTTACTCTTGGTCAAACCCATTTCAGTTGGACAGTTGTCCCCACAGCTCCGCCAGGCCTGCTCTGACCAAGGTCCAGCTCCCCCAGTCAGTCTCAGCGGCTCCCAGCTCTCCCCACACTTGGCCTGGCAGAGACTCAACTCCGCAGGCCACGCCCCGCTCCGCCCCCGGCTCCTTACCTTGTTTCCAGGGCCACCGATCTCTGCTTCCCTCCTCCCACCCGGGTCATCCCTCCTCCATCTCCTCTCCTGGCGCCTCCTTCCGCCCACCCTCTCAGGCCGGAGGGTCCCCAGGCTCGGCCGTCGGTCCCCTGTCCTGCTCTGTCTACACTTGCTGACCCAGTCTCATGGCCCTAAGCACCTCCTGCACACCGTGCACCCCCTCACTCCCCTCCAGTCTCCGCCCAAATGTCGCCTTTACAGGGGGACTTAATCCAACCACCTATTTCGTAGCACAACCCCCGTCCACCTCACACCCCTACCTGACTCTGCGTCTCCTTTGGCGTCGGCCCTTATCCCCGCGTGACACACGGCAAACTTGCACATTCCACTTGTTACTTCTCTCTCTGTGAGGCTAGGGGTCTTCTTTGTTTGTTCACCAACATGTCTCCAGAGCCTCGAATGCTGCTTTCACATACTGAATGAATGAATGAATGAATGAATTCAGAAACCCACTCAATCCCACAGTGATAGGGAACAGTCCACCACATATGACCCTACGTAAGAAAAACAAACCCAAAAGGGACTTGACTGTTGATCAAAGTAAGATTTCAAGCCACAGGGTCCCATTTCTCTCCCCTGCCATGGAAGTCACCCATCGCTCTTTCCGTGGGGTAACTGTAGAGAAAAGGCTTTGCCCTTTGCAGGAAAATGACAAGGTCTGTGGATTCTACTCACAAAAGGACAGAGAAGGAACGAGAGGGCGAGGCTATGGAGTCTCGGACCTGTCCCAGGCAAGGACAGAGTCTCTTCCCTCGGTGACGACTCTGCCAGGAACCGAGGAAATGTTGGTAAGCGAGGCAATGGAGGACCCTGAGCTCCTGGATGTTGAGTCCCTGTGTGACCGCGTACCCCCATCCTCGGCCTTTGCCAAGGTCTGTGCCAGGTGGCTGGCTGCTAGAGCTTATTCCCCGCAGGGGCACAGAAGAAAACGCCAGGGGTCCACATTGCATGCACTGCTTAGAACCTCGCTTCTCTGAGCGCAGCCCCCCACAAGCAACATCAGCCCCCCACGGGAGCTTGTTTAAAATGCAGAATCTCAGGCCCTGCCCCTGAATCAGAAACTGCATTTTAATAAGATCCCCAGGTAACTCTCTTGTGCACAGAAATGTTTGGCACGCGCTGCCCAGAACTCTCCACTGAATGCAAACCCATCTGTGTCCCGTGCATTGTGGGCGAGAGCAATGAGAAGAGTAAAAAAGAGAGAATAAAGCTCATTCTTCCTTTTGCTAATGAATAAGGAATACCAGTCGATGCCAGGAATGATAACAGGAATAATTTTAGTAGAAGATTCTAAAGTGATCTCCATGATCATTTAAAAATTCACAGGACATAAGGCTGATATGAAATAGGTGATAACAATTTGCTAATACTTTACGTAATCATACACATGCCTAAGACAGTATTTACGAGAAGTAAGCAGATGGGCTTAAGTGTTAGGTTCTTAAGTCAGACTTCCTGATTTCTGAGCTGTCACTATATTGTTAATTGTTTCCTGGGCTGTCATGACCTTGCTTAAGTTTCACTTTCCTGTTCTGTAAAACAGGAATAATAGTAATACTTACCTTTTAAGTTTATTATCAGAACTAAATGAGGGCACATTTATAAAGAAATAAGCATATGACACACAAACTTTCTGTTATAAATAATTTCTATATTCTATTTCTATAATTTTCTAGTGTTCTCACTACAAAAAAAATTAAATTTAAAAATAATTTTAAAAGAAAAAAGCATAATGCCAAGATAAGACTCAATAAATACTAGCTTTTAATTATCATTATTATTTCAATCAACATTTAACTTATTTATCATCAAGTATTTTTTTTATGATCCTCATCTGAGGATACGTTTTTATTGATTTTAAAGATAGAGACAGGGAGAGAGAGAGAGATCAGGAGAGAGAAACATCAATCAGTTGCCTCCCGTATGCATCCCAGTTCAGGATTAAACCCGCAACCTAGGTATGTGCCCTGACCAGGGATCAAACCCACAACCTTCTGTTGCACAGGATGATGCTCCAACCGAGCCGCCTGGCCAGGGAGATCAACAAGTACTTTAATAACAGGAGATAATACAGGGCAAACTCAGGATGAAGAGCAGGAGTCTATGGAGATAAGCTGGACGAACGAAACCTATCTGTGGATGGGACCTTTGCCTGGCAACCTGGAGAATGACAGACAGCCAGGGACAGGACAAGAGACAGTCAAGTGCAGGAAGCCAAGGGCAGTTCAAGTCCGCTGCAGATCACGCAGGGTTTCCGAGTGCAGAAGAGGAGCTGGACTTTAGTTATCGTCCGAAGAAAGCTCCGGAATCCCTTTAGACCGGGAGCGAGTGAAACCTGAGGGTTCATTGTGGCAGCCCCGGACCGGTCTGGGAAAGGGCCCCGAGGCCCTGGAGATGAGTCAGGAGTGTCAGCCTCTGAAGAACGGTCCATCTAAGAGCCTGACTCTAGACCTAATGCCAACGTGGAAATGTTCCCCTCCTCTCCTGCCGCCCCTCCTTCTACTACCCAAGCTCCACCTCCTCACTGACCAGCCCCCAGGGCCCAGGCCCAGGTCCGCTCCCTTGTGGAACTTGTGACGACATCCATCCCCTGCGTCCGTGGCTCCTTCATCTGTGCCGTCAGAGTACCTGGCACACGCCTGTGGCATTGAGCCCCCACCTCACGCCATGGTGATGAGCTGTATTCCTTTCTACGCTTATTTAAGGCTAATAACCCTGCCCTTTCATCTTGGCAACCTTACCGCCTCTCACAACACTGGCATGTTGGCATATGGTACCTACCTGGAACATCTTGTTTTGAATGAAAGAGCTACCGGATGTGTGCCATTTCTTTCCTTAAAGTGAAAAAAAAAACCCCAAAAGTGCCATATTCATATTCAGTGACATAATCCTTTGTTTCAATGACAAACTAAAGATTCTGAGACTGGAGGTTTTCTGGAGGAAAATTATCTTTCTTTTTTTTTTTTTTTTTGGTGACAGTCCCTGCCAGAGAAAAAAAATCACAATTTGAAATGCATCTAATAGGTGGACATGCATTTTACGCACTCTCTACAGTTTTACTTTCCTTTTAAACTGCAGCCCAGGACCGTGACCGTGGAAACACAACAGGAACCGATGCGACACACATGCTTGACACCTTGCTTAGGCCCTCCTCCCCACATCCCCTGCGGTGCCTGTCATCTCACAGGAGGGCGGGCTGACGTG
Source organism: Phyllostomus hastatus (assembly GCF_019186645.2). Taxonomy (NCBI): domain Eukaryota; kingdom Metazoa; phylum Chordata; class Mammalia; order Chiroptera; family Phyllostomidae; genus Phyllostomus; species Phyllostomus hastatus. The sequence continues at coordinate 4,893,915 of NW_025333833.1, read as the reverse complement.
CAGGGAGAGAGCCGTCACACGATGAGTCAGTGATCGACCGAGCGCTTCCTGTGAGTGGCCACTCTGGAGGGACCCCGGAGGCAGCCACGCTCACCCCCGAGGCCCCCTCATCCCCAGCTCCTCCCTCAGCCCGTCAGCCTGGGCCCGAGTCCTTGGCCAACCCAGGGGAGCCAGCTGCCCCACCCCAGGCTTCTCACTGGGACAAAACTAACTACGCTGGTCCCTCCTTATTTCTTTTTCCTTGCATTTGAAATCCTGCTCTTTGACACAAATATAGAGCCTCAAGCTGACAATGAACCCAAGGGTCATCCAATCCTACCCACTAAGGCACCTTCCAAAGTACAGTGGACCCTTGAGCAACGTGGGGTTTAGGGGTGCTGAGCCCCTGCTCAGTCAAAAGTCTGCCTGTAACTATTGTCTCCCCCAAACTGGCCCACTGCTGACCCAGAAGCCTTACCAATGGCGTGGACAGCCGATTAGCACCTATTCTGTATGTTATACATATTATATACTGCATTATACAATCAATATAGTAAAGCTAGAAAAGAAAAATGGTGTTAAGAAAATTGTAAGGAAAATACATTTACCAGGCTATGCTGTATTTAGGGAGACTGTAAGTTTATGATGTCAGATCCAAAACATTATAAATGTTCTATATATTACTAACACTAGACATCAAAAAGCAAAAAGACAGTGTGAAAAGGAAATTTGTATTTATTTACAGGTGTAACGATTCATGTATTGACCATGAAGAAGCAGCCCTGGGCTGGGGTGGCCCAGTAGGTTGAATGTCGGCCTGTAAACCAGATGGTCATCGGTTCCATTCCCAGTCTGGGCACATGCCTGGTTGCAGGCCAGGTCCCTGGTTGGGGGCAACCGGTCGATGTATCTCTCACAAATCTCTCACACACTGGTGTTTCTCTCCTTCTCTTTCTCTCTCCCTTCCCATCCCTTTAAAAATAAATAAATAAAATCTTTTAAATAAAATAAAAATAAAAATGGACTTACTAAAAAAAAAGAAAAAGCAGCAATATGATAGCTTTAACGGAGCCTCGTATGATCAGTGCGACTGTTTCATGTTATCAAGGAAATCCCCCAATGTTCTCCCAATAGTTTAGTGAAACACATCCGCCTATAGGGAGACCTGCACAGGTCAGGGCCGCACTGTTGCAGGGTCCACTGTCAGGGTCGCTCGTCTGGTCGAGCAGTGTGCGCCGCCGGGAGGTTAAAGGAGAAGAAGAAAGGCCACCTCCGCGAGGAGCCAACCCTTTCGACCCTCGGGGTCAGTTTCCGGCCCCCTCTGCCCGGTCCCGGCCACCGCACTGGCCTGTGCACAGGAAGGGTTAGATTAGAACTCATGTCCGCCGAAGCTGCTCTCGGCCCCCACGAGGCCCTTGCTTATGGAGGGGCCTGAAAGTAGAGGCTCACCAGGGAGCATCCAGGTTTGAGGGACCAGAACCCTACAGCACTGGGGTAGCTTCTTTTAAGGAAAAAAAAATTACAAAACTGCAGAAATCAAACTGGCTACGAAAGTGCACATTGCCTTGCAATGAGAAGTCTTAACAAGCTGCACACTGTTAAGGAGCTGGTAAGCACGGCAAAATCCCGGGGCCAGAGGCAGGGGAGGCCTGGGGTCTGTTTCACCCCCACGCGGCAACTCTGACTCGAATCCTGCAGCTTCTTCTCCGCCGTTTCCTGCCTACAGCGCTCAAAAGGTTGTCTGCCTTCCCCTCCCCCACTTCCTCGCCGCTGAATAGGTCCGGAATCTCGGGTGCTCAGTTCCAGCTCAAACCCGTCCTCTGAGACCAACTTCTCAAATGCCCCCAGTGGCTCTGGGTCACCGGAGCAGATGGCTTCTTGCTCAGCCTCCGCGCCCCTGGTCTCTCGTCAGCCAGACACTGGAAACCACAACTCCTCCTCAGAACTGCATCCACCCCGGCCTGCGAGAGTCCACCCTCCCGCGAGCGCTCGCCTTTCTCTTTCACTGGTTTTACTTCCTCCTCTGTCTGCCAGATTGGGTAGGACCCCCACACTCGACCCTTAGCCCTTGGTCTCGTCCGCCCACCTGCTTCCCCAGCACGTCTTGAAGTTGCAAACCTCCGAGGCACACCCAGATCTGTGACCCCGGCCCTGACGTGCAGGCCTGTAAACGGGTTCCCCTCACTAGACACTGAAACCCACCGTTTCTAAAATGCAGTGGGTCACCTCCCCCCAGTGCACGCTCTCCACCCGAACTTTGCCCCTGTGGGACCCAACCCGGGTGGCTGAGTATCCAGTGATGACTCCAGCAAAGGCAACGACGGTCTCATCTATCTTTTCTGCAGGAAACAATCTCATGCGGGCTGCTCCCCCGAGAACAGGAAGTGGCTGTGAAGGGCTGGCTGTGAGGAAGAGTGTCTCCAACCCACTTAGGGAGGTTTGGTTTGAAGGCCATTCTGCATCGGCCTCCTCCTCGGAGACTCGGAGCAGAGAGGCTCCGGGCGCCACAGGAGGAAGGCGTTCTTGTGGTCAGCGGTGGCACTGCGACTCTGGCGGTGCGCAGGAGCCGGGGCACTTGCAAGGAAGGCGCACACTGTATTACCGCCACAAAGATAAAATAAACAAGAGAACGCCTTCGCACTGGGGAGTTGGGACGCAAGGGCACAAACGGGGTGGACCCTCTTCTCGGCACCTCAAGGAATTAGGTGATGCCCTTGTACAGGGCCCGGAGCGGCAGAGCTAGGGGGGCAGGCTGGAGGGGAAGGGGCAGGAAGAGGAGGAGAAAGGAGGGGGTACGGGGGTGGGGGGGAGAACACTGACATAAAACTGGAACCTCTGACCTCGGTGGAATTAAACGGACTTCTCAGGGCCCGAAAGGAAAACAGAAATAAAAATGAAATGTCATCAGCTGAAGATCCAGGAAGGCTGGGCAGAAATGGACTAACCGACCTCTAAGGCTGACATACAGAATGCTCTCTAAAGGAACTTGACCCTGAAGTCTGAAAGAGATGTTTTGTTGTAGAGGCAGAACCCGGGCCAAGCAAACAAGCTGGAATGGGGAAAAAAATCAAGAGAAGAAAAATCCATTTCCTTTCCAAGTCAGAATGCCAAGGCCTACCCTGGGAGAGAAAGTGTTACATTCAGAAAGAAAAACACAGATCGGCCATGATCTTGTCCACAGAATCCAGAGTCCAAGGGCATGTTACAACTCTAAGCGAGGACACAGGATTCTAACTGTAACGTGTGACCTCATCTGTGCCTTCGAGTGGACACCACCATCTCGGAACAAAGAAATACCTTCACTACGCAGAACAGCACGCGCCCAAATGACAAACGGTCAGCACGGTCACATCGCCTATGGTCCCGCTCTCTGGTGTTCGTTTCCCCTTTGGGGGCCCTCCCCAGTCTGAGACCTGCATACTCAAACCCCTCCTGTGTATTTTCACGCGTGTGTTGCTCACCAGTCTTGTGAGCAACAGAGTCCCACACAGATGCCGCACAGTAAACTACCAGGCGTCCTGCGCTGAAAGGCACTGATGCTCTTGCTCGTGAGCCTGCAGGTGGACGGCAGTTCGGCCGGTCGACCCTGGGCTTGGCCAGCACCTCTGCTCCCAGCTGCAGGTTGGGCTCGGGCCTGTCCCACGTGCTTTTCCCCAGGCCGAAGGGACTCCGTGTTTCCGTGGCAGGTATTGGATCTCCTTCCCTGGGCGGAAACACCCAGGCCTGTCACACGGCCACATTCACCCGCATCGGTCGGCCGAAGCCAGCGCCGCAGCCAGCAGCAAAGCCGCGGGGAAGCGTGGACTTCTCACAGACACTGAGAAAGGGGAGGCGAGTACCTGCTGAATGACGTCACCAGTGCCACTTCTCAAACTCGGGACACCCCAGCCAGACTCTCATCCTCCTCATCGCGTTCTTCTATTGAATGACTGGCCCCACCCTCCACCCAGCCGGACAACCGGGGGTCACCCTGCCTCCCGCCTCCTCTCAGGAGCCATTGACAACCCGATCAACCCTGGAGGTCTTACTCGTGTTCGTGCTTCACCCCACACCTGGTACCTGGTCGAATCTGAATGAAGGAGTGAAGGAGCGATGGTCACCATCTTGTACGTAATTAAGTCCACATTTCATAACAGTGATGACACAAACCCCAGACCCAAAACTCAGGAGTGTACAAAACACAACTGCATTTTACTATCATTCATCTTAACTGTTGCCTTGTGTTCTCATTCCATCGCTGGAGGAAACTTAATTTTAACTCAACTCACGGCTTTCCCAGTCCATTCAGAAGTTCTTCCCTGCCCCCCCCCATTACATCTGACTATCTCGGGTGAGAAAGTGTCCCCAAGGCGCAGGGAGGGGGAGGGGAAACACCTGGCCCCCAGACTTCCCTTGGACCCTTTGGCATCAGCTCAGCCACCACCGGGACCGTCAGGTTTACGGTGGCGGAGCCGCACAGGACACAGCTGCATGTTCCTCGCCCTCCCGTAGGTCCCCTCGGGGTGGGCTCTCCCCTCTCTCGGCCACTTCCATACGGTTCTTGGGCATCCAGAGCACGTGGAGTTGTTTCCCGCGTCTTCCGGGGCGGAAGGAAGTTCTGTGGGGTCTTTCTGCTTCCCCATCACACACCGCCCTCCCTCTTCCCCTTGTCCCCTGTGCGGGGTAGAGGGAACACCCACAAAACTGTCGCCATCCCTGGCTCTGCTGGGACTGTACGCACAGCCACCTTCTGCCTCCTGATCCCCAAATCCATACGGGGCTCTCAGCCTGTGCCCCTCCCACCTCCAGACTGGGCGTGCCCCTCCCACCTCCAGACTGGGCCTGCCCCAGGGTGCGGCAAAGGTCCCTTCTGGGGAGCACCTCTCAGCACTTGGCGTCCCCGTGCACATCACGCTCTCCACCCAGGATGCCTTGCTTCTGCAGAGGTCGGAGGGCTATCTAGTCCGGTGTGAGCAAAACTGCCTCTGACTGACCTGTTCTTCCAGATCTGCCGTATTTGCCTTTACCCTGATGCGAGCCTTTAGAAACTTGGGCGTGGGCTCTTACATCCAGAGCACAGGTTCATATAACTCAAAATGAGGTTTTAAAACTCAACAGCCGGCCCTGGCTGGCATAGCTCAGTGGATTGAGCGCGGGCTGCAAACCAAAATGTTGCAGGTTCGATTCCCAGTCTGGATACATGCCTGGGTTGCAGGCTATGACCCTCAGCAACCACACACTGATGTTTCTCTCTCTCTCTCTCTTTGTCCCTCCCTTCCCTCTCTAAAAATAAATAAATAAAATCTTAAAAAAGAAACCTCAACAGCCAAGAATCTGATTCTTTCCCCCGGTCAACAATTATTTATGGAGCGTTTCTGTGGACCAGCTGTTTCAGGTCCCGGGGACTCCCAGGTTCTGGGGAAGATAAGTTCTCCCTTCAAAGACCTTACGCTGGTGGGATCTTATATTTCTGAGTGCTGCTGAAATTCCCCCTTCCTGAGGCAGTAAACACAGAGACGCCCAGCTTGTGCTATGGCCGGATGGGTCCCAGGTGACAGAAAGGGGCGTGGGCCCATCAGGGAATGTGTAACTAAATGTCACCTCCCCACCGCAGGCAAAACCCTCCATGAGAAGCCCACTCCTGGACCATCTCTTGACTCTCCCCACAAAAAGATTCCATACGGTGAGTCATGTTCCCTCGTCCCCTTGTGCTTTTATTCTTTTTTTCCCAAGCAACTTTTTAACTTGCTTCAAGTGGACCTCCCCATCAAGCCTTGTCCAACCAGTAAGACTGAGTGAGGGACCCCTTGTGGGTGTGGCCAGAACAATTTGTGTCCACGCCTTCCTTCCACAATGCAGGTGCCACGGGATTGGCTGCGCGCCAGGTGTTACCGCCTCATCATTAACCAGTGATCTCCGTGACAACAAGGACAGTCCCCTTTGTCTCTGCATCTCCACACCTAGCACCCAGTAGATGCCCAAAGACTGTCAGTTGACTGATCATGTGACTTTTCAGATGAACATATTTTCCATATTAAAAATTATTTAGTGTAGGTTAAAATTAGAAAGAGTGTCATTGGCAAGGTTTGAGAAATGTAGGGAAGGGAAGGTGTCTATTAAAGCAAGTAAAACTCTGAGAAAATCAGACATGGACTCCTTCGTAGGGCCAAGGAGCCACCTGGATGGCATCGGCGGGGAAAGCAAGTAACCCGTAACGACCTCTGCCCTCTGCCCTCCAATCCCACCGGTGCAGAGACGTCAGTGGGACTGGGCAGGGGAGTGAGTGGCGGGAGAGGCGTTAGATAAGTTGACTATAAAGTCTGCACGACAGGCAAATATACAAAGATGGGCAACACGCTGAAGAAAGAAGTCATGAGAGACACAGTCACTGAAACCGAGTCGCTAGTCCAGCAGGCAGACAGAGAGAGGGAAGGAACAGGAGAGAGCTCGGAACCACACCCACGCGTGGGGGGAGGGAGGTCTAGTCCGAGTGGCTGTCCTTTCAGATGGATGAGAAAGTAGGAGGGCACGTTGCTTGTGTCACGGGGCATCTGTGTTTTATAAAGTTACGTGTCCTGCCGACCTCACACTATGTAAAGGTAGCTTTGAATGTACAGCGTGGAGCAGAAGCACAATGACAATTTGATATTAGAAGAAAAGAGGAAAGAACAGAATTGTAACAGGGTGAGGTAAGTCCAAGTGTGACAAGAAGCTACAGAGGAAACAATAGATTTGCTTTAAGAAAAAAAAGGAAACACTTCTGGGTGGAAAAAGTTAATAAACAGCTGACACAATGGGAAGAAAGACTCCACCACATGTAGCAGACGGCTACATTCACACCCCATGAAAAGCAGCGATCAACCAGCAATTCAAAGAACGGAGCTTAATTTTTTTTAAATAATTATAGTAAGTAATCTAATATCATTAGATTAAGAAGAAATATAAATGCCAATACATAAAACTGAAATGAAAGAGTCTCGACTTCAAAATTATTTTTAAAATGCGAAACACAATGAGCAGCCACTTTCCGCCTGCCGGTGTCGTAAAACGTTTTACAAATGGTAATATAAGCAGCGCTCACAGCACCGAGGAAAGGCACCCTCCGTGTGTGTGTGAGGGAGTGTCAGGGGGTACAACTGCTTAGAGAACTGGACAGAACCCACTGAACGTCGTAACCGACAGCTAATGCCTCTCCTTTCTAATTCTGCCGTTCCCTCCCAGAGAAATAGTAGCAGAAATGCACATCCAGCCATACAGAGAGTCACTACAGCCGCACTTTGGGCACAGAGTAAATGTCCCTTAGTAGAGGCACGGCTGGGATGAGCGGCTGGCACGGGCACAGCGCCCTTCAAAGGAAAGAGGCAGGTCTGGGCGTGTGGCGTCAGAGACGTCCCTGTGGTTTTCTGCCCCATTAGTTGGTTATTTCGCACACTTTCCCTAAGTACCAGAACCAAAGCAGCCATGGATCTACATGGAAAAACACACACAAAGAAAAAAAAGAAAAGCCCAGGAAAGAATGGCAGGCGGAGCTGCAAAGGAAACAAAGTAGAACACAGGCCGAAATCCTTGTTGCTGCGTCCCTCTGCCGCGCACCCAACACCCAATCAGCGGACGTGACATTAATTCTACTGGCAGACACAGAGCAGACTTTCCCACTTCCGCCCAAGCCCCTTTCCGCCGTGCTTCTCGGCGGCTCCCCTTCGTGCAGACAGTAAAATCTCGTCGTCGTCCCCCCCCGCCCCGCCCCCCGGTTCGGAAAGCCCTACCTGATCCGGCCGCCGTGGACCTCTGCGGCCTCGCACTGGCCCTCAGCCTCCAGCCACGTGGTGCTGGTCCTGGCTGACACACAGCAGCGCCCTTGCCTGGTGACTCCGAACACCGAGGCAGGCGGGGGTCCCCTCCGCCAAGAGGAAAGTTTTTGGAAAGGTAGGGGGGACACACTGTACGTCCTCGCTGACTGGCCTCGGCAGGTTCTGCCGCTTGAAACGGTGTCTAAGGAGGCCGACTGTACCGCAGCTTAATAGAGACGAACACGAGGTAAGTTGTCACGGCCCCTCCTCCACGTTGTAAGGAAACGACCTTGAACGGGAGGACGTAACTCGAGCACCTGCTGCACTTGGCGGCGTAATAGACGGATCTGGAAGGCCACGCGGGAGAGCCTCGCGCAAGCGCCCCCGGGGGCACCGGCCTGAACAGCTGAGACGGATTTCGCGGAACTGAGGAAGAGCGACACTTGCGCTCTGGCCAATGAACACCTTGCCAGGCGTCGCTCGCCGGCCTCCAGCCAATGAGCTGCCGGCGGGGCTCTGGCTGGGCTGCCCCTCTTTGCACCTGGCGCCCGCAAGTCCAGTCGGCCCTAGATCCCTCCCCTGTCGCCGGGTTCGGCAGCGATTCCTCTGCTCCTCCCCAATGCACTCCATTTCTTGTCAGCTCGAGCTTGCCTCAGTTTACCTCTTTATTTAGGTCGGCAGCTGTCACAGTGACGAGGGCGCCTACTGGTACTTCAGTACTATTGCTCTGTGCATGACAGGCCCACACAATAATGCACTGTTCGATCCAGAACACCATCAGCCAGCCCCTGAAATGCTGTGGCCTCTGCCCGCCATGCTTCCCAGCCTCACCTTTGCATCCCAGACTCCAGTCATTTCAAATGGCACCTCCTCCAAAAGGCCTTCCCTCTAATGAGTTATCCAGTCTTTATCCGAGCACCCTGCTTTAAGTCTCTGCACCCAGTGTGTATCGTTATCTGATAATGTATGCATTTATTTGCTTGTTTGTTTATTTTCTCCGCCACCAGCACCACCCTCGTCCCCAGCGAGGATGTAAGTTTGAAGGGAACAAGGAGATTACCTGTCTTGTTCATTACTCTACCCGCCCCGCCCCCAACACTGCTGCCACCTTGTAGGTAGTTAACAGATGTTTGTTGAATGAATGATGAATACCGACAGTATGAAGGGCCCCTAGGAGCCTGCTTCAGGTAAAAGTCCTCGAGTCAGAAAAGCCCGGTCTTGAGCCCCAGCTCTGCTTCCCTGTGACCTCAGGAAAGTTATTTAACCTCTCTGAACCTAAATCAGTTGTTTTTTTTCACTTACAAAACGGAGTTAGGAACAACTGATTTTTGGAGTTGTGAGAATTAGGGAATGTGGGGTGCTTGGCATAATCATTACAAAAAGGGGGTCAATCAGTTACAACGATTGTTACTGTTCATCGACTTCGGGGCTTGGCTTAAGGCAGTAGGAAGTCCCACAATAAGGGCCCTGTTATTTTTTAATAAAAAGTGGATATTCTTGCCCGTCTTCTGAGCCCTAAGTGATGACAATAAAGGCTCAGCTCTAGGGCAGAAGCCACACGCCGTATTCACCTTTTTTTCAAAAGCCCACCTGACGCCTGGCCACACCCCGCCCCCCCATTGTGCTCCCACTCCCTTCCCGGAACAGAACAGTGTCGTCAGGTCCTTCCGCAAAGTTAGGAAGCGCCAGTTAGCCATTCTAGTCAACACCATCGCCAAACCCAGAGTTGCTACCGGAAGTTTAAACCATCTCACTCCCTAGCACAGTGTTTTTCCTTCCCTTGGCCCCCCTTCCAGATCCCTGCAGAAGCCTTCAGAGTTTCTTAGAAGCCAGAACACAACCCACCCAACGATGCAAAGAGGATGCTGAGGTTTCAGATGCCTTCTCTTGCAGCTCAAAGTTAGAGTTCTGTTTAACACCTTTGAGTCTCTTTCTCACCCTCTGAGTCAAGGCTGTTTTCTCGGTGGGGCAGAGAGATAAAATGAAGTCATGTTACCAGAACCCTCAGTTTCTGTAACCTCTAGTCTTCTACCTCTGTTACAAAGGTCTAGAATCTCAGTTCATTTATTTAAGGTCAGAGACCTTTGTAGCTTCCTCAATCTTTCACCTACCTTCTCTTGCAATCAGGAATAGCTTCTAGAACCTTCTCTTTCCAGAAAATGTGTACCAAGTTCCGACCCACAGACTGCAAATGGTGTTAGGGTGAAGTGTCTGAGAAAACTGAGACCTAAAGCAGGTGAACTAAAAGATCCTTGCCTGGAGAAAGAGTTGAGACACCAGTCAATGTCCATTCGACTCTCCGGGCTCCTCTGCCAAGGTTCCTGTCTTGCATATGGCGTCGTACGCGTGTGGACACTTTCGGAGTTCGATACCAGCAAGGGCGTCTCTTACTAACTCACATTGTCTTTGAAGTGGTTCACCCACAGAGAGCCAGGGCCACGGCAGAAGAACCAAGTTCTGTCCCTTCTGCGATGAAGCCGGAAAGGGGGAATTCCCTCAGCGCGCTCACACTCACGTAAGGAGAGACTGTCCTGAGACAGCCCGGAGTGAAGTGGGGGGGGTTGGCTCCATGTAAGGAGCTAAATCGTGAGAGCTCACCAGCCAAAATGTTTAAACATCACCCTGTCTAATTACATTTCAGGAAAAAAAAAAAAAAAACCAGGCACCAAAATGACATCATACCAGGCTGGGAATATAATGAGCATGGAATATATTCAATACGGTCCTCTAACATTTGTGGAGAAGCTGACACATGCCAACTTATTTTATGTGTACTACTTCATGTATTTAAAAAAGAACAATAAAAGAGCCCTGGCTGGGTAGCTCAGTTGGTTAGAGCATCATCCTAGTATGCCGAGGTCGTGGTTTGATCCCCGGTCCGGGCACATGTAAGAAGCAACCAATGAATGCAAATAGGTGAAGCAGCAAAATGTTCTTTTCTCTCTCTCTCTCTAAAATATATATATATATATATATATACAATAAGAGGCATGTGAGAAAATGTTTTAAAGGCTATGAACATGTAATATTATCCTTTTATTTTTATTCCTCAGGAAGAGATGTACCTGTTGCTCTTACGACTTCGCACTTACAATTCTCCTACCTGCTGCGCTCTGAGCAGTGTCCCCTCGCCGCTGAGCGAACCGCCACCCCTCCTCCCCCCTCTCTGCAGCCTCCCCTCACTTAATGGTTCTTCACAGCCCTTTCTACCATGTAGCTTACTAGGTGTTTCTGCTCCTTCTTCGCCACCTACTCACCATCTATCCACTAAAATATAATGCCACAGGGGACTTTATTTTCAATATGTCCACAGTGCCTGTTTCTGGTCCAAGACAAACACTGTGAGTGAATGAATGAATGAATGAATAAGCTCTTGCACCCTCTCAAGCAGCAGGAGTTGAGGTGACACATCGACCCAGCTAACGGTGGCAAATATGAATGATAGCCACATCTAATACTCAACTTGAGGTGTAACTGTGTCGGAAGGTCATCTCTCTCCGTTACCTGGAAACCCTCAGTGACAGTTGGCTACCCCCAGCACCTTGCGGCAGTGGCGGCCAAGGGAAAGGAAGGTCTCCCACCCTGGGCGTGGCAGGGGCCCGGGAGAACAGTCGCTGCCGGACGTAGGTGAGAGCCTGAAGCTACAGTGTGGACGTCCCCAAGGGTGAGGGAAACTGCCCGAGAACGTGGAGAGGGCACCGGACTGCCCACAGGACGTGAGACTGAGGTCCTCGTCGTCCTGCTGAGCAGGACGCTCGCAGAGCTGTCCGCGTTCCCAAGGCCGGCTGCTTTCTAGAGGAATCCCAAAGGCCCCTGGCTACCGTCAGTAGTAACATTATTTCAGAACAAGATTCCTTCCTGAGTCTGAAGACCCGAGGAAAGGGATCTCGATTCTATTTCCCTAGGAGCACCTCACTCGGCCCGTCGGAAGATCCCAAACCCTGGGAAAGAAAGGAACAAAAAGCAGAGAGTAAAAATGTGTCTCTGCAACATCAAAACGTAACCAAGCGCCTGTGAAAAATGTCCTTTAAGATGCGGTGACACACTTTCTTAGTTAAGGACCACACGTAATCCCCTAAGGAAGTCTTTTTCATTGTTATTTTTCAAAGTAAAATATTTTTGTGTTTTTTCATTTTATTTTCCAACTACAGTTGACACGCAGTGTTCTCTCCTACCAGTTTCGGCTATACGGCACAGCGGTGAGACTGTACCTGGCTTCGAGGGGTGGGGCTTCTCCAATCCCCCCCTTTTCACCAGCTTTGTCTCTAATGAGTCACCCCCACAGTGACGGTCCCCACAGAAGCTCTTTTCCTGTCAAGCTGTGGTAAGTCAGAATCTACTTCAGAGAGCACAAAGTCACCCATCTGGGGGGCTTTTTAAAAAACCACGGTTTTGCATGGTTTTAGTTGTCTGAAAAGAAAGAAAACCTCAAACTACTAAACCAGAGGTAACTTTTTTTTTTAAGTTGTTCTACTTTGGGTTGAGCATTTTATAAAGGAGCAATGGCGGATTCCACCTTGAGCCATCACATTCAGAAGTTCTGGGTTTCTGGCACTCCTTACCTTTCTTGGATCCTGACTCAGGGGGATCCTAAGGAAGTGAATGGTTAACCTCTCTTCCCTAGGACCACGGTGAGCTGCAAACCCGTCTTCGGGAAATTTCAAAGGCATGTTACTAGAGCTCAGGTTTAGAGGGATGAGAGTGACAATGGCAGTACCATGAGCTAATGGCACATAACCCTGTGTCATCTCAGCATGTGGTACCACTTCCTCTTTGCTCCGCTACCATGATCTAAAAAGGGACCATAGACAAAAAAAGTCCAGCAAACTTCTTGATGATTGCCGCCAAAAGAGGAAGAAAGGGGTGAGGATGATTTGACCTTGAGGGCCAGGAAACACACCAGCAGCCCAATGGGATGATGGCCTTTCTGGCTTTTCCCACGAGGCACCTGGCCAGGAACTCGACAGAAGAGTTTTAAGGAAAGCAGGTGACACAGCCCAACCTGGACCTTTGGCTTTGTTCATTGATTCATTCAACAACTACTTATGGAGCCCCTTCTACACAACAGTTTTGGCACCAGGGTCCTGGCAGTTTTTGTCACCAGTCTGCTGACCAACTCCTGGGAGTGCCAGGGGCCGAACTGATTTATCTTGGTTTCCAATGCTATGGATTAGGATGCATGATTTTTTTTCCATCTGTAGCCTCAGACTCCCATTGGAAAATCTAGTCAAAGCTAGACAAACATGCACCCACATTCAGGAAGCAACACTATTGTAGATTCATTACTCTCGAAACATACCCACGTAGGTACAACTGGAAGACACTTGCCTTATAATTAAGGTTATTCCGCCCACAAACACTTACTGAGCACCTAGTATACGATGTGGATTTGGGGCAAACAAGGCAGAAAAAGGTCTTGCGTGGGGAACTTTCATCCTAGCAGGGAATAGAAAACATACTTTTAAAGTGGTCAAATAAGTAACATAGGCACATTCCCAGCTAAGGAAATGAACGGGGCCTGTGTGTGTGAAGGCAGCCCTCTGAGATGTTTGTCTCCAACCGGGAAAATGAGAAAAGCAGCTCTCACTGGAAGAAAAAGCGTGGTACAAAAAGGTTTGAGTTTTTCATGTGTGTTTGATCTGTCTTTTAGGGACAGGGGGTATGTTCCTTGAACATATGCACATCTACCGGAAATGGTCTCACACACAGGGATAGTCTGAGGATCCAGAAGAGAGAAGGAAATTCTTAAAGGGGCCAAGGAAGGGAGACAAGGCGGGTCTAGCCCACAAACGGAGAGGTGGCCCTCTTCCTCCACGGTAGCAGACGGAAAGGGGGGCCAGTCAGAGGCAGAGGACTGGGTTCTGGGCATGGGAGGGAGGCTCTGTGGTGAGGGCGGGGGTTGGTTTGCAGGAGGAAAAGGTGGGATGTCATTGTCTCGAACGATGGAAAGCATGCTTACCAGGAAACTGCAGAAGGAGTGTCGGGCCATGTTCAGAGCCCGCTTGAGATCTCTGGCCTCTGATGTAAAGCGGTGGTTCTCAGCCAGGGGTGACTTTGTCTCCCACCCCAGCCCACGGACATCTGGCAAGGTCTGGAGACAGTGCTGGTTGTCAGCACAGGGGAGGGGAGAATGCCACCAGCATCTGGGGGGTAGAGGGCAGGGATGCAGCATCACAATGAAGAATTATCCAGCTCAGCACGTGATGGGATATCTATGGACAGACCCTCCCTGGGAAGCTACCAAGGAGGCAGTGACCCTCTGTCTTTGTGGGTGGAAATGGGGCCACAGGACAGAGTGGTTAAAGGACTTCTCTTCAGCCTATCGTTTGGTGTAGCTTTGGGATTTTGTGCAGCACGTGTATGTTACATGTTCACATCAAACGACAGAAACAAATTAGTGATGGACCAGCAAGGGATGGGCTGACTGAAGCAGACAGCTGCTTGAAAATGAAAGGAAACCAGACAGTCTGTGTGACTTTTCTCTGGCACATCCAGCTGCTAGGATGCCAGTGCAGAGAAAATGGGGTTTTGCGAGAGGAATACAGTGAAGGAAGCAGGCGGGGTATTGGGGGTTGAGGGTCTCTCCAAGGTAGTGAAGGCAATGACAGATGACGGAACCTAAGGCAGACAGAGAGAGGAGGGAGGCTAAAGAAGGAGCTGACAGACATGTAAGAAAGTAGTAGAGTTCATTAATTAGAGATATCAACATGGCTGTAAACTGTTGGTGCTACTGAGCTGGAATGACAGGAGAGGATGCTGGGAAAACAAGAGGTCCAAAACCAAATTCCAGCAGAGGCACGGTAATGCTGAACAACGACCAAGTCGAGGGGAAGGCCGCGGTGACAAGCGGCCGAAGATGGGGAAAGTCCCTGTGGGTGATCAAGGTGAGAATTCGAGAAGCCAGGTGTTTGGATGGACCCGCCGGAGCGGCGACTTCTGTGGACGATGAAGCCCTCTCGCAGAGCAGCTCACAAATAAGGGCAGGTGCCACTTTCTGACCTGCACAGCGATTGCCTAGTTAGTAAATGGAGGAGTGGAGATTCAGATTCAGGTTTCTTGGTCCAAACCCGTGCCAGGTCCAGGTTTCCTGTGCCTTTTCTGCTGTGCTAGGACCCTGCCCCCAGGAAAAGACAAGCGGGTGGTCTTCAGTCTAGGGAAAGCTGGGCAGGCCCATTAACATGGGCTGTAATATCGGCGATGGAACCTTCGGATGATGGGGGTGGAGAGGGAGGAGAAGACGAGGGGGACTGGGGCCTGGAAAAGCCCTTCGCACCCCAGCGAATTATCCGGAAAGTGGCCTGGAATCGTAGCGAGTAAAGAAGCCAGGGAAAAAAGGAATGATAAGAAAGAAAACCAAAAGCTTTGTGATTTCCAAAAAGTACATCCATAATGTTATCCATGTACTAAAATAGATCTTTATTATATATATATATATATTCTTTTCATTAAAAATACACAAAAATGTATGTATATAAATATGGATTATGTCATAGAAAAATAGCATCACTAGCTGACAAAGATTAGAGGACTCTTGGGGTCGGTTGCCAAGAAGCATTCAAAACCTACACCAAAGGCACCCCATATTCTCTTAACACATCCTTCCTGATATCCATGCTCTCTCTACTTAGCTGGCTCTCCCAGTCTCTCTCTCTCTCTCTCTCTCTCTCTCTCTCTCACACACACACACACACACACACACACACACACACGCACACACCCCTACAATTGCTCAGGAAATGTACATGCTCTATAGGGAATGGACTGAGGCCCCCAGAGATCTCCCTGGCTTCTCCGTCCGCATCACCTGGTGGCCCGGGCTACGGCTTCGGAAGTAAAGGTGCTGCTGTCGGGAAGCGGGCCTTTCGGTGTCTCGAGCTCATCACGCAGGCCGAGGCCCCTGTGCACCCCTTACCCACTCGTCTCACACCGAGTACCTGGAAGACAGCCCAGCCTCCCCTGAGGTAGACAGTAGACCCACCCAAGAGGCGAGTTCAAAGGTGTCCTTGGCAATGTGTGCAAACATTCTTGGCCACCGAAGCTGAGTGTAGAACGCTCTGGTGGCTGCCCTTCCCTCTTCCACATCTTGACACGCAGCCCAGAGCATTATGCTCATCTATTATCTCCCTCAGCCTGTCTGGCTCAAGGACCTGCTGGACCCTGTGGTCCCAAGGCCCTCTTGGTTTATGTCTTCTCACTTGACCTCAAGGGGCCTTAAGAAGACCTTCCTTCAAGACAACATTCTCAGTGCTTGTAACAAGGAACCGTAACGGAGAGAATCTCAAAGTGCTTTTCTTAGAGCTTATATAAGCCAAAAAATGTCTTAGATTCCTCAAAATTGACCAGAGAGATATCAGACACGTTGACGTATAACTGGTCGGCGCTGGTGAGGTTGAAGACGGCGCCCAGGTAGCTGCTGCGGGCCCACATCTGGCCAGCGGTGCAGTAGTCCATCATCCTCTCCTCCATCAGCACCAGGTCCTGCGGGTACTTCGAGTTCCTCATGTAGACCTTGTGGTTCAGGGGCTGCCTCTTGCAGGACTGGCCCCGGAAGTACACTTTGGAATACACGAAGTACAGGCCGGTGTCGTTGATCATGAGGCTGCCCTTCTTGTATTTCACCCCGGAGACCAGGGCGATCCCGTAGGTGTCTTCCCACTCCAGAGGGATGGATCTCGAGTTGGGCTTGCCTGGAACCAAATCGGAGAGGAGCTTTCAGCCAGGAACATGCACGCACCCAACAAACTAAGCTTCCGAGGCGAAATGGTGGGCCCTCCCTCCTTCGAGCAAATGTTTTTTGTTTTGTTTTATTTTGTTTTGTTTTGTTTTTCCCAAAATGACACAGCCCTCCTGGAACTGGCCAAGGGGTCAGACTCACCCATCACTAAATTCCTTCAACACCTTTATCAAATGGCCTGCTTCGGTTTTATCATCCACACTCTCGGGACACACCATGGGGCCATAATAAATGCCCCTAATCCATGGCCGTGAGAAATGGGTGGGGCTAGTTTAGGTCCCTGGAACAAAGGTTCTGGGATCCTCAGAACCAGCGCCCAAACGGTTAGGCATCGGGGTCCTCCCATGAGGCGAAAAGCCAAATCCAAGGAAGTCTACGGTTCCAAAGTCGGCAAGGCCCTCGGGGATCACCTGGCCCAGCACCTCCCCTGCATCCCTCACTTGGGGCTGACGTCCCCCTTCCCCGGGCCCCCACAGCAGTCCGAGCACTCCTTAAGCAGAGATGGCTCTCCTGTGCTGAAGCGGTGACTTGGGCGCCCCTCTCCCTATTGGCCTGTGAGCTCCTCGGGAACTCAGGGAGGTGGGAACTGCGTGTGATGTATCTCCACGACCCCAGGCGCGGCGCACACCCAGGCGTGCTCTATAAATGTCTGTCGGTCCAAACTGGATCGTTCCACAGCCTCCGCCTCAGTGATCCCAGGGACGGCGGCACGCTACTGCCTGGGATGCTTAGCCGCTTCTCAGATGTGTGTGCACGACGCACGGGGAAGGCCCCTCCCACAGCGTTATGGATCACTTCCCTCCACCGCACCGCATGCAGAGAGCCCACCAGTGCCAGACTGGGCCTCCCCTCCCATCACCTGCGCCCCCAGAACACAGCAGTGGAAACCCGCAGTGGCTCTGCTCTCTGCAACCCACACCTTACGGATACAGACCTGTCAAATGGGCCGCTTTCCTCGGCTCCCTTTTCTCAGAGGGCGGAGCGGGGTGTCCTGTATCACAGAGAGAGAGAGAGAGAGGAGAGACAAGTAGACATGAGATACCGACAGTTTTTTCGGTGGAACTCTAAACACGATATTTAAATATAAGAAAAAATTTTAAAGGCATAAATGGCAATAGTCTTAACATATACGAATCATGCAAGTCCACACTGTGGAACTCGCAGCCTCTGTGTTTTAGACACGGAGAGGTAAATAAAAAAAGGCAAATTCAGATAGACGGGGGCATACATTGTAATGTTACAATAAAACCACATTCATTAGTCATTGCATTGATTAATCCAGAGCTGTCATATTAGTGACTGCATTTAGAATGTGCCACAGCCCTCTCGGGCGGAGACTACTGTCCTGCCTCATGGGGCGGCTTGTCTAGGAAGAGTCAGTGTGGGGTCACTGCTCCAGAGCCCTGACTCTCTCCACTCTGGCCTCACTGTCCCCAGGACTCAGTGGGCCACAGGCCAAAGAGGACAGCAGACCCACCTCCTGGCTCCTAGGTCTTCCCCCAGGGACGTTCTCCAACCTGCCCCAGATTAGTTCTACTGCCTTGGAAGATTCCACTGAACGTGGAATTGTGTCCGTTTCCCCCACCCAGCTCCCCAGCTTCGGTGCCTCTGCTCATGCCGTTCCTTCTGCCTAGAATGCCCTTCCAGACAGATCTCTGGGGCCAGTTCCTATCAACCCTATAAATACCCTCAGAAAGACCTGTTTCTTTGGGGAGGGACTTGATACCCTCCCAAGCCTTTTTAATCAGATGTGACTTTTCCCTCCTCGGAAACCCAGCGTCACTCTGCCTTCGCCTCTCTGGTCAGCTTGGACTCTCCTTTTCTGCAAAAACTGTGTCACTGGCCTAACTGTCTTGAGTCCGTGGTAAACTCCTTCCTGCCGCTTCAACCCACCAGGGCGTTTAGTTCGGTTTTTAATACAGGGCATGCGACCAGTAAATGTTCTCCAAATTAAACTGAAGGAGCTAAAGCAGACAGTAGTTCTCATGACAGATGCTCCTTTCTCTGACTTCAACTATTGAACCAAACAGACCTACCACTTAGCTCATGAAACGCATGAAGGCTGATTCGAGAAAGATTCTTAGAAAGGTGCGTCGGAATGCCCCGGTCCGCTGAGGACGTTACCTGAGCCTGTGTCGCCCCTGTAGCCGCCCAAGATCGCACCCCCCACCCCCCACGAATGTGGCGTTAGCGAACAGGAAAGGCAGGGCCGAGGCTCGCCTGCATTCCTGTGCCAGCAGCCGCCCGCACGGCACCCCTGGCAGCAAGCCACGCTCTGGCAGGAAGCGGTGCACGCCTCTGTGGCCCTCAGAGGGCCCGGGACGGCACGGCTCTCGGGGAGGGCCCTCCATCAACGTGTCTGCTTGGTCAGTACTGGAGTGAAGAGACTACAAGCACACCCTGCCCTTTGGTGATGCCCCAGGATTCTGGCACACGCCATTGCAGGCCCGAAATGCTTTTCCTACCTCTCACCCCTGCTCCACACACACACATACACACACACACACACACACACACACACAGCACCTCCTGGAGGGGACTTCCCAAACCGCTCTGTCTTAGGTGGCACTTAGTGCATGCACTTTGAAATGCTGCGGTCTGTTTGCCTGCTTTCGTTTAGTTTCTCCAGCTTGCTTAAAGCTCAGGGTGGGGAGGCCCCCTGCCTCTCTTGTTCTCAGAGGGTCACCCCCAACCCAACCCCCAGCCTGGCACCTAGGAAGCACCCCAAGAACACTTGTGAATGAATGAAAGATCTAATGAGCTAACTGTGGGAAAATGGAAAGGGAAAAAGAAGTACAGGAGAAGGCTTAAATAGTGTCTCCCAGAGAGGATCACTGGGACCACGTTAAAGTGTCAATTCTTCTGGGCCTCTGCTAAGAACAGAAAGATAGAAGGATATGCGTGTACGTACAGGGTCAATATTAAACTAACTTGTCTTCTTACCTAACACTACAGAGTGCACAATCTCCATGGCATTAGACGTCCTTCTAATATATGGTTTTGCAGTTGTTGCTTATTATGCTCCACCTGAATACACCACGGTGTATCCAACTAATCTCTTATTAAGAGGCATTTAAGTTTCTTCGGAATTGCTTATTATAGTAGCCTTATGAAGAAGTGCCGAACATCCTTATACATACATTTTCAAGCACGCCTCTAATTATTTTGTGAAGATAAATTCTTTGTGATAAGATTGCAAGGTAAACGAACAGTTTTAACCCCTTGATATGTTTCCAAACTGCTCTTCAGGAAAAGTACACTAATTTACAGGCTCCCTGGCTATCAGCGGGTGTTTAAGCAGGTCCTTCTCTCTCACCTTTTTGCCAATCTGGGTTTGCTTTTTTTTTTAATCTTTACTAAATTGACGGATGCAAATGGGTCTCCTTCACTTTAATATTCACCTCTTATCTTATTAGTAAAGTTGCTGACTTGATTTCCGTGCGATAACCCACCACCACTTTCGGGTCCATCTGGGTTGATCTGGAGAAGATCATGGCTTTGTGGGGTTGGTAGACCTGACTCATCTGTTCTTAACTTTTCGTCACCAAAACGACTCCAGAGAGTGGGCGAACGATGAGTAATTAGGTCCCTGGCTCACCAGCCCCATTCCACTGATTTTCCAACCTATTTTAGTCTAGAAATCTTCCAGAGGCTTTAGTTTTCGAGCAAATATTTCTACTCGGCTTGTGTACATCTGGACTTTCTGACACTCAGGGACTCGGACCCAGAACCCAGGGCCGGAGCAACCTCAGGCTGGCTCCAACCTGCAAGGGCATCAGGGCGACTTGGGCCCCCCGAGTGGGCACAGCCTGAGGAACAGGCTGCCCTCGCTGGGCGGCCAGTGCTACCTCCTGCCTTCTTCCCAACTTCTAGGGAGACTTGCTCACTGCCTGTGCGGAGCCCTCTGGCCTGTCGTCTCTCCTGCGCACTCCGCAGCCCTCACAGAGAGGGGCGTTGCCCGACTTCCCCAGGCATCTGTCCCTGCCCCAGGAAGCCCCACGGGGCCACCTCAGTGGTCTTGGGTGTGTCACCTCGTCTGCCTGGGGTTTCGTCCCTCTTACGTAGAGTGCGATAATTGGACCCAGTGGGGTCTGAGCTCCCTTCCAGCCCACACCAAATCTCAAGTTCAATGCGCCCTAGCTCAACAAGAGCCGGCATGTCCAAAGTCTAGCTGTTTGCAGTTTCCAGAATTCTGTCCTGAAACGTCATGAGGCCAGTGTTCAACATTCTCCTCTTCCTCGTGCCCTGTGTCTCGTGCAAAGGATTTTCCTTCATGGCTGAAGGTAGCTCTGAGGGGCAAGCTGGACCACCTTTTGAACGGTGGCTGAAGTCTTCCCCCCAGCTTTCTAATGACTGCCAAAGACCATCCTAGTGTGGACCCTGGAGTCCCCACTTCTGAAAAGCTAAAACATCGCCTAGAAAATACGTTTTAAATGAAGCTTGACTCTTGAGTGATCCCTTAGAGAACTGAGAGAGGAGAAGAGCTTTCCTAGAAACACCTCTTTCTGCCCCCACCTCCCCGCTCTTCCAGGGACTTACAGCCACCGCCCTGTGTAGGGGACCCTGGAGGCCAGCTGCTGCTCAGGGGACAAAGGGCCAGGGTTGTAGAGGTGTGTGCCTCTTCCCAAAGTCAAGTGGAAATCATGCTGAATCATGCTCAGTACTCAGATACACTGACTTTGAACAATTACATTTACTTCCTAGCTGAGGGCAGCTCAAGAAGGACCAGAGATGCGGAATCAGCCAGGATCGCTATTGCAGAGAAGTGTGTCCCAGAACAGATGCCACTCAGACCATTCCAGCAACACGGTCCAGCTCTGAGGACCATCTTTGGAAACTCAACGTACATGCATAAAAGGACTCACCTATTTGCTTCTCCAAAGATGACTCTACATGCCTTTGGCTGGAAGACTGGCAACAAGAAAAAAAAAAAGTTGTATAACAAATTTAAAGTTTTCTAAGCAAAGGAGGTAACCCTGTCAAGTGAACCAAGTGCTGGAAAGGAATCTCGATCCCTCACTAGTTCTCCTAGTTCCGACTGTGGCCAAACATCTGAGTCTCCTCATGCCTCGGTTTTGTGATTTGGAATACTTCCAATAGTTTTAAGCCTTCTCTAAAAATAAGTTAGTTTGGCCATTCGCACAAATTCACTTCTCAGCGAGGCCCAAGCTGCTTTCTTTCTTGAGTCACGAGGGACGTGGCTCACCAGGGCTGCCTTGCCAGCCCCGGGAGGAAGAATGTCGCTGCCAGTCGGACTCTGGCCCCGAGCCCTTCCACGGCAGGAAATCTCCCTTGAACTAATGTGAGCCTGCAGGTCTCTGACTGTAGACAGAGTGACTAAACCGTCCATTTCTAGGACAGGAATAATGGATCGAAAAGCCCTGTGCAAGCAAGACCATGGTCTCTGGGGACTGGGGTAGACTGACACCCACCACCACCGCGCAGAGCTGCCTGACCCCCAGCACTGGGGACACGGCGGCCGCAGGGCAGCTTACCTCTCTGAGTTCGAACAGCTCCTTCTGCAGGTGGAACAGCTGAAACATCCCCAGCCCCACGGCAACAAAGGCCACCAGAATCATGAAAAACATCACCAGGAGACACCGGCTTGGGTTGTGGTCCCTTTTCTTCAGAGGTGGTAGCGGCAGGGGAGGCAACAGTTGTGATGGCGGCGGTGGTGGCGGCGGCGGAGGCGGTGGTGGCCTCCTTTGACCAGACCTTCCAGGCACTGAAGGGGGACAGGGGAGGACCGTCCCTGGAGGGGCCCAGGGCGAGGTGGCCCCGCTGTCCACCCAGTAGATCTGGGGGTACGGGTAGTTCAGGGTCTGCTGCATGGCAGCCAGAGACTCGGGCCGCCCCCGACGCAGGGGGCTCCTCAACCCCGTGGAGCCCCAGACGGCACGAGAGGACCCACTGCTCGTGAGGAGGGCAGCCGGCTCCTTCTTTATACCGTTTCCATGGCCGAGGGAAACACCTCGCTTTCGTTCTCTCTTTCTGTTTCTCAGAGAGACGCCCACTCGCTCTGCATCTGAAGCTGAGAAGCCTCAAGAAGCTCGGCACAAACCCGGGAAGTTTCCACCCACAATTTTCTGATGAAAGCTTGCGAAACCCCGGCGGCCGGTGAGCGTCCTGAGGGCTGGCGGGGAGGCCCCGAGCTCAGGCCCCGCCCTGCAGGTCGGGTCGTGGGGGCAGTCCCGGGGCTCCGGCCACCGCCCCCAGCTCCGGGGTGGGGGGGGCAGTGGCCCTGGGCACACTCCTGCACTTGTGGCTGGAAGCGTCACTTCCACATCGCTTTTTTTCTTTTTCTTTTTCTTTCTCTTTTTCTTTCTCTTTTTCTTTTTTCTTTTTGCATGAAGGAGCCATCCCTGCCATCATCCCCTCCCCCCCGACAAAGCACCACGTACCCCGACCTGGCAAAACCCCATCACGTGCAGGTTCAACACTTGCCCCCCCCCCCCGCCAGCCTCCAGCGATGAGATCGGAGGGTGCACACCGGTGGCCTGTGGGCCGTATGGAACCAACAGACCTGTTTGCTTTGTACCTCGCATTTGTCCTTTTCATCGGTGGTCCCTTATTAAAATTGGGATACTTCACATTAAAATATACGTGTTGCTCTTCTGTTTTTGAACATTAGAACCCTGGACACGCTCGAGGCCAACTCTGCAAATGCAGGCAGTGGACTTGGGCAGCAGCTGCCCCCACAGACCAGACGGGTGCTCCAGGCTGCCCAACTGCACGCCCCGCCCTCCCCCGCCACCCCGGGCACAGCCAAGGCCAGCCTGGTCCACGGAGATACCTCCATTTGCAGCCCCAGTTATGGCTGCCAAGTGAAATGCAGGGCGCCCAGTCACACTTGAATTTCAGGTCAACAATAAATAATTTTTAGGATAACGAGGTCCCAAATATTACATGGAATATACTGAAAAAAGTTATTCGCTGTTTATGTGAAGTTCAGATTTGACCATGGTCCTATTTGCTTGCTTGCTTGTTTGTTTGTTATTAAAGATGGCAACTCTCCCTGGACTGGCTCCACCCTTCCCTCCGGCCTCGGACACCACGTACGGACGTGCCAGCAGCTTCCTCCTGCTCAGCGCTGGTCCCAGCCGTCCTTCCCATAAACCGCGCAAACCTCCCCAAACCCGTCCTTCCCGTCTCACTGGGGCACTCTCTTTTCCCAGCAGCATGCTTCAGCGTTTCCATGACTACCCTCCTGCCTCTCCACCTGTACCAACCCAACACCAAACCTGTGTCCCCACAGTGTCCACCCCGCCCCCTCCCAGCACAGCCTGCTTCCCCTGAGTCACTCTTCCTGGGGACAGCTTCGACCGCCCCTCTCTTGCTCTCCCCCAACATGTGACGAGTCAGCCAAGACTGTTGGTTTCGCCCGAGACAGGCTTCCCACACCAGGCCCTCCCCACACCCATCCTTCCCGCACCCTCACCTGGGTCAGACCTGGAGCGCCTCGCTCCGCAAACATTGCAATGGCTCCCTCCCTGGTCTCCCTCCCTGGTCTCCCTCCCTGGTCTCCCCGCCACCAGCTGCTCCCAAGCCCACGTCTCCCTGCAGAATGCTGCAGGGACGGTGTTTTGGGAAACAGACTTAGTGACCGTGCTTCTGCGCCCCCCCCTTCTGTTGGGGGGTTGGATTCCAGGAGTCATCCGGTCCTTTCACGGGAAACACGCGGTTCTTCCCCGTGACAGGCCAACCGCTGGCTGTCCCCTGCTGCCTGCTTCCCTGACCCTTCCGCCCACGGCCCGCCCTCCACTCAGGAAACGGGGACACGGCCGAGACCAGCAAGATCGCACGATGTCCTCGTTCTACTTGAGAGCGGGGCGGAGTTCATGTACTTTTGAATTCACGCGTGGCTTTATTCGCAGTTAAGAAAAATGGTAAGTTTAAAGTTACTAAGTAATAGTCAGGAAATGTAATTTTAAGAATTCCACCATAGGCACAACAACAACAACAAAAAAAACCCTTCAAGTTTCCTCAAACAACTGTAACAAAAATTATTCAGAACCATATTTTTAAAACGATAAAAAATATTTCCCGTACACAGCAAAGATGCAACTGCATGGGAGACGCTCCCATCATCCCGGGTGGAGAGGACGCAGCAAGGGCACGGGACGTGATGGCCAGGGGAGGGGTGCGGCCCTGGGGTGAGACGGCAGGGGTTCAAACCCCGGCCCCTCCACTTCTCAGCTACGCGGCCAGTCACTTCCCTCCTCAGAGCCTGGTCTTCTCATCCGTAAAAATGGGCGTGATTACAACCGTCCCCGTCTCAGGAGGCGTGGTGAGAACCGAACACGAGAAAGCGTCCGAGGCCACTCATGATAGCCCCGAACGAAGCAGGCTCTGAGCGAACGCAGGCCGACGTTGTGGTTGTGACCGCAGTGAGTCTTCCCACCTACGCTGCATCGGCGTCCACTGGCCTCCTCCAGTCAGGACGAAAGAAGGTGGAGCCGGAGGGGGTGTGCAGAGAGGCGTACGGGTCAACACCCGATGTCCAGCGTCCTCAAGTCTGCTGGTGGACAGATGGACTGACCGGTGGACCACACTGTTTCAGGCTAAGACACCCACCCTGTGCTTTTCTGCCCCAAACACCCACAGAAGCTTCCAGAACTCTTCAGTAACAATTATGCTGTATTTTCACCTCTCTGTCGGCCCTGCTGCTGCTTCTCGTTCATTCTGTGATTTATCTAGAATCCTAATATCCGCCCCCAACCCAGCCAGGGCTCTCCAATCACGGGGCGACTCGGAACTTAAACTCCGGGGTCCCTCTGTGATATTGCCACCAAACATCTCGGGGCGGCAAAGTTGCGGGAACAGAAACACCCCTGCCAGCAGTAGCAGGGCCCATCACAGTCTGGGGTGCTGTCAGAGCCTTGTTAGTTAGCAGAGACCGCCTTTTCAAAGTGGACCTCAGCTCTGTGGTTCCTGAAGACAAATAGGTATTTGGCTTGAGAAAGGCCAGGGTCGGTAAGTCAAAGAGCCCGAGGGCTGGCAGCTCCCTCTTGGGAGGCAGGGAAAGACCCTCTTGGACTGAGGAGCAGCTCTGACTCCCCCTCCCCTCCACACACCCCTGCCTGCGCCCACCCCTCTGCGTCCGCCCCTCTGCTGGATGTGCGGCAAGGATCCAGAGCCTCGATTTCTCCCAGGAGAAGGGGTGGGGCTGCCCGTCATAGGAAGTTGCCAAGGTGCGGGGGAGCCTGGGATGACCGCATCAGGGAACTTTCCTCAGGCAAAGCCGTTAGAACTGTGTAGGTACCTCTCTCACCAGGTGACAATGCAAATGACCTCTCATCGCGGTCCCCCCCACCCCACCAGCAGTGCCATCCCCTTCGGACACTGTCCTGCTCCGCAGCAGCGGGGAGGGGGACACGAGGAACCAGCCACTGGGGACCTGCAGAGGGGGCGAAGACACTCCCAGCTGGAGTCTGCTCATTCCAAAGCATTGGCCCACATTTTTAATCCCCCCAGGCACCTCCAGGCTGCAGTCTGAGCCGGCGAATCTACGGACCCCAACACCAACCCCCCCACCCACTGTCCTATCCCCCGTCTTCCTCTCTGCTGGGCGCGCTCCAGCTCCCTGACCTTTGCCAAGCAGTCTGCTGAGGACGTCTCGTCTTATCCTTCCGCTTCCTTCTCTCTGGCTTCCTGTGCGCTTGCACACCCCGTCCTGTGCTCGTCGGACACTCGTGTTCTCCCCTTTGCGTGTGTCTCCCGTTCGCATGCCCCGGTCCACGTTCAGTAGGGTTTCCTTGGTGTCGGTTCGCGGGATCTCCTTGTGCTTCCTGCGGCAGAGGCCAGCCCGTCGTGACGCGGAGCCACGTCATCGTCTCCCCCCGCGGTGCCGCGGGTTCCACGCGCGGGCTGTAACCCTCTGGGGCTCCCCTCTGCGAAGAAGGGGCCCATCTCGGGCTTTCTCCACGGATGGCCCCGTGTCCCAACACAAGCCATCCTCCCCCGCAGGGAATGACGGCGGGGTGTTGGTCCCGTGTCAACTTTTTAGGTCCAGCGGAGTCTCGGCTAGGCCCTTATTTCCGTCTCATTGATTTAGCTCTGTATTCTGGCGCTGGGGTCCCGCCGTGTCCGCCACGATGCCTTTGTGGGAGGCCTCGAGAGGTAGCCGCGGCGATGGGCTCCTGCTGCATTCTCCTTTCCCACAGCTGACTTGGCTGCTTGAGCATGTTTAACCTCCCATGAACGTTTTAGGGGAAAAAAATATTATCACATTCCTCAAACGTTCTAGGGCGCTGTTCACTGTGACTGCACCAGTCTGGGGGGAGTGTTACCTTTCCAGTGTTCCTTTTCCCTGACAGCCATTTCTCACGTCTTCTCCGTGACCTTCAAAAGTTTTCTTCAAGACGGTCTCGTACATTCTTTCTTAGGTGAATTACTTGAGACTTTGTGACTTTGTTGTGATTATACAGGATGTCCTGTTTTCTGTGGTGTTTCTAGTTTCTGGGGGAGGCAGCTTCCCAGATGACTCCAGCGATCCCCCCACCCGCCCACCTCCTGGGATTCAGGCCCTTTTATCATCCCCTCCCCCGAGCCCGCGCTGGGCTCACTTCTGACCACCAGGCAGCAGAAGTGACGGGGGAGCGCTTCTGAGCCTGAGTCGTAAAAAGACTGCCACTTCCAGAGCCCGGGCGGCCAACTTCTCGACTGTCCTCACCTGCTGGGAAGAGAGAGAGGAAGCAAGCTCTCTCGTGAGTCTTACAAGGACACAAACCCCACTCGTGAGGACTTCACCTCTGTGACTTTATCAAATCCTAATAACTTCCCGAAGGCCCCACCTCCTGCTACCATCACGCTGAGAGATACAGTTTTGATGTGTGCATTTGGGAAGGACACACACAGTCAGGCCCTTATAACCAGTGAAACCAAGCCCAGGTCCCTGACTTACAGAAATGATGAGATAATAAATATATGTTATCTTAAACCATTACATTTTGGGCTTATTTGTAAGGCAGGAACAGATAACTAATACAGAAGACTACTACAGATTGAGATAAATGCTCTTTATTTTGCAATAATCTAGAATCTTGCAAACTTGTGGAACTCTCTTTTTACTTCAGATAGTGTGTATGTGAATTTCTGTCTTTTTAATATAGATACATATATTATCAATGGGGGAAAATGACAATTTTTCCTTCCAACCCTCATCCCTCCTTCTCTTTCTTTCCTTAGTGTATTGTCCCAAACCTCAGAAACTGTACATAAGCGTAACCGTCACTGTGGGCACCTGAAGTGTCTCCTGACAAGCACGATGCTTTTCCTCAGGGTCTGGTCCTTATACATCGCTTCCGTCACCAGAGGGGTTTCCTCGGTGTCGCTGGGACCTCATCAGCAAACAGGTGCGACACTCGAACCGGGCAGCTTGAGGAGGGCTGACAGAGGGGAACCGTTTACGAGCACGTAGGTAGGGCGTAGGGGAACTCAGAAGGGCCACGCCATGCTCTTGAACTAGAAGGAACAGCGTTGCCGTGACCTGCAGACAAGAGAATAGATGAGTTGCTGGAACCTGAGAAGGAGACTGTGTGGTGAAGACGCAGACAGGAACTGTGGCTTCCGGCCAAGAATTGCAGCGAGCCCGAGCTGAGCCCAAGGAACCTGGAGAATCGATACCACGTGTCACGCCACTGTCTTTCCTCTCGTTGGAGCTCCTTGTGGCCCAAGTTCAAGTAGAAGCCAGAGGGCAAGGGGGCCTTGATAATAACCCTCACAGGGCAAACTGTCAGGAGGGAGAGTCTAGCTAGCACCTTAATTCTGATTTGTGATGGATTTTTATGTTCCCCTTTGTCCTCTTATTCAAGCGGTAGTTTAGTGGGACATACGTTTCCAAATCAGGCATTCTTTTTTTCTCCCCCAAATTTTGCAGTGATTCCTCTTTGTCTTCTCACATCCAGAGGCATCACAGAGCAGTCTGTGGTCCCTCCAGCTCCTACTTCTTTTTAGACGTTTTGCTTTTTCCTCCCCGGGGTGAGGGGCAGAGCCAGGAGCCATTCACACCTGATTCTGACAGATGCCCATCACAGGCTCCGCTGTTTCTCTGTTCCCACGTCACAAGATCTGATTGGCTCAGGAGAATCTGCAAGATGCTGAAGGGTTGTTTTTGCTTTTTTATTGTAATCTCACTTGAGTGGGCTGATAGCCACCACCTGCTCTGTGCTTCGATTTGATCTCTTGTCTCCAAGGCAAGGGCGACTTGGATGTCCTTTTCTAGTAGGAAAGGATGGGTAGGGGGTGAGCTATTTCACACCAGGTGAAATCAGGGAGTGAAGAGGGCGGTGGCAATGGGGTCAAAATGAGCCTGCAGCCCACCACCCCATCACGGATGACCTGATCCCAAGAGACTTCCCTTCTCCCCTGTCCCTTGTGTATCTCCCAGAGGCTGGTCAGGAAAACAGAAGCCACTCTAAGCATGCAGAGTAAGGAAAGGTGTAACACAGGGACTGGAGGCAGGGAGGCCACTTCTAGGAAGCCTTGCAACGCAAAACTGTGCAACGACCACCCTTTTAGCTTCCTGCAGCATGGAAGTAGGGGACCCTCAGGAGGACACACCCCCTGCCTCTGCTGTCTCCCACGTGACTTTCAGTAGTGGCCATGGACAGCGGCTTCTCCTCTTCCACCTGCCGATCTCGTGTGGAACCCAGTCGGGGTCCCCCGCCCCCGCAAGGGAACACAGGGAGTGTGATGTACAGGCTCCCGGGGAAAGGGGTGGGGCCGGGGAGTCACAGACTGTGACATCGGTGGTGTGCTGTGTCCCTCGTGTTCACCGGGTAAATCCCAACCAACACGTGGTGACTGGATTAATGGCAGCAGGAGGGTCCCAGGTCGGGGGCAGGACTCTTTGGTGGGAATGAAGGATTCTGCGGCCCCCCCAGTCCGAGGTGCAACGGGCCCCGCCTCCTGACTCTGCAGGCGCTCCGGTCTGCTGCTGACTGATGTGGCAGTGTTCTGGAAGCCTGACCACGTTCGGATGCAGGCAGAAACCTGACCGTGCTGGCCGGCTGCCCCAAGCAGCCCTGCTGTGGCCCGCCATCGCCTTTGGAATGCCACCTGAACTCTCTGCCGTGACCTCTAACCCCGGGCGTTGTCTGGGCTCTCCCTCGCTCCCCACCTCCTCTCGTGGCCCTCCCCGTAGCCACACCGGCCATTCAGGCCATCTCGTGTGACAAGTGTGCCCACCTCTCAGGGCCTTTGCCAAAGAGGCCGTCCTTCTGAACCCGGGCTAGTGCCCGGTGTTAGAGACACTCCGTAGATGTGACGAGTGGAGACCATAAGCACCTGCCATTCAGATGAGAACAGATGAGAAAACCGACGCTCCAGTGAGTTAAATGACTTGCCTAGGGCCACTCAGCCTGTTGGCATTTGAGCCAAAATTCCAGCCCCAGGAGGGCGCAGTGTGGGAGTGATTACGAAGCAGGAATGCTCACGTGTGCCCCATGAGCAGCACCCCCGGGAGCACAGGGCCAGGGCCCGTGCTGCAGGGTGGCGAGGAAGTGGGGTGGGGTGTGAGGCACACCCCATCACCATCTATTAAGACTGGAAGTGCCTGGGTCTTGTGGGTTCTTTTATGAGCCCCTTCTTGGTGTTTGAAATGCTTCACTGCAAAAACATGTGTCATGGTGGGTTTGTGGGAACGTCAGATGCACCAAAGGCGGGCTTAAAGGTCAAAGTCGTTGTTTTTTGTCACCCACTGCTTCCTTTGAGTGTCTAGCAGATGCTGGCTAGGGCTGTGCAGCTGGGTACCTCGAGAGCCTCCCATCCTCGGGGTCCCAGGGGAAGCCGGCTTCGAGCACACAGCCTCCCCTCCGAGTCTGGGAGGTCGTTCTGGACCTCGTAGCAGCAGGGAGGGTGGAGGGCTCGGCCTGGACCTGTTTGTAACCCCACCAATGAGGCTCTCCCCCGGGGCCTGGTTTGCAAACCAGCTGCAGCTCCGTCTCCCCAACCCAGAACCTTCCCTGGCTCCCGAATGTCACTGCTAGAGTAATGCGATCATTGTGTCAGGTCCCTGCCTTCACGGAGGGGGACCCGAGCCCCACAGAGGTGTCAGGACCCCCTAAGACCACAGCCAGTCTGTGGAATAGTTGGGAGGAGAGACCACCTGCCCACAAACGTCCGAAATCTCTGGTCACCTTCTGACACTCCCGGTCACATCCCAGGACAGCGACAGACAGCTGGGCGGATGTCTGACCCAGCAGGGACGTCCTGGCACGGCTCACCTCTCAGCTATGCAGGCCACTGCGCTGAAAAGAAAGGGGGAGCTCACCCTGGGCCTGCTCCGGGGCTCCCACCGTCCGAGGCAGGGGTTCCAGTGAGGGAGCGGAGACCCTGGGGCTTCCTTCCCCTGGGAGCTCTGAGCTAACCCAGCTCACGGCTCTGCACCACTCCAGC
Source organism: Phyllostomus hastatus (assembly GCF_019186645.2). Classification (NCBI taxonomy): domain Eukaryota; kingdom Metazoa; phylum Chordata; class Mammalia; order Chiroptera; family Phyllostomidae; genus Phyllostomus; species Phyllostomus hastatus. The sequence goes on along the minus strand of NW_025333833.1, from coordinate 4,863,036 downwards.
CCAGCAAACACTGCTTTCACACCTGCACCCTGTGTGTGTGTGTGTGTGTGTGTGTGTGTGTGTGTGTGGCGCCTCCTGCAAAGGCCCTGCTTGCTGTCCCCGGGCTCGGGTTAACCACGCAGAGCACAGAAAGGGCCCGGCGAGGGTCCATGCAAAGACCGACGACGCGGATGACGACCCAGTCACCGTGGTCCCTGAAGCAGTCTGGTGCCCAGACACCGACACCCTCTCTCGGTTGGTTCTGCTTCAGCCCCAACTCCCCAGCGTGCAGGCAGGAGGGGTGGGGGACGGGCGGGAGGAGGGGAGCAAGTGGGACACTGAGGAAGCTGTCAGAGGGCAACAGGAAGCACTTCCTTTTGCAGAAGGCCTTGGGGCAGAGGCTCCGTGACCTGACCTCTCTGCTCAGAAACCTCCTCTCTGTGCTCACACATTTTCTGTGCTCTTCACCTTTTCTCGCCTCCCTGGAGCCAGAGACGCCTGTGTCCACGGCCACGGGAGTGAGAACTGAAATTAATCTTAGCAGGCAGTCACCCGTTCATTCATTCGTTCGTTCGTTCATTCACTCATTCACTCTGCAGGTGCCCTGCGCCCATTAGGCATGGACCCTGCCGCGGGTCTCAACCCCAGTGACCGCCCAGCGGGGCTTCCTCGTGGTCCGGTTGGAAACCTGAGACGGAAGCCCGCCCCTGGCCCCGCGGAGCCTCGCGGTGGCCAGCAGCTCGGTTCCTCCTTTTTCTTTCACGTGGGAGCCCACGGAGCTGGGCTCTGTCACCTGAAACCAGAAGAGACGTAATAAACCCACCACAAGGACGCTGAGTGGATGCCTCAAGAGAGCATGAGTTTCAGTAAAAGGGCGGTGGCCGACGCCGTCACCGACCCCAGCCTGGAGGAAAAGAAAGGTCAACTGCGCTGACATGGGGTGCTGGCTCTAACTGGGGTGCCTGGGTGGCAGAGCCCAGCTCTCCGAGGGAGAGAGAGACACAGAGATGTGCATTCCGGGCTGACACCTCGTCCTCCACCCACCCAACCTTCCAGCGAGATTCGATGAGAATATGAAACTGCTTTTGATGCGGCTTCGCCTCCTCTGACTCCCACGATGCTTTCCAGGCCCCCAGAGGATAACTTTTAAATAGGAGGCACCCAAAGGTGCCTCCGTTGGGGTTCATCGCCAGCTGTGTTTCCTCCACTTACAATGGACACCCCGATCTCCAAGTCCTTTCCTCTCCGTGGCTGCTGTCCCTCCCTGTGTGGACATCAGTCCTTTAACCAGGGCACGTCAGCCCTTCGTGACTTTCTGCCCCTTGAGGTTTCCGAGTAGATGTCCTGATTTCTTGTGGCCTTTCCCGAGTGACTTCCTGCTGACCTTCAGTCCCCCTCCCTCTGCGGACTTGGACGAGGGGCTAACGAGCCCCACAAAGCCCGGAGCTGATCAGTCCTCCTGCCAACCCTCCGGACCCCCCACAGCGCCAGCCACCGCAGGGACGCGATAGACCTCAGAGGCAGCCCTGCCTCCAGGAACCTGCCTGGCGAGCCATCAGCGGGGATCCCGTCCGTAGCTCTCGGATCGTACAAAGACTATAAAGTTATGGGCAGTCAGAGCCTTTCTGAAGCTCATGCCGCCAACCTGACCTGACCCATGGGGACTGTGTTTCACAGGTCTCACCGTCCCCCTCCCTGGGTGTGGCCCACCAGGAGTGGGCGAGGGCTGGGCGGGAGTGGGGGGCTCCTACGGGTCTGCCCCCGGTCTCTGAGCTCCTGCGTGCCGGGCTCTGCACTGCCGGCCCCCAGCGGGCAGAGAGGAGCAGGCGAGGCCGGCTCTCGGGTGGCCCACGCAGCACGGGCAGTGGGGAAGCAGAGGGGGCCTCCTGGGACAGTGACTACATTACAAGGGTGACAGATGCTGGGGACACCTCCAGATTAGAATGGGGTTGAGAAGGGGGGGTCATGTTTGGGCTTCAGGCAGAGTTGGGGGCTGAGGAGACCCATTTCATGGGGGAGGGCGCAAGCGTCCCGGCCGGCAGCCCCCTGTCACGTGCGACTACTCCTGTCCTCACACAGAGTCAAGCCTGGTCACTTTCTTTGGGGTTGGCTCTGACACAGCTTGAAAGTCAAGGTTTCCGGAGATGAGACAGACAAGAGGCTGCTCTGCCCACAGCCCTCTGCGGTCTGGCCCGGGAGCTCAGGTGTTCCAGAGCACAATGGAACAAGCGCGTGCCCCGCCCTCCCTGCCGCGGCAACTCAGCCCTCGTCTTGTTCCACAGGCTGTCACGCAGAGGCCCAGGGAGCCCAGCTGCGGGCCTTCTAGAACACGGAGCCAGCCTCCAGGCACCCTGGCTGGGGCTGTCAGAGTGCCGGACACAGGGGACTTGACCCACCGCAAGCGCAGGCTGCAGGAGGCCGCCTGAACCCTGGCGCCCAGGATGCCCCAGAGCTGCGGCTGAGGAACGGGGCGGAGCCAGGGGCAGCCCCCCCACCTGCCTGAGGGCTGTGCTCTCCCAAGCGCCGGGGTCTGCTCCAGTCCGGACCTCCGTGCACCAGCCCATCATCCTTCCTCATCTCACCGCCTGCTCCTGCACGAATGGGTTTGCCACCTCTGACTGGGGTTCCGAAAGTCTGGTTTAAAAATCCCACTGGGGCCCTGGCTGGCGTAGCTCAGTGGATTGAGCACAGGCTGCAAACCAAAGTGTCGCAAGTTCGATTCCCAGTCAGGGCACATGCCTGGGTTGCAGGCCACGGCCCCCAGCAACCGCACATTGATGTTTCTCTCCCTCTCCCTCCCTCCCTTCCCTCTCTCTCCCTCTCCCTCTCTCTCTCTCTCCCCCACTTCTTTCCCTCTCTAAAAATAAATAAAATCTTAAAAAAAAAATCCCACTGGGATCGTGTCAGGGCCCAGGGCAGGCTGCACCACGATAGCCCACAATGGCACATGGACCATTCCGCACTAAAAGTTCCCCAAACAGCAGTGGGGGTGAAAAGGGCTCTGGGACTGCGCTCTGTCCCCCTTAAAGCAGGGAACAAGTCTCCGTGATAGACGTGCTCCCCACTCCTGAAAGATGGAGGGACAACCTTATCGCAAGAGCTATAAAATCCGGGGTCGGGAAGGCCTAACCCTTGCGTCGCCTTCACTGGCTGACTCCCCCAGCCCGAGCCCGCCGCCTCGGCTCCTTCCCGCAGAGCAGGGACTTCCTCTGCGCTGCCAAGTTCTCACGGAGGGGCTGCTTCTCCGGCTGAAGAGCGGAAAAGGCGCCTGCCTCCGTCATTTCTCGGATCTGTGATCCGAGCATCGTGCCGTGCTTTTCCCATGTGCACGCGTCAGGTTAGCTTTTTCCTCCTGCTCCTCTAGGCTCGTGGCAATTTCACTAGTCCCTCCAGGAGAGCTAAGGAAGGGTGGGAGGGAATTCTCCTGCTCCCCAACAACCGAAGTGTCCGAAAGCATCCCCCGGGGAGCCAGGCTTCCGAGGCCTGCAGCCTCTCCCGGCTCCCCCGTCACCCTGAGCCGGTCCTGTGCCGCCAACAGAATGCCATGCGAGTGACGCTGGGTGACTTTGAAGGCCAGCTCCAGAGAAGCCAGTCATCACAGAGGGCTGGCCGCCGGGAGGCCTCCGGGCTGGGAGGAAGTTCAAGCTCACAGTGGGCGCAGGGACAGCTGGGCGGTTCCCCAAGGGTCCCGCCTGAGATGCCGGGTGTGCAAGCTGGCTCGGACACCCAGGCCGGCCACCGCCACTGGACCACAGCCAGAGGCAATTACAGGAGAGACTCCCAGAGGGGATCGCCCAGCTGAATCCATTCCACCCACAGGACCATGATGAACGACAATGGTTTGAAGCCGCTGTGTTTCGCTGGCTTGTTGCAGAATAGTGGACCATTAAAGCACCTCCATGCCTGCACAGTTAGAATGTACTCCCAGGCACGTTATGTGGCACCCTTGAGCCTGAACTTCCACGTCTTGAAAATACACATAATAATAGCACCGACTTCAGAGTGCTGGGAAATCCGAATTGGGTCGTGAACAGGGTGTACGTAGCCTAGAGGGCTGCACGTTGTACGTAACCGGTCAGTATATGTTAATCACGGGCTTTAGTTCTTGTCACGATTGTTAGTGATATCCATCTGGCAGGCAGCACCCCTCACAACCCGCGTGCTGCAAGGGGCTGGGGCAGGGCGGGCACAGGTGGACGGGTCGGGGTCATGACCCACGGACCTGGAAAGGCCCGTTCTCGGTGTGGGGTGGGAAGCTTGCTCTCCGAGCTCCAGAGTGCCAAGCGATTCTCCTATCAAGCCTTTAACTTATCACACCTATGGGCAATATTCACTGAGTGCCGACTTCAGGCCCGGCGTGGGCCTGAGGACAGGGCAGTGCACACGGCCGGCGAAGACCGCGGCCCTCGGGGAGAAGACAGAGACAAGCACACGAGAGGAGACGGCGGAAAGCAGGGTGGGAAAAGCTAAGTCGGGGTGCTGCGTGTGGCTTGTGGGAAACGGGCTGTCACTGTGAGTATCTGGGTCAAGGAAGCCGCGGTGAGCAGGGTGGGAAGGGACAGAGGTGGCTGTGGAGGGGGGAGGGGCCGTCGTCTAGAAAGAACCAAACGTAAAAATGAGCTGTTGTTACACCTCCTGATTGTCGACCAAACTGATGGACATACCGTATTTTCCGGACCCTAAGACACACCTAGGTTTTAGAGGAAAATAGAAAAAAAAATGTTGAAGCAAAAACTATGGTGAAATATTTAATAACATAAATAACATTTCACCAATGGAAATGTAAACAGAACTCAACAGCAGCATTAATAACCATTATTCCTCCCAAATTTGCGGGGGAGGGAATGTGCATCCTATAGTCCGAAAAATACGGTATATATGTTTTTTCCCAATGACTCTGTCAAGTAAGTGTTATCACACGTTATTATGTTATCCTTAATTTACTCAGTCATTTTTTTTTTATCCTATTGTGCTCTGCTTCTCTTTAAGTTGCTTTAACTTCTTTCTGGAACTAGGCAAGATGACGTTTTAGGTTAAGTAACAAACCAGGCCAAGATCTCATTGGCTTAACACATTAAGCCAATGAGATGCATTTCTCATTAAGCCGACGGAGCATTTCTGGTTCGCACAAAGTCCACGGGGCCTGGACGGCAGGCACGGTGTCTTCATCCGGGGACCCTGGCCGGTGGAGGCTCCCCCTGCCACACTGCCAACCACGCAGCAAGAAGAAAGACAGAAGACTGGCCCCAGCGCTGAAACGCTTCTACCGGGAGGGACACACGTCATCGGCTGTCCCCCTACTTCATTGGCCAGAGCAGGTCCTGTGTAGCTGTGTGTGTGCATGGGATCGCCCTCATGCCTCAAAGGAAAAGGAGCTAGATATTTTTTTAAATATTTTATTTATTTATTTTTAGAGAGGGAAGGGAGGGAGAAAGAGAGAGAAACATCAATGTGCGGTTGCTGGGGGTCATGGCCTGCAACCCAGGCATGTACCCTGACTGGGAATCGAACCTGCGACACTTTGGTTTGCAGCCCGCGCTCAATCCACTGAGCTACGCCAGCCAGGGGAGCTAGATATTGATGAACAGTTTCCTATCTACCGTGGACAGAGAGCTGGACATAATAACAATAGCAAATGATGAGTGACTGATAGAAGATGAAGCAAATTGAAGGAGGGACACCGTTGCTTAGAAACGGTCAAGGACTTGCCCAAGGTGAAACTGTTTAAAGCAGCCAAGATCAAAACCGGTATCGGTCTGGGTCTCAAACCGGCCTCAGGGCCGGGGGGCGAGGAGGCCGCGGCGCTGAGCGGGGCTCTCCGACGTCAGGCCGGGCGTTCGAGGCTGCAGGCGCCCCTCCGACTGGGTGGGTGTCCAGTGTGTCTCTGGATTTCGTTTTCATGAGGCACAATTTGAGAACCTCCCCCTTTCCCAGCAAAGCTGAAAGTTCCGTATTCACCTGTCATAACAGGGGACCTCAGTCGGCTGAGCGGGCGCTGCTGTTCCACGGGAACACAGAGAACCACCACGAGGAGAGCCCCGCTCCGGGGTGTCCCCAACACCAGCGACCAGCTCCCCCTTTCTCCAGACACCAACTGGGTGCTCAGCAACTCGGTTCGGTTCTGACGCTCACTTCTCGGAGTTCCTCACAGCTCCCAGGCCCAGACCCACGGGCCGCCCCAGACTTCATTCAGAGGCAAGTTCCAAGCCGGGCCTCCCCTATCTCCCACTGACCGGCTGTGAGTCAGGGGTCCAGGCCCCCTGCCCAGTCCGGCACGTCACCTCCTAGGGCGCCTTGACCTGTCGACCGACCTGCAAGCTCCCTGCGCTCCATTGTGCAGGGGTTTTAGGGAGGCTCCGTGATGCAGACACATAATGAAGTGAATCCGTGGCCATCTGCCCACTAACTCAATCTCCAGAGCTGAGAGTTCCCACCCTCCAGTCCTGCCTTGCTCTTTCTGGCCACCAGCCCCCACCCTCAAGCTTTCAGGGGCCCCCCAAGTGCCCGGTCACCGCATCAGCATAGATACTGCCCCCTGTGGCGGCCCCACAGGGTTAGGAGCTGCGTGCCCGGAACCCGGGACAAGACCGAACATTTATTTTCCTCGTATCCCATTCACCAAGCTCAGACTCCCTTTGTTCCCGAATATCCCAGACTTACAGCTTTGAACGTGAAGACCATCAGTGACTTCCGAGAAACGGACACTAGAAGGAGCGGGAGACAGCTGAGAGAAACCAATGTTCTCAATAGTTTAAAAGTCGTTTATCAAATCGACTCAGGATAATGCTGAGACTGAATACCAGTCCCTGGCCAGCTTCTACAATGATTTGTAACAGGCGGTGTGTGCATCATTCCTATAAAATATTTTACACGTTGAGTTGCAAAGATCCGAACGTACATACGTGGCCCACATCTGTAAGCCCTCCCCCATGAAGGTCTGAACACTGGGAATTTTCCAGGACTCACGTGGCCACGAGCCCCACACGGACCTCATTTGGGGACAAGCTGTGACCTGAAACTGTCGTGAGACCGGAGTCTCTAGAGTGAGCCTGCTTCCCACGAGCGTGGCCATTCACGTCACCGCCAAAATGTGAATCTCGGTCGGACGTTGGCGTGACCACAGACAGCGGATCCACACTGAGGCCGTGACACCACAGCCATGGACTATGTTTCCTTTCTAAAGTGGAAACAATTTTAAATTTCGAAACACATCTGGTCCAGGTGATGCGAATCAGAAAGCATGGCCCAGATTACCATCTCTCTTGGAGAGATGGTAATCTGGGCCATGCTTTCTGATTGGGCTGAGAGACGGAATTCTCCCCGGTGGGGATGTGTTTAATTTTAATCTCCCCGGGCTCAGACAAGACGTGGTTATCCGGCTGATCTCTGTCATCAGTGAGCTGCTTACTTGTCCCTGGTGAACTTCCCCTAGAAAAAGAAGAGGTCCTCGGAGTTGGGTGTTGCATTTTCGCAAGCTTGGCGTCATGGAAAACTTTCCTCTTTCCTTTGGCCTTTCTTTGATTAGTCCTGCTTGTCGGTGCCGCGCTTCTGCGGTCATGGGTAAAACCGCCCACTTCTGCACGGTCCTGTGTGACCCTGAGCGGGTGTAGAAACACAGGCCTCGGACATGGTGTCTGCCCAACTCTTGCCCATTAGTATAATCTGAGATTATTGCCAGAATTCTGAAAACAGCCAGATGGAAAGGGTTCTGGTGTGATTTTTCCTTTCTCCTCCGCTTCCACTCTGGGTCGGGTGACGCCACACGGAAAGGAAGACTCCCCAGTCCTCCCCTCTCGCCACCTACACCCCTCACCAAAAAGTCAAATAAACAAAGTAAGAACTGAAAACACATTGTATTGCCCTGGCTGGTGTAGCTCAGTGGATCGAGCGTGGGCCTGCAAACCAAAGGGTCACCAGTTCGATTCCCAGTCAGGGCACACGCCTGGGTTGCAGGCCAGGTCCCCAGTGGGGGACACATGAGAGGCAACCACACATTGATGTTTCATTTTCTCTCTTTCTCCCTCCCTTCCCTTTTCTCACAAAATGAATAAATGAAATATTTAAAAAAAAAAGAGAGAAAAGACAACACATTTTATCAAACTCGGAATTTTAAACCTATTGGGGTGTAACAGGGCCCTTTGTCAACTTGATGAAAGTCAAAAACCCCTTAGACAAATGGACTCCAAATTTTGCACATTATTCCAGGTTTCTCAGCCACCCTCTGCTGAGCCCAGATTAAGAATGTCCAGCTTAGCCCTGGCTGATGTGGCTCAGTGGACTGAGCACCGGCCTGTGAACTGAAAGGTCACCAGTTCGATTCCCAGTCAGGACACATGCCTGGGTTGCAGGCCAGGTACCCAGTGAGGGGCACACAGTGGCCATTCATGTCTTTAGTCTCTCTCATGCACATCGCTATATAAAAACGAAGCTTTTCTCTTATACTTCCTCTGGAATTTGTTTTCTGTGTCCTCCACAGAGAAAGACAAGGAAGATGAGGCAGGGACTCACTCCTCCCTCTCTGCAAGGGAGTGAAGAATTCCTATGGTGCTCGTGGACTTCAGGAACAGCAGTTAATTCAGTTGATCAGCCGGGAGTCGAACCCGTGAGGACCGCGGCCACAGCCAGGCCACTGTTCCACCCTGGCCAGCCGTCGTGATCTCCGGTCTCAGCGGGTGTGGAGGCCGCTCACCTGCCAGTCAACCTCCACGAGCAGAACAGCTCACGATGCTGGCTCAGGGATGGCGTCTCCTCAGACGAGAGACAGCCAAGAGGAGATAGAAGATGGCCTTGGCCCCGGAAAGAAACCGAACCCCTTGAGTCCGAGCTCCAGCAGAGGCCGTGGGGCTCATTGCGCTCCGTGCCTCTGGGCTTTCTAGGGCTGGCTCCGGACGAAGGGCCCTCCGGGTGCCCAGCGCCGGCCTCTCCCCTTCCCCCGGCAACGCCCATCACTGCCGCTTCCACGGCCTGCGCTGCTCCTGCCCACTCTTCCAGACACGGGTAAACATGGACCCTCACCGCCGGGGGAGGGACGGGACGGGGACAGGCACACCAGCACATGTTTTCACTGTAACACGACGACGTTAGACCAGGGACATGTGTGGACCGGTAAAGGGGTCAGAACATTTTTTCTGAGTGTGCATTGAGACAGCCTTTGTCCGCAAGGTCAAGGTTTTTCCCGGAAAGGGCACATCCATGCACAAGCCTGCGAGTGATCGTGTCTTCTCAGGCCACACCCCAAAAGAAAGTGGGGCAAGGCCGGACACAGGCCCAGAGAAAGGGGGGCAAGACCTGGCTGGGCCTGCCGGGCTCCCCCAGGGGGCGCTCCACGTTAGGAGAACGAGCTGTTGCACCAGGAGGACTTGTAAGGCCTGGGCCGTGCTACCCAGCCGCCGTGGTGACACGGGGTGGACAGTAAAAGGTCTTCTGTTGGGCCCCTTTTGAACTTGGGGAGACAAATCAGTTGCTAATATTAAAAGTGACTCGATGCCACAGAAAAGGGGCCCTTGAATCTACAATACACAGGACGAAAGTCAGCAGGCGACAGATCTGGGGGAAATGAGTCTGGCTCATTGCCAGTGGAAGTCCGGGCGTCTGTCATTCCTCCTACAGGTATGAAATATATTTCATTAGCAAAGAATGATCCTCTGCGGTAATCTCGGACAGGAAAGCATTTCCTTGGTAAACTGCACTTACAGAGTGTTAGTCACGTGACTCCTCTTTCACAAAAATGGCAGGATGGACACACAAACGCCCGGCCACTGTCCGAAGGTGGACCGACTGACACTTGTCGTCAGTAACAGTCTGAGCCAGTCTGGAGTCGCCGTGGGGTTGGCTGCGGTGAGCTTGTCCGTCCCAGGCCCAGACTCTCACTCCTGATGACCTACCTTGAGGCTTCCTGACCTTCACACTCCAACTGCCAGCGGAGATGGCTCGGAACTGACCGATGCTACAGGGAAAAAACAAACACTCCGAAAGGCCCCGTTTCATTTACTTGATGGAACTCTAGCTGGGCAAACGGCCACGGGCCAGCGCAAGCCTGGGGCGGGCACCATGGCCCTGCAGGACAGAGTTCAGGCCTCTCCCAGGGACGGGAGGGGCTCGGGTGCTCCGCCGTGGGCAGAGACACGTGGGCCGGAGCTCGAGAGCCAGCGGGGCGCCCGTGAGCCACCGTGTGCGGAGTGTTCGGGGATTGCAGGGGGAGAGCACAGACTCTCGGGGGGGTGGGGGGTGGGGGGGGAGAAGAGCCACAGTTTCCGTTCTCTGCTGGGCTGGTTGTTATTTTTAAGCACAGCCGCTTTGATGTGACGCTCCCTCATTAGCATCGCAGGCTCCCTCAAGTCAATATTCCTTTTCATGTGGGGATACTGAGTCATATTTGTACTTCCACTTTTAAAGTTCCATGAACCCCCCAAAATAAGAATTCTGATTGCCCGTGCTCGGGGAGAGCTGGTTTTCCTTTACCGCTGATGCGGATGCCGCTGTGGCTGCCTGGTTCTTGGCGCTGCACCGTGCGGACCCCTGACCCGACCCCCCTGACCCCCTGGGGTGAAGGGCTGGGGCAGTCCCTGCCCAGGCTACTGCGTGCAGGAAATGTTCTTCCCCCCATTGAACAACACAGCTTTTTGGTGGACTCATATGTTTTTATCTGATAACCACGTGCTACATGTATTCTTTCTGTATCCTTCAGACAGAGCACCCCCCAGAAAACAGCTGGACACGACGCAGCAGAGGGACATAAGGCAGGTGACCCTGTCCGTTCTGCACTCCGGGAGGTGCGTCCCTGCGGCTCACGCAGGGAAGAGCAAGGACAGGGCACCTCTACCAGGCGTGCACAATGGAATCGAAGTCCCGGACTCCGTAGGGTCAGAGGAATCAGCTACACGAGGCAACGTGAGAAGGACAGATGAGTTCCGAGGGGAACACTTGGGGTATAAGGTTATTGGGAAAGAATCCAAGCTCAGCCAAACCAGAACCTGAAACAGAGCACTAGTTCACCATATTCAACAGACAAACAGTAGGGCCCGAAGCGACACAAGCAGCCAAACTGTTGAAAGTGCCGATTCGGGAAGCATCCCCTCTCTTACGGGAAGGAGGTACGAGGAGTGTCTAATGCGCACTCTGCAGAGAGAGGGAGAGAGAAGCGGCGTGCGGAGGCAGACAGAACTCGTCTCGGGAAACTCTGACTGCAGTGACTCGGGAGAGCGGGACGTGGATGTGACGTCTCCACGGAAGTCTCGAGCTGAGGGAGAAAGATGTGTAGTAGAAAGGATTTCGAAGAATCTTTGGCAGAGACAATGACATAGAGAGGCCAGAAGTGAACCCATGCCTTTATGGTCAATTAACATTTGACAAAGGAGGTAAGAACACGTAACGGGGTAAAGACGGTCTCTTCAATAAACAGTGTTGAGAAAATTGGACAGATACATGCAAAAAAAAAAAAGAATCTAGACCATCACCTTACACCATACAGAAAAACAAACTCAAAATGCATAAAGACTTATATGTAAATCGTAAAACCATAAAAATCCTAGAAGAAGATATAGTAAAATCTCCGACATTTCTTATAGCAATAGTTTTGCCAATATATCACCTTGGGCAAGAGAAACAAAGGAAAAATAAACAAAGGGGACTACATCAAACTAAAAAGCTTCTGCACAGTAAAAGGAACCGTCAACAAAATGAAAAGGCAACCCACTGAATGCAAGAATATACTTGCCGATGATACAGTCAACAAGGGGTTAACATCAAAAATACATAGAGAACTTCCACACGTCAAGACCAAGAAAACAAACAAACCAATTAAAAAGTGGGCAAAGGATCTGAATGGACAATTCTCCAAAGAGGACATAGAGACAGCCAATAGACGTATGAAAAGATGCTCAATGTCACTGATCATCGGAGAAATGCAAACTAAAACCACAATGAGACAGCACCTCACACGTGTCAGAGTGGCCATCGTCAGTAAGTCAACAAACCAGTGCTGGTGAGGACGCGAGTAAAGAGGAACCCTCGTGCGCTGCTGGCGGGAATGCAGCCTGGTGCAGCCACGGTGGAGAGCAGTATGCAGTTAGCCTCAAAAAGTTACATAATAAACTGCCTTTCGATCCAGCAGTTCCACTGCAGAGAGTGTAATGTACCTAAAGAAACCCACAGCACTAATTTGAAGGGATATATGCAGCCCCATGTTCGCTGCAGCGTTATTTACAGCAGGCAAGATGCGGCGGCAGCCCAAGCGCAGATCAGATGAGTGGTTAAAAAAGGTGGTATAACACAGTGCAACACTGCATGGCTGGGGAAGAGAAGGAAACCCTACCCTTTGCAACAGCACGCATGCACCGGGCAAGCATTATGCTCAGCGAAATACACCAGTCAGAGGTGGTCAAATACCGTATGCTCTTACTCATATGTGGAATCTGATGAATGAAACAATTTAGCGACAAAATAGAGGCAGAAGCATATATAGAGAACAGACCGACAGCTGTCAGATGGGAAGGGAGTTGGCGGGCTGGGTGGAAGAAAGGTGGAGGTATTAAGCAAAAACCATATATTGTGTATATGCAGAAGACACAGCCCCAGACCACCGTGTGGTGACAGCCAGGGGGACCAGGGTGGGGGAGGTGGAAGAAGGCGAAGGGGGATGAATGGGGACGGGAGGAGACTGCTCTGGGCGATGGGTGCACGACGGCGTGCAATGTTTGGTTGAGTTGTGCACTCGAAACCTGTAGTTTTATCAGCCAACGTCACCCCAATAAACTCAGTTAAAGCTTTTCAAATCCTGAAATCGAGTTCTAACAAAAACAGGAGCCGTCAGCACAGGTATGGGTGACTATGGAGTAGGGGTCTCTGAACTGAGCCCCTGAGCACCCCAAGGTCGTGAGAGGACAGAAGAGCCGGGGACCGAAAGTGACGTCATCTTACTGTACTGAGAAGTGAGGGGGAGAGACAGAAAAGGAGCTGCCCCGTGGAAGCCAAGGGAGGCGCCGCACAAGGGGGCGATCGGCTGAGTGAGCCCGGAATTGCTCACAGGTTTCAGGACCTGCAGCCCCGGACGCCGGGACAGGCCCATCCCAGAGTGAGGCCAGTCCGACAGCTGGGGGTTCACAAACGGCAGTAGGAAATCGATGACGATGAGGGCCTAGAGCTTTTCTTTCTTGAGTTACAATTTTATTCAGAGAAATAAAGGAATTGAAACAAAGAAATCGAATAATCCCAAATATGTTCTACTGGCATTCAGAATGGACTTCTGAGGTACAGTAACGACACCCGCAGGTCTGCTGTGGGACATTCTGAGTCCCACAGAATGATTGTGCAGAACAAAGCTCCATCATTCCGGAAAAGTGACTGTGTTGCCATGGTCACCTCTGTCAGGAACACTCTATCTCCTTTTTAAAACGGAATTTATTGGGGTGCCATTGGTTAGCAAAATCGCACAGGTGTCAGGTGTACGGTTCTGTAACACATCATCTGTAGACTGTACTGCGTGTTCACCACCCGAGTCGAGGCTCCCCTCCCCCTTTATCTACCCCGTTCTACCGCCCCACTCCCCTTGCCCTCTGGGCACCACCACACTGTGGCCTGTGTCTACCAGTTGGGGGGTTTTTGCTTAGTTCCTTCACCGTTTTCACCCTCCCCCCCCACTCCCACCCCTCTGACAGCTGTCAGTGAAAGGAGGTCCGCCAGGAAACCCAGCCTGCCTGCAGAGCATCACCTTCAAGGAGCAGGAGGGAAGCGGGTCACACGGACAGAGAGAGACAGGCAGGGGAAGCTTCCAGGAGCCTGACCACGTCTGCACATTCTCAGTGAAATGGGGCCATCAGCTAAGCACGAGGATGGGAGAGCGCGCATCCTGAGAACACGTCTCAGAGTCGCCCGGGAGCAGCAGGAGGCGCACTAAGGGAACGTGCCGTGTGTGCCAGCAGCACGGAGGCCTACAGAGGTCAACCAGCTGGGGCCGAAGCGAGAACGGCTCCGACGCCTCTCCCGGGCCTGCTGCGGTGGGTGGGTGCCGGTGAGCCGCAGCAGGAAGGCTGGCCTTCGCCGGGGGTGCCCTTTTGCCCAGCAGGTACATCAAGGCAAGAGAGGGACAGGGAAGCTGAAGGCGCGTGCGAAGGAGCAGTCTGAGGGACTGCCCATGGACTTCACGCTGGGCGTGACTCTGCCATTGAGGGCAGGTGGGTGGACGTCCCGGAGCCCAGCAAGCACGGGCTTAGGGATTTAGAGGTGAAAGGTCACAATGTCCCAACTACCAATGGTTCACCCCCAAAAAGTGTGTAGTGTATACACAAATATATGTACACAAAACCCCCAGAATGTTAACTGCTGAATGTGGGCAGAGGTACATGGGTATTCAAATTTTCTATGGATTTGAAATTTTTCAAATTCAGAAGTTGGGGAAAAAAGCATGAGGTTGTAAAAAGAACTTTAGTCTATGAGATGTAGAGTTTGGGAAAAAAAAAGCAGTATTTTAAAAAAAATTGTTCAACATAAGTGTCCAACTAGGTTAACAAATACAAGCGTGTGTCTGTGTCCTATTCACGCCTTCGAGTTTACGAACCCAAGCCGGGGGCACAGCTCACTCCGAGAAATCAACGAGTGGCAGGGAGAGCCGGGCAGCGGGGGTCGCAGCGCCGAGAAGGGCTGCTGGTGGGGCCGGGGTCTTCGGTAGGAGAGGCGGGCAGAGAAGGGACAACTGTTTCTGAATACGCCTTGAACAATGAATCCCTCCAATGACATGAATGTATAGTTTTTTTAAAAAATTAGAAGAGATCCCTCGGTTTCCCCTTATTCCATCCTGTTTTAATGCTTTCCTTCACATCAGAAGAAATAACCGAGGCGGACTGTCAAGCAACAGCCCCACACAGGGGTGGGGAAAAGCGGGTTCACAGCTGTGAGGACCCAGAAGGGTTTACTCTCGTTTATTAACCATTAAGTATCGCGTTATTTTCCAGCTGAACGGTAACCCTACCTTTGCCCCGCCCTGCATGTATGCACACGCGCGTGCACACACACACACACACACAGCTTTGCTTCTCACCAGGCACAGATCTATCAACAAGCATTTTCACATTTTTCCTTATGTAGGTATACTCTCAGAGAGGAAAGATAAAACCCAAATTACAAACTGTTACACTGCAGTAAGAGGTGGAGGGCATTAAATCAGTCGTCCTAAAGATGGCACCCAGCAAGAGGAAAGCACATACACGTACTCCACCTACTCGATAAAAACTCAAACCTCCCCGTCAGCGTCTGAAGCGACGAAATCACGACCGTGGGGACAAAACGTTCTCGCGGACGGACGTTCAACCAGCTTGTCGTTGGCTGAAACTCGGCCAGCGAGGCAATGGGACGCTGCTGCTAGACTCAGTTTCTGACGGGGCCGAAACGCAAATCTTTGGCCCGAGTGGCAGAGCCGTAGGTTCTCCTTCAAAGAAGAGCGAGGCAGCAGTTTATTAACAAAGACAAGTGTTCAGGTTTATTTGGAAATTCACAGTTTCTAACGGCACTACAGCTCCGTCGTCACGCACCGAGCGCCCCGCCCCTCGCCGGCGCTCGCCTCCGCCTCCGCCTGGACCGCTCTCCGGGGGCTCTGTACAACCAGGCCCTCTTGCTCCCAACAGCCGGCTGTACAGACGGGAACAAATGTCCATCATTTAAAACACACTGTTCATCTAGAGCAGCAACTGGAACAAAAAGGCTTTAAATAAGTCACATTACAAACCATACCCGCAGAAAGGTATCAGACAGGTTTAAACACAGTTACTACTAAAAGTGCTTAATAAGTTATAACTTAAGACTGACAACACGAAGTGGTCAACCCTCCTCCCGTCGAAAAGAAACTTGCCACTTTCACGCGCCACCGCACACACACACAGAAAGGAATCGTTTTACTCAAATACAGTTGCTGCCAGTTAAAGAAAGAAAAGGACAAGATGAAGACAGACGCACTGGCATCGCACATGTACGCACGCCTCCGCCCGCCTGCAGCCAATGCAAAGCGCACACCGCGGACCGGCGGGCCCTGGAGGCCCGACGGTCGGACGAGACTCGCCGAGCTCACCGGCTGGTTCTGGGCGCGCCCCGGCAGTGACTGCGTCACGTGAGACCTGGACTCGGCTGACAAATCGCCACATTTCCTACTTGCAGTCAGTGACAGGCTGGAGGACTGGTGCTCACTGTGAATGTTTAAACCCTTCCAACTGCTTACATGTGTTTAAAAGGTGAATTTATAAAAAACTTATTTGCAAATACCAGTCATTTGTAAGAAAAGATCTTGTAGTCTTGTCTTCCTCGCTGAGTTGTAACTACAGAAAACTAGTGTGAATAAATTAAAAGAAAACACATTTAAGAGCATCACCATCTACCTACAACAGACACGAATCCCAGCCCGCGCCGGTCCCAGGGAGTGGGCCAGCGGGGTCCGGCTGGCGGGTCTGCAGCCCCTTACACCGTCTGGCCCCCGCGGCTGCGCTCGCGGGGCAGGCTGCCTCAGAGCCTTGTAGTGTTTGCAGCTTCCGAAAACTAACAGAGTTAGAAAAGAAATCAAGTGACAGAAGAAGCCCCTCTCCTCTTCCAGTGGCATTATAAATAGACAAAAGGCACATAAATATGGAAGGTGCGAGAAATAGGACCAAAGCTACAGGAAGAGGTTTGGGCTTCTACTCCTGTCCCACCCGAGGAACTGGGCTTCCAAATGACCAGCAATTGGCCTGTGAAAAAGCATCTTTAGAAAACGCCTGCCACTGTCCTTGCGGGAAGCCAGCGGCCTGGCAGGGCTTCGGCTCCTCAGCCCGCACCGACCGACACAGTCCCACCTACTGTAAAAAGGCAGAGACCCTGCCTTCTGAATACTTTCCCCATTAACGTTACCTCCCTCCCCCAAACCCTTCAAATACCACAGAGCGCTCCTCCGAGAACAACAAGAGTCCCCAGTGTGAAGAGTCCGCGTATCTAGATGTGCCCCGAGACAGCGGTCACCCCAAAGGTGCCCACGGCCAGCTCTTTGTTTCCTCTGATGATGTCCTGCAGGCTGGGCAAGGACCCGGACTTAGTCTGTATCAGAGTTTTTATCAACTTCCCCTGGTCCTGGACCTTCGACCGCCTGCGCTTTAAAGCCCTCTTCTCAGTCTTTGCCTTCTGGGACTGTCCGTTGCACAGGCTCGTGCACGCCGAAATGCCGCAGAAGTACGACTCCTCCGACTGGGACGAGGTTTCCGAGCTTCCTTCGGACGGGGGGCCCTTGTAGGAAGAGTGGTACACTTCACCCACGTTGGAGAAGTCTCTCTGGTTTGTAAAGGGCTTCCTTCCTTTTATGTCTCCATTGGCTATCGGGTGCAACGGGTCTGCCGGCTTTATGGTCTCAATTTTGTCCGTTTTGTACTTGCAGCGCTTCTTCTGCAACACGAGTGAAAGAAGGGCAGGAGTTAGATCCCCAGTAGCTACACTCAGCCACCTCATCAACCATCTAGAGAGCTGAGCTCATGGAGGAGAAGAGCGCCCCCTGGTGGAGAGCGGGACAGTGTTCTGCGCTGTCAGGCACCACCACTCCCTCTCTCCTCGGTTAGTACAGGCCGCCCAGTGAAAGCTCCCACTGCCGCCTCACTCACGTCTGAACCCCCAGGACGCAGCAGGCACTGTACCAGCTGCTTTCAGGAGCACCCTACTCACCAGCCCTGGGAGGGGAGGGTTTTACCCCTGGTTTCGGGGCCCTGCCCAAGTCACGACACAGTAAGTGGCCAGGCTGTGGCCGAACCCCACCCAGGCTGCGTGCTCTGAAGCCCATGTTCTTTCTCCCACGATCGCCTCTGACCAGAAGAGCACGGCTTACTCCGAGAGGCAAAGTGGAGAAAGCACAGGCTGCGGAACCAGAAGAGCCCAAGTACATTCGGAGCTGTGCCACCTGCTGACCGGGTCGCTCGCGGAGGACAGGAGCTCTGAGCTCTTCCCTCGTTTCAGAGGCGAGGCCGCGGCGGGGTGGCAGGCAGTGCACACGCTGCGCCCGACACGCGCCGACACTCCGCGCAGCGCTCCGCGCAGCGCCACTTCCACGTGTTGCAGGCCACACACTGAGTCTCCGGAGTGCTCTTCTTTACTTTACAGCCCTCTGAAAGTGGCTCCACATTCACGCGTGCCACAGGCCCAATGTGGCTTATGGATCACAGCCTGCAAACATTTCTTTGTATCTCTACCATGACTAAAAAGGAGCGGTTTAAGGACCATTTGAAGGGTTACCTTAAACCTTCCACCCCACTTCTTCATCTACAGCCACGCACCCCACCAAGACCACCAACTTTACCTAACCCTTACAAACTCCACCAACCCTTTTAATACGTAAAAACCAACAAAACATTACCTTTTTTTCTGGAGAGAACTTGAGGGGTTCTACAATGTACAAAGCATTCGGGTCTACTATAAATAAGAAAAAATAAAAAACAGATGTAAAAAAGATTATGCTATGATTAAACACAACAAAAATATTGTATCATCCCTTAGGGATTTTTTCTAACAGAAGCAGAAAATTTATATTTCTACCAGGTTAGTGATATACTTATGCATTTCAAGTCAGTAAGCCAAGAGCAACAAGTGGGAGGTGGTTCTTATCGGGGCCTTGACCGGTCACCTCCCAGCACCTCCCCTGCGTTTCCACCCCCAGCTGGCCACTGGCCACCGCCGTCAGGATGCTCCGTTGGCCCAGTACCACCCTCTTTCCTGATGAGAAAGGACATCAGCAGGCAGCTAGAACCAACCCTACGGACCATCTGAATACTTCCCTAAGAGACTAATGACACTGTGTCGCAAATGTGGGTTGACAGTGTGCCACCAGTGGCTGTGACCATGGATGAGAGTCAGAGGAACACAGACGCAAAACAGATCTCGGAAGTTTTTTCTAACTGTTTATTACAATGGTTTACTAGAATCAAAACTGTGAACCCCAAAACCTAAAAACAGCTTGCACATGCAGTACAAATAGCCAAACAATAATGAATACACACTGCTGGCATGGTGAGTAAGGCAGAAATATTAGTTTTAGTTCTAGGTTTCTAAAATTTCATTACTTTCAGCACATTCAAGACGGCCCTATGCCACCCGCACTGACAAGATAACACACACACACACACACACACACACACACAAAAGGGGCTATGAGACTGCAGTCCCATCGAAACAGCGAAGAGGAAACAGCTCACAGAATGACAGAGAAAGAAGTTCATACGTAGAAAATTCACTGCAAAACATCAGATGCCAGAAATTTATTAATAACATGATTCAACCAATTATATTTTCCATTATATCCTAGAAATGTGTTGAGAAAGTCAACAGATACATAAAAATATCAACCATTCCTCCAAATAGTCATTTCTATTAGATTACTAATCTCACTCAAAACTGGTTTTTTTTAAACATTATGTCTACTTTTGGATGGGAGTTAAGAGTTACTCAGATCAGCCTCTACAACGACAGCAAGTACATATGATGGATTTTTTTTAAAAATCACTATAAAAGCATTTAAAAGCTGCCAAGACAAGTAAGTAGTCCCGAGGCTAAAACTGAAGAAAAAGTAGGAATCCAAAAAGTGAAGTGGACCCAAAAGTCCTTGTTGCCTTAGGAGCACCTGCCAGTGCAAGAACGTGGGCATGTGAGTTCTGACGGCAGCGTAAGGGACAGGTCAGGAACCAAACCTTAGGGCCAATCCAAGCAGCAGTTGGGAGACCACCCCCCCCCCCCCCCCGCTCCCCGCTCCCCAACCACAAGCCGACACTGCAGAAGAGGAGACCCTCGGGGAAAGGAGGAGCCTGTGCAGGGACCAACGGTCCGAGTTCCTATCACCTGGGGGCCCAGCAGCGAGGCCCGGAGTGTGGAGTTTTCCCGAGCGTGTACAGCAAGCACAAATTCCCCCTGGAGCAAGGGCCTACACTGTAGCCCTCAAACCATCCACACAAATAATTTTTCAAAGAGAAGGACTAGCACAGAGATAACCACGTACACAAAGCTACAAAGCACCTTGAGCAAGAGTCTGAAAAAACAATTAATGAACAGATTAAAAAATAATTTAAAATACTGAAATTATCAGACTATAAATATAATTATGCTTACTATATTTAAATTAAAAAAACAAGCTTGGATATATCTTCAAGACATGTAAAACAAAAAAACCTCTAAGTTTAAAAAAACACTAAAAGAACTCTTAGAAATGGAAAATAACTAATATTTAAAAGTCAGTGAATGAATTTAATCGAAGACTACAGACAGCTGAAGAATGCAGGGCCTGGAAAAGAGATCAGAAGAAATCATCCAAAATATAGCAAGAAAATAAAAAAAAAAAAGACAGAAATAAAGACAGCACTCCTGCCAAATTAGAAAAATACATCCTAAAATTCATACTGAATCACAAGAGATCTAAAACAGACAAAACAATTTTGAAAAATAGGAATAAAGAGGACTCACGCTTCCTGATTTCAAAACACATTACCAACTACAGTAATCAAAACAGCCTGGTTCTAGCATAAAGACAAACAGACAAATGAAATTAAAAAAGAGCCCAGCAGTAAACCCTCACAGGTACGGTCAAGCCATCTTCAACAAGGGTGCCAGGACCCCCCGCTCACTGGGGGGGAGGACAGCCTCTTCAACACGTGTGGCTGGGCAAACTGGACACCCACATGCGAAGGAGTGAGGCTGGACCCCTGCCACACACCATACTGATTCAAAATGGAGAGAGACCTAAACGTATGACCTAAACCTGTAACACCTCTAGAAGAAAACATAGGGGAAAACTCCATGACACTGGACTCGGCAATGATCTCTTGAGTATGACATCTAAAGTACAGGGAGCAGAACCAAAAACAGACAGGTGAGACTGTCAAACTCAGAAACTTCTATCACAGAAAACAATCAACAGAGTCCCAAGGTGACCTATGAAATGGGAGAATATATTCACAAATCAGGTATCTGGTAAGGCGTTAGTACCCAGGATATATGAAGAACTCCTACAACTGAACACCCAATCCCCCACCACAAATAAGCCAATTAAAAATGGCCTTGAACATGATTTGCAAATGGCCAACAAACACATGAAAAGACGCTCAACATCTCTCATTATCAGAGGAATGCAAATCTAAATCTCAATACATCACCTGACAACTATTAGGAAAGTTACTACAAAAAAAAAAAAAGCAAAAAACAACTGACGAGAACATGAAGAAAAACAAAACTGCTGCACACTGTTGGCAGGACCGCACAACGGTGCAACCATGACAGAAAACACTACAGCGGTCCCTCAGAAAGCAGAACTGCATGGTCCTGCAACCCCACCTCCGGGCACACATCCAGAACTACCAGCAGGGTCCTGAAGAGGTAAGTGCACACTCACGTTCACAGCACCAACATTCACAACGGCCAAGGAGTGGAAGCAACCCCATAGCCCATTAACACACAAGTAAACAAAATGTGGTAGGTGTGCAAAATAGAATATTATTCAGCCTTTAAAAGGGAGCAAACCCTGTCACATGCTACAACATGAACAACCCTTGAGGACACTGTGCTACATCAAACAACTCAGGCACAGAAAGACAATGCTATACGACTCCACTCACACGAGGGAACTAAAGCAGTCAAGTTCCTAGAGACAAAAAATCCAGTGGTGGTTGCCAGGGCCTGGGTGAAGGGGATGAAGGGAGGCCCTTTGATGTACAGAGAATTTTAGATTTGTGAAATGCAAAGGTTCTGGAGGCCTATTTCAATGACAAATTTCACTTGCAAATAGACACAGCCGATGAAAGAGGAAAAGAGAGGCAGGAAGGAGGAAGAGATGTACTGGTCCTCAGCAAACACACATGTAAAGGGTTAGGTCTGCAAAGCTCTGTGGTAACAGCAAACCAGTAAAGCGCAGGAACGATTACTTGAATGGCTTAATCAAGTGAAATATGCGGCTTAGTTACTAAATCGTAAAGAAAGAGAAGCCAATAATTAAGAAAGCACTCCTAATTGAAATACATAATCAGTTTGGTTATTTTAATATTGCTATGAGGATAAGTTTCTTAGTAAGCATTAATTAAAGCACTACTTATAAAAGTACTAATATTGAAAAACAGCCACTCAGTACACATCCATTCACTGAAACTGAAGTCTTCATTGAGTGTTAGCCAATGGAAAGTTTTTAGACTCTGGGCTTTAAAAAAGAGAAAGACCAGATTTTTTTGCAAAAATGCCTCACAGTCCTAAACTACAGGCACAAGGAGTCCTACCTGTACAGGAAGAGGAAGTAGAAAAGCACAGGATGCTATGGAAGCACATTCAGGTTTTCCATATCTCGTGAATTGTCTCAAACATCCCTTTCTAAAAAGAAATACTTCTAAACAGAAGCTTGGCAAACACAGCTACAATGGCTCCCTGAACTCAGCCCTCCCCACCCCCTGGGCTTGCAGGAACAGAAAGAGGTGAAGTGTGGAAACGAGGAGGCGGCTTTGCCTACACCCATGACCCGCTGTAGGTGGCCTCTAACACAACGCTAACATTGTACCTATGCCGCAAGTGAGCCGGACCCGTGTTTCATTATACACACACAAAGTACACATCCACAAAAATCTACCTTCTTTTCCAGTTAACTGCAGAGACTTGGATCTGATGAGTGGGAATGAAGTTCTCCTTTTCAAATTCATATCATCATAGGAAGAGAAACACCTAACACATTAAGAAAAATCAACATTGGACACAATGAATAAACTATATAGAATTTACTCCGTAGCTAGTGCTAGATGGAAGCTACTGAGAACTGTACATGACACACAGGAATAATCTCTAAGCTAACGCTCCAGGTATTGCTAATATGTCTAAAAGAAATTTAAGGATCGCTGTGTAGAAAGTGCATTAAGCCCAGGCTGGGTAACTCAGTTGGTCAGAGCATCGTTCCAATATGCCAAGTCAGGGCACATATAAGAATCAGTCAATGAGCCCTGGCTGGTGTGGCTCAGTGGACTGAGTGCCAGCCTGTGAATAGAACCAAAGGGCCACTGGTTTGATTCCCAGTCGGGGCACATGCCTCAGTTGCAGATCAGATCCCCAGTAGGGGGTGCTCAAGAGGCAACCACACATTGATGCCTCTCTCTCCTTCCTTCCCCTAAGAATAAATAAAAATCTTAAAAAAAAAACAAAGAATCAATCAATGAACACAAAGAGAAGTCTCTCTCTATATATACATAAATTAGTAAGTAAAAATTTTTAATTAAAAAATAAAAAGTGCAATATTTAAAATACCTAGTTCCCCCCCCCCTTTTTGAATTCCACATTCAAATCTTTCACACGCAAAACATTTCCAGGGTTTTATGCGCTTACTACACTATTAGTGTTTCCTCTGTCACAGTCCACAGAGTCTTCCAGGCGTAGAATCATCTCACACTAGTTCTAATGATGTTCTTAACATTTTGGTTTCAAGATAATAATATAAAAATGATCTCCACATCCCTTTACTTGCCTACATTCCCCAAAAACATAAAAAAGACGACAAAAAATGGTGAAGTGTAACGCCGACGTCACCTTTTGGGGCTGGGATACAGACTACCCTGTGGAAGTCCGGAAACGCAGTCTCCGTCGAACTGCGAGGAGTTCCGACAGCGCTGCACGCACAGCATCAGCCCCAGGACCACGCAGAGGACCAGCGACATGACGAGATAGCTCTGTCGGTCTGAGACCTGGAACGAGACGAGGGAAAGTAGTGACACTTCAAACAGCATCCTAGGGAAAACAAGGGGGACTTAAAATTCCAAGGACAAATCACTTTAAACTTACTTTAATGGGCTTCAGAACCATTAATTTAGGGCACGTGCTCTGAAAATGTACTAACAAGATAATGTTTTAACATTCCTTCTTTTTGCCCCCAACTTACTGAAATTTTCTAACCTATGAAAAGGCTTTAAAAATCGTACAGCGAGCATACTTGTGCCTCTGGCCAGCGCTCACCGACCGCTAACGTTCCGCCACACGCACTCCGCCCTCCCATTCGCACCGTCTCCTCCACGGGGAGAGGAAAGATGAGCTCTTGCCCGGTCTCTCCCACCCAACAGAACTGAACCACCCATCACCCCACTACTCAAGCCAAAAACCTGAGGGTCTTCCTTAATTCTTCACTGCACACGTCCAATCTCTCAGCAAGCCTTGTCCTTCTCCTCCGAAACACACCCTGAACTCAGCAACCCCACGGTGGCTCCACTTCCGAGACCCTGCTCCACGCTGACACCCCGCCGCCTGGCTCCCGCCGCTGCCCCCTGAGCTTCCTCCTGTCTCTGCTCTGGCCGTTCCCCATGAGCCAGTTCTCCAGAGTGACAAACGGGGACTTCCCCAAAGTGCTGTCAACGCAGTAACCCACGCCGCTTCCTTATGTAACATGCACCAATGGCTTGGAACGACTGGATAAGATTCAAACCCTACACTGCCTACAAAGGCCTACACGCCTGGGCCCCAGCCAACACCCTGCACTCACTTCTTACCCCCACTCCCCTCCTCCAGTCCACTCCGGGCACGCCGGCTTGCTCTCTGCACTTAAACCACGACCACAGTCCCCAGTTGAGGGTCCACTGCCCCGGTTCCTCCAGCAACGGGTGCATTCTGAGCCCCAGCTCTGTGGCCGCTGACTCCCCTGAAGCACTCAGCTCTACGCCACCTCCTCAGATAAGCCCTCCCGGGTCACTCCGGCTAAAGCCGCAGCCCTTAGCGCCACCACTGCACACAGCCACACCCCCTTCTCAACGCCACTGTCCTTATCACACTCACCGACTGCACACCCCCCGCCCAGGAGAGCCGGCTCCACGAGGCCAGGGACTGCTCCCAGCTGCAGGCCCCGCCTGGGGCGGCAGGCGTGTGTCTCCTACAGACTGGCTGCTCAGTAAATGCTTACTAGATCCGTGAAATTGTTAAGTAACTTAAGCCTTTGGAACTGAAATGAAGCACGAGTTGCAACTATCAGTGGTCTGCAAAAGGCCTGAAAAATGGTTTATAACTAACTGTATTTTAGGTATGACCTAAACTATGAAAGCCATATTTTTCAAAAGATTGTAATTATTTCCAAAACCTTAAAATGCCACATTCTGGTATTCTGAAAAGTTCCTTATAAATGACAATTTCATTTAAAGTTCTTAAATACCATGCTTTTAACAAGCCTGCTTCTATGACAACCTCTAGACACGCACTGTCTTAGAACACCAGCAGTGACAATTACCTCCCGCTTCAACTCCGCTACTGTGGCCGACAGGTTGGAGACCAGCTGGGTCACGTTGGCCAGCTGTGCCTGCAGTAACTGGATGGACTCCGTCTGCCGCTGGTCCTACAGCGCAGGAAGAAACAAACATCGTTTGTCCTTGCTATGATGTAAGTTCAAGTAACATAATCTGGAAAAACTATTCAGTTCCTCAGGAGAGGGGGAGGCATTAATAAGGAAAATTCCTAATGACTAAATATTATAAAATCTTAACAGAAATTTTTTAAAAAACAAAAACACTTCAAGAATCTGTTCAAACTTCCTCCCCTGCCCCACCCCCAAAACCATTTTGCCACTTGCTACCATGGAGAAGACTAACAGAAGTTAATACATTATTACTTTTCAAGTTAATATGGGTTCCATATGTATAAACCACCATATAACTAGCTGTATGCAAAATAGTTACTTTGTCAAATATGTGTTTTTAAACCAAAGAAGCTGGCACAAAGACATGTCGAAAAAATTTTGAAGAATATTTCTGGATATGCAGCAGGCTCATACCCAGGTCTAACAGTTTTGTTTTATATCAGGATGGAACTTAGGATGCCACACAGTCAAAAAAACCACACTACTGGTTATCTAGTCAATGCCAGAATGTCACCAATGCAAAGAAATTCATTAAAACTCTCATCTGTTCAGCTCTGAATTTTAGAAACTTTAATTATCAACAAACATGCCTTTATTCAAAATTTGCATGCATATTTTAGGGCATTATGCATCACATGTATAGTTCTAAATCTGTATTAGGTAGACTGTACTGAAAATTTCAGACTAATGGATTTAGGGAGGAGGGAAAGAAGGTAGGAAGATGTTAAGGAAGTCCAACACTCTAATTTGGGACCTTCTACAAGAAAAGCTATAAAACCATTTATTATTCGAGATGTAAGCTGTTCGAATTTCGACTTAAATGAGTTTTAAGTCTCAGCTGTGTGTCTGTGTGTGAGGCTGGGGGCAGGTGGGTAGAAAACACTGTGAACAAAGTTTCCCTTACTCCTCACGTGTTCCGCTGCGGGACTCTGCCTGCCCACCTCGCCTTCTGAAATGCTGGATGTGCCCAACCTACTTCTTCTGACTGACATTTCTGACAAACACTGATAACTTCTGGACAGTTATAAACACTGAAAGGACTATTAAATTTACTATTTAATACTAAAAACACTATTAAATTTAATAAATCAGTTAACACTTCCAATCAAGGTTTACTTCCAATAGTGTTAATACACAAGATTATTTCAAAGTACTTCACCAAGTCTTTCAGACATAAGGCAAAGATAAAACACAGAGGGCAAATCACTGTATTAAACTCAATGAAAAATGAAACAAATACTGTGTTCATGGGCCAGAAGACTTAATACTGCTAAGGTGGCAACTCTCCAAATTAATCTATCAAAATAATCCCCATTAAGATCCAACAGGTTCCTTTTTTTTTTTTTTTTAAAGATAGAAAGTGACAGGCTCACTCTAAAATCTGTATTAGCCAAATCCAGATGAGAGGAAAAAATTCTGGAAAAGGACAGAGCTGGAGGACTCACACTGCCTGAGTTCAAGAGTTCCCACAGTAATCACAACGATGAGGTACCAGCATAAAGACAGGCAAACAGAAAGAAATGTCCAGGAACAGACCCATAACACACACACACACACACACACACACACACACACACACAAATGGAGATAAGATCATCTTTAACAAATGATGCTGAAACAAAAGTATATTCATGTTTCTCATTCTGCCCCCCCACAAAGAACTATGATCCAAACCTTGCAACACATAAAAATTAAAATGAATCATATACCCAAAGTAAACCTAAAACTATTAAAACTTCTAGAAGAAAACAAAAAAACAAATCTTTGTGATTTGAGGTTAGGCAAAGGTTTTGCAAAGCAAAGAGAAAATGTGAAAAAGGTGCTTCAACAAATTAAAAACTGCTCCTCAGCCCTGGCTGGTGTGGCTCAGTGGACTGAGTGCTGGCCTGTGATTCAAAGGGTCGCCGGTTCGATTCCTAGTCAGGACACATGCCTGGGTTGTGGGCTGGATCCCCATTTGTGGGTGAACAAGAGGCAACCAACTGATGTTCTCTCCCTCTCTTTCTTCCTCCCTCCCCTTCTCTCTAAAAATAAATAAAATCCTTTAAAAAAAACCGCTCTTCAAAAGCTACTTTTAAGAGGAGGAGAAACAGGTAGCGACTGGAAGAAAACACTTGTGAGCACGCTCCTGTTGAAGGACTCAGATTCAGAATGTGGGAGCGATTCTCAGACCTCAGCGAGGAAAAGAAAACCGGCACGGGAGGAACGCGGTGTGGAACCACAATCATGACGTGTCACAAACTGAGCGTGAGATGCAACTAAAACTAAACTCTCTGCAACACGAGGGCCACCTCACCTCGCCTCGCTCAACTCCCCATCCCCTAGTCCCAGATAAACTGTCAGGAAAGTACACAATGTCTTCACCACGGGAACACACTATGGCAACTTATTAAACATCACACTTAGTGGAGCCACACTGAAGCTATTCCCTTAAAATCAGTAAGACGGGGTGACCACATCACCAGTCCTGTGGCATCCACATATAGCTCGAGGCAGGAAATTAGAGGGAGAAAGAAAGAAATAAAAAGGTATTGGGATTAAAAAGAAACAGACTTATTCTTACTGGAATCAGTAAGTGATCTACATGACCACAAAGGATTTTTGAGTTTAAAAAAGTTGCACAAAAGTCCACTGTACTTCTGCTCTCTCTCTCTCTCTCTCTCTCACACACACACACACACACACACACACACACACACAGAGCTTGAAATGTAGTATGAATAATGCTCAAGCAAATTCTCTCTAGAGGAAATACTAATGCTAACAGCTGGATAAGCTCTCTAGACATGGCGTTAGTAAGTTTAATCATAAGCTATCATGGGTAAAAGAACGCTAACAGTACTTATCCTTCTTACCAGTGAAAGCATACAAAAGTCAAAGGAAATTTACGTAAAAAGAACATAAAATGTGGAAATGACCAACCTGCTCCTCTGCTATTCTTGAAGTATTCTGAAGTTTTATTATCGTTTTGTTGAAAGCCTTCTGCATTTCTTCCATTTGTTTTCGGTACCTGTGGAGTAAGAGTTGACTTAAATTAGCTTTAATTCCTAATTTATTAATTCATTACTGGAAGCACACATCTGATTTCAGTATAGGAGACGAATCCATTTTTCTAGACATGACTCCGAGGCCTGTGCAATGCAGGCCCACCTACACAGGTAAAATGAAGAGGTCACTGGCAGTTACCTGCTGCCTCAGCATCAATTCTACGTCTCTCAGGGCTACGCAAGATATGTTAGTTTCATATATGCTCAATTAGTTTACGACAAAGGAGCCGAGAATACAGAACGGGGAAAGGACAGTCTTGTCTGCAAATGGAGCTGGGAAAATCAGACAGCTGCACGCAAAAGACTAAAACTGGACCACTATCTTACACCACACAGAGAAATTAACAACCTGAATTAAAAACCCGAAAGTAAGACCTGAAACCATAGAACTCCCAGAAGAAAACACAGGCAGTAATCTCCTTCACTCTGGTCTTCACGATGGTTTTTGATATGACAAAATGCTCAGCAACAAAAGTAAAAGTGAACAAGGGAAATGATATCAAAATAAAAAGCGTCTTCACAGCAAAGGAAACCATCCACAAAATGAAAAGGCAACCTATGGAATGGGAGGAAATGTTTGCAAATCATATTATCTGATAAGGAGTCAATATCCAAAATATATAAAGACACACACAATAGCAAAAAAACCCCAAACAATCTGTTCTTAAAAACGGGGAGAGGACCTGAATAGACATTCTGACAAGGAAGACACAGAGATGGCCGACAGGTACATGAAAAGGTGCTCGGCATCACTAGCCATCAGAGAAATGCAGATCAAAACCACAGTGAGATGCTCACCTCACGCCGTCTAGACTGGCCACTGCCAAAAAGAACTAGCACACGGTGGTGAGGATGGGAGGAAAAAGGAGCGCCCTGTGGGTGGGAATGTAAACTGGCGCAGTTACCATGAAAACCAGTGTGGGTTCTTCAATAAAGTAGAAATAAAACTACAACATGACCCAGCAATTCCACCTCTGGGTATTTTTCCAAAGAAAACGAGACTAACCCAAAAAGATATATGCACCCCCCCACCCCCAACAGCTTCGGTAACAACAGCCAAGACACAGAAGCAACCTTAGTGTCCACTGATGGATAAACGGATAAAGAAAATGTGATACACACACACACACACACACACACACACACACACACAGGAATAATATTCAGCCATAAAAAGGAGAAAATCTGGCTGAGACAACACATGGACCTTGAGGGCATTATGCTGAGTGAAGTAAGTCAGAGAGAAGGACGAATACTGGACAGTCTCACGTACGCACGGAATAAAAATAAACAGATCCCTGGTGCCGGAGGCAGGGGTTCATGGGTGGGCACATGGGTCACGTGGGACCAAGGGCCGAGTTCCCAGGCACCACACAGGCAGGTCCTGGGGTGTGGAGTGCAGCACGGCGACCGGAGTTAACGATGCTGTGCTGAACATTTGACAGCTGTCAGGAGCACAGATCTGACAAGTTCTCACCGCAAGGAAAAAACAACTTACAACTGTGGTGATGGATGTTAATTAGACTTACTGTGGGGATCATTTTGCAAAACACACAAATACTGAATCACTACGTTGTACACCCAAAACTAATACAGTATGTCAATTATCTCAATTTAAAACAAGATTAGTGACTACCGTGGTTTCCTCTGGGGGGCAGGTGCGAAGGGACAGGAGCAGGTACACGGCACTAAGTGGGCGTGCACGCACACGCAATGGGCCAATAAACTGTATGCATGGACTAGGAATAAACCCCGGTTAGGATACCATGACCACCCTGGAGACATCTTGTTAGGAGCATTTTGATCTAAGAAGAGCAGAGAAAAGCAGTGTGTCAGAAACTCGACACAGGGTGACCCGGCAGTTACAAAATGCTGGAGGGAGGAGAGGCCCTAACAACACTGGACACCTCGAGGACAGAAGAGCGGAAAGGTTCACCGACACGGGGAACTGGGCCGCGGCACCAGCGCGCCGCACGGCCTCTGGCCACACGCACACGAACAGGCCCACTGCGCATGAGGACCGCGGCAGCTGCCGACAGAGGGCACGTGCTGCCCAACCCCCCGGGTCAGTCCACTCCGGGCTCCACGGACCTAAATTTTTCAACGACATCTTGTTGAGTCCCACTAACAGCTTTCAGGTCTATAATTTTACCCATGAGTGCTCTGGGAATCACACCGTAAATGTGGCTGAGGTTAAGCAACAGGAGAAAGAAGAAACTGATTACAGATAGTTCAAACTTAACCTAATAGGAAAGGTATTACTTCACTTCGTACTTCCAAGAAAGAAAAGAAATCCTTTAAGTCACTGATCAAGATCAAACCAACTCTCTCTCTGCAGCAACAACAGCGCTCACTACTGTCACAGCATGATACAGGAAGTCTGCTCCTCCTTTAGCCACAGAGCACGCACGCTCCACCACCTAACCCACCTCCGCTACCTAACCCATCGTGCAAAATGGATTGTGCTGGCCCACAATAAAGCTTACCTTTGGCTAAGCTCCTCCAAATAGCGGCCACTGAGAGACATGTTAACTTCCAAGGCTTTAATGCGATTATTAAGTCTCATAAACACTGACTCTTTTTGGTTTGATCCGTGTACAAGATTTCCATTAGCATATCCTAGATCTGTAGAATTTTGCAATTCAGCATAAAAATCTGTAGCTGTCCTTTGCAGCCCTCTTAAAAGGGCCTCTTCTGGAGACTGTTCTTCCTCTTTTACTTCAGGGAGTGAAGCGGGATCCACAGCAGGGGTCAGCGCGGGCTTTGGTGCGTCGGCTCTGGCCGTTCTGGCCTCCCCATCTTCTCTGTTTGGCACAGCAGCTGTGTTTACAGGTGGCACTACTGTTTCAGAGAGCTTTGCGGTCATTTCCACAGAGTCCGTGCTTTCCTTTACAGCACTCTCCATCACCTCAGTAAGTTTCGTTTCAGAGATCACAGCTGTCTTCTCCACAGAACCAAAACTCTCAGACCTCTTCTCTGTTTCGTTACCAGCCTCAGCAGAACTCTCCTGCGCAGGCACCTGTGACGATGTATGCCCTGCCTCATATTTAACGGGCTCAGACACTTCTGTTTTAGATAATGAGCTGAGCTCAGGAGTAACGTCTAAGGGAAGAGACTGAGAAAGAGTCTGAGGATGGCTTGGTTCAAGTTCAATTACGTCTGCAGTGTGATTAATCAAATCCCCTTGGTGTGTGCTACTTAAGTCACCTAGAACGACAGTTCCAGCCTCCTTTTCCTTCCTCTCACTGTCCAGCTCTCCACCCGGAGGCTGCAACACTGAAACAGCTACTGATTCTGCAGGAGGCGGCAGTGGCGGATGAGCTGGCGCGAGAGTGTCTTTTCCTTTCTCCACGGCAGTCCTGCTGCGCTGCCGATAAAGAGCAGCTCTAACTGAACACCATTTATATATGTATTCGGAAAAACTGGAAACACAACACACTGTGGTCAGTTCACTGCAAAGTATTTGTGTCTCTGACTCAAACCAGGGTGATGCTTCGTCCTCCTGTTCTCCGCTCCCCAGAAGGGTCACCGTGGATGGACTTGCCTCCTCCTCATCCTCTTGAACCAGCTGGACAATGGGGCTCTCCTTCGGAGTATCTGGTGGTGATGGCTCTGTGGCATGCCCCTGTTCTTCGGTGGTTACAAACCTAGAAACACATATCGTCATCACTTTCATTAGAAGTCTTAAGTTAAAATTATGTTTAAGGAAAATGTATCATACATAGGACAAAAGAAAGGCTAGAAATACAGATGAAACTCAAATATTTTTTGGATGAGTTTCTTTTCGTGAAACAGTTTCCATTATAAAACCAAGGATTATTCAGAAATGATAATAGAAAGACCACTCGTCAACTGACCAGACAGAGGACGGGAATCACCGCATGAGCAAATCAACCTTGCCCTTCTTTAATCTGTTTAAGAACTGTCTGAACCCAAACACTACGCCCACTGACTGCATGTATTGTGTACCTCTCCTCCCATACATATTCACCAAATCTTTACAAGTCTCAATACCCTTTATTTTAAAAACTGAGCTACTCAAGGGGCTGTGAAGTCTCAGAGCAGGAACTAGAACCCAGGATTATAAATTACGACTGCCCTTTGTACCTGACTACCCTACTTTCAAATGGCAGCTCGGGTTCTCAAAGGTAAGTTTTCTGGGGATGGTCTGTGACACTACACACGTTATCTGCCTTGGGGAAAAGAAACACATCCTCTGCTCCCCAAGATAATCGTCGTAACATCTGCGCTAAGGTTCTATTCTTTAAAACCAAAATCTTAGCCACTTTAATGAAAATCCTGGCTAATAATAAACCGATAGTGCCATTAACTCAATCCCATCTTTGAGCGCTAGAGTCCGTGTAGAGGACGGGGCAGGTGGGAGATGAAGCCCGTGAAAACACTGCTGCAAACTACAATGTCTATGGTTCCTTCCAAGATAAAGAGAATAAATACATTTCTGGGCGAGGCCCTTATAGCACAAAAGGTATGAAACCTTCATACACAAATTCTCCTACTCTAAAAACTTACTAAGAATGCCAGGAAATATCTTCCAATAAAGACTTATAGCACAATAGCAAAAGCAGGAATAGAACAATATCTAAAAAGCTATACTTTCAGCCCTGGCTGGGTAGCTCAATTGGTTAGAGCATCATCCTGATACTCCAAGGTCACAGGATCGATTCCTGTCAGGGCACACATGAGAACCAACCAGTGAATGCATTAATCAGTGGAACAACAAATCAATTTTTTCTCTCTCTCTCTCCCCTTTCTTCTCTAAATCAATCTGTCTCCCTTCCTCTCTCTCTAAAATCAATAATAATTTAATTTGGTAAAAATTAACTTATATACCATCTATGAATACCCTAATCAGAACTTTACTTTTAAACACCTCAAACCTGGAAAAGTCATCTTTTCATAACAACTTTAACAGTGACACCCTAACATGAGTTCTTCTATTTATTTTCTCCAGATGACTGCCATCTAATCATCAATAAAATTTAAGACAAACATACATGGACATTAAGTAAAAAAAATAATTATGCAACAATATGTATTAAAAACCAAACTCTAATATATGTCACAGTAGCCTGATCTTCCACCAAATACTCATATGGGGGTGAGTGTGAGTGTGAGTGTGTGTGTGTGTGTACATATGCAAAATGAAATTAGGTTCATTTAGTTTTTAAAAATAAGACATAGTATGTGTTGTTAACTGAAGAAGCCTAATTACAAAATCAGAACTAGCAATCACAGCAACACATAATTAGAAACACCAAGAATGTGTCTATACCAAATAGATTTCTTAGAACTTCTAGGAATTAATGACACATAATGCTATACTTTCTCTCTAACCACCCAATAAGTATCTTTAGCCACTTTAAGAATTAACACAGGACGATCCAAAACTGGTCACCGTGCCCCTCAGAGCATAAACCTCATTTCTGCATTGGTATGGCACTGAGGAATTGCAGCGTGAAGCACACCTACTATGTGTGTCATCACACATGTACCTTGAACAGGTTCATGTTCAAATATCTTCTCCTCTTAAATAGAGTTCTTCTACAGAAAAGGGCCTTTCAAAGTTTTTACAGGGAGTCTATCTGATGACATATATATAAATTTATAATAACTATGCCCAATTATCCAAGTCATTATGAGCTCATCTACTACGGATACGTAGAGGCGTCGGACACCTTAATCGTCTCTGGGAGAAAAGAACAGAAGAGAGAGGGCGTGTTTTACGTGTTACCTGCACACACACCTCTCTGCCCAGGTGTCCCCTGCAGCCCGGGAAGACCCGCGCGCGCCGTTAGATCTGAGAAACCGGACGCTGTGAGGGTCTGCTGTGTGACAAGCACACACGTAAGAATCACTGCTCTGGGTGCTTCGGGTATCCTTTACAGCTTTCTAGGCACAGCACTGATCTTTAATCAATGCTTTTAAGTCTGAACTTGATAAAAACGGGACTTTAAACTGAATTTATGCTGAGACCTATACTGTGCAGTTGCATCAATGATTGGCCGTGCGGAAAAAGATTCGGTATTGTGGATAAGAAAAGTAACATGTCACATCCAAACAACAGACATCTGGTCTGGAGTGAGGTGCATTCCTGGCGCCCGGGAGCAGCTCGAGGACACCGGTGGCTGTGGAGCGTCTGCCCTGCGATTTGGGGCTCTCAGTGGACAGTCCTCACGCACAGTCACAAGCGCTCCCGTGGCTGGCACGCTCGGTTCCCCACTTGGACAGAACTCCAGGAGCGCCGCGTAACTTACTCAGGCGAAGGAGCAGGAGCTGAAACAGGAGCGGACTGAGGCATTTGGGGTGCGGCTGTGGCAGTGGCATTCTCAGATATACTTTTATTTCCTATTGTAAGAAAGATGCCCATGTTGAGTTTAATTTTTAAAAGCTATAGCATGAAATATTTCACTATAACAAATAAAGTTTAGTTTCTCAGGGGAGAAGAGAAAAGTCAAATAGGTTTGCACTGCAGACTGTTTTCATCCAAGTTCTTTCAGAAAGAAATGACTGTACAAGGCCAGAACTACAAGTAATGCGTATTCCTTCTCGGCTTCTCAGACAATTAAAGCAAGTCGGATGACTATGGCTTCTGGGCCATCTGATGCAATTCGAGTGCCTTCTAACACCTGAGCTTCTAAAGAGAACGAGAAGAAATGAATGGGCCATTGTAGTTTGTACTTGGAACTAAGATTTTTTAAAAGGCAAGATTATTTTTCCTTGTCAATTAATAATACTCTTATCTGGCATTCTGTAAGGGAAAAAACTGCTTTCTAAACTGAGTAACTATCTGCTAAATAAAGCACACGTGAAGTGCCATTAGAGCACCAAAACCTCAGGAAAGAGATAAGGGGTAAAATTATTTTACTTCTGCAGCAGGAAGAGTCAAAACACAAATTCATGAATTTTAGGCAGACAAGACCCCACCATAACAGAGAAGTTGTGCCACTGAACAAACAGTGAACAACGGAGACGGGTGGGTCCCTTCGAATCATTTCATATTTCTAAATGCCAAGTCTAATTGCTTGGCTTATTACTCTCTTTCCTAGCCAGGAAGTCCCCTCAAGCAGCAGGTATGTAAAAGACCCATAAAATGATGAGGTACCTTCCGTCAGGTCTTCAGTTTTTGCTCCCAGAATATTAGCGGCAATGTTCACCATGTTTAGAATGGCATCTAAAACAAAAGTCAATCAGAAAAAATACCGATCCACCTAAATGTTCTCACATAACTTAGTATCAGGTCATCAAAGAACTATTTAACAGTCTTTTTGCATTTTTTGGACTAATTACTTTTTTATTCACCTTACTTTGTAAGTCCAATATAGGACACAAATTTCAGTCAAAAAGTATAAAGTATAAATTTGAACTTTTATGTTCAGAAGGAATTTAAAACTATTTTTTTTTTTAGAAAAAAGGCTTCCTCAAACCTTTTACCAAAACACTGTCTTCAGCCTTACAACATTCAAGTATAATTCAACATAGGGAAGAAATGTGACAACCAAAATTCGTATTTTACAGAAAAGCCTGTTTTTCTCTAAGAATGTTCTACAGTTTAAAACAAAAACAAAAAATGTCTGAAGAAAAACGTTTTTTTCTAAACAGATGATTATCATAGAAAAAAAATAAACGAAATGGGAAGATTATTATCCAAAGGCTAGAAGAAAGGTTTTATTATTTTCAACTATAAACATATATGTATGATATGTACCAGTAACATGATTAACCCCCAAACTGGTACTGCATGGAATCAATTTTCTTTGGTAACTTTGAACAGTGATTTATGGACAATGAATCACACAAATCCTTTTGTGAATTGAGGCACAGGCAGATTACTAGAATGCCAAAGTCAAACTCCAAGTGCTGTAGGCAGAGCAGCCTGCACACGTGCTAACTCTGCCCCTCTCCAGAGAGGACACTGGGTGATGGGTAGAGTGTTAACGAACCTCCACAATTTTTAAACAGCCGAAGGTACACGAGGAGAACAAGACAGAACTCCACAAAAAGCTGGTGCTGGGAGCAGCAGGCTTCCTTCCAAGTAGTAAGACACAACTCCAAGGGAAACGAACTGCCACCCCCAATGTAACCTCTGGAACCCCACTAGCAGTCACTCCGGCAGGATCACGTCTCTCTCCCGCTAAAGCACCAAGCTCTGGCACGGGCCACAGAGTAAGCCTCAGCAGCAACTTCCGTCTCAGCCTCCTTTCCTGAAAGAGATCCCCAGGGTGCCCACCACCCTGTCCACGGAAACCACCAGTGTGAACGGCAGAAGCATCTGTGGAGGGAAAGACGGCCCTTCAGGAAGGCTGGGAACTGTCACCTGGAGTGATCCTGTACATGGGTGCTTTGTGGTAGGAGAAGGCAGTAGGGGACTTCAGACTGCGTTAAAAGTCCTAGCCAGCAGACAGCTCCTAGCTCGGACCTCTACACAAATACAAGCCTACCGTCTGAAAGGCAGCGAAGCAGTGGCGCTT
Source organism: Phyllostomus hastatus (assembly GCF_019186645.2). NCBI lineage: Eukaryota > Metazoa > Chordata > Mammalia > Chiroptera > Phyllostomidae > Phyllostomus > Phyllostomus hastatus. The sequence goes on along the minus strand of NW_025333833.1, from coordinate 4,826,188 downwards.
CGTTTCCAATTATTATTAGTACGACAGACCAGAGCTGCACACGCGCATTTCCAGTGTCTAGGATCATAGGTCGACCTTGCCTGTTGACCTGGCAAACTGGGAAACAGGGAAGTGGCCTTAGGTCTTGGGGGTAAGGCCTCAGCATGAGATAAAAAAAAGGAATGGAAACCCAGCATTTCCTCACTCACCACAATGAAGGAGCACTGGAAACTGCTATTTCCTCATAAACCCACTTTTAATGTCCACCAACGATGCAACAGCAGTATCTGATCTTCTACCCAGCGTGCTGGCGAGAGCGCAGTCAACACGGACTGCTCCACAGAGCCCAAATTTTGGAATCAAATCTATACGCTAAGTCCCTTGTGCTTCAAAAAGTGATCGTACCTCAGATTTCAAAAATTTTTTGCCATTTCTTATTAAAGAATCCCAGGAAAAAACATGTATTAATGTGTGCAAAGGAAGTAGCTTTAGAGTATTATATTTTAACCTAAACTTTAACAGTAGCACATACAACAAAGATTTACACTATCCATCATTTTTAAACATTACTTATCATCATTTCAAGGGCCACTGAAGTAAGAGAAGTGAAATTTAGCAAATTTCTATTTACTTTCTCAGCCCACCTAACCTACAGGAAATAGTTTGCTGTGGTCACAGAACACTGCCAAATGCAGTCTTTTTTTGTTGTTGTTGTCTTTTGAGAAAAAGCAGCTTTGTGAATATTCTACTCTGATCATTCTCAATCTGCATCCAAACATGCGACAGTTTATCATGATGACAATCTGGCCACTAAAAAGTCTTCAGTATAGGCAAAGATAATAATTTGAAGACAGCCGTCCCTGATTTCTCCTAGATTAGCCAACCCCTTTATCTTTGAGTTGGACAACTATCCATCCCATGCCATCCCTGTGAGACTGAAATTCTCCTAGGAACCAAAGACCAGCGCTGTACTCGGCTTCCGGCACACCAACGGCTTGCTGACACGGAGCACAAGTGACCCACGCTGTAACAGAACAAGACAAACCAGCCAGCCAACGACTCGACTTCCTCCTGCGTGCATCCGGCCACCCCTGCAGTGTGCCTGCCTCTACTCGCTTTTCCTTCCAGGACCTTACAATATGCACATTCATTAAAAGGTTCTTTTAATTATAACAAAACTATATTTTGTCTTAATATGCATCCAGAAACCTGGTCTTCAGCAGACCTGGCAACTCTAACACAATACACGCCACACTTAGGAGTAAACAGAGAGTGGTCTGGAGAATCCACGGGACAAGGCTCATGAAAGCAGTGATATGAAAAATCCCTATGGATGTAAGATACTCAAATGTTCTGGTTCAAGAATGCAATCAAGAGAATCAGGTGGAGAGGTGCTAGAACCGTCACACACACGGAGCCCAGGACGCTGCTCGAAGCAGCCGCTCCCTTTGGGCACTAAGGGGATTTCACAGCATCGAGGATTTCTGAACGTGGTATGGGTGCGTGCGCTTTGACAGCCAAGTCCCATCAGAAGCAACATACTCTGTTAGCTACTGCTTAAAAGCAAAGGAAAAAGAAGTTTCTGTTAAGATTAAAGGCACAGAATTGTTTACAAGATACTATGTAAATATTAAAAATAAGCTCAAAATCGGCCAACTCTGAGCCAGTTCAGAATGCGGGATGACTACAGTCAAGCTCGGACCCCCTAGCGCCGGAGACGAGCTCTGCGCCGGCCTGCACGCCGTTACCCACCCTGCAGAGTCACACGGCCTCGGGGGCAGCAGCGGAGCCAGGCTCAAACCTGCCCCAGACTCTCCAGAGGAAAAGCCCATTTCCCGTGCTTGGGCTCGGCCGACACCCTCCCCCCACCTAGTCTCACTGCACAAATTCTGCCAACACCTGGACCTGGAAGGCAAATGGAGTGTCCCCAAGAGCCATAAAAAGAAAAATAAATGATGTGTTACCAAGAAACACACCTTCAAAGAGAAAGATCTAAAAAGAAGGTTCTCTGCCCAATTAATGAACACAATGCAACAGTCAGAGCAGTGAGCACACCTAGGGAAACACCCCCACTGAAATATGGTTTAGTGGTAGCCAGGCATTAGTCCTGTTACGAGAAGACAGAAAAAGAAACCAAGAATGTCAACAGGCTTCCCTTGACCTAAAACCACGTAAGGCATGACTTCCCTAAGTGACCCTTCCTTTCCAGTAAGGTAACCATCAGAAGTTAGAGACCTTTCAGTCTGGGACCATTTTCTGACCCCATGAAATAACAAGACTCCCTCACAGCTAATTCAGCATCACTGAACTATGATGAGTATTACATAACATGGAATTTTAAACACAAATTTACAGACATTAATAATAATAATAATAATGGCATCCTTTTTCCCTCCTGGAAAACTACATCCCACAGCACTGAATGAGGCACCTAGTTTTAATGTCATCATTGACTCGATAGCAAAGGATCCTACTTTTAAAAGTACTCACAAATATTTTTTAAAAATTAGTTGACTAGAAATAAAGTAAAACAAAATACACTGAGCTGATATGTAACAAAGTTAAATATTGCATAAAAGGATTCTCCCCATGCAGACATTTTTAATACTCTTCTTCCTGTTCCCTAAAAAGTCCACCCAAGTCTAGAGTCTTCTATGGAAAGGAAGAAGAAAATAAAAGGTGAAAAGAGAAAGAGAAATGACTCTTAACCCCACGTACTGTAGCTTAGGTGCATATGCTCAGCAGATGCCCTGTGGGTGAGCACCTGAAACAGCCATACAGCCAATGGACAGGGAGACTGGATTCCAGCGGTTCAACTCACTAGAAGCAACGAAGGAAATGTGCGAGCAGCTAGCCTTCTATTTTACCAAAGCTACTGAACACTAAACTCAATTATTAATCTCCAAACAAAAAGGAAGCTTCTTCCAGGACGTTTTACATTCTTCAGGAATAACCAAAAATAACGAACACTGAAATACACCTCCCTACATTCCAACAGTAAAAACGAAGTGCCAGCTGGTGACACTCTTTCCCAGGAGTCTCCTTAGCTAGCCTGCCACTAGGCTCAGATGTTAGGCTGGAATGACTGGAAATGAAACCACTGGTGTCTTAGCCAGCGTTTCTTTAGTTTACAGAGAGTGTATTAGTATCACTAGTAGTCAGTGCCTGGGAACCATTACTGTGATGGGTAAGAACAGCCTTTGCATTCCGTAACCAAGTAGGAAACCAACCATACCCCAGACTGAAGAGGCCTCAATGGCGAGGGTTTCACTGCCGGGTGTGACCTCTGCAACCGCTGCTCCAGCCCCTCCCGCCCACAGCCCCCAGTGTCCTAGGGCCTAGGACCTCGCTCCTCCTCCTGTCCCCAGTGCACCCAGGCCCCTTCCTCACTCTAAGGAACCTGCACAACGCTATGAGCACTTAGAGCAGAACTGACGTGCTTGCAGCTTTTCCCCTCTCCTCCTTCTCCTCATCCATACTGTCTACAGTATTTTACTTCCGCAGAAATGCTCCTCAAAAGCCAGTGTCTATGTCAACGCAAAGCTGAGCACCGGAAGGGGCAGCCTCCTAAACCGCACCGCCACAAAATGCCCACGCGTGTCCGAGGAGAGAGGTGAGAAACACTTTACCAGTGACCAGGAAACCCCCAGAGTACTCACTTGTAGCAGAACCAAGGAGATTCTTTGAGGCTTTATCCTCCCCAGTATTATAATCCAGTGGATAATCTGTTTCAAGAGACAATGAAGGTACTTAACACTGAGAACTCGCTCCAATAATATGTTTAAAAGCTCAGATTATGTCCAAGTCAGCTGACATTTGAGGCAAATTTTATAATAAATATTCATTATATATCTGAAATATGTTGGGAAAAAATGAGGTTGGATACATTTATCCAACAGATGTAAACCACGGAAAGTCATGCTACTGCTCAACAAAATTTTACTCACATATACAAAACTTTTTTTTATTCAAGTTTTCAACGTACTTTACAAACCCCTCGTAAACGTCTTCATTTCATTTACGGGAAAATTGAGACTGTGCAGATGATGGTTTAAGAGATTAAAACCAGGACTTGACAAAGTGGAATGAAGAGTCCCGCAACACCTCCTGCCCCTCGGGCTTGCAGGCGCCTGTCCGTCAGGGGCTCGCCTGTCCGTCAGGGGCTCGGGCTTCCAAGCACATCAGAGAGTTAACGCCCCATTCTCCCACTCCAGTTACCTTACGGGTTTAACAGGTCTGGGGCCTGCCGCAGGGATATAATCATGATTGACAGGGCAGATGTTATCCAAGCGAGTTCCAATTACAAATACTGATTGATTGATAAGCTTGGAAAACAACTCAATTTACAAAGTTGAAAATCAGTTTAGAAAATAGGTTTAGGAAAAAACTAGTTAAGATTAAAAAAAAACTAAAGTATGAAGACAACCATTATATTAATTTTTTAAACTGACCTATACTTACCCATTACTATGCAATTTAAAAAAGAAAAAAATAGATTCACAATAACTGTTTTAAAATCGCTCACCATAGTCCTCATCAAACAGCTCTTGCCGCTCCGACTGATACTGGGAATCAGCAATCTCCTCGTATTCCTCCACCATGCTGGTGCCGAACACCCTGCGGACAACAGTCTCCTTACAGACCCCCCGAAGCAAAACGCAGTCGTGCAAAGTCACCTCCACACGACAGATGACACGACACGGGAACGCTGGCCGTCTTTGCAGGCCGTTGGCTTCAGGACGCCAGAGTAATATCTGCTCCTCACACTGCAGTCAGGCACCGTTTCCCCCGAATGTAAAACTGACCTCTTTCAGGCATTTAAAAATGTAATGACCGGTTTTGATATGCGTCTGAAATGTCTCCCATGTTATCTTGATAGCAAAATAGCAAGCAAACTAAACCTAACACGTAAAATGATGGTTATGTTTACTTCCCTGGACATTTTCCTAACATGTATTCAGGAGCAAAAACAAGGTTTAACAGCTTATATTTCTATGGTATTAACTTCACATAACAGAAAATTACTTCTTCACTTTAAATATACCGGGATTTTTGTTGTACCGCTTTTTTCATACAAACCCCCCGGTAAACGTTTTCATTACCTTATAAGGCTCAATGGACAGAAATGCTCTGATCCAAAGTGGGATAACAGCTCCACCTGAAGAATAAAAGCACAGGAAATGGGAAACCAGCACCATGCTGTCAGATTACCCAACAATACACTCAGATTTTCATTCATAACATTTCTAAAATAAAGTCATTTCCCCCAAAATCAGTACTTGTAAAGTATTGTTTTTATTTTTCCATGCAGTAATATGCCATGCCCTGTCATCCGATATTTCAAAAGAGAAGGTTGCTAACCTTTATGTACTTGATGAACATCTGAAGCAAGAGAAAGGAAAAGAAAAAGAAATCAGTTCCAAAGTCTGGATAACATGCCACAAGCAACATTTAATATGTGTAAGTTATACTGCACAATTAAAGAAAGCAGTGTACTTTGATGGATAAAATTGTAGTACCCTTAATTCTCTAAAGGAACCAAAGGAATAATTTAAATTTTCTACCATCCAGAAAGTACAATCTAACTGTAATGAAATAGATTAATTTTAAGGCTATTTAGTTAACCTAAAATTCATTGCTGCTGTTTTATTTATCTGTTAGTTAAAGCTTTCTATAAGTAATACAATCTTCAGAAACAACCTGTGCCTTATATTACTTAAATATTATTGATATGTATCATATATAGCTACACAGGTATTTATATATTAATAATACATATGTGGATATACACGTGTACATACATACATACTGAAAGAAGATTAAAACTAGCATAATATGAAATGATATTTATTCTTGTACAATATTGTATACAGGTTGTTTTAAGGAAAGCATTAATTTTTGGTATGCTGTGTTATTTCAAGTACAACAGAGCACTAGAAGACATTATCAACCCACTTTTAAAACATAAGCTACTAACGAGTAGTTTGTAGATTTGGGTTTAGTTCTTTTGGAATAAGAAAAACCCAGGTAAACTTAAGAGAACATTAATGTTTTTTGCTTTTAGACAATTCTACAGATAAGAACTTTTTAGAAAACTAATCATCAAAATGCTCTATGGTCTCCCACAACAAAAGGGACAACATAGAGAGTTTTTCCAGCGATAAAATGTCGTTTCATTACTAACAAAGTAGATGGTGTAAAGGAGGATTCTCAGAATTATTTCATAAAATGTGAGTTACATCAATTATAAAATTAAATACAATGGTACCGCCTGCCAAATAATTTGTAACATGTTTTTCTTCAACACAGTGTATAAACCATGCTCTATAAAAAGGCCACTAAACAACTATTTCAGTATTCCCTTTAAAAGGAACTGAAAATGTACCTTCATTTTTCTGAACACTGCTGAGTCACTGAGAATACCAACTATTTTAAAAATAGAATTTAGTGTGTTTACACGGAGACTAGGAATACTACGAGTTTATCCACTTATAGAAGCCAATTTAATTCATGCTTAACAAGACACGGACAGTAAAACCCCAGAAGACAATTAGGTGGCTACAAGTTTTCACATTTAAGGAAGAAGAAAAAGAAATTAAAGCTGCTGTCATTCCAGAAGTTCGTATTATGAACACAGTGGCACCTTAAGGTACGGCTATCGTTTTAAAGGAAAAAAGAGCAGGAGACGAGGAGGAAATTCCCATGTTTTGTCTAAATCCAATTCAAGAGTGATAATTCTACTTATTGGTGGAGAGAAAGCAGGAGGTATACTGAACAAAAATGTTTAAAAGTTGACTTCATTTGAAATGGGTATTTGGACACACAGAATATTTTACTTGAACATAAAAGGCAAAATCTGTCATAGAAACAAAAACGCGATAATAAAGTTGAAATGACCTAAAATTAGATTCCAATAAGAAATCAGACTTGCAATAAAGACTTCAGTGACTAACACTGATACCCATTTTGAAATAAAGAGAAATATGCTACTGTGAAAATGAGATTTTATATAAATACTCAAAAAATTAAAGTTACAATCTGGAATTTCATCAGAGCCACAAATATACTCAGAAAAACCAGCCTAAGCTTCCAGTTACGCCGAAGGGAATGTAGTACTTTGTGTCTCATTAAATGTTATATTCAAGCCAAACTTATTTTACGAAGCGGTACACTTCGGTAAACTCCCCGGAGCCCCGACCTCTGCACAGGCGCGGCGAGGCCCTCAAGCCCGAGCAGCAGGGGCGGCTGCACTCTAGACCGCAGCCCTGCGTGCGCTCGCGGTCTCACCTTCACGTATTTTGCATACATCTGCTCGTCTAAGGGGAAGCTCTGCACGTTCCGCTCATCTCTCCCGTGGAAAGTCCCCAGCTTCACCCACTTGTTTGTGGGGTACCTAGAAAATACATCGGTATTCTTTTAAAACGATCACGAAACACACTGAGTGGTCCCATCACATCTTCAAAACACACCATGTGTATTTTTTCCTCTCCAGGTGAACATACTGATTTAACTTAGTTTAAATATGAGTTAACTAGTGAGACTAGTGAGAGGAATACACACATACTCTTTTCCAGCTAAAACTCTTTAACAGGTTCCTTTTATGAAGAAAGAATATTTTGAAAAATTATACCCATTATCAAATAGAAGGGGAAGACAAGATAAAATTGGGACCAGGACTGCTTCTTAAGAGGGCTTTCAAGTAAACTGGAGGTTTTGAAAAACAGAGAGTCGCCGACAGACCCCATGGGGAGGAGGTGCCCCCCCCCCGGCCTGACAAGTGCGCGGTGACACGGACGGCGACCACAAGCACCGGTGCGCAGGGAAACGGAAGGAACCCTTTCAAACCGTGTTTGGATTTCAGATCTGATGTAGCTGTACCCCCTTGAAAAGGAAATCTGATATAAAAACCTAAAATTACTTTTTATTTACTATAGCACGTGTCCTTATCACAAACACAAACAGCACACGCACATTGTCAGAGCTGATGTGGGCACTTGGCATTATGACAAAAATTAGCGCTTAGAGAAAAGGAAGTGATCTGAACAAATCTAGGAGGAGAAAAAATGGCTGAAATTCTCACAAGGTCCTGAGGACATATTTGAAAAACTGTATGTACAGATGCAGTGCTGAGTATGGGGGGGTGGGGGGGGGCGGGTCGGGGGGAGAAACACCGTGGAAAACCCTTCACGATCAACGACAGAAGAATGGTTAAACAAGTAGCCACACCCTACATGGGACATCGTGGGCACTCAGAAAGTATGTAGAAAGTGAATAAACTCCTCCACTGGGAAGGAAACATTAAATGCTCATTTAAAATAGTGTGTTCAAAAGACAAAAGGATATTCTCAGAACGTAAGCAGTAAAAACTGGCTTTATTTTGTAGGATTCATAAACAAATACATAGAAAAGATGAAGGAATACACTAAATGCTATAATAGTTATCTTTGGTTGATAGGACTGTGGTTCTTTACCAAATTCCCTGCAAAGTATGTTTAGTATTTCTCTTATAATCACACAGACCAACAAAAAACTTTCAAAATATACTTTAACAAAAATATGCTTCACAATATAAAATGAAGTACTCATTTTTTAAATAACATTTATAAAGAAATGTTTGGCAGTAAACAGAACACAAAAATTACATGTAAGGACTTTAAAGCCACACAGATCTAGCTTTGAATCTTGGTTCTCCAACTCCCAAGTCACATGACCTGGGCAAGCTACTTAACCTCTCCTTATCTGGTTCCTCACCTTGGGAGGAAATTAATATTTTATGGCTGTTATAAGCACTATGAACTAGTGAAGGTAAACTACTTAATAAGTACCCATACTAAGTAGTATTATCACTGTTCTTACAAACTAATATACTAATACAAAAAATAAAGTTTTGAAAAGTGACCCATTTAAAGGTTTTTTCCTAGAGATCTACCATAAGTTCTATAGACACCAGCTTTAGAATTTACCTGTCACTGATAGAAACCAGGAAGTCTTTAGGAGTAGAAGAAAATAACTCATAATTTGCAATATCAAGCTGCTTTACTTGAATTGGTTCACAAAGTTCAATAACAAACCTTCAAACAAAAAAAAACAAGGCAGTTTAGATAAACCAATTAGAACAGTTCACATCCAACATTACATTAACAGTCTGCATAAACTAACGCCCACTAAGTGACTCACTGAGAGGGAGGAGGGGCGACTTGCAGCCTCAGTTACCCGCAAGGGAACACCTGGATTTCCCCGGCATATCATTAGTTGGGGTGGGGGAGAATTACAAATAAAACAAGATCTTGATTTTATAGCATAATGGTTTTTAAAAGATTTTTTTTAGTAACAAAGGTCATTCTTGGAGAAGAAACGCCTTCACTAAGAACAGCTAGCGATAGTATAAACTGACTAGTCCAGAGGGCAGTTTGGCAAATAGACTGTCTCGAAGGTACCACAGCCTTTGACCTAGCAATACACTCTTAGAAATCCATCCTAAGGATACCTAGCTCCGAGTGTTCACCCCTGTACACACATTTTAGTACGCCAAAGCACAATTTGGGGGGTTGGGGGGGCAGGTGGTAGTCGACCTACATGATTAGCGTAGGCGATTAACAAAGAATTGATTTCACTGCCCACTTAGACAATAAAATACCAGACAGCTGTTAAAAATGGCAGGAGAAACTATATATTCCACTGTATAGAAATCTAGAAAATATAACTTATAGTGATAGAAAACAGATTTATAATTACTATAGTGGAGAGGTTAGGAGGAAAAAATTACAAAGGAGCATGAGAAAACATTTTGGGGAAATGGGTATGGTCCTGCTCTTTACTATATGATGATTTCATGTATAAAATGTCAAAGTTAACAAATTGTACACTTTGAAATGTTTCAGTTTATCTTATGTGCAGTTCATTGTATGTCAATGATGCCACATTAAAGCTGTTTTTAAAAATCATGCCAGAGACCTAAATTTATGGACATGGAAGATGCCACAAATTATTGTTGCTTAAAAAAATTAAAAGTATGGTGCCACAGTGTACACTAAAACTGCAGTTAGCATGGCATTTGGAGGAAGAATACCGTGACATCTAGCGCTCTAATCAACACTCAGTAAACTATTATACCAAATGAGACACTATGCTGACAATGAAGCGTTAAATAAATCAAAAGCATTAAAATGAACATATGGTGTTCACTCTTGGGGAACGACAGAACCAAGTCCAGGAGGCGGTACAAGCCATCAGGCGTCAGAGAGAGCAGCTCACGAGGAAGGCAAGCTGCCGCTGCCGACGCTCCCTCTGACACCACGTCCGACGGTTCAGTCCTTCCTTGAACTGCAAAGGATATTATCTCCACTTTACAGAATCACTTACATTACACTAATAAACACTAATTGGTTACTTTACATTCTTACCCTCTCTCTGTCTTTGTATTTCCTGAGTACAACGAACGCCCCAACCAAGATGCAGCTGAGCATACGACCACCCATCAGAGGCTACCTCCCAGCCTGGGCCATGCTACTTAGTTCAGGCAATGGGAAATGAGCAGAAGTGTCAAGTGCAACTTCAGGCCAAGCCTCTACAAGGAAGCTGGTGCTGCCCCACTTGCGTCCTCCCACCTTGACCCGACAGGCTGGAATGAGGATGTGGTCAGAACCGACCACGGAGCGATGCAGGCAAGGACAGCACCCGAGGGGGGGCAGAGCCCCGGGACGAAGGGACCGGGCCGCCAGCTGTTCTGTGTTATCCCCCCGCACCACCGATCAGCCTGCGGCTTTACGTCAGAGGACGTTCAATGTCTACCTTATTCAAACCAGTTATTCGGCACCTGCTAAGCAGCAGGATAGAAGGCCCTCATCAGTCATTTAGCAAACAAGTAGTGAAGTTCAAGTCAGAACACAAATCAATCTGGCTCCAACGCCTCAACGGTTTTCACACCACCACTACGCCCTGGGGAGAGGACACTAAAGGAACCCAGACTCAGGCTTTGGTTTTTATTTACAATGGAGAAAACAAATCTAGAAGAATATTAAGAAAATAAAAAGCTAATCTTCCCGCACCGCCTTCTTCTGCACACGATGTTCCTCCTTTCTAAGACACGAGCTATATTAATACCAGATAAAATAAGCTTTCAGACAGATGTATTACCAGGTGCAGAGTCAAGTCTCAGGAGATTTAACAATTCTAAAACTTGCATACACTGAATAGCCTCAGAATATGTAAAATATTACTATGCATGTAATTATTCCGCATTAAAGTTGATTTTAAGTGTTCTTTCATTATATTTTTCTGCCTCATCTTTCATGTTTCTCAGCAGAGGATATTACATGCAAATTAACAACACTACATGTAAAAGTTGCAAACCAATTTCAATATACTTCTACTACTTATAGGTAGTCACTTTAAAAATCAGTGAAGTAATAAATCTAAACACAAAGTTTGATAAAACAGCATGTACCAAAACTTAGATGACACAATTAAGAATGAAATTGATAACTTTCAACATGTGTATGAGAAAAATTGTTTATTAGAAAAAAAGTAATAGACAAAACCTAAAGAAAGTACAAAATAATACAGATTCAAACAGAAATACAAGAAACAGTACACAATAACACGATAGAGGGAAACAATAAAGCCAAAATAGACAAATTTCTGTGGAGATTAAAGGAGAGGCATAAATAAAAATATCACGAATTTTAAAAATCTGTAAAACAGAAAAGATCTTTAAGTAATAAGGGAACAGCCCTGGCTAGTATAGCTCAGTGGATTGAGGACAGGCTCCGAACCAAAGGGTTGCTGGTTCAATTCCCGGTCAGGGCACATGCCTGGGTTGCAGGCCAGGACCCCAGTGGGGGCTACATGAGAGGCAACCACACATAGATGTTTCTTTCCCTCTCTTCCCCTCTCTCTGAAAATAAATAAATAAAATCCTTAATAATAATAATAATAATAATAATAATAATAATAATAATGGAACAAAAACGACTTCACTAGAAAAGCTCTGAAAATGGATGAAAGACAAATCCCTAAAAAAATAAAATTTTCCAAAAATTACCTCAGTAAGAAACAGAAAATCTAAATCTAAATAGTCTTTTGGGGACACAATGTTATTTCACCAACAGCGCATCACAGAACAGGTGCTCATTAAACATCGAACGGACAGACAAATAAATGGAGAAACGGACAAACTAATGAAAGACCGGGAAACTCAATACCCTAAAATGTAAATAATCCTGAAACTCATCTCAAGATTTGATACAATCCCAATAAAAATGCCAGCATAAATTTTTATGGAACCTGACCAGATGATTCTAACATTTGAAAGAAAAAGCAAAGGGACAGGAGCAGTGATGGCACTCCCGATGAAGACGAGGTGTATGTGAACGGACGCCACCAGAGAGTAAGACTTATTAAAGCCACAGTGAAACTGGGTGGTCTGAACACACCTTGGAGGGGCCAGCCCACCTCAGTCAGGGGAAGTCAGTCAAAAGGTATTCTGAGGTTTTCACTATCTGTGAGAAGCCACACAAATGAGCAAAAAATAAAATACACGATAAACACATACACACAAGTGCACGCTGCCTGGCAAACACATTTAAATACAAAATGGGTAGCTAGGATCACTTTCTATGCAAATCAGAATAAAGTTAATCACTGCTTCACATGACTTCATCCTACCATGTGTTGTTTGCTTGAAATATAAAATTTTGAAGGAAAAAAACTTGAGTTGTTACTGAACTGACCATAGAGGCTTCTACAAAGAAAAAGAGCCCAAAGTTATATTTTATGATCTCAGACACTCATTGCTTCAAATTCAATTTATGAGCCAAATGACATAGTGAAAAACTGCTTTTGAAATGATCCCGCAACACCCTTTAATAATTTAGTGTTCATTTTCAAACTGAACCTAAGTGTGCATGTTACCAGATGGGGTGAAGGCCAATAATAAGAATAAGCATTATCTTCAAAGTTTAAAGTTTCTCCTTAAAATAATAATCTTATACATATGTAAATCAATACAATGGTGGTGATTTACCTAAATTCTATTTTAAACCGCTGCTTTTGAGTAATAAATCAAGTCATCTAATAAATCTTAGTATATCACATTATTTCCTCCCACAAATCTATTTCTTTGCCTATATTCTTACTTAATGGCAGAACCATACAGCCAGGCAGTGAAGCCAAACTCCTGGGAGACTGCCTCATGCCTTTTTCTTTGCATCCAATTACTAATCAAGAGCTGTCAGCTTCACCTGCTATAAATATCGCCCAAATACATCTCCCCCCCTCTGCCGGATCCACACTGTCGGTGCCTCAGTCAAAGCCTCGTTTCTCCCCGGAGCTTTGGCAGCAGGTTCCTAACTGGTTTCCCTGCTTCCAACTGCGTCCTGCCACAGGCCATCCTTTGAGGGCAAGCCTTCTTAGAATGCCAGCGAGATAATGTCACTTATTTACTAAAATAAACACCATCTCCTTCATGTTTTTTTAAGATAAAAACTTGAGCCCTGGCTGGTGTGGCTCTGTGGACTGAGTGCCAGCCTGTGAACCAAAGGGTCACGGGTTCGATTCCTAATCAGGGCACATGCCTGTGTTGCAAGCCAGGTCCCCAGTAGGAGGTATGCGAAAGACAACCACACACTGATGTTTCCCTCTTTCTCCCGCCCCCTCTCTCCAAAAATAAATAAAATCTTTAAAAAAACACCAACCTGAAAAACATTAAGCTGAGTATCTATATTAGATGGCCTGGTTATTGCTAAACGAACTCTACTGTCTCGTCTTGCGCCATTCTATTACCTTTGGCCTTGTTATGACTACAATGACTCCTTCGGGTTACTTTTACTGTACTTATGGTTGTTGCCTTTAGCACAGTCCCCTTCCTCATACAGCTCCTGAACACCTCTCCCCCCCTCAGCTGCTCCCACCTCTGAGTGCCCCGAGACAGCTCAGGGAGTCCTGAAGGACTTCCAAGAAGCTCTCCTCCTTCACCCTCTCTTGCAATTACATGTCATCTCTGCTCCTGTGATAATTTTTCAGTAGTCTTTTTTATACTGTCATCATCGTTTGATTACATCTGTCATTGTTTCTTTTTCTTTCTTTCTTTTTTTTTTTTGACCTCCTTAATAGGAAAAGCATTTTGTCTTCAGTTTTGAACCCCAGGACCTGAGGGAAGTACAGTACCAGCACGGGTCAGTCACAAAAGCTCACTAAGTGACTACAGGAACAAAGCAGTCTAATCCTAACACAAAAGTGAATACACATACATATATAGTGTGCTTTTTATATTTTATTTTACTTACCAAATCTTAGTGCTGCACGGATTCAACATATACAGATCCATATTTTCGATGAGAATAGCAGATGTGCTCTAGTTTTAAAGGGGGGAAGAAAGAAATAACTTAAATAAAAATATTTATTTCAACTCTAAAGCTTCCTAGGATTTCTGTATTATTATATCTTAAAACACACCTAAGACTCTGAAATACTCATTTGGGGAAAAAACATTCATTTGGCTAAAATGTACCAGTTACGGCTATAATACTGCTAAGCCTTGCAACAAAACATTTGAAATTAAATGTCTGTAACTATTCTTAAGAATGATTTTCTATTGGCTGTTTCCTTTTTAAAATTTCCCACAGGTTCAAAAAGTTAAAAACAACGTGCATGCCCTTAAGCAGATAAATGGATGAACTGCGACACACATCCAGACAATACAATATTATCCAGCGCCACAAAGAAATGAGTATCAAGGCATGAAAAGACACGGACAAAAGTTAAACACATGTTACTAAGTAAAAGCAGCCAATGTGAAAAGCCTACGTGTTGTATAATTCCAGCCACTTGACATCCTGAAGAAAAAACTATTCAGGTAGTAGAAGATCAGCGGTGGCCAGGGGATGGAGGGCAGGAGGGGTGAACAGGCAGAGCCTGTAGGATACCATCACGATGGATACACGGCATTACACAGTTGTCCACGTCCACTGAATGTATGATTGAACTCCTAAATGTAAGCTGTGGCCTTAGTGTGATAGTAATGTGTCAATGCAAGTTCATCAGCTGTGATGAGTGAGTCATCTGATGGGGGGGATATACTGATAATGGGGGAGGGCAGGACGTATATGGGAAATTTCCTTCCTCTCCATTTGCTATGGACCGAAAACTGCTAAAAATAATCTTCAAAAGAACTAAAAGTGCAACGTACCAACCAATATAACTAAGAATTCATATAAGGTCTTTAAAAGCATAATCCTACATTTATTAACATATTAGGAACATAATCATGTTAATATATAGTTCCCAGAAAATCACAGCCTATATTTATTAAAGTCATAGCTTCCTACATACGCAGAAGAATGTTATACTTAAGTACCTTGGCTTCCGGATTAGCTGCCAGAATTTTGGCACCGCATTCTACCGAGGCATAATTGTTCCGATTTTTCTGGACCTTTTTTGTGGCATGCAGACCTCCGTTAGAAGATGCATGCATGGACTGACCTGCAGACAAGCCTTATTATAAACATACATATGATGGTTATGATTGAAGAGATCCCAGCAACACCATCATCTCTGAAGTTTTAATGCTTCAGAGAATATTTTTAAATCCATTAAGAAATTCAAAATGCTTCACCTCAACAGCTTCAAATACTCTCAAATTAGCTACAAAAATCCACATTACTTTATTTATGTCTAAGAAACATAACTCACAAAATGAAGCTCATCCATCAGAATCAAAGCTTTTAAAAATATGAAGTACATATTTAATTTTATTAAGGACAAATGCTATATCCTTCTATCTCTTACCCCAATATTAAGAATTCTTAATTATGAGAACTGGTCTACAAAAGCGAAACAAAGCATTAATAACTTGAGCCCAGTTGCGTTTTCAGTTTAAAGCTTTATGACTTAGAACTTTCCAGACTTCAATTTTCCTCTTATAAATTGAGATAAAAATCACTGCTTTACTACTATCTTTGCCTTAATTTTTTCCCTCAATGAGTAATTTATAAGAAAGGATTTTGATTAGGATTAAAATTGCACATAATTGTACACAGGTAAATTTAATAGCATCTCGGTAAATTTTACCTTTAAAAAAGTTTTCAAAGTTTTGTTTTTACTAACTAAAAAGAGAAAAGCATATTTAAACCAGTTCCTTTATAAAAAAAAAAAAAGGATTCCCAGTGCTATCTTACTTTTTTCTTTTTCTACTTCCATAACTTTCTTCTTCCATTCATCAAATGTTGGTATGTCCTCTGGGTCTTTGGGACTTGTTACAGATGTAGGGTCAATTTCTTCTGGTTTTGTATAATCAGAACTCTGAAAGAAACAAAGATTTCAGCTTACGGAATACAAAGGTATTCTCTGCAATTTAAATCGTTCCGAAGCAGACTTTTCTGTAATGTGTTCTAACTTTATTTCTGGCTTTGGTATGTGACAACTCAACTGTCGTGTGTCTTGATTTGGTTTCACTGGGAAAATTCGTTCCTTCAGCACGCTGCACTGGGAAATGCTGGGTCCTGGCTTCCGAGGGGCTGCCCAGAAAGAGCAGGGGTCTCCAGGATGAAGCACCGTGCGCTGTGAGTGCCCATTCACCGCAGGCACGTGAAAGAACAGGTGGAGAGCAGCAGACCCAAAATAAAAAGACACACAGGGATGTGGCACCAGTACTTCGAGCTCCTCTTCGAGTCCCCCTATTTTGTTTCTGTTAAGTTCACGGAGGGGCCTTCACCTCTTCTATTTCGTTATTTCTTACCTGAAGGAAGCCTAGACGTTCCTGCCAACACTTCAGGAAGGTCTGTACTGGCCTGTATCAGAAGCCAATGCAGAACTCGGGAGGAAGGAGTAAAACTGCCACACTGGGACACGCCCTGTCTCTGCGTCAAGAACCACGCTCTTCAACATGAGCAGGTCTAGTATTTTGCACACAATTAACAAAAGGCAAAATGTCCCTCTAATTCTAGTTGAAAAGTTTAAATTTAACCTTTTATTATTGAGTTAAACCTATATTCAGAAAGTAATTAAATTTACTAATCACAGCTACTTCTATGCAGCTCTCTAGAACCTGCTTAATTAAGGACTTCATTCATCTGATATCAAAGAGGTAAGAGGGCAGAAAACCCTTTAATTACATACAACCAAAGACAGGTCACAACGCGCAACAACTTTACACATACACAGTATGCTGGCAACAGTGCTAGGAAGTAACCACTTGCTTTCGGGGAGCACAGTTCACTACGTAAACTCCTGATTTTATGGCAAATAATGTTGGCAAATTACATGGTCAGCCAATCACAAAAATGCATTGTACAATAAAGTAGGAGACAGCGCAAGGCATAGCACCTACCTCGCTTTTTAAATTCTCTGACGCATTCAATGCAGATTTTGGATCGCCACCTTCCTGATCACCTGCTGAAACTTTTGGTGCAAATTCTGATTTTGTTATTTTTCCTTTGCCATGTGAAGATGACACATTTTCTATATGCTGGCCAACGAGGCTGTTTGAAACCAAAAGACATATTTAAACCAATTTTAGCTGAGTAACAAATTTATACCATCTAAATTGTTATAATTATCAGGTACAAAGTAAACTAAGGAAAGAGCACAAAGGAGATCAGCTTTCCATCGGAGAGTGAGGTCCAGCATCCACACCCGCACTCACCCCTGACACTGCTGTCACTACGGAGCCCCACGACAGCAACTGCTGTCACACCCACCTTTCGTGCGGATGGACAAAGGCAGGCTGGTGGGCAGGGGCACGAGCATCGAGGGCCTCGCCAACGTCACAGTCAGTTTCAGGTGGCTCGGCGTCACGGGGCTTGGCTACAGGCATAGTACCAGATTTTTCTATTTCACTATAAATAGGGGGAAAAAACCAAGCTGGTTAATTTAACTGACATATGTAGAATAAGCTGAAAAACCATTATCAGTGATCTCCAAAACAATCTAAGCCAGAGAAGAATGCTTTACATTTCTGCAGACTGTTTTCAAGAATTCACTTCTTCTAAATCGTGTAAAGTCAACTGTTGACTCATTTTTTTTAAACTGGTTTTAGAGAGAGGGAGGGAGGGAGGAAAGAAGTGGGGAGAAAGAGAAAGAAACATCGACCCATCGCTCCGCCCATTCAGGCATTCATTGGTTGACCCTTGTATGTGCCCTGACCAGGGATGAATCCCCAACTGAGGCGTATCAGGATGACGCTCTAACCAAGCACCTGCCGACTCCTGATCTGTCAGTGCCCTTAAATTCTAAATAGCTGATTAAGGAATTTTAAAACAAACTATTAAAGGTTAATATCTGGTCTTACTAAAAATAAAAATTTTAAATTATTTATTCTAAATGCACCTTTTCTTTTATATTTCTCTTGGTATAGTATTCTACCAGTGTTAGACTTGCGGCCTACAGTACCCAAAAAATCATCTATCATCAAAACACTGCACTAAAGTTCTTAAGGTGCCTTTACAATTTCATTTTAAAAGTATATACCCTAGTAGTTTTCCCTACATCACTTCCATTTCACTAAAGAGTCGTGTTCAATACAATGAGAAAGTAAGGTGCGGTTCAGATATACGGCACCTGGCCTTAAGTTCTTTCTGGAATAAGCATTTACTATTTAAAATTTCAAACACGAAGCATGTCTCCTGTTCGCTGTCACTCACTGGGACAAACTCCTAAATGGTAACCGAACATCTGTGTACAGTTCCTTCAACCCAGCCCTCACATTCTTGAGAACAGGCATTTAAAGAGTGCTTGTGGGCAAAAAAAGCACAGATAATAAAAATGATGTTAACTGACACACATTCTCACTACGTGCCAGATTCTGTCCTATGCACTGTACATGTATCAACCCATTTGATAAAAGGAACGCTTAATGTACTGTGTATCAAGACAGTTTTCTTTTGTTCTTTGTAGTGTTGCTGAAAGGAGACAGGAGGAGCACGTAACAGGTTTTCTAGATTAAGGAAAACTTACACCCCAGTGTTCTAAATGCTTATTACCCAATTTGAAAAAGGCGGCTATTCACAGAGACATAACCAGCGGTATATACGGAACGCTGCAGTGATACTTAATGCAAATAAATAATCTGACATTTGAATTTTTGATAATTATCAAAAAGATTATTCAAATAAGTATTACACTTCTTAAAATGACTACCACCTCACTTTACCTACACAATATAAAGACTTTCCCATTGATACCTAATCCTAACGGAGTTTAGGCAGCAAAGTAAGTACTCATTATAACACCATTACATTAAAAAATAATAAAAACACAAAACACAGGCATTATAACTTTGGTCTGCTATATAGCCTAAACTTAAAATTTGACTACCAAGCTGCCTGATTCTATAAAGAAATTTTTCCATCATTATCTAATGAGATTCTTTTTCTTTGTAATGACTTACTCAGGTTTTGAGATTGGAATGATCTCTGAGGTAGATGAGCTGGAAATATTTTCATTATTTTCACTGCCCACAGCTACACTGGAAGAATCTTCATGTAGGTCAACTGAAGAGAGTGTCTCAATCACAGGTGGACTTAACTTTTTTGACTCCATATTCTGTTTCAAAGAAAGTTATATTAAATGTTGAGATTAATAAACGATCTCTTTAGATGAACAGGACTGTACAAAAAGTATGCCTCAAAAGTGACAACATAAAGAATGTTCACTAAAAAAGTGAAAATCCTTTTTCCCAATATTACCAGTCAATGGAATATATTTCACATTAAAATGTGGGCTCTACACACGTTTAATGGCATTTCATAAACTAGGACAAAGGACCTTGTCTTTTGTCTTTCCTACTTCCTGTTTCAGACCTATAAATATTTCCCTCTTACTGTAACTAATCCTAGTAGCAACACAGAAATCCTATGTAAATACACAAAATAATACAACACACAGTTCTTGCCCCTGAGCAGTCCAGAATATAATGAGCATCAGTAAACAACAACGCAGCACACAGCAACTCAGGAATCTTGCCGCTCCCTCACCCTGGGTGCTCCGGCCGTTTGTCCCTCCCAAACACAACCTGAAACCCACCTAATACCTACTCTGGTTTGAAAACCCCTGTCACAAACCTCCTCCCCCACAGCCAACGCTGAAGAGAACCATTCCCCTTCCTCTAGGCTCCACTGTTCCCTGCACGCTTGTATCACAGCACCCAGAAGACCTCTCATTTACAGCTCTTCTTCCTCGGCCCCACTATGAACACCCTGAGTACGGACTAGATGCTCTCGATCTGCACGTTCCCAGTGTCTGGTACAGCACCTAGCACACAGCACCGCTGAATGCTTCCTACAGGAGTACCAAGTGGGAGGTACTCATGCCCCACTCAAGGGAGAGAGACGACGGACTAGAAGGGCTAGGACTCTGAAGAGCAGGAGGGCCAGTACGGAAGCAAAAAGCAAACACAAGGCCTAGAGTCAGAAGAGTACAGAATGTGATCATTTGGGGAATTATTTACACTGAAATTCACAAAGGGATGCAAACAGTTTACATTTTATGGTGGAGGCCTTCAGAAAAATGACTTACTTTGTTAACTACATTGTATTATCATTTTAACATGTGTGCAATGTAGAAAAATTGAGGTATTTTGTGCCCTTTTATTTTCTTTTACAAAGTCTCCAAAATCTGATGTGTCTTTTCTAACTACAGCAAACCTCAGTTTGGACTCGCTGTGTTCCCAGGGCCAACAGCCACAGGGAGCTGGCGGCCCCTGTACTGAACAGCACGGGTCTCTCAGATGCAGTACACATCTGGAAGTGTGTGTGCAAGAGTGTACCATGACGAAAAATTCTAGAAAATGCACAACGGTAGCATTTTCCAGATAGCCATGATCTTTAGGAGGGCCATGCAGATCATTTTTTTCCTACTCTTAGGTACAAATCTTTGACAAATGTCTTCTAGTACTCCAAAAACAAAATTTACTCTTTCTTAGATAACCTAATTTAATTCATAAAATAGCTCTAGCTGAATTTAAAAAGAGTTCTCCCTCATTGTGAGCTGAAATTTGTTTTTGTTAATGTTGGATAGTTTTTCCTTAGTCATTCCTAAGTCTTCCCCAAATATCTACCTCAAATATCCCCAAAGTGGAATATAATAATATTCAGGATGTAATGTAAGAGAAAAAGGAAAAACATTTTAACCTACTATTAATTCATATTCCACAAAAGTGATAAGATTTTGTTATCAAAATACTGTTCTACATACAAATTCTTCTTTTGTGAGTTAGAAAAAAATTTCTGACACCTGAAAATCTGAAGCAACAAGATACATTATAGAGAGCCAAAATACAACCAAGGAGAAATGAGGACTTACCCCCAAACTTTTACTACAGAGAAAATGGCCTCATTTATTAGTGATCGGTAATTGCTTTTCAAAAGCAGCACCCCTAGCAGGCGAACGGCACTGACACCAGTCACTGCAAAGAGAAGCACCCACACCCGACACGGTGACCGAACCAAGGCCTCCGCCTTATGGATTAGTCAGAAAAGGCACAGCATTGAAAATCAAAGCAGCGAGGCTTACTCGAGCATCCACAACGTCGTCATCTTTTAATGTGTGTTCTTCCAGAGGAACAGGTAAGTCCGAACTCACTTTTCCAGGTGATTCGGCACTGGCAGGTCCCTCTCCTTCACCCTGTATTGCGACAGACAGAAAGGCTGGCCGGTGAGCGTTTTTTCACAGCAGTCCTGAAGCAATGCTGAAGACCACCTCTCTCCACACTTTACACACCGTCTCGGGTGCATCTGACTCCAGCTACGTCTGTTTACACGTTCACTGTCCACCTTCCTGCCTCCCCTCCTTGCCACCACACCTAACAGGCACACTAAACGAGGTCACGAGCCGCACGTGACCTCTCAACAGGCACTTTAACCCTACCACCGCCAGGTATTAGGCACACAGCGGATACCTGATACGTGAACCTACTTGCAATTCTCTGTGTCATCTCTCTTTTCGACACTCATTTTCAAGGCAGCATTTCAGATACCTGTGTGTCCTTAAATGTATCCTCCAGAACACAAGTTTCACAAAAGCAGAGTTCACACTCATCTTTGTTTTGTATAGCCCATTGCAGGTACCTAAATGTTTGCTGAAAAAATGTTTTCTCTCTTAATGCTTTACTTAAATTCATTCTTATGACATTTAGTTTTCAAATTTCTCCTCAAAGAGAGTACATCTAAATCGTATAGATAATGGGTGAAAGTGTAAAATTATACTTTTCTGGAGAAATATTTAATAACGGTCTTCAAACCTTTAATTCCATCCCAGAAATACAGTCTACGAAACTCAAAAATTTAGGTAATCCACTCTAAATATCATGCCAGAAAATAAAACCAACCATAGAATTAGTGTGTTTGCACATAACACATGCAAATGCACACATGTAATCACACAAACACACATGCACACACCGCCGCTGAGACACAAGGCAAGTCTGTCAATAAAGAAATGTTTAATAAATGATGATACATCTGTACATAAAATTAAAATGCAGCCCTTTGAGGAATACAGCAATACGAAAAGGTGTCCATGGGATACTGTGAGGGGAGAAGGGGAAGTCTATAGAATATTAGTAACATTTTAGTTAAAATAAAAATATTAATTTGAAGAACATATTAATTTTTGCTACATAATGGTATATTTACAGCTAAGAGAGTGGCAACATTTTCACAAGAAACAGTAAACTGTGGTTCCTCTGGGAGGGGAACAGGATAGAAATATAAGTATGTTATAGTCAATATAAATTCCTTCAGTATTTTAAAATAAGTACATTAATTCAGGGGGCAGGATGGGGGCAGGATGGGGGAGAAGCCAAATCTAGTCAATACTCACCTCTATTCATTTAAAATGATAAAATAATAAATTATTTGGAGACCACAAGGTTGCTTGGGCTCTGTTTATTCATCTTACCCAATCATACAGCCACTGATTTAAGACTACCTATGATCCTCATTTCTAAGTTTCTAATGTATAAGACTGGAGTTTCTTTAGAAACTCTTTAACTACTTAGTGCATTAAAAAGCAAGCCACTAGTATTCAGTTCCCTGAATAGGTAACATCTTTCTCCCTCCTGTAGCACTAAAGAAGTTCTGACATCCCAAACATAAGCAATAAGAATAAATACATAAATATCTCAGAGGTAGCTTAATTTCAGAATTGCCCAGGTAACTCCTCAGATTATACCAAGGAAGAACTACAAATCTCCACCAGAAATTATGTCATAGGATTTCTGAAATTACTTTTATTCTGAATGTTTTGAGGAAGTCTTAGAAAGCTGACATATAGAATACGTCAACTTTATTCAAAGTACCTTTTTCTGGAATTGTACATCTTCATTTTCTAGCGTGCAACTGTCATCTTGAGAGTAATACGATGCAGCTGAAGAACTCTCTTTACAGCACACACGCCAACTGGGAAGCCTGTAAAACATCCACCATCACCACCACCAAAAAAAAAGAAAGGAGGAAAAGGTGTTAAACCAACGAATGCCCTACTACGGACTAGAATTTGAGTCAATGAACACAAGGATGGTTGTTAACTAATGTCCTTAAGAACTTAATTTAATGATGAAGTGATGAAGACAAATATACATAAAAGACAAGGGTCTGTTTTTTCTTATTTAATGCACTAAGAGAACCAATAGACTGTTATCTGCATTCCAAGTAAGGAACTGTGAGTTTCATGAAGGTAAGACAGGAAAGACTTAACAAAAGGAGCATCTGCTGATTATCACAGAAAGCAGAGAACGCTGTCAACAAGCGAACTAACCTCAGCACCAGATGCCAACAATATTACACATTCTACCGAAGAGTGAGAGTAACTCCAAAGCTACCTGAACTATTTCAAAGAACAGAAACTTCCAAATTATACTTACATGGGGAACATAATAGTAACATCAAAAAAACTACCAGGATGGGGGTAAAAGGCAGAAAACTGTACTTGAACAACAATTAAAATAAAAAAATAAAAGATAAATGAACAGAAACAGCACACAAAAATGAACACCACATGTTACTACTACTTATGAAATCAGACACAGAACTTCTAAAGAAAACAATACAAAAAAGTCTCCAGGAACACAGCAAAAAATAATATATCAATAATATGGTCAAGAAGATATTCAAAAGTCGTTCAATATAATAAAAATCTATTTTGGCATGCAAAAATGTCAAGGAAAAATATGATTATCTCCACAGGCACTGAAAAACATCTGATAAACTTACACATCCTACAAGTCAATAGAATGAGATATTTAACATGGGAAAAGGAGACAGTAAAATTATGAATTATTGTAGATAATGAGTTTACACAGGTGGAAAACTAAAAAGAATCACCTACTAAAGGAAGTCTTGGATACAGAAAGTATATACCTAGGCATAAAGTTAAGAAATTAATCAATACACTCTACTCAAACCATACACCACCAGTTCTAAGATCTAACAAAAGAAAAGTCCCCACTGAAAATAGAAACAACAAAATACTAAATATAAACTTAGCAAGGAGTATACTATTGAGTAGAGCTGTTTGAAATTGCCAACATTTGACAATTCTTTCACTAGAAAAAACTCAATTCTACATAATCCAAGCTAATTTAAATGGAAGACTTGAAATCCACATTTTTAAAAATTAGGCTGCCTCTAAAATTTACACGAACAGCAATAACAGTCAAGAGGATTTTAATGTAGCACAACATGGTGCGGAGATGACAGTGGGAACGGGAATCCCCAGGGGACTGGGAAGAGAAATCCCAGGGAGACAGCTGCACAGGAAGAGCAGATGCAGCCCGTCTCAACTGGAGGTTCTCAGAAGGTCTTGGGGAACCTTTAGGAGGATGAAATGGACAGCACACCTGGTAAGTCTTTGAAAATTTCCAGTACAGATTTTCTTAAGTAGTAAATAGTTTGTAATTAAATACAAAAATAAGGAAACAAATCAAAAATTAGTTCCACAAAAAAGGAACAGCCTTTTTTTGCGAGGAAAAGTAGTCCTGTTTTAGTACATGGCTCACCTGTGAATAGCATTTACAGTCACAGTAATACAAACAATAAATGCTGATCTACCACAAACCATGACAGAAATAGATCATCAGCATGTGCTTAAGGGACTCTGATCGTGTGCAGTAGAGTAATACCTAAAACTGGCATTAAAGTACTTATTTCGGAGACAAGGAAGTAAATATAAAAATCTATCAGCTGAGAGATGAAACTGGTTTCCTTGA
The DNA here is from genome assembly GCF_019186645.2 of Phyllostomus hastatus. Lineage (NCBI taxonomy): Eukaryota > Metazoa > Chordata > Mammalia > Chiroptera > Phyllostomidae > Phyllostomus > Phyllostomus hastatus. The sequence goes on along the minus strand of NW_025333833.1, from coordinate 4,801,008 downwards.
AAAGGGAACATGAGGAGAGGAGGGTGGGAGACCTTGGCCCTTTGGCAAAAACAAAACACTTTTCAGAGCTAACTGACTTTTTCACATGAGCATTTTTTGGATAAAAATTAAAACTAAGAAAAAGAGAAGAGCAAGGTACATAATAATATACACACACAGCATGCTACCATGCATGTACATGTGAATGAAAGTTATTTATATGTGCATAAACGTCTCTGAAAGATTTAACAAGGAAAGAAAAGCACCACCTCGGTGGCAGGGAAGAGGAGCGGGTAAGGGGCTGACAAGAGCAATAGAAGGGTATTTTTCACTCTGGAATACTCTGTCTTTCGAATTTTGAAAAACAAGACTACGCTGCCTATTCAAAACATCATAAAGATACTGGTGTGGCCAAAAAGTCTGTTTAGTTTTTCCATAAAATAAAAGATAGGTTTTTCATTTTCACCAGTAATTTTGTTGACTTGGATATGTTGAGTATGTCGGCTATCCCCCACTATTGGCTTCTAGTGGGCAGAGGCCCAGGGGTGCTTCTAAACATCTTCCAGTGCATAAGACAGCCCCACAGTAAAGAACTATTTGGCCAAAATGTCAACAGTACCAAGAAACTTCACAAATGACTGTTGACACATTGGATCAGTCATAACATTTTTCTCCATACACTGCACAAATTTTTTTTGCATTTCTATTGTGTTTTGCCTTTCTTGAAATGATAAAGCACGATATGACAAAAATGTTGCACATTTTCTTCCATATTCAATACTAAAATGGCTACACAAAAATTCACCAATTTTGACTGCTTTTTTAAACACACACTGGTATGACAGCTGTCACAATACAATCTAACAATTGTTTCGAGTAAAGTTAGAGACAACTAAGCACTACTAGGGCCATCATAGGGGAAAAAATTAACTTTTTGGCCAATCCAACATATCATTATTCATTAAATATTTCTTTATTGACATACTTTTGCACTGTTTCTCAGCTGCACATGTGTGCATGCACATGTGTGTTTGGAGGCGCAGTGTGTGTGTGTGTGTGTGTGTGTGTGTGTGTGTGTGTCTGGGGCAGAAGAAGTTTCCAATATCCAAAACTGTGTGTATTGGAATTTTGGTGGTTATTTCTCTTACTTTCTAGACTTTCTAAATTTCTATCACCACCAAGAACTCTGTGTGTTTGTGTGTCTGTATAAGTTTTAATATGCAGTTAGTGTGAATACAGCCAAAAACCAGTAAATCTCCTTGTTTTACTATTTTATAATCAAATGCCATTACCCTAAATTCTGAGTTTGGAAGTGAGATTAGCATCTGAATCAGTGGACCAGGAGACCGCCTGGTATGGGCACAGTCCAATCCTTTGAGGCTCTGAACAGAACAAAAGGCAGAAGGAGGAACATTTATTTGTCCTTTTGGTTCTCCTGCCTCATTGTTTGAACTAGGACATTTCAATGTACCTCAATCAAAACATACTCTATGGCTAAAAACTGCTAGCCATCATCTGAGCCTTCAGTGAGCTGTAATCTCTTTGGGGGCGGAGGGATCTGGCCTTCATGTTGATGGCTGCTGGTTAGGATGCTGGGGGCCCACGGCTGCGGTGGCTGCAGCAGTTTCTTAAGATGAGACAACCGTGAGGTTTCCCACATCAACTGGCTGGTCCTTTCGTGAACGATTTCTCAGAAGCAAGTGATGCTGTTCGCTAGAACACTCCCCACAGAAGTTCTTTCAAAACTGAAGTCCATCCTTTCGAAGCCTGCCACTGCTTTACCAACCAAACATATGTAGTAATTCTAAAACCTCTGTGGTCATTTCAACCATTCCCATCACATCTTAAGAAAAGTCTTTTCTTCCGTCTTAAGAAAAGACTTTCATTGTTCATCTGTAAGAAGTAACTCTGTACGTTCAAGTTTTGTCAACGAGACTGCAGCAATTCAGTCACACCTCCAAGCTCCACTTCTGATTCGAGTTCCCCTGCTACTTCCTCCACACACACCTCCAGTTACTTCCTCCACCGACACCGTCAATTCCTCCGAGTCATCCATGAGGGCTGGGATCAACAGCTTCCAAATTCCTGTTCGTGTTGCTATTTTGACCTCTTAATGACTTTCTTAGTAACATCCAGAAAAGTGACTCCTTGCCAGAAGGTTTTTAACTTACTTTGCCCAGATCCATCAAAGGATTAACTACCTATGGCAACTATACCCTTATGTGTTTTTTTAAATAGTAAGACTTGAAAGTCAAAACTACTCCTTGATTCGTGGGATACAGAAATAAATGTTGTATTAGCAAGCATGAAAACATTATTAATCTCACTGTATATCTCCATCAAAGCTCTTAAGTGACCAGGTACACTGTCCAATATTTTGCAAGGAAGCTCTTTTTCTGAGCAGGAGGTCCCGACGGATTAAAACACTCAGTAAACCATGCTGTCATACTGGCTGTGCCCATCAGCAGAAACTGCCACATACTTCCTCCAGGCCTTTAACCATCAAGAAATCCAAAGGTACTGATTTGTAGCAAATAATTATCAGGGGCTGACGAGAGGTAGAAATAAAAACAAAGTTGAAGATGGAGTAGCATTTCAAGAAAGAGCATGCCTTGTATGAGCATGGCTATCTTTCACTGATCTTCTTTTATTCAAATGTTTCCTGAAGAACTGACTCAAAACGAATATAAGCAAATGAATTACCACTCCATCGGCTACGTTATGATGTGAAATTACTATTATCACTGCAATTTACAGCCAAGAGGCTTCCAGTCATGACCAGCGATGTTGAATGTGGAGCTCTAAATCACTACTAATGGAAGATGAAAGATAAAACTTCACGAAAGAGATACAGTAATGAGAAACTTTCCATTCGTTTAGGAGGTCACATAATACCAGTGTATGGCAACGATTTGCAGAGTTTCATGTTGTAACAAGAAGACACATTCAACATGACAATTTGCTAACTGGACTACAGCAATGTTTAAATTAATAAGAACTAGAGTTATATAGTCTGTATGATCTTTGGCAAGTTCATTAAACAAATATTTATTTCTCTGTACCTATTTCTTCAAAATAACATGGTCTGTTTTATGGGACTGTTTTGAGGATTTGATGAGAAAACAGAGTAAGCACAGTGTTAAACAAAAACGATTTTAGATTCTAAGAGAAGGAATAAAAATAGGTGTTTCTGCCTGGGAACATGGTTCGGTGAGAAAAACAAACTGATGCAGACAGCTTCAAGTTAATTTTTATTTTTGAACTGCCCCTAATGTGTCTTTCATCCTCTTATGCCCGGCTGATCACACACAGAAATATTACAAAATGTCTTTGACACTCCAGTTTCATAACTCCCTACTCTATAATTTCTAGAACATTGAACAGTTAATTTAAAAAACTTATCTTGGAAATTTCTAATTACATGTGATTTCTAGGGCAATTTACTTGATTATGTACTTAAATGTTGTATTCTGGCCTTGACATGAACAGAAGTATACTTAAAAAATTTAAATCAGCAGGTAGTTAGTTAGATTGGTACCTTGTACATGGAAATACCTTCACAGACATGCCTTCAAAAATGTGTTCACTTTTACGGAAAAGTGAAACTCCAGAATGTCTTACTTTAAAAATATTCCTTCTCCAAGAAATATGTTTAACATATATTAAGACACTACATATGTATTCACCTATTTTAATGAGAAAAACTTGTTATTTACCTGCAATTTCCACGAAACCTCTCTGAGGTTTGGTCTTAATGGGTACTAGGTTAAGATAACAACAGAGGCAGAGAAGGAATGAATGCATGCATTCAAACGACACGGAATGAAACAAATGCCTAGGTGCAAAAGGCATGTTTAGGGACTTCAATCTTTCCTTAAACCTGATTGCTTTCATTTTAGAAATTACATTTCTATATAATTTTTTTCTTGCAAAAAGGTTTTCAACTTGAATGTCCAATGACTGAAGTTTTTCTTGTAGTGGCAACCTAGAATCCAATATTGCCAGACATTCTGATGTTTTAAAGGGTGTATTACAACTAAGAATTTCTAAAAATAATGGTTAAGGTTTAAGTGTTAGGATAGAAGGAGTATCGATAGTTCTTACCAAATGGAACAGAGGGACTCAGGATACTTTTTCTAGAGGATATAGCAACTGAATTAAGCCTTGAAGTGACAAGTAAGACTTGACACTAAGAGAGAAAGCCTTCTTTAATGTGAAAGTTGAGTGAGGAAACACCATTTTCTTATTATATCAATGCCTCAGAATGATAGCATTTTATATCTGCCTAACAAAGAAATAGTAAACTAGCTGTCTTTAACAACTGGTTTTTATAATCTTACCAAAGAAATCTAGCAAAATAATCCAATGATATGTTTCAGGACACCTTAATGTGCAATAAAGAATATGCTAATATGCAAATGAGCCAAGCTTAAGAATGTGGGGTGGGGGATAAAACTAAACTGGCGTCTGTAAAACTTTCAAATGAGTTAATGTTGCTTCCCTCTGAGTTATAAATTACATAAGCAGTTAAAACTACCTAATAGGTAACAGATACTAGAGAGGGCCTTGTTAGAGAATGTTAGGCATAATTTTCAATTCATTAAAAATTTCAGTAAAGTTATACTGACAAAACATTAAAAAGTAGCAACTTTAATAAAGTGGACAAAAGTGAACTTAACTGAAAAACATTATGTCTCTAACTGTATTATCTATTGGTAAAAAGATATAATGATTATAGACATATAGGCTCCTAACAAAATCACTTCAAAATATGTGAAACTACTGACAAAACCAAAGGTGGAAAGAAAACAAAATAGTTTGTTGCATATTTAAAATTATGTCTTACAAAATAACAGACAGGCAAAACCTAAGGAACCAGGAGATTGATATTATATGTAAGAAACAAGATATAATATACATATTATAAGTATGAAGTATGAAAATATATTTCACATTTTATGAAATATACAGAACTTTACAACAAATACACATCAGCATTCTTTTCAAACATACGTGGGATATTACCCAAATACTGATCATATATATGCTAAAGCCTCAAAAGAAGACTCGAATTCCAAGGACACAAGATCTAATAAACTATCCTCTCCAACCACATTGCAACAAAATGTGAAATAAAAGGACAGCCCCAACAGTCTAAGCCTAGCAGCAAAAACTATTCAGTCAGAGGAAACAGGAAGGGACATTATGAAATATTATAACAGAAGACTACAGGTCAAAATTAGTGGGATGCAGGTAAAAGAACAAAAAAACTATGCTTCTGAAGACAATCAAAGACAAACACTGAGAACAAAAGAGCTAATCTTTCAACTCAGAAAGTTAAAAGACACACTATAAATCCAAGGATAACTGAAGAACAGAAATCGCAGACATAGGGAACAACAACAAAAAAGGCAAGGAGAATTAGGAAAACCAAAAGTTGGTCCTTTAAAGAAAATATTAGAGATAAACTCCAGGAAAATTACTTAAGGAGAGTTGCTGGTGCAAATTAAACAATGGTATAAAAACATGAAATAACTACAAACAAAACAGATTTTTTAAATTATAAAATATCACAAATTATATAAACCAATATATCTTAAACTTAGGAAAAAATAGGTTTTTCTAAGAAAGTTGCCAAATTGGCAGAAAAACTGGAATAAACTAATGATAACTAAAGAAATTTGAGTGGCTTCATCAACACGTCAGAAAGCAATGGGAGAAATCCCAAACCAGGCTCTTTCCCCCCACTTTTTCTATTTGGAAACAATTTCAAACTTTCCAAAGAACTGCCAGTATAATACAAAGACATCCACAAACCCTTTATCCATATCAATGTATTGTTCACATTGATGCTCACTCCCCTTCCCTCTCTCCCTTTCTCCATGTAATGTATTTCTGAATCTTTTCGTATGTATGGATTTCCACAGAACAAGGACATTCTCTGGCCTGACCGGGGTCCAGCTACCAACCTCAGTAAATGTTACACTGACACAGTGCTGTATTATCTGTATGCAAGTTTGTCACTTGGTACAATATTGTCCTCATAGCATCCTCACCCACCACGCCAACTACGAATTGAGTCGAAGGTCTTGTTCAGCGTTTGTCATCAGCCTCCTTCAACCTGAACTAGTTTTACGTCGCCAGAGGCAGCCAATGGACAGGTCTCTCCCTCTGGTGTTCCCTCCCTGCCCCTCCACACTCCCAAAGGCATTCCCTGGCAAAAGGTCTGTGTTTAGAAGCAGCCTGCACACCAAGCACTCAGTAAACCCCCGTGGAGTGTATGAATGATACGAGGCCCTCCCGACGGCATCTGCAGCTTAGTTAACGGCAACAATTCACTTTAACAATGGTTCTGGTTAACTAAAGCAAGTAAAAAAGTGTTAAGTGGAAAAAGTAGGAAAAAAGAATTAGATCAATAGCATCGTACCATCTGTGTAAAATTAAAGCCCACGAACAATATTATTTTGGAAGGAAACACATATCTAGATGAATACACAGAGTTGATTGAAAGGCAGCAAACGTACTCCATGGCAGATGCCCGGAACGGGGGTAGACGGGAGTGAAACCCACGACAGAGGATAAAATCTGAGTGACGACGTCGAGTGCCGTAGAAGAGGGCACCTGTGTGAAATGGGGCACAACCCGAGGACACCAACCCGAGCCGGAGGATCTGACGTCTCCAGAAGAAAAAAACAGTCCTGTTTTTTAATCTGCCAAGACTTTCACATGGAGGTATTAACCCAGTTTTTACAAGTAAAGAAAACGGAAGCTCAGAGTTAACTTGCCTCAAGTCACTAGGCTTGTGGCTGAAACCTAGAGATCTCCCTCCACAGCCCACGATCTTTCTCTACTGCTGCTGTTTCATATTTAGTATTCTCGAGGCAACAGATGGACAGACAGGAAGGTGAGAAAATAACAGGTCCGTTCACTCCAGAGTGGAGGACGTTAGTCAAGGCTAGTGACAGCACAGCGTGGCCTATCACAGCCTATCACCAAGGAGAGGCAGCAGCGTTCACTGCGTGACTCTGAGGGCCACCGCAGCACGTGCTGAATGTGACACTCGGTGGCGTACTGGCTGGGGCACAGGCTGCAGGGTCAGGAGACCGAGTGTTAATTCCAGGCCCCTTGTTTATAAATTGTATGTTCCTAGAGAAATTACAAAACATGTGTGCCTCAATGTCAATACTGGGAAATGGGATTATTATGAGGAAAATAAAATAATGCATGTATTGGGTTGGCCAAAAAATTCATTTTTCCCCCTACAATGGCTCTAGTAGAGCTTAGCTGTCTTTAACTTCACTTGAAACAATTTAAGTGTGACAACTGTCATATCAGTGTGCATTGAAAAAAACAAAATTGGTGAATTTTTGTGCAGCCATTTTAATATCGAAAAGAAAATAAGCAACATTTTTGGCATATTATGCTTTATTATTTCAAGAAAGGTAAAGACTCAACTGAAACACAAAAAAAGGTTTGTATAGTATATGAAGAAGGTGCTGTTACTGATTATACATGTCAAAAGTGGTTTGTGAAGTTTCGTGCTGGAGATTTCTGGCTGGACGGAGCTCCACAGTCAGATAGACCAGATGAAGTGGATAGCAATCAAATTGAGACATTAACTGACAACAATCAACATTGAGAACAATCTCCTGACGGCAGGAGATAGCCGTCATACTCAAAATGTCCAAGTCAATCAAGTTACTGGTGAAAATGAAAAATGTCTTTTACTTTATGGAAAAAACCGTATGAACTTTTTGGCCAACCCAATCTATTCTCAGTGTGGCACAGAATACGCACTCAAATGTCAGCTGTCATCAACTATTGTCCTTTCTACCTCCCCCCGCTTATCAAATTCCAGAGTACCTTCTGCTTGTCGTCTCAACTTCCCTTTCCACCTAGTCCTCAACCCACTGAACTCTGACTTCTGCCCCCATTACACCACAGAAATCAGTATGGTTGTGGCGGAATTTACCCTTTTTTATTTCTTTGCTGCATGCAGCACCTTTGACCGCTTGCACTTGAAACCCTCTCCTTGGCTTGGGAAACGACACACCCCTCCTGCTCACCTCTGATCCTGCTGAGTCTCCCCTGATAAGGTGCTTCTGGCCCCCCCGCGGAAATCCTCGTGCCGCCACGGTCTGTTCTCAGTCTTCCTTTTACCCTCTGTATGAGCTTCTCGAGAAATTTCAGCTACTTGCGTGATTTTCAGCTGACAGCTACCAAAACTTCTATCTTCATCTTTTAGCACCTTCTCCTAATAACTAGTCCATTCCTTAAAACCCTTCAATGAAACCCTATATTAATGCTGAGAATAAATTAAGCATATTTAAAAGTTGAACCTTTCTTTCCTCATTGACCAAGAAATCTAAAACAAAACTAAATCTAAACTCGAATACAGTATCTTCCTTTCCCAAACCTCGTCTTCCTATATCCTTGCCCCTACCTACCATGTGGTACCACTATCCACGCAGCCCACAAATTAGAAATCTGTGGACGTCTTTTTCACCATCCCCAGCTTACTTCACCCCAAATCTCCGTAACCCATTTCTCCATCCCGTTATGCCTGCCCCAGCTCACGCCCTTATCTCCTAACACAGAGCAACTCTCCACGGAGCTCCCTAATTCTCACCTCCTTACCTCTGCAACTCAATCCTTCACACCCCTGCCAAAACCTACCACTGAATTATCTCAGGTACCATTCCCTGCTTAAGACCTTTTACAGACTCTACATGACAAAATTCAAGCTTCCCTGAATGTTTAAAAATCTCTAATGTCCTCCATGGCCTAAGTCTTCAGCTCCCTAGTGCCTGCCACTCCCGTGCCCCGCCCCCACACCCGTTAGGCTTCAGTGACACCGAATTACTCGTGTGGCTCCTTGAACACACACCAAGTCTCGGGTTCACGCTGTTCCCTCTTCCAACAATGTCCTGCCCCCACTCTTGAAAATCCAAAGCCTGACTGAACTCTTACCATTCTCCTTGTTTCTGGGGCAAGAACTGGGTGGTTAGGAGCTAGGAGACTGTCCTGGTGTCCACAAGGTGGGGTTGTTGACCGCCGGGGGAGAGGAGTACAAGGGGGACAAACAGTAAAGGGAAAAATACGTGATAGTGATATATTTTAAGAAATTACATTAGGTATATTTAGCCTATAAAATCAAGTCACAATACCTTTGCTACCTTAATTTTCAATTTGAAACCACACAGATAATCCCCAAAGAAGTAACTACCAAGCTAACAAGTTAAGCATGCAACAACAGAACGTCTAAGAAACTATGGAGAATAAAGCCACAAAAGCAGATTTCGGACAGACTTCAGGTCTTTAACATGAGGGTTTAACTTTTTACCCTTCAGGCAAAAAGGGAGCCTCTGAAAGATGTTTTAGCTAGGGACTGCCGCGATGCAGGACAGGCCCAAGGACACAACCACAAGGCTGTTCTGGCCCCCTCTCTCGTCTGGCTGCCGCACCAATGTGTGAGAACTCATGCTGACCAGCCCCCCAAATATCTTCTATTTCCCACTCCCAAAAGCTTGTCAGTCACTTCTCTCTTTTGAAAACAAGGCCCCTCTGTCAGTTCTCAAGCTTTTGAGCCTCCTTCCTCTCTCACTTCACACCAGTTTCCTCCTTCCCTCCAGAGCTTCACTTGGCTGCAAGCCTTCCTTTATCTGAACTGGATGCAGAAGCTCCCGTGGAGTCAAACACTCTGTTTCAAAACCGGTCCCCTGGACGAGGACAACTCCAGCCCGAGCCTCACCTGCAGTGAGGCCGACATTTCCGAGAGCCTGTATGATGTCTCCACTCGGATATTCCACTTGCCTGAACAAGTCCTTCTCCTTTCAAATCTCCGCAACTCTTCCATTTCTTTTTGAACACTTCTAATTCTTCTAGTTGCCCCAGTTTTTTTTCAAATTAACTTTTCTTCTCCCTTTAAACTTTATTTCACGGCGTCATAACTTCAGACCCTGGCATACACTCTCTCAACCACAACTGGCTGCACGAGAGGAGCGACTTCGTTTTAGCCACCAACACCCGGCACGAGCGGATGGGAGAACGCAGGGCTGAGACTCCGAACCAGTACGAGCAGCTCTGCACCCGCAGTGCAACGTAAAACAACCTAGGCAGTCAATCACATCTGTCTCCGAAAATTACTTTTTAAATGAGAGCAAAAAGATACCATTAACAGAGGCCTGCTACTTTGCTTTCTCATCTAATACATAACTTACTATGAATACTAACATATTAGCACCCTACTATGCTGAGATCACATTGGCACATGTATAGATAACTTACAAACAAGCGCACACTCAAGGTGCACGCACATGGTTTTACCGATTGGGAGACATGTTCGAAAACAGTGACTACCCATTGCTTAAGGCACCGAGCAAGCCCTTTTCCCCTTTCAGGCGATGATCGATTTTCCCAGTAATGCGGGGGCTGCATAATGGCCCCAGAGATGTCCAAGTCATAATCCCTAAATGTGTTACTTTACATGGTAAAAGACTGCTGCTGTGATTAAGTTAAGAGTCTTGAGACGGGGAGAAGACCCTGCATCGTCTGGTTAGGCCCAAGGGAATCAATCACAAGGGTCCCGGTGAGCGGAGGCGGGAGGATCAGAGGCAGCAGCAGACATGAGGACAGAAGACCGAGGGTGGAAGGATGTGCGGAAGGAGCCACAGAAGCCGACCAAGTCCAAACAACAAGCTTCTTTATCTCAGAGCCTCAAGAAGGAGCCGGCCCTGCTGACACCGTGACGTCACCCAGTTAAGACTTACTTTGAACCTCTGACCCTCGAACTGTGAGGTAATGACTGTGTGCTGTTTCAGGCCACTGCATTTTTGGTGACTTGTCACAGCAGCTATAGGAAACCAATTCAGGGGATTCTTGGGACATGGGGGTTTTACTGCTCACACTAGAAAAGGTGGGTCACCCTATTTCAAGGTTTCCCATGCCCAAAACAACATCTGGGACATAATAAGCATGCGAATAACCTTTGTTGAATAATTTCATGAGGAAATGTGAAGATGATATACCCGCACGGTTTTACAAAGCTGTCATCTGTCATCTCATTTCATCCTCCTAATAACTCTGTGAGGTGTGAATGGTTGCTTCCCCAATTTCAGGGTATAAGAGTTGAGATTCAGGGAAATTACACAACACGCCCAGGGACACACATCCAGAAAGTGACGGGTGTCGGACTCAGGCCTTCTGACCACCCCCCCTCCCCCGTCGGAGGACCCCACAATCAGTGTCCTTGGCTACGGGTCAGGCTGCCCAAGTTCAAATCCAAGCTTCAAAACTTATTAGCTGCTTAACCTTAGCCAAGTTACTTCTCTACTGATTTCACTACAAAGTGCAAAATGAGGTTAAAATGATACTTGTGTCGTAAGGTTGTTGTGAAGATTAAAGGTGCCCAAGTGTATAGAGTACACACTACAGGCCTGACACAGAGAGCTGACAATCCGTATCAGCTGTCTCATCGCTGCGGGCTGCAGCTGCGGTGCGTGTGTGCCCAAGACATGCTGTACTAGGTGCTGAAGAGTCACAGGAAGTGTGCAGAAATAAAACAGGGTGACCAGAATGAATAATAAGATGGACAGGATGGGTTTTCTGTGAAAATAATCTGAAGTTAGGACTCCAGGCTGGAAAGACAAAGGACAGGGAAGACATGATGAAGATCTCTGAAAGTGAGACAAGTAAGGTGGTAACAAAATTCAGTACCATTGGCAGGAGGGGGAGAGAACCTTAGAAAATAGAGTACTGCAACATAAACATCGAGCATTCACAAATGTACAAAATAGTACACCTTATCACAAATTTTGTTATCAACTTACAAATGATAAAGATGGCAAAACTGGTTACTAAGAGGCGCTTACCAACCCTTCGGCAAACCTCCTGTCTAACCCAACAATGGCTTCAGGTACCTGAGCGGGATGAAGATGTCAGGAAGTAACACAACAGCCAGACTGTAGCAAAAGTCAGAACTTCAGCTGGGCCAGTGCTGTAATTTCAATATTTTAGTTTTCCAAAGAAGTCTCAAAAGACACAATATACGCTTTTCCAATCACCACCACACACCAATCCTCTTCCCCAATCTCATCATCACCTTTCAAAAAAAATGTCAAGCCTAAATATTCTGCTTTAATGGCTTCGGTAAAAAATAATCCAAATGTCTCTACATTTGGCAGTCCAAACAAATCTCAAAATATACTAACCCATATGGTTCTTAAGCTAAAGTTTCTTAACTTTTCACTCTTTTTTTTTTATCCTCACCCAAGGATATGTTTCTTGAATTGAGAGAGAGGGAGGGGAGAGAGAGAGGAAGAGAGAGAGAGTTAACATCGGTTGGTTGCGTCCCATACGTGGCCTGGCGGGGATCGAACCCGCATCACAGGGTAAGTGCCCTGACTGGGGACGGGACCCACAGGCTTTCGGTGCACAGGGTGACGCTCCAGCCAACTGAGCGGCCACAGCAAACCTTTCTCTCTTTACTGACACCCTCAACACCCCTTCTTCACAGTGGGAGCCCACACGTTTTACAGAACTTGAGGACCACTATTTTCAGTACTAGGCTGACTGATTCCCCCCTCAACAGGTCATGATATCCTCATTACTGCTAATGAGGAAAGCTGAGAAATCATGCTGAGGCTAGCTTAAGCAAAACATAACCAAAAATTACACAAAGTAATAGAGGTGTAGTTGATTTAAATCCACAAATGATTTTAAGAACTACACCGTACTACGTGCTTTAATCTCCACCACTCAATTACCTGTTTTTTAAAAATCACGTTTAAGGGTACAAACTGCCAACCAGTAGATATAAGCCCTGGAGGTCTAACTCACGGTACAGTGAACACAGACAGCGATGCGGGGTGACAGTCACCAAACTTGCTAAGCGACAAGATTTCCATTCCACCCGCACACACAGTGAAAAGATAATCGTGACATGACAGAGGTGCTACCCCTACAATGGCGATCATATCACCATATATGTCATGTATCAAACCTACACGTTCTACACCTTAAGTGTACACAATGTTACGTGTCCGATATATTCCAATTAAAAAATCAGAGGTACCGGTGCATCTTAAACTTGAGTGAAAAGTGTAAGCTCCTGCCCGGTTTCTGAAGGTGCTGGTGAAGAGTAACAAGGTGTAGAGCCGGGCAAGACCAGGGAGAAAGAGGAAAGATGTAATCCACAAACAACTCCGCCGCCCCCTGAAAGGGGCAGGTATGGATACAAGGTTTTGGTATCTCATCTACTAATCCGTATTTAAAATGGGTAAGTGGACTCATCTCCTACCTGCACGTCTTGACACCCATCGTGATACTAAAAAGGTGTGGACAGAGTGGGTGACACTGGTCTTATTAAGAGGGTCTGGCATGAAAGACAAAAGGCCAAATTTCTTTTTCTCTAAAACGTCTATCAACCTTCCAAACAAAATTCCTCAGCCAGGCAAGTGTCTTCTTTTCCTCTTATTTGCTACTGTCTTTTGTGAGCAAGAACTCTTCCACTTCATTGTCTTTGGGAGTCATCGGCCACCCATAAAAATTAAAATACTGTTGATGGTTTGCAGATATAAGCTAAACCAGGAACTTAGTCTATCTGCATTTTAATAAACAGCAAATCACTTTGAATGAAAAAGCACCTTTTAAGCCAGCAAATGGCACACACCTCTGAAGAAATTCCCTAGGAGGGAAGAAAAACTTTCCCAAGTACACTGACAGCAATCCCTTGACCTACAAGCTCTCTCTGCTCAAAACAAACCGACAAACCAAAAATCCCAAAGGTGGCAGGAATGAACAGAAACTCCATAAACTTTAGAGATAAAGCAGTCCTCCCACTACTAAGGAACATCACCCAAGCCACACCACGGAAAGCACCGTACACACCACACCTAAGTCACCCTCTTCTAAACCGGGGTTCCCCATCACCCGGGCCTCTGGGGAAAAGCGCTTCCTCCGTCCCCCAGAGCAGCAGCCCCCAGTGCGCTGGGGGCCAAAGACAGGGCGAACCGTCCCGGACTCCGGCGAGCACCGCACAACCCGCCCCGGGACCACGCGCGTCTGTAGCGTCGCACGTAGCAAGCGGGCCACCGCCGACACGGGTTCTGCCCTCACCGCCCCGCCAAAGCCGGCGCTGCCCGGGGACCCGCGGGACTCACCCAGCACCTCTCTCCACGCTGCCCGCCCAACACCCGCCGCCCCCAAGGCGCGGGGTCGCTGCACACAAAGGCGCTCAGGCGGTCCCCTCGACCCAGGCACCCTTCTCTCCCATCAGGCTCCGTAAATTCCGAAATACACCGTGAACATCTCCGCACAGACCCTGCCAGGCTGGTCGGCGGGACAGGCGCTCCCTAGGGACCCTAGAGGTCCGTACCCTAAGGTCGAGGCGCTGTGGGGGTGTGACCCAGGCTGCTCCCCCTCCCCTCCCCCCGCCCCGGGGAAAATCCGGGGCGGTCGAGGGTACTCACCACACCAGGGAGCACAGAGAGAGGCAGGAGACCAGGGCCAAGGCCCGCTGGTACTTCTTCATCTTCTCCTCCTTCTTCCCCCGGCCAGAAGGCGGCACATCCTCTCGGCAGCCGCCACTGCCGAGGCCAAGATGGAGGAGCCGGAGCAGGAGCGCGAGGATGGGATTCAGCAGAGTCCGAAGGGCTGCGGCGCCCGGGGAGCGGCTCCGAGGCGGCTCGCGTGCGGGCCGCCCTCTCCGAGGGGCACACGGCGACGCCGGCGGGGGCGCTTCAGGGGAGGACTCCGGGGACTGCCGCTGCCGCCGCGGCCGCCGGCTCGTCCGCACCCGCCTCCTCCAGCCACTGCCGCCGCCGCCGCCACTGCTGCCCCTTATCCCCCCCCCGCCCGCCCGCCCCGGCTCTCCCTCCGTGCAGCCGGCGACCAACTGCCGCTGCGTACCCGCTCCCCACAGCCAATCACCGGCGGGGCCGCGACACCTCACACACCGCTGAGCTGGAAGCAGCCGCGTCACCCACGTCCCGCGGCGCTTGCACCCCCACCAACCCCCGCGCGGGCCACGCCCCCTCCGACACTCGGGCGGCGAAGTCGGAAAGGGTGGAGGACACAGAGCTGGAGAAACTGTGAGGCCTCTGCCACGCCCACTTTCATTCCCGCTCAGTCACTGGCTCGCATTCGGGAAATCGGAGAGTAACCCTGTGACGCTCAGCCTTTTCCCTTACAATGGCCCGCCCCCATTCGCCGGGGGGGGCGGAGTCCGCGCAAGGCTGCTTGGGAGTTGTAGTTTACCTCTGGAATCCTCTTTTTTTTTTTTTCCCCTTTCTCCGTCCCTCCTGGAATCAAGGAATTGATGGAGAGAGGTCTATAGTTTCTCTTTTTACTGCCAGATTGACCAGCTATGGAATTGCTACACTCAGTTTTCTTCTTTCGGCACAGTCTGAGGGATGGCCTAGATTGACGATGGAGGAAAAATCTATACTAATAAAATTTAAAAGGTGTCTTTCCCTTGTGAATGGACCCGGCCCACCGAGCTAGGTGCTGATTGGTAGGCAGAAAGGGGGTGTGTCAGGATTTCCTCTCAGCTGATTGGTTGGAAAGGAAGGTCTTTCGCTGCTTCTCCGCCTCCAGGAGAATTTCACCGCCCGCTGGATTCCAGTGTTGGGGTGGGCTCTGCTGGTCTCCGTTCCGCGGGATTCCTGCGGTGGGGGTGCCGCCGAGGGTCTGGAAGGGGAGAACTGCGGCTTCTGCTGGGAAGCTCCAAGTCCTGGGGTTCTTCGAAGCAGAGAAAGCTACCGTTTGGGGCAAAAAAAAAAAAAAAGTGACCGTTCCCCAATCTTTAGTAAGGAGCTGTGATCACGCCAGATTTTTATGCCGGAGGCCCCCTAAAGATCTCCCAGAAGCCAGTTTAGGGACACTCCCCGAAACTCCAAAATGCTTTACTGCCTTTCTTCCCTAAGCGCTTTTAAATGTCTCTTAGATGGTAGAGAGTATAGAGGAAGAGGCACAGGAGCATTGCAAATCTGCCTCTTCCATCTCGGGTACTCACGCCAACCGCATGGCTTTTCCGCCACGTCCCTGTAATGATCTTTTGGAGCATACAGCTAGCAGATAAATATCTTTTCTTTTCTTCATTTTTTTCTTGTTTCTTCCTTTTTTGTACAGTTGAGGTTTTACTGATACCCCTGTGGTAGCGTTGCCATTCACCTAATTATTATTCAATCATTAACTTGTACTATTTCAATAAATATCCTTTTCTCTTTTTGCCAGCTTCATTTCCAAAGTTTCAGGTTAAGCTTTAATCTTCAGTCCTCTGAGCTTTTTAGTTTTTCTTCAGGACACTTCACAATTTCAGTTTTCAGCTCTACTGTAGACTGTATATCCCAGACCTGTATATCCCAACCTCTTCCCAAGTAATATCTGGACATAATGCTTAGATACTCTACTGCTACTTCAAACTTTACGTGCATAAAATAGAACTCATCTTCCCTATAAGTTAGGCTTCTTCACTTGAGTTTCTATTTGTGTTAATGCTTCCTTGTTTTAAGACTTCAAATAGGCCCTGGCTGGCGTAGCTCAGTGGATTGAGTGCGGGCTTCGAACCAAAGTGTCGCAGGTTCGATTCCCAGTCAGGGCACAGGCCTGGGTTGCAGGCCACGGCCCCCAGCAACTGCACATTCATGTTTCTTTCTCTCTCTGTCTCCCTCCCTTCCCTCTCTAAAAATAAATAAATAAAATCTTGAAAAAAACTCACTTAAAAAAAAAGACTTCAAATAGTTTCTGTGATATATGTATGTGTGGTGATTCTCGTGTGCACATATAAAATTGAATTTTCAAAAATGTAAGATGTTTTCTCATGATGTTTGTGATTCAGTGCAAAATAAGTTCAAATTGTTAGCATTTTAATATTTTTCACAATCCCATAAATACTGACTATATGGGGCAAAGAATCTGCTGTGATGTATAGATTTTGCAACTGTTTCATTCAGTTGCTGGACTTGAACACCTGAAGGATACAGAGACAATAAAAAGGGGAGATGTGGGACCAGCAAACATTTTCCTAGACATTGCTTTTCTCTTTCAGAATACAAAAACGATACTAGAACTCTCCTTGCTATTCGTGCTTTCAGGATCACCTGGTTAGTGTTTCAGGTGTAATTTTTCCCGTTTCCTAAAACCTTCTCCTTCCCTGTTATTTGTCTTTTAAAAAATCTTTCTAATGGTTTTATAACGCAAAGCAATTACCTGAGTAGTTGAGGAAAACTTACTTTGCCCCAGTTACTCAGTCATTATCCTGGTTTGGGGCCTGAATTGTGATCATTGTAAGGATTGAGTGATTGCTCCTCTTCATTTCGCACAGGAGAGACTGTGATGTTACAGTGTGTCGGTCTGCACCTCTTTACAGGGTCTGCGTGAAACACTGTTCAAGGGGAGCCTTGTGTGGTGTCCTTCCACGACGTACAACTCCCCGTTCCTTACACTGCCGTGACTCGGACATGTGGTCGAACTCAGTGGGAAAATCTATTCCACAGGAAAGCATTAAACGCTAATCATTCCACATCCCTCAATAATTGATGAAGAGTAACAGCAATGCTTCCAGGGGAGGTTGAGAAACTAACTGGTGAGAAGATAGCATTTTTATAGAGCCCTTTTGCATGTCAGCTCAGCAGCCACTTTCTCCATAAGATCTTTTCCTCTTGCCGAACACTCATTTTCAGTCTCTCCACTTCGGGGACTTCCAGAAGGCAGGTTGTCATCACCTTCTAACTTGCACTGTGGCTAGCACGCCATCGCTGGGCAGGGGAGAGGGGGTCTTATTCCATCCCTGTTTCCCCACATCAGTCAGCATTATCCTTGGCACAGAGGAGCCATTCAATCCAGCTTAACTGTGGAGGATGCTAATGGTGATGATGGCTGCAGTTCATGACGCTGGGTATTCAAATTTCTTGAGCATCTTCTATGCATAGAGTTAGACCTTTTTGTGCATACTTTCATTTAAAATTAAATCAAACAAAAATAAATACAATTATAAGTAAGCGATATAACCGCATTATATAACCTGTGAGATGAAACATTAAAACTTGACTTTTTGGAAACATTTTGCCTTCATTAGCCTTTATGAGGACTCTCAGGAGTTACAGTCCCATCTTCCAAAATACCATGGAAAAGAAAAATTAAACTCGAAGACGTTTCAAATGAAAACAAGTGCTGTTGTTGAAGAACAGAGACGAAGAAGAAAAGGATTTTTATTACTATAAATGTTGAACCCTAGATGACATGTAAAATAATTTTGGTTCATTTTAAACATTGCATATTTTTTATTTTACCTTTGCTCAGAACCTATTTAAAGGCTAAAAATGTTAACGTGATGCATGTATCTCTACAATTGCAATGAACTGTATCTGCTATTAATTTCACCTGTGCTCCTCACAGGCCTCACATAGGCACATAATAGGGGTAAAACGTGTGTTTTCTAGTTGAAAGAAATCAAATAGTGTATTATTGGCAAGACAGAAAGAGGATGATAGTTATGTTGGCACAGATTTTCCATTCAGTCTTTGCTTGGAGAGCGTTCTGCTTGCTTCTGCCTACCAAGGTCCAGCTGCTATCAACCAAGACTGCCTGCCCCTTGGCAAAGATAAATGGAAGAACTTGGTAAAGCTCCTTCCTCCCGTCCGCTCCCCATTCTTCACATGCCTTTTTCCCTGCCCTTTTTCCAGGATTTCACTGTTGACTCTTACGTCCTTCCACACCCAAGCAATGGCGCTATATCTGTGTTTATAAACATAACCTAGAAGGTAAACTTCAACAAGACAGGGAGTCTCTCGGCAGAACTTCTGGTCTTGGTCAGACAGTTAGTAAAACAGCAGCTCCCAGGCTGTCCACTGAACCTCTTCCATGATGAAGGTGGGACCTTCCTTCTCTAGTGTGAAAGCACCTTGCAGCCAGCCCTTGCTGTCACTGCACCAAGGGGTCTCTCTGCCATCTGGCAGAGCTCTGAGTCTGGAACCCTGTGGCTCGCACCTGGCCTATCCCCTAGAGCACGAGGTGGGGGCAACAGACTCACCTGCGGAAGAAAGTGTGACAAGGACTGTGGTAGATTGTCTTTATCCCAAAATGGTCACAGAATTGTGTCCAGTCCCACCTGCTCTTCTGGAACCTTTTATTCCCCCATCAAAAGGCAAAGTCCATTGCTCTTCCCCTTGAAACGGGACAAGAGGGGTGACTGACTGCCTTGCCCAACAGACTGCAGCAAAGGGAAGCTGTGTGAGTTCCGAAGCTGAGTCCTACAAGGAGAAGGGCAGGGAGGAATCCAGCCGACTGCTCCCGGGAGGAAACGGGAGGGACGGGCTAGTACTGGGCCTTACAGCCTCGCCGCATTTTCCCCGGCGGGGGGAGCCTGAACCACTGAGCATGGCTGGGCTGTGTCCGGGGACAGGTGGCGCTTTCCAGGCGGTAGGAAGGGCATGAAGCTAAGGTTTGGAGGTTTGCCTCCTACATACACAGAGGGAAAAGGAAGACAAGTCCAGTTCACCTTGAGAGAAGGCTGCAGACACGACAGGGGGTTGTCGGAGACAAGGCCGGAAAGGTAGTGTGGGCAGACGACCGAATGCCGAGAATATCCTGCTGAGTCTCCCAGGAGGACGTGTTGCCCGCCCCCCCACCCCCGGTCCTGGTCCAGGTCCAGAGACAGCATCTCTGAGCAGAGTTACTTCTCTTTCTTTTTTTTGTAAAGATTTTATTTACTTACTTAATTACTTATTTATTTATTAAAGATTTCATTTATTTATTTTTAGACAGGAAAGGGAGGGAGATAGAGAGAGAGAGAAACGTCAATGTGCGGTTGCTGGGGGTCATGGCCGGCAACCCAGGCATGTGCCCTGGCTGGGAATCGAACCTGCGACGCTTTGGTTCGCAGCCCGCGCTCAATCCACCGAGCTATGCCAGCCAGGGCAGTTACTTCTCTTTCTTCCCCGAGAAGAACCAGTGCAGATTCTGGGCTTTAATTCTGAAAACGGCGCCCAGGGACGGTCGAACCCGTTGCAGGCCCAGCAGTAGTTCCGGGGCTAGGGAAGAGCTCCTCTGCCCACGGGGTGCAGAGTGCACCCCCAGAGAAGGAACGAGCCATCAGACGACTAGGAAATACAAAGAACCTTCCTCTGATGCTGTCAGAACATGCAGACGGTATTTCTTTAATCCTAGCACCGGAAACCTGTGCAGATAAAAGAGTGTTGGGAGGGAGGGAAGGAGGGAGAGGAGGAGGGACGAGATGGCCCAGGGGCAGGGAGAGGGAAGAGAAGAGAGACGCGGGAGCTGGAAGGGGAGGAGTGACTAAGGAATGAACTTCGCGAGTCCTGCAGCTTTGTGGTCACCATGGCGACCCTCGTGAAGCCACTTCTCCGTCCTCTTGCGTGTTCCAAAAAATTTGGGGATTGACCTATAATCCAAGGAAGCCAAATGAATAGCAGAAGAGATCCTATACCTTCATCCTTTTTCATTGCTCTCACTGAGCAATCATTGTGAAGTTTTGGGTTTCCCTTTCATTTATTTTTTTTTTAAGGAAAGAGGGATTCATGAAAAATGTAAAAGGTAGAAGCTGAACAGCGGCAGGCACAGCTGGGCCAATAGCAAGGAGGCGCCGTAGGAAGTAAGGCCCCAACCCGTGCTTTCCTGCTGCGGTTGCCCAAGAAACTGCAAATGCGCAATGAGGAAGAGGCCCCCGGGTTCTCGCTTTCATACCTGAGACGTCCAGGGAGAGCCAGAGCTGGAGAGAAAAGGCTCTTCTTTAGCACACTTGCTTTGTTTGTGGTGTGTTTACTGGAGCACCCCACACCCCTGGGGGTGGGGGGGAGCGCAGGAAAGGATAAACACGCTGGGTGCCCTCACACCACTGAGGGGAAATACAGTCTGGCAAAATAAGACCCGAGATCAGGAGTTCCAAGTCTTGCAAGTTGTCCTTTACCCAGAGAGACCACAGGGCCTCACGTCCCCGAAAAGAGAACACACAAAAGTGAAATCGGCTTAATTGTGAGTGATGCATTTAGGGAGAATTGATTTGTGTTCCTTTAAAAATCCACTTGATAACTCTATTTTAATTTGAGGTAAAAAAAAAAAAACCCAGCGTGTATCCATCCTGCGTTTCCCTAAGAGAAACTTCACAGTGGCCGAAAGGGCGTTTCCCGTGGAGTGGGCAAATGGCGTTGCTTGGGACGGTGAACACGCCGCAGGAACACTTATCTGTGGGCCCCATATGGCTGCATGGCCCTCTCTGATATCACCAGTGTGACGTGCCTTCTTCCCAGACACAGCTGTCTTAGAACACACGCAACATGGGCTTCCAAAGCATAAATAAAACCTCAGGAGCGGAGGGATAGCCCGCCGCACCGAGGCACCCTGAAATTCAGGCCTGCTGTGTTTCACCATCCACACGCTTCTGCAACACGGTGTACATGTCTACAAAGACCACATGTGTACACACGCACGCACGTGCACGCACACACATGCACACACACACTGGGGCAAAACCAGAAGATTTTCTACCGTGCCTCACCACTACGCAAAGTATGCGTTGCTCTATTCTCCATTGCTTCTATGCAAATTGCTTAATTTTTTTGTTCAGAAAATTGAAATTAGCAAAGAAAGAATCTTTCTCTCCTCAACCCCACCCTCCTTGCTATTTTATATCTGAGTGTGGCTACAAGTCGTTGACTTGGGTAAGAGGAAGACAAGGGCCAGGAGACGGGGCACAGGAGAATCCCAGCCCCTCACTCAGTACCTATGGGGCCTTAGGGAAGGCTCTCAATTTCTCCACATCTGCGAAACGGGACTCCTCTAGGGCTGAGAAGAGAATCAAATCAGGTAACAGGAACATTTCGCAACGTGTCCAGCTCAGAGCCATCCCTCGTGTGCATTAGCTGAATCTGAACCAGTGGGTGGAAGAGAACACAAATACCTGAAAAACATCCATCAGGACTATTTTTGGTCCTAAAAGCAGTTCTGCTAGTTCAGGAACATACTTTGTACGTTGGATTTACTGATCCGGAGGTTAATACTTACAGTTCCTTCTGTTTCCTCAGCAATGAAACAGTGAATCGCTGCGTTTTTCTTAATGAATCTTTTCAGCATTTTGGGCTAAGTAAGATCGTCACAGAATAAATTAGACCTCAGCAGCATTCTTTACGTTATCGTCCTCCCACGCCTCTGAGGGCTCTCTGCCTTTATGACAGTCCTGATAATCCTCACGTTCCACTTTATTTTGAAGCATTCCATAATCACTTCGGCAAATCCCTTTCATTAATGAACAGAAAAATAGCCGTAAGCCATGTGAAATGTGCCAATCCCTTTCAAATGAAGGTGAGAGATGGAGATTGGGTGTATAGACACTCTGTGTTCTAGAGCATGCGAATGTCTAGATTCTCCGGGCCGGGGGCAAGCAAGTCCTCGCTTTACATGAACCGTGAAAGATGAAATGGCAGCTCAGAGGCTGTGTCAGCAGAGCAGGTGGGGCCGAAGTTCCCCTCCCCCTAAACCCACTCATTATGACTCCTCAGGTGGGGCGCTCTCTGAGATCACCACGAATAACCCAGGTGAAGACAGGCCTGAAGCAAGCAGCGTCTTGCTGGCCCCAGGTAAATTTGTCAGGAGCATGTGTCTGCTACTTTACGTGGGAGAGAGCTGACTCCTGAGGACAGACCCAGAAAAACACACTCACATACGGCTGTTCGCTTACAAAGAATAAAACTGGAGATTTTCTTTTGTTTCTGACCAGCACCCCTTCTGTCTTCTGGAAAGAGCATTTCCTTGTTCTAGGGTAACTGAACTCCCCCAACCTTGTACCTGGCCCCAAGAGGTCGAGGTGGGCGCTGCCCTCACCCTCCTGGCCAGTGACTGGCCCTATGTGTGGGCACGTGACCCAGGTGAGCCCATTCCGAGCCTTTCCCTGGGATTTTCAAACTGGAGTTTGGGCGAAGTGTCTCTTTTTATTTTGTGGCAGGCAAGGGGTAAAGGTGGGCCCCCTGGAATGCTGGTAGGCTAGAGTAGGAGCAAATGAAGCCACTGGCCCAGAGAAGCAGACATATCTTTATACGGGAGTCTGCTGATATTCAAGCCCAGACTCCAGTTTTCGCAGGACATTGCTGTCCTTCTTGGAGTCTGGCTGTGCAAGGCAAAGTGACCCCTTTTACCTATGCTGGTTCAGGTTGGGTTTCTGACCCTTGGGATCCAAAGGGCTCCAGTTGACCTGCCCCCCCACCCAGAGTCAACCCAAAGGGTGTATTTCCTCCTAGGAGAAAGGAGCAGCGTAGTTACTTCACATGCCAGAGCACTGATGGATAAACTGCTTTTCATCTCGACAAGCCATTTCTGGAAAATAATTAAAAATGACAAGTAACGCCGCTGCTGACGCCACTTGACAGATGCGTACCTCGTAAGAGAAAGAACGGAATGTTTGCTAATAACTGACTTCCTCTGTGACATCTGTGCTCACAGAGATATTTCAAACAAAATTGTTTCCTAATCGTCAAAGCCAGTGGCCGTTCTCCTCCTTCTCTGACGTCTCAAGTTCCCTTGTCCAGCTGTGTGTGTCACTGGAGCCCTTTCCGTTCCTCGGGAAACTGTATCTCATCCGCTGCAAGTTTCCATGAACTGAGCTCCTCCCTGTCAGCGGCCTGCTCCCCCGTGCCCTTCCCGCCGGCTCGCCTGTATCCCCACCTCCCCCTGTCCTGACAGCAGTTTCAGGTGAACTTCTTTTACTAAAATAAGTGCCTCTGTTTCCGAACTCCACAGCAGCAATTTGGTTCTCCAGGTAGGCTGGATGTGTTCTGATTCCAAATGAAACCAACTGACTCTTTTTTTCAATTGACGTAGAGTCGGCATGGAACGATGTGTAAGTTTAAGACGTACAATGTGTTGGCCCGACACCTTTATGTATGGCAATAGCACTGCCACCTGAGCTGGATGACACCTTTGTCATGTCATGTTTCTTCTTCGGGGTGGGAACAATGAAACGGTTGTCTCTTAGCAACTCCAAAGTTTCTAATACCGTATTGTTGTCTATAATCACTACACTGTGCATTACCACTGCAGGACTCATTTACCTACTGGTTTCAAGTCTATACCCTTAAATAACACATCCTCAGTTCCCACCCCCGCCCCCTGGAACCAGAGCCCCTGGTAACCACAATGGACTTTGAGAGTAGGAATTCCACTAAGGTCTCCAGTAGACTATAACCCCCTTCAGGGTAGAGAAGTATCTTATTTATCTACATCCTTAGGACTCAGCTTGGCATATACTACATAGTCAATAAATGTTGAATGAATGAATGAATGAATGAGTGATTTTAGTCATCTTCTAGAGAGGACCATTCTCAAATGCACCAGGTAACTAAGCAACATCCAAGCTTGGGGCTGCGTGAAGGCCCGCCATCCCGGGTCCTAAAGGCAAGACTATTACAATTTGATCAGAAAAATCTGAGAGACACGATGATAAACTCAAGCAGCCGTAGATGAGGAGCACCGAAAAGGTTTACTCTCTATCAGAGACCCTGGTCTCACGCGGACTTAGACCCAGCTCTGCCTAGAAGATGGTAATGTGTCGGAAGCCCCAGAGCGCCGGGAAAGTGGCCTACCTGCAGAGAAGGGGAGGGAGCGCAGACAGCCCGATGGCAGCGGGCAGGCTCTGAGATTGCTACAGAGTCGCTGCTTGAGCAGAATTAAGCAGTTTTAGCAGGTATATTACCTCTTTTGTTCAAGCAGGGAAAATGGCATTTTCTGAATTGTGTCAGGACCTATTTTGTCCTTAAATTTGATGGAGGTTCCTGCTAAAAAAAGAAGAAGGCTTGGGACCCATCCAGGATGGGAATTTCAAATTCCATGAAAACATCAACAACGGTACTTTATCATAGGAGGCATGTCCCCGAGGAACG
Organism: Phyllostomus hastatus; assembly: GCF_019186645.2. NCBI lineage: Eukaryota > Metazoa > Chordata > Mammalia > Chiroptera > Phyllostomidae > Phyllostomus > Phyllostomus hastatus. The sequence continues at coordinate 4,776,142 of NW_025333833.1, read as the reverse complement.
AGAAGAAACAACCTCTTATTTGACTGCTGGACAAGGAAGCTTATAGAAGATGCCAGTTTTTTGAGGCTTGACCTCCACAGAGAAGAACCATTCCTTGAGAAGCAAGGAGAAGTCTGGGGAGCTGGCAGTGCGGGTTCTGCCACCCGTCGGCCGGCGGCTGGTGGCCGGCGATGACAGAGCGATGCAGGGGCGAAATCAGACACCGAGTCAGACGGACCTGGGCTCCAATCCTGCCCCTGGGTCTTTATTAACTGTGGAGTACACAAAGCCTTTTTAAACGACTTCTCCTCGGGTTTATTGTTTCCACCAAAAGTGGCCTCTTCCTTCCTCCTCCTGCAACAGAGAAATTGCTTCAACCTAGTTCTGAGCTTGGACCTGTTTCCCAAGCAGTCTGCTGGGCTGAGGATGTTAAGTTTTACCGGGAACCCGTTTGTCGTGCAAACAAGCATGCGCTCTTTCCCGAGGGCCCTGGCTCTGCAGATTGTTAAACTCTGTTAAACCCTTTGTGGGAGTTCCTGGGAATGAATACAATGTGTCTGTATCCATTTCATCATTGGATGCCTGACCTGTTTTATAGAGCCATCTCTCCCTGTCGGTAACTCAGCCCAGTCCGGTCGTGTCTAATACATTCCTAGCCGAGATACGAGAGCTATCCTCTTGCTGCTCTCCTTGAAGGATCTTCTTACTCCTGGCTTAACTGATCCTCCCACATGGGGAGCCGGGGCCAGGGAATGCACACTGGGATTATCAGGACAAGGTTAAGGCCGACCGCTGTAGCAAGTCGCCGCCGTCCACTCAAAGATTGATGGGACGCCTTACTGAGCTCCTGTTGCTTCATCCCAGGCGCCGTGCTAGACGCCGAGGTCACAGAGACGAACGAAAGGCGGGGCCCCGCCCTCAAGCTGCGGGCCGCCCAGCCGGCGGCTGCTGGAAGCACTGGTGGAAAGCAGACCCGTGCTCTAATTCTGACGCTGCGTTTTACTAACTGTGGCAATGCAGACAAAGGCTCCCCAAGTTTCATTTTCCTCATCTGCACAATGGGAACAATAGCCCCACCTCACAAGGTGGATGTGGTCTTTAAGGAGATGAATTACAACCCTTGGCACAGAGGAGAAAGCACTCAGTAGACGCCATCTATGATGTCACTGTCACCATCATCCCGGGAACAGCCATGTATATGAACAACTACAATGTCACCTGCGACGGCTGGGGACAGGGCAAGACACCACCAGAGCGTCACCCGGGATGGCGATGAGGAAGGAGAGCTGCAAGAGCAGGAGAATGACACCAAGCTGAGCCCCGGAGGACAGGGGGAGCAGGGAGTCGGGCCTGGGAGTGTCGTTCTAGGAAGACAGGAGAGCGGCACATGCGAAAGCCTGGAGGCAATGAGAAGAGGCCCTTTCAGGAAACGGCAAGCGGCTCCGTACGTCTAGGGTCTAGGGAGGGGGTCAGAGAGGTTGTGAGCAGGGGAGCGGCCAGGCTGTCACCCCGCAGTTGCCGCAGGGTCACGCACAGCCGCTGTTACACCCCTGTCCCCACATCAATACCAGGTGGTCCCGTGTCCCTTAGGAACCTTCTCGCTTGCCCTTGGGCTTCAGAGATTCGGGTGTTTCTTTCAATTTGCCATTTCTTCCTGCGCCAGCCACTGGAGGCGTCAGAGGGAGGGGCAGGGTTCTGAGGTCACATTTAGGAGTTGCCCTGTCGGGGGGACCTGCTCCAGTGCTGGACCAGCCTGGAAGTTCCTCCGACTTCAGACAGGTAGGAGGAAGTCCTTATGTCCAGGAGAGGAAAGGAAGCACCACCCAGTGATCAGCAGCTGCTGCAGGAGCCATGCCTGTGGTCAGTGTCTCTTCTTCCCACTGATGACTTTGACCAACTACGGCTTAGAAGGAGGAGGAGGAGCTTCCAATCTGCCACAATGTCCTACCGGGAGGTTCAGTCAAAACAAGTCAACAGGCATTAACTGAGCATGCACTTTGTGGCCAGGACTGTGCTAGGCTCTGTAGAGAAAGATCCAGGCAGTGTACTGAGACCCGAGGGGTGATCTAAAGGCCAAGTCCACAGTTACAAGCCTGTAGGCACAGCAGAACCAGAAGCCCAGAGTCCATGGTCTCTCTGATACATGATGCTGCCTTTCTGGCACTCAGCATGGCCAGTGTAGCTCAGGAATAAAGTCCAAGAGTGGCCCATTGCGACACTGCTCGTGTTGTTGACTTAATCTCAGTAATCCTGACACAACAGAGGATTGCGTTCAGCCAAGGGGAGGCATAGCGGTTGGCCCTGCGAAGCAGAAAGAGGTACAATATGACCGGCAAACCGCTGGCCAGTCCGGTGACTCCAAAGAGGTCAAAGCGGGGGCTGCCAGTCAGCGGAGCTCTGGGCGAACCAGGAGAAAGCCTGCTCAGCTCTCGCATCGGCCCTGGGGCGGGGGGGGGCAGGGGGGAGTCAGTGGGTTGCTAAGGAGACACACTCTCTTGCCTGGGCCATGAGGAACAAAAGGCAATTCCTGGAAGTCGGGAAGGTGTGTGGACCATTGGGTGGCCGTCGCGGGATTTGTTCATCAGTGCACCCACGTCTGGGGTTCCGTCTCACATTGTAGTCGGGGTGCAGGGGGGGAGGAGCAGCACAGAGAGAGAGAGAGAGAGAGACGGGGTGGGATTCGAAGGCAGACGACTCCAGGAGACGATACAGCGATTTTCAAACCTGTTCCTCTCACGGCACACGTAAACTAATTACTAAAATTCTGCAGCACCAAAAAAATATATATATTTTGCTGATCTGACAAAAAGTACAATTTTCATTCATTCACATCAGATAGCTATTGCTGTTATTTTTTTATTTTTATTTTTTATAATCTAAGGGAAAAGAGGTAAACACCCCCCACTAAATAGCCAGGTACTGCATGTTTTAAAAATTGTTGCGGTGCATGGGTTGAAAATTGCCGGACTAATAGAATGAACTTAAATTAGCCTGGAAATTCACTTCAAGACTCATGTGTCATCTGGTTCTGTTATCTTTAACAGATTTTTTAAAAAAGACTTTATTTATTCTTAGAGAGAGGGGAAGGCAAGAAGAAAGAGAGGGAGAGAAACATCCATATGTGGTTGCTTCTCCAGCACCCCCTATTGGGGGACCTGGCCCACAACCCTGGCATGTGCCCTGACTGGGAATCGAACTGGCGACCCTGTGGTTTGCAGGCTCACGCTCGATCCACTGAGCCACACCAGCCACGGCTGGCTCTCGTTACCTTTAGACACAGAGATTTCATTTCAGACACAGTGAGGACTGTCTGTGTAACGCTAAAGGAGAAGCTATAACGAGACTACCTCTCAGAGGGACGAAGTGGAGAAGGAGCTTCAAGTCCAGTTAGTTGCCTGGGAAAGACCAGCGCCCACAGACTTGCACAGAGTGGGAGTGGGATCCACATGAACACATTAACGGCGGGGATCGGGCCCAGAAGCGGTCGCGGAATGGCAGCCGCTGCTGGCTCGCTCCAGGAACGTGGGGTCCAGACCCTCTCGCGGCCTCCACCTGGGTCTCCCTGCCTGTGGAAGAGAGATGACTGATAGCTTCCCTGCACCTGCCTCACAGAAGCATCGGGAAGATGAAAACGGCGGCATGTTCGCGTGCCCCGAGACCTTGGAAAGACGCCTGGGGTGGGTGAGGGCTGGGTGTGATTCTGCCATTATCGCGATCGCCTCTCACGTTATCATCGCAGAAGACCACGCTTGCAGAAGCAGGCTGGCCGTCTTGGCACCAATTTCTGCCCAAGTCGTCTTCCTCCCTTATCTATCTCCACCCCGATGGACGTGAAGCCGATGGAACTGGTCTGCTCCGTCTCCCTCCGAGATCATGAGCATCCTGAGCTTGGATTCCCTGCTTACATCTGCCCCCTGAACATTCTTCCTCGTCTTCTCCACCTTTCTAAAGCCAGTCCTTCTTGCAAGGTCTAACTCAGCGTTCCCCTCCCCCGTGAGGTGACTCCCTTTCTCACCCGGCACTGTGGGAGGGCTCTCCAGAAAACAGAACCAGCTCGGAAGGAGGTGTTACGACGGACTGGCACATGCAATTATGGATACCGAGGAGTCCCACCATCTGTCGTCTGCAAGCTGGAGGCTGAGAAAGCCGATGGTGGAGTTCTAGTCCAAACCCCAAAGCCTGGAAACCAGGGGAGGCAATAAGTCAAAGTTCAAGTCCAAGTCCAAGTCCAAGGTCAAAGGCCTGAGAACCAGAAGCCCAGATGTCTGAAGGCAGGACAAAAATGAGTATCTCCAGGTCCAAGAAGCCTTTCCCCGGGTCCTGGTCCTAGTGACAAGAGCTCCTTCTATCCTTGCCAGTTTTTTTTTAGACTGCTGAATAGGGGAAAACATGATTTTTTTAAACCATATTTTTTAAGTTTAAATTGGCCTCACACAAGGAAACAAAACATACGCTGTTCAGAGGCCGGGAGTGAGAAGTCTGAGCATTCACTGCCCAGTGCTGCAGTTGGCCCACGGTCGGTGTTCCCGCTGCAGAAGGCGTCGTGGGTCCTGCCGCCGCCTCCAGCGTGGGCGGAGTCGGACAGCGAGTCGGCTCCTCTGTGAGGGGCTGATCCCGTTCTCCTCCTCAGCAAAGTGGGTGTGCAAGTCCCGGCTTGCTCCCCGCACCCCGAGTCTCTGGAAGGAGATCTGTTGCCACCCACGACACCCTGTGCAGTCCTTAAAGAGTCAATGTCCCTTTCGTCAGTGGCCCTGCTGGTTGACCGTCGACTGGCCACTTGTCAAGAGAAGACGTGTCTCAGGCAGGGTGAGCTGACAGTTTCCCGGGCAGCCTGGCATCATCTGAAACCTCCCCAGGGAGGCCTGTGGTTTTTAAATTCCCTTCCCCCAGGAGAAAAAGAAGACGAAGACGAGGAAGAAGAAGAAGAAGAAAAAGAAGAAGAAGAAGAAGGCAGCCTTCCCTCCGCCTGAAAAAGCGCAGGAGAAACGACTCACACAACTTCGGACTTGGCTGCTAGGAAAGGGTGGGCAGGTGGGGGAGAACCTGGTTACACCTGTCAGCCCAGCCCCCTTGGCTGAAACTACCCGGGAAGGCAGGCCCCGCCCTCAGGCCGGGATGTCCTACTCACCAGCAGCCCTGCTGGGGGCCTGCCCGAGCTCTCGCCTCCACTGGGTCAGGGGAACACAGCGCTGGCTGGCGGGCTGGACTCTGACACCTGTCCCAGAGTGCTCCTGACAAAGCACGGCGTGTGTCACTGCCACCTGACTCTGATGAATGGGCCGAGGGTGCCAAGCTCCAGGGCGGAGGATGATGTGGCAGAGGGTGGCTGAGGCGGCGTGGGGCCGTGGATCTGGTCCAGCATCTGCTGAGGTCCTTGTGACCGCGGTCCCCGCCCCACTGCCCCTCTTTCCCTCTCCTTTGCTGCTGCCACGAACTCGGCCCAGGAGTCAGAATAGCACGTGGGGGGGCTGCTCTGCTCCCACCTGCGCAGGTTCTAGCCCCAGCTCCTCCACTGGGTAGCAGTTTGTCCTTAGGAAAACAATTTAATTTCTCTGTGCATCAATATCCTTAAATCCATCTATAAAACGAAGGTGAAACAATGATGCCCACTCCAAGGCCCAGGAAAATTAAGAGTTAATGTGACCTAAATGCACAGGGCCTGCCTCAGGGCGCTGCTCGGTACCTGGCAGTATTAGGCGATTATTACAATATGGACCCCACAGCCCTGTGTCTGTGCCTCACCCAGAGGCAGGAAGAGGGCATTAAAGCACATTAAGTTGCTAAATAATGTAGCCAGTGCCCCACCCCTACCCGTGGGCCAGCTGTCCCAGGTCCTTGGGGAACTTGTGTTACTTCTGTAACTGCCTTTAGGAAGCCTCAGGATTGAGCTTGACTTTGTAGCATTCCTACCTGGCTCAGTTTTTAAAGCGGCAGTGACCTCACTCCGACCTCTGCCCTGCCTCCCCCACACTCCGCAGGTACGCTCTCCAAGGGACAGAATTCATTTAGACTTTTTTAGCTTTCCTGGCCCTTTAGTGAACTCTACTTTTAGTGAATTGGGGCCCAGGCGCCAAATCTGTTCTCTCTGCCTGGGACCTGGTGTTTCAGGAAACTGAGGCCTCCGCCAGCTGTGGCCATGAGACCAAACCAAACCAGTTCACGTTCGTAGACGTCTGCTTCTCCGGGGGGCTGTTCCCTAAACTACCGGAGGGACGCGTGGAGACGGCGAGACCCCAGAAAGCCCACGGCCGTCTGCTCCTGGACCAAAGCTGGAGGGTGTCTGGAGCCCGGCTGCGGCCAGCCCTCGGCTGAGCCCTCTCCAACCCTCCGTCCCCAAGCTGGGTGGGGGATGGCCGGAGAGCGTGACGCGGTGGGGACGACAAGGAGCATGGCAGGGGTGAGATTACAGCAGCGCGGCCGGGATTTCAGGGGACGCCTCCGGACCGCCTGGCAGGCTCGTGACGACAGGACACCGGGTCTCGCCCCAGAGATTCGGATCCAGCAGAGCCAGGACGGGGCCTGAGAATCTGCATGCTTTGAGAACCTCGGGTTTACCCAAACCAAAGGGATTCTCCGGCTTCTCTCCAGCAACCCAAAGCCACTGGTTCCTTGTTACTCCTTCCCTCTTCCACGGAGCAGAGCAGCTGGGCGCGTGACGCTGGCGTTAGGAAGGCGGGCTCTGGGGTCAGCCGGCCTGGCTCTGAGTCCTGGCCTCGTTTTCCCAGCTGTGTGGTCCCGGCCACAGGACTTAACCTCCGTGCCCCAGAGCCCTCGCAGGGATAGACACTAGCATTTCCTGAGAGCTTCCACCGTGCCGGGTGCCGCTCGGCTGTCCTCAGTTCTCCGTTAGACCCTCTCACAAGGCTACGAGGGGAGCGGCATTAGTGCCCCGACTCACAGATGAGGACACTGGGGGACAACAGTTGTAAAGACTGCGTAAGGTCATTGGTCAACGCAGTGAGATGCTCCATGTCAATCATTTGCGTATCTCAGACTGTGGCTTACTTTTACTATGGAAACGAGGGTCCGAAGGCCCTTTCCCCTCTTTTGAGAACTTTGTAAGGATTCACCTAAGAGCATGAGCCACCTGGCTTCCTTCCAGTCCTACAGAAAAGACCCGTGAATCACGTTCCACATTTTGTCCCACGTGTACGTCCTCCCACAGGAGATCAGGCTCCCCAGTGGCAGACTTTCTGTCCCCAGAGACCTGTCACAGTCCTCAGGGCCTGGGGCAGATGAGGGCGGAGCAGAGGGACCGGGAGGGTGGGGCCAGGGGACGTCTGGGGGCGGGGGGGTGGAAAGCTCGGTGGGCCCATGCCTGGGTGAGCTGCTTGCGCCTGGCGCCCGGGTGAGCGGGGAGCTCCGATGAGGCCTGACAGGGCGGCTCCCCGCCCAGCCCCGGGGAACGAACGCGGAGGTCTGCCAGCTCGCCAGACCGCCAGACCGGAGAGGACAGAGTGGGAGAGGGGTCGGGGGGGGGGTCCTGAGCCCTAAGGCAGAGCCAGCACATTCCACCCGGGAGGGCAGGGGGTGGGGACTGGGAACACTTTTCCCGGCCTCCACACATTCTGAGCTTTCTTTTCACGGATCGGGCGGGGCAAGGGGCTTTTGGCAAACCCAGGCTCATGGTGCATACCTGTTGGTACTCATCACCATCACTCAGCTGGGTGAGAAGCTGGTGATCAAACCTTCAGAACTTCGCAGCTTTAAGTACAATATTCCGAGGTGCGAGGACTCATCAGACAGCCCCACCCCCATCAGGCGCCTCCCGGCAGTGACCCCGGCGCCTGCACAGCCCCCGCCCCCCCGCCCCGTCTCTGGGTCAGCCAACACCTGCCCGACCCTGAGGACATCAGCACCCTAGACTGACGCCGATTCCCGGTCCCAGCCCCGCTCCTCACCCCGGGCTGGACTGGGTGCCCCCCTCCCCCCACGGTGCGCTCACAGCCCCCGTTCTCAGCCCACCGGGACCCGAGGGCTCACTGGCTTGCCCACTTTCTTCCCTCAGCGCTGGACGCGTCATCCTGTCCCCTTCGGTTTCCCAGTGCCGGGCACAGCCCCCAGCTGACCGTAGTCGATCGGGAAGTATTCACAGACGGGCGTGTTTGGCAAGGAGTATTCACAGACTCCTTGCCCTGCTGTGCAGCAGAGGCAGCAGTGGGGGGACAGAGCCCCCCCAGTGAGGGCCTGGCTCCTGCACTCGCTGAGAACAAGGACGAGCAGGAAGCGTCCGGCTTGGTCAGCGGTCACCGCTGGGGTGTGGACCTGTTAGCCATGTTCCCGCTAAAACCCGGGCACGTGGATGGAGCTGAGGGCGACCGAGAGGTGCCTGCCCGGCACGTGAGCTGATCCGGGGTGGACAGACGACTGAGGGGCGTGCCTGGGCCGAGACAAGAGAACGCAGGCTGATACAAGAGACCCCACTGTCCAGGCCGCTGCCTTTCTAGATACCCAGTTCCTCCTGTGGTTGCAAGTCTGATAAGGTGCACAGTGGTCGGGAAGGCCAGCTTTCAGGGGAGCCTTCACCAAGCTGGTGGGGGTGGGAGTGGGGGTGCCACAGGCTGGCTGCGCAAGGCGCCGTGGGATTTGCTGTGTCCTGGCCGCGAACATCATTCTGGCCCCTGAAGACCTCCTCCCGGCAGACAAATCGCTCTGTGCCCACTCCCCAATCCGGTAACTGCCAGATTCAGCAAGAAATAAGGAACAGCTCCTTTTCTTCCACAGAAACTAAAATTTGCTTCCTTTTCCTCTAGGCATAGCTGAGAGAGGTGGCACGGCCAAGCGGGTGGCCGTTCTGGTGTTCACGAGAGAATGGCAGGAGGAAAAGCGAAGGAGGGTGTCCACGTATTTGGGGATGACGTTGACGCCGGAGAGGGGTGGGCTCTGCGGCACCGTCACGCACCACAGGAGGATGCTTCGGTCAACGATGGAGTGAGCACACATGCAGCTGTGGTCCCGTGAGATTATGATGGAGGAGAAAACATCCCTGTCACCCGGCGACGCCGGAACCCTGACAGCGTCGTAGAACAACGCGTCACCGCCAGGTTTCCGGTGTGGCTGGTGCGAACAGCCCTACTGTGCTGCTGGGCACAGGAGAGGACAGCACCCACAATTCTGTCCCACACACGACCCGTGATCACACAACCCACGGCTGGTCGGTGTGACCGGTTCCCGTGTCCGCGCACTGTGCTGTGCTTGTTGGTGTGGAGTGCGCCCTTTCTGCTCAGGAACAAGAGCCGGCTTATTCTCGACGATGCCCCCACACCTCCCCCCACACGGATCCCAACATCAAAAGTATTTCTCTCTGTGGCATCACCTTTCTGATCCAACCAATGGACCGAGGAGCCAGTAGCGGCTCCTGAGGCCTCCTGCTTTTGCCTAAGCTACCGCCGCAACCGAGGAAGACGCGTGACGTGACTCCGGAAGGACTACAACACCTGTGGCTGCATCGGGAACCTTGCTGGGGCTTAGGTGACGTCACCAAGGAGTGTATGGACGACTTCTGGAAGAAGACTCTCAAGAGGCTCACGCATGGCTCCCAAGGATTTGCCAAGGACGGGGAGGATGCAGACGTCAGCGAGGCTGCGGCGGAGCTTGCAAAGCTGTCCACCTGCCTGTGCACGGGGATGACCCTGAGGAACGCCGAGGGGCGGTTCCCCAGGAACTGCCTGATGTGCGGTTGGAACGCAAACAGGAGCGCGAGGGTACGGAAGAGGCAAGAGAAAGGAGACGCCAGGAGAAAAACCAGAAAGGACGCACCCCAAGAAGATGCACGGTGAAGAGTGTAGCAGGAGCTTTTGCAGACTTCCACAAGCTCCTTGAAAAGCTGGAAGACATGGCCCGACACTGAAAGGTTTCCATTCATAAAGAAGCGTGTTCATGCTGCCCTGTCTGCTTATAAGCAAATCTGTGATAAAAGAGAGAGAGAGAGAAGGAGAGAGGGAGAGAGAGAGAGAGAGAGAGAGGGAGAGAGACAAGCCCAGCAAACGCCCAGGGACACAGTTCTGGGAGAGTGACATCGGCCCGAGGAGGGCCTCAGGCAGGTGCGCCCGCAGGTGCTCCAGAACAAGACGTGGCCATCCCAGGACAGGACGCTTCAGGGGTGTCACCGCCCCCAAGGCCTTCCAGGGGGACGGGATGTTACCCACCGTCCTGACCCCCGGAGGCCTAGGGTGATGTGTGCATTTGTATCGTAGTGTTTAACAAAGATATCGGACAAGTAAAAAATAATCTTGAACCAGAACAAACTGACAGAACAAGGATGCGGAGATAAACATATTTGGGACAGCTGTACAATCAATGCCCTTGTGTTTTAAGCTAAGCGTTGTCACGGAGGAGCTGATAAGTTACAAAGTGTGAAAGCTTAGAATGGAACAAAGTTACAGTGAGCTAAGGTAAACTAATTGTCAAAGGAAGAAGTTATTTATTTAATCAGTGTAGTGTGGCCTGGGTGCACGGGTTTACAGAATCTGCAGTAGTTCACGGCGACGCCCTTGGCCTTCCCACTCACCCACCGCTCACCCCCCGACTCACCCGGCGCCGTTCCCATTCCGGGGCTGCGAGCTCTATCCCTGGTCGGAGCCCCGCACAGGTGCCCCACTGTGGTGTTTCCCACTGCATTTCCCCGTATCTGTTCTTTGTTTAGACATGGTTACACACACAGAGACGTGCCACCGTGCTACGACTTCCTACAGAGTTCAGTTCAGTGACCCGCTGGGCAGCTCTGCGGCCTAGGAGCCACGGGCTGTGCCCTGCAGCCCGGCCGTGCAGCCGGCTCCGCCGTCGAGGCCGTGAACGTGCCACCGTGACGAGGGCACGATGACGAAATCGCCTGCGGACGCACTTCTCAGAATGTCCTCCCATCCCAGAGCGACCGTCCTTGCCGAGGGGAACGGGGTGAGGAACAGAAACCGCACTCAGGCTGCGCTCTGCTGGGCAGCGGAAACAACTTTCTGCGACTTCGGCTTCCTGAAACCCCAAGGCCCGCTTCTCGGGGGAGGGGCGTCTCTCCCCCTCCCCCCCCCAGGCATTTTCAAAATACCGACTTCACCTTTTTGAGTGGGTAACACATGCAGCAGGGCGAGCTTCGAGAGGAGAGCAAATGCACATTCGGAAAAGGTCGTGTCCTTCCCACCCGTGCTCTTCCCAGACACCCCTTTTCCTTCTGCAGACGCAGCCTCCGCTGCCTGGCATTGAGCCGCTGTCCAGGGAGGACCCCGGCACCCGGGCTGAGTGCGGCACGACGCCCTCTGAGGACCTCCCGGTCAGAATGCCGAAGTTCCGCCCCGACACAGAACTTGAATCCCTGCAGCGTAAGTGAGCCGCCGGAGGACTGGGCTGCTGGCGGTGACTGACGGCGCGAGTCCCGGGCCAGCCCCGCCCGGAGCAGCCCTTTCTGTGGCGGCGGGGAGGCCCCGGCACGGGGCAGAGGGACCGTCTGAGGGGAGCGGAGGAGAGACCCTGGCACGAAGCCTGTGGGAACCCTCTGGCCACCTGTCGCCCTGCTCATCTGTGAAACAGAACCCGGGGACAGAACCGCGGGGAGATGGGAGGGGGAACGGGGGTCCCGGGAAGGGGCTGGGGGGAGGGAGGAGGCCGGCTGGGGGTGGACACAGTGGGATGTGGTGGCAGTGGTGCCATCGGGGTCTGCTGGCACACTTCACACTGGTGACCCTGGGCGATGGCCTTTCTAAGTGGTCCCCTGGGTATACAGTCCTGACTGTCCCCTGCCTTCTCTAGACTTCTCAGAGGCCTGTGAACTGTGTGGTTCGAGGACTTAAAAGTGCAGTTCCACCCTGGCATGCAAGGCTGCCCGTGCCCGCGTACATGGGATCTCCCGTCGTGCATCTCAGAAAACTCAAAGGTGTCGTTGACCGCGACGGCCAGCTCAGACCTCTGCCCCGACAGGGGGGCTCGGCTGCAGCAGCTTTCACAAGCAGCCCGACCTGACACACCCCGCAGCATCTGTCCTGTTTCAGCGTCCGTCCCGGCTCTGCCCCCAGAACGAATGGGGGGACGCGAGGAAAGGCAGGGCTTTCGAGCAGGACCCCAGACTGACCTTGAGTTACAAGAAGCACTGGAGGCCACCTGGCCTGGCCCGGGTTCAGCTTCTGAGAGAAGACGCAAACGATGAAAACATTCCATTGCCGTCCCTGTCACAACACCCACCATTCCCGTTAAGGGCCAGGAAGTCAGGGTCGATCAAACGCAAATCCAAGAGGAGACAAGTGTTTTCTAGACATCTTGAGTCGGCAATCACACAGCACAGGGCGAGCACAACCAGCAGGTCACCGAGGACTGCCCCGTCCAGGACGAGCTGGCAGCACACCCCAAGGGCCGATGATTACTCAGCCCAGTGCCTGCAGGTGGGTCTGGCATCTGAGCCCCAAGCATTTCTTCCCATTAAGCACTGAAGACTCTGCTCAGGGACCCGGGCCAAAGGAATCTTCAGAGGCAGAGCCAGTCTGGGGCTGGAGTGTGGGCGTCACCCCAGGCAAGGCTGCGTGCCATGGGAAGGCCACTTCTACTGATGACGGTGACAACGATCACATCAGGGAGAGGAGTGATGTTAAAACAGCTAGCATGTATGTCTGTGGCGGAGATATTGGCTAGGAGTTTAGCATGTATGTCCTCATTTGCACCTCACGACACTCAGAAGAGAAGGACCCATAGTGACCCTGTCTTTGCAGCTGAGGCAGCTGGGGCTCAGAGAGGCCGAGGCACATTCCCAAGGTCACACAGCCAGCAAGGGAAGAGACCCACGCACAAACTCAGAGCACCTGATATTGCAGGTCCTGCTGGTATTGCTTATGCTAAACCGAGAGGAACCCCCCCAAACCAGGCAGAGCCTTGCAAAGAACAACCTTAGGAAAGAAGGAAGTGAACAATTAGCAAAGGGAATGCTGGGAAAACCACATGTTTCCAAGGAGACCTGCAAACCGTAGATGGAGGTGAGTGAGCTGGAACTGAGTGTGCAAGCAGAAGAGGCGGAGAGCTGTCTTCTACCACGCCTGCTGGGTGGCTGAGTTGGTGTGTCCCTAACAAGAGCTCCGCTGGCCTGACTCTTACCTTCCCCCCACCTAGGTCTCCGCCTCCCAGACGGGGCAGAAGTGGGGAGGAAGCACCTGTGCTTCACCTGGCACCTGGCACCTGGGCCCGGGTACGGTCCTGCGACCCCTAACCAGATCCCCGAGCAAGCTGCAGATGTGTCCGGAGTGCAGGGTGAGAGGCCACATGGGCCCACAGGAGCCACGCTCGGCTGAGCGCGTGCGTTTCTAAGAACCGCACGTCACAGGACAGCCGTCCTGCGCGCTCCTGAGCAGGGGCCCCGTGAACTCAGCAGCATGAGACATGGAGACACTTCTAAGGAAAACTGTATGAACGATGTACGCTGTGGGAGAGTGGGAGTGATGATCTAGTTGTCGCGAAGAATGAAGGATGCCTATTTGCCAAGCACACAAAAAGGACCCCTAATAGGGAGGCAGGTGGGTGGGTGATTAGAAATAAACTTCCTTGGGACTCAGAGAAAAGGGCGCCCGTGTCCACTGTCGGGGGGACTGCGAATTGGTGCGGCCACTCTGGAAAAAGGAGGGGGGGTCTGCATGCCCTTCTGCGATGTGTCCTACTGGGCGGGAGATGGAAAACCCATCTGGCCCTCGGATGTGTCCCATTCCCACAGGGCACAGGTGGCGGGGTTCCCTACGCAGGGGCCGCACCGCACCACTGGGTTTCTGCTCCCGAGCCACTGCTACCTCCGTCCGAGACCCCTTCTCCCTCTGACGGCCAAACACGTCGAAAACACTCAGTCTATTTACTGGAAACGCTGCCTTTGAGTACAGAGAATGTACGGAACACTGGGCCCCAGCACCAGGGAGCCCACGCTCACTCCTGCTGGCCACGAGAGCCGATGGGTAAACTTTCAGAAGTGTCGTGAGCTTGTTGTAAAGCCACTGGTGGCTTGAGCATGGCCTGGCTGGGGGTATTTGTACCAGGGAACTTGTCGAGTGCTACAAATCACGTTTTTGCTTTTTTTTTTTGAGAACGAAAAAATAAAGCATCCCGATTCCTTCACCAGACACGAATCACATTCACAGAACCGTCAGAGAAATTACTGAGCATCTGCTGAAGGCCAGCCAGCCCCTGCTGTAGGCAGAAGAGCTTCAGGGATAAGTGATACATGATCTCTGGACCAGAGAGGCCTCCTTAGCGTTGAGAGGCTCTCTGACCGTCCTTCTGCCTGCTGCCGAGATGGGGGGTGGGGTGGCGGGAAGCTTTGGGTCTATTTGCACGTGAGATTGACGTATTCTGATGTCTGTTCCATTTGCCATCATTTAGCGTCTTCAGAAAGGTCTTTCAGCAGCTTGTAACTGATTCATCCCGAAACAAAGTAATACTAAAGGGCAGTAAAATCAAGCCCCTGAGTCTATAGAAATGTTGGCTTCCTCTTCCTTTTCTCCTAACCCTTCCTCTGGGCCCTTGGCTGGCGGTGGAGGGTGGGGTGGGGTGGAGGCTTTTCATGCCAAATTGAGAACTACAATGGGGTAATTCCCCTGGGGAACTTGGGGGATTGGCTTTCGCTGTGCCTTCTAGGCGGCTGGCCACAGGCTCACAGGGATTTCATAAATGCGCTTCACCATTTACTTTTCACTCTTGTTGAAATATATGATTTTGTCATCAGCCTGCCCCCACCTCCGCTCCGGTTTTAATCCCATAGCTCTGTATCCAGGATGAGAAAGGACAAAGGGAAGAGGAGAGGCTGATGCATTATATGACCCTAGTCTCCCTGCCAGCTGGAGCTGGAGTCTGACCCCCTGGTTCTGCCACTGAGGCTGAGTGACCTTGAACTGTCACTTTGGGCATCCTGTGCAAGGGGGGGGGGGGGTTCCGCCCACAAGGACATTTACGTACAGGCCCTGCAGGATTCTTAGAAAAGGTGAAGGCAATTGGTCGTTCCTCAGTCCAGACAGGCTCTGCATTGTCCAGACTGCGGGAAGTCTTAGATCCAAGCCCCCAGGAAGTGTAATCAGCTTGAAAGGACCTGGCCCCATGCCTGCTCAGCATTTCCTGCTGAGGATCAAAGCCCGAGCCGTGGGTGCTCACAGGAAACGCAGCAAGATCAGGTAACAGCCTCAGAGTCCGGGGCCTGGAGAACATGACTCCACCATGCCCTTGGGGGGGCTGAGCATGGAAAATAATTAGGGCACGAAGCCAGGCCCCCAAGTCTGGAGGGGGCAGGCGTGGGTGGGGAGGTGAGGGAGTCCCCAGTTATCCTCCATTTACGGATCTTTCTGGTGGGCTTCAGTTCTTCATCTTTGCTGAAACAAAATTGCACGGTTAAGCCTCCTCTAAGATTCCGAGCATTTCCGGGGACACCTGCTCTATGACACGTGCTGGGGACACCCTGGAGGACCAGATGTCGTTTCTTCCCCCAAGGACCACACGGTCCAGGGGAGAGAGAAAAGACTGTCCGCTGAGTGTGTTCAAGAGCGGGATGCCCCTGAGAGCCTGTGGGAGGGCCCCGTCAGAGGGCGCCTCCTGGAGGGCGGGACGTTGTGGACAAAGATACTCTGCAGGAAGGGCGGTGGGGAAGGGGGATTTCCAGCAGAAGAAAGGGGACATGGACAGAGATGTCAGAGAATGAGGTGCTTCAAACGCTCTAAGGAAAGCTGGAGCTTAGGGTGGGTCCCAGAGCCGAGGCAGGAGACCAGTGAGTGGACGCCAGCCTTGGAATGCTCTGGAAGCCAGGCTTAAAAACGTGCAGTTTAGGGGGCGAGACAAGCAGCCACCGAATATTTTAAGCAGGGGAAGGCCTTCGTGGAATTGTGATTTAGGAAGCATTTGAGAACAGTAAGATTCGTTGGTATTTATTGAGCAGGTATTACGTGCCGTGCGGATCTGAGCACGTGTCTCGATGGGATGCACTTCAGTCTCACGGCGGTCTGGCCCAGAGCCACGTGGCATCATCGGTGAGGGGGAGGGTCAGGGTGTGACCCCCGCAGGCCGCGTCCAGCGACTGTGCCCGGGGTCAGGCGTGCTGTGAACTCACCTGAGTTGTCATTTCTCAGTAACATTCTCATTGTGTATCTGCCCCTCGTTTTTCAGCCGCTTTACCCCAGCAATTCTCGCGCACGGACCAGAGGGCTGGCTTTGCGAACAGGCCCGGGTTTCGACTCTTTCCCGATCAGGAAGGAGGCGCAGGGACCTCCCGCCATGGCCCGGCTGCCTGGCTTCGGAGGGAAGATCACTCCGCGTTCCCCTTCCTTCCAGGCCCGGGGAGCCGCAGACATCCCTACCCCGGCCTCCGTGTCTGGGTCCCAGGATGTTGCTCCTTTTCTCCGTTTCACTTGAAACCCCCTTTCTCTCCCTTTCACTTGCAGCCAGTATTTTGGAATCCGATTCCTAGTTAACGAGGAGCACAATTCAGAAAAATCAAACCAGGGCCCTGGCCAGTGTGTCTCGGTTGGCTGGGGCGTCGTCCTGTAAACCGTAAGGCCGTGGGTTCGACTCCCAGTCAGGGCACATTCCCAGGTTGCTGGTTGGGTCCCTGGTCAGGGCACGTGAGAGAGGCGACCCATGGGGGTTTCTCTCTCACATCCTTGTTTCTCTCCCCCTCTCTCTCTCCCGTCCCCTCTTCCTAAAATCAGTAAGCATGTCTTCTGGTGATAATAAAAAATAATAATGATAGAGCCCTGGCTGGCGTAGCTCAGTGGATGGAGCGCGGGCTGCGAACCAAAGCATCGCAGGTTCGATTCCCAGACAGGGCACATGCCTGGGTTGCAGACCATGACCCCCAGCAACCGCACATTTGATGTTTCTTTCTCTCTCTCTCTGTCTCCCTCCCTTCCCTCTCTAAAAGTAAATAAATAAAATCTTTAAAAAATAATGATAGAATTTAAAAATAAATAAAATTAAAAAGTCAAACCTGGGTTACGTTGAAAAATGACAAGAAGCTCTTCCCTTCTCTCCACTCCTCGAGGGCACAGCTCCCGCCGTTAGGAAGCCCCAGCGTGTGCGTGACTCCGGAGACACGGACACGCCTGCAGCCGTCCCACGCTCCGTTCCTTCGGCCGTCCACATGGACTCCCGAGCTGCCGTGCGCCGGGACCCGCGCTGGCCGGAGGCAAAGCAGGTCTAAGTCCCCGGTTCTTCCTTCTCGCCGCGCGGAGCAGCTAAGGCGCAGCCGTGACGGTCTCCCCGTGCGGCTCCCAGGCAGCCGCGTCTCCCCGAACACCTCCGTCCGTCTCCTCTGCGATTCCCGTCAGTGTGTCTCTTGACTTTCGGGAGATCCCGTGACGCTCCTTCCCCCAAGGTGCTCCGGGTCTGGACAGCCTCTCCAGTCCAGACCGAGGGTGACGCGGGCCCTCTGGCTGGGCCAGGGGCCTCCGGCTCTTCGCTTCCTCCTCCTCCGCCTGGCAAACGGCGGGGCGCCCCAGCCTGTGTCGTCCCGGGCCCGGTTGGGGGTGAAGCGGTTCGGACCAGGTGCGCCCAGGACAGGACGGGATCCCTGGGCGGGTGGGCTGTTCTGAGCTGCAGGCACTGGGGGCCTTGGGGCCTCCGAAAAAGTTCCTGCCTTGACGACTTAGGGGAATTGCAGGCGAGGGACTTCCCCACAGTAAGAGTTACTACCGGAGACGCCTTTCCACCCCCTCCCTGTCCGGCAGGGCAAGCGCACGATTACAAAGGTCCCCTCTTCTTACCATCCTGCAGGCCGCCTTGCGCCCTGGGAAGCCGGACCTTACCCTTGGCTCACAGCGTCCTGCGTACACGCCTCCCCTTCCCTTTCCTCTCGCCTGGGGTCTGGGGTGGGGGGGGGGGGCTCTCTGACTCTCCCACGTGTACCTCTGGACTTGCATTTGGCTACTGTGTCTTATTACTCTGTCTCAGGACTATTTAATTATTAGACCAGTGGGAAAAAACCTAGAAGGGTGGAGAAAAACTCTTTCTTCTCTAAGGGAATTACTAAGCTGTGGCCATTTTCTTTCTTTCTTTTCTTTTTCTTTCTTTCTTTCTTTCTTTTTTAATCTTTACTGGAAGAGGATATATTTATTGATTTGAGAGAGAGAGGGAGAGAGAGAGGCATCAGTGTGAGAGCGATACGTCAACGGGTTGTCTCCCGTATGTGCCCTGACTGGGGATTGAACCCGCAGCCTTGTGGTGCACGGGACAACGTTCCAGCCAACTGAACCGCTGAACCAGGATGGCCTGTGGCCATTTTCTAAAAGGAAAATTGAAGAATTTTGATTTCAAGTCATCTACAAAAAAAAAATCACTATTACAAGTAGGCATGGAAATCAGGTATATCTCTAAAAGAAATGTCAGCCCTTTGGAGAGCCCTGCTCTGTGACCACGAGCCGACTCCATCCCTACTCCAAACACACAAATGCCTGCTCGGGAAGGTGTAAATTATAAGGATCAGTCGTCATGGGGACAAAGCTGGGCATGAATAGCTCATTCAGTCTCATACCCCCTCTCCGAGGCGGCGCCGCTCTGGGGAAATGCTGAACAGGCAGCCATGGAGCGAAAGGGACAGTTTGGGGTCCCTGAACCCCAGATCAGAAAGCTTTACCATGTTGGTATTTTTTCAGGAGAGACTATCTTTCTCATTCCAGGATGGAGCAAGTGAGGTTTGGAGTTAATTTTTTTTAAAGATTTTTCTTATTTATTTTTTTAGAGAGGGAAGGGAGGGAGAAAGAGAGAGAGAGAGAAACATCCATGTGCGGTTGCTGGGGGCTGTGGCCTGCAACCCAGGCATGTGCCCTGACTGGGAATCGAACCTGTGATGCTTTGGTTCGCAGCCCGCGCTCAATCCACTGAGCTACGCCAGCCAGGGCTTGGAGTTAATGTTGCGTTACCTCCTACGATGACCCTCTTCTCCTGTCTCCTCTCCTTCCTTTCTCTCCATCCGCTCTGCTCACTTCCCACTTCATCCTGCTTGGCCACCATGGTGTCACACTGACCTCTTTTCCACACTCCCGAGAGTCGACGAACCGGTTTCCCAGCTACCACCTTCACCTCCGCAGCCATCATGACTCCCCGGGACGGGCCAGCCTCCCGAACTGGACAGACGGGATGTGCCTGTGACGGCGAAAGCAGGCCGAAGAGCCGCGCCAAGCTCAGCGGCTCCCAGAGGCAGTGGCACCTCATTCGGACTTTCTGAGGACGCCGCCTGCGTGACAGCATTTTTGTGAAGGCCACAGTGGATGACGCCTTGGTTTCACAGGTATAAAAGGGCGTCCTCATCTTTGCCCAGCGGAGCGCCTGGCCAGTACGGTACGGTGTTGCCAGCCCGGCCTCTCCCACTGCCTTGGAAACTGTGTGTCTCCCTCCCCACCACCACTCGGTCCTTCCTGGGTTCTCCTGCAAGCCCGCCCGACAGGCCTGATTGACTGCATGATGACGAGGTGCCTTTCCAAGCTGGGCGAGGTGCCTTGATCTGGAGTTTGGGGCCTGGAAACATAGAGGTCAAAAGCTATAAGCCATGAAGCTTGGAAGGTGCCAGCAGTCTGGTTTTCTGCCGCATGGAAATGGACAGTCCACAGCAGGAAAAGGAAAAGACAACACCCAGGAGGAAGGAAAACGATGGAGAACGAACCCTCCCCAAATTAGGTGCCGGGCGCCGGGGCCCCCTGGGGTCTGCTGCACCTGCAACTTGGACGGAGACGTTGGAGAGGGCTGCCGGTTTACCCTCATCCTCAGGGCAGACCCCTGCGCACACCGGCCGAGGACAAGGGGGCTCTTGGTGTTAAAGCCCTCCTGGGAGAAGGTTGTGTAACCTCCCTCGGTTACTTGGCAAAGGTGGTCAGGGGAGAACAGGCAGACAGGACACCTTCCATCTCTTCTTCTTCTTCTTTAAAACGTCTCCTGCACTCCACTCCCAGCCTAGAAGATTCCCTCCTTCTCATCTCGAAAATGTTATTTTTAATCCTTAATTCTTTCATCTCTTCCAATTTTTTATATCACGTAAAATCTGCTCCTATCTCCCAACCTTTGTGCTCATTTTGGTCGACAGCATCACGTCTGTCATTGTCCCCCGATGATGAGCATGATGGCTTTCCCCCCAGGGGGTGGGTGTGTGATGTAAAGGATCTCCCACGGGCAGACACTCACGGAGAGCCGTGCACGGGGTAAGGACTGTGCTAAGAGGTGTGGTCCACAAACACTACGGCTGGCTGCTCAGAGAAAACGAGTCACTTAACACCTAGTCTAAACCTGACATGGAATTCCATTCGTCTGACGTTGAAATAATTAAAGCCATCGCCCTCATTTTCTTCATTGGTTCATTCACTGTTCACTTGCTGACCACATATTTTTGAGTTTCTACTTGGGGCCGGATACTGTTCTGGCCCTGGGCTTACAGCGTTGTATTAAGGTCCCTATATTCTAGTGGGACAAGACAGAACAAAAGCAAGCTGACAGTTTACTAAACATTTCAGGCAGTATCAGGTAGTGATAACCGGTGTGAGTGAAGGAAGCAGAATACAGGGTCAAGCATCCCGGGTTACCACAGATGAGGTGATCAAGGGGGTCTTCCCTGAGGAGGTGGCATTTAAAAAGAGACCTGACTTATACAAAAGGCTGAGCCATGCAAAGATCTGATATGGCAGCAGCCCTGCCCAGTGGCCTGAGGAATCGAACGAGGTAGTCTCTGGGGTTCCTTCTGTTAGCAGAAAACCCTAGAAGTTTACCCTTCCCACCCAGATCCTGCTTTATAAGAGTGTGTATGGTCCCTCTCAGAACCTTCGCCAGCCTCTGTAACTTTGGAGCCCACGACGGGTCTCCGGGAAGCTTCTGCCAAGAAGCAGGTCTCTTGGCTCCAGCAGCCTGTCCTTGTATCTGCAGGCGCCAGCGTGATCCTTGATCAGAGCAACCACCCGGCCCTCCTGCACGTCGGGAAGAGCCGGAGATACCAGGCAGAGACCAGTTCCGATCTTCGGGGGAAAAGCAGCAGCCCCTGGAGCCCCGAATGGGCCTTCTCAGTGCCACAGTCCGCGTGCAGCATAAACCCCCTTTCCTCCACCTGCAGCCTCAGAGTGGTCGCGACAGACAAAATAAATCAACTGCTCGCGGTCGAAACTCAATTCCTCCGCACTGAAGGCACGCCGCCACCCTTCGGTTGGAAAGGGACCGATTTTAACTGTTGCCAGAGGAGGTGGGCGTCGCACGGGCCTTGCGAACCCCGGCTCCGAGGGTTTACCTGGTCTCCGCCAGGCGCCCCGACACCGCTTCAAATTCAGTTCTCACAGCGAGACTGTTTGGGTCACACTGCTAGTGTGACCTCGGACCACGTACACGGGTGCCAGCGTGTAGGTGAATTCCGGGATGAGAAGTTTCTCACCTTCTCTCTACCGGGGCCAGGGCCGGGGTGTGCAGAATGTCTCGGCTCTTTCTCCGTGTGGGGTGAGCGTATTTCACGCTCGCTTTCGTGTCGAGGGTGTAGTAGCCCTTCGGCGTCTCAGCTTTCTGTACGGGTTTCCCATTAGAGTCCTCACCTCGGGCACTGTTTTTTCTTCATGAGCACGTAAAACAATGGTACGTCTTTTCACTGATAGCACATGAGAAAGGGTGTGGCGACCCGGGAATCAATCACACTCAGAAAGCCCAGCGCTCTGAGACTGCAGGACGAGGCGAGGCTGTGCAGGGAGGTGCCGCGCTAGGGGAGAAGCCGCCGAAGTGACACGTGGCAGCTGGCAGAGAGGCTAGCTCCCAATCTGCGGTGAGTGGGAAAGTCATCAGACTCTGACTCGACTGATAATGCGCCCCCGTAATTGGCCGCGGAGCCCTTTGAAGTCTGCTCACCCGGGGGAGAGAGGTGACATCAGCCAGACCTTGCACCTTGGCCCGTCAGAGGCTGAATCACGGCGAGGACCCGGGCCCCGAGGGTTCACGAGGTGTAACCACAGTTCAGTGTGTGGGTCCGGGTTCCCTCCCTGGAAGGGAGAGTGTCTGGGGCCCTTGCCCGCCCCGACGATATCCTTTGTCACAGAGGGCAGGGACTCTGGTTTCCTCCGTCACCAGTGTCTTCCCTGGGTCTCACGTAGCGCCCAGCTCCCGTGAGGGGCTTAACAAATACAGGGCAGGGGATGACGAGGTGATGATGGGTCACGGCTGGCTGGTGCTGTCAGCGGTGTTCCAGGGGCTCAGGCCTGAGTCCGCGGCACTGGCTGGCGAGGCTCAGTGACCAGGCCCAAAGCAGACGGTCTAAGACGCAGTATTTGGAGCTGGGCTGCAAAGCCAAGTGGGTCAGGGAGGGGCGAGCTGGTGTTCAGGGAGTTCCGGGGCAGGCGGAGGGAAGGGCCCTGGAGGAGGGCCCTGAGCTGGGAGCTGGCTTCTCTTCCTCCCTCCCCCCAGCCCCCGAGCCTCTGCTGGGGGCCCGGGGGCAGGGAGAAGAGCCAGCGGAGGGGCAGGTGAAGAGGGGAGCGGAGAGGTGTCAGGTAACACAGAGGGAGGCCTTGTTCAAGGGCTGTCCATCAGACTCCTAAACCACGAAACATGTTTTACAGAATTTCTTACCCGAAAAGCAACTCTCAGACAGAAACAAAGCAGTAGAGTGCTTCGGGGCCCCCCGAGTGGCTCCCCATAGGACCCTGTGTCTCCCCCATTAAAGGCGCCTTTCCTTCATCCCTGCCTCCCCTCCTCCTCATCACACTCGCTCGTTCCTTCCCGTCACAGCAATCCCCTGGGAACCCCCGAGGATCTGGCCGAGGTGACGCCGGGCATCTTAACTGTGAAACCGGGCGACTTCCTGTCACTCCTCTCCTGCTGGACGTCCCTATCGTGTTTGGCACCCATAACCTTCGACACCCTGAAGCTCCTTCTGTTCTTCGTGCCCGGGACGCCTTCTCCCGGTTTCTTCCCCTGCCTGTTCTTCCTCGCTCTTTATCTGGCGGTCTTCTCCGGGCCTGCCCGCGCGGGCCCCTCGCCTCCCACACCCCGCCAGCATCTCCTTGAACTGTCTCGTTGGTGCCCATACCTCTGAGTGCCACCTTGAGACCAGCGGTTTGTCACAAATGAACCCCCAGTCTAGATCCCTTCATAGGGCCGGCAATGTGTTCAGCTAGAAGTGGTCAGGACCCGCCAGCCTTGTCTGGGTTGCTGCGAAAGCTCCGGCTTGTCTCTCTCCAGCTGGTCCTTCCTCCTGCCGCTCCGCTGCCGCTGTGCGTCGTTTCTCAGGCCCCGGCCGGCTCAGCCGGAGCCCGTCCGGACTGGTGTCCTGCATGTGCCTCTGCAGTCACACCGGTCACGTGGAGTTGCTTCCAGGTCTGATTCTCTCATCGGACTGTGAGTTCCTACAGGTAAGTATTATGTATAAATCGTTTTTGTGTTTGTTTTTAATTTTCTGTAAATCGTCTTTGTAAGGCTTTCATACAGCGTAGTGCCTGCTGCATGATAGGAATGAAGGAATGAAGGAATGAAGGAATGAATGAATGAGAACAAAGGTTGCGGTGGGCCGAGACACCTTCCTGTAAACGTGAACCCCTTCTGAGGCCGTACACTGCCACGTTTCTTGCTTATCTGTCAATTCCTCAATAAATCACCCGTGGGTTTGTGCAATATTCTGCAAGCGGAGAAATCAAAAACCCAAGACCAGCGTGGGAAGGGATCGCCCAAACACGGAAGGAGCCCCCCCAACACAGCTGTAGATCCGCCAGGTCCTGTTGCATTTAGAATCATTAATACTGTCTGTTTACTGGAGCTGTGTGCGAAGGCGGTGCCCGTAATTCCTCCCTTTAACGCTCGCAGCAGCCCTGGGAGGGGGACTGTAGCCTCGGACCAGCGGACTCAGCGGGCCGCAGCACAGAGCGCCTGCGTACAGCCGCTGTAGTTCGCTACCCGCGCCGACGCTGCCGGGGCCCCTCGATCCAGGGTCGTGCGCTCTTAATCTTTTTAATGGTTCGTTTCTCACCTCCATTACCATGTAACCCCTCTGTACCCTCTTCCACCCCCCTCCCTCCTCCCCCCCAGAACCACGACTCTGTTGTCCGTGTCCATGAGTTTGTTTCCCTCCCCACAGCCCCACCCCCCAGCCGTCAGCCTGCTCTCCATCCATGAGTCTGTCTCTATTTCGCTTGTTAGTTCAGGTTGTTCATTAGGTTCCACAGATGCGTGAAATCGTATGGTGTTTGTCTTTCCCTGACCGGCTTATTTCACTGGGCTGAATGTTCTCCAGGTCCACCCTGCTGTCCCCTCGGGCAAGGGAAACAAAAGGAAAAATAAACAAATGAGGCCGCGTCCGCCTGAAAAGTTCTTGCACAGCAAAGACAACCCTGGGCACAGTGAAAAGACAGCCCACTGAGTGGGAGGACACGTTCGCTGATACATCTGACGAGGGGTTAGTATCCAAAATGTGTAAAGAACTGGTACAACTCAACATCCAAACCACGAACCATTCACTTTGAAAAACGGGCAAAAGCCCCTGAAGAGACACTTCGCCGCGTGCCCTTCAGAACTGGCCCAGGGACGGCTCCTCCAGGAAGCCCTCTCGGCCCCGCTCCTGCTCACTGGGCCGCCCCTGCACCTGCCCGGTGACCGGGCTCCCGCTGCCAAGAGGAGGACCTCCTGCCCTGGACACTTCCGAGGGACTCCTTCCCCCTCCACACCCACCCCCACCCCCTCCCTGCTGCTGCACTTTGCTGCAGCTCCCCCACTTTGTGGGGGCCCTGCTGCCAACCAGAACACCAGGGCTGACAGGTATGAGACTTGCCCACTGCCTGCACCGCACTCTTGGGTCTGGTCGGCCTTCCTCCCCTCCACTGTCCACCTCCCCAGCCCTGTCTGTCCGGGCGGGCAAGTTCCACCCTGGGACCTGGCCCCTCCGGCCCCGCCCTGCCTCCCCATTCCACAGGCATGACACACGCCAACCCTCCTGCCGGCTAACGGGCCGGGAGAACAGCGCCCCCTGCCTGGAGCGCGCCAGTGGCACACCCCTCCCCGCGGGAAACCCGGCGAGAAGGGGTTTGGTCTCCCTTGCTTGGCAGCCAGAAAGGCCTAAGTTCAATCCCCAACTCGGTGTGAAGCTGACCACAGGCCTTTGTGAGACCGTTTCCTCGTCCACATCATGAAGCTCATCACCCCACCCATTGGGGTCATGTAAACATGCAATGCAAGCCCCCGACAGCATTGAGCATGTGACATGCATGATACACAACACACGCTCCCCGGACCGCCCTCCTGACCAGCATGCCGTGTGGGCCTGACTCGCGTTAGTGTGAAGAGTCAGAGTTCCAAAGGTTCCACGAAAACCCGCCTTTGCCCCCGTGGCCGGAGAGGCTAGACGAGAACCTTGGGCGCTGCCCTGTCCATCCTCCTCCGTTGGGAGGGGTTTTTGGCCACTGGGATAAAGACGTGTTTCATTCTTTAAAACTTCATGGGTGACACCATTCCAGCTGGGATCTGTCTCAGGGGGGTTTCACTGCCTTCATGAGTTTACAATTCCACCGGCAACGCCGAGGCCCCAGCGTGCTGCGTGAGGGGCGCCCCGCTGATCGCGCACCCACCGATACTCTGCGCCATTTGCAGGAGAACCTGAGGTGCGTTTCTATTTCACGGACCCTGAGAGCTGTGACATCTCAGCCACATGAAAAGCTAGAATATGGGATTTTACTACCTGGAAGTAGAAATAGGCGTTTTTATGCGTCGCTTATATTTTACCACAAATGAAAATGTGGATTGAGGGTAATAAGTGGAATCCATCCGCACCTTTCACATACGAAACTAATACATAAATGGAGTTTAAAAATCAAGGGCCACGACAGCAAGCAGGTTTCTAAGCTGAATGGACGATCCTCACGAAAAGGACAAACAGGCTTCTGTTGGTGCCGAGTCAACGTGAAAGGGAGAGGGGGTGCGGTGCTGGGGGACCCCATGCCCTTCTGGTCTGTGTTTCCGGACGCAGGGGACCCGGGACGTGGGAAGAATTGTCGTCCAGGGGCCTGGGGAAGGACCGCATTTGTTACACATGGATGGCCCTGTGAGCAACAGTCTCGCTCCTGTTTAACGGCAGGAGAAGGAGGGTGAATCAGAGGCCGAGGGACAGCTGAGAGTTAGACCAGGGGAAAGTGCTTTGAAGAGGTTCAAGGGCGCCCTAAGCACCGAGCATTTGTTGCTACTTGCCAGGGCCAGCATTTCGGTAGCAAAACTTCCAAGGTCCAGAGATAACATGTATCCTCCAACTGGAAGCTTGCCTGGACTTTGTAGCTTATTCAAGGGCTGTGCCGTCTGGGCGTCAGGAAGGTGAATAATTATGTTGCTACTTTGTCAGCTTTCCAGTTCCAAAGCTAGACAGACAGCCCCCGGCAACTTCACAAGGTTTTTGCTTGTTTGCTTGTTTTGCTTGTTTGTTTCGTCTTATTTTGGTTTTGGGTCCGTGAAATGTTCATGTGCTTAGCATTCAGAGTAAATAAAGTTATCCTATAAAAAGATTTTCCCTTCTGCCAGTCTCTGTCCTCCAGCTACTCCTTAGAGCTAGCTAACACTCATCACTATCTATCTTGCTGTTTGGGGCCCGTCTTAGCCTTTATGCAGTGTTCTCCGTGGGACAGCCTGGGACGCAAGGGTGTCCTGACTCTCGGGCCATGTGACGTCCCGTCGGACGACCTCTGCTCCACGGGCCTGAGTGGGGGCCGATCCCAGGAGGTTTGGGGACACGTTTTGCTCAACACCCGCCAGCGCCTGCTTTTATCACCCTGCACCTTGCTGGCCAGGCCGTTAGACCTCTTGCCAAAGACTTTGCAGAGAACAAGCGATAACGTCCTGTGAGGGTGAATATGGTTATTTCTCCTCTGATCGACTTTCCTGACAAGGTCACACGATTGCATCTTGTTCCTGTCCGGGGAGCTGCACGGGTGATGGCCCGGGGGCGGGGGGTGTAACTCACGCTGAGACACATCCTCGCCTGTGCACATGGCCACTGAGCGTGTGCTGTTCCTCCGGTGGAAGCGACACGTTCCTCAGCGGCAGGGCCCTAACCCCTAAAACCACACTGCCTGATAACCGAGAAATGGAGCTTTCTTCCATCTAAGGATCTCTCGAGTGTGTCTGAGTAGCCCCTGTGGGGGTCACGCTGTCAGCATGAGATGCTGGTTGCATCTTCGTTCAGTTACACGTTTTCCTAGGGAGACAAGAATTCCACGTACGGAACAGGGGCGGCGCTTAATAAGGTGACGGGTTAAGGCGGGTTTGAGGGCAGCGTGGTGGGAACAGGACTCACATCCCTGTTCCCTCTAGGGATGAAAATGTAGCCATTTCTAAATTGTCTAACTTCGCCTTGAACCTTGAGGCTTCAGTGTTATCATTTTATTCACAGAAACAAGTTATGTGCTTCCTCCTCTTTTTGGCTTTTTTTTTTTCTTCAAGACTTCATTTATTTTTAGAGAGAGGAGAAGGGAGGGAGAAGGAAAGGGAGAAAAGCATCCATGTGTGGTTGCCTCTCACACCCCCTACTGGGGACCTGGTCCACTACCCAGGCACGTGCCCTGGCTGGGAATCAAACCAGCAACCCTTCGGTTTGCAGGCCAGTCAGTGCTCGATCCACTGATCCACTCCAGCCAGGGCTTGGCTGCCTCCCATACTCTGTTGGGTCACGCCCTCCTCACACCTTACACTTCCCCCAACCCAAGCAATTGCACATGAATAGGGCTTTCCCGGATCAGACAGGCGGTTCTGCCACACTGATTACACGTCCGTCACTTGGAAGGTGGTTCTTACATATTTGGGAAGATGGGCAGCTCAGCTGGGCGCCAGGACCCAGTGTGCGCCTGGCAGGCCCCCCGGGAGCTCGGACAGTCAGGGGCCCGGGGAGGATGGGTGACCCTGAGCAGGGCACGTGGTGGTGAAGGCCGGCAAGAGCTCCCCGGGTTCAACTGGGCACTGGAGGTGACAATGGTCTTGCATTACATACTCGATTTTTTTTAAAGCTACAGCATGCATTTCCCTCGATACAGCATTTCTCTTCCTTCCTGGCAGTAGAGGAATTGTGCTGATTGGTTGGTTTTCAAGTTCCCTGCTGGCGTGAAGGAAGGTGAAAGTATAGGAGTAAGTCTGACTCATGCCTGCGGATTTTTATTATAGCAACAGTCACATATCTTTAAAACAGCAAAACCAGGCTTTAGCCCTGACTGGTGTGGCTCAGTGGGTTGGGTGTTGTCCCCAAAAGTGAACATTCGCCAGTTTGATTCCCGGTCAGGGCCCGTGCCTGGACGGCGGGTTTGGTCCCTGGCGGGGGGGGGGGGGGGTGCGTGCGAGCGGCGACCGAGTGACAATTCTCTCTCTCTCCGACGTTTGTCTCCCTCACTTTCTCCCGACCTTCCCCTCCCTCTAAAACGTACAGAAAATCTTTAAAAAACACCAGGCTTTAGCCTTGAAACGAACGAGCAATCGCTACCCAACCTCATCTACAGTAAAAACGTAATCTGAACGATGCAGGACTTGGAACGTCGCGGGACAGCTTGCGTCGATGCCGGCAGCGGAGAGAGGGTCCGGCCCGCCCGCGCACGGTGTCCGAGTGAAACCCAGGAGCAGGCGGGAGGGAAAGCGGTGGCTGGCGCGTCCGAACGGGAACCTCCGAGGACCCGACTCAGTGCAGGTCCACCCGGGACCCCAGAGCACAAGGGGAAGCCGCGAGGGGCGTGGGGGACGATCTCTCACAAACAGAACGACTGGGAGGGAAAACCAGGCGGCGTCCACGCAGCTCCCTTTGCAAGGGTAAGCTGCAACGGCGGGCCGGGGGTGGTCACGTGGAGACGTCTGTCAGGAGCTGGACTCCCCGGTCCAGGGCCTCCCGCCGTGGTGCCCCTCCTGCCCCAGAAACGGCTGCGGGAGGGCAGAGAGGAGGGCACCCACCCGCCAGCCGGCGGCGGGCTGTGCAGCAAGGCTGCGGACGGGCCGTCCCCAGGGCGCTGAGGCCGCCCTGCGTCCCCGTCTGGACGTCGGATTCTGGGAAGGGAGTTCACAGAGAGAAATGGGGGTGCGGACGGGAACCAACGGTCTGGCTGGGGTCAACCGGACAGCCCCCTCTGTGACCGTGACTGGAGAACCAGAACAAGGTGGTTCAGGGGGCCGTGCGAGCAAAGGGGGTAAATGACGCTGAGAGCCAACACCCTCCCGCTCGGGGGACCTGCTGCACAGGGCCTCCGCTCTGAGTCCTCTGCCGAGGGGCGAGTCCCGCGCCCGCATCCCTTCCCGGGGAGGCTGGCGCTGCGGGGGCGCGCCTCCCGCACCAGGAATCCTCCAGCGCAGCCCGGGAGCCTCTGCGACCCTTCCTGGGGGACCTGCAGGCTCAACAGGACTTCCACAGCAGCCCAGGGACGCTCCCTGCCTCTCGTCCTTTTCTCGTCTCCCCAGGGCAGAGCGGAGTTTTCCGGGGGCTGCCGGACCTGAGATAGGGAACGTCAGCGCCCCCACAGCCCTTGGAAGGGGTGCCCGTGTGTTGCGCTTTAAAAATGTCTCCGTTTGAATTTCTAACACGATAAACACCCGTTGACGGAACCCACAGTTGTAAAGCAGATCTCTGCGGCTCTCAGTGTTGAAGGGTGAAAACGCCCCCAAACCCAACACGTTTCAGAGCCGCCCATGCAGGCCGCCAGTCTCACGCGTCGTGAGGGGACACCGGGGGGACACGGGCACACACCAGCGTGCGAGTCACCGGGACGGGACGTCTCTGAACACACCAGCACCCGAGGGGAAGACTTCTTACGCCGTTCAGAGAGCATTTGTCTCGTAGAGCACTCGTCTCAGTGGCTCTGAATATGGAGCCACTCAGTGTTCAGGGTACCTCGGAAACGCCCAAATACCGCATGGGTGTACAGACAACAAATGCTCCTCATGGACACACTAGTTTGTGAAGGAGGAGGGGGAGGAGGGGGAGGAGGAGGGGAAGGGGGAGGAGAAAAGGAAGAAGAAGAGGAAGAAGAAGGAGGACAGTCATCTTATCTTATCTTATCTAAAACAGATCATAATTCGTGCACACCCTGAGAGGAAGTGTGTTCCGTTTTTGGAGCTCTTGAACTCTGACTGAACTGAAACCAAGGATCACAGCCTTCCAGGAATATAGGGCAATCGCGCTAGTTTTCTGGTGTGGTGTGTGTGTGTGCACGAGAAATGGGGTCAATTTAAGCATCAGGCCATTTGTTAGAGATTTCTGAGGCCCATTCTTTAAACACAGTCAGCACAGGGGCTGGCTCTCACGTACTGGTGCGGGGTCCGGTCAGCCTGGGGATTCCACAGGGCCACTGGCCCCTAGGAGCGGAAGGGCCCGTCTCCATAGGAGCCCCCTGGAGCTGGGCGGGGACACCTGTGCCCATGAGTGTGGCATTTGGGAGCCCAGAGCCGTCCTTTGTCTCGCTCCCACCGCGGGTGCATGGACCAGGACAGACCTGGGGAGGAATGTCCTCAAACCAAAGCAACTGAACTCCAAGACACAGCCTTGGACTTGAATTTGATTGAACGGAGACTGGACAGACATCCGACGGACTCAAGGTGTCGTGAGGAGGGCAAGAGCAGTCACGGTTCTCACCCTCCAGGGTCACGGCGAACCGTGCACCTTTCTCCAGGGATAGAATCGCAGTCTCCGCTGTCACCTCCCAGAGCCAGCGGAGCAGTGACGGCAGGAGGGAGGCCCCCATGCATCCCCTCTACTCCTCACAGGCTCAGTTCCTGGGGGGCCCCGGAGCCAACCCAGCCCCCTGGCCCGGAGGAAGAGCTGAAATAACTTTCACAGAAAATAAACTCATGTCCTGGAACCTCAAAGATGTTGTTAAGAGTCTTTAACAAAGTCAACCGAATGCCACTGAAAACGTCCCATTTTAATGAACAGGTCTGGGAAGTGTGGGAGACCCTGGCGGCAAGAGAGAGCTCTCGGCGTTCCCGGGAAGGCAACGTGGACTCATTTCTCGGGGGGGGGGGGGGGCGGGGGCGTGTCAGAGGCCGGCTGGGCGAGGTGGCCTTCTCTCCGAGACTCCAGAAGACGCAGGGCTCCCCTCGCTCACTGCCACGCAGTCTAGCCCGCTGGCTTCCCTCGGGGCGCGGAGGAGAGCTGAGTCCGAGGCCGAGCGCCGGAGGGGTGTGACAGCAGCCCGCAGAAGACAGCTGTCCTGGGGCCCACGATGGGCAGCCTGGGGCGGACGGTCCCTGGGGCGCAGGGCAAGGAGGAAGGACAGGCGCTGCTTAGGTTCTATTTTCATAGAAACTCAAAGTAACCAAAGGCCACCAAAGATCTCTGCAACCCTCTGAAACAGATTCAGAATGCCCCCCCACAACCTTTAAGCTTTTAGAGACCTGGTCAAGGAGGCCGGGAAGGGGCGCCTGAACACCCAGCCCACGTAGGGCTAGACGCGGCCAGTCACAGGAAAAGTGAGGACAAAGTGGGCCTGGATTTGCAGCGTGAGCCCAGGGCAGAGGGGACACAGTCCTCTCCTCGGGAGACTCTTTGGGGACCCGTCTGCGGTTCTGCTCATCAAGCAAACACGCTCTGCCCGAAAAGGCCACAGAGGGGAAGAAGTCCATTGCAAAGCGCATTTCCAAAGGAACCCTCACTTTATGAAATAATGTGGGGACTCCTTAAAATCCTTGCCAGCCTGACCTCTTTGTCGAATATGCATTTTCACTGACAAAACGTTGTTAACGGTCAACGTTTCCAGAAGACGGGGGGCCGAGGGGAGAGGGAGTCGGCGTGCGGAGAGACAGCTCCCCGGTGGCAGCGGCAGTCACTGAGCGGCACAGGGGACCGGAGACCCGGGTTCTCCGGGACAAGCCCCTCGCCCCAGGTGACCGAGAGCCGGGAGACGTCCCGAGACGGCACACCTGGGGTCCAGCTCCGTCTCACCCCTGCGATGAAGGCTCACCGGAGGTCCAGGGTCACAGCCCCATCACACACTGCGCCGGGCGGTGGTGGGCGCCTCGACCCAGGTTCACCGACAAAAGCCTGCGGCTGTCACGGACTCCGGGCCAGAGTCAGGACGGGCGAATCCGGGAGAAATCTCTCCCCATCACTAATCATTGGTGATAGATGATGTTTAGGTGAATCCAGAAACGACGCTGGAAATTGCAGGTGCGAGTGACAACGTGAGTGAGACGATCACCAGTGGCCACGTTTGCGGGGCGATGAGTCAGCTACTCGGTCTCTGCAGCGCGGCCATGGGCGGGTGGCCGGGGCAGCAAGCAGCAGCCCGGGCTGCACGGGGACACGTCCCAGCGGCAGAAATCCGCGGGGCAGGGGGCGTGTCAGCAGTTTTCCGGGCAGATCAAAGGTGCAGGCTGCCGGTACGCAGGCTCCGGCGGCGCTCCCGGAGGCGGGAGGCAAAGGCTTCCCTGGCTGTACACGTGGGGACAGGCAGGCCCAGGCCGTTTGGGTCATTGGGCCGAGCCTGTCCGGGCGGGCTTGGACCCGAAGCCAGGCCCCGTGGCTCCTGGCCTCGGGCTGCTCCGTGACCTCAGAGGGCACAGGCAACAGCAAGCTCAGCCCAGGGACGCCGCGACCGGAGTCCCCAGTGGCTCCATCGCGCTCCGGCTCCGAGCCAACGCCAGAAGCGCCGTCTCCTCGTCCCACCTCCGAGGCGTCCGCCCCCGGGTGGACTCTGGGGGCAAGAAGCAGGTCTGTCCGGAACACACTGTGCTGATCCCGTGCACACCCAGTGGAGCTCTTACAATGGCCATTGAAATACACTCCCAGGGCTATTAAGTTAATAAAAGGCCTCTTATCACTTTGTCCTTGCAGAATCAGAAAACAAACATTCGTGCCGAGGGAAGGACACACGTGTGTGTGTGTGTGTGTGTGTGTGTGTGTGTGTGTGATTCCTCTGTGAGGCAGGCCTGGGAAAGCCCAGGTTCGAGGGAAACCCCGGAGTGGACGGCTGCTTGGAGCGCCCTGAAACAAAGGCACGTGTCTGTCGCCCCGGGTTCCCTTGGCTTCACGGGAACGAGGTGGCTGCCACCCAGAAGACAGCGGGGGCTCTCACGGAGATGGTGTCCTTAGCTCTTGGCCCTTCCGTCCACTTGGGCTCAGTGAGCGTCACGGGCCAGGCCAGAACGTTGGGACCCGAGAAGGGACACACTGGGACAAGCAGCCGTTCAGCCCGGCAGAGCGGCGGCTCCGAGCCTCGGCCAGTGCTTGAGTCTCCAGTCCTCCCCGCTGGGGCCCCTCCAAGACGCCCCCGCCCCCCGGGCTCGGATTTCCTTCCTGACACCTGGTCCCTTCAGTTCTGGCCCCGGGCCCCCTGCCGCCTCCCAGGGCAGCGCCTCCAGGCCCCTGTCCGAGTGCAGCGAAGGACGTGATGGTGATCTCTTACTGTGTCTCCAGTGGAGGGAAGACTGAGGTGACTTCAGCTGATGTGGGAGCCGAGGGGACGACGGACGGGGTCTGTCAAGTGACAGCCCAGGTGGCACCGAACCCTGGGGTGCTATCACCCAGAGAAAGGACCCACTCTGCCCTTCACCAGCCCGGTGTCGCTTCCTCTCTCCAAGGTGGGACTTGGGTCCATGCGGAGGCTGGAGGTGGAGCCACCACCCAGTTGCCGTCCCAGCAAGTGGACGTGAGAACAGCACTGGGCGGCTTGCGGGAGAGGCAGGTGTGTTAGAAGCTGGTGGGACGGAAGCCTCAGGGCCCCGGTGAGGGCCGTGCAGGTGCGGACGCAGCTCCCTTCCGGCCCTAGCTGGTGCCGGCCCCCAGGGCCGCCTGAGAAGGGAATTATTTACTTTGTCCCCACGTCCACGAAAGTCCGTCAGCGCGTGGGTCGTGGGGCTCTTTAGGAAGGACGGGGCAGAGGCGCGTGGTCGGCAGAGGACCCAGGAAGGAAGGGGGCGTGGGTGGAAGCAAGGGAGGCCCGAAGAGGGGGCGGGCAGAGCTGCAGGGAAGGGAGGGCTGTGGCCCTCAGGACAAGCCACAGGCAGTTGGTGAAAAAGCCAGGGGTAGGGACCCCGAGCAGCCAAATCAATCCTGAGGAACAGGTACCGAGCCGGGGGCATCACGCTCCCTGACTTCAAAGTATACTACGAGACACAATAATCAAAACAGTGTGGTTGGTGCTGGCGAAAAACAGATGCACCGGACGGATGGAACAAAACCGAGATCCCAGAAATACACCCACACGTATACGGGCAACTCGCTTTCAACAAAGGGGCGAAGAACACGCAATGGAGGATGAACAGGCTCTTTGATAGATGGTGCTGGGGAAACTGGGAAGCCGAATGCCGAAGGATGAAATCAGACCGCTGACCCCATCCATGGAAGTGAACTCAAAATGGATTAAAGGCTTAAATATAAGACCCGAAACCATAACATACACAGAAGAAAACACAGGTACTAAACTCATGGACCTTGGCCTCAGAGAGTTGGTTTCGAACTTAACCCAAAGGCAAGGGGAGCAAAAGCAAAAATAAGTGAACGGGACTGTTATCGAGCTAAAGTGTCTGCCCAGCAGAAGAAACCATCAGTAAAACGAAAAGAGAACTGATGTAATGAGAGAGGATATTGCAAACGATACCTCTGACAAGAGGCTAGTATTCAAAAAATACAAAACACTCATACAACTCAATGACGAAAGAATAAACGATCCAGTTTTTTAAACGGGCAGAGGACCCGAACAGACGCTTTTCACGAGAAAACACAGGAACGGCCAACAGACACACGAAGAGACGCCCGGCCTCACTTGACGTAAGGATCACGCGAATCAGAACCACCGTGAGATCCCACCGCACGCCCCTGGGAGCGGCTCTCATCAGCGAGACGGGGACGAGCAGGTGTCGGAGAGGACGCAGAGCAGCCGCGGGTGGGCAGGCACACCGGGGCAGACGCCGCCGAAGACAGTGTGTGCATGTCCCTCAGAAACTGGTAGCAGAGGCGCCTCACGGCCCAGCAACCCCCGCTCCGGTGCCCGCCCCGTGCTCGCTGCAGCCTCACCGACGGCAGCCGCGGCGTGGAGCCCGCTGAGGGGCCCTCGGGTGGGTGACTGGGTAAGGAGGAGGCGCTACGTACACAGGGAGGACTACTGCTCAGTCCCCAAACCGACAAAATGTTGCCAGTTGTGACGGCACGGGTGGATGTGAGAGCGTCACGCTAAGTGCCATAAATCAGAAGGGAAAGGACGGGAACCACAGTGGTGCGCTCGTATGGGGACATCAAACAGAAAGCGCCCTGTGAGCAAACTCACAGGCGTAGATAACCGATGGGGGGTTACCAGCGGGCAGGTGGGCAGGGGAGGGTGAAGAAGGTGAGAGGTCAAATCTACGGCGATGGACGGGGACTGGGCTCTGGGTGGGGAGCCCACCACGCAACACACAGGTGATGTGTCATGGGACTGTCTACCGGAAGTGTATGCATATTGGTATTAACCAATGGCACCCCAATAAATATCACTTTTTAAAAAAGAGAACGTGAAGTTGCTCAGAAAAAGTAGAAATTATCGCAGGGAGTAAACTCTTCATCCTGGCGGCGGCACGCCACACACACACACACACACACACACACACACACACACTCCGAAAGAAAGCAAACCTGCTGAGATGTCATCCTGGGAACTCTTGGGTGCCGTCTGAGCTTTCCGTGGCTGAAGACGCTTCATCCTGATCGGTGGGGGAAGCAAGGAAACACGTCGGTTACCCCGGGCGAGGGCTCCCTGGGGAGGAACGCCTCCTACGCCTGGTAAAACCGGCGGCCTCTTGGACCCAGCACTCGCTGGCCCGGGGCTGAGACCGCTCTGCAGCAGAGACCACTGGGCCGGACTCGCAAGCATAAAGTACTTTTTAGACAAAGTGCCAAACTTGCGAGATAAATTAATTGGGGCAAAACAAAGTTCCAATTTCCCCTCATAGGAGAGTGCACTTTTGCTCAGAAGCCCCTGGGAAGTCCGGTCCAGAGTCCAGTTTGCCATTCACAGTCCACGCAGAATATTTATCAGCACTACTTCGATTCTGATGGGACTTAAGGGCTCTCGGGAGGCACAGAGCCGTGTGGGTAAAGGTTAAAGGTGTGGGGCCCATTCCCCCACAATCCCTGTCCCCCCGGGCCGCCCACCACGGTTTCACGGCGCGAGCGTCTACGTCTCAGCTGGGAACTGTAACACCTACTCCTGCCCAACGTAGAGACCCACGGTTCTCCCACGCAACGGCTCTCTGGACCAGGACAAAGTGTCCGGATGGACATTCGATCACACAGAACCTTTCTGACTGGCCACAGAGAAGGGTGGCTGTGGGCAACCGCCAGTACGGCCACGCGAGTCTGCTCCCTTAGTGCCCGGCCCGGGGCGGGCCCACGTTCGGAGTTTCTACATAAAGTGCAGACTGAGTCCTTCTTGTGTGATAGTTAAGCACAGGAGAAAACACACCCCTGAAGCCCAACAGATCGAAATTCAGACTGAACTGTGTTTCTGATATGCTGGCTCTGGGCGAGAAAGCAGCAGATGGCAGCCAGACAGACTGCTCACAGGGACTGTCGTTAGTTACTACAAAGCAGCGGAGGGACCCCAGAGTCTCGGCGGAGTCTGTGCAAGCTGCTGAGTTCAGCGTGCCGTCTACCCGGGGAGGCGGTGTCGGCCTCTGCCTATGTCGTGAGAGGCATCCCTGCCCTGCTCCCTGCCCTGCTCCCTGCCCTGTTCCCTGCCCTGCTCCCTGCCCTGCTCCCTGCCCTGCTCCCTGCCCTGCTCCCTGCCCTGTTCCTGTGCAGGCGGAAAGGACGAGCAGACCCGCTGCAGCAGCTTCACCAGCAGTTCAGGCAAAAAGGTGGAAACAACGTTTGGGGGGGGGGTCTCACCATCTGATCTAACCCCAAACTGAAACCAGCCAGGAAGCCCATCCCCTTAAGCACCCCCTCAACACCCCACTCACTGTCTCTCCACCCGCCACCCTGGGTCCCCAGGCCGACACAAGAAGCGTGAAGCCACGTCCCGGCGGACCCCTCTGACTTACCTGCGACTCACGGAAGCCTCAAAGGAAAGCGTCTGCTCGTCTGGGATCATGGTGGCCCTCGGCTGTGCCTGAGGAAGAACGTCTCGGTGAGAACACTGCCCCGAAGAGCGCTCCAATTGTCCTGGAGAGTGCATCGCACCACCTTGGCCCACTCAGAGCACACTTCCTGGCGGAGGGACGCACGAAGCCTTTCGCGAGACGAAGGGGCAAAACCGGGAGGGGTTGCCCCGCTCCTGGGGTCTAGGGGCTGCCTCTTCCCGGTCATCAGAGTTTGAAGTTAGACACCTGGCAGTGGGCAAGCCTTCCCGTTCCCATCGATGAGCTGGCACAACACTCTCCGGGCCCCGGGTTCGCCGCCGTCACTTTCTCACAGACCCCTCTGCCCCTTGCACCCCCACCCCAGGACCTCCTTGTCCCCCAGGCTTCTGCTGCCCCAATACGTGTAACCTTTCGGCTGCGTCCACTTGCTTCCTGTCTGCTTTCCCTCAGAGACTTTCAGCCTCACAGGGCAGAGGCCACACCTCTCTTTTTGCATTCCCGGGTCCCAAAATCGTGCCCGTTTAAGAAATATTTGCTGGTCAAATTAGTGAGTGAGTGAGCCCACTTTGAAGCACAGTTGAAAGTGCTAAGTGTGCTGGCCCTGGCTGAGTAGCTCAGCTGGTTAGAGAACCAACCTGATGCACCAAGGCTGCGGGTTCGATGCCCCATCAGGGCACATACAAGGCACAACCGATGAATGCCTAGATACGTGGAACAACACATTGATCTGTGTGTGTGTGTCTAAAAGATCAATAGAACATTTCTGAAAGGAAAAATGCAGGGTCAGCGTGCCCTCCATTCAGCCATCCCTGGAGGCTCCCCACCACAGCCCTCCGCAGGGGGTCCTCCCACACTGAGTGACGGAGCCCCCGGCCCAGGCGCCACAGGAACGCGAGCAGGCATCCCAGCCGGGTCCTGTTTAGGGTTTTCATGCTATTGACAGCCACCCATTTTATGCTCTTACTTGAAGAAACACTTTTCTATTGCTAATCATTTTTTTAAGTTAAGACCTAATTCACATTCCATATAATTGGTGCACCACCTTGGTGCACAACTCCGTGGTTTTCAGTATAATATATTAGCAAAGGTGCGCAGCGATCCCCACTACTTGCTACCAGAACATTCTCACGGCTCCAAGAAAGGAACCCTGTCCTCGAGCATCACCCCTCTTCCCCCGGGGCCTGAGCAACCACCATCTGTGATCTGTCTCCGGGGATTTGCCTACTCTGGACACTTCAAGTACATGGAACCGCACAACATGTGCTCTTTACTGCCCATTTTCTGCCAAAGTCCTGTAGCTTCGCAGCAAGTTTTGAAACCAAAAGTGTGATTCTTTCAACTTTGTGCTTCTTCTAACGATGGTTCGGCTATTATGTACCTCTTGCATTTCCATATGGATTTTAAGACCTGCTTGTCAATTTCTGCAAGAAAGGCCTCTGGGATTTCGAGAGCAACGACACTGAGTCTGTGGGTCAGTTTGGGGCAGTATCGTCACCGTAGTGATAATAAGCCTTCTAGCCCATGAGCATGGGACTATTTTTATTTCTTTAGGTCTTCTTTATTTTTTTTTCTATAACATTCTACAGATTTTGATATACAAGTCTTACCTTTCTTTTGTTACATTTATTCCTACATATCTTAATTTTTGAGCCTATTGCAAATGGAATTTCCTTCTCAGTTTTTTTTTGATGGTTCATTGCTACTGCACGGAAATGAAATTAATTTTGTGTTTTGCTCTTCTGTCCTGTGACTCTGCTGTACTCATTTGTTAGCTGTAATGGTCTGTGTGGGGGCAGGTAGCAGGGGGAGGGCCCGTTAGGACTTTCTGCAGGAAAGATCGCGGCATCTGCAAATACAGTTTCATGCTCTGCTTTCTAATCTGACGCCTCCTGTCCCGCGCCCGTCTGTGTCACCCCCCTGCTCCTCCTGCTCGCCCCCCCGCTCCCCCCGGCCTCACCGTTCTCATTTCCCAGCACGAGGCGCACAGCTGCCTGCTCCTGACCAGCGCCGGGTAGTCCGGCTTCCTCCGGGCCTGGGAGGAGAGAGACGGGAGCAGGGAGGAAGTGCTGTGGCGCCTGGGTCGGCAGAGGAGTGGGAGGGGGTGGAGGGGGAGGGAGGGGCAGTCCTTCCCTCGTGGAGCCGGGATGGACCCTCTGGTGCCGGCCCCACTCCGGGCGGGCGTGGAATGGAGACTGGACTGCAGCCGGGACGTGCAGAAAGGACCCAGGCAGGAGGGGAGGCCCCGGCCCTGGCGGTGGCCTCGGGGCCCCGGCGTGCAGCGGCGCAGGCGTGTGACCGCTGGCAGAAGGGGCCGGGGCTGGACCCAGGCCCGTTCTTCCGACCTGAGCTTGCAGGCTGAG
This sequence comes from Phyllostomus hastatus, assembly GCF_019186645.2. Classification (NCBI taxonomy): domain Eukaryota; kingdom Metazoa; phylum Chordata; class Mammalia; order Chiroptera; family Phyllostomidae; genus Phyllostomus; species Phyllostomus hastatus. The sequence continues at coordinate 4,736,873 of NW_025333833.1, read as the reverse complement.
GGGCGGCCCTCTCCCCCTTTCGTGCAGAGGACCCGCCACGGCAGCTAGCTGAGGGCCTCCGGCGGCCTGAGAACTGGGAACAGAGGCCTTCCCTTCCGTACACCTTCCACGGGCCCCCCTTTCCCACGTCTCAGCTCGACATTGGCTCTCCGGCACACACTGTCCGGCCGGGGCACCCCTTCGCGACCTCCCGGGAGCCACGGGTTCAGCCCCAAGCAGAAGTGGGGCTTGTGGGAGGGGGGTCCTGAGCTCCTCCCACCGGGCAGCAGGGACAGCACGGCAGCGGCCTGTGTGTGCTCAGTGGCCTCTCCCCGCCCTCCCTCCTGCCCGGGCGGAAGGGAGGCCTCCGAGCCCTTGCACTCGCTCGCTCGCTCGCTCCGCTGGTGGCCTTGGAGTTGGGGAGCGAATGTCAACTTGAGGCTACCGTTCTGCCTGGGGGTTCTCTGCCACCTCCCTCACTCGCAGTGACAGCAGAGTGGTGAGAGGGGCCCACAGGAAGCGTGGGCCCTGGGGGAGGCGGGTCCCAGGGACACGCAGCAGCCCATCACCGGCCCTGGAGCCCCCTCCTGCCCTTGGGTCTGCTCCTGGCGACGGCCGTGCCCTGGCCTGTTCCTGCCGCCCTGGGCACGTGCCCAGGGCGGGGAGAGGAGGCGCGTGTTTAAGCTGCGAGGGGAGCCTGGGTGTGTGGCCTGTGCCAGTGGGTCTGGTGTGGCTCCGTCCTGTGAGTGACCCAGCACTGGGGTGAGGCATTATTGCAGGGCTGAGGACTACAAACTAGGGACAGAGTTGGAGTCTTCGGCCAAATGTTTAAAATGCGTTGCATTGTTACAGGCCATTTTAGAAGAATGCACGCAGTATCACCGCACTGCGGGCTGGCATGTTACAGGGTGAGTGTGAATGACTGTGTTCATTCATTCGGCCACAAAGCCTTCATTGTGAGGCCGCCGTGCCGAGGCAGGCACAGAGATGAAGGAGACCAGGTTCGTGGCCCGAAGGAAGACCAGGGAAGAATGCAGACTCATGCACTTGCCCATTCCAGTTAGGGCTGGGGACGGCAAGGGAAGGGAGACACAGCTTCTCGGCTGGCACCTCCGGCAGCCTGTGCATGCCGCGGTGCAGAAGGCACTCTGACGGAAATGCACTGCGGCCACCGGGGCAGCGGCTGGGTCACGGAGGGCGGGCCTGCGAAGGGTGAGAGGAGCAGGCAGTGCTTCGCTCGCTCGGGCGGGTGTTGCGGGGAGAGCAGGAGGAGGGAGGGCATGCCAACCTGGAAGACCACCTAGGCGCCGCCGCAGGGAGGAGCGACCCAGCAGGTAGCCGGGGAGGGCTGGGAGGGGCGCCCTGAGAGGAGAGGCTGGAGGGCAGAGTGAGAGGAAGGGCCCAGTGCCGGCCCCTCTGCTTCTGGAGCAGTTCGCCCTCCGCGTCTTTCCGGAGGTCCCGGGTGGAATCCCCTCCGTCCCCCCTCACATTTCTGCGTCCTGAGACTCAGACACCTCCCGGAGTCTGCGACGCAAGCGTGGACACATTGGGTAGCCCTGAAGAGGCAAGGAAACTTCTAGGCCTCTAGCAAGGAGCGAGACCACGTCCCACTGGAGGGATCAGGAAGGGCCCAGAGGGTCTACAAAGAAGTGAGGTCAAGTGCCGGACTCCGCCGGCCTCCGAGCCCTCCCTCCCGGCCGGCTGCCCTTCCCAGCCCTGGAACTGAGGCCACATCCTCGGGCCGCATCCCCTTTCGCTCCCGGCTCCCTCTAGGCCGGCTCCACGGCGGCGGCAGGAACGCAGCGTGAACCAGCCAGGGGCTGAGCGCACAGGCCCGGGCTGTACCGTCTCCAGTCCGTGCCCCCCTCCGAGGAAAGGGGCTCTCGGTGTTAACAGGCTTCTCGTTTCCCAGGCAGCTGTCCCCAGAAGAGCAGGTGGCAGTGTGACGGGGAGGGAGGACAGCCTCTCGCCGCCTGGCCAAGGTCTGCTGCCGACTCCAGCCGGTGCCTGGAGGCCACGGCCTGCTCTCCACATCTCACAGCTGGAAACGTCCTAATGTCCGAGGCCAATACCTGCCCAAGTCCCAGAGGTCTGGCTCATGGCCCAGGCCCTGGGCCCCCTTGAATCTTTGGTAAATACGCATAGAAATGTGTCTCTTTCTCTCCTTCTCTCTCTCGCTCTCGGATGCACACACACACACCTGTCCACGTAACACGAACTGAAAATGTAAGCACCAGATGGGGACTTTAAAAATAGCCTGATTTGAGGGGCACTGGCAAATTTGCCTCTGCACTTCCTTCCCTTCGGCACCTCCGTTCCTTTTCTCCTTTCCACTCCTGCCTTAGCCGAGGGAGGTGGCCTGGCTCAACTCTTTCAATGAACCCAACGAGGAAACTGTGGCCCCCAAAGGGGAAGGGGTTTGTCCGACAGGACATGTTTCACTTGTCAGCCAGAAGGTTCTCTGGATGAAGGGTCAAAGGGGACCGCAGACTCTTGGGGTCCATACGAGGGCACCACGATGCCCATATCCCTCAGAATCCAGAGTGGTGCTCAGAGAACTATGTTCAGTATTCAAAAATAAATAAATAAAAAAAAACGATTTTCAATATGCCAAAAAAAAAAACCCCAACCCTATGATGATGAAACCTGTTCCTGCTCTCTGAAAATACCAGCCATCTCCATTAAACAAAAAAGCTAAGTGTAGTTTTCAAAATTCTCTTACTGTTCACTAGGAAAAACTTGAAACCTACACAGGATAAGCGACAGCCATGTACCTGCCGTCCTGACGCATCAGACTCGGTTACTCTTGCTGTGGATGCTTCAGGCGGTGGTGTCCATTACCGCCCCCTTCACCTTGCCTCTGCAGGTGTGTGTTGGGTCTACAGACACGGGAGGGAGACCTGCGCGCATACAAGGCAGTTTCCACGGTGGGCACGAGCATTTCAAAACCGAGAGCCAATGAGAGAAACCACCGAGTTCTCAGTGGGGAGAACGCTGGAAGGCCCCCTTCTGTGTATTTGTTTTCTCAGCTGCCTCTCTGCACACTGTCACCAGCCAGGGCTTTTTGTCACGGGGCTGCTACAAACGAACTAAACAATGCTCTCACCTTTCCTCTGACTCATTAGACTGGAGGACAACAGATGGAAGAGGAGACGGGGGAGGGGGGGCAAGAATGGAGGGAGTGGGGTGGCCTTTCACCCTCCCAGACAGGGCGGAGGTTACACGCAAGCCCAGCAGGTAGACACGGGGTGCAGGGCTCCGAGGGTAGCTCTCTGGACGCCCCCCACACATCTGCTTTGCCCGCCCTGGAGCTCGGAGGAAGCCGCCCCCTGGCCTCAATCATCCGATTATCAAATTACATGTCCCCGGCTCCGGGCACCCCAGGTCCATGCTGGTGATGGAGGTCACGACCAAGAGAGGCGCCGCTCCACAGCAGAGATTCCCACGCGGGATGTTTAGGCTCCGGGTCTTCGTGTCTGTTTCCTTTCTTCTTCGTGAGCTCTGCCTCTCCGCTTCCGCCTCCGTTTTATTTGTTTACTTATGTTTTTTTTTTTGGTTTGTTTTGTCTCCGTGCCTCTCTGAGTGTCTCTGGGCTCTGCTGTGTCTTCCCATTTCTGAGCCTCTGTTTCCTGTCCTTCTGTTCCCGATCGGGGAACAGTGCGCCTCCCACGGACAGACAGACAGACAGACAGACACCTGCATGGCCCCGGCCGCTCCCCGGCAGGGAGGCCGCCGCCGGGCTGTGGATGTTCCAAGTTCTGCCCCGTGACCTGTGCCTGCGATGAGGAGGGAGCCAGGAGGCGGGACGTACACATGCACACGCACACGCCCGCGCACGCGGGGGGTGAGGTACCTGAGCCTCCTTCCCCAGGGCAGTGACGGACGTGGACTTGGACTTGTGACCACCCGAGACTCCGCCCTTTGCTCCGGCCAGGGAGGCTGTTGCTCTGAGCTGCCCTCTAGTGGCCACGGGTGAGCATTGCAACAGTAAAATTCTGAGCCCAGGAGGTGGTCCGCTCAGCTGTGCCGGGCGGCGTTAGCAATGCCTTCTTCCTCCCAGACCTCCCTGGCGACTGCGGTCTCAGTGCCTTGGACAGCACGGCACCCTGAGACCCAGAGCAAACCTGGGAGGAGGAGGAGGAGTCTAGCGGCAGAGGGAGGCTGTCTACATGAGAAGCCCAAGGAGACTGAGGGACTGAAGGCTTCTTGCTGGTTCTGCGTCCGGGCCCAGCAGGTCCCTGCTCAGCCTCTTGGTCACAGTCACAGAGGCGGGCACTCTTAGCTGCGGGCCTGCCCAGGGTGTCAGGGGATTACTGAGGTCACCCCGAGGCTCAGCCCTGCCCCTGCCCCTCCTGTGCTAAGGCCAGGCCACCACCCATCTCCGTGGCCCCTTCCACGGAAGCCCGAGTCTTTGATGCTCTTCCGCCGAGTCCTGCCGTTCAGTCTCCAGGTCTCATCTCCGGGGCTCTTCCTCGCTTGTGGAAATGCGCTCCTCCAGACCCGGTGAGGGGCCCCTTCCTCCGGATCCCGCCTGGCTCCATCTCCGCTGTCCCCTCCCCCAGCCCGCAGGGGACCTGTCTCCCTCCCACCCCCTCTGGGGTGCTTCTCCAGCAGCTGTGTGCCCATCCCATCCCGTCCCCCTGTCATTTATGTAGAGGGAAGCTGGTCTGCTCATCCCTGCATCTGCATGAAACCAGATAAAAAGATAAAAGGGCTCTGAAAGCCCTTGTTCACAGACTTGAGCGCCGGTCACAACATGGCCATGGTCACGGAGCTCTCCCCGAGAGCCCCCAGGAGCCCCGCCCCCAGGAGCCCTGCCTGCCGGGTAATTTTTCAGGCGGAGAAGCTGCCTTGGGTCCCCCAGACCTCGCTCTCTCTTCCCCCAGCTCGGGAGGTGCTGACTTCACAAGCACCCTGAGTGTCGGGGGCCCTCTGCAAAGCTAGTGTCCCGGAGTGTCCCCCAGCTGCCAGGCATGGTTGGCTTCTGGGTGGCAGACAGGAGGCATTTACAATGTGGAACCCCGTGTGTGTAGGGGGCCTGGGGACTCTGGTGGTGGGAGAGAGGGAGAGACCCAGAAACGACCTGGGGGCCAAACACGGGCTGAGAAACGGCCCGAAGGCCTCGGGGCAGATTCCCCAGTGGACTTTTTGGGTTTCCCTTTTGGCTGGCGCTCACCTGCTGCCTTTAGTCTTAGCTCTGGGGACCAAGGGCCCTGGAGACGGGGTGGGGGGCTGGGGTCATCCATATCGTTCAGCAAATGTCCACGAAACACCTACGACACAACATCCCAGGCTCGGGCTGTGCTAAAGGGACAGGAGGTGCCTTTGGAGTCACATCCAGGTCATCCCAGATGCGTGCTATGGGTTTCTGTGCGACCGGAGAAAACACCGAGTACCTGCAATGAGTCGTCTGGAACTTGAAACACACTGGGCAAATTCGTATCCTTCTTGTATGAAATCAGAAAAGTGGCAGCGGCGTGAGGGTATCTGAGTGATGGAAACAAGCGCAGGTTAGAACTATAGTCCCCAGGGTGAGGAGCCAGGCCTGTGGCCCCATTTCAGAGAAGCTAAGGGACACCCCGGGGAAGTCCCCCACCCCTGCACCCAGGCTGGAGGGCCCCCGGGCCATTTGGGGGTTCCCCAAGATGGCTGTGCCCTCACCCTGGCTCCTCTGTCCCTTTTCTTTTGAACTAACCAGTGCCAGCTGTGGATTGTCAGAGACCATGTGCAGACTAAGGGAGGAAAAAAATAATTGTGCATAACACAGATGCTTGATGGGTGAAATACCGCAGCTCTCCTCCTGAGGAGACCTTCGTGAATGGGATTGCGGCTTAACAAGCGCCGACCTTGGGGCCTGCCTGGCCCGTGTTCTTGGAGCCCATGGCCCTGCCCTCGGAAGCAATGCGCCCACTTTTTCCCGTGGAACATTTTCTCCCTCCTGCCACTCCCCCCCACGTTCCTTGCTTCCCAACCACAGCGGAAGTAGTGATGCTTTTCCTAGAGTGGCTGGCCCTCCGGCCAGGGCGGGTGGTGTTATTACTATCCTGGGGGCCGAGGCGTGCAGAGGCCTGGTCACTTTCCATCCACCACAAGCCTGTGGCCTTGCCTCACGGCCCGCCTCTCCCAGAGCAGGGGCTCCCTCCGCCCCCCGGGAGCAAAAATGGGGAGGAATGAGGAGCCCTTGTTGTTTCGAGCAGCAGCACTGGAAAGGCCCCCTACCCACGAATCCCCCCGGGGCTGAAACACAGAAACTTGTTCAGGAGCAGGGGGTTTGGGAGGGGCGGAGCGGTGAGACTGTAGGAGATGATCTCAGACCCACACCTGGGCTGTGGCTCCTCTATGGAGGCAGGAATGTGAGGTTCTGGACTTCGACGGTTAAAATGTCAGCGGTTCACACGGAAGCAGAGGAGAAAAGGGAGGATGAAAGTGTTTTGACAGGCAGTGTCTAGGGGCAAAATTCTCTTGATGGCTGAGTGGTGGGGGCAGAAATGGAAGTCACTTCAGATCTGTCCCCTCCCCTCCAGCCGAGCCTCCACTCCACGCTCACCTCTGTCTGAGATCCCCAGACCACGGCCGCCTTTTGAGCATTTGATGTGGGTTTCTCCGCTGACCAGACATGTCCCTCTGACAACCCCCCACCCGCTCTTCCTAAGAAATCATCTGCCGTGTGACCTTGCACCGTTCGCCCCCCAGTGGCGGAGCTGGTACCTTTGGGGGAGGCTGAGGAGTAGGGGCTTGTTTCTGAGGCTGGCGTCGCTCAGCCACGGAACCTTGTCAAACTTGGGAACAGAAACCTGCAGAGAAACGGAGAGAGATCATTTTGCAGAACCCATTGTGCTTGACCGTTGGGGCCACTGTGATGAGCAGAGCAAGCTGATGGCAGCTAGACAGCAGTGGAGACGTTTTCATGACTTACGGTTGACTCTTCTGAGTCTCCCATAAAGAGGCCAAGAGCAAATGCGGGTCCCCACTGGACTGAGACAGCACTGGAAGCTCAGCGGGTTTGCCCAGCCACGCACACAACGCTGGGGAGTGGCTTCAGGTTTCCCCACTTTTGTGTCTTGTGTTCTCTTGTCCCTTTGCTTCTGGGTCTTGTCCACCCGTTTATGCATCCTCGGTTATTCCCACGCACTGCGCTCAGTATCAGCACCCTGCCCTAGTCTCCGGCTGTGTCCGCCCCGCTCACCCCTTCTCCGAGGCACCGAGGGAAGGACCGCGCTGTGACGCTGTAGGTGGCTGGGCGTTCATCTCAGTGAGTCCGCTTCCCAGCTGTGTGGCCTGGGGCCGACCACAGCCTCTCCAGCCTCAGCGTCGAGCCCCGAGAGAGCGGGCCATCACAGGGCAATGCAAGGGACAGAAAGCTCCCGGAGAGCGGGGGTGTCGCCTGTTCCGTCCAGGGCTGTACCAGCAGCACCTAAAACCGCGCTTGGTCCCTGTGGGAGGGCCTGACTTCACTCTAGGATCTCCATACCGGGAGCCGTGGTCATCCCCCTTCTGCCAGCCCAGCCCGCGCCCCAGCCCTTCGGACGCCAGGTCCCCTGTCTTTCCTAGGTTCCGAGCTTCTCGTGCCCGGAGGAGCGACCCGGAGTCCCGCGAGCGGCCGCGAGGGGCAGCAGCGCGCACGCCGGCGGGGACGGGGCGGGGCGGGGCGGGGGCGGGGGCGGGGCCGCTCGGGCCGCGGGGTGCGGCGGACCCGGAAGTGCTCGCCCGCCGGCGCGACCCCGCTGCCCCCGCGCCCCGGATGGGGAAGGAGGCGGGCGTCCGTTCCCACCTGACCGCGCTCCCCTGCGACCGGGCCGGCAGGTGGGTTCCGTCCGAGCAACTGTCAGTGTTTCCGGGCCTCCCTCCCGGCTGGGCGGGGAGGCGGCGGCGGCGGGCGTCCCGGGGACGCCTTGCCGGCACCAGCGCTGTCCCCGATCGGTGGGCCGGCGCTGCCCTTGGGCGCCGTGGATCTTCCCGCCCCGGCGGTGCCCTGGCCGGGGTCCCTGCTGCGGTGGGGGCCTCCCAGGGTCCGTTTGTGTGATGCGGCCACACCTGTCGTGGTCTCCGCGCGACAAGTGAGACCGGGCAGTGAGTGCTCCACACAGTTGCTGGCATGTCTGATTCCTAGTTTTCCCAGCGTGACAGGCGGGTCACTGTCTCCGATCCCCGCAAGACTTTCGTCCTTGTACGTGGGAGGATCGCTCTTTAGAGGACCGTAACCCCAGTTAAAGGATTAAAGACATGTCGTTTCTGAGCCCGTGGATTTGGCTAAATGAACCGTAGAGCTCACCCTTGTCTCTGTGGGGCAGTTTGCTGTTGCCCTCAGACCTCTTTAGTACTAGATGTCTTGGAGACCCCGGTTAAAGCCCTGGGTCCTGTCCCTAGACATTCGCATAAGTGGCAGCGACACGCACGCCGCGACAGGGCTTGGGGACGCTCGGAGCCCATCCACAGTCCTCAGGGGTGTGAACCCCGAGTTAAGAGCTGGTTTGGTGGGAGGCGCAGGCTTTGGGGTCAGACTTGGCACCTGGCTCCACCCTTTACCACTGTTAGCTTGGGCCAGAGTTACCCGAGCGATTCCAGTCTCAGCTTTTTTATCAAAGCGGGACTAACACTAAGGTGAACTCGCAGGGCTGGGGCTATGAGATGGAAGAAGCCACGTGAGGCACCTGGCACGTCCCGGGCACTCAGTGCTGTCTGCTCTGACCCCAGGGACGATCATTTAAAATCTGAAAGGCAGTTTTAAAGCCTGTAATTGTAGCAGGGCCACCACATATATTTTGCTCAGACTTTTACTAAAGTGAGTTGGTTTGATTTCAACTTAGCCCTACCCTTGACCTTCACAAGCTTTATAGGTCCCTGGTCTGTCTTTTTCTAGGAACTTGCCTCAGGGAAGGAACTTGGCCCTCGCAGGGCTCGACTGCGTTGCTGCTTTGAAAGCAAGGCGAGGTTGGCACCGCGTCAGCCGCAACACAGCATGGGCTTTCCAGAGAGGTCCTCGTCCCAGACCTTGTAGAGGACGGGAGCCACCTGGACTTCGGGGAGGGACACTGGACGGGTCTGAGGGCCAGGGCAGGGATGACGTGTGCCCAGCCCGCGACCGGCACCACGGAGACCAGGTGGCAGAAGGTCTTGTATGAGCGACAGCCCTTCCCTGACAACTACGTGGACCAGCGCTTCCTGGAGGAGCTCCGGAAGAACATCCACGCCCGGAAATACCAGTACTGGGCCGTGGTGTTCGAGTCCAGCGTGGTGATCCAGCAGCTGTGCTGCGTCTGCGTTTTTGGGGTCACCTGGTGGTACATGGACGAGGGTCTTCTGGCCCCGCATTGGCTTTTTGGGACCGGCCTGGCTCTGTCGCTGATCGGCTACGTTCTGTTCGATCTCGTGGACGGAGGGGAGGGGCGGAGGAAGAGCGGGCGGACCCGGTGGGCTGACCTGAAGAGCGCCCTGGTCTTCATCACCTTCACGTACGGCTTTTCGCCCGTGCTGAAGACCCTGACGGAGTCCGTCAGCACCGACACCATCTACGCCATGTCCGTCTTCATGCTCTTGGGCCACCTCATCTTCTTCGACTACGGCGCCAACGCCGCCATCGTGTCCAGCACCCTGTCCTTGAACATGGCCATCTTTGCCTCTGTCTGCCTGGCCTCACGCCTGCCCCGGTCCCTGCACGCCTTCATCATGGTGACCTTTGCCATCCAGATCTTTGCCCTGTGGCCCATGCTGCAGAAGAAACTGAAGGCGTGCGCTCCCCGCAGCTACGTGGGGGTCACGCTGCTCTTTGCGGGCTCCGCCTTCGGGGGCCTGCTGTCCGTCAGTGCCGTGGGGGCCACCCTCTTCGCGCTGCTGCTGGTGTCCATCTCCTGCCTCTGCCCTTTCTACCTCATCCGCCTGCAGCTTTTTAAAGAAAACATCCACGGGCCCTGGGATGAGGCTGAGATCAAAGAAGACCTGTCCAGGTTCCTCAGCTAAGTTAGGGACCTCCCTTCCGTTACTCAGGCCAGCTGGTGGACCGGCCCTCCAGCCAGCATTCCCTCGGAGGCCGAGTGCCATTCTGGAAGCAGCGGGCTGATGCGGGTGGGAGAACCGAGGTGGGAAGAAGCAGCGAACCAAAGGCTGGGGCGGTGACCGTGCTCATCCTTCGTGTTTGGTGGATGCAAAAGCCCTGGGGCCCTAAGGGATGATGGCCTCCCGTGTCTCACTCACCCTAACAGACGGAGTGATGTGCTTTCTGTTTATTAAAAACTTAACAACATATCCAGCAAATTGCGTCATGGTTTTCTGTAAGCAGAAGGCAGATGGTAAAAGTGTGTGTGTGTGAGTGTGTGTGTTAATAAAGCCACTTCTCTACCCTTTTCGGTGGACCAGTGCAGCCTCTGGTACTCACCTAGACCTCAGGTCCTAGGACCCTGTTTTGGGACCCTAGGACCCAAAAACTGGCCACGTCCAGTTTTGCTGCCTAAAACTGCAGGCTTAGTCTCGTGGCCTTGACTCAGAGTGTCCACTTCGTTCCTAGTGCAGCACGTGGGGTCATAGTACACTGGAAAATGTTGGGGGAATTCGAAGAGGATGGAGGTCAAGTTAAGCTGGAATATTAGGAAATAATTCCGAGGGGAGGTGGTGTTTGACGTTAGTCTTGGAGGTTAGGTGAGACTTAAGTGGGAGGTTAAGTGGGCAGAAGGCAGTTTTAGGGCAAAGCGGCTGGGGCGTTCTGGAGCCAGGTCAGTGAGAGCGGCCAGGGCGGCTCGTGCAGCGGACCAGGGGCAACTGGAAAACGAGGGCGCGAGCCCTGTGCCGGGAAGCAGGGGCGGCCGCCCCTCTGCGCCACGGGACGGCTAGTCAGAATTCGGGCCTGGCTCCGGATCTTTAGAATACCAAATAAAATTCTCACTGAAATCCTAATAGCTATCCGTGTCGAAGGTCACAAGCAGCTCGTTTTATTTGGGCGCCTGATGCTGCCGCGCAGAGATCTGAGCGTAGCGACGCGCGCTGGTTCTGTGTGGCGACCCAGCTGGAGTCAGGGTCGTGCCCTTACGCTGCCGTCAGTGCTGCGGGGTTTGGAGGGCGCCTCCGGGCAGCTGGCTTCAGTTGCGGATTTAAGAATGCATGCTGAGCGTATTTGAGGAAGCACACAGAGCCATCGTTGACACCTTCTAAGCCAAAGGCTGAAGGTCAAGAAAAACAAAAGCCAGCCAGCAGAGGGCATCGGTCACACGGTTTTACAAAGTTTCACACGGGTTGCACGCTGGGAACAGGGCTGGACACAGTGCCACCTTGTGGAAGTTATTGGTATTCCCTCTTACAATGAAATGCAAGAAGAATCTTGGGACTCTTGCTGAGCCGTGGTTTGGGAAAGAGCTGAGAGGTCCCCGCAAATTCAGGAAATACTCAGCACACCGTGGTGTTTGCTGAATTGTCACAGCTGCACTGTCCAGCGCCCAGGGTGTACCAGGCACTGCGTCGGGCACTTTGTTGTCTACTTGTCTTAACAGTCCTGTCCCCCAGGTACTGCTTTCATTTCCAAGTTGAGGAGACTGAGAATTCCCCCGACATCTAACATAAACCTTCCCTGCCCGCCAAGGCCTGTCTCTGCTTACTTGGTACCATCACCGTTTTGTGTCTGGCCTCGGGAATTTACTGAACAGATATTTGCTAAGGACTAGCTACATAACGTATTGTTTATGTGATTGTTACGTATCTGACTAAGACGGACAAAGGAGCTTGACCTGGTAGAGCTTACACTCTAGCAGGGGAAGACAGATGATAGGCATTATAGAAGAAGGTGATACATGCTATGGGGAAGCAGCAATGGTTTTAACCAGGGGGGTCAGGGTAGGTCTCAGGGAAAAGGTAACAATTAAGCAAAGACCTGGAGCCAGGTTCCCGGGAGTGGCGGGGTGGGGGGGGGGGGGGGGACAAAAGAGTGGATACACAGGCCCTTAAGAGACTGAAAGACGAGTGTTTCAATGTTGTTATTTGTAGCTTCAAAAACAGACCGCAATCCTCTGTCACCCACTTCAGTGACTTCGCCCTTCCTGTCTCGGGGATCCTGCCGTCTCTCTGCCCCCCCGGGCCGGCTGAGGGCTTCCTGCCTGCCTGCGCAGCCACCCCCCCCCCCCCCCGCCCTCGTTCACAAGGGGCCTCGAAGACGAGAGCTGGGCTGGAGATCAGGGCCGGGCATAAAGTACCGTAGAACTCGACTTGATCAGAAACAATGGGAGGAGCAGTTTGTAGCCTCCACCCCTTTGACAGCTGCAGAGGCCTTGCCAAGCCTAACACGCTGGCAATACCGTGACTCAGCAGTAACCTGCAGTGTAAGAAACCCCAAGAAAGCGGGCGCGTATGCCGGGAGTGGAGGTGACTGGCGTGTCCTCTGATTAATAAGTCAGAGACAGGCTTTGTCGTATTATCAAAGGCTACAGAAGCCTTTTTCTTCTTCAGCAACTCTTATCTTCCTGTGGGTGAGGTTTGTGCTTTTCTAATGGATTCACAGTCGCAAAGGTGTCCTTCAGAATCGCGTGGAACAGAGCCAAAGATTCCAGTAACAAGTTTCTGAGTTTTTTTTTAACTAATACTTAATGTTGCGTTATAAAACAGATGTTGGCCAGTACTACATTTTTTTCCAAGTCAGGGATGAAAAGGAAACAATTATATCATACTCCAAAACCACTGAAAGTGTCACAAACGAACAACAGAAGGTATTTCCTTATCTCCTTGTGGCTCTCACCTTCTCGGACACAGGTGGCAAACATAAGGCCCGTGGGCCAAATCCGCCCTCCGCCTGGTTTCATGCGGCCCGGCACCTTGTTTCTACCCGGGGGCAGCGCTGAGCTCCTTGCCCCTCGTTAAGGAGTAGTTGCATGTATACAGTCCTAGAGTTACATTCGGCCCTTTGAAGGCCACCGCGAGGCTGATGTGGCCCCCGGTGAGAGTGAGTGTGACACCCCCATCTGGGATGTTTGCTGAAACACCCCCTCAGTGTATCTGTGGCGCCCAGAGCTCATAGCCATGTATTTGCCAGTGAGACTCTAAGGAAAGGATCAAAAGTTTTATTTTTCCTTACCTTCAGTTCTCTTTTCTCCATCTCTTAGATGCTTTGGGTTTTTCCAGCTGGAGACTGGGGAGCTCTCACACCTCTTACCGGTTCCAGTGGAAGGCAGCTGCAGGTGCCGTCTGGACCGAAAGCCTATTTGCCGGAAGCCAAACCAATGTGAACGGAGTCGTTCAGTTTCGATACCCACTGGGTCATTTTCTCAGCCAGCACTTCGGGGATGTGGAGGCTTGCATGATGCTATTCCATTAGAGATGAGAAGTTTGGTTTCTGATTGGCCGAAATGAGTTCCACTGCTCCTGTCTTTGTCGGAGGTCAACACCAGCATGTTCTAGAACACGAGCACGCACTGGGTGAAGTGGGTAGCCTGGCTTTGGAACTCCAGTAGCTTCCGTAGCACTGAAGTCAGTGACAGCTGTCCCTGGAAACATGACCAAGGTGTTCCTACCAGAGCAAATGCCTGTTTGTTGTGTAAACTGCTCTGACCTTGTCGCTTGTCTGGGGGTCCCAGTCACTAGGACATTCTCATGCATTCGAGGGAGGGTCGATGCAGAAGGGGATGAGGATATTTGAGAAATGTTTTTTATTTTTAAAAAATTTTATATATTGGCTTTTAGGAAGAGACAGAGAGGAGAGAGAGAGAAAGGTATTTGTTGTTCTACTTATTCATTCATTGATCGGTTGATTCTTGTATGTGCCCTGGTCAAACACCCAACCTTGGCACATCCGTACGACACTATAACCAGCTGAGCTACCCGGCCAGGGCAAGAAATACCCTTTATTACAGGTCTAACGGTTTGTTCTTCCTGGTGACCCAAGTTATGGTCGATGCTGAAGAACGCTGTGCTTTTTGAACTCTCGAATGTTGAGGGAGGCGGTGGGGGCAGGGGACCGGGGGAGGGGAATATCATGAAACTCAGAAACACTATGAACAGCAGATAGAGACGAACCACCTTGGCATGATTTACCTTCACTCCAGGCTACTCCCTGCGCCCCTTTCCCCTCGCCCGCCTGTGGTGAGGGAGGGACCACCCCTTTCTGCTGAGCTGCATCCCACTGCCTGGGAACTGGTCCACTCTGCTGGACTCCAGTAATCCTTTCTCCTTGTTCAGCGGGTCAACCTAAGTTCTAAAGTCCTCCAAATTGTCTGTCATTGCATAGATGACACACATTGCATAGATGACACATTGCTGAAGATGAAGTGGCGAAGTACCAACCACCTAAAAAAAAGGTGAATCGGCGAAAACCTTCCCGGTGAGAACTTCCGTCCTGGTTTGGGGAGGGGGTGTGAAATCACCCGGGAACGCCGTGTCTGTGGTGGCGCGAATCCCACCCAGTGAGGACACGGGGGACGGGACGGCCACCTGGGCCGCAGGCGAGGGGGGCGGAGGGCTGCACGCTGTGCCTGTTCTGCATCAGCCCGTCACCCCCACGCAGACCTGAGCTTCAGTTCCTGGCCCCCTGTTGGGCGCCCTTGACGTTCCTCAGTCACCGGTGCCTCCGACCCGCAGTCACTGGGCCTGGGACGACGCGTCAAGACTGGACTTTCGTGTCATGTGAAAATGTAACCTGAGACATACGCTGGTTTTGCGTGTTTGAGTGGAGTGTGAAGTCCTTAAAAAAGGTTTTTTTTCATGGTCCAGAGACAGAGCCCTGTTAAGGAGGGAGGGGTGTCCACCACTTCTGTCGGAGGTTCCGGCCCACGGGTCCACCGGGACCGCCCTTCCCAGGGCTCGCCGCGCTCGGGTGGGCGCGAAGGGGACGCGGCGCCGGTTCCCGATGAAAGGCACCGGTGTTCACGCTCCTGCCCTGCGGTCTCCCACCTGCACCTGCCGGACAGAGGCGCGCTCGGCCCGGGTCTCGCCCAGGGGCAGACACTTCCAACTTCTAACTTAGACCGTGTGCGTCTTTGGAAAGAAAATTCTGAGTTCAATCTCAGACCTTTGGGAAGGGTTCGGATCACAGGTTTGGCAGGATGTAGAATATTACGTTAATAATGAACATTTTATTGGACAAATCTTTGTTTTGTTTTGTTTTAATGATAGCTTAAAATTTCAGTGATGCAATTATCCCTGGAGGGTGAAGGTATAAAAAATTCTATTTCCCCCCAAACTCACAGAGATGGTATTCTTCCAGACCTTGACTTACATCGTTCGAAGCTTTCTCCTCGAGGTGGCACCGTGGCCTTGCCTGGTACCGTTATTCTGAACGATATTCCCCCCTAAATTTGCCAAAACACAATGTGTGAGCTTTATGCGTCCAGGACCGGCAATTTCTTCCATGAGCTCACATATTTCACCTCGCACAGGAGTCTTTAGAAAAATTCTAAAAGTGGCAAAACTTTTTGTGCGATAATAATTATTAACGGGATTCTTCTGAGGCAGGTTGAAGTTAATCACTTTTCCTGGCTCCCAGAATCTTTACCGCAACTTTTTGCACTTCCGTCGGACAGACGTTTCAAATCGAGAATAGGTTATTGTTCACACCAAATAGCATCTTAAATCACAATGCTTTGAGAACTTCAAATTAATCTTTTTTTTTTTCAAGTGAAGCTCCTTAAAAGATCAAGGTATGTATGTTTCACCTTACCTGGTTCGAGTGGCAAAGAACTCTTATTTGAATCTGGGTCTTCTTTGGAAAAAAGAAACAGGACGCATTTCGGTGGTTTCATATACAGAATAAACTTTGTGTTTATTATAGTCGTGGACCAAAAATAAAGGCTTTTATGTACACAGGACGGACAGGGCAGGTGACAGGCGGCTGGACGCCGCGGGGGGGCAGGCTGCTGGGGAGGGGAGGAGGCGGATGGCGAGGGTTAGGATGGTCGTCCGGGGACGGCAGGAGGGGGCCGCCTGGGGAAAACAAAACAGACAAAATAACAGAACGAAAAACACGGAGGCAGAGGGAGAAAACGATGTCTGGATTATTCTAACACAAATCCAAATGAGAGCATGCAAAATTAACCCATGAAAATCACGCTCAAATCAAACCCAAAAAGCATGCAGACAAGGGGAGGGTGTGGGGGGGTGTGTGGGGGGGTGGGGGGGATGCCAGGCGGCGGTCAGCTGTTCCCGGGGCTGTCAGGAGTGCGCCAGGTACGAGCCATCCGAGCCAGGGGATGAGGGGCCCACGCAGCCGCATTCGGGAGGCCCAGGCACCAGAGACAAACACCTTTACCCCCGAGGGTCTGTTTCCCAGCCCTGACGTTGGGACATTTGGTGATTTCCCAAGATTTTGATAAACACTGTGACGCTTCCAGAGGGGGAGAGGGAGTTGGTGTAGAAACAGGACAGGTGAGACTTTTTCGAGGTGAGGGGAATTAGAAGGTGTGCAGAGATCATCCAATCAGCCATGTAATCACAGCGCAGAAAGCGTCAGGATTGCAGAAAGGGATGTGGAAGCAAGAATCCGCCCCAGGTGACTGTCTGGATGTGCTGGCCTTCCCGGGCCCAGGGAGACGCCCCGGGGAGGCCTGGCCCCCGGTGCACCTGGGATTGTGTAGGGTTTCCCTCCGTCTCAGAGCGGGTGCCCCTGCAGGTCTGACGGGCTCTGCCCTGGGGGTGGGGCGAAGGAGCTCGGGTCTGAGGCTCTCTCTCTCGCAGCCCCTGGTCTGGCTTGCAGCATGCCGTCACCCACGGGATGCGGGCTACGGTCCCTGCGTGTGGACAGCAGCCTCCCTGGACGTTTCGCTGCCGCAGCCCAGACCCAGTAACCTCCCCAGGGCCGAGCACAGCCCCGTGCGGCGGCAGAGGGCAGCTTCCCCGCCGGTTTCCAGCAGGGTCTGCGGGGTCCCCCTTTCTGACCAATTGGGGCCAAACTCGAGGTGCCCGTGAGCCCCGGTGCGTGCCCTGCTCTCCGCGGGACGCCTTGGGGGCCCCTCGCCTGCGGCCCAACAACATACTCACTTCGGTCTTACTTGGGTAACACGTCAGTGAGTAGAGCAATGAGGTCTACAGAAAAAAACAAACACAGAAACAGACTTCTTTTTTACCTTTTCCGAGACGTTAACGGAACCAAACTGACGGGGCTGTTCCTGCGCCTTGTTAAAAAAAAAAATAAAACAGAAACAAACAAACAAAAAAACAAACAAATGATGTTACCTTTGACTAAGTCCACGACCAATTTTTCTCTGGTCCGGGTTAAGCTGGCTACAGCAGGGAGCCCTCCCGTCCACAGAAATGATCAAGAGCTTGTTATTGGGCCCTAACCTGTCAAGTGTGTGTGTGTGTGGGGGGGGTGGTCTGCAAGCCTTTAGCTGTTGAGGTGCAGGTAGTGGGTGTCCCTGGGGTTTCCCGGAAGAAAGTGTAATTAACTCCAGTCAGACTCCGTGAGACTTATCCCCTGCCCAGCAGACAGAAACTAGTTTGGAGGTAGGAAGGGGCACTGGCAGCCTTTATTGGCCTCAGCGGGGCTGGGGACGAGCTTCACGGTGCGTGGAGCAGAGCATCTGCAGTGCAGAAGCGCCATCCCGCTGAGCCAGCTCGGGCTTTGGGTGGGTGCGGACCCCTGGCCGAACGCCGCGTCGCGGAACGTCCAGCGCCCACGGTGAGAACGTTTGCTTCCAACCCGCCACGCCTCCCATCCCCGGACAGCCAACCGGCTCGGCGGACGGACGGCACAGCCCACAGCCCAGGACGAGGCCTGCCGGCAGGGGCCCCGGTTCGCAGAGCTCTCCTTGCAGACTCGGTCTCTGTTCTCCGGGAGCGCAGTGAGGGCAAGGGTGCACGTAACGGCTCAACGCTCTCCCCGTGTCCTACCTTCGGGACCTGGAGAGCGGCCGCTTCTCCACCGAAATGCGCAGCCGCAGCGAGGGGGACCGCTGTTGAGTCGGGAGCTCAGGGCTTCCTGCAGCAAACGCCTTCGCTGGGCCTAACACGTGGGCTACGCGTTCTTCCTCTTTCCCGGGGTTTTCCGGGGACACTTGCTTTTCAGTAACAAAACGTCCCGGCGCCCCGTGGCAGGTGTCGCATTGCCCCCTCGGCTCTCTAGGGCCGGGCCCTTCTGAACCTAGGCCAGCGATGACTTCAAGTCAGAAATGAAACGTCCCCCACTCTCCGGTCTCTGGTGGCTCCCATTTGCTCCCTTCAAAAGTCTCGCTCTTCCCCCGCATTAATGGCAGCAATGCCCAGGGTTTTCAATGTCCATGGCAGTCATTCTGGACCACTTTGACCCAGAGAGGTATAAATGTTGAGAAGTCTCACAGCTTTACTGACAGGCATAGAAATGACCCGGACACAGACAAAAACAACGAAGAAGGGGGCGTCCTTCAAATGTTATCATTTATTTCAGGTTCAGAAATACAGCTTCACATTTTCACAACAGGTACATGTGACCTTCGAGAATGACACATGCTTCCGGACCTGGTTTCAAAAATTCCATTGACAGGGTCCGTCCACACAACGGCTTTAAGAAACCGCAAAGTGCCAAGAAGACAGGGGAAAGTGTTCTGGCTCAACTTAACCAGAGACTCAACAGAGAAGACGAGATTTTGCTTCTGTACACCACTTTTTTCATACAAAGGCGAAAGAAGGAGTGTGAATGAAAAAAGGGGAGTGAAAATAAACACAGACGAGCAAGGGAAACACAGGCTGTACACGTGAACTCACACGCAAATCAAGTAATGGTGGACTTCTGGTTGGGGGGGATACTTCTCATCAAATTGGCAGCAGACAATGCAAGGGACAGACAGAGTCACTTCCATCATAATTTGAAAAACATTACACAGTGAGTGGAGTTGCAGAAATTCAAGGGTGAAAACTAAAGAAGTGAGCGCCTCGAGCTGAGCAACCCAGCCCAGACAGGCGGGAAGTCCCGCCAACACCCCAGTGTGAACAGGTCTTAAGACAAACGAGAGCCTGGCCTTGAACTTCCCATCTCCTGTTCTCACACACTCGCACATTCTGGCACAGATACACCAACAGAAAAGCTTACACTTCATCGCTTCGACATTTTCTTCAAGGTCGTTATACAGAGCACCTCCTCATTTTAAACACGGCAACCAGACAGCATGACTTAAGATGATCTCACACATTTGGGCTTTTAAGGAAGGACCGAGGGACGGAGTGAACCAATAATCGTTTCTCTGAAATCGGCCGGATGCGTTCACATTACTCCAAGCTCACAGCCATCTGTCCTCCTGGGGAAATGACACAGGAGTCACGGCTCCAGTCCCACATGCTATCTTCTTCCACGGAGTTCCATACACAGAGAGCTACTATGCAGAGTCCATCCTCAAGGTCAAGGAGATTCCTGTCCATCCCAAGTGATTGTACTGTTTTCCAAGTAAAAAATGTTTGCCTGACAAAGAGGACCGATGACCCCCCTCCGAGGTGTTAACGAAACTCCTCCCCTGCGTTTTTAGCCCATTTACTCAGAAGGATCCACTTCATTATTACATCACTGTAGCCCTCTACTTTATACTTTTTGAAGAATTACTGTAGAGAAAAGATGACTGTGTAGACCAACTTAGCTTTTTAAGACTCAGCTCAACAATCCAAGGATAATTAGAGATCCTCAGAGCAGGTTTCTGGATCTCACACTTCTGATCAAACTACATCGGCAAGGTTATCTTTCCATCTTAGATAGCGGTGCTGTGGGTTTAGATATAAATGCCTGTGCAAGTTACGCCATCACGCTGTCATGGTAACTCCTATCTCTGTGCGTCTCAGAATGAATACAATCTGGAGAGACTTTTGGATACCTCAGGTACTCTGAGAATTGAACCACTATTACCATGCATTATAGCAGATTCTCCAAAGCTACCTCTTGGACTGGCACAGTTTAAAAAAGATACTTGCACCCACACATACAGAGCACACGTATACATAAATATTTACATCCCTCCACATACGCGTATGCACGGCGCACACACAATCACACTCATGCTTGTGGCATTTTGACAAGCACTTTTAGACCTACCCGCCCAAGGGCACAGAATGTACGAACTTACAGAAACACACGCACTACGTGTGCACTGTTCTACATGGAGACACATGCATAGAAAACGTGTTTGTACACGGAAAACATCAACATGTACCACATACTGGTATTAGGTCCCACTTCATACTGGAGAATTATGGTTAACACGATACTAAAAAGTCATAAAATTAATCTACATGACTACTTTTTAACCCTAAATTCAGGAGGCTCATAGTTATATCACAGGAACTGGTTCTATTATGGCCAGTTTTGGGATAGGTGGGTTTGTACCGGAATGCCTAGGCCATTCACTAATGAACAACCTCACTGCTCTGCTATGTTACAAGACACAGCTAGAAGCAATGTTCAGGGGAGTCATTTGGGTGGATGACTTCTGGAAATGCAATAGGGCTGTTCTAAGTTAACACTATTTCAGTAATCTGTCCACAGTTGAGTACATGGTTATTCCAACGAATCAATAAGCATGCAAGATTTAGCATGTGGCGTTAACATAGATTTACCTATCAAATAGACAGCTTGTTTTTCCAAATCCTGAAATGCTGTATGTTTTATTTTGCTCCACGAGACACGACAGAGCTCCGTGTATTTTGCAGACCGCACCGGGGATGGGAGGAAGCTACAGGAGACGTGAAGCGGAGCGGGAAACACTCAGAAAGCTCACTAAGCTCCACTCCCGCCTGAAGGCCTGATGGGAATGCTGTCCTTCCATCCCGAACTCCGTTCCCCCCATCGACACTGACGCCTCCCCTTAGCGGGGCGCAGGCCCGCTGGGGAGCGGGGTCAGGGCTCAGCACAGCACATCGCACTGCGGCCAACTGAACACGCTCTCCGACACGCCGGCTGAAATTCCGGGGTGCGGGGGCTGGGTCCCGTCAGAGACAACGCAGGAGTGAACTAGGACAAAAAGGCGCCCGCAGGAGAGGCAGCAGGGACAGTGAGACCGTGGGGCTGTAATCGGAGAGCAGGGGCCACAGGAGACAAATGCCACTGTTCCGACTGCAGAAGATCCGGGGAAAGGGCCTTGGGAAAAGAATCTCCACTCTTCTTTGACATGGTTTGTGCCGAACTAAGAGCTCACCCGTGGTTGTGCACAACATTTGCCGTGAACAGAAGGACATTTCTGAAACGCAGCAAGGCGCGAACCACATGCCGCCCACAGCCAAACCCGGGAGCACACGCTCCACGAGCTGCCTCCTTCTGGAGATTCGAAGGAAGAAGCAAAGGGAGTCCTTCAGAGAGGGGATTTTATGAAAAGATCTCACTATAGACTATTTACTTCACTCTGGATGTTTACTTAACATATTTCCATTTAGCCGGGGCACTATCTTTAAAATATAGTATGTTTCTTGCCCCTTGGCGAAGTTAACTTTTTCTCAACAGAAAGAAAAATGAGATATGGGATTTAGGATGGCAATCTTCATACAATCCCCTGTAGCTTAAAAGTTGAAGTGCCCTTTTTAAGGAATCTTGAACTCTCTGGTTTTTGCCTAAGTGGGCTAGCTATAACCCTTTAGAGTAAGTTCAGAACAACACTGTTTGGCCCGGCGAGCTCTCTTTTTAATAATGGCTGAAAGTTTTTACTTCATAGTTTATGGGTGTCTGCTCTGGGTATAAACTACACAGGAAATTAAAGTGAAGTTAACATACAAATCATGTTTGCTGCTTTCAAAGGGAGACGTTTCTGTCGGTGAAACCTGATTTACGTCTGCGGAGTATGAAACTGTGTCGCGGGGACCGGCTGGGAGCAGTTAGCAGACCAAACGCCAGTCGGCTTCTGGCGGTCTCCTGTGCGCTGGTCATCTGGTCCTGGGTCGTCCAAAAACTCGGCCTCCGGGCTGAACTATTAACCCCCGGGCTAAAGGGCTCTTGTAAATTTCAGAAATGTTAGAATTTGCCAATTCGCTTTAGATCTCTGCGTCTGAATACCGTTCTCTGGAATGACCCGGATAAAGACCTTGCAGTTGCATAACTATAAAAGTTGTGGACTCTGCTCTTAGACAAAATGACTTTTCTTTTCATTCCGGGTCCCTATGCTTTAAATAGGGTTACCCCATAGGAAGGCTCACAATTTATTAAGAAAGCCTGGAACGGACAGAAAGTTACTTCAAGCCTGTCTTAAAGGTAGGCTACATTTTTACATAAGAGAATGATGTGTTAGGAAAGGAGAGGAATATTTCTGCCCCCACCAACCAAATAAACAAATAAACTGGAGTTGGTATCAAAGCGTAGTCAGCCATGCCTGAAATTAGGATGACTCTGAAAAAATAAATATTTTCCCTGTCAGCCTTCACTGTAACCTGTGCGGAGGTGATTATATAAATGAGTGAGGAAATTA
Organism: Phyllostomus hastatus; assembly: GCF_019186645.2. Taxonomy (NCBI): domain Eukaryota; kingdom Metazoa; phylum Chordata; class Mammalia; order Chiroptera; family Phyllostomidae; genus Phyllostomus; species Phyllostomus hastatus. The sequence continues at coordinate 4,714,584 of NW_025333833.1, read as the reverse complement.
CATTTTCCAGATACTTCTAGAGACGTGATGTTTTGCTTCTTCCCGAATTCTCAAATTAACTAGTCAAATCTGCTGGAGGGCTACAGAAGGAACCAACCTGACGTGTTGTTGAATGAGCTTCTAGCACGAAACAAAACACACTGGCCTAGGAGAAGCCTCTAGAACAAGCAATGCATTCCCTTTTCCTTTGCAAACTACCTTGCGCTTCTGGGAAAAGCTTTCTTCTTAAGAAACTCTGATTTAAAAAAAAAAACAATTACTTCCTAGCAGTCTTATGAAATAAAGAGGAAGGGAAGGCTATACACAGGTCACTACGGAGTAGACAGAAACGTTGATAATAAACGATACCTTTTCTGTCAACCGAAACTGAATGTGGGAAAATAAACACGTATGGCTTAGGTCTAAGCCCACCGTCCGAGATCTCTTAAGAATTCTATTCCATGGGCTCTCTGTAAGGTAAGCTGGGAAACTTGTTCAGCGCGGGTTCGAATGTAATCCCAGGGCAGGCAGGCGGTCCCCCCAGAGCGTGGGGCTGCCCCACGGACCTACCTGGGTGGGCACAACACAGAAAGCCTCGCGGACTCAGCAGTTCTCCAGAGTCGGCCCCCAGAGGGCTGAGGTACCATGAGCAATGCAGGTGAGTGACAGGTGCGTTAGTACAACGGGCTACTTGCCTACGGATGGCCACACAAGCGACTACTCATGATGGACCGCAGCGGCTATCACGTGCGTGGCTTTCGCACGGTTCGTTAGTAAGGAGCTGCCAGGCCAGACCCATCCTCTAGTCTAACAGAGAGGACTCTAGCGGGCGGATTATAGTGGGTCGAGTTGGTGACGGGGGCGGTCTCCGGCTAGAAAGACAGAAAGAGAGAGGTCAAGAGGCAGGTGGAATATCGCGCAGGAGGCTGTCCCCAAGACACCGAGAAGGAGCCATCACCCGCATGCGGCATGCAGACAGGCCAGCAGGGCAGGTTGCCACCTGCAGCAATTCCAGCTAACACTGTTCTCTTTCACTCACCCGGCATTTCTAAAGACAAACATGAGTGCTTTTTTTCACATGCAAATCTTTCCGAATACGGAAGGCATGCCTCCCAAGACTAATACAGGTATGAAACTATTGAAAAGCCATCTGAAATACACTCCACACTTCTCAGCCAATACTGTATGATCCCTGCGGTTATCTGTACTAGGGAACTATTAACAAGGCATACTCCAGGAGCCAATAAGGGGCCTCCGAGAAGGGTGGGTTTTGAATTTTTATTTCTTTTTATGTAGTAATAATTTTTAATCTTCCTCTTTTTCTCCTGTCGGGATGTCAGTGATCACTTCTCACTGACATTGGCAATAGCTTTCTCCAGTTCGTCCTGTAGCTACGTGTAGTTTGCAGAGTACCGGAAAATCAGGGGTTTGGGAGTTCTCTGCAATATGTGTAAATCGGCTCAGGGTGAGTACCTGAGTACCTGAGCGCTGAGTACCCAAGTACCCGAGTACCTGAAGATCTGTCGAATGACCTCTTGTTTCCATTTGGGGTCCCAGAAGTTTTATTGTTAGGAGTGATTTTGCTCATTTTCTGGATGGTAATGGTGTTTCTGATAGCTGAGGTTGCCAAATAGACAAACTCGGGGTAATGTAATATTCTTGTGCCTGGAGAGCTCAACCTTAGCAAGTAACACTCTTCACTTCCTGAACCCCCACATTTATTTCCTAAATGCATTGATACGTTTTTGTGTGTATCTTGACTTCATATCTTTGGGGTGACAGTATCTTAGGGAGTGACTTTTATCACCAACAAAATCCAACAAATTCTACAAATGAAAACCTTTCTTCTTGATTAAACTCTCCCATTGAACTTTTTCAGGAAAACCCCTTCCGGGATGACTTGGAATTTTCTCCTGGATGGGAACACTCAACTGATCCAGTCAAATGTGCTTTCTCATGTACGAAGACGAGAAATTAGAAAAGTTAAAGCAAACAATCATGACATGTTAAAAAATCACAAAGTTATAAAATAAAACTAGAGCTCAAGGGAGAAACTGAAGCAACAGAGATATTGTTGTTAACGGTAGAAACGCCAGCCCCTTAGGCACAAACCCACTAGATTCCTGGAAAGCAGAGACCACATAGTCTACGTTTGTCACAGGTCCTCGGCATGGAGCGTGACGTGATTAGAAGGCAGTGAATAGATAGTTATGAAACAATGGACAGACGAACGTAGGAGAAGGGCCTGACTAGCGAGGGTTAGCCGGGTTAGAGTAGAGGCCAGGTCAAGGTGAGTAGGTTCGATGGAATGTGACACTTGGAGGCATCGGTCGGAGGCTTATATTGGAGGCGTCGTGTTTATGCAGAAAGCATCCTGACTCAGAAGTCGAAAGATGTGGACCCCAGTTCCAACGGCCAGCTTGTAAAATTGTTAACCCACTACACCCGTCCGAGCCTCAGTTTCCTCATACACGGCCCAGGAGGCTCAGACTAGGGAACCTGTAACGTGCCTCCTAGTTAGGCATCGCCTTCACTACTTACTGTGAACCTACTATGTGCACTGCATTACGCTGCGTGGCTTTTAAGGACTCCAACTCTGTTCCTAGTGGAAGACAAGTGGGATACAACCGCCAGGCAAGGAGTTTTACTAGAGTCCCTCATTTTAAGTGGAAAAAATAGGGCAAATTTTCATAATCCAAACTCTGAGACTAGGTTCTGGGGCCCTGAGGATACAATAAGGTGGTCGAAGCAGGGGAAGGAACATGGGATTTTAACAGCAGCCGATAAAACTTGAAAGTCGTTAAGAGAATGCAGATCCATCATGAGGTTAAAGAAACCAGAAATTAAGCGATGAGGACTAAAGGAAAAGGATTCAATGCTGGCCGTACAGACAGGAAAGAATTCAATACTTTGATGGCCCCGTGACTTCTCCTCCCCGATCCTCGGTCGCAGCCGAGGGGACCAGAGAAAAACGGCAGCAATGGGCCATCGAGGGAGGAACTGTGGGCAGGGGACCAGGGGACCAGGGGACACGGCGTGCGTCTGTTTGTCTGGGACACCGCCCTGTCCCAGGACTTAGCATGGTCTTTGGCTCATAGTCATTTTCCCCCCAAATAAATAAATCAGAGAACCTGTCCATCATGAGCTTTACAAGGGAGTCCCTAGTGCCTTCCATCCAATATGCACAGCAGACCGGGGTGGTCATTTAATGATTGAAAGAATGAAAAATAAAACTGCCATCACGTCCTCCCAAAATACTTAAGACATCTTGAAAGCACGCCCACTTGCCGATGAAAGGAACCCACCTATGTACTTGGTAATTAAAAAAATCCCACAGAGCCCCTGACCCTGCTGGAAGCAATGAGCACCCTTTCGCTTCTGAAACAGTTAGCCCCCCCGCGGTCTGCATGCACACCCCCACCCGACAGCAGTTCCGGAGGCGCATGGGGTTGCTCGGCGTGAGAACTCGCAAGCAACGCTCAGACGTGGGCCAGCTTCGCCGCCAGGAAAAACGTTCGAGGTTTACTGTTAAGGTTCATTTCATTGGTCCAGTTCCGACCCATTCAAAGGGTTTCCAAAGACATTCACCTCGTGAGACAGTTTGTTTTGGGCAGAGTGAAGTAGTTTGTTTTGTACCAAGTTTTCCTCTGCTGCTTTGTTTAGCAACGGGCTTCATGAAGTAACCCCTCCTCCTGAAACGCGGCAGCTTGCCTCACTTAGTGTTTATTGAAACAGCGTTGTGTGTGGGCGGCGTGTGGTTACCATTTCTGCTTCCAAAGCAAAGGGAAAGATGGAATGCCTGAAGTCGCGCTAGTAGCTTCGGGGATGGACCGTTCACAGTGTTTTGGACGAGGATGTCTTTTGCAAGGGAGTCAAACGCACACACGGGTGGGCAGCACGGAGGGGAAGAAAACCAGCTTCACTGATAAGAGACAAAAGTAGGAGGGCTGTCAGTGCCTCTTGAGATGCTCTCCTGAGAATGGAAGGACTGAAATGTCATCTGCTCGCATTGCGTGAGCTGGTTCTGAGGATTCCCGATGTGAGGCCGGCCTTGGCATGAGTTGGCGGAGGGTTCGGCGGGGCAAGTCACTGGGGCACTTGGGCACACGGGGTGAGGCGGGAGCCGCCTTCGCTGAAATGGCTGGGTCCTTCTGCCCTGTCCCCACCCCTCCCCAGACGGGGTGTGGGGGCTATTTCAGTGGGAAGTGTGTGAGCCAGACTGGGCCTGCAGAGCTCAGGGTCCGCCCCTTCCTATGCTGAAGCCCACCCACCTATCCGCACTGCAGTCCAGGGCTCTGTCTACTGAGCAAGCAGTTACCCTGGCCCGTTCCGATCAGCGGTGCTCCAACGGGCCCTTGCTTCCGAGCTCCCTCGGACAGGGGATGTGCGAGAACCCGGGGCTCTGGGTGCCACACGGAGTTCTAACGGGGTGAGACACCCGCAGCGTGTTTCCGGAGGACGCTGGTGCGGCTGGTCCTGGGACTAGGCTCGGAAAACTGCTCTTCCAAGGCACAGCACCTAATTTTGACCTGACTTCATTTTGGCGATTCAATTCACTGGTCAGGTACCTAGGAGCAATGGGAGGAAGTGCTGGGGAGGAAAAACAAACTTAAGAAGGATGGAAGAATACTTGGGTATCTTTGGGAATGAGACTGGGGCAGAGGTCAGATCTGGTGTAGGTGTGTTCTGTAACGATGAGGCCCCACAGCATGGAAGTGTGGGCTGCTTGCTTCGGGAGCTCGGGGTTGCTTGGGAAAGGGGCAGTGGGTGTGGAAAGTAAGCGTCTCTGACTGTGCTCCCCAAACTCTCATCTTTGGACAGGGCGGGTTCAAGTCCAACCGAACTAGCGAGGTGGACCCGGATTACAAAAAGAAGAAGAAAACCCTAAAAAAAAAAGATACACCAAGATTGACACTTTGAAAAAGAAATGAGGGCTGCCTAAGAGGGTGGTTATTTGCCTAAAAAGAGTATGCAGTAGGCTTCTTTTATACCACGAGTTCTACCTGTTAAATATAAAGCTTGGAAATGTCACGGCCTCAAAAACTCAGTTTCATGGCCTTCCATTTCGGATCCTGGGAGGGTTAATGTGTACATCTCCGGTTTCTAGGAGACCCAAGAATATTGTATCATCTTGGCCAACATTTTTATCTTATTGATGAAACGGGCCAAAAGAAAAAAAAAAGAGGAAGGGTTTGTCTGCTAAACCACACGCAGTAAGACACCTCCTTTCTTTTGGCTACACCTGGTGAATTTGTTTAAAAAGAAATGCAAAAGGGACCAAAAACTACGTCTGAGTTTTTTCCAATCGTGAGGAGCGCCTCTCCCTGGGGACTGCGCGGAACTCGAGGCCGGAGCGGCGCCCCGCAGTGACGGCTCCGGCGGTACCGGGGAGCTGCGCTAGGGGGCGCCCGCGGTACCTCCCCACCAGGGACTGAACTCCGTGCTTCTCCACACCCCTCTGACTGTATCCTTGCGTCACTTCTCAGAGTTCAAGGCACGTATGCCTGGTTTATCATCCAAACAACACCGTCAACCTCCTACGAACGGAGACGGCACCCTGTGCGGCTTACCGCCTTCCGCAGCCCCCGCAGAGCGCGGGGTCGCCACCAGCAGAGAGAAGGTGAGGGGCGGAACACACCCCAGGAGGAGGCAGACCGGAGGGCCCGCCCCTGGAAGGATGGAAGGGCAACTAGTTATGACCCGGGACTTCCTCCAGTGGGTGTCTGCTCTAAGACAGCTTATGGGGCATAGTGTTTTTTTAATCCTCACCTAAGGATACATTTACTGATGTGTGTGTGTGTATGTGTGTGTGTGTGTGTGTGTGAGAGAGAGAGAGAGAGAGAGAGAGAGAGAGAGGCTGATTGATTGGCTGCTTCCCATACACGCCCCGACCAGGGACCAAGCCCACATCCTAGGTCTGTGCCCTGACCAGGAATCGAACCTGTGACCTTTCAGCGCACGGGACGCCGCTCCAACCCGCAGAGCCACTGGTACCAGCCAGCACGGGGGGCACAGCACTTTAAATGTCAACATTGCGTTTGCACTTCGCCGCTGATGTTGAGCGCTTATTCACCAGACAGGGTTCACGCGTGCGGAAGGTATAAGGGTGAGTTCAGAAAAATGCTGCGTCCGTCACGGTTTCGCCCACGTGGAAGATAACATTCTGTAACTTGCTGTGGAGACGGCTGTAGGATGCTACCCAGCGTGTTCTTGGCCTTTTCGGCTTTGGTAACAGAGTGAGCCAACACCGTCCATGAATAGTCTACAGTAGATGCTGGAAAGAACACGGGACCTGGAGTCCACTTAAAGGGTTTAAGGAGTTCTCTAATGTGACTCTTGCTGCGCATGGGAGCCGGCACTTCTTTGCCCTGCGAAAACAACCCGTGACTCTGTGCCGCATGTCACTGGGAAAGCATGAATCGGTTGATGGAATTCGAAATGAGGACATAAGGAGAAAAACGGCCCCTAATTTTTATCTGATGATACAAACCTACACTATCCTGCGTAAATTAGTCTCTGCGATAAAAGGCAACCTAATCTACCCTGGCAGCCTTTCTCGGCATGGTCTTAAACGTCGAGCTTGGACTTCACCCGCAGGCGTGGTGCTGATACACCCGCCTGGGGCGGGGGCAGCTGAGGGGTGGACTTGCTCACATTAACTCTGCTCAGTCTGTGACTCGCAAAGAGAATTTTACAATAGCATTCACCCAGGCAAGGTTGTCCACAGACTCAGACGAGAGAGAAGCTGTTTAAATGGCTTCTGAAAATATATAAACTATTGGGCCAAATCCAACAAAAACTTTGATTCATCGTTGCACGTTAACTCATTTTGTAGTGTTTCATTCTTTTTTTTTAAGATTTTATTTATTTATTTTTAGTGAAGGAAGGGAGGGAGAAAGAGAGAGAGAGAAACATCAATGTGCGGTTGCTGGGGGTCATGGCCTGCAACCCAGGTATGTGCCCCGACTGGGAATCGAACCTGCAACATTTTGGTTCGCAGCCCGCGCTCAATCCACTGAGCTGTGTTTCATTCTTACTTAGGTGTCGGGTAGGGTGTGAAGACACAGAGGTCCAGGGACACCGAGAGCCCCTGCCCAGGAGTTTCTAGTGGAGAAGGGGGGAGAGCCGGGACAACAGTGACAACGGTGCAACAGCGTGATGACAGGATGATGCCTCGGGCGTTGGAGGGACACCTGGAGCCTCAGCCCGGAGCTGGAAAGAGGCTGGGGATTTGGAAGGACCCCCAGAGCCGGGGGAGGTGGAGGCGGCTGGGGCTCCAGAGGAGGAAACACTACTACGTGCGAAGGGAAGAGACTGTCAGCTTGAGAAAGCGAGTGTCTCTCGTTCTGGACCCCAGGGGGCTCAGTCCTGGGGTGGTTCCAAGGCCTGATGCGTAAAGCAGGTGACTTAGAGGGTTTTCCGCTGTGTCAAAATAGGATTCCTAAAACGCATTACTTTTGAGATTTCCTTTTTATGTTTAAACCTGTGCACTGGATTCCTGACAACAGATACGCTGGGGAGAGAGAAACACACCAAAAGATGCCATCCCCTGCCCCACCCCACCCCCCCCAAAAAGCAGAAGGTAAGAGGACCGCAGCGAGAAAGCTGCACGCGGAGAAAGAACATGATTGTTCAAGAGAGGCACACACACATGGGGGTATGGAGCACAGTCGGGCAGTGGGCCTCCCCGTGACTTGTCCCTGCTCACTGTCTCTCTCTCCCCTCCCTCCCTCTCGCCTCTCCTCTCTCTCTTCCCTCTTCTCTCTCTCCTTGGAGAACCCCCCAGAGAGATCTCCAAGGACTTGCATGCTGTAGGAACAGAGTCCTACGGAGGGCAGGAGGGCAGCGGGAGTAACACTCTTTCTAACCCTCTCCCTTGTCTTCTGTCCTCTGCCCCCTGCCCTCCCTGCGCCCCCGCCTCCCCCCCAGGCACCCGGCAAGGGGTGGGCCGGCTCCGTGTCTGGGAGGAGGAGGGAGCCGGGAAGGAGGTGCCGGGAAGGAGCTCCTGCCGGAGGCAGGCTCCCACTTGGGGGAGGCACAGCCTTTTGTCCTCTGGAGTCGGGGAGAACCGAACAAGCGGCCAGGGTGGGGAAGGGAAAGCCATCGCCCCGAACCCCTGTGTGAAAGCGAACCTTCCTGCCTGCCTCAGAGCTGTGGGAAGGCTTTTGCCCCTTTCCGAGTGGGCGTGAGACCCCCTGGGGGCCTGAGATTCTGACTTGGGCCTCACTTCAGAGTGTAAATACGGAACTAGAAATATCAGTGGAAAGAGGGACTCTCCAATGCCTGGTATTTTTTTTTTTGAAACAACAACAAAAAACCAGAGCAGGAGGCACTGGAAGGTTTACGTTGCACCACCGTTTCACTTCTGCCCGACCGCGACACCTGGTGAGCTAAAAGGCCAGTGTTGCAAGCACCGCGTGTATCTTCGGAGGCACTGACATCAGTCCCGGGGGGCAGAGATGGAGACAAAGAGCGGCCGGGCCTCCGCGCAGTCCCGGCAACCCAACAAAGGGCCAGCAGGGGGAGCTCTCCCACGCCGCAGAGCTCCGATTTCCCAAACAAAACGGTCGCAGGCAAACAAAAACAGAGGGGCAGTGTGCCTCTCGCGAGCTGCCATCTCGGGGAACAAACATGTGACTCGGCCCAATTAAAGGCTCGGTGTGAAGCCAAGGATGAGCCTGGCGGGAGTGGACGGCCCTCCTCCGCTCTGTCCCCGTTCCGAGGCAGCTAAACGGGGGGCGCTCGTTAGCTCTTGCGAAAGACAGGGCAGGAGGCCGATTTCGGGGGTAATGCTCAGCCTCCTCAAGTGGTATATTGTCTCTAAATGAGTCCTTGACCCTGGCTCCAAAAACCACATTTTCTTTGGTGGCTGAAGGCGCTACCAAAGCTCCCAACTGTTCCGTCTCCTTTTACTCAGTGGCTGGTTGGGCTTTCCCTAAGGAGGGAAACGCTGTGTTTGTAAAAATCGGTGCTAAAAGGACAAGGAATCCTATGTCCCCTGGGCCATGTTAAGAGTCTGCAGAAAGAATTAGAGCTCTCTAACACACACGCAACCCCCTCGCGCCCCCCAACTGGAACACAAAGAATTTACTCAGGCAAACAGCGAGGGGTATATGAATTGAACAGTTCTCCGATTTGTAGGGTAAGTCTTTACATGTTGGACATGGTGGTGGGAGCTGGCGTACTGGGTGCACAGGATGGTCAGAATCACTGAACCTGCAGGAAATTTTCTCCCAGTCCCTTTTCATCTCGCGCCAATAAGAAGTCAGACTTTTTGTTTTACACCTTAATGGCATGCCCACATTTACAATTTTTATACAAGCTCCTACAGAAACTTTAACTAGACCCATTCAGACCCAAAGTCACTAAATAAAGCTAGTCTAGACGGAAAAATCTATGAAAACCATATGTCTTTGAGGCATCTGTCTTACAAAAACCGCCATTGTCCTGCAGAAAGACTTCACAAAATACGCTTTTTGGAGCACGCTGCTCTAATGAGCACCGGGGACGTGCCGAAGCAGCCGCCCCGGCTTGCACGGCGAAAGGAAGGCCAAACTGCTTGTGAGCGAACGGCGTTCCTCTGCCTGTAAACACCACTGAAAGGGGAGGCACAGGCGGACGGAGTTTCGATTTCCACTGTCCTCAAAGGAATCGAAAAAGTTCAGTTTTGTTCCCCTCCATTCCTGCAGGCGGTTCCCCCGGGGAGCTCAGAGCAACTCCGCTCCCACCCCCCCAGGAAACTCTGTTGAATGATGGCGTACGTGGGGGAGGCCAAAGGACCAGAACATTTTCTTCCGATTACTACCTCATCCAGCTGGCCTGCCAAAAACAGCCGGGAGGCAGGTGTCCGACCTAAGAAATGAAGGCAGTCTGTCCTCAATGATCGGGTGTAGGGCCCGGCCGGGAGCCCCAGGAAGCCAGAAGGACTGGGGTGCAGAGTGGGGGGGCAGCGCGCATGCACGAAAGGGGGAAGGCTCTGAAACCTTGCTTTCCCCATTTCACGTTGATTTCTGAACTGGAGACGATGGTCTCCTCCCTTTGTTATTCTAGCCACAGCACCTATTTTTACATTTCAAAAGGCACTTTAACGAGTGCTATGAAATGCATGGGGAAAAGGCAGAAAATCAAACTTCACTGATAACAATAACGTTTTCACTGAAAACCAAACAGTCCACGGAGACTGTGGAAGTGTTTGTGAATGGCGCAGGTTCCTTGTGGCCCTGAGGAATACTGTTCTCAGGCGTCTCGCTCTCCAGGGGAGGGCGCTCTGGAGCAAAGCCACAATGGCCACTGGCACGAGCGTGCTGTTCGGTCACCTGGGAGGCTCTGAATGAACAGAACACATCGAACAGCCACACCAGGAGGAAAGGTCCCGGGTGAGAGGAGGCCAGAACACTTAGAAGGACGCCTGTGCGCTGTGATCCATCACGCACCCAAATTTTAAGCACAAGTGAAAAACACTATTTCGACATGTTTATTCGAAGACACTGTGCTATAAAACGAGTCTTCAGTATTTTTATTAGTGTTCAAGGTGACGATGGCAATGGCGGTCATTTCAGAGTGTTGGGAACATTAGAACAAATCAAGCGATCACAGCGACATCTCTCAGGACAGTTTCCTACACAGAACTATTGGGCATTGAAGGTCGTTAAAGTCTGACGGGGTTGTTCTGGTCCATGAATTTCCATCTCGAGCGCTCTGATACTACTAGCACGAGAGCTAAAACTCGAAGTTGGGTCCCCACCCGCCCCCAACGGTAGGTGGCTTTATTTGGACCTCAGACCCAGATATGTGGAGGCCAATTACAGCAGTGGTTTCTCTAGTTAACACGCTGACTAATGTTTCCTTAACTTGCACCCCGAGAGACGATAATTAAGATGGAATTGGCCTCACATGAAGTTTTATTATTTTAGTTATTAAAATATTTTCCGACACTACTAAGAGGCAAACATAAATTCTGATTGTTTTAAAAATCAGGAGATTTTTTTCTCTCTTGAGTTTTTATAGCTTCTCGTCCATGGTCTACAGGTAGAGCAGTGGGCAGACTTCTGGCAAAGGCCCTCGAACGTGACACTGTGGGGAGATTTACTCGCGGGAAAACTTGCATTCATTCTTAAAAGTAACGTCGAGAGTAATCCTAATATGAGCTTTAAAAAACACACGCGGGACAGACTGTAACTTGCACAAATATCCACTCCCAAGTGGAGTCATTTCATTTCGGTCTCCTCAAGCCGTTCTCGTCTCCTGAGCTCGTGAGAAGTCTCATTCCAGGAGAACGCGACAGTTGTGGACCAGCACACATTTAGACAGAGCTGTCTCACGGAGACGTGCAACTAAACACAGGCAGTCCTCACGCAGTGGAGGCAATCGGTACAATAAAGTCCTTGTCTGCGCCACGTTCAAAGCCACTGAGCTGCTCTCATACCGTCTCGCCCCCTCTGGGTTTTCAAAACGGCCAGAGGGACTTGGGGATTCCCTGGTGGTGGCTTCTGTCCTTGGGGGTTACGCGTGCCTTCACCTCACTCACCTTCTCGGCTGGTTCACTCACCCTTCCACAAGAGCAAAACCAACCAACGAACAAAAATGCCAGGGAGGGAATGGAGCTTATGTCTAAACTTTCTATTGACTTACTGGGCTCCCAGAAGGGCCGTTAGAGCAAAATTGGCATCTTATCCTGTTTCTCTGTGTTTGGAGGGAAATGCCGACTTCGAGAAGGTTTGGGATTCTCCGTGTGCATGTGCACCTGAGGTCCAGAGGGCCCGGGCCTGGCCGTCGGGGACGAGCGAGCGAGAGCTCTGCTACTCGCCACACTGACCGAGCATGTTTCCCGATCCTCGGGTGGAATGCGGCCTTTGTACAATTTATGTGAGTTCTAATAATTCTGACTGGAAACCAGGGGTGGACGTTTCCTGGTGTTTATGGGAACAGTTAGAGAATACTTCCAGAAATTAGAGCGCTTGTTACTTGCGGTTCTGTCTGCCATGTGGTTCCGATGGCTCAGAAGCAGCCAGAGGAGGAGAGGGAAGCAGGCCATGGGGAGGGACGCCCAAATACCTTGTGGCTTCAGGCTCTGTCCTGTGCGGCGTTCCTTCTATTTTGGGCCGGCTTGCTGTATGACCTCAGCGCCCTCTCAACGCCAGCACTGTGGCATCCACAGACACGCACGCAGATCCTTCCAACACCGTCCGTCCCCTTCCCCTGCACCAGAAAATGCCGGCCAGACCGAAAGTGTCGTGTTCTTTTGGCAACAGCACTCGGTAGGCCAGATGGATTTCGTTTGGCAATGAACGAGTGTAAGGGTGTGTTTGGATATGGAGGTCCCCCCCGCACCGACAACGGTGGCAGTATGCTGGCTCAGGTGCGCTCAAGGATGTCAGCGTCGGGCACGTTAAAGCCAGCAGTCAGGTTCCGACCAGCAGACAGAAGCCACCAAGTCCCGAGTGAAGTCCTCAGCTCCTTCCTCCCAGCGCAGGAAGCAGGCATCTTGGGCACATTCCGGGGGAAAGAATGAGCTCCTCCATCTTCACGTTTAATGTCCTGGCTGTTCCCAGGCTCAAGCGACTCCAGGAACCCCGGGCCCACACCCAGTCTCTCGTGGCCACAGCTCAGGGGGCAGAGGGAAGGAGGCGGCGCCCTGCCAGTCATCCGTATACTCTGCTGCCTGGAGAAAATGTAAGGGTGAAAGGAGACAGGAACTGCGTCGTGCCACGGAACTTGGAAGTCATAGAAAAATACGCCGCTTCGCTCTGCTCTCCCCACGCCTTTCCAGACGCGAAGGCTTCCCCTGTAAAATCAGGGGCCTAGCTTGTGGGTCCTGAGGCTGGGTGTCTGCCGACACTGGGGAGGACGTTCTTCTCTCTTCTCTACGCTGAGGAAGCGAATTGACGTGCACAACGTACAGGAACGTCCAGCAGGTTCTGAGGGGTGGCAGTTTGCTGCCGACGGGCTACTGGGAGAACAGGCATTGCTGTGTGCGTTTTTTCATTGGTCAGTGGCCGCCCTGCCCGACGCCCATCCTGGCTGCCTTCCTCTATCAACCGGGTGAAACCCCGGCCGGAGCTGGGCGCCTTGGACTCGGGAAGGCTTTGTCTGCAGTGGTTGAAGCTGAGCACTTTGGAGCCCCGAAGAGGACAAGGCCAGAGCCATCGGCTACTATTTGTCCTGGGACCAGGCGGCAGTCGTGTCTGGTTAACTTACTGGCAGCCACCGCCGGGCCGCCCGGGCCACGGCCTGAGACGGACCCACCGTGAGCTCTGCCGGCGCGGGTGCTGCTTGTGCCTGGCTTCCTGTGGATCCTCCCTTATCTCCCCTTTCTTCTTCCTCTCCTGCAACCTCGGCTGCTCGGGACGGTGAAGTGAGGGCCACACTGAAAACAGAACGGCCGTCAGCAGTCTCCCTCGGCGCACGTGCAAAGCCCCCGGATTCCGGGCCCAGAACGCCGGCGGTTCTGTTTCTGGGCCTCGTCCACACAGCACCAGCCCCTCCGAGCTGCGGCCGGAGGCAGGTGTCCGAGGGCAGTAGACGCGAGTGTGTTTGCTGGACCCAAGGAGGAGACCACCAGACTCATCTGACTCCCCTGAGACCGGACGGAAACCAAGGTCTGAAGAGGGAAATGCTTGGGCACTCCCCGAGGGTCCGCCTCAGGGACCGGTGCCCGCCCTGCCAGCGCCGCTGTGCGGCTGGAAGGATTTTGCTGGGACAGTTAATGGAGGGGCTTAGATTAAACTGCACATTTTCTCGAGTGAACAGCTTGTGGCCAAATTTCTGTTTTCATCCAAATATATTAAGCACCATGACAACTCATGTTAAACCTGCAACGAATTACCAATTACATCTGGGATTCTGGTAACAGATTTTGGAATACAGTAGCCTCAGGAGATGCCTTAAATTTTAAGAATCAGGAAGAGCATCTCAGACTTGATTCTCTCCTTGGCAGTCATACCTTTTACAAAATCTTTGCTAAAAATAAAAACTGTTTCCTTGAACACTCCAAATACCTAATTGCGGATTTATTTGTTTGTTCTTTGAAGGGGGGGAGGACGGGGGAGGGGTGGGGAAAGAGAAATCACAAGACAAATTCATCATCTGTCCAAATGGCCCCCAGCTGCTTAGAGGAGTCACCCTCTGGACGGGCGGTGGAGGAGGGAGCGAGTCGGGTCGGTCCCAGGACACGACTGTGGGGGAGTCGGACACAGGCCGGGCACGCGAGCCGCTTAACTGTCCGTGGACCTGAGCCCCGAGGTCAAGGTTCGGCAGCTTCGTCCTTCCCGGCACCAAACCTTGAGGTTAGGGATGCAAAGACACACTCATAAGCACTGCGGGTCCGTCCTTACTCAGACGGCGGGGGGCTGGCTGCAATGACAGAACGGGAGAAGGAGCCCTGGCCCGTAAGTGGAAGGGGGTCTGCATTACCTGGGGATCGAATCGACATACAAAGCGTGTGACGGGGGTGGGGCCCGGCAGGGTGTCCAGGCCGCATGCTCACAACGAGGTTAACCAGTAAGGAGAGCCAAGTGGCTTTTATCTCCTCGAGACACAGCATGAGAGTCTCTACGTGGAGGGACTTCTCTGCCTTTGCCCTGTGGTTTGCTGCTAAGTCACCCAGCACGTGGGGCTGTGATGAGGCTCCGTGCGTGCCCTGCGAAGCCAGGGAAACCGCCCACGTCGCGGAACCCACGTGGGGACCCAGGGCCATCCGCGCAGCGCGGGGCGCCTGCTGCCTGCTTCTCGGGGCTCCGCAGAGACTTCCGGGGGGGCGGGGCTGGGTTCCCAGGCCATGTTCCTGTCACGTGGCTGAGCCGGGGCACAAGCCAGACCCTTTCCTATGATTCAGTTTTGCCATTTTCAAAAGACGCCACCAGCCTCGCGGTGAGGAGCGTGGTTGCAAGACAGCACGTCTGTTTTTCAACGTTTTTTAAAAATAGAAGGTGGAGTGATGAGGTCAATGAAGTTTGCTTTTCCTTGGAGAGAGACCCTTCCTCCCGCCCCGATCCCCTTCTGACCGTTGCAAAACAGCTCAGCCCGAGGAAAGGGGAGAAGACAAATGAGTGAAATCATGCCAGGGTCGGCTGTTGCCAGGAAAAACACATGCCGATTCAGTTCGTCTGTTCCATCAATGTCCAAGGCTGTGATTCCCAATTAACTAATTTTACCGAGTGGGAACCGACAATAGCTACATCAGCCCTCACGTCAGTGCCTGGGGAAGACGGGGCGGGGCTCCCGGCAAGAGCACAGGACCCCTGAGGGGGCGGGGATGCCCGGGAGCGCCCTGCGGAACGAGGACACCGCCGGCTGGGATCTTCCCACGAGGCCGAGCCCCTTCAGCAGAGTCGTGCAGGGCGACGGGCAACCCACATATGCAGGCGATGGGAGACACCCGCAAATCAGGCCTGCGTGCACTTGGATTACTAACGGCAGAAGCATCCTCGCTGGTGGGCCTCCCTGGGACCGACGCTCCCTCCCCAAGCTCGGGTGGAATCAATTAGAACAGGCGCGCAGCATGTGGTGTTCCCAGCTCCCTCCCCGAAAGGCCTCGCGCGCAGAAACCAGCGCAGCTGGGGAAGCTGGGAAGCGCTGGGCCAAAGATGACTCCACCAGCCTGCCCTTCCCGTGCCTTTATGTTGCAAAGAAAGATGGAATGATCATCTTAAAAACAACAACAAAACAAAACCCAGAACGCTCATGGTTTCTGTATGAGTCAAGTGCTTTCATTACCTTTGAACTGGGTTAAAATAAAAGTATATAGGCTCTTAAAAGTCAAGGTCATTACTTGCTAATGAAGTCTCGAATGACCCAGAAGAAAACTGTGCACAGGCTCATGCCCAGCGGGAGAGCCGCTGGCCTCCAAAGGTTCAGTCGTGGCTTTTGGGATGTTGAGGCCCTGCGGGGAGCTGGCGGGGCACTGACTGGGCTGTCTTGTCACCTTAGGAGTTTCTGGTTCCAGATGAAAGAGGAGAGAGGGCCCCTACCAGAGCAAAGCAAAGAACTGGGGGGTAGGGGGGGTGGGGGGTAGGAATCAAGCTTCCTTCTTGTAAAGCTAAGGGCTGTTTTCCTGGAGATGATGGATAATGGCATTTTGACTTTGTGAGGTTTTGAATAGAGACAGTGTAACAAATCAAGGAGGAAAAAGAAAATATAAATAAATAGAACAAGGTGAAATTTCAACAAGAGCTTCTTTCAACTTACTTTCTTTCTTTCTTTCTTTCTTTCTTTCATCTTTCTCTCTCTCTCTCTCTTTCTTTCTCTGTTGAAATCTTAAACCCCGTTTCTGGCTTGCATTTGGTAGGATTCCTGCTCTGACTTTTATTGAAAACAGACTTTATGTGGTCAGAACTCTCCACTAAAGCTAAACTTGAGTAGGCACAAGGACCCAGCAAAGCTGCTCTTGCTCTCTCAGGTGCCCCCACCCCCCACAGGGACTTCCCGCCCAACGTGGGCGAACTGAGAGGAGGGCTCAGCACAAAATACTTTCCCCTTCCACTGAGCTCTCATTTCTCTTCCACATGTGAGACTCTGCAATGCTAGATCAAGTATGGCTCTAACTCGAGAATATTCTAGAATGTCTGAATAACACAACTGTTGTCCTATAAATTCCCCAACACAGACGCATGAAAGCTGGTGCTCCCTTTTCTCCAGCTGGGGCTACTGATTCCCACCACGGTGTCTGTATGCAAGCTCGGGGACCCCCAGGGGACCCCACCCCAATAGCACACCCATTTAGCATGGCGCAGTGTCTCCGAAGGGTGCTGGCAAGGCAGCGTGCCTGCAGCCCGGAGCTGAGGCAGGCAGGCAAGCAGGCAAAGACATGCATGATCATCCTGGGGACAAGCAGCACCGGTGGCTCTGGTTCCTTCTCGTAGCTCAACAGACAAAACGGCCAACTCCCAGGCTCATGGATGGGACCCCCGCCGTCCTACTCCAACGCCCCACCCCCAGTGCTCTCCTTACCTTCCTGGCACAATGAGAGGTGCTTGTGTAGGCAAGTTGAGGTTTCCTGAAACAAGAACTTAATCTGGCCCATAGTGAGGCTCGGTGCTGACATGTGTGTTTTCTTGCGAGCAAGGGGAGCCTTCAGAATCCTCCTCAAAGGGAGGGGGTTCAATCTTTCCTCTCCCCTCGCACTGAGAGTGTCCAGAGACGTGTTCTGTGGTCACACTGGGGAGTGCAACCGACATCTAGTGGGAAGAGGCCAGGATGCTGCTACCCACCCTAAAACGCACAGGGGAGCACCCTACAACCAAAACGTCAGCGGCGTTGAGGTTGAGGGGCCCTGGCGGTGTGGTTAGGGGACGCGGCTCTGCAGTCAGTCTGCTTGGGATGGAAGCCCGGCTCCTGCAGGGCCTGCCTGCCTGGTGGGGGAGCCTGGGCCAAGCTGCTTTCCTGATGGGCCCCGCCTGCAAAGTGCAGAACGGCCCGACTCGCTGAGTTTGTTGGGTTAGACACGAGAGTGCCCACAAAGCACGGAGGGCAGCGGCTGGATGTCCCGAGAGCACAGTAAACGAGAGCTACCCTCGTTATTGCCGCTCTTCCTAGAGATTCCGCTCAGTTCCAAATAAATGACAATATAAGCCAAACCTGTTAGGTTTAGAGAAAAGAATATATATAGGTTTGAGAGTGCAAATATCCTCTTTGATGAGGACCTAAATGATGATAAAGGCAATGACCACGGGGCTCGCCAGTTTACCGGACACTTTCAAACGCCTTGTCTCGCGTGATTTGGGCAGTGGCCTTGTTGCATCTGCCCCTATTTCACAGGCGAGGGTGTCCTGGCCCAGAGGCGAGTGGGTTGCCCAGGGTCTGTGGCAAAGCAGGTCTGACTCTCACCCCACCATTCTTGCTCCGGGGCCTGGGTCTGCCGCCAGTTTCTGAGGCCCCCTGGCTTCCTGGCACCCGGCACCCTGAAGACCCCAACAAACGTAAGTGTGGTAATCAGAGGGCGAGGGGCCCCTGGATTCCTGGGCGGGTGCAAGTCACTCCTGCTGCACACACAGTAAGGTCCTCCTCAGGGGACTACACATACTTTAACCCTCTGAATTGAATTTTTAAAAATCAACTTGCTCTACAGGCTAATTTTCTTTCCTTTTAAAATGCCTCTTATTGATTTTAAAAATCTAATTCCTTCTATTTTCAAAATCTCTAATTACTCACATTGTACATTTTTTTTTAATTTTAAATGCAGGAAGGTGGGAATCTACCTTCAACTCTGTGCATCTCTTGAGTTCCATTTGTCTACCAGCTGTTTTGTCCCACAATTAAGGCCGAAAATCTGCATATGAATGCCACAACGTATTATTCCAATGCACAGTGTCCTACCTCCTCGTGGCCAGGGACGCACACAGCAACCACTATGCCTACGTAACATTTCCAGGCATAGTTAAAAAAAAAAGACCTGCAGACTAATCAGCCAGATTTTTACTCTGCCTACATTAATGTTAATAGTGTTGGGTTTAAGGGTCACGGTTCAGAGGGCAGATGGATACTGTTCCTTGAAGTCAGTGGTTTTGAGAATTCCTTTGGTGACAGAGAAGGCGGGGGCTAGCTGGTGATACGCTCATGACCTTGGAGCACGCAGCCCGCCTCCGTCCTGTCAGAGCCCTCCATCCAATCCCACAAGCAGCTGCCACAACGTCCATCATCTGGGCCCAGGTCGCTCGGATCCCAGTTTGTGCCAGACAATAAAGGAGAGGTTTAGACCCCATTTTGGTTTTTAAACGGTGTAGAGGCTTAGCCGTTTCCCCCGGACTCCCCTCCCGGATGAAAACTGCAAGCTCAGACGATAATATCTTTGCAGTTTTCCTTTCCGAGTACCTTTTGTCTGTCGCGCTGCGAGAAGAGAACCGAAGAGCACCCCCACACCGTCCTCGGCGCGGCACGCACACTTACCTGGGGACACTGGGCGGGGCCCTGGCGGGCCGAGAGGGGACTTGCGGGGGGGCTCCGAATGCGTCGTTGCTGTTGGGGAAGGGGGGCAGCGGGCCCGGCCGGAACGGAACTGGGGGCGCCCCCGAGTGGGGCCCCGGGGAGGGGATGGCGGGAGCGGGCCCTCGGCCGGACGCGGGCCGTGTTGGGGGGCCGCTGAGTGTCGGCCGCCTTTGGGCGGTGGGGCTCGGAGGGGGCGACCTAGGGAGAGAGGCCGGCAGTTAACCCACTCCTCCCTTCTGTCTGGTTCGTCTTAAAAACACATTTTATCACATCCCGGTTGCTTTCGAAAGATTATTCCTTGACTGCGACGCTTAGATGCACGTTAGCAACGTTAAAAGGTGTAAAAGCGTAAATGGTAAGAAGGAAGTTTCCCTTCCCCACCCCTTCACTCCGCAGAGGCAGCCAAGGTCCCTTCTTTTTAACTGTATTCTACAGTCTTTCTCTCTATACGTAAATTCCCCTTTTACATAAACATTCTATATATAACTTATTTTCTCACCAGCTTCACAAGAACTTGACTATCTTTTCACTCCGATACTCAGAGAACAGCCTCACTCCTTTTAACAGCTGTGTAATACTCCACCGGGCGGACGCATTGTGCTCGTTTTGGATGGACAGGAGTCGGGAGGATCGGACCCCCCTCTCTCGTGCCTGAACTTCCATATATGGTTTCCTCTTTTTTTTTCCTGGCGAGGTCTAGGGGAGCGCTCCCAGCAAACGACACTGACCCGGCCTGGCAGGCGTCAGGGCCCGCGGGCCTCCCTCCTACCTGCGGGAGCGCAGGATCCAGGAGTCGTCCACGGGGGGCGGGGCGGGGGTGAACGTCGTGGCCGTGTTGATGTCGCCGATGATCGCCAGGGCCTCTTTCAGGGCCTGGTACATGCGCAGCATCTCGTCCCGGCGCTGAGCCTGCTCCGCCGACTCCTCCATCAGGGTGTTCTGGTCCTCGGAAGAGTACAGCTGGGCCAGGAGCTCCGAGTTGATGAAGTCTTTCACCTGTCAGAAGAGGAGCGACACGGGGGTCAGTGGGCGGTCGGGTGGTAGGGACTGGGTCGGAGCCCGTGGGCGGAGTCCGCAAAAGTCCCCCCTGGGAAAAGGGCCGTGTGGTGCGCCTGTTCACTCCCATTGTCTTCATCATCCCCCCCACAGTGCTCGGACCCGTGCCGGTAAGCCCTCCCCCGCCCCAGGGCTGCTGACACGAAAAGAGATCACAGCGCGGATTGGTTGAAAAGGGAGCCCCACTTCGAGGCCACCAGAGCAGGGCCTGCGGCTGGTCCAGCGCGTCCATAGCCCTGCCGGGGGCTGCCTGGCTTGCAGACCAGGGAGGTGGGAGCAGCAGCAGCTCCAATGGGAAACCACCTCTGTCCTAACACACGTCATCCGTTCCCCGGCGTCCCCGGCCCCTCGCCGAGCTTTTACCCAAGTCCCTGGAGTACAACGAAGACCGCGGCTTTCAAGGCATGCTCAGAAGTGGGATGCCCACCAATAATAAGTACAGAACCATATATAATTGTGTGAGTTCATTTACAAAGAAAATGATACGACCTCTACCTTCTAGACATTTACAGTACACACTCCTTAACAGGAATGAGGACTGACCAGCAGTTCTGTGGTTGACAGATAAAAGGAGACTAGGTTACGAGCAATCCATGCGGGGCACAGCAAGGAGGGAGAGAGAGCCAGCCACCACATGTCACAGCATCCAAGATACCACTGGTTTTAAGACATGCCACTATTCTATGCACTGCAGAAAAAGAAACAACAACACCCCACCGCCCATTAAAACTACGCCAGCCAGCATGGATGGCCCTGGAGAGCATGATGCTCAGTGAAATAAGCCAGTCAGAGGAAGACAAACACCACGTGATCTCACTCATACGTGGAATCTAACGAACTCACTGAACTAACAAGGGAAATGGGGGCAGACTCCTAGACAGAGAGCAGATGACAGCTCTGGGGTGGAGGCGAGGGGGCGAAGGGACTGAGCAAAAAGGAAAAAGGACTCACGGGCATGGACAGCAGCGTGGTGATGGCAGTGGGGGGTGGAGTATGAGAAGGATAAATGGTAAGGGGAAAAATACAGTAAAAAAAAAAAACTATACCAAGATGCCGAGATGCCACTGAGTGGAACAGGCGTCTGTCTTCATGTCAGAAACGTTAGACGGGGGAAAAACGAACGTGAGAACTGCGGAAACACGCATGTCCCAGGTGCCGTCACAAGCTGGCTGATGACTCTCACCACACCCTTAGAAAATGTGCCGCTGTCCCAGCGTTGCAGACGAAGAAACTGGAGTTCAAGAGCTTTCAGTGACTCGCCCCAAGTAGCACACTCGGTCGAACCCAAATCTTCCAACTTGACGTCTAGTGCTCTTCCCATCACACCCTCACCCCACTTGGGCCGGGGGGCTGAGAAGGGACCCTTTGTGTGAAGCATCATTATTTCAGATGGTAGAGCCAGGACGCGAATTAACGTAAACCTAGGGGAAGAAACCAACTTGGGGTTTTCAGTGTCTCCGTTAAAGGAGGAAGCTCTGGCTTACCCAGAGTCACTGAGTCACTCACGGAAAGGCCGAGACCAGTCTGTCTCATTGTTGTAAACCCGGGCAGGCAGCACTCCTGTCCAGTCCTCGAAACGCCTGGGCTGTCGTTAAATGTGTGACTCAGAGACAACAGGAGTCTAACATAGCTTCGTGATTTTGTAATGGTGTCTAACCATGCAGAAAGTTCTAGTACTCAGAAAATTTGGCTACATCACAGCTTCACTGCGAAAAAAAAAAAAATATGTCCTCTGCTCTTATTTTGTAAACCCAGAGCGGTTCAAATGTGGAAGTAATCTAATTCACAAGAAGTATTCAGACAGCTGTCTGGGAGAGCGGAGGTTCATGTGTGATAGCTGTGGAGGGTAAATTTGGCCAGGTAACTGGGGGCCAGATGCAAGGCCTCGAACGCCAAGGAAAAGTGTTTGAACTTTATCCACTTGGCAATGGGGAGCCATGGAGGGCTCTTAAGCAAGTAAGTGAAACAATAAAAGAGAGTTTTAGGCGGATGAATCTGGCTGTGACGGGGAAGGAATTTGCAAACGGAGATACACGTAGATCATCCTTGAGACAACAGGGTTCCATGCCACAAGGTTGCAGTGGGATTGAAAAAGTGGGCACGTACAGATGACGGCACTGGGGAGAAAGCAGCCGGGCTCTCGCAGCTGGGCGCGAAGGGCAGGCAAGAAGGGAGCCTGCAGCCTTGAGGGCTGGGTGAGTCGGAGGAGAAAAAAGCGGAAGTCCAGAAGGAAAAGTCAGACTTTGAGAAAAGTCAGTAAATTGGGCCGAAAGATTTATTGACTTGTAAACACACTTGCAGGTTCCCAAGGAGTCACGGGCATTTGCACAAACCTTCCACTGCTGGGCGTGTGTGCACTTGGAGGGACGGTGCAACTCCAAGTTCAAAACCAGACAATTTTCCTGGCATCGGCCAGCGGCTGGGTAAGCTCTTTGGAAGCTTCACGTCTTCCTGGAGTATCACTTAGAATCTATTAGACGCGATTTAAAAGAAGCTCCTTCCAAGAATAGATTTAAAGCAGATCCGAATGAAGAAGCAACTGTCAAACAAGCCACAAAGTGACATAGGAAGGGCCTGTTTCCACTCATGGGTCAAAGACCTGACTCGACTCAACTCCTCCACATAGAGACGGTCCGCCCAGCACTCGCCGACACCCCCAAAGGCTGGTCCGTCTTCCTCAGGACCGACCTGAGTGTTCTGGGCAGGAGCGGGGACGGCGACAGGGCACGGGGTTAAGCAGACCGTGTGCGTCAGAATCAGACCGTTCCGTGTTCCGCCTGAGCTCGGACACTCCCGGTGCTTGGGCGAGTAACTCAGCGTCCTTGAGACTCAGGTTCCCTTTCTGTAAAGCGAGGACAATGGTCGTAGCTGCCCCGAGGGTTGCGTGAGGATGAAGTGAAATTACCCGTCACGCTGCCCGGGGTGTGTGCCCAGTGCCCCGCACGCGGGAGCGACTGCCATGGCGGTGCACAGGCGGGACGGGCACCGGTGCGCAGAGGCAGGAGAACCCATGCAGAGCTGCTACCGCGGTGCGGGCATTGGGTGACAGGGTCCAACACAGAGCACAAGTTGATATTTTATCCTGCACTTAAGCAAAGTTGTAAAAAGACTCTTTTCTTCCTCTCCTGCTAGTTTGCTGGACAGGGGGCGGGGGGAGGGGCGTCGGGGAGTTTCCAGACACTTCAGGGACTTTCTGAGCAGTTTGGATGTCACTCGGACAGACATTTATATCAAGGATTCTTCACGACAAGCGAAGAGGCCAGGGCTGCTTTCGGAGGTGTGCGTGCAGAAAATACCCTCGCAGAATATGACATTAACAAATGAGACTTGGACGTGAGATGTAAAATAAGATTTATGCATTTAATTAAAACACCTTAGAGCCTCTGCACCTTTGTATGGCTCACACACACACACACAAATCCTCACACACAAAACCTCCTGGCTGTGCAGACTCCCCGGGGCTGACACACAGGCGTCGCTGCGCCACGCAGGTGCCCGGCGCTGGCTCGGTGCGAAGGAATGTGAGGTCATTAGTGCTGCTCCACGCGGCTCCTCTCCCTTGCTTTACCCCGTCTCCAGCAACCTGCAGCATTTTTGGATCTCGGCCACTTTTGTCTTTATCACTGAGACCATTTTACAGGCTTCGCAAATAGAAGAGCCATTTCCAGAGCCGTCGTACAATCCAGGCACTAAGGAGACCGTTTCCCTAAAATCTCTGTGTTTCTGGACGGAGGGCGGCCGTGGGGAACACAGCCGGGGGTCCCCCGTTCACACAAAGACACGCGTGAGAACGTGACTGAAAAGGTTAAAGATGCTTCGTTTAGGAGGGGGGCTTGTGAGAATTTTGCGATCCTTTGAGAACTCACAACTCTCTCATTTCCCCATCTCCCAGGGATTTAGTTTGGATAAAGACCCACCAAGTTCTCCTTCTTTAAAAAGTCACATCCTTTGACTCACAAACCCATGTTGTACAAAAAAAACAGAACTCAGAAACAAAAGGGCTGTGAGATTCCCTACTGTGAGATTCCGAAGTTCAAGACCAGGCGGGACTAATCTGTGGTGTGAGAAGTCAGGAGTGTTACCGTGTTACCCCTGGGGAGGGGTGATGGGGTCGGGGTGGAGGGGAGCGGGGGGGGGGCGGGGGGCTTCCGGGTCCAAGCGGCGGGTCTGTTTCTGCAGCCGGATGCTGAATTCCTGACCCGTGGAAACAAATCACTGCTCTGGTATTTAAGACGCACTTTCCTCTCAAAGCGTGGACATTTAAAATAACACTCCACTCCGCGGGCATTAAAGTTAGTTGGTTTTGAAACGAGGGCACATGTTACCAATTGTCGGCCGGAGCGCCAGTGGCCGGGACGGGGCCCGGAGGGGTCCAGGGCTCCGGGGGGCGGGCGGCTGCCGCGTGCGGTCCGAGGGTGCCACGCACGCCTCCAGGCTCCGTCCTTGGGTCTTCAGAAGTTTCACAAAACCTTCACACTCTGTTTATTTTGTGTCACCTGGGCTTGTTGAAACAGTATGAGAGACAGCGTTTTAAATTATTTGGATGGAAACCATTGTCTCTCGTGTTTAAACAGACCCCGATTGAATCTCCGCGTCACCCGGAGGAAGACACCCCATCTGTGGGGAAAGGGGACAGGAGCCCGCTGCTCTGACGAGGTGGCCTTGAGGGTTCCCTAACCTCGCACGCGCGCTTGCTGTCGTCGATGGGGACTCTCCAACTGCATGGAAAGGCGTGGGCTTTTGTCTTGTTTCTGCCAGCCCCCCACCGCCAGTGGTATAATCCCAAGCAAGCACTCCCCCCGCTGTCAACCCCAAAGCCTCAATGTCACCAGTTATAGTCTGGGCAAAGCGGGGAGTCCCCAGCGTGTGGCTGTTTTGTGGGCTCAGTCACAGCGCCATGTGCCTCTTGGCCGCAGGCACTCGTAGGACAGAGCTGTGTCCCCTTTCTTGATGCTCTGGTGGAAAACCTCGGGCGGGGGAGCCGCGGCGACGAGGCCATCCCAGCGTGCTGGCCGCGGGGCGTTGCGCGCGCTGACCTTGAAGTCGCTCCGGCCGGCAGCCCGGCCAGGGCGGCCGCCTGTCGTAAACCCGCTGTTTCTTTCTGTCGCTGTTACCTGGTGTGTTTAAGCACTGGAACAGCTGCTCCGTTTCAATAGACAAAGGCTTACAGTATGTCTGAGGCGAGGCATTTACGGCTGGCTTTAAACTTCTTAAACAATTCCATATGGAGACTTGAGTGGCAGAACACTTAATGTAAACTTTCAAAGGAAACTGCCCACCAAACTCTGAACCTTAGGAAACTTGGCTGAAACACATTCCCTTTCAGGAGGCGGACCGGCCGTTCCCGCTTCAGAGAGGACAGGGACGGCCGCCATTCCTGGTTGTCGCAGGGCGACCGGCTTCTCCGCCCGAGCCGAAGCCACGCAGAGACGCCGCAGGGCCGGGCGGGCGGCGTCCAGGACAAGGAGCCCACGTGCTCCTTTCCTGGTTGCGGGTCTTTGGTGAGTCCTCTCGCTGGGAGCTCTCTTCCCTTCAAGTCACACCAAAAATCAGCGCTCTCGAGACACAGTGCTGGGCATTCGCCACGTTCTGCCCCTTGAACTCAACGGGGCGCTTGGGGAACGAACACCAAGGGCTCAGATGTCGGTACACGACGATGTGGTGAGGGTACGACTCCATTTAAAACAGGGGATTTCTATCTTTATACATACGTCATTACATATATACACATTGTTATTTAAAATATATATTCATGTACCTGTATGTTTTTACATCAAGAGTAAGAAAACGGATAAAACCATACTCCCAGGAAAGCAGGCGCCCTAGATATATAAAACTGTTTTCTGATAGGTATGAAAAGTTGAAGTTCAAACAAAGGCAACCATAATTTTGAGAGGAAGCCAGCATTTTATGATGCCTTGGCTTTTCCTGTATTCCCATGAGCCTCTGCGTCAAGGTTTGACCTAGAAGTCTTACGTGAAGCCTTCGCTGAAGTGCGCTTTCCCGTGGTTCTGGTTTTTCTTCTCATGTCAAAAGAGACGCAATATTTTTTTTACTGTTGTTCAATTATAGTTGTTCCCCTTTCCCCCCACTGCTGTGCCCTGCCCCGCCCACCCCCTACCTCCCATGTGCAACTCCACCCCCACCGTTGTCCTTGTCCAGGGGCCCTGTGTATGGGTCCTTGACCTGCCCCTGCCCCTGCCCCTCACGGAGCAGAGCTCTCCCCGGAGGTGGGGCTGGGCCGTCCCGTGCCAGGAGCGAGCTCACCAGGGAGGGGCCCCCCAGGGCAACCACCCTACGTTCCTTCGTGTGCACACATGTTTTTCTCGAGACAGTGAAAGCGGAATAGATTTGCAGTAGGGTCTCTCTCCTCCTTCCCACTCGTCCGTGTCCAGCTCCTCCTCGAAGCTCCAGACGGGAAGTACTCTTTCCTGCGCTCGTGATTTAACCCAGCGCAGAGCACGGCGGCGGTGGGGCCGCCGGCGGCCTTAATGACTCTCGGAGAGGCAGCGGGAAGATAAATGATACCTAATCAGGGAAATGTTTAAATAAGCGAGGGCCTGCGCGCTCCGTGGCCAAACAACCTGAACTCGTTTAGGCAGAGTGAAGAGGGCAATTTGAAAAACACACAGACTATTTGTTTAGTGCTTTCTGTTTTTCAAAATGGCACATGGCCACATCCATTACGTTCTCCGACGATTCTGGGAGGCTCAGGAGTGACTTCGACTCCAATGACCATGGGCAAGGTGGTTTGCGTCGGGTCACAGAGCAGGCCACTGAGCGAGCTCAGGAGTACGACGCAGGGTTCCCAAACTGTGAACAGGTTGCCAACCTGCCGCTGACCGTCAGAGCAGCCTGCTAACCTTGTCGGAACGCACGCGATGTGTGTGGAGGCGGGGCTAGGCGCCAGGCGGTTCAGGCGAGTGCGTGGGCCTCCTCACAGACAGAGGACAGGGCGGCCGGGGACCACGTGGATTGTTGGGAATATGATTTCGGAAGGAAGCTTGAAATGGGCATAAAGGCTACTTTAGTTCTTCAACAGGCAGCCGCCTTAGTTTCTCCCTATCACATTCTTCCCAGTCCTGCCACACCGACTATCTTCCGGACCAGACCCCTCAGCCAGGTGCTTTTTGCATCTGGAGGAAATAGATGCCACAAAGTCTGGCGATTTGTCTCAGGTGAGCAGAGTCTGTAGCAAAACCGGGGTCAGGATCCACGTTTCTCCTGAATGTTAGCCTGGGGCTGTTTTCAGCGTTCTGCCACCCGAGTTTTACTCGTGACAAGCAGGTGCTCATAACCTACCTTTGATTTAAAGAAACAGGCGTCCTGGGAAGACACGTGGGGATAAAAGAGCGGGTGTCGCACTTTTTTCAAGAGCCGGGAAAGGCTGCTGCACGACGCCCCGCCATAACCTACCTCACCTCAAAGGTAATTCCTCAAATGGCTGGTGATGCTTTCTGCACGTGAACGAAGTAGCTACCACGAGAACCGGCCCCGACCACACAGTGTAAGTATTGTATCGTGACTACTATAAAGATGACCGTGAAAAGGGGGAGATTCCCTGCGATGCAGGTCCTCTGATGGCTGGTGTGGCAGGACACTGCTAGAGACCTGTGGCTGTAGCATCCTTACTTTAGCACAGACTGACTTTGTATCCAAGGGGATAGGGCACAACGCCCTTCCCCAGGTTAAAACGGCGATCCCTCGTTTGAAGCAGGTGAAGACGATCGTGTTGACTTACTGTGCATACGTGTGTATGTGAAAAAGAATGAATATCTTTTGCCTTTAATCTCAGCGTCTAGGAGCCAGGGCCACCTGGTTTGATTGCTGGCTTTGCAACTAACTTATATCCTGACCACAGCGATGCTCTGCTTCCTGGTAAGCAAGTTCACACCCTCCTGTAGGAACCAGCCAATGGGGAGCACCACAGTCCTGCAGCTGGAAGTCCCGTGTTCTCGTCCCCTGCGCGGCCGCTTACCACCCGCAGTGGGAAACGACGAACCCGGGGGACAGGTATCCCAGCCACCCAGGAAGGATCACATGGAGACTGAGGGGAGTGCGAGCCGTCTCCCAGGCAGAAGGGTTCGGCGTTCGAGGGAGAGAGAGGCTTTGTCATCACTTACGTTATTGATCATCAGGTGCATTATTGTTTTGGGAATTAGGTCCCGGATGCATTTGTTGATGATCGACATGTAGGAGTCCACGAGGTTGCGGATGGTCTCCACCTGCCTCTCCAGCTGGGGGTCCATGGAGAAGTTTTCCGCTTGGCCGTTCTCGTCGTTTTCCGCCTAACGGAAAGGAAAGGACACGTGGGTTATTTCGCATTCGCCGAGGAGAAAGAAAACGGCGGGCATTTTCAGGGGACCCCCTTCCGTTCACTGTGTTTGGAGTTACTAGCTGGTGACACCCTCAGGGGGCAGCCCTTAATTCTGAGACGAGATCCAAACCATGCGGTTCTTCTCCTTCTTCTTGCAGCCCGTCAGACCCTGGGAATGGCAAGCCTCCTAATTCTGAATGGATGCTGAGAGGGATAGGCAGATAAACAGCGCACCTCACAACATCCCTCTGGGGAGCGATCTAATCTTAGGCCATCTGCAAGCTGGCCAAGGAAAGGAATCCAAACACATGTGCAGATGTGAACCTCTGGGAGGGGTCCCCGGGGATGCTGGAGATTACAAATAACCTTGGTGTTCTGGAACTCCCAGGTCTGCGCCGAGATGGACCAGCATTCGGACCAGCTCAGATTTAAAACTAACCCTCCGAGGCCTGGCCTGGAGCCAGCACGTGAGACAGAGAGGACAATTCATTTTTCCATGCACTTGCTGGAATTTGTTATGCAAATTCACGCTTCTGTCATCACTACCAAAGGCGGGCTCCGTTGCGAAAAACGTGCAATTTTAACTTCCAACTTGTTACTCTTTGTATAGAGCAGAACTGCATCTATACTGAAAGCATTTGTTTGCGCAACAGGAGAGAAGCATCTGTTTTCTATACGACGGGACTTGAGCTAATTCCTTTTGGCTTATCCACCAGAGGCTGGGCTGGAACGGCATCTTCGTCATTAAATGTTGACCTATTGGCTTGGCATTGAAATCAATTTAGAACAAATGGTCTCCATTTCAAGCCAGGTCGAACCATCTAAGGCCCAGAACATGATACAAATATTGTTAGTGGTCTGGCTACTTTCTAGCATTTGGAAAGATCTAATTATGAATGCAAAAAAAAGGGGGGGATAATTTATTGCTTCCAATGTGAACATAAAGTATTTCTCCTTGGAAATGTACATACTTTGATCTGCCAGGCTTTCGATCATCCAATCAGTTCTAGGAAAAGCTCTGTGCTAAATGGCTTCAACGGATTTATAAATGACAAGCTTTTCCTTTGAGTCAATATGCATCTGTGAAGGCCACAAAGTCAACAAAACAAAGACAGAAATCCGTTCTCATCATTAATGTAGGCTTCTCTTGCTCAGAAATAGCCAACACCTTCAGAAAATACTAAAATAATAGGTGCTTATTCTGAAACACAACGGTCATTTTCCAGTCCCTGAGAGGACGACCCTGTGCTCCAAGGACACTTCAAGGGCACTTCTGAGGCATCTTACTGTTGTTACCACAGCAAGGTCAAGGATCAGAGGTTTCAAAAATGACGGCAGTTCTGCTTTATCGCTTCTTGTCGAATGGTCTTAGGCCACTGAGACCAGTGGACCATGTCTCAGGCAGCTCTTCAGTTCTTAACCTGTGACACAAGCCCCGGCGGGTCTGGGACCAACGGGTCCCACGCCGAGACCGTGATGTGGTGAAGCGACAGAGGGAAGCTCCACCACGGCCGCGAGGAGAACCACTCGCGTGTTCAGACGTCTTTCCGGCGGTGGGGGAGGGGGGTGCGAGGAGCCACTGCAAGGGCGCCCCGCATCGAGCACCCTCGCACCGACCCAGACCCTGAGACGTGCTTTAGAGGGGACTGTGTGTGAAAGGGAAAACCTGAGGTTCACGCGCAGGCTCTGCCCAGTACTGGCCGGGTGGCCCCACTCCAGTCCCTCGACGTAGCCGAGACTCAGCCTCCCTGTCTTTAGAATGGGGATGCGCTTCCTGGGAAAACCCCTGGAAGCTAAGCAACGCGTATGATGACGCATGTGAAAGGACCTAGCCAAAGGCATTGTGGGTACTCGATAAATAAATATGAATTTCTGAATACTCATTCCTGAATAACAGGGAGCTGCTGGACTCTCAACACACATTTTAAAAATTAAAGGGGAAAAAGGGGAGCATAGAACATGGACAATTCGAGCGATAGAAAGATGGCAAACCATGTTTTTTGTGTTTGTGTCCCGCCAGCTGGTCCCCTTGGGCTCCCCTGCTCCCACCTGCAAAGACTCTGCATCTTTCAAAGCCCCGCCCCCAGCCAGCCTCCCAGTGCTCACAGATCCCCCCAGCACCCCCCACCCTGCACTTCACCTGTGTCTCGTGCTTGCTTGTATTGCTTACTCTCCAGCCTAGTTTTAGGCTCCCCCCCACTTTAGTCTCTGGGGGCCGGTTTATCTCCCCCTTCTCAGCACAGACCTGGACACACAGGAGGGGGAGGAGGAGCAGCAGGAGGAGTTAGGTCCACCAGGGGATCTGCCTGAGCCCAGGAGGCCGTCCAGCACCTCCCGGCTCTCCAGGAGCGTCTGCTTGTCCACGTGTTGGCGGGGGGTGGCGGGAGACCAGACAAGCTCCCAGTTGATGAGTTAGGATCCCCGACGATGCGGTCATGGTAAGGGTGATACAAACGGCGAGGAAATTGTGTGCGTCCATGAGAACAGATGCCCCACGGCTTTGTGAGGACAGCATCTTGTATATAAAGCAACAGCGATGTCTGTAATGGAAACCACGCTGTCCTCCTCTCAACTGAAACATTTTCCCGCTGTATGTAACAGTAGGGGGTGAGGGCATTTCAGCATTGACACGCTCCGTGCCTCTGAAACATTGACTTTGCTCTAGGTGCTCGGCTACACACTTTGCACGGAAGACCCACACCACGTCCCAGGGAGGCGGGTACCGTTTTGCACACCTGTCGAAGAGCATGCCGGGGCTGTGGGAGCCGATTCATTCAATAAACGTGGATGAATGCAACATTAAACCAATGTCTATTTTTCCTTAGGTACGGAAAAAAAATCAAGAAGTATTATGAAACACTGCAACATCTATTACTCTAGCAAGTCAGTTTCGCAGATAAAATAATAAATGTAAAAATGAGTTTCTAGGAAAAAGATGTCTCACTGAAACACTGACATGTGTAAAAAATAAGTGATGCGGCCAAAAGAGAAAAGCAGAATAAGGAGCATTCACTCAAAGAACCTCCAGGAATATGGAATGTCAGGGAAATTACAGCAGCACCTACGTTTTTATAGAGGTACACTGGATTTCTCCATTTCACACTATTCTTAGCATTTAGCCTCACTTTAACTTTTGCACGTCAAAATATGCAAAAGACCCTTACTTTCACTTTTTGAAACCAGATGCAATTAAGCAAAGTGAATGGAGAACACGGAACAGTTTAACTCTCGACACACACACCACACACACACACACACACACACACACACACACACAGCACTCCAGAATAACCAATGAACCCGTTTGGAATTCTCTTTGGCTTTTGGAAATACTAGCAGCCATGTGGTCACATGTTAATCTTAACTCTTGTGATAACGGCATGGACATGATGGGAACCACAGAATTCAGAATGCGATTTTTCCCCCTGATTTTAGGAAGAAAGGAGGAATCCTTGCCCCTTCTAACACGTCTAAGATGAATGGGGAAAATGTACATAGATGGAATTTTTCTTTCAACTGAGTGATTGCGGAGCTCCAACACCCCCTTTTCCTTAACCCCAGCTCTCACCGAATTCTCCTGTGTGCTTTCTGAGTTGTACGCTGTGTATGACTATGCTTCTTCTTTGTTTAAATTATAGGGTTGCAATGGGATTCTTTGCCGTCTAAGCACTGAGTGGCAGCTGGTTAGCATTATCCTCATCAAGGGAATGGAAAATAAAAATAGTAATTTGTCTCTGATCTTTGAGGCAAAAAAGAATGGTCTGCAAACATTTAACCTTTTATGAGCTGGTTCACTGAGGCTGTTTACAAAACGTGAATAATATTGTGAAAACCAGCTTTCTTCTGAAAGAAAAAATACAATGGGTAGGCCTTCCTACTGCATTGGGAGAAACCTAATGCAATTTAAACAATCAAAAAATAACAACTCAGCCCCGTAAATGCGAAACTGTTTATAGAAATTGATAGCCTAACTCTCCCATGAAACTATTTGCACAGCATTAGAAAGCAAGCTGTCTTGCAGAATTTTAATTTATAAGCTTTCTCCTAAAGACTTAATACTTTAAGAAGTGAGGGAACAAAATAGCCCAATTAGGAGCAGTTCCCACCAAACGTGGAGGCACCCACCACAGAAGCTCTAGGCTGACCAGGACGTCTGTTTTCCATGTGCTTTGTTTGGGTCACTTTCCTTCAGTCTCTTATTTAACGATGCCACAGGCTTCTCTGAGGATCACTGGAGCCATGTAAAAAGCTTGGTGGCTGGCAGTCTGTAAAAGTGGAAGAGGAGAAATCCGAGGTTCCCTGGCACAAACGCGTACATCGACATCCTCGCGAGCTAAGGGGGGTTCGCGGAGCCTCTTCTCGCCGCCCACGGGCAGCCCTGGGCGATCTCCTCCAGACAA
This sequence comes from Phyllostomus hastatus, assembly GCF_019186645.2. NCBI lineage: Eukaryota > Metazoa > Chordata > Mammalia > Chiroptera > Phyllostomidae > Phyllostomus > Phyllostomus hastatus. The sequence continues at coordinate 4,681,911 of NW_025333833.1, read as the reverse complement.
AGTGATTTTTGCAGAGAGCCTGCGCTTGCCCCCCGCTGAGCATCTTATTATTGTTCCGCCATTTCCCACTACCTCAGACGAAGAGTGAAAATATTCATCATGAAGACACTGTTGCCATGGCGACGCACCTTGGCACTTCCCAGCCTCACGTTACAGAGAATGTTTTCACTGAACAGTTTTCTCCACTCCCACCTCTTATGCCAGGGGCTAGAAAGGCAGGAATAGCACTTGTAAATCACCATGGGAGAAGCACATTCCGGAAAGACTCCGAGGGTATCTAGGCTGTAGTCTGGAGCTCTGTGGCAGGTATTTCATGCACCGAGACAGTATTGTTTGTTACAGATTTTTATTTATTTATTTTTAGAGAGAGGGAAGGGAAGGCGAAAGAGAGGAAGGAAAACATCAATGTGTGGTTGCCTCTCGCACGCCCCCTACTGAGGACGTGGCCTGCAACCCAGACATATGCCCTGACTGGGAATTGAACTGGCGATCCTTTGGTTTGCAGACTGGTGCTCAATCCACTGAGCCACACCAGCCAGGGCGAGACAGTAAGTACTGAGATTTAGTGTCTCAGGGGACTGTGAGAGGTACATAGGAAGTCTGGGAACGCAGGCCTGGCTGGGAGCTTATCTCTGGCCGGCAGCACCGCGGTGAGCTTGGGCATGGCGGGCCTCCAGGGGGATCTTCATGGATGGTAACCCTGGAGATGCCCTCAGGGGTAACCCTCAGGCGTTGGTGACATCGCACAGCCTGAGACGGAGAGAACAGGCTCATCATTTTGTCCCCAGTGTCCTCTGTATAGGAGAAGATCCGCGAATATTGTGGAACAAATGAAGGAAAACCCAACCCGGGCTGCTTCCTGAGGGTCTGGGTTTCTATTTCAGAGCAACCTGACAGGCGGAGCCCCAGACACCCGGGGTGTTGCTATCAGCACGAGCTCCTGAATTCCTAGGAGGCAGTTCTCCCTGTGGAGCCTCTATTGTGCCGGGCGCCACGACTACTTGGTTAATAGGACACATCACTGCTTGCATCCAGACTGTCTTTCAGCGGACACGCAGATCTTGAAGGCTACCTGCGGAGGTCTGCGGGTATGAGCTGAGATGGTCGACAAGATGCGGGGAAGCAAAGGGGCCTCTGGGTGCAGGTCCAACCTGCGAGAAGCACCCCTCGTGCAGGAGAAAGCCCCGAGCCTCCTCTGGCCCGGGTCACCCCTCGGCAGCCCCTGAGCCAGCAGGCAGGGCCCAGCGTTGTCTGCTTATGTTACTTTCATTTTTTTATTCTTCCTTGACTCTGTTCTTTACCTGTTACTACCTTTTATTCTTCCTATAGCTTTTAGTCTCCTTTCATATCCAAAGGGCATCATAACAAACACTACAGAATTAGGTAAGATTCACGTGAAATTAGCCATTTAGAAAAAAGAAGCCCTCAGGATTTTAAAAGTACTGACTTGATTAAAAAGAAGAACAACAATGCACATATCTTAATTCTGATGTAGCTCTAGTTTTTTTTTTTAAACAGTCATTCAGCCCAGCAGCTGCCAACAGAAAACATCTCTGGTGGTGCCAGTGGGTGTCTAAGTCTGTAATAAGGAACTGGGGCGATGACAGCAAGGACTAGGGGGAATACAGGGCAGGACTGACTCCCTCCTGCAACTGCCAGTCGCTGCATTTGCATTTAACACATTGTTTGCGGGTAGTTTTTATCACGCGCTCTACTACCAGTCAACATAAAACGTATAAATATGTTTCCCACATACGATGTGTTAAGCTGCATTAAAACACGTGCTTTTATCTGCAACTGTGAAAAAACAGAAGCGTGAGTATGAGGACTCTTAGAGAAATCTGAAAACCTACATACTCCTCCCTGGGGGCCTCCTAGAATTTACAGGAATTCCAATCTAGCTTTTAACCTGTCGAAAGGCCTGCACCACTCTATGTGACAGATAAACTCGTGAACATAAAAGGTTCATTTATCAGATATTTTAAACACATTATTGAATGTTGCTATTTAAACAGTCTTATTGTGAATTCCTCTCAATTGAATGTTGCTATTTAAATGATCTTACTGTGAATTCTTCTAAAATTTATTTTATTGTTGCTCAGTTACAGTTGTCCCAATTCCCCCCACCCCCTGCCCCCCCGTTGCTCTCCCCTGCCCCGCCCACCCCCGGCTCCCTCAGTCAGTCCCCACCCTGCTGTCCATGTCCATGGGTCCTTTATCCATGTTCCTTGACTAGATCCTTCCCCTTCTTCCTCCCATTTTTCTTCTTCCCCCTCCCTTCTGGCTGCTGTCAGTTTGTTCCTTATTTCCATGTCTTTGGTTCTATTTTGCTTGTTTGTTTGTTTTGCTGATTAGGTTCCCCTTAAAGTCGAGATCATATGGTGTTTGTCTTTTACCACCTGGCTTATTTTGCTCAGCATAATGCTCTCCAGCTCCATCCATGCTGTCGCAAAGGGTAGGAGCTCCTTCTTTCTCTCTGCTGCACAGAATTCCATCGTGTAAATGTGCTACAGTTTTTTGATCCATTCATTTACTGATGGGCATTTAGGCTGTTTCCAGCTCTTGGCTATTGTAAATAGCACCGCTATGAACAGAGGGTGCATAGGTCCTTTTGAATTGGTGTTTCAGGATTCTTAGGGTGTAATCCCAGCTGTGGGACCACTGGATCAAAAGGCAGATCCATCTCTAGTTTTCTGAGGAAATTCCATACTGTCTCCACGGTGGCTGCTCAGTCTGCCTTCCCACCAACACTGCAGGAGGGCTCCCTTTTCTCCGCATCCTCACCAGCACTTGTTTGTTGATTTGTTAAAGATGGCCATTCTGACTGGTGTGAAGTGGTATCTCACTGTGGTTTCAATTTGCATCTCTCTGATGGCTGGTGATGCTGAGCATCCTTTCATATGTCTCTGGGCCCTCTGTATGTCCTTAGAGAAGTGTCTGTTCAGGTCCTTTGCCCATTTTTTAATTGGATTGTTTGTCTTCCAAGTGTTGAGTTGTATGAGTTCTTTATATATTTTGCAGATAAAATTATAAATATTTTTGGAAAATTTCAAACTTTATATATTGAGTGTGCTTCCCATAAAATAACAGTTTGTAAACAGAATAATTTAAATGGTTTCTTTAAAATTAATCACTTCTAGTGTCCCAGGTTCGATTCCCAGCTAAGGTACATGCCTGGGTTGCAGGCCATAACCCCCAGCAACCGCACATTGATGTTTCTCTCTCTCTCTCTCCCTCACTTCCCTCTCTAAAAATAAAAAATAAAAATAAATAAAAATAATTTAAAAAATCACTTCTCTTGCCATCATTTTTTATTTCAGATAATATAAGTAATTTTGAAAGAGCCAAAATAATTTTTCAAATATCTACTATTGGGGAAGATATATGTATTTGTTTAAAATTAAATGTTGTTAGAAAGAAAACCCTTTCCCTAAAAAATGACTGAAATTAGAACCAATTGATGCAAATTTATTCTTTGATTAAAAAAATCACAGCATTTCTTTGGAATAGCAAAACAGGAATTAGAATGTTTCCAAAGAGAAAAATACCCAGAAAATGGGAACAGCTAAAATAAGGGCAAACATAAAAACAATCTGTGATGGTTGATTTTATGTGTCGACTTGGCTATATCCAGGTACTTGGTGCAAACATTATTTTGGGTGTTTCTGTGAGAGCAATTTTGGATGACATTAACATGTGCCGTGGTGGCCACAGAGCAACAGACTGTTGGCCACCATGGGGTGGGCCGTACCCAATCAGTGGAAGGCCTGACTAGCCCAACAAGCCTGGCCTTCCGCAGCAAGAGAGAATGCTCAATGCAGACTGCCTTCAGACTTCTTCTGAAACATCAGCTCTTCGTGATTCTACAGCAAACCGCCTTCGCACTTGAACTAGATAATCAACTCTCTCAGTTTCTAACCTGCCAGCCCATGCTTCAGATTTTGGAATTTCCAGCTTCGATAATTATGTGAGTCAATTCTCTCTCTCTGTCTCTCTCTCTCTCTCACACACACACCCCCTGTTGGTTCTTTCCCTGGAGAACCCTGCCTAATACAGTCTCACTGTGGATTATGAAACATTGTTATAATCTATGGGGGTCACTGTTACATTGCTCAGTAGAGGTTAAAGGTGCTGCGAGAATTCAGAGAAGCAGAAGATCATGGAGAAAACTCTGGTGGGCAGTCACGCTGGCCCCACACTAGCGAGTGACCTTGACTTCACCGCATTCTCTAAGGGAAAGGGTGAGGAATCAGAAACAACCCCTACCCCCATCCTCTCTGCTCTCCCTCCAGGTCTTGCCACCCCCTCCTCTGTGGGTGGGGCTAAGACTAATGGCCAAGCTCACCAGAGTAATCTGTGCTTTAGCAATCCTACTTCTATTATCTCCAAAAATGTATAACGAACGGCAGGGGGCTTGTAAATTATCACCTCCATCATACTATTTGTTTGGCAGATATTCTTAAAGTTCACCCATTTTTACGTCTATGCAATAAAAAACCTGGGTTTTATTACAAAGATTGAAAGATGGACAAAGATATGGAAGAAAAAATAACAAATATCATAAAGCAAACTCTGTCCGTTGTTTTGTTTTCCAAAAATATTTACATGGATGAGTCTACAAGCCTTATAGGAAAGCTAATGAGGTCCTAGAGAAAGCAGGGGCAATAACATCCAAGGATTATGGAAGCGGTATGGGAGGTCATGATAGGGAAACCGCATAACAAAATAGCAGCGGAGGAACGCACTGGCTTGAGCCTACTTCTTCCTTATACTGTGAAGTAGATAACCCTTAGAAGCCAATGCAGACGCAATGTCACTTGCTTCATAGGCAAAGACTTCTTAGTTAAAACCAAAGGGCTGCAATGCATTCAGAAGCAACAGTGGTGAAACTCTGTGGGTAGGATCATTACTTCACTTAAGATGGTTGGGGAAAAAAAGATGAAGAACCTTTAAAGCAGCAGCTCTGGTGAAATGATTTCAACTCCCCTGAGACCCACTGAACGCCAGCCGACCCAGCTCTCATCAGGCATCAGCTGCCAAGTCTGCCGAAGGTCTCACGGTCATCGCCGGTCACCTGCGCCCATGAGTGGGTGAGGCCCCCTTGCTCAGACACTGCAGCCTGACCAGATGGACTGGGTGAAGAAGCTGCTTTAGGAAATTTGGGTTAATTTCTGTTAACGGGAGAGATGCAAAGTCAGATCAGAAGAGAGTTGCCGCGTCGAGCTGTTACGAAGCTCGTTTCCAAGGTGCAAAGCTTGAACGATTCCCGAGACAGGGCCGGGCCCCCTCTGTCTGAGGCGCCCACCGGGTGGGAGGCCCTGCGCCCCCAGATGGGAAGCTGCTTCTGGAGCGGCCCCAGCGGAACCCCTGCCTTTGTGAACACTCGTCCCCAGTCGAGAAGTAAAAGGCAATGGAAAGGAGCTCCTCTCGGCTCTGTCAAACTTTAGGCAAAAAATAGAAACTCATGAAAATGACAAGGATAAGCTACGCCGAAGGGGCCGAAATAGCTGCTACTGAAAACGAGGTGGACCGGGCAAGGCTCTACGTGGCAGAAGCAATAACCACGGAGTCTCTGTTGATACGTTCTGCTTCACAGTAAGGAGGGTGTGACTATAGAGAACAAAGCTTTCTTTGCTTCGCCTTAATCCTGATGTTTGCTTTGGTGATGAGATTTTGTCTACTTCTCAACAAAGCGGCGAAAAACTAAGGGCGGCGGGACTGTTTAAAGATTGGCAACTCATGGCCGCATTTATAGCAACAATGAAAATTATTCTAAGATAAATTTAATGAGAAGGTGCAATTATTGTTCGAAAAACCTCTGGGCCACTCAAACATCTGCGCACATGAGGCTGTCCGGGGGTGCCGTGAGCAAAATGACTGGAGGAATTAGAGAGCAGGTTGATGTGGTCGCTGAGAAACCCTCTGCCCTCGGGCTGTTCTTAGAGTCGCTGAGGAATGGAAAGCAGGCTACAACCACTAACAAACACTGATGGGTTTCGCATTCCAAATAATGATTTTTATGACCAGATCAAGATGTGTCTCTACAGAAACAGTATAACTCGAGACAGAGATGCGGATAGGGCTAAGAAAACGCATTCTGCATGTATTCGAAATCTCTCCCAAAGCGCTCTTTTTCTTAACCCTGGCTTTGAAATTCTTTGAAGTATCATTATTAGGGAGCACCCGTGATGTTCCCCCTGCCATTGGTTAGGTCTACTCACTCCATATAGACACTTTTAAATCAAAATAGATGTAACGATTTCTGAATTAAAGTGCAAAACTTCTTTAAGATTCTCATCCCAAAATTGTGGACCACATGGGTGGCAAATGCATTCAAAAGAGACGTGACATCACCCATCTCATTCAACCCAATCTCTGGTCACGGGCTGCAGTCACTTTACGAATACACTGGGAAGGCACAGCACTTTTCGGGGGGCTCAACACTGAGCACATGGGGCTCGAGGTAGCATGGAAGGATAGCTCCCCGTGGTATCAAGGCAGCATGTGTTCTTAAAATTAGAAATGTGTTGACATAAATGACACATGATGGATGGTACCATAATTCCTTATGACTTCCACAGAACTGGAGTCTGATTTCATTGTATTTTCCATACTACTGTCAACCACATCTTCTCCCAGGTCTATAGGAGAAATTCCCAAATAGAAGAAACTACGAGGAAAATCCCTGAATCGAACACCCATTTGCAGCATTCCTCAAAACAGGAGTTAGAGAAACCCACCCGACGCAGTGGATTACCCCAAGTGCCCAACCCACTTCAGTGCGAGGGACCTAGAATGGCAATTAAGAGTATAAACCATGCAATCAGAGGGCCTCTATTTATCTTGGCTCTGGCAGTAATTGGCTTCATGACTTTGGTGAAATTCAAGTTCCTCAGCCTCTCTGGGTCCTAATCTTTGTGTCGTTAGGAGGAGCAACATTAGCACCTTATACATCTAGTGGGCAAATGAGATGACCAGAGGCGGCACTGAGCCCCCCGCCCCCCCAGGGCAAGTGCCCCATTGAACTTCACCATTCTCCTTACCGGACCTGAATGACGTGCGGGAGTTACGTGACACCTGAGTTTACACAATGGGAGATAAGGACGCTGTGCCGCTTCTCAGCTTGGCCTCCGAGTTCTCCCAAGGAAAGAGGGGGCGGTGCCAGCCTAGAAGGGAAGTGAGGGGCTGACGTGAAGGAAGATGGCATTCTGACGAGGTGCCAGGTGCGTCACCAAAGAGGCAAGGAAGGGGAACCAAGGGTTTGTTAAGTGCCGGGCACCGAGAATTTGCCAGGGGCCAGCTTTCCGCACCGAGGGCTCTGTCCCCGGGAGTGGGCGGCTGGAAGGACGGAGACGCAGACCGACCGAAGCCCCGGCGGTGCTGGCCGGCGCTGGGAGCTTCGCCACAATCAGCAGGGGACACTGAATGTGGTGGGAGGGTGGGGCGGTGCAGACCGATGCCCCAGACGACCCCGAGCAGGCGGGCAGGCTGTTCCGGGCGAGAAGAGCACCTGCGACCACCGAGCAGGCCACACTCTCGCCGGGCGTGGCCTAAGAAGCAGAAGTACACGAGAGTATAAAATGAGGACAGGCTGGCTGCAGGAAGCAGGGCAGGAAGCTGAGAACAGGCTGCGACGATCGTGATGACGGTGAAGAATACGGGTGCCTGGCCCCAGCCACAGGGTCTGTGACTGACTTCGTCTGGGCTGAGGCTGGAGCAGCTGCCATTTTTAGCGTCCTAGGTTGACCTGAAGGGGCCAGGGGGCCAAAGGTTCTGCTGAGGATGGAGCGCAGGGTGCAGCGACAACACTCTTTAGGGTCCCGGGCCAGCAAATTCCCAGGAAGAGGAAGGGCCTGACTTTACATAAAAGAAAGTATCTATGTTTTAAGATCCAAAGTGACCTCAGCCAGTTTCCACTGGACAGACGTCACCACCCCCTAACTGACGGTCATAATTGGCACTGTGGTAGGCGGACGGTTGGAACGCAAAGTGAAAGTCACAAAGCTTCCTTCTGGTCTTCGATTCGGAGAGTTGCCTTCACCAGCAGAGGCCTGAAGGGCCTCCCGGGCCTGAGGGGGACTGAGGACGTAGGCCATCGCCGAGGGGACCCAGGACAGTCAGGAAGTCCCGTCATGGGCAGATCCCAGGTCCGCCCGCTGGACACATCTCAAGAGACCGCCCTCGGGAGGGTTTGGAGCAACTCTCTGACTTCGATTGTAAAAATTCGGCGTAGCCCTGGTTTCCTGAGGAGCCATGTATGCATCCCATTCATAAATTGGGCCGAGAGGTTTTTGAAATCATTTACATTTCCTGCGGTCCCACCTTTGGGGACTAATGAGTTCCCTGAGTTTATAACCTGCTCTGTGAAGTACATTTCCTTCCATTTGCCCTAAACGCACTTCACTGTGTGTTAAAGAGTGCGCTCCTTGTCCTGAAAAGCAAAAGCAAACAAGATTATAAAATGAGGACAGACTGGCTGAAGAAATGAGGACAGACTGGCAGGGCAGAAAAAGCGCTAGGTGTTACAAGAACCGCAGACTACCTGAAGTCCGCGCAGCGCAGTTTTAAGAGGCAAACGGGGCTGGAATGCTTGACCGTGACCGACCGAGAGCACAATGGCTCCATTGTTCTGGGTGCCGCAGACCCTTCCAGGCGCCCTGCATCCTGTGTGGGGCTCCTCCGCTCGCCCGCCAGCCCGCCCGAGAGGGGGAACTTGAATGTCGGAGCTGGTATCAGTAAAACAGATGAAAACACGGGAAGGGAGGGGGGGGGGCCAGAAGAAAAACGAGACAAGTTTGGATTTTTTTTCCGGTGAGAGAAAAGAGAATCATTCTATAGAAAGACACCTCGGAGACCAGGTGGAAGATGGGAAAGAGCTGTCCTGCACTGGGATTAAAACATAAAGAGGAACCAGTGTGTAAGAAAAGGCTCCCAGAGACCAGCAATTATAGATAAGACTGAGAAACTACACTGTTGCGGTTGTTGTCGTGTTTGAAAGCTCGTATTTCCAAAGGGATCTGGGATTCCTCTTGCCGTCATACCTGCCTCGAATGGCACAGACACAGCGAGGTGAGTTACGTGCTCAGAGGGACGTGGTCAAGGTCCAGAGCCGCTGAGACCAGAAGCGTGTTAGAAAAGAAGGCGACTCTGTGGTTAAAACGGCATTATGTGCCAGTTTTAAAATACGAGGAAACAACAACTATTTCAAAAACATTCATCGTCGGGGCTGAATAGCAAACCAAAGTATCGGTTGCTTTTTTTTTTTTCCCCTTCAAGGTCTTCGCGCAGAGCTGATTATAGGAAAGTCCTGTGTTTTAATGGAAAATAGGGCAAAGGTTACGTGTAACAGGAATCCAGTCATGTGGCGCTTGCAGACCCAGGTTAGGCCCATAAAACTGCTCATTAAAATGCTCTGTTCTGAAGCAAAAGCAAATAAATGAGCTCAAGGAAAAGAGCCACAGAAATCGTCTAGAAATATTTCCATGAAAGACTGTGAAAATAGTCCTCCCTAGTCATAAGAAATGTTCAGTTATGGCTTATACAAATAGCCACACTTAAAAAACTTTTAAATGCCTTCCCTGCAAGGCTGGTTTTGACATTCTGCCAAGAGCTACTTAATGTTTTTTTTTTTTAATTTTTCTGAATAGACCATATGGTGAGCGAAAAATAAAAAGACACACGCACACACACCAGGAGTTTTTCAAACAGCACCATCAGGATAGCTTTGTTATTAACCCTCACCCCCAAATTCTGGTGTAAACTTAGCCACTTTTACAAGTTCGACACTGGTCTGAAACCCCGACTGAGAATTAGAGTGATGACCAAAACTTCCCGAAGGCTTCCCACGGCTACTATTCGCTAGACGCCGCTGTCTCTCAGTACAGACCACGCAGATTGAGGAATTTTAAATTAAATATAGTAACAGCCGGCTGGCAAAACAATGCAGACCGAGAGGACTTCTAGCAGGCGGCTCGTCCCGAAGCACTTGAGACAGACAGTGCTCACACAAGGGCTGGCTGGTCTGCGCGCGGCCGCCAGCCAAGGTCAACACCAGCAGCCAGCAGGCCCATCACCTACCAGGAAACTGAACGACTTGGGGCCGATCAAGTGCGTGTGGGGCGGGGGCGGAGGGTGTCCAGACGCCCATCTGACTCTCGGTGTCAATTCAGTGATGCCCCAGGCTGGGTCTGAGTCACCAGGGGTTGACCCGGGGGAGGCCTGCTCACGGAACACAGAAGGCTCCAGAAAGAAAAGCACGCGCCCCAGGCATGTGGCCTGCATTCACACCCGGCTGCTCTATCTGCGGTTTTTCCCTGGGCCACTTCCACAGCCTGCTGGATCCAGAAAAAGAGTCAAGATGAGCACGGAAAAGTTTGCTACTTTTTTTTTTTAATGGAAGGAATTACCGATGGCCATAGTCCTTTTCTCACTTCAATTGATCGTATCTTACGGGCGCAGGCTGGGGCTCGCTGGGGAGCAATGCATCCAGTGGAGAGTGCTTCCCCTGAAAAGCGAGGCTGGGTCTCAGCAGGCTTCCCACCAACGTTCCCTCTGACTCCGGAGCAGGGAAGGGAGCTGACTGAGCGTCTTGCACAGACTCGGCTACAATAAGAACGCAGAGCCCGTGTACACAGCCACCCCGAGCCTCACAGCGCGTGAGACAGCCTAGACAGCGGATCAACACGTCCTGCCAACGAAGGCTCCTCTCTTTAGAGTTAGTTCCGAAAGGGGGGTTCCTAATTCGCTCGCTCTCGCCTGATCATCCGCCAGCTCTCCCCGCTGGCCTCTCCCCCACCTTTTTCTGGGAGAGCGCTTTCTTTTGCTTTAGATTTTGAAAATTATTCTTTCCACGGTGGTAGTTTACATTTTTGCATGAGTCTCTCTCCCTCCCCCACCCCCCTCTCTCTCTCACACACACACACTTACACACACAGCACATTCTTGCGCAAGTTAGCAAGATTTAAAGCCTCTCATTTTTTATTCTTGAAGCCCCAAAAGGGAAACTGTTCTTCGTGTGCCAAGGAATACAACCATCCATTATTTTTTTTTCTTTCTTTCTCCCTTGTATATCCTCCCAATAGGATTAAAGGCAGTCTGGGATGTGGAGCAAGGGGGCAGAAGACGGGAGAGGGGCGGGCGGGAGAACAAGATGGCATTTTAATAGCCGCCGCCATGCTGATCCGACACAGTAGGGACCTTGTGCTGCAGACTCAAAGGGCTTCCTTCCTCCCCAGCCGCGCACAGGGCCCCTCTCCTGCCGCCGAGCCCCAGTGGCTCTGGGCAGAACGCGGAGAGGAGGGCCCCAACCAACAGCCTTTCTGGAGAGGATGGAGAGGCCGAGGGAAGCCATTGTAACTGTCTCTGGTTTTCTTTCTTTTAAAAAAAAAACAAACTTGTGTTGAAATTTTGAGCTCAATCACCTAAAAGAGCTGCAAAAGGAGTGCCAAGAATTTCTGAATACTTTTCGGCCAGAGTCTTCAAATGTTAACATCCTATAAAACCACACCACATGGTCAGTTGGGGAGGTTGGAAGAGTACTGGCCGATTATTTTCTAGTATTTCTTGGTTGGAGTTTATCTGAGGTTTCCTCATTATTAAGTTCAGGTTGCACATTTTTTTTTGGTCAAGAAAACCATGTTAGCACCATGTCCTGCCCAGCGCGCTGAATCGGAGGACGGGTTGTGTCAGTGTGTCCTGTCACCAGTGATGGGACCTTGGGTCACTGGGTCAAGGGTGCCTGCAGGTGTCCGCCCTCTGAAGTTTCTGTGTCCCCTTCTGAGATTAACAGGCACCATTCGGTGAAATCTGGAGGCTAGATCAACATTCTCTCTCTCACTGGACTTTCCCCTGGTGACTTTTGCATCCAGAGACGATTCTTTAGAGAAACAATTCTTACTGTGGTGCCTGGCACATGGTGACTTTCTACCTCTGTCTTACTCTCCTCAGTGCATGAACTGGAGCTGCACCATAAGGAAGAGATTTGCCTTCTTCATTCAACTACTTATTTCGTTACTTATTTACATAAGTGGCAATATAGTTCAATGCATAATAAGCCATTTAGTATTGGGGGGCAATAACACTCACTGTCCACACGACTTTGAATTACTAGACATTACTGTGATTTGTGTTTCTATGTTGGCTTAGATTTAACCACCATATTTTGCCACGTATACTGTGCTCTCATGTATCACGGGCACCCACATTTTTGGCCCAAACTTTGAGGGAAAAAATCCTTCATTTAAAATTTTTAATTCAATTATTTATTTATGTATGCTTAGAAACAAAAACGATGATCATATTCCAAGGTATTATTTTGCATACAGATATTGTTATTGCTTTCTGGAGTTACACTTCTAGTGCATATGCATAAATAAAAGCATTAAAAACATTTATATAGATACTGATGTAGTACTACCCCTGTATAATGTGCATCGTTATTTTCCCTCAAAAATTTGGGCAAAAAGTGCGAATTATGCATGGCCAAATATGGTAAATGTTCACCTGTCTTCTTGTCAATATTCCTTCTGGATCATTTCCCTTTTTCCAACTTTAGCACTCTAAGAAGTTTCTTTGGTGTGCTTCTCTTTGTGGCCAACCCTGTTTTTGTTGTTTGAAATGTCTTCATTATGCCCTCACTTCACAAAGGACTGCAGTCAGGCCGCACAGCTCTAGGTGAACAGTGCTTCTCTCTGGAGTCAGCAAGTTACTCCATTATTTCTGGTTTCCATCGTTGCTCTCAAGAAGTCTTGATTCTTGTTGCTTGGAAGCTGATCTCTCCTTTTTCTCTGGATGCTTCTAAGATCGTCTCTTTGTCTTTGGTGTTCTGTAGTTCCGTTACAGCAATTCCATTACCTCCTGCGATCTGGGGTGCTCCTAGATTGTAGAATTCATGGCCTACATCAATTCTGGAAAAACACTAGTCGTTCCCCCATGCCTTTCCCAATTGATAATTAAACACATTTCAGGCTTCCGGACGCCGTCCGTGTCTCACTTACATTCCCCCCGACCCCCGCTCTCTGCTGCATTCTGGGAATTTATTCAGTTATAAGTCCAGCTATGTGTAGAAACTGGCTTGTACATCTCTTCTCAATTCCAAGTTCACTGTCATCCCACTGGGAGTTTGAAGTTGACCATGGTGGTAGTAGGCACACCGTGGAAATTGGCAAATGTTTTAACAACAGGGCTTTTCCGTCCTCTGGAGAACTCGTTATTAAACATGTATCAGCACATCACCATATACAATCCATTTTTACTCAGTATCTCTTCAGCTGTTTAACCTGTCCCTAAAATTTTAATTTCAATAACTGCCTTCCTCATTTCTAAAAATTCTATTTGGTTCATTTAAAAATATGCATTTTCTTTTTTTCAAAAAAGGTGCTTCTCAAGTTTGTAATATGCTCTTTTATTTCTTTAAACATCTTAAACATAGTCTAAGATCTTCTCCACTATCAGTTATTCTCTTGACTCACTCATAACGGCTTTTGTGTGTGTGTGCACGTGCCCCCTCTTAAATGTTGGAACGTGTGTTTATTGTGCTCAGTTGGCCTGTGTTCGTGTGAATCCTACTTGGTGTGATGCACCTCCAGAGAGTATTCATTCGTGTTTCTGCAGGTTCCTAGTTTTCATTCTGCTTGATCATACCAACAGTGCAAAGTTGAACCCCAAATCACACGACAAAAGACCCATAAAAATGGATTCTCAGAATAGACTTTACTCACCTCCCACCCGGCACCCAAGCTGAGGTCAATAACTTGCCTCATTTTCTCCTATTACTGGCAAGTAGATGTTTCATGACTGGATTTCACTGAAGGTGTATCTTTTTGAGGGTCCTGTTGATTGCATGCGGTGGTCTTGGTTTCAACTTTCTACCTTGTTCTGGCTGAAGCCTCTTCTCCTGTCCCCACGTGGCTACGTAAACACAAAGTTCCTGGGTGCCGTGATGGCCAGTGCCCCAAGGACAGCTGTGGCTTCACCCTAGGTTTTGCCTTCCACTTTCCAGATCCTTCTTTAAGTCCACACCCCAGGGTTTCCTCGTCTTTCTTGAGAGCTCCATCAGGAATGTACAGTAGCACTCCTCACACTGTCCTCAGTATTTCTAGATGTTTCCAGGTCAAGCTAGACAGCCTGAAAAACTGCCGACAATTGAAGTCCACGTGTCTGTTAAAAAGGATCCTTATACTGACAGTAGTACGGTTTAGAATGATAAAGATTAGGAGCTCTGGCTGGTGATGCTGGGCCTTCTCTTTTTCTTCAGAATAAAATGTTTCATAGCACACATCCAAATCAACACATTATGTATTAAGTACTACTATGTATTGGCACTGTTATTAGCTATCTGGAATAGTTATTGATCTTATAAGACACTCTGTAAACCATGAATAAGTGAAATCAGGGGTTGATACTAAAAGCAATTTACATCCTAAACACTATTTTTTTTTGCTACATTTTACTTGAGTTCCATATACTGTAGACTTTCAGTTTCTTTGAATTCCAGTAACAGTACTGTTACTACACATTGTATAAATATAAATATAGGGTTTGTGTAAAAGTGGTGGTATACAACTTGAAAATTATTCCACTGATATAACTTGTTCTGAGCTTTTGCCCACGTTGTGACATAGTAGACATTTCTTTTCCAGAAACTGAGTCAAAAAAGATGCACATTTTTTCCAAGGCCATGCAATAGAAGTTGGAGGGCTAGAATTGAAATTCAGCTTTCAAAGCTCCAAGTTCAGTGTGTAGTAAGCACAAATCGTTTAAAAAAACTGGGACATTTTCCTATCCCTATGGGGAAGAAAATCCTATCAGGTCAAGGGGCCATATGGAGATATAGATATATGAAAAACGGTGGCTCGATTTTCGTACAGTTTTAATTGTTTATATGCTTTGGAGGGTTTTTTTTCCCTGAGGGTTATGCTGTGACGATTTAGGAATCCTTAGTCCAGAGAAGTTCTACGATACAGACACTTGGGCCGGAGGGGTGGTGGGGCGAAGGGCTGCGCAGAACTTGGCTTTCTATTTCCAGTCCCCATTCATGTAAAAAGAAAAAAAATTCACATCACAAATGCTCAGCTCACCACTATCGGTACCCAGAGTTCACTCCTGACAATGATGTTTGCATCTTAGGAGTCACTCTGTCTGCCCTCACAGGCAAATCCCTGCAAACCAATAGCTGGAACTTCACGAATTCCTGCTCTCCCAGTGAGCTCTGTAGTGACCGTTTTCGGTTCAAAAGTGCACCCCTGCTGTAAGTGGACTTCACGGGATCACCCTGTGGAATGGAGTCCAGTATCACACACACACACAGCCGCACTCGGAGAAGCAGTTTTAGACATCAAGGTCATGTATGTCGAGGCTGTGCAAAACCACAACCCACCCGTGGCCCACGGTGCCTTTGGCAGGCTGCTGGTTATTGTGTTAGTCCCTGGCCGGACAAGGATCCGTGGGCCTGAAGGATTGGAATTTGTCACTTAAGCCGTTCATCTTGAGTTGCCAAGAGGTGAGCCCACTCTGACCTCCGGAATTAAACCCGGGCAGAGCTCCACGAGCCGCACTGCTAAGAATGCGGTCACGATCGTTCCAGTAAAGACATCCTGTTTCAGCAACACAGTGTGAAGAAAACTTCGCGACTCTCTGGTTGTTTAGACGTTGCTCATTCGTTTTAGTCAGGGAGAAGTGTGTTTTCCTTTTACCCAGGTATAAACTAAGAGTGTGTCTTGAAATGGTGTATTAGATTTTTTTTTCTATCGCTCTAACTCAAAAACAGCTGAACGTATTTTCCTGAACACACATAAAAAATCCTGAGCTGAGACCCGATGTATCAAGTTTCCGCCTGAAGAATTTTCCTGAGCCGATGGTTTATGCTGGAAATGCTGACAGATGTTGAACAGCCTCAGCAAAATAATCTTTAAGGGAGTCCCGGGCAACGGACCATGTGGCTGCTTTGAAAGTGCTAAATTCTTGTTGCTAAACAATTTTACTTTTTAAAAAATCCTCGCATTTATTACATTAAACATTTAACAGATATCCGCAGAAAGCCAACGACGACTCTGCAGCCAAATTTTTGGAAGCGGCTAGTTCCCATTTTGCGTTTTCTCTGGAGACAAGACATTTTCTAAGATTTATTATCCTGAAGGGTCAGAGAAGAGCCCGACTTTTTGGAATGTTGACCTTTCGAGCACAAAGTAGATCCCTAAAACTTTAAAATCGCCGCAGGAAGCCCCCCAAACCAGGAGAGTGCGGACGGCAAACATGTGCTCCGTTTCTGGCTGTGATTGTTCTTTGCTGGGTCACTCAGAGATGACTCAGGGGAAACCGCGGCAATGTGGGTCTGATCAGAAACAACTGCATGCTCAGAAGTGGTCCACGGGGGGGTGCAGGCTTTCCCGGGAGCGGAATAACTTAACGCACATCAGTGGATGCAGATGCATTTCGGCCGGCGGAAGGAAGCCGAGGTGAACGGCGCTTTTGTCTCGGGGAGATGTGGAAGCTCAGGCGGGCTCCATTTTGGGTGACTCTGTGCCGCCTGCCTGCCTTCCCCGCTGTCGTTTCGGCGGGGAGCGATGGCCACGATGTGTCTTATCCCTGCATCGTGAGCTGCCCCGCAGTGTCACGCCACGCTGTTAACAGCCATCAGGTCCCACGGATGTGCGGAGAGATGGGCTCCCCGCTGACCCAAACAGATCTTAGGGACTGGCGCCTCGTGTCAGAGAGGGCAAAAGCCTTTTAACAAAGAAAGTGTAACGTGAGTAGGAACCGTTTTTTTCCCTTCTCGTATCTGTCCTCCAGCAAACCACCGTCTCTGAGAGCCTAGGAAAAGAGTCTGCTTCAATGCACTGCTGCGCTGCTCGGAGCACTGCCTGCACGGTCATCCTTCCCGAGGCCAAGCACGTCCTTTCTGCCTCTCTAGTTATACCGCGATAGTTAAGCAATCTTCTGAAAGTCTGAATGCTACGTAAATCATCAAGAGGTCCCCCCCCCAAAATTGAGCTTCCTGGATTCATCAGCACATTGGGTGATTAGCAGGAAGAACATTCCACCTACAAGAAACACAAACACTGACGAGATAAAACGGAAGGGTGTGAAAAACTCGAGCAACCTCACAATGTGACTACCAGACCAAAAACTGCTGAAGACAAAAAAAGCCAAGTCAACTACGAGTACCCATGCAGGAAAGGAAAGACGTTCTATAACAGCTTTTACGTACTGTCTGTCTTCTCAGTTTAAGAGAAAACATAGTGATTAGCTGGAAGGTAAAAAGAGAAAAATTTCTGCCAACTAGGTTTATCAAGTTTGCACAATTTGAAGGAATGATGCAAAAGTCCTCCGTTATCCGCAGTTCACTCCGCGGTTTCAGTTACCCAGGTCAAGCACGCATAGCCCAAAAATACTAAATGAAAAAATTCCAGAAGTAAACAATTGATAAGTTTTAGATCGTGCACCATTCTGAGCAGCGTGATGAGATCTCACACTGGCCCCTCCACCCCACCTGGGATGTGAATGGTCCCTTGGTCCCACGTGACCTCGCTGTACACAGTACCTGCCCGATAGGCACTGAGTTGACCTAGCAATTACCAGAAAGAGACACCCATTCACGTAACTTTTATTACAGTCTATTGTTAGAATTGTTCTATCAATTGTTGATCTCAGACTGTGCCTAATGTATAAATTAAACTGTATCACAGGTATGTATGTATGTGTGTGTGTATAAGAAAAAACAGCATATATATAAGGTCTGGTACTATGTGTGGTTTCAGGCACCCCCTGGGAGTCTGGGAACACACCTCCGTGGATGATGGAGGACTTTTGTCTTCTGAACTCTGTACTGTGTGCGGCATGGACACACATCCCAGGATGCACACGTTTACTGGTTCGGGATGTTTTCTCCTCGACCCTCTCTGGCCTCAGGACTGTGTCTGCACACGCGTGGATTCGGTGCTTTTGTGTGTCCGACTCCTGACAGCGCAGCGATCCTACTTGCCTATCATGGTATTATTGAAATGACTGTGCACAACCACTTAACTCAGAAAAATAAATCCTGAAGGCAAAAATAGTCTTTGGCCAAACTGACCTACATTCTTGAGAAGCCTGGCGAGCATTGTCTTCATTTACTCCGCTCCGGTGAACTCGACTCAAGAGAGGAACATTTGGGATTTTGTTTTTAATCTTAATTTAGAAAAGGGATATGTGGTAATCTATCAGTACATCCATATTTCCGCGCTATGAAATTCAGAACAGGTTTGTAATTATTTTCTTATTAAAATCACCTAAAAGAATGACACGACAACTCTGGTCCAAGACAGGATCAGACCACAACCGGCAGACTAAGTAAAGTTTCTTCGTCTCCACTCCCAGGTCACTTATTCGTGGGCAAACCAGGAAGGGACAATGAACACCGACCACAAAAGCTGTCTCCCTGCCTGCAAAGGGCCTAATCACAACAGTACCAGCCACTTGCTACCGAGTGCCAGAGACCTGAGTGAACGAAGGGCTTTATTGATTTTATTTTCTCACTGAATCATTATAGCAGTCCTTGAGGGGTGCGTGTTATTTCCCAGTTTGCGGATTGGAAAAGTGAGGCTCGGGTGGATTTAGTGATTTGTCCAGCATGCGTGAAGGGCCAGGACTCAAAACCTTTGCACCGCTGAAAACAAGTGTACTTTCAATGGCCGATCAAACCCGTGGGGGGGAAATGGATGCAAATGCAGGAGAGAAAGAAACGCAAGGGGAGGGCTGATATTCCTGGGCGTGTCTCTGGGGTCAGGAACCCCTGGTAGTGAGAGTTGGTGGCACTGGATAGTTACTCAGAAAGCATTCCATTTGGTGACACCTGAGGTAATATAAGTCATATTATTATGGGAAATCCGACTGGGAAGAGGACGGATTGGGTGGGGCTGATGGCACATCTCCAGAATTTGAATTTACCATTTCCCAGCTCTGGGCAATGGGGTAAACTATTTCATCTCTCCAAGCAAGCCATGGTCTCTTCCACCGCAACATGGAAACAAGAACTACAACCCGTAAATATTTGTTGTGAAAACTGAATGAGACTTTTTTTAAAGAAAAAATATCAGCACAATGCTTGACACATATTTAAGCATGAAACAAATGTTACTTTCTGCTTCCTGTTTGTACTTAAATAAGTTGTACTGAAATTTGCATATGTTAAACAGATTATTACTGTTTTTCTCTAGCTTGTCAAATTGTGGGGCTTCTTGATTGGGTTATTTTTCTGGTTTGCATTTATCATGGTGAATAAAATATTCTATACATGGATATGAGATACATTTGGGTGGAATAGGAGAAAGAACATGGGCATGGAAATCAGACGATGGGACCCGTGCCCCGGCCCCGCCATTGATCTGTCTAATGATATTTACAGGCCACTGACCAGGAGTCAGCCCACTTCCACCCCTTTCCTGGGTAACCTATCCCTCCGGCTTCTTTTAGGGTCTCTTTTCCTTTGGTGTCCTGTGGATTCACTGTGCTGTGCCCTTGCTTATTATCGTTTAATCCCACTGAACACTTGACTTCCTGCACCTGAAAACTGATGAACTTCAACAAAATCCTCAGTGAATGACACACTCTTCATCATTGAGCAAGGTATGGACCAATTTTATTTATTTAGAAATGTAATCAGTTACTTCTACAAAGTAATAAGCACCTGTGTACTCATTACAGAAAGCAAAGAAAGCTAGGACTTTTTAAATAACCTGGAAACAGCACCTTCTACCAACTCGTCCCCCTGCCCTGCTGCCTGAGGTGACCATCAGTGAGAACAATCCTCGTTCTCCTACTTTCCCTTTATTCCTGTTCTATTATGTCTCATATATGTCGTTTCAAGAGTTATTTTTGTCAGCTATTTTAAATTTCATAAGAGGAATATTCCCTAGGTAATCTTTTTCCCACCTATATATTGCTAATTCGTGAATATGGTTGGAGGTAGCGTAGTTCCCTTGTTCGGGGTGCTTCTAGTCCCACGCGAAAATACACTACGATTTATTCATTAGCCTTTCCATGGTTGACTACCTAGGCTGCTTCTAGATTTTCACCGCTGGGAACATCCGGCTCCTCCTCCTTCGGCCGGCGCCTTTTCCCCATGCTCCGTCTCCTTCAGGAGCTCTGCTTAGATGCACGTTAGAGCTACTCACACTATGATCTCGGTGTTTTCCTTTGTGGGTCTTACTCTGGTCTGAGCCGTATTCGTATCACGACACATTCTCCAGTTCTCTGACTCTCTACTCAGTTAGGTCTAATCTGCGTCACTGAATCTTTTGATTGAATTTTTCATTTCAATGCTTTTAATACTTCATTTCTAGAAGACACTCCCTGATAATCGGCTTGATCTTTTTTGCTCAGACTTACAAGTTTCTCTTTTGTTTTTTGAACGTATCAAACGCTTAGAGTTTACGTGTGTGCCCGATAACGCCAGCGTCTTCCCTGGAGTGGTCTGACTCCACCGTCCGCCCTTCGTCTCGGTTCTCAGCGGCAGCCGTCCCTTTCTGCCCCTCCTTTCTGTCTTCCTTGTGTGCCCTTCGCTGCTGGAACTCTACTAGAGGGTGTTCTTTAAGATCTGGGTTAAACTCGCATTTTCCCACAGAGAATTTATGTTTGCTTCTGCCCGTTTCCCCGGGGGTACTACTCATGCAAGAACAGGAGACTGAGGTTTTTCGTAACACACAGGGAGCGTGAACTCAGACCTTGCACTCAGATAAGGGTGGGTTTGTGGTTAGGTTGTCGGAAGGCAGACCACTGCCACCACCCTCCCCGATTCAGTGCCAAGGTCAATAAAGGGTCATTTCCTTGCTCCATCCTCTGGACATTGGATTTATTTCTAGTTACTCCCTTATGCTAAGGTGGTAGTTTTCCTAACGCCAGCCTGTGTGACAGCCTGCTCGGCTTCTTAGATCTGGGACTGTCCTAAGCATCACACGTGTTCCCAGTCCTTCCCTGGCCGCCATGGTGATCCCCAGAGTGTGGGGGAGCCCTTGGGGTGCAAACCCGTGTCAGCACTCGCTCACTGCTCAGGTTCCTTGCTTTCACTCCATATCCTGGCTTCTGGGGATTCTTTCCTTTCGATGCATCTTGGCGATGCATTTAACAACTAATTTTATGTATTACATTCAGCATTCTAAGTGTGTGGGGGTGTCCACCAGCGTATGTGGCCTGTCATTCTGTTGAAAACAGAGGCCTCCCTGTCCCCAGGTCAACATTTATTTTCCATTTCAAAGCTTCTTAGTCTCCTGTCCTAGGTCTTCATAGATTTGCTCACCCTACTATAACTCTCGTACTAAAATATTAAAATGAGCCTATGCTGAAATGTCTTCAGTGACTCCATAGTACTCTGACGATAGAGTCGGAGCCCCTGCCGACGGCATCCACCTCCAGTTCCCCCACACGCTCTCACTTCTCTGGGTTTTCAGGTGCGCCGTCCCTGCCTGGGACCCACTCCCCTCAGCCTAGCCTCCTTCCAGCCTCCTCCTTGCACCCTTCAAAACGCATCTCAAAAGTCACTTCCATTTCAAGGCATTTTCTGACCCCCATACTTGCTTGTCTGGAAAAGATAATTAGGCACCTCGCATCCCTACTTCTTAATGTGACTGTTACAGCAGCCATCGTGCCGGGCGATGGTGAAGGACTTTGTTTCCTGCCTCCCCTGGTGGACTGGGAGCTCTCCAAGAACAGGGTCCCTCGCACCATACGCCCAGCACCAAGGGCGGTGCGCACGCCTGGGGGGCACTGACGACATGGCTGTGGAACGAATGCGTGAATCAAGTGGACACAACCACGCTTCGAGGTTCGGTCACTTTGACGAGGAGGATTCCTTCTAATGGCCAACAGGATGCGCGTATGGGCACCCGTGTGTGCCTGTGTGATGTGTGCTGTAGACCCTCTGCTCTCTAAGATCCAGCCTCATTTCCTGACTTCGCCGAGAGCTGAATTTCACTTCACTCTGCCCTAGGGAGTTGGAGATGCTTGACTGATTGCTGCAGCTCCCCGGTGCCTCCGGGGCCAGGTGAGCGGGGGGGAGTGTTGCGCTCCCGCGGGGAGTCCCCGGGTCACAGCTGTCCGAGACCTGCTTCGTCGTCGAACGTCATTTTTCTCCAGCATAATCCATTCCCCTTTCTGGAGGAAGCTCAAATGAGAAAGCGAGACGCAGCTGGGAAAGTGGTTTGTAAGAAACACTTTCAAATGTGGTGAAATGAAAGCTTTGCGTTGGATTCTTTTGTGTGAAACAGAGAGATAACGAACCATGAGGGTCTCAGGCTCACTCCTCTGAGTCTTCTGGAAAGAGGATTCTTATTCCCTCTATGAATACAACTTTCTTTTCTTTCCCCAGACATATTCTTAAAGGACTCGAGTTGAGCGAACATTCTAGGCACATCTGATTTGGACAGGAGACCCTACAGACCAGTCACCCACAGACAATGGGATAAAATGCGAGGCTGCCCAGCATGGAGCATTCTGCAAGTTTCCACTGGGAGTGCCTTTAGCAGAATATAACTTTCCAAATACCAAGGTCTCTAGAAAAAAAAAAACACACATTGTGTGATATGTCTGCCTGTATCCTTTTGTGAGCACCCCCCCTCAATGCCCCTCACGTGCATGCAAGCGCATACACACACACACACACACACACACACACACACACACACACGGCTATTTTTCTCAAAATGTAAACCATCAGCCATGAATATTTTGAAGCAACTCCTCGCCTCGTTGCAGCCTGAGCCGCGTCCGCCGTGAAAACACTGTGAGAAAGGAAACCAGCTGCGTGGATTCCATTTGGCAAAGCTGGGCCCGGAGGCCTGGCCGTGCGGTTCAGCCTCTGGCGCCATCAGTCGGGCTCCAAATCAAACGCGGTGGACGGAGGTAATTAGCAGGGACTCGAGACCACTCGGCTGGCAGCGGCCCACCCCTTAGAGCCCCTGGGAAGGCGGGCGGGAGGGGCTCGGAACCGCTCTCTAAAACAACACCGCTTCTGTGGCAGGGAGGGCCGCAGCCTTCCCTGCCCGGGGCGCTGCTGGGCAGAGAGTTAACTGATTGCCTCGCGCATCGTCACCTTTGTGAAGAAGGTGTCAGTGTTCAGTTAGGAAGTTCGGCCACTAGCGAGAACGGTCACTACAGCTTCTTACACGAGGAGAAGAGGAGAAGAGGGGCAACACCTTCCAACCCACGCACCAGGGTGCAAGGTAACGACGTGGCCCGGGGCCTGGAGGACACCGACAATCTTGGGGTGAAAAAGAGGGTGCAATTCCCCATCCCTCTCATCCCAGCGGCAGTGAAACCGAGGAAGGGCACTTTGCCAAAGCAATGAAAAGAATATAATTTATGTGGGTCACACTCAGAGTCCGCTGAAGCCCGCCTGACCGGGCTGGTGATTACTTAAACTCGAGCGTTCAACGGAAAGCAGTTGGCCCGGCTTGGGCCACTCGAGTTGGCTACAGACGTGATCATTTACAGATGAGGGCAGGCGGCCCGGAGTGAACAGAAGATGAGAAGACGTTGTTCCAAATTGACCAGCTGAAGGAAAGTTTATATTTTAAAAAAACAATCGCTTGGTCAGTGACTCACGGGGAAAGAATCCCTCAGCTTTCTTCAGGGAAACCCCAGTAAATAACACGGAGAAGAAAATGGAGATGGTGTTGTCTGTTTCGCTGGGCCGCTCAGTCCACACAATAAACCTTTTGGCAAAAAAAAAGGGGAACCTTCGGGACGAGACTTTCTCTGGGAAACCCCCAAACAGGAAGAACCACCGCGACTTCCTTACAGTGTTTGCAGGAGAGTTTGTCTCTCAGACTTGCATGTGAAACACAAACTTGGAAGAAATGCAGGGGGAAAAATCTGCTTTTCGTTAGAGGGTTGAGGGTTTTTCAGTCGGTTGCTTCCATGATTCACAGGGCACTCCGCGCCTCTGAAACTGGAAACCGCGCATCTTAAAAAGCAAAGCTGGCTGGAGTCAATCCTTCCGTCCCCCATCCGGGTCCCTGCCCTGTCCCAGGAGGGAGGACCAGCCGCCCTGAGTGTGCCCTGTGCGACACACGGAGAAATGAGTGGAGCCCTCTCGGCCTGCGTCCATTACTGGAAGACGGTGTAAATCATGTACTTTAAAAGAGATCTGGAATTCTACTTCCCGCTCCCCGCCCCGGACCCCCACCCTGCACCTAATGTGGGGTTTAACTGACATAATCTGCACCAGTTTCGGTTCCTCTCTTTGTAATTAACAAAAGCTTTTGGAATGTTGTTGTTTTGGTTCTCTAAGAACATCATGCAAAAAAATTTTAAAAGGTCGAGCAAAAAAAAAAAAAAAGTGCTTCTAAATGATTAAAGAAAGCCCTGTTTGTTGGGGACAGGAACGGTCCCGAGTTCTCTGTTCCCTAGTCCCCAGCCCCCTGCTCAGAATGCTTTGTCAAAGCCACATGGTGTCTAATCAGCATGTCTTTAGATTATTTTCTGTTAATTAAAATCATGGTTGGTTGGGGAGGTTAATGTATACGTGTGCCTGTGGCTTCAAAGGGTTCCCAAATTACGGGCTGGGCTCGCCCGCCTTGGGCAGGCCTGATCTGTGATAAAAATGACCACAGGAAACCAAGTTTATGGCTGTGGGGGTCTTCTGCAGGGTTCTTAAAGAATTTACCATTTTGAAACACTCTCTCAGGATCCCCAGAAAGGTAAGGGGGAAAAAAAAGGAGAAATGTAAAAGAACAAAGGAACTGGCTCATATCAGGAAAAACAGAACAAAACAAAGCAGAAACAAACAAACAAACAAACAAACAAACAAACAAAAACAGCTTTAGAGATTACTCAGAGGAAATGAACAAGGGTCTAGGACTATGACCAATTCTAGCTTCTATGGCATGCTTGCCGCCGCCGCTGCTATTATTAGACACAAAAAAACAACACACACACACACACAACACTGAAATGTTTCCATTGACTTAGTGAAAAGGAACCCCACCAGAAATCAATGAAAAGTGGCGAACACTGTTTATTCTCATGTGTTCTTCACTCTGGGGCAGGCAGCTGTGAGAGCCCGCGGGGGTGTTGGGTGTTTGTCATGAGTGTCATTCGGAAAAGCTCGTGGGAGTGGCCAGAAGAGCCTTGGTGGTCACAGCTGTAGAGCAACGCAGTGGGGCCGGCAGGGGACAAGTCTGGGAGACGGGCAGAACAAGAAGTCAGGACCAGCACTGGGGACAGAGGGAGACCTCCCCGGGGCAGGAGAAGCGTGTGCCATAGAAGAGAATGCGTCCCCCGACATCTGATTCCGACGACGCACCAAACCCCCACAAGACGGGATGGCGGCAGAGTCTTCACTTACACCATCGTCTGTCTCTTCCTTAAAACCCCCCTGGGTTCGGGCACTCACTGCCTCCACCACTTTGAGACGCCTCCTGTCTCCCATTAAATCTACTCTTTCCATGGCTGCTAGACTAAACAGCCCAAACCCCGGCCCTGACCTCTCCTGGCTTCTGGGCGGCACAGGGTGAAGCTCACACTGTTCTTGGGGACCTGGCCCCTGCCTGCCATTCAGGCAACAGGTGCCCCCATGTCTGACCTCAGCTGTCAGGTGCTATTCATCAGGACGCCGTCCCTACCCATCCCCCAGACTGGCGGGGGCTCCTTCTGAGACACTGAACCCAGAACACACCTTTTATTACCCTCTGTTATTAGTTTCTGTTACATCGTCGGCTCCTTAATGGCAGAAAGGGATGACTTAGGCCCTGTGGTATTCTTGGCACCTAGCACGCGCTCCATAAAAGCTTGTCGAACCAAACTCACGTGAAATGAGAGACACAGGAAGTGACATCACGCTTCGACAGACAGGCCAAGCAGGAGTGACGGGCGAAAGACGGCTGGCTCGCAGGAGGTCACCCGGGGAAACCGAGGCAGGTGCCCCGACTCCCTAATGTGGGGGTGGGAGAAGAGTTTCAGGAAGCCGTGGCCCTAAAATATGGCTCGACACCAAGTGCTTGGTGCACCTCTGGGCGCTCTGACCCCCAAGCAGAGGGCAGTGAGCTCTGTTTCGACCGCAGAATTTTGATGGAGAGGAGGAGCTGCCCGGCCTGACACCACCGATCTCTCGGCAGATGGCTGTCTCATGCCGATGACAGGCCCACGCAAGAGTGACGGACGGAGATGAGGTTTCCAAGGCAACACAGGCCCAGGCCGATGGTCTAGACACGGACTGGCGGGAAAGCAGATGCGGATAGATAGATAATACCGCTTGGGCAGAAATTCTCAAGAATGGTATCGCCCGGTCCCCCGAGGGCAGCAAACGCAAACTTCCAGCACCAGTAGAAGTCAGGGCGGAATTTTAGATTCTAAAATCTACCTTTAGAATAACCTTGGGGGTTATTCTAACATGACCCCAAGACTCGAACAGTCTATAAGTCCATGACCACCACGGTCAAACTCGGCAGCGTCCAAAGTATGGAAGTAAATCCCCCAAGAGAGAGAGAATGTGCCCGAGCCTTTAACAAGCTGATATTCTTCAGCAGAACGGTTCTAAAAAGCAAAAAGGTAAAAAGAAAGGAAGAAAAAGAAAGAAAACCAAAACTATAAACCTGTGCAAATAAACTGTCTACTGTTTATATGTGTCAAGTTCAGCCCCGTCTTCCCCCGGACTGACAACCGAATGACGTGCTGGTTGCACACTGAGGCTCCTGTGGACACTCCCCGGGAGTCCCCAGGGCTCCTCGGCACAGAAGGACAAAGAGAGATGGCAATGACTTCCCTGCACAAACAAATGCACTCGAAGGAGTGAGCTGCTCTGAGCCTGGTGGGGCGGGGGGCGCCTCTGGTGGCCCGGGGCTGCTCTGATCCCTCGCTATGAAGACGTGTATCCGACCCTCCAGATCTGCCTTCCAGCCTGGGGGCTGCCAACAGTGCTTCTCGAGGAGGAAACAGAGTGACTCCCCACCACCGGCGGCAGAGCGGCGAACAGGGGCTTGGGAAGCGCTGATGAGACGCTGGCTTTCTGGTAAACCTGGACCTCGAGGGCCTGATTCCTAGCGCCGATCACATGGATCTGCCTCACAGTAAAACTAAAGGCTGTGGCTGTGAAGTCGTCCTCAACGGCCACGTAGGGGGAATGTTCATTGTTTTTGTACCTTATACCGTGTCTGCTGTTAATGTAGACAGTAGTGATTCCAACGTTTAGACGTTATTCAAAATGGCCCTGGCTGTGTATGTGAAGTGCATATTTCCAGGAGCCATCCTCAGAAATGCAAATACAGAAGACCTGGGAGAGACTCGGGTGCTTGCATGTTTAACAAGCAACCTGGGTGTGTCTGATGCAGGTCAGCTGGGCCCTGCTGAGGAGCCTGAGCCAGAGGCTACGGCTGGTCCTCTGCCCACTCCGCGGGGGTGTCCCCTGAACACAGATACTACGAGATGGCAACAGTACTATTTGAAAATATGGAGGGGAGAGTGTTATTTGATAAAAATAAGCTTGAGAATTACAGTGGCAAACACATGTCCATGTTTCTTTATTCCAGTTATCTCTGATGAATACTCTGTCTCATCAGAAGGAAGATAGAGAATATAGTGTAACCTAAACATTTGTTTTTTAATCCTCACCTGAGAACATTTTTTCATTGCTTCTAGAGAGAGAGGGAGAGAGAGAAACATCCATGCAAGAGAGAAGCATCCACTGGTTGCCTCCTGTATTCACTGGACTGGGGATCAGGGATGGGGGATCAAACCCACCACCTAGGTGCGCGCCCTGACCAGGAATCAAACCCGCAACCTTTCAGTTCCGGGACGACGCTCCAACCAACTGAGCCACACCGGCCAGGGAAGTAACCCAGACATTTTTGACTGTCAACTCTCCTCTTTCTTCAAACAAGCTGAGCACACTTGGGGAAATGCCGCTCCGCAGGATTTTTACGTAAGAAAACATGCAAGCTGAGGATGGCCGAGGAGGAGGACCTGCGACACCTGGATGGGAGTGGGTTAGCGGTAGAGGGTGCAAGCGAAGCCCCCGGCGCCAACGTGCCAGCTGTGAACAAATCCAGAATGTCAAAGCCAAGAGCTGCTGGGCAACAGGCTGATGCCTTTCGGGGTGGCAGCCAGCAGGAAAGACCTTGGGACACAGCACTCCTGGATGAGAGCGGTATTTGGACCCTGAGGACGATACTGGGAGTCGGAGCAACCACTGGACCCAGAACCACGGCACTTAAACAAAACTCAAAAAACCAGGCAAGTACGAAAATCAAGGACAGTGAAGATGGCCAGCACCGTTCGAGAACCTGCTTTGCTCCTGACGCTGTTCACATCACACGTGCCAGCTCGTTGCGTCTCTGTGGCGTGGAAGTTAGTATCAAGCTCCACGGAACGAATGGAGAGACAGGCCCAGAGCCATCTGCCCAGAGTGGCCCGGCTGTTAGGAGCCAGCGCTGGGATCTGATCGGCCCAGAGCTTTGACACCCTGCCCTTCTGTGTCCTCCGATCAGAAGATTCGGGAGGTTTGCAGGTGCAGGAGACTATCTGAGCAGCAGGGATTCGGGGTTTTGTTTTTGTTTTTTAAAGGGAAAGGCAATGATTAATCCTTGCCTTGAGGATTAAATAAAAAGGTAAAAGAAAATTGTAACCCCCAGTGTAGGTTGGGATTAGGTGAGATGTTAGGAATGTGAATCACTCCAGCTTTGATGAAAGTAAGTTGGTGGCCTGAATCAAAAACTCGATTAATTATTCATCCCTTTGATACTAATTCAGTTTCTATGAATCTATGCTAACGATCAGAAGTAAGTATGAGGAATTAGGAACGAAAATGTTTGCTCTAAACTTACACATAACGATAAAAGTTAGATTGAAATGGAGTAAACATATTAAAAAGGACAAGAACTTGAGGTTCAAAGCTGGATTTGACTTGAATCTTGGCTCGTCCATGCATTAGACATGTGATCTTTGTCAACCTCAGTCAGCATCATGTTCTTCATCTCTAGAATAATGTCTACTTCACCGAACAGACACTGCTGACACTGTGGACAGGATAATTCTGCGTGGCGGAGGGCTGTCCTGTGCCTTCCAGGATGTTTGGTGACTTCCTTGGCCTCTACCCACCAGATACCGATCACACCCCTCAGCCCAGCTGTGACAGTCAAAATGGTCCCCAGACGTGGCCTCATGTCCCAAATGGAGAACCACTGTCTTACAGGATTGCTGTGAGGATTAGACCCTTAGTGGTGAAGGGAGAGGGAGAAATAAGCCGTTTTTTGAATGGGAAACGCAGGTAGAGAGAAGGAAAAGGTACACATATATTGTACTTCTATATATCTAATATACAAAGTATATGTACACACATATGCATGGATCGTGGAAGTATATAAACATATGCAGTGGAGTAAACACAGCAGAAGAGACAGCAAAGCCCAAGAGCATGGAAATCCCTGATGAAGCCAAGTCCAAAATCTATGCCGAAGGGGAGGAAGACCAGCCCTCCATCCCCCGACCCGGGAGTGCAGAGAGAGAGAGTGAAGACACAGAACAGCTCTGAGAGGTTTCCTTTCTATAGGCATGGTATCGTCCCTACTTTTCCAAACATTAAGATATAAGGAGCTCTTCTTCCCACGGTACAATCAGTGCTGCAGGGGCTGGGGGTGAACAAACTCAGGCAGACTTCGGTCACACGTTCTGGAAAAACCATAACCCTTCCCTCCGTCAGCAGGGGCGCGCGCCCCGCACCGGAGACTGGGGTGTGTGGTCTGGCCGTGGGAAGGTTTCCGTGTACATTAGGGGACTGGGCTGGTGGGTTCAGGTGAATTGGTCGTGGTGCCCAGGTCCGTGGCTGGCGGCTCTGAAAGCTACTGTCTCAATGCCACGCCCCTTCCCCTTGCTCTTCCACCTTTTCCTGACTTCCCTCCTTTGTGCTGATACCTACCCCTCCCCTAGGTCGCAGTTCCTGACTTGTTTCCTCCATCATTTACATTCATCCACTGAACCAGTCCACAAACACACTCTACCTATGACGTCCCAAGTATCAGAAGCTTGGGGGAGTCTGGTCTTCATGGAGGCTGAACCTCGGACATGAAGTTCGGCTGAGAAAACGGAGGGTAAACAGTGAGTGAAAAACCAGTCACTGGGCCACACAGCAGAACATTCCCACGGAATGCTGCTGGGCCAGACCTGTGCCTCCTGTTCCCTGTCTGGTGCGAAAGTGCTTTTTCCCAGACGGGAGGCCCTGCTCTTCGGGAAGGAGCTGAAACACACCGTCCTTGTCAACAGCCTGTTCCTGGACCACCAGGGCCACGCAAGCGGAAACTTAGATGTCCGCCACTCTCTGATGTGACGCCTGGGTCCTGCCACCCTACAATACTGTGCGTGTCCTACCTGATGCTTCTGGGACTCGTCGGAAACACCACCCTCTCAGCACTTCCCGTGAACTGAAAATGTAAAACACTTAATAGCCTTCCTAAGATGTGGCTTCTGCCCTGACTTCAGCGATTGTTTCACATTTGAAGAAAAGCAAGGCAGCCCAGTTTATGTGTCTATGCTTAAAAAAATCCCACCTCTGAATGGGCAGAGCAAATGGATGTGGGTGCCTTTATCTTTGGTCCGGCTGTCTTGGCCATCTGGAAGTGAATTTAAAAAAAAAAATAAAAAGAACTTCATCGGCAGACAGTATACTCCACACCATAGTCAAGAAGGTTTTCTGTTGGACAGCCCAGGAGTCGGACTTTTGGGCCGCATGGAAAGGGAAGAATGGTGTTATTTAAGTTGGAACATTCGAAAAGTTTTTCTTGATAAAGACTCAGATTTTAACCGTACCTTACTGAGTCTATTTTTATGCCTTGGTCTAATGCTCAAATACAGAAATACATTAACTTTTTTGTTTTCACGGCATTCCAACTTCGAAGTAGGCTTTTAGTGGAAGCACTAAACATTGCACACTTTTATAAAAATTGGGTTTTTCTTATTTAATGAAAGACATATGGTCACACACAAAAAAGTGTTTGTAAAGGCAGCTCTTTGTTACCCTCGCAGGCCTTGACCCCGCATCCCTCATCCAAGTGGGCAAGCTCAAGTTTGAAAATCGTTTCAGTGATGGTCATCCTCTCTAAGGCAAACCGCTGAACCCAAGGGCAGGGAGTATTTCTCATGCGGAGCAGTCTCTGCCGAAGCATTTTGGAAAGAGGGGGCTGCTTCCGGCCAGAGCCTGCTGTCTGCACAGACCCCAGCCCCTCCACCGCGCTGCCGCGACCCGGGCTCAGCTAACGAAGGTCGCAGGTTCAGAACTTCCCATGCTCGCGTCCTCACTTCACACTTGGTTGTCGGGGTTTCTCGACCTTGACACGTCGACGCATCTGACCGGATGATTCCTTATTGTGGAGGCTGTGCTGTGAGCAATAGGGTTTTGACTTCTACCCACCAGATTCCACTAGCACCACTGACAATCAGAAATTTCTCCAGATGCTGCCAAGCGTCCGCCTGGAGCAAAATCACCCCGCGGCGGCCTAAACCATTGTTCTAAATGGAAACAATGCTTTTTTTTTTCCAGTTCCTTATTGGCGGGAGTAATTGCAACGATAAAAGAATTTTAACAAGCTGAACTTTTTTTTAAAGTTCTTTTTTTTTTTTGCCTAATTCCTTGAAGTGTTACCAATTACTCTGTTTGAAGCCATGTGACATAAAATGAGAAAATGTATGAGACGAATAGCTAGTTATTTCAAAGAGGAAAATAGCAACGTCCCGATCAGAACTTTCCTTCAATGAAAACGTGGTCAACAGTAACCACGTATGTGGAAGAATGTGTGTGTCACTGTATCATGGGGCTTAATCTCATTTGTTATGCAATTAGACGCGCCCTAAATAACGTTCGCTTTTTCAATTTTAGGGTAGATTCGATTGGTTCGCATGCAACTGTGCATACTTTCTAAATCCGTACTTAAATGCTATTTTGTTTTATTCTTAGAACTTTGTTTACTGTGTCCTGCCTATCCTAATAGTGAAGAGAGATGCATTCCTAACTCAGGACTAAAATAAGGTGCATTAAGTCGAGGCACACAAAATAAAACTGCTTTAGGGAAAAAACACAGTTTTAAGTTAAAATATGCTAGTCCTCCTTGCAGTTTCTGAAAGGGTCTGAAAGAAGTGACTTATTTCAGGTTCTGTTCCAGGATACTCGTCTGCCTGCTCCGCCCTTGCAGGCTCCTTACCTTGAAACAGACAAGTGCTCGCGCGGCTTCTGCGCGGTGATCACGATGAGTGGGCGCGGCCGCGCTCACCTGGCTTTCTAGCTTCCTGCAAGGTGGCTCACACCCCCTCTTCAGAGGACGCAGAAGTTTCTTCTCCCTCCCCCATCTCCCCACTCACGTTTTTAATATTGAAATTTTTCTTACCTTACTGGGTTTTTTTACTTATAAAAATAACACATGAGTACAGAAGTAAGTTAATATATGAATGTCTAGAGAAATTAAAAATAGCCCCTAACTTTTCTCCCAACCCACTTCCTACATACACCTTTATGTGTGCTCAAACATGCACAGAAACACACATGTGTGTGTGCCTGTGGGAGACACACACATGCACACACACACACACACACACACACAACTGCTCTTTCGAGGTCTCCTTGGCATTCCAAAGGAAGATGTCTAAGATGCTGTCAGAGAAAATGTGGCCAACAAAGCCGGGATGTAAGACACAATTATCTTCATCATTTCTCACTAACTGAAGTCGCTTCTCTGGGGACACGAGAGAGGCAGTAAAATATAAATAAGCCCAGAGCCCCCTTCGAAGGTCTCTGCCGTGCCGCCCACTGCGGGCTCCCGAGCAGCACGTCTGTTCTGACTTTCTGGTAGAGTCCCTTTGGCAAGGTCAACAAATGTGGGGATGCAACACAGATTCTAATGTCTCCAAGTTTTCTGCCTTCAACTGAACTGTCCTTTCCTTTCACTGATTAAAGCTGATGTCGGGGGGTTCAGAGACAAGGCATTAACGACGTTCCTTTAGGACCGGTTTACCAAAAAAGAACCGAGGGCTTACTGGTGCTGGGGTGATTGAGACAGACAGTTCATTTTCAGATGCACGTGGGATTGAAATAACATGCCGAGGCCAGTGAGCTTTCATCCTTTCTTCTTAAATGTAATACTATTCTTATCGGGCTACATATAAATTAAGTGAACCAGATGGGCTATCCTGAAACCCCAGAGAAATACATTTGCTAAACTTCTCTAAGAAAATCAGGGAAAGCAAGCATATACACTATTCAAAGAAAATAAATAACCCTAATTGAGCTGGCTACTTAAACTGGCTAGAATGTTCTGCCTTTCTTGCATTTATTTGAATTATCGGAGAGGAGATATATATTGTGACACGGTATTCTCTGCCCCTTACACCTCCCAGGACACGGCCAGGGCTGACAATGGGTTTTCAGTGTCTGTCTGTCTGTCCTCTCTCCCATACGACCAAGGACAGGAATTTAGGAGTTGAGGGTCTGGCATAAGAGGCAAGGCGAATGAACACAGATTGGACATCTGTGCTCTTTAGCGTAATATATGGTGGTGACATTTGATTTGGCACACTCTGTCTTCACAAACGACTGCTGGAAACAAGGGGTCACCGAGACACACACCCCTTTCCTCCTAGTGGTGGCTGACTGCGTCCACGTGTCCTGCCCAATGTGTTGAGGAATCGCTAGGGAAAAAGGACTTTGTGTGTTTCACAAAACAGGCCATTTACACTTGATCTTCCTTCCCTCTTCTTTTCTTAAATATCAAAGTCCTCTAATCAGTGTGCGTCGGTGGTCTTTACCTAACTATAATGTAATCAGGGCTTAGTTATTTTTCTTTTTTTTAAGATTTTACTTATTTATTTTTAGAGAAGGAAAGGAGGGAGAAAGAGAGAGAGAGATAGAAACATCAATGTGCAGTTGCTGGGGGCTGTGGCCTGCAACCCAGGCATGTGCCCTGACTGGGAATCGAACCTGCGATGCTTTGGTTCGCAGCCCGCGCTCAATCCACTGAGCTACGCCAGCCAGGGCCAGGGCTTAGTTATTTTTCAATTCTGTGTCTGCATGTCTGAGCTCTACTTCTTCTTTGCCCATGTGCTTTCTCTCCACCCAAGGCAGAGTCCACTTCATTCTTGTTCTGGGGGAAATGTAAGAATCCTTTAGTTTGAAAGAAATCTAAATTTAAGTTAACGGTAAATTTCTCTTTCAAAGGTAGTTTGAAAGAGATCAAATATAGTTTTCCCCCAAACTTAAAATTTTTTGAAGCATTCATTCCCTTAACCTGGGATTCTTCTTAGTTTTCGGGTGTGTTTCTTCACCAACACCGTTAAGAAATTTGAGAGCTTTTGTGATAGAATTTTATTCCTTATATTTTAAGTTCTCTACCTTTAACTTGACTAATTGAATATCAAGGAAATTTAACCAAAACTCAAAGTCTTTAGTAAAGAAAGAAAATTAGAAGTCTACTGAATTCCTAAAAATGCCCACCAAGAGAGGGCATCAATTTTTAAAATATATATATATTTTTTTTATTTTAGAAAAAGGGGGAGGGAGAAGGAGAAGGTGAGAAACATCGATGTGAGACAGAAACACGGATGTGAGAGAGAAACACTGATTGTTTGTCTTCTGTATTTACTCCTGAGGATCGAACCTGCAACCCAGACACGTACCCTGACCCTGTGACCTTTCGGTTCCTGAGGTGATGCCCAACCAACTAAGCCACACTGGTCGGGGCCAGAGAGGGCATCAGATTACAGATGGAAATTAAATGTCTTGTCTCTAGGACAAAACAAGGAGATGACTTTTTACCTGAAGGGCGCAGTTCTAAAAATGACACTCTCATTTAATTTGTGCTCAAAAACAAACAATTAAAAAAAAAAACCCTTCCTGTTAGTGTATATGTTTGTTCACACTCCCACAGCGGACTTGGAAGTCCCAGATTCTGGTCTTCCCCAGGAAGACGCTGACTTGGAACCCAGGCCCAGGGAAACCCCTCTAAGGAGGAGGCAGGTGCCGCCACAAGCAACTTAGGTATCACTATGCCAACCGGAAGACATTTCCAAAGGGACACGTCACCGATGGGCCCGGAAGGAAATGTTTTCCCAAGCAACTGTGGTCTGCTCACGAAAGGAAAATTTGCTTTGTAAGAAGAAATAACAACATATGCACAATAGTTCGGAGAGGAAAGGGGGCTTTGGCATTCTGTCCCTGCAACGTCACTCTAGAGGTATTCATCGTGGAGTTTCAAGGATTGAAGTGTACTTTAAAGGTGGATGAAACAGATCAATTTTGCTGTCACAGAGAAAATGAACAGTAGAGTCGTTCCACACATGTCAGACTAGACCTCCGTGTGCGTGCGTGTGTGTGTGCATGCACACACTACACGGTGTGTGTGGGAAGACGAACGCACTCACCCTGCTCACCTAAAGTAGCATTAATGGGGCAGGCTTCCCTCTCTTCAGCGTCTGGTTAGCATCATAACTAGTATGACGCCATTCACTAGATAAACAGTCAGTCATTGCAAGTCTCCAATGAGTCACTGGTTGCATGGGGCTCACGGGCAGGGCAAGCCACAAGTCAGGTACGATGCCCTGGGGACAACGCAGAACAAGCGTTTCAGCACAAGAGGGGAGAAGACTCCTCCCTTCGCAGCCGCCGGGTCTGTGGCTCTGCAGACGCCACAGCTCGCATCCCGGGGTTTTCCATTTATACTGCAATTCTGAGCTCGAGGAAAATAGCCCACAGATGTGCTGCCGGGATTCGAGGAGGCTCTTTCGTGCCAAAGTCCATGCTCCGCATAATGATCATGTTTGAAAAGTATTAACATTATATTTTTTCATAAACTATCACTGATTCATAACAGAAGCAATGAAAAATTAAGGTCAACAAATACTAGCACTTCCAAAGTAGCCACCCTTCAATTAAAAGTCAACCCGGTAAGCACACTTGTGTCTTTGGCTGTCTCACCAACACCCTGAGCAGCCCCCAAAGGTCCCCACAGCATTGTACCGAGTGTCCACGACACAGAAGGTGGCTCTGGGAGGGGGCGGCTGCAGACCCAGGAGGGCCCTCTGCTTCCTCCGGGGGAGTCCTCAACAAGCAGCAGTTTAGAAGTCTTGAGTTTTATTGCTCATTGTATTACAATGAATTAGAAATGAGTAAACTCCATTAAACTGAACATGTCATTACCCAGATGAACTTGACTGAATAAGACACAACACGCAGATGGCCCCTGCTATGGAGAAGAGCTTTTTTGGGGGGAATTTTACGAACGCCTGTAAGTCGTCGGCGCATCACCAGGGAAAGGGGCAGATCACAGAGGCTTCTCAAGTGGCCCGAGGGTTAGCACCTCCTCAAAACGTCAGAAGCGGGCTCCCTGACCTGCTGCGCCCACAGCTTCGCTGTCCGTACGCGCGCACTAGAACTTCACGACCGAGCCAGAGATGCGGCCGCGGCGGCCGTGCAGACCCACAGCCCGAGCAGCGCGAGTAAACCAGCTTCGGGTGTCCTTACTGGTCCAAAACTGAGCTGTTTTATCTGGTATCAGAGCTAAAATACCGGTTTTTATATTTTACCCAAATGTTTTGTTCTAGTAGTCACAGTGACAGAAATATTGCCCTTTACTGTGTGTGAGAAATCTCACCAGTCTTGTGACTTACCTGCTCTTTCAGAAAAGGGAACTATCAGTGGGCTGAGTTCACCTTTTTGCTCCTGCACAAACGCCTGTCTTGTACTTTTCTGGTATTATTTTTAACTTCATTAAATATTATTGCTTGGTATAAATTTATAAAGTGACACATTTTTCAATACCAACCGTCTACGTCAACTTATTCCATAACAGCACATTCCATCCAATTAAACCGCAAGGTTTCCCACATTTGTTTTACATTCTGCATGTATGGCTTATGAATAGCAATTTTGATGAATTCCAGCTGGTTCAAACATGCAGGCAGACCCTGCTGGAACAGATTCTTTTCAGTTCTCATTGAATTCAATGAGGTCCACTTTAAGTGGGCCACCTGGTAGGATGGAGCACCAAGAAGTCTCCGTAGGACAAAATAAAAAACAATCACCCCGCGCCACGGTGGCCCATCGCCCCCAGCTCCATCGCTGTCATATAATTAACATCAGTGAGAAGTAGTTCTTACCTTTTGGGAAACTTGAATTAAAACTTAAACAAGCTAGCAACCCCATGAGCCTACTAAATTGCTCCTGTGTCTATTATAACAGCGTCAAGAGAATTTCCACCATTCGTGCGCGCCGCCCGGCTTCGCGAATCTATCACGCACAGTCCAGTCCCCCGCCGCTCCCCACGCCCTCCCCCTTCCCCCAGCTGGAACACATCAGGGGCGCAGCGGCCAAGTCAAATGTTGACCCCACCCTCCTCCATCCACTTCAAGGCACCTTCAAAGGCAGAGCACTGATCTAACTCAGCTTCACCAGCACCGCCAGCCATCCCGCGCTTTAAGATTCCAGTTTGGGTTTTTTTTTTTTTTATAACAGCACGTTAATAGGACAGCTTTGATTCTGGGTCAAAAACTTCAGCGGCCCTGGGTTTCGTCAGATGGTTGGACCCTGCCTGCCAGAAAGTCCTCATTATTAAATCTCCTTAATCTTTGCTCTGTGTCCATCTCCTTCCTGATCATGACAACTTCTCTGAACTGCCCAGTGCCCACCTCTGAAGGTCGTATTTCCCTTCCCAAAGGTCGAAAGAGAACAGCCATTACGGTAGAGCGAATGCACGTCAGCCCAACATTTGCACACCCTGGGTCACCCGTGCAAGGTCACAAAAGACAGTCACGTCCACGTGCAGGGGAAACACTCCTTCGCAGGCTCATGCAGGAGGGGGGAGGGGCTGGAGAGAAAGGGGCAGCTGCAGGACAAAGAACTTACTTTGTTGTTCCCCTGAGCGTGCGGCCGCAAGGAAAAAAAAGAGAAAGAAAGAAGTAGGTTAAACATGAATTTATTTTTCAACTAGGTAATTTCCGAGCTGGAGCAAAATCCAAACAAACCATTTGACTAGTCCCTGACACCCTCGGACACACACACAGCACCCAGAGCTCAAGGACGAGTCGAAGGATCTACCGAGATGAAGTGAAATGGCGCATATATAACGGCAGAGAATCGAGAGAGAGAGAGGGAGTCCCTCTCTCTCCTTCTGCTCGCAATACTTGGAGTGTGAGATCCTGACCACAAAGCACGGGTCTGAACTGGTAAGGAGTGAACCGTTAGCACAAAAGGCGAAGTATTTAGTATGTCGACTTGGCCTTTCCTGACAGCCCCTCCTCCAACATGCCAAGCAGTGGAAACTTTCGGCAGCCAATGCATTTTTAAACAAACACTGCATCCTTGGTTTCAAAGAAGGTGGGAAAAAAAAAAGGGCAAAGAGAGCAGAAGGAACAAGTGGGTGGTTCTGGGGAGACAGGGAAAGCAGACCAAGGTCTGACCTCCCTCCGTCCCCTTCCTTTCTTTTGTAAATTACGAGTTTTGTCTCGGGTCAGCACGGGAAGCGCCCACTGTATGGCAGGGATGTGGCCAAGATCAACACTGGTCTGCACTCAAGAAAACGGGTCTGGAAAGGTTAGTCACAGAAATGTAGTCGTTTCTAAACGGGACACTCTGGATAGAACACAGAGCAGCCAGTGACAGGCGGCAGGCAAATGGGTCTCCTGTTTCCACTATAGCTGCAAGGGTTTGATTTATATCAGACAATTTCACTCACATATGGCTTAAAAAAATAGAGCAGTGATTCATGAGTCCCAGGGCAGCCCGAGGCCTCGCCAGGTCAGGTCCCGTGCGGGAGCCGTGGTGGGACAGGCCGGCAGGGACCCGATCGGAGCCCTTCTCACGAGGGGCCCAGGGGGAGTTTCGTGCTGAGAGGCCGAGTTGAAGAGAGAAGTTAGAAAGAGCCTGTGCCCCTGGGCAGGGGACGGAGCGAGGTGGAGTCACAGGTTGGGCTGCAGGGACGGCCGTTTGGTTTTCAGGGAGGACCGTGGAGCGGGGAATAAGACGGACAGAGGTCTCTGGAGAGTGGTTCGGCAAGGACTGGGGGAGGGCGCGTCTTCTGGAAAACCACGCCAGTGGGTGACTCGGAGGAAACGTCTAATTCAAGGACCATCACAGCCATCATTTTTAATAAAAACGTAAATTTAAAGACACTGATAAAATAAGTGTCGAGAAGCTTCTTGACATTGTGAGTTACTGTGATATAACTGTTAACAGCACTGGTGTATGTGAGATTTCAAGAATGAATGGAGGGGGAAAGAGTCTTTTGTAAAAAAAAATGTGTGTGTGTGTGTATATATATATATATATATATATATGCCAACTGTTCAATAAGGCAATAAAGCTCCCCAGGGGGAATTTTATCAGGAGAAAAATTCTATTTTAGAGAGAATAATGGGGCTCTGGTTCTCCAAAGAAGTGCAATA
Source organism: Phyllostomus hastatus (assembly GCF_019186645.2). Classification (NCBI taxonomy): domain Eukaryota; kingdom Metazoa; phylum Chordata; class Mammalia; order Chiroptera; family Phyllostomidae; genus Phyllostomus; species Phyllostomus hastatus. The sequence goes on along the minus strand of NW_025333833.1, from coordinate 4,642,530 downwards.
TTGCCGAAAATTCCTCAAGCAGATGGAATTTATTGCATTCCATAGCGGTGCGGCTTTGATCTGGCAAATCAGTTTCAGGAGCCCGACCAAGTATTTCTGCATGTCAGGGGATGACTGGCTGCCTCGCTCATGAGAGCCGTGGCAGATGGTTCTCTCTGTCGTGGCCACGGTGATGTCACAGAGCAGGGGCCTTAGTCCTCCGAGAGGAGAAACGTACACGTGGAGGACGGGGGCTGGGGCGGGGCTCTGCCATTTCTCGTTTCCTTCCATCATTTCCCAACTGCCTATTCTGGACGCGGTGGAGCGGTGATGAGTGGGCAACTGTAAATGCTTCATAGACACCGCCCTGCTCTGTGCGGCTGCCTTGAGGGTTGGATCGCCGACGGGGCCTCTCCTGGGGAACAACGAAGACTCTCGGAACCGGTCAGGTAGCTGCCTTGGTGCTGAGCCGGGGAAGGATGAAGGAAGGGGTGCGTGGCAGCGCTAAGGTGGGCATCGTCAGCGGCAGATGATGGGACAGCTGGATAAAGCCACGTGAGTGGTCGTCGCCACAGCAACACATTTTTCTGGAGGTCTGTGGCCGTTCCTCGTCTTTCCCCAGAGGGATACAGAGCCCCTCTCTTCTCCTTGCCATTGCCACAGAGAAAAGTCCAGTGTGGGGGGTTATCCCAAAGGGATTTTTGAAGTCCCCCAAAGACTTCGTCGTAGGACGGTTTCAACCTCCAAAGCAGTCCCCAAAGCATGATGCCCGGGAGAATGTGGAACTCAGAGGTGAAGAGAAATTCCAGGGCGTCCACTTTCTACTGCCAATTTCCATCTGGGAGGGCTGTCTGTCTACAGCCAATAGAAGCCTTGTGACAAGTCCTAGGGTATGTGAGTTACACGCAAAACTGGATTTGCACCCATTTCTTTCCAGGGCCTGTGTGCATCTGGGCCTGGGCAGGCCTGGGAACCCTCACGTCCCCACAGCCTCTCCGGCTCCCTGCTGGCCGACTGGGCCCCAGGACTCCTCCCCTCAGCGACTCGGCTTCCTCAGCCAAGAGCTGGGGAAATTCTCCCTCACATGCCTGACCCCAGCGACAGCTCCCAAAGAAAGGGGAACTCTTGTACTACACTGGGAAACGGAGCTTCGTGGGCACATGGGTGACCTTCAACAACGATGATAATGGACGTGGCATTGGACACCTGCACCCGGTTCCAGGCACCGAGTGGATGTGATGGGCCACTCTCTTCATTTGATCTCGAGAAACATGTTATTGTGTTGAGTTGAAAAAAGAATACACAACGTAAGAGGGTTAGGTACGTTGCCTGAGCCACACAGCTAACACGTGGGAGGGTCGGGGGTCAAATGGGAGTGGATGTGAGAAGGAGAAAGAGAGGGAGAGAAATATGAATGTGTGGTTGCCTCTCACATGCCCCCTACTGGGGACCTGGCCCACAACCCAGGCATGTGCCCTGACTGGGAATCGAACCGGTGACCCTTTGGTTTGTGGTCCAGCGCTCAATTCACTGAGCCACACCAGCCAGGGCATGTTTATGTATAATTTAAGTCATGTTCTGAGCAGACAAAACTGTGCCAGGAAAATCAGTCCTTTATTATATCGTGTTCTTTAGATATTTAATCAAATTCACATTTATTTGTATTCGAACTTATAGGAAAAGTTTATGTGCGTGGGTCTGTAAAATAACCTTGTAAAAGTGCTTTAATTGTAGTCTGTAACTGCCGATACACTCAGACACACACACACTCACCTCGGTGTAATCATTAAAAAAGGTTAATTCCATTAGAAACATCTTTGACTTTGAAAAACGTGTAAAATCCTGCACACTTATTTAACAATGTAAAATTGTCTAGTGCTCATAATTTCAAATGTAATGACCAGAGGAAATAGAAGTAAAAGATCAAATGCTGCAAAATCCAAATTCAGATTCAAATACATTTTTATCGTGCTGTGGTGGCTCAGAAAGAATGCTGCTCTGGGGCTCAGAGAGCTTCTATGTGTGTCCACGGAGGAAGTCGGTGGCACCACGGGAAACCCAACCCGTGACCCCTCGTTTCCGGCTCAGGGCCACACACAGCACTGCCCAGATTCGGAGTCTACGCTTTGCTCTGGGTGGGGAGAGGCGAAGGGACTGACGGTAGTTAGCGAGCACACCTGGGAACCCAGCCGGGCCGTTGCGTTTCATACAGGCACGCCCTGTAGCTCTATCCCACTGTAGGGCAATTGCTGATCTGCGTTCTGTCTTTTCACTAGATTTGGGACTCCCACCAAGGGAGAGTTGCAGCTCCTTAAAATCTGAATCTCTGGAGTCCGCCACAACAGTGATGGATGACGGAGAGGAAGGAAGTGGGGGGAGAGGGTGCGAGGGAAGGGAACAAAGAAAAGACGTTGTAGAGACGGGAGAAACGGGGTGGCCAAATATGATGGCATCAGTGACATGGCAACATTCCATCGTGGAGATGCGACAGAAAAATATGACGCGGAAAAGCCTGTTATAAAACAGTGTGGAAGCGTAGCTGAAAATAAAATTTGTCCAAATCATTTTGTTCAAATTTGGGTCATTGCTATTTACCTAAACGAAGCCAACCTTGTAAGTTTTTTAAAATAATCAATGGCCCTGGCTGGCGTAGCTCAGTGGATTGAGCGCGGGCTGTGAACCAAAGTGTCGCAGGTTCGATTCCCAGTCAGGGCACATGCCTGGGTTGCAGGCCATGACCCCCAGCAACCCCACACTGATGTTTCTCTCTCTCTCTTTCTACCTCCCTTCCCTCTCTAAAAATAAATAAAATAAAATCTTTAAAAAAAACTAATCAATGTAGAATTTTTTCAATCAAAACGGAGGCATGGGAAGCAAAACTTTCTGAGCCTGGACTCGTGTCCGTGTGTATGAGTTAAAGGTACAAAAACACAACGACCCACCAGAAGGCCTAAAAACTCACTTAGAGAGCGTCGTCTGTGGTTAGCTTTGTCTGGAGTCTTCATCAAGTTTTTCTCGATTAGAAATAACTGTACCTAAAAGCGCCCCTCCCCCCGAGCCTGCCTGCTCCCAAAATGGAGTGTGCACACAAGCGTTCTACTCAGAATCCCACTGCTTCCAGTAGTTAGCAGCCATCTAATGGTCTGAAAGCCAAGCCACCATGTCGCGTAACCTGGGGGACTCTATGGTGCATAAAAAAATGCAAATATTGTTTACGATGAAAACTGAGAAAAGCGCTGTTCCTGGCCCGCTGCCAGGTTTAATTTCCTGTCCTGTCTTCGGCGCGTAGTAAAAAACCCCTTTGTCTCCCTCTCCCAAACAACTGTACCAAATGTGTGTTTCCAAACAAATAGGAAGCACGTGAGAAGAACCAAAACAGATTAGGTAGGGTTTGCTTAATCTCTAGAGTTGCCGAAAATTGAGCATTCTGTGGGACAAAAAGAGGCTAATATTTCATTGAGTGTCTCCTTTGTGTAGAACCGTGGACACGTGAAAAGCCAGGTTTTTAAACACAGTTCACTGGGGAACAAGTAATTTTGCTTTTCCGAGACACTTTTTTTCCCCCTCACAAGAGAGGGGAATTACATAATTTCTTTAAATAGCCAACTTGCCTAGTACATTTAAAATAGGTTTCATTGACAAAATCATGACTTAAGGAAACGTTTTCACGAACATTACGGTTGTGTGTATGTATGTAAGGGAGACACACACACAGATTTTATATAGCCAAGCGTGTTTAGAAGACAGAAATAGCACACAGCATTTACAATTTCACTGGGCAATAACATCCACAGAGTTTTCACTCTCTGCTTGTTAAAGAAAGCAGTCTGTGATGGAATCATCATCATCATCAGTAAAAACAGGGCACTTATTTGTGCCCACCTTATTCAACACTTGTCCTGCATCATCTCATTCACCCTGTCACCCACCCTACGGGGGACTTCCGTTACCTCCACGTTAGAAATGGGAATCTCGAAACATAAAACGGCTGGGTAAGCTGCCCAGCAGCCCCGGCACCTGAGCCCACGGAATCTCACCCTCAGCAGTCTGCCGCTGCAGTGTCCTTGAGCTCACCTGCGCTGTGGCTTCTCCTAGCACCCAGCCATCGTGATCGTGAAAAACGTCAGTCTTATCGTGTCACTGCACTGGCTCAAAACCCTCTGCGGGTGTCCCAGCTCACTCGGAATAAGACTCAAACGCTCACCACTCCTTCAGGGCCCACCGGCCCACGGCCGGCCCCGACCACCCCGCCGCCCCCTTCTGTCCTTCCTCCGTGTGCTCCGGACACACTGACTGGTCTGCTGCTCTTCTAAGGCGCCGAGGCGGCTTTGCATGTGCGAGTCCTCTGCCACCGTGACCCTCCTCTAGCCTCTCCTATGGTTCCCTCCCTCCCCTCCTTCAGGAGCTTGGCCGAGTGTCAGCTCTTCCAAGGGCCCTTCCCTCATCCCCGTGACGACAATACGACCCGCCCTCACGCACACCGGCTGTCCCTTTACTTTTGAATAGAACGGATCCCTCCCTTAAACCACACTGCACAATTATGGGGCTATTCACTGTCCTGATCAACATCCGCTCCTTGCTGGGGGGGCCTCGCTGCCCTCCTCTGTGTCACTGGGGTCCAGCCTGCTGCCTGGAAAAAAACCCCGGGCTCAAAAGGCTTTTGTGGAGTGAAATGAAGACAAATTCATCCAGAATGTTTACAGTTTCTAAGACAGAATGTTTGTGAAATCAAACACACTGCCATCAAGAGACGGGGGAGAGTAGTAAGTAATGGTTCAAATTCACACATGACTTTTTAAAATGCTTTCTCGTGCGTGGCCTGCAGAGTGGCGTCCATCCACGCAAGCACTCGCGCACACCTGACGAAGGCCGGCCGGCCAATGCGACAGTCACACGTCGGTGCCTCTGTGCCAGGTGTTGGGGGTGGGGGTGGGGGTGGGTCTGGTTCCGCCCCACCGGGAGGGCACAGGGCATGTTGCGGGTTCATGGTTTGAGGCGCTAGGCAGACAAAGGGAGGCTGGGACGGGGCTCAGCGGTCTATGTGCGAGCTGAAGGAACAGCAGGAGGACAACACTCAGCACAAATCCTCAGTCCATCAGCCCGGAGTGCCGTGAAATGTAACCTTGGGGACACATTCAGGCCTGACTGTGCCCCCAGAGGACCTCCCATGGGCCCACAGTGCATCCACGTCTCAGACTTACCTTGTCCCTATCTGGGGCCTAGAAATAATCCGACTGGTGCGTGACCAGGCCCCGAAACTAGTCTAGAGCCCCCAAGCACTGCACTGGTCAAGCTGGCCCCCCACCCCCACCCCCACCCCCAAGGCTCAGGCTCAGGCTCAGGCTCAGCACTACGTCTGGGGGAGCCCGAGCAGCACAGCAGCTGGCAGGGGGCAGGCTGGGGGGCGGGCTGTGGACGCGCGGGCTTCCGCCGAGCTGAAATCCAGACCCGCCTGCGCAGGATTACGTTCTCCAAAGAACACAAACAGAAGGTCTGCTTATTAACTTGAATGAGAAAAGTGTCTTCAAGGCACTTGAAGTGTATTCATCAACGTAAGTGGGAATACCTACCTAATTTTTTTTTCTTCTTTCACACAGTGACATTAACCAGAGTTTGAAAACAGATGTAATTTTGGAACAGGTACTACAGACATAATGAGAGGAGATAGACTTTTATAAAAATAAGTACACTTTTAAGAATAGTAACTAGTGGTATGATTAATTTTATACATGTACTTACTACAAGCAGTTCGTAATATATATTGTATGTGCTATGATTACACGAAGAATGTGTAAACTGCCGGTATTAATACTGTAACAACTCTGGAGCAGCATTCAAGGGAAAATAAAAATTGAAGTTAAAACAAAGCAACCCTCTCTTAGCCTGAGCTCACATATCTTACGCTTTATGGCAGACCAGGGCATTTCCTTTAACATACACACTGATCCACTTCGTAAAGTATTTAGAAATCTCACGGAGAAAAACTATATATAAGCTGAGTATCACTTAAAACTGCTGCACATTAGGTCAAAAGAGAACCCGCTTCTCCCGCACGCAGTGTGTAGAGTTACGTTTCTTTACACACGGTCAGTAACTTCGAAGTAAGAGATTTCTCCAACTTACTGAGGATTTGTCGGGGTAGACGCCAGCTCTGAGCAGAGAGGCCTTCCAGCTGTCCACGTCCTCCTGGGAGTCGCAGGCCAGCTCCAGGAAGCGGTAGTCTTTGTACACATTCCTGGAGTTCAAAAAGACACTGCTTTAGTGCTGAGGCGAATTCAGAATGCTTTGCTATCTCTGCACACAGTGGTACACGGGACGGGCCAGATGGCTACTTCTCTCCGTCACTGGAGGGGGAAAATCACTGTCTTTAAAATACTTTTTGCAAACTCTCACACAGAGGCATTATATAATTTTTTTAAAACCCCCCCCATTAAAGAACTGAGAGTTGCCTAGAGTTGTCCGTGCTGCTGAACAGGAAGTTGAGAAAACCCCAACGCTCTCAACGCAGTGACCCGCCAGGTGCCAATGGAGGGGACATGTTCTAAGGGGACAGGGTTTGCTGTGGCCTGGTAACCAGATCAATTTTCTGAAACCATTTTACAAGACTGAGAAGCTCAGAAAACTTTAAAATGCACGGCAGGAATCTTACAAACCAAAAAGACGGTGCCGGATTTAAAACGGAAACGCCCGTCGGAGTTGCGGGAGGAGAGAGCCTTCGCCAGCACAGAGCGGAGCGAGAGGCTGACCAAGTGCACCTTCGTAACCGGGCCAAAGCTACAATTTTGTATTCCTTTTGCTAACGACAAGGTAACACAAAGGACGTAGCACATGCCCATTTGAAAAACCTGGAAACTGGGTGAAAGAGAAAATGGTGGCCTCACCCTTGTTTCACTGTTTACAGAGCGCCTCATTTCTTTATACTCTTGTTCTCTGCATTTCCCACACAGTTGAGTTTTTGTCTCCGTATTTATCAGTTTTGTGTCCTATTTCATTTACTACGGCACCACAGTCAGCTACTTACACCATTACATCTTTGTGCACATCAAATTATGACAATAATCATTATTATAAATGTATGGTAATTTCCTTAACTTCTTTCTAGTGTTAGCCAATTAAGTCATTGCCTTTTTTTTGCAATCATAAATAATGCTTAAATGAATATTTTATCCATAAGCCTTTGCCATATTTACTATTATTAGAGTAGATTCCTACAAATAGAGTTACAGGATCGAAGTTATGATCATTTCTTAAGACACTGGTTGATACACATTCCAATCACCTTTCCAGAAAAGCAAGTCCAATGTCGACAGACACCAGCAGTGCAGGATGAACCGTCTCCTCCTGCTTCTCCCTCAAGGTGTTCTCATGCGTGCCTGAGCCCCTCAGGCCACGCCCAAACCCAGACGGCTCCCCTGTCTGCGTGTCCAGTCCAGACCCATTCCAGATTCCCGCCGCCCACTGACTCCTCCGCATGGGCCTCCCAAAGGCTCCCTTGACGTGAGTGGCAGCGGCTGATGCCCGACTTGGCGTTCCCAGTTCGTGCAGCAGCAGTGTGACTCAGACATTTCGGGGAGCACCTCAGCCACCTTCCGCTCCCCCACGCCCCTCTTCCACTTCGCCACCTGACAGTGCACTCCTGGTACACTGATCTCCCTCTCATTATCATGTCCTCAGCGGTCTCCCAGGGTCACAGGTCCCCTTTGAGCCTGTTGTCCTTCCTGAATCCTCACCATGCTCTCAAGATGGGAGTGGATGTCTTTACTCCCGGTCTAAAACACTCTAACAGCTACCTGCGTTTAGGAGAAAAACTACACCCCCGATGGGGCCAGCGAGGCCCACCACCCCCTTCCTCTCCGGCTTCTTCTCACACTCTGCTCGCCCTGCTGTCGCTGCTCGGGCCGCCCTGGCCTTCCTTGACCCTCTCCAGTGGGCCACCCTCGCTCCCTCCCGAGTCTCTGAGTAGCCTGCTCCCTCTGCAGCGCTCTTTCCTCCCTGTCGCCGAGTTAACTCTTCCTCCGCCTCGGGAATCATCGCCACGTCCCCAGACGTCACCTCCCTGGCACCCCTGCGGGTCGGCTCCTCTTTCACCCACTTTTCCTCTTTCACGTTTACCTTTCCCTGCGTGGCCCTGATCACAGGTGTGATTTGGGAACTATGGGAGTTTCTTTTTCTTTCTCATTTACTGATTAAATTTGATACTGTCTGTTTTCCCAGCTAGCCTGTAAACAACATTAGGACAGAGATGGTACCACTTTTTTGGCTCATCAATCTATCCCCCAAGGGATTCTGGGAAGTTTTACTCATGTTTATTTCTTGCCATAGCTCTATGCTTGGGTTTAGTGTTGTCATTTGGCATTTTTTTTTAGAGCGCTGTTTACTGTTTCCTTTGTGTAGGGTGGGAAACTAACGGCCTTTTTGGCTTCTATATTTTTTAGAGGTTTTCAATTCTACAGGTAAAGGATCATTTTTAAGCTTTCCAAATCATTCTTGAGTTCATTTTTGTATATACGAGATTCAGGAGTAAAATAATTCTGGATTTACTGAAGACTTCAGAAGCTCTTACGTTCCTCCACTTTCACGATAACTGCTGACCTGTCTACAAGTATTGTAGACACTTGTTTCTGCAATAGAAACCTGGACTGTTCCTGAATAATTGTTTTCACATCTCTTTAAGAGTCTCTTCTTTTTTTTTTACTTTTGCATCCGATGTTGTTCCACTTAAGCAAGGACTTAGATGGAACTCAAGGTGTAACTTGAATAAGTGTTTATCCTCAGGCGCTTTTTCCACCTGGGCGTCCCCATCTGTGAATCCCGACTCGGGCTCCGGTTCTGAATCGGCCTCCGAGGGGGCGGGCCGGCTGGGTTTCTGGCTGAGGCCGCATCCCACTTCTCCCGTTGACTCAGAGAGGAAGGGCAGACGTTTCTTCTTGTTGTCTTCCTGCTTAGCCCATTTTCTTTTCTTTTTTTAATGTTTAACAGCAGCTCTTTATTTTTCTTTCTTTATTTTTTTAAAAGATTTTTATTTATTTATTTTTAGGGAGGGAAGGGAGATAGAGAGAGAAAGAGAGAGAGAGAAACATCAATGTGCGGTTGCTGGGGGTTATGGCCTGCAACCCAGGCATGTGCCCTGACTGGGAATCGAACCTGGGACACTTTGGTTCCCAGCCCACGCTCAATCCACTGAGCTACGCCAGCCAGGGCCCATTTTCTTAATCAGGGTGAAGCGTGCACTGGCCACTCGCAGACTTTCCACCTAGGCCACTCCACGAGTCTTGTAAAATGTTGACTGACATTACCACTTCCCGAGGCTTCTGAGACGCTCCATCTCTGCTGTGTGTGATTTGTGGGAATAGCGATGGATGGAGAAAGGTGGAAGAGAAACTTCTAATTTCTTACCATCTTAAAAACAAATCCCCCTCATTTAATCTTCAGAGCAATCCTGCCAACTTGGTAATGGAGCTGTTTCACAGCTGAGGACGCTAAGACCCAGAGAGATTAGGTGACTTTCCCGAGATCCCATAGCCGAGAAATGGCACAACCTGGGCCTACCACAGTCTTGGCATGTGGCCTCCTTAAAACAAAAATTTGTTGAATGAATGAATGAATGAATGAATGAGTGAGTGAATGAATTATAGAATGAACTCGGACTGCGCTTATTTTTAAAACCACCTTGTATCATTTTTTTGATCGAATCATTAACTTTCTACGGAGCACGTAACATTAAAAAGTTTTAAAAGGCAAATCACAATAAGCAGAGTGAGCAATTTCAATTAAACATGGGACCCGTTTAGAGAAAATGTATTCTCCAAGTATGGACGTTTATTTTTGGAAAATGCAGAAGATCCTATCGTCACTACAAAGCAGACAGACAGGGTAATGGATTATCTTGATGGGATCAAAAATTCATCAGTTTTTAATTATCTAATTCTTTTCCTTCCATTTAGGTTTCCACTCGAGGCGTTTCCTCTGCCCAGCGAGCCCTGTAAGATGCAAAGGTACGGGGACAGCCAAGCTGGACGGACGCCACGCAGCTCCTGGCCAGCTGGACGTCACGCGACGCAGAAAGGGTGCAGATCTGAGGAATTCAGCTCTGGCCCATTCTCCGTGACCTTTCTCCAGAGTATTTTCTTTCAGGGGCTCTTCACATGGAAAATCTTGATTTTTTCCCCCCCTCAAAGGGTAGCCAAATTCTTGAGAGGGAAAATAATTATCTGGTTGAAACATTAGAAGAAGGTCAGAGACTCCTGGTGGCTTTGGCAGCTTTGTTTTTACCCATTTTTGACGCTGCATCTCAGGCTGTGTCTAGACATCCAAGGCGAGCTGGAGGCAGGTTTGAAACACTGACCGAGCTGATTTACGGGAAGTCTCGTAAATCCTGCGCCAGCCGCTTCCAGGCTCTCACCACATGCCGGGGCTGCACAGATAACCCGCAGCAATTTGTACCGGCTGCATTCTTTTGTTTAGTCTATTTCGGCTGCAATCATGCAGATACGAGCTTCTGAACGATTCTGCTAGGAAATCAGGCTGAACTATGTGTTTCACAGTTTGAAAAAATAAAAGTCACCTCCGCGTGAAAAATGAGCCTGAGAAATTGTATCCCACGCAGAGAGGGCTTTTAAGCGCTGCACCCGGAAGAGGACACGGCCACGTGATGAGACCCTGTTTTGATTATATGTAGAACTCTCAGTCACATCTCATGAGGGCTATGACAGCTCTTCAAACATCTGAGACCAGATATTACGTGTCCCCCAGGTCTTCTAGCCCCTGAGCCAACCCTCCTGCCAATTTTTTCAGATGTTTCTAATATGAAGAGGTTTCTAGATAACGCAGCCCTCCCGTGCATTTGTTCTATTTTAAAAGGTTTTTCGAAAAATGGGATGCCAACCACCGACCACAAATCTCTAGCAGCGATATGGGTGGAATTTTTGCCTGCTTTCTAGAGAGTCAATTTTACGAATGTCAGTGAAATGTAGAACATAGTTAAGACCACGAACCCCCGTTGAAGTCCAGGTTGGGCCATGTATTATCCGATACGACATCGGGTGAGGTGACCTCTCTGAACTTCAGTGCCTTCACCTATAAAGCAGGGATCATAACAGTATCCACCTCAGGCCTACTGTCATAATAAAGGTTATTAGGTATGAAGAGCATTGCTTCACAGGATGCCCAGCAACCACAGATATTGGGCGAATATCCAATAAAATGTACAAACTACCAAAATTATTATTACGCATTATTCCCGCTGCCTTTAGGCTCTCCACGTTTCACATCGTAAAACCAGACCCTCCTGCACACGCCACTCACTGCCAGCGGCACGACACACTTTCACCGGGCTTGACTCCATCGACAGCCAACCTTTGCTATTTCCTTTTCTTGATGCAGCCAGGAGCCAAAAAAAAAGTTTTAAATAAAAATTTTATTTTATTTTATTTATTTGTTTTTAGGGAGGGAAGGGAGGGAGAAAGAAAGAGAGAGAGAAACATCAATGTGTGGTCGCTGGGGGTCATGGCCTGCAACCCAGGCATGTACCCTGATTGGGAATTGAACCTGCGACACTTTGGTTTGCAGCCCGCGCTCAATCCACTGAGCTACATAAATAAAAAATTTTAATGTTTAGAAGAAATGTTTTAAACTGTAAGAGGGGATGTTTTAACTGTAAGTTAAGAAATAAAATAAGGTGTAACAGTATTACGAAACACATTCGCTGTAAGCGCAGCGGCAGGGTGGGCTGCGTCCCCACTGGCCCTCACTCTCTGGGGCTGCCAGTGGCCACGGAGCCAGGTCCCGTGGGTGTTCTGCAGAGGAGGAGCTCAGAGGGAGGTGCGGTTGTCACTGTGGGGTCACACTGATGGCGAAAAGGATCCTCAAGAAGGCAGGTGGTGGAAATGCCTACGATCTGGACTGTTGACTATCGAAATGTTCTTGTTCCTAGGCAAACGCTCAAACAGTCCGATGTCACATCAGCTAAGAAGGTAACCTCAATGACAAACAGGCACGCTCGGAGCCACCCCTTCAGGGGAACTGGATCTCCCGGCTGGTTGCGTGCGGGGGCTGGGGCTGCCGGCCCCTTCTCTGCACGTTTCATGGCCTCCTCCCACCCCATAAGAGGGGGAGAGCTGGCCGATCGGACTGGTGTTTCCGAAAAAGACACTGAGCGCGCTTGTTCCCACAGGACCCACGCCTCCCCCACCGCCCCCCGCCCCCACTCCGGGATGCTCTGGTGAGCCGCCTGCGCTGGAGGCCTGCGGGCGCTCGGCTGGGGCTGGGGCTGGGGCTGGCGGGGAGGGCGTGCTGAACTGGGAGTGAGACCCTTGGCCATGGATCTCGACCCACTTGTTTTCCGCTTTATCTGCGTGTCTTCTGTGCTTCTAAAACCAGCAGCCACAAATGCGAACCTCAGAGGGGAAGGGAAGGGTGTGATTTATTGACCCCCTAAAACTCCAAACAGTGAGGGGTGGCTTTGAAGAGAGGGTAATGGTTTGGGTTTCAGATGGGTTAGACAGGAAGTGACAGGGGCCTTCTGGGTGGAAATGCCCGGTAGGCGGTTGGCAACGGGGGCCTGGTGTCTCAGGACCATAAATAATAACAATGCTACATGTGGCGGCGAGGCTGGGTGCCACATGAATTTGTTTATTTTATTCTAATACAGCTCCTTAGCTTCGTTAAGGATTTTCCCATAGGAGGACAAGCCAAACTGCCAGAGGTCATGCGCCTACTTGGGCATAACCACCAGCAGGCAAGTTAGCCAATATTACAATATCCCTGGAAAAAAGTTGTTGTTGCAATCTGAGCTTCACGTTGCCCAAAGCTATGAAAGACTTTAGAAGGGGATTTGAAAAAAAAAAAAAAGACAACTGGGGAGGAACACACAGACAGAGCCACAGTTACTCTCCGTCCGTCTCGTGTACTGGGGCAGAGGAGGTTCCGGGAGGGCCTGCTTCGGCTCAGCGTCTCTGAAACCTCGGGAACAAAGGCCCCGTGGCCACGGCCGCCCCTTCTCACCTGCTGGGAAACGTGCAGGTGGCGCGCGCCCGCCCGGCCTCTCCCCCTCCCGCACATAGTTTCTGAGACTCACCTGAGGCGGGATCCTCCTTTGGCGTTAATGACCGACTGATAACAATTCATCGTCTAAGTTCTCTAAAAGCTCATTTTGAAGGTTCTAAAGAGCTGGACTTACGAGGGGCGATCCCCACAGGAGAAGCAATGCCTCGTCCCAGAAGGCACAGTTCTGACCACGCCGGAAACAGTGGGGACAAGATACGGAGCGATGGGTGTCCGTGAGCCCCAGACGCCGAGGGGGCGTTTGCTCGGTGAGGCCTCTCCGGGCCGGGGGCCGGGTGAGGACGTCTGAGTGCGTTTGTCGGCACTGAGGTGCTCTTCAAGGAAACAGGAGTATTTCAGACGGGCGGACGGGGCTGGCGTGGTGTGGTAGCAGTGGTTGTCCACAATGGCTCCCCACCAAACGAGCCTTTCGGATTATTTTTAAATTATTACCTGTCGTTATTATTATTATTATTATTTTAATCATGTCAAGTTGTACCAACGACAGTTCCTTGAACTTGGTTTGAAAGTCCTGTATGAGTCTCGATCCCTTGGGGAAACAGGTCTTCTTCACGCCTCAGCTCCTTGAGAGGCGACAGAAAGATGTCCTGGGTCCATCAGGACGCGGGGCTGCCCACAGGGGGCGCTGACGCGCTGGCCGGCCCAGGAAACCAGCGCCCCTCCACCTCGGCTGTGCTCGGTGGGACCAGGGTTGGGGCGGGCGGCGTACAACCAGATGCACACACGTGTTAAAAGCCCCCAACCCATCAATCTCTTTGCTACAAAAAGAAGAAACCCTGGTCTGCAGGGACCCTGGCTCTTCGGTGACCTGTCTGAGGGAGCCTTGCTAGGTACTTCCCCCATTTTCACCACAAATGGCTTTAACTGAATCATCGAAGACAGTAAATCGGATTTTACAAACATCAATCACTTCAATGACAACCGCGTCCTGTGTGAGAGAGCGATGTTCATGCAGAAGTCGGTGATGGCGGTGGTGGTGGCTGTCCTGCGGCCAGGGGTGTGGGGACGCATCCCGCTCTTGACCCCCCGGCCCACTTCTACTGGTCCTTCCCGCCTTGGCGCCGACACTCCTCCCCGGAGCCCTCCCCGGGTAACGTTCGCGGCACGAGTCATTCTCTCCTGGGTGCTCCCTTCACGTCTTTCTTAGGCATCCTTCGAGCTGAACTGCACCCGCCTTTTACTTATGGGGTTTCCTACTCCGAGAGGTGGGAGAAGTGCAAGCCACGCCAGAGCCGGGTTACATAAAAGCACGGGTTGGAGATCCATAATGGAGCAATAAAAACGGAGGCGACGTTGATAGACTCTTCAAACTCAAAGTTTCTGTTAAGGAGAACGACCAGGCCAGGGGTCTTCGCAGAAGACAACAGAAGGATGGACGGACTGTGAGCCTGGTTACACGACACGTCACTCTGTGTGATGATGGTCCTTAGAGTACTCAGGCTCTGGCTGACAGTTTAAGAGACACTTGCTGAGGAGCTATGTGACAGGTATTGGGCTAAGCTCCGAGGGACACACGGTGATGGAGACGAACAAGGTCCCCGTTCCCATGAAGCGTACGTATGTCCCGGCCCGACGCACGAAGATCGACGGTAAACAGAACGCCGGGACACCGACAGCCACGCACTTAGTCATCACAGTCGGGGTGCCAGGTATACCCCAATACCCCTCGGGGATCTCCCTCCTCCCCCTAAAACCGACAAAACAAAAACAGACATCTGCTTCATTCCCCTCGGTTTCATCATCTTAACAATTACTCCAAGGACTGAAAATAATTCATAACCCAGATAAAGGGGAGCTTTACAAAGCTTTTAGTGGTTTTTGAAAACTGCTGTTTAAAATGCACACTACAAAGGCGTCTCTGACCAGACAGCTGTTTCCAAGGGCGACGATTCTGTGTTTTAAGACGAAGCTGAAAATTGAGATGTCTTTGCCTTCCGGGACAACTCAGCAGCTGGGGAGGTTATTTCTCTTCTCTGCCTTTCGCATTTTACTGGATTTAATTTTAAGGGTAAAAAAAAAGATAGAAAGGAGAAAATTGCATGGCACACAGAACAAAACCTGTTGCATAAGAAGCAACCGCACGTTTTTAAACGCAGGGAAACCCAAAGGCAACCGTAACACTCTGTTTAACTGGAGGAGGAGACAACGCAGCCCCTTCCCGGTGACAGTGACTGCCTTCCTTGCACGACGCAGAGAAGGA
This sequence comes from Phyllostomus hastatus, assembly GCF_019186645.2. NCBI lineage: Eukaryota > Metazoa > Chordata > Mammalia > Chiroptera > Phyllostomidae > Phyllostomus > Phyllostomus hastatus. The sequence continues at coordinate 4,627,289 of NW_025333833.1, read as the reverse complement.
CCCCCACCTCTCGATAATATCCAGGTGAACCTGGTTTTCTGCAGGAACAGAAAGAGACGAGCAGAGCGGTGTCAGGAAGTGGCTATGGAGAACTGCTCACAAAGAGTCGAAGGCTCTGCTGCCCGCACTCTTCACTGGCCGAGTCCTGCCAACCACCGTGGCCAGTTCTGGGGCCCGACCAAAGCGACGGGGCCCGTGCTCAGGGAGCAGGAGGGAGCCTCCCAGGTGACCAAGGAGGAGACGGACGAAGTGGAAAGGCTGGGGAAGATGCTCTCAGGATGACGCTAGCAGGCAACCCACTGCTGGCAGCGACCGGAAGCTCCTGGAGTTTCAGGCCGTTGCCGCAAAGGGGAAAACGGAGAGGAAACTCTCCACGTTGCAGAGAGATATTGGAAAGAACTTTCTGGTAACGCAAATGAACCTCTGATAATCAGGTCTCCCTTGGTGGCTAGCAAGGCCCTCAGGTGGAGGGTGCCAGGGAAGGAAGGAGCCCTGGGGTGAAGCTTGCGTATTTCGAGTCAATAAGCTTTGACGATGACTACCAGTGCACTGAAAAGGACTTAAAACGCCCCCCGTCATTTCCCACTCCAACACAGTCATTGTTCTGCAGCCCTCTCATAAACCACCCGCGCCGACCACAGGTGAGTGAGCACCACCGAGAGACGTTCTCAGCGCGCACCCATTCCCACGCTGACTGCCAGGAGGGGAATGACCCCCGTCTGTCCGGCAGGGCTGTGTTTGCAAGACCAGACTGCTCGTGACAACAAGCAAAGCGGGCTCCGCAGCCAGACCCTGGCCTACCTACCGCCCCAGGTTCAGCACAGGGAGACCGATGTCACAGGCCGGGAGGAGTCACAGCGATCTCAGACGCCACCTGAGAAGGACAGTGTGATATCCAAACCAAATTGGTGGCTGTGGGCTGCTGGGGTTCTGCGCTAGTCAGCACGGGGTGGGGTTGGGGTTGAGTGGGGGAGTCCGGCCCAGCTCCGCAGGCAGCGGTGTGGGGTGCCCTGCTACACAGCGTGCGTCCGTACACTCGCCCAGGGAGCCGCACGGTGACACGCGCCCTGACGGCTGAGTGCCGGCAGGACAAAGCAGAGGCATTTACGGGAAAGAGGGCTAATGAGTCACAGAGACTTGCCTCCCCCTCCACAGCAGGTGGAAGTGTGAGCCCGGGCGTGGGGAGTCCCTGAAGGCAAGCGTGTGTGTTACGTATTGGGAAACACAGTGATAGCACACGCACCCCGTCCCCCTGGCCTGCCCCCGACCCTGAGCCCCCAAAGGGGCTCTCGATCAGGAAAGGAGATAAAAGTTAGGGAACACTGACCCCGGCAAGACAGAGAGCCATTATCCACCCAGGGCAAAGGGCATGCAGGGCACAGGTTGAATTCTACAGCACTCTGAACGGAGTTAAATACATTTTTTAAAAAAGGTGTAACTCTGGGACAAAGGTAGGATCCACCACAAGAGTGTCCCTTCTGTGAGAGGAACCAGCAAACGTCAGGAGGCGGAGGCCTTCCCTGCAGGCGGTCTCTGAGCGAGGGGATGCTTCCCTCCAGGGGCCAGCAGATTGCAAACTCATCATTGTCATCGCCTGGGCTGCAGGAGTCCCTGCCTAACGTCTCAGGGACAGAACTTGCGTGCAGCCTCTATTTCTGTCCCAGGGTCTCTCCTCTTCACAGTCACATAATCTGATGACACGAACACTTTTAAAACCTCTCTCTTTCTTCTTCCAGAATGAAGTATCCCAATCCTTTGGCTAGGCTCACAAAACAATTCTCTTACCTCATCAATTATTTTCATTTTCACTTGCGGGATCCTTTTATACGTTTCCTTGCCATTGACGGAGAAGTTTTAATGAGTAAAACTTCTGAGTAACGTTCGAGGTGATAAAACATCATCGTTTCGTGTAAAAGCAAGACGGTTTCTGGGTGGTGTCTGCCGGAGCACACCGACCCCCTGCAGAGACTCCTGGGTCCTTTCCCCTCGCCGCATGCAAACCGGACTGCGAGCATCTCAGAGTTCTGGGATCGCTTTCCTCTGAAGACACAACACCTCGTGCTTTCCCACAGTGCAATTAGTCAGCCATTTCCTGCTTGCTGCGGAAGCCCCGAGAAATCTTCCAAGGATTGTGCAACCTTCTGGAGATCTTCTTTTGACCGCCCAGGGGAGACTGGCCTGCGAGGGCTGAGTTTCTGAAGTGCATCTCTGATCATTTGTGCAGATGTCATGACTGGTTTACACATTTGGGAATCGAGGAAATTAGGATCCGGGAACTCTCATTTATCATCCTATACCATTGACAGAAATATCCATCTCTTCCCCGTCTACTGTGCGAACCCCAAGTGCAGAGAACAAGGACCATTTGTGTTTGCACCAGCTCTCCCTGCCAGAGAGCCTTGCACCCAATAGGTGCTCGGAAAAGTACTTATCCGTTAGATGACTTCTACCCTCAGCTTACTTCCTCAAGGAGTAGCCCAGCCACATTAAAAAAAACAAAAAAACAAAAAAACAAAACCCTCAGTTCCACAATGATTCAGACTTGCTAATAATCCTTACAGTAAAACTGTGCTGATGGCTATTTGAAAACGTAAACATGTGGTCATTCCTTTTTGCACACATATTGAACCACCCAGAGAGCTCGGGGAATACTGAGGCAAGCTTTCCTCTCAAAGACACGATCTCGCCTTTCGTCTGACTTTTAGTTCTCACACCCTTTATTACAAGCCACATTACCTGACCTAATGTGAGAGTGAAACCCCTCATTTCTGCTTCTGGGAATACTCTGCTTCTCCAATTCGTAAGAAGAATCATCGCAGAGGCACGCTGATGGTATCAAAAATAAACAGTGGCGTCCCATTTGAGAGTGGAAAATTAACACGAACTTTCATTCATCAGGGGCAGGTGAGAAATGGGCCGTCAAACTAGGCATTTTGGTGAAATTAGAATATAGAATGCATAATGTATGTGTCATTTCTGTACTGCAAGATTTGAAAGAATTATAATACAATTTTCATATAAACCTTGGCAAACATAAACTCTAGTGTCGAACGATACACTTCAGACTTCATCCAATTTAGAGAATACTAGCAAAAATAAGTAATCATAAAGAATTATAGAAAACAGTTGTGCATAAAACAGGTTTTCTGTGGTTGTGTTGGGAGGTGCCATGGGGGCCACCGGAGCCCAGGTCCCTCACGAGGCAGGACTCTCCTCCACGACATCGTCACAGGCAGGACCGGCCATCCCAGCCCGGTGCCGGGTACCGTGCGGCGTGGCTCTGAAGAGTGCCCCTCTTCCTCTCAAAGTGACGACGAGTTCCGATCGCCTTGCCGACCAGCAGCCACCCAGCTTCTGTTCCAAGTGCTCCGCTGCTGGGCGAGGCTCGCACGTTGTGATAAACATACAGAATATAATAACGTGATTCATAAAAATGTTAAAATCCCTTTCTGACGATGAGCTGGTACGTGTAGTCCTTGGACCCTAAAAAACCATGACAACCCATTTGGTTATAGTTGCCTCATGTCGATACCAATGAACCCCCAAAACCTTCATTTAGTTTTACAGATGACTATCAACGAACACAAGTATTCGGGCTCATTGTTTTAAAAAGGACATGGCTTTGCTGGTGCCAAACGTGTTCACATTTGCACTGACGGTGAAAAGCAGGGGTGGTCGCCCTCGCACGGGGCAGGACACGGCCCCGAATCGGAGCTGCCAGCCGATGTCCCCTTCAGCGGCACAAACCCACCGTTCGAGAGGAAAGCCAGTTTCCCCGTAGGGCATCCAGAGGAAGCAGTGAAAACGTTAATCTTATGAAATCTAGACCCTGGGCACACACCCTTCTAACAGTCCGAGCCACCCAGCGGGAGGGAGTGGGCCCACCGCGCCCCGAGGGCAGTTCCCCGGGCGCAGGCGCCGGTAGGATGGAACTGGAAGCGGACGCCGGCGCACCTGCGTCGTTCACGTGCTGCCACCTGTCCAGGGAGGTTGGACTGACCCTCGGTCCCTGTTATGAAAACCGGAATTTTGGGCAGGAATGTCCCAAACATGAACGAAGTGAGCCTGTCACCTAGAGGGAGCCCACTGACAGGCAGTATTTGTGGCCGGTGGTGAAATTCAACCTTAGAATTTTGGAAGCCTTGAGCCTCCCACGTTGGGCTTGACAGCTCCCCCCTTTCTGATGGGGACAGGGGTGGCGTTCGCAGATGTGATTTTTTAAAGACTGTGTAATGAAATGTGTAAATATTGAGAAGATCTGTATAAATCAGCGAACCAGTATGTTCCAAGTGACAGAAGTCTGAGGTTACAAAATCACACGCCAGTAGGAGACCCACTCACAGAACACGACGGACCAGTGGGCGAATGCGGAGAGCTAGGAAAAGCTCATCGGTGCAGTTTCAGATTCCATGGCGCAACCAACATTTTGGACACCATCTCTTGTCGAGTTTTGGTAAGGTATCAAAGAAGAAAATCCGCAATTGTCCAAAAAAGCTATTAAAATAGTCTTCCCTTCCTAACTACATATCTTAGGGAGGCCAGATTTTTTTCATTCACTTCAACCAAAACAACACATTGCAACAGATTGAAAGCAGAAGCAGATATGAGAAACCAGCTGTCTTCCATTAAGCCACACATTAAAGAGATTTGCTAAATTGTAAAAAAAAAAATAATAATGCCACTCTTCTCTCTGATATTTTTCCATAAAAACATACTATTTATGTGAACATAAAAATGGATTTATTACTATCCGTTTAAAAATGATTTGATAAATAAATATTTTTAAATTCCTTATTTTTAATTTCCAACAATGGATATAATTGGTGGTATGCTAACAAATGTTTAACGACTAGCTTTCCAGAAAAAAAAAAGCTGTGGTTTGTAGCATTTGCCAATTTCCATGGTATAAATACTCTCACTATAGCCAGCTTTAGGCAACAACATGAACTCAACTGGCTCTCGGGATTCCTGATATAATCCGCACATTCCATATAAACAAAGGCCCTTTGAAGTCTTCAAGAAGTTTTAAGAGTGGAAAGGGGTCCTCAGACCAGAAAGTTTGAGAGCCATTAGTACAAATCCTATACGGCCCCATTTATTTTGAAATTTGCAATGTAGTCATCAAAACACAGAAATACGTTAACTACTTCAGTGCACTGGTCCGGCAACCCAGTCGCAAGCATTGATCGGTTTTCTAAAGCAAAATCACTCCAGAGCAGGCAAACGGGTTCCGGCCGAGACCTGGACGTGCGGCACGCAGCGCGCGCTCCGCGGCCGGGAAGGGACCCATCCGCGTGGGGGGAGGTGAGAATTCACCCGCGCGCCGCGCCGCGCGCGGTGCGGGGGCGGCCCCAGCGGCGCTCTGCAACTGCATTTACTGAAACCGTGTCTTTGCGTGCACAGTCTTTCCCTCACATTCTAAGAAATAAACATAGGCAGTCTCCAAGTTAGAGAAAGGAACGAGAAAAGGGGGGAAAAGCTCGTTCCAGCCGGGCTCTGCAAATATTTTCTTTATGAAAGCACGCATCTGCTCGGAGTTAGCCGCAGTGTGACTAACGTCTTCTGCGAGCGCTGGTGCCACGTCCCTCCCTTTGCCGAGGCTCTGTGTTAATTAAAATTAATTACACCTGCCAGTAAACAGATTTACTTTTGGCTTCCCTCTGAATGTGGCACACTGAAGCAGAATAATATAATTTACACTCAAGGTATATCATTAAACCCTCCACAACATTTTCCTCTCAGCAGGTATAGTCACTAAGGACATTTTTTAATGGATAAGTTGGCCTCGCAGTAAATCAACTGAGGAAAAATAAAAACTACATTACACGTGCAATGTTCGGTCACAAAAGAATTTCTGATCTGCACATTGATATTGTAAAAAGCCAGGCTTATAATGAATATTCTTGAGGGCACGATTTGGGGGAGCTCAGTGACTTTGGACAGCTTTGGTATCCACGTGTTACTTTGATGCAAAGGCTCCTGTTTTTTCCAACTCAAGAACTTCTGGGCAAGGTGTTTAATAAACCAGAATAGTACATAGTAACGCTGGTAACAAGGCCGGCCACTGTGTCCGCCGAGAGTGCCTGGGTGCCTTGCACTCACACAGCAACAGACTTGAGTAATAACCCTCTTTGGACTTTTTCTGTTTCTTTCCCAATCGGATGTAAGTTTTTTCCTTCAACTTGCAGATTGCTTTACCATATTCTGCAGGTCATTCCTACCAATCTGCTGATCCCAGGAGTCCGCAAACACATGCCCTGGACTTTTCTTTATTTTTGTTCTTTGGGAGGCTTCTAAGACTGTCAAAGAGACTTTAAGTGTTTGGAAATTTTCTTCAGGCTCGACCCGCTAGGGGAATGTTCGCCTCCCTGCTTGCTCATTTCGCCAGAGCCCTCCCCGCAGGTGGCTAGCTGGCACACCTGGTCACCTCCCTGCTGGCCTTGGCTTGGAGGGGGGAGGCGCAGTGTCCCGAAACGCTCAGCCCGCTGTACGACGCCTGGTGCACAGCTCACTGATTCCAACCTTGCCGTGAGTAACCAGAATGTCAACTCGGTCTTTAAAAGGAAGGCCTGAGACAAGCCAGTTAATGTCTTGAATCTCGTGTTTCAGAATGACTGATTCGTTTTCAAAAAGAAAAGCTCATTTTCTAAACAAAAACTTGCCTCCCAATCTTCTTTATAAACCGTTGCACGCTTAAAGATGCCCGGCCACTTGGAGCAGTCTCTCTTCGTGATCCGTCGGCGCTTCTCCTGAAGCTGAACTGCCACGGCAGCTCATTTCATCTCAGAACCGAGCACCTAGTTTTTCTGGAGCACACTTGCAACTAGCGATTGCTCCCCAATTGTCGATGAACACAGCTGGGGCCCCTTTATGGTCCCCAAACAGGGGCACACTTCTGCTCTAAGCCGCAGTGCTCGTCTGAAGGGGGGCTGGGAGGGGAGGGGAGGGGAGGGGAGGGGAGTGCCCATCGGCAAACAGTTGCTCTGGGAAGTAGGTGGGGGGCAGGCAAGGCATCTGTCCTGAAACCCTAGAAGAAAAGTAAACTTGCTGCGAAGGACATGATTTCGTTTTGTCCCTGAACTTCACGCAGCCCGGGCTCACTCACGGAGACAGCCCCTGGACAGAAAGGTCCTGAACACAAGTGCCCCAAACACGGACCCAAGTCCCTGCTGGCGCTACGTGTGGCTTGAGAGCTGCGCCCCGTTTAAGTCCCTGGGAGAGGGAGGGGTCTCAGTGGCTGAGTCTGCCCTACCCCAACTCTCTGAAATGCGCCAAGGCTCCCAGAAAGCACAGCGCCTAATTCCCCCCGAAAAATGGATATGGGCGCAACACAGGTGTTTGAAGCATGAAGAATTTCTCCAAAGCCCCTTAATGACATTTGGAAAAGCTGGGAAGCACCAACTTGCCATTTTTTTTCCTGCCTCAGAAAAGCTGAAACAGTCATCCAAGTAGGGCATCGTACTCCTGTTTCATTTCAGAGTTTAATTTGAAAACCAATAAGAGAAGAATTTAAATTGATTGCTTCAAGCCACGGACATTTCATACCCGAGCAATTATGTTGGCTTTCATGAGAATTTATCTTAGCTGTGAAATCGATGGTCACAGACTGAGTTCATAAAAATATTACCAAATCGTGTTTGATTCCTGTCTTGGTGAGGTGGGTGAGTCAAGAAGAAAAAAATCAAATGGGCAGATGACGCGGGTTCTCCACGCCGTCTCGCTCCAGCCCCTCCTCTCTGGTGTGGCCGCGATTTCCTAATGCTGCTCGTTCACGGCCACGGAGACACTCGGAGAGGGAGGAGACGTGGGAGCCAGAACTGGGAAGTTATCGTCATACTCAGTGAGACAGAACAAAAGCAGAGAGTGGGCGCAAAAAAAAAAAAAAGAGTTCTTGGATTCAAAGATTTGCCTTTAACAGCTTTCCAGATATAAAGTGTCCTTTAATTGACTCGCTGAGCGTGGATTCCAACCCAAAGGCCTGCACAAGGAGAAGCACAGGGCACGCCCTTCTGGATTCAGAGGGAAATCAACGTCGCTGTCACTCCGGGAGCGCGGCGCCGGCGCCTCTGTGCCCACCCTCAAACCCCCATCTGACCACGCGGACTTCACCGTGGGGGCAAGGAGAGCCAAAACCCTACCAACAGAAAACTGGAAGGCCTGGCCCTCCACCTCCCTAGCTTTCAAAAGTTCTGTATTTCACAGCGAACCTGGAGTTTGTTAACACTTTGGTAGAGCTCAAGAGGTAAAGGTTTGGAATGCCGAGTATGGATATGCAAAATATGTTTGAAGAACAGAAAGAAAATTGGGAGAACCAGGTTGAAACAATTTATAAGGAAACATCTGCTCTGTTTTTTTTTTTCTTCTTAAAGGACGATGTCATGGAATTCTGCTAAATTCATTTCTAGAGTTTGTATGTCACTGAAAATTCTCAGTTTCTTACTTTTTCAGTGAAAGATTTCTTTTCGCGCTAAAATTATTTCCTCTGTGTGCTTCCGTCAAATGTTTCCGTTTTCTGCCCACTGGCATCTGAGGCTCGGGGGTTGTAGGGCTCTGCTACAAAATGCTTCTCACGGGCACCGATGTCACTTATCTCTTCGCCATATAAGGGAGGGTGCATGTTTACTATCTACTCGTTCATTCACTCTTTCATGTCATCGAGCCCCTGCCCCGCCCGCCACTCACGCCCAGTCGCCAGGCACTGTATTAGGTCTGGAGGGGGTGGGGGGAGTAATCAAAGACAGACATAGCCTCTTCCTCATGGAAAGTCGTCTAGCAGTGGAGACACATATTGATGACATGATTACACTTATAGTAATTAATTTATGTATCATTGTGTTGAAACTAGAAAGAAGTACAAGTGTTACAATGTTGACCTGACACATGCTGTTACTGAGATGCCTTGTGTAAGTGTTTCTCAGAGCAAATCCCAGACACCTGACTAATCCTAGATGATTTATGAGCTCTTGGGGGCAATGTGTCAGACCTGAGTTGGCCTCCTAGCTAGCAGAATTTTTTTTATATACACCGAGAATAAAGAATGGGGAAAACCAAACCCTTGTATCATCCCCAAAGTTACGCAAAGTGTACAATGGACCGGACAAGTCCATTGAGAGTGCCAGGGTTTTCACTCTCAAGCCGCCTTGTTCCCTCCACGGGCCCTCGGGGTTTACAAACTCTTGCTGCGCGGAGAGAGGACCCATGCACACTCCATGAGAAAACACAGGAGTTCCCACAGCTCATTACTCAGCTTGGACTGGAAGACTGGTTACTAACTCTCTCTCTCTCTGACAAAGAGAAATCTTCCTGAATCAGGGTACCCTGACGATAAACAATTCTTAGTCTTCCGCAAGGCGAAAAGAAATGTCCTGAACATTCTTTTGACAACAGTGGGGAAAGTGAAATAAAATAACTCTTCCAGGTGTCTTGTTTCTGTTCCAAAACCAAGATTGATTGCGTTGCACCCCTTACAGAAAATTTCATTTCCTCGTACAAAACTCCGCATGTTTTTACTCTACTGAACTTCCAATAAATGTGAGCCTCTGCTGTCGCTGTTCATGGGAGAGTAATTGCTTCCCTTTTAATATCGATGTGACGCCCCACCACAGAGCGTGAGAGATGACCTTTCAGACACGTCTCTGCCGTGCACCTTTTGCCCGGCGTATTTGTTTAATTGAGCACTTTTCCAAACAACTCACACGCCAACCATGTCTTAATATAGAAAGGCAGCCATAAAGGTATATAAATGGAAAACCTGGCTCCGGTTCCTTCCCAGCGAACAAGTGGAAAACGAGACCACTCGACACGACAATGAGCATAAAGAGCCGTTCTTTTCAGGATGCCTGCGAGCGCACGCTAGCTGCCGTGTGGCATTATTTGACATTTATGGAGTGTCGGCAATGTGCCGGCGTCCAAGGGGAGTAGTGAGACATCCTAAAACCCCTTTCTGTAAAAAAGGGGGGGCGGGGGAAGTGGACTGGAACTCTTGATCATGTTGATAAGCCATCTCCTGAGTCGAAGCTACAAGCAGCATCAAAGAAAGAATGTCTTCTCTTAAAAGAAAGCAGAGCCAGCCCAGCCCAAGGGGTGCTCGGAAAACACCACGTGGCAGCCCCACACGCCCCCCAGACATGCCCGGATCTCCACCGGCTACCGGAGCTGACATACCTCGGACCTAATGGGCCTTGGCGTGACCTTAGCAGCGAGGGCCTGTCTGGGGGGAGCAGAGACCGGCACAGCGGGGGCATTGTGCGGGGTGCTTCTGCCGGAGAGCACAAGGCATTTCGAACAAAACCAAAGGGAACAAAAACTCGGCGGGCAGGGGCCGGGGGGCGGACATTTCGGTCTGCAGTTTAGACCCTGCCACAGAGGAGTCCAGGAACGTGTAGCTTCAGTTTTCAGAACGATGTGGTGATGCATCGGATGTGGGGATCGGGCAGTGAGTGTCCCTCGCAGCCTCCCCAGGTGGCTAGGATGCCGCCCTCCTTGAAAGAACGCATCCTCTCACGGTGGGGCGGGGGGGGTGGGGTGGGGACCACACTCTCCTCCAGCGCTGGAGCGGAGGCCACTGAGAACAATTCCTCTCATTTAGAACAACCTTAGCTCTCCCACACTGTTTAGAATGGCCCAGAAACCGGGTCACCAGACTCATAAAGATCATGTGAATTCAGCGGGACACTGAAGGCTTTTTAAAGAAGGATGTGAAATGTATCAATTCCCACACACCCGACGACTGGGGACCGCGGAGCGACTGTTTAAAACTTTACAGGGGAACGCGAAATGGCAACCGAAGGAGCCCCTGGGAATACCGGCGGGGCCCAGTGGCAACAGCCTCCTCGGTTTCTCGGGAGCCGTGGCAGGGTTACCGGCCCGCCTCCCATCGGGCTTTGCAAAGGGGACGGAAAGCCTTCCAAGGAAAATTGTACGACCAACGGCACACTGAAATGCTACATGAGAAATGAAAAATCTCTCCATCGCTGCTCCTTCAGGAACGGCTCCAGGGGAAACATTAGGTGGAATTCCGGTTCCCTAATTAATAGCGAAACTGTGGTATCAGAAAGAACGCCGTCGGGGGGCAGTGGACCCGGGTTCGGGGCAGGTGTTTAACTGCTACAAGGCATCAACCCCTCCGCCTGTGAGGTGAGCCGGGCAGACCAGATCACCCCCAAGGTCCCAGAGAACCCTCAAAAAGCTGCGGTACTTCCTGGTCACATCGGTGCCACCCCCGATGCTCCCACGGGGAGCCCTAAGCTCTGAGAACCAGGCATGTCAGGTGGGTCTGCCAAAGAGCTGAACACATGGACCTAAAACACTGCAACGGGAAACAGGGCAAAAGAATACACAGTAACAGGAGCATCTACAGAAACTCTTCTTCTAAGTTACCCAAGGATACATTCATCTCAAGGCAAGGGAAGGGAACGCCTTTTCTTACACAGTCTTGTCTCAGAAGAAGGGAAACAAGGAATCCATGCAGATGGTGAAAAGAACATCGTTAAGTAGAGTTGATAGAATTGTGCTGACTATTTGGCCTTTGATAGATGCATGGATTGCCTCTGACACAGAATATTAAAATACATCCGCTCACATGGGTAAATCCAGTTCACACCCTCTGGGAAAAAAAAAAAGGAATGGTCACCTTGCTTTTAAAATTAGCTTCTCCTCGGCCAAAATTAGATTCGACGGATTTAGCAACACTTTGTAGCACTTCTCTTCTCTTTGCCCTGACTAATACTGTTTCTTCTCTGGGGCGTTTCTTTCCATTTCCTGTCCACCGATGTCTGTCAAGGCCCGAGGGGCGGCACCTGCTCTAACACAGCACTGCAGTGGCTGAGCCTGCGCCCTCTGTAACTGCAGCGTGGAGGTGCCGGCGTGGGGCACACTGCTGTGCAATCTGATTAACTGTTACCTTGTGCACTAGGACCCATTGGCCTCGTGGGTTGAGATCCTCTCAACTGGAGGACCTTTTCCACGTTTCTTCCCTCTTCGTTGGCTTCTCAAATATTCCATCTTAAGATCAGTAACAAATGGATGAGCGAGACCCACTGGAGATCGTACATGTCATGCACAGCAGGTGCGTGGTTCATCTATAGCCCGACCGCGGACTGGTGTGCGGGGAGACGACGCGGAAGTGTCTGATGAGCACGCAGGGGCGAGCCCAGAACAAAACGTTGTTAACTGAGGGGACAGTTAGAGAACCGGGGAAGGATAGCTGTTTCTCGCCGGCCGGTTCATGCAGTGCTCGTGTGTGTAACCACAGAGAAACCCCAGGCGGACGCGGAGGTCCACTCTCGTCGCGATCCCCACTTCCAGGGGGAGTGGGAACATATAGTCTCGTTCTGCAACAGCCTCATCATAACGAAAGACTGTTTCATCTTGACCAAAATGGCAGAGTGGAAAATTTGAAGTCTCTTTCCTACAAGACATCTACAATTGCTGGAAAACCTTATTTAAAATGCCTAGGCTCTCTCTAAAATGGGCAGAAGGAGGGAGGGGGGGAGAGAGAAAGAGAGAGAGGAAGGAACTCATCATTTGTCCCTTTGCCACTGGATGGTGTCAGTTTCATTCACCAACAGGCTTAGTGGCTACAAAAAAAGTAGAAAACAAGGCCTTGGGATTTGTGTGAGAGTAAGGACTTTCCAAAGGCAATATCAGGGAAAAAAAAAGATGGATTGAAAGGGAAAAAAGTGTCCACTGGCAAAGAAAGATGGCAGGAGAGTTTGTCCCGGCCCAGTAGCGGGTGAAGAGAGGTCGGCGAGCCGGGACACTGAGCTGCGAAAGTGACCCAAAAGGAGGCACAGGGTGGTAGGTTCGAGACAGAGAAGTGACCGTGTGAGTGAAGAACAGGAGAAAACGGACGAATGCGTGTCTAATAGGAGCTGTAGAAGGAGAAACAAGAAAGAACAGAGATAAATGTCAAAGAGACAGTGACGGAGATCTTTTCCAGACCCCTTGAAAACCGTGAGTCCTCGAGTTTAGGAAGCACCGTGAACCCTAAGCAGGAAGTGTAGAGCAAAACACACATTGTATTAAAACTTCAGTGTACCCAAGACAAAAAAGCTCTTAAATTCAACCACTGAGAAAACACAGGTTACCTATTAAAAGAAGCAATAATGAAAATGCCAGCCAACTTCTCAAAAGCAGAGCAGATGCCAGAATGCAGGGGAATCATGACTTTCACGTACTAAATTTTTAAAAAGCCCCTAATTTAATATCCCACTGAAGTCTTATTCAAAAATGAGGGCAGCACAAAACATTGTCAGGAAAGCAAACACCCGACAAAGTGACAACCGAACAGTGCCCACTGAAGGGACTCCTCGGGGGTGCACTTCAGTGTGGAGGGGAGCGAACCAGAATTAAACGCTGGGAAGCAAGGAGAGAAGTGAACAAAGGAATTGGCAAACACGTCGATACATCTAAGCAGTCACTGTGTAAACAGAATAACGCTGAGCGAGAGAGTAAGAAGGTGGTTGGAACTCAGACACGAGGGGGCCGTGATATGAAGTCAGGAGAGAGGGGTGGAGTTTGAGTGATTCACGGTCACTTCGGGAAGAGTGCTGAATGACTAACTTCAAACTTCAAGTGAGAAACATTAAAAAAATGTCTAAAAGATTAAAAATAAACAATTTCCAAGCCAACAGAAAAATTGATGAATTAAACTAAATCAAAGAAAAAGAAGTCAGGAAAGAAGGGAGAAAACAAGCATAGGAATGACAGGGTAATAAGAAAGACTACAATAAGATGTCCAAATCAGTTAAAAATCAGTAACGATAATACTACATATAAATGGGCTAAAATACAGGTTAAAAGAGAAAGACCTCGTTTTAGAACAACAGAAATAAACAAGTCCAGCTACATGCTGTAGAAAAACAATACAAACAAAGAAAGACTGATGGTCGAAGAAAGCAAAAATGATGAACCAAGCAAATATTAACCAAAAGAAAGGTAATATCACTATGTTAAGATCAGACAAAATTGATTTGAAGGTAGAGAGCAATGTTAGAAATAAAGGTGGTTGCCACAATATTATTAGAAGAAAGCGTCACCGGGAAGACACGACAATTCTGCACTTATAAGAGTCTGATAACACAGACTGACCTCAAAATACATACATCAAGAATGGACAGACTCACTAGGATCATCAAGCTCCCATTCATAGAGTGCGATTTTTCACTCCCCTCTTATAAAGTGAGATTCGTTATGGCTGGTATGTGTCTCCCTGCCAGCATCCCTGCTAGAATGTAATCTAAAATGCATCATCCTTTTTTTTTCTGTGTTTTATTCACAGACGTAGTTTAAAACCATAGAGCAACACCCAGCACATTACAGCTGCCGAACATATACTTGTTGAGTGTTTGAATTAACCACCATAAAGAAGCTCATAACTATAGAGACTGAGCAATACAAGGAACAAGCATAATCTATCTAAGGGACTCTTATGCAACTGTTCACTCCCCGGTCAGGACATTCTTCTCAAGCACATGTGGAAGGGCTGTGAGGCATCACCATTTGCTAGACTTTATTCTCTGACCACGACACAATTAAGTTAGAAATCAACAGCCAAACAATGAAATTCCATGCACCATACCATGTAAACCACACTGCCAAACAACTGGAAGAAGAAATCGTAACGAATGTTATGGTAACAGAAGGTTGAAGGAAACAGAACTTAATAATAAAAACATTATATTTAAAAATTCCTGGTGAGGAGCTAAAGATGACCTAGAGGGAATTCTGTAGATGTGATGCATGTATAAGAAAAAGAAAGGATAAACATCAATGAGCTATACGTCCAAATTAACTTTTAAAAGAAGACCTAGAAAGTAAACACAAGAAAATACAAGGGAGGAAATAATGAAGACGAAAGGAGAAATTATTGAAATAGGAAAAAAACACACACAATACAGGATCGAAAAAGTTAAAGGTGGGTTCTTTACAAATAGATACAATTTCAGCAACAGCGATCGTGTTAAAGAAGATAAGGCTTCCTATTTGAAATAAAAAAGGGCCCAGATTTCAGATAAGGCAGAAATTTGAAAATATAGAACATTAAGACATATTTGACACTAATATATATATATATCTAAAAATGAACAGAATGGACAATTTCCTAGAGAAAAAAATCTAATTGGTCCAAACTGACCCTTGGGAAAAATGGAAAACCTGAACAAATCTATAATGATGAAACTCGGTGAATCACGAGTTAAAAATCTGCTTCACAAAACTGCCCCCCCCCAGGGCCTGATGAGTTCTAGTTCTACCGAACCACAGTTAATAGTTCATCTTTATTTTATTTCAAAAGCTTCCAAAGAACGAGAGTCTTCGTTCTCGCTTCAGTGATGAAGCCAACAGACCCTCACCATGAAAACCGGGAGGGGAAGGTGTGAAAGAGGACACTGATGGGCCAGTCCCATTTACGAACACAGATGCAACAATGTAAATAACATGCCGGCCAACTTGAGCCGGGAATGCATGATACGTAATGACACACCATGCCTTAACTAGGTTTCATCCCAGGAGATCAAGGATGGCTTAACATTAGAAGTCTATTAACATATTTCCCCACACCAACAGGTTAAAGAAGACAGTGACACAGTCTTCCCTGTAGAGGCAGGAAAAGCACTCGGTACACGGTATCACCCATCCGTGATGAAAACAGAAAGAATTTAGCAGCTAGAAACACAAGGGGTCTTCTTTCCCCGTATCAGGTACCTATCGGAAAGTGATTCAGTATGAAATAATGAAATAATACTCCTTAAAATAAAGGCAAGACAAGGATGCCCGGCTGTACAATTCGACACCCCAGCCAGCACAACAACCATGGAAAGGAGTCAGGATTTCCGAGGAAAAGACAAGGGCGCGCCTGCAGGGGGCGGGGGGAATCCTTGCCCTCACCGGGGTCCCTGGGACGTCGTTATGGAGGTCAGTACCTGCTGAGAACTAGGACTCCAGAACACCTAGGTTTTTAGAAGTTCACGGAGTTTTCTTATATGGTGACTTTTGCTCTCTTTAAAACCCACAGTTGTGCTTCTTCTAAAAAGGAACTCTACTGTTGCCTGATTTTTTTTTTTTTTTTTTTTTACTTTGTACCAAGCCCTTTTAGAACCAGAACTGTCCGGGCTGACTAAGGACACACATTCAGTCTGAGCTCCTGTGTGGTAGTCACACTTCCCGTTCTGGGTCCCGCAAGGAGGCCAAGCGCCCCTCCGCTGAGTCCGCCCGGACCACCCCCCCCCCCGCCCCCCGCCTGGCGCCGAGGACCGTGTTCAAGCTCCGGGCTGGGTCCCGGGACCTGGACGTGCGGCCGCTCTCTCCAGGAGCCCTTCCTCCTCTTTTTCATTGTGAATGTTTTTTCCCCCTCAAATCACACTAAATCCTTACAGAACATCCCCTCTCGGTATTTGATAGGGGAGCTGTATTTACTTGGCTGGCCCCTTGGTTCTTCCCATGGCTCGTCCTTGTGGTTTCTCCGAGTGTTTTTGTACAGTGAGTCACTCTGAGCCACTGACGGAGAATGTAGCAAGGAGTCTTCTTCTGCTATTTTGAGTCACCGTGTGACTGACCCTGGGCCAGTCCCCGGACCTGATCAAGGAGCGCCGTTCATTGCTAAATAAAGATAAAAGGCCTGGAAAAATGGGTTAAAAGTGGACCCCTCCGCCGAGTCACTCCGTCTCTGAGTGACTGACTCATAGACATGAATGAGCTGTTTCCTATCTATAACATTTCCATCTGGGAAAGAGCTATGTTATCCTTGCCTAGTTGTCATGGCCCCTTTACATTTCTCTGTCTTGATGTCTGTGACCTCCCCATTTGTTCAACTTGACCTCCGGTTTCAGTCACCAACCACGGCACTCCGAGACGACCAATCCAAGAGGAACTCTAGCTATGGTAGGTGAGTGGCAGGAAAGAAAAGAAAGAAAAGAAAGAAAAAAGAAAAGAAAAGAAAGAACGAAAGAAAAAGAAAGAAAAGAAAAGAAAAGAAAAAAGAAAAGAAAAGAAAAGAAAAGAAAAGAAAAAAGAAAGAAAAAGAAAAAAGAAAAGAAAAGAAAGATAGGGGCCCTTAGATGAGAAAGTTCTGACTGAGGGTTCAGCTCTCCCGGGGACTTCTGTTTTGAGGCCTTAAGAAAATCAGTGAACCTCTCTGAGCTCCATTTCCTAATTTATAAAATGGTAGCCACACTGCTACTCTATCTTTTAACCTCTCAAGCAACTGTTACAAGAAACAGATATGAACATAGATGGTGTTCTGAAAAACCGTGAAGTACCGTGTGTGTGTATTCACATTAACTGGGTAATCCTAGTCACCGATGCGTGAATTTCGTCTTCATCTACAATACACCAGAGGGTCTGTATCCACTCGTGCCGGACAGATACCATTAAAATCAGAGCTGAGTAACTTGTGAGCAGGTAAACAGTACGTCCAGGACAGGGGAGACTTCAAAGCCACAAAATGCACTCGAAGGACAGAAGCAGCCTGACGGATGCGGGTGCCCGCAGGGGATAAACTCATTAGCACTGAGAGATCCTTCTCGTTTTAACTCTGACCCTTTTGAGCCCATGGCCCCGGGGGGAAGCTAAAAGCCCAACATAAATGGAGGGGCAGCCACACATTAAGGTGGGCCCACAGCAACGACGGGGAACCAGACCCCCGGACCCCGCAGGGGCTCCGGGGCCCGCGCTCTGAAGGCTCGGCGTGCTTACCTCTGCTCCGTGTTAAAGAGTGCAAAGATGTGCTTGCTAGACATGAAGGTCTTTTCCACGTCGCGCACCTTCAGGTTGTCCAAGGGGAGCATGTACTTCTTCTCCTTCTCCTGAGGAGAGAGCGGGAGGAGGCGGAGCTTTAGTGAGAGACCCTGAAGCAGGCCGGGGGCGACATTCCCCCTGGGCCGGCCAACGTTTGGTCACGACCCCTTGGGTACCGTCTCCCGCCATTTTGATAGCAGATATGGGGGAGAGCAGACGTTCTGTGAGACGGGGACCTCCGATGGTTCCCCACACGTGGCCGGAGGGCCTGGGGGGGGGGGCGGGCAGAGGAAGGAAGGGGCTCGGGGATGGAGGGAACACATGGGCCTCCAGCCTTTCTTCCTCATGTGGGTCCCCTTAGAAGTTTTCAAATGTTAGTTTGATATTAAGAATTTAGCCATCTGTTAATATTTAACAAAAATGTTCTGGTCCTAATTCAATGAGAAGTGCCAGATGGATTTCATTTCATATTTTATTTGCAGCCTAAGCAGTTTTGATAGCCAGTGCTGGCAGGGGCCTGTGAGCACGGGACCCCAGCATGCAGCGCCCCCCCCCATAAATTATGCTGGAGCACAGCAATGCTCCTTCGTTTCGGCCTGGGACCAACGTGGGGCCAGAAAAAAAAAAAAACAACACGATGCCCTTCGACGGGGCAGAGAAAAAGGACCCACTGGAAGGGCACTGGTACTAACGAGAACAAATTCTTTTTCAAAATGAATGGTTCTTTAGGGAAAAACGGACGTGGGAGAGGAGAGGTCTGCAAACGGGACCAAACGGGTCTTGGTAAAAACATACTGGATCCCCAAGAATCCTTGGAAATGCTGACTTTTACAGACTGGCCCCGGGGCGGGGGGCAGGGGCGGCAGGGGTGATGTTATCATGGGAGCTCATAAAGCTTAACGGCCAGTGTACTAGGACAGCCACACACACACGGGTGAGAAACCGAGGCAAGGTTGAGTAGCGGGGCACGGGAGCCCCGTCTCTGCTAGACAGTAGTCCCTGGTAGGGTCCCAGCCTCCGTCTCCGGAGCTGGTCCAGAGAAAAGGCAGGCCCCGCCCCCGGAGGAGGCGAGCACAGAGCCTCCGCTGTGACTTTTAACGAGCAGCCACCCGTGTTCCTCCTGCGGGGAAGACGTGCTCTGTGCCCGCACGTCTGACGCCGCGTGCGCTCCTCCAGCCCCCGCAGCACGTGCTTGCGGACGTGTAGACGTGCGGCCGGGCCCGAGGGTGGGAGCTCGCGGGGGAGCCCCACGGTCTGCGCCCCCAGAGGGCCATCGGGAGCATCCCTCTCTCGGCCACTGCCTCCCCCTCGACCGATCAGAAAACAGCCGGGCACAGCACAGCGAGACAGCGCGGCAGAGAGAGGCGGGCGGCTGAAGAGGGGGCTGCGGGGCGCTGGCGGGAGACCACCACGGCTGTCCTGGCAGCCGGGGTCTTCAGAGAAGATTTAAAATAATAATAATAATAATAATAATAATAGTAATAATAAATAAAAGAAACTAAATGGGGGTAACGGAAGCCTTCGTCAGCCTACACATGAAAAAGCAAACCACTGTAAGAACGTTCCGGTATTTCTTGTGCAAAAATTAGTAATGTATTAGCAAACACAACAATATTCTGAAGAGCAAAACACGTAAGTAAATGGAGCACCTCGGCAGAGCCTGGCTTGTCTGAAACACACACACACACACACACACACACACACACACGAGAGCGAGGCAAGACCGTAGACCGAATGAAAAAAAAACCTAGTCAGTGCATAATTAAATGGAAATGCTTGAGACCCAGGGAAACTTTTTTAGACGCCTTTCAATGCCCTAAGTTTAAGCAGCTGGACTCTTTTAACGCACCGTCCTAGTTAACGTTTTGAAATGATGGATTTGCCTTTTAATGGAAATCTGCATTTCATTGTTGGGGATGGAACACAATGTCCCTGGCGTGTTTCCTATAGAAGGAGGCTCCCTGTGAACTGTTCTCCAGAGTATAGGGAAGACCGAAGCGCCGGCGAGGGGATGTCAGACACTCAGCCCGGGAGACATCCACACAGAGGCGGGCAGGGAAACGGGGAAAACGCAGTTTCTCGTCCAACGTATGAAATGTCCTTTGTCCCCGGGTTCTGAAGACAGGGTGCTGAATTATTTCATAATCAAGAGTGTGAAGACTGACAAAAGAAGAAAAAAAAAAAAGAGACTCGGACCGACTTGTTTAATTAAAGTTGTTAGTCCGACGGAGACCTGAAGGAGAGGGCAATGGAGCGGCGTGTTGTGAATATTGCTAACAATTCTTGGTGCTCTTGGGGAAGAATGATGTCTTGCGAAAAGAACATTCTGAATATGAAAAGGCTAAAATAAACAGAAGGAACAGAAGTGATAAAGGATAAACAGAATTATCCTTTCCAATACAGTGAGTCTTAGCACCAGCTTAATGGAGTCGCTTGCCACACAGATTTGTGAGTTTTATTAAACTAACAGTGCCCTGTCCAGCAGGGTAGCCGCCGGCCACGGCTGACTACTGAGCGCTTGACATGTAGCTGAACGGGGGGTGTGCTCTGAATGCTGAATTCTCACTCGGTGTGAGGCTCCGTAAGAGAACGACAATGCAAACGGCCTCATTAATACCTGTATATTGATTGTATGTTGGAATGGCGTGTTTAAGATACCAGGGTAAAGAAGGTATGACTGAACCTAGCTCATGTGCTCGTGGTCACGGTCCTGCACCCGGCTGCTGCGTCCACTTTCTATCGATGACACTGAGTCCATGCGCGTACCACACTATCCTCTCCCCCCTCGGCCCTAATGGCTTTTCCCCCTGGACCTCCCGTTTCTGCCGTCAGAGGTAGTCTCTGTCGCCCCGTCACCCCGTCTGAAACCTCAGGACCCCTCCTGCCCTATCTCCCTCCGCCACGGCCTCCTTTACCGCGCCAGGACTACCGCGCCAGGACTACCGCCCGGCGCCTGCAGCTCCTGCCGCGGCCCCTGCGTCTGGCTTTCCCCTGCGTCTGACTTCGTCCCAGCGTCGCACACCGCATGCTCCTACATGGTCTACTTGCCTCCCGCGTCCTCCCGTGTCACCTGGGAGGGCAGTTTCTACAACTGCTCTATCAAATGCGTTAGAGTCCTCCAAAGCGTTCATAACTCGCCGTTATTTATGGGAGAAAATCCACAAAAGTCCTTCATATGACACTGGAAAACACCTGTAAGTTAATCCGATCCTGATTTGTCAATATTTCCTTTCCTCTTCTGCAAGAAGTCTCCATTTCAGCGAAATTCACCTTTGCCAACAATCTGTTCCCAACCTGAAACACGCCTTGAACTTCTCCCACATCCGTCTGTTATTCAGTGTCTACTTCAGGTGCTCCCTCCCGGGCAGGAAGTTTCCCCACGATGGTAACGGCCTCTCTCGCTCCCAGACCCTCCCCCACCTCTCACCTTTCAGCTCCTACAACAGGCATTGTCTATTCTACTCATTCTGAATTACACACGACACCTTCACCGTCTAAATGTGTCACATTAAAACTTTGTGAAAAGGTTGTGCATCTGGAGTCTGGAATGTTGGGTCAATCCTGTTGTTCAAGCAGGATGCAGTAGCAAAGACCATTTTAAAAAATATGCAGAGAAGTTTTTGCGATATTTGTAAATAAATATAAAATAAAATTCGATATTTTAAAACATTAAATCTTGAAAAGACATTTTGGAGGAAGCACTTCTAAAACTCTAGAGAAAGATTTTTCAAAGTGATTTTTGTTTTCAGTGTCACTGAGACATAATCAATACACATCACTGCACACGTTTGAGGCGCCCAGCATGGTGATCTGATCTGCATGTGCTGTGAAATGGTCACCACAAGCGGTTCGGCTAACATCCATCTTCTCAGACACCACAGATACAACGAAAAGAAAAGGCAGAAGAATAAAGGGAAACATTTGCTCCTTGTGATGAGAACTTCTGGGAGTTACTCTCTGAACCTCTTTCCCGCCTGTCACGCGGCAGTCACGCGGCAGCCCGCTGGAGTTGTCACGCCGTCCGTCACGCCCCAGGACTTCCTCGTCTTCCAGCGGGAGGGAGGGAGGGAGGTGCCTTTGGCCCGGCGTCCCCCGACTCCCCCTTCGCCCACCCCACCCCGCGCCTCTGGTAACCACACGCAGGGTCTCTTTCTCTATTCGGTTTGGTTTCGTTTTAAGATTCCACATACACGTGAGATCATACAGTATTTGTCTTTCTCTGTGTGACTTATTTCACTTAGCATCATCCCCCCAAGGTCCATCCACGTTATTGCCCATGGTTTTTATGGCTGAATAATACTCCACTGTGTGAGTGTGTGTGTGTGTGTGTGTGTGTGTGTGTGCGTGTGTATCTCACAACTTCTTTACATCAGCGAACACTTTGGCAGCTTCCATACGTTGGCTATTTGTAAGTGCTGCTGCTGCACACATGGGGACGTGGGTATCTCTTCGGGGGAGTGCTTTCGTCACCTTTGAAGATGGAGCAGCTCCCCTTTTCCATGGGGCGTGAGGCCCCCAGCGGGTGCCTGAAACCACGGCTGATACCAAACCCCATAAATACCATGCTTTTTCTCTATCACACTTAGGGTAAAGTTTAATTTATAAATTAGGCACAGTTAACAGATTAACAACAATAACAATAAAATAGAACAATTCTAACAATGCACTGTAACAGAAGTTCGGGGAAGGTGGTTTCGCTCGTTCTCAAAATACCATAGTATGCTGTGTTCATCCGTCTCCCTATGATGGTGTGGGCCTTGTGACGCAACGCCAGGCGCCATAGGGGTGACGTGAACACAAGCACAGCGATGACCGCGACAGTCAATCCCATCACAAGCCGGCTACCTGGTGACTGACGGGTGGGGAGCACACACGGCGTGGAGACGCCGGCCAAGGGGTGACTCACATCCGGGGGGATGCAGGGAGATGGCGTGAGACTTCACCACCCTGCTCCGAGCAGCCTGCAGTGGAAAACCAAGGAACGGGTTATTTCTGGAATGTCCTATTTAATATTTCTGGATACCAGCTGACCTTGGGGAACTGAAATTGCAGAGAGTCAAGGCACAGGTAAAAGGGGGACTGTCTTCCCCAAGTGGAATCGCGGGATCATATGGTAGTTCCAGTTTTAATGTTTTGAGAATTTTTAACAGAGATTCAGAGAGGAAACTCGGCCTGTGTCCAAAGCCGCAGAAGCCGGTGGCACTGCTGTCCCACCATTCCTGCCTTCGCTCTCGAACACAGCGCCTGTCCCTTCCTCCGCAGAAGGCAGCGGCCAGCACCGCCAACAAAGGACGCCCCCAGGAAGGGGCCGGGATCCTCGGCCAACGGGAGAGGAACCCGAGGGGGTGCCCTCCCTGTGCGGTGAGTGACGTGGCCAGAGTTGGAGGAAAGAGGAGAGACGGGACAGGCCCAAAGAGGGCATCTGATGTGCACAGGAGCGAGGTCTCGGGCTGGACTGGCTGCGCTGTGAGTGGTGAAGGGCAGAGGGATCGAGGGGAAGGGAGGCGGGAACGATGGGATGGCCACCGTGTGTGTGTTCATCCCCCTTGAAAGGAGACAAAAGGACCGACGAGGGGCGGGTGGTGTCGGTCGGCCAGTGCCCGGTGATGGGTGAGCACCATCCGTGCAGCTCGGTTGCTGGGAGCAGCTCCAGGGGGTATGAGAAGGAGGTTGGGCGTGTGGTGGGCCAGCTCCCGCGTATGCAAAGAACTGGGGAGTCTTTACACACTCGGCGACTGACAGGCAGGGAGTTTCGTAACTTGGAAGTGTTGCCCTGAATCATTTTATCTGTGCATACCTGGTCTCACTAGAAGCTTCAAGAGATAAGACCACGAGTCCTTCTCCATGTCTATAGATTATTACGCCTAGCATGGTGTCAGCCATTGAAATCTACATACCATGAATTACAAATATCTGTTGAGTTGATTTGGGAATGCCCAATAACTCAAGCTAATTGTTGAATAAGATGTGTGATAG
This sequence comes from Phyllostomus hastatus, assembly GCF_019186645.2. Taxonomy (NCBI): domain Eukaryota; kingdom Metazoa; phylum Chordata; class Mammalia; order Chiroptera; family Phyllostomidae; genus Phyllostomus; species Phyllostomus hastatus. The sequence continues at coordinate 4,603,577 of NW_025333833.1, read as the reverse complement.
TCACACAAATCTGAGAATCTAAAAGTTCTATGAAAAACCGACAACCAAACTCAAAACCCTGCCTAAGATCTTCCTATGGCTCCCAACTCGTCAAATAGGTCTGTCAGAACCACGGATGCAAGTTAGCAAACCCTTCCAATTCAAAGCACCCCTGCCATGCCATGCCCTGCCCTGCCTGCCTGCCTGAGCATTTTGATGGGTCCGCCAAAAACTCACCCCAGAATGCAGCGCTGTGGAGCCATCCAAAGCTCCTGCCGCATCCAGGCGCCCACGCAGGCCTCCGCTGCTATCCCCACAATCCCCGTCACTCCAGGCTAATCAGGAGAGCACTGCGCGCTTGGTTTGTTACTTTGAACTTTCATTTCCTAAGTATCCAAAGGTTTCACCTAAGTGTGTAGAGAGCAAATCCTCGCTATTGTTACCTTTATTGTCGCTGTTGCTCGTCATTCCACGAGTCTTGCTCCCCTGCTACTCTGTAACTACGTGCTGACTTCCATCACATCACCAGCTCTCGGAGGAAACCAACTGTGTCCTTTTTAGTTTCTGCGGCATAGTTGACATTCAACAAAAACACGTCCGATGAATATATGATTGAGTCCCCGCCTGGGCTGGTGTAGTGCTTTGCCTCGTTTAGGAACTCAAAGATGACTGACTTATAAAGCAATCAAAATATCAGGGTAAAAAGAGAGGCTATAAACACACTGTGAATTCTAGAATACGAGAACACATACTGCTGAAAACTGAAATCTGGGGTTTACCGCTATTAAGAAGTTACAGGTGCAGAGAGGCACAAGTGTGAAACTCACACTATAGACTGCCATCTCTTTATCTGGGCCCTAATCAGAACTACACCGTGAGTAGTAAACAGCATCTGAGAGCCAGCAGACTGTCCGTAGGAAGACTTCTTCGGGTTTTTCTGTCGGGCACTCAAGGAACTTAGGTGAGTGGTCCTGGCCGGCCCAAGAAAACATCACCGTCTACACGTCGTTGGCTTTGTGGCCGCCCTCGGCCCTCACTCAGACCCTTCAGTGGAGAGCACCCGCCTCGTCTCCACCGGGTAAGGGAACGACAGTCCCACCTGCCAGCACCCAGTTCCAGAGCCTGGTCTTCCCCTGGCTCCTTCCCGCTCTTCCGAGCCCCATTCAACGTCCACCTCCTCCAGGAAGCCTCCCTGGCCACGCGAGCACCCTGGAAGGCTCCCTCCTCCATTCTCATGGCATTCTTGGGCAGTGCCACTTTTTTTGTACTAATATATACTGACCTATATTTTAGGTATGTCTAATATCCTTGAAATGTGGATTCCTTCTCTCCCCCGACTGAAAACATACTTTTGTAATTTGAAAGTAAAAAAACATTAAGGATTGTATTGTCAAGTTTTTATCTTTACTCTCTATAGTATTGATAGTTCTTATATTTAAAGACACATTCATGAGCATCTGCCCACACAAGACTGATAAAGTACAAGACCAATAATGATATGTGTATAAAGAATCCATTGAAAGGACTGGCAAAGCGTGGCAGATGGATCCCATGCAGCTCTCCTTTTTCCCTCCCCCAAACCCACTCTGGCAACAGTAAAGGGATAAAAAGGACAACGAAAAGGGGAGCAGAGAAAACAGAGGGCAAGGGATCCCCCAGAAGCTCTGGAGGAGAGCAAGCAGACAGAGGAGCATCTGTTGAGTAAATAACAGAGAGGAGCTGCTCCCCCAAGTACCACGGGGGGAGAGGATGGAGGAGAAGCCAGCCCAGTCGGATCCTGCCCAGTCGGGTCCTGCCCTGTCCCTGGAGGCACCTGGCACCCCACAGAGGGGGATACAGCTGTGGGGCTGAGACAGCAGGGCCAGGAAGGCTCTGCAGAGAGAAGAACCATGGATAACAGAGGGCCACCCCCTCTGAGCATGGCAGGAGACTGCAGGCTATTCCCCTAGAGAAAACACAGACAAAAGACGTCTTGGCCCCAGAGATGCCCGGGAGGGTAGGCAGCAAAAGTGGGGCACAAACAGGGGAGCTCAGGGAAGGTCCCCATGCTGGCATGTCCCTGCGGCCCCTTTCCTGCCCCGCCCCAGAATGGCGGCAACCAGATGGGTCTCTCTGCCCCCACCAGGCTGGACGCTGGATGCTTCTCTGGAGAGAAGACACCCCATGTCATACCATTTCAGCGAAAAGCCACCCTGTGACCTGACCACCGTACAGGGACGCCCTGTCTTCTGGAAGCCGCCCCGCCACACGGAGCTCCCACGGAGTGTCACGGTACTCCCTGAAGGGGTCTCTGAGGCCCCCGCCGCTCAGGCTCCAGATGACACACGGTTCCAGTCGGTCTGATGTGCGCACGCCAGACTCTGATGCAGAAGTGGGCCACACTTGGGAGCAGCGGGGGAGGTGACACCTGTCCCGTTGGCCTGGATCACGGTGGGGGGTCGTGGCCCTGGACTCAGAGGCCATCCCTGGGGCCCCTTCCTCCCGGCCCTGAAATTCAGTGCAGCCCTCCCTGGAAACGCAGCCCAGTCCTGGGCTCTGCCTGCAGATGCTTCTTTAGGCACTGATGCCCCTGAATTTCCGAGCTGTGCTCCACTTAAAAATATTTAAATTAAAGGATGAAATTTTTTAAAATTAAAAACTAAAAAAATTAAAAATAAAAAAAAACCTTCCACGATCTGATATTAGTGTGTGCGTGTGTGTGATACGGTTATGCAGTTAGGAATTTCCAGCGTCTCACTCAAGGGAAGAGTCTTCGACGAGGAAAACAAGTAGGTGCACGAGAAAAAAAATTTGTCAGAAATGTTACGTGGACAAGGCAAGGGGTAGGTGAGAAGAATGGCCTCTGAGCAGCCCTGTGAGAAAGAAACTAAGGCGACAGCAGAGGTGACTGAGACAGAAGGGACGAGTCCCCGTGGCACGCACGTGCATACAAACTGCTGCAAACTCGGAGACAGCGGAGGAGCCCCTGGGTTACATTCTCCCGGCTGGTAAGCTGAGTACCGGGGCTGAGCGGGGGCGCCATGCTTCTCCGGTTACTAGAAAGGAAAACATGTGCCCAGCGTGGCCACACGTACTGCACGCACTTTAACATTTGCATGTTTCAAACGCTCAGTGCTCTCGGGTCCTCACTTCTTCCTGTGATCCAAGGCAACGCGACTCGTGTTTTTCTAAATGAGAAACTTTCAAGCTTGGAACAGTGACTGCTTCTTTACCAGGGGGTCTGATACGGCACGGATTCCTGGTAGTGACATCCCCCCCCGACGCTGGCTTCTGCGGTGCACACTGAATTACAAAGTGGCCGAAATCACGCCGCTTTCTGTGCTTTGGCTTGCAAGCGCACATTAATCATGCAAAATTCTACATGCACAGCCCTTTGGGCATCCTTATAGGAAATAAAAGTATTATTCTGGCTAAGTATACCATATATATATATACTTTTAATCAGCTCTAAAAAGTACATTGTTTACAATGCAGCTTAATTTTTGCTTATCTGAGAAAATGGGGGTCAGGGAAGCATGTGCACATACAATCCTCTGACGACTCCCAGAACCCAGTAGAGGAATGGTTTAAATTTGATCCCCATCACTTGTCACCAGGCTACAAACAGAAATCAAAGCTGAATTCTTCCCCTCTCACTCTATCATTTCAGGAAAAACAAGACAAAACCGCAAGAAGAGGCAGCGCGAGGGAGGAAAGCGACAGGAATCAGCGTTCGACCAAATGGGTGAGCTTTGCTGAAGTCCCTCACGTTGCTGGTTAAGTCGTCAGCGCTGCCCCTCCCCCGCTGATATTCCCATAATTCAGTGCAGCTCCGTCGGAGAGGGAAATAGTCCCCTTCGCGCTGGAGAGCTGGGTCCAGGGCCCTTTGTGCGTGCCCCTGAGAGCCCTCCTCCCCGCGATCAGAGAGTGCAGCCTGGAGAGGGAACAGGGGAAAGGGGCCCCTTCTGTCCGCCGCCGCCGCGGGAGAAGCAGCCCTGGGCTGCAGATGACATCCGGCTGCGGGGCCCCGAGCACAGCTGGTGGTCTGAGCACCGCTATGGGCTCCAACACGTGCCCACACAGAATCAGGGCTCTGGTCGAGGGGAAAGCGCCTCAGCCACTCCTCCCCACTGAGCCTGGTCACGGCCCCTGGGCTGCCGGCTGCCTTCCGGGGAAAGGGTGAGCAGAGAGATCCCCGGCACAGGGAAGCAGAAAGGACGGGGCGGACGGTACACTGGGGAAGGGAGAGTGCAGTGACCTGCTGGCTCATCGCTGGGGGAGGGCGAGGGCTCCCCGGCCTGGAAGGGGGCTCTGTTTCTCTGCCTGCTGGGGTGCCCCACCCGTCTGAGAGACAGGGCCACTGGGAGGGAAAGGACGCAAGGCTGGGAGTGAAGACACGGGGTTCACATGTAAGCTCCGACGCCAGCTCCGTGAGCCCAGCAAGTTCCTTGACCTTCCTGAGCCTCGTCTTCTCTCTGTGAGGAGCTGAAAGTTCATGCCTCTTCGGAGGCCTGAGGCTCAAACGAGATCCTCCGGAGGGCTGCGCACCCAGCAACCCCTGACGAAGGTTTGTGTACACTTCCTCGGGGGAAGCCTCGGAACCCGTCCCTTCCCGCCTGTAAACACGGAGGAATTCTCTCTTCCACGTAATTTCAACAGTAAGCTCTAAGCTTGTAAACTGTAGAACTAGGAGGGGCCGATAGGAAGCTAATTATCATACATGCACGGCAGATACAAATTAAACACAAACAATATCCAGCCAGGATGGTGGCCAGCAGCGAGACAATCTCGGCCACTTTAATCTGCACTTTCTTATTCAAGGAAGGTCTGCAGGAAGTCCAGACCTGTGGGGCAGAGCTGGGGCTCGGAAGGATCTGAATCCTTCTCCCTCAATCCCGCAACGGACGGCAGGGAAGAAGTCAAGGAAAGTGCTTGGGAGGGGGGAGGGGGCCAGGGGACTGGGGGGTGAAGGGAGATGCAAGCTCTGCAAGGAAGGAAAAAGGCTATTAAAAATCACCCACCTACATTACAGATATGTCCTTACACTTAAAAAAATAAGCAAGAGTCTCAACACTGGCTAGGAAACTAAAAAGTAGGAAAGGCTTGCTTTCTTTCCCAAAACTCCAGCTATTCAAACACTTCCGCTTCTCTGCTGGCTCCACACCCAGATGGGGGGTGGGGTGCTGCTTTTGCTGGCCCTAGAGTTTCTAAGTTTCTCCCTCTGCTACCCACCAACTGCTCCCGCCCCCCTCTTGTCCTACAGTAGCAACTGGGTTTGCATACCAAGAATGGGGACTCCGATGCTAACGGACACGTAACATGTGCTGATTTGCGAGGCTATCAAACTCACCCACTCGATGCCCCATAGTGCTGGGCTTTGTTTCATGCCGAACCGCATGTATAATGATGTCAGCCAGAGAACAGGCTTCCTTCATTATTCCCCCCCGACACTATATTCGCACTGACGTCGGGACTTCCACGTTCCACCTGAAAGGACGGAGTCGTCCCAGTGTCTCGGCGACCTGGCGGGGGTGACAGCCTTGGCTCGCCCTCCGGCCATCCCAGGAGGTAGCTGCCCGTCCGAGGCTGGGCTGGGAAAACCCGGCTGCTCCTCCCAGGCAGTCCTCAGAGCAGCACGTTGCAGGTCATGTTTCTCGGACTAGAGTCCCCTGACCCCAGAGGCTCCGAGGCCTCGTGAGAACAAAAAAGACAACGTGGGCTGGTGTTTACTAAAACCCACGTAAGGGCTGGTGTGAACTGTCACCATTGCACAAGTGGGCACCGGCGGTCGCCGTCAGCGTCCACGTCTGTGTTTGTGGGGTGGTCCCGCTCTGCGTGCAGCGCGCTGGGGAGGAAAAGCAGGGGCGGACATCAACCATCCGGGAGGCGCTCTCCTCCAGCGACAGCACCGCGCACTGTGGGCGCAGGGGCAGTGCCGGCAGCACAGGAGCGGCAGGGGGACGCCGGGCCACGCCGCACAGGGCAGCCCGTGGCGCAGGGACCCGCGCCTGGCGGCCAGAGCACTTTCCTGCTGACAAACTTACTATGCGCCCTAAACACGATTCAGGGGCCCACCCGTTGACATTTCTTGGTCATGCCCTTTTGTTTGCATTTGACTTGCTTGGCTTTTTTGGAGCTAGATCAACAAGCATAAGGCGTTTATTTGCAGATACTGAAAATAAGACAATTTGCCACTTGCACATATTTATGTGATTTCAGGAATGAAAGTAGTTTGCTTATTAGGCTCCTAACTGATGAGGACTCTTCTCCTTTAAAGGGTTTTTGCATGTACCCAAGTTTGCGAAACACTGGTTTAGGGGAAGCGTATTTGGCATTCTCTTAAAAGGGCTGACGCAGTCAAAATAGGTACGAATGACCCTGACTTCCAAATAACTTGGAGCAGAGCTTAGAAACTGCTTCAGTTTCTCATTGCCCTCAGCAAGACCAGGAGAAAAATCCCAGGCCAGGCCCTCGGAAGCTGGGAGGCCCAGCGTGGCTGGGGCCTCGGCGGGGGTCCCTGTGGCTGGCCACGGCGGGGGCATGTGCCAGGGGTCCCTGTGGTCCAGCCACGGCGGGGGCATGTGCCAGGGGTCCCTGTGGTCCAGCCACGGCGGGGGCACACGCTGGGGGTCCCTGCGGGGCCTGTTTTCCTGCTTTGCGCTTCAGTTCACCATATGAAAAGAAGGGATAATAATACCCAAGCCCAAGCCCTAAACCGAAAAAATGAAAACAAACTTAACGTTATGGGAACAAAGAGGCAATAGATGCAAAAGCATTTTCATCTTTTGGAAAACAAGAAGGTACTATTTAAAAGAGGAGCTCTTGAAAATATCCCAGCAACGTGTGTCTAATTCATACTGACATGTGTAATTGAACCTATGTTTAATTTTTGCTGCAAATTATCTGCTTCCTTTAAGAAGCTGGGCTGGTAAATACTGACTTGTGCGGCTCAGAAATGGAGCCGTGGAAGAGTTTGGGGTACCCCGGGAGGGGGGGTTGGGGGGAGACGCCAGGAGCCTGGGCCCTTAACAAAAGGAGAGGGAGCGAAACAAAGGAAGTGCAGAGAGAATCGGTGCCCGGGTGACCGCGGAGAGCTGGTGGGAAGTCACGGCGAGGAAGCAGGGATCGTGGTGACTTCTCACCCCCAGACCTCACGGGTGGCAGGGAACACATTGAACCCAGGAGGGAGCAGAACAGCGAAGACCCCCAGCAACCCGAGGGCAGATGAACCGCGTACATGTAACGACTCGATCTTACCCCGCATTCGAGGACAGTGTGTGTGCTCCCCTCGGCCCTGTCCCCTTCCCCTCCCCCCTCCTTTTCCTCCCTGTGCTAAGCTGTAGTACTGGGTTACTTACCATTGCATTTAATCAACCCCTGTTTCATTATTCAGAATAATTATCATTCAATTATGAAAACCTTGAGGATGACAGGCCAAATGTCAGATCCTTTACTTTTTGACTGCCTGTGTTAACCAGGTCATCACACATATTTAAAACAAAACGAGTGTGGAGAACCATAGTGCCTCTCTAGGAGTATGGCCCTTTCCTCCTCCCCACCCCCACCCTAGAACTTCAGTTCTTTAAGCATAACAGAAATGTTGCAAGACATTATTTTTATAGGTTCGTCAGGGAAGGCTTCATTGACACGGGGAGTAGTAATGTGCGTGATTTATCACTTGGCTGCCTTGTGGGGTGTGAGTTAGGAGGGCCGAGAGGGGGAGCAGGAACCCAAACAGAAGACTAGCACAGCAGTACAGGAGAGAGGCGGGGGTCAGTCATTCCCACTGGGACAAGTGTTGAGGGGACAAGTCACTGGGTTTGAGAAGAGGTTTTGGAGGAGAGCAGTGGTTGGCAAACTACATACCTGCAGGCAAAATCTCCCCTTAACTTACCTTTGTATGGCCCTAGTAGGTAAGAATGGTGTTTATCATTTTAAATAGTTAGAAGGGGGAAGCCCTGGCTGGCGTAGCTCAGTGGATTGAGCGTGGGCTGCAAACCAAAGCATCGCAGGTTCGATTCCCAGTCAGGGCACATGCCTGGGTTGCAGGCCACGGCCCCAGCAACCACACATTGATGTTTCTCTCTCTCTCTCCTTCTCCCTCCCTTCCCTCTCTAAAAATAAATAAAATGTTTAAAAAAAGAAGTAAAGGCCCCAAATCTCTCTTGTTTAAAAAATAAATAAATAGGAGGGGAAAAGAGAGAGAGAAAGGAGAAGAAGGTGGACAAAGAGGAAGAGGAGAAGGAGGAGAAGAGGAAGAGGAAGAAGAGGAGGAAGAGGAGGAAGAGGAAGAAGAGATAGAAGTTGCATACGGCTTGCTGAGCCTAAGATATTCACTGCCCGTCCCTTGCAGAAGACGTCTGGCAGCCCTTAGAGCCGAGTCCGCAGACCCTAAAATCCGACTGGACGGGGGCAGGGCTGAGGGGCAGAGAGGAATGAAGGGCGGCCCCTGTGTGTTCAGCCTGAGCCGCTGCGTGAGGGACCAGCTCGCTCCCCTCCGGCCCCCCACCCCCTCTCGGAGCCTCCACCTGCACACATCCGCGCTGTTGTGCTGCTTCCACCAGCACGCTTGTTTCCTCGCCTGCCTGCCTCCCCTCCTGGGCAGTGAGTTCCTTCAGCAATTCAAAGTTTTCCCAAGACTTACAGCACCCAGCTTTGTCCAAGACACATGCTCCCTAACCAGTGGATGTAACTGAACTGTGAGATGTTAGAGCCGTTTTCGGGGGTGCTGGCGACTTCAGCTTCCTAACGAGTAACATCAGAACCACTGTCTTTGTCCGTGTGGAAGAGTCTGACATTGCTTTTGCAGGCCCTCTGTTCCTCACCGCCACCCTGCACACTGGTGTTAGAGTAAGCCTCAACGGTAAGTTCCCCTTATAAGAAATTACATTTTATGTTGACTTACTAATAGTTAAAATGTAAGTGACTGTAAGCATTTTTTAAAATGGGGACTGAAATCTCTTCCTTGGCGGGGGATGATCAGAAAAAGAAGGGCAGGATGAAAAGGAAAACCTGGCGATGGAGCGGGATAAGAAGTGAGCAGAGAGGAAGAGAATCCGGCATCAGAATCCCTGTCAGGGCAGCTGAACAGGGTTGGAGGGGGAAGGGGGTGGGGAAAAGACAGAAATCGAAGGCGGACTTTATGTTCTGAACTTCATGGCAGCGCCTGTTGCTAACATAAAGACTGTGAAAGATGCAGGTGAGGTTCTGTCCTGAAAAGTTTACTCTGAGATGCCAGTAGGCGCCCCAATGTGCATGTCCAGAGGGTGGCTGGATACCCGAGTCTGCCTAACTGTGGTAGTCACAGAAGCAGGGCCTACGGAAGGCGTATGAAGACAAAAGACTGGGAGAGTTCGGCGGGAGAGCGGACAAGAGGGGAGACCCCGGCCTGTCGGACCTTCAGGGGCACAAGAGCGGCGGCAGAAGCGGTCCAAGGAGACCAAGGAAGAAGAGCCGGTGAGGAAAACCAGCCAAAGAGGAGACGGTGTCGGGAGGGAGGGAGAGGTCATTTGTGTTTCCTGTTTCTAAGAAATACGTGAGATGCAGATAGAAAAGTAATCACTGCGTGTCAGGATCCAGGCAGGTGGTGACCCTGGAAACCCTGTTTTGGAGGGCGGGGACAGAGCCGGGTGGGCTGGGTCCCCGACTCGGGCTGAGAACAGGAACAGGAACTAGCGGAGTCGAGGAGAGATATTCCCATGGGACACTGCACCCTCAGGAAGTAATTACAAAAAGGAAGGAAGAAAAATAACCTTCACTTGAGAGAACATTCTAACTCTGTTAAAGTTTGGTTGGTTAGTACCAATCCTTCTCCTGCTTTTCAAGTGGCATGTGTCCTATACAGTAGTGGGGGGGGGGGTGAAGTGGTTAAACAAAGGGTCCTTTCCTGGGGTCAGCAGAGCACAGGGGCTCCCAACTGCTTCCCTGAAACAATATGCAAACGTGGGGGGCGGGGAGGGGGAACGCATCGCCTCCGTCCATCTTCAGACAGCAGCTGGGTTAGACAGCAGCACCATGAGCTCCCGCTGGGCCGAGGCAGCGACGCCCACGATTCAGGGGCATTCCATCAGCGTGTTAGCGCATGCACGGCGTTGCCCCATGCGGAGAAGGTAATTTTCTAGTTTGTATCCCGATCAAGAGCTTTGTCCTCCCAAAATAAAAAATCTGACTCATTCTGACACCGGGCAGAGCTCAGTACGCACAGCGCGTTCAAAACAGAGGCCAACAGAGAAACGCCACCACACGGAAGAGCCGTTGCCGGGGCTGGGGGTCAGTCCGGCTCACAGTTTTGGCCCCCCCAGGGAAGGAATGAAAGAGTAAGACAGAACTCCAGTAACCCGGGAGAGGGAGTCTTACAAATGTGCAAAAGCGAAGGGCGAAGCTGTTCTGCACGTAGAAAGACTGAACTCGGAGAGGAATGTGATGTCCAAGTACCGGCCAGCAAAGGATGACAAAGTGGGGAGCGGGGGCGGGGACACACAAGAACCAGCACAGCTCGGACCACGGGAAAACCTTCTCCTCTCCAGTTTCCTAGTGAGGGGACGCTGGAGGTGTCCATAAGATCCCCAACCCGCACGCGTGAGAGGGAGAATTTTGTTGTCCTCTATTGCAGCGATTTCCAACCCGTGGGCCACGAGGATGTTTGGAACACGCAGTAGCTGACTGTTGAGTCAGGGGCCCTGACCTCTTTTCCCTTGGACTGCCAAATAAAAAAAATGACAACAGGTGATACAAAAGTCATCTGGTGTGACTAAATCAAAATCGTACCTAGTTTTTGTCAAACAAGCAAAAAAAATTTGGGGGGGTGTGCTGCAGAATTTTAGTAATTAGTTTAGGTGTGCCATGAGTTGAAAAAGGTTGAAAATCCCTGCTCTGTTTTATGGGAATACACATATGGACACATGCAATAAAAAAAGGATGTAGTTTTTATTCTGCACCATGAACTCAATCATTGCTCCAAAATCTTATTAATCATTTAGGCTTTGAAATTCCAAAAGCTAACACTAGAGTTAGAACTTACAGACAGGTCATAAGCTGACTGTCGCCGACACCCTTTTTGCACGTGGATGGAGAATGAGTTAACAGTCACATCTTACGGAGACGTGCCCTAGCTGGGCGTGTTTCTGGGTGTGTTCTTCATTACGAAAGAGTGCTACCGATGTACACAGGCACACACTGACACACTCGTTTATTAGGCATTTAGTTACCATTTGTCTCTAAGTTCTTACTTGGTCAGGTTTATTGTTTCAGAACATGTATTTCCATTACTTGTTTCATCTCTGTCTTCCTACCAATGAGTCACTGAACAGGAGAGAAGTGTTTCTAGTTTTAGGACTTTGAACCTAATAGGGCTCAGCAATTGTTTGTTCGATGAATGAGAATTAAGCGTAACAGTTGTCTGACGGAATACAGAGTGTTTACTTATAAACCCTGGTAAGTCCGTGTGCCCGTGGACATGTGGTGTCGTTTCTTCTTTAGGAAGACTAAGAAATAATGAAAACCTCACTCTTCGAATAATCGATAGCAAAATCTTGGCCAAACAAGCGTTTTATGGGAACTGTGCACAGATGACGGATGTTTTTCAGAAACGACCTGCCGTTAAAGGGTTCTCAGGAAAAGTGGGACCCAGCCAAAAAATGGCAAAAGGAGAGGTCTTTGCTGATCACTGTTGATGGACATTTTTAAAAAATTTATATTCCGACTGCAGACTCAACTAGCGGGACTGTGCTCCAAACTGATCGTTAAATGAACGCAGGGCCTTCACTGGAACATGCCCGGGAATAACCGTGCCAGGGAGTGTGCAGTGTCCATATGAACAAAGTTATAAAATTGTGCTGAGGGACAAAGCTGAAATAAAATGAGAAACAGACCGTGCATAGAGATTCCAGTATTTAAAGTTATAAATTCTCCCCAAATTAAATAACTATAATATAATGTCGAGGAAAACTTCTAATATAATTTTATGAGAGATGACTTGACAGAATGATTCTACGCTTCATGCGGCGGAATGAGCAGCTGAGAGCAGCCAAGAGGATTCTATGAAAAAGGAAAAACTACAAATGTAATCAGAAGGAATATGCCCTCCAAACATTTAGGTGGAACATAGACATTACAAGGCGATCCACAGCACAAGGCCGCCATAAAAGCCTACGGGAAGATTAGTTGAATAGAAAAGAACATAGATCGAAATGTGTCTGAGAATCCAGTTTGGGATCAAAGGCGGCATTAGCCCTGGCTGGCGTAGCTCAGTGGATTGAGCGCGGGCTGCAAACCAAAGTATCACAGGTTCGATTCCCAGTCAGGGCACATGCCTGGGTTGCAGGCCGCGGCCCCCAGCAATCACACATTGATGTTTCTCTCTCTCTTTTTCCCTCCCTTCCCTCTGTAAAAATAAATAAATAAAATTTAAAAAAATAAAATAATACTTTCTGTAATAACACTTATAAAAAAAAGGCAGCATTACACACCGGACTTTTGAATACATTTTAGGAGAACTGGCTTCCACGTCCCATCCACAAAGAGAAATTTTAGGTGGATTGAAACTCAAAGTCCCAGAATCCCCTGAACATGGTGAGTGTAGTAAAATTCGCATTAAAAAAAAACTTTTGATTTTGACAAAACCTCTGAAACTATACAAGTTCCATAGATATGAGATACTTCTTCATGGCAAAATGGACAAAACTGAAAAATAGACCATTTGAGAAAAAAAGTACGAGCAATACATATGACTAAAAGTTAAAAGACATAATATTCAGAGAGCTCTAAAAATGTCAGTTAAAAAAACAAACCAACACTCACAGAAAAGTGGTCAAAGACAGTTTTAGCAGTTCTCAGGTGATAAAATGTAAGACCCTACCCTTTGCTAATGATCAAAGAAATGTATGTGCAAACGCATGTGTGTTAACATTTGCGTATCAGACAGATAATATTCCATATTGACCAGATGCAGGGAAAGGCATATTCTTATACACTCTTGGTTAGAATATTAATTGGCACAGTCTCTTGGAGAAGAGGGAACGTGAAAATATCAAAATTCTACGTGTATCCATCCTTTGACCCAGTAATTCCATGTTTCATTTTTGGAATAGAACCTAAAAAATAATACACAAGCGTACATATATGAAATGTTACTTACTTCATTATTATTGAAAATCTGAATTGTCTATCACCTGGGGACTAGCTAACAAGTTACAGTACATATTAATTACAGCTGACATTTATTGAGTGCTTGTTGTCCCAAGCATTTTAGCACGTATTTACTCATTTAACCCTCCCAACAAAAGGAGGAAAGTATAAATAATAAATTCACAGAAATATGCAGAAAAGGGACCACCAGATAGAGTGACCTCTCTCTACAGTCGCTGGGGAGAGCCCCCCCGGATTTTTCTCGACTGAAAGAATTCCGCTGCAGAAGATTGTGTGTAGTACCATTACAGAAATCCATGCACTTATGTTCAAAAGAGAGATGTCTAAAGAGGAAGGGTTAATAAAGTTTGTCTATTTTTCTGGATGGTGAGATGTTGGGTTTTTTACAACTCTCAGTCTTGAATTTCTCCATAAAAAAGTGTTCTTAAAATGAAGTATTTGTACTACTTTAGTCACCTCACTTAAGTAGAATCACACATTATCTGTCCTCTGGTTTATTCCACTTAAGCATAATGTCTTCTATGGTTTTTGCGTGTGTCAGCATTTTCTTCCTTTTGAAGGCTGACTAATAGTCCGTGGTATGTGTACGCCACGCATTCTTTATCTGTTCCACCGCCAACGCCCATGTAGGTTGCTTCTGCACCTCGGCTATTGAGGAAAGTGCATCAGTGAACAGTGAGGTGCTGGCGTCTCTCCCAGGTCCCAACCTCATCAGTTCTTTCAGATAAATACCCAGAAGTGGGGCTGTTGGATGCACTCACATGACGTATGTAAAACAGTCAAACTCATAGACCCAAAGAGTAGAACGGTGGTTGCCAGCGCCTGGCGGGCCCTGAGCAATTGCTCAGCGATGAGCCCAAAGTTTCAATTGTGCAAGAAGAGCAAGTTCAAGAGCACCGCTGTGCAACACGGTGCCTACAGATGACCATGCCGTACTGTGCACTTAGAATTTGGTTGAGAGGGTGGATCTCATAGTAACTGTTCTTTCCATGATAAAGCAATAGTTTTCATTTGGGGGAAATGTGGAATTAGTAAGAATTTTCTCAGTGTCATTTGGTTCTCCTTTAAAAAAAGTCCTATATATCTCCCCTCTTCTTAATCCTATATTTCTATTCTGGCCTCAAAGTAGACTTCGTAGTCCTTTCTCCTTATGTACCGTTATTTTCCCAAGTCCCCCTGACTGTGGGACGAGACAGAATTCTTTCAATCGTCCGTGAACATGCTACCAGCTGGCTAAGGCATTTTATATGAAAATATGGTCATATGGCCATTTCATAATAGTGGCTCATGAACGAGTTTAGAGTGGAAGCTATCGCGTGAAACAGAGTAGTTCAGGAGGCCTTTAGCTCATGTATGCTGCCAGAGCAAACAAAGACTATAATGAAGTGACCAGAAGGAGGTTTGTGCCACCAAAGAAAAGGGTCACAGAGTAACGGGAGGACAACATCGGACTGGATGGCGAGAAACCGCAGTCCTCGTCCCGACTCTGCCACGGGCCGCTGCGGTAACCCCGGGCAGGCCGCACGCACAGCGTCTCCAAACCTGCGTCCTTGTGTGAGAAATGAGCAGAGGGACCAGATCCTTGTTTTCGAGCTGTGCGCACCAGCCTTCTGGAGTCTCTCCGGACGTTCTCCGGGGGCCACCGGGGAAGCCGGAGAGCCCCGAGGCCAAAGGGCTGGATCCCGGGCTCCCGCCCCGCTGTAACCAAAACAATCCCATCTTTATTTATGTCACAGAATGGGGTTTCATGGAAGATTTTGATTAAATAAAGGGTCCTCGTGCTTAAAAACAAAAAAAAAAAGGAGAGAGAGAAAACCACAAACTGAGTGGATGTCTGAGGTTCCTTATAGCTTTAAGTTCTGGTTTTGAAGTTAATCTCTGCCTCCGATGTATGGGAGTCAGCAGTGAAAACGCAGTTTGCCCTGCAGAGAGTTTCCAAGGCACCGAACATCAATCATGAGGAGTCTCTGCTGCTCACATGTGGCAAGTTGGGCTTTTTTTTTTTTTTGCTTCCCCTTGGGTCAATTTACCATCTGCCTCATCTTCATCAAAACATTAATTTCAGCTTAATCCCCTTTCTTCCTCTCCGGTGGTAAAAGGACCTGGCTCTCTTTGAAATAAAACAAATAACGCAGCCCCGCACCCATATGCAGAGCGGTTTCCATCTGATTAGTATGGAGCCCCAGAATCCGCACGTGGGCAAAGTCACTGAGCTCCTCTCTAAGCCTCTGCGTCTAAAGCGCTGCCCCGGTCAGTGGACCGAGACCCATTCAGGGTCCTGAGTGCTCGCCACACGCGAGGGACAGTGCCAGGTGTGCCCCGGAGGGAAGTACAGAGAGACTCTGCCCTCGGGGAGGCCTCTCCTCGCTGGGCAGAGGGGAAGTCACGTCCCTGCGGGCTCAGAGGACAGAGAGGTCCCCTCAGTCTATGGGGACGCCAGGAAAAGCTGGGCAGGATTTTGCTCAGCCTAAGTATGAGGACAGGGCATTTCTGGCGCAAAGAATGCCGAACTAAGAAGTTTGGGCTTCATTCAGCAAGCTCGGGGCAGTTGGGGAACACGTTTGCTCTTTGAAGATTAAGCCGGTATGGCACCATAAACAGCAGAAGGCAGAGGCTGAGAATTCGGGCGGCAAGTGCTGGCTGCTTTACTGGCCCCCGATGAAAAGATGGTGGGGCGGGGTGATGGCGGTGGGCATGTCACCGAGTGACAGATGGAGCCGCCCCTAGAGCAGACTTTTGAGAACTGACCCAGTGGCCACGGGCACACGGCAGAGCCGGTAGGAAGCTCCACTCGACGTGAGTCAAGGAAGGAGACAGTGGTAGCCTGGGCTAAGGTGGGCGGAGAGAAGAAAAAGATCAAGTATACTTGAAAGCAGTTTGGAAGCAAAACCCACGGGGACTCGGGCGAGTGGACGTGGGGAATGTTCACGGAGACCGGGAAGATCGATGGAGGTGGGGCACGGGTTCCCTGAGGCCACGAATTCCATTTTGGACATTTGGATGCTGAGAGACACGCCAGGGCGGCCAAGGACGTGGGAGCTAGAACGGCCTCTGTGTGAGGTAGGTGTGAAGACGTGAGGTTTCTCGGAAGAAAGTTAGATGGCGACGAAGGCAAAGACCTGGAAGGATTGGTGGGTGGAAATATAGGGTACATCATACACGGGGACTTTTCACAGAACAATGGGTATACGATAGGACCCGCCGGTGTGTCTGGAGGGATCGCACAATTTAAATCACTGTATTTTGCCATGTATAACGCACAATTTTTTTGCCCAAATTTTTGAGGGAAAAATAAGGGTGTGTGTTATACATGGGTAGTGCTAATTCCATGTCTATATAAATGTTAATTCTTCTGTTTACGCTTATGCATTAAAAGTGTAACTCTAGAAAGCAACGATGATATCTACATGCAAAACAACACCCTGGAATACGATCATTATGTAAATAAAAAACTGAATAAAACATTAAAGGATTTTTTTTCCTGAAACTTTGGGCCAAAGACGTGGGTGTGCATTATACATGGCAAAGTACCAGTGCTTTGATTCTATTGTGCTAATACAAAAAGAAATTAGTATATAATGTGAGAATACCAGACCTGAACACATCTCTTCCTGGGTTCTGTCTGTGTGCCAGCGTTTAAAGAACTAGTGAGTTTTGTGTCTCCTGAGATCTCGGGCCAGGGGGTTTTTCTCTCCGTCGCAGGTTTGACTGTTTAGAGCTCTGTTCACGTTCTATTTAGTTCCAGCGGTTGCACGTTGGTTCTCTGGCGCCGTTGTCAATAATAAAATGCAACAATGCCAACCCCTGACTACGGCTTTGTTTTTCTCTTTTTAAACATATCTCTGGTTCTCAGCCCAGACCACGTTCTTCTCCTCATGTGCGAGCAAGTGTAAGTGACTGACCCCCTTTAACGTGAGTTTACTCGTGGGACCCCCATTGCCCTTTCGCTAACCCGTGTCTGCCCAGCCTCCCGAGTCCTTGCTCCCCGGGTCGTTCTGTGCCCTTCCTTGACACAACCTCTGCCCTTTCACCAGTGCCCTGCTGCACGCCCCTCCTGTCCCCGGGGAGGAGCCCGGGGATCTGTATGTCTAACAAGTGTCCCAGACGACTCTTGAGATGAGGTTCATTGTTTGCAAAGCTTCTTTAGGGATCACCTGGGGGGTGTGGGAGGGAAGCAGGTTGGGCCGAGTTCCTCCTCGTCCTCAGCCGGCCTAGGTCTGTGCTTTACGCTTTTCTAGGAGGCTCCAACGGAAGCTTTCGCCTGAAGCCAAGATCCTATCACTCAAAACACTAGAAAAATCATGGTCCCGGACCTCAATACCACTTCTGACTTTCCCAGTCTCCCTCTTCCCACGTCAACAGTACACCCACGCCTCGTCTAGAGCCCCTTGGCTACCTGATGGGACGGGACAGCACTGAGGGTGGGACGCACGACGCGCTCTCGTGTGAGCGTTCAGTGCACAGCATGGAAGAACACGCAACCCTTGGCCTCATCCCACCTCCTAGCAGGGGAATAAAAATAATAAATGCCTAAGGGAAATTTTTAGAAATTAGAAAATGATGAGCGTCGTGGCAAAACGAAGCATGAAATGGGGAACACGCATGCACAGTTTTAAACAGGGAAGAAGGAAAGCCTCGTGAGAAGACGACCATCGCGTGGAGACCCGCGGGAGACGGGGAATGACTAACATGCGCATCTGGAAGAAGCGTGTTCCCCGACCCAGGAGGTCACAGTCACGTGTAATTAGCATGAGTGGAATGAATGGGCAAAAAGGGAGGAACTCCTTCGCCAAGGTAATTTTTGGCTCTGGGAGCATCCCTTCCCTTCCTGTGGTCACAGTGGGTGCCGTTTGCTGAACTAGGATCGCCACGGAGACTGTGGTGTTCACACCGGCAAGAACATCCAGGTCTCATACGACCTCCGGTCCTCTCTGTGGCTGGAGAAACAGGGTCACGAGAGGGCACGTGACTTGCCTGAGGTGACGGTGCTAACTCGGGGTGGGCTCGAGCGGGAACCCAGGGGCTTCCGAATTCCAGCCCAAGTTCTCTCTGTTCAGAAGATTCTTAATACGTACTCCAGAAATCTCACTGACTGCATTCCTTTTTAAAAATTACATTTCCAGTAAAAATGTTTTCTGAATGAACACACACTCACAAAATAATAATAATAATGTGGGCGATACCCTTCATAATAAACTATCTTTCTTTGAATACCGCTTGTGAGTTCCCACCCTGCCACATGCCCCAGTAGGGGAAAAGATGGAGAAATACAGGGAGAGAGGGGAAGTGGGATGAGGGAGGAGGATGAACGGAACGGAACATAATGTGAGCCCATCAACCCTCCCATGCTCCCAGTCTTCCAATACGCTGTAAGGCTCCTTTCTCTTTCCCACCAGTCCTGCAACGGAGCAACACACATATCTAAGAATTAAATTTTACTTTTCTCGTCCACAATGGCACTCTTTTTATTAACAAATAAAGGAAGCGCCTCTCATCCTCATCAATTAATGGAATGCCAGCCAGCCACACTGCGACAGCCGGATGTTTACCGCTCTCATACGATAGCCCCTCACACTTCAGACCCAAACTCCCCCGGCCGTTCCACGCAGCCTGACTCAGACACATCGCCTTCCCTTCCCGTCGTATGTGGTAACGCGATCTCCATTTCCTCCACCGTTTAATCTGCCCTGAGAAGAACTGCTGTTTCTGACATCTGTTCCCTTCCTGTCCGCCTGTGTGAACTCTGAGATAGAGACCAAGTTTTCAAGAAATGCAAGGCTCATCTGTCAACTTCCTTCCCCTGCCACCTGTCCGAGGCCTCTCCGCCACTCCCAGGCACCCTCTTAACTCTGCATGCAGTTCGGGCATTTTTTGTTGCACGCTGGAGAGTTCGCGTGCTCCTTCTTTTTTTCCCTTTTAATCCCAATGCGTCTGATCACTTCCCACTGCAAGCGTTTTGTATACGTCTCCTATGCCATCATCTCTGCTGTACCAGGAAGCCTGGTATTTCAAGAAACTTCTATTTCATCCTAAAACCAGAAGGCTCGACTTCGGGGGTTAACCTATAATCTGGGTGTTTGAAGAGAGGCTGCAGCTGCTACAGCTGCCAAGATGGGTGTGGAAGAAACAGCCCCTTCTCATCAATGACCGCATCAGATCTGTTCAAGCCCTTAAAGTACACAGGCTGCAATGAAGTCTGGGTTTAGAGCTATCCTCAAGGACCACCTGTGAGGTTCGGTTAGCTTGCCTTCTTTAGGATCCTGGTCAGAGGAGCTGCATCCCCCTCACTCCATACATTGAATTTGCAATCTGGAAAAGTTCACTTCATGCTGAACCACCTGAAAAGTGTTCCTGCTCATGTGTATCTTCTCAGCGCCTTCTATTTTGAGGATAAAATTAAGACACAGCTTTCCTATATAAAATGCACCTTCCTCCCCTCCACACTCACCCCCCAGAAAAACAACCCACCAATCTCAACAGCTTCGTCTTTGCCAGGGAAGACGGGTCAAAGCTAAGGAGCTACAGGTTGGTTATTCCTGGCCATAGAGAGGGCGTGGAAAGGGCTTTCCCTGATCAGCTTTTCGGCATCTTCGACCCCACGGCCACCTTGCTCTTCCCTCTCTTGGCCTGAGGCCTTTGGGTACTAACAAGGGCTGTCAGCACTGGGAAGACTTCCCTGGCCGGGGTCCCTCTTTCTCCCCCCACAGGTCACCAGGCCCATCACCCCCATACACACATCGGTGCGGTCGCTTACCCCTACGGCACCCTCTAGGCTCTAGAAGACAGTGGTCACACTCTGTTCTGTTTGGGTCGCTGCATCATCACTTACGTTTTGCTGTCTATAGTCTCTTTTCCATGTTAGAATTCTTGCAGGTTTTAATTTTTACATTTCTAGATACAGTACTTAGCTTACTGTGTAAACACAAGGCAAGTTTGTTAAAATAGATATATTAAATTTTTTTAAACCAAAGTAACATATCTACGTCACAACAGCGCAAAGAGCCTCACAGGGGCCTGATGGGAAGCAAACCTCCCATCCAGTCCCTCTCCACCTCAAGAGGAAGTTTCTCTGAATTTCTATCTAGAGCTCCTGGTCCATGACCCTATAGAACAGGCACACACTTACTTCTTGATTTACCCACTGTCAAGAATGGCTACTAACTCCCCCATTCCATTACAGTTCTCCTCCCGAGGGTCAGTAGTTATACTAGTCCACAATTCCTGATCCAGCGTGCTTGGGACCACATATGTTTCAGAATTCAGATGCTTTTCAGAATTTATAAAGGAAATATTGCTTATGTATCACATGTTGCAAACCTCACACATAAGTGTTTCCACAGTAAAATACGTGACCACTTCCATGAAGTGGGACATAGAAAGATCATCAATAACTCCACATCGGCGCAAATCAGGTTTTGTCAACAAGCATTTGCCAATACTGATCTTCTTCAGCCTGTTACAATGAACAAATTACATCGATTGCTTAGTCCTCCTTCCCCTTACCAGATTGATTTCAAACTTGCCAGAGTAACAAGATACACCGTTCTCTCACCATCGAGCTATTTAGTTTCCACCAGTTTTGCTATTCAATCCTGACTGGACCACACAGCTATTTTCTCGTCCACTGCTTTTCCCTGAGAGTCTGCGTTAACATGCTACTGTCCTCCTTTTCCTGTCCTGCTCCTGGTTTGCTCCCCAGGCCCCTCTCTGTCACTAGGCCACTGCAGTGAGGTCTGTCCAACAGAAGGAAGGCCTCTTGCAAGGTCAAGGACACCTGTGATGGCTTTAAACATGCAAGAATCAGTTCAATTAGCACATAACCAGATGCTGTAACTATAGCCCATAACCTGTTTTAGTAATGGTCAAAATACTCTAGAAACGGTCCTTCCTCCATTATCTACAATATGCTGTAAAAATATCAGATATGATTTGCTATAAAATTAGCTTAAAGTAATTCAGGGCACAACAGCAGTTGACCATGCTGGTTTAAAATGTGACCCAAATCTGAAGACAGGCCATGTGTATCATTTTCCAAACGAAGTCACGGTGCTTCTCCCAGCACCACCTCTGACATTTCTTTAAAAAGCTTTGTCTCCTTGTCTCTTTCCCCAACGGGAAAGGAAACCATAAAGCTCGGTGATAGACTGGGGGGGAAGGGCAAGGGGAGAATGAAGATGGCCTGGTGTGTAGTATATTCTAAAATAATAAATGAATTGACTTGTATTGAGAAACAAAATTAGTTGGAAGAGAGAATGAAAACAAAACAAACAAGTAATGAGAGGCAGCGTGCAGAAAATAAAGTATAAAGCCAAAATCCAACCAGGTGACACAACTCCAACGCAAAGGGGACCCCCAGCATTGTGCAAAGCTTTGTCCTGACGAATCTTCACTTACTTCTACACCAAAGGAGCCACCGAGAGCTTTTAAGTACCTCTGGGTAGAGGGCCGAGCACAGGTGCTGGGCAGGCGCCACCCACACCGAGCACATGGCTTCCCGGCAAGGACACTGGCTGTGGAATGGTGACAGGATTCACGATTGTGGGTGCTGCTGCTTCCCCGGGGGGTGAGGGGCAGCGGGAAAGAAGCGTCGGGCATAGACGGAAGACTCTCTGGGTAGACAGCACACGAGGCCATATACGGGTGATGTGTTACAGAACTGTAGAGTTGACACTTACATAATCGTATCAACCAATGTCACCCCAATACATTTAATAAAATTAAAAAAAAAAGAAATGTCTACCTCTCCATGTTTCAGGGAAGAGTGGAGGGGTGGAAGGAGGCTGGAGCAAAGTGAGAATGTCTGTAAGTGTCACCATGGGGGCTGCAATTCTAATCAGAACACTGCCTGTCTAGGAAGGAGATTCCATTTCCATTGGAACGAATCATCACAGATGGGTCACCTCAATTAATCAAGTGGTATGCTTGTGAAGCTCAGAGAGGACCTAGTGGGGGAAAAAAATAAGTATGGCTTTCTAATAGTGAAATAAATTTTAATGCCATTTTCAGAATCCATTGTTATGGTAACTATGCAGACACATATCTAGTTACAGAAGGGAAATACTTAGGTGGGAAACTTGGCTGATCCTGGACTTGAAATATGAACGTAAACCAAGGTCACAGACACAGGCAACGACTGCTTCGCGTGCTTGAAGCCTGAGACCCGTCCCGTGTAACGGAGATGTGTGTGTGCATACATGTTGTCTCCCCTAGTCCTTCTCCACACTTCCCCCAAAGCAGCTTGGGTGATCACAGAGGCAAAAAGAATGTTATATTTGCCCAAGGAGTTACATTCCATTTATAAGAAAAAAAAAACATCTGATAGGAATTCATCACTTTGCTCTTGTCTGACTTCAAGAGTCTCTGAGTCAGTGTAACCTTTTGCGTTTAGACGCTAACTGGATAAACCTGTGGCTTCAGACGCACTCTCATGGGTCGGCGCCTTCCCTGCGGTCAGGACTACAGCATCCTTCGCCAGCAGAGAAGCCGGGAGTTTGTTCTGCTTCCCTTATGGTGGCAGGAGGGGTGGAGAGAGAAGTTTTCAGGAATAAGTAAGTGACCGGTGCCCCTGGTCACTACGCCATGTAACCACTTCCGTGGTAGAATGGGTCTGGGAGACAACCACTGATAAGGGCGCCCAAGTACCTCTAATTTTATTAGAGCTGTGTCTAGACGGTTTTAGGGACAAAATGTATCAGGTGTACATGGATCTTCCAAGGGCATTATGCCTTTGAATGGAGAAGGCCTTCTCCATCTGGAATATGACTTCCCAGCCCACTAAGACACTGTACTGGGATGGGGTCTAGAATTCTGTATGTTGTTCGATAACAAATGGCTGCCTTTCTTGACTTTACTGAAGCTCTCCCAGGACTCACTGGGTTGCCCGACAGAGAGTTTGAGAAGTGGCTTTACACCTCGGGTTTTGTACGGCTGCTGACCTGTGCCTTCCTTCTTCCTGCAGTAGCGAGTGTAAGTTATCATCCGAATTCATCGGGGGTTTTAGAGAAAAGGGCTGGAGGTTTCCCAGCTCTTCAGGATCTGGAAGAGCCGATGCTGTCTGGAATTAGGATTCAGTCATGGGCACCCCCACCCCCCATAGGTTTTCCGTGGCGGCATTTCTGACAGGCCCACCACCCTGGCCCGGCCCCACCAGCGGACGTGGGGACTCCCTCCTGGTCTCCACTACGGGAACATGATCAGCCCCTGAGCCCCACTCGTGGATAACATGCAATGTGAAAGGGAAATTCAGTTTGCCCTTCTTAAAATGTTCTATCACGTTAGCTGCCATTGCACCCCACTGCTTTTACTTAACCCATGCCCTAATCTCCCCCATGCTCCGGCAAACTTCAGTGTCCCTGATGGTCAGCTTCTGAGTTGCTTCTTAATCTAAAGCACGCGTACTTCATAGAGACTGGGGCCTGGAAACTTCCCTCGGTCTCTCCTGGGGTCCCTGCCCACTCGGAAACCATCCCCTTTCCCCGTAGGCGTGCTCTGTTCGCTGCACGGGGAGACGTGTTCCTGTGGACACGGGGGCACATGTATACACTACCGACAACCCGGCATTCAAGTTGGCTCCCCAAACGGAAGCTACCAGAGGCCAGCATCTCCAGAGAGCCACTGGCATTTCACATGTTCTAAAAGCCAACGGGATTCGAGTTGCTATTCCAAACTGCCCGATCAGCTTGGAAATGTTACTGTTCAAATAGTCTATACCCAGATTAGCCAGCGACCAGGCACAGAGGGTCAGCTTTAAACGTGTTCACGTGAGGCTTGTTGAGCGGCTGTATTTGAAACTCAAAGAATATTTGCATATTGTTTATGAAGCTGGCATCGGTTTCTCAACAGTATTTAATTCCTCTCCACACGGGTGAATCTTGACTAACTAGGAATCAGTTACTCAGGCACCTTATCTGGACCGTAGATTTCCTTTTTGCCTGTTTTTGCTCCTTTGTCTGATCAGTATGCCCCTCCACTGGGTGCTGGAAATGAAAAGGAAGGAAAGACTAACTTCAAAAGTAGGGAGTTCAAGCATCTTCTCGTTTGCTCTTTCGTGCTACTGAAATGAATGGCTGATTTAAAAAAGTGCTAGGTACTCACTTATTCAGCGACCTCCACACCTACGCTGTTGGCCGTTTACTTTTTAGGGTATGTCACAGCTTGTTCCTGGCCATTTTTCATTTCTGCAGGATATTAACTGACGGTAGACAATAATCAAGGAACCTGAAGATCCTGAAATGCTTCTGACTCATCACAGTTTGTCCAGCATAGCTTTAGTGATAAAGCGTATTCACCATACTCCAATTGCTTGTGTATATGCATGTATATGTGAGTATATGTATAGAAACACTTCTTTGTTCATGATAATAGTTAAATATTTCACCCAGAATAGTATTTCACCCAACCAGGCCAACTTCTAACTTTTTCTCCATAGGAATTATAACGGGACACCATGAAATTTTGAATTAGATTTCCCAAGTAGTTAGACATAAATCACGAATTCAAATGAAGACTGGGAAAAATCTTTGAGCGAACTATATAATTTAGAGCACGTAATTCCAATAGTGAGAAATCGATATAGTAAGATCTAATAGATTTTGTTTTTAAATGGTTCTTTCGGGAGTTATACAGTGACAACAAAACACAACAGAAAACCCAGCATCAGAAAATGTTTCTCCCCTCAGGGAGTAGATTAATTTGCTGATGGTTGTTTTCATTTAAAAAGTTTCCTTTAAATTTTAAAAATAGACTTGTAATATAATTTCTACAAGTATTTAATTTCTTTGATGCCAACAGACTTTCCTTAATAATGACTTTAACTGTTCTGTAAGGTTTTTTTAAAACTTTAAAGTGTCTAGAAATGCACAGCTCACAGAATTCCCACAAACTATTTCCCCGTAACTAGGATGAGGTCAAAGAAAACAATAACAACAGCATTATCAGCACCCCAAACTCCACCTTCCTTGGACAGCCTTGTAACAATCCCTCTTAATTCACCACGTTGGAGTTTATCTACGAAAGGTAGTGTCAGAAGCACGTATCGAGTGAGGGAGGGCGACTCGGTCACGTCTAGCTCTGTGGGCCTGAAGCCCAGCTACTCGGAGAGCACGGGGCTCCCTGGGAAGGTCGATGCGGCCCTGGCCGGATGCGGGTCCAGCTCCTGCCGCTGCCCTGTGGCCCCGGGCAGAAGAGGGGCCAAGGGAGCACGTGTGCAAAGAAGGGGCGCTGCACCTGGCGGGCTGCAGACCCTCTTCCTGAGATACCAGTTCTCTTCCTCCAGGTAGTTAAACACCCGGGGCAGCTCCGCTAACCTGGCGAGGCCCTCGTTTCCTTCGTCTACGGAAAAAGGTGTCTGACCACGTGACCGCTAGGGTTTGCTCCAAGGCTGACAGGCTCAGAGCTCGCGTGGCAGGATGCTCAGGGGCACCGGGGCGGAGAGAAATGGGAGGAGGGAGAGAGGAATCGCCCCCTCTCCTCCGGCTCTGCCTCGGGGGCCCTCCCTCAGCCCTCCTGCTTCTGGAATCACGTGTTCGGCCTGGAGCTGAATTACTTGATCATCTCTTCTTGCGTGAGAAAATGCATTTGGGGGGATGTTCATAAATAATTTTTAAGACCTTAGGTCAAATGCGTCATTGTCTTTGCTTCCTTTCTGGTTTCTTGTGACAACATAAAGCAAAAGGTTTTGGGCTTCTTAAGTGGCGTCTCACACCCCCCTCCTGTGGTAACGAGGGTCCATAAAATAACAAAAATGTTGATGCAAGTCCATGTGAAACATGAAATACTCAGAACACGTGATGCCCATGAATTTGTCGATGATTTTTGAGGGGAGCCTTGTTCAAAAGGTAAGGAGAGGGTGAAGTTTTTGGCCAAGCTATTGGAGATCGAATGAAACTCCCTCAGCGACTGCACGGCAGTAACAGACACCGGCTTCTCCTGAAGGTCGTCAGAGGCCGAGACGCCTGGCGCCCGTGAGTCCCTGCCTGGAGGAAATCTCCCAGCAGCGGTGACGAACCCGTTTGCTGCCCGACTGACTCGGGATCGATACTGCGGACGCACCAACCTTCCTACGTCTAGCAAGAATCTGGAAACTGCCCCCCAAAACAAGCCTTGGGAGTCTTATCACTGCCCTTCTGTCGTTTCGTTCCTGGGATCCCAGTACCTACCCTGCCCTTCTCGGATTCAACCAACTTTTTCCAGGTGGCCCTAGAAAGAGTCAGGCAACAGCTCTGCTCAGTCTGCATTAGAGCAATAACACCAAGGGGCTGCCCGTTAGCAGCCACAAGGCCACCCCTCCGCCCACTGCTGAGAAGAGACAGCCATGGAGAACTGGACCTTTCGATCGCAGGCAGGCACAGACCTCACAGCCAGCCTCCCTCCCCGTCCTGCGTCTGCACAAATACCAGCCTCACGGGCAGACGCGCTCACACTCACAAACCCCAGCTCCCGCTTTCTTTTCCATTTCCACTTGTCCCTGGGAAAGCCACACCTCCACGTTTATGCTCTGCCTTTGGCTCAGTCTCTGCGGCAGGAGAACTGGACAGAAACTCCAGTTTTAGCAACCAATGCACCATTTTCTACAGGGAGTCTTCAAAGGTCCAGTTTCTCCTTTTTTTCCGTTCACCGAACCCATTCATTTTCTAACAACAGTTTCGACTAGACTAGACGTTGCCTATCGAGTTCAGAGCGGCAACTTTCTCCGGCCGTATTCAGTCCACAGGAGACACTTAAGGATGTAATAAAATGGGAAAAAGCACACTCAGGCTGCCTGCGACTTTGAAAAAGGGGCGGGGGTGGAAATCCTTTCAGACAGTAATCAATTTCATTGTGGTGGAGGTTTCTGCAAAACGCATTAAGGAGAGTTCACGCCTGTGGCGCTGGTCACTGCGAGGATCTTGGAATGTCTCCCAGACTCTAAGACTTTTTCCAGACGTCCAGGGGAATGTTAGTGCGACAGAGACCCTGCTCTGGGCCTTAAGAAAACCGGAGAAGGAAAACTCTGGAAGGTCCAGTTTCAGATGAGTTTTGTTTCTTAGACAGCTGAGTTGCCTAAGTTATGGAAAATCCTCGTAATTATGGAGTGACAACAATCAGAAAAGCTCCCCCCTCCGTCTTTTTTTTTTTGTCTGAAGCTTTAATTAGTGACTTGGGGGACTGGTTACGCAATAACGTGCCTTTGCCCCCAAGAGTCTTTGCGAGCGGGGGAGAGTCTCTCCAGCCCACAAACTGATATCACTGACGGGTACTCTGATGATATATATTTTTTTTAATTTTTGGAAGCAGACAATAAAATGTAGCTCTGTTTACCCGACTGCCCTTTTCCTGCAGTAGACATTTTAAGTTTGCCCAGGAGTTATGACTCAAGGAGGAGGGGGCTGAAATGACTGGATTTAACAAGTGTTTTTTTTAAAAGCACTTTTTTCTCTACTTTGTTTAGCTTTAAACTCTTCCCTGTGAGGGGCTTTAGCTGTGGCCGGAAATGAAACCTGAGTATAGACACCGGCAGAGCTGATCTCTTAAAGGACACGTGGGCATCTGGTGGGGCCTCAGACTGTCCACAGATATGTCCCCCACACCCCCCCCCCAGCTTTCGTTTCTCTCTCAAAGGCATAACTTTGTGTTTGGACCTCACTTGCCTCCTGCAAATCAAATCCATCTTACGAATGAACGAAATAAATGGAAGAAGAAGTTCTCCTGGCCTTTTTTGTTCCGTGTTGTAGCTTGGTCCCCTTTAGAGTTGTTCTGGCTTGTTCAGAGGTAACTCTGCCATCCCTTTATTGTTCGTGGATCAGCCTAATGTCGCCCCTCCTGCTGAAGCCCCAGCCCGGCTCCATTCGGCTCTCCGGCCCGGCTGGCTCCTGGTGTGAGCGCGCACTTCCCCTTTCCTCACCCCCAGCCTCCCCGCGGGGGCCGGGAGCCAGCGGTCCTTGGTCCTTCGGGGAGGTGCACGGCATTTCTTATCTTGTTCCTTCTCCCTTTCCTTTGCTGGCGCCTACAGTGGCCAAGAGAGGCACACTCGCTCGCTCTTGGTTTCACTGCATGCCGTTTGCACGAGAAGCGGTTTGGAGAAGCACTCACGTAGGAATCTGAAGAACTGGATGATGCCTCTAGCTTGGCCATTTACCAGCAAGGTGACCTCGGGGACATCACTGACCTTTTCCGAGTCTCAACTTTCTCATCGGCAGCGTGGGAGTCACACCTGCCTGGTCTACCTCGCAGCTTTGTTACAAGGATCAAACGAGATAGGGGTGTCCAACCTGCAGCCCGCAGGCCACGTGCAGCCCAGGACGGCTGTGAGTGCAGCCCAGCACAAAACTGTAAATGTACTGAAAAGACTGCGAGACTTCTGTTGAGATAACGTGTCACGATGCATTGAATGTGTGGCCCAAGACAGCTCCTCTTCTCCTAGTGTGGAGCAGAGACGCCGGAAGGTTGGACACCTCAAGGCCAAGATTGATCCTTCTACGTTAATATCTGTAAAGAGCCCAGCATGGTGTTTGATTCACAGTAAACACTAGACAGGTGTTAGACACGATAATAACATTTTTATTATTATTATTATTAAAATTTCAAAGCATCAAACAAATAAGTAATCACTGACTTACACATTTTTGGTGGGTATATCATACCATCTCACAATTAGTAGCATTTTTTAAAAATAATTTTTATTGTATACATCTATTTAGCCATTTAAACCCAGACTTCAAAAAATGCATTTTCAGCCCTGGCTGGCATAGCTCAGTGGATTGAGTGTGGGCTGCGAACCAAAGTGTCGCAGGTTCGATTCCCAGTCAGGGTACATGCCTGGGTTGCAGGCCATGACCCCCAGCAACCGCACATTGATGTTTCTCTCTCTCTCTCTCTTTCTCCTTCCTTCCCTCTCTAAAAATAAATAAATAAAATCTTTAAAAAAATGCATTTTCTGGGTAAAAGAAAGGATGGCCTCAGAAATCCCAGACCGAAGAGCCGCTGGGCTGTTTGAGACGCCCGTTGCCTGAGCTCACCAGACCTTCCTCGAGCGGCAGCGTGGGCCAGTACAGATCTGGCAGGGCACAGACCTGGGCAGGGCTCTAGGGCGAGGTATCGGCGGCCTCTCCTGCTTCAGTGCAAATGGCGACCATCAGCCTGGCCTCTCAGACACCAATGAGACTGAGTCCAGTCCATCCAAGGCCATTCCTGAGGCCCATGGCCTTGGCTTCAGGATGACCGGAAAGGGCTAACACCCCAGAGTCATGTCCAGTCCCAGGCAGCGTTGAAAGTCATCAGTGTTCATCCCTGGAGCCTCTATGGCTCTGCTGAGTGGCCATAACGAAATGCCGCTTCCTGGGGGGCTGGAACAACAGCAGTGTATTCTCTCACAGTTTCAGAGGCTGCAAGTCCAATGTCAAAGTTCAGCAGGTCTGGTTTCTCCTGCGGCTCCCTCCTTGACTTGCAGGCGGCTGCCTTCCATGGGTGTCTCCTCTGTGCACACCCCCGGGGTACTTCCAAAGTCCCTCTTCCCAGCTCCACACGACTCATGTAGGCTCAGGCTCCACTTCACTGTCCTCATTTTTATTTGATCACCTCCTAAAGGTCCTCTCTCCAAAGACCTTCCACACTCTGAGGTCCTGGGGTTCGGGCGTCAACACACGAGTCTGAAGACAGACATAATCTATCTTATAGCAGGGTCTCTCCTTCTGTTACTACTCCCAGCAGTAACTTGCTTTCTATCCAGGTCCATGCAGTTCAATGTGTGTTCTTTCCTGATGGGCTGCCAGTGCTCATGGCTTCTGATTATTTCTTTAGAAACCATAGATTATGCACAAATATGCAAGCACTTTGGAATGTATACAGTGGTCTGAAAATGCTACATCAGTATGACTTCCGTGAGCCTCAGTCTGGCGGTACTGAGGACTAGACTCCTCCTTGGACTAACTAAGGCCAAAAATCCGGTCCCTGTGAATACGTGGGAGATCCACTCATCATTCAGAGGGCCGGTGTTTCCCAAATGGCCCGTCATGATGTTGCAAAATCACGCACGGGTCAGAGATCCACTCAAAATGCACATGAGACAGAAGAATGGCTTCTTCTGCCGCAGACTATGGAAGTTCATTAGTAACGATTTCAGGTCCACATGGTGGAGAGTGCTTGTGGAGTCTGGGTCTAGTATTCAGGATGACTAGCTAGTTCCCGCAAGGAGCTGAACAGGTTATGAAAACGCTCGGTCCTTTTCCAACTGCAAAGCTGTCCGAACCCGAATTTCCTTCACATCCTTCAACTAAACAACATATTACAACAGGCTGAATGCAGAGGCAGCAAATAGGATAATCCATCTGTTTTCTCGCAGGCCAGTCGTTAAAGAGATTTGCAAAAATGCAAAACCGAGGCACCCTTCTAATTGTGAAGACAGACCGATACAGGGCTTGTAGAAGAACACGCCTCTGCGATGGCTCTGAGGAAGCTGGTCATTAGGGAGAGCCGTGCAGCTGCCGAGGCTATGAACTAGGACAGAACACGCGGGGGAGCAACAGGTGTGCAGGGAATGGAGGCGACGGCGGAAAGAAACAAACAAACCGGGTTTTGAATGGGCTGGGTCTCAGGTGCCTGCAAGTCACGCCAGTAGTGATGCCCAAGAAAGGAACATAAACTTGACTCTGTTGAAGCGGGAACAAGTCCAGAAAGAACAGGAACAAGAGACCCTGGGTCTTCAGGCTGCCATTCTAGGGACTCTCGGGTGGTGCTCTGTCTTGTTTCAGCGTGACGGCCTGTGTTCAACTTTGGAGCACAGATACTACACTTTTTTTTTATCAGTTTATGCAAAATATAGCTATGGTCCTAGAGGATGCAGTATTGCTGAAAGCAATAAAACAAAAAAACATATGCCAGTTTTAAGTTTCAAAATAAATTCACAAAGGCCAGTCAGTATATCGTGACGTTTCCCCAACGTGGCTCGGTTATGCGAGGGGAAGGCAGCACGTGTGGCCCTTGTCGCACGTGCCGGAGCGCTGTGACCAGACTCTTCCTCATGACAACAAAGCCTGCGCACGCAGGAGGGTGGAAATACTTCATGAGCCAACTGCAAGAGAGGGCCCCGCTCTGTTCTGGGTAGAGAGCTGAGGGGGAAGAACACAAATGTCCAATCCACATCAGGTGAGTGCAGAGATAGGACGCTTATGGGCATTCAAGACTTAGGGCACAAACCCCCAATTCAAACAGTGCCTTTTTGAAGTGTCTCGTGTGAAACTTATTTATTTTTACTAACTATGTGTTTATTTAGTAAGAAATTTAAAATCCTCGCTACAAGGCATTTTATTTAAAGAAATATCAAAGGTCTTTGTGGCCATTTCTATGCATCCAGTTTATAGTGATGGAACTTGGGACTCAAATGGGTAAAAAGCCTTGTAAACTCCACGTGCTATGTGAGTGACCAACTTAGTAACCAAACTTGTATCAGAACTTCCCTGTCACACCACACAGCCTTGGAACCGAGGAATCACATCCATTTTATTCTGGTAGCAACCCATGTAGAACATTATAATTTCATAAAATACTGGCACTAAACATTTTTAACACGTGAGAATTAAAAAAAAAAGAATACCATGTGACAAAAGCAAACTTCACAGATGACAGAGCAGAAATACAGATAAACAATGTGCTAAATCCTACAAGAAATACAGTAACCCAAGAGCCGACTTCACCAGGAAATCTTGTTGTTCAGCATAATCACTGCAAATCTCTAAAACAGACGCATAGCGTGTCGAGCGCAGGCAGAGCACCTGGGACCCGATACCGTATAAACATCTTGCCGCCGCTGCTAAAAGGTTGTTCCCTAGTAACCTGCTTGGGCAGTTCGGCGACCAAACACTGTTCCCCGACCCGGACTGGTCCGCGCAGTGTTCATGCTGCGGCTCCTCTGACCAGCAGAGCCTGCACACATCAGTGAAGTACAACGCTGGGTCTCGGCGGACGTAGCACTCGAGGGCTTGCGAGCCATGGAGACGCGGGGTCGGGAGAGAGCCAGCCGGCCGCGGCCCACCCCTCGGAGCACACAGAGTGCCTCTGTCTCACGGCAGCGCTCAGCAGGTCAGAGCGGGGATGCAAGCGGCCCTCCAGCTCACTCTTTGCCCCCAACACAGTGTTTAATCAGGGCCCCACACTAAGCAGGACTTTAAATTACAAGTCTATCTTCCTGTTTTGCAATTTTTAACAATCGGTTCTCCCCAGTGGGGCTCAGGTTATATGACTGGTGCGTCTCCTCAGGCGTGTTCTGTTTCATGCAACAGACCGTTTCCAAAACTAGAGAAAAGGGTGAATCACATTCTTGTAATTCTATTAATTCGTTCTCCAACGACAAACCTCATCATTTTGGATTAAATTCCTCTAACTTTACATTCCCCTGACTCACTCTCACTAGAGAAGGCCAGCCTTCTCCCAAAGAGGAAATGGGCTGTAGTTCGACGCTGACATTCACCACGGGACCACACCAGCTAAAAGAAGTTGGTAGATTAGTCCTTGGTAAAGTGCAAAGTTTATAGTGTTAATAATAATCCTGATCTTCTTGTAGCTGGGGTGTTTTCAAATACATATTTCTTATACCCAATTGCTATTTTGAAGAATTTCAGGTTATCTCCTTCAACCTTTAATACAATGTCCCAGCCACTGTGCTAAGTCACAGGGATGCAAAATGTAAAGCACGTTTTTTACACTCGAGAACACCACATTTTAGTAGAAGAAAACACATTTATACACGAATAAAGTATGAAATAGGCTATGTAAATAGAAACAGAATACTGGAAAGAGTGATTCATCAATTCCTCCAAAGATACAATCTACCAAAACTCACACGCCCTTTCGCCTTCCTGGTCTTGGTTTCCTTACTCGGGACACGAGGGTACGCTCAGGGCTGCTGAGAGGGACACACGGATGGATTTGAGGAACGCATCAATGCATGAGGCAAAGCAACACGATCTAGGGAAAACAACTGAATTTGCCTATTTCATCACCTCTTACACATAGATTGTATGCCATCTGAATCAAGGTCAAGGTGACTGAAAGCAAGAGTATCTCCCCAAACCTACAACTGCGTGTGGGACACAAGGGCCAAGAATCAGGCCCGGTGGGAGGACATGGGAGGAGGGAAGGGCAGCGGACATCCAGGGGAAGAGAAAACTGACTGTCGTGCGCGCTCTCTCCTGTGGGGAGAAGAGGAGATAGAGGAAGGCAGAGGACGTGGGCTGCCCACATTCCTGATAGAGGAGGCAAACTATGCGTGAGGGACGAGACGATGGGGAGAGCCTTGAAGCGGAGCAGTTCCCAGAGCCGCGTCCCCTGGCAGGTATGCATCTATGGGCGTTTACTAAGGGCCCCCGAGGACCGAGCCAAACGCTGGGGGGGAAACCAAAACGAGAGTGAGGCTGCTGATCTGTTCTCAGGGAGTTACAGTCTCACGGGAGGGATGGGATCTGGAGTCACGAAAAGTGTAGTGCAATTTCGAAGAGCAAAGGATGCACCATGTCCGGAAGCTGCTAGAGGGGGAAGAGAAAGAAGGGACTTCAGGGCCAGCTCAGGGCTTCTTCGTTATAACTGCCATTAATTCTCTTAAAGACCTAATAAAATATGTCATCGGGCTAAGATTTTATTCAAACAGGTGGTATTTTTATTCTCCACTCACGTGCATACAGTTGAAATATTTAATAGTAAAAGTCAACTCAAAAATAAGAACGAGGAGAAAAGAATGGGCACCCTACGGCTGGTTCCGCGTGGAAGCGGAACGAGAGGTGGGGGAGGAGAGGACAGCAGGCTGGGAAGGCGGGTAGGACTCTGACGGACACAGAGGAAGAACAGGAGATCTGTTCAAACCCTCGGCCGGACCTTAGCAAGCACAGTGACCTAAAAGTGTCAGGTCCCTCTCGGGGGGACATCTGATGCCCAGAGGAGAGGCAGACATGGCAGGACGTGAAGAGATCTCAGAGGTTTGCTCTCACCACGAAGGTGACGTCATGCAGGAGGCGCAGCTCTTTGTTTAGAGAAGACCACCTGGACGGTAACATCTCCTGCGCCTACGGGCGTCAACCCTGCAGAACCAGGGGCCTCGTACCCCTGGTCTGTGAAGGGGCCTCCGGGCGGCGGACTCCCGGAAATCACTCTGCGAGTGTGTGCGACAGCCCGAAGTGAAGCTCAAGGCTGGCACAGGCCGCCCCAAACCTTTTATCGGCCACCGATCCTGATTCCTTCAGCCTGGCTGGCCGTCACTACATGGCGGAGCGTCCCTCGGGGCAGGGCACGAGGTCGCGACATTCACATCAACACAGGCAGATAGATGCCTGGGTGCCGGCCCTCTCAGGAATGGCTGGAACTGTGCTCTGACCCTACACCATCTTCAAAACAGGGGCGGCGCTGTCCTTCCCTATCATCCCCCAGAAAGACGGAGGAATTATGCTCATCTTCTCTGCGTGTGATTCTACCCTAAGGGGGTCAACACGAGAGAAACTGTATTTCATCACCACAGAGTTTTCAGAAAAATAAAAAGCCCGACGCGAGGTCAGCAGCAGAGTGCACGTTCCCAAAGCCCTGTCCAGCTTTCTGGGTCACGCTGCCTCTCTGGTTTCCATCGCTGCGTTTCTTGGAGTCTGCAGCCGACATTTAAATTAACTCCTGCTCTCTGCACTCGGAGGTAAATCTGGTCATCAGCAAAAACAACTTCAAAAGTCTGAAGGCTCTACTCCCTTTCGGCCCCCCCTGGCACCCCAAAGATGTCCTGTCACCCCCCAAACTCTGGAATGTCTTCCCAGAAAGTGAGTTAAAATGTCACTTCTGCTTATGCCCATTTTTTATCATAATTACACATGAACAACGGCTGGTTTCCTTGTCTCTCACATTTTTTTTTGTCCTTTTACTTCACAAATGAGCTTTAGGAAGCAGAGCCAATTATAAAACAATGTAAAATTCAAGAACCATTGATAGTAAGACCACTTAGAATTAAAGCACTTTTTATTTGAGGTTAGGCCAAATTCTTCAGACAAAAAAAAAATAATGACTTCTGAGCCATTTCTACCAGTTTATTACCACAGTGCCACTAGTTCACACCCCTTCCCCACTATTTTTATTTCTAATTCAGAAACCAGCTATAAAATCAAGTGAGTGAACGTGATTAACTTATTTAGTAGTCTTTTCTATGTAGCCATGAATCACTGTTTGCAATACATTTATAACAGAACCTCACAAAGTGGCTAAACGATGACAGAATTCTGGAAGTGTGACCCCGAAGGCCCGGGCAGGTCAGAAATCCCCTGCAGGGCCCGGGCGGCCATATCACTCTGAGCGCGGCCTGGCCTCCCCTCCCCTCCCCTTAGTGCCCCGGGGAACTTGGCTCTCACTTGGCCTTGCGGCTGCCAAGCCCCTAGAACTAGGTGCAGCCCTGCTACAAACGCTCTCCACCCACCAGGGTCTCCCATAGGAGCCCACAGCTCGACTGCCACGTCGAAACGCTGCTTCCCAAAGGGCTCCGCTCCCCTGGCGCCGCCGCTCGCCTTTCCTCTCTCCCCTTCCGACTTCACTTCCCAGGGAGAAAACACACACGTAAACAGGAAGCCCAGAGTCAGCAGTCTCAGTGCATATCTGTCGTGTTTTAATCCCAGGTACTCGCGGCCTGAAGGGGCCTCTGGATCGGGAGCTCCCTTCAGCATCCTTCAGCGTTGGTGTCCCAGCACCCGAGCCCCTAGAGGCCTGAGCAGACCGGCCAGTGGGCGGGGCCTGGGGAGCTGGGCTTCCCAGCTGAGTGACAGGGCTCTCTGGCCTCCCTGCCGGGCTCTCCCGGTCTTTGTTTGACCACTTTGCTCCCAGATGCTCAGCACGCTCCCTCCCTTCTGACCCTCGGCTGTAAGGAGGGAGGGATCTCAGGAATGAGTCCAGAACAAGGTGTAGAGTGTGGGAAGGAAAGAACTCAGGGTGGCCAGCAGACCAACGGTGGGGCGGGAGGTTCGGGTCTCAGGTCTACGGCTCACTCATGGAGAGTGACTCGGGAGGGTCACCAACCCTCTCAGACCTGGATTCTGAGGGACCAGAAGGCACAGGACGGCAGGGAGAAGACATGGTCCCAGTCCAGGGCCCAAGTTCAAGGGCTCAGGCCATTCTGCACCCTCTCTCCCCCTCCTAGGGCCGGAGTGACAGCTCCCGAAGGGCTTGTCTTCTCCAGCAGCCAATGTGAAGAGAGCAAGGTCCTGCTGGGAACAACTTCCCGAACGCGGGACCAGGGCCCTTGGCACCCAGCCCGGGGCGGCGTGCTCAGGGGACCGCTGCCGCTCTCCGGGCGCACCCTGCTGCTCCACGCTGTGCGCAGGGCGAGGGCTAGAAGCCGGAACGGACCTGTCCGAATTTCTCAACTGCTAAAGGAGATGCATTCGAAATCCGGGTTTCAGGGAAGCCGCGGCGCCTGCGCAGACCGGCCTGGTGTGTGTTGCGCGGTGAGCGCGTGCTGGACGCGGCGCGCAGGCCCGGTCATTGTGAGTGTGAGGCTGCCCGCGGGGTCTGCTCAGTGGCCCCGCTCTTGGTCCGTCTGATAGTTCGGGCTGTGCGATGCTAATTCGGGCCGCAGATCTGAATCCCACATCAGTGAGTTTGGCAGCATTTGGGTTTTTGGACATTGTGAACGTCTGTTCAAGGGGGATTTTGAAATATTTCTAGAGCTGTGTCTGCCTGCCCGGCAGGCATCAGAAGGGACTCTCTCAGTCTATTATTTCTGTCTGTTTGTGTCCATGTTCGATCCCCACATGGCGCCCTGCACCCCGAATTCTCCCACTGCCCTCTGCAGGGATTCTGGAGCCCAAAGCCACATTCAGCAAAAATGTCTTTTTCCTGCTCACCAGACAGAACCTTCTAGATAGAAATTTCATACACACATGGACACACACAGACACACACACACACACACACACACGTCAAAATGGATACAGTGATGACTACTTAACACAAACTAGCAAATTCTCTGGTTTAATGGTGGATTCCGCCCTAAATATAAAACGAAGCTCCTGTCTACAGCAGTAGGAACCAGCTAGTGGCCTGAGGTGTATACAGCCCCTCCCGACATGGAGATTCTCAAGTCATGAAAATGCTTGTGCATCATTGCTTGAAATATAAATTCCTTCCCCTGATCCTAAAAGTCGTTTCTAAAAATCTCTCTCAGCTGCAGAATGATTACTTTCTTTTGTCCAGTTTTCCTCCTCATTAAGGGACCTCGAGGTCCCCGAGGTCAGGGGCTGTGGCGAAAATCCACTTTGCATTCCCAGCACCGGGCACAGGGCCATGCGAGCGCCTTCTGTGTGCTGGGAACGTGTGTCCCCTGCATTCAACGGCCAGCCGCGGAGAGAAGGCTCCGGCTTCCTGGGCCTCCCACCAGGGAACAGACACACAAATCCACACGCAATTGTAGATGGAAATACGTGCTCCCCCACCCCAAAGATGTCACGAGAGAGGGTGGCCAGGGGAGTCCACTGCAGACTAGAAGGGCAGTCAGAGGAAGCCTGTCTGAGAAAGGGCACATGTCTGTCGAATCTCAAGGCTGGAAGGTCCCGGGGAGGGAAGAGGTTTCCCGCAAAGGAACACAGGAAAGGGGACTGCGGGCAAGACTGGAGCCCCCGCCCACGGGGACAGGGTGGGCAAGGTGGCGCTGAGGGCGGAGAGGTAGGAAGGGCCCAGGGCTCGGAGGTCCAAGGAAAGATGTCACCGTGTGTCCTCAGTGCAGCTGAGCTGCGGCCACCGGAACGCTGTAAGCAAGAAAGTGACAAGCTCTGATTCATGCTTCCAAAAGCTGGCGCTGGGAGCCGCACGTGAAAGGGACGCAGAGGGGGAGCGAGGACGGAGACAGGGCCCTGCGGAGCGAGGACCGCAGACCGGGATCGCAGCGGAGGGACCACAGGGAAGGAGCTGGCCTGGCGATGTGTTCCCAGATAGAATCGGCAGGAACTGGTGATGGATGGTGGGGAGGGGGGGACAGTGGACTGAGCGGAGGACTGAAGATGACTCCCAGCTTTTTGGCCCGAACAGCAACACAGATAACGGTGGTGGTTTCCAGATGGGGAAGACAGAGCGGAGTGATGTGGGAGGAAGTGGGAGGGAGGGGCAGCGAACTTTGCAGCGTTGCAAGAATCGACAGAAAGACCTTCTCGGCCCCCGAAGGGAGCAGGACAGAGATCCCAGGCCTGTTCTACAGAGAGAATTTGGCCCACGGGGCTAAAGCCACTAATCCAAGGTTGAACTACCACCAAGTAGTACAACGGAGTCGGAAGCTCACATTTTGCTGTTGTGATGGTGGCTGTTTTAAGTACTAGTCTAGTGATCCCCATACACTTTCCTCGTTCTCCAGCAAGGAGACATGTGAATGCATGCTTGAATTATTGGCACTAATTTTAAGCAACTGATGGGGTTTGTCACCCTGGGAACTGAAGAGTTTATTGTGTGCCAGGCCGATAGCATCCCTCACTAAAAATGTCCATCGTGTTTGCTGTTTTTTGGTTTTGAAAACCAAAAATCATTGCATTTTTCTTAAATTGCCACACAATTCTAGAGTATTCACGTACCAAGTTTTTACTTAAGGCATCCAAATGTATGTTGTTGTTAAAAGATTTGGGGGCGTTACAGGATATTTTCAACATCATGGACTGTACATTCATCAGGTGTGCGCAACCAACATATGTAAGTTTCCCAGGAGTTATTTGCATCTGGACCCAAAGCCCACTCCACCTGCACTGGGCAGTGTGGGTGGGGGGGGACACCCGGCATGTGCAGAGGTGATGCTGTACACCCACTGAGAGCTGTTAACCAGACAGTCTTCTCGTCCACGCTCCCTGCCAACACCTGGCACGTGGCCCAGGACAGCGCCTTTCTCCACCCAGGTCCATTTGGTAACGAAACCGAGAACATGGACTAACTCCTTTTCAATGGAAATTATTTCCAGTGATTGCAATATTAAAATTAGGCTTTATCTTGGATGATTATCTGTACAGTTGAACGATACTGGATCATTGATGCTCATCCCCCAAAAGAAGTGCGGGAACACGGAGAATTGGGGTCCTCAGTCCTTCCTAAAATGGGGGAAATGGTTGGCTATTAAATTTTCTCTACTTTTGTTTTCTCTCTCTCTGACAAAAATCCAGTCTCGAGATGGCCCGGGGTGGCTCGGGATCCTGCCGCCCGGGGTGAGTCCCGGGGGCTCCCAGGCGGAGCAACAAGAGGGAGTCTCCACGCGCTCTGCCCCGACAAGGGCTTCTAGGCAGGCACGCCACAACTTCACCTCACCTCCACTCCGGTTCTTACGCCGAGCGAGAGAAAAGCAAGTCCATGGAGAAAGCTCCTTTACTGGAATTGGTTGGACTTGGAGTTGGATTTGGTTACCTTGCTCTCTAGGAAATGGTTCGTGACAATGAAGTGAGAAGGGT
Organism: Phyllostomus hastatus; assembly: GCF_019186645.2. Taxonomy (NCBI): domain Eukaryota; kingdom Metazoa; phylum Chordata; class Mammalia; order Chiroptera; family Phyllostomidae; genus Phyllostomus; species Phyllostomus hastatus. The sequence continues at coordinate 4,564,071 of NW_025333833.1, read as the reverse complement.
GTGAGATCGCTTCCTCTCGGGGACATTTCAGACATGCGTGGTGGCTGGACACCCCCACGCTGAGGCTCTCCCTTCCGGGCAACCCGGTCCTCTAGTTCCTCGAATCCCAAGGGTGCCAGCTCCTAAATTAACTTCATGTACGCATGGTCCATATTGCTTCCATTTTAATGCTTTATCTAGTGAGCTAAGCATCTTTTTTTTTAACCCTCACTCAAGGACACGTTTTCTAATAGATGAGAGAGAGAAAGACAGACAGAGAAACATCAGTCGGTTGCCCAACCAGATACTGAACCTGAAACCTAGGAATGTGCCCTGACTGGGAATTGAACCCGCAAAGTTCTGGTGTACAAGACAGCTAGTGAGCTAAGCATCTTAGAGAAAAATTCTTTTTTTTTTCTTTTTAGCTCCTCTGCCTGAGCTTGGACTAACAATGACAATGAAACCCACACATGCGCTCTCACTGCTTTACCCTCTTATCCAGCCTGCACTTTCCATCGTAAAGACCTCCCTCACGCTGGCCCATTCCTGATGGGAGAGAGTGGCAGTCCGTGACAACTCAAGGTCCAGGGAAACCGCAGTCTGGAACACCCTCCCAGATCACCTTCCAACACGGCAGGCAAAGCGGTGGGGACCTTGGCTGCCGAGAACAGCCCCGGGCAGCCTGGGCCACCGGCAACCAAGGAGTTAATGACAAAACAAAGACGTAGGAACATACACGATTATGTTCAGCCCGACTCTGCCTGTTCGGTTTCAGCCAGAGACCACGACTTCTTTCAAATAACCCCAGTTTATTTTTGAAAAAAAAAAAAAAAAATCCTGTCTTCAGACAGGATATGGGGGAGGGGTTAAGGGGTGATGTTTTACACATGCACATCTGGACGCAGTCCAATTATTCCCCTTAAACATTCCCCCAGTTGTTTTCATTTTGCTGCATGCCTTGGCATTCATAAATTTGGGAGATTAATTGTGTCAGCCGTCCGAGGGCCTGGAGCTGGGCACCGCTTTAATGGCGATACGTCTACAAAACAGCCTTACGGAGAAATACATTCACGTTTTTAAAAAGGAAAGCACAGCCACGTATTTCATTTCTGTTTAATGTCGTGGCTTTGACACTGGACATAAAGAAAGCAGTGTGCTCCTTCAGGGAGCTGCCCAGCTAGCAGATACACACACAGAAACGCCGCTGGTGGAAAGCAGGGGAAGGAATTCTCGAGAACAATGGGGAGGTGGTGGCTGGGCATTTGTGTTCCTGGTTTTCATCCGATCGTTTAGAGATGCATCTCAACCAACTGTATCCCTGTCCTGGAAATAGGCCAAAAACTTGGCATATGACTTTTGGGCAAAAAAAAAAATCACCTTGGCCCAGAGAACAAGTTTACCTTGGAGAAGGTGAAAAAGCATCTTTCTAAGTGATATTTTGAGAAGTCTTGTGTGCTTTCAAAACTCCTGTTACAGGCCAAATGCTGTCCTCTACATGGAAACCTAGTCTCCCATTCGGTGGTTAGGAGGAGCAGCCTTTGGGGGAGTAATCACATCGTGTGGGTGGAGCCCTCCTGAGTGGGATTCGTGCCCCTTCAGCCACGTGAGGACAGAGACGGCGTCCCCGTGGGCCAGGAGATGGGTCTCCCCACGCTCTGAGTCTGCTGCGCCTTGATCTTGGACTTCCAGCCTCCAGAACCGTGAGAAATAAATTTCTGTTGTTTATGCGCTGCCCAGCCTAAGGTTTGTGTTGTGTACAGTCTGTCGCAGCCCAAACACACAAAGATGAGGACTACGTGAGAAGTAAAACCTGAAACTCCTGGCCCTTGCTGTTTGGGCCCTCACGATCCAGGTTATGAGCCAGGTGAAGGGAGAACCAACCGTGTGTGCCGGAGCCTGGCAGTGCAGCCGCACCAGGTAGGTGCTCGGTAAATGCTGGCTGGCAAGGAAAGAACCATTTTTAACAAGCTCCGAGTCACATAAACAACAGACGTACTGCAGTTACTGCGTGGGTCCCCGTGCCCTTAGACTTTATCTATCACAATTTTTTATGCAGACACATTTGAGAGAAAATCACACACTCGCCTTTAGCCTCACGTCCTCTCCTGTGAAATGAGGTGAAAAACATCAGCCCTCCCCACTTTGCAGGGTGGTGGTAAGGACCGAATGAATGAGACAAGAAACGGCAGAGCAATTGTTGTGGGTGGAAATCAGGCCCCTCCACGAGATCGTGAGAAAAGGATTCCAAGGACCCACACATGGGACACTGTGGTGTGGCAAAATTTATTTGACTTTAAACAGAAGCTGCCCCCTGGGGTTCCAATGTCCTGCCTCCCTCTGTCCCACCGTGGAAGAAGTATAACCGTGTCCTCGGCAAGGCCAAAACAAAAGCCAGGGTCCAGCGTTTCTGCTTCCCAGCAAAGCTGAGTCCTTCGGAGCCCGAGCCAGCTGCCGCGAGCCTCGGCCCTGCTAGACCCGCGTGGCCACGTGGTCCCGGACGAGGGAGCACACAAACGCATGAGCGGGCTCGGGTCACAGGCAAGAGAGAGAGGGACAGGGCTGCTCTGTTCTCCTGGCATTGTGCTAGCTTGGGTCTGGGACAGACCAGGTGCTTTTGCAAAATAACCAATCAGCTTTCCAGGCTTTCATGGGCTTTTTGATGGGCCCATCTCCCAGCTAGACTAACAGGCTTCCAAGCTCAAGCTCCTCCCGCTGTGGCCCCCAACACCTGGGTACCAGAGTGGGGAAGGGAGACTTGGTCATCTCCCTGGCAGAGCAGTGCTATGATCCCTTGGGTGTGAACCTGTAGCTTCCCGGTGAAGAAAACAGGCTCATGCCCCCCAGTTTACTAAACTTAATGTCTAATTCCCTTCGCTCTCTCCCCTGCATTCATACCTAGCTAACTACCTCGAGTAACACAGCCAGAAGCCGGGAAGCACAAAGCACTGTTGGACGCCACAGAACACTGCTGACCATCGCATACTCTGCCTGGGGCTCTCTATTGGAGCCCCCAAACGTACAATAGCTTCTTCTTCACATCAGGTTACCAGTCTCGGAGCTAACCAGAGCTCACAAGTTCACAAACTGCCACGTGTGCCCGCCACAGTGAGGTGGCAGAGGCCCGGTCACAGAAGCAGTCCTGCTACGAGAGCAACGCAAATGTGGCTCAATGACATGACGTGACGTGGGACAGTATTTACAGGTACGATTGTGTTTTATTTCGGCAAATGGGTTTTCATCACCTGGGTTTATATCTAATCGTGTGCTCTAGTTATGGGTTCCAATCCCTGCTGCGTACACCACAGGCAAACAGCTAATGCACCTCTCAGAGCCTTACTGTCCACGTATACGAGAAGGTAACGACACCTCCTGACAGATGAACAGGTGAAACACGAAGAAGTATTTCTCCTCAGTGGTCACCTAGTACTTACTGATTATATCTAAAAAATTACTGAATCCGCATTTCCAAAGCTTTGCCGGGAAAATAACTCTGCAATTAAATAAGGCCGCAAAGAATCCGCGTGTGAATGATTAAGCATAGCATCATTAAAACACACGTGTACTAATAAATAGTGCCCATACACATATTTTTGTCTTAGAAAGTTCGTTTCCGTTGTACAGACGCTGAAATAAACCACAGCCGACAACTCATCTTCTTTTCAATGGCATCGTTAAATTCGGCAGTTGTAATTCACTTTAATAGAATAATGCTTTCAATCATTGGAACAATAATGGTAAATGTAATGAATAATTCCATGACCCCTTAACTTTCAAAGCATGTTCGCAGCTATTATTTTATTTTGGTCTTCTCGAAGGACGCCGCGAGAGGACGAATATGATCCTGAATTCCACATCTGATTGAAACCTGGAGGAGCAGCGGCCCGTCAGAGCTGAGACCCAGCAGGACTCGTCGGAAAAGCTCTGCGAGACCCCCGGTGCCCAAATGCCGCCCCGTCACACATAAACCAAAGCCCACACATGACAATCAGGCACCGCTGGTAGTAACCAAGAATTCCGAGTTCCGGTCCAGACAGGGGAATGCTTTATATTAGTGCGAAACGAGACACGACACTCTGAGCGTGGGCTCCCCAAACCGACTGTTTCAGCCGTCAACCCGCAGTCCGGCTTCTTCCCAAGCACACGCTGAGAACTATGATCATGTCCTGGATGTAAAACCATCCTCGCCCAGCAGCTCCAAGAGCTCCCTATCGTTTCGGCTAGAAGGAGATGGCTGTTTTATGGACTGAGACGGCAGGAGATGTAGCCACGCCCAGGAGCTAGAAGAACCACTGAGACTCCGCTGGTTCCATTTCTCCTCCAGAAGGTCGCCTCTTAACCCCTGGTAATCTGGCTGCTGTCCTCCCTGTCTGACTGACATTTTAACAAGGAAATCCTAAATATTGCCAATGATCAACTAATGATCAGACCCACTGACCTAGCTTACTGCTTCTGCTGGTATCTCCTTAACATGAACTTGACGCTGCAGAAAACCAGGGTGTCTGTTCTCATTCTCCCTCGCTTTCCCTTCCCCTCCCCTCTCCCCCAATCATGGCGTACACTATTTACAATCTTTCTTCTCTAACTGCTTCATCTCTGTTCACTCCCACCCACCCACTGTGAATTCTCTACCACTGACTGATCAGCAGGGCAGTGTGGGAGGGGCTTTTGCAAGGGTGTGTCAGGAGGTCGTTGGGGATTGGCTAGCACTAAACCCGTCTTCCACCTTTTCCCAGCCTCGAGCACCCTTCGCTCGTTTCAGCTGGACCTGTCCGAGTTTCACTTACCGTTGAAGCATATCTTGTATGTGATGAAGTGATAGCAGGAAAATCTCCGTGGCAGTGCTAACGGGTGTACCAGTCCTCACTGCAACATCCCTTCACCTTCTGAATGTTTGAAAATGTGCAGAATAAAGTGGGAGAAAGGTACCCCGCAGCTCCCAGGTCCTTATGAAATCTTTCTCTGCATCAGTTGTCAGAGGATTCGATTCCCGTAGTCTCTTATTTGCCTTTTTACTATGTATTTTACTCACTTGCTTTCAAATGATGAGCTTTCTAATGTCATGGAAATGAAAACATGAGTGGGTACTTCCATATGACACGGTTAGCTGTTCGGGAAATAAGGACTACACCTTACATCTTGACTCAATTTTCCCATAGCACAACTGATAATAACAGTGAGTGCTTAGTAATTATTAATGAATAAATCCTTATCAGTAGGGTTTGAGTCACTAAAACATATGATTTCCCTGCTATCTGAGTTTCCTTGTAACCACTTTTAAAAATTAAAGGGGAAAATCAAGGTGCACGAGCAATGGGCAAGAGGATTATTGTTCGGAAATAAGATAGAGCCAGTTCGCAGCCAGTATATGGTCTTTGTTGGAAAGGCGGGGATGCACTGGTGCTGACCCAGCCACACCCTTCACTGTGTCGCTTGTGGGACCAGTGACTGCCTTGGAGGATTCCCGAGCTATCAGGAGCGTGTGGCAGTAAAACAGATGGGTCGTTGTTACGAATACAATTCCTAGAATTCCCTTATGCAGAGGTTGTCGTATTAGAACACAGCATGCTTTCACGAACTGAATGTACTCCCCATGGAATACGGTCATGATTTTCAAAAATCACAACTTCCACAGCTTACTGGTGATCTCACTATTGAAGTGTCTCTTCTAAAAAGATAGAAGCGGTTTCGATAAATGGCACCTTACCAATCTTTTGTGTGATTGCTCATTCAGGAAGTGCGTGTTACCATCCTTAATGAAACAGAAAATCCCAGAAATAAACAGTACAGAAGTTTCAAATTGTGCTCCATTCTTAGTGGTATGATAAACTCACACTGTCCTGCTCCGTCCTGCCCTGGACCTGGGTCCTCCGTCTGCCCAGTGTCTCCACACTGTAGATGCTCCTCGTCTATTGGCCAGTCACTTAGTAGCTGTCCTGATTATTGGATCCACAGGGTTTGTGCTCAAGAAACCCTTACTTTACTTCATCATGGCCCCAAAGCTCGAGACTGGTGATGCTGGCAATTCAGATGTGCCAGAGAGAAGCCAGAAGGTGCGGGGAAAGAAGCGTGGTATACATCGGGTTTGGCGCTGTCTGTGGTTTCAGGCGCCCACTGGGGGTCTTAGAACATACGATCCACGAATAAGAGGGGACTACTCTTCGTGTCATCACACGTCATTCTAACCATAGTTTCCTTCCCTTTTAATCTACCCTGAAGTCGTTCCTTAGGATGAGATTTCCCCCTGGTTAGCTTCAGGATTAAGAGCTCTCCTCGGAGACCAAGCCCTCTGCTTCCAACTGGACGTCTTCTCCTGGCTGGCTCCCATATTGGTGAATCTCAGTGCATTACACACTGAAACGCTTTCCGCCCCTAAGGTTCCCACCACGTTGACCTTCTCCTGGATCCCCTGTGTGGTCACGGACGCTGCCACCGTTCCCACGCGATTCAGCACACAGCCCGGAATCATCCCTGACTCTTCTCTCCCTCAGCTCCCTCATGGGACTGCTCCAGGACACGCTCGTCAGTCCTCCCACTTGACGTCGCTCTCCCCTGCCCTTCTCTCCGTCTTCGGCGTCACTACTTAGTTCTGGGCCCCATCTGCCTCCCACGAACCACACCCACTCCTCAGTGGTCCTCCCTGCCTCCGGTTTCTCATCATTTCCATCCATCTTCCACACCCCTGCTAGAATAATGTCTCGGACACCGAGCCTCTTGCCCAATCCCCTTCGAGAGATCTCCATGACCTCTCCACGACCAGGGCTCCCTGCCTTTTTGCGGACACAGCTGTACCCGAAGCACACTCGTCTCCCAGCCCACAACTGAGCAGAAGGCTGGCCGACCTCAGCAGAACAGCCTGTGCTCCCAGATGTAACAAAAATAGAAACGTAAATACTGGGAAGCCACCTTTGAAGGGCCTGGTCCTTCCCACCAGGCAGCAGCAGCGCCCAGGGAGGAACCACTTACCAGAAGGACCGAGGTCCAGCAGGCTCCCTACCCTGGTCCCCTTTTACATTCCACACACACTTCCCATCACCCCTCTCAAGGAACCCTGTTTATTCATTCAACAAATATTTACTCATCCATCAGTGGCAAGCACCTGTGGTCCGCCAGGCACCAGGTGCCTTCTCCGATCCCATGTGGAGTTCCCCAAACACGCTTGCCTGCTCCTAAACCTCGGTGCTTAGGGTTCCTTGTGTCTGGAATGCACTTCCACACCCCCTCTTCTCGACCTCCCTCTACAACAGAAAGAATACATGCTCGAGAACTATTATTTACAGGAGTTTTTGGCACTGCCTTATTTATTTATATCTATCATCTGGACAGAGAAATCAGTGCGACTCAAGATGACTACACAATAAATATTGGTTAAGCCAATTTGACAAACATCGGTCAACACGGTCGTTGGCCTAACTCCCCTGTGTAGGGTTGAGACCAGCACATTGTCCAAAGTACGTGTGCGTCTCCTCGCCCGGCACCGGGGAGAAGCTGGTGCCGGGGAGCTGGCATCCAGTTCCTCTCCGCGACCACTTTAAATGGAGAACAACGAGTAAATAAGAATTTCAGACAAAATACACAGCCCACTTACTTCCTTTCACTTGGGTGACCTCATTCTTACATTCTGCTGGCATGTTTTTATCATATGACATTAAAGTCTTTGTTTAAATAAAATGTAAGTCATTATTCACTAATATGATCATAATGACTAGAAAGAAACCATTCTATCGTTCATATGTTTCCAGAAGCCAAACAAGCTGAACTCGAATAAGGAACACAACACAAACTAAGTATGGGGGGGAGAGTACTTATTGCTCTGTGCTGTTTGGGGGTATGGGCTGTTCTCACAGCTCCCTGGATTCATTAGAGCAGGGGTGTCAGACTCATTTTCCCCGGGGGCCACATCAGCCTCGAGGTTGCCTTCAAAGGGCCGAATGTAACTTTAGGACTGTATACATGTAACCACTCCTTAACGAGGGGCAAGGAGCCTGGCGCTGCCACTGGGGACAAACAAGGCTCTGGGCCGGATGAAGCAAGGTGGAGGGCCGGATGTGGCCCTGTGTTTGCCCCCTGTGCCTTAGGGCAATGAAAGGCATGTCCTTTGAAGCATGACATTAACCCATCTCTAGCCCTCAGAAGTTATGTTGAAAAGAAACAGAAATACCAGACCAGGGCATAGGAAGAGACTGTAAATTCAGTGACGGGCTGAAGGTAGAACTCCAGCCTGATGGAAAATAACATTACCGTTCCCAACAATGTGGCAGCACCTCCTCAGTTAGGGTTGTTTGTTTGTTTGTTTGTTTGTTTGTTTTGCTAATTGTAGTTTAGCATAAAATGAAGAGAGAGCATTAGCCTAATCCCTAGTAACTCCGAAATTCAACTTTCCCTCTTCACGGTTTGGTTACCAAAAGGTGCAGAGGCAGCGGCCGTCTGCAACTGTGGACTCTCCGAGAACGGACGTCGGGCCGGAGGCCAGGCGCGAGGCCGTCAGACGCGAAAGCTGCGGGCTCCAACGTGCCCTCTCTCATTCGACCGGAGAAACAGAACAAGCAGCGTTCGGGGTGCCATTCATAAATCTGAAGGATTCACTGCAAGGTGACAGCTTTTAGCGTATGATTACAATCACAGTGACAATGGCAATGCCAGCACTGACGTCCTCACCACATTCCCCGTGCTGTCATGAGTTTTGCTTACATCGCCTCATCGAGTCCCACCTCATCCATATTTACAGGCATGGAACGGGGCGGGTCCGGTCCACACGGCAGCGCTGTCGCTGATGAGCTGTGAGACTCGAGTTAGGGGACCGGGCCTCCCAGCCTGCGACCTCATCTATCAAACGAAAATATGAGCGGTGCCTCCACTTGAAATACCGGTTATGGTGGAAACATAAAAAATAATGTGTTTAACATATCTCCAATGCTTCAAGCGTATGAACGGAAACCACAAATAGCACAAAACCAGAAGACTCTCTAGTTCCTCTTCGTGCGATACTCGTCTGCCTGGTCCCACCCTTCTGAAAACGTTTACGGGGAAGCTGATCTGCTTTGCCGTCAGCGCATCGGCTTCTAGCTGCTTCCCAACCTGCTTCCCAAAGTCCTCCGAAAAGTGCAGCTGGGTGTACGACCAGAGCCGCAAGGTAGGGGGGTGGGGGGGGCATCTTCTCACGTACTAGAAAACCAATGTTTTACTAGCAGTTTTGCTGCTAGTTATTGGATGCTAGTAAGATCAAAAGTCAAATTTCTTCAGCAGAAAAAGAAACCCAATTATGGGCATTTTACTGAAACATCACAACAAACTATTTCACAGTTGCAGAAACTGGTGTTCCCAGCAAACACCAACCAGTCGGTGCTGTTGCCGGCCGGCTGATGTCACCCGTCAGCAGGTGGGCCCAGTGAGGCTGTGGCTGTGGCCGCAAACACGCTATTGGATACAGTCGGACTTAGTGGTGACACTTTCTCTTAAGTCCCACAAGAGCTTTCTGAGGTTTCTTCTTATCCCAAATTTAAGTTAACTTATTTCCAACTGTCCCAGTTAACTTCCCATCCTGAAGCTGACTAGACTATTTTAAAGGGCCACTTGTTCAAGGCCTGGTGGTGTTAGTGGTCACAAGTAGAGAGTTTACCAGGCAAACAAACAAAAAACCCAGGGACTAGCTCAATCATCTGAAAACTAAACACCTTGGGGAAAAGCTGTTGTTCCTGAGACCCAAAGCCCAGACGAGAGAAGGAAAAGATGACATGGCTCTTCGCGATTTCCCGAAATGAACACGGACATCCTTCTTCCGAGCCGTGGCAGTCGCAGACACGCAGCCCGAGAGAAGGACTCGGAGTAGCCAGGAGCCCGGGCGGCGAGGGAAGGCGCGTCTGGCCCGTTCCGGCCCAGGAAGCACCTGCCCTCAGCCCACTCGGGCTGGCGGAGAATTGGAAGAGCTTCTTTTTCTTGAAAGGAGTGAGGGAAGCCCTGGCTGGCATACCTCAGTGGATTGAGCACGGGCTGCGAACCAAAGTGTCGCAGGTTCGATTCCCAGTCAGGGCACATGCCTGGGTTGCAGGCCACAGCCCCCAGCAACCGCACATTGATGTTTCTCTCTCTCTCTCTTTCTCCCTCCCTTCCCTCTCTAAAAATAAATAAATAAAATCTTACAAAAAAAGTAGTGAGGGAAATGCCCCTTGGTATGGAACTGCACCCAGACAAAGTGCAGAAGCAGGGGGGAGTCTGTCTGAGCGCAGGAGCCGCAGGATGACAATGGGTGAGCAAGACCAAGGACGCTGAGGCCTGAACCACGTGAACCACAGTTTCGGAGGAAAAGTGAGAGCACGTGCCCAAAGACGAGCACTGTGTTCACCATCCCCGACACTTTATCGGTCACTTACAAACATTTTCACCACTAGACCTTTGAGAAGGCAAGCCTGTTCATCTCAAGTGTATGCCAAGGTTCATCTCTCAGAGCAATAGTGCAAGTCCCTCATTTGGGGAATCGTCCACCCTGGGTAACAGCCATTTTGCTGTGGAAGTTGATAACTGACACCTGGTTTCAAACTGCCCATCAATACAGGTCTCTACTAGCAATAAGACTGTGGGGCCGAGGGGATGGGGTGCTGTGTCATGCGGAGTTGGCCTGGGACACCATGCCACCCTAATGTCTGCACGAGGGCTCTCTGAGCCGGGGCCTGCTGGGCACTGAACACTTCCAACGAGGCAAAGGTGGCCGGAAGAGGAAGAGAACCCTTCCCACCGAGCTGTGTCTCCCAGGGATTCCATGTGCTTTGATTGCTTCATGGGGACAGGCCAGGGCGCTGGGTTGCTCAGAAGTAGTTCGAGTCCCCCCGGCACCCCGTGGCGGACCAGACGCACACTCGGAGTTGTTCCAGAGAGCTGCACTCAGTCACACAGTGGTCTCGATAACAGAACGGCTGTGCGCTCGGCCCTGCCGAAAGCATCCATCCTGCAGTGGCCACTGCGCCTTTGGTTAAAGTATGAGCGGTTCCTTCTATCATCTGTGTTAACACAGACAGGAAGAAGGGATGGACCATAATGAGGGTATAGAAGGTGTGTTTCCTTATCTTTCCTTTCCTTGACTGTCCAAACAAAGACCGAAAAAATGATAGGAAGACCATTCGGAACAACTAACAATCAGAAAAGACATTCATGTATTCAACAAGTACTCACCTAGCACCCACTACAAGCTATCGAGAGTAAATTACATTCTAGGGGGTTAAAACCATAAGGAAGTGTTTGTTTTATTCTGCAACAGAGCAAAGCTGTGCAAATGTTCAGGAAAATAACATAACATCCATGGAATCTACAAAGTATAATTACCCCCGGACAGACCGTGCACGTTCATGGTCGCCCTTCGCAGCCTTTTATCTGAAGAACCCCAACCCTCAAAGCATCAGGAGTTAATCTCCACTTTGCAGGAAACTGCACTTTATAAAAATTGTCCTGTGGTAATATGAGTTATCAAGGCAAGTTTAAAAAATTAGTCTCTGTGCTTTAACTTCCGGTGAGATATTTTGCAGCCATGTGAGCCCCATCAGCGTAGCTGCATTCAATGTTCAGTGCGCTGACTCTGATGTATTTTTTGGCGGCAGACTGGGGGCCTGTGTGCTCCCAGGAATAAGTGAGGGCCCCTACTATGTAAGAGAATCATGAGGTTTTCTTTGTCAGCATGTAATGAGCAGTTTTCGGTTTACAATTCAGTGAGAGCTTCTGGGTGACATAAGTCTTTTCAGTCTCAGAGTTCTCACTTTTAGCCATTTCAGAAGGTAGGGAACATACAAGAAAATTCAGATCAGTAAGTCCTCCTTATTTTTTTACCAGCTCTAGTAAAGCCATAAAAGATTAAAATAACTAGTGGGAAACAAAAGAAGATTTTGAGCAGGGAGAGGAACTATAATTATCCATGTTATTAATCCCACAAGCGATTATGAAGCATGGACTCTGTTCTCCCCCCCTTGCCTGCACTTTGTTTGGGACACAAAGACGGGTCAGAACCCACATGGGGTTCCTTGCCTCCAGGGGACTCAGGTCTGACACAGACTTGATACCTGTTTCTGGGGAAGACAGAGTGGGTGGCACACATTCCTGGAATTCAGAAAACGTGTTTGTACGTCTATCTGTAGATTCTCTCTGTAGGGCAATGGCTGGGATGGCGGACGTGTCCCTAAGACCATGTGTGTAAATCAATGTTACTACCAGGCATGTTAGTGAGGATGCATACACGACTAAAAGTAGACACTGATTGGAAGAGAAAAAAGGACCAAAAAAATCAGAACAGGGTGAAGCTCGGACAGTCTGAGAAGCTAATGACCTACTTAAGTGAGCACCTCAGTCATATGGATCCCACCAAGGAACCAAGACCCTCAGCTACTGTTTCTCAGCAGGCGTCTCACTCCACGCACACGCAGCGCTACACATGTGCTGTTCTGCATGCGGGGGATACAACGAAAAAAGACTGGGGGCCTATCAAGGAGCCTGTGATGGAGAGGAGGAGACACACACACAATCCGATACAGCACTGAGAAAGGCGGCAGTAAGGCAGGGTACAGTGGGAGGAGCCCAGAGAGGCATGGGAGCCCGCCAGGGAAACAAGAAAGGCCTCCTTGAGAGCTCTTCTCGTTTGCTTCACGCACCCACCGCCCAGCCCCGGGCCTGGCCCATGACAGTAATTGTAGGGGCTTGTGGAACGAATAAAGATTCTGAGCAACGTGGAGAATTCTATACAGAGTCCTAACTTTGAGCAGTTTAGAAATTCTAGTAGTAAGGTAACATATACACAATCCTAAAAATAAGAGGCTGTAACAAATAGAAACACTGCTGTTTTATGTGCAACGTTTACTTTAAAAGAACAGAAGAGCGAGATGGCTCTTCTACTGGGGGTGGTTGGGGAAGGCTTCTCGGAGGAAGCGAGATTTTCAGGTAGCTCTTGTGGTTGCTGTAGCGTCCGTGAGTTAGGAGGACAGAGGGGCTCCCTGTTGGAAAACCCCTGCAGGAGGTCAGTAAAGAGACCAGCCTGGCTGGAGAGGGGCGGCAGGGTGGGTAATGGTCAGTTATAACACAGGGAAGGAAGACGGGGCCTGAGCTAAGAGGTTTCAAATTCCAAGGCTAAAGAATTTGAACCGTACCCTATAAATCACAGGAAGTCACTCAAAGTTTTTTGGAGCAGGGCGGTAACATAAAAGCTATATCCTTTTTGCATATGAGACATGTAGGGCCACCTTTATTCCCTTAAAGACATACACCGGCGCCTCTGTTTCCCTGAAACACATTGTCATCTGCGTCCTTGTTTTCTACTTCCTAAGAGACTTTTCATTTGGAGATCATTTTAGACTTACCAAGTAGTTGAAAAAACAGGACAGAGTTCCCTTCCAGCCTGCACCCAATAAAGGTGTAATTTTGAAAGATGAATCTGGTTAAAGAGCAGGTAGGCCTTTAACCCATGCAGGCATCTAACCAGAGTCACTAAGACTGCTCAGCAAACGGCCCTTCGAGGAACCCGGACGGGGAGCCAACGCCACAACGTGGGTTGAAACGGTGGCACGCAGGCCAATCTTCAGCCCCAGGACAAAGAGCTGCACTACCGTCCGCGTGAACCCGAGGGCGGCACGCGTGCCCTGGCCTTGGGAACGAAAGCACGGCAGATAGCAGCATGGGGTGCCCTTGCTCCCCACGCAGTCTGGGCACCAGGCCCATCGCCCTGAGCATGAGCAGCCCTTTAGACCTCTGTCTCACCACCGCCACACCCTGTCCACCCCCTCCAGGAGGACCGGCAAACAAGAGCCCAGCTGCACACAGGGGCCCGGTCCACCCCCTGGTTTCCCTTCTCCCTTCTGCCCTATGCTGGGCACCCTGGGTACCCTGATGGCCAAGGCCAAGGCTGTTTCCCCAGGGCCCGAACACAGCACCCTCACTTGGCTTCTTTCTTCCACGTAGCTGGAGCGTGATCAGATGCAAAGACGCAGGCACGGCCGATGGGAGAGCAGAGGCCTCCTTCCGCGGGAAGCTGCACAGGCCTCCCCACCCTGGGGCAGCTGGCTGGTCCAGATAGGTGGTCTGGCCCCGCCAGCCGGAGTTCTTGGCTCCGGGCTTTGGGGCCGAATCCCCAGCAAATAATGAGGTGTGACTTTGCTTTCCTCTGCCACTGCTCCTCCTTCAAAACCACGAGAGGAGCGGTTGCTGTGGTCTCCGGAGGGTTTGGGTATTTCTGGTCCTCCAGTGTGACATCAGGTAAGAGCCCCACACGCCGGGCACGGCCTGCCACTTGGCCTGACCCCCAAACTTGCGTTGATTATCTTGGCCCGTAGTAAGTTCTCACACAAAAACAGTAACAATCCTCATTCTCTCCCCTGTCCCTTTACCACAGCCAGAGTAGCTAGGGAGCTACTGTTCGGGTGTCTTTCACTGTATTTTCCTGTCTTATTTGAAAAAAGTGGTTAATTCAATAGAGACTCAAGGACACCTGTGTGCATACGGGCAGAATCCCACCACATACTGCTTAGGTCAGGCCTGGAGAAGGAGAAATGAAATGCATTTCCTCTGTCAAAGGAATGTTTACAAGGTTCCATGGGTATTCGTTTTCGAACATTCTCTGCCTCTGTTATTGAGGTCACCTTCTTTGAAGCCCTGAAAATACGAATTGAAGTTAAATGATCCTGAGAAACCTGATTGACTTTTCAGTTCTAAAGAAGAATCTGTGAGAAATTTTAATTTCGGGGGGGAACAGAAGTATTCTTTAATTTCGCTTAACACTAGATTCATATAGTTCAAAAGTCAAAAGATATGAAATGGTATTCAAGGAAAAAGTGTTTTTCTCACTCCTGACCGCAGAGTGTCTGGAGCAGGAGAAATACATTGGAAAGCCACCTTTGTCTTGTCTGCTTCGCATATTTATTTGTGTTTCTGAGTAATTGTTACTATGACATCTTGCATCCAGCTACCTAATGTTAATCAGGAAGTCAGGATTTATCGCCAAATGTTTGGAAAGCAGCCCTTATGTGCATTATTTGACTCAAAATTATACTTTTTTTAAACTTACAAATCACAGATTTTCTAAAGGACATCTCAAAGCTGATAATTGAGCAACAACAGATATGCCATCATATTATACTAGGCTCGAAGTATTTTCTTTATCTAAAAGTCCACATAAATAATCAAAAGCAGAGTTTGGGCAAGAAATCACGCATTGTTTTCCAATGACAATAATAGCTGTTTCCTACCATTATAAAATCATTCGCTAGCAGCTGTCAATGCCCAATACATATTATCGAATGCTTTGAAGCACATGGATAGCAAGACATTTATCAAAATGATGGAGACAGACAGAACTAATTTTTCCGTTCCTTTGCTAATACGATTCAGCCGAAACATTGCCTTGGAGAATCATGCTCTTGGGAAGCAAGGTAAGCCATCATCCGGGCGAAAGCGATGGGCCCCGTGTGAAGCAGATCTCCGCCGAGAGGCACTCGCTCGCTCCCGGCCCGCGTCGGCGGTCCCCCCGGCGCCGAGCGGCAGTCAGGCCCACGGAGCTCTCTCCTTGGCCCGGTCCGAGTCTGGTAGCAATTTACACTCGTTCATTTTGTTTACTTTTCCTTTGGAAGATAAAGTGTGGCTGGGCATCCTCCTTACACTAAACTCTAATTTACTGAAAGGCAGTTAAGTCCATTTTCAGCTTTTCATCCCCAGTCAAAACACCTCCAATTCTAAAACTCATCCCCTGCCCCCCGTACTGCCAGATTCCAAACTCGAACCATCTCAGTTGCTCATCCATTGTCCCTCCCCAAAGTTTTCACACGTCTCTTAAAAATAGACATAAAAATGGGATGATATCTCATTAAGTGAATATGGCCAATACCAAGCAGAGGGAAAGTGTTTTTCTTAATTGATGTACCTCCTAATTTCCCTTCACCCCATTCCAGCAACACTCTGCACCACAGGTGGCAAACACGGGGCCCATGGGCGGAATCCCGCCCTCCACCTTGTTTTATCCAGCCCTCTGCCTTGTTTCTACCCAGTGGCGGCGCCCAGCTCTCACTTAACTGTTAGGGAGCAGTCACATTGATTCAGTCCTAAAATGACATCAGCCCTTTGAAGGCAACCTCGAGGCTGATGTGGCCCCCGGTGAACATGAGTTTGATACTCCTGCTCTGTTGATTACAAACGTTCTTATTGAGAATGCTAATGTGCTGAAGTCAAGCTAAGAGAGAGGCCGTGGTGGCGTTCAGGTCTGGGCTCCCCGTCTTCGGCCCGCACCGTGCCATCTGGTCCTCCTCACCTGCATTCCATGTTCTTTCCATTCGTTATTCGGCCGAATCACACGTGCCACTTGGTGTTTCCATCGTACCGGAGACAAACATCACTGATGTTCAGTGTCATTCAAGGATGAACAAATTTATTCTGAAGTCCGTCATCAACATCACCAGTGAGCCCTGGCCAGGTAGCTCAGTTGGTTAAAACATCGACCTGATATGCCAAGGTTTGGGGTTTGATCCCTGGTCAGGGCACATCCGAGAATCGGCCAATGAATGAATAAATAAATACGTGGCACAACAAATCAATGGTTCCCTTAATCTCTCTCTCAAATCAATAAAAATAAAACATTTTTTTAAAAAATCACTAATGAAAAGAGTAAAATAATATTTGCCGATGATACATCTGAAAAGGGGTTAACATCCAAAATTTATAAAGAACTTATACAACTTAACACCAAAAAAATCAAATTAAAAATAGGCAAAGGACCTGAATAGACACTTCTCCAAAGAGGACATAGAGATGGCCAATAGATATGAAAAGATGCTCAATGTCAATAATCACCGGAGAAATAAAACTTAAGAGCACCATGAGATGTCACTTCACACCTGTCAGAATGGCCATCATCAATAAATCAACAAGCAAGTGCTGGCGAGGACGTGGAGAAAAGGGAACCCTTGAGCACTGTTGGTGGGAATGCAGACTGGTGCAGCCACCGTGGAAAGGGGTAGGGAGTTATCTCAAAAAACTAAAAATGGATCTACCTTTCTATCCAGCAATCCCACTTCTAGAAATATATCCGAAGAAACACACATCACTAATTTGATGAACACCTATGTTCATCGCAGCATTATTTATCATCGCCAAGATCTGGAAGCAGCCCAAGCGCCCATCAGTAGATGAGTAGGTTAAAGAGCTGTGATACATTTACACAGTGGAACACTATTCAGCTGTAAAAAAAAAAAGAAAGAAAAAAAAGAAGAAGGAAATCTTACCTTTTGCTACAACATAGACAGACCTGGAGAGCATTATGCTAAGTGAAATAAGCCAGTCAGGGAAAGAGAAATACCATATGATTTCACTTATATGTGGAATCTAATGAACAAAACAAACAAACAAACAAAACAGAAGCAGACTCACAGACAGGGAACAGGCTGACAGCTGTCAGGGGTGGGAGGCTGAGGGGCTCGGACGAAAGAAGGTGAAGGGATTAAACGAAAAAGTGAACAAACAAAACTCATGGACACAGACAATGGTGTGGTGATGACCAGAGGGGAGGGCGTTGGGGGAGGCGGAAGAGAGTAAAGGGGGATAAATGGTGACGGAAGGAGACCTGACTTGGGGTGGTGACCTCACAACACAATATATAGATAATGTGTTATAGAATCATATACCTGAAATTTACATAATTTTATTGATCAGTGTCACCAATTAATTCAATTAAAAAGTAAAAAAAAAAACTACTCAAAAAAAGTAAAATAATCCAGCCTTCAAACCAAAGTTAATAAATTTAGTGCTTTTGAGTTTCAACCTATTAATAGAAAAACTGCTGTGATTTTTCGAGCGATTCACACTGTGTAGCACATACCAGACTAACAGCTTTGTGTCGTCCAGGGTGAGTATCTATCCGGACTCTCACTGACACTGCGCATCACAGAGATGCTCAGGAAGCTCAGTCACGGGCCCACGGGCGACCAGATTCCTGCGCGGGCTAGCAGTGAATCGGGGATAGGACCTACAGCTTCCTGCGCTGCCTCACTCGACTGAGGAGCACATCGTCTGTTCCTTAACACAGAGTCCATGAACATCTCTTTTGGACTGGACCCTGTTCACTTTCGCAAGGTGGAAAAACTATGTCGATACACATGGCTCCATTTCAAAGGAGGACCGATTCACGTGAGCAGCAAGTTGAGTTCCGCGCGAGGCAGGCTCTAGTGACCACGGCAGGCTCGGGCTGTGACGTGGAGCGAGAGGAGCCTGCTGAGCTGACCACGGCAGCAGAGGTCACTGGGCGATGGAGACCGAATTTCAAGTGAAAGCCCTTCTTCTGAAGAGGTTACGGTGACAAAAGTATGAGCAGGTGAGGACCTCGGAAAGTCTATTGAACGGAGCAGGGGGCTGATTCAATATAGATGCCCCCTTTCCCCACCCCACCACCCTTGTGCAAAGCTGGGCACTGAATAATGGGAAGCTGAAAGAGGCAGAAATTAATAAATAATGCCAATTGGTCTCAGATTGCAAGATAATTTTCCAGTAGAAGTCTGTGACCATTCAAATGGTTTGCCCCTCATTTTATACCATTGTCGTGAGCATGTGACCATGTATACACACCCGTCAGCAAAACAGGGCTTCTGTTTAAAGCTTGATCGTGGGCATAAAGGAAAGAACCATTAGAACAAGATCCCCAGTTTCTAGGAACACCAAGATTAGTCACACAAAGGCCTATGATGTTAGTATCAATAGTTGAAGCAACATCTAGTATACCAAGCCGTGATGCTTAAAACTCACTCACATAGTAGAGTTAGGCCATCTTTTATTCACTAGTAAATACTTTTTATAAACTATCAACATTTTGCCCTTACTATATATTAAAACTATCGCTGAAATTCTTTATTTTTTATTTGTCTCTGAAAATGAACCTCATAGAATTTAAGGTATACACACAGATTACGATAGCATGTACACACAGATTTTAAATTTGGATCTTAAGGATTTTATCAGTGGCTTGCTTCTCTATTGCCTGGAAATATTTTCTTTTTCTTTTTAATCAGCAGAGACCAAAAGCCCTCTGCCCAGCTTTCCGGGTGCTAGCTCACCTAGTCCCAGCGTCTGTCTGCACCCTTGTGACACGCCCCCCCGGCCCCCCCCCCCTCTGGACCAGACTTCCTAGAGGGCTTTCCCGTCTGCCTCTCCCACTGCCTGTGCCTTCGCCCACATTCTTCTTCTTCCTTCTTCCATGTACTTATTCGTAGCCTATCCATCTTCACGGTCTACAGCCTCCTCTAAGAAACCTTCACCATACAGCCCTGGCCCCCTCTCTGTGTCTGTCACTGTATCACTTACATCTTAAGTGAGTCTCTAACCCTGACCTCACCACCTCCTACTCTTTTTCCCACCCTATTCCAGCCCACGGGCCTCCAGGTACACCCTCACCTCAGGGCCTCTGCATTCACTGCTCTCCCTGCCCATCTGAAAAGGTCTTTCCTCAGCAGTCTGCACTGCCTGCAAGTATTTTCTCAACTACCATGATTCCTAACCACCCTAGTCACATGGCAACCCAGGCCCAGATTCTCTACCTCTTCTCGCTTTAATTTTATTTTCCCATTACTGTAGACCACAGGTGGCAAACACAAGGCCTGCAGGCCGAATCCCGGCCTCCACCTTGTCTTATCCGGCCTGGCAGCCCCACCGAGCTCTAGCCTAACTGTTAAGGAGTAGTTACATTTACACAGTCCTGACATTACATCGGGCCCTCTGAAGGCGACCTCAAGGCTGCCTTTGGGCGGGGGGGTGCTGACGTGGCCCCCCGTGAAAGTGAGTTTGACGCCCCCGTGTTAGATAAACCTGAGCATTTGTGTAAGCACAATAGATTCAAAAGATCGAAATTATTCTCTCTTCTTAACAATTGTTTTTACCCTTTAAATCACCCCAAACAAACTCCCCGAAGGCACGGATTTTATGTTCTTTATCCTTCCATCCCCAGCACAGTGCCTGCCACGTGGTAACCTCTGATACGTGTTCAGGGAGTGAATGAGCGATGAGAGAACGAATGAATGGAGGAACTGAAAGTGTATTGTTACATCTTGTCTGACAAACGGCCCTTTCCAAGGACACAAGACCCCTTGGCTATGAATGTAGGCTGAGACAACTATGTATGAGCTATTCAGCGTGGCCAGCTAAAAGTTTTCCGATTGGAAGTTTAAAAAGTATTTTTTAAAAGTTAAGTAAAAGCCTATTAAATGAACCTTAAATAACTCAGCCTCCCTTTTCCACCATAAAGTGGGAAATTAAGCTGTGAAAAGTTTTAATCCACTCAAGTATAGGATCAACTTAATTTTATAATTCTGATCTCACAGGCTTTTTCCAAGTCCAAGGCCTGCTGAATTCAGCAGTACAAGTCTAATCCTCCTAAGCGTGGGTTTGCACAAGCTGGTCATGCAGAGGAAAAGGGAATCCATTTACGTGACTGGTCTTTGTGTTTTAAATGTTAACATTATTTCTATTTACAATTCATGTTATTTTAACTGGGTATACTCCTCTTTAAATGCCTACCTCATTAACATATTTAAATCGTATAAGGGCCGCTAAGTAGAAAACTAAAATAAAATCCCAGAATATTTTTTTTTGCAAATAACAATAATTCAACCCTTCTCCTCTGTGACTTCACCCCATACAGTTCTTTCAGTTAAGAATTGTAAATGCCTAAAGTCAAACATTTCAGTAAAATCTCCCCATCCCCACCGGAAGGGATAATATATAACTAACCCAGAGGGTGTTTTCCTGCTTTCCTCCCTCTTCTCCCTCTCAAAAAAATGTCTGCCTCCCCAAGCCTAGCATGAGACTTTCGTTTCAATTTCAGCCGAAGCCAATGTTATGGTTGTGTGACCACTCGTCAACAGGAAGCAGAATTACTCATCCCTTCCACAGAGACATCTAGGACCAAGAGGGCTCCATCCACGCATTTTTCTCCCTCCTTAAAGGACCCTATGGGATGGGATTAAATTTCACGAATTCCAAAATGCATTTATGCTATGGGATTTTTAAAACTTAATCCTCTTGCCGTCCCCTCCCGTTTTAAACAGCTTGTTTATCTTCTTCCCGCGAGCGCGGAGTACAGTGCAGAAATGGAAACCAGATTGCTTTACGCAGTGAATTTCATGTGGTTTCCACATTTCTCCTGGCAGCCGTTTCCCAGCACACATCCACCCAGAAAATTCCTCCCTGAGTGATTTTTAAGTAAGATGGCATCCGCAGCGCCGTGTGGCGCATTCCGGGCGCGCTCTCCAAGGCGCTGCCGGCGGCACCCTGCGAGGCAGTTTACATTAAGGGCCTTTGCAAAAGTAAATAAAGACGTTAAAATGTAATCGAGGAAGGAGCTTTTGGTGGCCGCGGTGCTTTCTGAAGAAGGAAACCTCTTCCTTCGACTCTCGTCTGTTCAGGGAAACCTCACAATAACCCATCTGTGTTTGTTGACCTGATTCCTTGTGGGCGTCCACGGAGCCGTGGGCGCAGAAGCTGCGGGTGGGGGTCTGCCCTCCAAGAGACTGTAATCGAGGGAGAAAGAGGAGCCATAAATCCCAGACCAAGCAGGGGGGTGGGGTGCGGAGAGCCGCAGAGCAGAAGCCGTGGGTAGGTAACCGAATGGGGCGGACGGTGAGGTGTGTGCAGTGGTTATGGGGGAGCATTCGGGAGGCAGCATCTGTGGAGCTGTGCGAAAGCTGACCTGAAGTGAGCCAGTGTGAGCACTCCAACCCTCCACCATTCTCTCTCCTTCCTGCTGAGGACGTTTACTGTTTAAAAAAAAAGGCACTGCTTCATAAGAGAATTATTTTAAAGCCACAAGGAAGAACGAAAGAATTTGATGTGGGAGCTATTTGTTCTTAAGCTGTGCGTTCGTAAGGTTAGATTGACCCGATTGAAACATTAACAAAGAAACTCAAACCTCCCTACACAGTCTGATGCACGTCTTCGCTGGGAGCCCCGTTCCGGCCCCATGACCTGAAGAAGGCTCAGGAGGAAGTGGCTAGAGAGAAAGGGGGAGAGCGGCAGGCGGCGTCACGGCGAGCCGAGTGGGGGGGGAAGGAGCAAAAGGAAGCAATAAGCCTGTTTTACTGAACACCCTTGGATTGCTTGTAGAGCCACAACAATACCACACTTAGGCACACCATGTGACACTCTAGGTGAAACGTTCAAATTCAAACTATAAACTATCACACCGATATCATCACCCGGCCAACCACACTCAGGCAGGCCTTCCACCTGCCGGACCCTGGTGTCGCCCATACCCTGGGGTTCAGCTGCTCCCCGTCCCCCCTGGTCCGACAGACGAGAACGCGGCAGAGCGGAGCAGCGCCCACCCGTCCGGCGCTCCTTCTCTCATACCCCAGTTGTATCTGAGAAAGCCAAGGTTTGATTGGACCTCACAGAAGTGGAATCTGTTCAAGAAAGACAAGATATGGAAACCACATACCCTTCCTTAAATCTGCACAACCCCTAAATCACCAGACACCTCTGGCCCTGGCCACTGAGCGACCACGCGGCCCCAGTGTTTTCACTGTTAGTTCAAAACGTCGACTGCGCAGTCGTACTGTCCATTGGCTAACGACGGGAGCTGTGCCATGAAAACGACCTCGCGGAGTGAGAACAGCTCTCAGCGTGGCCTTTCCAAGCAGTTTCCATCCGCACTCATTCACCTAAAACTCTCTGACCCTCCCCTGTGTTCGGTGTGAAGGAGGTGCGTACTGGGTGCCGTGGGAATGGCAGCTGCAAGTAAGAGATCCGATGAACTTGGAGAATCCTGCATGTACGTAGTGTGCCAGACACACGCACGGACGACGATGCAGCCCCGGAACGTAACGGAAACAGCATTCGTCTCAACGAGTCCAAGTGTACAACACGCAACCCGAACGAGACCAAACGAAACAGCAGTGCGCACAGTCAGAGCTGCCCGCACAGGGGATGCAGCCTGACCGGTGTCAGTGCCCCTGAGTGACCAGCACCGATTATGTTCCATGATCTCATGGAACATGATTTCCATGATTTCGGCCGAGGTGGGACGAAAATGAAGGTTGGTTAGACAACACAGATAGGGCAAAACTCACTGGAAAATCAGCTCCCGCTAGCTCTCCTGGGTGTTGCTACAGGTTAAAAAATACAAGGGACTCAACTTTCCAAAAATTAACCAATTGAAATTGTAGGACTAAAAATGTCATGGTCTGGAATCATAAAACAAGAGAGACAAGTCCAATATCCTCAAACTGGCTTCAAGGCCAGCAAAGGCAGTTCCTTCTGGGAGAGTCGGGAGATTCCTTTTACACCACTTACTCCAGCTCTTACTGCTTCTGTTCAGGAAATTCAAGGAAAGGAAAAGAACTTTAAGTTCATTTGATTCTTTCGTGAGTTTCTCTTCAGCAGTAACTTCATGAGGCCCTCACAATGCGAGTCGAACTCTAACCGGCACACACACTGGGCCAGGCCCGGACGTTTTCAGTGGGGCCCAAAGCCCTGAAGGGGAAAAAAAAAAAGATCTAAAAACCTACGGGTTCTCCAGCGGAAAAAAAAAAAGCCATCATTTCAAACCCAAGAGTAGTTCTTTTTTAAAAAAGAAAAAATTACATTACACTTCCACATTAAAAAAAACACAGGTGAAATAAGAAAGAACCGTCCCGGAGGAAGACGGTTCGCTACGAGGCAGAGGCTGGGAGGGGCCGACCCCAGCCGACGGTGTGTGCGCTTTTGCAACGTAGTCAGCGGCGGCCCCGCCTGTGCAGGAAGCAGAGGCCTACGCTGCTGCCGCTGCACAATCACGAAGGCACTCCCTACCTAATTTGCATGTGCAAAACTTCAATTCTTGCCATAAAGCTGTGACAGGCGTATTTAAAAAAAAAAAAACATGAGCAAAATGTGCACACACTAAAACTAACGTCTAAGATTATGGAAAAGGCATTGCACATGCCATAGGCTTTAAATTTATGTTACTTTAAAGAGGGGATTGATTTTAATGTTAGTATCTGTCGTAGAGTGATCTGGTTTAGTTTAAAATATATACCTATATAAACACATGCATGTACTCACATACACACACACACGCGTTTACACACACACACAGTGTAATAAAAGCGGCAGTAAACGCAAAGGAGAGGAAAGTCATTCCGGGCTTTTCAGGAAGGTTTTCTGAAAGGTTATCTTCAGGAGCCAGTTCCCACTGCCGTGTTTTAAAAACAATCTGTTGTCTTTCTTGGTGAATCAAGTGTTTTCTTCTATTTTTACTTGTTTTATACACACATCACTTATTTACCCGATGAGATTATAAACGCCTTGAGGAAAATCACACATTCTTCCGGAACTCGACCGGCTGGGCCCGGGCTCTGAAGCCAGAGGGCGTGGCTTTGAGCTGGGGTGGGACAGGGCACCGCGGTGGGGGCCGGCTGAGCACCCCCAGCCGCACCTCACTGGCTGGAGGTCCACCCCCAGGCTGGGCCCTGTTCCGGGCCTCCCTCACACAGGAGCCCATCTGGTCCTTGGAGGAACCTGTGTCACAGATGAGGAAACGGTAGCTCCCAAGCGTGAAGCAACTGCCAAGGCCAGTGGCGCGGCCAGGGTCCCGGCCCAGGGCCCTCCCCCGCACCGCCTCCTGCAGCTCCCACTTCCTCCGCAGCCGCCCTGCCAGGGGAGACCCTGCCTTTCAGCGCGACTGGGTTAGCCTCAGCGACATGTGGGAAATGCCAGCACGGAGGCCTGGTGTCGAGTAAGTGCTCGGAAAAAGGAGCGCGGTGTTAAAGAAACAAAACGAACCTTTCAGAAACAGAACACTGAACACTCCCCCTCGCTGACGGCTTTCGTGCCGCAGTCCTGAGGGTCAGCGAGGTTATGATCGGCTTTGCATGGCAGACAGAAGCCATTTTTGACTGATTGCTACGCAAGTAGTGTAAGTGCTTATAAAAATATGTAATCAATGCTCATTTGCAACATGTAAATAAACTTTGCATGAGTTCTTGTACACACCAAGGGCGTTTTGTTATCTGTGAGGGTGAACTCCCACATTGGCCTGAACAGGAATATTTCAATGTGGTCTCACACAGCCCAGGAGTCAATTCTCTGGAGACTGAACAGAACTGAGAAGCCAGTTGCAGTATCCACAACATACTCAACTAGACAGACTTATGTTGGATTAAACCCTTTTTAAAAAACAATTGACTGATTTTTAGGGAGGGAGAGAGAAACATCCATTTGTTGTTCCACCTATCCGTGCATTCGTGGGTTGATTCTCATACGTGCTCTGACTGGGGACTGAACCTGCAACTTCGGCTTATCGAGAAGATGCTCCAGCCAGCTGAGCTACCTGGCCAGCACTGGATCAAACCCTTTTAGTGATTCTATGATTCGCGTTTCCTCTCCTGCATATACCATATGATTATAAATCCTCAGATGAAGATACCTGTGCTGTGGACTAGCAGGAATGCCTAACCTGACTGGAAGACTTGGATGGAGCTGCTAAGGTGACCTGCTGCATAATTAAAGCTTCCCTTCCCACACGTTTCCTGTAGCCGCTGTGCCTTATTTGCACCCCCTCCCCCGAGCCACAGAAAAGATACTTTCTCTACCCCTGAGAAAAATTGTTTTCTGAGTTTCTATGGGAGGCACATGTTTTTTCTTTCTTTTGGACATCATGCATGCTCTTTCCTGAGTCGCACTCAAGAACTAAAATATCTGTGATGCCAAAAGACATCAGGAGTCGACATGCTAAGACCGGCAGTGACCCGAGGACACCATATTTCTCCTGTCCCAGGGAGCCGGTGCTCGCTGTCAAGTGCGATCGGAACAGGGAATTCGATGGGCGCTCGGAGCACATAGCATTCGGATGATGCTGGCTCGCTCCGGGGGCGGAAGGGGCCCCGGGCTGCATTCCTAGTATGCTCTCACTTAAAATCCGCCTGCGAAGGCCAGCACCAATTTTCCAGCCCCTTTATCTTGCATTCCCCGAAAGATTTCGAGACAGTGCTTCGAACTTGACTGGAGTCATAAATCATACATTTGCCTTCCTGCGACTGGCTTTTCCGTGGAACCGGAGTGTTTCAGGTTCGTCGGCCGGATGTATTGTGTTACCGTGGTACAGAAACGGTTGCTGTGCGCGCCAGTGGCTCAGAGAAGTCAAAGGTGTAACATTATCTTCCTCAGTCGACTTGAGGAAAGAATGTTCATAAAACACATACTGCTTTGGGTGAGGGGCTGGTTTCTAAATAAACAGACTCCGCTGTGGAAATTCTGGAGACAGGCAAAACAAAACATGCATTTGCAAATGTATATTTTAGAATCTTTCACCATCCTGGCCTTTTGCAAGCATTTGGAAGACTGTGAGAGCAGTTGCATTAAGCTGGCGATCTATAGCTCTTCCAATTGGACTTTTCTCCCCTCCCCAGTTGTGGAAGGAAAACCTGTTCAGTCTTCTGGACTCTTTCTCCTTGATTTCACAGCCTCTGGTCTTGCATCTCCTGCTAAGAAGGCAACTTCTCTGCAGTCATCTGAAGGCAGCCATTTGGTGCAAGGCAGGGAGGGAGGGAAAAGGGGGGTGCTTTGCTCTAACAAATCTGCCAGCCCTTCTGGGCCGAACCGAAGAGGAAGTGCTGGTGATTAGGGACAGCATTGCCTCCAATAAAAAAAGTGCTAATCCACACAACATGAGGCCAGACTAAGTGGGGCTATCTTCCCTAATTTGCAATGAACTGGGGTCAACTAGATTTTTATCTCACAGACAAACCGGGAAGGAGAAAACAAGGCGAAAGGAAACGGCCGGGCTTGCTGAGATCCTGCTTCGCGCATGAGATTGTGTGACGGACAGCTACACAGGATGCTTCCAGAAGATTAGAAGGCCAAAAATAAGTGAGGAAATATGGCTGGCCCCATGTTCACATTTATTTCTCGAAGAAGAATGAGTCTGGTACATGACTGCAATGCACACATAGGAAGGAGTGTTAACGTTGCACCATGGCCTTCATTTAAGAGAAACAATCAGGTAGTTTGAACTCCTGGGATACTGTCGGGATAGAGGTTGGATCAGAACCCGCCTGCAGGCTATGCAACTTTCATCCGGTCTTCCCACAGTTGGGTGGATGGCCCCCTACAGGCGAAACAAGGTACAGAGATACCATCCTTCGATGCCCTTGATGAGCTTATGTTCTATTCGGGGGGTGAGAAGGGACGCCCACATAGGTGAAATAATAAATAGTACATGTAACAGTTCGGCTCAGAGCCAAGAGAAGGCAGCAGATAAGTGACAAATTAGTAACAGAAACTCTAAGTGCCTTAAGAATCCGGCAGGGGATGATGTGGTCGCTGTGGGCTGCCACCATGTTTCTGGTCCCAGGCACTGGCCTTGAAAAAAAGAAAAACTCGCCCTGGCTGGCGTAGCTCAGTGGATTGAGTGCGGGCTGCGAACCAAAGCGTCGCAGGTTCGATTCCCAGTCAGGGCACATGCCTGGGTTGCAGGCCATGACCCCCAGCAACTGCACATTGATGTTTCTCTCTCTCTCTCTCTTTCTCCCTCCCTTCTCTCTCTAAAAATAAATAAATAAAATCTTTAAAAAAAAAGAAAGAAAAAAGAAAAACTCTGAGTCCTGCCACTTCCTTCAGTTCCACAGAGTTGATACTTCACCGCCCCAAGCCTCGATTTCATCATCAATAAAATGGGGATGATAGTGGCATTTACCCCATAAAATTACTCTAAGAAACTGATACATTTTATATGAAAGGATTTAGTAATCTGTAGCGAAGCTATAAAACGACTATTGCGAAGATGGTGAAAGAATCACACCGAACCGCTACTATTAATTGGGAGAGCAGAAAGGGGTTAAGGAGGGTGGAGGGGGAATGAACTTTTTCTTTACGTACTGCCTATTGTATGAAGGCTTACAAGGTCTGAACACTAAGCTTGTAACAAAACATTTAAAACCATAATACAAATACTATCAGAAGCGTGCATCTCTGAATGTCACAAAATAATTGTAAACACTAATAACCCTGTTTCTTTGTGAGTACATCAAAACAAGCCTTCTGGTTACAATTTGAGAATTTCTAAAGTCATACGATTTTGCCAAGCTGGGGAATAATAACCAACCGAAACAGTTTCTTTTCCAAGACATTTTTAAAATAGAGCAAGTTTCAGAGTCCACCAAAACCATCCATTGATTCAAACAATCAGTTGGGCATCCGTCCCTTTCGAAATAAGCCGGTTAAGTCATGTCAGTTCTCAAAGGCAAGTTCTGGTCCCGTGCTCCCTCGAGCCCACCACATTTCAGGCATTTAACTGATAACTTTATGGACCTGGAAAAGTCCTCAGGCCATTTCCAAAGGAATGCCAACAACTTTCCAGAGAGGCATGGCAGACTTTTTAGATTGAACTCAATCACAGGCATTCCTAACACTGTAAGTAAGCGTTAGGTCTTGGAGGGCAGGAACCGTATCTTCTTAAACTTTATATGCCAGGGCCCTGGCACTGTGGCTAGTACACGAGCAGGCAGCAAGAATAAATATTTGTTAAACTATTTAGAGGAGAGAGAACCCTAAAACACTCTCGTCCACTGACTGCCCAATGAGGCAGGCTCGTCTGCTAAGGGGGACGCAATCTTCATGCTTGTTTCTGCAGAAAGTCACTTTACAATGCTTCCAAAGCAGGGAGGATTAAGTTCGAGTTCCTTGAATAAAACATCACAAAAATTTCTCTGTTTGAGAAAGGGATCTCTCCCATATTTGAGAAAGTACAGACGTGTGAACCGAGATGAAATCATGGAGCAGCCTGATCAGAACCACCTTTCATCTGCCTTACCCAAAGTTTCCAAGGCATGCTTCATGGATATAAATAGAACAGGGCAGAGGAGAGGCTTCCGCTCTTTGCGGCAGAATCAAGCCCACACCTGGAAGCCTGGGCTCCTGGCTGACTATTGTCCCCCTGGCTCATGGCTGGCTCCTCTATGATGACTTGGGAACAAACATACAGACACCCGAACAGGATGGGATTGTGACCCATACGGAATGAGGCTATTGTGTTGCACGTAGTCCCATCTGCATTTCCCCGGTGTCACACAGGCGGTGGCGGGGAAAAGGAGTCGAGGCGCACAGGGCTTGCTCACGCCCCGGGCCCTGAAGACACAGGTATGGAAGCTGCAGCCCGGGGACTTGGAGTCCTTCTGCGGGTCGCCATGGGTGACTTCAGTCTTTCTGGGAGTAATGCACCTAATGCGCAGCTCCTCGTCCCATCTCAGTCTGCTGGATAATTCATTGTTACCATCTCTCTGGAGCCCTTGCGTGGTCTGTTGATTCAAGAGAAGACATTTCGGGAAGAGCAAAAGCCTAAAGACGGTTCTCCCTGGAAAGTTCTTGAAATATTCAGCCCAGTGTATTTAAAAAGAGGTGGACTGCTCTGCATCGAAAAAGTGTTGCCGTAGAGGCCAGTGGAAATTACAGCTTTGGCTGTAATTTTTTTAAAGAATGCTACGTTTCTTGGTTTGGCCGCTCAAATGGAGTTTAGAAGCTACCTAGGAATTTTCTTACATGTTGATCTCTGCAAGGGCCATTAATCAAGCTCTCGTTTGAAGGACTCTAACTTTAATCAGGATTCTACGGAGGGAAAGTCAGAGAGCTGAATACTCAATATTCAAGAGGCTATATAATTGGAAACAGCAAGGACAGGAGAAGAAAAGTGGGCTGATATGTTATAACCTTTGGTCAAGCGGCACTTGGCAAATTTCAACAGATTTCGTTCACCAGAGATAAAGCTAAGCAGCAGAGCACCGTGCAGACACAGCCAAAGTGCCCGCACAGACTCAGGGACGACCCAGGAGTCACGACGCCGCCCAACAGCGTGGATCCACCAGAGGCCATTTTTGGGGGAGTCCAGAGTTGTCGTTTCACGGCGGAGGCTGGAAACCCTAACTTTTAACGTTCCTTTAGGTCAAGCTATAGCCCGGCATGCGGAGCGGCAGCCGAAGTCGCCCAGAGAAACAAGGACGGCCACATGTGGAACTAATTACTCATGTAGAGGCCATGACAAAGAACATTTCTCCAGACTTTTCATGGGGGCTTCACTTTCAGGAAGTTGCTATAATTACTGTTCAAGTCTAGAGCAGCCTGCGAGCCGCTGACAGATCCAGCAGACGAGGAGGAGGAGGAGGAGGAGGAGGAGGAGGAGGAGGAGGAGGAGGAAGGGAGGGAGGGAGGGGAGAGAGAGAGAGAGAGAGAGGAAGAAAAATGAACTTATCTGCCCTTTCTGACGAGTGAAATACCAGAAAATAAAGTACCACAGGCCAGCACAAAAAAGGTTTCCAAAGGAGCCCTGGCTTCCAGTGTCCGGCTTTCTGTTTACTTTCTTATCTACGACCCGCCGTCTTGCAGGGACTTCTCCAGCCCGCACCAGACAGCACATTTGCACTTCGCGAGCGCACTTTCAGTTGGCCCCAGCAGGACTGTACCTCTCGACTCTTTTTTTACAGCTTTTCCATACTGGGGCCCACTTCCTGCCCCGTTGAGGAAAAAAATCTGGCCCGAAGATGAAATGACTGCTTAACATTACACCAAAACATCTGGTACCATTTTATGCGCAGACCCATGTCTGAGAGCAGGCGATCCTAGCGGTCTCTCCAGCGGCACAGCGCATACCCAAACCTCCCCAGGGTGACATCATCCCATATATGGACTCTCCAGCCCAGCCCTCCCCCTTTTCCTGGTCCTAAATTCATTGCCAGTTCCCCAGTCTGCAGCAAATGTGCCACGTCAAGACCGAAAATCACAGCCCTCGAGTGGGGCTCCGTCCGTGCAGCAGAATTCAGGGGGGGAAAGCCGGAGGCGACTTTTCCCCGAGACCCGGAGAGGATTTTTTAAGGACCCAGATGGAAGCTTCTGGATATCCTGCTCCGTCGGCCCAGTGTTCAGACTACCTGTTCAGGACAATGCCGTTGTACAGTAGTCTGCACATTGGTTAGACTGGGCAAGGCACAGCAACGCCGAGGACGCCCGGGGACCGGAGTGGCTGTTCCGAGGAGGAGAGGACGCGACTGGGCTCCTCTTCCGACTCTCACGCCCGCTGTTTCTCTTCGCAGGTTTTGCACAGTAGGGACCGAGAAGCCCTCGGGGACGCCGCCGAGGAGAGACAGCTCCCGGGAGACCTGGCGGTAAGGCCCTCTTGCCGCTCACCTGGGCTGGGACCCGGGGAGCCGAGGTGGGTGCCCGTGACTCGAGTCGCTGGCGAGAGGAGCAGAGGCGCTGGTGTGGCGGGGAGCCGTGCGTGGCGTTCCCAAAGAGCGGCAGGGTGCGGTATGTGGTGTGACTTAGTGTGTCAGTCGTTCGCTCTCTGGAGACTTCTGAGTCGATTATCTGCTGAAGTTGAAAGGTTTTTCCACGTGGAAAAGAAATTCTAAAGACTCCAGACACTAAGAATAGTCGAAGGGGCTAGTCTCCCACCGTGGAAAGGAGTAACTCGGAGACCCGAAAACTTGTTTGAATGAGGGCTGGGCTGTAACTTGAACTTTCCCAGGACCGGATCCATTTTGCCCCAAAGTAAAGAATACTTGCTATTTTTAAAATGCTCTATGGATAGTGCTGTCCTGAAATTTTTACTTATATAAGTGCCAGGAATAGCAGTATCTAACAATAAGCAGAGGGGCTGCCAAGTGTTTGCCCACCCGACCGCGCACTCGGGACTTGCCCAGAAAAGAGCGCCAACCCAGAACTCTTGAGTCAGCAACTGCATAAACCGGGAACCAGAAACCTCTGTCTCCTGCTCTCCCAGCGTGTATCTCGTATCTCGGGTTGGTTTTGTCTGTGATGAAAGGATGGTGGATAATTGCTGGTCAGCTGAGCCCCCAGCCTCTGTTTTTTAACAATGCTTCTGTGTCCTCTCTGCCTCTGAGCGTTTAACGGGATGAGGTGCTTTGTCTAGAAACCCAGGATAAAAAAGGAATTTCTAAACGAAGGCAAAGCTTTCTTTGGTCAGTTTCCAGCTGTCCTGGAGGTGAAGGAGGGTGGGAGGGGGAGGCAGGGGGGAGGGAGGAAAACCCTCAAGCTGAATGAAATCCCAACAGAGGGAATAATAGACTGGGCTGCAATATGATCCACGCCGAACTTCAGAGGTGGGTCCTTTAAAGAAAGTTCTAGAAAAATAGTACTGCCTCACCCCTAATTCCCTCAGCCCCTATTTATAGCTACCCCCGAACCGTTCTACATAATGAAAACATCTGCTCTGTAGACTTTTGTGAAAAATGAATATAATCTCTTTTGTCCTCCCTTAAATTCTTTAACGTTGCAGAGGTTCCAGAACAAATCCTTTTCTAAATTATATATTTCTGCAACAATTCAAAAAGTGTCACACATTCTCCTTTGCAGGACAGTTTATTATAAAAGGTTCCCCATGTAGTCTTTTGTCAAAACAATTTATTTTAAAAATTACCCTGTTGATCATCCTAAAACTGGTATTAAAAAACATATGTTTTCTCTCCCACCCATGTTTTTTTTAGTTAAAATATTTCAAAAAGGAGAAATTCAGCTGTCTTCTCCACTTTATGATGTGATTTGTTTTGTATTGTAACTTGGGTGCTTCCATGTTGATGATTTTTAATTGAACAAGTGAAATGTTTAAAATCTATGTAGTTTCTTTTAGGTAGAAAAACTAAAAAGAGAAACTATTAGATAATTTTACCAGACCTTATTTTTTCCCAAGGAATATATTTTTACTAATTTATACAGTTACTAGAGAAGAGAGCTAGCTAGAAGGTACTTTGGTAATGCTTAAGATTTCTCAGATTTGGGTTTTCTTGCTTGTTTGGTTTTCCCATTCCATGGAAATGATGGAATTTTATAATGTGCTTTCATTTCATGTGTATTTAATTTAAATGTCTTTCTTGAAATTAAATGGCACTTTTATTTCCAAGAAACTAACCACCACTGGTCCCTCACCTATTTTCTCCCTCAGGATGACTTTTGGTCTGGAGACACAGGGCCCCAAGGGCCTCCTTAGCGTTAAGGACAGGAGCAGAAACCCAAGAGTTAATTTGTACCAGGGGGAGCCAAGGTACCAGGGGTACCAAGGAGCACCCCCGCACGTGCGTGCTCGGTAGAGGCCCAGTGGAAAGGAAGAGTCCTTATTTTTCAGTGGCACGAGCTGAGTTCAAGATCAAGAGTCAAAGCTTGTGCCATACCCTCTGCTGACCGAAGGCAGGGCGGCAGACTGCGCGCGGCGGGGGACACGCCACGCCATGAATGCACGCACGCGTGGCATGGTCTTTATTTGCAGGGCAGAGTAAGGTTTAACTTGACCCTGATGTTCCTTTGTGAGGAGACCAAATATGTTAGGAGTCATGGGATCTATCCCAGAGGAAACTGACCACCAGTGATCGCCTTCGGCTAAAACTGCCCTGGAGATAGGACGGGAAGTGTAAGTATTAAAACGAAGCACCGCGCGCGGTCAGGAAGAAACTTGTTTGCTGGGCACCTCACGGACACTCAGGAGCTATTTTAATTTCGGTGTGTGGGTGATCGATAAGTTAGACTAGGTTTAGGGTTAAAAGGACTTTTTCTGCCATCTAAGAGAAAGGAAATTCAGAGCTTTAGCTTTCCACACATTTTCTGAATTGGGAGAGGACCCCTAAAAACAGTTTATTTACATTCTCAATCCCCTCCCGCCCGCTTTAAAGCCATTGATTTCAAAATCCAAGAAAGTTTGTTTACAATGGAACAAAATCTCACACTGATCACTTTTGTGCAATTAGTCAACAGGCTTAATGCCCTTCCTGCTCGGGGTACAGGCTTTCTACCCAGATAATGTGTTTATGCTGTTGAAAGACCAAAATATACTATCTCCCCCACCTCGCGCCTCCAGACCACCCACGTTTTTCACTCTGTGGGAAAGCGTGTAGGCATAAAATTCCTTCTGATAGAAATTTTTCCTTTCCTTTTTTTTTTTTTGGTTGAAGTCATAAAGCTGTTATAAGAAAGAAAGGAAACTACAGCTTGGTAATGTAAAAAGTTCGCTCACCCATCAACCACCAGCGCCATCCTTACTAAAGAGAGCAAAGCCGAAGCTTGCAGTTCCTCTGCACGAAACCTGCTGTTTAAAATCAACCCCTTTTCCTCTCCTCCAAAGAGCGTGTCCCGCCCATGACAATAACGTCCAAATAATACAGAAAAGACCATCACTCAGAAAGCCCAGCTTAAAACAACTACAGAAGGTCCGGGCTTAACCTGAGAGGGGACAGGAAATTCCAGATAAAGATGGAAACTTTCTTACTTTGTTTCTTCTAACGTTTTACCTGGGTGTGCTGCAAATTATGTAGCTAGAAATATTTACCCATTTTTGGAAGAATTGTGATCAGTTTTAATAAGCAGAAATGATGAAGTAAATTAAGAAAAATAGTTACATGTTCATTTTGAATTTCCTGACTTATAACAGCCAGTTTCCTGGAGTTGCTTTGGTTTGTTTTTGCTATTGAAGACTTAGAACATAATTCTTTTCCTGCACTTTTTTCCTAATAAATAACAGATTAAAAAAATAAAGTGTAAATAGCCTCATTAAAAATTACACTGTATGATAATAATGTAAATAGTTCTCTCACATTGTAGCAAATATTTTCAGTGATGAAAAATTAATATTTGACTGTATAGTTTAGAAGACAGAATAACCACCTGAACTGTTTTTTCAACCTTTTATCTTTTTAACAAGCTCAGGGGCAGGTCCAACGTAACTATGAGGTGTGCAGACGCCACCTACTTACTATAATTGTGTTTTTAAAACCTATTAGAAACATTAATTGTACAAAAGCCTTACCAGTCATCATTTTCCAGCAAGATTTTCTTTCCCCTAAAAGAAAGAGTTATGGTTTTTCAGGCCCTGATATTTTGGGATATCTCGGTTGACTAGAAGTGTTTCATCTTCAAGGCTCACACGTGGACTCACAACTCCTCCTTTCTATGTTTTCAGGTTGCATGCGCCGTTCCTTAACTGCGCCGAGCTCACTGGATCATTACTGTTTATGAGAGGGGGGAAGCTATGCAGAATCACAGTGATTTCCAATGCCCACAAACACACCCTTTGTAAGTGGAGCCCTCCCTGGTTCCTGCTGCACTGAATGGGGCAGCACTAACAAAAGAGTTGCTGAAGGGATTGGTGTTTGCATACTCCGGCCCCGTGATTATTTACTATCAGCCAAGGTGGCTGCTGTTTTTGATTCTGTCGAGGAAAAAAAAACAGCCCTCTACTCAGAAGCGATGACCACAAACAGAATCAGTCGTTTATTTTCTTGAA
Organism: Phyllostomus hastatus; assembly: GCF_019186645.2. Classification (NCBI taxonomy): domain Eukaryota; kingdom Metazoa; phylum Chordata; class Mammalia; order Chiroptera; family Phyllostomidae; genus Phyllostomus; species Phyllostomus hastatus. Next base: position 4,528,847 of record NW_025333833.1, on the reverse strand, counting down.
ATTAATTAAACCAAAACACACTTCTCCACTCTTTCTGAAAGCTGTACCGCGTCTAATCACTGCACAAAGGTGGAGCTGTGTAGAAAAACTCAGGTTTTTCATAATCTGTAAAAATAATTTTTTCTCCATAAAGTTTCTATTTGCTATTTTTCTCAGAACTTTGCAATTAAAGGGACATAACTATTTGTGTTCTTTTTTTTTAAATTCTTTGAAAAAACCCCTAATTCCATACTCCTTGGATAGTAATGCTTTGTTTTTGAGGCTATCCCACTTATGGAAAGTCTGGCTCTCTGGATATTTTGGTTTTTTAAAGGGCAGGGGAATTTGTGAAATCCCTCTATGGGGACGAGTTGCTGCTTTACATTAAAATTCTTGACTCACCAGAATTAAATGTTCTATCTGTATATTTAACACCATTCCTCTTTCTCATACGAGTTACAAGGAAATGTTCCAGAGGGCCTGGTTGCACTCTCTGCAGAGGAAATGAAGTCCCCTTGTCTGTGTGTGAGATACTACTCGGTAACTGCAGTGCACTAGCTAGCAAGGTCCCGGATACAGCCTGGGTGAGCATATCTGAGGGCGACAGCTGTTTAGTGTCTACCTCCTGACTCGTGGCACGACCCTGTGGTTAATTAAGAGGAGGACTTGAGCTCATGACTCTTTTTGCTTTGGTTTCCACATCCATACTTGAGAATTGCATTAAAAGGGATATGAGAAATTTGAGGGAGTTCCTGTTGCTTGGTAAAGTATTGGTAAAGACGCAAGCCCTTGTGAAAATCCCACTAGCGAGGCATCAGACCCCAGGGTCGGCTGGCTGAACTGCCAAATGCATGAGGCTCATTATTTTGAAAATGGCTGCTGTTCCCATGTAAATGATAAATTTCTTTTTCATGGGCAAGGTTATGGTGCTTATCTACTACAAGAAACATGTATAAACATGTCTTTATCTTTAACTTCAGTATTGAAATGTGCAGAGCTTGGGGGAAGAGGAAAGACATCTGGTTCAATTACTCTGAACTCTGACTGCGTACGGGTCAGTGACCACATGGGCTGGAGTCAGGAATAAACCTGGTATTTAACCTTCGTTTGCCTTAAAATCTCAATACGCGTTTTCTGTGCAGTCAATTACCCATGTTAGCACTTTCGGAACCAATGTATGAGTGCACTTCCTGAATAAAGTCAAAAGTCGGACTTGTTTTTAGTTCCACAATGTTTTAATGTTTAATTCTGTTGTGTGTTTCTCTCCCTCCCCCTCCCCCTCCCCCCGACCCTCCAAAACCACCCAGTCTGGAGCCCAGACTGACGGTGTCTGCCCCTGAGCACAGGAAACCCGAAGGAGCCAAGGGCCTGGCTGGACGGAGTTGTCATGTGTCTGCCTGTCTACACTTGCTGTGCAGAACATCCGCTCACCTGTACAGCAGGCACAGACAGGCAGTCACATGACAACCCAGCCTGAAAGACAACCAGCCATTGGCAGAGAGCAGCCCTCACACCGTAGCATCTACACCAAGAGCTACAGCCAAACGGGGGGCGGGGGGCGGGGGGCGGGGGGCAGGGGGCGCGGGGGCCTGGGGTTTTCATCTGTTGGTTTAATTCTTAACTCGCATGTATTATTTATTATTATTATTATTATTATTTTATTTGGATTCAAGTATTGAAACCTACCAAACGTAAAGTGAGTGGTGCCTATGAAATACAATAAAACCCGTTGCTGAAAATGTTCCTGTGCTTCCTATAGTTCTCTTTTCCTAACTGTTGTCAGTACGTGGCTACCCTTGACATGTATTGCACACAGCTTTGCAGCACCCCATCATCAGCGTGAGACACCGACGGAACTTCCAGTCTGATGCTCGACACAGCATAAATGACTCTAATAATTCTACTCCACCAACAAAGTGTAGTTTTCTGCGCATGGCTGTTTTAGAGAGAGGGACAAAAGAAAAAGAGGGAAGAAATAATATTCCAGGGACCACGCATCTTGAGTTGAACTCAGCCAGTCTGCGCCTGGGTGAAACATAATGCAAAGAATTTTTGTTTCCAACATAGTTTTCAAATGTATTAAAATAGTTAGTTCTCTTCTGATGCAGAGCAAGTTAAAACTGAAGCTCTGCCCCCTCCAAGCATCGGGATACGCGTGGGTTTATGGCTGGGGTTTATGGTTGGGGCGCTGCCCGGTGGAGAAGGAACCTGCCCCACAGTTCTGAGGGTGGGATTCACGGGCCACTGTGTTCGCTTGCAGTGCACGCACCCATGCACTGTGGACCTGCGAACTCTCGAAATGTTCGGGCAATTCCATCATTGTCAAAAAAAAAAAAGCAAGGATGTGGATGAGTGGATACACAATATCTATTTTGCCATGCCTCTTGAGGAAATGTCAAAACTTCAATTTTACACCCTGGGCAAATAGTTGGAGAGATGGGCAAAATTACAAATGTTTCTGTTTTGATTTGGTTCACTAAAATACTTTAACTTCAGTACATAAAATTAATTTTCATCTTTCTTAGAAAGATTCCGGTCAAGCTTTAAAAAATGTAGCACAAGGCTACCCAAAATGTTGGGGTTTTAATCTAATGAAACATTTTAAGCATATATTCTGGACAAAAGCAAACTATTTTTATACAGACATGTCATTTTTAAAATGAAAGATTTAGTCTTAAGGCTAAAAACCCCATAAGATTCAAAATTTCTACAATTTCATGATATTCTACTAAACCTAACCCTGCAGTTACTTTAAAAAAAAAAGTAATTGGGCAAAATTATGAAGTAAATGTATGATTAAGGCTAAATTCTTTCATTGAACCATCTGGCCTAAGCAAATATGTCATCTGCTAAAATATACTTTTGCAGAACACATTTGTGCAAAGGTGTTTACCTTACAGAAAAGTCCCAGGACCAGAACCTAAAGTATTACAGTAAATGAGAGTTCACACAAAATGTGAAAAACGAACGGGAAGCCACAATCAAAATGCCTCACAGAACATTTACACAGTCCCACCCCACGCGAATGCTCTCTGTAACCTGCAGCAAACACCGCCGCCGACAGGAGTCCGGCCAGGGCTCACTCCCCTGGACCCCGCGGGCAGCCCAGGGCGGGCTTGAGGGCTCTCTGGAGCTGGGGCGGGGCAAGGGGCGGCCGCTCCCTTCCACCGGACTCCAAGGCGAAGACGAGGGGCCCGCGGAGTCACCCCTGGGTGAGCCACCACTCGGGAGAACGCTGCAAATACTTTCCCCTTAGAACGCGGGGTGAATATCTTGGTTTTACTTTTTCTTTTTACTTGGCTCTCAAAAAAGCGCTTGCAAGAATGGTATTTATCTTCAAGGTCATTAAATGATGCACATTTGAAAACGTCACTTTCCTGGAAAGGGTCACATGAAGGGTAGTGGTGTTCTTCCAGTGCAAACTTTTCAGCAGGACAAATAACATACAGGGGAGTGGGTCTGTGGCTGTAAGCATTTTTAATAAATTTGAAATAGCATTTGCCATTGGGGTTTGTTGAATAACTATTTTTTAAAAAACAATAAATCTTTGGATAATGCCAGGCGTGGAAATGTTTATATGAAATAATCCTACATAAAAAAAAAAAGAAGCCTTAATAGGAAACAGCTTATGTATGGTGAAAAACATACACATAACTAAGATCGTGAAGAATTTCAAGTAACGTAAATGTTTTAAAGTTCAATATTTGTTGAGACTGTTTTTGGGGGTAAAAAAAAATATATCGAATGGTTTTAGTTAACTCAAACAATTCAGTGAGGCTTGCGCATGGCGTGCCCGGGATGAACCTGACCACAGGTAGCCCTCGGACCCAGCAGGAAACTAGCAGGGTCTTGATCGCGTAAGAGAACATGGCGGTGAAGATTTCTGTAACTTCCTGGCCCACGGCTCTGGCCATCCAGGAACACAGCTGTCATTTTGTTTCCTATTACTGATGTTACGTTTGTCATCTGTTACAACTACATAATGAGAACAATGCTCGGTAAATATCCCTATAAGGGAATTATACGGTCTCCGTATCAAGCTATCCAAACACGTGAAGCCACAAAAATGAGGCCTGTAACTTTTTTTAAGAGCCCAAAGAATGTCCTTAATTTCAATGCAGATTTTGGATTTTCTTCAACAGTGTAAGGTTAGTACATTTCCGCTGGAAAGTCTCCTGTTGAATTACCCTACTTTCCTATGAGTATTCCATTATGATTTTAATCTTCATGTTGGACTACAGAAATAGAATATTGGTTATATGTGGTTACTACTCATAAACTAGTAGTCCCCTTTCTTCAGAGGTTTTAACTGTCATTTACACTTTTCTCATTGATATTAAAAAAAAATAAGGCTCTTTTCTCCTTGGATTGGAATTTCCTATTTTTCCAAAATTTATATTTTAGGTACATTTTTAAAAAGCCATCATTTTTTTTTCAAATCTGATTTCAAAGCATTAATGTAAACTATCTAAACCCCAAATCCTTCTGACATGAGTTTCCATTGTATTCCATTTTATTGCCCTTCTCTCAATCCCTCCCCGGAACTGTGCAAATAAATTTACAGCATAAGAAAATAACACTGTCAAATTTATTTTCTGCTCAAATGATCTTCAATCCAGAAACTCACACAGTCAGAGGAAGGGAAAAAAATCCATTAACCTTCAATGATAAAACTTTAAAAAATTCTAAGACAGTCTACCTCGTATGGTGATTTTACCGTGTAATTCAATAGTTTAGTTGAGGCACCTCAGATACTGGGACATGAGGAATCACTGCGCTACATTTCTCCATTTATTTGCTCAGTCCCATGTTCACGACTGATATTTACATCACGCTACCTTTCGGTGCCACGCCCACTGGTGGTCGGACAGTGAGCAGGTCAATGGCTCCTGGTCTCGAGAGGCTCACGGGTTAGCAGGAACCTACGCATTCGGCCAGGACTCAGCATGTGTGATGAGTTGTCACGTCAGTGTCGCCTTTTGAACCAAGTCTCTTAAATCCATCATTTCCACCCATTTCCATCCACCTGCCCCAGCCCAAGCTACCACGGCCTCTCCTGGCGATCACAGCAATCACCTCCTAACAGCTCCCCGATCCAGTCTGGTCTCCGGCATATTCTCTACAGGGCAAACAAAAGAATCTGTAAGAAAACTCAAACCTTATTAGGTGACTCTCCAGCTTAAAAACTCCGAAGCCTTCTCATCATTCTCAGGGTCCAGATCCCTAATCTTCATAGTCCCCTTCTCTCTTCCTTCTAGTCACTCTGACCTTAATTCAGTTCCTTCAGTTCATCAGCCCAATCTCGCCTCCAGGCGTCAACACAAACCTCCTCTGACCACCCGACTGAACGGCCCCCACTCGGAGCCTCCCCTGCTCCAGACGCTCTTCCAGTCACGCTCACCCCGGATTTACTTTCTTCACAGCGTGTCGTCTGCCTCTGGTAGGTTTTCCTGTGTGTTTGCAGGTTTTCTTTACTGGGAGAAATCCCTCGGGAGGCAGGTGCCATGAATTCCTTGCTAAACGTTCGCCGTGAGTGACTAGGAGAGTGCCTGGTCCATGACGGCTGCTCAGAAAACACTTCTCGGGAAGGGTGCCGGTGACCGCGAGCACAGGCGGACACGCGGCGGCGTGTGCACGCGGCTCCCCCTTCTCTGTGACTCTCAGTGGTCTCTCCGGATGGAGAACGTTGCAAACAATCGATAAAGCTTCATCATTATGAGGGTGATGATCGTCACCGATGATCGTTCAGGTTGAAAGCTGACCTGCAATGCGTTTAAGCAGGCGGCATGCCCAGCGGAGATACCACTCACAGCCACGAGGACTGCTGCGTTAGGGAGCACCTTGTGAACTGGAAGGCCGTTGCGTTTGGCTGAGATGTGACTAGTGTGGCTACGCAAAGGCGAGTGTGCAGGCAGAGCGGAGCGAATGGGCTGTGCAGTGAGAAGCACCTGGAGCTTGGGGCGCTCTGGATGGACAGAACTGAGGGGAGAGGCGGGAGGGGGAGGGGGAGGGGGGAGAGAGAGGGAGACCCGTGCACTGTCCTTGGGCGGGGCCGGCACAAGGCCAGAGCTGCCAGTGCCACACCCAGGCGGAGGGTCCGGTGGTAAAAAAACGATTGGGCTATTTAAAGCTCTACTTGAGGTTGTTCAAACGTCTGTATTGCTTCCCCAAATCCTTAGTAAATATAAGCACTACAAATATCTTGATGCTATTATTTGGATAGAAATCAAAGGAGCTAAGTATCATCCACTGCGGGCCCAAGGGGATACATGGAGATACACGGCCTACACGTCCATGCTCGGTCCTCACCCCCACAGGCAGCTCCTGCGTGACTTGGGGCACACACACCAGCAAAGTGCCTTGGGGGCAGGGCGGACCCAGCAGGACGTCTACGCAACCTCTAGGAAAGCTCTCCAGGCCACTCGTGTAGGAAGCCTCAGGGTCTGGTACTAGAGGGTGACACAGAAGGACATCAAGGCTTGGGCAGATCCCCCTAGGTGATTAGTTATAGACTGTCTAACGCTGAAAAGATGGTCTATTTCTTTTTGTACCACAGGAAACCCCAACCTCAGAGCAACGTTAAAGGAAAGCCCAACGTCAAGCAGGTAGATACACTGTGTCCACCTCAACCACACTGCATTGTAAAGACTCTTTAAATGTAACAGTGCCCGGACACAGGCGGGAACCTTTCTAGGAAGCTCATCTGTCAGTCACATTGTGAATAACATTATTTTAATGGAGAGTAATGGTTCAAAGAGTACAGTCTACAGATGCTTGAGGGTGTTCGTGAATTCCCGTAAAGTGCCGGGGTCGGGCGGATAGATCCACTCAGAATGAAAAGGAAGACGCCGGAGACTGGCCGTGGCAGTCGCGCCGACTGCAGCTTGAACTTGTTACGCGGGGCTGATGTGCCGGAGCCCCTGCCAGCTGGGCGGGGGAGTCGCATGGTGTACTCTCACCGTCTCTGCTTCTTGGCTGACGTGTCGGGGGACCAGCGGGCTGATGGGGAGGTGGCACGGAGAGCCTCGCTCAAGGAATGGGGTCCGAGTTTCCTCTGACTGTTTGAATCTTCGCATTCTCTGCTAAAATGCCCGAGACCCCACACAGCCTATGTCCCCATGGGAAAGGACAGAAAGTGAAAACGTAGAAGACACGAATCAAAGGATGGCATCACGGCGTCACTTTCAATGGCAGAAATACAGACACACACACGCTACCTGAAAGTTTATTAAAGCCCTTGTTAAAATAGGATTTCCCAGTGTCCCGTGAAAATCCCTTTGAGGCCACTTGGCTGGCAATGGTCCCCATTTGGTGAGTGACAAGACCGAGGCTCAGAGACGACCGACCTGTCCCCAACCTGGCAGCCGGTCGGCGCGGACCCTCGACCCCCAGCACCTCGCGCGTCTCACCGCGTGGAACAAACGGTTTGGGGGGCTTTTGTTCGATCGATGCCATCCTGAAGGACAGCCTAAGCCACCGTTCTCTCCTCGCAACGCTACTTCACAAGTCACGTGTATTTGTTATAAACCTGCCATGCCTTAAATAAAACCGTATATGCTACGTATTCGACAGCCAATTCAAGTCTAATGAAAACACATCAGTCTGATTACACAAGAAAGCGTGGGAGGCTAGCAGAACACAGAAAAAAACTATGACGAGCCCCAGTGGAAATTTGAATACAGTTATAATTGAATAAATGTGCGAACTGTAAAGAATTAGTGGCATTCACTGTGTCACACTTGCTTGACAGGAAAGCAGAAACGGCCGAGTGAGAGGGTCCCCGGAGCCGGAGGGTGCTGGTGTGGATGGGGACGGGCACCGTGGGGGCGCCGGCCACGCACTCAGCTCACGAAAAAACTGACCCCAAAGTGGAGTTCGAAGCGAGGCTTGTTTTCAAGGGAACAGTACTCTAAACTTGGGTTTCTGCGGTTGCCCGTGAAACACGCTCAGTCCGTGTGTCACTGAACTTGGAACCTACACGTTGTCGAAAACATGGCTGTCGGAGATGGGCGTTCAGGGTGCGAGTTCGAGAGGTCAGAGACGCATCACCGCCTCTGAGCCCCACACTCCCGACACCTGTCCTTGCCTTCCCAGAGGCCTCCTTGCCCCAGAGACCTCCCCCCGCCCCGGACCCGGCTCCCAGCAGACACGAGCTGGCAACTCTCCGTGGAACAGCAGCACTGAGTAAGGGACAGCGCAGTCCCCTGCCCCCGGCCCTGAGGGCAAGCTCACAGGTGGTCTGCCTGGCAGGGACCTCCGGCAGGGCAGCGGCAGGGCAGGGGGTGGCCGGGGGCAGTGGCCGGGGGCGGTGGCCGGGGAGGCCAGGGAGACGGCTCCGGCGGGAAGTGGCTCTGTCCCAAGGACACACACAGTTCGAGGACACGGGTCGGTGCGAGTCAGGATTATTAATATTCTGAAAACTTCCAACCTCACTTCTCAAGCACAGCATTGAAATGCACTTAAGCAACCACTAAACTCTTAGACATAAAATGTATCTAAGAAAAGAGCCCTTAGGTCAACGAAGCACAAAAAAAATCATCAATTTATCCATTTTTCTATCTAGGGAGGCACCTATCTCAGAGCTCCCGAGGCTGCGCTCTTTATCTTTTTTAACTTGTATCAGATTCACTGGTGTGACCTTGGTTGATAAAATTGTATAGGTTTCAGGTGCACAGTGCTACAGCGCATCATCTGCATATTGTACTGGGTGCTCACCACCCGATGTTGGGTCTCCTTCTGCCACCGTTTCTCCCCCCTTTCCCCTCTCTGCCTCCCTCACCCCCTTTCCCTCTGGTGACCACCATTCTGTCGTCTGCGTCTGTGAGTTGTCGTTATCGTTGCTGTTTTTGCTGAATCCCTCTACCTTTTCTCCCAGCCCCTGCCCCCTGCCCGACAGCCATCGGCCTGTTCTCCGCGCCCTGTAAGTGCCCCGGACTCCCAAAGAAGGCCGGGGACGCCCCAGGGGCCAGCACAGGAGAGGGACCGTTGCTGGCCCTGTCTCCCAACGGCCGATTCCACACTCGACTGAAGTCAGTAAAATACACGACACAAAAACTGAAGATAAAGCTTCTGAGCAGAAACTTCCTTCGGACCTTTCTGGAGAATTGGATTTCCCTTCCTGCAGAAAATTCACTGGAAATCGCTTGATCATCCGATCTTGATTCAACACGCCAGTGTGCACGAAGCACTTAGGAAACCAAACAACGGCGTGAGACGTGACCGTTTTCCCCCGACAACTGACAAAGCTACTTTGCAGTGTTTTTAAAAGACACGAGGCCAGGATTGGAAGGACTGTGGAGTCTGAAACGCGCGCTCTCACAGCCAGATGAATCGGAGACGAGCTCTCCCACCAACGGCCGTGCTCCCGGGGACTGGTGTCCTCACCCAGTGTTTGCACGCGGCCTCGACAGCATCAGCATTTCCCAGGTCAGCCCAGAGCTCCTGGGATTTCCACAACATACCAGTTTCGTTTCCACCCACGCCGTTCCGAATTTAATAGCAACACTGCACCAAGTTATGGCTCTTTACTGGCTCTGCAAGAATTACATGTATATATATAGTGCTTCCATTGCTATCAGATTTAAATGAGCAGTATATCACAGCAAAAAAGCGTTAACACGAACCAGAGCACCAACCTTATCATAATTCATGCTTTTACCAGATACCGAAATTCTCAAAGAACAGACTCCATATACACAGTTATCAGGAACCTGAAGGCGAGTGATTTGCACATTTTCAAGAGCCTGTCCCTTGAGGCTGATGTCACAGCAGCAATGCTAAAATACTTTGTAAACTCCACATCAGTGCGATTCATTCCGCTGTTATAATGCTGCATCGCCTTGAGTCCTTTCAACACATTATTTAACGGAAATTCTTTCACTGGGTCATACCTTGCCAGCATCACAGGAGTTTCCCAGTGCTGACTCCTAACTTCACGTCTTCAGGTAAACAGACACGTGAGTACACCAAAGAGGTAACAGAAATTTGAGGGGAATATTGTAAAATTAAAAACCCATGGGGAAAAAATAAAACGGTGCTTCCTGAAACAGAGAGCCCAGCCGAGATCTCACTGAGAGAGAGCCAGTGAGCGGCGTCTCAAAATCAAGCAGCGCGATGGTTAGCGACGAGCCGGAAATGAGGAAACTCGGTCACTCTCCGCGCCTTACCTCGTCATCCTTATACCAGGACAAGCTTTCAGCCGTGAGGACGAACCAGTAGCCCTTGGAGCCCCCTTTCATGATGCCGATGTTGCTGATGGTCAGCCAGCCCTTGCGGATCACCTGCAAGAGAGCACAGGGCCAGGCGCGCTTAGTTCTAGGTGAGCCGCAGGAGGCCACAGGCTTTGTGCTGAGCCAAGTTCAAAACAAGGGAGGTACGAAGTGCAGTAAGAACAGCATTGCTTCCCCCAACGTTCAACTTCTGTTCCTCTACTTAAGGTCATTTATCTTTCCAAACATACAAATAACCAGAGGGAAGGCTCTTCCATCAAATGAACAAAATGGTTTTTTTAAAGATTTTATTTACTTATTTTTAGACAGGGAAGGGAAGGAGAAAGAGAGAGAGAGAGAGAAACATCAGTGTGCGGTTGCTGGGGGCCGTGGCCTGCAACCCAGGCATGTGCCCTGACTGGGAACCAAACCTGCGACACTTTGGTTCGCAGCCCGCGCTCAATCCACTGAGCTACGCCAGCCAGGGCTTCAAATGAACAAAATCTAAACACGGGACGTAGGTAGGCGGCGGGAGCAGAAAGACTGAAGGAGAGAGGAAGGGGACAGCATGGGCCAGGCAGACGCGTTTGCGGCAGGGCGGCTACGGTGGAAATACGTCGGCCGACCGACGCACAGCACCGGACTCTCCTGCCCACTGCCTCTGCTCCCAGGCCAGCCCGGCGGCCCACGCACTCGCCCGCTCTGGTCTCATCAGGCTTCCTGCGGAGACCGGCCACCCAACGGTGGGCAGGAAGGACTGGAGCCGACCCAGAGCAGCTCCTGGTTAACAGCTCTGGAGACGGCTGCGTGAAAGAGGGAGCTGAAACGATGAGCTAGAATCAAAGTTTGGAGTTTTATAATGATCTAGACGTATCCATCTACTTCTGGTTGTTAACTGCTGTACTAAAAACATATGTAGCATCTTCATGAAAATCTTTACACGGCTTCTAAATTTTAAAACGTCAACAACTTGGATCACTGATAGAAATTATTGATAAGTGTCATTTGAGTGAGAGATCTATTTTTTCTCACAGTTGTGAAATTAAATTCTATTCTTTCACATGGCATAGTTTATTATCTTCCCTGTGCTGGATAGTTTTTGGTATCAGAGAACCAGAAATGACATCCTATATGGAATTGGATGATATTGTTTCAAACGTCAAAAATTATGCTCTGCCTAACTTGTTCAGGACTCTAAGAGCTGAAGTACTTTAACAATTACTGAACTACTGAATGACTGGGTGGCAGCTCCTAAAGAAAGATGAAAACACCACGATAATCAGATGTAATGTTGACATTGCGCCTAAGTGTTCTAACTGAAGGAGAAAAGTCAACTCTAAGGAAAACTGAGAAGTAGGTCAAGGTTATCATGATAGACCCTCAAAGCCTCTCTCCACACGCCTGTCCCTGCCACCTCCACTCCCTGCCACCCATCTCTCAGGTGCCCACTGTCCTTTCTAGCGCTCTGCCTCAGTTTCACGGACCGCCACCCGGAACCCCACCCAGGCCCAGACTTCCGCAGTTCTCTCCACTGTTCGCAATCACTCCTTCTCACCCTCTGCTTCAGAAAGAAGAAAACAGTACTTCTCAAAGTAGGGTTTCCATGAGCTATACTGTAACCACTGGGATGCTTTCTAAACACACAGATTTGTGGGTCACCTGCGAGTCCAAACGAGCCAGAATATGTACATGGGAAGCCCAGGAGTCTACATTCGGACATGTGCCCCGGTGAGTCATGTCCGTACTGAAGTCTGAGAACCACCGTCTGTACACGTACAATCAAAAACTCCACCGACCTCAGAGCAAATGACGACTTCTGCTGTTCAGTAAGAAGGAGCTGGGCACGCCATCTCGCACTGACATGCCGCCCACCCTACCAGGCTTACAAATAGCACACGAATCACAGTATCTGGTGAAAGTCTACTGATTAACAGAATTGCACACTTGTAATCTATGTAACTTTATTAACCAGTGTCCCCCCACTGAAAAAATGTTTAAAAAAGAAAGCATATTTATTATTTTACTTTATCAGCTATCTTTGGACAGAGAGGAAGTCTTCCAAATGCTTCACCAACGGCAATGAGCACATCGCTGTGTCGCCCACTGATGAGCAGCCTGGCTCCCTTGAGAAGAGTCTTGAATTGAGTTCAACACACAGGTTTTGCGAGCCGATTATAAATCCAGACGGAAACTCATGACGCTGCTGCAGTGCCCGCCCTCGAGAATCTGTTTGTTCAGTGGGAAGAGCAGGGCCATAAAGACAGGATTTTGACGAAAACTTCGTGCAGTGAGAGAATAAACGCAGCGGCACTGGACACAGCTTAGGAAGCTGTAAGCACTGGTCGTTCTAAAGAGACTGGGAGCAAAACAGACTGAGCCACGTCAGGAAGTAGTCTGTTTGCTTATTTGTTTTTTACGAAGAACAAGCAAGAGAAACTAGGGAGGAGCCACTGAGTGCAGAGAATGTGAGGGGGGGTCAAGACCGAGGCCGAGAGGCCCCGGGGTGGGGGGGTCCAGGCAGAGTGGGTGCAGACCAATGGGACCCCACCCTGTCGTGGCCTCACTCCTGTGCAGTCCCAAATCACCGTCAAGTACACGTGTAAACTTATCTTTGGGTATACGTGAACACTGTGTTAGTAAATGATGTGCTTCATATGGAAGTGCACAAAGAAATGTGAAAGCATGACATAAAGATAAAATACACAACATTTTAGGTATTTCACATGTTGTGAGGGAAATGTATTTTTTGTTACCTTTATAATTTGATTATTAACTCCCCCGGGATACAGAGCAAGGGCGCTGGCATCAATATGTCCATTGAACATGGATAGAGCTTTCCTGTTTTCTTACTTTCTAGCTAAAAACACATGTCAGTGGATGTTCCACTGGAGTCTCCTGCACTTGGGTGGATCTGGCACGCTAACCTGGGACAGAGAAGCTAGCTTATGTGAGGAATCACCCACGCGAAAAACGACCAAGGCGTGCGTAAAGCCAGGATGCAGTGAGGAAGAAAATAAATAAACCTACTGGGTGACTGCCCAGGAGATACGATCAACAGGACTTGTGGCTGGGTGAGGGGGGTTCATGAAGGTGAAGATTCTAGAAGTGCATTCTACGGGAGCCACGTGCCGTAACACCTACTGAATCTTAGTGAATAGTGCCAATTCAGATGTGCAGCAAGAGTACAATGCGCACTGGACTTTGAACATCTAGTTCAGAAAACTGTAAAATATCTCACTAAAAGTTTTAAAATTGATCATGTGATGAACGATAAGCAGAAACTTCATGCAAACTGGGGACGGGAGGGCCTGGGGAAGGAGGGGCTCCGTGCCCTCCCGCTCAGGGTCGCGAACCCAGCAGGAGGAGACCAGCTCTCCCTCCGCACCAGGAAGGCACGTTTTCTACTCCGCTCCGGCAGGAAGGAAGAGGACCTTCCCCTCACCTGGGACCCACTCCACCAATGAGAGGCTGTTACAGCTCAGCCAATAAAGAGCCACTGCCCCTCAAACTTCCGGCTTCCTCCGATGGACTCTGCTTTGCAGCGGCCCCCCTGAGCTCCCCTCTACGAAGGGATGTTTCGCCCCCTTGTTCTCTGGACTTGCGTGTGGTTCACCACGAGACCACATGTCTCGAATTGCAATTCTCTGCTGTTCCCAGAGAAACCCATGTTGCTGGAGAATTATCTGACTGTCTCTTTGTTTAAGGTCAACAATCGCAGGCTAAAATAATATCTTGAATATACTGGGTTAATAAAAATCTATTTTTAAAGATGATTTCACCTGCTTCCCTCCAGTTTTAATGATGCAACCAGAAAATTATAAATTATGTACATGGCTTCCCTTCTGTTTTCATTGGACGTTGTGCCACTCTGGAAGATGCTGAAAATCCTGGGACCACCAGCTCAAAAGGAATAGAGGAGGAGGCCCATGTGTTTGAAAGGTAGGGGAGCCGATGAGGAATTCGGCCGAGGCCACGCTGAATCTGATGTACCTGCGGGAAATGCACATAGACGAGACCTGACACCTGAAGATAAGACCTGACACCTGAGGACGAGACCTGACACCTGAAGACGAGACCTGACACCTGACGTGCATGGCATCGGCACATACACAGGTGCTGCTCAGCACTGAGTGAAACAGGCTCATTAAGGATCGTGGGGAAATACCAACATTTAAAAGGTGGTCAGCAACGTGCAAAGCAATGTCAGAGGAGCAAGAGCAGCGAGCTCATGGAAGTCCACGGCAAGGTGAAGTTCAAGGAGTGTGTGGCTGGGAGAGTCAGATTCAGCCCCTAACACAGACGTCACAGTGTCTTTAGCTGTGCCCGTCACAGGGTGGGGGTGGGCTCAGTCCGAGTCCCTAGGATTGAAAAGCAAAGGAAAGGAAATAATGGAGACAAATGACGATAAAGAGCTCCTTCCAGAGCAGCATGGAAGACAGTTAAAGTCACAAAACTGAACAGACACGGGGCTGCTGCTTCCGTTTTCCACTTTGGGCGTTTTTTTTATGGCAACAACTGAGTGTGATTATTGCTCGGGGGAAGTAAGTGGTGGAGAGGGAGAGGCTGGTGACACAGGAGAGACGAGACAAGGATGGAGGCGGCGGGCGTGGATGGGACGAAGAGCCCAGGACGGGAGCGGCCTCGTCCTGCGAGCCTGGGCCGGCGAGGGCGGGCGCAGGTCCTTTGGAGGAGGGGGCAGAACGTTTGGGAAGGTTGACCTTGATCTTTCCAGCATTCATGGTAAGAAAAGAGACTAAATTATCTGCAGGCGAGCGAGGGTGGGAGAAGCTGGCCCGAAGGCTCGCGGACAGGGCAGAGCAGTGGGACGGACGGTAGTTGAAGCAGAGTCAGCGTGACTGGAATTAGTGGGAGACGGTGGACAAGACACAACCCTGAAACCCCCCAGGAAGTAATATAGGGGACAATCCAGGTGACCTTGAGGATGGTGATGTCTTTGCAGAGAAAACACCAAAGACACAACCCATGAAGGGAATACATTATAAGCTAGGCTTCCTTAAAATTACAAACTTCTACTCTATAAAAGACAATATCAACAGAATTAGAGGACAAGCCACAGACCAGTGGAAGGTATTTGCAAAAAACCAATCTGACAAAGGCATGTTATCCACAATTTACAACAATACCAACAAAAAACCCTTAAAATTCAATGAGAAAACAACCTGATGAAAAAACAGCCAAAGACTTTAACGGACACCTCACCAAAGAAGATGCACAGATGGCGAACAAGCACAGGAAGAGGCACTCAGCATCGTATGTCATCAGGGAAATGCACATTCAAACAACAGTGACACACCACTCCACACCTATGAGAATGGCCAAAATCCGGAACATGGACAGCTCTGAATGATGGTCGGGATGTGGAACAAGAGGGTGGGGATGCAAAATGGTACAACTACTTCAGAAGACAGTTCGGTGCTCCTTGGGTCTTCTCCCCAAGGAGCTGAAAACACACGCGCACGTGAGCACACTCCCAGCAGATCTGTTCATAATCGCCGGAACTTGGAAGCACCCGAGATGTCCTTCAGCGGGGGGACGCATGGATAAACTGTGGTCCATCCGGATGGTGGAATATTACAGGGCACTGAGAATAAAGGAGCTACCAAGCCAGGAAAAGACACAAAAGAAACCTAAATGATTATTACTGAGTGAAAGGTAGCCATCTGAGAAGCCTACATGCTACATGATTCCAACTGCGTCACATTCTGGAAAAGGCCAAGCCGTGGAGGCAACAAAGGGTCAGGGGTTGCCAGGGGTGGGTGGGGGGGGGGAGAGATGGACAGGCAGAGCACAGAGGATCTTCAGGGCAGTGAACATACTCTGTGTGGTACTATCACGGTGGATACATGTCATCATACTCTTGTGCAAACCCATAGAAGGCACAATATCAAGAGTGGACCCTAAGGTAAACTAGGGACTTTGGGTGATTAAAATATATCCATGTAGATTCGTTCTTGGTTTAAAAAAACTATCATTCTGGTGAGTGATGCTGACATTGGGAGAGGCATATGCAAACCTCTGTACCTTCCTCTCAATTCCTTGTAAACTTAAAACTGCTCTAAAATAATAATGTCTTTTAAAAACGGGTTGAAAGAGGAGAATGATCATAAACTTTCAGGAACATAACGGCACAGCTGCATTATTGCCTCCAGCTGCGCTCCGCACTCTTGATGTAAAAACCGAGCAGACACACGGGAACTGACCCGGGGTTCTGAACGTCTGAACCCAAGTGACCTAAGTACGTGGGCGTAAAGATGAGGAAGGTTTGGGGCAAGAGAGTAATTCAGGGGGTGACACAGTCAGTCTAGGCGGAGGAGCCGAGAGAGAGGCAGAAAAGGAAAATCAAAGGACCGCAGAAACCAATGAGGTAAAAAAAAACCACCCCAGATACTATGTAAATAAAGGCAAGAATGGAGTCCAGGGGACTGACAATGATGTGAAACAATAAATTGCCTGATTTTACTGGTACCATTGAATTCATCTCCCAAAGATGCGCCACTGTTTCCAGGAAAACTGAATGTTACAACCGAAACATAATATTTACCGAACATCGTTTCACCCCGTGGATACATTTAATTGAGCTTTATGGAAATTATGATGACTACTAGCAGTCACATTTGTAAAGAGTCGACATAAAAATTAATTAGAACAGACCATTGCATTCTGCGACATTACCGCCATGTGCATTGCGAGAGGCTTTCTCGGAGAGAAGACGGGGAGAGAGGATGACAGCTGCAGGGGGTGAGGGCACACCCCGTCAGGGACACCCGCGGACGTGTGTTCAGCACTGAACACCGTCACCAAGTGAGCTGCTGTCACAGAAAGCTGAAGACACTCCGTCCCAACCCCAGCCCTTTCTTTTCCAACAGCGAAGCCTATTTGCCACAAATGGACTTGGGTTTTCCCCAACGACAATCAGCCCGACATAAGACTCAAGACGAAACAATTCCCAACGTACGCTGCAGAAGAGAACCGAGGGAGACAGAAAGCACAAAACCAAGGCACGTGGTGGAACGAGCCAGCAGGAGGCATGCGTTCGGGAAAAACCGCCAGGACACAGGAGGTGAGGACACTGAGGGGAAACGGACAGAATAGAACACATTCAAGCAAGTGAGAAAAGAAGACAAAGACGAATAAAACTTCCCAAGAATGTCAAGACAAATGGGACCGATTGCAGAATCCCCTCACAGAGGACGATCTGAAATGCTAATGTCACACACCACAATAAATCCATCAACACTCAGCACAATAACCACTTGCAGCCTCTTAGTACTTGAGTATCAAATTCTGTGTTGAGTGCCCGAGTAAACAAGAGCGAGCAAGCCCGTGATTCCACGACTGGGAGGGACCTGGAGGGCAGAAAGGGCATGTTCTTGTTTGTAAGGCTTAAAACAAACCAATTTTTTAAATTTACTACCATGGGTAACCTCCAAGCTTCTCATGCCAAATACAGAAACTTTGAAAGCAAGAGCCACAAACGCAACAGCCCGGCCCTTCGCTTAGTGACCGGCCGAGAGTGGGTGTCTGCGTTTGTTCCCTTCATGCTGTAAGGGGTCATGGCCTTGCAGGGTCGGCAAAACCTGTACATTAGGGGTAAGTCTACACCTCAACATCTGGCCAGCACACTGAGTCATCAAGTTAATACACAAGACAAGGAATCAACAGATGAGGAGAACAAAAAAAGTGCATGTGGACAAGTTCCAGTGGGGCCAAGGCTTTGCGTCTTGAACTTTATTTGTGAGCAGGGCGTTTTGACCTTGGCCTTGCTTATGGGAGATCATGCAAGTTTTTTCTCACTCTGCATCTGGCTTTTAACTGCTCTCACCCGGGAGGAGTTTGTAAACCACTGAGCATTTGGTATTTGTATCTTGGTAGATGACAGACGCTTATGGAGAGGCTGTGTCCGTGGATGAGTGAGTCACTGCTTCTGTAAAGGTAGCTCACACGCCGCAGGGCCTGCGTGGGTCAATGCCCGGAACTGCCGGGACCCAGCCAAGGCACCAGCCAGCTGCTCACCACCTTTGGGAGCGTGGGCATCCTCAGGATGCAGAAGGCTTATTCTGGAATTGGCTGGTGGAGATTTTTGTAAGCAAGTGTACCTGGGGCAAGGCTTCGACTATAGGGAAGACTTCGGCAGGAGGGAGCCTAAATATACTACTTTTTTTAACCCTCACCTGAGGCTGTATTTATTGATTTTAGAGAGGGTGCGGGAGCAGAGAGAGAAACGTCGATTGGTTGCCTCCCAAAGGGCCCCAACCAGGGATGCAACCCACAACCAAGGTATGTGCCCTGACCAAGGATTGAACCCACAACCTTTTAGTGCACAGGATGAAGCTCCCACCGAGTCACCTGGTCAGGACGACATGTACCACTTTTATTTGTTTTGTTTGTTTGGTTTTTAAATATATTTTATTGATTATGCTATCACAGTTGTCCTGTAACAGGGTCCAGCCAAGAGGGGAGCCCCAAATAGGGATCTGTAACAGGGTCCAGAAGAGCTTGGAGATAATTGGCCCCACACCACAGGGCCACACCTGCCCAGAATGCGGGCAGCTGCGGCCCATTGTGAGAGGAGCCGGAAATGGGGCTGCAGAGGGAGACTGGCACTGGGATTTAAACGGAGGCACAGCAGCCATTGGGCGTCTCTCTTTTTGGGACCACGCGTCTGTTTAGGGCCACGCGGCTTTGGTGTCTTGGTTAGGACCACGAGGCTTTGGAAGTGCTCCCTTTTGCCATGTGGAGGGTGCTGGGAGGACTGTGTGCATTTGTGGGGAACTTTAGTCTGTGTTATTTCAAATGAATAATAAATTCCTTTCCTTTTCACGAATCTCGGGCATTGAGAGATGTCTCTCCTCTGGCAGCGGACATAACAAACCTGGGGGGTTCCTTTCGGGTAGTATATTGCCTCGGCTGCCCTTGGCCCCCCCTTTTGTACTCTAACAGTCCCATCACCCTGCCTTCGTTGCCTTTCACCCTGCACACCCCCTCCCACCCACATTCTCCCCCTTTAGTTCATGTCCATGTGTCATAAGCTCTTTAGCTTCTACATTTCCCATACTATTCTTGCCCTCCCCCTGTCTGTTTTCTACCTACCATCTATGCGACTTATTCTCTGTACCTTTTCCCCTCTCTCCTCCTCCCACTCCCCTGTGATAACCCTCCATGTGATCTCCATTTCTGTGGTTCTATTCCTGTTCTAGTTGTTTGCTTAGTTTGTTTTTGTTTTTGTTTTAGGTGTGGTTGTTAACAATTGTGAGTTTGCTGTCATTTTACTATACATGTTTTTTTATCTTCTTATCTTCTTTTTCTTAGATAAGTCCGTTTAACATTTCATAAAATAAGGGCTTGGTGATGATGAACTCCTTTAACTTCACCTTACCTGAGAAGCACTTTTTCTGCCCTTCCATTCTAAATGAAAGCTTTGCTGGATTGAGCAATCTTGGATGTAGGTCCTTGCCTTTCATGGCTTGGAACACTTCTTTCCAGCCCTTTCTTGCCTGTAAGGTCTCTTTTGAGAAATCAGCTGACAGTCTGATGGGAACTCCTTTGTAGGTTACTGTCTCCTTATTTCTTGCTGCTTCTAGGATTCTCTCCTTCATTTTTACCTTGGTTAATGTAATTATGTGCTTTGGTGTGCTCCTCCTTGGGTCCAACTTCTTTGGGACTCTCTGAGCTTCCTGGGCTTCCTGGAAGTCTATTTCCTTTGACAGATTGGGGAAGTTCTCCTGTATTTGTTCAAATAACTTTTCAATTTGTTGCTCTTCCTCTTCTCTTTCTGGTACCCCTATAATTCGGATGGTGGAATGTTTAAAGATGTCCTGGAGGTTCCTAAGCCTCTCTTCATTTTTCTGAATTCTTATTTCTTCATTCTTTTCTGATTGTATGTTTTTTTCTTCCTTCTGGTCCACACCATTGATGTGAGACCCAGCTTTCTTTCCAACACTATTGGTTCCCTGTGCATTTTTCTTCATTTCACTTATTGTAGCCTTCTTTTTCTCATGTAATTTGTGACCAAATTCAACCAATTCTGTGAGCACCCTTATCACCAGTGTTTTGAAATGTGCATCTGATAGGTTGGCTCTCAGTCACTTAAAAGTATTGGTTCTGGAGCTTTCATCTATTCTTCTGTTTTAGCCATCTTTTTTTTTCTTTTGTCTTGTCACACCTGTTACGTATGAGGGGTGGAGCCTTAGGTGTTCACCAGGGCAGGGCACCCCAGTAGCTGGGTTGTGATGCTGTATGTGGGGGTGGAGTCCATGAGGGAACAATGGCATTTGCTCCACTCTCCATGGGACTTCAGTCCCTTCCACTGCTTCCCCCAAGCAAACTGGACCTTTCTGGTGCTGATTCCCATGTGGGTGGGCTTGTGCACCCCGTGGGTCTTTCCAACAACCTCTCCTGTCAGGCTGGGAGTCTCTCCTTGTGCCTCAACCTCCACAGGTGTTTTCAATCAGTGCCCCAAGGCTCTATTTCCTGGTGCTGGGACCCTGGATTGCATGCAGTACCTTGTTTCACGAACACTGCCTCGCTGGGTCTGCCGGTTGCCGCCCCTCGGCCGGGGTCCGCCAGCCACCACTTGCGCACCCTGGGTCCTCCCGCTGCGGTCTTACACACCCCGGGACGCCATATGCCGACCCCAACACTCTTTGTTCCTTGACCCCTCTCCACCCAGCTGCCCGACTCCGCCCCTCCTACCAGTCCGGATGAACGTGTCTATTTTAACTGCTTGTTTGTCTAACTTCCATACAGTTCAATTTTCTATCAGTTCTAGTTGTTATTCTGTTTCTAAATTGTTGTTGTCCCTATCTTGGTTGTGTGAGGAGGCACAGTGTCTACCTACACCTCCATCTTGGCCAGAAGTTAATGTACCAATTTTAAAAGTGAGGCGGCTGAGGCACATAAGTATCACAGAGCACTCCCGAGGGTCTAGCTTCGAGGGATTAGTTCCAGGCCCAGGGAGGGGATCCCAAGGGCTGGGTCAGCAGCTCTCAGTGTGCGCCTGCACCCAGAGCCAGGGTGAGGAGGGGACTGCGGACAGCTAACCTTAACTCCTGGGGCTTACTCGCAGACCCAAGGGTCACGGCCTGCCCCAGCACACATTTTCATACCGGCTGTGGATTAATTCCATAGGAGGGAGACAGTTTCCCTGAGAGGCCTGGCCTTCTTAGATCAAGAAGTGACGTCACAAGGGGCAGGGAGGGAAAACACAAAGCAAAGTAAAATGATGAGGTTTTGAATATGCCACACAGGAGAGAAAGGTAACATACATAAGACCTGGCGACAGGGGCTGCCCCATGCAAAGCCCTGAACTTGGAAACACACAACAGTGTCCCAAGCACTCTCTAAGATTGTCTAGATGGGTGCCCCCTTAATGGTAAGTGCACAGCACAAAACTCCCTCCCAGGGAGAGGTTTCCCCCACTACATATAGGGGTTCGCAGACAACAGAGAAAATGGGCAGCCCGGAGGGGCCAGACCCAGGAAGCTTTTCTCTGCCCGCCTCTCTCCTTCAGGCCCCTGAGGGTCAGCTAGGCTCAGGACTGCAGCTAGGCGAGGGGGCCAGGGACACCGATGTCGCCTGGGATCATTGCTTTAAAGACTAGAAAGTCAATGTGTTTTGTTAGATAAGGTTGACATGGAGCTAGTTCTGAGGTTATTTTTCGTGTCCTACTCTACGGTTTATTTACAAAGTAAGGGAGGGTCGCAGGGGACTCCTCACCCCCGGAGCCCAGAGGCACAGCCTGTTCTCAGGGCGGCCAGCTCAGGACACGGCGATGAAGGGGCCCCGAGTCCACCTGGACAGCACAGCAGAGCCCCTCTGGCTGAGGCCAAGCGAGTAAGACCCGGGGAAGACTTCAACTTGAGGGTCCCTAAGTACCTTAGGCTTTTCAAACTCCTCTGGGAATGCGATCTTCGCACTTTAATTTCTGAGAACTTCCTAGTGGGAGGGGATCATAGTCACGCTGAACACATGTCTATTTCATTGATGTTTTATACCGAGTGTATATTAGAATAGATTGATGCTGTGTTTGATCACTGCAGAATCTCTGATAGGCAACAGCAACAATATGGCTGGATGCAATTTGAAACAAGAAATAAAATAAGGAGGCGACACTTAACCTTGGGTACAGACTGGCCTTTGCGTGGATTTTCCTGGGCATTGTCTTGACCCAATTTAGAGTCTTCCATCCACTGGAAGTTCCAGGAGGATGCTCCAAGGAGCCACGAGGAGCTCTGGAGGAGCGGCTTCAAGAAGCAAGGAACAGGGCCCCTAGACTATCGACCTCTCCCTCCTCCGAGGGCTGGCCACGCCCCTGGTGAACCTGGCTTAACCATTAAACCCAATGGGATGAAAGGCAGGGAAAGGCTAAGGAAGGCTGCCCAGGGGTGGGGATGGAGGGGCACTCCTATTGTGTCCTCACTCCTTCCCCCCAGGAGGGGTACAGTGACTGCTCAGGCTGGGGCCTGTCGAAGGTTCAACAGGGAAGTGTGGTCTGAGTCCTTTCTCCGCCCCACCCCCTTCCTCTCAGGGGCCAGCCACCCGCAGAGAGCACATGCTCCAACACAGGCAGGAAGGGAGGGCTGCACGCCCACAGTTTTGAGTCATACATCTAGTTCAGGAAAGTGTTCAAAGGTGTTGCTAAGTCAGCTGACCAGTACCTATGAATGTCCGTGGTGGACCACTGCCAGGCCCTGTGCCAGGTGCCCTGTCCCTAGGATCACAAAGGGGGCCACGGCACGTACACCTGGGTGTGTCTTATCAGTGGGCTGGCACACGTGAAAAAGCAGGTGTTCAATCTGCTGCACTGACCCGTGTCTGGGGTAAAGAAGCTGTGACTACAAGCAGGTAAGTGAAGCACAGCTCAGGGGATTTAAAGAATAGTCAAAACAAGGCACAAAATAATCAAATACTGGGTGAAATATTATTTGATTTGTTCTTAAGACTCTACAAAATGCTACTGTGCATGAGTTGGCTGAGTGACCTTGGTTGGTTTGGATGTCCTTTTCACGGTTTCGACTTTCTAGGAAAGCAGAGCACAGTTTCGCGGTAAGACAGACACAGAGAGGAATACGATTCGACTCCACTTCTAGGAGTCCAAAGTCGAAAACAATAGCTCACAATACTGAACACTACCCTGAGCCAGGCATTGTGCTGAAAGCTCCACGTGGACTCTTTCTTTTAATTCACGTAATGTTTTCCTGATGTGACAGGGGAGGAAACTGCCTCAGGTGCCTGTTTCACGGCCAAGTCCGTGCGTGTAAGCCACAGGCCTTCCTCACAGGAGCTCATGCACGTTTGCCATTTTGCTCCGCCTTGCAGAGGGCTGAGCCTCTCGGCACCTGAACAGTATCACATCCCCCTGGAGGTCTGACTGCGGAGACCCGGCCCTTAATCCACAACACAGACAAGGATGCTAGTCGTAGTATTGCTCCTTGTAGCTACGGGACACGAGCTATTCGCCTTCCTGGACACTGGTTAACAGAGTGTGAGCCTCCTGCTCCTCTGATCTGTTCGACTGCAAGCTGAGCAAAAACACCTACTACACGATGTGGGAAGAAAGATGTTTTTGCAGAGCGGTGCTAACACTGGGCGGGGTCTAGAGCTGACTGACTCCCGGACTCGCCTCCTAGTGGACTGCTGGCGGGGTGACACTGGTGAGTCTCTTCGCCTCCACGTCCTCCTACGGAATGTGGGACAATAACACAGAACTGGTGTGTGGGTCATGAGTTAGTAAGTATTAAGGACTTGTACCAGTGCCTATGAGTGTTAACACATATGGTATTAGTTCAGTGGTATCTGTTCATGGAAGGACAGAAAAAGACAGCGATGTACACCAAAATGTTAACTAGGATTGTAAATTCCTCATGAGACAGTGTTATTTTTATTTCCTCCTTCAATTGTCCTGTATTTCCCTACAGTATTCATGCTATTAAAAATGCAAGTTGCCATCACACTATTGGTTACTTCAAATAGCTTTCTTTCCTTTCTTTCCTTTCTTTCCTTCTTTCTTTCTTTCTTCCCTTCCTTCCTTCCTTCCTTCCTTTCTTTCCTCTCTCCCCCCCCCCCCATTTCTTGAGATCCCCTCTAGTGCATAATGAACACAGCATGTCGGAACATTGAGGAGGATTACAAACATCCCGCTAGTGAAAACTCTACAGCACAACATGAAGAGAAAGAATTCTGGAATATTACACAAGAAATGACCATGATGAAAGAAGACTACTTTAAATGAGGACCCGGTTTGATGGACTGAGAACATATTCACAGTGTGCAAGAAAAACTGACTGGAAATAAGAAACCGACATTTTACATTCATATCAAATCCCCTTTTCATGTGATGATACGGCTGCCAAAACGATAATAGCTTTGTTTTCTCTGCAAAAGCCAAGCTTTACCTAAAAACACTGGTGTAAGTTTAAACCCGAACCATGTAAATAAAATGTTGCAAGTTAAGCAGAATTCCAAGTCGCTGCTTCATAAAACGGCGTCTCTAGGTAGCCCTCGCCCACTTCTCTGGGCCGGCCCCCTCCACGAGGGCCCCACGCAGGCTGTGTCCACGTCTCCCGTTCACCCTGCCCCAGTGACCGCTGGGCCCTTGTCCCGGAACCCCAGCCCCCCTCACAGATGCACGTTGCCTGTCTCTGTGCTCACTGGGCTATCGTGTCATCTTGATTCTCACACTGCTCCTAAGGGATTCCTCCCCTCCCGCTGTTTCCCAGCACTCTCCTGACTGCCGTTTCGCCGTGACTGCCGCCGCCACAGGCACAGCCGTTCCGGAGGGCTCGCCGAGAGCGGGCTGTTTCTTCTCAGCCCGCTCACCTAAACCTCTGCGGGCCCCGGGCCATTAGCCGTGATGAAAGTCAGGGCTCCGCGTTTTCCACTTTTCCCGTGTATCTGTTCCATGTGCGCAGCGGCCTTTGAAGTTCACGGGGGCCCTCCATGTGGAAGAGATTCCCAGTGATACAAAACAGAGTGAGAGCGAAGCCCGTCGTCTACGTCTCACGTGCAAGGGCAGAAATGCACGCACGCACACACAGGAAGAGATACTGCCCAATTAGCGGGGTCTGAGTAGAATTTGGACGCTGTCCTAAAAATAATTTGGACAGCTTCTTTGGGGGGGGGGGAGAGAGAGGGAGAGAGAAGCACCTTCGTGGACTTCTGTGAGCGCATGTACTCAAAAACTAGTGAGTCCCTTATCTGGGTCAGGCCGCGCATTGGAAAGACAAGGCTAAGTTGAAAAATAAAAACAAAACAAAAAAACCAGGCACAGTCCCCGAACTTGATGGAGCTGACAGACAAACGGGGCCAGACACTGAGCAAAGACTTGCACAGATCAGTGTGACTCGACCGCGGGGGTGGCTGCCGCCGGGACGCGGACAGCTCCGGCCCCACGGGTGGCGGGAGAGCCACGTGCTGCGGGGTCCAGCACCTGCAATGGACTCTGAAGGGGGCGCAGTGGGAGGCGGGGCGCCCCCAGCACAGGGAGCAGGGGTGAGCCTGTGCAAGACCATCCTGGCGGGGAGGAGAACCGTGCTCAGTGTGTGGCTTATGTGAAGAAATGTGGTCCTTGTCCTCAGAGGAATGGAAGGCTTCCGAAGAATCTCAAGTGGGGCAGCCACGTCAGATTTGCTTCCAGCTGTGGCTGGGTGACGAGGTTGGAGGGAGGGGAAGGACGCAGGGGGTCAGACAGAGTCCCGGGGGCAGGATCGTGGGTCACGGACGGTGCCCACTTTGACAAGAGGGGTGGAAAGGAACATTTAGAGAAGTGGGCACATTTGAAGGACATTTAGGAAGAAAATTATTAGGTAATGAGGAAGTGGAGGTAGAAGAGGAGGGGAAGGCGGTGCCTGCCGGGGGTGATGCCCCAAGTTTAGTTTCTGACGCTGGACCTGCTCTGGGAGCAAACTCACTGAGAGAGAGAGAGAGAGAGAGAGAGGAGGAGGCCACTGTAGGGAGGGGACGCGTCCTCTGCACACGAAACGGGAACCACGGTCCGGTCTGTGGAGAAGCCTCGGTCAGATACACAGACGTGTGGACCGTTGGTTACGGGAGTCAGTGAGGCCGCAGGTAGGAAATGATAACAAAGTGAGAGCCTGGGGGGAAGGGAGGACCAGGGCTGAGCCTTGAGGGGCGCCAACAGGTCACGGCCGGGTGGAGAGGGCGAACCTACCAAGGAGACAGAGAGGCGCTGGAAGGGCGGGACAAAAGCAGAATACGGCATCCTGGGAAGAGAACTCTTTTAATAAGAGAAGGATGAAAGTGTCTAATGCTGCTGTGAAGGAAAGCGGGGTTCAGAGTAAAAAGAAATATTCCCTGGTTTGGGTACCATGGAGGTTATTGAAGAGATAATATTAAAAACATTTAACACCTAGCCCTGGCCGGGTAGCTCAGATGGTTAGAGCTGTGTCCCCATGCGCTAAGGTTGTAGGTTCAATCCCCGGTCAGGGCACATACAAGAGTCAACTAATTAATGTATAAATAAGTAAAATGACCAATCAATCCATCAATGAATCCCTCTTCTTTTCCTCCTCTCCCTTCCTCTTTCTCAATAACAATTTTTTAAAACAAGTTAACAACTAGTATGGCACCAACCTGACAAGTCGGAAGGGGTGTGGGGGTCCCAGGGCTAGAGCAGGGTATGGGAGGCCCCTTCTGGACCAAACCTCTGCCTTTACTATGGATACGGGGGAGTGTGGGGCAGAGGGGGGCCTGAGAGAGAAGCCTCGGCATCTCTGATGACAGGCAGGCACCTGGGGCAGCAGCCAGTTACGACCGGCGTGAAAGCACCCACTATCTGAACCGCCACCGTGGCTCTGCTAACACCCGCTGGCCGCACAGCCCGGCCAGGCTCTGTCCCTGTGGCCTGGCGGGGAGGGAGGCAGCCAGGTCGGGAGGGGCGGGTGACAGAGTGGAAGGCCTCCCACGCCACTCTGACTGCACATGATGGGTCCGTAACTTCACAGCGTCTCCTGGATGCAGACATGAAACGAGGCAAAACAAAGAATTGGCCAGGGAAGAAAACGTAACATCCAACAGAGAACCCGTTTGAGAGAAGTTCCTGGAAACTCTGGCCCATCAAGAGAAGCAACAAGCCGTGTGCTCACGCAGTCACTCAGGGGAAAGGGTTTTGAAGAACAAAGTCCCTAACACACTGACTTTTCCAAAACGGCCCTTCAGAAAGCGGTAGCTCTGATTACAACGTGGTTGTTGAGAAACCAGAACCACCAGGGAGTGACAGGTAGAAATATAAATGCACACAGCAATCTCTCGGTAATGGAACACTCCAAGAGAAAAAAGACTCAATCTGTGATGGAACGAATGATAAAGAAGCGCCAGTATGGAGCAGGTATGGGCCTCCTCCTTCTTTGCCATGTACTTTCTTCTCCGTCTAAATGCAGCACTTACATCATCTTGCTTTGAATTATTCTGCCATTTCCTTGCTGCGTGAATTTGGGCAAGTAACGATCTAACCGAGCGTCGTTTTTCTGCTTTTGTTTTTCGTCTGAGAATTGGAGCTGATCAACTCCAATTCATGCTACAAGGGTCAAGTGAGACGGACAGAGACCTCAAGTCCTCAGCAGCATGTCTGGCATGAGGTAAATGTTCAATAAATGGTAGCTGTTATTACCAAGAAGAGACGAACCGTGCTGTAATGCTCCTTTGGAATACTTGAACTTGCCCTAGATCTCAGGGTGGTTGATGAATTATTGGTACAATGGCTTCAAACCAGGGCAATACCCAAACCAGCAGCTTTCGGTAAATGTACGGCAGGCGTTCTGTACAGTCACAAGGTCTGGGAGACATCTGAGTAAAGGTCAAGGGTGATGAGTGAAGAACTCCCCTATCTGAATGATAGCAACCCCTGCTGAGCCTAAGTACAACGCACAGCTGAGTGGTTAGCCCTAAATGTCAATCAGGTATAATTCAGTTTCATTACAGGGCTGGAACGGAATACATTCAGAATCCTATTTCAGAGCTACAGGTAATCACTTTTCTGGAGACATAGTTTGGGTGGGAAACTTGAGTGGTCCCCACAGGCAAGTCTGAAATGACAACTCTGTTCTGTCTCAGACCCATTTTTTCCCTCTAGATGACAAAAAGTAACCAAGTTACTAGGCAGCCTTAAGACAGTCTAGATGCTCCCCTCCAAATGTCGACATCACAGCTTATGAGCCATTCTTTCCACAGCCCACCGACAGGGCTGGCCATCCATTGCCAGGCTTTTAAATACGTAACTCTTTCCTCCACGCAACAGTGGTTTTGTAGACACCTATCACGAACGGATAGTACATTTGACCCAGAAAATACAGCAGCGGACTTGGCAACAAAGGCCCCTGACCTCCCGGAGCTCATGAGCAAGTGGCGGAGAAGGACAGGAAGCCAGGAGGCACGCAAGCCCTGGGTCGGGGAGGCCCTTGTTTCCACGGGAACATGCAGAGCTGGCAGGGGAAGCACCCCTCGGGAAGCGCTATGTAACCCAGAGAAAATGAGGAAGATGCTTGCTGCTCAGGCAAAAATAAGAAAGATGCTGCAGGCACAGGAAAGAGCACATCCAAAGCCGCGGCAGGGACAGAGTCTGGACCACAATGACCCTGCCTGGAGGTCACTGTTGCTTGGCCCACAGCATTCGGGGGTGTCGGGGACAGGACGAGCGTGAAGCAGGCCGGGGACAGATGAGCGATGGCACCGTGTGGCCACTGTCCTCCAGGTAAGGAAGCACTTGTGAGTGGCTGGGAGGGAGCAAGGGGGTGAGGTGTCCGGGTGTCACTGCGTCTCCACCAAAACAAAACAAAGCAAAAGAAAATCCTGCGAGGTGCTCCCCTTGTTTGGAATCTCAGCGTGAAGATCTGGGAGACAGAATGCTGGACTCCAGTTTAGGGAAGAACTGTGGTTACTGGTGGACTTGAACTGCCCACGTTCTCGCTGACTTCCTTCGTGGCGGCTAACTGAAACTGGGCCGTCGCCCAGCGTGCTCCGCGCGGAAGCCTGCTGCACGGAGGTGCGCATCGGAGGGCAGCCCGCTGTCCACCCAACAGCGAGGGCCATCCAAGTGGCAGGCATTCCGGTTCCTGATGAGGAGGAGTGGGGAGGCCCTGGTAAGCATCCGTCATCCAGAGCAGCTATTTTGCTTAATCTCGCAAACTAGTTGCAGATGTTGGCTCACGCAGCGAGGCTGTGCATCTGCAATTTTTAAATTGTCTCATATTTCTAAACCCCGACTCCGTATGCGCCGGAAATCGGTGACATGAGTTATGAGGCTCAGGAAGAGCGGCACGAGGGACGCCGGGAGCCACAGGAGATAATGCCCGCCGCGGCGGCGGCGGCGGTGGTGTGGCTCCGAGCACAGGATGAGCGAGGGATGACACGGTTCCTTCCTCCGGGACAGGGGCCCTGCGAGCAGGCGCTTGAGCACGAAACCCTGCCCCGGGATGTACCGAACGAGAGGAAGTCATTTATAGATAGTTGAGTTCTCAAAAACAAATCCCCCTCTTCCCCTCGCCCTCCTCCGCTCCGCCGGCGGGTCAACAGGAAGCCCGGGGCGGCTGGGGAAGGAAAAGGGTTTTGAGGAGAAAAAACGCTGAGAACACAAACGGACGCTAAAAATGTCTTACCTTACCTAAGACGGTCGTGTTCCGCGGGCTGGGGCAGGAAACAATAAAGTGACTGGCTGGTAAAGGAATGTTTTAGTTATGACAGTGCTTTCTCGTAAGAGGCTTTCATAACCAGTCAAGGGAGACTCCAATTAAACCTCGGAATAGGGGCTGGAGGTGGTGGGACTCCCATAGACAAGGAATTCGTATTCCGCTGCAAAGAATCATCGAAGGCGCTGGGAATGAAATGACTACAATGACCGAGTTTCATGTTCGTATTTGGATTTACCAAGCTCGTTGGTACGTATGTGCCCAAGTAAGGCCCCGTCCAGACAATACAACGGCACCACACAGAACGATCTACCCACGGGGCCGACCCACCATGGGCCCCGCGCGTGAATAACCTCACCAGGAATGAGGACAAACCTTATGCCTGCAGCCCACTGTCCAACGGAAAGGGCGCCCACATGCACACGTGCACAGGTGAGACGGAGATCCACCCGTCCTGGCCAGAAGTTAACCTCTGCCCTTGAAGCTGCAGAGACCAGAGCGAGGCACCCGGGTGCTGACCACTGGCCTTCCGGGGCCTGGACTCGGGAGCGGTAAGGGGTGGGGTGAGTGTGCGTGTGTGTGTGCACACGCGTGCACACACGGGTGCATGCCAGCAACTTCCCGGGTTGGCAGGGGCAGCAGCCCCTGTTGTGCCCCTCACCACCGAGGTGTCCGCACAGGAACCGGGTAAAAACCTCTGCTCTGAGGCGTGGGCTGGAGACAAAAGGGCGGACGCTGAGACAGGGAGAGGTGCTCACCCAGGACCCAGAAAAGGATACAGAATCCCACAGTCCACAAACGTGGAACACAGTCATGGACGGGAAGACATGAAGACGCAGCTTATCTGTTAATTCTGGGGAACATTCTGGTCTAAAATGATCGTGGTTAATAAAACAAGAGCGGAAAAAAGTAAGAATGTTTGGCGTCACAAAAATTCCAGGGAAACTTCCTGGGAACCAAACACGTCACGCTTCGTCAAAAAGAGAGTCAGGTGGAGACAAAAGGGACAGAGGGGGGGACAGAGGGGCAGTGGGGGAGGGGCCGTGGGAGGAACCCCGAGTGGCCCGGGGCCCTCGCTCCTCACCCCCGATGAGGCGACCGGGTTCCTCCCACCCAGGAGCGGCCATGGCAGGTGCGTGGGGCTGGACGCCGCCTGTGGAAGGGGTTTGTCAGGGCCACTTTGACTGGATAGGACTTCCCGCCTCCTTGATTTTAAGCCCCGAACGCTCAACTAAGAAACGCAAGAATACAGGAAACACATCTGCGTATCCTCTGGAAGAAAAGAATGTGTAAGAGCATGCTGTTGCAAACAGAAGTCTGGATTTAGAAGATGCAGAACAAATGAGCAGGCCATACCCTTCACTGAGGGGTGGCTTTCGTGGACCCCATTCTCTGCCTGTTTTAGGAAAACAAAGATTGTTGTGTTTTAGAACCTATCACTTGGCCCCTGCGGAGATGTTTTTGTGGAAGGAAGGGGTGAAAAGGGAACCCGTTCCACCAGCTACTGCAGCTTTTGATTGTCAATCAGTACAGTGGACTGAACGCTGGTTCCCCCGAAATTTGTGTGTTGAACCCCGACCTCCCAGTGAGGTGGCAGTGAGAGGCGGGGCCTCGGGGAGGCAGTCAAGGTCAGACGGGGCCACGAGAGTGGAGACTCCTGATGGGATTATAAAAGGAGGAGGAGACATGGCCCCTCTCCTGGTGTCTCTGTCCGTCTCTCTCCCCACACCAGGGAAGGTCGTAGGAGGACGTGTTTAAGAAAAGGGCCCCCACTCATGACCCAGCCACGCCGGCCTCCCCATCTCAGACCTGCAGCGTCCGGAACGACGGGAAATAACTGTCGGTTGCTCGGTCGCCCAGCCTGTGGGGTTCTGGTACCGCAGCCCCAGCCGACTAAAATATTCCGATTAATTTGTACACAGCCAGCCAAGTCGGTTCTGTTCAGGGTCTGACAGCTTTCGATTAAGAAAAAAAAAAAAGTAATACATAAAAATCACAGCAAATGGATTTAAGTGCTGTGACTCGCCATGATAGGGTTTTTGGTAAAACTGGCTACCTCAAAGACCGAGAGAGATGTGAAGCAAAAATGTATCCAGTTCTTCCTGTGAGTAATGTTCTTAACGCACTTGCAGTTAGAAGGACTTGGTGGGGGACAGCTGGCTAGCTCTAAAGATGCGTAACACCTACTTTAAAATAAATGTGTGTTAAACTACTTATCAGAATAGTGGGGTGGGGCCTTTTTCTTGCTCTGCGTTCAGAAAGCTGTCCTCCAAATTCCCCCACGAACTGGACACGCGTATTTCATGGTCGCTTTGTAGCCGCCTTCCCACTTCCAGGGTGGAAAATGGCCCCATTAAGGAAATAAAAGCAATTATTTTATTGTCCTTCTTAATGACTAGGAGACTGATATAAATACATAACAGCAACAGTCGTGAGAGCAAGCACTTTCTTTATCCCCACCCGAGGACGTGTCTCCATTGTTTGTAGAGAGAGAGGAGGGCTGAGCGGAAGAGAGAGAGAGAAACGTCAATGTGAGAGAGGAACATCAATGGGCTGCCTCCCAGACACGCCCGGAACGGAGACGGTACCCACAATCCCTCGGTCACAGGACGATGCTCCAGCCAGCGGAGCCACCCGGCCAGGGCAAGCACTGATGAGCTTTGAAACGTGTAGGCAGTCTGAGAAAAAGAGACTTGGGTCTACTAACACTAGCTTTCAGAAGGTAGGGAGGAAAGAAACCCTGTTTTGATTAAAAAAAAAAAAAGATCTTTTCTGGTTGAAGTCTACAATTCGAGAAGGTTGTCTGAGGATCATAGGTTTGGGAGAGCCAAGTTTCACGTTGCAAGTGTCACACACTCTACAGTCAGAGCAGCAGCAAGCACATGGATGGGAAACAAGTAGACAAACAGCCCGGGACCAGGAGGCACCCGGACGCCCGGGCAAGCGCCTGCTCCGCCCCCAGCTGCGGAAAAAGCCTCCCGGCTGTGCGAATGCGGCCAGACGCAGTCTGGGCCCGGGAGCGCGGCGGCTGGGCCTCCCTCCCCCGGGTCTCACAGATGAAGAAGCGGAGGACCCGTCATGGAAATGGCACGTCAGTCCTCCCGGTCTGGGGACAGCCCAGCCCTTGACGTATTCAAGTCCAGAAATTCCATCCCCGTTTCCCTGAAGACCAACAATGTTCCGTGAACGCCCGCAGCTACCACTTGCTGCCCCTCCTGCACTGGCTGCTCCCTCTCATCCCAGGAGCGTCTCTGACGCTCAGGTGGGTGTCACACCCTTGCCTCCGACACCGCCAACCCTGCCCCCTCTTTGCCTTAATCCCACTATGTACTCCTCTAATTTCAGTGAACACCCGTCCCCCTGTCCCCCGTGTCCGTGTCCTGACTTGCCCACTTCCTTTCCACTTTCGGTCAACACCACCTTTTGTATTTTCTCGTGCCTGGGCGTGAGCTCAGGTTACAGTCCCGTTCCCTTCAGTTAGGTGGGGCCGAACGACTGAGTGACATCGTTGGGATGGACAGGAACGTGGGGTGTCACTGCTGGGCTGGTCCCTGACGACCTCCCTCACTCATGCTTCCCCCTCTCCCCCACCTGCCGGAAGAATGAAGGAATCCCAGAGCCCCTGCCTGACCACGTGCGCCAGGGCTGCCCCAGCTCGATGACCTTCCCTGGAGGGTCAGGGCAGGTGGAGTTAAACCGATGTTAGAGTAGGCAATGGAAATTCTGGGGCTGTTTGTTACCTGGCCGAACCATCCTCACTCATACATCGAACAAAACCATTCACGGCAGATTACACAATCCTTTACTTACTTCAACCTGTCTCTCTTCAAAATTTCAACTCATCTGCTCTCTTGACCTTACAGGCTCCTTCCCTGGAGACTGATACAAATTTCCATTGATAGCCAGCTCAGGACACCAATTTCTTGGTCTGCTGCCTTCCAGCTGTAGAGAAGAAGAACAATCCTCGAGACCAAGGGGACTGATGTAAGCTCAGTCCCCAGCGCTGCACGGGACCTTCCACCAGCGCGCCTCTGGGAGCACTTCCCACCTGTTTCCTGAGCTCCCGGAAACACCTAATACTATCGGACCGTTCCCTCCTTGAAATGTTCTCGCTCCTCCCTTGGCATTCACTCTACTACTCGCCATGTTTTCCTGCCTCTCCCATCGCTTCCCAGACTCCTTTGCAGCTTCTCGTCTTTCTGAACTCTTCCACCTCCATCATCCTCTGGATCCCAGACTTCCTCCTATGCCCTCTTCCTCTGGAAGGGATCTCATCCACTCCCGTGGCTTCAGCAACCAAGTGTACGAATGACAACTGTGAAATGCCCATCTCCAGGCTAGACAAGTCTTGAACTTCAGACTCTACCGATGTCACCACTGGGCACAAAAAATATATCCGAAACTGAGGTCACCACCTTTTTCTCCCGTTGTCCCTGAAACTTGCTCCTCCTTCATCCGCACTCCCGACGGTGGGCCCCTGAGCCGTAGCCCGGGAGGGTGATTTAACGCTCCCAAATCAATAAACTCCTGCCATGAACATTTGGATCTTCCTACCTGAATCACTTCAAAAGTCCCCATTTCCATATCTGTAGTTTTACTCATAGGGCTGATGCACAGGTCTTTGTAACACACACATCAGACGGCCTCCCTCCTCTACTGGAAACCCTTCCGGGCTCCCTGCCCCCTTTGGACTCGCTTCTGTCTCTTGGGAACCCTAGACACTTGTACACGACTTCCCACCGGTCATGTTTACTCCGATCCCCCACCGCAACTCGGATTCAACAAACCCCCAGCTGAGGCCAAGCCGGGATTTTTCACGACGTTCCCTTTCCCGTGAAGCGCACCGCCGTCTCACCGGCACCTAGCTCAGACGCCAGGACAGCGCTGCTCATGGCCCCCGACGTCTGCCCAACATGCAGCAGCTCGTGACAAGTCCTTCGCACTCTTCCTCCTTAATCTCCCAGCTCACCAGCTTCTCCGCGGGCCCAGCGGAGACAGCCTGGCCCAGCCCACCCTCACCTCCTGTCCAGTCTCCTTTTTCTGGCCTTGTCCCGACGTCCCATCTCTCCCCACACTAGAGGCAGAATAAGCTTTCTAAAACGTTCACAGGATCAAGCCTAAACCTTTACAGCGATATTCTGCTGCTGTCAACACCGTACAAGTATCTTGAGTGGAGCTCAGGTCCCAGAGAAGTAAGTAAGATGAAAAATAGCAAATAAGCTAAATAGCAAGACATTGGGGCAGGACGGGGGGTGGCGACTTCAGGTGTGAACGCTCAGGGCCAGCCCCTCATGGGGATGGCATTTCAGTGTGAGCTGCGGGAGCAGGAGGAACCGGCCTGGGAAACAGAGGCAGCCTTCAATCTGCTTCCTTCCGGCACGCCCGCTGGGCCGGGAGCTCCCTGAGGCCAGAGCTGGGGTCTGCTCATTCGCACACACCCCTGCCACAGAGTTGGCACACGTGTGATGAGTGAGGAGATGACTGGAGTCTACGCTTCACTTTAAATTCCCCATCAGCCCAACCTGAGGCTGACTGTGTGCCCACAACATCTCCGTGCATTTGCCGACATCAACTCGTAAAACTTCTAAGGAAATTTCTAGGCAGATAACAGCAAATGGAATTTAGACTTCAAAGAGTTTCACCCTCCTTAAATCCTTCTAACATACTTCAGTACAGACCCTGCACGGCAATCTCTTACAGCCAGGGGCCTTACAAGGGTGTTAGGGTGGATGGGCCGCTTGCTGGGATCCTGTAGGATTCTCAGGCCACCGACCATGAAAGCCGGCATCTGCCAGCAGGCGGGGCCCCGGGGCTCCCTGGCTCTGGGCCTCCTGACCGGCAAAGCTGCTTTAATGCAAACCAAACCAACATCAGATACTCAGATTCATACAGAAAATGGTTTCAAGTCATCATGGCTCATTTCTGCTACAAAGGAAAAACAAAACAAAACA
This sequence comes from Phyllostomus hastatus, assembly GCF_019186645.2. Classification (NCBI taxonomy): domain Eukaryota; kingdom Metazoa; phylum Chordata; class Mammalia; order Chiroptera; family Phyllostomidae; genus Phyllostomus; species Phyllostomus hastatus. The sequence continues at coordinate 4,493,048 of NW_025333833.1, read as the reverse complement.
AGAAAGGACTCCTTCAACTATACTCTAGTGCACTTAATTGTTGTATTTGATTCTAGAAAAATAAGACATCTGGGTTCATAATCCATCACTTGCAAATTAAAAGTTTTTGTTTTAAATAAATCTGGCAGCAAAACCTGACTCGCCATGAAAGTATTTATATCTTTCATTGACTCGATCTGGTGTAACTATTCACTTGTTTCACTGCAGAAAAATAATGTGTTTAATTACAGGGTGCTGCCTCTGACCCCACAGCAATGTCGGGTACTGTGCAGTGTATGCAATGCGGTGTTTTTCTAAAATCCAAAACATTCTGCCCTTCAAGGCACAACAAGACCCAAGGGGTTTGGATAAAGTATCTGTATCCTATTAAAACACTCACCCAATTCTATTATCTTTGGAGTTATAAAACTTTCATATGTGTGGGCTTTGAAGTACTCAGCAAAAGTAAAGTCACAAAAACACATTAGCATGATGTGAGCATTTGGAAGTAATATAATTGAAAACTGGTTCAGAGTTTTCCTTCAGATCTGATTTAAAGTATGCGTTTGTGCCCTTATATTATTGCTTTTCCAATAAAGATACACTTCCTCGAGCTAGAGATGCTTCTGACCACAAGGCAAGTTTTACGGGCAAATCCTTTACATGAAGGGTCCCCAGCCACTAGGGCGGCGGACTGGTGCTTGTCCGTGGCCCGGGAGGAACCGGCCGCACAGCCGGAGGTGAGCGGCCAGGGAGCCAGTGAAGCTTCTTTGCTCCCACCATGGCCCGAGCTCTGCCTCCTGTCCCCCGTCCCCTGGGCCTGTGGGAAAAGGGTGGGGACCACTGCTTCACATCACGCCCAGCCTTAATTTGGACATTGCGATCTTCTGAGTAATTTGTCAGAGCTTCTGATTTTCCAAAGTGTTTCATTTTTCTCGTTTCATAACTTTTATTATTTTCTTATACTTGACGTGCTTTCTCCCAAAAGTCTCCAGCAGCAGCACCTACCTGCTGGGAGCTGGGAGCTGGGAGCAAGGTGTCTGCTCTTCCCAGGGCACGCCCGTGTGCGCAGCCAGCACCCAGCGGCAAACCTCACGGTGGACATTCTACCAGATCCTCGCCACCGCCCTGCAGAGACGTTTCCTACTCTTCCTGCGACACAGCTGAGCCAGTTCAGGCTCCGTTGGCCCCAGGCTGTATGGCTACTGAGTGGCAGATCAGAAACCAAACTAAAGGATGTCTACCTCCCAAGTCTGTTTCGTCCAAAACGACAGGGGGCAGATACGTGGCCCTGCTCCAACCTCACCCCCCACTCGGGCACGGCTGGGAGGAGGACTTGAAGACTGCTTCATCCACGTGGGAGTGAGAGTGTAATCATTCCAAAAGGAGTGGCAATGCCAGTCATGTCACGGTACCTTTACACTTCCATGAAATGAACATAGGGTACCTGTTTCGAACAGATTCAACCGTAAAGCCATGTAAAACTGCAATCGACGTAATTTTGTGTTTGTTTTATTCCTTTAAAAACAAATACACATCGTTGGACTTGGGAAGGCTCATCGACAAATACAACAAGTCAGCTGTTCAATATTCACCCACCTTTCAGAAGCATCATCGACATGTATTGGAAACAGTATCATACAAAAGCATACACCATGTAACAACACAGCATAAAAGGACAGAGACGGAGATCATTAATGGTTTTAATTATTTTAAGGCCCATTAAAGTTAGAGAAATATCAAAGCACCCACGATGTTACGGGTTTATTACTACAGCGTTTTAGAGTTTACTAGTTCATACCTTTCCATCACAGCAAGTTATTAGCAGTGAAGGGATGAACCCTCTTAGGAGGATTTTTACTTCAATGATAAGGTGTTACGGACAAGACAACCTACATTTTTAAAAAATTAGTAGCAAGCGCTAGTTGAGTTAATCAGTTAAAAGACAAACTGTGCCGTGGGAAGCTGGATGAAAAGCAACAGTAAAGCTTACAGAACTTAGCTCGTACAATTTGCCTTGAAGGCGGAAGATTGGTTCCCTGAAATAGCAAAGAATTATATGCTTTAGTTCAGAAAAAAAAAGTTTTTAAAATCAAGTCTGTTATTACCTCTTCTCCTTTCAAAACAATGGAAAAAAAAAGATCTAGAGCAGAGGTTTCAATTTGTTCAATAATTGTACCTCTGAATTGAAAAGAACAAAAAAGTCATCATTGTTTTGACTCGAAAAGAAATAACAATGCAAATATTCATTATCACATCAGACGTAAACGCAACAGCAGACTGTCGGAGTTAATGCGATCTCTGGAGAGCACTATTAGTCAGAGACAGCGGGGTCAGCCCAAAACGCAGAAGCTCAAAAGGTCAGCTCTTCTGAGGAATTAACGTCTTCGTTAACCAACGGGAATTTGGTGCGGCAGCAACGGAATGCCAGAGCCGCCCTCCCGGGGAGCCCTTCACTGTTACCAAGCTGTGCGAACGTGTGAACTAGTCAGCAGCGCCGGGGAGCTCGTGCAGCTACTCGCCGTACTTTACCCTTGCACTGACTCCCAGCTCTGAGGCTAAATCAAATTGGCTGGCAGTGTAAGCAAGCAAAGTAGGACACAAGGAGTCAGCTTGGAAAAGCAGAGCAAATAGCAGAAAAGTTACTGAAAATAAATCAATCAGGTTAACTGCATCATAGAGCAAAAGAAAAAAAAAATACGATTTGCTCTAAAAACTTTCAAAGCCAAAACAAAGCAAAACGGAAAGCTGCATTTCCAACAAAATTTGCACACGGTTAATTTGCATTAAAAAAAAATAGGCAGTCAAGCAGAAACTCTTGGGCGCATGCACGTACTGATTCTTGGAGCGAGTCCTACCTGGTTTCCAATCGTGTTTTTCTTGTGAACCTGACTGCTCCTCTGCTGAGCACTGAGGAAAGCAAAGGAGAGCAGCACTGAAGACACCAGTAAGGCTTTTCCCAAACAAGTAACAGACACTGACACACACACAGGCCTGGAAAATGTATCAACAGCTGAGGCAGAGCTCCCGTCAAAACCCCAAGGCAGCCCTGGCTGGTGTGGCTCAGCAGATGGAGTGCCAGCCTGTGAACCAAAGAGTCGCAGGTTCGATTCCCAGTCAGGGCACGTGCCTGGGTTGTGGGCCAGGTCCCAGTAGGGGGCGTGTGAGAGGCAACCACACATGGATGTTTCTCTCCCTCTCTTTCTCCCTCCCCTCCCCACTTTCTAAAAATAAATAAAATCTTTTTTTAAAAAATCTCTCCAAATAAATAAATAAATCCAGGTCAGTTTGGTTCTGGAAGCAAAACCAACTCGGTGGAACTCCTAGACCCAGTGAACAGTCAGGAACCAAAGACACAGTTAACACCACGGGGAGAAAGACCACATTGCTGCATTGGTGACAACATGGGCCAACGCCAGTATTCAGGGGCGTCTGCAGGTGTACAGAATAGTTGTGCTGAAAATGAACAGTTAGCAGCTGTTAAGCAGATGCCATGTTCCAGGTGCTTTACAGATATTACTGATTCTAATTAATTTTAACTCTGTGAAGTGGTTACCGCTATCTTTTCATTTTACAGACAGAGAGCCTGAGTCTCAGAGAAGCTAAATGGATTTCCCAAAGTGACTCAGCAAATGCGTGGCGGTCCCGGGTAGTCTGCCATGGTCTGCCTCCGGACCCCCAACGCTCTGCGACACTGTCCCGTCCCCTTGCCTCGAATTCCACGCTATTCCGACACCTCTCCTGGGACAATGCCTGCTTGGACCTACCTCCCGACTCCAGACTCATGCACGTCTCTGACCACTCCATGTCTCCACCTGGGTGTCCCAATGGGCGCTCACACTGAACACGCTACATCCAGACTCCACCCCCGGTCTTCCCCTTCTTAATCCCGCGTGTCCAAGTGCTTAAGCCCAAATGATTGGTTCCTCTTTCTCTCATGCTCCATACTGGCCATCAGCAAATGCTGCTGATGCTCCTCCTTAAAATGTGCTCAACATCCACCATCTTTCCACCACTCCCGTTGTTGCCACCTTGGTCCACACTGCCGCAACCTCTCGCTTCGCTCTGGAATCGCTGAGTCTCTGGCCTCCGCTTTCACACCGAATGCCTGTTCTCAACACGGAAGCCAGAGGGATGCTTAACAGGGGGTCCGGCCACTCTCCTGCCCAAAGCTCTATGCCGCCCTGCAACACCATGCGCCCCACGGTAAAGGTCCAGGTCCTTCAGTGGCCCACAAGGCCCTCCTCAACGGACCCCGCCCTCCACTACACTCCACGTCATTCACGGGAGAGGTCCAGCCACGCTGAACTCCTTTCTCCCTTTTTTGGGGGGGTCTGAGCCCACCCAGCACACTTCCAGCCCACAGCAGCCTGTATGCCAGCGGCTCCCTCGGCCTGGCATGCACACTCCTCACACCACCTCCTTCAATGCCTTGTTCAAGCCCACCTTTTCAGTGAGACCTGCCATGACTGTGCCACTCACAATCACTCCCCTCCCTTCTTCCAGCTCTGCCGTCCCCTCTGCGCCATTCCAGTGTTCTCTGTGGCACTTTCATACAGCTGACTGTGTGTGTGTGTGTGTGTGTGTGTGTGTGTTTACGGTCTGTCTCCCTCCCCCAGAAGGTGAGCTCCCAGCGAGCAGAGGTTTTGCCTGTTTTGTCCGCGGCTGTGTCCCCGGCACCCAGAAACTATGGGGCATAGGACGTACTTGGGGTCCACCCACATCTGTTGAGTGACAAGCCCAAGGAGGCCGACGCCATGGTAAGGTGGCGCACAGGGGCCCAGAGCCGGAGACGAGGACCCGGCCGTGCACCCTCGGCGCCCACAGGTTCCGGCGCTTCGCTGCTCCAGCTCTCCAAAGGGCGGAGGCTCGCTTTCGGCGAAGGCCTGAGGAATCGTCTATCGATATAATAAGCCAACGCAGCTCATTCAGGTTACTCTGGGAAGACAAGCAACACTGAACCCTCTCAATGGCTGTTTCACGGTTTAGGAAAGCTGTCTTGGAGATCGATGCAAGAGTCTAAACTAGAGAAAGAGGCAAAGTTATGAATCAACCGTTTCGAGTGACTGGATAGTACGGTTCCGTGGCGCATCGGGAATCAACACGGCACCGACAGCAGCTGCTGGAGCAGCAGCCTTTCAGAACCTCCCCAGGCACGGAAGCAGTTTCTGCTCCCGAAAACCCGTATTCTACACTGAAGTGAGGGGGGGGGGGGCGGAGGGGTGGAAGGCCACATGGTATTTGATTACTAAAGATACTTTTTATGTATTCTTGCTTTTCAATGTGCTCCTTTTAGGGTTTTAGCTTATTTCGTCTTTCCTCCGTTTTTATTTGTTGCATTTTTAGTAAAAGGCTTGAGCCCCTGCACCCCTGTGAACGCCGTCTCTCTCCAACCATTTCTGCACACCGTCCAAACCTGCATCCTCCGGGTTTTGTGGGGAGGCTGTGAACACGGCCCAGAGTGTGTGCGTGCGTGTGTGTGTGTGTGTGTGTGAGACCAGGGGTCTGATGCGCCCACACTGCCCTCTGGCTGCCCACCCAACCCTGAACGGGGAGGCGTCCAAGGCACCAGCCCGCCCGGCACTGGGAGCTTTCCCACGGTGTCTCTCCCCCAGGCGCCGCGGGCTCCCCTCGCTTCCGGGAAGAAACGGGAAAAGCTGCTCACACATAATGTAATATAAAGCGACTGTGCCTTCTTCCCGGCAGGGTCGCCTCTTCCAAGTACCATAATTGCGTTTAGAGGTTTGTTTGTTTTTTAAGGGAAAAGGTTTTAAAAGAAATCACTGACCCATAGTTTGGATAATTCCAAAATGTGGCAGATGCAAACTATTGGGGACCCTTGAATTCTGTGAAGGTCCCCTTAAAATCACACAGGAGAAGAGGGGCTGAATATAGAGGAGAAGACACAGAGATTCTCGGTGGCTCCTTGAGCTACCTGGGGCAGAGCATGACCTAAATGCACCTGAGCTTCTGAGCTATAAATGAGAGAGAGAGAGAGAGGGAGAGAGAGAGAGATAGAGAGAGAGAGAGAGAGAGAGGCAGAGAGAGAGCAAGAGCGAGAGAGAGAGACAGAAGGACACAGACAAGACGTCAGGGAACAGACAGGCTGCTTCTTAGGTTCTTTTAGACCCAAGATGCCTTGAGACGCAGTTCCTCCCAGAAGCTTACGAGCTACGCCATGAAAGACACTTTCCACCAGCAGAGTTTTCATTGCTAAGTGACATGTATGCAGGACCCACCGCTTACAAATTCGTCGAAGGAAAATGGGTGTATTTTACAGCAGCCTCAAATACGAGTGTTAGAACAAATACTAAGTTACCTTCACTTCCCATCTAAAGAATACTCTTTTTGTAGTGACTGGCCCCATACAAAGATGTTGTTAATGATGCACTTAGATCCTTGAAGTTACCTCATAAGAAACATCAGAAAAAAATAAGCTGCCTCATTAGAAAACACCCTTTCTCATAATTCTTACGTATGCAATGATGACTGAACTGAAAGCATCCCAAAACACTTATTTAAAAATGTGTTCATGGGAAATCCGATAAGGACTTGCAAGCAAGTTCAGGTCTTCGGACGTAGTCCTGGTCACAGGTCTGCAGTCCCGTAAAACAGACCCACGTGTGACGTTTCTACTTCACATGAGTCAAAGGGGCGAGGGCGCTAACTATCTGCAAGGCGCCCCATGGAAGACGGAAACGGAAACGAGGTGCGGTTCCCGTCATCAGAAGCCTACAACGTAGCTAGTGTGGGTGGTGTGGCACACGCACACAGCACAAACAACAAAGAAAGAGCACGCTGTGTAAGAATCAGTATGTGAGGACAGAACACAAGGCCCCCCCCACCCTGCCCCGAGTACCTCTGTTTCAAATGTGGGACATAATTACCTCATAGCTTATTAAGTGTGTACATCTGCTGTTGGTCACATAAACCCCTGCCATGAACGAGGCACGGTGGGAACCCTTCCAGAACACTGAGACACCTGAAGCCAAGCCGGGCTTGTTAGTTAAATGCTCTGAGATGTAACGATTTTAGAAGCACCTCACAAGAAATTCCGATTTCTGTAAAAATAAAAGCGCACTGGAAGACATTCAAAGAAAAAGAGAGCCGCGTTACCACTGAGCGCGATTGTGTTTCGCGCACGTTTTTCTGTCCTTGTCCACTGCACACGCAACACAAGGCTCCAATCACAGGAGAGCGTGCCGAGGGGGCATGTGGCCGTCTACCAAACGAACCCTGCGCAGAGCAAGCGCTCTGAACGCTCAGAGACCAACAGAAAGGGAGTACTTTGGTCTGAAGGGATGTGATGTTTTTCACAGAAAACTTGAAGAAAGGTGAAGTTTAACAGGGGAGGGCAACCACGTGCATTCCCGGAGAACGGTGCAATACCGGCACAGTCAGGAGGCTGAAAAACCAGGCGCGCAGGAAAATTGTGGAAAGTAAAACTATTACGGCGAAATTATATAATCACAGACTCGGGCTTGTGCATGACCTCCCGAGCCATCCAGTACGATAACTGTACGTTAGGGCCAATTACAGAGAACTTGGCTGTTACAGGAGAGGCAGCAAGAGCAGGGAACGCTTCTGAGCCAGCAAATGGCACGATCAAAGCGGTGTTTCAGCCAAAGTCACCTCCCTGACTCGGAGGCAGGGAGGACGGGAGGCAGGCAGCCCGGCCCCCTCCCTCGGACTGCTGGAGCCCCGCCCGGGCTCCCAAGGCCAGGCCAGCCCTATTCCCGGATTATGCCTTCTCAGAACCCCCCAGGCCCCTCCCCTCCCCAGGAACTCCCGCGGGTCTGGGGCTGTACCTGTATTCCACGGACAGGACTGTGCCGGGCCGGTGTCCCAATGCCCTCCGACAATACCTGTCCCTGCGGGCCAGCCCATGGCAGGTGGCGTGAATCTCGGCACCTCCCCCTCCCCCTCTAGGCAAGGGGGCTGTTACCTAGCACTGTGCCAGCAGAAGAGGTAGGCGGAAGACAGTTTCTGCAGAGCCTTGGGAACCACGCCACTGAGTTTAAACTTCATTCTCACCGTCGCAGGGAAGCCCAGAAGGAGTGATAAAGAAGGGGGCAAGAGGCGGGGAGACCTGTCATAACCCCAGCAAGAGAAGAATGACCGGAGGGCGCCCAAGACCTGCAGGGTGCTCCGTGCGAGATACGGACGGTGATGGGGCTGGACAGACGCAGTTCTCCAGCAGAGGTCGCATCAGACGACCTTAGTAAAGACGGAGGGAACAAACATGGGAACACGGGATTCTGGTCTGAACCACTGGACGTTGCCACGTACCAGGAGTGGGGACAGTGGAGGAGGTGTCGCTTTCAGATTGGACAGTGAGTGTCATTCGGGAGCATCAGGTGGAGGCTTGTTCCCCCGGGACAGACACACAGACAGGCCCACTGCGCAGCGGAACGTGGTCCCCAGTCCCGGAAGGAGTTCTGGAGTGGAGACTAGACGTGTCGTCGTCAGACGAGGCTGGTGACAGAAAGCCCTGAGGTGGGTTACACCAGCCAGGGGCAGTGCAGCGAACGGGGTGGCGGGGGCGGGGGGTACCTCTGATAAAACCCAGCCCTGGAGCCACCATCAGAGGGGAAAGGGCCCCGAGACAGAACTGAGCACCAGAGTCTGGAGCAGCAAGAGGAAAACCGGGGCACCACAGGGGCCGGCTGAAGCAAAGGGACACGCAGATAGCTCCCCAACAAGAAGGGGCTGATGGTGTCCGATGGAGGGCCCAGAACCGTCCACTGGATTGACTGTTCTGTCCGGGCCCAAAGCAGTCTCAGCAGAGCGCTGGGCTGCGAATGAGCCCTCGGGGGCTGAACATGGAGGAGGAGGGGTGCAGACTCCCCGTCAACCCAAAGAGGGCGCACGTGAGCTGAAGAAACGGGGAACAGGGGTCCCTCAAACATCCAGCGTCCAGATTGCGTGCTGAGTGTGGGTCCCCCCTACCCCCTGCCGGGGGGACGCGGCCAGGGGCCTCTCCCTCCAGCATTGGCCTCATTTGTGGAGGAGATTAGAGTTCAAAGAAACTCCAGCAGTTACCATGCTGGAGAAAATATCAGCAACTTGGTATTTTCTCAACAGCCAGACTAAGGCGCTTCAGTGGCACAGGACTTAGAGAGCTGACTGTTTACTCCTGAGCCCTGGGATTTGTTTAGCAGCAGCTAACAGAGTCACCTCCTTTTTCTCTTCTGGAACCTAGCGTGGTAGCTGCCACCACCGTGCGGTCCGCTAAGTGCAGTCCACTCATCAAGGACCCCGAGCAAAGGGCCGGACTGGCCATACTCCACAGGGGTGCCGGCCAGCGCAGTGGCTGGTAGCCAGATGAGGCTACTGAAATGAAAACTTTCACTAATTGACACTTAATTTCATTTTTATTTCGTCTGCATTTCACTGCCTCTGTTTCACTAGCCGCAGTTCGGCGACTCCACGGTCGCGCGCCGCTAGTGACTGCCGGAACTGATCGGCACAGCACAGACAATGTTCCCAGCGCCTCAGAGAGCTCATTGGGCAGCACCGCTCTGGAGCAAGAAGTTCTTTTACCACCCCAAGAGCTCCTCTATTACAGACACTTGCAGAGAATCCCCAGAGGGTGACTTATCACTCGCAGGCCCGGCCCCTCCCAGCAGACTGAGGCCAAGGGGAGGCGGAAGCTACGTCCCCCTGCGGGATCCGTAGTGGAGTCCCAGGCGAGACACTGGGTAAGAAAACCCTGCAGAACGTGGGGCCCCAGGAAACAAGGATGACTCATCTCCTAAGAGTCACTGGGAGGATAAAGATAAAGCTCACAGCAACAGCTCTGAGGATGAAAGAGAACAGAAGTCCACTTATTCTGATCGCCGTGCCTGGGGCGCTGGCACGGGTAAAGTACTCGAAGAGGTGGCACTCAGAATGCCTGAGGAGGCGCTCAGCCCTGTATTTCTAGCTCATAAGGAGCCCAGGGAGCCACCAGGCATTTAACTCCTTCATCCGCACAGGGGTCCAAAGAAAGATCTTGTTACAACAGAAGGCCCAGCTTTTGATTCCACAAGACAATGTTTCTGTGTGTGAATGGGAACCAGAAACCCCGCCCTGATACAATGTGATCACACAAGGCGGAAAAACACGCGAACAATGTAAAGGCTCCGGAATGTGGGGCTGGCAGCTCCGAGGATGGGGAATGAGACGTGACGAACGTCACAACCCGCAGAATTTCCGGGGTGCTCACGTAACAAGCGCCGTGAGATCTGTGCGCCGTGTCATGGCAGCTGTGGGGGAGCAGGTGCCGAGGCCTCCTGAGCCGGCTGAAGACCAGACCTCCGTCTGACGCTGGGGTCACAGAGGTGTCCCTCAGCCGGTTCCTCTCTGGAGCCCTCTCTGCTCCTAAGCCGCTGGCCTGCAGTAGACAGCCAACTCCGAGGCAGACTGTGCCCCCGGAACAAACGGGAGAGAGAGAGAATTGCAAATTCACCTTCCAAGGCATTCCGCTAACAAGCTTGTCTTTTTATTCAAAGAGCAGGGTTTTGTTTTTCATTGCTTTTAGAGAGGCAGGGAGGAAGGAAGGGAGTGAGAGAAGTATCAGTGCAAAAGAGAAGCATCCATTGGTTGACTCCTGTAGGAGGCTAGACTGGGGATTGAACCTGCAACTTCTTAGTTTCAAGATGACGCTCTAAGCAACTGAGACACACCGGCCAGGGTACCAAGAGCAGGATTATGGAGAGAGGGGGAGTGAATGAAGGAACAATTGGAGTAGATCTGGTTTTATTAAATAACAAAAGCTAGTTGTACCGTGTTAAAAAAAATAATAAAATAGACCATGGGATTGTATTTCTTTTTAATAAGGAACAATGACAAATTAAAACCCTTCGGTCACGAGGAAAGTCGACATTTTCTTCTGGAAGACCGGACTTTAAGGTTCAGGAACTATACTACAGTTGAAAGATCAAGCTTTCAGAAACCAGGAAATTCCAAAGCAAGCCTACAGCAGTGCGAACTCAGACCCGTGACACATGGTACATATTTTACGGTCCGTGTTTAACCAATGGCTGGGAGATGGGAGGGGGGGAAAGCCCCACATATTTAACACGGCAGAATAAATGCCACAGCAGAGAGAAGAATCTCAAGATGGTCTGAACGCTACTCTGAGAATTCATGTTCCATTAATCTACATTTAGCACTTAGTTTTCCTTTTTTAAAGTTTTTAGACTACAAGCCATCCCAGTTGGAAAAAATACTTGGGTGAAATGCTGTGTATGTCATAATTCTATGAACTTGGGAAGTGGTCCCCCTCTTTTGACAATTTTCTAAAAACCTCATGAAAGAAATTCTTATTTTCCTCAACTCGAGACCTCGATTTTCTATCTCTGGAGCTTAAAAATACTCACATACTTCTCTTCAAATATGGCTGGACTTTTCCACAGATGGAAACAGCATTCCTGCCAACTTTAAAATTTATAGCTGTTTTTTTTTAATTTTTAAAAGTACAAAAATAAAACACCACAACACCTCAAACTAATTTTGAAACGAACTTCTCTTCATCTTCCTGGTTGTCCCACACCACTCTGAAACGTGCTCCGACCCGGCGTGCACACGGGAAGACCATCCACCTCCGAGTCTCAGTGCAAAACGTCACGTTTGGAGGTGACACTGACGTCCAAAAACATCCTCGTGTCAGTCACACTCCAACCATTGCAAATTCCATAACAAAGGAAAATGGTGCATCTAGTAAGCAAACTCCTCTGTGTCTGTATGAGTGTGCACATGTGTCTTTGTGAGTGTGTGTCTCTGTGTGAGCATGCCTGTGAGTGTGCCTGTGAGTGTGCCTGTATGTGTGAATGTGTGTGAGCACGTGTGGCACTTTCTCACTTTACACACTTCACTACAGATCTCAAAAGCAGATTCATGTCACTGACGGGACCTCCCAACAGCCCTGAAAGGTACACAGTCGGAGACTATTTATTATTGCGTGTGGCAGAGCCGCAGACTGAGCCGCAGACAGGCTGAGCGACGTGCCGACGCCCAAGGCCCGTCCATGCAAACCCCGGAACACTCATCTGACCTCCGACCCCCAGACCTGACCTTCCAGAGGAAGTCCAGGTGCACAGACCCTCCTCGACGTGAAATGTGCTGGGGTTCTGACGCGGTTTGGACAATGCTGCTCTTTCTCCCCCAGTATCGTGACCGCTCCCAGTCTGCCTCGGGGAGGGGGCGCCGGGCGGCCCCCTGGATGACAGGGAGGGGCCGAAGGCTGCGCTGGAAAACGTGTCCACTTGCCACGTTGCAGGCCTTCGAAAACCCCGTCAGTGCGATGCCGCGGCCCGGCCGCTTCTGAGGCAGAAACTGTTGGGATTTGCTGGGGAAAGTAAACTGGGTCACTTACCCTTAAAAAGAAATAAAACGATAACCAAGGGGAAAAGCGTTTCAAGCAGAGTCTAGGGTGAAATTTAAGCTGTAACACTGGTCACAACACATGTCCGAAACTTGAACTTCCCCAAACTGCTCGCGCTCTTCCCACGGTCTCTGCGTGGCCCGGGGGACCTCCCTGGGGCAGCCCGGCAACGCCCTTCCAGGTTACGGCGTGGAGTCTGCGTCTGCCTCTACCTGCCATCTGCATCGGTGAAAATCACGGTTACAGGCAGCGTCCCTGTTCTCTAAAACGACTCAAGGATCCGTGTGCCTTTGAAATTCCTCAAGGAAGCGAGTGAAGGGAGTGAAGACTGTGTCAACTTACAACGCCACGTGTGTTTCTCTGCGTTTTTCAATTACTAGGCAAACTCCTAAAAGGCAAAAATGATTTTTTTCTTTCTTTCTTTCTTCTTGTATTTTCCCCACAAGAGCAGAGCGTGGCACGGGCCACGCAGAGGTCCCGGACGGTGCCGGAAACCAGGCAGAAGCTCTCGGGTCCCCCTTCCGAGCCCAGGGACCAGGAGGCCCCTGGGAGTCCGGGTTTCCCCCCGCTGGTGGATGGGAGGAAATGAGCAGTGCGGATGGAGGGGCCCGCGGGAGCTACCGGGAGGGCGTGGGCCTGCGTGAAATGCCTGCGGAGCCAACGCTGGCCTAGGAGCCAGAGCGGACGGTGTGGCTGGAGATGCAGCGGAGCCCAGGGATGCCCTCGACACCGCGTTCCAGCAACATTGCCCATCAGCCCCAGACCAGAGACGGCAGAGCGGAAACCCGTCCGCTGCCCCCGGCGTCCGAATCTGCAGGCGGCAGTGGGAGGCCGTCACCGCGCCAGCCAGATCTGCAGCCCGGAGACCCTTGCCCGTGGCGTCACCGGCCTTCCCTCCCTCCCTCCCTCCCTCACGCCCGCCTGTTGGCTCCTCAGGCTGCTGCTGGGTTTGGGTCACACGGTTTACGTCCAGCTTCTCCCAAGTCCGTCCGTCACGCGTTGGTTCTACGCTCGGTCGTGTTTCGTTTTTCTTTCGTTCCTGTTCTTGAATACCCCATCGAGTGACACAGGACACGGGGACCCTGCTCTGGTTTTATCTAGGGAGACCGTGTTTCCCATACCGGAAGCTGGCAGCACCTGCATGCCGCAAATATACTTCAGAGTTAGAATCAAAACTCCTGAGAAGCAAACAAAAACTGCTTGTGCTCCAGGGCAGGAAGAAAGGTGAACTTGGGGTCCCGAGAATGCCACAAGTGAACACGCATAACTAAATGTAATGTCCACCTAGTGATATCTGGGAACGTACTGCCAGAATAGTAGAAAATAACAAAATGCACTTTTGATACAATAGCAAGTGCAGACAAGCTTATCCAAGATATAAATTATAGAAAAGAGAATGTTCACCCCAAAAGATCACACTGAAGTTCACCAAGGATTTTTTTTAAAAATAGGCCTCTGTGTTCTAAGTCGGGAATGTATCCCGTGAACTGCACTTGCTGTTTCAAGTTTCTGTGGGAAACTGTTCCCAAACACATTGGAAACGTGCATCTGTTACTGCTTATCTATGGGAGTTCAAGTACAAACTGCAGACCGTCATCCAAAAACAAGGAGGATCGGAGACCCATGTGACTTCACAGGCTGCACAACCCGGGAGCCGACAGCTCTCTGGGGGGAGCGTGGCCCCACGGCCATGACCGCCTCCTCAACGGGTCAGCTCAGAGTTAACCTTGGCCCAGAAGGCCCTCGCAGGGGGCGGGGCGGGGGGCTGCGGACGTGCACGGTGTGTGTTCTAGACAAAGCAGCCAGGGGGCGGGGGTGGGGGCGGGGAAGGAGCGCGAGGCAGGCAATCGAGCGTTTCACCTACTTGGCGAAGCCGATGAAATCCTCGTGGTTGGTGTTGATGTAGGAGACCTGGATGTCGATCAGCAGCAGCACCTGTGAGGCAGAGAGACACACAGCCCGGTGAAGCCTTCAATACGCGCAGACACGCAAGTGAGCACCTGCCTGCAAGTCACCTCCACGGAGGTTTTAAAGGAGGCTTCAGGTAGAATGAAAAGGTGCGTTCGTTTTGTTCGTTTTTGTTTTTCATGAGACTCCTAGTTTTGCCTCTAAATTGGGAGACAGAACATCTACGGGAGAAGTCTGATTCCTGCAAGAAGACAATGAACAGTGTTCCAGTTGCCGGGCACGTGCTCTTGGCCAGCTACACTCAGAAGCTAGAATTACTCTGTTCCTCTGAAACGCAGGCACGATGTTCGAAAGCAGGACACGCGGCCAGAAGGCCAGCGGGGGCACCACCCATGGGCCACGAAACAGCAGCTGCGTCCCCTGGTTTTTCCCTCCCCTTTCCGCCTCGTTAAGGTCCCTCTAGGCAGCCAGAGCGCATCTCACTGACCGACTCCCAGGGGCAATCTGCAAGTCAACGGCCGGCCTTCCTGAGGCGAGTGACGCTTCATTATCAGAGCGAAAGTGCTGGCCGTTTTCTGCTGAAAGGCCGCCCCCTCAGGGGACCCTCCCTGCACGTTCTGCCTCGGGTAGCACCCTTCTCGTCCTCAGTGCTGTGACCCTAACTTCCTTTCCTTCGTGGCTGATGCCGTGCTTTTTATCAGTCGGTGATAGGGGCGCCACCGGCTGCAGCTGCCACCACGTCCCAGGGCCTCGAACGGAGCCTGGGTGGGGCGCCGCGTGACTCCGACCAGGATCTGTCAAGGCGTGAACTGCGCACGTGTCCCAGTCAACGTGAACGGGCGCCGATCACGAGACACACACACACTCCGAGTCTGAGACCTGCAAGGCCCTCCCGCGGAGAAGAGTCGCCGCTGGCAGACAAGGAGACGGAACCAGAGGACTGTGGGGCGACCGGAGACCGAGAGAAACAGGGCTTTCTCCCGGAGTCGCTCAGAACGGCTGCCCCTTCCCAAGTCTCCTCTGCCCTCCCCACAGGGACCCCTGTCTTTCGACAGAGCTGAGACCTGTTGACGGGGGGTGGGGGGGAGCTACCTGAGACTCCCTGCCTGTGTACCCCCAGAGCTCTGCACCTCAGCATTGTTGGCTGAGCTTTTAATGGCCACACGTCGTCACGCCCCCCCCAACCCTGCGGGCGACACGGAAGCGTGTCTCGGCACTCGTGCGAACAGTCCGCTGGCTGGGTCCACGTGTCGCTCCGCCGTGGGCACTTCCTTAGGGAGACTCTGCTGAGACCCTCACCCCACACCCTCACCCGCACCCACACCACACTGGCTCATGGTATGACTCATGGAGCCCATAGGCCATATTTGACACATATTGCACGTTGTCCTTTGTATTTGCCGTGTTTATCACCAATACAATCAATCACCTGTCTACTCTGTTTGCTGTCCTGCCTCCCCCCACCCCGCAGGACGGCCGGCCTCGTGGAGCCAGGGGTTCCCTTTGTCTCGTCCCCCACGTTGTTCCCAGAACCCAGCACAACACACACAGCAGGTGTCCCAGAAACACCTGTGGCCGCAAATTTGAAGCTCCTGTCTCCCAGCTCTGAACAGCAGCTGGTTTTCCCAGGCAAGACTTATCCCCGTGTTATTAGTAGGAGGCCTGCTGTTTCTCACTCCCCACCCAGTGCTGCGGGCTCTGCGGCTCTGCTTTTGAGGGGATCCGGCTGGCCACCCCACCAAATCTTGCTCTGAGTCCCAAGAGGACCTGCCAAAGAAGAGCAAAAGGAGCCCCCCCGCCCCGAAACCACCCTCACCACCAAACACAAAGTCGAGGCACGGGCACCATTGGGCCAATAACGTCCCCTCTGCAGGAAGACGTTTCCCTGCCTGAGACCCAGTTTTGCTTCTCGTCTTCTAATGAAGAAAATGGAAGCGTCAAGAAGAGCCATTGTTATGGGATCGTCCGTGGCCGTCTCTCGGTTCCCCCGATAACAAAGCCAGATTCTGTTCAACATTAAACTCCCAGAGCCACCTTGGCCGGGAGTCTGCATGAATAAGCCGTAACACTGCAGCCCAAGAAAATTGTTCCCACTGCAAAGAGCAAAACATCTACATAATCCTCAGCCTCGCCAAGAGCCGTCCCGAACGCCTTGGACGCTCCCGCCCGTGGGCTTGGCCCGCAGCGCAGGAAAACAGAACCACCGTGGCTGTTCCCGTTCCGATTCCTGGAAACTGGGAGTCTGTGTCCATCCCAGGAAGAGAGCCAACTCACATATGGGGGATGAAAAGGGAAAGAGCGCATTTTTTCCTCATTTTTTCCCTTTCCCAGCATCAGCCCCCTGCCTTTTCCGCCCGCAGCTACGACCGTTGGGCGGAGGAGGCGCAGAGCCGCCCCCGGCCGCCGCCCTCGCCCACGGAGCCGACCGCGGCGGCCGCCGCTGCGTGTGTGGGAGCGCCTGGCACGCGCGCCGGCACGCACGCACACTCAAAAGACCTTTGTTTCCGGGAAAAAAAAAATCACAGACAGATTTATGGGCTTCCATATTTTTAATTTTTGAGTAATTTTTCTTCCCACAAAACTTCCAGAGCAGAAGTTGGTAATAATCGCATTTTTTTTTTAAAAAAAGAAAACCCTGCCAAAACACCTCCAACAGCTCTGGCACAGAGGCCTGAGGACAGCGGTCACGCCGGCCAGCGACTTCAGGAGCAGCGTGGGACCCCAGGGGCCCAGAGGACAGAGCTCAGAACCCAGACACGACAGCTGGGCCGAGGGACGTGTCCCCTCGGCCACACGGGTCCGTGCGGGAGGTGGCGAGGACCAGCCTCCTGGGGCCCGCAGGCCTGGTCACTTGGGGGGACACCCCCGCCCCACCTCCTGGCTCCCTCCCGGGGAGTTCCTGCATCGGCGCACCAGAGTTGCAGGTGGAAGACCACTCCCCGCGAACTGGGAAGGGAATGCTTCCTCACACCTCCCGTGTGCCGTGGCACTCTGGGGAAAACCACCGAAACGGGGGGCGCACTAGCGCCGGGCTTGGGTCCCTCCCTCCCATCCTCGCCCAGTGCCTGCGGGTCAGCTACCACCGTGATCCCCCTTGAAGACGAGGCAGCTGCCGTGTGAAGGTGCCGACTGGCTTGTTCGTTTACACAGACGGTAAATGGGCAGCTGGATTCGAACTCAGGCCATCGGGACCGGGAGCCCACAATCCTAACGAGGATGCCGTGAAACACGGAGACCTTAACAACTCACTTAGGTAGGAACACAAAGATAATGATACTACTTTGCCCTCAATATCGATTTCTTAGGGAAGAGCTAAGTAGGATATTATCCCCATTCAAGTTTTCTAGCATAAAGGCGCTACACTAAAGGGGTTACCTTCTGTACTTAAGGTCAGGAGGGCAGCTGACACGGGAAGGCACGTTTCCGTGGTCCAGCCGCAGCCCTGACGTTCCACGTGGGGACTCCAGGCCTCAGGGTCACTCACGTACGTCGTGACCCGAGGCTCGACTGCACTCGCGCGTGAGTTAACACTGATGTGTTTGCCCCTGCTCCCCCACCTGCGGCTCTCCAGGGGCGTGCAAGTTGGAAGACACATGGAAATGATGAAGAATGGCTCACAGACTCTCGAAGCACGAGGATGAAGAGGAGGGGCACGGACCCCGTGGCCCAGGCAGGCAGCAGGCTGCCACTGGAGCCCCCCAGTGACACCGCAGCAGGTGGGGCCCTCCACCTGGTCCCCCCACCCCACCCTCAGCTGCCGTGCCTGTCCCTCCCCGTGCTCTGTCCGCCTCTCGCTCCCACTCCGCCTTCCCCCTCTGTCCCGTCCTCTCTCTCCTCCTCTCCCAGTCACCCGAGCACCACGGAACCTCGAATCCTAACCTCTAGGGGACTTCAGAGATGCCCACCCAGACCAGCATGCCAGTGTCACACACGAGAAAAGGCCAGTCCGAGAGTGACCGGCCAGGACGTGCTGTGGCTGTGGAGGGCGTACGGCCCGAGGGCGGCGTCCCCTCCCCGCTGTCGCACTGACGGCTGTGTCCTGGCACGCAGAGCACCCGCAAACCCTCCCCCTCCCCACGGGGTGTCCTACAGACAGCTGAGAGAAAACCCACCCGCGTTGGCAAGGGTCTGCCTCCCCGTGGCCCCTCACTGTTTTTGGCGAGTCACCTGCCCTTGAAAACAACCTTTTAGACTCACAGAGGATTGGAAGGTCATTTCAAGGTTACTCCTTACGAACCGTTTACTTTTACAAAACAGTTAGCCACGTGCAAAAGAGCTGCTTTTAATGGTTTTTCTTTTTCAGTGAAAGGTTCCTGGGTCAGCTGGTGAACGGCTTTGCCCGTCGTCCTCAGAAAATCAGAACGCTGCTGCACACGTTGCCTGAGATGTCCGGAGTTTGGGACTCCCTGGCACCCACCCGTGGTCCCATTAGAAGTCTTTTTAAAACCCTGTCTTAAAGAAACAATGCACCGTGTTTCTGGGTTAGTGGTTTTCAAAGCGGACTGAGTACATGCCAGGGGTACCCATGAGGATCGATGGGGCGCCGAGGAAAGATAACGGAACTCCCTCAACTGCGTTTTAAATCACATCCTCCCCAAGTCTTTGTAGTTGTCTACAGTCTTAACATACCCGAGATGTTACTATAGCAACCCACGGATGACACGTATACCCCTTCTTTCCCCCCCGGGGACGGCCGAGAGCCGCAGACCACCAGGCCGCCCGGGGGGTGCCTGTCCTCACCTGGTCCTTGGTCTTCCCTTCCCGCTCGCGGATGTGGTTCGCCACGATCCTCTCCGTCTCCTCGCAGAGTCGGGGGAAGTTCGCCAGCTGTTGGGAGAAACAGACCCGAGTGTGACCACTGCAAGGGGCAGAGGCGAAGGACGACGCTCCACAGAAGGTACGCGTGACAATTCCGCCGCAGGCCGGAGCGGGCGTTCCGGAGAACAGCGGGTGGGAGGAGAGGCTCCATGAGCTGAAGTCCGAGGAAACCTGGAACCAGCAGGCGACGTACCTCCAAAGAGGCCAGAAAAAGCCCTGGCTGGCGTAGTTCACTGGATTGAGCATGGGCTGCGAACCAGGCATTGCAGGTTTGATTCCCAGTCAGGGCACATGCCTGAGTTGCAGGCCATGACCCCCAGCAACCACACATTGATGTTTCTCTCTCTGTCTCTCTCTTTCTCCCTCCCTTCCCTCTCTAAAAACAAACAAATAAAATCTTTAAAAACAATTAATTTTAAGCATGAGCCACTTATTTCCTAGAGGGAAAAAATAAATCACTTGAGAGATACTTCTATCCAATAAAATAAAAATTACACACGTATCAAATTTATTAGCCATTGATTAATCAGATTACGGCAGTCGCGCTGTTAGGTTTCTCCTGGAACAGGCACGAGAGAGACCAGCGAGACCCCCACACGTTGCCTTAGGCAGAGGCCCGGGGCCCTGGGTGGTCATCGGCTCGCAGCTCCGCAGCAAACAGGCCGGGAAAACAAAGGGCAACCAGGGCAAAACGCTTTTTGTGCCCAGGATTTGGGCTGATGGCTTTCATGGCTTGACTGAACCACAGATACGGGCTCTGTTCTGATCAAAAAACCATAAACCTTGTAATGTTGGCCACTCTCTACAAACTGAGTAGCAATCATGATTGTACTGCTCCTAAAAGCATACAATAACTTTATTCCATTTCTGTGAATTTGAACCTGCCCCCAAATTCCTGACAGTCCTTTAGTTGTATATAATGCGATGTTGTGTTTACTCGGGGCATGAAAAAAGCGCTTGGCGGGGCGCGACACGCTTGTTATCTTTTTAAAAAGGAAAACCGGAAGCACCTACAAGGGGGATCGAAGATAAAGGTGCTGGAGGAACCGCACCAGGGTAGGCGGGGAGACGCTGTATCGGGTGTTGCCCATTTCAGGAGCGGCGCACGGAAGCCTCAGACGTCCTGAGGGCAGCGGACAATGGAGGAGGAAGCCAGGCCCCACCCAGGCGGACTCGGGTCGGACGATCGCAGAGGAGGAGTCCTGTGAGCCCTCCCGCGCCCAGCGGACGAGTCCCAGAGCCCCTGCAGCGCAAACACTCTCGACAGCTGGCGAGAGGAATGACGAGTGTGGGAGGGCTCGTCAACAACCGAGCGACGCACGGCTTGTTGGTACACACGTCCATCCTGTACCTCACAGACCACTGCTTTAAGCCGAGAAATGACAGCTCCGGTGTGATGCGGCGAAGGCAGAGGAATAAAACCAGAAAGCTCAGTCTCGGGTGAAGTAAAACTAGAAGGTGGTCAGAAGAGACACGACCTCGGCGCATGATTCAGAAAACGCCCGAGCAGGAGCTCAGGGCAGGGTTGCCACTGTGTCAACCCAACAGCTGAAGGTAACGCCAGCTTTTCCTCTCTCTCCAAGCTCACCCCTGGGGGGCGTACTGATGAGTGGTTGAAGAGAAAACACAAAACAGGAAGAGGAAAAGCAGAGGCCAAGGTAAATTATAAATTAGGAATTAATTAGAAAACTCATAAATGCTTTAATGACTTGTGACAATAAAAGATCAGATGACTGGAATATTATGCAGCCATTAAAAAGGAAGGAAGCCTTGCCCTTTTCCGCCACATGGATGGCCCTGAAGACACTGTGTTAAGTGAAACGAGTCAGACAGGGAAGGACAAATACCATGCGCTCTTACTTATACATGGAATCTATAAACCAAGAACAAGCAAACAGAAAAATCCAAGCTCACAGGTCCAGAGCAGAGATAGGTGGTTCATCAGAGGCCGGGACCGGTTGGGGTGGGCATAGTGGCCGGGGGGAGTCAAGGGTACAAGCTTCCCGTTACAAAGTAAACAAACGCTGGGCATGTAATACACACCATGACGGCTCTAGTTAATAAGACCGTATGGTATATATAAAGTGGCTAAGAGAGTAGATCCTAACATTTCTCAACTCAAGAAAACAATTTTTGTAACTACGTGTGGTAATGATCTTAACCAGGCCTATTGGGGTGACCATGGCATCGTGTGTACAAATCCTGAATCATTATGATGTTGAACATCTAAAACACCTGATACAATGACGTAGGTCGATTCTGTTTTTAAAAAGGGTTTAAACACAGGTAACACCAACAACAAAAAGGTGGTATTTCCATCCCTTAAAAGCCAGCTCCCAGGCTTGAACTTCCTGTAACGTGCCCAGAAAAAATGTCTGCACTGTGATGATCAGCCCGACTGGGACCCGAGCACCGTGCCCTGTGACGCGGGGCGCCTGCCGGGCACACGGCACGCCAGAGTCCGTTCGCCTCGGCCGCTGTCGGAGGCGGCGAGGCGCCCGTCTTTTTGTGCGGAGTCAAAACCGCAGTGGATCTACCCGGACGGGAGGGAAAACCCCACCTAAGCAGGGTGCTGGGTGACTGTTCTCCTTCCTCCCACAGACGCTCACGGCAAGTCACCCAGGGGGCTGCTTCTGCCACATTGAACGCTCATTCTCTCGACTAGTCATTCAACAATTGCTGCTGAAAACCAGGCCACCCGAGGGGCTGGGACAGAGTGGCGAGGGTAACAAGCCAAGTCCCCGCTCTCAGGGAGCTTCCGTTCCCACGTCCCTGCATGTTTCCCCTCCCCCAGCACCACCATCACCACCAACTACGACTGCAACAGACACATATTGTACAATCCATGTGCTCACGTGTGCCACAAAGAAAAACAAAGTTCGGTTGGTAGATGAAGAGAGGTGAGTGTGTGTGTGACCCCTGCAGCCGTGACCCCTGCAGCCGTGACCCCTGCAGCCGTTGGGAGGGGGAGCGCCCCCCACCTGGGGAAGGAGAAGTGCAATGCAATGGCCCTGCCACTGCATGCCCCGCCCTGTTGAAGGAACGAGCAGCCGGGTGTGGACGGCGGGGAGGGGCCTGGGAGGAGTGCGGAGCAGAAGCGGGGAGATGGTGGAGGCCTGCAAGGCCAGGGCTTCAGAGGCATGGGTACAGCTAAGTGCATTCTGGCCACACCTTTACTTACCTAATGGGCCACAAAACGCAGCATCCCTTCCAACAGCCCTTCTTCATGGAAAATCTTTCCCTGTATTTCTAACAGTCAACGGAGGTATCTTTCTTTTTTATAACTTTCTTGCAAAGCTTTTCTTTTTTATAATCAAGGGGAGAAAATCAATCAATTGGTATGGTGGAGATGCAAGAACGGCATTTCCCAAGAGGCCAGTGAATGGCACCGTTGCTAAGCTGGTTGAAAACACAAGGTGTTCCTCCCGGTGCATCCTGCGAAGAACCTCAGCGCCCTGCAGTGGTGCTGCAGAGCCCGGGAGGGAGAACAGCGGCTGGGGGCCAATGCCCAGAGTAGAGATGTCCCCGGAGGGAAGCCAGCGGCTCCCAGAGCTCCAGGGTCCCCGGGCTGCCCCTTTGCCCCCCTGAGACAACAGTGAGAAGCAGCCCGGAGGAAGCGCAGCCCCCACACTGGAAGTCCAGCTCCGTGTTTGTGAATAAACACACACACATCCCACGTTTTTCACTGATGTTTGTTTACGTGGCTTAAGAAAAAGAAATTAAACCTTTTGCATGTAAGACGTGCAACATGAGGAAGCGAACATGAAAATACTGCTGTGAGTCTGATGCGTACGGTCAGTCACCACGCAGCTGGAGCGAACCAGACACAGGATCGCCGGGGGCCGTCCTGGTTCACCTGTGGCTCCGGGGAAAGGACTGCTAGCTCCCTCTCAATTCCAGAACGCTCCTGCATCGGATGGTAAGTTCCAGGGTCGCCTAGCACATGGCTCATGTTCAAAGGAACCAAGTAATAAAGTCGTGGCATACTCAACTCTAATTAGAATTGTTTTGTTTTGCCAAAGATTTTAATTGACCAGTTTTGAAGTAAAAGAACTTGAAAATAAATATAAGGTCAAAAACAAGAATATCCAAATGAGGAATAAGGAAGAAGGATACATAGGTATTTGAAAGAAAACCTGTCCGATTTTCAACTTCAAAAGAAGGATGAAAATATTCTTTAAAAATCAAGTACAGATGTCTTCAGCATTGGGTTCTCTTGTGAACATCTAAATGGTTAATGGGTAGTTGTGGAAGGCCTCTTAGGTAGGGTGGGTCGTTGAAGTAGGTGCCAGAGATAAGATAAAATACACAGCTCTTTTCAAAAAGGTACTTATTAAAAAAAAGCAGCCCTGGCCAGGGTGGCATCAGCCCACAAAGCAAAAGGTCACCGGTTCGATTCCCAGTCAGGGTACGTGTGTGCCTGGGTTGCAGGCTGGTCCCTGGGTTGGGGCATGGGCGAGAGGCAACTGATCAATTGTTCCTCTCACACATTGATGTTTCTCTCCCTCTCTTTCTTCCCTCTTTCCCCTCTCCCTAAAATACATAAAATCTTTTTTTAAAAACCCTCATAGAAACAAGGAAACAGTATGGTGATGACCAGACAGAAAGGGGGGAGGGAGGTAGGAGAGGGGAAAGGGGGATACACAGTGACAGGAGGAGACTTGCCTCGGGTGGTGGACACGCGGAACAGTACACAGATGATGTGTTGTGGGGTTGTACACCTGATGCCTGTACACTTTTGTTAACCCATGTCACCCCAATAAATTCAATAAAAATTTGTAAAACTGAAAAATTAAAGGAGCTTATCATCAGCAAGAAGAGGTGTCCCCCCTCACAAACAAACAGCACACGAGTCGCAACGGAGCATCACACGTGCTGGGACGGGGTCAACGCCCGGCGCCAACACGAGTCCTAAGAAGTGAGTGAGGACAGTCCCGGGGAGGACGCACAGACGCCCCACCGCCAGATTTCCTGGGAAAAGACGATGCTTGCGTGGGGTTGTAAAAACCAGAGGAGATGGCAGGCGAAGACCGGAGCGATGGGGGGACCTTCTAAACCCAGAGGACCGCACGGGCAAGGCTAAGGGCCGAGGAGCACGTCCGCACGGTGCAAGCCACGTGGGCCGGCCGGAGCAAGCGGCCAGGGACGACGGATGCGGCTGCGGGAGTGTTGCGAGACCAGAGAGTGTGGCTACCCACGACCACAGCGACGGAATCGGACTTCCTCACGATGCGAGGGGCCGCGGAGCGATTGTGAGGCAGCAGGCAACGTGTCTGTGTTGTCGAAGGGCCCCTCCAACGGCGGTGGGAGGAGGAGTTTGAGGATGGCCACACTGCAGGTCCAAGGATCGGTGGGGAGGCCAGTGGACTCACCGAGTTTAAGAAAAAAACACCTCAGAACAGAGAGTCGCTGCAGCAGACCGTCGAGAAGACGGTTTCGGGAAGGAGAAGGAGGCTCGAGGTGAAGTGCGGGGTTGGGAACGGGGAACAGGTGAAGTGGCCGCTGGACCACGGGAGACATGGGCTGCCGGGACCAGGGTCAGTGGCGGGAGAAGAAAACCAGGAGCCAGCCCTGCCCCTGCAGGACTCCAGGGGGCAGAGGCAGGTGCGGGTGGGTACACTCTCAGGGGGGATGGGAGAGGACCGTGGAGGGGTCAGAGGACCGTGGAACAGTGTCCATCACTGTACACAGGAACAAGAGTGTCTGTTAATGAGATCGGGGTATCGGGCCGCTGGCTGAGCGCCCCGTAGTTATTTCAGCAGAGGGGCGGGAGGGTGGATGTTAAATTTCAGATGGTGGAAGAATTAACTGGACGTGAAAGAATAAGAGAGCAAGTATAAACTACTTCTTCTCCCGAAAAGGCTACCCATCAAGGAGAGGAATAGGGCAGGAGGTGGGTTTTTGTTATGTGTTATTGCTTTTAAGTTAGAAGACACACGCGTATACTTATACTCATGTTTTAATGCGATGGAGAAGGTGGTAACGAGGAAACAGAAGAATCAGAAAGTAAGTTCCTGGGAGGTGGGAGTCCAGGCCGGAGCCCAGCCCGGTCAGGGTACCGCGGCCACTGAGACAGAGAGGTGCGGCCGTGGCAGGCGACACCGGCCCGTGTGGGGGCTGCGAGGGCAGGAAACTGAAGTTCGAGTTCGTGGCCCTATTTCCTCTGCAAAATCATTACTGAAAATGAGGGCGAAAGCCACGAACAAAGTGGCTTTGCGAGAGTGCTCGAGGTTTAACGTGGCCGTTGTGGAGACCACGGGAAGCCACTAGTGACATGCTGGGGACAATGGCTCTACGGTGGCGACACGGATGGACGGTTCTCCCCACGCCCTTCAGCAGCCTGGGGGGGAGGGAGGCAAAGACAACCGGTACACCTGACCAGCCCCGGTGTCCAACGGGCGGCGAAGTTAACCCCGGCGGAACTGAAGTGACAGACCACAAAGGTGCAGGTCGGTGTGCGGCCTGTCAAACTAGGCCCCTCGGCTCCAAGGGCCACCTCCCTGGCCTGCTGTGAAGAAAGCTCTGGGCCCTTGAAAGGTTCCCCCTGCTCCTCGGGCGGTGTGAAGCTTTGCTAGGAGAGCGCTACGCCTGGGGAGAGCCAGCCAGAAGGAGGAAAAGCGTTGGTTCAGGTGTGCTGGCGGGGCAGGCGTGGGCAGGCTCCTGCAGCTCCCCGCGCCCTGGCACCCCTGTCCCACCTGGGACAGTCTCGAAGCAAAGCGCCTCCACTGAGACACCTCCCGTGGGGGCTTTCCTCCCAGCATGCTGTGGAGAGCTAGTTTCCAGCAAGTTCTGCCAGCACAACACTAAGCCACTTTTCTGCCACTCGGTGAGACACATCTGTGGTCTGGCACTTGGCCCTGGGCAGGGTCCTCTTCCCTGAGTGCCCCCTAAGGGGCCCAGCAGCCTCCTAGCCACTACCCCTGTATTCCATAGTTCTCTTCCCTTCCAGCCAGCCCCTCGTGACGCGAATCCCGTGGTGGCCAATGCTTTTTTATAGCGACGTTCCCCATGCAAATTGCTGTGTGGTTTCTCTCTTCTGATTGGACACAGACTGATAACAAAGGTCAGGAAAGAAAACAGAAGCAGGAGGAGACGGGTAGGTTGGAAGAAGACCTTACGGAAGACTTTTTACAGGAAAGGGGAGACGTAATGCACGCAAGCCACCAGAGGAAAAGCAGACAAATGACAAAGGGTCTTGGCCCTAGATCCTTGGGTCTGGGCCAACGAGCGCTCTGCAGCGAGGAGGGCGGCGGGGTGAACAGTCATCTCAGAGAGAAAGCTAAGTCTTGTCTAAGGCAAACTAGAAAGCGTTTTGAGAAGGCGGTGCAACTGTACGAGCACCATCAGTCCGAGAGTGCCGAGGGCAGGGCCGCTCACAGGGTGGGGAGCAAAGGACAGGTGCCGAGGGTCCGGGACGGGCTGTCTCCTCCCCTGCCGTCAGGGCTGACTGTCGGTTTTCCGGTAAGTTGGGTGCAATGGGAAATGATTACAAAGTGATTCATACACACCATGAACACTTTACATCACTCAAAACACGGATGGGGTGCACACAGCTGCCAGACTCCTGACGTGAGGCCAAGGCCTGGTCCCAGCCTCCGGGTCTGCTGACTGGAGCTCTGCCTCTCTGTCTCCCATGAACCTCGACCTTCGCCTACAGTTTCCAGGTCGCCTTCCTTGCAGTGGGCGGGGAGGGGCGGGGGTGGACAGGCTGAACGCAGAGCCCGTCTAGGCTGGTGCGACTCCCCCACGTCTCTCAGCACTGCCCCGCCTAGACCTAGTCCATGGCGGAGCTTACGGAGCTGACCCAGTCTTTCTGGAGCTGGGTTTTCACAGACACAAAGCTCAGTCTTCTCTGCACTGGATCACCGGAGCCACTCTTCACTCAGACTACAGAGGTAAGATAGGACCTACAGCTGGCTAACAGGCTGGAGGACAGAGGCAACACCACGGGCCCTGGGGAAGAGGACAGCTCAGCGGGTGGGGTGGGGCTGCCTGGGCCACTGGGAGGGGGAGGGGCCCCTGGCTGAGGACCTCTGCCCGCTCAGGCAGGCGGGCCGCGGGCTACCGAGGAAGGCAGCATCGGTTCATTCTCTGCATTAGCGAGGGGGAGTGCGCACTGGACGGATGACAAGACGGAGTGCGTTTCAAGGCACAGGCAAGGGCAGGGGATGGGAAGTACTATTTATCAACTGGCTTCAGGTTTCCAAGTGGAATAAATGGTGCTTTTCACCTCCCTCTCTTCCCCTTCCTCAGCCCCGTAATGTCTGTGGCGTTCCCCACTCTGGAGAGCAGAGGCTGGGACCTCAAGGAGCGTGGTGACAGAACGCGAGAGGCCTTGGGAGGGGTCCACCACCGCTGAGCCGCTTCTGCGCCCCGAGCTGGCCACGGAGCAGGAAGCCTGGGCTTTTTTTTTTTTTTTTTTTTGCCCTGACATTGAGGACTCCCACTGCTTTCCTCTGGCACCACTTCCATTTTTCTCCATCTGAGTTGTTCCGCCAGGACCAGGCGACCAAAATTCACGTTCATTCATGATCTCTGTCTCTCATTCTTCCACTGGCTTCCCACTGGGTTTTCAGAGGGGTTGCTCACGGGGCCACACAGAAAGGGGGACGGGACGAACAAACCAGAACATATGGCACCGTCACGAAGTGATCAGGGGACCACAGGTGCCTGTCACGAGGCTGGCCTGCCCCGCCCCGCCCTGAACAGCATCTCAGATTCCCCTCGTCCTTTTCCAGCACAGGGTGCCCCTCTCCTGTCCCCACAGAATGGATGGCAGCCAGCACACTTCGGCCAACGTCCTCTGTGAGGAGCCCCCAGACCGGGAAGCCTCTCTCTCTCCGCAGTCCACGTCACAGACTCAACAGGTGTCACGAGGGAGTGACGGCCATCGACAGATCAGCCGCCAGTCACCGAGCAGTTACCACGGTCCCTCCGTGGGTGAGGGGCCCTGTGGTTTTCAGACGTCACCTCGTTTGATCCTCACCGGAGTAGCATCTGGATGGCCACTCTCGTCCCCATTTCACGGAGAAGTTACAGGGGCCCAGGGGTCAAGCGTGACGCACACGGTCACAGAGCAAGCCGCAGAGCCAGGATGGGAACCGAGGCAGCTGGATCTTTCAGAGGTTCAGCTCCACGACGAGACCACGCTGCCCCTCCCCAGGGTGTCCAGGGTCAAGTGCAATCCATGTAAACTTAGGAGTATTTCCTGACACAATACTAACATACACAATATCACCGAGTCCCATCCCCTAATGATTACCCCCATCTACCCACCGGAGAAAAATTAGTTTAGGGCATTCACCTAATTCCTCTAACATGACGTGTACCTGCTTCAGCAACTATTTAGGTCGGGGTGGGAGGAGAAAATACGCCATCTATCAGGAAATCAGTTCTTCTCCCAGAGCTTCCCCGTGAGCAGACCCACCACCTTCGGGAACGAGGTGGGGGAGGGGGCCGGGCAACGGGAGGCGTGTGGCAGGGGACAGGAAAGACCGGTGAACCGGACAGGGACGGGTCGGAAGGTTCAGGACTCGAGCTCACCTTCCGGGTGCACTTCTTGACGGTGTTGATCAGCTCCTGCATCACCAGGTCCACGCTCTTCAAGGAAGGCCCTTTCAGCTTCACGATCTGCTTTTTGACTATAGCTTCAAAGGCCATGTCTGGGGTGAACAGCCCTGTCCTGCACGTGAGAAAGAGCCCGAGTTACGTTCGTGACGTGAGCGCCGCCAAGTAAGGACTGGTCCGCAAGTGTTCTGATTGACAACAGGCCACGTGAAGAAATTCCTGTAATACCCTAGTTTAAACGTTACAGTGTGACTCATTCTCGCCACAGGGGCATGTATAATGATACCTTTAATACATATATTCCATAATAAATTCTGTTCTATAGATGATGAGCATGGCCTACAACTAGTTCCCAGAATGTCCACACGGCACACCACTAGGCCTTACTGACCGTAATTTGCCCCGCCCCTCAGCCGCACGGCAGCAGGAGAGGAGAGGACAGGAACAGAAGTGGGGTCCCCGACGGACACTTCTATCTCTAAAGGGTTCAGAACGCCACTTCCTACAGCAGGGGCCGGCAGCTGACAAGGCCTCCCTCCTCCGGACCCCCACACCCTGTTTCATGGCAGTGGTCTGAGCGCGTGTTTCAGTCCCGTTACCACTCTGGCAGGACATGTGACTACCGCCCTTGTCTGTGTCTGTCCCCCCAGGACCGTCTCCCTCCTGGGAGAAGACAGTTCTCAGTGTTTGCAGAACGAAGGGCCCGTCGGGCCCTCAGTGGGCGAGGAGGGTTTCTGCTGTGCAAACATCCAACAGAAGCAGCTGGGAGCCACGCTTTCCACACGCGACCTTTGGGGTCTCAATAAGTGTGTCATTAGTATGTGATGATGTATCCTACGTACATCGTCGTCAGCTTACAGGCCAATCAACCGCAGGACAGCAAAAACCGATCTCTCCTGTTGGTTGACATGCAAATCGGAAACCTGCACTGAATCGCTGAGCTTTGGCAGCAGCCCACAAAAATGAACTCGTGGGGAGCTTTGAAAGCCAAGGACAGTGCTGTATTTGGCTGAGTACCAGTGCTCTGTGACCCCCAAACTGTGATGCGATAGGCAGGGTCACACGCTAGCCCTGCCCAGCTGAAGAGCAAGACGCAGCTCTGTGGCAGGTGCAGTCTGGATTGGGGGGAGGGGGCGGGAGCTGACCGGGAGCTCAGAGGGCCTGGAGGCACTGGGTGTGCTCGTGGGTGTTCCCTCCTCCTCGCTTGGGGAACACAGGTGTCCCTGGAGGTTGTCTCCATTTTAAAATGACAGCCAATTCCAATGTCGTGACTCCTTTGGAAAATCACTCATCACGGTCACAGTCACCATCAAGTGCCCCAGAGAGTCGCCGCCTGGCCCCGTGTATGCAGAGTGCACACACACGCAGCACACTCGGCTGAAGCGGGGATACCGCTGCCAACAGACAGGGGGCGCCTTCCTCCTATGGGAAAAACTGTGAAGCCTGCAGCCTAAGTCCTGTCGCCCTGACTTCAGGACACCTCACCTGAACACGCACCCCATCACACTTCACTTAGGCTTCTGCAATGAGCTCAAGAAATGTGTGTTTCAAATTCTTTTTCTCCTATCATAGTTATTTAAAGGAAGTAAACATCTATAATACCACTTTACACAAAAGTAAGCTCAGGCACAAGGGCCACTCCCAGACTCACGCCCTCTGCTCTCCTGTCTATGTTCCTGCCCGCAGTCAGCGTGCGTGACCCCCCGGTCCGAAAACATAGGCTGCAGCTGCCACCTCCGCCTGTGCTCACACGGCTCCTTTCGTACGTCCCGTCTCTCACCCTCCAGCCCCGGCCCGCTCCACCCTCTCACGTCTCATCGCATTGCCCCTACCCTGTACACACACACACACACACTCCACACACAGAGACACACACCTAACACACGCACACACAGAGACACAGACACACACAGACACATGAAGGCACGCCGCACACCGCTGCCAGCTGACATTGCTCTTGTCCCCTAAACAGACAAGGTTCAACTCCAGAGTTACCACCTTCATGAACCGTTCCCAACCCGGCGCCACGAGGCCGGCCGAGGTCACTCTGTCCCGTCCCTGTGGGAGTCGGGATGACTGATGGCCCGCCAGACCCCCGCCCAGAGACGGAAGGCTCTGGAGCACGGGGTCCTGGTCCTGGGAGCCCAGTGTCGTGAGTGCAGGAGGGTTTCCGTTTTTCTAACTGACGAAGACCGAGTGTGACGGTATGGGCAATTACCGCTGACCCCAAACGAGGACTTCCTGCTTCTTCCCCCACCCTGCACCCCACTCGGCTCAGACGGGGTACAGGCTCCTCCACCAGCCATTCATAAATATGCATCTTCCTTCAGTGACCGGGCCCGAAGACCAGGAACAGGCGCATCACTTGCCTGATACCGTGTATATTTTTGATTGCATAGCTTATTTCTCGCCGCAGTTCCTTCTCGTTGAACTCCATCTGCAGACGCAAAACGGGCCACGGTTAAGGACACGTAATCTCACCGGGTAACAGTCCTATGCAGCAGCGAAGAGTGAGAATAACCTGACTTCGTTAGTAATAACACATGGATGCCCATGCCTTCCCTAACTTAAGCCCAGATGGCCAAAACATCTGCTTATGCAAAGTTCAAGGCCACAGAGAACTTCAGGGATTTCTGGGAGCTTTGTGTCAGGGCAGCAGGTTTTAACGCTATTCTAGGTAGGAGTGCTGTGCATCAGGGATGCCTTCTGGACATAAATCCGACCGTTCGTTTGACAGCTATAATTCTTCATTCTTTGGCTAAATGTAGGAAGTGCATCCACAGACGGATGCATAAATAAGAGGGTCACCTGACAGGCAATGGCAGCCCAGCTGTGCCGAGGTGAACAACAACCATCTCTTCTCCCTGGCCTTTTAACCCCTTGGGTTCCAGGCCTCTTTCTGGGAGGAAATGAGCAATATTTTACCAATCCCACACGGGATAGATGGCTGTGTAAAAATGTCCCAGAAGTTACTAGGTCCCTGAAATGCATTTGGAAGTAGGGTCAAAGTGTCACGGAGCTCAGTCCGGGAAGGGCATCGAGAGAACATTTGGTTCGGCCCCCGACTCCCGAGACTCAGCCCCTCCCACCCCACCCGCTGTCCAGCCACACGAGGGACCGTGAACAGCTCTGTCCCCTGCCCACACACGGGCCCCACAGCTCAGCCCTTCCCAGTCCCCCCTCTCCGTCTGGAGCAACCTCCCCCTCCCTCACCGCCTCCTGCCTGACGGGCTGCTCACCCCCCCAGACTCTGCTCGGAAGCCAGGCTCCCGGACACTCTGGGCCAGGATGCACATCTGGGGGCCGTGTTTCCATAGCACCCAGGGCTGCCGTTTATCACTGTGCTTTAGTACATTCTAAGGAAACTCTCTGTTTACCCACCTGCCTCCCACGCCGAGACAGAACAGCCCAGTCCCCGAGCCACTCAGCTGCCTACCGAGCGCCTCGAACGGAACAGGCTCCATGCACACACACGGGCGCGGCTTCCCCTCGGGGCCCCTCACCTCGGGGGCACCCACGTTTGCTCGTCTGGGCAAGCCAAGACCTCGGGAGTCACCTTGAAAATTCTCTTTTTTGCATCCTCCAGATTCAGTCCCAGCTCTGTGGACCCTACTTCCAAAGCCACAAACCCACCCTAGCGGGGCCCTTCCTTCCTCTCGTCAGCCCGGCGCAGCCCCCTGCCCATTACCTGTGTACAGGTGCTCCCCTGGGGCCTGTCCTCAGCTGCTTGTCTTGAATGACCCTTCCCCCCAGGTGCCCACAGCTGATTCCAGTCCTGTTTCCAGTGCCCCCTACTCAGAGACACCTTGCCTGAACGTCCCATCAAAAGTGACTCCCCGAACCTTCCCCCATCCCCACCTGCTAGGTTCCATAACAACACTTGAGATCTTCTTACTTTGTCGATTTGTGAATGTTACATCTTTCCCCACTAGACAGCGTCTCTGTCCTGATCACTGGCACTTAGAACGTTGGCACAGAGTAAACGCTCAAAAAATATTTTTATATTAACTAGACAACAAATAAACATCATAGGAACGCAATCAGTATTTGCTGAGATCATTTGAAACGTCATCAGATCTCATGAACTAGAATCGGGACCACCGGTAAAAAATAGTTCTCTCCTAAACTTCATGACCCGAGTGTGCAGGCTTTGGTTCAAGGAACTGTCTTAGTCCCAGACCAGCTCTGCAGCGTTCCGCGGACGGTGGTGCAGAACGCAACGTGGACACGAAGCGAGACAGAACAGGAGACAGTACCGTCGGCACCAACCTTCACTATCTCAAAGGGAAAGCGTTCGTGGAAGATTCGATTGATTTTCGCACCCCCCGAGAGCTCCAGGGTGTCCACCTGGTCCCCTGAGCCTTCAATTCTCTTCTCGAAGTCCACAGCGAACTGCTGAACCATCCTGTCGTTGCGAGGGAGAAATAATCCGAGTTAAAGCGGCCAGGCTTTGCGCTTCTCCTTCCCGTCTCCTGCGGGTGCCCCCGGGGACCTCTCCTGGTGTTCTCGGTGCTGTCTGCGGCAGAGGTGACACCACACTCCGCTCAGCGCTCAGGATTAACTATCTGAAATGCACGCTATTAGGACTTACTTCAGGTGTCTAGTTAAAATACGTACATTCTAAATATCTGGGTCATTCAATGCGTTCTGTCTATATAGTGACAGCCCAGGGCTCCTACGACATCCACTCCCTGGGCGTTCCCAACCGTTACCGTTCCAGCCAGCCCCCTCGGGGAGCACCTCTCCCCCCGCCCCCCGCCCCCCGCTGCCTCAGAGGCCTCACTCTGCCAGAACGACACGTGTGTGTGACAGCCCAGACCTCCCCGCTACTAGCTCTAGCCCTGCTGCTCAATGACTCCGCACAACTTGATAATAAAATGAAAACTCCTTCACCCGTCACCCAAGAGTGTCCAGGGTCTGGCCCTGGCCGCCCCGCCTCTCGCCGCGTCTGCACCCAGCTCCCGCGCCAACCCCGCAGAAGCGGTTCCCCGCGTGCACCGTGTCCCTGGGCTTTTCCCCTCTGCTCGGGCGCCGGTCCCCCGGCCCCTGGCTACTTCAGCGGGCTGACTGCCATCCGACCTTCAAGGCTCCATTCAGGACTCGTTCTCCAGAAACCCCCCACGGTCTGTGACCCTATCTGTCAGCCCCCTGTCCCCACGGCCACCACGAGAAGGGCCCTCCTCTGCCCCCTCGGCATGTCGTCGTCAGCACAGCCCCCGGCAGACGCACAGCCACGTTCCCCCGCCGGCGTCTCTCCTGAGACAGGGGCCGTGAGCTCTGCTTCTCTCCCGCTGCTCAGCACGCGAGAGGCGCTCCGTCAGTCCACCGAAGGAAGGGACTGCCTCCAGGTGGCTGGTGGAAAACAACCCAGAAATCTACCACGGGGAGAAGAAAACCACGTGCCTCTGGGATGGCTTGGTGTGGAAACTCCAGTTTTGACACCATGGAACGCCTTCCAAACTGAAAATCTAACAGGAAAAAAATTCCAGCCATCTAAGACTCGCAACATCTTTTGCCAGCACCATGGATAAAGGAAAAGTACCTGCAAATCATTAGGCCAGAAAATCTAGAATATCATTGGGTGCAGCTATGGCTATATTCATGCATATGCTAATGTGCAGCAGATTTTTAAACACCTGGAAGGGTGTGTATATGCCATACGTGCTGAAACACCAGGGAATTTCAGAAAACACACGTCCAGCCTCTCTATCCCCATCCTGACACTGCGGCCACCTGGCCTATCAGGACACGTGGCACCAAAGTCCACGCCCCCCTGCCCTCCTCCTCCCGCCTGACAAGCCCCTCCCTAACTTCGGGGTCTCAGTCAAGCTCACTTTCTCTGCGAACACACACCCTTCCTCCCGGTAACTGCTCTGCTTCCCCAGCTGGGCCCCCTTCACATGTTACACTCAGCAGAGACATGGCGTTTATCAGATTCGTCTCTGAGATGTCTCTTCCCTCTGCTCTACCGTGACCTCTTCTTGAGGCCAAAAACATCGTACTCGTTGCTGAATCACCAGCAGGTAGCGCAGACCCGGACCCCGAGCAGAGCGCACAGAGAGGAGGGGAAGGCGGGCGAGAAGGGGGAAGGAGCTGAATCTCTTGTCTACAAGGGAACATCTAACTGGAAAGTTCTGTGCTCTGAGTCCAGGGGAGCCACGAAGGCAAGACCAGTCTCCACAAGGACATCCCTTTGACTGGATGTTGAGACAGGGACCGCCTGGGGCATCAAGAGAAACAGCTTTCCTTTCCCTGTGACTCGAAGAGTTTTTGTGGGTGCTCCACCAAGGCCAAGATGAGAAAAGAGAAAAAACAAACTAGGAAGGAGTTGAATCCAAGAAAAACTTTTTTCCTCTATATGATCTCATAATTTTTTAAATGGGATAAGGAATGTATTTAAAATGCTACCTCAATAATTCAAGCATTTAGAAATCTCCCCACAAAAGAAGACACTATGTCGTGCACTTCAACACCAAAGGAAGGGCACTTTGATTGCGAGACTGCAGAGTGGGAGGGACCGTGAGTGGAGGCAAGTCATCTCTGAAGACGGACACCAGATGTCCTGGAATATAATAAGCTGGGCGGGGGGTGTCGTCTGGTGCAGAAGGACGTGAGCCAAGGGACAGTACGGGGATTAAAGGACAGGTGAGGCTGGAAGGGACCGAAAGGGAAAGAAAGGGTAAAAGACACAAGTTGCTGGTCCCTCTCTGACAGTGCTGCTGTCTGACCCCAAGGCCCTACAAGGATGACTGTAGCAGCCCAAGGACAAGATGGGGAGATCAGGCAGGAGCAAAAACACACTTGGCAGTCTTCACAGTTGTGGTTTTGAAGGGCTAAATTCAAACCGTTAGTGCCAAGGATAAGAAAGTTCAATGTGTCTGTACACTTCTGTGGAATCCTTGGTTCCCATTCCACTGATAAGCTGTACCCAGGTCACAGGAAACGAGTGAAAGGAAAAGATGAGGACAAGGGACACCGAGAGAGCAGTGGCACCAGGCAGGTTGTGACATTTCAACAGGAACTCTGCCCACTTCTGATTCTAAGGGCAAAGCAAAGCCTGCTGGGTTATCGCATTGGTTTTGCCCATTCACAGAGTCCAATGATAAAAATAATAAAAGTGGGCATGGTATAGGCAGTTGGTTAAATTTGTGTAACAGCGGAGTGGGACTAACAATTATTCCTCAAGAAAAGGTAGAGACTCCAGCTGGCTGGCTACCACATACAAAGCCTCCCAGAGTTAGTGGGCTTGCTGCCGCCTTCAACTAGAACACCGGGGGCGGGGGGGCTCACTGCAGCAGGGCCTTCGTCTTCCTGGTGGGGTCCTCTGGCTTGAAGTTCTTGAAGGCTTCGACTTCATGTTCTATGGAGAGCAGCTGCGCCTGCAGCTTGTTCCTGAAGTTTGGCAGGGTGTCCCGAATGTGGTTGGTGAGTTGCTACATAAAACAAAACAAAATCACACACCCATACGACAGATGGAGGATTAGCTCGTGAGACGAAACTCGGCCTCCACTGTTTTCCTAATTGCTCGGAACCTGAGGAATGACTCACACAGCCCAGGCTGCGTGTGCAGGCAGGGATTGCGAAGCAGCTCCGACTCTCTCCTCTGCGGTCCCAGAAGATACTTCATGGGCCTCGATGAGAGGTGCTGGCTGGGGCCATCTGGTCTACCCTGCTACACTGCTACTGATGTTACTAATGAGGATGCCTAGGAACACCCAGCACAGGCTGATTACCGGATCACCTACCTTGCAGAAAGAGAGCTTAAGTTAGAGCGTGGTGGAAATGAAGGAAGTAGGAGTCGCGGGGGCTTCCTGACATCCTGAGGACCACGGGCTCACCACCCTGGTGGAGCTCGAAGGTACCTGTCGGTGTGAACCTCCTCTCCACTCCACAGCCCTCCGGGAGCTTCCTCCTGCCCCTGCCTCTAGGCCCTAGTCTGACTGTGCTGGGTCACTGGCTTGTGCTTTCAACAGGCTGCATATAAAAATGTGTATTATCCCTGGTTTGTATGGCTTCAAAGCAAAGGGTCTCCGGTTCAATTCCCAGTGAGGGGACATGCCTGGGTTGCAGGCCAGGTCCCCAGTAGGGGGCACACAAGAGGCAACCACACATTGATGTCTCTCTCCCTCTCTCTCTTCCTCTCTCTCTAAAAATAAATAAAATCTTTTTAAAAAATGGGTATTAAAGTGTACACCCCCGTTCACCGCTCCTACATAAGTATGTCTGTCTCTGCTTTGAGCACTGTGCTTTCAATAACACTAAAGTGGAAGTTTCCATTCAAGAGAATAGTAACAGAGTGGATCTAAATGTTCATATTCCTTTTTCAAATTCCTATCATTTCATCTGTGTGACTTACGTTAGAAAAACAACGAATATAAAAATAAGAGAGATGAATTGCAGCAGTCACTTGCACATTTCATAATAGTTCCTGCTGCTTGGGAGCGCATTCTTACCTGGTTGAGGACCTTCTGCAGGTGTGGGGTCCCCATCCGGTCGGCAAGGTGCCTGTATGCCGGGTGCGAGAGAAAGAACTTCCTCTCCGCCAGCATGGCGGACTTGATGTCCTTCTTCCCGTCGATGTCCTTCTGGCTTCTGTTCACCACCCCCACGTAACCTGCAACAGGGCACATACCTATGGCACTGGGGCACGCTTTGTTGCTTATTCTGGGGTGATCTCAAGGCTCTCGAAGAGGCTGAATAAGAGGCAAAATTCTTTTTAAGGCCTGAGGAATGGGTCCCTTCACAAAACCCAATCAGGACAGAACAAAGGTTGGCTGGTTTGGCTAATGAGAGTTTTTTAGGATTAACACAATAATGCCGTTTGCCCATAAAGCTCTGTGCATTTGAACAGAGTGTGTTTCTTCGCAGCTCTGTCGTACGGTGGGCACGTAAGTCAGCCTTAGAAGAGGATGGTGTATGTTTATGCGGTCTATGAGTATTTATGGTCTTCCTTCAAACCCCTTCCTCTTCCAGTTTTCTTACTCCTGTTACATTAAGGAATAGTTGCCCCTTGGACCATTGTTGATAGATACATCATTGGGAACATCGCCATTCCATAAAAAGCACAACTCATCAGAGCCCCATTCCTCACACCTGCGGCGACGTCCCAACCACGCCTCCCCCAGGTCTGCCGGCTGTGTGTCCGCATGTCAGCAAAGGGAGCCCTGTGGCGGACACGGTACGTTACCCCTGCGCAGAGGCAGCAGCCTGTTCTCCAGGACGTCCCTGGCGTCCGTCCCTTCGTCCATGAGATCCAGTTTGGTGATGACGCCAATGGTTCTCAGACCTGCAGCGCCAACAAACCCAACGTCACACCGTGTGCAGAACACGTACAGATTGTAGAGACAGGTGTGTCTCGGTGTTAAATACACAGCACTCATGTGTCTGGTCCTTTTCCTGTTCCTCTCGGTCTTACTCTGTTTGCTAACCCACTGCTGCCCCAGCCTGGGGAGTTTGAGTGGGATGAGGCAGAGAGTTGGAAAAGCACACATCCATCAGGAAACTTCCTATTCAACGGAGAGAACAGAAACAGCTGTCCCACCAAAAATACTTTTCAATTCATGAGTTTATTTTTGGAACACGCATACCTGGAGATTACACACTTAAATTCCCCTTCCAGCCCCTGCACACCACACGGATGCTCACATTTTTCCTGTATGACATTATTGAAAAACATAAACAAACAGCTACACCTGGACCAGTGATGCGAGCGTGTTATAAACCAAGGCTTGGTAATGATCCGGGTCTGAGCCCAGAGGTCGGAAAATGAAAAGGAGGAGGTTGGGTGTAAGATCCACCACGACCAGAAATCATGCGACGCTCGCAGCATTTCCTGCTCCTGCGGAAGGGGAACATGACTTAATGAAAACTAGACTGGCCCTGGCTGGTGTGGCTCAGTGGATTGAATGTGGGCTATGAACCAAAGGGTCATTGGTTCAATTCCCAGTCAGGGCGCATGGCTGGGTTGCAGGCCAGGTTCCCAGTGCGGGTATGTGAGAGGCAACCACACACTGATGTTTCTCTCCCTCTCTTTCTCCCTACCTTTCCCTCTCTCTAAAAAATAAAATAAAATAAATAAAATAAAATAAAATAAAATAAAATAAAATAAAATAAAATAAAGAGAAAATATTAAAAGAAAAGAAAACAAGACTGAACTAAGAATCCCAAGGCTTGGGCTCCAGGTTTGAGGCCAGTCACTTAACCCCCTGGGTCCCGGCTTTCCTCATCTGTAAAATAAAGGGTCAGTCTCTGGGTTCCTTTCAGTAATAAAATAGTGTATGAACCTAGACACTTTGTGTATCATATCAGACACATTCTACTTGTTGTTTGCTTCCATCACTATTTACCTAGTGATTCACATTGTTTAAAGTGCATTTCTTTGGACTTCCAATTAAATATGGCTAATTGAACACAAGCAGGTACAACTATTCTAAATAATAGTGTCTAACATTTATTAAGCCAGCTATGGTTTTAAATGCTTTACATGTCTTCAATCACTTAGTGCTAGAAAGCAGTCTAACTAGTATTTTCTAAGAGGAGGAAACTAAGGCACAGAGAGATTAAATAACCTTCCCTAGGTCCTCCAAGAGGTAGGCCCAGAGTCCATGCTGCTTCTCACAGTAAAAGAACTTAAAATTTTTTTTAAAAAAAGGCTTATACCAAGAAGGTCTAAGAAAATAAGGGAGAACTTCAGAAGAAATATGAAACTGGAAACCCAGCCAAATGACTTAGACCAAAGAA
This sequence comes from Phyllostomus hastatus, assembly GCF_019186645.2. Lineage (NCBI taxonomy): Eukaryota > Metazoa > Chordata > Mammalia > Chiroptera > Phyllostomidae > Phyllostomus > Phyllostomus hastatus. The sequence goes on along the minus strand of NW_025333833.1, from coordinate 4,453,669 downwards.
AGAGGACAACTTCATCCAAGAAAGCCAAGAATAGAGCTCACGTAACTTATGTCACAGCATCCTGGAAAGGGTCAAGATCTGGGGACCCACAGCCCTGAGGACACTGGGGGTGGTGGCGAGGCTGAAATGGGAGCGCTGGGTGGGAGCGCTGATCTCCACGCAGGGGGGGACACAGTGAGGACCTGCCCTGGGCCATCCTGGCAGGTGCGCGTGCGCAGGTACGCACAGGTAGGCGTGCGAGGAAAGTCCGAACTGGAGAAAGCTCTGAACTCCTGGCCCCTGGCCCAGGTTGGGAGTGGGAGGGGTCATACATTAAAGGAGGGGGATTAAGTAAAATTCTACATACTGAATGGCAGGACCCCCCTCCCCAGGCTAGTTCGCTACCTGACATCAAGCTAGAGCTGGCGGGCTGATTTGAACCCCCAAGCAAGAGCCTGGAACAGTGGTCTGGGGGAAAGGAACCATTCCAGGAGAAAAACATACAGCGGCCCAATACATCTTCCTGCTGCGAAGCTTATCATTCAGCCCCTGGAGGACACCCACGCAGAGCTCCCGGTCACCTGATACTATGCCACTTCTGAGCATGAGTGGACAGCCCAGGAAACCCTCTAGTGGGAGACCCAAACCCGTGAACAGGACCACACAGGGCTACGAGAAAACAAAGATAATGCAAACACAGGGAAAAAACCTTATCATTTCAATTAATATCCTCAGAGAGAAAGGAGAGGTCATTGCATTCCTGGAATGAAAACAATGTCATGTAAAAAAAAAACAAATATTCAAACAAAAAAGAATTCTCAATGACTAAAAACATGAGAGCAGGAATAAAAATGTGACAGTGGTTGGAATACCAAGTTAGAAAACTCTTCTGGCAAACAAAAGAAAAGGAAGTAAATAATAGGAATGGAAAAACTTCTTTAAAACTAGAGAAAGGCAGAAGATCCAATATCTGAGTAACTGACATTCCAATGAGAGACTGAAGATCACACCGAACCAGTCGGGGTGGGGGCGGGCTGTCCAAGAAAATGTGCGGAAGTGCAACATCCATTTACGGATTGACCGAGCCCATCAGGTACCCAGCACATTAGAAAAACATAGACATACACAAAAATACAGCATATCTGTATATGATTTCAAAACACTGGAAGAAATAAAATATCCTAAAAAGCTCCCGAAGTTTTTTTAAGAAAGAAAGAAAGAAGGAAGGAAGGAAGGAAGGAAGGAAGGAAGGAAGGAAGGAAGGAAGGAGAAAAGAAAAGAAAAGAAAAAATTCTAAAAAAAAAAAAAAGCTCTGGGAATCATTACGGCATCAGTTGCCCCAGCCGCAAACTGGAAACAAAACTCCAACAGAGCAAATGTTTTCAAAATCCTGTGGGAAAAATAATCTCTCAGCTAGAATTCCAAACTATCAGTAAATATGACAGTAAAAAAATAAAGATGTTTTCAGACCTACAAAATCTCAAACTATTTTGCCTCCTTTTCTCCCCTTTGGGAGAGGAAGCTACGAGAGGACGTATCCCTCCAAACACGGCAGCAAACCTCCAAGGGGACAGCAGACCCAGGGAGCGGGCGTCCGACACAGCCGAGAAGAGACGGGAACGTCTCAGGATGGCAGGGACCCGGCGTGAGCCCGGGAGGACCACCAGTGTCCACGGGAGAGAGGGGACCCAGGTTCCCGGAGAGATCTCTTCCTCATCAAGGAAAAGAAGATGAAGGTGATAGAAGACGCCTAATATTTGTGAAGGTGTGAAGAGATTTCACCTTTTGAAGGTGAGGTTGGGGATGTATCACAGACAGACGTGTGGAGGACTATGCGAGCAGACAGAGGCAACAACTATCAATCTCAGAGACGACAGCATGGTGGAAATACAGTCATAATTTACCACGTGGCGCAGCTGTGATAACGTTTTCAGAGTCATAAATATTCATTTAGCAAAATACGACAGTATAAATGCATTAGCCAAGTGTGAAGGGTATATAGATATATGTGTATGCGTATGTACGTGTAAATAAATATATGTGGGTATGGGAAAGAAATATAGAACCGCTAAATCTTCTTTACAGTCGGAAGTCAAAAATATCTAAAATTAAAACATCAAGAAAGAGTAGTATAAAAAGATCACATAAAAATATGGAGGCAGCCCTGGCTGGTGTGGCTCCGTGGACTGAGTGCCAGCCTAAAAACCGAAAGGTCACTGGTTCGATTCCCAGTCAGGGCACATACCTGGGTTGCAGGCCAGGTCTCCAGTTAGGAGTGAGAGAGAGACAACAGATCCGTGTATTTCTCGCACATGGATGCGTCTCTCCCTCTCTTTCTGCCTCCCTACCCCCCTCTCTAAAAAAATAAATAAATAAAATCTTTTTTAAAAAAATATGGAAGCAAAGCCCTGGCTGGCGTAGCTCAGTGGATTGAGCGCGGGCTGTGAACCAAAGTGTTGCAGGTTCGATTCCCGTCAGGGCACATGCCTGGGTTGCAGGCCATGACCCCCAGCAACCGCACATTGATGTTTCTCTCTCTCCCTCCCTCTCTCTCTCTCTCTCTCTCTCCCCCCTCTTCCCTCTCTAAAAATAAATAAAGTCTTTTTTTTTAAAAGCTCTATATTAAAAAAAATATATGGAAGCAAATACAAAAAAAGCTCACAGGGCTGAAAGTGGTAGCCTGTGAAAATGAGTGCCCAAGAGTTGGGAGGAATGGGTAAGGGACTGACTTTCTGCAGCTATGTACATTTATAACATTAGTAAGAGGAAAGCTGAATTTTAGCAGCGCTTTCATGACTGCCCCCTTGCTGGGAAGAAGGCAGAGGAGGCCATGCGCAGCGGGGCGCCCGCGGTGGTCAAGGAGAAACCTCGTCTCTTTCACGTTTAGTTACACAAACAGGCCCCTTAAAATAGCCAGCGGAGTCTGGCTCCCAACTCCGGGCCTGCCCTGGCGGACCTCAGAGCCACGGCCAGAAGGGTTCCAAAGGCAGCACGTTTTACAAGCACTTCGCTGGAAATCCAAAGCCTCAATGAAACTAAATGAATCGAGACCAGTTATCGAGCCCCCGGGGTGCACCGCGTCCCCCGGGACTGGCACCCTCTGCGGGGCGGGTTCCCTTCTTCCCTCACCCACACCAGGACGAGGCGAGTGCGACTCGGGGGGAACGTGCCCCGTGTGGAGGCCCCCAGCCTGCGGGGCGTGAAATCCGGGCGACCCGATCCCACTTTTAACGGCTGTGCTTCCCCGCCGTCCAACTCTCAGCCGGATTGGCCGTGTTGTTTGCCAAGGCCCTCACATCACCTGGGCCTGCTCACCTGTAGAAGTAAAACTTTCACTGGATGTCTCTTTTGAGTCCAGAATTCTGGGGCCGAGAACAGCTTCCACGTTCAGTGTAGAAAGGGTTATGTAAAGTAATCAGGGAACGAAAGAAGAATGTAATAAATCCTTGCCCTCCGACTGAAAGAAGAATATGAAGACTTTAGAGCTAATACATAATGTGTGATACTGTTTCAGTTCTGTTTCTCCCCAGGAAGGAACAGCCCCAGGGACGAGAGCTGAGGACGTCGGATGGAGACCTCGGAGAGACACCCCGGCACGTCCAAACTCTGACTCCTCTGTGGCCGGAGGCTCAGGGCACGGACCCAAGGGTCGGACTGTTCGGGCTCCAGTCCCACCTGTGCCTCTCGTTCGCTCCAAGACACTCGCTCCCTCTCCAGGTGCAACCCCGTCACCAGGGTAACCGTACATCGGTTTACATTCCGCGCCTGGGATAAGGAGTGACAGCATCCTGTTTAACTCCGAAGGGCTTCCCGCTTGAAGACTAAGCTGTACGTTCACCCTAACTCATCGCTGAAATGAGAGAAATAACAGACCTGTCTTTTAAAGTTAAGTAGCAGCACTTGGGGTTTCAGGGCCAGCCTGCGCGGAGCCTGGAAGTTGCCACTGTTTCCTCACGAGTAAGACGCAGAACACACCGGAAAATCAACACCCTTCTTAGTACTCATCAGGGAAGCAGGGTCACAAGGCATCGCCCCCCAAATTTGGAGAGGCAGACAGATATATACAGACGTTCACCAGCCAGAAGCAGGAAACTCCGAGGGAACCAGCGCCTGGGTCGGAACACCTGGACCCAGTGAACTGCTGGAGGTTCAGTGGGGGGGACCCAGGCACAGTGGCACTGTGACACAGTCCCCAGGCACTGGGGACCCAGGCACAGTGGGGACCCAGGCACAGTGGGGGCCCAGGCACAGTGGGGACCCAGGCACAGTGGGGACCCAGGCACTGGGGACCCAGGCACAGTGGGGACCCAGGCACAGTGGGGACTCAGGCACAGTGGGGACCCAGGCACAGTGGGGACCCAGGCACAGTGGGGGCCCAGGCACAGTGGGGACCCAGGCACAGTGGGGGCCCAGGCACAGTGGGGACCCAGGCACAGTGGGGGCCCAGGCACAGTGGGGTCCCAGGCACAGTGGGGACCCAGACACAGTGGGGGCCCAGGCACAGTGGGGACCCAGGCACAGTGGGGGCCCAGGCACAGTGGGGACCCAGGCACAGTGGGGACCCACACTTTTATTAGTTCCGCCTCCAGGAGCTCGACCAGGCTCTCACGGTGATTACCTGAGAAAACCCCCCTTGTGCTCTGGCAGAGGGAGAAGACACACAACCCGATTTTAGAAACGGGAGCAAGACCTGAACGAACACCTCTCCAAAGACGACGGACGGCAAGTGTGTGCAGGCAAAGTCGCTCCAGATCACACATACGTCATCGGGGAAAAGCGAGTTAAAACAACGAGGGGGGGGGGGGTGGTTACTGCACGCCTGCCAGAGCCGCCCATGTCCCAAACACGACACCACCACGTGCGGGCAAGGCTGCGGGACGGCGGGAGACCTCACTCGCGGCCGGTGGGAGGGCCACGAGCGGCGGACACTGGGGAAGGCAGTCGGCGGTTTCCTACGAAACTGTCCGTCCTCCTCCCGTGGGGCCCCGCGAATGCACTCTTCGGTACTGACCTGAAGCAGCGGACAACATGCCCAGGCAAACACTTGTGCACGGGTGTTTAAGGCAGCTGTACTTGTGGATTCCCAAACCTGGGGCGACCCAGGTGTCTGTCAGCGGGTGAAAGGGCAGTGCTCGGTGGCGCACGCAGGCTGTGGACTGTCAGTTGAGGCTGGAAAGAATGAGCCACCGAGCGGTGAGGAGACGCGGAGGGACCTTAAATGCCTAAGACTAAGGAAGGGAAGGCGCCCTCCGAAAACACTCCATGGGGTTCCGACTCCGGGACACTCTGGCACAGGCAGAAGCCGGGGGGCGAGGAAGGGATGCGTGGCTGCCAGGGGTGAGCGGAGGCGAGAGGGCAACGCAGGGCACGGAGGATGCTCGGGGCGGGGACCCCGCTCTGTCATCCGATGTTCCAGGGGTGGCTGCAAGTCACCGATGCCACCTCTGTCCACACCCGTCGAATGCACCCCAAGAGTGAGTCCCAGTGCAGACCACAGGGTCTGCTGGGTGACGGTGACGTGTCAGTGCCTATCCATCGACTGTGACAAGTGCCCCCCATCTGCTAGGGGGTGGGGACAGGATGTGTGTAGGAACACTCTGTGCTTTCCACTCGGTTTCCTGTGAACCTGACATTGCCCTGAAAACTGAAGTCCATGCATTAAAGACAATCGAATACCAGCACACATAAAGCACTCGGTACGTGAAAGCCGCTCCATAAACGAAAGTCGTCGCCGCCCCGGCACTGCTTCTCGCCCCTTTCCTCACTCTGCCCCAGTCCCAGGCTCCAGCGACACGCAGCGAGCTGCGGCTCTCGTGTGACCCTGCACTGTCCCCTCTTCACTTCAAAACGCGACCTCCTCACCTCCAAGCAGCCTCGCCTTCTCTTCTTTTCTTGGTCAACTCCCACCATCCTCCAAAATACCTCTCAGGCCTCTCCTGAAGGTCCTTAGTGAGGCTCCCACAAGTGTACGAGGAGGGACCCAAAAAAACCCCAGAATTGTCTTCTGGAGGGTGGGCCCTTTGTAGCACAGGTTTCCCCCACTCCAGCCCTGCTGGGTGAGTGTTCTAGGAACCCATCTGTATCAGTGGACCAGCTGATGTTGTTGTGAGAGGCTGAGTTCAGCTTCAGTGAGTGTTTTTTGAAAACTCTTTCAATATGTTTACCCATTTTTTCCTGATGGGTGATTTACGAGTGCACCTGCCCACATGGTGCTGAGTGTTCAGCAGGTTTTGACCAAAAACGTCATGACCCCTGTGCCCTACCCTTCCTATTCACCCGATCTCACCCAAGCGACTTTTTTGTGTGTCCCTCAATGAAAAAAGTCCTCAAAGGGAAACATTTTGCCGAGGTGGAAGAGGTGAAATGGAAAACGGCAGAAGAAACTAAAAGGCATCACAATCCACGAGTTCAAAAACTGTTCTGAGCCATGGAAAAACGTCTTGATAGACGTATTGCATCAAAGGGAGAGGACTTGGAAGGTGACTGGAGTTTAAACATCTAAGAATGAATACACAGTTTTTCATAAATAAATTCCGGGACTTTGGGGTCCCTCTCCTCATAAGCATGAGGTCCTAGCTCTGTGCCATCCAAGGAATCTGTGTACTCGACAGTCGGAGCTCTCCTAGAACACTAGGAATCTGCTTTTTCGTCTGTCTCCCCCAGAACACCACGACCTCTTCAAGCCTAAAAACTGTACCTAACCTGCAGTCTAAGCCATTCATTCGTGCAGAGGCCCAATGGAGTGGGAGACCAGTCAATGTTTATTCATGCAATGAATAATGAATGAAAAAACAAGCATATTTATTTTTCTTAGGTTCAGACAAGAATGGAAGTGCACATTTCAGGACAGACAAGTGACAGCACCCCGCCACCGGACTGGCGTTTGCTGTCAGCACTGCGACTTCCCTAGAAGGACACTCGTGTCTCCCACTTACGAACGCGACTGAATCGTAAGTAGGGCACTGTTCCATCCGATTAAGAAATGGGACGAAACCAAGCCAGGAGCCACCTCACCCGTTTCCAGAAAAGTTCTCTGGAACACCGTGTATCCTGCAATACAACAACGGCAAGGAAGGAAAACAATCAATGAAGAGTTAGTGTAAATATGTATACAGCAAAATTAAAAACAGACATAGGAAATTAGATGTCCTGCAGTTAGTGCATTTTTTTGTTTGGGGTTTTGGTGGGATTTTGGGGGGAGAGTTGTTGAAGGAAATGTTGTGCTTTCTGCTTGGCAAAGATTATGGAATATTTTATTTCTGCAAGCAATCAGAGATGAATGAGTATAGTTTCATGGGTGTTTTTTTTCCTGTAAGTTTTCCATGAACATTATTTTCTTGTTCCAACCATTCTGAATAGCACGGTTTTCATTGTCAAAGTCATCAGGTAATGTTATTCCACGTGATTTTAGGTGGAATGTTAAGAAATGAAAAAACATAAAAATTACCATTGCTATGGGAACGGAGACTCTATCTCACTCATCAATATATGCCCTAAGTTCAAGCATTTCAAAAAGCCTGAAAGATTTAGTATTTGTGGGAGGAAGGGAGAGAAGGGTATAAAAAGAAGATAAGGGAAAGAAAGGAGAATTACTTCAAAGATGATAGAATTTGGGCAGAGAGTGGGTCTTTCACTGAGAATTTATACTTCAAAATTTAGAGCAAGGCATAAAAACAATCCATATCAACTTAAATCTCTCTGCTTTCTGTCCCCCTGAGTCCATTCTCTTCTTCTTCCTTGGGGCACGGCTTCCCTACAGTCCCGGCCCTCCCTCCCCCGGAGCTGCAGCCCCGCCTGTCACCTCGCTGTGGCTGAGCGGCAGCCAGCAGGACGGCAGCGGAAGTGACGCGCGCACTGCCGGGCCTGGTCTGTGTCGCTTCCCGCCTGTGCTCCTGCCTGCTCCTCCACCTTCCCACCTGCCGGATCTAAGCGGGACAGGTCCCGAAGCCCCCAAGGGTGACAGACCAAGTACCTGGGTATCCCAATGATGTCAGAGAGAAGAGACACCGCAGGCTCTACATGCACCAGTCCAAGCACTCAAAGAGCAGCGACCACCAAAGAAAACCACAGCCAGGCACCCCACAGCTCATTTCTGGACATCGGTGACAAAAGAAAAGCAGAAACGCAGAGGAGGGAACACAGGCAAGACAATACGAAGATCAGAATAACTGTAGACTTCTCGTCAGAAACCGTTCCAGGGAGACATCTTTAAAGTGCAGGAGAAAAAAGAACTGTCACCTAAAATTCTGTACCAGTGAAGAAAGTATCTTTCAGAAACAAAGGCAAAATGATGCCCTTTTCAGACAAACAGAAGATCAGAGAATGTATCGTCAGAAGACTTCCTTGACCAGCGGTGGTGGAGCGGGTTCTTCCAGCCGAAGGAAAATAATACCGGATGGAAACTCAGGTCTACACAAAGACACAAAAACCTCTGAAAATGGTAACTACATGGGTAAATGTAGGGTAGCTCTGTCTCCTTTTTAGTATCTTTAAAAGATAATTGACTTCTTAAAGGAAACATAATGACCATGCATTCTGGGTGTCATTTAAAACATATGGAGAGGAGTCATGTTTACATGTGGAAAGGTTTATAACATATGTAAAAGACAAACAGCAAGAGGAGAGACTTAGCTCCAACCATAAAGATAATTACATTGAATATAAGTGGTCTAAATGCCACAATTAGAAGGCAGAAAGTGAAGTTTGAATAAAAAAGCAAAATGAAATTATGTGCTCAGCCAGCCACAAGAAATACACTCTAAACATAAGGAAATATGTCGATTTAAAGTAAGAGTCTGGAAAAGATATACAATGGAAACACTAATGAAAACAAAGTCGGTGTGGCTATTTTAACAGCAACTGTAAAAGATTTTAGAGCAAGAAATATTACTAGGAATAAAAGAGAGAGACATGTATAATGATAAAGGGTTCGATTTGCAAAGAATAATCTTAAAGGGGTAAGCAACATAAAGATCTTCAAAGTAGTTAAGCGAAAGCTGACAGAACGGAAGGGAGAAATGGGCAAATCCACAAACATGGTTGGTGACTGAAAGAACAAGTAAATAGAAAAATCGAGAGACATCCAAGACTTACTCAACATTATCGACAAACTTGACCAGGACAGCAGCAACCGAACAAGCCACTCAACAGCAGTGGAGTGCACACTCTTTCCAAACGCAGGATGGTCATTCAGCGAAATGGGCCACGGGGGGTCCCGACAGACAGATTTCAACTAAAAGGGATAAAGCTGTTCCTTTTTAGGTGTTAATATCATCCAGAAAATGCCAAAATGTTAGGAAATCAACAACATATCTCTAAAGTACCAGAAGTCAAAAAGGAAGTCGCAGGGAAAATTTAAAATATATTTAGTGAATAAGGTCTTTAAAATATCACTACTACCAAATAAAAAAGCTTTGAAACCCATTATCTAAGCTTCGATCTTAGGAAGTTAGGGACAGAATAGCAAGTTAAATCCAAACCAAGTGGCAGGAAGGAAACAATAAAGATAAGAGTGGAAATAAATGAAATGGAATACAGATAAACATCATATATGACCCATTAAACCGAATGTCGATTCTTGAAAAGATCAGTAAAATTGTCTGCTTGTCCTCTTGGACTCAGCACTATCCTGGAGCTCCCAGCCAGTGAAACAAAGCAAGAAGAATAATTCAAACACATACACCTGTAAAGAAAAGAGTAAAACTGTCTTTATTCACAGACAGCAAGACCGTGTATGAGTAGTATTTTAAGGAACCCACCAAAAGCTGCCGGAACAGAGGGACGAATTGAGACCACTGCATACAAGGTCAAAAAGCAAAAATAAATCGTACACATCTAGACACCGGCAGCGAAAAATTGGAAAACAAAAACTTGTTAACTACTGTTTACCATAGCATCCCAAAACATAAAGTACAGGAGGATAAGCTGGATGCGATACATGCAGCACCTACGCTGGGAACCATCACCCCCTGCGGGGGAGACCTCACTCAGTGAGAGGGAACACCATGCTGGTGGACAGGGGCTGTGTCCGCACGGCCGGGGCCACGCTCTCCAAGCGGGTCCACGGCCGCGCTCGCTGTTCAGCAGAACTCTCCGCAGCCACAGAAACGTTCCTCGGCAAGGGAGCACGCCAACCGCGCAGCCACCAGCCGCACGTGGTCCCTGACACCGGGGACGAGGTGTGGCGGGGGGGCCCATTTATTTTATTCTCTTTCATTTTAATTAACTGTAATGTTACTGGCCACGTGCAGCTAATGGCTAGTGTGGTACATGAGGCAGCATCAGTTACATTGACTGAATGTAATTCCAAACCAAATCCCAGTAAGTTTTTGTTGAAACTAATAAGCTGATTAAAAATTTCAAATGAGAAGACAAAGTACTCCTATAACCCCCAAAGATGAAGAAAAATAAATACCTTGCCCCATCTGATTTCAAGGCTTACGACAGAGCTACAATAATTAAGGTACAATCCTGTGGTGTTGGCACGGGGACAGACATTCAGATCAATGAAGAGGAGAGAGTCTGGAATTACAGGTCACACATGCACACGCACACACACACACACACATACAGATGGTTGTGCACGAGGCTGCCAATGTCACTCAGTGGAGAAAGGGCCCCTGTGAAAAATTACTGGAGCAGAAACAGTTGTACACCATCCACATGGAAAACAATGAACTCTGACCCTCTCTTCCCATCCTGCACGCGCCAAGAAGAATTACAGACCTAAATTTAAAACTAAAGCCACAAAACTTCTAGAAGAAAACTTAAGACAAAAATCCTTGCAAACCTGGATTGGCAAAGATGTCTTAGGATGAACAATGTGGGTATTTTATAAATTAATCAATCGCACATACCAAACTACAACTTGTTCTTCAAATGATATGGCAAAACAATATTTAAAATGTAAACTATGGACTGAGAAAAAATATTTCTGGGATATGGTGAAAGGTTTGTATCAGGCTGCATATTTTTTTAAACCTCATAACTAAATACTAGGAAAACAAACACCTTGAAATAGGCACAGGTTTGAACGGACACTTTACAAAAGCAAACTCACGAATAGCGCAGGAGGGTGTGACAGGCTGCTCAGCACCAGGGAAACGCGGACCAACACACAGGTACAACGGCTGCAGTTAAAACGCAGTTAGCAACACCCAGTGCCGGTGAGCATGTGTGGCGACGGAAACACTCCCGTCTTGCTGCGGGGAATAAAACTGGTGCAGCCACTCGGGAGAAGGGCTTCGTGGTTTCTTACGCACATCAGACATACACTCACCCAGCAGTTCCGCTCCTAGGTATCTTCCCAAGAGAAATGCAGGCATGTGAGCACAGAAAACCTGTACATAAGTACAAGAGACAGCTTTCTTTGTAAACACCCAAAATTGGGGGAAAAAAGAACCCTCAAGTTTCATCAGCAGGTGAATGGACCGACAGCGTGTGGCATACCACCACGAGGAAATACTACTTTACAGGAATGACCTACTGAAAATGCAAATGCACGGATTCTCCGAAACCGTTCGCTGAGCGAAAGGAGCCGGGCGCCGAGTGTGCTTGCTGCAGGACCCCGCTGCAGGGGAGAAGACGTATCTAACACATGGCGACAGAAAGCAGACCGGGGGTTCCCAGGGCCGGGCGTGGGGGCCGGCGGGGAGCTGGCTGGCGAGGAGCAGAGGAGACCTCGGGGGCGCTGGAATTGTTCTTCATCTTGGTTGCCGTGGCAGCTGCCATGGGTATGTGTCAAACTCAGCAAACGTTACGCTTACAATGCACAGCTCCCTCCCCGCCCGCGCTACTGCCTCAGGGCGCCTGGAGGTTGGGGGCCACCATAAGCTGAGAGGGAGAGGACAGCCTGGGAGAAGGGCGTTGGTGGAAGCAAATGAGGAAATAAACCAGACTGAAGGCCAAGGTCTAGGAAAAAGCTTTGGGTACAGTTATTTGTACATGGGATTCACTAGAAACAGGTAGTTAAGTTTACTGAGGTGTTGTTGTTTTTAAAGAAATTGCATTCTCAACAAAAACACACAAAAAGCCAGGCCTGAAAAAGGTTTTGATACGTTGTGTCTTCAAACAACCTTTACAGCCCCGAGTTTTTACAACCGGTGGAAAGCGGGGTGCATAGACCCCCATCCGCCTCGCATGCGTCCCAGAGGATCACGGGCCAGGAAGGAAGGGCCGGAAGGAGGAGCCTCCGGGGAACCATGGGCGGTGGACAAGGGAGACCCTCCCAGAGCCCACCTTCGGCGGCGTTTAGTCGAGAAGCCCCCGTCCCGGGGCCGCCACGAGCCGCCGTTCTCACCTGCCTCCCGCGAGCTCTGCCTGCAGGCGGTAACGACGAGGGCGCCGCACACAGCCCTCAGCGATCTGCCTGGAATCTAGGCAGACCTGCAGCATGCGCGCCACAGCGAGGACACCCCTGGGATCCCAGCTGGCCTCCGCGGGACGGGTCGGCGACAGCTCTCTGTGAACGTCACCCGTCCCTCCCAAGCCCAGTCCAAGCTCCTCTGGCCGCCCGTCCTCTCCGGAAAAGGAATCCCTCCCACAGCAAACACTCCCACTCAATCCACGGGCTCTGCTGGCACCCACTGAGCAGGGAGTGTGATCTGCATTACATAGGCCACCACAGGCACCAATACAAGAAACTGTGGTTCACACACACACACACACACACACGCGCACACGTATGTGCATAGGAACCACGACTGCTTTCTGAAGGGTGGCTCTGTCTCTGCGAGGCAGGGTGGCCTACAGAGATGACACCCCGGACGTGCAGGGAGGCTCGGACAGGTGGGGAGGCCGGGCACCCCAGGGACAGCTGGGCGGGAAGGAAGTGGAAAGCAAGGATGGACTCTGCAGGCTGAAGCTTGAGTTCAACAGCTCTCTGCGTCCTGACACTGCTCAAACGATGGGTTTTCAAAGCCTTTTACAACCGACACTTCTGCGGGGAAAATAACTTGGGAGTGCTTAGGCCACAGACCTGCTTTTTAACCAATGAAACAAGTCAAATTTTACGTAATGCTTTTAAACTGCCAGGCGCTTTCTGAGCACTTTGCAGGAACTAACCCATTTATTTCACAACGGCCCTATGAGGAAGGGTTTACAATTAGCCCCAAGTTACAGATGAGTAAATTGAGGCACAGAAAGATCAGGTCGGTTGCCCAGCATCACAGGCTGGTAAGTGGTGGAACCAGGATTCAAACCCAGGCGGTGTGGCGCCAGGCCGGGTGCTTTGTTCAACTCCAGGCTGTGCCGTTCCAAAGCAGAATTCTACGTCTTACGCTTTCATTAATGTAATTTCCTATTAAGGTGAAGTTTCTGTAAAACGCTTCTTCGTTATTTTAGCAGAACAGCTTGTCCTTCGCTCCTGCAAGCTGCCCACTCCCTCCCCGTGCCACCGGCCGTCCCACAAGTCCTCGCACTGTGCCATCTGGAACCGTCGTTATTGGCACCAAGTTGCCCCAACACACTCAGCTCTGGTCCAAACAACAGCTCTCTCCTCGCCGCCGTCACTGAAACCCAGGTCTCTCCCTCCTGCCCTTGGGGGGGGGGGGGAGACTGCACAGTATCCAGGCTCCATGCAGCTCGGGGTGGGAGGGAGAGAGAGTAGACACCCAGGAAGTTTTCTTACTGCTCAGCGCTGTTCCAAACCTCTGCTCCTCCTTGTTGCTGTCCCCTAGGAAGCGCCCAGACACCCGCTCTGATGCGTGTGCATGCACACACACACACACACACACACAGGTATGCGCGCCCATGTGCATGCACACACACACACGCACACACAGGTTTCAGGACCACGCCATTTATCGCTCACTCCCCCAGCCCCACCCACTGTCTGAGCAGCTCCAGGGTAGGTGGAGACAATGTATCCAGTTCTCCCCACGTGTTTAGCTTCCTGACCTCTCCTGCTCAGTGATTTTTACCTGCATGTCACTTCAGCAATTTCCTCCCTTGACCACATCCTGGACATTTGTAAGCTGGACCTGTTCCAGCTGTAAATCACAAACTCCAACCTTCCACTCTCCGACCGCAAACTCCTATTCTCCCCAGTCCTCTGCTCGCCTGCTGTGAATAAGGCATTGCTCCCCTTCCCTCCCGTCCAGAACTGCAGCCCTGAGCCATCCCTTGGTCCCCCCAAAACTCACAGTTCCTGTCTGGCTTCCCTTTCTTCCCTTCCTCCAAGGACTTCAGTCCATCTTTCCAATGAGTATTTTTCCAACATCCTCAACTCTTTTTCGCCCACTTTGTCTTCCGTCCCACAGATGCAGCAACGTTCTGACTCCAAAGGCATCCAAACATGTGCCGGATGGGCCCCCGAGCTGCGGAGGGAAGCCTGGGGCCCAGGTGCTCTGGCCCCACGGAGAGCTTCAGCATCGCCGCCTTCTCTGTCTCCCCCTCCCCACGGCAGCTGTGGGAACACCTTTCTCCTCTGACCTCTCACACAACCCCCATCTCCCCTGCCCTCCTCTCCGCCCTCCACTCCCAGGTTCTTCTCAGCCCACAGCCTTGCTTCCAACTTAGAAAAATCAACGTCGACAAGCAATAAAGTCCTCAAATGCCTGTCCAGATAACTCCAAATTAACCACTATCTGCATGTACTTTATTTCATTCTTGCCTCAGTGGAGGAAATCGTTTCCCTTCTACTCCAGAAATATTGGAGAGAAAGCCTAAAGAGAGGAAGAAGGGAAGGGAGGAGGAGAAGAGAGAGATGGAGGATGGGCGGGGGGAGAAGGGGAAGGAGGAAGAAGGGAGGAAGGGAGGGTCGGAGGGAGGGGTCCTGAAGTCAGCTAGGGAAAACGAAAGTCAGAAATTTAGAAGAGTGTTTTTTGTTTTGTTTTGTTTTTAAGGGTCATATTTTACATAAATAAACTGCCCACAGAATAACTCCATGGACCTGGTTTGCACAGATACTCGGGGATGGCTTGTAGCATACAAGTTTCTATGCAACTTTTAAAAGAGCTACTACTATGCCCGTGGTGATGTTAGAAGCACAGGGTCCCATCAGAGTTCAGGAGTGAGATTTAACTGTATGGGCGACTACTAACTGTGGTTAAAAGCCTTTGACTTTGGAAACCAGAGGACATGAAAACACGACTGTTCTTTAATACTTTAAAAGTCATTTTAATTAAACACTCACCATATGATGAGAATTCCTGAGAAGAGATTCATATCTCTAATTTGCAATTAAATTATGGGAGAGGTTACGTTCTGTTGCTCTCTTACATATTTTTTAGGCTTTCTCATAAACTAGATTCCTTTTGCACATTCAAATGTCCACAATGGAAACTCCACAAAGAGCCACTGAGGGAAATTTTAGACCTGTTCAAGCAACGTCTTTACAGTGACCCCTGGTGGTGAAAGGAGGGAACAAGTCAGTTTTAGCAATCCACGTCTTGAAAGTCCTTTCTCGCAGATCAAATCTTAATGACAGTAACAAGTTCCATTTTTCATAGCATGTTCCCTTCTGGCAAAGTGCCTTCACACTTCCCTATTTCATTCCTATTTTTAAATAAGAATTCAAATATGCAGGGTTCGGCAGAAGTAACGCCATCGAGTGTGGCTGGTAGGGTACATGAATGTCTCACCCAAGATGGACAGCAATTTGAACATGTCATCTAAAATGTCACGTGGTGTGCTTGCATGTGATATTGTTCTGTTACAGAGTTACATGCTTATGATTTTGTAATAAAAGATTCTTATGTAATAAAAAGGGGTGTTATTTGTGCTGGGCCCTGTGTATATCTATTCCTGTTTTGCCCTATTCTCTCTCTTTCACAGTAACTTCACAGTCCAGGTCGCTTTATCCTTCCCAATGGAAACAGCACATGAGAGCACCCTGGCTGGTGTGGCTCAGTGGACTGAGCACGGGCCTGTGAACCAAAGAGTTGCCAGTTCGGTTCCCAATCAGGGCACATGCCTGGGTTGCAGGCCAGGTCCCCCGAGGGGGGTACACAAGAGGCAACCACACATTGGCATTTCTCTCCTTCTCTTTTTCCTTCCCTTCCTCTGTCTCTAAAAATAAATAAATTAAATTTTAAAAAGTAGCCCATGAGAGAGTATATATTTTTATTAAAAAGCTTTGCTTGTGATGAGAACTTTTAAGAGCTACTGTCTTAGCAACTGAAAACGCTTGTTTAAGCCTATAAGATGAATATCTTTTGTAGCCATGTATCCAGTTCCAAGGTTCAACATACTTTTTATGGTGTACATAAATCTTGATACAATTTTAGACGTGACTCCACAATTCCACATACATTGTAAAAGCTTGAATGGAAACTCTCCTCTACTCTCAGGCCAGGCTCTTTATCAACCTACAGATGCACCACTTTGCAAATGTGCTGATTTCTCACATAAGATTGAACAGACCTACTTGAATTGTATATGCACGAAACTCTTAAGATTCAAGTGCACACAACACAAAAGAGCAGCCTGAGTTGAAACGCGCATCTGAGACTCCCGGACTTGAGAACATTGCAGGATGACGATCTGTTCCACTGTGAAAGCCCTGATCACGCAGGGTCATAGGGAGCCTGTGTGTCCACGGCCCCGCCTTCTTCAGAGCACACTCGTGCTTCCCGGTTCGAGCCGGGTACCTTGTCGACACTCAAGTTAAAACGACGACGGATCGGGCAGAACTGATACACAACGATGTTTTTCAAAGACCACAGGCCTTTTGGTGGTCTCCTCTGTGCTCAGCCTTTTGTCCTTAAAGAAAAATCTAGCCCTGGCTGGCGTAGCTCCGTGGATTGAGCGCGGGCTGGGAACCAAAGTGTCCCAGGTTCAATTCCCAGCCAGGGTACATGCCTGGGTTGCAGGCCATAACCCCCAGCAACCGCACATTGATGTTTCTCTCCCTCTTTCTCTATCTTCCTCTCTTCCCTCTCTAAAAATAAATAAATAAAATCTTTAAAAAAAAAAAGAAAGAAAAATCTAATTGACTCTAGGAGTCTCATTTGTGTTCAAAATAAGCTCATAAATACTGCCCTGAAGAAGTCGAAACATGGCGTCTATGAGCTGCACACACAGTCGATTCTGCTTAAAGCGTAAGACATCCTCGCACATATTAATCGATTCAATTAGTATCAGGTCGGATTTGGGCTCGTGGGCAATTATTTAACATCTATGCACTTTTTAAATTTGGTCAAATATTTAAACTAAGAATGTCAAGGCGGGCTGGGAATCCAACTAAGCAGGAAAATGCTGCAGAGACAGAGTCTGCCGGGGAGAGGGGCAGGGTGTCTCCGGGGCGCCCTTCTGTTTGCATCTTGCGAGCACACTCGTCAGACGCGGAGTGCCCACTGCGCGCTGGAAGCCTCTGTTCAGCGCCACGGCCCCTCCGGCACCTCCCAGACCGGACAGGAACACAGACGTCTGCTGGGCGTTGCCAAAGGTCAGTGGGTATCAGTTTACATCACCCGTGGACTTGAACGTTTTCCACATTGAAGACAAAGCCAAGAGCTGGAGGAGGTGGCTGCACACACCTCCCCGAGACAAATACAGAAGTCTGCCTCCAGCTTGGGGGCAATTTCACCTCCAGAGACAGCGGGGCCCTCCTCCCAGCCGGAGGTCGAACTCTCCTCCTGCAGAGGTTGTCCAAACCCCAGGACCTCTGGTCATGCTAGATTTAGGAATGAAGTTCGTCTTCTGGGAGGGAAATCACCGTGAAAAGAATTTCCAGACACACCGGTCTCCCTGGTGAGGCCTCCGAGCAGCCCCGCGGGCAGAGGCCAAGCGGAGGGTAACGCTGAGACGCTGCCGCGCAGGGGGTGAAAGGCGCGGGAGGGCGGGCGGGCGGAGTCAGGCAGGGCGCGGCGAGTCGCGCGCCCAGGAAAGCGAGCGCACCGCAGTGGGAGACGAGCCAGCACCGCCCCCGCCTGCACGGGTATCGCGAGGGCCCCCGGGTGATGAACGGCTCCCCCAAGGCGAAGCAGGGTCCATAAAACACACGATGTCGGCGTCCCTCCTCGCTGCGTCCCAGAGCCGCGTAAACGGGGTGTTTTTATGGGGTGGCCATTAGACCCTACCAGCGGAGGAGACATTACACCATCATAAACGCACTCAGTGCGACCCCGCCCCCCAGCCGTCGATCTCACCGCCCCACCTCGGCTGCACCCAGAGGTGCCGTCCAAGTGGAGAAGCAAGCCAGCCCTCTCCGGTGTGGGTCAGCGGTCAGTGACTCCCGCCCGCGCCCCACGTTACAGCCCCCACCCCTTAGCCAAGCATTCTTCTCGTGCATGTACCCAGCCTGAGTCCTGCTTCTCCTGCATTCACCCCCTCGCGGTCCTTCATCGCCCGGTCTCTCTCCCCTCGGGGCCATTCTTCCACACAGAGACCTGCTATCGAGTCCCCCAGCTTCCAAAAACACTCCCTTGGCCTCAAACGACTGAGTGTCCCGTTCTCCTGTTTGTCTCCACGGTGAAACCTGGAAGAGTCTCGGTCCGTATTCTGTTCCAGCTGCTCCCGTCCAAGTCTCCTTCAGAACCCCCTCTTTGCTACAACCCTTCTTATCCCGGGCACCACGACTGCCACGTGCCAAGCCCGAGGGGCCGCTCTCTGCCCTCATCTCCATTAGATGGGAACCTAAGAGTCCAGCCCAGATACAGAGACTGGAAGCAGAGACGACTTAGACCAAGTTCAAGGCGGCTTTGCTTCTGCTTACTACCGAGTATTTCAGCAAGCCGGGGAAAGGACCCTCGGGCTAGGAGCGCAGGTCCCTGCATGGATGCTGCATCCCGGCCCTGCCCCAGCTCCTCTCGGAGGAGAACTTGAAGTGTGAAGGGGAACACAGCCTGCGGGGGCCACTGGGGAGACCGCCGAGCCGGAAAGACACCTGCGGCCGCCCTGCCTTTTCCGCCGGGAGGCCGGATGCACCGCCTCCGGACGGTGGAAGGGAAACCTCGCCGTCCCAGTGACCAGCCCCGTGTCCCAGGCCTCGCTGTGTCACTGGGCTTCCTCACACTGTCTGAGCAGTACACTCGGCCTTGACCTTCCCCAGTCCCCCTCCCGGATCTCTCTGCAGCAGTGGACACGGCTGATCACTCTGCCCTTCTTGAGACCCTCTTCCTGTGGCCCCCGGACGACCATGTGGCCCTCTACCCCCACCCCCCACCCCCTGCTCAGTCGCCCCTGCTGTTTTCCCCTCCCCTTCACCAGGGCTATTTCCTCAGTCCTCCTCCTCCTCGCCTCTGTCTTCATGGGTCTCTCCCAGGATGTCAACTCTCGAGTCAGATACTATCTGAACCAGCTCCCCAGGGCGGTCCCCACCCGTCACCACAAACGGGTGGCTCCAGGCAGCAGGACCTCACTGTCTCACAGTGCTGGCGGTGGAAGTCTGAGGTGCGGGCGTCCGCAGGGCCGACCACCTCAAAAGTCCCCGGAGGAGGGTCCTTCCTGGCCTCTTCCGCCTTCTGGTGGCCCCTGCTTCCTGGGTGGTGGCAGCATCACCCTGGTTTCCACCAGCATTTCACACGGCCCTCCCTGTGTGTCCCTCTCAGCTCTCCCTCTCTTTTCTCCAACAAAGACGGGCACTGGGGTTCGCAGATCCACCCTAAATCCAGGAGGACCTCATTTCGAGATTCGTAGTTCCATCTGCAAAGACCCTGTCTCCAAATAAGAACCCATTTACAGGTACGGCAGTGGGGCCGGGAGTGGGGGAGATAGGCCTCGGACCCGTCTTTTTGGGAGACACCACCCGACTTGCTATCCACCTCCAGGCTGACAGCTCCCAGAGTCACCGCTCCAGCCTGAAACTCTCCCCCAAACTCCCGTCTCGAGCATCACTACTGATAAACACTTCAAATCTTACATTTCCAAAATAAGACTCTTCGTTACTCCCCAAACATGTTCTTCTCCTAATATTCTTAATCGCAGTAAGTAACATTACCCCTTAATCGGTTCCTCCAATCAAAACTGAGTCGCCCTTGACTTCTTGCTCTCACTTGCGGCAAAACACCAGCACCCTGAGAGCTCCACGTTCCAGGTGTGTCTGGGCCCTGACTGCGTCTCCCCGGCCCACTGCTCTGTTACTGCGGGTCCCACCGATGTCCCCCCACCCCGGACCCCTTTGCAGGCGTATCTGACGGCTCCCCCCGTCTCTATGCAGGCCCCTCGTTCGGTCGCTTCTCCTCGCAGCAGGCAGACCGCCCCGTGAGAACACACATCGGATCTTCCCTCTCTCTGCTCCGAACCCTCGAGTCGCTTCTCACCACACTTGGCGCGAAGTACCCTCCTTGCCACGGCCCAGAAGACCGCACAGGATCTGGGGCCTGTCCACCCCTCTGATGGCAGAACCTACGCTCCCCGCCCTCTCACGGGGCTCCGTCCTCAATAGCCTCCTTGCTGTCCCTGAACCCGAGGAGCCAGGTCCGCTCCCGGTCCCTTGTGCCCTCGTGCTCGCTGCCCCCTGGGCCTGGCAGGCTCCACCTCCGGAAGTGACAGGGCCCGCCCCCTCGATCCGCAGCTCCCCGCTGGAACGCCGCTTTCACCGCGCATGCGTCTAGAGTAGCACTCCCTCGCACCCGCGCTCTCTCCACGCTGTTCCGATGTTCTGTCTCCACCCGCTGGGCAGCCCTTCCCCTGGAAGCTGTACCAAAAATTCCCACTTAGTCAGCAACACATGCTTCACAAATGAGGCGAAAGATTAGTGTGAGCTTTGTCTAGCCACACATTTGTGACATCCAGCCTATACTGGGAGAATAATTCATCATAAAACTTATTTTTAATATATAACATACATATTTTCTAAAACATTCACTTTTTAAAAAGCTTTCCTTTTGAATAGCATTATGCAAATAATTTAATACTAACTTATCAACATGAACTTCCTCCCCAAGTATATATTTAAATACACCCAAAGGTGAAAATGGCCTCCATTTAGCACAAAGGAGCTACTGCCTAAAATAGACCACCTCTCAGAAGACCGTATAATTATGTACCTTGGTGGATCAGATTATAATTCAGGTTCCCGGAGTAGAAAATGGTCGTCTCTTATCTAAATAGGTCATCCTTGTTCAGCAAGGACAAACCTCAGGGGAGACACACATCTCCAGTGTGGAGATCAAGGCCCCTGGCCTGGCCGCCACGGCCACCGTGAAGGTCAATGGCGTAGCAGAGGTCATGACCGGATTTCCCTCGCGACCCCAGTTCAACCGTCTCCCGAATGAACATTTCCCGATAAGTAACGTTGTATTCAATCAGAAGGAGGAGTAAGGAAATGGAATAAGAAACGGCGGAATCAGAGCCTCTAAAAGAGGCCATTCCTCCAGAAACGCAGTAAGAAGAACACAGGCAAAAATTGTCAAAATGAACTTTTTCAGAACTCTGGAAATTAACCCAAGGCTGACGACAAACTGAAAGGTGTTCCCCCAACAAGACTGGCCGAATCCCGGCAAGAACAGTGAGATCCGTGGTGTCGGAGGGTTCCCTGGTCCCACCCCCCACAATCGCAGGGGGGCCGAGCAGCCAGCCAGTCGCCCTATCGCATGTAGGATCAGCTACTCCCACTCAGGCACACACGGAGCGCCCCTCAGCTTTCTGGTGCCCTGCTCTTACACCTGAAGGAGCAGCGAAAGGTCGCCGAGCATCCGACAAAGGTCTCTGGGGCCAAAGACAACGACCCAAACCGCCAACCCGGGAAAAGGGATGCAGAGCCGCTGTGGATTCCAGATGGGAACCTCGAACGGCTCTCATTCAAACCTTTAGAGAGGGCAGTGCGCACCAGAAACCAAGAGCTGAAAGTATTAGAAAAAAAAAAACAAAAATAACATTCACAAAATAGGAAAACGCTGCTGGAACTTAGGATACTACATCAGGAATGAAAATGTCACTAGAGGAGCGGAGGGGAAAGTTGAGTGAATCCTGCAGAAAGGAGAAGAGACGAGGAAACAGATGACCACCGCCCCCCCCCCAAAAAATGAGGATTAATCCCAGAGTTCTAATGTGCTAATGATAAGAATTCCAGATAAGGAAAACGCAGAAAATGGGGACAATTAATGACCAAAAGAGAAGAATTCCTAGAACTGGAGGCCAGGCCTCTCCATGCTGACCAGGCACATCACTGAGTGTCCGTACGTCTGTAATTAGCTGAAAGAGATGCATACGAAGACCCTCACTGGAGTCTCTGGAGATAAATTATTACTCAGCCCAGAGAAAGAAATTTTAAAAAAACAGACATCAGCTTAAATAAGGGACTTTCCTGGATTCTACAATACCAATATCAGATACATTCCTGTTAAGCTAAATATCTTCCATGCGTTAAAAGAGCTTCCTGTTGTAAAGAAATAAAAAACAGGTTTTTTTATTAGGAGTATATTCACCTAACTCTCATAATAACTATGAATACTGCTTGAACTCTGTACCAGAAATTTATTTCACTGGCTTTTCAAAAGTATTTCATGAAGGTTAGAAATGCCTATTTCCTTAGATCTCAGTTCATCTTACCATTTTTTGCACAGGTTTAGACTTTAGTCCTTCGTTACTTTCCTTTCAGCACCTTACATCCACAAGCCCTCACACAATATTAATCATGGCAAATTTGACTAATGAGGAATTCAAGTTATGAGAACTGGTGTCACTTGGAAAGACAGCCAAGCTCTTGACACTGTCCACTGACCGACCCCCTTCCACCCTTGGGACCACGCACTCACCTTGCGGGTCCACCTCCTTCGCCAGCTTCAGCGCGTCTGAGTTTGCCAGGTCGGTGTTGGCCGGGGTGACAGCCAGAACCAGACAGTTCTCCCGCGTGATGAACTGCATGATCATGTCTCTGATCTGATGCTCGATGTCGGCCGGCTGGTCTCCCACGGGCACCTTCGTGATCCCCGGCAGGTCGATGAGGGTGAGATTTAACACTGCGCGCAAGGGAGAAAGGAGGAGTGTCCCAGGCGCCCTCTGAGCTAAGAGACGCCGACGACGCAGCCTCCCCTGTCCCGTCAGGGGGGATGTAGAACCCTCCGCTTTACAGACGCTGCATCTGAACAACCCCAACTCACGGGCGCGGGATAAAAAGCAAAGAACACAAAACGGCTTTGCAAGCTTTCGCTGTTTTTATGATATGATTGTGCGGTGGCAAGTGATCATTTTAATGTGGTTTGAAAGGCACTGATTTGTATGCCTGGCAGCTTCCCCACGGAGGAAGTGATGTCACACCCATCGCGGGGGGGGGGGGGGCTACAAGTAAACACTGAACAAGATGTGCATGCACTGCCGGCCTTCAAGTGGCATCCAGCTCTCAGGGTAGGGTCTGCCCTTCCCATCAAAAGCATCGCGTGTTATTTACAGGTGGGGAGCCTCCTAGCCCGGGGGAAAGCTGTTGGCCATTCATGGTGCCGTGAGGTTACTGTGGGGCCTACACGGCCGGTCTCAGGGAGGGGGCTCCATTCAGGAGAGCAGGAAACTGCCCCCGACTCAGTGACGCATCCCCGACTTGGCCATTGTCCCCTGCACAAGGGAGCATCGCCACCCTGTCTTCTGGGGACATTGTCATGGAGCCCATGTTGTTTGGGCTCTGCTGGACAAGCCACAGACCCGGATGGAAGATGGCAGATTAAAATCCATGCTGCTAGAAGCCCTGGCGGGCATAGCTCAGTGGATTGAGCGCGGGCTGCGAACCAAAGCGTCTCAGGTTCGATTCCCGGTCAGGGCACATGCCTGGGTTGCAGGCCACAGCCCCCAGAAACTGCACATCAATGTTTCTCTCTCTCTCTCTTTCTTCCTCCCTTCCCTCTCTAAAAATAAATAACTAAAATCTTTAAAAAAAAAAAACACGCTGCTAGAAATTTAGTCAGGACAGAGACCATTCCCCACCCCACACCACGAATTGGTTTTTTGCGTTACAAGTGGCCGCTGGGAGGCTGGAGAACAGGGCACAGTCGGGTGCCCAGGAAGACAACCAGAGAACATGTGGGCTGCGGGAGAACCCAACAGCGAAGACTCAACCGCAGCAGCAAGCGTTTTCGCAAAGACTGAAGATATTTTAAAAATGGAAGTTTTTCTGTATGCCTCTTTGGAATTCAAAAGGCTTAAAATAAACATAAAGAACAAATTTTTAATGACTTACTCAATTTTGATCTTTTGAAAAGTCATCTCTTCCTGCCTCCCCGTAAACAAACCTGTGATGAGCTCTTCGGACCATAGCGGTCATGGCGGGGTGTCCAGACACTGTTCTAGAAGCCTGGTATTTTTCGAGAAAACAAACCATCTTCTATACAAATAACGGGTGTTAGTTAATGCAGCATAAGCATTTGAGGACAAGAAGTTGGTTATTACTTCCTTACCATGGGGGGAGTAGACTCGTAAGTTGATGGGAATGGAAGAGATGCCCTTGTTCATGCCGGTCACGCGATCCGTCTCTGCTTCGATCTCATGGCGAACTTCATCGAAATCTGTAAACTTTTTTCCTTTGCAATGAAGAAATTCAGCATATTCTACAAAAAGACAAATGAATACAACCTAAGTCATTCACTCTTGAAGTTAGGTAGAAGGAAACGATGTGTCTTTAATTACAAGTCACAGTATCCAATACTGTCTCTTAACCCATGAAAATGGGAAAACACAGCAGTTATACAAACAGGCACAGTTAACACCTTAGAAATATTGAACACGGTACAAAGGCCAAGGGCGCTAAATTTGCTCATGTTGAGGCAAGCAATTAAGTCCTACAAGCAGTCCTTAAACCTCTAGCCTATTCAATAACTTAGAATTTGCGTCCTCCGAATGATAAAACAAACAACAGCACCTGAGTGTCAGAGAAATTCCATGGACAGCACATGCGGAGCCTGGCCACTGACCCTACTAGAGCGTCCTCGACCAGGACCAGCACCTCAGTACGATGGAATCCTAAATCCTAAGTTATACAAATGCAGCGTCCGAAGGCAAGAAGATTTAGAAACAGAGCTTGGCTAATTCTTTAAAAAGAAAGAATATGGGGAGTGGTTTCACTTTACAACTAATTTAGCTATTCCAAATACCACATCCATTTCTGTAACTTAAAAGCTATTTCCTTCAAGGAAACAAAGGGTATTACATCAAAGAAAATATTGACCTGCGATCTAAAAATAACGATTATCTGTAGGCAGAAGGAAAAAACTGTAAAATAACTGTACAATAAGCAGAAATTTTGTTTTTTATAAATTCCAGTAGCATCCTACGAACTGCTGTACTATCAGTTTCTATACCTGCTTTCCTTGGTATCAGGTGAGTGATAACACAACTCAAAAGAAGATGGTACTATTGGACCTCAAACATTTATTATGTTTACAAGGGCACACATCTTAACAAATGTTGCAGTTTCTCGAATAACTAGCTGAAGCACCGCTCCACTGGGGCTGCTTGGGGCCAGACGCCAGCTGAGACCACCATTAGCGGCCCCCCCACCCCCACCCCAAATATGTAACCTGTGCCCACCATAGCGAGGCCATAGGCAGGCAAGCTTGGGGCCCCCTGTCTTCAAGTAGCTGAGCATGGGGGGGGGGGTAGAGATTACATCACCGAGGAAAAATGTAAACACGGGCAGCACGCAATAAGTGCTAACGTTCTTTTAAAGCAAAAGGAAAGGCAGAGACTGAAAAGATGGCTTCAAGCTACAGCGCTCAAAACAAAACAAAAACAAAAACAAAAGCAAAACCGAGGCATCCACCGGGTGCTAGGCCCTCTTCCTGGCCTCTCGCGCCACCCAGCCCCGCCCCGCCCCGCTAGTCCGACCACCCCTGGGGCCGCCGGGTGGCAGCACACCCGGCCCAGCGCCACCCTGGCTGCTGGGGGCTGGGTCACGCGGCCCCGGAAGTGGGCGGACGAGCTTCCGCTGTAACTGACCAAGCGTTGGGAGGGCCCAGCTATCGGACAGTTTGACGGACACAGACTTTCATTTTTGTCTCTCCTGCCAGTGTGCATGGGCATGAATGCCGCTTTCTTTGTTTCTCTATGTAATTACATGCGCACTTTCTGGAAAACAGCACGCCACGACTCCGAAGCTCATGGCCCGGTGGTGGAGACACACTCGACCCCAAAGCCTCCTGGGGCTTCTGAAGTCTGGGCCCACGAGGCTGCCGCAGCCCTGGGCCAGCTCCCCACCTCCCCCCTCACGGGGGCTGCTTTTATTAGAATATACATCCTCGGAAGACGGAGTCTGGATCCGCCCACTCGGTGGCTAGGCCGGTACAGTGTGAACCGAAGAATATAAAGAAAAGTGGAGAATAAAAATAAGAGGAAAAATAAAGAGGAACAAAGGACGTCAAATCCCAGAAAGCAAAAAGTAATAAAGTAGAAATGAGTCATAAATAATTCAGAAGACGTGGAACTGTATTTTAGATCGATAAATTCTGTGTGAAATCGCACTTGAGAATTATGGCTGTCCTAAGTATTGCTTGCACAGAATTAATTAACAAGCTTCTCAATCAGGGACGAACGCAAGTGTGGTCCTCCCTCGTTGCCACTAGATGGCGCCTGCTTGCTTTCTCCGTAGGAACCTCTTGCCCTTCAGGCCGTTGTGAACAATCAATGCCATTGTCAAGTCAGATTTAAACCCATCCCCGGACTCCCGAAAATGCCTGTGCCTTGGCACTGAGAGATTACAGCTGGGCAAAACCACTCGAACCTTTCTTTGTGTCCTTTTAACGACAGTCTCCCACAGGTCGATGTAGCGACGCATTGACCAAGGTGTGTGGGACTCCTACTCAGCAGACGGACCCTGTTTCAGAAAGCGGGAATGTAGCAGAGGCGGGAGAAATATAGGTGTCTAGCCTCACGAAGCTTAGATTCTAATGACAAGAAACAGTAACCAGGGGGGTGTGTGTGCACCAGTGTGGCGGGAGAGGGGTTACTTTGTCTCATGCTTCTCTGACATGACACAGTGACACTGGAGCCAAGACTCGAAAAAGGAGGGGGAAGCACCCCCGGCACCCGGCCGGGAGCGGACGTGCGTGCGCCGGGCGTACTGGAGGGACGGCGTGGAGGCCCCGGGGCGCACGGAGCGCGGGTAGGAGAGGCGGTCCCGCCGCAGGGCCGGCCTGGGCTGCGCAGGCGCTGTGGGCCATTCTCAGGACTGAGGTGTACTCTGAGCGAGCGAGCGAGCGGCACACCAGGGTTTGGGGTGGAGAGAAAACGCGATGCGCCCTGGGTTCCAGCCAGATGCCGGTGGCCGCTGTGTTGGGAACTGACCACGGGGGGCCGAAGGGGAAGCTGGCTTTGGGAATAACGGAGGCGGCCGAGGGTGGGGCTCGGACCAGGGTAGCGGCAGCGGGAGGGGTGAGCTGTGCTTGATTTCGAATGCATTCGAAAACAGGGGAAAACCAACAAGATTTGCTGGTGGATCGAAGGTGGCGTATGGGAGAAAGAGCAGAGTCAAGGGTAACTTCAAGAAGTTCGACCTCGCCAAGGGGAAGAACTTTGAAACAGAAAAGACTAAAAGGAAGGGGCGTGAGGGTTGGGGGCTGGGAATCGGGCCCAGCCGCGAGGCCGCTGTCCTCCCAGCCCGAGGAGGTGGAGAGATGGCTGCTGAGAGCGGTTGAGGCCGCACAGCGGCAGGAGACACAGTCCAGCTCCTCTGAGAGGCGTGTGTTTCCCCTGAACGGTTCCAGAACAGTCCAGAGCTCGCGGAAAGGGGCAGCTTTTTATCAGCAGCACAAAAACGCCGTCGGGGCCGGACCCGTGAGTCTTTCATCCAGGGCGGGGTCTGAGCCAGGGACAGGTATTTGGAATTCACCCAAGTCCGGCCATTGGATGAGATCACTGAGCCAGGAGTTGGGTGGGAAGGGGTCGGAGCGCTGGGCCCTGGGTTGTCCGATGTTTGGGGGGGGGGCCGGGGGAGGAGAGGAGTGAACAGAAGTGGTCAACAAGTTAGAAGGAGAACCAAGAGAGAGGTGGCCCAAAGCCAAGAGGGCATGCCATGGAGGAAGGGGCCCTTCTGCTGCATCAAATACAGCCAACGTGGCGGGGAAGAGAACCAAGAATGGACCACAGAATTGGACAACTGGAGGGGGGGGTGTGCTTTAGGAGGTGGACAAGAGCTGTCATCGTGGAGTGGGGTGGAGGACAGTCTGTTTGGAATAGACAGAGAGGCCGGGAGGAGAGGGAGTGGAGACTGATTATAGACAATTTTTTCGAGAAACGTTGCTGTAAAGGAGAGGAAAGGAGTCGGGGCGGGGGCAGCTGGCCCCTCCCCACAGCCCTGGCTCTGTGCACCTCTCCCTCCCAGCTGGTCCTGAGTTGTGTCCTTGTACAACAAATTGGCAGTCTAGCAAGGAAAACGTTTCTCTGCGTTCTGTGAGACGCTGTAGCCAATTCACTGAACCTGAGAAGAAGGTCATGGGCACGTCTGACTTACAGCCAGTCAGTCAGAAGCACAGGTGACCGGCTGGACTCGCCATGGGCATTCTGCGTGGGAGGGGTCCCTGGAACCACCAGCTAGTGACCAGTCTGCTGAAGGCTGGGCTGGGGGCTGGAACGGGGGTGGCGGAGGACAGGGACAGTCTCACAGGACGGAGCCGTCAACCTGTGGAATCTCACGCTACCTCCGGCCAGGTGGTGTCTGGATTGGGTGGAACTGTAGGACGGCCAGCTGGTGTTAAAGAACATCTTCTTGGGAGGGGACACCCCAGCCACCACCGTAGTGACATTGGGCCCCAGAACCCAGAGAGGGGCCACAAAATCCTTTCTCTGTGAGTCCCAAAGGGCCTCCCGGGAAATAGTTCGTCCTTCAGAGTGGGATGAACTAGCTGACCAACAGCTAAGACCCTGCAAGAGCTACTAAAGGTGAGTCTTCTGAGACTTTCATACTACGGCGAACGAACATGTCTGGAGGTCTAACAAAACCCATCTGTGGTTCTGAGAAACCCCCTTCCTCATGGAAAGGTACAGTTGTCAACAGCACGGCTCTCCTGGCTCACCTTTCACCCCAGGTGCTGGGGTGATGGGCACGGGAAATGCTCTCTTTCTCAAACAACTCCAGGCCTCCGCCCAGCATCAGTCGGCAGAGTGATTCCATTTCTGAGGCCCAAGTCCCCAGCAAGGATGCAGGCTGTGCGCAACCAAGTACTGAAACTGGCCCAGAAATTATACCGCG
This sequence comes from Phyllostomus hastatus, assembly GCF_019186645.2. Lineage (NCBI taxonomy): Eukaryota > Metazoa > Chordata > Mammalia > Chiroptera > Phyllostomidae > Phyllostomus > Phyllostomus hastatus. The sequence continues at coordinate 4,424,637 of NW_025333833.1, read as the reverse complement.
TGTCACCACAAACCTGTCTTGCTGAAACTCATACGTTTTTAGTTTCACAAAATGAGACTCCTAGTTCTCCTGGTTCCCTAATGTTAAAAATGACCTCCATCCGCCCCGACCCAGGTGTGACTCAGTTGATCTCGCATCCTCCTGCAAAGTCACCAGTTCGATTCCCAGTCAGGGCACGTGCCTGGGCTGCAGGTTCGGTCCCCAATCTGGGTGCATACGAGAAGCCGCCAATCAATGTTTATCTTCTTCTCTTTCTCCCTTCCCCTCTCTCTAAAAATTAAAAATTTTTAAATTTTAAAAAACCTACATTCGAAGCAAAGATTATGATACTTTTTTTGTACATCAAGAATAATCTTTTGGGGGGAGAGGGTATTAGAAATTCAGAGCTATCACTCTCTTTTATTTTTATTTCCCAGTAAAACATTGTAGCACTGCCATTTCCACTGGTCATGAAAAAACAAAGGATGCTGGGTAAAACAAGCGGCAAACTGTTTGGAGGAAGGATGACAGGGTTCACGCCTGGGCAGCGTTCCAATCATCTGTTGAAAAGCACAGCGTGACCAGAAGAATTTAAATATTTCCCTGGGAGACAACCCGCATATGTTTCGATTAATCGAGGTTAATTAGAAAGGAATAAATACGGAGCACAGGCACGTAACCTCTGGTCAGTTTTTATGTTTAAGAACCAGGGTCTTTGCCACATCAGCTGGGGTGTTATTTCCGAACTGTTTTCACGTTTTGTGAGCACGGGGCTCCAGTGCACGTAGAGTCCAGAGTCCACGGGAACAGGGAACAGTTTGCGCAGCGTGACAGAGCTGATGCGCCGGCTGGAAGGGGCAGGAGCGACAGCGACACCGAAAACCAGCCGTCCTCCTCGAAGGCAGAGGCGGCGGCTGACCCAGCCGGGCTTCCAGGGCGCCTGTCCTGTTTAGAGTCAGGAACATCTGTGCGTTTCTCCGTTCTGGAAGGCGGCTCACTCGATAACACCGAGCAAAGCCAGTCTGAAAGACACGTGCCTCCGTCGCGCCCTAGAGTCACTCCCCACGGAAGGCAAGGTCCTGGGCTGTGGCAGAGTGCATGGCAGGGCGAGGGAGGTGTGGATTACGGAGGCCCAGGTCTGGAGCAGAACTCAACTGTGTGCCTCAGGGAGACAGCACACACACACACACACACACACAGGACATCTAAGGAAGCGGACAATTAACCTGAGAGAGGAAGTTCGGCAGTGGGTGAAAGGTAGAGGTCTCGGTGGGAGGTCGGTCGAGAACAATCGGGTGGGAGGGGTGGGAGGGGTGGGCGGAAGGGGAGCCGGGACTTCAGAGCGGACAAAAGGCAGGTGCTGGGAAGCTGGCAGAGACCAGGGTTTGGGATTGGGGCTCCGAGACTCCCCAGCAGAGCAGGAAATCAGAACAGAACTCCAGACCCCAGCGAGCGAGATGGTACCAGGCGGAAAACCAAAACGAGAACTCAGTCCCAGAGAGGAAGGTGGGGCCATTTTCACAGTGTTCAAAGCCAAAGCCACTTACAGAGACACGGGATGAAGGGAGACTAATAGCAATGCTGCCCGGGCAGCCACTGCCCAGCCACGGGGGCCGGTTCTAAAGCCTGGGTGAGGCGAGCCCAGGTGTGCGGATTAAGTGGCCCCAGATGACCGGAGTGGTGCGGGCCCATGAGCCCGGGGCCAGCATTTGATGGATGTCCCCCCAGTGATAGGGATTCGTGTGGAACATTCTACAACGAGTATGTAAAACAACCATCAGACAACCAGCAGCTGCGATACCTACGCAGCTCGATTCAGTCCCTTATTTTCTCAAAGGCGCTCGAAGAGGGTAACAAAAGTCAACTTTATTTCATGCTCACACACAGTCCATGTAAAGTGCAATCAAGAGATGAACTACGTTCCAAATACCGAAACCGAATGAGAAGATCAGCAAGCATTTGGCCAAAAACTGTAGAGCAGACAATTATTCCAGGCCTCCGTGGCACCTGACATGATTCCCCTCCTCTTCCCGGAAACATTCTCTCCGCTGACAGCCGCCCGCTATTCCAGCTTCCCTGGGTTTCCCTCTTCCCCACCCACGGCTCCTTCTCCGCGCCCTTCGCTCACTGTCCCTCCTGCTCCCTGCCACGCTTCCCAACCCTGCAGCGCACCAGCCGTCCTTCCTCCCTGCTCCTCCTCTGCCGTCGCCAGCCTTTCTGGTCCAGCTCACCCAACCTATCAGCCTTTAAAACGTGAACACATTTACACACATGTATCCCCAGGTTCATGCCTCAAGCACTTACCTCTCCCCCACCCTCTAGATGCACACATTGTATTTAATGCTTATTTTTAATTGGCATTTCTACGTGTCTAACACATTCCTATTATATCTAGCCCTGACTGGTGTGGCTCAGCGGACTGGGCGTCATTCTGAGAACCAAAAGCTCGCCAGTTCGATTCCCAGTCAGGGCACATGCCTGGGTTGCGGACCAGGTCCCCGGCTGGGGGCGTGCAAGAGGCAGCCGATGGATGTTTCTCTCGCACATCGATGTTTCCGCCCCTCTCTTTCTTCCTCCCGTCCCTTCGCTCTAAAAATAAATAAATAAAATCTTTTCTAAAGTTTCTACTATGTCGAATAAATATCTCAGAATAAGCATGTCCAAGACCAAACTTTTAAATCCCTGCTGCACCCCCAGCCCATCCCCTCCCCCACACCCTGGGCCTACACCCCCCGCACCCAGTCTTCCACGGCTCAGTCGTTGACGCTACCGTTGAATCGGGCCATCAAACCAAACAGAGCCCCCGGCTGTGTCTGCACCCCTCTTTCCCTCTGCTCTCCCAGACCTGCCCTCGGGCTTCCGGGCCCGCACCACCTCTCACCTGCGCCACCTTATCGAAAGCATCCTAACCCATGTTTCTGATTCTACTCTTGTTCCGTGAACCCATTCTCCACCCAGAAGCTACACAGGTCTTTCTAAACCATAAACCAGGTCATTTTTTCTCCTCTTTTTAGAACATTTTCTTGGTTTTCCAGTGCAGTAAGAAAATCCCCAATCGTCCTCTCCCGAGGCCCACGCAGTCCTGGGCCACCGGACCCCTGTCTCCGGCTCTGGCGCTGTCTCCATCCTCCGTGCAGCTGCGAGGACCCCCCTCCTGCTCCTCCAGCTCGCCAAGGTCACTCCGACTCAGGCCTCTCTGCCAGCCGCCCCTGCTGGGGGTGGGGGGGGGCAGGTGCGGAGGCTCTCCCCAGGCCTCTACCTGGGTGGCTCCTTCCTGCCGTGAACTTCTCCTTCAAAACGTCCTCCCTCTAGAAACGTGGCCTTCCAGGGCCGAGGGAAGGCGTGGCTCGGCCACGCTCCGTCACAGCCTCCGGCTTCTTTTCTTCAGCGCACATAATCACTAGCTTAAGTTTTCCTCGTTCTTTTTTTTTTTTTTTATTGTCCATCTTCACCCACTGGACTGTGAGCTGCAGGACAACCAGGACCGTCACCTGCTGTACTGCCCTCCCCGGGCCTGAAACAATGAATGGCGTCTATGGGGCACTCAGTACACATGCACTGAATTAAAGAACAAATAAATGAATGCATAAATAACTGAATGGATCAAAAAATAAATAAATAAACCCTAGGGGACCCTGGAGGTTGGTAGGTATGAGAAGCAAATAACCATCAACAGGGCTTTTGACATACTGAGTGTGAGGCAGCTCTGAAAATCCGATTAGGGTTTCGAGCAGTCAGTTGGAAATACGAGTCTAGAGTCTAGCCCTGGAGCTACAGATGCTGAGAGTCCTAGATGCCAGAGTTGTAGCTGAAGCCACGGGGTAGAAGAGAGTGTCTACGAGAGAAAGGAAAAGATACGGAGGAGAGCCCGGGGCAGGGGCGAGCCTCAAAGGCCAGGCAACAGATAATGCATCAGCGAAAGAGACAGGAGAGGCATGGGTGGGGGCGGGGGGGGGGCGCGGAACAGGGGTGTTTGGCGTCCTGGAAGCCAAAAGAACAGCGTGTGCTCCCAGGAGGAGAGAGCGATCAATATTGTTAAAAGCTGTTGGAAGGGCAAGGTAAAGGCTGACAAATGACTGTTGCAACTTACAGAAATTGAGTATGGATTCATTTCCTATATTCTTAAACAGTGTTCTGTACGTAATTTCAGTATTTCTCGTTACTTCAGTGATTTTTGCTATGGATTCCTTCGTTTACTTAAAAATTGTTTTATTTTCCTTTATGCCTTTTTTCCTTGTCTCTCCCCTTGCTCCCCGGGCGACAGCTGTCACTGCTTGCTGGTGGCAATGCATCTGTTGGTGAGCCGTGCTCCCAATCTCACTTGCGGCTCCGTGTTTTACTCTAAACTGAAAAGTCCAGCCCCGGGAGTATGGTCTGGGTCTAAAATAAACCCGGAACGGCCCGGGGTGAGGCTGCGGCCCTGCACTCCCTGAGCTGCAGATCACAGGCGTCGTGTGTTAACTTTGGCTGCCTGGGCCTCTTTATGCTTCCTCCTGATAATCAGGAAGGTCAGAAACTGAAAGTAAAAAAGAGGGTTTGAATAACTGAGTTATGACAATATTATTCAAGAGCAACTCAGTGTTGCTCAGAGCAACTCGAAGAACTGTTAAGTAAGCACGGCACAGCTAACCGAGAAAGCAGAGGTCTTGGTTTCAGAGAGGTTAAGTAAGTTGCCTGAGGCCACACAGCTAGCAGGGCTGACTAAATGCAGACATTCCGGCTCCTGAAGACAATCCGTGGACACCTCACACCGGCTGCTCAACAGTTCCTTCTTTCCACCCCACCCCCGCCCCTGCCAAGGTGGCACTTCTCCAAGCCCAAGGTCAGGAATCGCTGGCGCTCCTCTCTCTCTCTGCCATGGCTCATGGTACAAGGGGCTCTAGAAGCTTTCTCCATAAAAATGTACGAATTTATACATACAGAAAATTTTCAGTGTAATTTCAGGGTGTTCATAATAACTCTGCTCTGCCCTCCTCACCACAACATGCGCTTAAAGCACCTACTGTACTGCCACCTGCACAGCAGACACTCAGCAAATGGCCTGCTTCGTGCATTGCCATGATCACAATCACTGCCTGTCAAGGCGTTCCTACGAGGCCCTGTTGAGTATCATTCCCACCAAACACTTCTTGGACCACTCCACTGTGAAGAATGCTGTCTTCTCTGGACTTCTTAGGCCTCTGTGAATATAGCACTCGTGTGATTTTACAGGTAGAAAGACCCTTAGAGATTCTCTGTACAACGTAACATGTTGAGGACAAGTCAGACAACAGGCATCCACCATCCACTGCACAGTAACTGTGTGTGTGTACGTCTCAGCTCCCAGGCTTAGGTGCAGGGGCTGTCTCTCCCACCTCTTCGACTTAACACCCCTTCAGGATTCAGGAACAATTGGAAAGAACGAATGTGAAAAGGAACAAACGATTCCTAATAAAAGCTGAACTAAGATTCACTGTTTTTCAAAGACTCACGAGGCTTTGGACGTCTCCCTCAGCATCCTCAGAGCATCCTGCTTCTCCTCACTCGGGATGGATCAGCACGACAGAGGAGACCCTTCTGAGCGGAGACCCCTTTAGGGTCTGCCTGTGCCCCGCCTCCTCTCCCGGTCTAATCTCTCACAGATAACGGCTCAGGATAAGTCGCTCAAGAATATGTGATTGCTGTCTGGACTTCATTTTAGTAAGACGTTTAATACCACACGAAAAATTATATTTTCAGTCTCCGGAAACCTATCCTGGCCTTGGCGGTAAGGTTTTTGAGTTCCTTGGTGAGCCCGCCGTCAACTGCACATGGTGCTTCTTGGGTCACTGAACCGAGACGGATTCCCATCCTGTGACACACTGTGTCCTTGCAACGGGGAGTTTTCTGGCCATAAAAATCCACGACTGATTAAGGAACTGCTGCTCTAGGGGACACACGTGTTGGCTCTAATTCGCCAGCCTGAAGAACGGAGAGATTTCCGTACGATGTCACGACGGAAAGCAGCACGGTGAGTGACCGGCACAGGAAAGGTGGGCCTTGGAGGTCGCGGATGCAGCGAAGACGGGGGCTTCTGGGCTGGGGTGCGCTGGGACGGGCTGGTGGGACGGGCTGAGTCTGCGCTAGACGTGGGAAGGTCCACAGGACTGGGGAAAAGCCAGGAAGAGGACAGAGGACATTGGAAGCTACAAACGAATGACAACAAAACCACCTGAAGCGGAAAGGCAAAAGGGAATCGGGGCTAAACCAGAGGAGCAAATAACAACAAAAATCCGATCAGAAAAACACCCGTGCGGTGACTGAGTGGCAGCAGGAAGCGTGGGCACAGGGGAGCCCCAGACAGAACGCACCCCTCCGTGTGGGTAAACGTCACGTGCGATGTGGCGCAGACAGCAGTGCCCCTCCGTACTGGGACTGTCAGTCAACATGTAGCCTATTGTCCTAAATGACCGACATAAAGGCAGGGGCTGGAATCCAACAAGCACTTCATTCTGACTTTTACGGCCTGTCTGGGGCGAAAGGGCTCGCAGAGAAAACAAACTGAATTCCAAAAACAGCAACTGGATTCTTCTCCGATCACATCCTCAAAGGAAAAAAAAATAGAAGAAACCAGAGAATGAATGAAGAGGCCACCGCTGACCAGTGAAGGCAGGAGGCGCGAGGGCCGTGGGCACAGCACCGCAGGTGTGCGTGTGAAACCGCGCCCGGCGGGCCTGACGGTGGCTTGGACACGACACGCCTCAGCCTGGAAAGCTGAGTGTGGAATGCAGCACAAAATTCACACTCACCCCCCAAAATAACCTTGGAAGGTAGTTATATATCTTCCCCAAAATCTTTTCATCCATCACATTTAAAATAGTTTGAACCCAGAATTTATTTTATAGACACATTTTTTTAAGATTTTATTTGTTTATTTTTAGAGAAGGAAGGGAGGGAGATAGAGAGAAAGATCAATGTGCGGTTGCTGGGGGTTATGGCCTGCAACCCAGGCATGTACCCTGGCTGGGAATCGAACCTGGGACACTTTGGTTCGCAGCCCGCGCTCAATTCACTGAGCTACGCCAGCCAGGGCTAATATAGACACATTCTTAAGACACATCTGCTGCATAAATCACACTATAAATTAACACACACTGATCCCTGTTAATGCCCATAATGTCCCGGAAAACTATGTTATCCCAGCTAAACTGTAACCTCTATAAACTGTAACCTCCATACCTCAGTTTCCTCCTAAATAAAATTAGAGTAACAGTATCCCACAAAAGCTAATGAAATCAAGATTGACCCTTAAAAGTTTTAACGTCTATGAGCTCACCTTTATTATTCTTTAATAACTATGTGTATGTTACTGGATCCCTTTTAAAAATTGTTTTAAGATGTAATGGATTTTTTGTGCTTCAGAGCAGTCCATCTCTACCGTGAACATAGAAGTGAGACGCAGGAAAAACAACCACATCGGAAAAGGTGCTCATTGTTATCTGTGACAGCATAAATCTGTGGTGTTGCCCAGTGGTAAGTCCCACAGCCACTGGGGCTCGTACAACTAGTAGATTTTGCTACTGCCTTTTTACAAATATCTTGGCCCCATTCTAAACCCTTTCCATCACTCCCACCCCATCTCCCACTCACACGACCACCACAGGCTCCAGCCACCTCGCTGTGTTGCTCACCTCCAGGCTTTTGGTCCAACCCACTTCCAGGAATAGCCCACCCTTTCTCTGGGTTCTCCCACAAAAACATCCATACACATGCATACAAAAAAATACGTACACACACCCACTCCCTGGCTCGCTGAGATTCAGTGCCAGCATCTCTTCAACAGAAAGTTCTCCTCTGATGCTACTCCTGCCCCTCACCATTAAGTCAGGGGCCTCTCCTCTGCCATCTCACATTCGATGTATTGCTGTGGTTATCGCTGGGGTTACAGCAGCTTTATCATTTCATCGGCCACACTGGGCTACTTAAGTCTCTGGCTCCCCTTCTGCTCCGAGCACCCCTGCTGGTCCAGCATGATCTCCTACTCATCTCTGATCCTCTGTGTCTTCCCCAGAGCCTCAGACATATGATGCGCTCAGCATATACTGGCAGGGAAATGAGTTCTTTTCTAATTGTCCTGTGTAATGATGAAAGTCAGCATCTCATTTTAGAGAACCATATTCTTTTGGGCAATGGCTGGATTTATCATGTTTTATAAATGGGAATGTGTCACATTTTCTAAAGTACACCTGTGCATAGCTTCCCTGCCGGCGAGGAGTCCATTAGCCAGCACATTCATGCAGACAGTGCTTTCATGGTGACTACTCCCCGGCTAGAAAAAAACAACACTTCCCTGGCAGCTCCCGGATCCGCAGGGGGGATGCTAAGAGCCCACCCATCTGGAACCACGGGATGAAGGCTGCTATCATGGTAATGCTGCCCATGTAAGTCCTTCAATTCTCTTAAATGTCAACATGCTGAGCCAGGTGTTTGCAAGGGAGACTACGCACTTAAGTTCACAGGACAGAATGTCTCCACCTTCGAATGGCGGCGGCATTGTATTAGTGAGCTAAATAGCCCTAATGAAAAGAGAACTGCTTCGCATCAGGTCTCTGTCATTCATTAATTCTCTGCTGAGCACATATTTTTAGCCATCTCAGGAAAAACCACCTTGCAAACTGTCGCCCCAGTTTCCTCGGGTCCACTTCTCCTGCTGGACGGGCCACAGAGAGAAAATGTCCTCATTAAAAGTCACCCATCTTCTGCCGACGGTTTCCATTGGCGCGATTTAGAATGTTCTGGGCTTGTCCCAGAGGGCTGAGCCTCCCCTTGCAGGAAGGAGCAGGCATGCTAATGGAGACGGAAGCTCATCAGGTATAAAAAAAGTCACTGCCCCCAGCGGGGACTGCATTCCACCCAGGAGAATACTAAGCAGCAAAGTGACGAGGAACTCGGGGGCTGAGTCGCTTTGCTATGGTAAGAGGATTTCCTTTTCCACTTTTGTCCCCGAGGAATAATGCTGGGCACCCAGAAGTCAGAGGAAGTTAAGAAATGGGTGAGGGGGAGTGAAGTCCTCTTGCTACTTCGGAAGGTCCCAGAGCCTGTTCTGACAGGGCCTGTCCCCACGCCCCCCCTGGTAAGCTCATCACAACCACAGAGAGGGGACAGTGAACAAGTCGGAGAAGAGAATCGGGATCCACCGCTATCTCCAAAGGCTGCAATCACCAGTGGAATGGAGAAAAAGAACGTCGCTGTCATAATAATGTCAAGTCCTGCACTTCAATAAGTAGAAGCCCAAACAAAACACCAAGAAGAAGAAAGGCTCGGCAGTTCCAGTGGGCTGCAAGTTCAGTGCGAACCAATAATAACACGTCCCCGCCCCAGACTCATGTGGAGGTCACGGTCTAGAGCACGAGAGGCAGGCGTGCCTCGGAGCTCCGTGCCAGCAGGGCCCACGGGGACGGCGTGCGGCCTGGGGTGCCCAGATTCCCGCCGCCTTCCTGACAGACCGGGACCTGAAAAGTGAGGAAACTCAACCCTCCGCCCCAGCCTTCCTGAAGAAGACGAGACAGAAGCTCAGCAGGGATTCGCTGCTTCTTATTCTGAAGGATGTTTCTTCCGGAGCCACACCTTGTGGATGTGGCTATTAGCATTCCTCTATTACACTTGAGAAGGAAAGAGGAAGCGGAAAAGCGTCGTGATTAAAAATAAAGAACTGAGCACCGGTACGCCTGAGTGCCTTCCTAAAGCTCTTATCTCTGTAGAGCTCGGGTGACTGGTACCCTTGAAAGTACAAGATCATTTGCCTAAACGTCTAAAACCATAAATAATTATGATAATTGAAAGATGTAAATATGGCATTGAATTACAAAGGGAAACATAACAGCGAAGGTTGTGCGCTACAGATAATTGCAAATAGCACCTTCCACTAGCATATGGTGTTTGGAAGAAATCCATCTTCCGGAACCACGGAGGCCGAAGTACAGATATCTGCATGTAATACAGATTGCAGCAGAGACCTAAAAGAGCCCTTTCTATTTGGTGGGAATGCGACTGTTTTAAAGCCCTGAATTGCTTCTCTCCAAAAAAAAAAAAAAAATGATTGTGTAAATGTCTATAGTAATCAGCCATTTCTTACCAAAAGCCATAACAACGACTTCCCTGAGCAAGACACTAAAACAAAGTAAAAAGGGAAGTGTTTTTTTTATTCACATGTTGGCGGTAAAATCAGTGCTGTGAACGACGAGAGAAGGAAACGTTAGCTCCCTCGGAGAGAAGAATCATAATTTGAAGACGCAGAGACAGATCACTCTCCCAGTTGTAGAGAGTCCTTCGCTTTCAACGGCATCAAAGAAGCAACTCAGTAAGTTATCTGAGGATTCACGTTACAACACAACTCCCTCCGAACCAGCCAGGGAATTTACCGGTCCATCCACTGAAGTTCCAAGTACAAATTTTGTCTCATCGGATTTTCACGGAATACAAATCTCCACTGTTATTTCCACCCACTCAGCTAGTGCTGGGTAGGCTCTCACGAGTCCTCCAATTCAGCACTTGGTGGGGGATGGAGAGGGACCCACTCACTCCTTCAAGAGCGTTTAAACAAACGGCTGCCAATGCACGGGAGACGGCTGTGGGTGCTGGGCGTACAGTACGGGGGCCTCTGCCCTCGGGAAGCTCACTGGTCCCGAGACAAGACAGTCAGCTAACCACCGAGTTATGGACCGACGTGCTGGGAGCCACTAGAGAAGTCTGTGCCTAAGGAAAGACACACATAACAGAGGAAAGCGGAGTGTTGGAGGAGGTTTGGAGAAGGTTTGGAGAAGGGGTGGCGTCTGCGCTGAAGCCCTTTTTGCAAGAGAAGATGCGTGGGCAGGAAGAGAGGACGGCAGAAGGGGTTCCAGACAGAAGACGCAGCCTGGGAAGCACCAGGCTCGCGGTGGCTAAAACAGACGGCTGAGCCAACGACACAAGCGGAAATGAGACTGGGAAGACGGAACCAGACTCCGAAAGCTTCGGGGATAAATGCGAATGCCTAAGCAGCCCCAAACGATCGTTTACACTCCGGGTAAAACGGCCGCCCACCGCCCGCGAGCCTGCACTGCTGGAAGGCTTCTGGACAGGATTCTGAGAGCGTTTTCTTAGCGCGTGACATCGCCCCGCTCGGAAATCTGCAACGGCTTTCCATCTCCTACCGCCAAATTCCGAACTCCCGAGGTTTTCGGGGTTGTCGCTAACTGGGCCCCCCCCCGTGCAGAGTCAGCCCCGTCACCACTGGAAGGAACGGTCTCCCCACTGTCTCCTGCATGGCCCACCTTCAAGACGTAACTTTACCTCTGTCTCTCAGCCTGCAAATCGCCCAGCCTACCCTCGGGTACAAGCCTGCCCTTCTACCACTGGTACAACCAGCAATCTCTGCCGACACTTACAGTCTATCCTACAACTTCCCATATTAATGTTTTACAAATGGGGCAGCTACTCATTTCGTGAAATCAGGAAATTCTTGAGGTCTCCTCATAACTAAAAGAATGAAATGACCTGGGGTTTTTAGGAACGTTAACACTTTTCTCTTGTAAAAAAAAGAAGAAACAAAATAGGTAAGAATATTCACCCTGGCTGGCGTAGCTCAGTGGATTGAGCGTGGGCTGCGAACCAGGCATCGCAGGTTCAATTCCCAGTCAGGGCATATGCCTGGGTTGCAGGCCACGGCCCCCAGCAACTGCACGCTGATGCTTTTCTCTCTCTCTTTCTCCCTCCCTTCCCTCTCTAAAAATAAATAAATATTTTTTGAAAAAAGAATATTCTCCTTAAGATAAAAATCAGATAAAATCTAAGGAAGGCAGCTGTAGTTTCGCTTCCTAACCAATCTACTCTAAACAAATTACATAATGGAGGAAGTCACATAACACGGCGTTTTTTTCAGAACTCTCCAACGCCTGAACCCCAGGAAGGAGGACGGTTTCCATAACTGAGCTGTAGTTGACGAATCGTGACCCTGGCACTTCCTCTCTCTCGACGCCGCTGCGGGCACGGGAGCCGCTCGTCCGGTGTTCAGGGCAGGTTGGCACTGAGGTTCAGGCTCCTCCAGGGAACTCCTCTGCTGGAGGAAGTGTCTGCAGGCAGACGGACGGATGGACGGACGGACGGGGCTCCCCGCGGCACCAGGAACCCCTGGGGCTGTTTCCTGGACACCACCTCTTTCAATTACCCGTGCTATTGGTGAAGAGCTGCCTTCCTTTTCCTCTCCAGAGGTGGTCGTATCAAAGAGAAGCTCATTCAGACGTGAACTTACAAATAACACGGACGTCGTCACCTTGGCTTTGGGCACCGGACGGTCTACCCTGTTACCCTTCCTTGCCCAGACACCCAGAACCCTAAAAAATCAAAGGCACAGTTTACCATGGGCACTCGAATAAAGAAATATCAGAATTCCCCACCCAGCTCATCCTTAAAACATCGCAGTATAAACTTCTCCTACTTTCCTCATCCATTATAAATTAGCACCTTGATTAAAGATTTAGTGAGACTGCTGAAACTGTCAGGTCTGAAGCAGTTCACCAATAAAAATCTGCTTGTGCAACGCCTGAACATTCTCCAGGTGTTTTCAAATATGTTATTTAATTTACTTCCCTAAAATGTTGTGTTTGTTTTATCGGCTGTCAAACAGATTGAAAGGCTGTCTGTTTGCTACAAGCAGAGTGCTTTAAAGATTAGTAATAATTTATAAAGCGCTCTGAACTCACTGAAGATGGAATTACCTTAAGGGGCTAACCTCGGGCAGAAGTGTAGCAGTAGACACTTAGGGGGTGTGGTTATCAGGACCTGAAAAAGCTTCTATGAGTTGAAAACAAACAAACAAAAAAACAAACAACGCCCCCCCTCACACAAGAAAACTCTACTAGTACAGACTGATTTCTATTTTCACTTCTGGCTGTAAAAATGCGAAGACCTTTGGGATATTAATACTTCAGACTGTATCAGTGACTTGTGTCTGAGTGTAAATGAGCTTATCAGATGCCCCTAGAAAGGCTTTGGAGGTGCTACCAGGATACAAAAATGAGGACACCTGGGGGAGATGAGCTGACGTAAGGAATAATGATAAATATAGATATAGCATGTTGGGACCAAAAAAAAAAAAAACCAAAACACTTAATTATCTTGTCTTCAATAAATCTTGAAATTCTAAATAAACACTAAATAGTTATTGTTATTAATATACTTAAAATTATTATTGATCAGCCTTTGAAAGTAAAGTCAAACAAACGATCTCCAGTATTTGCTGTGAAATACTGATTTTTCCCAGCCTGTTGTCATGGAATTAAAAACACTTAAACCACAAGCAACACTTTCTAAAATATCTAAGTCCAGTCAAAGTAGAAGTCCTGATGGAGAGCGCACGTGCCTTTCCCCAACGTACCTACACACAAAGCCCGCTCTAATGAATTAATCTAAAAACAGTAGGGCAGCGCCGGGACTCACGCATGCGCACACGGGCTATCCACGCACGGGCTATCGATGACCATTCTTTTGCGGCTGAGGACAAGGCGAGAGCCACAAAGAGAAGAAATGAAGCCTCGGTCCAGATGCAGCCCCTCGCCCCACAGGAACCCCAAACCCCACCCGTGGACGACCACGCCGTGCCGTCAGAGTGAGAGGCGTCTGCTCCCTGGTGCTCGGGGCTCCCTTCTGACAGGTGTCACTGCACGCTGGTATGTGTGCACCCCTCCTTGCCCTAAAGAAATGGCTTTTACCTGAGGACAGAGAAGGTGCTCCGTAACCTGTGGAGTAAGTATTCTTTCTGTGTTTACTTTTCAGGATGACCCGAATTTAACAATCTCACTAATATAGACACAAAACAATTTAAAAATGTATTTAAAAGACTAGCAAGAATTTAGACATCTCAAGACTTATACCTATCTTGTACATCAAAATAGGCCTGCATTACACTGAAGTATGTTTATATTTATGTTGAACCCTGCACCCGTACTTGGTCAACAAAAGCCTACAGAGTCTCCTGAGGACATTGGTAGGCACATACATAGCAAACTGGAACATTAAAACAACCCAATGATGAAGAATAAGCTATATGATATGTGTCCAGAGAAAGGGGTTCTGATGAGGAATGAGAGGGACAAGGGCACGTGCATATACGTAAAATGAGAAATCACAAGTGACGTGCCTTAAGTCTGAGACCCTCCAAAGGACAGAGACTCTCCAATTGCTTCTGACAGGCGGTTCGTTAATCACATTACCTGTAAAGTATTGCATGACCCCAAATTCCTATCTAACGGAATCATAAAAACGGAAGTTAAGTGAGAGAGGCAATTCCATCCAGGTCTGTTGCTTATGTAGAGGTTTAAAAAATGGGTCTTTTTAAATATTGGACAAAATGAGAGTGATAGGAAGACAAGTGAAAAAACAGCGTCTGCAGGGCACAAACTGGCAACTTCTCTGCTGTGTGATACATGGAGGCCATTCAAAGTGGGATGAGTGAGTCAGTGAGTGAGTGAATGAATGAATGTGAAAGCATGAGGATAAAAATCAACCCAACAAATACACTTTGGGAAAACATTGAGAAGAAATTCCAGCAGGCTTGCAGGAGATTGTTAATAGTAAACTAACGTAATCACCTGAAAAGTACTTAATGTGAATTTAGGTCCCTTTATAAAATAAGCGCCTTTGGTTAATAAATAACCATCTTGTAAGCCAGCAGAGTAGCTCAACTATGATCTGTTCGTGTAACAGAAAAACCAGTTTCTTAACCTCGTAGGCAACAGCATTCAACAGATGAGATAAAACCCGTCCTGCCCTGCTGGTCAAGCGGGTGCTGACGTCAAGGTCCCGTGGAGAGTGAGGATGCGGGCTGTGCAGTGGGAAAGATAAGGCCTGTGCCTCGGAGGGGGAGAAGGCAGAGAAATGCACTGCAGACCCTTCCCACTCACCCGACACCTGTGATCTACAAATTCTCTTGTGAGAAGCCCACAGGGAAATGAAGAGAGAGGAAGGGGTAGGTAAGCAGTGACTGCTAGTTCACTATAGCCACGGGCACGATGTGAAACAAGGCTACTCATGTCCTTACACTAAAAATCACACCTTCTCCGCTCCGATCTACATAGACATTAACAACTCTACGGCTTATCTTTCCATCCTCTTCAATATCAATTATTTCAAGGCAATTCATTTTTAAAAAAAATGGGAGTGCGAAGGTAGGAAAGAGAGGCCCCAAAATTAAGGAATTGCTATGCCCTTTCCACCCCCACTGCTTTAAGCAGACATAATTCTGGAGCAGACATTAGATGGACCAAAAACAGACTTGGGTGGTCCAAGGTCAGAGAACTATAATTTTTGGACTGGAAACTCAAGGCAGAAAAAAGTTTCAATACCTTCTCAAAAAAAAAACAGAGACAAATTACCACCAATTCACGTCATCTTAACCTCACAATCAGGATGGCCATTCCATTGAGAATAGCGTTTCTTCATTTTCTTTGGGGAGGAATACACCACCTTTAATTCAGTCATTTCCCTCCTAAATGGAAATGCATGTGGTGTCAAAGGGCAGTCATCTGACTGTGAAGAAAGAAAATTCAGCTCACGCTTGTTTAGAATAATAGCTCTTCGACTTTTCTCAGAATTTGGAGAGTTGGGCAAAAATGGCTCTGGACTTCGTATTGGAAGGTCCGTGGCTGAGCAACTAGAGAGTCTAAGTCTATGAATAAATGTGAGCTCAATCTTTAAGCTAAGAAAAAATAGCAAAAAAAAAGAAAAGTGGTAAATATAACAGTTTCAGAATGTGGTCGAAAGAAAAGAGGGAAAGGAAAGGAAAGGAAAGGAAAGGAAAGGAAAGGAAAGGAAAGGAAAGGAAAGGAAAGGAAAGGAAAGGGAAGGGAAGGAGAAAGGGAAGGAGAAAGGGAAGGAGAAAGGGAAGGAGAAAGGGAAGGAGAAAGGGAAGGGAAGGGAAGGGAAGGGAAGGGAAGGGAAGGGAAGGGAAGGGAAGGGAAGGGAAGAGAGGGCATAAAAAGAGACAAGCTGGACTTCCTGAGTCGTGCGTGTATTAAAGGGGCAGCGACCTGACAAACACACGCCGGATTCACAGCAGCCTGGATGAGAGTTACAGACGGCACAAACTACCTTTTTCCCCGCTCAGACACAAGTTTTATAAGAATCCTAAAAGACAAAAGCCATCTAACCTCTCAATGAAATAGGCTATAAATGTGGGAACATTTGGACAAGGTCTTACTTTAATACACGTACACAGC
Source organism: Phyllostomus hastatus (assembly GCF_019186645.2). Taxonomy (NCBI): domain Eukaryota; kingdom Metazoa; phylum Chordata; class Mammalia; order Chiroptera; family Phyllostomidae; genus Phyllostomus; species Phyllostomus hastatus. The sequence continues at coordinate 4,408,447 of NW_025333833.1, read as the reverse complement.
CTCTACCTCTCTATCCATTTAACAAGAAAGTTGTCCCATCTAGGGCCTTTGGAAGTTCAGTTATTTATTGCATTGTGTCCAATAATCAAGGAATCATAACCCAAATCGTCCCCCAGAAAGACGCATCCCTTCTGTGCTGGCGACCCTCAAACTCCCTGGAAACCCCAACGACCCACTGTCCGCCTCCCCCAGCTCATATATTCTAACGTAGTGTCGCTGGCTAGACTTTCCTGAATTAAAATTATGCGCTTGATTGCTACGTGACATTCTAAGGGGTCTGTGGGAATGCCTGGAATCTACTGGAAATCGAGGAGGGGAGCCCAGGCCCGAGAGATGAGCCGACACACACTGGCTGGTACACAGGTTTCACCTGGATGGTTTCCCCTCGGCCCGGGAGGGACGTGGTTCGAGTAACAATGAAATGAGATGTTACTGGAACGTCAGCCTCTGCTAGTCTGTGAAGACCCTCAGATATGCATACATCAAATCACTGCACCTTAAACTTACACAATGTTATGCATTACTTATATCTAAATAAAGCTGGGGACGGGGTGGGGTTCTCGGGCTCTTGAAACGCCAGGGCCAGCTGTGCTGGCGTCCGTGCTGGGCGCAGCAGGGAAACACGGCCCAGCCCTGAGTGACTCTGCCCACAGCAGCAGTCAAGGCTCAGGCCTGTTCGAAGGCTCCCTGAGCAAACATTTAGACAATTTTTTACATGATAGGTAATTTCTCCACTAAAGGAGCCTGAGAACGAAGAAGAAAAGGAACCCAGAAAAAGGAAAGAAAACAGTGAGAGGATTAGATGAACTGGTTATGAGTGGGTCTCACTGTGTGACTCCAAGACCCACAGCTTTGAAGAACCTTTCACCTTGCTCTTCACGAGCTCTTCCAAAGGCAGCAGCCTGGGCCCTGGTGCAGACCCCCGGGGATCACAGCTTCTGCGGGGGGTGCCCGGGGATCCTCAGGGCTCTCGTGCACAGGGACATTTCTGAATAACTGTATCGGGGGACTCTGCACTAGGAATCCTCGCGTGGTGTGGTAACCCGCCCACGGAAGGAGAGCAATCGGGGGCCAGCACTGGACCAGAGCAAGGCAACAGCTGCGGTTAAGAAGGAACGTTTTCAGAATCACAATGGTTTCTTACCGTGAGGTTGACTTGTAACAATGAAAAGAAAATAAACATCTAGTCCTCTGCAAAAACAGACTATCATCCTGAAATATCAATTTTAATTAAATTCAGGAGTGTAAATGTAAAACGAAGTGAGATAGGTAGTTTTAAAATATTTCCAATGTTGTTATTCAAAATAAGACAACGGTGTTTCACTAATATGCCTCAGTCTAACTTATGAAAGTAGAAAACGACTGCTGGTCGCCTTCCGTAAATTGGGGTTTAAAGTCTAACTAAACCTCACCTGTGATAAGGTGACGTTTGTCTCTAGAAGTCCCCTGACTGCCACAGGAGGAAGCAATCTCCTCCAAGGCCCTCCCCTCGGCCCACCAGGACTCACAGGGCCGATCAGGCTGGCCTTGAAGACGCAGCCTGGGACGCAGCCCCTCACTCAGGACCCGGAGACTGACCACCTTCGCGGGCCTCGCCGCTCCTCAGACCCACGGCCGCAGCCCTGCCTCCGCCCCAGCCTGGGAGGCAGGCCCCTGGCAGCTCCACAGCAGGCCCTGTGACCCTGAGCATCTCCCCTGAAACGGTCACTCACGGCAACTCCCACCAGGGGCCAGAGCGTGAGCAGTAACAGTTCTCGAATCAAGTCAGGTCGCGCGCAATCTTTAAAGCATGGACGCGGGTTACGTGGTGCCATCCGAATGTGGGAACTCAAATGCTGGTGGATTAATAGCGCATTCGGCGTGCGTGAGAGGAGGAGGCAGAGAGGAAAGCTTTCGAGAAAGAAAACTTCTGTCATTTGAACAACTACCTTCAATTTACCCATTCTGCAAGTCCTGACTTTTAATGTCTTCGGTTCTTACACTCCTGTCACTGACCTAAAGGAGAGGGAGGCAGTAAAGCAGCGTTGAGGGAAACGTTTTAACGTAGGGAAGTTCTCCGGGAGACAAAACCGTCCGTCCTGCCCCACCGCCTCCAGGCTGCACTCTTGTGCGTCCTTCACCGTAACTTTTCACGCAAAGAGTGACTCGGACTCCGGTGTCTTAAAAAGCCACCTCTCCTTCTTGCGGGGGAGGGTATATCAAATCCCCAACAGATCGCTTCTTGAAGCAGTGACACCGTCAACACGCTCAGGGGTTCGCCGAAACGAGTGCACGCGGCCACACTCGCGTTCTCGGTCCGACGCGTCGCTCAGCCGGCAGACAGCCAGGTCTGGCGAGAAGCAGGAGGCGGCCAGGGAGGCGCTGGGGACCGCTGACGAGCGGGCAGCCTGAGGGGCAAAGAGCCCGGCTCTGCAGCGTTTATCAGCTTCCGTGGGGTGAATACTCTCACCGTGACCGACTTCAGGATGTCCCTGAACGTGGAGAGGGGACGACAGGCGCGATGTCAGGTCTTGAAGACCCTCCACCTATCCCCTTGCTTTTGACCTTCAGTCCTCGCCCGACCCCTCAGCACTGCTCTGCCCAGCTCTGGTGTGTGAGCCACCCCCTCCGAATCCCCTCGCTGGGTCCACAGTACGGTGACCGTGCCACTTACAAATGTCACCTTCATTAGTGAAACAGAGGCGGTGATTTTCTCACCTTCCTCACAACACTGGGTGGGGTCTCGCAATGCTCTGCTGCACTAAGGACTAAATGTCCTAAAACAAAGTACCTGTGATGAGCTGTGGGGCCTGTAAGTAACTTTTGGACTTGGGTTAACCACTAAAACAGCCGCAGGTGGAGACAAGCAGTTAAATATGACGGACTGGACGTTATGGTGGAAAGTAGATGATAACTATGAATTAACCGATTTCCACGTTTACTATTCACATACTTATAAGCCATTTCCACAAAAAAATAAAATATAGAGTGTATAAAGCAAGCAGCTGGAGTTTCCTGTTTTAAAAATGCAACACTAACAGTGTCAGAAAGACACCAGTGACAGTCCCCACTCCCACAAACAGCGTGCCCTTGGACAAATCACTCAACCTTGCTGAGGCTCTCGCTCTAAAACGGGAATCATAATAACTATCTCAGAAGATTCTTGTAAAGTGTAAATGAAAATACCTTCAAGGCCCACGATTCTGATACACAATTAATTAATGACCAAGACAAATGGCAACTACTCAGCATCGTTAACTCCAGAGTGAATGCCCTGTGACTGGCAATCTGTTTATCAGAGTGTCTAGGGTTTGGGCAGGAAAACCTCTGCATCAGAACACTGAGTGTCCACACGGCTGGGAACAGTCCCTGTGCACTGGGACAGCCCATGTCTCTGGACCCGGCGCACCCACAGCTCAGGTTGACCCAGCCCAGGCTCCCCCGGCTCCAGCTGCTGTCTCTGAACCCCCGATGCTAAGACATAACCTTTGGAAAAAGGCAGGCTAGCAGTTCACCTCCACTGGAAACAGAAACTAAATGCATCAATGGGTTTTTAAGTTTTAAAAGGTAATAGAAGAAAGCCAAAAGAGACAGAGTGTGTCTGTTTTATGCTTGCTAGTATTGCTTTTACTTGCTAACTCAACAACCACAGTTAGATGTATAGGCAGAGAAAGAAATACAGATAACCTGGATAAATTAGTGGAATTACTTGAACAGTCCAGTAAAAGAATAAGTTACTATAATCAAGTATAACTTAGAAATGCAAGGATGCTTAAACAAGAAATCTATACATGTAAGGGTAGTCAAGACAAAGAGTTTCTGAAATGATCATCTCAATAAATGCCAAAATGGACCCTGGCTGGTGTGGCTCAGTGGATTGAGCACCAGCCTGCAAACCAAAGGGTCTCTGGTTGGATTCCTGTTCATAGTTCATGCCTGGGTTGTGGGCCAGGTCCCCAGTAGGGGGCGCACGAGAGGCAACCACACATTGATGTTTCTCTCCCTCTCTTTCTCCTTCCTGTCCCCTCTGTCTAAAGATCAATAAATAAAATCTTTTTAAAAATGCCAAAATGGTACTCAACAATATTAAGTATCTATTTATTAGGCTTTAAAATCCTTTAAAGGTTAGGAATGAAGTAGTTCTTCACCAGGAAAAACAAACGGTAACTATTATATAAGGAAGAAGCGTGTGCAGTACCTTCTGAAAGCGCAACATGCTGGGGAACGTGTCCCGTGTCCACACTCACCCGAAACCCCCAGGGCAAAGGAGGTGGTTCCTATTCTGGGCAACGGGTCTCTGTTCTCAGCCGTCTCAGGATTTGCATGGCGAGTATTTGTTGAATACATTAAGAAATGCAGATGAAATGACTATATAATTAAAATACCCAAGGGAAGCAATTAAAAATATTTTCACCTGTCAAGTGTAAAGTTAGAGGGTTAATGAAAAAAATCAGAAGTTAAAAAGAGCAATGAGGAATTAGAAAATGTAATGGAGAAAAAAATCCTATCCAAATCATAAGCATGACAAAAAATGTATGTGAATACCCTAACTAGAAATGCATGGACACCACTTTACAGACCATCAAGAATTTTGCTAAGAAACACAGAGAAGATTTAAGCAAATAAAAGGATGGAGTGTGGGCCCAGGATTGGAAAAAATATAAGTATTTTAAAGATATCGGTTACTCTCTAATGAACCTATAGATTTAAAATAAGTCGAAACTTTGCCACACAAAGAAGGAAGAATCCCTAAGTAGAACGTAGGAATGGCGGGAGGACAATGCCCTGACAGACAGAGAGCAGAGCAAACCATAAACCCTCAGAAGTAAAACCGTGGTATCGGCACCATAAAAACAGGGGAAAAATTCAGAAGTAAATTGTGGTAGGAATGTAACAAAAGATAAAGGAGACTAGGAAAAATTGTTTCAGCATACATGAAAATTGATTTCAGATACATAAAGCCCTAAAAAGTACAAAAAGGAAGAAAACAGTGGTAAGCAATTATTTTCTGTTAAATGTACTTTACAACCACGAAGAGTGAAACTTCTATGCATTAAAAAATGGCACAAGCGGACTATAAATCACCAGAAGGGTGGGCAGGGGCTCTGCCCCAGTCACTGCCTCTCCCCGGAGCTGAGAAAAGTGGCTGGTTCTAGCCAATTCACGAGAGAAGAAATGTAGACACCAAACAAACAACAAAAAAATTCAACATCACCAGTTGCTAAGAAACAGAAATGAAAGCAAAGTTCACTGACCTACCAAATTATCACTGTGCAGTGGTGAGAAGGGCCAGCACACAGCACATCAGGAGTAGATAGAGACATGGATGTAAATACAGGTACAGACATACATACACACATACGCATACAGATATTGGATAGATGTGGAATTGTTACTTTAAAAAAAGTTCCCAAACACACACAGACACAGGAAGGAAGTATACCCAAGAGGTATTAGTGGTTATGCAGTACTGTACAGTTATACGAATTAATTACAATAATAAAATATTGTTTTCTAGGTGTTTAAAGTCTATATGCAAATAAGGCCTTTCCTTTAATGTAATCAAAGGAATTAGAGGAGCAATGAAGGAATGTTTGAGAGAGGAATGAAGGAAGGAGTGAGAGAGCATTTGGAGAGAAATGCAGGCAGCTGCCCACAGCGAAGTGATCGCAGGACCGTTTCTGTGGCCACAACGCAGCCCCAGGAAGAGGCACCCGGCGCACGAGCTGCCGTCCGAGCGGCAAGCATCCTCGCTCCTTACCTGCTTTGGAAGTCACAAGCTGTAGGACAAGAGGCCGTCTGGTTACGATGCCTGACCCTCGAGGGAGAAAGTCCCTAAAAAAAAGAAGAAGAAATAGATTAAGGCATTAAAGAACTCTGATGACCTATAAACTCATAAGTCAAGTACCACAATAATTCTCCTAATTCCCAACATTTCGATGGATTGCATGTCTAGAGAATGCTTAGAAAGGAAGCATTTGCAAAAAGAAAAGTCAATAAAAGGGGTTGCGGTAGCTAGTGCGTATTAACCCACATGTTTTGTCCTCATGACCTTGCTGCAGCACACTCATTCAGACAGCTGGAGTTAATAAAAGTTCGCATTAAATCACTGTGTACTGTCAATTAAGTCTCACTATCAGAGAATCAGCATTAACAAAAGCATCTAATGCAGAACTTAATCTTTCAATTCGTTTGGATAATTAAAAAAATGCAGTGCTCCACCCAACTTCTAGATCAATGTTAGTCCATCAAATACAGACCATTACTAAAGGGTCACTAGATTGTTTCTAAATATCATGAAATTTTTCTTCAATAGAAGTCACATACGAAATGTGGGATAAAGCAGAGATAAATATTGTGTATGCGGAAATTAACAGCAAAAATAAATACAGTGTAATGTGAGTTTTATTTGTTCTCAAGCCTGATAAGTGGGAGTTTTTAATAAATAAAGGCTGTGTTTGAAAGGCATACACCAGACCAAGAGCACTGCAGTGAAGAAGGTATTACATAACCCCATCTGCAGTGCCGCATAAATCACTCTGGTTCTGCAGCGTCAAAGAAGGCACGGGCGTGCCTGTAACACGGTTGTTACAATTGTTCAACCCATTTAGAATGCCTCCCAACTCTGAGGAAAATCATGATTTTAAACATCACAGGATTCTATTCAAAATAAATCTCCAACTCCATGCCACTGTTTTCAGAAAGGAGTGGTTCCCAGACCACCAGAAAGTGTTCTAACCGGAGGTGCCCACCACCCATCCCGAACCCACAGCCGCGGAACGTCCGCAGAAGGTGCCGCAGCCTCTGGGCCCTTTCACGGGTTCAGAGGGCGGGGTGGGGGGGGGGGCGCTGCAGACCCTGCACTGTGGAAGATAATAAAGACCTGGACCTAGGAAACCACGAAAGACGGGGACAGATGAACTACACCGGAGTTCTGGAAACAGAGGCTGGTACTCTCCTTTTGACAATATCAGAATACATATAATTTAATACTCTTTAAATGTTCTCCAAGAACCAGGTTAGGATCGTTGCTAGATTGGATGGTTTCAATGATCATTTGAAATTGAATCAAATGAACAGAGCATCTACTCTGTGCCTAGAACCAAAAAAGAAGTTAATTTGATGATCAAATGGACACAGAAAAAAGAAAACAAAACTCCGGAACAAACATCTGGGGGCATCTGTCTGAGCCATTAGGACCATGGATGAGGTTGCAGGATGTGCACATGCCAACAAGAAATACACAGGTCTTAATGCCATTTAATGAATCAACAAAATATTTTCTTTTAAAAAAGGAAGGGGTATATAGAAGAAGGAAGGGAGGGGAGGGAGGGAGGGAGGAGAAAGAAGGAGGTTTAGTTATCTAATACCTTTGCGCTGGGATCTCCTTCATCCCACGCCTATGGCCATATATTTATAATCCCTTCGAACATCATTAAAGCAAAACGGAGCATAACCAACATTTTCAATAGCAAATAACTACCAGGTGTTTGGCTGAAGAGAAAGCCCACAGATACATCTAACTCTTTACGTTTTTTTTTTAATTAAGCACACAGGATTTTGCAGTAAGAGGGGTAAACAGATTCAGATATCCAGACCCCTCCTGACTACCTCACACCTGCCCACCCCCTCCTGGTTCTCATTAGTTCTCCCAAAGTCACAAGATTGGTGACCAAATCTTGCCATTTGGAATTCTCCCTGGCCTTCACAGGACTGTCCCAAGTGCAACAAAACACTAGAGACCGTCTCTCTCGCGTGAAGAGGGAGGGGCTGGTCCGGCCCCTGGAGAGAGATGCTGGCGGCCTGATCACCTGCAGGTGACCACACGCCCACACCACCCACTGTGACTGCGGAGGGTGAGCCCCCCAAGGACACACAGAGAGCCGCAGGGACTCCCAGCCCAGCCCTGAGTGGGCAGAATTCTCTTTCAACCTCCGTTTCTTTTGCTACTCAGTGGAGATAATCCTGTGACTCAAAGAAAATACAACATACGGCAAAGTTTTTAAACCCATATATCGTAGGGAAAAAGGTAGTGCTATTACTATTATTATTGCTGTAATAGCCACAGTACGTTTTCCCGGACAGTGAAGCATTCGCTTGTCTAAAAAAACTAAGTCTCTGCATCCAACATTTTACCATTCCATGAATGGGGTTTGGAGGTGAGGGCCCTCAGACCCCACCGAACGGTCCCCTTGGGGATGGCCAGCGGCCCTGGTGTGGAAGGTTCCGCCCTCATTCCCGCCCGGTCCACAGGGAGCCAAGGTCCAGCACGAACAGTCATGCATAATTCAGTCACCACTGAGTGCCATCAACCATCTGAGCTGTATTATTTTCTCTGTAAAGGTGGATGGTTTTCTCCCATAAGTGCATCTTATGGGGAAATGACTGCTAAATTACTGCAAAAAATCACGACTGTGCCTTCAGTACGACTGTGGACTTAAACTACACATATTTTCTGCTTGGGATCTAATACACATATACAAAAAGGAAATCCGCACGCCACTTTCCTCCAACAGGGACCTTCCGGGTAAAGAGCGAGAACAGGAACCTGAAGGCTGACCGTTACTAAACAGGCCCCAGTCTGTCGCCCAAGTGCCTGATTAATGAGCGGACGCGCAGATGCCAAGGCAGGGCACATGCCTGTCCCTCTGTGCCACGTCGCAGCCACAGCCCAGCGCTGCTCTTCTCGCTCCGCTTACTCAAAAACAGCATTATTCTGCAGAGTCTTTTTTTTTATTTTTTTGTGTGGGGAAAATAGAGAAAGAAACATCAATTTGTTATCCCACTTATTCATGCATTCACTGGTCATGTCTCGTATGCGTCCTGACCGGGGATCGAACCCACAACCTTGACGTATTGGAATGATGTTCCAACCGACTGAGCTACCTGGCCAGGGCCATCTGCACAGTCTCAATAACTGACTTGCAGGCAATGTCAATGCTCCTTCGTGGTTTCCTGACTCCTGCACGAAAAGGAGAAAACATTTCTCAGCCTTTGGTCTAAGAACCGTCTTGATGGTATATCTTCTTGGCTCTCCTGGAAACTTAGTTATCAAGAAATATTATTATTGCTCCACTAGGAAATGACTGACCTTCGGGAGCCTAAAATACGGGAGCACGCTGGCTGTAGCAACAACGCTAAAAGGAATCTCCCCCTTTACTGCAAATAAAGTGACTACCGAGACGCTCTTCTTCAGTATAGATATAAATGATCATTAACCAGATAATCTGTTCAATAAATAAACGTTTAACATCTGCCCTTGGCTAAACACAAGAGGGCGAAATCCTACTCTCTGAGAAGTTAATCCGTGTAGCTGAGTCCTTTGGAGATAAATAAATCAGCTTCATCTAGGAGGAGAATGACATGCAAATGATCAGAGCGAACGGGACAGGTACACGGACTAAGTTCCTGACGAAGTGACACAGCACGGAGTAAGCTCTCTGCTTGGGGACCAGCCGAGAGAGAGATCACTTCAGCGGGACACAGGCAGGAGGCATCCCCCAGGGGATCCCATGTGCAAAGACGTGAAGGGCCAACGACTTGACGTGGAGGGTGAAGGAACCGAAGACCACAGAGAGGGTGGGAGGAGGCGGAGCAGAGTCTGGAGAACGGAGAGGAGGCGGGAGGGATTGCGGAAAACCTTCGCTTGGGCTCAGTTTTGCTTTGTTTTTCCTGTGAGAACAAGAAGGCACTGATGGGTTTTAAGTGATCTGATTTGCATTTTAGAAAAATCAGTGGGGGACAATATAAAGAATGTCACAGAAAAAAAAAGGGAAGGACAAAAGACAGACGAGTCACTCACCAGTTTAGGCCACGGAGGAAGATGATGAAGGTTAGGTCCAGGCAGTCACGGCGGAATGGAGAGAGGACAGAGAACAGACAACTGACGGGACGTCCTGAGCCCGGGATGTGGGATGAAACAATGTGGCGGGGAGGGGACTGACATCACGTTTCTGGTGTGGGTAGCTGGTTAACCTCGGGGTGCCATCGGCCAGAACAGGAAGTGCAGGAAGACCTGATTTTAGCTGGTATTTACATGCTGTTTACCACGTGCCAGGCACACTCTTAGTTGATCCTCATAACAACACCCCGAGGCTGGTGCTACTGTGATGCTCACTTTGCAGATGAGGAAACAGGCACGGGAAGGTCACATACGTTTCTCAAGGTCACAAAGCCAGTACGTGACAGAGCCAGGACTCAAACCTGGAGAGGTAACTCTAGCGTCGGTGCCCTTGACCATTAGATTACACTACATCGTAACAGAAATGGGGGGAGGGGACGAGGGAATAGATTTGGATGCTGAGGTGCCCGGTGAGTGTGCAGATGAAGACGAGCACACAGCGGGACCGAGCAGCTGGGACTCAGGACAGCAGTCCTGTCTGGAGATCAAGCTGGCAGTCAGCAATGCAGCAGAAAGTTGAGGCCGAGAAAAGAGAAGAACAGGAACGGGGAGGAGGGGGGTGATGAGTATGACTCTAAAAGACACCAACCCTTAACACCAACGCTGGCAAAGCAGACCTGAGACACTGAGAAGCGCCCCCCAGGGAGATAAGCCAAATACTGAAGTCACAGGTATCCCCTAAGTCACACCAGCCTCTTAGATGTCTCAGACCCAGTCTCTACATGTGACTCCTCATCTCCAGCCAACAAGTTTCTCCTCCTTCCTTCTCCATCATAACACACGTCACCGGCACCCACACACGTCGGCCAAGCCCCTGGGGCTCATCCAGCCTCCACCTACCTCTGTCTTCAGGCTCCAACTTAGCCACCAAGTCCTGCTGACTCTGCCTTCTTAACATCCCTCAAACGCCTCCCCCCTCCTCTACTTCAACCACTACTCCCGGTACCAACACCTCTCGTACGGATGAACAACAGCCCTGGCTGTGTGGCTCAGTGGTTTGAGCAGCGGCCTGAGAACCGGAGGGTCGCCGGTTTGATTCCCAGTCAGGGCACATGCCTGGGTTGTGGGCCAGGTCCCTAGTGGGGGCTGGGGGATGAGAGACAACCACACACTGATGTTTCTCTCCCTCTCTTTCTCCCTTCCTTCCCTCTCTCTAAAAATAAATAAATAAAAATTAAAAAAACAACAACAACAAGCTCCCAGTTAACTTCCCTGCTCTGAACACCCTGCAGTCCAACCACAACAGGAACTGAAGTCCCGTCACATCCTTCCCAGGCTCTGAATCACTCAGTGACTCCTCATTGTCCAGCACGAAATCCAGAGAGACCGTGTGAGCAAGGGAGAAACAGAGAGAGACAGAGAGACAGACACAGGCAAGTCACTGCCGCACGCTGCCCACCCGCTGCGCCAAGAAGCACGGAGGTCACGCGTGCCCCACGCGGCACGCAACGGCGCTGTTAAACAGCTCCGTGTTTGCGTGTCCTCGCCCCCGGCTCTGCAGAGCACTACCGCGCCGCTTTACTTGCTGAAGGAAGTAATTATGCCAAAATCCACAGACTTAATTGGAAATTTTCCACTGCAGTTTTCTTCTTTCCCCTACACTCTTGGCCCAGAGTAAGAACACCAGCACTTACAGACTTGTAAAAGAACACATTTTGGTGCTATCCGTTACTCTATAACTTGAAGTATTCAATTAAGTACCACCATTATGTCATTTGAAAAACATAGTTACAAATCCAGTTGCAGGAAACATGGTGCTTTTTATTTTTTTTAACTAACATCTAAGAAATTTCAATATTTACCTTTTATTCACAAAACTTAACATTTCTAAAGCAACAGCGTTTCACTGAATCTAATTAATCAATAATTAATGTTCCCACTGCAACATTCAAAAACTCAAAAGTTTCTAAGTCAGAGATTCGTAAACTGAAGGAAGAAGTCGACAATTACCATGTGTTCGACCCACCAGGAAACTCCCTCGGGAACTTACTGCCTCCATCTTTAATCCATTTATTTGCTCGTTCACAGAGCCAGCTTGTCAAGAATTAAAGCCCCAGACTAATGAGTCGCAGTGGAAAGCAGAGGCTCCTGGCAGATGCTCTGCTCTAACCACACGCCGCACCTTGCCCTGCGTAGCTGCTGTGCAGGTGCGTGACAAATGTCCCAGACCACGGGGACTGCTAATACCTGCCTGACACCCGTCTCCCCTTGTTTCTTCGTAACAGAAGCCCAGTTCTATTGGATGTGCCAACGTGCCCCACTTTGAATAATAAATAGACCAACAAATCTACACTGCCCGGCCTCCCTTGCAAATGGGGTGTCCACACGACTAAGTTTCAGTCAGTCAGGTAATTACAGCTTGTTGGGTGACGTGAAGGGTCTGGTGTAGCTGCTGTGTACCTTTTGCCCGTCCCCCTTCTCCCTGTCGCTCGTACATGACAGCGCAGCTGCAGCAATGGTCTTAGACCGCAGGTGACCTGGAAGATGGGAGCTCTGGACTGAGGACGGCAGAGCAGAGAGAAACCAGGTGCCCAGGACAGTGGTGGCACGGAGTCACGAGCCCGCACTGCCCAGGAAAGAGAAAGAGAGAGAAAGAGACAGAGGTGCACTGTGCTCTGGGACACTGTGTCCCAACCTTCTTTTTATTACAGCCCCCTAAGGAACCTCACGAGATGTTTTTCCCATTAAATTTCTCTATTAAATTTATTTACATACATACCCTGTATGTAAGTATTGTATGTCTGTCTGTGCTTTATACATAAAAGAGTAAGGTTTTTTGCCTTCCCAAGAATCAAGTTTTGCTCCCTTGGGAGCAAAATCCAGGGTGCTAAGCATTCAGGCCTACCCACCATCTCTTCCTGAAGGGTCTCTGTGTGCAGAAAGGGCAAGGCCAGGTGGCTTTTGCCTTAAACCCTAATACAAGCCCTTGTCAGCCCTGGAGGCGTGGGCTGGACCGCAGGGAACCCTTTGGCTGAGTTGAGAGGCAGGCTGGGGGCCAGCACCAAAGAGGCTGGAAGGCCCCCCTGCCCCTGTTCATGAAGACCGCACAGGAAGGTTGTTTGGCACCACTGGGACAAGAAAAGGCCCCCGCGTGGAAGACCACCAGGTGAGGAGAAGCAGGGGTGAGGAGGGCGTGGCCGGCCCCTCCCTACAGAGGGCTGACGGGGAGAATGGCCCGATTACTGTCCTTGGTGCTGAACGTCCGGGACCAGTTCCCTGGGGGGCGGGGGGCACAAGGGAAGAGCGTGTGCTCTTCCGCTTTCACTTTTTCTAGGAGGTCGGTCGGAAGAAAAATGAGGTATTTAACTGGATGCCAGAAGAGGATAGGTCAGTTTCCCCACTAAAAAGGAACACAGAGCCACGGCCACGCTATGTATTTGAAAAGCCTGGGAATGTGATTTTCTAAGCATGAAGGAGGGACTTGAGCGGATCTGTGGATCCCACTCCTTCTTGACATTCCAGAAGCCTCGTCCACTACTCCCCCACGTGAGCCTTCTGTTCCCAGAACAGGCGGTTTCCGAGTGACCCCGCGCTAACCTCAGACTCCGTGTTGTCCCCTGTGCCACCCAAGCCCTGCCCCAGTGCACCTTTCTCCCCGCCTCGTCCTTGAAGGCAGGGCGTCCGCACAGTGAGCTGTGCGAAGCATCTCCTCACACGCACGTATGCGGAGACGCTCCTCCTCTTTGTTCCAAGGTTCTGGGAACCGGCCATTGCCCTCCCCCGGACAAGTCCCTTGGGACAGGGGCCTCACTCCTGTAAGGCCAGCGCTGGGCACAGCACCAACACGAGAAGATGCTGGGTGGGGGTTTGAGCAAATGAAGTCAGCGTTCTAGGAATTAAAGGGACATCTATTGGAAAGATACATTTTAAAGGATGATTTTTAAAAAATAAATATGCAAACATTTATAATTAAAAATACAGGTATCATATGTGTGTCCTATTATTATCCCAAGTGACTTGTTTATTTAATTGATTTTTTCCTGTGATCACATACCACTTTATGGAAATTTTAAAGAAAAGGAAATAAAAAAGAAGGAAAATTTCTCAATATCTAATAGACAATATACACATATGTGTATACATCATATGTATATGTGTATGTTTTAGAATATATGTATATCATGTGTGTTTGTGTATATAGTGTGTATTTATATGCATGACACACATGCATATATAATATGTATGTGTGTGATGTATATATTGTATACACATACACATACGTATCTTATATATACATGTACACATATAAAATATTTTTAATAGCTCCAAATCCTAAAATGTACTAAAAACAGCCAGTGGAAGCACACAACAGAATGAACAAATTCTTGATCACTACTCAGTAAATTCTTCTGACTAATGAAAGCATATTAGTGAGTAATCTGAAGAATTACTTTATCTCTTTTTAAAAAGAATTACTTTATCTACACTTCTCCGAGTACCCCCATTATACTGCACTACCCATTTGCGCATGTCAAGAATAACACGTAAACTACATGTCCGCCAACAGTCAGTCAACCGATGGTGTGTAACTGAGGTGACGATGTTGTCCGTAGCCCAAATGACCGGTTGGCACTAACCTGCTCAGCGATTTCCTTCTGTACTGAGAGTAAACAGCACCCAGAGCACCATTTGCATCAGCAGCAATGTTCACCTTCCTAAGACCCAATAGCGCACCTTAAACACAAGAACACAAGCTTTTGAAAATTTAAAAAGTCCAAAGGACAACAGAGCATTAGGTTGAGATAAAACACTCCAGGCTGCAGAATCGACTAAAAGTCAACGGCCATTAGTGTTTGAGATAGCCTTTCACATGAGAGACAGCACAGGGAGGTATTTGTGGAGCAATTCCATTCAAATCTGAATTTCTCTGTCTTTACTGGAGTTTTATTGATGGGTAAATAAGATTTATTTCTGTGAAATGGTGTCGAAGTGCACAGATTCTGCACTAACATGCCTGGGCTTGGACTCAGCAGCCACCACTTCTTGCCTCAGTTTCCTCATCTGTACATTGGATAGGAGGTTAATACAGCCCTTCACCTGCTGGTGGCCAGATGTGATAGGCAACTCAAGTTTTCTTTTTTCTGCTCTGAGAAAGGGAAGACAATGCATGAAACCGATAGTGTGTAATGAACTCTGAAGCAGCCCCCCGAAGTCAAACACTAGCGTTCCTCCAGCAAAACCAACGCACAAACACGTATTCACACCAACAGAGATGAAGACAGACGACGAACAGCCCCACCTCACCCGGGTCAAGTTTGCCCGTAATGAGTTTAAGTCCATATGAGTTCTGCCAAATGAGTTACAAAAATAGTATTTGGTTTTCAGAGCATTTTTTATTTTGAAGTTGTAAAGAAGGCTGAAGTACTTCCAGTAACACCTAGCATGCCGTAAGTGGAGCGGCCACCATCGTCACCATCGTCATCACTCTTTTTAGAAGAAATCAGAGTTACCCCGAAACACTGAGTTATTACCCAGATTTGTTTCAGAAGCTACGCCATCCCCATAGCAACGAGCGGTGATCACACAGGCACGTGGCTCTAGGGTGAGTGAGATGCAGTTTGTCACACTGTGCCTCGAGTTTGGGGAGGCGAGAAAAGAAAAATGTCAAAATAAACCCCGTAACTTTGACCTTTTCGGCTGCTCCCTCCACGCCGTCAGCCGCCTGAAGGCTTCACTCGCGAAGCGCTCTCACTACTGTCCCACCGCTGCCCACAGAAAAGGCTCATGGGATACATGGAATGGAGGCTTGCAGCCAACAGAGGAATTAGCACGCATTCCGGCCACAGTGTGAGCAATTCAAAAGGGAATGAACGGAGCCCCCTGGCATCTAGAGCATTCCACAAGCGTGTGGCAGTGTTATTTCTAGCCACTTAAAAGCACCAGTGAAAAGAGCTCAAATGCTGAGAAAAGAAAAGCGCTCCTTTCCCATGAGGAGAGGCATTTATGAGCACTTAATAGTCCCCTTTCATTGCCTTTCCACTGACGCATCTCCGATTGTTCCAATTCTAATTTCAAGTAGCAAACCAATAATGGTAACAGTCTACGGTTCAGCGTGTGCGCGGTGAAAGGAGGTCTTTAACGGCACCAACCAGCTAGGAAAGATTATGACGGCATGGGATCTGGGCAGGTGGCATCGCAGTGAAGAGAAAGGACCGGTCACCAAACCAGCTTCGGTTCCAGGGTGACGGCAGCACATCATCCAGTCCATGTGAGACTCAGTTTCTACATCTTCAAAATGTGAGGGCTGAACGAATGGCCTCCGTCCGATGCCTCTGCCATTTCCAACACTCCATCGGTCTCTGATGCTGGAAGTCAGGCAAGACACACAGACTCTACTCCACCCTGGGTATTTGCAGCAGTCTTAAGGCTTCCTGCTTTCACTGCCATAACTGGGGATGTTCGTACCCAATTTAAGTCCAATGAAGGCAAGAAAGTGTCTTTTATTTTCTCCCTACTACCATACATGGCAGACAGTAGGTGCTCAAGGGTGCTAGAGAGAAGGGAGAAGGAAAGGGGAGGGGAGGGGGAAGAAGGAAGGGCTAAATAATTTAATATGGCTAGAATGTTGCATGTAAGAGAACAGTTATGAGAGTCAGCTTGAAATATGGGTTTCTTGCTGTTAAGAAAGATCATATTAGGAAATTTCAAATTTAGAGAGTATATTGTATTACAGAATATTGCAGAGATACTAGCTATTGAATGACTTCTTACCTCAAAAATTAAGATGCTAAAAAATTTAAATATGTGGTCAGCTATGCAGAGTTATGTATTAATTATTGTTGTGATACTTTAAGGTAATGGAACACAAATTATTTTTTCATTATCTAATAGTTTTCCTCTGTTGATAATTAATATCAATATAGGTAAAAAATATACACCTATCAGTTGAATATGAAAATATGAGATTTGGAAGTGAGAGGAGAAAAGACAGAAAGAAATCTCTTGATTCCCTGGATGGAGAGTGGCATTTCTAACACAGGAATTCTAACATTGGCAAAAATATAGTAACAAAATGGAAGTACTTTAAATGTTTTAATTACATAAATATGTAATTTTTATTTGTTACTTTTATTAATCTGAACATGAATATTATAAACATTCACTAACAGTCATTTGCCAAAAAGTCAAGTGAAGCTTGAATCGTCACTCTCCACAGTTAACAATTTCATGAAGTTAACACACAGATTCATATCTTATCTCCTGAGTCAATGAGACTTGGGATACCACAGGCTAATATTTTTAAACTATGCAATGTGACCAGTAAGTGGGTCACAAAACCAATTTTGCAGATCATGGCCAATGTATTTCGTATAATGGAAATGACTAGAAGTTAACAGAAAATCTGTGTATATATACCACATGTAAAAACGTTAAGTGTTTGATAAAACTTTCATTTCGGTTTTATCTACTTACACTGGTCATGATGTCAAATGTATTTCTTACAATGAGAGTTTCCAATGTTTAAAACCGCTAGGTGAATCTTCACGATTGCACTGTAGCCTGCACGCGTTAGTGGTAGTTTAGATAAATGACAATTGTGCATTTCAACATGAAAAGAAATAGTTATCCTCTAACATGGAAGCAGAGAATTTTAGACTTTTAAAGGATTTTATCAAGAGCTTAAAAATTCCTAGAGCATTGTACTTTAAGTCTCATTGGGGCTGCAATTTTAAGTAGAGGCTCAGGGTGCATATCCTCAATGAGAAACCGCAATTGGAGCAGCGGCTTGCAGGGGTGAGTGACTCCCTGTGCGGACCCCAGGGAGACCTGTGCCGGGCATGCTGGGAAGGCGTGATTTCCGGGAGGAGAGCAGGGGCCAGGTCAGAGGAGAGGGAGGGCCAGATCACCTGGGCCGGGGTGAAGGCTCTGGCTTTTCCCTGCGTGAAGTGGAGAGCTATGGACCTGACTTGTATTTTAAAAGGATCACTGTGGCTAAGAGTAAACAGTAGGGGCCAAAGAAAGAAGCAGCAAAACAGATGTCAGAGTGATGGAGACAAAACGCCACGAGACTCGGCCGGTGTGGCAGCCGAGGAGGTGGTGGGAGGCGGTCAGGCCCTGGGTGTATTTAACGCTAGAGCCCGCCTGGAACTGTCCCCACTTTGCGGCACCGTGTCGTGTGACAAGGATGAACTGGTTCCAGGAAGACCTGGGTTCAAATCCCCGCTCTGCGGCTCATGCAGTCTATGTTACCTTGGCTATAATTTAGCTCAGCTCCCTAAATCCCAGGGTCCAGGTCTGTAGCAGAGAAAGAGCACCACATGCTCTAAAGCGTTGTTGGAAGGACTGAGGAGCCTTCACTGAGCACCTGGCAGGACTGCAGGCAAGGTGGGGTCCTTTCCTTCCTGCCATCACGATCGTTTGCTGGACACTTACTGAAAACAGAGAGGCCCAGGAAGCCACATCTGGTGGACACAGGGACTTTGTCTCAAGCTTATCCCATGCCCAGCAAGTAAACTTCAGTGGGAAAGACAGGAGCAAACATTCACTGAACCACCTGCTAGTAAAATACTAAACCTTTACTCAGCAACACCAACAAAAAAATAGTCTCTCCTTCTTAATGGGGATTATCACTCCCAAACAGATTTCCACAGTCAGTGACATTTCAGGTCACTCCTTGGATTCGAAGCCATTGTCCAGATTTCTGACTCCTGTTCCTTAGAGACAAAAATGAGTTTCGTGTCAGGAATGTCGGATCTCAGGAGGTTTCGAGGCTGACCCTCCCCGGACGTCAAGAGGGACCACAGTTCCCCAGCGAGTGCTTTCACTTTCACTTTCACTCCCGGAAGCCTGACTTTGCTCACTGGCGATTCTCAAGGGATAATTAAAGTATTTCTGTGTGCTGGTAACCGAAATCCAATGGAACGTTCATATTTACTTTCTAGTAATTTCTACCCTAGGTTAGTATTTCAATTAAAGATAGTAAAGGAAAGAGCCCTCTGCCTTAAAATAGAAGAGATGAGTATCTGCTACTCTAAAGCTGACCAAATGAACGTGTTCTCCAGGGTCAGCATGCAGTCTGGGGTAGGGCCGTCTTATTTTTTTTAAATCCTGGCTATTAATTTTTTTATGATCTCATTGGGCAATATCAACTTAAATTTTCTGATGTGTTAATGGAAGTACAAACTTGATCTTGCACTAGAAAGCCTTCCTGAGGGCCCCTTCATCCGCCACTGGGTTTTCTACGCCGTCTGCACATGGTGCTCTCACTCGCTCTGGGCGATTTACACAGGAGGACAGAGTCCTGTGCATCCTACAAACAAGCAATGATGGGGTGACACCTTTTGGGAAAGGGCCTAGCTCCAGCTAGCCCTTTACTTGCCAAAATTTTGTTTTAATGGAAAACTATAAAATATAGTTGAAATGTTCTTGGTGGCATTCTTTTAACAAATTTTCAAAACCTTCACCTGAAGATATGTTTATCGATTTTAGAGAGAAAGGGAGAGAGCGAGAGGTAGAGAAACACCCATCAGCCGCCTCCCGTAGGCACCCCAAACGAATCGAGCCCACAAACGTTTTGTGCGCAGGATGAGGCTCCCACCAGCTGATCCACTGGCCAGGGCCTGGTAGCATTCTGAAACATGCATAGCAAGTATGTACACATTCCTTGGGGCATCGGTTATGGGATCACGCCACACACGGTGATGCCCTCAGTGGCTGTGCCTACAGGGGCCTGACAACGCTGCACCGTTCGTGAGCTTTCGTCACCGCTGCTGTTCCCTCGGGTGGCATTTGACCATGTTGCTGCCTCCTCCTTGGCCACCAGAGCACTCTTGACCCCTGCCTTCCTCCGATGCCCAGCCTGCCGCACCCACTGGGAATGGGCATCGATGTCGGGCAACCGCCCTGTGGGGGCTGGGAAGAGGTGAGTGGGCACTAGGCGACGGCCTGTGTACTCCCCTGCGGGTCACCTATGGGAGCGCTGCTGCTCGGAGCCTGCTGAAGTCGCCTCCTGTTCCAGAGCTGTCTTCCTCCGGGGTCATACGGGAAATCGAGGAGGTGAGAATGCTCTCTGCGACATCATGCACAATGTTGTTAGACCGTCAGAATTACTGGGGACCGGTGCATCTTTGGATTTCTGAATTCTGGCCAGGTGAGGTGCAACTACAGTCATGTCCTCTTCCCTGTGCACCGAACTCTACACTTTTCAAAGCACTGATAATATACATATCCTACCCATTTCAGTTCTTCTGGCAGCAGAGGAGCCAAGTACAAGGGTGCCTAGTGCTCCCGCCCCTGACTGTCTCAGCTCCAGCCCTCATGAAGTTTTCTGTGCCAGCCCCCCTCCACGCTGCAGTCTCTTGCTTTGCTGAGCACTGAACTCTGAGCAGTGCCCTGCAGGCCCCCTCTTCCTGCCTGCAGCCTGTACTTTCCTCCGCCTGGAGCGCCCTCCCCCTTGTCCACGTGTCCTTCGAGACGCAGCTTCAGGTATCAGCCCCTACAAGACTTTGTTAGCTGCCTAGGCTGGGCGCTGATATCCCTACTCTGAACCCTGTATTATTTGTAGAAATTCACGTCACAGAGCCCACTATATGTGTTTGTCCATTTTCCGTCTTCCCGACCATACTGACAATTGCTAGAAAGTAGGAACCACGTCTAATCCATCCTTGTGCATCCAAAATCTGGTGTAATTCCTGGTACACCACAGATTCTCAGTTACTGTCTTATAGATAAATAGAAGAACAAACCCTGAGTCACTGCCCGTGTCCACATGGCTATGCATCCTGTCTCCGTTACTACTCTCATAATCCTACCCACTCTTCCTCACCCCGTCCAGACAGCATTTCGTTCATGGAACCTCCTCCCTGACTCCCACCCCAGGCTCTCCCTCTCGCCTCCCACGGAGACTGACCGCGGTGGGAAGCGGACAACACTTCCATCAGAGCACCGCTGCGTGGCAGGAGGCCTGCGGGGAAGGACCAGGCCATTCCTCTTCCGGTTGCCTCCAAACCAGCGCTGTCCTCACTTAGGATCCTTTAGAGGAGGGCACTTCCACATTGGACAGAAACCAAAAGCACCACGCCAGCAAAAACCTCCTCTGTGCTGAAACGCAGCAGCAGCAGCAGCGTCTCACACAATGGAGCTTTCAAAAGGAGGCGCGGCCCCAGGGCCCAGGGTCGCTCTCGGCCATCACGTGGCAGCCGCGGGGATGACACGCCAGCACCACGTCCGACACAAAGCGCAGTGATGAAGCCGCGCTGTTCCTGCTGACGCTGCCTGCGAGGCCGCAGCTCCGGCCGCTGGGCCAACAGCAAATGACCCGGCGGCCTGCAGCCCCCTGGGCGAGCGAGTGCTGAGCGGGCGCCCGGGAAGCTGGCCCCCAGCGCTCCCCTGCCCTCCAACTGCACGTTGGCCTCAGACACGGCCCAGCCCCCCGTCTCCTGCGGGGTCAACAGCATAAGCCCCTGTGGAATTAACATGACTTAAAGTGAGACTGTGATGGGAAAAACTATAAGCATCCTAAAAAAGGGACGTCGTATCACAGAGGGAAATACTAGCAGTCACTAAGGATGGTGTAACAGAAGAGTTACTAACGTGAAAAAATGTTCACTGTCTGCTATTAAGTGGAAAGGCAAGTTAACAAACCTAAATATATACATATAGACACATATACATATATATATATACACACACACACATATATATATCATTACATTTTTAAACCATATAGCATATCAGGGTAACATACGATAAAGGTATGCTACAATGTTTAAGGTGTTTAACGTCTAGGTGACTAGATTATAGGTGATTTTCATTTTCTTATCATTGTCAGTATTTTCTATATATTCTTCAGCGAACCTGTATCTCGAGGGAAAAACAAGGGTCGGAAAGTGAAATGGACATCTCCTCGTTAAATTCCATAAATCTCTGAATCTTCCTAAGTATATTCACTTTTTTATTTATACCCTAAAGACTTAAAATAACTGTTCTTTATCTCGGTTTTATTAGGTCTCCCCGAGGACGGGGTCCGATTTGCAGGGTCACCGGATGTCACCCTGGCGTGCTCCCCTGCGAAGCCAAGTTCGAAATAAAACAATAATGAGAAATGGACCGATTCAAAAAATACGTTTTGTGGGGTTTTTATTTTTTTATTAATCATTGTTCAAGTGCAGTTTTCTGCCTTTTACTCCCATTCCAAAAAACAAGTTTTTGTTCACCAAAAGGTTACGACCAAGCCAGAAAAGCAAGGTTAAATTCTAATGTTGCCGAGTGAGGGCAGAGACCCTATTTTTACTACGTCCGTCTGCAGCGTGTGGAGCAGGCCCGACTGCCCACAGGCAGGGGCGCTCTTGTCGGGCGGCGGACGCGACGTCTTCCCAGGAGTGAGTGAGACGATTCGGGGCGTTCGCATTTCCACTCCCTTGCGGGTATTTCAGCGTGCCCTCTGGGTTTCAGAGTGTGTGCTCATTCAGGTTTTCAGCAGAGAGAGACAGAGACCTGATGAGTCACCGCTGTCGAATCTCTGACGTCTGTGCGCGTGACTCAAGGCCGTCAGTGACACCGTGGGGCAGGGTAGTAGCTAACGCGGTTGAAGAACACAGGCCTCCAAATACAAGTGGATCAGGGGAAACCGCTTAGGTTAATTAGAGGCACACGGTCTGACACTTAAACCGGACACAAATTCTACCTCGTGGAAGTCTGGTTGGATTGACTGTTCATTTTTCATGTCCAGGTTTAACCAAATTAAAAGGAAGCAACAGCCATTGCCTTTTTTTTTTTTTTTTTTTTAGCTGATGCATGAAGAAATGTAGCTGCCCGGGAGCTACGGTTCCAAGTGCATGGGAGCCACCCAGAGGTGGCTGGTCCACGGCGGGGACCCTGCCCCGGCACAAGGAAGAGGCTCCGAAAACATCTGTTGAATGAAGGAATGTAAACCTGTGTCATACAGAAGACGTGGTTTGGGGACCCCTTTACGATGGCCCAGTAGACCTAAGAATGTTCTAAAATGAAATCAGAGAAGCAGCAATACATGAAGGTGTCTTGAAGGGAGCCTGGCCCCAGGGAGCGAGATTTCCCCACACTGCCTACACAGTTTTAATCCATTATTAACGCTGCCTAAAATCCTAGCACCGGTCGGCTACATCTGGATTAGCAAGTATTCTTCTTTGAAAATGCAGATAATCTGGAGAGGATTAGGGAAGGCAGCCATTTAACACGACTGTCTGATCAGAAAAATTAGTTTTGTCACAGTGTTTCCTAAGTATATAAAATACGGCCACAAATGTAAGATTATGGGATGTCTTTATACCTTGAAACTTAATTGATAGTTTTAACTAATTCACGTACTTGCATGTGAATAATATTTCAAGTTATATTAGACTGAAGTATCCAAAATTGCTGGGTGTTTCTAGTCAAAAGTGGTCAAACAGTAAACAATCAAAAGTGACTGGAGTATGTGACCCTGTGGTGTGTTCGTAAAACCTATGAAACTCGCCCTGGCCAGGCAGGTCAGTTGGCTGGAGCGGCATCCTGTACACCACAAGTCTGTGGGTTCGAGCCCCAGTCGGCACAAATGCAGGAGGTGACTGATCAATGTTTCTCTCACATTCTCTCTCTCTCTCATTCTCGCTCTTTCTCTCTCTCTCTCCACCTTCCACCCCCTTCCTCTCTCCCTACTCTCTAAAACCAATATCTTATCCTGGGGGAAGGATAAAAAAAACCCTATAAAACTTTAACAGCGCAAAGAGTGAACCTTAATGTATACAACTTTTTAAAATCATCAGTGACACCTGGGGATCCCAGAATGGAATGCAGAACGTGACAAAACACGCTAATTGTTTCTCACACGCGCCCCTTTGAAACCCTCCCGCTGACGGGGCGGGGCGGGGTCGGAGGGGCTGCCCCGGGCAGGAAGAGGGTGAGACCCGCAGGACTGAAGCCGAGGGGGCTGCGCCGCCTCTCCGCTGCACTCCGGTTGGTACGGCTGTTTCCCCCGGGGGGACGAACTGACGTTTCTGATACTGTTACACATTTTGGGGGCCTCTTCCGTCTGTACGACATCGTGTTGGGGGCAAGTTCCAGACAGCTGACCAGCCGCCTGTCGGAGGCCGAAACGCTCGCGGAGCCAGTGGCTCCCCGGCTGCTGAATTCCATGTGCATGCCCGTGTTACACATGCGCGCTGGGATGAACAATTCAGTAAATAAATGGACGGTGGGGGCAGCGCAGGAATGGGCAGTTACAGATAAGCAAGCGGAGGCCAGTGTTAGCCAGACGGTGATGCACTAGAGTTGGAGACACCAGCATGAACCCAGGCTGAGTTACTGATCGGTACCGATGTTCCACACAGAAACATCTACAGACACGTGTATCTCCTTGCTCTGCCTGCCGACAGGGCCCAGAAGCAGCTGCCTCCCGGCAGCAATGCGCACACCGAGCACCCAGATCTTGGTTTCTAGCACCGCTCTCCCCAAAAAACAACCAGGGACCCTTGGAAGAAGAGCTGATTCTGGGACTGGGCCAGGAAATGTAAAAGGTGACCCTGAAGCATGTTACAGTGACAGAAAGTTAAAAAAATGTACTCAAAACACACATGTGCACACACGCGGAGTGATGAGAGTGTGCCGAAGTTGAACACGGAAAGCACCGAGATCTCGCAAAAGAACAGTCTGAGAAGCAAGACAAATAAAGCAGTGCTGCGTACAACCCCGAGTATAAAATAAGTATCCAGTGAGTTCATCCTGATACACATGATTGAATAAGTAAATAGTATAAATGGGGGGAAATGATCAAATCCACCATGCAGAAGCATTTTGAGTCTTGAGGTATGCAAATAACCCGCCCTCAGAAAATGAAGCATCAACTCCCACTGTTCGAGTGCAGGTTGTCCCCAGTGCCCTCCTTCCAAAGGGGGCCGTGTGGCAAGGGAGACACGCAGCAAACACGACCTCAGTCTGGGACAGCGGCCAACGGCAACAGCAATCAGCCACGCTGAGAGGACGCGCCCTCGATGTGGTGTGAGGAAAGCAGAAATCTCTCTCGCTGGTCTTACTCCCGAAAACACCCACCCCCTGGGGGAACACCACCGCCCCAATCAAGACTCATCCTACCAAGAACCTGGCCAGCACTCCCCCAAACTGTGGACATGACCGAAAACAAGAAAAGTCTGACAGAGCGTGTCGGAACTCTCTGCACTTTCTTTGAAGTTTTTCTGTAAATCTGAAAGTGTTCTGAAATAAAAATTTTTACTTTAAAACATGTTGGGAAGAGCTGAGCTATTTACTCTGTAGGATTGGTACCAAATGTACACTTCCTGCCCCATCTCTAGTCCTGTGTTACAGGCCTCCCACCGCCTGCCTTCCCCACGGGAAGCTCTCAGATCCAACGTTGTGGTCCTCGGGTCCTTTCCACTTCGGTCTTCTTCCCCTCCTGGGTGGGCTGTTGTTGGCCATCCCAGAACAATTTGGTTACAAACCCATATCAGCTCGATCATATGGGAAGATTTTCAGAAACCAGTATATGTTTGAGACCTGATTTTTCAATAACCACGTGGAGGGGCTTTTAGAAACTCTGTCCACTGTCATTTTACCTTCCATTCAGGATTCATGACTATTTTTGCTGCTCTGATTGATGTCTAATGACCAAGACCAAAACGACTTCCTCCTACATAGACGGATACACACCTTTGCCCTCCACATGTATACACAGGCGCACACACACGCACACACATACAGGCTACAGTGTACTTCTCAAACTTATCTGGCCAAAGGCTCAACATTTTAAAAAGACCAACTTACTGATTTTTCTCCCTGTTGGAAGTCGTTTGTAAGTTAATTTGACTGACATTTAAAATTTCATGACTTCAGCCCTGACTGGTGTAGCTCAGTGGATTGAGCGCGGGCTGGGAACCAAAGCATCGTAGGTTTGATTCCCAGTCAGGGTACATGCCTGGGTTGCAGGCCATGGCCCCCAGCAAATGTACATTGATGTTTCTCTCTCTCTCTTTCTCCCTCCCTTCCCTCCCTAAAAATAAATAAAATCTTTTAAAAATTTTTTCATGACTTATTTTGAATCCACAGGGTCAGGGAGTGCCTGGAAGCCATTTTTCTAACTTTCAAACACGTTCCATTAAGTGCACATTGGAAAGCCAAGTTTACTACAGGAGAGTCACCATCTCGATTCTAAACAAACTGGGTTATGTTTTATCTCTAGGAAAGCAGGTTGGTTTTCTAGGGAAAGGAAGCAAGTAGCCCTTTTTTCCTGCTTGGCCAGAAATGTAACTTCTATGTAAATTCATGGAATAAGTGCTTCTGTACAAGGCTGAACACAGTTTTAAAAAAGCGAAATCTTAAAATGAACCCGAAAAGCAGATCCACTATGAACATTATTTTTAGCGTCCTTCTGAACAGTACATGATCCAACTGAGCCCTAAATATGTCCTCACACGAGGAGCTGCTGCCCACGCTCCATTCGTCCTGCACAGGCCTTGAACATGAAGAATGAGGCCCAATAAATAGCTCATTTGAAGGCACCACACGTCGGCTTTGCAGGGGAGGCTTGATAATGGGTCCCCGGGCGAGCTGCAAAGTACCCTTAACATTCAGTGACCTCGTGCTTCCTCTGGCCCCCCAACCGGGGGGCCCCACGCTGCTTGAGCACGGGTACCTGAAGAACTGCACCCAAGACCATGGCTCGATTCACTGATCATACTGAGAATAATGAGGGATGGTTTGGAGAGCAGAGGCTGGCACTTGTAGTTTTTCTGCCCCATTTTTCCTTATAGCCTACTTCTCAGCACTGGGCATCATTACAAATCTGCCAGCTGTGGCCGGTAAGTCCTACAGACAGGGTCCAGCAGCAGGAAGGCCTGCTTGAGCGTGGTTGGTAGCGTACATGAATGTCTTGCATGAGATGGGCAGCAATTGGAACACTTCGCCTAAAATGTCCTATGATGTGCTTGAGTGTGATATTGTTATGTTACAGAATGACATGCTTATGATTTTGTAATAAAAAGGGGGTGTCATTTGTGCCAGACCCTGTAATTTACAGAGGAATACAGAATGAGGCTCAAACCCCGATCAGGACACTACCGCAAGTCGAGACGCCCTCACGGGCCCTGAGGCTACGCTGAGTGCATTGTTAAGCAGTAATGCTAGACAGAAAGACACCTAAACCCAAATCCTTCACCCTGTACTGCCGCCCATGGGGAGTGTTCAGCAGCCTCTGGGCTCATCTATTCCCAGTGAAGACCAGCCTCGAGGAGGCTCTCTGGCCTCCTGATCGGCAGCCTTGTCCCCATCTGTCTTCTGGAAGGAGCTTTAATGGTTTTTTTTCTTAAAAAAAAAAAAAGGCTCCTTCTCCAGTCTTTACCTATGTGTGTTTGTTGGCCCTGACCTCTTCAAACCCTCCAGCAAAGTCCCAGGTCCAGTAGGCTCCCTGACCCTGTCCTGCCCACGCCTTCCGGTGAACGCTTTCCCAGCCAGAGAGTCAGTCAGAGGGGAGCTGGGGGCCTCGGGGCTGGCTGTGGAACAGGTTCTGTCGCCGGCTCCTTCTGAAGTCAGCTGTACCGCAGGGAAGTCGCCGACTCCGTTTTAAATGCACGCCACTCTCGTGTCCTCCTTGGCTGCGTGCCCCGCCCTCGGCATTGTGTGCAGTGCCTGTCTACCCTGTGCTCGGAGTTCTCTCCAGCCCTGGCTTTGTCACACAAACCGCCTGCCGTCAACCTTCCCCTCCTGTTTAGATCACCCACAAGTAAGTCCGCAGCATTTATTTTCTGTTATCAGCCATCGTCACGAGTCACAGTTCTTTCTGAAACATCTCCTCTTTCTCTAAACTTATTAAAATCTACTTTTAAAAAAATGATACCCAAAGTGTCACAGGTTCGATTCCCAGCCAGGGTACATGCCTGGGCTGCAGGCCATAACCCCCAGCAACTGCACATTGATGTTTTTCTCCCTCTCTCTCTTAATCTCCCTCCCTTCCCTCTCTAAAATAAAATAAAATAAAATAAATTTTTAAAATCTTAAAAAAAAAGATATGTGATTAAAAAACATTTTTTTAAAAACTACCTAAAAAAAAATGATGCCCAAATCTGCCTCGCCTTGACACAATAAACTCTAATAAGGTCCCCTTTCCCCAGAAATCTTTTTAAGGCCCTAACACTAATACATTCTTTGTTCGTCGTTAAAAGGAAGTTTTGCAATTCTCGCCCCTGCTCCTCCCACCTTCAGAGAGACAAAATAAGGGATTAGTGCATCAGATGCTCTGGCCGGATGCTGGGCCACACCCGCACAGCACTGTTCTCAACACACTTCCACACGCGTTGTCACGCTGGCCCCGCACAGCCACCTCAGAAGTGCGGAAAGCCAGGTGTGACCATCCCGAGGCTGAAAACAGGCAAGCGATTTACTCAAGGTGGTGCGACCAAGCAAACCGTAATGGGACCTAAATATTTCAGGATCCTTTCCCTTATCCTGTTTTCCTTTTCTTTTAGCAGAACTAGACTTCCGGCCTGCATCGAGATGCTAGAAGTTCCAAATCACTATTAGTTCTTACCTCTACGCCAGTCTGAAAATCTATATGAAGAACTCTTCTAACTGTTTCCAATAGGTACTAAGTTTGTTCTCTGGGGAAATGATGTTCCTGCCCCCTTTCCTAATTTCACACACGTTGGTTTTATTCCCAGCTCCACTGTCTCTTCAGTGTGGAGTCCTGGGAACCGGCTTCGAAACTCGATTGCAAATATAGCATCACTGTTTTTTTTTTTCCTTTTCCCCAAGCAAATGTTTTTTCTAATCATAAAAACAAAAACGCCTCTAAATTTTTAAGACAGAATGATAATAACCATGTAGTGTTAACTACAGGAAATAGAATTAAAAAAAAATAAAGACGAGGAGAAAAGAAGAAAGGTCCTTTTTCTTAAGAAGAAAAGGAGAAAGCTTTAAGTCAGAGGTGACCAAGATCTTCTCGACCATGTGAGTATTAAAATACAAGATAGGTTACAGAGCTCATAAAAAGTCACAATCCTTTTTGCCTTCCCCAAAATCAATGAGATTGTGAGGATTGTTTTACATTTTTCCTAAAAGTCCCACGTGTCCCTGTTGAGAAAGAGACAAAATGGGGAACACTACATAGCAGGTGATGCTTTAAAACAACAATTTGGTTACAGTAAGTTAACAGTGAGTGAAATAAATCCCAGACGGTTTCTAATACTGCCAGGTTGCATGCCCATAGACACATATGTGGTTTCTATAAATATTTATAAATTATCAAAGAAATGTTAAAACAGAGCGGAAATTTTGTGAAAGAAGTACCTTTTTAACAAAGTAATTAAAACACAACAAAAAATAAATGCAGGGCTTGCCATTTTGTTACAGGTGCCACAAATCATTGGGAAAAATTCATTTTTGAAAAAATGGGATGATTTTGCTACATTGATACCCTGACAATAACAAAGAGAAACCAAACAATGTAAACACAAGCTAAGAACTGGCTTTATAGTTTATGCACCCGTGAAAACTACAGAAAACCTTTAAACATTACATGTAAACAATTTTTTAAAAGGCTGCCTCCAGAACATATATCTAATTATTAATTAAAAATAGATCCTGTGTGGATTTAGAAGTAACAGTCACTAGTTCAGGGCTATCTATGGTGCTGAGGTTCTACTACAGAGTGGCCCTGGACAAGACCCCTTGCACCTCAATATCCTTAATTTTTTAAAAGGGGATGTTAGATTAGACAATTTCTAAAATCCTTCTATCTATATGATATCACCTTTAACAGGAACCTAAACAACAAAACAGAGAAACAAGCAAAATATAACCAAAGACACTGAAATAGAGGACAGGCTGACAGTGACCAGAGGGGAGAGAAGAGGTAATTTCAGGGGAGAATGGGAAGGGTTTACAGGAACAAATATAAAGGACACATGGACAAAAACTGGGGGATGGTGGTAATGGGAGGGAAGTGGGGAGGGCTGGGTGGGTGGGCTGGAATGGGAGTAAAAAGGAGAAAACTACTTGAACAATGATTAAAATTTTAAAAAAATTAAATTAAAATTTTTTTAAATTAAAAAAAAATTAGATCCTTCTATCTCTATGAATCCTGTGATTTTCTGCATAACAGCCAAGACTACTGGTTTGAAATCTCTAGCAGGAACTAGGAAGTGCTTTGTCCATCACCAAGTTCATTGTGTTTTTTCTCCTGGCAACAACAT
The DNA here is from genome assembly GCF_019186645.2 of Phyllostomus hastatus. NCBI lineage: Eukaryota > Metazoa > Chordata > Mammalia > Chiroptera > Phyllostomidae > Phyllostomus > Phyllostomus hastatus. The sequence goes on along the minus strand of NW_025333833.1, from coordinate 4,378,414 downwards.
CTCCGGTAACTCAAGGCCTGACAAACCTTCCCTCCCCTGCACCTTGTATTCAACAATAATATGTTATTATCAAGCCACATCACAATATTACACAATTCCACTACAACCAGTGGGAAGTCGCTCTCTCGTAAGGGGCTGCATAGGGGCTCTTTCAAACATAAACCAGAGAAGATGATGACAATCCGTGTGCCAACTTGCAGACACAATCTGGCTTTAAGAGAGCTGTGTGCCTCTGAAGAAACATTTACAGTGCGGTCATTCATCAAATGCCTTGCGAATGAAATTAATGGACATACATTCGCTGCTAATGACTTCTTAGCCTAATCCTCCGATTATAAAGATGAAAGATTTTATGTTTGCCCTTTCTTATTTTAAATTCAAGCCATAGCCGGAAACCAGTAAGCTTTGATTGTAACTCTTGTGTTAAGGAGTCCCACAGCATTCTAAAATTCCTAAAAGCACAATGAAAACAGCAAAGACAAAGGTAATTTTGCAGGCAGTAAGTGACTGACCACGGGGATTCTTAAAAAAAAAAAAAAAAGTGGGAGGGGTGTAAAGGCAAAGGAGGCAGGGGAGACAAAAAAGGCATCACTAAAACGTGTTGTCACAGTAACACCAGTCCCCACAACTGTTTCTTATACCTGCTTTGCCCTAAAGCTTTCTGTTTCTCAAAGCTATTTTAAAGGCCTCATTATATACCCATTAAACTGCCAGCTGATTTAGATACAAACACTGACTGAGGTCCCATTGGTGCTCACTGTATTGCTATCTGCGCAGCTCCACAGACTCATCACTTAGGCTGCAAATAAAAGAGTTCACCTTTCATCGAAGAAAAGGAGCTTAACAGCTTGGCAGGTTTCCTAAAGGAGAGGTTACAAGCTCACAATTTCACCGTGTATTAACAGGAACCAACATTTCTGTTCATAATCGCACAAAAGAAGAACCAAATTCATTGGCTGCCCTAAAAAGCAGTAAGTGCAACAGCTTTTTAACAGTTTTAAGTCTGTCGTGTGTCAGAAGTCGTTCGATTTCAGCAAAACTCCCAGAATTCTAGGAGAGACCCATCCAGCTCTCGCTCCAGGCTATCCCACCTGTGTCGGGGGCCTCTTGAGATCCCCACCCAGGCACCCCCAGCTCTGCAGCCCAAGGCAGCACGGCCCCTCACCTAAAGGCTGCTGATGGCTCACCCCACCCCCTCAGGAGCCTCCAAAGCAGGGTTACAGGCAACCCAACCCAAGTCCAAGATCCACCTGCCCCCCAAAACCCGTTGTGTAAACCCTGCCCCTTGGGCCTCCCCTGGGCTCAGGGCACCACTGGTGCTGTGTGCCTTCGGGAGAAAAATCAAAGCAGCCCCCACAGGTCCTAAAAGCAACGTAAGGCCATTTAGGCAGAGGATTTTGCAGTCCAAGTTACATGGAACATGCTGTAGAAGGAGACAGGGTGTGACCTCTAGGTGGGCACTTCTCAGTGCCCCCAGCACACCTCTGTGTCCCCCCCACCCCCATGACCTGCCCCATGAAGCCATGGGAAAGAAAAAGTAAGGCCCTCTAAAATTTGAGGCCTAAGACAGCAGCCCACAGTCCACACATTTAAGACCAGAACTGTTCCTGGTTATCTCAATGTCAAGGTTCCATCAGAGGCCTTGACCCCCGAGGACATGAGGACCAGGGCCAACACAGCCGTGTGCTTTCTCCCTGACAGTTGTGCAGAGTAAATCCAGACCAAACGGAGGGTCACAGCACGTGCATTTCACATCGTCCCTTCTAGCCTACTCTGGCCTCGGGCCTCGGGCTAGGCCAGCTGCCCTGACCGCGTGCACCACAGAAAGGAAACGTCACCTCCCAGAACATTCCAGACGATGCTGCTTAACCTTCACAGACTCCTGAATTCATTATTCACTCAGCTGATGCTGTCTACACTCTGTTTGTTCTACTTAGTGCTCCATGTGCCAAAAAAAATAATCTCGGTGAAATGCACTTGCCTTAATCACCAGTGGGAAAAGGCTAATTTCAAAAGAGAGACCAACTTCTGAAGCAAAGACATGTGGGATTCGAAATACAAATACCACAGATACCTGAACGATTCCATCTGGCACCTCTGACCGTGTAATTACTGATCGCTCCATGCTCTTCTGGAGACTGAGATAACAAAAACAAGAAAATCTATTCTAAAAATCTATGTGGAGACCTAAATGCAACAGACAAGGTCCGTATCTGAAAACCATTTCCTTCATTTAATCAGTCAAATTCTAAATTTAAGGTTATTTTCTGGAATCAGGGGGAATGATAACGGGAGCATTTGTGGTGGACGCAGTGACTGGCGAGCTCCGGCTCCCACCTCCGCGCTGCCTTCCTGCACCGCCGAGGCCAGAACTCTCGTTCAGAACGGCGCTGCCCAGGCCCCTGGGAACTCGCGCCCTCGGCGCAGTCAGGTTCCACCGTGAGTCCCCCTCCAGGACAGCGGAACTCGGAGGGGCGGGCACGGTGTTCCTCCTGTCGCTGGTGCAGACCCAGCAGGCCGCAGCCAGCGGTGAAGCAGGCAGCGCTACGGCAGTCTGATCCCGAATCACGGCTACGGCAGAATCTTCCAGAAGACCACAGCTTCGTGACCCCTGGCTGTGGCTGAATGGTGACCTCGGCACCTGGCGTCCGGGCTTCCCGAGTCCCCAGCTTCCTAAATGTGGCAGAGCTTGGAGTCTGTCCCCGGACCACCCCCGCCCCCCCAACTCCCACCCCGCAGCCAGTCCTGCGTGTCGTCCGGACGCCAGTCCCCGAGCTCCAGCCTGAAGGCTAATCAGTCCTCCAGCCGCTCCAGTGATTGGTTAAGCGTCCAGTCCCTCACAGCAGTGATTCTCCACCTTTTTCATCGCATGGCACACAAACGAATTACTAAAATTCTTCAGCACACCCAAAAATACATTTTTTGCCTACCTGACAAAAAGTAGGTATGGTTACGCTGGCTGTTGTCGTTTTCTTGTTCGACACTCTACGGGAAGAGAGGTCAGCGCCCCCGAGTCAGCAGTCGGGTGCTGCGCGTCTCCAAGACCCTCAGGGGGCGCCACCGCGCCCACCGGGGCTCGCCAGTGCAAAATGGCTGCCTCCTGGTGCATCTGTTTCCTTTTCTGCTGGAACAGTTCCAGTGCTTTCTGCGATCTGCGACTGACCCCTGAGTGATTCGGCGTTAAGACAACTGCATGGGAACATTCAGCTGCCTGAACACTCTGGCGCCTTCAGATATTCAGAGACTCGAACACGGCCTAGACTCGCTGCAGACAGCGCCGGGTCACGTGCGTCGTGTGACGCTTCGTCCGTTTCTCCGAGTGCGGACAAAAAAAAAAAAAAACCCTAAACCTTAAAAACACAGCCTCTCACACCTGAAGTCATTTCTCACTCCGACTCAATGCGACTTGAGATTTGAAAACAGTAGCCAAGAAAGGACATTGCAACTCCCTCCAATTCTTGCTTCTGTGAACAACTCAAATAGCACCTGTCCCGGGGCAGGCCTGTTAGCACCTAGGTGCAGGCAGGACGATGGTTCCAACTAGCAGACAAGCCCAAAGGGCATCGGTTTCTGGTTTGGAGGTAGCAGGTTAAGTTATAAGAATGTTACAGATAAAATTAAAGGCATCAGCATAAGATATATTTACTTTATTGCACAACTACACACACAGACCTAAAATATAGGCTCCACGCTAACATTTTAGCAGATTTTTCTTTCAAGGCTGGAATGGTATAATAATTTCCCCAACTGACAGAGGATCTAATCAGATAGTTCATTTCCTCAGCATATTTCTGCTTTTTCATATATTTATAGTCTTTTTCATTCCAAAAAAAAAGAAAAGAAAGACTTGACCTTGAAGATCAAAAACAGAGTCGATGGGGTAGGTAAAATCTGCTTGGTGAGTGCTCCCAGCAGTACGGTAGCACCTCTAAGCATCGCTGCAATGGTCTTATCTCCTAGGGGTAACACTGAGGGACCTTTTCACTGGGAACAGAGCACTCCTCACGCATGAATTCCCACAGGCCTCCCAGCAATGCACCAGCAGGTTACGGCTTTTCCCAGCTTCCAAGAAAATGGTACAGGAATTTTCAATTTTCAATTTAAATTTCTTGATTGTGCATTTTGTGCAAAGCCATTTAGTAACTGACCAGGAAAACTGCAACAGAATAGGAAATGACGTCCCCTATCACCAAGGAACTATAAGGAAGAAAAATTCTCACATTTTTTTTTCTTTTCCGATCCTGGTACAAAACAAAAATATGCACTAGAGCTTCCACCGACTGTCAGTAATCCTTATTAGTGGGAGTTGTGTAGTACCGACGACTTACTCCTTCATTCTTCTGAATAATTCCATGTGGCATATTTTTAAATGAAAATTTCACTTTGTTCTTCAAATTCTCTCCGAGCCTCATTTAGTGAGCCAAAGATACCAGCATGTGTCACAATGGCTCCACTGAGAATCGCCGTCCCGGCTGCCACGGAAGAGCTCGCCAAGAAAATGAATGGAACGATACAGCCGAGCCAGCGCGCGGCCTCACTACGACGCCCACTCGCACTTGCAGCCTGCTCGGAATCGGTCGCCCCGCCTAAAACTGAACCGCGCTGCGGACCCTTGCAGGCCGTGAATGAGGCGATTCACCCCTTGTGACTTTGAATTCTTCCGCGAAGAAGCTAAAGGTCAAGGAACTGGGTTAATGAGAACAGGCCACCGGGCTGGCGATGGAGCAATGGAGCAGGCGGTGGAGACGGGCAGGACCAGGGACTCCTCCCCAGTGCAATCGAGTGAGGGCAGTAATGCCCTCGGGCAAAACAGCCCTGTTCCTTTGTTTTGTTTTGTTTTGTTTTGTTGTTTTGTTTTAGGTGCTTGATTGTTCAGTTTACAGATTATCTGTCTCCTTTAGCACTTCCTTTTGCTTTTAGCATTGCCTTTTAACGATTTCACTGGTGATTGCCACCTCTATAGAGGATGAACCTGGGAAGGTGGTTGAAGGGAAATTCAGGGTAGCCCAATTTCACTACCTGGCAGTAAATTCAGCAAAACAGATTCATTGCAGAAAACAGAGCGAGATTAGCAGTCTTCACCATTGGTGAATTCAACTTACAAGCAAGCAGATTTACAAAACACTTAAATGAAAGGTTAATTAAAATTCTTTGCTTTAAAACTGTCTGCTTTACAAAATGACTCTGCTTAGAACTACGTTTAATAGACATAAAATTCGTGGTTTGACATCGGCTGTAACTTGCCACAGTGTGTTTTGGTGATGCTTCAAGAGCACCCGCAAAGGAAAGCTTCCCCATGTCACAGGGCCAGGGTTAGGTGGCTAAGATCATAGTCATTTTGATTCACTTCTGTGGTTTCAGGACCTCCAGAGGCAAAGCCAAGTTCTACGATTTGGGTTTTCAACATTCACTTTCTCCAAGTTCATACGAGACTCTTCTCGGCATCATTAAAGTCATGAAGTGGAAAAAATAATGTGGGTCTGGAGATGAAAAGCCAATCTTACCTTCCATAATCATAAAATAGAAGGCAAGCATTGCACATGTTCCAATTTCCGATATGCCAATTAGGTGGATATTTCTATCACTTAGCTAATCACCCGGAACCCCATTAACCTTCTAAGTAAAGTCCAAGAAAAGATACAAGAAAATGCCTCAAACAGCGAAAATGCTCCAGTAAAAAGCCCCAAGCACCCCTATTCGGAACTACCCTTCCAAAGTCTTCATCATGACCTTTCGTCCAGAAACACGGTGCTTTAGTAACAAGTGTGACACAGAGAGCGTTTCTGGTTCTTTCTGGATTACTGTCAACAGATGCCATTTGGTCAGCCCAGTTTGATGGTAGAAGACGACCCTCCAGGGAACATCGGCAAAGCCACCCGGCGTGTGGCAAGGCCCCAGCACGGCCCAGGGGCCGCATGAGACAGGAGAAAGGAAAGGGAGGTGGCTGGGGCTATCAGGGAGGGCTTCCTGCACACAAGTTGGCATTCTAACCACCAAAACAGACAGACACGATTTATAAAAGGAGTGATAAAGGGCAGGGGGTGGAAAGAAAAGAAGAGGGGACTGTCCTTTCGTTTGTTTGCCACTTTTAGAAGCTTCAGCACACAGGACTCAGACAAAGCAGTCGTGTCCTGGGTGTGAAGGCGGACGCAGCACTCACCCGGGCTCACTAACCACACACCCGTGTGTGACAAGGGATGAACTACTATCTGGACATGACATTTGGGTGATAAAAGCACAGTGTGTCCACAGTACTTTCGAAATCCAGTTCCATCAACTGTACCACTGCACACCCTTCTCACGGCCCCAGCTCGGCGCGGGAGCCACCACAGAGCTACCACTGGGCACGGAACTGTGCTCGCTCGCACACGTGCCTGGATTCCCTCAAGTTCAAGGAACCTTTACCTGGAGAACTGCTGGCTTCCCCAACCGTTTCAAACAATACAAAGTTTGATCTAGGGAACTTAATCACTACTGTACGCTGATGTGCGTACACACAGATCTGTACACAACGCATGCACATATAGTAATGGCATTCCATTTTAATATCTGAAAACCCACATATCTGAAAATGGGTGTGTTTGTATATTGACATACGGAGGTGACATCAAATTTTAAAATACAGAAAAACAACGATCTCTGGTTAAGAAATGAAGAAACGGAGTTCACGTTACAGGAAGTTTCCAATGAGCTCCCAGAGGGGGGAGGGGGGGCAGACCGCCACCCACTGACTGATGAGCCCACTTCAGTGCATCGGCTCCCGCAGGACACCTCCCCCCTCCCCCACGTCCTCCCTGCAGGCCAGTGACTCTCCAAGGAAAACAGAAACATTCTTGCTTCTGAAAACACACACAGTAGCAATGTCACATAGTGAGAGAACCCACGTCAGTGCGCTGCTGGTCTGGATTACGGCGAACCCCACTGGGGAGTAAAGGAAATCGCTCCCGAGGAAAGAAATACAGTGCCATTAGGAATGCTTATTCTATGGGCATGGAAGAGGAGGGTAAACAAAAGTTATTTTCATACATTCCAGAGAAGGGGGGGCATGCATAACTTTTCGCATGTGTAATAGACTTCTTTTCTTTTAAGAGAGAGAAAGGAAGGAAGACACACAGACTGGTCCCTTCTCATGCGTGTGTGCCCTGACCAGGGAGCAAACCCACCACCTTGGTGCGTCGGGACGACACTCTAACCAGCTGAGAGGCCTGGCCAGGGCCAACTTGTCACGTGTTTTGAGCCTCATGGTTAAGAACATCGGGTACTGTCACCACTTCTGGAGCTTGAGAGCTGTTCTTTTATAAAAAAGGTGGGGGGGGCGGTGATGAACACTTCTTTAAGAGATGTCACTTCTCACATTCCAGAGGCTACCTGTCCTTAGTTTGAGACCGATTTCTCCCAACTTAAGTAACTTATTTTGCCATTTGAAATGCCACCTAAGGAGGAGAGACACCATCAACGCTGCCCTCCCCAGGCCTTTGCCCTCAAAGTCCTGATGCCCCCTGCTCCGCTTTCCCTTTTCCTGGGTCCACAGTCCGAGTCCTCCTGCCACCTGCCATGTAGCTTACTTAGTACGCTCTTGGTTTGCCCACCTCCCGGCTACAATGGGAGCTCCTGGAGGTCGTGTGTCTTTGATGCACCGCCTTCTTCTCTGGCTCCTAAAATAGAGCCTGGCAGGCCCTGGCTGGGCGGCTCCATTGGTTAGAGCGCCGTTCCCATGTGTCAAGGTTGTGGTTCGGATCCCTGGTCAGGGCACGTATGGGAATCCACAAATAAGTACACGAGTAAGTGGAACACCAAATCAATCTCTCTCTCTCTTTAAAAATCAATAAAAAAAAACTGGCTGGCATAGCTCAGTGGATTGAGCTCGGGCTGTGAACCAAAGCATCGCAGGTTGGATTCCCAGTCAGGGCACATGCCTGGGTTGCAGGCCACGGCCCCCAGCAACTGCACATTGATGTTTCTCTCTCTCCCTCTCTTTCTCCCTCCCTTCCCTCTCTAAAAATAAATAAATAAAATCTTTAAAAAATCAATAAAGAAGTAGTGCCTCACACAGAGTAGGTGTTCAATAAATATCTGTTGAATTTGGGGGTTTAAACAACCGTATAAATAACAGCAATGCTTTGCGGCAAACATTCATGAAGATGGAGCACCTACCACAGGCCCAGCACCATGCTGTGCCCTTTGAACCCGTGAAGGAGACTCACAGCAGCCCTGTGAGATACACACCCTGTCACTGAGGAGAAGTAGGAGGAAGGTGTCCTCCCGGTCCCACTTGACTTAAAGAGCTGACACTGTCATGTGTCCAAGTGCTCAAACCCATCCCACTACGGCGACAGCAAACTGAGAGTTAGCCAGCTGATCAAGTGCCTTCACAGATGACGTCAAAGATGAGACACAGACCCTGAAGGTAATTCTGGAACGATTTTGCTCCTTGAGGCTGTGTTTCCACTTCTCCCTCGATCTTAGAAGAATAACTCCTGTAATGCTCTGAAGTTCACATTTTTACAAGTATTATCAAACTTGATCTTAGCCATTAAAAAATGCATCTATAACCATGCCCTTCATCTGACTCCCCGAAGAGAAGGAACATCTTGTCCACAGTGGACCTGAACGAGAAACATATTCAGGAGAAGGCCTTCGGAGTGGTAAGTTTTGTAACGTGCAGAGCAGATATTAGCTTTTCAGATTTTATCTCGCCTACAGAACGGGAGGAGGCGACAAGCGACAGCTCGACGCACGCAGCCCAGCTGGACCGACATGCCGAGGCAGGGAGAAACCGTCCTGTGAGTGCCCCAGTTACTACCATCTGGACTTCATGTTTCCCAGGACAGGCTAATGGGAAAGAAGCAGAAACAATTCCCCACTATGAATGACTCACTCATTGCTACACGAACTATTCTGACAATAATACCTAAGGCCGAGTATTCACCCGGTGGCTCTGGGCTCAGCCCTGTGGGAGATGCAGCGAAATAGAAACGCATACATCTCCATCCTCGTGAACTATTGAGAAGACTGGATACGAGCATGTAAATAGAAAAGTTAACTGAAAAAAAAGAAAAAATAGAAGTGGGAGACAGCAAAGAGCCCTTATCGTCTCAAGAAATGGCAGGCATTTAGTAAGCCATTGCAAAGTCTGTAGAATAAATATGACATAAAACGCGGTTTCAGATTCCACTTCTGTTACAAAGGAATGCACTCTCCAAGTCCTGTTACAATTATACTCATTCTCTAAGGTCCAAGTAAAATGTGGCAATCTCTGTCATTTTCCCTCGCCTTCCCTCCACCCCCCACAAGGCTTTGCCATATCTCAAATTCTCCACATACCCCTCATCGCGCACCTGACCTCACTGATGGGCTGCTGGCCAGCTCCATGGGAGCAGAGGCTCAGCGCCCAAGGGAATGGTACCTGGCGGTCAGGAAGGGCTTAGCAATCGTTGTTTCAACTGAATAAAGAATGTACTGCCTCTTCAACCCACAGATCCATCTTCCTGGAGAAAAAAAACTCAATACATGACCTCTGAGTTATTCAAGGATACATTTTAAATATTCTCTTTGGCATGTAAAAAAAACTTAAGCAAAAAAAAAAAAGAAATCAGGGAATCGGGGCATGTACGTGACACAGTCGCTGATACCGCTGTAGGGAAGTGGGCGGCAAGAGAGGGCACATGGGGAGTTCGTGGGGAGTTTCCACCGTGACTGCAGGACCAGAAATGTTAGACGTCCTGAATTCGTGGGCGGGGCTGTACGCTGAACAAGTCTCCTGCATCCTGTGTGATTTTCCAGCCTTTTGCTACACACTCATGTGGGTGGAACTGTCTGCACTAGAACCTAATTCTGATTTGTATAGTACAAACACGGATGCTGGCAATCTATCGAATTTTCTGGAAATGAAGCTGCCATGTAAACTGAGAGGAGACTCTGTTTTGCCTGGAAGTTTACGAAGAGCTGTTCAGCCCTTTGGAAAATCAGGTCCTGGACAGCAGTGTGCCCACCTGTCCGTGTGGCTCTGAACCTCAAGCAGCGAAGACGCAGGCGACTGTGCACTGTGTCACTCAGCAGTGTACGCTGGCTCCCCCTGGTCTCCCCGCAGCCCAGACGGTCCCCTCTCTGCCCTGTCCCTTCGGACAAGGTCCACTGCACACTTCCAGCTCGGAGCACTTGACTCGTTTTGTAGCTTTCCTCCTTTAAACTCAACCCTGGGACCGAGCTGTTCCCGGTGTGCCCCCCTCTTTTCTGTGTCTGCAAGGATTCGCCCAGGGCATTCCTCCTCCAAATCCACCCTCCACCTCCTTCTGTCTTCCCACACCGCACCATCCCCCAGGGCCCACCCACGCGATCCTTCTTTCATAGACTCTTCTCTTCCTAGACACCACCTTTCAACGCGGGCGGTTCCCCCTTGGACTGCCCGTTGCAAGAACAGGCTGCTTGGGCACCACGCCGTGTTCTGTTTAGCGTTCTACAGCCTTAGGCTGTCTTCTAATGCTCCATGTCTTATCTCTCCCCAAGAGAATATAATCTGCCCTGGCTGGCGTAGCTCAGTGGATTGAGCGCAGGCTGTGAACCAAAGTGTCGCAGGTTCGATTCCCAGTTAGGGCACACGCCTGGGTTGCGAGCCACGGCCCCCAGCAACTGCACATTGATGTTTCTCTCTCTCTCTCTCTCTTTCTCCCTCCCTTCCCTCTCTAAAAATAAATAAATAAAACCTTTTAAAAAAAAGAATATAATCTGAGTGCGGGGAGCCAGAAGAGTTCTTTTTGATTCATAATCCGTGTTGCAAAATGACTGGTACATAGTAAATGTTCCACAGAAACCTACTTAACTGATGATCAGCTCTTCACTCTTCATTCACAGAACACGGAACAAGGCACGAGAGACTGCCAAGGTTGACAAGTGCCAAACAGGTAAAGGGCTCGCTGAGCACGGGCTGGCTCACCTTGAAAAGATAAATACTTCCGTTGTCAAGGGGTCCCACCTCAAGTTTATCTTCAGTAGTGTCTTCTTAAGGAGGGCACAGGGGGAGTCCATAAAAGTGATATGTGCTGCCGATGTTACTGTAAATCAGGAGGGACGGTAAGGGGCAATTCGTATCACACAGACACCACAACCGAACCTCGGTTCTCGAACGCCTTGGTTCTCAAACAACTCGGTTCTCGACCAGGTTGCTCACAGGAAAGATGTCTCGGTTGTCTAAAAAAAGTGAAGTCCCGATTCTCTACCCAACGACAATTTCACGCTGATACCTGCGTGATCGATCAGTCACTGGCCTCTCCGGTGACAAAGAAAGGAGATTCTGTTTTCGAACAGATTGGCTGTCAGACAGTCTTCCGGGACGGACCTGAGCCTGAGAACCGAGGACACGCCGTGTTATCGAGTGTTCTCACGGTGATGGGAAACACAGTAGTAGATGCACGGGTCTTCCACGGGTCCTGAAGCAAGCCGCCAGGACCCCGACTGCAGGGCTGGCTCTGCAGGGCACACGTGTGTCCTCACAAGCACCACACCCGTGCAGGTGCCTGTCACCAGTGGTGCCTGATCACGGCTCTGCAACCCACATGACTCGTGAAGGAAGCTGGGTGTCAGAGACAGGCTGCTGTGATCAAATCTGGAGGAAATGTCAGAACTTCCTGTGTTTAGAAAGTAACTTGCGTCCACGTAGAAGTCATCAGTCCCCACCTCGATGAGCTGAAGCTTACGTTAAACTGAAAGTAAGTGATGATAAGCTGAGTTGTCTTGAGGTGGCACGAAACGCGTGTGGCCACTAAGCTGTAGTCTTAATTTCTCAAACAGTAAAAACAAGGCACGGCAGTAAAATACTTCAGCAACAGAACCCAGCGTCACATCTCATCCTGCTGACAACAAATGACTATCAGTCATGACATGAATCAACTAGTAATTAAGTCGATGGGGAGAAAAAAGACAGTAAACAGCCGGAAAATTGGAGGTCAGGAGGTTCCGTTCCCATGTGGGCACGAGCACAGGAGAAACAAGACTCGTACGAACTGCAGACCAGAAATTCCAGAGCAAACCAGCGCAGCTCAACAGTTAACTGGAAATGACGGATACAACTACCCACTTCCCGTACGAGGAAATACCTCTGAAGAGACAAACGCAGGTGAGAGAGACGATCACACGCTAGACACCTTGGGAAACTGAGACTCCACCGAGACCCTCGTGCGGCCAAGCCGTGTGCGCGCAGACACAGGTTCTTCAGCGTGTGCGGGGCAGCGCCCGACGGGAGGGCAAAGGAAGGAGCCCGGGGCTACGAGCCAGGCGGCTTCACACCTCTCAATGCAGAGGGGAAAGCCACACTTTGTGCTCCCAAAGCATTCACAAACAGTTTTCTCCAAGAAACCACACTTACGACGGTCAGAGAGACTTAAAACAAGCGCACGGGCAGACACCAGCAGCCGTGCATCTGTAGTTTACGAAATTCTGTACGGGACACTCAGGAGCAGCTTCGGTTCCCTCTCACACTGCGATTGCTGCAGCAATGAGACAGAACAAGTGAGACATCAAGGTTTTCCATGGGTAAGGCCGCTCCACACTTGACAAAGCAAGCCGGAGCTGCCAGGAAGCCCTGGCTTACCAAACAGCAGCTATTTCTCCTCCCTTTCTGCCTGAGAAACTGTCTACGGCGTGACATCTCTAACTCAATTATGCATGGCTGCGAAGATGTCGTTAACTAGGTGGATTTGGCATTCTGGATGGATCTGGCATGACGCTATTTCTTGCTCAAAATTTTCCACTCATTCACCCGACGCGCAAATTGGAGTGCCGTGGCTGAAAACAGGAAAAATCTCTTGGCCGGGCACCAAGTCCTTCTGGGTGTTTCGGTTTCTGCCCCTTGGCCCGGGCAGGCCCTGGGGAAGCCGGATGCCTGGCATGCCACAAGCTGTCCTCTGGACACAACTCGACACCCTCACCAGGGAGGGTGGGTCCCAGGGCAGGAACCAAAGAATTCCAGACCTGGTCCACTCGAAGGGATCCCATCTGGAAGTGATTCATACTCCCCTCACTCGAGCAAGACGCCCTCTTTAAGGAAACACTTCAGCACCAACACTCCTAATAAACAGCACGGGGGATGTTTCCAGGCGGGGAGACAGAGCACCGGTCGTGCACGCAAGAGGGACTCGGGAGTTGGACTCAATGAGAAGACGCTTATGGGATAATGAACCAATATACTTCACTGACAGCTTACACTGTATGTGTGCACAAGAGGGACAGAGGAGCAAAAAAAATCTATTTCTATAAAGTCTGAGAGCTTTTCCAATAAGTATAAAACAAAAATTCTAAGGGACAGGAAAGGACTGTTTAACTGACAGTGGGTTTTTTTTTTTCCTTCTTTGTCAGCTATATATAAAGTAATGGTGCATCTTCCCAATGTAGCATCTTTCAGAAATCAAATGTGGCAGGTGATGGTAAGCACCGATGCCCTGCACCTCTCCCTAACACGCTACTTAGGTGTCTATTGGCAGAAGAGGTATGAACTGGATGAACCACGAATGTGACGTGATTAGAGCCTGGTACAGACGTGCCTTCTGTCTTGCAAACAGGTGATGGGGAAGAGCACGAGCAGGCGCATTAAAACACAGGGTTTTCAGTGAAATAAAGCAGTCGTGGTCGGGGCAAGGAGGGGAGCGGGGCCCAAGTGCTTCACCAGTGACCATTCCGACAAGGCTGGCCAGAACTAGATCGGATTTCAAAAGCCATTGGTCTCTTCAAGTCTGTTCCAAGCCTGACCTTCTTCAGATCGCTTCCCCTCCCGGGGGCGGGCTCCTGCCCCTGCTCAGGCCATTCCCAGCTCTTCTCCACATGCCCTGCGGAGCTCCTGCGACTTCAAAGGCCGCGCTTCCTGTGGGGTGACACCCACAGTCAGAATGTTTCGAAATGCGTGGCCTTTATTCGAACCTTACGTGCACCTAAGCTTTTAAAATAAGACCTAGAAGCGGCTTTTAAAACGAGACCCCGAAAAGACAACTGGCCGGCTGGAGTGTTTGGGCAGACAACGACACCCACCTCTCGGGCTGCAAGTCATCTCAGCCAGTGGCCCCTGTCCGCACCCCTGAAAAACCTCGCTAAGCCCCTGCGACAAGACTCTCTGATCACGTGTTACAAACTGGGACCTTAGGACGCAGGCCGTGCGATGCAGAGACACTTATAAAGTAATGCAGCATAGAAAATAAGTCAGCCCTGGCTGGCATAGCTCAGCGTATTGAGCGTGGGCTGCAAACCAAAGTGTCGCAGGTTCGATTCCCAGTCAGGGTGCATGCCTGGGTTGCAGACCATGACCCCCAGCAACCGCACATTGGTGTTTCTCTCTCTCCTTCTCCCTCCATTCCCTCTCTAAAAATAAATAAATAAAATCTTTAAAAAAAAAAGAAAAAGAAAATAAGTCATGTTTGGGCCGTTGATAAGGCCTATTGAAAAATACAAGCGAAGGCTTTAAAAAACAACACTGAAGGAAATGAAATCCATCGGAGCTGGACAATCAGAACGGCTTCGCAGAAGGAACCGCTGTCAACCCCACCTTCCCAGTTCAGTGGGGTACTCTGTGAGGTCTCTCCGGGAGAGGTGACCACTGCTCATCGTTGGATCCACGAGAGCTAGCACGATCCCCTGCATACAGCAAGCACTCCGTAAAGCTCTAACGAACTGAGATAAAACGAGAGGAAGAGAAGAGCCAAAGTCCCGGAGATGGAGGAAGCGGTAAGGTGATGGCTGGGGGCGGGGGGCGGCGGGGAGAAGGCACAAGGGGTTCTGGGAAGTGGTGCCCCTGAGTGGGAGAGAGAGGAACAGAGGAGACGCTGGAAAGTAGCTGAGCTGGTGTCCAGGTCCCGGAAAACGTTAAACACGACGTCAGGACGCTGGGGTTATAACTGTGTACGGACAGGGAGTGGCGACGGTTAGAGTGGCGCCTTAAGAGAGCTCTGGCGAGAGCACTTCAGACGACTGAGGCGGGGGCTGACCCCGGGGAGGAGAGCCGAGGCTCTGCAAGAAGCGACTGCAACGGACAGACAAGGGGGGAGGGTAAGTTCTGAGCCGGCCCCACGGCTGCAGAAGCGGAAAAGCGCCACGGAGAGGCCCGACGCCACCGAGGCAGAACGCACGGAACTGAGCAGGTGCGGGGAGAGGAGATGGACACAGACAGACAGGTGTCAATGTCTCTTGATGATGAGAACAGCCAAGCCCATCCCTACACACAGGAAGTGAGCTGCCTGGGCAAGAGGACGAATCTGTTAGCACACGCCTGATCACTTACGTCAAAATCTCTGCACGCATATGAAAACGTGGGAACGGGATCCAGGCTTGAGATCCCCGCGTCACCTGCCTAGCTGAACCCTGGTAATCCGTGAAATCCAGAGGAAGGAAGCTATTAGTGGCTGCTAACACATGGGAGAAGTTGTTTTTGACTCGGCTCTAGAGGAAACAGCATAAAGAGGGTTTTTTTTTCTCCTTCTTTCTGATAACGAATCATACTTCACTTCCCCCCCAACCACCATGGTGCATAGGTTCGAGTCCACTCTCAGGATAACCTTCACATTTGGGAATCTTCTACTGACCACGTCTAGGTCTCACCTTAGCTACTTCTTTGTCTTCATCCTGCCTCTTCACTTTTACTTCATTGTTTCATTTTATGTGTCCAATACCTCCAAAATCACTCGTTAAAAAGTGAATGAGCGATTCTTTGTACATGCTATACAAATAGTTGAAGGTTAATTAGCAGGATAACTAACTAGTTAATTAGCAGGATACCAGCCTCCTTCAGCCAAATTTAACGAACGAACGAATGAATGAATATGGCTTGAAGAAAGCTACTTCAAACCTTTTGCGGGAAAGCAGATGTCAATAAATTTATATTCAAAAATGGCTTTATTTGCAGGGATGATACCTAACTTCTTATGAATTACAGAGGAATGTCTCTCTCCAACTAACAAAACCTCCTAGATTTTAAATGCCTATGTTTTAAAAGGCAGATATAAAAAAATGATTAACTTAATTCTAAAATAACTTAGCAAAAAAATTCTCTCTAAATTAAAACTGTAAGCTGCATAATAAGAAAAACATTTTCAAGCAAGAGTTATAAACTTTTGGCAAGCAAAATCTGAAAATTAAAGCATCTCTAGTATAATAGTACAAAGCCTTAAGAACATGGTTTACAAATACATCATTTATGTACCATTTTTTAAAGAGAAACGCTACTGGATAAAACAGGCCACCCGATGATAATTCAACAGTAAATGTTATATTCCATCCCAAATAGGGGTGCTTGTTGTGTGTGTACATATACATACATGTATAATGAATATAAACTATGATCTCTTTGTGTGTGTCCTGGTTTCGGTCTCATAGGAAAGCCCCAAGCTCAGGGGCCTCCATTCAACAGGCTGCGCTTCCACAAGTCCAGTCTGTTCGACGGACAACCGGGAGTCTGTCCTCTCCCCTGGCAAGCCGAATCGTTAGCTGTTAGCTCCTTTTAACCGGTCACCAGGCCTTGTCCCCCTCACTGCCACGCCCCTGCATGCCCAGCCACCGGGAGACCTTACTGGGAAGTATTCAAGGTAGAGCCGCGAATATACATGCTTTCCTTCTACACCAAACGTATCCCTGCACTGCCCACCCACGGGCCCCAACCAGGGGAAGGCGACAAGCCATTCTGGACACACATTACCTTCGGGAAAAACGGTCTTTCGTTCTAGGTCCTCCTCATTGGTCTTAGGAAGCAGGCCCAGGACACGCAGCATCTCACACCGAGCAGGCGTCCTGGGGATCCTTGCCGTGGAGAGGAGCTCTCCGGCGTGGTGGGCTACCTCTAAGTCTCTGCTGAAGGTCTAGTCTTCAACCGGTACTTACTGAGGAGTCTGTGTCCTAGACACTTAAAAGCCCCTGTTTAGACTTTGTATAAAAAGTCTAAATTGAGATGGCGTATATCATCTCCATTCTGCACGTGACAAAACAAACTCCGAAGACCACATACGTTCAAAGCCCCTGGCTTTTGGTCCACACGGCTCTCCTTCTCCCGAGAACCCTGTGTTCAGGGGCTCAGAGTGCAGCGCAGCTCCCAGCCCACGGGTGGGCGAGTCCCCCCGCCTGCGGGCTGAGGGGCGGCTTCCGAGAAGCGGAGGGAGCTGCGTCTTGAAACGTGAGTCTGGCTGGGCAGGTGGAGGGGAGCACGTGCTAAGCCCTGGGGACGTGGGAGGGCTGGACACCTTCTAGGAGCTGAGGAGCTCGGCGGGGCCGAGCACCACGGGAAGGGCGAGGGTCAGAGGAGAGAAAGGGCCGGGAGGCGGACGGCCGATCGTGGAGGAATCAGCATCAGGCCGCGCTAAGAAGCCGCGTAACTGGGCAGGTCAGCAGTAGAGTAATCTGATAGAACGTGCGTTTGAGAAACTCCACGTAGCTGTTTTTGGCTTTAAGAAGGGCCATTTCACATACGTTTGGAATATACTTCCCTACGAGCTCACATTCCCACTTCCTCGGATATTCTCCACTCGCCTTCTCCTCCTCCTTTCTGTCCCCCCTCTCCACCCCCTGGTCAGATCGGGACTGCCCTGTCCTCCCTGTCGTCCCCGGCGCCCGCCGCGTCTGTGCCAGCCCCGCTGGCCTTCGGGGACAGCGAAGGAGGCACCCCGCCCCCTCTGGTAAGAGGCCTTGCACCCCCAGGACCTCTGGGCCTCACCCCACTGCATGTCCTCACGGCCCCTCTCTTCCCTGTGTCATCCCGGGTCACTCCCACTGGAAACAAAAACGCCCCCACGTCTCCCGTGAGGCAGTGCCCGCCCTCAGCCCCAGACCCTCTTCCAGCTACACGCTGTCCTCACCCACTCACTCCCCATGGCCTTCTCCACTCTCTCCAGCTGGGCTCCTACCACGGTGTCTTAAAAGCTCCAAATAACTGAATCCATTATGTTTTTACATTTAGGTTTAGGAGTAATTAAAAGTACGTAAAATTGGAAATCAGCTTCTCGGGATCATTAGCCACAGAGCCACAGAGCCACCGGGGGTGATGACTCCCGGCTGAGACAGTGCCGACCCCCAGCGATTTTTTTTTAAAGATGTAAATCACATCACGTCACTCCCTGATTGAAATCCTTCCTTCGGCTGCTTACTGGTGCACACTGCACAAACGCTGAAACTGTTTTTGACAAAACCTGCCCGGACTCTCCGGCTACCCTCCTTTGCCGTATTTTCTCCCCCGCCCCACGGGCTCTTGTGACACAGACTTCAGTTCCTGCAACACGCAGCTGTGGTTTGACACCCAGTAGCATTCTCAGTGTGCGCTGCTCCTTCTGCACAGAACGCTTCACCCAGCTCCACCCACGGCAGGCCCCTGTCCCTCGGCTGCTCTGGCACCTCATCAGAGACCAGCTTCCCTGACTCGCCTATACACATGTCCCCCTCTATCATGCTTGGTCACCATGCCCTGATCATTTCTGTGACGGCATCCTCACTCCCTTGCAAGTATACATTTAGTATCTGCTTATTATTGTCCTTCCACAGGACTGCAAAGCCCACACGGACAGGGAGTGGGCCTGCTCACTTGTGAACGCCTTTTTGCTGCTCAAAACGGCGTCTGGCACACAGTGAGGACTCAACAAACAGCATCGTAGGCCGCGGATAAACCAGGTGCGACGCGGGCTGAACCCTCTCCATTACACGTGCTGACTCATGCATTCGACGTTTATCTAGGAGTTACTGTGTGCTACCAGTGAGGATGAACCAGTAAACCGACTCTGCCCTCAAGAAGCTCACAGTTTAGTGGTAGCAGTAGATGAGACAATTTAACACAACATGATAGGCACACTACCAAAGAGCTGCTCAGAGTCGTGGGTGCCAGGAAGAGGAACAAGGGACCGGGAGGGATGAGAGAGCGGAAGGCAGTGGAGGGTTTCAGGAGGAGAAGCGAGCTGGATTAAAAACAACAAGGGTTAGCCTGGTGAAAGAGCATAACATTACTCCTATGAAGGGGCCTACGGGCGAAGGCAAAGACATGTCGAAAGCCACGCTGGCTGTGCGCAGGGTATCACACGGAGCTGAACTCCAGCACATCGGATGACCCAGCGGCTGGCCCACGCGGGGCCTTCGTGCCGCGCCCAGGAGCTTAGATTTTGTGCTGGAGGGCGGCATCAGGGAAAGTTCTCACTGAGACAGTGACACCATTTCGTTTTCGCTGCGTATCCATCCTGCCACAGCTGTACGGAAGGCAGACTGAAGGGTCGCAGAGGGGAAGACATCGCATCTACGTCTTCCGTCCGGAGGAGGAAGGACAACAGCTTGCACTCGGTCCCTGGCTGGAGGAGTTCAGCATAAGCCATCCATTTCAGAAATACTTAGGAAGCAAATTAAGTTGTTTGGAGGTCACCAGTGACCTCACAAGGGATTTTCCAGTGTCCTGAGGGGAAAGGGAAACGTGTTTCCACAGCTGCGGAAGTCACGGGGACCGTGGAAGTGGCCATCGGCAGTTCCCAGACCTGGCTGCTGATCGGAAGCACCGGGAGAGCTTTTGAGAAACCATGGCTCAACTCCACGACCACCGCGTCAGTCTCCAGGAGCAGAGCCCAGCAACTCTGGTTTTGACAAGTTCCTCAGGGAAATCACACTTCAATCTCCATATCTTTGCTTTGAAGGAATAACTCAAAGATGGAGGCACGTGGGAGAATTCGTTCATAAAAAAACAAATCTGTTACTGAAAGGCAGGGTCTTCATTCCCAGTACCAACCCATCTTAAGTCGGGTCGACGATTTAATGAGTGAAAACTCAATAATCGCAGGTTCGATTCCCAGTCAGGGCACATGTCTGGGTTGCAGGCCATGATCCCCAGCAACCGCACATTGATGTTTCTCTCTCTCTTTCTCCACCCCTTCCCTCTCTAAAAATAAATAAATAAAACCTTAAAAAAAAAGCCTCAATAAATATTAAGTACCTAAAACGCAATTGAACAAGAAACTGGAGAATACGATTAAAGAACGTGCAGTCGGCCTCGGGAGCCCCAAAACGAACGTGGCTCCATCAGAGACCTTCCAGGGCCCAGCAGCGGGGTGCCGCCCACCCCGAGTCACCAGGCGGCAGAGCGGGCAGCCATCTGTGATCCCGGCCTCCCCTCCACGTCTCCGATCCTTACTCCTGAGTAAGGATCATTTCAAATCCCACCCCGCTCACAAATTCCTTCCTCCCTCTAGAGATGTGCGCTTCCCCGTTGATTGACCAAAGCACTCTGGACTCCCAAAGGCACCTGAGAGCTTCTGGACCCAACCTCCTCCTGGTGCGTTGGAAGGGGTTGCCCACACATCCCGGGAACCCTCAGACAGCAGCAGCGTGTCCCCCACTTCCCCTCAGTTCTGAGGCGCCTGGGGTGAGGGTCAGATTCTGCAGGTGACGGGCTCGGTCCCACAAGACTGCCCCCCCCCACACACACACACACGTTTCAGATTCCATTCCCAAGCCCAGGTCCTGAGCGGCGCTTCTGCTGCACAGACAGCAGACTGGAGGTCCCAACGCCGCCCCTCCTCGTGTTCGATCAGCATGTTCGAGCGGCTCACAGAACTCGGAGAAACATCGTACTTACTAGAGTTCAGATTTGTCGTGAAAGATACAACTCGGAAACAGCCAGATGGCGGAGGCTCACAGGACGGGAGCGGGAGGGGCACAGAGTTTCCGTGCCCTGTCCCTGTCCCCAAATCTCCACAGGTTCACAGGCCTTGGAACCCCATCCTTTTGGGCCTTAAAGGAGGCTGCATTCTGAGGCATGATTGATTAAGTCATCGGCCTTTGGTCACTGAAACTGATCTCAGCCCCTCTCCCCTCCCCAGACGTGGGGGGGTGGGGGGGTGAGGGGACTGCAAATCCCATCCTTCTAACCCTCTCTAATCCCCTGGTTAGTTCCTCGGGGGATCCACCCCATCCTTAGCAGGCCTGGGGACATCCGAAAGTCACCTCCTTGTTACAACAAAGAACACCTTCACGCTGTTAACACTCAGGAAAGCCCAGGGGTTTGAGGAGCCCGGAGCAGGAACCTGGGCTGACAACCCAATACGCGTTTTTCTTATAAATGACAATAGTGCAGCCGTCGCTTATTGAATGTACACCATGGGCCCTGCACATTACAGCACTTCGCTGAGCACTCCCTCACACTCTGGAAGTGTGAGTCTGGGTCATTATCTCTATGCTGCAGATGAGACTACCAGCAAGAGTCGGGGGCGGGCCTGAGACGCCACTCAGCCAGGCACGCACTTTGTCACAAAGGGTATGATGGCTCCTTTTCAACTACGGGCCTTTTCGGGATCCGAGAAAAAAGATAACATAAAGAAGATTAGTCACCCATCAAACTACTTATTTAAATGGATTATTCAATTCCCAGCCACAGAAACGTTAGACAATGAGGCCCTTCAGAATTGCTACCCACTCCTGATAGGTATGTAAGTGTTACTCGTGGGCACGTCCTGACCTTGAACTAGTGGGAAGTGGAAATCAGACTCTGTCACGAGGGAGCCCCGAGGCACACTTTCAGCTCCTGGAAACAGAGCCCTCTCAGCAGGACGGTTGGTTAGGGAAACACAAGGCCAAAAGCAACCCCATGTCATTCATACAATTAAATACATCATCCTGTACCTCAATAACCATCTTGCCTTTGTTAACAATTGACATCAAGGACTTAACACAATATTCATGCCTGCTGAGATGAAATGTTAAAATTTCTACAGGCCTCCCTCGAAGAATACAAGCACAAAAAAAGTAAAGATACGAAACAGACAACCTGAAGGGTGAGATTTTGCTACCCAAATATATGTCTTATTTTACCCAAAGTCCACCCATTTCGTTAAATAGTAACCTTTCCGTGCATATCATTTATCTATATACAACTTTTCAAAGCGTTCTCCTTGGTTTAAGCAAGGCCTAGCTGTGACCATCCCAACACACCTTTCTAGGTATGCCCAGGTGGTGCGAAAATATTAACGACATCTCTCCTCTCATTTAGTCTTTCCCCAGGCCCCCCTGTTCCCTAAAAGTCACAAGTTACTGTGGTTTATTATCTCACACAAAGGACCTGGTGTAAGCCTGAGAAAAATCTTGCTCCCTGTCTCCTCCCACTAGTGCACACGGGAGAACAAACAGAACGTCACTGCTGGTCTGCTATCAAGAAAAGTAACGGAGGGGGGATGGAGGAGGAGGGAAGGTTGGTCGATGGAAGGGAACGTGAAAAGGAGGCAGCCGAGCCAGGGTGTGCGGGAGGCGCTTTCACGCGATCAGAGGAGGAAGAGAAGAAGAGGACGAGCTGACCCCGCCCCCCTGTTCTGAACGCCGAGTTCGAGTTCCCAACTCAGCCCTTGGTTCTGTCTCCTACCTTGGGCAAATCCCCGGGTCTCTCTGTCTCCTAATGCAGCTCCAGGAGGTTGGCAAAGATCGAGGAGAAAGTGTCTTACAGAACCTAGTGAAACGCCTATTGGTAAAATAAAAGCTAAGCTACCTATGACCCAAAAAAAAATCACCAGCATGGTATTGATAAACCCTCTGATTTGTTGGAACAGTGATTAACTCAAGAAACGCAAATCACTGAATGTCGACCCTCCGCCTTCACCCTTTTCTCTTTCTAAACAATACATTCCATCTCAGATCTGACTTTTGAACATTCTCCCTGACACTTGTCTTCGGCTTATTCCACTTCTTTAACTAAACGCCTTATCCTTTAAAAAGACAGCAGAATCCCACCTCCCGTGAGTTTCAGTGCTGGGAGGTCCTTGCAGAGCTGCGAGTCCAATCCATCCCGCCCTCAATTAGCCGTCGCTACACCCAGTTATATTTTTAATCTCTCCAGCCTCTTTTCTTTCCTGCTCCTCTTCTCTTGGGCTCTCTCCAACACACTGTATCTCTCTCTGTGATAAAGTGACAGTCTAAATTCAATGCCTTCTTGTCAAGTCAGACGCCGAGACACAGATCACCACCTCCCTGCTTTGACACTGATACTTCAGTACACGCAGCCTTGGGCTAAAACGATACCGGCTGCCAAACGACACTGGAAACTCACTCATTGTCTACTTTCCACTCACATCCCAACGCAATTTCAGAACCTCAGTTTTTCAGGGTTGTTTGCTTTTCTTGTAAAAATAAATGGACAGGGTGTGAATTCTTGTGTCCCTGCTCTTTTGAGTTCTACCCAGCTGCCTTCGTTTCACGAACTCATTTGAAAATTGCAGTCTCACACCTTAGGCTGTCGGTTCTTTTTTTACACATCTGCCGGCTTCTACACATTCCTGTTTCCTGCCACGTTCTCAGCCAGTATACTTCGAACTCAGTAAATGTGTGCTCACTGACTTTACTGCCCGTGTTTCTCAACAGTTCCGATAGAAGTCATGTCCAAGGCTAAACCGCAGGATGCTCATTCACTAGCCACGATCCTTCCCAAATCACTTGTCCCTCTAACCTGGAGTTTCCTGCCCTACAGACATGAGGAGGTGAAAACAGGTGAGGTGAGGAAGGCATGGGGAGCGGGGAATGGTGTCCGTGCCTGCCGCCCAGTGAGGCTAAGCAGATGCTGACCCCCGCCCCCCGCTTCCTCCCACTTTATAGAAATGTGTTTAGTATAATGTCATCCATTCGAGTTTTTAAATTCATGTGGAGGAGGTGAGAAATTGCAAAGCAGACGTAGAGCTCAGCATTCTATACAGGACATTAGCCTGGGGCTCTCTTGACTCGCCTCTGGTGAGAAAGGAAAAAAATCATCTATTTCTCTTAACTGCCTATAGTTCTCTCTTAAATTAAATAAAACATAATAATAAACACCACAGTTTAACTCTGCTTATTAGCGCTAACAAAAGGTACTACCTAAAAAAAAAAAACCCACCTAATATATGAACTGTGTATTCCGTGGGAAGAGAACCCAATAGCCTACCCTCCAGCACAGCTGACTACTAAGTTTCCATTCCTCCGGAGTCCTGAACGGCCCTGCCCAGCGTCATTCTTACAGAAGGGAACCAAGTCCGCCCTTTAAATATCTATTTACGACAGGGAATTCTAATACAGAGACAGCCTACCAAGGGCAGTTTATCTAATTGTATTGCTTCTCAGATATTAATTTAAAAAATTAAGTTGATTGTGATCATTAAATCCAACCACATATTTGTGATAACCTAAAAGTACATGATGTAATGCTAATTCAGCAAAAATATCTTTGTAATTTCAGGTTTCAGCAATTTATTGTTGGATTTTAGAAGTTCATGTTCCCTTGCCCTGGCTGGTGTGGCTCAGTAGATTGAGCAAGGGCCTGTGAACCAAAGAGTTGCAGGTTCGATTCCCAGTCAGGGCACATGCCTGGGTTGCTGGCCAAGTCCCCAGTAGGGGGCACATGAGAGGCAACCACACATTGATGTCTCTCTCACTCTTACTCTCTCCCTTCCTCTCTGTTTAAAACTAAATAAATAAAATCTTTTTTTAAAAAGTTCATGTTCCCAATACTTTATTTAAATAGAGTCTTGAGAACCATGAAGCATGGTTTTCAACAATTATCCCATTTTAATTGGTAGCACCCATTTACCGAGTAGCACTAATGCTTGGAAGCCATTTGTTGAAAAATATCCACTAATTCAGATGCTTTGATATTTTAAAAAATCTTTTCCCTCAACATAAACCTATTTCTGAATTAAGAAGTTTTACTAATATTAATGCTTCTGTGCCTAATCTCATTTACAATTGGAGAACTCTCACTTAAGTCTTCAATTTTTAAATATTTTCTTGAAATCAAAGGATTTAAGGGTGGATTAGTGTCTACCTAAGCCATATAACTGACTTTTGGATTTTTAAAAAATTATCTGGTCATGTCCATTCATCAACAGCATCAAATGGCTCACTTTTAAAGTTCTCCCACAAAACAACTTTAATTTGATAATCAACAAATCCATCTTTACAAACTGCAAAACTAAACAAATATACATTATTTGACATTTCCACATTGAAATGAACTCCCTTCAACATGGTCTTTTAAAAAATCTTTTAGCCCTGGCTGGTATGTCTCAGTAGATTGAGTGCTGGACTGTGAACCAAAGGGTCACTGGTTCGATTCCCAGTCAGAGCACATCCCTGGGTTGTAGGCCAGGTCCCCAGTTGGAGGCGTGTGAGAGGCAAACACACACTGATGTTTTTCTCCCTCTCTTTCTCCCTTCCTTCCCCTCTCTAAAAATAAATAAATAAAATCTTTGTTAAAAGTCTTTTATTTGGTCCCCAATAATTGCAAAACCTATTCTCTTTGTGCCAAATTGAAAGTCTATTCACCACTCAGCAGAGAGCAATATAATGTGGAATCCTCTGTCTATACAATTAGCATTGAAGAACAAATGTTTCTAACAAGTATATCATTAAAAAGCATTTGCACATTAGCAACTAGTACAGTTTTCACTTAACACCTCTATAAACAAGTTTTATGTATTCAAACACAGATAAATAAACAACCCAATTACATTCTAGAGCTCCTTTCAAGGATGTCTAGTATAGGAAAGAAATATTCCATCTTCTAACTAATGTTGCTTTTGTCTAAGGGGTTGCTTCAAATCCTCTGTGAAATGAGAAAGCAAGGTAGACGTACATAAATAAATATGAATACAATTACTAATGTAGCAGCTTATTTATTGAAATGTGATTACAGAAAGAAGTGAAAAGCATTTGTCAGAGGTGTTGGCGAGTCTCCATAAGACAGAGGCGAGATGCCCACAGGTCTGAGAACGCAGGTACAGAGCCCAGACACCTCCAGCTGAACCCCAGCATTTTTATGTTAAATTAGCCTTTAGCAGGCTCCTCAAACTCTCTGAATCCCAATGGCCTCTTCTGTAAAATGGAACTCATAAGAGTACCTTCCTCTCTGGGGTTTTAGAAGGATTATATAAGATTATCCAAGCAAAAGCACCTAGGATGGGACCTGATGGTGACAGAGCAAACACTCAAAAAATGTCAACTGTCATCATCACCATCGTCTCGCCGTACTGTAAAAAAAAAACAAAAACAATTGAATGTAAAGGTAGTTGAATAACTTCAATTTCTCCATACACAAACGGGACCGAAGGGCGGACCCCAAGCCTGCAAGTGAGCCCCTATATCCAGCCCATGAGTCTCGGCCCCTGTTCTTTAGACATTAGGCTGCCTCTCACTGCCAGCACACATCTCGTCGGAAGAACCAAAAGAACAATCTGGTTACTCACGCTATATCACATTAATATGTAAATTCATCACTGCAGCAAGAGAATCACAAACAAGTAGCTCATTCATGACTCATTTTATTCATGACAGTCTCAAACGCGTCACCCCGAAATTGGATTTTATAGCTACAGCGAAATGAAGTAAACACATTCACATCCAAACTCATTCAGCGGTGTCCAAAAACATCAATATAAACAAACTCTACCCAAGAGGAGAAGATACGGCCAGTCCAGTAAACATGGATTGTCAAATATTGAGGAGAAAATGCATCCTTATTTTGAAGAGAACATGTGCAGACCATGAGCAAGCACTATTCATGTACACGAGCAGAGTCGTCCTGTGTTATGACTACATTCACTCACTGCACATGGGTCAGTCTTAAGAACATGGGAGAAAGGAAGTTTTATCCTCAAAAAAAAATCCCTCATAATTATTGCAAAACTTCTGGATAATAAAAAGATGAAAGGGTACGATGGAATGGGGTAGGTTTTTCTGCCTAAGATGAATCTCCTATTAAAGGAGAGAACTCCTTTTTCCTCTAAGGTTGGTTTATAATTAGAAATTAGATTCCTCAATAATTCAATGACCGAAACCCTTATTAAAATCAAATGACCTTTTTAATTAAATTCTCTGCTAATATATAGGCTCTGCCAAGCAGGTGTCATCTCCACAGATAATCAACCCTTTATATATTTATTAAATGAGTTTTCCCCTCTTTGTTCATCCTTTTCTTTGATTTGCCCTTCTGACAGTGATTAATTATTGGTAAAACTTTAAAAAGTATAACATTACTAATGTATCTGGTAAGTGCTCTGACTTGAAGAATATGTATAATGTCCCTATTTTTCATTCTACTATGAAAAAATGTTCCAACTAAAGTATTTTATTCTTCCATATCTCTTTTTTAAAATTCTCATTTCAACAGTATACAGCTTATGAGGGGAAGTCTGTACAATTTTATTATGGCCTCAAGAAGTGCACTAGGCTGTGAAAACCTCAGGAAGAGAATTAAGACACGTACATAAAACTGACATTAGCTTCAAAAGCTCTTGCCACCAACAATGTATTTAGAATATAGGCTCATCCAATTAGCTGCATGAACGAAGCATAAAAATGTATAACTGAATTTGAATTACAATTTTAGTCTTTAAGTATTCGTTCAAAAATCAGAAGTAGTTAAAGGACTATTAAGGTATCATGTTAAACGCTCTGGAGTTTGAAACCCCAAAAACACATTGTCATCGAACATCAGTCTTCCTGTGGGCACCGCTTTCCATTTGGTGAATTTCATCAGCAGTAAATCAAAGACAGTAGAAACCTTCGAGTATGTGCCTGTCGTGTGTACGTGTGTGAAATGCATATTCCTCCAGCACGTCATCATATGATGACGTGGGCACAATGCTTTACCGTCGTCACTCGTCTCATCACTTAAATAATCGATCTCACCAAGGCGAAGTGATTAAACGGCTCACTCAACAATGCCAGCCAACTGTCGCAGTTTTAGTGTCTTATTAGGTTTCCTGGCTTTTGCGCTCATGTGGGGGAGGGGCGACGAAACAGAGTGACGTCTGAGAGAGAGCATCGTCTGAGAGAACAGCAAATGCACTTGGTGGATACTAACATTCCCAAAGGAGGTGTGGGAGTATCTAAATCATCGCCAAACACTAGCCAAAAAAAAAAACAAACAGGTCAGGATCCTTCTGAACCCCAAACCACTAACCAGCCGAATAACGACTAAAGCACAACCTCTGGGTCGCCCCCGCGCCCGCCCCCCAGCCCACTCCCGGGCTGTCTCCTGGTACCTGGAAACAGACTTCAGCTTTCCTGACGCTTCCAGACGGGCTCGTCTCAGCCGACGTCTGAGCTCCTCAGACCAGGCCCCTTAAGGTAACTTCACCCCTCCTGAACGGCTCGGTGGAAGAAATGCTGATTCCCCATTCAAAAATAAATTATTTAGCTGCTTCTGCGTTAACGCGAGTCACGGAGAAACCCCTAGCTCCAACTGAGATGCAGCCCGTTCTCTTGAAGACTCGCGGGGCAAACCAGAGCTCGGGGAATGGGAAGATGTGGCCGGGGGAGGGGGCGCAGGGGGAGGGCGAGGGAGAGAGGAAGACGCCGGTCAGGTCGGAGATGACGCCGGGATGACACGGCACCTGGACAGCCCAGGTCCCGGGCGCCCGCGGGCTCCGAGTCCGAGCCTCGGTTTCTCCGGCGTGCGCCCGGGGCCGTGAAGAGGCGCGCGCGCGAACACACCACCTTGTATTCCGGACTCGCGGGGAGGAGAGTGGTGGGGAAGCACCGCTGGGTATAAAGCCTCACCACAACAAACGAGGTCTTTCTCCTCGCACCCCGCCCCCCCGCCCCCCGCCCCCCCCCCTCCGCCAGGGGCAGGCGACGACTGTCTCGAACAGCAGACACAGCTGAGAACAGCGGGGCATCTCCGCGGGGGAGCAGGGGAAGAAACCCCACAGCCCCGCGAGCCCCTCGGGGAGGCCGGCAGGAATCGGAGGGATGGGGAGCCGGGAACACAGAGGACAAGGCACTGGGACGTGCCCGCGCGCGCTGCGCATCTGGCCGCCCGCGGCTGGCGTGCCTGGCTGGGGAAGTGGATCCCGGGGCGGACCCCTCCCCGACTCCCGGCCGGAGGACGCGGAGGAAATGGCTTTGTATCGCAGGATGAAAGGCAGACAGGAGGGCCACCCCGCGGCGCGGGGGGGGCAGAGGATGCCCGCAGCGGAGGACCCCGCCCGCGCCCCAGCCCTCCGCCGCTCTGCCCCCGACCCGGCCGGCAGCAGCCCCGGGCCCCCGTCGGGCTCCAAGGGCCAGCGCAGGTCGCCGCCCCCCGTGCCCGCGCTCACCTGCCCACGAAGTTCTCCAGCACCGAGCTCTTGCCGGCGCTCTGGCCGCCCACCACCGCGATTTGCGGCAGCTCCAGCAGGCAGCTCTGCCCCAGCGCTGAGAAGGCGTCCTGCAGACGGTTCACCAGGGGGATCAGCTCCTCCATCTCCCGGTTCCCCATCCTGCCCGCGCCGCCCGCAGGCCGCCGCGGGGCTCAGCCAGCCCAGTCCAGCGCCGCCGCGGGATCCACCGCCCGCTGGCCCCAGCTGGGCTCCTGACAGCTAACAGCCCACAGCGCGCCTGCGCGGGCGGGCGGGGCGGGGCCTGGCGCCGACCCCGCCCCGCGGCTGCCCCGCCGACCCCGGGCTCCCAGACAGGCGCCCTGCGCCCCCTGCGCACGCACTGCCTCCCAGCTGCGGCCAGATGCCACCGCCTCCGTCTCCTGCGGCCGAGGCTCAGAGGCAAAGTTTCAGGCCCGGGTCCGCACCCAGGCGACTCTGCTCCCTTCCAGCAGCTACACTGGGAGTCAGGGGAACGCTCTGCCTCCGGTAGCCACTCAGCACTGTTAGCAGCAGCAGCAGCAGCAGCAGCAGCAGCAGCAGCAGCAGCGGCGGCGGCGGCGGCGGCCTCCAGTGCCCGGTCCCCAGGGTACAAGTCCCAAAAGGAAATCTCACGTTCTCACGCCCCGCTCCAGAACCCGGCTCTTCCAGGAGTGGCCAGTCTGTTGGAGTCTAAGTTCTGCGCTCTGGCATCCAAGTCAGGCCCGGCGTAGTCTAACTCTAACCAGTTATTCGATTTTGATGACTCCGTCCTCCCTGCCTGCCGGCCTGAGCTAAGGTGGAGTCCGTGGTGCTTGCCCCCTCACCACTCTCCCTCTCCAACCTACCAAACTCATCTGTCCTTTGAGAGTCCTCACGCCATTTCTCCTCCATACCTACCCGCCTCTATACGGTTCGTCAACAACCATGACCGTGTCCTCTCGACCCATTCAGTTAAATGTAGCAAATTCGTGGCTGCACGGCTGGCCCGCCTCTCCCTCCTGTGCCTCAGACTGGCCTCCTCTGGGCCCTGACCTCACTTCCTAAAGGTCCCTCAAGTCCCTCTGCCTTAACTTATTCAAAACGTAACTCAGCCTTTTCAGCCTCAGCTTTTAATGCTATAAATTTCCCTCCAGTCCTAAAAAGACTTGTATAAAAAAAATCCATAATAACTAAAAAACTAAGAATCCCAATGTCCATCAAAAAGCGAATGCATAAACAAGCATGGGATGTCTACAGCGCAGTGAAACAATCTCAGCAACAAGGAGGCGTGAACTTCTGATGCAGCAATGACAGTGTGTCTCAGATGCATTGTGCTGACTGAAAGACGCCAAAGCACATACCGTGTGACTCCATATACAAAGCTCTAGACCAGGCAAAACTATTCTGCGGTGATGGCGATCAGAACAGCAGTGGCCTTTGAGGGGTGCAGATTGACTGCAAGAGGCATGGGACACATTTGTGGAGGCAATGGAAACCTTCTATATCATGATCTGGGTGTGAGGATACATTTGCTAGAACTCATCGAATTCGACGCATACCATCTGTGCATTCCATTGTAAATTAGACCTCAACTTTTTTAAGTGAGAGAGAAAAACAAATTAAATTGAACATATCCTCACCTCTACTGAAGTGGGCCCGTGTTGGCAAGCCAGCCCAGCATGCCTTTTCTGAGAGTCCTTCCTCCATCCACCACATGGCTGTGGCCAGAGCATCATGACGATAGCAGGGCAGGAAGGGTGCCTAATTGTGCCCTGGCCACAGCCTCACACATCAGGGGACACCTGACCCAAGTTGCAGCGATTAGAGAGAGCCCTTTCCAAGGACTATAAATGTGAGAGGGAGCAGAAGAGGCAAGGAGAGGGATTTGTCTTTGTCTGAGTGACTGAACTATGGTACATGTAAAATCTGGGCTATAAAATCTTGAAACTGCGGTTGGTAACGTTCTCACCGACAAGGAGGAGATGCGAAAGATGCTGGTCTTCGAGGAAAGAGAAAATGGAAGGACAGAGAGGAGCAGGGGGGAAGCAGAGAGCAATCCTGATGGAACGAACCTGGGTCCTCTTTCCGGTGCATTTCTGACGCTCCGCTACAACACCGCCAACAGTCCCCCGAGCCGGCTTCCCTTCAAAAGCTGACTACAATCCCCCTCCTTGCCTCACCTAGTTCAATTTGCATTTTTGCTTGCAACCAAAGAATCCCAATAAATATACCCTCCAGTGTGCTCCCTACCTCAGCAAGAGCCCCTCCCCCAGTCCCAATCTACAATCTGGATGTCAATCTAATTCCTTTTCTCTCTCTGCTTCATCCGTGACCACAAGTCAGTTCCCAAATCATGCCCATCCCCCCACCCCAGGCACTCACCTTCTCCTCTCCATCTTGGCTGCCAGGGCCTTGTTTGGAACTACCACTTGCTGCACCCTCTCCTCTGCTTCCCTGAAGAGGCCCCCAGAGCAGATCCTCATGACTGCACTTGACACATGGCATTGTCTCCAACCTACATGTCTCTCTTCTCCACGAACTTGGTAGGCAGAATAACGCTCCCCCTAGCAGATGTCCCCATTGCAATCCCCAGAACCTGGGAAAACGTTACCTGGCAGGGCAGATGGGGCGTTCCAGGTGTGGTTGAATCAGGGGCCTTGGGATGGGGAGCTTATGCTGGACTATCTGCATGGGCTCAGTTTCCCCACATGCTCCTTAAGAGCCTTTCCTGCCATGTCAGAGGGAGATGTGACTAAGACGTGGTCACAGAGGTCCACTTTGCTGGCTGTAAAGATGGAGAAAGAGAGGCCACAAGCCAAGGGGTGCAGGCAGCTTCCAGATGCTGGAAAAGACAAAGAAACAGACTCTGCCCTAGAGCCTCCAGAAGGACCACAGCCTGCCAACACCGAGATTTTAGCCCGGTGAGATCGCTGCTGGACTTCTAATCTGAGGAGCTGTAAGATCATAAATTGGTGCTATTTTAAACCACTAAGCTGTGGTCATTGGTCACAGCAGCCATAAAAAACTGGTACAGCTAATGACAAGCTCCTTCAGGACAAGAGATCAATCTTGAGGATTCTCAGTGCCCAAGCACAGTGCTTGGCCCTGAAAACTGCAGTCTGCTGGAAACCCACATAAACAAATTATTGCAGCACACGTAGTAAGTATTCCGAGGGGACTATGGACCGAACGGCGTCTCCTCAAACTTCTCATTGATTGAAGCCCCAACCCTCAGTGTGGCTGTAGTTGGAGCAGAGAAGTAATCAAGATTAAATGGGGTCATAAGGGTGGAGCCCTAATCCAATAGGATTAGTGTCCCTACAAGTGGAGACACCAGGGCCCTATCTTTCTATTTTTCTTTTTTTTCCTTCTTTCCTCCCTCTCTCCCTCCCTCCCTCCCTCCCTTCCTCCCTCCCTTCCTTCCTTCCTTCCTTCCTTCCTTCCAACCCAATAGAAAGGCAGCCATCTCTAAGAGAGGAAGAGAGTCCTCATGGGGGGACTGAATCAACCAGCACCTGGACCTTGGACATCCCAGCCTCCAGAATTTTGGGAAAATAAATTTCTCTTGTACTAAGCCACCCCATGTATGGCATTTTGTTACGACAGCCTGAGCACAGTGAGACACAGGGTTTGTGTCAAAGAATAGGAGATGGAAATCCGGGAGTAACAGCTCCTTCTGGAGAGGGTCATGGAAGGCGTCAGAGAAGAGGTGACCCGGGGGGGCGGGCTTCGATGGGCACCTCTGTCACTCCGCTACAGGCTGCAGGGAACGCGAGAGCTGCGGAAGCTCCAGCCCGGGCGTCCTAATGTGGGAGACGATGCGGCCATGCGTTAGACAGAGAGCGTGTAATCGTTACATAAAACAGAAGTTCGTGAGCACTCCAGCCATGCATGCCACCTCTGTGCTCCTGGAGGCGGTTCAACTCAGTCCCTCCCACCGACTCCAAGGAACCACCCTGAACTCAGTTCCCTAGCTAACTGCTTTCCTCCTTTTCTCCCCACTGCCACTGTTAGTCCTGCAACAACACGAAACCGAGAGGAACCTGGCACACACAGACCCGCTCAACGCCCTGTTCTCGCAAGTTACTCCAGGTCAAACGAAGAGCGAGAGGAAACTGCGAGGGGGAAAACAGAAGCGAAGTTTGGGCAGCGGGACCACCTGCTCCCTGGAGGGTGGGCTAAAGGCGGGAGGGGAGCCTGGTCGGGCACCCCAGCTCCCAACTGCGTCACAGATCACCTGGGTGCTGTTTCGGTGCCGAGTAACGAAGGCCACCTCCCGCTCTCTGGCCGCCACACTTTTTCCACAGCCCCTTCTGGGCGTGGCTCTCTGTCAAAGAAGTTAGAACTGTTTCTGAACGGATCAGAGCTCTTGTATCTAAATGAGCATTTTCCTTCAGGGTCATTTTGAGAAAGGACTGGCTGACTGCAGAGATACTGCATCTCACACAGTATCATGCAGCTCCTCCTTTGAAAATGAAGGACCTCACCCCCCAAAATAACACTCAGTGTTCTACGGTCACACGTCATTTTCAGGAACAGAATATCCTTCCTGCTGCACTCCTACCTCATTCACAGGATCCACTCAAATAACTTTTAGCTAATTCTAAAAATTAAATCTATGCAATATATATTTTATACAACATACACATGGTGTATACACATAATTTTTAAATATATTTTATTGATTATGCTATTACAGTTGTCCCATTTTCCCCCCTTCATTCCCCTCCACCCTGCACATTCCCTCTCCCCTCTCCCACCCACATTCCCCCCCTTTAGTTCATGTCCGTGTGTCATAAGCTCTTTAGCTTCTACATTTCCCATACTGTTCTTGCCCTCCTCCTGTCTATTTTCTACCTACCATCTATGCTACTTACTCTCTGTACCTTTTCCCCTTTCTCCCCTTCCCACTGCCCTGTTGCTAGCCCTCCATGTGATCTCCATTTCTGTGGTTCTGTTCCTGTCCTAGTTGATTGCTTAGTTTGCTTTTGTTTTAGGTGTGGTTGTTAATAACTGTGAGTTTGCTGTCTTTTTACTGTTCATATTTTTTATCATCTTTTTCTTAGATAAAGTCCCTTTAACATTTCATAAAATAAGGGCTTGGTGATGATGAACTCCTTTAACTTGACCTTATCTGAGAAGCACTTTATCTGCCCTTCCATTCTAAATGAAAGCTTTGCTGGATAGAGCAATGTTGGATGTAGGTCCTTGCCTTCCATGACTTGGAATACTTCTTTCCAGCCCCTTCCTGCCTGCAAGGTCTCTTTTGAGAAATCAGCTGATAGTCTTATGGAAACTCCTTTGTAGGTGACTGTCTCCTTATCTCTTGCTGCTTCTAGGATTGTTTCCTTCATTTTAATCTTGGGTAATGTAATTATGATGTGCCTTGGTGTGTTCTTCCTTGGGTCCAACTTCTTTGGGACTCTCTGAGATTCCTGGACTTCCTGGAAGTCTATTTCCTTTGCCAGATTGGGAAAGTTCTCCTGGATTATTTGTTCAAATAACTTTCCCACTTGTTGCTCTTCTTCTTCTCCTTCTGGCACCCCTATAATTGGGATGTTGGAACATTTAACAATGTCCTGGAGGTTTCTAAGCCTCTCCTCATTTTTGTGAATTCTTATTTCTTCATTCTTTTCTGTTTGGTTGTTTCCTTCTTCCTCCTGGTCCACTCCATTGATTTGAGTCCCAGTTTCCTTCCCATCACTATTGGTTCCCTGTACATTTTCCTTTATTTCACTTAGCATGTAGCCTTCATTTTTTCATCTAATTCGTGACCAAATTCAACCGATTCTCTGAGCATCCTGATCACCAGTGTTTTGAACTGTGCATCTGATAGGCTGGCTATCTCTTAGTTATTTAGTTGCATTTTTTCTGGAGTTTTGATCTGTTCTTTTGTTTGGGCCATATTTTTTTTGTCTTTACACACCTGTTACACATGAAGGGCGGAGCCTTAGGTGTTCACCAGGGAGGGGCAACCCAGTCACTGGGTTGTGACGCTGTACGTGGGGGGAGGGTCCAAGAGGAAACAATGGTGCTTGCTCTGCTCTCTGCCAGCTTTCAGGCCCCTCTGCTGCTTCCCCCAAGCAAACTGGGCCCTTCTGGTGCTAGATTCCCTGGGTGGGTGGGTTTGTGCATGTTCTAAGACCCTGTGGGTCTCTCCAACAGACCCTCCTGTGAGGCTGGGAGTCTCTCAGCACGTCAGCCCCCACAGGTGTTTTCAATTGGTGGTTTGAGGCTTTATTTCCCTGAGCTGGAGCCCCGGGTTGTGTGGTCTGCCTCACTCCCCAGTTTGGCCTGGTTTATCTGCACATGAACATGTGTGACCCCCCCCTCCGGTCAGCCAGCTGCTTTGTGAGCCTCACTGGGTCTTCCTGCTGCCACCCCGCACCCAGGGTCTGCAAGCCACTGCTTTTTTTTGCCATGACCCCTCTCTGCCCAGCCACCTGACTCTGCCCCTCCTACCAGTCTGGATGAATGTGTCTACTTTAACTCCTTGGTTGTCAGACTTCTATACAGTTCCATGTTCTGTCAGTTCTGAGGCTTTTTTTGTTTCTAAATTTTTGTTGTCCTTATTTTGGTTGTGCGAGGAGGCACAGTGTGTCTACCTACGTCTCCATCCTGGCCAGAAGTGCCCTATACACATATTTTTAAATATGCTACAAGGTGAAGGCAAGCTCCAAGCAAGGAGTTAGAACATTCCGGAGAAGTGAAAACATCCCTGGAAAAAGATGTAACCTTTCAAAGAAGAGCACAAACTGGAATCTGTTCATTCAGGAATTCATGGTTTTTTGGAACTCGGTCATATTACTGCAGAGTCACATTTCAGATACTTCCCACAGAGACCAGCTCAGTGCTCCGCAAATATTTGCGAAGCAGAACTGAACCGAGACATCAAGCATTTGCCGTGTCGTCTGCCGTGAGAATCACTGCGTGGATGATACAATTACCCCGTGTTCTCTTTCGGGCCAGTTCGAGTCCCTCAGTTCTTCTCCAGGCGGTTATCTCGTGGTGGGTTTTAGGTCTGACTGCAGATCAGCCTGTCCTCGGGCATTTTTGAGTCCCGTTAATGCCAGTGAGCATCCAGTAGAGACGCACAGACGCTCGACACTGTAGCCTTCGTAGCTGACGCATCCACCTCTCAGGGAGGCTTCTCTCCACCCGCCTAACGGGACGGTGAGGAAGTGCAGGCTCCCAGCTTCACTGCCCATATTTTTCATCGGCTGACATCAGGGAGCAAAATAACTCAGGAAGAACCACTCCCGACTCCTACCCCTGTCACTGCTGTCAGTTTGGGATCCGACAGATGGAGACTCACCAGTGGCCTCACGGAAGCCTGGCTAAACCCGCGCACAGGGAGGGAGGGCGGGCTGTGCCGACGGGCAGGCTGGCGCAGCTCAGAGAGGAGGGCGAGGAAGGACTCTCGGCGCCACTTGAGTCTGACACAGCGGCTGGCTTGTGTGTCCAGCGCTCGAGCAGGTGCATCTTCCTGCCGCTCTAAGTGCTCATGTGCACTGAAGGAGAACAGGATTCCTCTCCGAAGGAAGGGGCCTCGTGCTTTTAGTTCTCATTTATTGAAGGATAAACTCTCTATTTGTTATAGTTAATTATAACAAATAACATAAGAATAGATTACATTATATTATAGGTAAGCTATACAATGCCACTTAAGATTATGTTTGTGAAGATTTTTCAATGGCAGAAATGCTCTAAATACAATATTCAGTTTAAAAGCAGGGTGCAGAACTTTATGTAAAGTATTACCATAGCTGCATTAACAGGCCATGCCTGGGGGAAAAAAAAGAACTGAAAAGAAATGTGTCCAGATATGTAATATTATTCTCCCTGAGAAAGTATGGGGGAAATGACCAGCTTTCTCCTTTTGTTTCTCACACTGTCTGTGATGAGCACGCATTACTTCTCCGATTCAAAGCGTTGAACGAATGCCATGGGATTGAACCGTGACTGGTTCACAGACACACCAGCTTTTCATCAGCACAGGAGCCGCACGCCGTGAGGTGAATGTGAGTTTGCAGACAGAAGCGGGAGCGAGCACGAGCTTCCCCCTCCGCGAGTCTTTGCCATGCACTGGAGCTAGCGTCTGCCTAACGATAACTAAGATTTTTACATGAGAAATGTTTCTTTCTGACTCAAAGAGCAGAAATATCACAAGCGCCTGCCACCATGGTCACACGGACTGTCCTTAGCCAAGAGTGCATTCATGCCACCAAACCGCAGCCCAGCCGCAGTCCCAGGGGAGGAGTTTCGTGAGCTGGTTTTGTTTGCTAGAAGCCTACGTCGTCATCTGTGTGATCAATAAGCTGGACATGAAAGATGGCACCTTGTGTGAACCCATGTATGTGACATGTTAGAGCCTGTGATGATCGCAGGCAGTCTGGGGCAGGGGGTGGGGAGAGGGGAGTGACTGCAGGGCACGTGTAGAAACCTTGACTTAACTGTGGTGGTGGTTACCTGGTTGGCTGTTTGTTAAAACGCGCTGAACTGTCTGCTTAAATGGTGCATTTTGTTTTATGTAACTTCTACGGTAATAAAAATAACCTGTGGCACTGATGACACACTTCTATACGGTGTAATGGTGACAGAGAGGCATTATCATAACAAGACAATGGTGATGTCGTAATTCTACAACAGTCTGAGCCTTGGAGCAACTTTAGTACGAGGTGGCCATAATCACACTGTTTTGAAAGTCCAAAATAAAACTACACATGATCCCCAAGAAGCCTGCTGAGACTCCGAAATTTTGCCAACGTAGAGACATTCTTATGAGGTTCCTGAGTATGCTGTTGGTGGAAAAATATCTCTTGGAGAAGGGAAACACCTTAAGCCATTATCGATGATCTCTCAGGAAGAGTGACACGCCGTCAGTGCCAGCTCAGGAAGGTGGTCTGGGAGTGCGGGACAAGGGGACAGGAGTGGACAGTGCGTGTCCTCAGGAGACATGACCATTTCACGTGGTCGGCTCTTCTGTCTTCCAGGAGACATGCAAACCTCAGCAGAGCTCATCCCTGAGCAGACCTGTGGGGCCCCGCAGAAGCCTGGCTGCCGCCCTCCTGGGCGCTCGCCAAACAAAGATGGCAGTGACGAAAACGCTGACGGCTTTGACACCCGCACACCGTCCCCGTGTCTGTTCTCCCATCGGATCCGCACAGCTGCCTGGGGAGCAGCGACCGACAGCCGGAGAGCAGCCGCAACCCCGTTTCACCGCGAAGGAAGCAGGGAATCGGGGGTCTGGCAGCCCGGCCAGTGGCGCCCAGCGAAGAGCGACCGCAGGTGCTCTCTGGGGGCTTCTGTAGACCACACCTGGGCCATCCGCACGTGCAGACCGTGAGCCCGGTGATCCTACGTGAGTACGGACATTTGCCAGCCTGGCACTGAGACTGGAAAAGGCACAGGAAGTTGCTGCTTGAGAGCAAGAGCAGGTTTTATCTTTCCTTCAGTTATTTCCGTTGCTATGACCTAGGGTCAGCAGACCGGAATTCAGGTGCCTACTGGTTAAATGATTCCCCCTCCTTGCCCTTAATTTCATCTGTAAAATGGGTATATTAATGTGTGTTCTTCTCCATTTATAGAGCCATTATGAGATCAAATAAATAATGAATGTTAAAATAGTCTATAAACTGCACAGTACCAAATAATTATTAAATGCTTTATTTATGATGATTTAAACCTGTACAGGAATTGTAAATATATTTTATGAATTACCAAAAAGGTTTTTCTTTTTTCTTTTTTTATTTTTTTTTAATTTTAAATAAGATTTTATTTATTTAATTTTAGAGAGGGAAGGGAGGGAGAAAGAGAGAGAGAGAAACATCAATGTGTGTGGTTGCTGGGGGCCGTGGCCTGCAACCCAGGCATGTGCCCTGACTGGGAATCGAACCTGCAATGCTTTGGTTCGCAGCCTGTGCTCAATCCACTGAGCTACGCCAGCCAGGACAAAGGTTTTTTTCTTGATCAACTGTAATTTTTAACTGATTTATGTGATAGAAGTCTATGTGCTAAAAATATCTTCAAGCATCTTACTATTCGTGCATCTCATCGATCTCAGGGCTCTTCCAGCTGGCGAGTTAGCACTGAGGGAGAGTCCACTCTTAGAGGAAGAGCCCAGAAATAGCCACACAGACAGTGTGGTTGAAAGTGACAGTTCACTGGGAATCCAGCAAGACAGAGCAACGGAAGGCAAGCTGGGTTCTCACCCATGTGGGAGAAGGTCCGGGAAGCACTGGGTTAGAAGGAGGCAGAAGTGGCCTGAGGTTGACTCTGACGGAGAAATCTCAATTGAGCTGAACCCCTTCATAACTTTTGTTGTTCTCCACACACAGCGCCAAGGGCTTCAACGAGGATCAAAGTAGCCAGTGACGCAAGTGTGATGTCCGGATTCTCGAGCAAAACTGTGCAGAACTGGAGCCAGGGGTCTCCGCCAATGGCCACTCCCTGCAGAGGCATCTCAAGCCTTCTCTTGGCGACGACCGAGCAGACACCCCCTCTGCCCCGTGCCCCCAGCCGGCTGACCCCCGTCCTGGCCACCGTCCACACTTGCCTTGGAAAAATACTTGGAGGCCTCAGACTCAGTCCTTTATCGAGTCTGCCAAGGGGCAACTCGTGGTGGGAAGTCACTACCCGGGGGCCTCGTTAGCCGAACCTGGCGAAGGTCAGACTGGAGCCCCTGATGGTGACCGCGTCACCCCTGCCACCACCAGCCCCACCCCCCACCCTGAGCTTCCCTCCGGGGCCTTCGAAATCTGCTCCTCCTGGGCTGGCTTGAGGAAGTGATTTTCTTCTCCGTTTCTCTTCCAGCCCCACATCGGTGACTCTGGAGTATAAATGTTGGCAGATGAGTGCTGAGAGAACAGGAAGGGCAAGGTCACCCCCAAGGTAACAGGCGGGTCTGACCCCCATCTCCCTCTTATGCAATTTTTTTTTTATTTACTGGTGAAAACGGCCAAGACACACCTTCTTGCTAAAGAATGTGTTCTGAAAAATAACAATGGGGCTGGGAAGGCAGCTCCGGCTCCGGTGCGCTATGCTTGACTCCACTGGGACAGGCTCTGCTTAGATCCTGCTGTGGGACGGGACCTCATCACACACACGCTGGGGGAGTCCCCCCGGGCCGCCCAGGAGGCCGTGACAGCACAAGGAAACAAAGACGTTTTCTGTAAAGGAGTGTGCACGTGTTTCAGACTAGCTGTTTATCATCTCGCCTGACAAGACACATGTGCTTCCCCCCCACGCACACTTTTTCTTTTTAAACCCCGGGTCCGGCAGTGGCTGGCTAAGGGAAGGCTCTGGCCGCAGTGTTGGTGTTGAGCCTCCAACCACTGGCACAATTTCTGTCACGACCCGAAGGGGCTAGGCATAGCCACGGGACAGAGAAGCTTCCCAGGCCACGCTGTCTGTGAAATTGGCACAGCCTCCTCCCAGATTCTTCTCCAGACGTCTCCATCCAAACAGAACAAGAAAATCGGAGAAGTCTCTTTCGGGGCAACCTATTAAGAGAGTTGACTGACACTCCTGCCCAATCCGAGATGTTGGCTGCGGGTTCCTCTGCTGTCTGCCTCCCCTCACCGTCCCAGGAGCTGGAGCCACTTTAGACAGGACACAGGGACACACAGGGACACAGGGACACAGTACCTGCTGCAGGCAGAGTCCCAGTTGGTGGAGAAGGGACAGGCAGAAGCAGGCAGGGGGAGGACTTTCCTTACGCCATCATTAATCATCTGTACCTTCCACATGGGGTCATCATTATTTCCAGAAGGCTCTGCGGGTCATCTCTGCTGTTTCCATCCCTCCAAACTCCCGAAACCCCTCCACGGTGCCTTCTGTGTCCCTCAGTCTCTTAGCACAAATTCTCTCCTACCCTCAACTTCTCACCGAAGTTGCCGACAGAAGCCTGGCTTTCCTAGGAGGGCCCTGTTTCTGCTGAAGTAGCCTCCAGGGGTCACGGTTGTCCCTCTCATGCCTCCTCCATCCCCACCCCTGAAAACGGGGGGTGTGTGCTCCCCCCAAGCTCCTCATTGCTGCTTCTGAGCCATTCTCTCCCCTCCCCTGAAACTTTCCAGTGTTGGGTCTATGTCATCAGTCTATTATCACTCCTGTCCTCCTTGTCACGGACACCTACCCACCTCTT
The DNA here is from genome assembly GCF_019186645.2 of Phyllostomus hastatus. Classification (NCBI taxonomy): domain Eukaryota; kingdom Metazoa; phylum Chordata; class Mammalia; order Chiroptera; family Phyllostomidae; genus Phyllostomus; species Phyllostomus hastatus. The sequence continues at coordinate 4,337,236 of NW_025333833.1, read as the reverse complement.
GGTCATTTCCCTTGAAGTTTCAAGGATTTTCCTTCATGAATCACTGCCATGCTGTCTAACAACGTGCTGTCTTAATTCTTAGTGACTTCAATCCCCTCTTGAAGATGCTTTCAACACTGCCTGCTTTGTTCTTTGATCTACATCTCCTTGACATGCCTCCAGCCCAGCATGGCATCTGTCTCAGAATACACGAGACCTGTTTCCAACAACTCGAAACCAGGGTGACTGCAGACTGCACATGAGGACTCACAGAGGAATGACGAGACTCGCCTTGTTTCCTGCCTACGAAAACACGGAGGCAGGAAACCACAGAGAGAGGGACGTGAAGAACTCTCTGGTTCTGCTCAAGCTAACGGCCATAACTAGAAAGACTTTGTAATTCATCTATGGAATTACATGGATGAATTACACCGTCTTCTAGATAGAAAAACACCATCGAACCATCTAAAGCAGACTCCTCCAGTGACTGTTTGTTTGCCTAATTTATTTCTCTGGCAAAATGGCTGGCCTTATACCTTGCTAAGATGACATGGAAGATAGCAGAGAGCAGACCACAGATTTCAGGAACTTCCTGGTGACCTTCTGCCTGGAGACCATCAACTCTCCTTAGCTGTGTTCTTTCTCTAGTGAGATAATCATTTTGGCATTCCTTGGCCTCTGGGAAAACCGGTTATTCCGACAATTCCCATTCAGGCAGACACCCCTCTGGCCACGAGCAGCCTCCAGCAGGAACACGCTGTCCTAACTGGGCAATGAACTCAAAGAGAGCTGAGTGCGGCAGACAAGAGGGGAAGGGCAGCACTAGTCTTCAGAGTGGAACTGAAATTTTGTTGTATGAAGATTCAGCCCTGGTTGGTGTGACTCAGTGGATTGAGTGTTGGCCTGCAAACCAAAGGGTCACGAGTTCAATTCCCAGTCAGGGCACATGTCTGGGTTGCGGGCTGGGTCCCCAGTAGGGGGCGTGTGAGAGGCAACTAAATATTGATGTTTCTCTTCCTCTCTTTCTCCCCCCTCCCCCCTCTCTAAAAATAAATAAATATATTTTTTTAAAGATGCAGTCTCAACTCTCAATTAAAAACCTTTCAGAATGTTACCGATTTCTGGAGGCAGAGTCGGATGAAGGCCCTGATGCTACATTAGTGAGTTTCTTCTCTCTCCTAAGCTTAAGAATTCCGGAGAGCTAACCTACTTATCAAAAAAGGTAGCACACAATATGCTTTCTATTTTCATATCATCTCCCACATTCCTCCGTGTTAATGCAGATCTATTTCTGCAGCTAGCAAACCCAACTGTGAAATGAAACTATTCTGGGGATGCTCAACTCTCTCCAAATGGACACGCATCTCCTTGTCCACTTGCCTCAGGAAGGTGACATAAGAAGAGGTAATGGCCCTAATGAAGGAGAAATCCGGCCCAAGCCAGGTACACGGAAACGGACAACTTACACAGGAGATCCACCCAGCGTCATCATCATGAGCTCACGGTGGGTTTCTCCTTGGAGTTTCCCAGGGGACCTTCCAACACTCCTAGGAGCTCACCACCCTCCGCCCACCCCCACCAGAGCCAATGGGATATGAAACCCAGAGGGCTTGTTCACAGGGAAGACCAGTCCGAAGTCTCGGGCAAGGTGCAAGGTCACTCGGCAGCAGAGTCGGGATTGGAACTCCTGAGTTTCAGCTGCTCCGTGCTAAGAGGTACTCCCGCTCATGAAGTAGAGGATTTGCTATTTGTCTCATTTGTTTTCTAGGGCAGGCTTTAAAATAAAACTTTGGAGCCAAGAAAAAAAAGTAACGTTCCATTAATAACATAGTTTTATTTTATTTTATTTATTTATTTTTAGAGAGGGAAGGGAGGAAGATAGATAGATAGAGAGAGAGAGAGAGAAACATCAATGTGAGGTTGCTGGGGGTCATGGCCTGCAACCCAGGCATGTACCCTGACTGGGAATCAAACCTGCGACACTTTGGTTTGCAGCCCGCGCTCAATCCACTGAGCTACTCCAGCCAGGGCTCATAGTTTTAACAACTATGGCTTCTGAAAAAAAATCTCCACCTATTTCCATATGCACACCATCACTCAGGAGCGTTTATGAAGGCTCTATTTGCAAGTAACAGCCTATTGCATGTGACTCCAAGAGACTGACCCAGTCTACGTGTGAAAACGTACCATCTAAAGCATCCACAGATCTCTCAAGGGCTAAAAGGCGTAGCTTCGGAACATTCCTGTTAAGTTCAGACACAACAGGGAGCGAAAAGGTGCCCAGGACCACGAGGCAGCAGGGAAGTCCACACCAAAGCCACAGTGAGGTGCCGTGGCATGCACAAGAGGATGGCGGGCCTTTTCTCAGTGGGAATAAACGTTGGCGAAGACGTGGAGAAACTGGGACACCTACGCTTGGTTGGCAGAAACAGAACATGGGGCTGCTGCAGTGGAGAACAGCCCGCTGGGTCCTGAACGACCACACGACCCAGCAGGCAATTCCACTCCTGGGCGTGTACCCCCAAACCGAACACAGGCATGCAGGGAAACCTGGTGTGCAAACTCCATAGCGGTATTGTTCACAACGGCCAAAAGGTGGAAACCACTTGAATCTCCGTCGACTGATGAATGCATAAACAAAATGTAGTATGTCCACACAATGGGATGTCATTCAGCCACAAAAAGGAAAAAAGTACTGTTATATAACACAACATGGTTGAGCCCCCACAACACTGTACTAAGTTTTTGAAAAGTCAGACATGGAAGACCACATATTGTATGATTCCATTTATATGAAATATCGAGAACCGATAAATCCATGGAGACAAAGCCCAGACTGGCATTTACCAGGGACTGGGCAGGGGGGCAATGGGGAGGGACTGCCTAATGGTCCAGGGTGTGCTTTTGAGATGATGAAAATATCTAGGAACTGGATGGTGATGGCTACACAACATTGCGAATGGATGTACTAAATCCCAAGAGGATTGTGTGCCTTACAATGGTTAGTTCTGTGTTAAGTGAATTTTTACTTCAATTAAAAAACATGGGCCCTGGCTGGTGTAGTTCAGTGGATTGAGCACGGGCTGCAAACCAAAGGGTTGCAGGTTCGATTCCCAGTCAGGGCACATGCCTGGGTTGCAGGCCATGACCCCAGCAACCACACATTGATGTTTCTCTCTCTCTCTCTTTCTCCCTCCCTTCCCATCTCTAAAAATAAATAAAATATTTTTAAAAATTTTTAAAAAGAAAAAAATATCCTGTGCTTTAAAAAAAATATGGAAAGGAAATTCAGCAGGAAAGGCCCACCAGGGCATGGGGACACGCAACCACCCGCGGCCCTGGGTTTTAGGCGCAGCGCAGCTGCTCCTCGGTCACTGGGAGCCCCGAGCCTGGGGGAGCGCAAGGTGGACACGCACGTTCTCGGTGCGGTGGCCCGCACGCTTCTGCATGGGCGATGCTCTCCTCTTTCTCCCGCGGGGAGCTGACAGCAGGTTCAGGCTGCGCCTTTGTCCTGCAACCTCCAGTCTGTTCCAACGGCTTCTGCCAGCAACAGACTCCTCTCAAAGCCTCAGCAGCCTGGGCTCTGCTCCAGGCTCCGCGCCCTGGGCTGTGCCCCATGGGCTCCGGGCCAGTGATTCCTGCACTCAGACCCACACTTCTCGGAGGCCCCACCCCAGTGTCTGTTCTGCTGCTGGGAGACGCCCCACGAAGCCCGGACGGTGTTCCTCTAACGTCCCCTGTCGTGGCCACATCCCGAGCCCTTGGCTAGGAAGGTTTGTGCACCCAGTCCTCCAGTGCTCAACACTGTTTCCGAGCTTTGCAGTAAGCCGACAACCATGTGGGGAGACCGTCACCGTCCATACTCCTCTCTTCTACTGAGCCCCAGAAGTGCATGCTGGGAAAAGCGTGTCTGGCGTGTCATAAGCTCGTAATACACGAAACACCTTCTAGAGAGCCATCGTTTTCTGCCCGGACATTTCTAAGGCCGCAGTGAATGCACCCCCCAAGCTTATGCAAAAGCACCTGCTGAGCTCACGCACTGTGGCCTCTCTCGCTCACAGTGGAGTCTCTGACACTCTCGGAAGAATTCTCGTAGAGACCACCGCTGAGGGCAGGCGCTGTGACTGCGTGGGTTCTCGTCTCTCACTCATGACGGTAGCGCAAATGCCATAGTGGTTCTTTTTTTTTTTTTTTTTTTAACTGATCCATTTAACAAACACTTCTTGAGGCCCTTCAGAATACCATGCCTGGCACAGGAGATAAGAAGAAACAAAGATACGAGTAGGAAAAAGCTCACAATATTTCAACATCTTTTGGAAAAGGTCTGTTTCTAAACCAGAAAGAAAAAAACGGCAAAACCACCTGGACAGGTTGAAGGTGGGAACCTGTAGCCCCCGTCTCCGGCTCCAGCGCCGCGCTCCTGAACGCCTTTTCCAGCTCCGACCACCCCCGCCCGCGTCGCTCCCCTGCGCCTGTGTGGCTGCGTGACTGCGTGACTGCGTGTGTGTTCACACAGCTCTCCTCGGACCTTTCTGTACACAGACCCAGGAGCACACGCGCACCTCCGCGGCCTTCTGATTATACTGCCAGCCTCTGGAGCCGTTGTGGCTGCTGTGTGCCCATCACCGCCTTTCCCGAGCTCACCCGCAGCCTCGGGGGTGGCCCCGCAGACACAGCAGGGTCCCGAGCAGGGCTGGGGCGCCAACCGGGGAGTGAGGCATGTGCCTCGGTCAATGGTGACACTGCTGTTTCCTCATTCTTGAGGGGTTCAACAGCGTCACGCTCAGCTTTCACAGAGCCCTCCAGGGTCTTTCGAAACCTTTCACCCACGTCATCTCATTCCTCGCTCACAGTGAGGTAAGCAAGGGGGCGTTCCCACTTTACCCACAAACAAAGCTGAGAGCCGGAGAAGAAACGTGCTTGACTAGCTAGCAACTGTGCGAGATGCTTCCTGTTTGTCCCCGGATCCACGGCCCCCTCTGCAGCCTGCCCTCCCCCCACCGGCCGGCGGGAGACCCCGGTGGCCAGCATCAACGGCCCCTTGCTCTCTGGCCTCCAGTTAGACTCGGCCAGGGGGAGGATCCAGGAAGGGAGGGTGGAGGAGGAGTGAGGTCGGGTGTTTGTTCCTCCAGTTCCCTCCTCGTGGGGTGACTACGCATGGGTCGTGTCCCTCCAATGGCGCCACAGGTCCTCTCCGGTGACCCTCTCCATCCTGCTGCCCCCTCCCCTTGCTTCCTCACCCCCTAAGGAGCTCCCCATTCTGGCTTTTCCCAAGGGCCCTGGACCACCCCTCCTTGTTTCTCAGAACCTCACACCTTTGTCAACAGTGTTCGTATTAAGGACCCTTCAGTGGCCCAGTGTGAAGGACCACGGGTCTTGCTGACATTCTGAGTCCCGTTCATACCTTGTAACTGCTGCCCCACCCCTTGGGCTCCCAGTCTAAACCCCTGCTCACTGTCATACTGAATCAGAAGAAGGGGCACCTTCCCATCACCTTGGGCAGCCCCCACCACCTGGCACACACCAGGAGCCCCCGTGCAGAGCCCGAGAGCCATACTTGCAGACAGGTGCCACTTGCTCTCAGTAAACAAGGCTGGCAACAGCTGCTGGACATTAAAGGAAGCGAGACAATGACTCCTCAGAGGAGCTGCAGTCCCTTGACCCCCGTGACTCAGATGTTTCATTTTCCAGAGTTGCCAAGCTGAATAAAACCGCATGAACCTGTGCGCTCTGCCTCGCCCGGGTCCGGAACCCAGGGGGTTAACAAGCACTAGGAACATTCCCCCGTTTGGCCCGGTCCTCAGGTCCTCAAACATTCTCTCCCGCCAGCCCTCCCACGTCCCTCTGTCGCCCCCCCCTCCCTGCCCCGCACCCACTAAAACGGTCTCTCGCTGACAGTGACTGGGACGGAGGGAGGCGCACAGGGCTGCCCTTCCGAGGGGACGTGTGCACGAGAGGACGGGCGCACGGCCACCAGCCGGTGCTGCACTCGGCGTCAGTCACTGGGTGGGGCACGATGCCCGGGCTTGTCTCCCAGTGTCAGCTTCGGCCAGGGACTCGCTGGACAGGCAGGCCTGCTTCCGCTCCGGCCTCTCTTCCTGGCTCCTCTCTGGGCGGCGGCCCCTCCAGGTTTTGTAAGTTCAAGGCCCACGACGAGCCCTTCTGAGGCACAACACTAGTCATCGTGTTGAGCTCCAACACGTTCCACAGGGAACTCAGAGGAACTCCTAGGCGTCCAGCTTTGTGCCAAGGTCTTCAGGTCGGGAGAACCACTCGCCGTCTTACTGCGCACCCGAGACTGTGTGCGTGCGCGCTCGTGCGCTTTCATACAGGGAGACGGGCTCGGAGGAGTGACTCGGCCAAGGTCACACAGACGGTGACAGAAAAGGGAATTTGAGGCCGGGTCTGCCCATCCTTCTAGTCCATCAGTTCCGTACTCTTCACCAGTGTCCTGCTTCCGTGTATATTCAATCATCTAATTTTCAAAACTCTGAAGTGGAGATGTGCTTTTTTTTTTCAATGAGTTCGGCACTCACTCACGGAGCATCTGTTGCGCACCAGGCACTGGGCACAAAGCGGGAAGAGACCGTCTCTGTCGTCCAAGAGGTCACATCCTACTCAGAGGAACAGCGCCTGGGTTTCTCTCGAGGCTCCTGGTTTCCCTTTGGCCCTGGAGTTATGTGAAAAACAATTGGGATTTCTGCTTCTGGTGCAACAACTGCAAAGGAGAGGCCAGAACAGGTGACCAATCACCTATGTTGTAGAGCAGGGGTGTCAAACTCATTTTCCCCGGGGGCCACATCAGCCTCACGGTTGCCTTCAAAGGGCCAAAATAACTTTAGGGCTGTATAGATGTAACTACTCCCCAACTGTTAAGGAGCTGAAATTACACTCGGGCCTTTGAAGGCAACTGTGAGACTGATGTGGCCCCCAGACAAAATGAGTCTGACACCCCCTGTGGTAGAGAGTGTATTTCAGGGAGGGAGGGAGGAGGAGGGAAGGAGAGGAAGAAAGAGAGCAAGAGAGGAAGAGGAAGGGAAGGAGGCGGGGAGAGACGGAGAGGGAGGAAGTTAGCCAAGGGGTTGGGGGGGGGGGATGGAGCTGGAGAGAGGCTGGAGGGGCAAGTTAGGAGGAAAATCCCAGAAGCAGCGGATTATGCAAAGGAGGTAAAAGGGCCCCAGGACCTTTGATGGAACCCCTTAGACACAAATTCACACCATTAAAATCACCCCAGAACTTTATCTTTTTTTTAAGTTTTATGTTTTAAAGTAGATCATACAGACATGGTTCAAAATTAAAACAATAAAAGAAGACCCATTTAAAAATCATGTTCCCAAGCCTACCCTCTTCCCCATCCCCCCACCAGACTCCCCACACCCCCATCCCCCGCCCCAGGGAGCTGTAACAGGCGGTTGCCCCTCCCCCCTCTGCTCCTGCCTGCAAACACAGGCCAACATCACCACTCGAGATTTCCGAAGAGGCACGCATGCTTGACTGTGCTGAAACACGGTGGTACTTGGGAAAGGCAAACATCGCCCACGCGGACGCCTGAGAGAGGCACAGCGACAAGGCGGCGAGGTCAGCCGCGCGCACGGAGCGCCCTGACACACCACTTCATCCTGCGGACAAAGAGAAACGAGACTCGGAAAGGACAAGCACTGGGCTGGTGCAAAAGTCTGTGTCGTTCTTCCCGTAAAAGACACATTTTTCATTTTCGCCAATAGCTTTATTGATTTCGGTATGTGGAGTGTGTCGGCTAACTCCCGCTATCGGCTTCCAGTGGGCAGAGGCCAAAGACGCTGTAAACATCTTCCAGCGCCGAAGACAGCCCCAGAGCGAAGGGTTATTTGGCCAAAATCAATAGTACCAAGGAGCCTTGCAAATCACTTCTGACATGTTCGATCCGTCACAGCACCTTCTCCATCCACTGCACGAGTCTTTTTTTTTTTTTTGCATTTCAGGTGGTTTTTACTTTTCTTGAAATAATAGAGCATCACACACTGACAATGTTGCATATTTCCTTCCCACTTCAGTATTAAAATGGCTGCCCCAAAATTCACCAATTTGGGTTTTTTTTTAATGCATGCTGATATGACAGCTGTCACGATAAAAATCTAACAAAACTGTTTTGAATGAAGTTAAAGACAGCTTAGCCCTACTAGAGCCATCATACAGGAAATCAGAAGGACTTCTTGGCCAACCCCAATAACTTGTCGAGTGCAGACGGCTAGGGCGTGGCAGGGCGGGGGACATGCCCCCTCACCCCGCCAGCATCCTGGTGGGGAGGAAGGGCCCCGTCGTCCACCTGACTGAGGCTCCGGGCCGCCCTGGCCGCCCTGCTCAGCACCTGCCCTAAGCGCCCAGAGACAGGACGGCCCGGGGCTCCAGCTGCAGCCTAGCCCGAGGGAGGGAGCTTCAGTGGTGGGCCTGTGGTCATAACCACAGCAAATCTCATCCTCATTCTCACATGAGCCTTAGGACCGGGGGCCATTTCTTATCCACTTCTGCACCTGGTACAGGTGATTGCCATAAAGCGGTGACTTGAGGAATGAACTGGGAAACCACTTCTTCACGTTGAGATGAAGTGACTCCTTTAGCCATTAAAAAAAAAATCTCTCCTCTCCCAGGCCCACCTATTGGACCACGCTGTCAGGTTCAGCTAACGAGCAGGGCGAGGCGTGCGACACGGCGGTCACCTCCCGGGCGGCGGTCGGGATGTGGGGGAGGCTCTGGACGTCAGCGCTGGTCCTGGTCCGGGAAGGGGTGGAGGAGCGTCCACGAGCCGCCTGGGGTCCTGACCCGCACCCCTGGGAAGAGACAGGGCTCCCGCAGGACAGTCCCCAGCCCCCCATCACGGCCACGGGTGGGTTTTTTTGCTCCTAGGAGGAGCAGGGAATCAAAGATCACGGCGTGTGCATGTGCGTGTGGTCTCTCCCCCACTCCCTCCTCTCCAGGGCAGCAACTGCCCAGCCCACACCACGAGGTCCGGTGTGCTCCCACCCACACCCCCGGCCTGCTCGGTGTGCCAGGCACTTACCGACACGTCCACTCGGAATACTCAGAACGGCCGCCCTGAAAGGCAGGCACGTTCATCCTCGCTTTATAGGTGGAGGAACCGAGAGTCGGAGACGCTAAGTGGTGTGCCCAAAGCCCAAGGCCGCCGACGCCCGACAGTCCGGTCCAAGCCCTAACGCAGACGGCACCGGCCCGGAAAGCGGCCCCACTGCGAGAAAGGGGCACGGGGAGAAGCGTCAGGGCGAGAGCCAGCAGAGCCAATGCTAGTGACACGTCAGCTGCTGACTTGTTTGCTATGAATGCCTTCGCCCTTCTCCGTGGCTTCCTCTGAGGACAGCAGAGGAAAGGCCAGCACCGTCTCAAATAACTTTCACAAGGATGAGGTGAATGAGCGTGGGTATGACTAACACGTGAAAAACATCCGCTTTCAAAACGTGAGAATTTTCATAAGTCATTACGGTATGAATGAAAGCACTGGTAGCACACAACGTATTCCGTTTGGGTTCATCTGAGCTCGTTCCCACACACTGCAGCACCTTGAAGCCGTGGGGACGGTGAGGAAGTGCAGGGAACGTGTGCCCGGCCCGAGGAAGCTCACGCGTGTCACTGAGGGCAGGGACTGGCCTACAGCCCAGCCCACTGGGTGACTGGCCGACAACCCCACGGGCCCAGCACAGCGCAGAGCAGAGTGTGCAGGCCTGTCCAGGAAACACACCCGAGGTGAAACCCTGGGTTTACCTTCAATTAGCTGAGAACTGAAGCCAAATGTCCTCATGGGGAAAAAAAAAATAGGACTAGAAAACACTCCCTGGAAAATGAGGTTATTGAGATTAAAATATATGCCCTGATTTCCACTTCCAATAAAATGGACCAGATTTTCTCTCCCACTTAGAGCGACTACATACAAGACAAAGGAGATGAAACTATGGCCTTTGCAACACTGGACCTCAGACAATGAAGGACAAAGATCCCCAGGAGAGGAGACAGGAAGGAGGAGAGCTGGCGGGCGGCCGCAGGGCGTTCCCAGGCCTTGGCACCAGCAAGCCGCCTGGTCAACCGTGAGCGTGAGCAGAAGACACACAGGTAAGAGCCCAGAGAGACAGGTCACTAGAGTCTGCAAGGCCGAGGGTCCCCTCCAGTACCCAGGGGAGGACAGCAGAGACCAGGGAAAGTGACACCAGGGCTCATGCAGGGTCGGGACGGCTCTTGCACCCTGAGAGGCCACCCGCGTACCCCTCGGGGCCCTGGGGAGAGGACTCGAGCACCCCCCTCAGCTCTGGGGCAGAACGAACCTCCAGGGAGCGCTCCTCCGTGCTGCCAGCTAAACTGAGGAAACCGGGAGGTGGCGCGTGGCCCCGGGGCCACCCGACCTCCGGTTCTGCCCTTTCCAGCAGCGTGGTCGTTCCCTGGGGCCACGGGGACAGACCACCAGAGACAGGAGGTGTAAAGCAGCAGAAACACTGCGTGCTCTCTCGCACAGTTATGGGGGCCGGACATCCTGCCTCCAGGCGCTGGCAGGGCTGGCCCCTCCGGAGGCTCCGAGGGAGGCTGAGCCTGCCTCCCGCCATGCTCCTGCCAATGGTGGGTGTCACCCCTCCGGCTGTCCTGGCCACGTGGCCACATTGCTCCCTCCAGCTGCCCGTCTCCCCGTCCCCCCAGGTCTGTTTCCCCTCCTCTTCGAAGGCCTGGTCTTTGGGTTTAGGGCTGCCCTAGTCCAGAATGAGTTTATCTTGAGCTCCTTACCTTGATTGCACCTGTAAAAACCCTTTTTTCCAGATAAGGTCACATTTATAGACTCCAGGAATTAAGACATGGCTATTTCTTTGGCGGGGGGGGGGGGGGGTTGGGCACTATTCAACCCGCCATGGGCAGGTTTGCATTAATGTATGTGTGTGTGTGTGCATGTGTGTGACATACATATACATAATTTCAATCAGATTTCACCTCTGCCAGCCTTTCCTGTATCTACTGTTTATCATGACAGAAACGACTCAGATCTTCACAGGAAACCCGACCTGCCACCCCGGGCCCAGATGCAGACAGGTCGTCTTTTTATTCCTCTTGCGTTTCCGAGAGTTAAGCTCCTTGTCGTCCTGCCAGCGCCCCGCCCCCTCCTCCCCCATTGCCCTTTGCCCGGCCACTGCGTCTAACGCGAGGGACGCACGTGGGGCAAAAGGGCCCAAAGGGTCGCCGCCTCGATTTACACTGCTCCACCAGGGAGAATTGGTGCCCCTCCACCGCACGGGAAAGACACACGGGTGATGGGAAAGAGCAGACTGCGTGGGGTACCGAGTGAGGAAAGGAAAAAAATGGGCAAAGCAGGAATCCGTTTTCCAACAGGAGAAACGGCAGGAAATACGGGGGGACTTTCCCCCATGCCCCAGAGCTTAAACGTGATGTCTGGCGCCACCTGCTGGGAAGCCCAGGAACCGGCTCAGACGTGAGCCGCATAGACAAGGCGTAGCTCTGCCTCGCATCCCCTTGAAGCTGCAGGTTTTATTGCGACCGGAGGCCTTCCTGTCCGTTCTAACGAGGGGCTAAGACGACTCAGGAAGCGCCTGACCATGCCTGTGCGTTCCTCACACCCTCCTCTGCCCGTGGGGTGCCAGAAATCACCCACGTTCTGCAGTTCGACTCTCAAGCGCATCATCAGTAGCATCAGGGGCCCCAGCCCTCTCCTCTCCATTCTCAGGGTGTCCGGCCCAGAACCGGCTCGGGGTGGGGAGGGCTGGAATCCTATTGAACGTGAAAGAGAAAAACCCAGTGTAAGAATTCTACCTCTTATCAATGGTCACCTGCTGGCAAATGCATAAAAACCAAATGGCAAGGCCAGCCCCAAGAGGGAAACGAGATCAGCCGCGGTTTACTGGCCCGCAGAACTCACGGGCACAGCGAGGCTGTGGCCACCCTGTACCACAAGCGGGCCCCTCACCCTGCCGTCCTCCACTCGGACGGCGAAGGCCTTGTGGGGGAGGTGGGTGCACACGTGTGTAAATATAAAGTACCGTTATCTGTTGGTCCCTGCCCCCAGTTCCTGACCTAGGAGCACCCCTCATTTCCTGGGGGAGAGCAGCACTGTTCGTTCCAGCGAGGGGACCGACTGGCTCTCCCGGGGCCGCAGTGAGTCACCGGGGAGGCCGAGCATGGTTCCAAACGGGAGCTTCCGGCGCTGCACCCCATCCTCTGGGGGAGGGAGGGAGGGAGGGCTGGAAACTGAGCTACTGATCCAGCAGGATGGAGCCTCCATAAAAGCTTCCAAGGTGCAGGGTTCTGAGAGCCTTCGGGTGGGCAGCCAGCAGGGGCACTGGGAGACGGGCGGCCCCTCCCCACACCTGGCCGCGTGCAGGTCTTCCATGTGGCTGCTCTGGAGTTGGGTCCTTTGATGATAAACTGATGATCTTACTACACCGCTTTTCCCGAGTCCTGTGAGCTGCTCCAGCACCAGTCAGGCCCGAGGAGAGATGTACGACAGCCAGCTGCTCAGCAGCACAGCGACAACCTGGGTGTGCGACCTTGAGGTGCACACCCGAGTGGGCTGGGGGCCAGCCTGTGGAGTCTGCACTGGCTCCGGACAGGCAGTGTCAGATTTTAATTAAATGGTACGACTCCTAGCTGGTGCTGGAGAGTTGGAGAACTCCGGGCGTGGGCATCACGTGGGGGAGGGGGGCCCTCCTGTGTGGTGTCAGTGCCGGGTCTGAATAAAGGCAGCGTGCTCCTCCTGGATGGGGTACGGGCACAGGGCACCCCACTACCCCGGGGCTGCATGCACTGGTGGGAATGCAGCTCCCACCCCCTCCCCACAACACAGCCACTCACGGGACCTCTGCCGCAGTGGGTGGCAGCCTGGGCTGCACGGCACCGTCACCCGGCAGCTCTCTCGGTTCCGATGCACAGACCGCTCCCCAGACCGGAGGGGTCAGATTGCTGGGCGTGTATGTGGCCCTGGCCTCGGGATTTTTAAGTTTCCCAGATACACTGCACTGCTAGTGGGATGCACATTGGTGCAGCGACTATGAAGGTTTTTCAAACAATCAAAACAGGACTACCAAATGATCCAGCAGCTCCGCCTCTGGGTATTTATCCAATGAAAACGAAAGCACTGAATCGAACAGACACCTGCACCCCACGTTCACTGCAGCACTGTCACAACGGCCAAGACGCGGACACCACCGCGGCGTCTGTCGCCGGGTGAACGGATAAAGGTGTGGTATATGCACACACAAAAAGATGAAATACTGCCATTTGTGACAGCAGGAACGAATCTGGAAGGTACTATGCTAAATCACACAGAAGAGGACAAAGACCACATAATTTCACTCTACGTGTGAAAGACAAAAAAACGAACAAAAGGAAACCTTGCAGACGCAGACAACAGGCTGGTGGTCACCAACGGTGGGAGGGGGCGAGGAGAGGCTGCCAGGGTGAATGAAGGGGGGTCAGGTGCACGGGGACGGAGGGACACGGGGCTTCTGGAGGTGAGCACACTGCAGTATGAACGAGAATCAAATTACACTGCTGCACGCTTGAAACTTGGGTTGTTAACCACGGGCACCTCAATGGTAAAAGTGAAGCTTTGGGAGATAACAGCGGAACACAGCAAACGGAGGGGGCAGCTTTCCGGTGGGAGGGGCGGGATGCCAGCCCACGGCTCCGCCTGCGCACCGACCCGGCAGATGGGGCTGGGGAGACACGGAGTCGCCCGTGTTCTGGGGAACTCGCGGGTCTCCGTCGGCACACGTCTTTGTAGGAAATGAGGCTGAACGCTGCCCAGCTGCGGTTTCTGCCCATCGCCCCTTCCCCGGCTTTTGCGGACAGGCAGCCGACCTCGCTCCTCTTTGACTCCCACAGCCTTTCATAATCTTTAAGACGAGTGTCGTCACCCGAGTGCCTCTTCCCACCTCCTAGGCTTCTCTCCGGCAAACCTGCCCGCTCCCTTGGACAATGACCCCTGAGATACAGTGGGGACCTCGTCCTCATTCTGGCTGTTCCCTGGCTCCAAAGTCTGGCCAGCACGAGAGGGGGGCCTGCCCGCAGGTCCGACTCACACCCACCCTGACCCTGAGCCGTGGAGGGTCCCCAGGCTGAGGCCCTTCGAGGGGCAGGGCCTGACAAGAGGTGACCTTCCCTTTACACGGCTCCAGGGCAAGACCCTCCAGCACTCCCGCCCCTTCCCCCCACCGGGTGACTACATTTTGTAAGGGAGACGACCCACCTGAAACAGGCCTCCCTCACCCTCACCTCACGGGGCCCGTGGAGAGGTGAGTGAGGTGGCAGGGAGTGACAACCCCGTTTCTCGTGAAGTCACACGTGCCCTAATTCGGAGACAGAAACTCAACCAGTGTCAGAGCTGCCCTTCCACCGGCTGCAGCAAATGGGCAGGACCGATGCTTCTGGCTCAAGGGAGACTCGGGGTCAGATGCAGTGTTGGTCTAACCAGCCCCGATCTCGGATTAGATGAGACGGCGCATGCACATCTCTTGGGCAGTTCCTGCAACACATTAACTTTTACTCCCGATCCGTGTCCCCGGCCAACTCGAACACCCTGCCTCCACCGCTCTCTGTGCTGGGTCTGGCACGCAGCTGTCCCTCCGCAAGTGTGAGTGACCGGCACCGAGACTTCGGTCGGCCAGGTCTCACACGGTCACGGGGCCAGTTCCGTCCACTCCCTCCCTCCACCGAGAAGGGAGCCATGCCCTGGGCTACTAGGTTTGGGCAGCTGAAAAGAGCTGTTAAGCAGTAGACTGGGTTGGCGGAGTCTTAGTTAGCATCTGGGACCACGCCGTGGCACCTCCCTGCACAGGGCATCCGACCACGCAACCTGTAAGCCTGCCCCCGTCTGTGGAGAGCCCACGCCGTCCACAGCACGCTGGTGCTGAGTTGAGGTCATTCCTGGCAAAGCAACGGAAGGACACAGCAAAGGCAAACCAGCGGCCGTCGCAGACCGTCTCCAGCCCCTGGGGAGCTCGCTGCACACCCGCTAAGGTGGCGGCGTCTGCTGGGGTCTGCAGCACAGAACCCCACAGGACATGGACACAGCACGGGGGGCAGAGGCGAGCAACCCAGTGGGGCCAGACAGGACGGGACGGGAAACACACGTTTATTTTCCCAACTCCTCAGGCAGCCTCACCAGGCCGGAGGCCACATGCAGTGGAGTGTGAAACCAAGAAAAACAGGACTCAGAAAGCATTGTGCGTCCCGTTCCTTCGTCTGCGGCAGGCCGGGGCCCCAGGCTGGGCTGGCGGGGGCCGAGCGGCCGGCAGTCACACCAGCTGCACCGTCTGGAGCATGTCGGACAGGACGCAGGTGTCGTCCCAGCCCCCGCCTGGCTTCCGCAGGGCCTGCTCCAAGGCCCGGGCCTTCTCCAGGAGCTCCGGCGTGGCAAGTGGCTGCTCGGGGCGCAGCTGGCAGAAGAGAATCTCGTTCACTTCCCCCTCGATGCGCCGCATGTACAGGAGGGGGAACACGGCCTTCAGCCCACCCAGCACCGCGTCCTTGAGCCCCAGGTCCCGGCACACAAGGTTGAGGATGAAGACACCTGCGGGTGGGAAGGAACGAGGCAGGGTGACTGCGGGTCAGGTGACACGTGCAGACGGCTCCCATCCGAGGGAAACACCATCACCGGCCCAGGGAGGCTGGCGAGCTGACAGTGCCTGCGGCAGTGGCAGTGACTTTGCCGAGAACACAGGCAGGAGAGCCAAGCGTGGGAATGCACGAACCTGAGGAGACGTCAGCCCAGTTTCTCGCTCCTCTGTGCGGCTAACCAACAATCGTACCATCCCCCTGCCTCAGTTCCCCACTGAACTGCTTTGAGAAGGAAGTAACTGATAACCCCAGAATGCAGCAACTCTGCAGGGATGTTACATCATAACAGTACTCATTAGCCAGCGACGGCCAAGGTCACCTTGTGACAGAGAAGGGTCTATATCAACTCTGCTCACCACCTCACACAAAATCAAACCACAAAGCGGGGGTGGGGGGGTGTGGGGCTACAATCAGGTGGGTTCAGAGCCCCGACCTTCACAAGGGCCTGGGTTGGAGCCCCAGCTGTCACCTCATGTCACCTTGGCAAGTCTCTTTACCCCAGTTCCCTCATCTGCAATGGGCTGCTATGAAGCCAAGATAACATACCACCTAGTCCAGGGCCCATGGGAAGAACCTGACTGGTAGCTATCGCCCCCTGTGGGTGGGAATGTGAATTACTACAACCACTTTGTAAACCGGTGAGCTGGCATCTCCAGAAGCCGAGCATCCGCCTCACCTCTGACCCAGCAGATACAACGTGCGTGTGTGTGCCCAGCGGACCTGCAAACGTTGCCCTGAGAGGCATCACTAGAAGGTTAATGGCAGCACTACTTACAGGAGCTCCCAACAGGAAACAGCCGCCCCCAGCAGCAGAGGGAGGGACTGACTGCTACAGTCACCACGACGTTACGCAGCAACAAGAGGGACAGCGAAAACGCAATGCCAGGACGAACCTCCCAAGCATCAGGGTGAGCCAGGGAAACCAGAAACTGCAAGACCCTCTTCTGCGCAATCCCAGTTACGTAAAGGACCAAAGCGGAGGAAGCAAGCTGTGCTGGTAGAAGGCAGGACCGGGTCGCCCTCCAGAGGAGAGGGGTGCATGTCTGGGAGCGGGAAACGCCGTCTGGTGCGGGCACGTGGGTGTGTTCAAAGGCCGGGGATGATCAGGCTGCATGCACACTTAGGACACGCCCATCTTTCCTCGTGAAGGAAACCGTGTGAAGGGCCCGCCCACCCCAGCCCTCCGTGGCCCTCCGTTCCCACACCTTCGGGAGTCAGGATGCGCCTGACTCTTTGCAGGAAGGGCTGGTCCACGAACGCGGGGGGTGGGCAGCTCATCCCCAGGGTGGGGTCCTTACTGTCCACGTCGAACATGATGACGTCGTAGGGAGGCCGTGCTGGGAAAGAGAAGCAGAGGAGGGGTCTCTGCCGGATGCAGTGACGCCCCTCACACCCCTGCGCCCCAGCTCTCCTGGGGCCCGTGGTGGCCGGGCGGCCAGGCTGGAAGGAGGACGTGGAAGACGTGCCTGTGCAGGGCACTGACGTCACCGTCTGGGGAACCGTCTTCAGGTTTCTGCTGCGGCTGCCCTGCATCAGAGACGGGCGTCCGTCTCATCTTCGGGAGTCCGCCCCGCGGGGCGGTCCCTGGGAGAAGGAAGAGTCCGTCTATCCCGGGGCTGGCAGCCCTGCTGCCCTGGCAGGACATCAGAGCTGCAGTGAGGGGCCTCTAAATACTTGGGGAACCCGGGCTCCTTTCTGGACCAGCAGCTGAGTTACGAGCCCCACGCAGCAAGGAGCTGAGGGCAGGGGAGGTGGGGGGGCGGGGCCTGGTGTTGGTCTCCAGCTCCCCCAGGTAAGTCTGCAGGCCGAGGTGAGAACCGCCAGCCTGGACACAGCAGCGGCCTAGGCCTTTAAGGGCTGACCCAGCCAACGGTAACTTGAACTCACCTCCGGGAACAACGTATGTCGCCTCCTGGGAGAAAATGTCCTCAAATCAACGTTAGTGTAGCCTGTCTAATTGGCTGAACAATAGCTGCCTCAAGAACAAACTGACTTTGCTGAATGGGGGAAAGACGACCAACCATGAACTGGACCCACCCCACACTATACTAACTACTCTGTTACCAGTCGTGCGGCACGGGGAGGGAGGGCCCACAGCAGTGCTGGCCAGTGCTCAGCAAACCCCGAGGCTGTGACAGTAACCACCCCACATGCACGAACACTGACGTGGGCTACGGCCCGCCCACCACTGTGCGCAGCACGGATCAGACGGAGCTGTCTCAGAGAACGGCACAGGTGGGCTCACCGGAGCCCACGGACACCCACGGCTGCGGCCTCGAGTGCCCGATGCTCTGAAGGGCTGTGGCGGTTAGAGATCATGGCCAGGGCCGTTCATGCTGTGGACTGGGTGCCCGCCACGTGTTTTAAATGCTTCACGTGTGGTAGCCATCATGGGCCTAAGCCCCCGGAATGGCCCCAGCCTCAGAGAGGGACTCTGTGTGTGAAACTCTAAAACGGCTCAGCTCAGTCTGCAATTAAAATAAGGCAGCACTGTCCACCCCCGCACCACAGTCATCCCGGCGTGCCACGCCCTTCCCGGAAGAGGACCGGGCGCAGCGAGAGCCACAGCATCTGTGTCGGAACGAGCAGACCAGGACAGGAGGGTGGCCTGAGCTCCCCAGGGTCCCTCAGCACTGAACCAACCTGACTCCGCCCTGAGGGACTCGTGCGACAGAAAACACCCGTCGCCGGGAGCCCATCTGTGAAGCTGCAGAAGCATCGAGGCACCTTTTGCAGAACGTGAACAGGACATTTGTCCTAAGTCTGGGACATGAACTGTTAGAGCAAAACAGGACCTTCAGTCCAGGAGCGGCAGGGCGGCTGGGACTCCCACTGAGCAGCACCTGCCGCAGGGCACCCCGGCCACGGAACTCGGCCACTCGGGGTCAGACAGTCACTGTCATCAGGGACTGTCCCGTGCATCGCAGGAGATCCAGCAGCATCCTTGGTCTCTCCCACCAGAGGCGGAATCGGCCCTGCCCAAGCGTTATGACGACGTCCGCAGACACTGCCCGTCGCCCCCGAGACTCAGGACCCCTGCTCAGCATCAGTGCTGTTTGGCTCTGTTTCTGGCTTCACCTCCAGCTGATGGAGTTTAGAAAAAACACCTCCCAACACCCTCCCCCCCCAAACCCTTCTTCCCGCCTCCTCACCCACAACAGGCTGCAGGGACGGTGAGGAGGTGGGTGGCGAGGCTGCAGCGTCAGAAGAGACGCCCGCCGTCTGGGAGCACCACCGGGGCCAGAAACGCTCTGTTCTCCCTGCCGGACCCCGGCCCCGAGCACGGCGCTGAGCACAGAGCTGGCACTCTGTTTACTCAACGGAAGTGCCAGCAGACGAACAGGCGACAAACGAGGTCGACGCTGATTCCACCGCTCAGAGGCGGACTCCGGAGGCCCTGGCAGGCCTGACAACCTTGGACGGACAGCAGCCTTCCCTCGACACCCCCCACCTCCCCGAGAGCGGTACCTTCTCCCTCCGCCAGGCTGGCAATGTAGTCCAGGCCATCCGCGATGTGGACCTTCATCCGGTCGCTCTGCGAGAAGCCAAACCACCGGGTGGCCACCTCCAACATGCAGGGGTCGATCTCCACGGCCTCGACGTGGGCCTTCGGGAAATGGTCGTGGACAAAGAGGGGGAGGCTGCCCCCGCCCAGGCCTACCACCAGCACTGCCAGTGGGGTCTCTGCAAGACAGGAAGAAGGCCTCTCGTCACCACCTGCTCCCCGGAAAGTTGGGCGCCAGCCCGGAGAGGGTGCAAGGAGTCAGATGGCTGGCCCTGCCCGGGGGCACGAGATCCAGGGACCTGGTCTCCCGGTCTCACCCCAGAAATTCTGGAGTTGATTTGACATCTGAGAACTCAGCCCTCGTCTCACACTCCTTCCCGTCCCAGACCCAGAGGATGAACCAGTGGGTTCTCATGGCCCCTTAGAGGTCCCCAAGCACTCAGCTGGTCTACCGAGAGTCCGCACCCTAAGCTTTGTTAGGCCCCTCTACAAAAGGGAAAGACAGTGGCCAACACCTGGTCTGTGATCACAGGGCGGTGCAGAGGCGCCCACCACAGAGCGTTCCACTCCCAGGCTGCAGCGGCCCCACAGACACATCGGCCAGGCGAGGGCGGGCCGTCCGAGCCCCAGACACCACGGGAAAGCAAAGGCCAAGCCCTGGACCTAAGCACAGAGGAACCACAGCGGCCACGGGGATGGGAGGGAGACAAGCAACAAGACTCAGCGAAAGGACACCGTGGCCGCGTGGCTCAGCTGGTTAGAGCATCGCCCTGTACACCAAAAGGCTGCAGGTTCGCTCCCCGGTCAGGGCACATGCCTAGGTTGCGGGTTCAATCCCCAGTCAGGCTGAGTACGGGAGACCACCGATCTACATTGCTCTCTCCCCCCCACACCCTTCTTCCTCTCTCTCTAAAATCAATAAAAAACAAACCCTCAGGTGAGGATTAAAAAAAAGAGTCCATCAAAAGGAGACAGGCCCTGAGACCGAAGTGCAAGAACTGAGCCTCTGGGGACGTGAACCAACACCGAGACGGGCCGAGCGCAGGCCACTCCTGCCAGAGCCCAGCAGGGACTCGGTGAGCCAGCTCAGACGCAGACAGACGGACACACGGACATCTCGCTGCTGTGCTCAGAGCCGACCCTGTCGTCAGTGATGAGGCCAACCGGACGACCGGCAGTATGAGCTCTCTTTTCAGTACGGCGACTCAGGACAGGTCAAATAAGGTCAAACAACGCCTCACTGAAAGCCAGGAGTGCTCCTTAAGCGCAGGGCCCGCCCTTCCCCGGAGACTCGGTTTTCAAGGGCTCCGCCCGGTTGCCTGGGCGTACACATGCACGAAGATTCCCCCAGCGGAGCGACCAAGGAGCTCACGGGACGTACTTTACGCCTCACTTTGCACAAGGAACGGGCAGAGGAAAAAAGTGCAGACACTGACACGCGCACGCATCTCAGCATCCCAACCTCGGCTTGAGGAAAAGGCGACGTGGGTGTCCGCGGACTCGGCGGCTGGTCCGGAGTAAGGAAGACGCGAGTGGACACGTGTCCGTCGGTCCGAAATTGCTGCCCCTAAACTGTGCGCAGCCGCCCGGACCACCCTGCAAGCCCGCAGGCTCCTCACACAGGACGGCGCCGACGACCCCCTCACCTAGGAGCAGCTCGGGGCTCCGCAGCAGGGCCAGGCCGGCCACCATGGCCTTGTGGTGCTCGCAGCACAGGTAGCCCTTGTCGATGGCCTGCTCCGGGACGGCAGGGGGCTCCTCCGGGGTCCCAGCGGGCCGCTGCTTCCGCCTGTCTTTCTTCCGTTTCTTCTGGGCTGGAGAGAGAGAGAACCAAGTCCCATGCTCAGTCCACCGGCCGGCCGACAGCACAGCCCCCGGGGGCAGCGCGCGGCGGCCCACTGGATCTCCCTCGCCAACCCAAACGTTACATATGCAGGAATTTTGAACTGGTTGACGTGTTGGTAGCTTGGCGGCCATTTTTATTCCGCAGAAATGGACAAACAGTACACATCAGGGCTTTTTCCCCCCTCCAAAAGACATGGTTGCTAACCATTTAACAATCATGAGAGAGCTGGAACCAACACACCCAGAGAGCTGGAAAAGGAAAAGGAGGGAGTTGGAAAAAAAAGGTGGCAAAGACACACCCAAAGGCCTGGGAGAACTCAGCTCAGCAGCCCTGGCGCAGGCCCACTGAGCTAAGAAACGTGCGGCCGCCATCAGGATCTTCATAGACTCTTGCCAGGAAGAAGGACCGAGGCCCCTTGTTACCTCCTCTAAGCCCATTACTGCGCCAGCGTTTCTGTTCTGGAGAGTTAACGCTTAGGCCCAGAGTCAGCAGGTGGTGCAGCCCAGACTTGAACCTGGGAGTGCCTGTCTCCAACGACCATCACCCGCCTCCTGCACTGTGCAGAGGGCAGGAATGGCGCACCTCCCAGGGCCCCACTGGACTAATACACAGGCCGTGCGGGGCAGCTAACTCGTACAGCAGGCGGCCTCCAAACCGCGGCGTTGACGCGGTAGCACAGTCACACAGCGAACCACCGGCCCTGCCCCTTATCTCGGCCCGGCCGGGCCGGGCTGGGGAACACTCACCTGTGTTCTGCGTACGGCCCTTCACCCACACACCCTGGGAGCCCCGGCGGGGAGAGCACTGCACGCAGGGCCACGTGCCTCTGGTCACAGGGGCCCAGTCTGTCCTACATCTCGGTCAAGCCCCAGGTCCTGCGGACCACCCCAAATTAAGAGCCCATGCCACGTCCACCTGGGTCCCACCCCAGGCCTCTGGGGCCTCACCTCTGTGAGACACGTCCGTCAGCAGCCTGGCCTCCGATTGCACCACGTTCCTGCTGCTGAGGAAGACGAGCCGCCGGAAGTAGCGCCGGTCGTCCCCCTGCACGTCCTCGATGACGTAGTCGCCGCTCAGGGGGCTGCAGTCCCGGTGCCGCACGGTCCGCTCCCCGAGGTCCCCGCCCACAGACAGGAAGGGCACCTGCAGGCACAGCAGAGGCACGGTCAAGCCGTGGCTCCGTCAGGAAATACGAGAAAACACAACCCCTTCCCCGGGGTGCAGCCGGGGATCCACACCGAGGTTCCAGGCAGCAGAATGGCAGAGGTGTGCCGTTCTGCTAAAGCTCTTCTCCAGAGCCTTCAACCTGATCTCGAAAGGTTTATTTCACCTTTCTGAACACCAGCTCATCCCCCAAACCATCGGTGAAATGCAGCTGGTTCCTCCCAAGAAAGACGTGAGTCTCTCAACAATGAGCCTCAGAAGCACTTTTGGTAGTCCGGGACAACCCCAGCCTGGGGGAAGGCGCAGGGAGGGGCCACAACTACGAGAGGGGGACTCGGAACGGGGGGGGCTGTGGTAATGAAATCCAGGCGGAAGCAGCCGCTGCAAAGGTGGAGAAATCTCTCCCTTCCCTCAGCCTTCTCTTCCATCATTCTAAACTGGAGAGAAAAATGCTTCCCCCTCCCAAACTTTTCCCTTCACCTCCCTAATCTTTACATCTGTTTCTTTTCAAAGACGCACAATGAGTATGCCACAGCGCCTGTGGGTGTCAACAGGGGGCAACTGCTTGCCTTCCTCGCCCCGCCTGAGGCAAGGGAACGTGATGTAGGTCCACTTAGCTCTTAACTGCTAACATGCCCTCCAGGAGCCGACCAGGGTCACAGACACTACCCTAGGTCCTTCTGGGACACCCTCCGCCTTCCCCGCTGCTCACGTGGCCCCTCCAGAGACCCGTGAAAGCTGCTGCCAGAGGTCCGTTACCTGCTGCTGGGCGGGCATCCCGGCCGGGGCCAGCTCCATGACTCTGGCCGACAGCTCGGCCTGGATGCTCTCCATGTTTTCGTACTGCTGGCCTCGGTGCAGGGCCACCGTGATGAGCCTCCTGAAGCCGGCGCTGGCCGCCAGCTGCTTCCGGCCATCCTCCATGCCAAAGAGCCACTCAGTCTCCCGACCCTGGGGGACTGGAAACAGGCACCTGGTGACAGGGAGTCCCAGGAAGAGTGTTCAAGCCCACGTGGCAGACAGCCCGCTGCCCAGGCCCAGCATCCCTTCCGGCTGTGAGCGCCAGGCTACGATTCCCTGCAGCACAAGGCCCAGAGCAAAGCAGCCACAAGACATGAGACAGACCGGGGGGGATAAGCAGTGTGAGCACACCTGTTAAGGGGAGGGAGGCAGGGACCTGGTGCAAGGAAAAAAAAATAGCAATAATACTAACACTTATTACAAGCTAGGCATTAAAACGAACTGAATCTCACAGCCCAGGATGCAGGTAGTATTATTACTCCCATTGTATAAACAAGGAACTTGAGACACAGAAAGCTACAGTAGTTGTCCAAGTTCGCACAGCTCATGAAGAGCAAAGCTGGACTCGGGCGCAGGCAGTCCAACCCAGACCCCGCACTCTCGGCTGGGACGCTCCTCGTTCGTTGCCACAGGTGCGGTTAGGGTATGCGCTACTTGGGAAAGCGGCTCAGTTGTCAGGAAACAAACCACCAGCAGGACCCTATCGACACCTTGCTTTTATCTATCTACACTTTCTACTTCTGAAAGCCTTCCCTCACACTCTCTCTTTTGATGGTTGTTAACGTAAGACTGGTCATCATTTCCCTCTTTCAATAATAACACTAACGATCATAAAGCACCTCCCACGTGCCAAGCACTGTCCTAAGGGCGTTTACACTTCTCATAACTACACAATGTAGCCATGATCTCATGTTACGGATGAGGAAACTGAGGCACAGAAAGTAGTAAATAACATGTTCGACGCCACACCACCAAGGTGTGACCAGGACAGGCTGGGACCCAGACAACCCAGTTCCGGAGCTGACCCGTTTCGCCGCTGCTCTGGGCCACGTCTCTGAACTCAGCAGAGACACAGCAACCTCCCCAGCTCCTCCTCCTCTGACTGCTCCCCTGACCCCACGTTACAAAGGGACTCCCACCTCCGCACTGTGGGACTGGCCTACACGTACCTGTGTTCCTTCTCCCCTCCCTACCAACACCCCCTTCTCCCACTTCACCAAGCCTTCGTGATGAAGATGAGAAGAAATAAGCTTCAAACCTAAGCGAGTAGCGGGAGAGCTGCCGCTTCCTTCCTCACGCCTCGGCCAGCCTAACCTCTGAGAGGAACCGCCCCTGCCAGATGAGACCAGCCAAGGCACACCCATCCACCAAAGCCCCAGCCCAGCCCCTCCAGGGAAGAGAGGGACCAATCCCAACTCACTGATGAAAATGGCAAAATGATTGTCCCGCGATGGTTTCACAGTGGGGCTGTCCACCACGTGCAGGGTGTAGCGCGGCTCCCCCGTGTCCCCATTGCACAAGTCCAGGGACACACTCCCCAGCCCGGCCTTGCGGTGCAGCTGGCTGCGGAGCCAGGCATACTGCTGACGCTCCCGCACCGCCTCGGCCAGCCGCTCGGCACTCTCCAGCCGCACAGGCTTGCCCTGCTCCTGAGCGCACAGCTCAAAGATCTGAAGGGCAGAGCCAGGGACTGGCCTGAACTTGGTCATGATGAAGGCAAAGACAGGCAGGGGGAACCGAGGCTCTGTGTCCGACACCTGGTCCTGGCTGCTGGCCACCTGATGCACCCTGACCATCCACCCCTCCCGAGAGAAGTGACCCACTGCTTTCTTCAGGACGTGAGCCTGAGCCAGGGAGATGCAGAGGTAGCGACCGCCCACCTGCAGGACACGGCCAACCTCAGCCAGCATCCTGTCCACCTGCCGCAGGGTCTTCTCCTCCTCGTCCGTCAGGACGGCATCCAGGGTGCCCTTGTCCAGCACCACCTGGAACGAGGCGTCGGGAAACTCCATCTGTGTCATGTCCATCTTCAAGAAGCTCATCTGGGGCCGTCGGGTGGCATTGCGCTCCTTCATCTGCTTGATGACGACCTCACTGATGTCGATGTTCACGACGTCCTGATAGCCCACGTCATAGAGCTGCTCGCTGAGCTCCGAGTTACCGCACCCAATCACCAGCACCTGGGAGGGACCGACACGGCGGAGGTGAGCAAGGCAAAGGAACGCGCTTCACCTGCCTCGGGGAAACAAGTCTCACCTGGGCCGCTGCAAGTTTTCAGAGGGGGGAGACGCTACTGTCACAGGAGAGAGTATCACTGCGAAGCCGATTCTAGGCTCCATCTTGAAACACCTCTGGTTAGAGGACTCACATTCGGCAACAACAATGCAGGTTACGTGCAAATGGGCTTTCTGCATTGCAGAAAAAACTAACCATGGTTCTTCCTTTCTCTGAATCAAGCATTTATTACTCAAGAATTGACAGGAAGTCACACCAGAATCCAAATGCAGTGGGCACAGGTGAAATCTCCTATTTGTTTTACTGTTGAAAACCTAGTTCTGGAATACTCCTATTCCACTCACGCCTTTGGCTCCTCCTCACAATATCCTGACATTTTCTGAAGCCAAACTTAAAAAAAACAGGTTGCCACCTCCCGCTCTGTGGATCGACCTCCCACTGATCCTTCAAAATTCTGCTCTGAGGTCTCCAGCTCCGGAAGAGCATGGTACACACGACGAGAGGTGCGTAAGCTTTGGAGTTGGAGGGGCCAGAGTTTAAATTCCCACCTGGCCACCTACTTACACGTATGACCTTGACCAAGCACCTGGCTCTCGGAACTTCGGTTTCCCCATCTACAGAATGCATGTACCACCACTCACCGCGCAGTTTATTATGAGAATTCGACTATCAAACACAACCCCCACCCAGCACAAGGCTTGGCACTTACAGCTTTCCACCCTCCTTCCTTCCCCACCTCCACTACAGCCCCCCCCCCGTCAAGTCCATTACTGTACTTATCACTTTTCACTTCTGAAATGTGTGCAGGGTTTACTATCTTAATGCTCCTGCAGCTTGAGGGCTGAGCATGTGGCCTGAAATTCAGTGGCCCCCACAACCACTATCTGATAACGGATCCGTGCATCAATCAAGCCACAGCCTGTGCCTGCTCCACAACGATGCACAGTGACAGAAACACACGCACGTGCTTTTTTTTCTAGGAGGCGACATCTGAGTTGAGTTACCAACAGAAGTGATTCTTCCAGCGGGGGGTTTCTAATTAAAGGATGGGCTTGGGGCGGGAAGTCTGTCGTCTCAAAACCTTTAAAAGAATTTTTTTATAGTATCTTAGTTAGAATAATGCAGGAAATCCTGAAATTCCGGACCCAATTAGGGCCCCCAGGCCTGTCACTGTCTTCCGTGTGCACGGCTGCTTGAAAGGCAGCTCCCACTTTCCCGAACGAACACACACACACACACACACGGCTGCCAGGCCGCGCTTACCTTTTCCCGGGGCTTGATGTATTTGTGCAGCACCTCGCACAGTTCCAGGTAAGTTCCGTACCATTCGAAAGCTTTCTTTCCGCGCTGCTGGAAGAACTTCTCCCAATAGTCAACGGAGCCAAACTCCTTGGAGCTCTTAGGTAAGAGATTCATATTCCCACACCGCAGCTGCGTCCTCAGGACCGTCCCACCCCCTGTAAGGGCGGTACCATCGGAGGGGCTTTCCCCCACGCTGGCTCCGGGACACCTCAGTGGGGTTTCTTCCCACAGACGAGCAGCCTCGTTGATTTTTCTGCCACGCAAAAACCCAAAAGAGTGACCTTTACATGCCAAGCGTACGCGCGAGACACTGAACCTAACACACTCTCCCCATCCACCCCGCGCGCGCAGCCGCTGCCCACGTGGGGAGCCCCTCACTTTCACAGAAATCGATTTTAGAACCAACAATCATATCCGGGTGCGACGCTCCGCAATTGGTCGGCCACTCACAGCAGCGTCTCCCCGCTCACTGATTTCCGTTCCTGCCACCTCATTGGCTGAGACAGGCTCGCCACACGCAGGCGCTGAGCGTTTATTTACGTGAAGCGGAAGGGGGCGGGCCCGCGGGTCGGGGCGGAAGTGGACGGTTGCCCAAGAACCAGGCTCGGCCCGAACCCCGGAAGAAAACTGGCTTCCGGGGTTCTGAGTTTGCTAGTGGCCAGTTCTGATCATGAGCCACATAGGGGCTGAGCACGGTCAGGAGTCGCCTGGAGTCCGGGGTGGGAGCGGGGGGGGGTGGTTCCCCCCCACCGAAAAGGACAAGCTGTAAAAGGAAGTGAGGTAAGGGATGACGAGAGCCGGTCCACAGCATAAGAGAAATGCGCATCCCAGTCATTTGTCTTCGCATCTCCCACCCCAGTCCTTCTTAGTGTAAGCTCTTTCCTTGTATAATTCAAGTTTAATTTGGAGAAAAATCTGCATCAAAACAGGGTACCACCATTAATAATGTAAGAACGTGAAAATTCAGTCTTTTCCCCAGTAAAGCTTAAGACCCGTTTTGATAATCAGCCTCCTTGAGTTGTCATTCTGATGTCATCTGTAGATAGTTGCTATTCCTTCTTTCCTGCGTTTAATGTGCATGTACTTTGCTGCTCATCTTATTCTAATACCCTAAGTAAGTCCCTTAAATCTTATCCTAATGCTCTAAGGAAGCACCATTGTTGGGGAGGGGGGTGCTCTGCCCAGAGGGCCCCTCTCCCTCTGCCCCCACGGATGAGAATAAATCTACCGAGACATGATCTGCTTGGGGAGGAAAGGTGGCCAATCTCTCAAAGGAGAAGGGACATGAGCCTGTTCCTCAGTGGGCTTTCATTGGGTTCATTTGCATAGGAATATAGGGCATTTATGTAAAGCTCATCAGTCCTTGTCAAGCAGTAAAGATCAAACAATAGATAACATTGAGAGAACTCGCAGGACTTATTCTGAGTCAGGGTCAGATAGCTGAAGGGCCATAAAACTTTGGGAACAAACTCACTTCATGTTTGGACCCTTATTTAAATTGAGGGTATCAGGGCAGTGGGCTGGGAGTAAACGGTAGAAAACTGTACTTGAACAACAATGAAAATTTAAAAAATAGCAAAAAATAAATAAATTGGGGGTATCAGCAAAGCAGGTTTCACAGGATCTTATGCATTCTTTCTTAGGCCTGATCGCCCCAGGGAACCCACCCTTCCTAGCACAGGGCCACACCCACCTCCAGCATTGTTTCAGGCTTAAGTCAAGCAGCGGAAGTAAGGCAGCCAAGAGATTAGGAGACTTCTTGCAGACACAATGAGGACTCAAGCTATAGCAAAGCCGAAGGGCGAGGATCCATCACCCCCTTTTTCTATTGCCCCCCCACAAATCCTTCCCTGAGGGCCCCTTCGTGACCATACCTGTCTTAGGTCATCCCTCCCTTGAGGAATCTTACTGGTCATTGACTAACCAGTCATCCGGGGCCAAGCAGTTTGAAGTAAAAGGGGACAGAGGTGTCACCCCCTATAAGGAAGATAAGTTTTATCTCTTTAGTGGCTTAGGGTCCCAGGGTCTCTCACTCAGCCTTAGCCATGGGCGGGTAATAGCTTCTGAAACCAGGCAGGGCGGTTCCCAACACACCATAAATCACAGGAGGGATATACAGACCAAAGAGGGCAGGCAGGCTTGGCATTGAGCAGTTGTGGTCTGGGACCTCACTAGCATAGACAGCCAAGTAGCCGGCTAAGCGTTAAATAGGTCAAAGTGGACTTCAACTTTGGTTTAACAGTAGCTCTAAACTTTGGCATGCACCGGAATCGCCTGGAGGACTTACTGAATCACAAACTGCTGAGACTCAGCCCCAGAGCTTCTGACTTACCAGGCCTGTGTTGGTCCCACGCACCTGCATTTCTAACAAGTTCCCAGGCAATACTGATGATGTTGGTCCAGGGACTGCTCTTTGAGAGCCACTGTTTTAAAATAGCATTGAGATACGTCAGAATGGATATGGTTCCAGTTCCATGATTTTAAAAGTTTCCTCTAAAAGCCCTCCACAAATAACATCGGAGAAAAATCTATTTTTGTGAACCACTTGCTGCGTTCACATTATTTCCTCCCCACCCAAGGGAAGGAGCATGGGAAGGAGTGTCTGAGGCAGCTTTAGCTGCAGCATCATGCAGGGTCCCAGTGGGTGACATGATTATAATAGCCTAGTAATACTATGATTATAATAGTATATTTCAGTTTGTATAGCACTCAGATTGGCCAATTAATTTCCTCATACATTATTACTCTGCATTCATGGGATGGACAAACTTCTAATTGAGGCCAAACTCCAACTCATCAAAAACAAATTAAAAGTTATGTGACAGAGTGAATCCAGGCCTCATCTGAGTGTGATTATTTGATTCCCAGGATTCTCCATTCAGCAGTTTCCTGCTGTGTCACGTGCACACCCACAGGCACACTGGTTTCCTGGCACGCGTGCACTGCTAGGCGGTTACAGCCACTTTGATGGGGAAAGGTAAGGGCACAGTGTACACGACAAGTTGTGTGACTTTGGGGCCAGTGGGCAATAACAGTTTAAAACTGAAACACCAGGAAAGATGAAGGAGTGTTGCCAAGGGCGATGGCTGGTGCCTGGTGCATCAGACCCCTACACGAGGACTGTCACAAGGCCTCCTTGGGGATCCTGTCTTTGTTTTTCACAGCCTGGATACTGGAAAAGATTACAATGTTTTTCTCCATCATTTAATGAAAAACTTCCGTTCCTTTGGAAGAAAAAGAAAAAAACTTTGGAAAACAAGTTGTTTTTCTCCTCAATTCTAGCACTCAGCACATCTACGAGCATCTCGTGGATCCCATTTGACTGGATGTTTTTTGTCCTCAGCCCATAATAAAAGTTTTCTACCACCACCACCCAAAAAAAAAAAAAGGAGTTTAGAACAACATTCAATACATAAAAATCAGGTGTTCCACCAAAGGTACCCTTCAATTACTTGCTGCAGATGGTAATATATCAAAGGGAATAAGTTCATCCATAAGATATGTGATAGGTATTCTGTTAAAATACCTGGGCATATAAAGATGGTAAACAGTGCTTGCTGTCCTCGGAGAATAAATCCTTCAAGTTGGTGAGACCCAAACCCTGTTCTGACTCTAAGTCCAGTGTTATTCATATTCTTTCAGGCTTACTGATATAGATGATTTATATTAACTCCACCCAGTGACATTTTTTAAGCTTTCAGGAATGTTGGGCATAGTGAAAGGAACTTTGTTCAGGTGATTCAAAGGTGGGGCTTACATTACCCTTCCTCCAAGCAATTATACCAAAATGGGTGGTGAAACTAAAGAATTACATTTTTTAAAAAAAACAATGGTTTATTCATAAAAGCTTTCAATGGCATGGCGGTAGAACGCAGTAATCACATTGCCTTCAGTTGTGTAAGAAGGGCTGAGGCTGCAGCAGGTGAAAGCTCTCACTGGCTGTGGCACCAAAGCAGGGAAGCACCCCATAACAAGCAAATAAACAAATATAAAATCAACTGCAGACGGAAAAAATAACTTCTGGGTCACCTGTGGAGTCTGGGGCAGGCTCACGGTCAAGCCCAGGCAGAGAAACTAGAAGCTTCCCTTCAAGGTCTACCCTTTAGGCCCAGTAGTAGACTGACCCATCATGAACCTACACCCAGGCTTTCAGAAGCTTCAATTCACACCCCAGGCCAACTAAATCAGTCGTTTTTAAGACTTTTCAGGTGATTCGATTCTGCAAAATTAACTTGAGAGTATCCTTGTCAAAGTATCTTTCAATTAGTTACAGCGTGGGGCTTGATTTAAACATGCACCAAGTTAAAACACTAAAACAACAGAGGACCCATAAAGTGAAAGACTTGTAGCAAACAAATAATGGGGGGAGGGGTAATGAGTAAAGCAATGCAACTGGGGCGTGTGGGTGGAATGGATAAATAAAAGTAATTTTGGATTACTGCATCCAGCTACCGCAGGCTAACGTGACACTAACTTGGCGCGGGAGCAGTGGGGGCAGCGGGTAGGACAGCGGAGTGGCCTTGCAACGGTGGTTTCCCTCCTGAAGCCTAAGGGTCCCCGTGTCTGCCTAGTGTCTGGATCCAGTTGTTTTAGGTTAGAACTCCAAAGCATGCAGGGGGAGGAACACTGCGTCCTCGCCCCAAACTAGCTGTGCCACCTCTCAACGCTGGACCGGAGACTCCTAACGTCTAAAACCAGGAGCCCGCATTAGAAACCCTCTCTCTCTCCAAATCTAATTCTGATTCCATGAACAAGGGATCACACATACGTCCCTTCAGAAAATCCCTAGCCGGCCCTGGCTGGCGTAGCTCAGTGGACTGAGCGTGGGCTGCGGACCAAAGAGTCGCCGGGGGGCTGTGGGCCACGTCCCTAGTGGGGGCCACGTGGGAGGCAAGCATACATTGATGTTTCTCTCCCTCTCCCCCGCCTTCCCTTCTGTCTAAAAATAAAAAATAAAAATTTAAAAAGAAA
Source organism: Phyllostomus hastatus (assembly GCF_019186645.2). Lineage (NCBI taxonomy): Eukaryota > Metazoa > Chordata > Mammalia > Chiroptera > Phyllostomidae > Phyllostomus > Phyllostomus hastatus. Next base: position 4,305,836 of record NW_025333833.1, on the reverse strand, counting down.
ATCCCTAGCCAATCTGAAGCCGGTCTGGGGCTTCGAGCCCCCATCCTCGTCGTCTCCTCGGCTTCCTCCTAAAGGTCTCATCAGCCTGCCCGAGTGACTTTCCGAGAGTTGCCTCCGCCTTCCCCGAAGGTCCTCCGCTCCCGCCCGACCTGCGTGGGAACCTGTCGTTCCTCCCTCAAAGCACAATACAACCCTGGGGATCCCTGTCCGGACTCCGCCGCGGCCTGGACCTTTCCCGATAAAGAGCTGAGGGTGGAATCGACTCCTTCGGCGATCACCGCCCCTGGCCCCGCCCCCTGCTCGGCCCCGCCCCCATCCGCCTGGCACCAGGCTGAGGAGCGCCGACAGGCTCGATGAGCGGGGGCGCAGCGCGGCGCAGCGGCCGACGCCGGGTGGGCGCCCACTGCCTCCGCTCTCCGTCGTGTGCCTCCCCTCCCCGCCCCTTCCTCCAGCCGCCCGAGACCTCCCCGGGAGACTCAGGTACAGGCTTCCGCCCGGTCGTGGGGCGGGGTGGCTAGTGAGGAGGAAGGAAACGGACACGACGCCCCGGCCCCGCAACGTCAACGTCGGGCTGCGGGACCGGCCCGAGGAGGGAGCCCCGAGCGGGAGGAGACTGGCGTCGGGCGGGGCGCCGGGAGGAAGGGCGGCGAGGACTGGTGTGCGGGCGAGGGCGGGTGTCTGGGAGCCGAAGAGCCGCGAGTTGGGAGCAGACCGGGGCGACAGATGGGTGGGTGGTGGGGCCCCGCTGGCCGGAGGGCTGTGCTGGTGTCAGGATTTAAAAGGCTCGGTTCCAAGGACCAGCAGGTGCGGGCAGTCTTCGCACTGGCAGGTTTGGGGAATAGCAGCCTCTCCAGGCTGCGCCCAATTCAAGTCACTGATTTCCGGAAACTGCACCCGCGGAGACTGCGGGCAAGGATGGGGAAGTGGAGTCGGAAATGGGGAGGAGGCAGGAACAAGGAAAGCCTCTTTCCTTGTTCGGGTGCAAGCCTGTGTGAAATGAGACACAGGGTTTTTCTGTTACTTGTTTGCCAACATTATTAAACAACGCATTAGAAGTGTGTTACTTATTAAAGCCCCTGAACACCGTATTGCTTCTTCCAAAAATACATACATCACGTTGTAAACGCAGGAGGATGACATAAGAAGCAGACGGTGATGATGTTTTTAGGGGGTGAATTGTGCACCGGTGTTCTGCCCTCCGTGCTAAAATACATCATGAAGACTCTTATTTACACATAGACCTAGGCACAAACACCTGAATGCATATGTGCTTTTTGCACAAATCATTTTAGGTAGAATATGGATAAGTCTGATTTCTAAACGTCATTTTTTTTCCTAAGAGTTGTTTGGTACAAATATCATCAGTTGCCCTGTGGTTCATGATGCATAGTTAATTAATATGCCTGCTGCTGGCTTTTCTGTTTGTCAGACGCTGATTTCTTGCTTTCCTGAGGCTGATCTTGGATTATGGGACCTCAACATGGGTCTTGCTCACCGTTAAGCTTGTAGCTTTGTTGTATATTTTATTAAGATATTACGTAACTCTGGCTGTTACTTGCTTTGAGATGTTCGAGGTAGCCCCTTTGTGGGGTTTACCATGCAAACAAATTCAAATATAATGGAAAGAAAAACTCAGTTCTTCATTGCTTCCTTTGTCACTTGTTTTTCCATTCATTCCGTAACATTTCTGCATGAATGAATTATTCTGAAATCAAAATCAGGAATGAAATGGGCCAGTTGTATGTGACAGAAATATTGTTAAATAAACTCTGGAGTTGTTTACTCAGGTGGCAAGAGTTTGTTTTTTTTGTTACATGTGGTCAAGTTTCTGGTTTGGGAGCATTTCTTATCAAAGAAAAGTGTCTATCATTTTGTTTTGACAGGGAGCCAACTTAAAATATTGCTTTGGTTTATGAAACTGGGTGCTGGGCTTGTTGATTTTTGTAACGTTAACCAACAAACTAACATCTAGCTGTACCTAATTTTAAGATCGTCTTCGGTTTCTTCTTGTGGAAGGGGAAGGACGGCTGCTGGGTTGTTACAGGGAAGTGGGCTTTCTAGACCACAACTGTGCAGCCTGAAGGGCAACTAACTGAATAAACATCACAACTGATCGCGCACAGCCATGGATTCATCTAGGCCTGTGTCTCTGCTGTTTCCACGAGCAGAGTGGCTAACACTGTTAATTACCTATCTTTACTAAGCCTTAGCTTTTTTAGTTTTCTAGTGCCTACTTCCAAGGAGTAACAGAAAATGCACATAAATCCCTGAGTTCAGTGCCAAGCATACAGTAAAACCTTAGCTATTCTCATTATTCATCCATCTTCCAGCCCAAGACACTGAAAACTCATGTCTGCATATGTCAGCCTTTTCTCAAGAAAATGTTGAGTCTGTTGCATACCTAAGCGTTTTTCTGGACAGTCACAATGCACAGTGCACATTAGCATATAAAAGGCAGGAGACTTTCTGCTGGGGAAAAAGAAACTTGTTTGTTGAACAGGACTGACCAAATTTCCCTTTCCTTGGAACACTGGTGCCATGCTTCAGAACAGGATGTTACCGTTTACAGAACGTGTTTGCATGTATTACCTGATGAGACCCTCCCAAGTCCACGCAGAAGCCTGGAAAGCACTACTTTACACACGAGGGCACAGAATCGCCCAAGCAGCTAACCTACAGTGAGAACTAGAAGTGTCCCCCTGTCTTCTGACTCCGAGTTAAAACCCTGAAGCATTTCATGTCTTGCTTTCAGGGAAGCATCTCCTGTTTTCCCCTCCTGTGTAATCTGCCTTTTAATCTTACAAAAACCTTGTTACTGATTTCCTCCACATGTTCTCCTGAGAAAGTTACACCCATTTTCTCATGGTTTATACTGTTTCCCGTGTGTTAAAGCCTAGTGTGAGCGAGGTCCCTGGAAAGGAGCAAGCGAGGAGGGAGTGGTTCGAAGTCAGAGAAGTGAAGGAGGCCCCTTCACACAGGGCCTTGGACTCCGATGCAGGTACCTCACCTTCTTCCCGAAGCCTCAGATCCGATGAAATCTTGTCTCTTTAAGGCGGTGAGTCCTTACTCTGCCGGGAAGCGGAAGAGCACTCCTAGATTGAAAACTATGCCACCCAAGTTCAAGCGCCACCTAAACGATGACGATGTCACTGGTTCTGTGAAGAGTGAAAGGGTAAGTTCCGCGTCTTAGGCTTTAAAAAAAGAAGGAGGGAAAATATGTGTTCATTCCCTTTGTGATTTTAGAAGAATCGAAAGTTTCTGGCTGTATTCTAATTCCACTTCCATCATAGTAAACATTAAACAGTATGTGCTGCTTGAACCGGTGACTCAGCTGGAATCCGAGCACGGCTTCTTTCTAGTCCCTCAAACACGTGATGTCTGACTCAGACCCCGGAGCCAAATGTGGTTGTACTGTAGAATGTTTCAGCTCTTAGAAGGGTTACAAGTGCATCTTAGACAACAGCACGTTGGAGGTCTGGAGCAGCACCTGCAAACATTAACACGTCTCTCAGTTCAGCATCGGATCATTCTAAGTATAGAAATTAAAAATGTACATGTAAGTAAATTAGCTAACATCAATTCAGGTCAGCTTTTCATCCAAATGCATTTTGGCGCCAGGCTCACAAAATCTCTCTATAAATTTCAAATATCCAACTTTATGATTTGATATCTGTGTACTCCAGATTTCCAGTTTTTATACCATTGTGCTCAGAAAAGGTGCTTGATGTGATGATTTCAGTCTTCTGAAGTTTACTGAGGCTTGTTTTGTGTCCCAGCATATGGTGCATTCTTACGAATGTTCTGTGTGTACTTGAGAATGTGCATTCTCCCATTTTGGGATGGAAAGTTCATAGATGTCAGTTAAGTTTGTCTGGTCTGATGCGTCATTTAAGGCTGATATATCCTTGTTGGTCTTCTGAGGTCTCTTTCTATTGTATTTTTGTCTCTCATTTGAGGCATACAATTCAGAATGGCACAGCCATCACCACAGTCAATTTCAGGACAGTTTCATCACCCCAGCAAGACATCCTGTAGCTTTTAGCTGTCACCCCCCCGACATTGTCCTCACCCCTCAGCCCTAGGCAACCGCAGATCTATAGATTTGTCTATTCCGGACATTTTATGGAAATGGAATTATACAATGTGTTGTCTTTTGTAACTGGCTTCTTTGGCTTAGAATGTTTTCAGAGTTTATCCATGTTGTAATACGTGTTAGTCCTTCATTCCTTTTCACTGCTGAATAATACTGTTATATGGATATACCACATTTTCTTTACTCTTTCATCAGTTGATGGACATTTGGGTTCTTTCTACTTGTTGGCCATTGTGAGTGCCATTGCTGTGAACACCCAAGTACAAGTTTCTGTGTAAACATGTTTTCGTTTGCCTTGGGTAAATACCCGGGAGGGGAATTGCTGAATTCTGCTAATGGAAGTATTCCACGTTCAGTGTTTTGAGGAACTGCCAAACTGTTTTCCAGGGTGGCTGCAGTTTTTACACCCCCAGCAGCAGTGTGTGCAGGTTCCAGTTCCTCTGCATTTCTCACCAACACCCACTTCTTTGCACCAACACTAATTATCTTTGCACCAACACGAAGTAGGTGTGAAGAGGTATCTCACTGTGTCCCATTAAACTTTTCCAATGTTTTGTTTCCAGCAGTTGTGTTTGTTCAATGAATGGGTGTGAAAACATTGGTGTCCATGTGTGTTTCTCATTGTACAGCTATAATACAGACACTTCATCTTTAGTATCATCATCCACTAAGGCAAATAAACTGTCATAAATGTAATGATTATCTGTTACTTACTAGCCAGAATAGCATTCTAGAAGTATTTGTTGAAGGAATTAAAGCATCTTCCTGCATAGTATTTATTGAATTAGAACATCTCTTCATGTGGTCATTGCTATTTCTTCATCTTTTGGGAATTGTCAGTTCTCTCCTTGGATGATTTTCTGTAACGTGTCTTTTTGGTACAGGTTTGTCAGAGCTCTTATGTAATATAGATGTCAGACCTTTAATCTGAAAGTATATTGTAGATTTTTATTTTTTCCAATCTGTTACTTGCTATTTAACCTTGTTTACGATACCTTCTTCATATTGTAAATGCTTATGTAATCAAATCCATTAATCTTTATCTTTAACACTCCCGGGGCTGTATGTTGCTTAGGAATAACCCATCTTAAATTGCCTATTTCATGTTTTTCAGTCTTTGTCATTTCATAAATAAATGCATTTGAGATCACATTTTCCTTTAAGTATTCCTGTAGCATACCCTGCAGTTTTGTTCTGTGATGTTCCCAGAATCATTCATTTCTAACTAGTCTGCTCAACTTCCATTTCCATTTTAATGTGTCACTTAAAAAGGGTTTTAAAATTTCCTTTTGTTATTTGTTCTAATTTCCATTGCATTCTGCCCAGAAAATGTGACTTCTTTAGTTTTGGGAATTTATTAAAATTCTTTTGTGGCTTATCCTTTCTCTTGGATATTTCCAAGAAAATAAAATCTGCTGAGTACAAAGTTCTAAATTCTATATTACTTGTTTTTTGTCTTCTTGGTTTCTTTGTCTCTGAACAATCTGTTAAATCTTCCTATAACTTTGAATGTATTCATTTCTTCTTGTAATTTAAGTAGTTTTTGCTTAATATATTTTGAAGCCATATTATTATAAACATTCATTTCTGGTAAATCTTGGTGAATTGTGCTTTTTACCATTGTAAAATATTTTTATTCGATTGTTTAATGCCTTTGTCCTCAAATTTGTCTTTATATTAACATTGCTAACTCTAACATCCTATTTGTTAGAATTTGCTGCTGTATCTTTCCCACTGCTTTTTCCCCACCTTTTAGTTGACATTTGTTTTAGGTGGATTTCCTGTAAACAGATATTGGCTGGAGAACCTGAACTCTCATCATGTCTGGGTTTTATTTCTAAAAGGAGAAGTCAGACCCTTCACATGTGTACGGTGATTCTCACTGTGGAGCTTTTTCTGCAGCCGGTCTCCCTGCAGCAGCAAATGCTCTCTGCCCAGCTCTCTGTCACCAGCTGGATCTCAGCTTAAATGTCACCTCCGGAGAGTGACTTCCCATGGCAGCCTCGTCTCATTTAGTCACCCAGTCCCCTTCCGTCCCATCACTCTTAGTTTTTTCTGCATGGCATTTATGCCCACCAGATGTTTTCCTGTGAGGGCTCAGGCCTGTGTGGGGTGCTCAAAGCTGGCCCTTGGTGCTTGGAACAGTGCTCAGCACATAGAGATGCTCAGGCCCGTCTGTGAACTTGAACGGAGAGCAGCTGGGAGGCAGGGGGAGGCGGAGGGACTCGCTCCCCCGATCGCCCACCGTTCCTTCTTCCCACACCACATTCAGCGACCTCCCTGCCTCAGAGCGGGTCATAGGGTTCCCCTCTTAGAAGCATTTTCTTTAGGAAGTCTGCAAATGTGGTTCCAGATCTTTAGCTTCCAGTGACGCACATGTAATTACTCTCTCCCCCCTACCCCCCTCGAGGCTTGGAGCTCAGGAATCCCACCAGGACAGAACGTGTTTTATTACTCCTCCTGACACTGGGTGAGCCCTGGGAATCTGGAAACTCACGTCCTTTTTTTTTTTTTGCAGAGAAATCTTTTGGAAGATGATTCAGATGAAGAAGAGGACTTTTTTCTGTAAGTTTTTAAACATCTTTACTGGGATATAATGGACATACAAAATACACAATGCGAGTTTGGACGTAGTACCCGTGACAGCATCACCGCAGTCAGATCGTAAGCACAGCCCCGTGTCAGACGTCTCCTTGCCCCTGGAGGTTCTGTCATGCTCCTGGCCCCCCCCCCTCCACCAGCGCTGCCCCCTCCGCCCCCGCCAGCAACCGCTGACCTGCTCTCTCACTGTCGTGTGGGTTTTCTCGAGTTTTGTTTCACGTGGAGCCAGACACTGGGCCCCCTTTTTTACTGGCTTCGTGCTCTGCCTGCTTATCTTGAGATCACCCGTGCTGTCGCGTGTATGTTTGCTTCTTTTTATCTCTGAGAAGCATTCCACTGTGTGAATATTCTGCAGCTCACTCATCCGTTTGCTGATTGATGACTGTTTGGAGTAGTTCTAGTATTCGGCCATTGTAAATAGGCGGCTGTAAACACTTCCACACAGGGTTTTTTGAGTGTGTGGACATCTGCCGTCATTTCTCTTGGGTAATTACTGGGGAGTAGAACGGCTGGTTCGTGGGTGCGGCGGTTTTCTGAAGCGGTGTCTCCTTTTATGTTCCCACAGCGTTGTGCGGGAGCCCTCTTTGCTCCGGAGCCTCGCCAGCACTCCCCACGAATATTTTTTTCCTGGTTTGCAACTAAATCTTTTCATTTTCCACAGCAGTATCTTTTGAAAAATCAAAGTTTTGATTTTGATGAAATAAATTTATTGGGTTTTTTTTTAATTTATTTTTGCTTATTTAAGAAATCTTTGGCAAACCCAACATCACTGAGATTTTCTCTAGTGCTTCTTTTCTAGAGGTTTTATAGTTTTGGCTTTTACATTTAGTTCGGTATATTTTGAATTGTTGTGTGTGACTAAGTGAAGGATAATTTTGGGGCGGGGGGGCGGGGCGGCGCATGTGGCTTCCCAATCATGCCACCACCATTTGGTGAGAAGATTGTTCTTTCCCCATTGAATGGCCTTGATACTTTGTCAGAATTAACTGGCCTGACCAGCCCTCCGGAGTCATGTTCAGGCAGGGCCCCCGCACAGGTCTGGGTCTGTGTGCGCAAGGTCGGGGTGACGCGTGCCGCCGCAGCTGGCCCTGGGGAGGAAGGTGGAGGCGTGCCCGCGCGGGGACCTCCGGCTCCCTCTCTGCCGTGATGCCGTGGAGTGTTTTGCAGACGCTTCTCCTCCCCAGATAAAAACATCATATGAAGAGCAGTCGATGCCCATGAGGCAATGAACCTACAGGACACAAAACAAATCCAAGTGCAGGAACTCTTCTGTGGGAAGGTTAGATGTGGTGGGAGACAGTGTCCACGAGAGACAAGCTTTCCACGGGGTCACAAAGCTCGCTGCTGGCGGGCAGGGCTCTGTGCAGTGAGAAGCCTTGGTCTGCAGCCACTGCCGCCTGTCAGAAAGGAGCGAGTACCGAGGAGAGGGCTGGATGCTTCAGTTAGACACGTGGTTGCCCGAACATGACCAAGAGGCCCTTGTGGGAAACACCCCTCCCCAGGCAACAGGGGGCCCCTGCAGGGCCCTCCCCCCAGTACCGCGTGCAGCTGCCGAAAGGCCCGACAGTAGAACCGGCACCCTTGTTCACACTGCAGCTTCCACGCCCCGTGGTTCTGTCTGGGTGCGGAAAGGGAGACACACCAAACAGAGTTCTTGAAGTGATTTTTTTAAAATCACCCCCCATGTCTATAGCAGCAGCATTCGCAGTAGCCAACGGTTGGAAGGACCCGAAGGGCCCGTCGGTGGGTGGAGAGAGAAACGAGAGGAGACGCACAGTAGCCGTTAGTCTTAGCAAGGAGGGGTGTTCTGAGACCAGCCGCCACCCAGGTGAACCAGGAAGGCATGACACCAAGTGAAAGAGACTGGTCGCAGAAGGATAAAGTCTACGTGACGCCGCTCCCGTGAGGCCCCTGGAGTGGTCACGTTCACCGGGACACGCAGTGTCGTGGAGGGGACACTGGGGAGCTGGTGTTCAGTTAGCCCAGAATCTCTTTTCTTCTGAGATTTGTAGTGTACACCTTCTTCTCCATCGTGAGAAGAAGAATAAATAATTACCTGAAATATATAAAAGGTGTTTTTTCTTTCCAGGATTTTAAAACAGACTGGTTAAAAGAGCAGCACTCAGCTGTGAAACAGACTGGTTAAAAGGGTAGCGCTCAGCCGCAGTAGAAAGACAGTAATGGGAGGAGGTCGGCGTTTTCAGGCGCCTGCGTTTCCCATCAGCCGAGTCACTCAGTTTAAGACGAGTCATCAGAAATCCTGCTGACAGATGTTTCTTGTTTGGAAAGGATTTTTCTCTCTGTCCATCCCTGATAACAAGCACTCATTACAGCCCCAAATCAAAGTGAATTATAGTTTTAGTTTTCTCATAAAGCTGTTATTCATACCCACGGGCACTTCGGTGGTTAAGGTGTTTCAGAGTTCGATCAGTAGAAGAACATCCTGAGTGTCACTGAGGGTCGCAGGAACCCTCATTTCTCTGGCAGCCACACCCTTCAGAAGGCGGGGGTCCATCACGGCCAGCGTTAGGTGTCGGCAGGGCAGGGCAGGCGTGGCTGCGCGGCACCCCCGGCTCAGCGGGCTGGAGCATGCGTGTTCACTGTGTGTGTCTGTGTTTCATGCCCTCGTTACTCACGTGTGCTCGCTATTTTGCTTTCAGAAGGGGACCGTCTGGACCAAGATTTGGACCTAGGAATGATAAGATTAAGCAGTAAGTTTCCAAGATACTCATTTGTTTAAACGGTTGTCATTTTTCTGTGTGGACCGGAGGTGGGCAGGCCACCGCCCACCAGCCACTGTTTTTGTACGTAAAGTTTTATTGCAACACAGCCATGCCTGTGTGTTTTCTCACTACCTAGGGCTGCCTTCGGACCACAGGCAGGTTGGAGTACTTGCAACAGGGACCCCATAAAATCCAGACTGTCTGTCCCCTACCCGGGCCTTCATAGACAAAAATGTGCTGAGCCCTGATACAGACGAACTGTAACTGCTGGGTTTTAAAGCCCCAGTGATTCTTACTATTCTCTCTGAATTGTAGCTGAGGAAATGCAGTTCCCAGACCTTGGTGGTGGTTAATGCGATCACCTGATGTCACGCCCATGTAGTTAGCAGCACACCAAGGTCTGCTTTGGTTTTAAATCAGTAGATTCAGTCCCACTTTCAGAATGACGGTAAAAAAACAATGCAGCAGATTTAGTTTTTTGAAGTACACGTGTCTTTTTCTATCCTTCCAGAGTTTTTGCATGTCTGTCACTGTCCTAATCCATGTAGTGATCTAGGTTTTCTGGCTAATTAATTTTCAGCTTAGAACTCGCAGCGTGCACCATAGTGGTATACTGTGGTGTACCTATCACGCTGTTGGTAGGTGGTGGATGACGCCGCAGTGAGTGTTTCTCAGGGTGCAAGGATGTGAGTCCCCACGGGAAGGGCATCGGGGTGGGTGCAGCAGCGACCCAGCCCTGGAAACGGACCGAGTTCTGCAGACCTTCTGCGGAAGAACAGCTGAAGGCTGGGGCTCCGGCCGCAGGCGGGCGGCCCGCTGTGGAGAAGGCACTCAGTGGGAAGGGTCCCGGGTGGGGTATCGCCTGTTTGGGGAGGCGCTCGGACTTCCGTCCGGCAGCTGTCGGTGTGAAGAAAGACGTCTACACTCAGCCTGATCCTAGCTCGTGGGCTCTGAAATAGTGGACCAAGGTGCCAACGCACTGATTCGAGGACCAGACAGATGTTTCCATTTTCTGTTGCTGCGTGACAGATTGTCCTGACCTAGCAGCCCGGAACAAGACGCACTTATCATCTCGCGTTTTCCACGGGTCAGGAGTCAGCCACTGCGTAGGTGGGTTCTCTGCCCAGGGTCTGGAAAGCCTGAAATCAGGGTGTCCTGGTGACTTACTCCATAAATTAATATGAGGTGGTTTTGTCCAGTGATTGGAGCAGCAGAGGAAAATAGACACTTAAAACAGTAAACATGTTTGCGTGTGTATATTCTGGGAGGAAAGTAGGCAGCTGAAAACCAACTATTAAAAGCTTTGAATTTACGTTAAATCTTCACCGAACAGTCTGAAATTTGGATAGAACAGGCCCTTGTCACCTGATACAAAGGAGGAAGTCATACTTTCATTTGGAAGAACAACAAAAAGGTTTTCCTCTTTGCTCTATCATGGGTGCCTCCAACCTGCCAGGTGTTGCCAGGTGCGTGAAATGCCGTGTCAGGGGAAACCGATGAACAGGGGAGAGTCACACCCCCCTGCACAGCCGTGTCCTGGCACGCCCCTGCCGTCCACCCGGGAAACCGAGTGTTCTCCATAAGCTTCCGACACACGTGGGCTAGCCCCTCTGTTGGTCCCGGTGTGTGAGCTGTGCAGTGAGCTCGGGCTACGGCCGGGTCCCTGCGACGCCTCAGCTCCCTGCAGGCGAGAAAGTGTAGCCGATGACGGAGTCACGCCCTCAGTTACTGAGCATTCTGACCGTCCCTTTGACTCGAGGTCAGGGCTGCACGACACTATAAGTCAAATGCTACTTGTTTCTGCCATGTCTGACGAAAGTTCCAAAAATTATAAATCCTCAAAACAAAAATTAATAGTTTGATCTTTTTTTTAAAAAACCAGTGTTCAGAATCAGGTGGACGAAGTTATTGATGTCATGCAAGAAAATATCACCAAGGTAATCGAGAGAGGGGAGCGACTGGATGAACTCCAGGACAAATCAGGTACGGACCGTTCGTGCGCGGCTCGGTCCTGCTGACCTGGGTCTGCGGGTGGCGCACTGCTCCCGTCGTTCCAGCCAGACTTGGGGCCTTGACTTGGGAAAAGGGTGTTTGGTTCCTGCAGCATTTTAACTGGAGCTCCCTGTACTTTGACTCGTCCTACTGTTTCATCGTTTCTTTAATTGATCAGTTGAGAATGGAATAGACTTTTTTAAACAAAAAACCTGTTTAACCTCTTTTAAAATTCCTTCTTTTTTGCTTCTAAATCAGTCGTTCATGGTGTTGTCTAAGAATGTAGCCTCCACGTGGCAATTTTCTCTGTATGTGTGCCAGGCCCTTGAATTGTTAGAGTGTTTCCTTACCGGGGTTCATAAGTCTGCCTGACGGGCCTGCAGCCCTGGAAAGACGTCTTCATCTTGTTGTAGCAGTAGATGGAGGGCACTGACCGGCAGTGACCGTGCTTTTGAGGGGTTTTCAGCGCACAGAACGTCAAAGGGCGTGGGCGGAAGAAAGGGAGGGCACGGTGTTCACGTTTAGAAGGGAATGCGTTTGCAGAAGTAGAAATCAATATCTTCTTGTCTTTGCGTGACTGGAGAACAGAATCCTGTCTTGTCGTTTAATCCTCCTCCCCACCCTCTCTGTGATGCAGAAAGCTTATCGGATAACGCAACTGCTTTCAGCAACAGATCCAAGCAACTGCGCCGGCAGCTGTGGTGGCGTGGATGCAAAGTGAGTACCCGGGATGCGGCCGATGGGAGGGGCCGGCCAGCCGCATGGTGCGCAGGTGTGACAGGGCCTGGCGGTTACAGCCGCCTCGCTTTCCGTCAGGTGTTCTGAGCCCCTGCCAGACGGGGGCTCAGTGAGTAGTTGTTGGGTGAACTCACGGTCTGGGGGCACGGGCGACTGAAGAAACCAGGCAGTGCCCAGAAGGATGGGTTCGCGCACGTCTTCACAGGAGGCTGTCCACGGGTTATGAACAAGTTAGCTACCTCTCAACTCACAAGAAACACTAGTTTTTCTTACAATTTGATGTTGGCACCTTTGGGAACAGCCTGTAGCATTACATACAGATATTAAGATAAAGTGAAAGCTAGAGAAAAATGGGATTTTGTAAATGGGGCGTAAAAGCAGATTATATGTCAGATTATGGCGAGTATGGCCAAGAAGAAAATTCCTCTGTCCCTCATTATTCCAGAGAAATGAGAAATAAAAAGGAAATTTCTAAAAAGGAAAAGTGAGAATTGTTATGTACTGATATGTTTCTGCAAAACGTTCTATCGAACTGAATTTACTTCTTAAACCAAGGAATGGTTACTAATCATTAAACAGAAAATGCCCCTCTTAAAACTTTCCAGCATAGGAGCAAATCTTTCCTTTCCCCCCGATTCTGGGTATCATTTCTGGCATTGTTGAAATCTTAGGCATCAATTGATTGTTTTTTAGTCTCTCGTTTTCAAGTTTGGCGGTAAGTTTCTGAAACTGGCCTTCACGCGTGCTGAGGGTTTCTCCAGGCTTCGCCCCGGGTTCACTCACTATGGTCTGCCTGCCCGTGGCGGCCCCGCCCCGTGCTTTCGGGGACGGAGCCTAGGAAAGAAACGTGTCCCGTCCCCCACTTGTCTAGAATTTACATTATCTATTTTAAATTCTTGAAAAAAATAAATTTCCTATTTTCGTCAGATGTCTATCTCTATAGAAGTTTTCTGTTTCGTACACTAGCTTGGAAGAACACAACAGGTCCGTGAGCCATTCACATCCTCCCCCTCCCCGCCCCTGCGACCCAGGCGCCTGGTCCTGGAAGGGTGTTCTCGGAGGGGGCCTTGGTGGGCGGGGAGGGCACCGACTGCCCTTGCAGGGTGCCCGCCCGGTGGGGCCGGGGCCGAGGGGGGAAGCTGCCAGCCCAGGGGCTTCGGCAGCAGCGACACCAGCGGTGCTTTTCCCTGTGGGTCTGCCGAGACGCCGCGCGTCAGCGGGGCGCACTGCGAGTGTTTGGGGAGAAGGTGGAAACTGCTGTGAAATTCCAAATACTTCAGAAACATTTTCAGGTTAAATAAGAGAAGTGAAGCTTCCCTGTATTCTCTGAATCACTTTGCTGGGGAAGTATTTCAGTTTATAGTCTGAGGGGGACCAGGCAGGTACTGGAAATGTCCCTCCCATGTCCGTCTGATCTGCGTCTGTTTCTACGGTTTTCGGTTGTCATAATTGATAACCCTAGTAGGTCCCTGGTGTCCACATTGCAAAGTGTCCCTGTGTCTTCCGGTCACCTCGTTCTTGCCCCGAGTGTTACAACCGCCACTGTGTCACCAGTAGTTCCGCTTACACACAGCTCACTGGCTGCTTGCGGCTGCTGCTGCTGGTGGTGAACAGCCACGTGTTCACCGAGACTGGGGATCTTTTCTTCTGAATGAACTGCCTTCAGTCAGTTACGTGTGAAAATCTTTGATGAAAATAAGACTTTCATTTGACTTCATCGGGAAAATCAAGTCAATTCATAATCCGAGCACTTTAGGATTAAATGAGGAATGTGATGACATCGTAGAGAGAAATGACGTGAGCTCAAAATGTCACTCAGCTCACTGGGGCCTGGTCTTACGGTTCCTCCGCTCAGCTGCGAAGCTGACTCACCGTGCTCTCAGCCAGGTCATTCACGACGACGGAAGGTTGTTCATGAAGAATCTAAGTTCTCTTCTACAGAACAGAGATTCGGCCACCAAGGAGAAAGCAACAGAAACTAACAGAATTCTCCTGTACTTTGAGAACAGTGCTACAAAAATGACGCCTTGAACTGTGTACACTAAGTCATTTGCGTCGGATGCTTTTTAGCGGAGTTGGTAGAATGCCGTACTGCTCCTGGTCTCCTAGGGGAAGTAAGTGCAGGGAGTCACAGACACAGCGTGCAGGCCCGAGAAGGCCGCGATCGGCGCTGTTCACTGTGCTGTGAGCCCTCGAACAGCAGAACCCCGGCAGGCAGAGCCGTCAAACCTGGGGAGCCCCGGTTACTAACTAAAGACACACATGGCTGGCAAGTGCATGTGGAAAAGGTTTGAAAACCTTTCCAGGGATGAGCCTGTCCACTGAGGAGAGTGGGACACGGTGGCTGACACAACAGTCAGTCTCGTGAGCAAGGTCAAGGTCAGTGTTAACGTCTTCCCTCTGCCTCTCGTGTGTTGCAGATAAAAGTCATCGTGGCTCTGGTTGCTGGTATCCTTCTGTTGGTGATCATCAGTAAGTATCCACTGGGCTGTTAACTTGGGGGACTGTCGTTTGATTCGGAGCTTAATTCCCTTTTACTGTATCGTCAGTCGACCTGGTGCGGCCGTCGGGGTTAACCAGTGACTTCCGGCCCGAGGCCGGAGCGCTCGGCCCAGACCCGGCCCAGACCCGGTCGCTCTCTGAAGTGGCCCCTGAGTCAGCGCAGGGCCCAGCGCTTTGTGCTCTGTTCGTGGGCAGGCACGGCTGCTGTTACCCCAGGGCCACGTCACCCACTTTCCGTTTGTCAGCGACGCTCAGGCGCGCAGCCTGTACTTAAAACCGTGTTGGAAGGGCAGATCCAGATCAATTCCCCAGGTGGATGTTTTTGTCTCGTTTCCATTTTGGAATTGAGCTTGAGCTTGATTTCAGTCTTTAATGTCCTTGATGTTCTCTTTAGAGTAGGGTTCTCTTTGACCCCTCCTTCTCTCCAAGGCCCCTTTGCCTGTGTTTATAGGGACCGCATGAGGATTTGGAGAGTGCCTCAGAATAACCATTTGACAAAGCCCGTGCTAATACTCTCCTTTTAGAGGGAAAAGAGGTTCGTGACAAAGAAACAGGGCTGGTCCGAGTTCACCCCGTAGCGCCCACGCTGACTTGGAGCCCCGGCGGGGGCTTCAGCCCCTTTCACGGCCACGGCGTCCCGAGCAGTGAGAAGTGGGGTCCCTGACAGGCACGGTGCCCACGCACAGACGTCTGACGCGGCCGTGCCCTGCCTCCCGGCCCCACTCCCCGAGGGTCAGCAGCTGTCCCTCGGAGTCCAGGCCGCGCACGCTCCTCGCAGTGCTGCGCGTGCCGCCGGTGGTTTCCCTGTTCCCAGTGGCGCTCCGGTGCAGCGCCGAAGCCCGTCCCGCACGGCTAAGTGCAGGGCTGTGAGCGCCCCGAGGAGGAGGCCGGTGGTGCCACAGGCTGCCCCGAGGCCTGGGTTCGAGTGCTGCTGGCCGGGGGGAGGTCAACGCGACTGAGTCAACAGTGCGTATTACGTAAGGTGCCTTTAAGCAGAAACGCACGCCGGATAGGGTTATGTGTTGGTTGGTTGACAGAATGTGGCACCCAGGGGCACGCAGGAATTTAACCCCGCGTGTCTCCTGGGGGCCATGGGCAGTGGTCCCTGACTCCAGTGTGTGTGTGGTGACTTTACAGAGCAGAACAACTGCAGACACCAAGAACCGACACAGACTAGGGTGGTGGTAAACAGAAAAACTTCCATGGCCAAAGATTTTCACAAACAAAGGATTTTTTTTTTAAGATTTTATTTATTTTCAGAGAGGAAAAGGGAGGAAGAAAGACAGGGAGAGAAACATCAACGTGTGGTTGCCTCTCACACGGCCCCCACTGGGGACCTGGCCCATAACCCAGGCACGTGCCCTGACTAGGAATTGAACCTGTGGCCCTTTGGTTCGCAGGCCAGCGCTCAATCCACTGAGCCACACCAGTCAGGGCTCCCATGTAATTTTAACATATCAAAGAGGCCTGATTAGTTTAATTTCCCTTTTTGTAAAGAAAAAAATTTTCTTTGAAATATTTCAGAGATCCTTTCACTGAGATGGCGAAAAAGTCCGTTTAGTTTTTTCCATAAAATAAAAGACGTATTTTTCATTTTCACCAATAACTTCATTGATTTGGATATTTTGAGTATGTTGGCTCTCTCCCACCACTGGCTTCTAGTGGGCAGAGGCCGGGGTGCTGCCAAACATCTTCCAGTGTGTGAGACAGCCCCACAGCAGAGAATTTGGCCAAAATGTCAACAGTACCAAGAGGCGTCACAAACCACTTTTGACACTTGATCAGCCACAGCACCTTCTCCATACACTGCATAAATTTTTTTTTGGCATTTCAGGTGTTTTTTTTACCTTCCTTGAAATAATAAAGCATAATACACTGAATATGTTGCACATTTTCTTCCATCTCCAGTATTAAAATGGCTGCACAAAAATTCACCAATTTTTCGGTAAGTTTTTTTCAAACGCACGCCCATAGGACAGCCGTCACAACACAACCTAACAACACTTTCAGATGAAGTCAGGCACAGCTGAGTGCTCCTAGGGCCACCGTAGGAAGAGAACATGACAGACTTCTTGGCCACCCCAAAAGATAAAACCCCACACCAGGGGCGTCAAACTCATGCCCCCCGGGGGCCACGCCAGCCTCCCGGTTGCCTTCAAAGGGCCGGATGTAATGTTAGGACCGTGGGAGCTCGGCACTGCCGTCGGGTAGAAGCAAGGTGCCGGGCCGGTAAAACAAGGTGGGGGGCCGGGTTCGGTCCACGGCTTTGTGTTTGCCCGCTGTGCCCTACACGACTCAGCCCCACGTTTCACAGGTATAGGTATAGGTATAGGTATAGATACAGGTATAGATACATAGATATCAGTGGCTCCGGTTCTTCCCGAAGAGGAGCCAGGGGAGGTTTTGGCATTTTGACTCCCATAATTTAAAAGTTTAGTTCTCAGCCCGCTAAAGCCGAGAAACTGGTTTGGGCCTGACTTGTGCTTACGAGTGAGTGCTGCTCCCTAGGTTGGCGGCTGCTCTCCCACGTGACTCAGGGCCCAGGCACCACACGGTATTCAGTGGGGACCCGGTACTGGGCGACCAAGCCAAAAACGCCCCATCTAACCCTGAAACTGGGGGTTGGTTTTCTGCCGGGGACCCTATGAGACAGCTGCACGTCTCAGACAGTGAGTCCACACACTTCTGCAAAGGTTTCTAGTCACGTGGAAACACCCTTAGTGGGTCAGAAGGCACAGTGGTCTCTGTTCTTTGGAGTGAAAATCACCATCCTGTGTATAATGTCAGAGTTACAGTCTAATGGCATTGGTCCGCCAGAGAACCCAAACTGTAATTATATCAAATGGCCACAAGTGGTCACTATAAGCTCAGTTACCAGGGAAAAAAATGAAACTCAAAACTTAAGACGGTACTGGCAAATACCACAATAATAATAAAACGGACTTCAGGGTATCCCCTGGTAACTCACCAGTCAGCCGAGGGAACCCCTCCTGGCACCAGTGAGACGTGTCCTGGGCAGCCTGTCACGGAGAAGTCAGACGAGGGTTAGCCCTCCACACAGCACCGCACCAGAAGGACCCCCTCCCCTGTGGAGGGGTTACCCCCCACCCCCTGCCGGGCCCAGGGAAGCTGTGCGCTTGCACCTCAAGGGGCGGCTGTGGGGCCCAAGCCTTCCGAGGGGCCAGAGGGGGGTCACAGTGGGACCGCCGTGGGTGCCACCCTCGTCTCCAGAGAGTCCTGGCCCCTTCTGCACCTCGAAAAGATCGAATTCTCTCCTGACAAGAGGTGCTAAACACACACACATGCGGCTGAAAGCTTCTCACGAAGAAAGGGTTGATTGAGCCAAATGCTCGCCAGAAGAGGGACGTCCTGGGGCCACGCCCTGCCAACCACAGCAGCCGTCCCCGCCAGAGGTGCTGTCCTGTCCCTCCCTCCCGCCTGCTGTGGCTCAACTAGGGACATCTCAG
Organism: Phyllostomus hastatus; assembly: GCF_019186645.2. NCBI lineage: Eukaryota > Metazoa > Chordata > Mammalia > Chiroptera > Phyllostomidae > Phyllostomus > Phyllostomus hastatus. The sequence goes on along the minus strand of NW_025333833.1, from coordinate 4,287,720 downwards.
AACCTTCTCCTTGTCAGAGGAGAGGTCGGAGAATGTGGAATAGCATAGATAAGAAAGAATTCAACTGTGATCTTACCACACACAGGTAGTTACTGTTAATATATTATACACATACACACACACACACACACACACACACACACTCTCTTTTCCTCTTAACATATAAACATGGTTTTCAAAAACTAAGATTATTTACTTAACTTTCTTATTAATATACTAGAAAATGTTCCCACCCTGGATGGTGTGGCTCAGTGGAGTGAGCCCCACCCTGAGAGCCAGAGCCACCAGTTTGATTCCCCATCGGGCCACGTGCCTGGGTGGAGGGCCAGGTCCCCACATGGGGACCTGTGAGGGGTACTTGGTCCATGTTTCTCTCCCTCTCATTGTCTCTCCTTCCCTCCCTTCTCCTCTCTCAAAAAATAAAACCTTCTTAAAAATAAATATTTTCCTATGTTATTAAATATTTTTAAAAATACAGGGTCCAGCAGGAGTCAGGCCTGCTTGAGTGTGGTTGGTAGGATACATGGATGTCTCACACGAGATGGACAGCAGTTTGAACATTTCGCCTACAATGTCATAGGGTGTGCTTGAGTGTGATATTGCTGTGTTACAGAACCACATGCTTATGCTTTTGTAATAAAGATTCTTATGTAATAAAAAGGGGCGTTATTCGTGCCAGACCCCGTGTCTCGGCGGCTGCATGCCAAGGTTCTGCCGTAATCTGATCCAAAGGCCACTGTCAGACGTGCAGGTGGCTTTGCGGTGTTTTCGCCTCTCCGTTCCCGTTCGCCCTCTGCCCTCTCGGCGCGAAGCCCGGTCCTCGCTGCCCGCCTCCAGAGCCGGCTGCGGCTGCGGCTGCGGCTGCGGCTACACTCCCGCTGTCACAGCCTTCTCATGGGGCACGTGGGCCGGTGCTGACATGTTCCTCCTCGTTTCTCTTCCCTTGCAGTTCTTACCGTTATGAAATACCGCACCTGATTTGATGACGGAGGTCCTCGTCAAACAAAATCTGGGACAAGAAGAATACTAGTAAATGGCTGCATAATTTAAATGAAACACATGTATATAACTTTCAGAACTTCTTCGAGAAACCTTTAAGGGGCACCTATCACTTCAAATTGGAGCACTGAGAACGTCCATCCCTTCTTCCGTTCTGGCGGAGTGTGCTTTTCACGATCGCGTCGCAGGCCGAGACCACCAGCCTCTGCTCCGCCGTAGTCCGAGGGTCTAACTGGAAACCGGACACTTGCCGGTTGACTGTGTCTGCGGTTAACGGTGCTTCGGGCTGTGGGCCTCCGTGGCACGGGGACTGGACTCAGGCCTGGGCCGGTGCGCTCGCATTCAGGCGGGGCGGGGGGAAGCCCACGTAGCCATCCCATCAGCGTCCGCGAGACTGTTCTCACGTTACTACAGCTGCTCTGCAAGCCGTCTCCACACGCTTGCGGGTGTAACAAAAGCTAAGTGTTGTGAACGCCGTTGCCTTGGGCTACAACCGAAAACATTCCAGTAAACCTATTTTGGGCTGTATAAGGGGACGTGTAGTAATTTTCTGGAATTGGAATTGTGGAAATGGGGGTTTTAAACAGTGTGAAAAGCGTCATAGCACGGCACCGTAAAATTGGGCATAGTCACTGGAGGAGGTCATCGTAGGTTTTGGAAATGTCCATCATCCAGCCGCAAGTCAGGGTCCGTCTCCCAGTCGGCCTCCGATGAGGGGGGGCTGATCCCGATGCACGTGAACGAAATCCACAGGCAACTCACACCCCAAGGTCATTGTCACTGGCCCTTGTCCCTGAAGTGCTAACGGCAGCAAAACGGCCTGCTGGGAGTCTGCTGGCGTTGCGCTCCCCGATGGAACCCTGCAGACGGGTGCTTGCCGAACCCTCGAGTGTCGGGGCAGCCGACGGGAGTGACTGTCGAGTCAGGAGCCTGGGGATGTCCCTCGGTCACTGGCCAAACGCCCGGGTCCTCATTAATCCAGCCCGGTTTTGTAACAAGAAGACGAGTTAACTAACACGGAACAGCCGAGTCAGAGTAAAAGTAAATCCTCCTGTGGGGAAGCTCTCGTCCTGAAATCGGAGGTTCTCCAGAAACACGCACGCCTGGACCTCTTGACGTGTGACCAGGACTCTGAATTTGAAACGGGCTAACAGAAAATGCCAGTATTTATAAGGGGGAAGTGATCCTAGATAGGCGTTATTTCTTCGGTCATTTTAATCCAAAATGTATCAGAATCTTTAAAAAAAAAATTCTACCAGACCAGCACTAAGAAGCAAAAATGTTCTGTTTAGGAAGAATTTTGAAGGGAGGAAGCAGAGTAAGAGATACTCAAAGACACCTGCAAGTTATGAAAATTTCAACCTGATTGCTGAATTGGACGGCTCACCGAGAACATTCAAAAAGACTGGTAGGACTGGTAAGATTGGTCTCACATGCGGTGAGTGCTGTGTCGGGTCCCGCCACTCTTTGTAAATGTCAGCTAATGTAAATAATGTAATAAATACTGAATCTTCTGACAAAAGAGGATGCCCAGGAAAAGGAGCATTTTTAGGATGTCAGCAGTGACTAGAGGGCAGCGGTGGAAATGTCTCAGCCGGATGGACAGAATCAGCCCTAACGTACGTAAGTCCTTCTTTGGGGTTTTGGGGTTCAGCACTGGACTCCTCAGTGGTTCATCTTCCATTAGTTGGTGTAGAAATCTGGTTTCTTGCCTGTCCATGAAGATGATTATTTCTTTTTAAAAAAATCAAATTTCCCTTGTTTCTTTTAATAAAGTATGTTACTTTTAAAGAAATTTAAGAGAAGAAAATTATAAAATTATTTTTAAAAATTTTAACCATAAATAAAGGAAATATTTATATGCAACATCGTATGCATGTCGTTCTCTGCACTTAAATGCGCTGCCCTGGGGCCCTGGGGTAGACATGTCGCTGCGAGAGCTTCGCGCTGGTGGCGTTGGGGTCATCGCCTCACCCTGAGACCCCGGAACTGGCCGGCGTGTTCAGGACATGTTACCGTGGTAATCTCGGGGACATGGCCCCCCTTAAAGTCAAAAGCAGAAGAAAACACAGTGTTCAGAGTGTCGCCAGGCCTCCCTCCCTTCCCGCCCTCAATCATTCTTTTTCCCCTTCAGCTCAGACGGTCCTGCACTTGAAGAATGAAGTTGTCCCACCATCAAAGCTAGGGTTACTCAACAGCAACGGAGATGCACAGAAAAATCCAAGTAGCTTTGTAAATGCTGGTTGGTACCCAGTGAGATCAGGTCACGGCTTGTGTAATGCCTGAAACACACCCTCCTCCTCATGGTTCGTGTTTATCTAGTTATTGAAGCTGATTCCGCAGCAGCTCCGTGAGGATGATACTGACTAATTAGCTCTTCCTTAATACCTGGTCTTTTGGTTCCTCTGCCATGGTAAAGCTCACTGGAAATTGCCCTCCAATTTTATAAACGGCAATTTTTTAAAAAATGATTTTTTTTCGAGAGAGAGAAAGAGAACCCTTGCTCTGTTGTTCTACTCACCCATGCCCTCATTGGTTGCTGCTTCTGTGTGCCCTGACCAGGGATCGAACCCACAACCTTGGCATGTCGGGATGATGCTCTAACCAACCGAGCTCCCTGGCCAGGGCTAAGCCTGGGGACGTCCTGACTAAAGGCAAGTTCCACACTGAAGCGGGACATTACGTCGGTGGAGGGAGAGTAATCTGCCCACATCACATGGAGACACGCCTAGTGTTGGCTCTCCTGGGGAGTGCTCATTATTACCGGTCTTCCTGTGCAGTCCCTCAGCACTCGAAAATTATAACCTCGGCATTTTATAGCAAAAACGGGCATCTTGGAAGTCTCTGCGGCATGCAGGTGTCCTGAAAACGACCGCCCGTGTGCAGGCTGAGGAGGCAAGAATAAGAAGAAACTGGATGTTCTCACTGCCCACAAGCTCTTCCCCGGGCCTGACGCCCTGTCGGCACCGTCGGCCCGCGCTCGCGAGTCTGCAGCTCTGTGCACGTTCGCTGCGGTGAGGAAAGTGTGAGGTTGGTGAGGATGAATGCCCTCAGATGTCCCTCACTGAAACAGGGTCAGCATTACCCAGTCAAGGCTAACTGACTCTTCCGTTGGTCTAGTTTTGCTTTCCCGTGGAAATGGGATTGGGGGCTGTGTCGGTTTTTCGGTGAGTGCGGAGTAAGGGCATGGACCGATCGGAGCGGACAGAGGTCTACTCTGGAGACGGTGCAGTGCCTGCGTCTGCCCAGGAAGGCGCCACAGCCGTGTGAAGACACCGGGTCCCAGGACTGACGGGTGTCCTCCTCCTCAAACCGTCTCCTGGGCTTTCCGTGTCGTAGACAAACGGACTCATCCCACAGACTGACGTAGGGTTCTCAAGGTTGGTCCTCTTCTGGCTTTTTCTGAAAACCAAGTAGAATAGGGACAGGGGACACAAACCCTTTCATCCTGGCTCCTTTCTCTAAAAAGCTGCTTGGAACAAGTCCATAGGAACTGAAAGCGTGACCGACCCAGCCACGGTCAGAGCGAGCCTGTGACAGGGAGAGCCACCCGCCTGTCTGCGTCCCCACCGCCCCCTGCATGGTACTACAGCCCCGGCTGTTGCTAGGTGAGAAATGACAAACACCAGGGCCCTCCAATGTCAGCTAGATGCCACGCCCATGGTCCCCCCTGCAGAGATGACACAACTGACGTGATAGTGGCCCTTGGCCTTTTACAGCAACGGGGTGAGGGAAATTCTGATTTTACAGTGTTCCGCCAGGTTCTTTTCAAGGGGAGAGGCTCGTAACCAAAAACCTGTGAGTTATTCTCAAACTACAGAGTCAACGGCGTCAATCAGAGATTGTAGCCAGCAAAGAGTCAGAAATTAAACTCTAAGAAGAGCCAAGCACTTGATTTGATGCCGTGGGTAAATGTCATTGTTTCACACCCTGCCGTTTTTTTCTCTAACAATTCCGACGAGTGCCTTGGATGCCTTAAGATGTGCGGTGGGAGATGAGCCACGTGGACGTCGTGGGCCCTGTTCTCCAGCTTCTCGACCATTTTCACCGCTGTTGCAAAGTTTCATCCTTGTATTCACATCAGATACGTATCTGTAGCCCTTGCATAGTAAACAGTGACACAGACTATTTCATAGGAAACAAAGTGCAACCCTTTGACTTAGTCACTGCGTGTGACCTGTTGCCTTAACTTCAAAGCATAGCTTGTTTCAAATAACACGTGGGCCCTGGCTGGTGCGGCTCAGTGGGCTGAGCGCCAGCCTGCGAACTGAAAAGTCATAGGTTCAATTCCCAGTGAGTACACAGGCCACAGGTGCCGCAGAGCGGGGCCCAGGGCAGGGCACCGACCCTCTGTGTTGGCTGGGAGGGCTAGATCTCACCGCGCATTCTAAAAAGATGCACGTGGGGCGCCAGAGCACACTGTCACAGCACGGGAGGGGGCGTCCTGGGCATCCCAGCAACGTACGAGTAAACCATTGTGTCTCCTCCTGGAAACGCCCCAGCCATCTCTCGTCAACCAGAAGCTTCCCCTGGTAGCTTCTCCCTCTTCTCTTGGCTCCTCTCCACAGCAATAGTCCTCGAAAACTATGTGCGTACTTGCTGTCTTTCCTTCTTTGCTCATTCTCATGAACACTCGCTGACCTCACTCCTGTCACGGGCACCAGTAACCTGGCTAAATCCAGAAGGGTGGAAATGATTCTTCTCACTGGAATCCATGCCTCTGCTCAAAACTCACCAGCGACTTTCCATCTTTAGAATAAAGGCCACACCCTCTCAGCGGCCTACAAGTCTCTCATGATGTATCCCCATGGGATGCTTGTGACCTCCTGGCCTGCCTCCTGTCGCCTCCTCACTGTGCTGCAGCCTCGCGGCCTCCTCCCTACTCAGCAAGCACACCCCAGGCCTGCTCCGGCCTTGGAGAGGACTAGGGGATAGAGTGATTATTGGGTGGGCTGAGAAGTTGGCTTAGTTTTTTCCATGAAATAGACATTTTTCATTTTCAACAGTAACTTTATTGATTTGGATATTTGAGTATGATAGCCATCTCCCGCGTGGTATAACATTGATTGTTCTCAGTTAATGTCTTGATTTGATTGCTGTCAACTTCAACTGGTCTACCCAACCTGTGGGGCACCTTCGAATGAGAAATCTCTGGCACAGAACTTTCGCAAACCACTTTTGACACATTCAGTCAGTCACAGCGCCTACCCCATACACTGCACAAAGGTGTTTGTGTTTCAGTTGCGTTTTTGCCTTTCTTGAAATAATAAAGCACAATACACTGCAAATGTTGCATATTTTCTTCCAACTTCAATATTAAAATGGCTGCACAAAAGTTCACCGATTTTGATTTTTTTTTAATGCACGCAGGTATGACAGCTGTCACAATACAACCTAACAAAATTGTTTCAAATGATGTACGTTAAAGACAACTAAGTGCTACTAGAGCCATTGTACAGAAAAACCAGATGAACTTTTTGGCCAACCCAATATAAGGACTTTGGAATGGGGTGCCTACTGCCAAACACCATTCATGGCTTTCAAAAAGGAAAGTGACAAGTACAGGCACCCAATCGTGAATTTAAAGCAAAATGTGACAATGAGCGAGAGACTTCCTTGGAAGTCTCTAAGGAGACCCTCATTTCCCGAAGTTGAAGACCCGGCCCAGGGCTTCAAGGAATGCCTCCTGAGCCGGGGCAAGTCTCCGATGCCAAAGTCAGGGTCCTGGTGGGGCAGGAGCAGGACCTCGAGACTTGGGGCGGAGTTGTCTGCGCAGATACACTGGAGAATCCTGAATCCTCAGGTTCCCCAGAACTTTCTGGGCCTGCAGAAATGACCCAGTCTCCCTTGTCAAAAGACAAAGCTTCCTCCCCACCTCAGCTTCCGCTAGCTCGCTAGCTCGAGGCAAGTGCCTGACAAGACAAAGCTGGCCCATCTCAGACCCACCCCCGCCTTCCTGCCTGGCCAATCAAGGCTCAGGAGAGATTTAACAGGCCTGCCCAGCATTTGCACAGGTGACCGGTGGCAGCCTGGAAGCTGGAAGCCCAAGAGAAATCATTCACCAGATCCTTCAAGCAGCACCGCCTTGCACAAAGCTGTTTTCCTTCACAACTAAATTCTGACAACTCCCACTGAATCTGCTTTGTCCATTTTCACGGTCCAGACACAGGGGCACCAGGCGATCGAATCTGCTTGCAAAGTGTCACAAGCTCAGATTAAACCACTACCCAGCCTGTTTTCCCGATCAGTCCTCTCTCACCAGCAGAACTGGCCACAGAATTTCTGGAACTCCATGCAAAATGAAAAGGTGGGGCCCTTTTCTCAAAAAGCAGGGGAAAGTGATGTTAAAGTGTTAATTTTGTACACTTTTTCCTTGAAAAATATGTGTATGTGTTATAAAGCAGGGACAACATCAATAACCACAGGGAAGCCCTGGCTGGCGTAGCTCAGTGGATTGAGTGCAGGCTGCGAACCAAAGCATCGCAGGTTCGATTCCCAGTCAGGGCACATGCCTGGGTTGCAGGCCACAGCCCCCAACAACCGCACATTGATGTTTCTCTCTCTCTCTCTCTCTCTTTCTCCCTCCCTTCCCTCTCTAAAAATAAATATAAAATCATTAAAAAAAAATAACCACAGGGAGATGCACGTCCAAACTCCGATGGGTTGCCACCGCACACCCGTGAGGGGAGCTCAAGAGAAGAGAACATAGGTGTTAACCAGGCTGCGCAGCTGGCCCCGCGGCGCATGGTTGGTAGCACAGCCACTGTGCAACCAGTGTGGAGGTTCCTCAGAAACGTAAAGCTAGAACTACCATGGGACCCAGCAACCCCACTTCTGGGCGTAAACCCTAAAGGACAGAAAGCAGGAACTTGAACTTGACCCAGCGTTTGCACACCTATGCCCGGTGGCCAAGAGGTGGAGGTAACCCAGGTGTCCATCAGCAGATAAACGGGTAAACAAAATGTGGTAACATTCACACAAGGACATCTTGTTCAGCCTTCGAGGAGGAAGGACATTCTGACACTCTGCCACGTGACAGAAGGTTGGGGACAGTAAGTGAAATAAGCCAGTCACAGAGAACAGGTATCTGTAACTGTTTGTGTGAAGTACATAGAGACAGAAAGCAGGACGGCGGTTGCCGGAGGCTGGGAGGAGGGAAGAATGGGGAGTTATTTTTTAGTGGGGACAAAATTTCAGTTGCAGAAGACAGAAAGTTCCAAAACAGGTAGTGGCGATGGTTATGCAATAATGTGACTATGCCTAATGCCACTGAATGGTACACTTAAAAAGGGTTAAGATGGTGAGTTTTGCGTCTATTTTACCATAATTAAAAATACTAGCAGTTTTCTGGGTAGCTCAGTTGGTTAGAGCATCATCCCAGTATGCCAAGGTTGTGGGTTCAATCCCCAGCCAGGGCACATACAAGAAAAAAAAAACAATGAATGCATAAATAAGCAGAAGAGACTCTCTCTCCCTACCCCACTTTCTATCTAAAAATCAATAAATAAAACATTTTAATAATAATTATTGAGTGCATAGTAGGACCAACAACCATTTAAGCAAAGAAAACTTTAAGGGTTTAATTGTCCAAACGAATCTACCATTCATCTTATGTTATGCAATGCCAGTGTTAAATGCAAACTATAAGAGAGCAGAAACACCAAAATTACACAGTCTGTATTTCATAACTCATAAATGCATGTGTGTCACTCCTCTCAGAACAGTGAAGATGCCACACAAAGCTCACTCCACTCGTTGACACGCGCCCACTGAACCCGCGCACTCTCCCTGACGCGGCCAAGGAAGGACCAAAAGGGACGTGGGCTGCCCCGTTTTTCCCTTCCCTCCTGCACCATCCTTCTCAGCATCAGGGCTTGGCCCTCACAGGAAGCTCCCGAGAAAGGAAGGAAGTGACGGGGTTCCTCGGTCTTGTTTCTCTGCATGCCATTAGCTCCCTTCTGTGTGGGAAGCAGCGTCTGCTTCCAGTGCAGAGCGGGGGGGCTCCCTGGGGAGGTCAGCACCCCTGCCGGTGCAGACGTGGGGGTAAGACCACGAGCACAGGGTTCCAGTGGGCCCAGGGTCCACGCGAGTAGGGCAAGACTCAGCGCAGGTACCAGTTACGTGTGCCCCGGAAGCCAGGGGGCCATCCGGAACGCTGTGTGTGACTCCGTGGCACAAGGACATGAGCATGCACGCATGTCCTCTGCGCACACGCGTGCCCCACTGTCGCGTTCACTTCACCCACAAAACACAAGCTCAAAGGTAAAGTTGCTAAGAATCTACAGACAGCAACAGAGCTTGTACCCGGGCACAGTGTCCCCAGAGCACCCGGAGTGACTGCCTTTGTCATGCGTCCGTGATGCTCTGCCTGCTCCTCGGCTACTCTCCGAGCATGTGCACGTTCCCAGCATCCTGCCTGCACGGCGGGGCCCAGGCTGAGCTCAGCGGCTCAGGTCTAGCAAGGTCAAGTATAGTGGGAGAGTTGCCTCACAGAGCACGGTGTCCTGCGTCTGCGGATTCCGGTGTCACGGGAACCGTCTCTAATGTCTGTGCCCGTGGCTGGCTTCGTTCTCTGCTCATTATGTTTCATATCCTTTTCCAAATGCCAGACCTGTCTCTGGCCCACCAATTCCTGGCTGCGTAGTTTCATTTTCTCAACCTTACGTTTCCCTCTAAATCGACGGCTAGTCTGTGGCTGGGTTCCACCCTGTATCTTAGACCAAACCTGTCACAGAACACGTGCTTCGCCTTTGTTGCGCTGATTAATCAATTATCTTATTAACCCTCATGAAAAAGTATCCCCCTGGCTGGCGTAGCTCAGTGGATTGAGCTTGGGCTGCGAACCAAAGTGTCGCAGGTTCGATTCCCAGCCAGGGTACATGCCTGGGTTGCAGGCCATGACCCCCAGCAACTGCACATTGATGTTTCTCTCTCTCTCTCTCTCTCTCTCTTTCTCCCTCCCTTCCCTCTCTAAAAATAAATAAATAAAGTCTTTAAAAAAATATCCCGAGGTGCACTTCCACTCGACATGCAGACCTGCATTCCAGCACAGGTCCCGTCACAGATGCTCACGGAGCGCTCACCTGCCCCAGGGCACACACGTGCTCTCCTCGGACCGAGGGTGACGGTCAGCAACGCCAGGGTGCAGGGAATGACTACCGTGTTTCCGTGCACTCCTCTGAAACCTCTCCCCATTTCTAACTAGCCATCCGCCCCCAAAGATCGACAAATGTGTCCTCTTAATATTCCTTGCAGGTGTGACCTGCAAACTCAAGGACATTTTTTCCCCCTCTACAACCCAGTCATTAGCTAGAAACATTCAAAGCACTAACCCGAGCGAGATAATATTCAAAATATTTTTAAATATTTGGGAGGACGGGGCCCAGGGTCAGGGCAGGGCCCCTCAGCAGTTTACGGAAGAGAAGGAACTGTGTCGACAAGTTCAGAACCGTACAGTCGTCCTCACAGCTGCCCTGTAATAACCATAGGCCTGGTGCCGCACCTTGCCCGCTGTGACGGGGGCAAAACCAAAGATCAATCACCCCTTTGGGAGCTTTGGGAACGGTTGTACCTCAGCGCAGTGGCCCAGTCCCAGCCTGAGCGCCACACCCAGCCCTTGATCTCCGTTTCCCTTTGGCAGGACAGGTGAGCGAGGAGGCGGAGGTCACTGGCAGGCTAGGGCCCTGATGCGGAGGGACCGCGGTGAAGAAGCAGAAAGACAGAGAGGCGCAAGAACACCTGCCACCGCTCAGGTCGGGCGTGCTGGCCTGCCCGTGCGGAGGGCCCAGCTCTCGAGTTCATGGGGCGCAGCTGTGCGGGGGCTGCACCAGCCCCCGCTCTCAGGAGGAACTCCTGCGCTCACCTCACAGTTCAACTCCGTGCACTCGCTTCAGTGTCCGTGTGCCAGATGCTCTGTCCTCTGTACACGCTAGGGACGTTTGCCGAGGAAGATCCTTGCTGGTGTTCGTCGCAGTCAAGTGCATCCAAGTGCATCCAAGTGCACGCTGTTAGCGTTCGTCGAGTGCCTTGCGTCCAGCGCACGTTTTTTGAATCGGTATCCAAATCGGCGTGGATGTCAATAAATCTCAACACAATCTGAGCAGGTTTAAAAGCTTTTCTCAATCAGTGCCTAACAGAACATTGACTTTGTTGAAATCTGTCCTGGAAATAAATCCTCCTGGTCAGATGGGGTGGGGGAGGGGGGCTATTTCCACGAGGCTGAGTCAGTGTTCATTGCTACCAGGAAACGCCCTGGGTGTGAAGGAATTAAGCCACAGAGGTCACTGCAACAAGGAGAACCGTTCTCGATGAAAAAACTCATCGAGTCCTCTTGCCTTCACCTGACTGGTCCGCGGTCCCCTCTCTCCTGCGTGGAGAGTGGGGTATATACGCTCTGTCTTTATTCTCTCTTCACTCTCGGGTTCTCACCTCCCCCCCTTCTCCGCCCCCTCCCTCTCCCCGCCCCTCCGTCGTCTTCACAGCATCGTTGTCATCACTGGTACTTGTAAAGCCAGGCAGAGTCCAGAGATGCTGTACAGGTGCCACTTCGACAGGAGTCGCCTGGTCTCGAGCACTCCACTGGCGAGGGTACCAGTGAAACACATGGGCTACTCCAGTTCTACTGTAACTAGACGGGGAATCTCAAGTGCTCAATCTTAACACCGTGAAAACAAACCAGGGGTTCAGAGCCCTGGGTCTCCCAGGACACTTCTCAGTATCTGGAGGTGTTTTTCATTATCGGAGCTTGCGGGGAGGAGGGGCTGTCGTGGGTATGTAGTTGGGGGAGGTCAGGGATGCCGCTGCATGTTCTAAAACACACAGAAAAGAGCCCCCCGCCCCCACTTCAGAAAATCATCCAGCTCAGAATGTCCATAGTGCTGAGGCTGATGAACCCTGAGACAAAGGAACCTTTGATAGGGTTTGGGAATGATGCCCCATTAAGAAAAACTGAGGTTTTGCCTTTGATTCTTTTGCACACACGTGTACAATTTTAAAAACTTCATTCCTTTTCACACCTTGCTGCGGTCATCAGAACTGTCTCACAGCGAGTCCAAGGGCTTCAGAGCTTCCCAACAGGGAGAGCGAAAAAGCAGATTTTTTTAGCATTGTAAGAAAGCCACAATTTTCTTACTGAAAAAAAGAAGTATTAGCAGCTCAGTGAACAATGGCTTCTTTTGTAAGAAAGCTGGAAAAATACTATTTATTGTTTTGCAACTTTTCCCCCTTTCTCCTTCAGTGTCGCTGGCGAGTGCTAACTCAACCTGTTTACTGTCCTTCCAGTGGAAGCTCCTACTTCTCACCTACTTTGCTTGAATCCAGGGACTTCCTCAGGATCCTAAAGGAGGACTGAAACACTTTAAAACCCTCCATTTCGAACAAATATCGACCAACAGCAGCAAAGCCAAACACTCTCTTCGTTTTCTTTCATTTCTGGTGCTTCATAGTCACTGAGTGTTGTTCTGGGGAGCGTTTTTCTTCTCCTGTATCTCAAAGAGTGGCAGTTTTTTTCCTGGCTTTCCTATAAAGCTTAGTTTCCCCCCAAAGTTTATATTATCCTGCTTTCTCCAAAAGTTTATTGTCTTTTAAAACCTGGTCTCTCTATACACTAAGCCCAGTTCTGGCTGCCTGATGGCTCTCGCCCTGGCGTTTCCGCCGGGTCGACCGCCAGCCCCTGGCGTAGCCAAGTTGGCTTCGAGTTTATTCTCTGTGCCTAAAATCGCCTGGAGAAACGCCGTGCCAGGAACCAAGGCCAGGCATTTCAAACTCCTTAGTTATTTTGGAAGCCCCTATTCCTTGTCATTAAGAACAGCCCTTCCTCTTCCTTCACCCCCATTTCCAAGCTCCATCAGCTTTCAAGACAGGGACCACCTTAGAGCCGCCAAGTCTTGTTTATCCGAGAAACCTGGCAGGCGGGTCTTGGATTCTGAAGTTTCGCCCTCCTTGAGGAGGGAGAGGGGGTTCGGGGGAGAACAAAATAGCTTTCCCAGAAGCAGCCAGCGAACATTTTTTACCGATCTACTTTAAACATTTGGAATGAGTCCTTCTTTATTCTATTTTAAGAAAGACTGGTTGAAGGCCATTGTCGTCTGAGGACTTCCAAAAGCGGACCAGTCCATGGCCCGGAGGAGCCTCCAGCTCGTCCTCCGTCCACTGGCCAGCAGTCCGTGCTGTTTCTGAAAGGCAATTGTCATCAGATGCACGTTGTACTGTATCAGCTGGAAATACCAGTCAGCTCCAAAGAGACCGATCGTCTCCTCCTTGGCCTGCTGCTCGTGCCTGTAGTTGCTATTTCCAAGTAAATATTGGATCCTTGTATTTGGCCGTGGGCCCCCAATTATAAACTTGATCCAGATGTGACTGAAATAATCAGGATGACTTTAGCAAGAAAAACTTGAACTATGAACATAACTTTCTCACTTTGCCCATGACTCTTTGGCTTCGTAGAAGTAAATATTTGGAATAAGACTTAAAAGAAGCATATGCACCAGGGTCAAAGTTCGCTGTCTTTGCACATTAAACTCAAGCATTAAGTATCACCATTGAATGATTATTTCTCCCATTCGCCCATAAAGGTTTTTAAAAAAACTTCTTTCATGGGGAGTTTGGGTATTAAATGCCCGAACAGAGAGCTACTGTCTGTCCCAGTCTCCTCTGCCTTCATAGCAACTGTAGCCTTCATTGAATCACCTTGTTATTTCTTAAAATTTATTTATTTATTTTTAGAGAGAGGGTAAAGTAGGGAAAAAGAGAGGGAAACATCAATGTGTGGCTGCCTCTCATGTGCCCCGCACTGGGGACCTGGCTTGCAACCCAGGCACGTGACCTGACTGGGAATTGAACTGGTGACCCTTTGGTTTACAGGCTGGTGCCCAGTCCACTGAGCCACACCAGCCAGGGTGAATCACCTTGTTATTAATTCTAATTTCCTAATAAGAAACCCTTTCACGGGGTCAATATCCCTAAAGACCAGATCCTTTCTTAAGACTGTTCTCTATATCTTTTTTTTTTAGTTCCTAAAATGGAGAAAATTAAAGAGCATATTGCCTTGTAATAGTCCCTTTTCTATAAGAGAAGTCTGCAAAGGAGCCACATCTTAAAACATGGGAGACCCCCAAGCCCTTTAATTTCTGTCATATTTTCTATCTCTTTATTCTCTGCGATGTGATCTTGGAATATCTTCCCATTTCTCCTCCAGCGCATCAGCTGCCCCTTCATCTGTATCTGATTCATCTAGATATGAGTTTTTAGGTTGACTGTATTTATCACTTTTAGGAGTTGTATGTACTCTTCAAATCTGCCAGTTCTTTTTTTTTTTAGAGCATCTTGTTATTTTCTGAGGATTCAAGTCTTCCTTTCAAGTCTCCAATCACTTTTACGATGCCTGTTTTATGTTCTCGTCCATGTCATTGTTAAGACAATAGCATGAGGTCCCAGTTGGAGTGCCCGCTGGCCGTCGCCGATGGCAGACGGCTTCTCAGGTGAGGAGGGGTCTTTTATCCCGTGAGGACCCCTAGAAGTTGCTTTGCAGTTTTTCGGCAGTTCTGCCCAGCCTTGCAAGAGCATTGTCAGGGGTCCGTATTTAAAGTGTCTCTCACCCTGGGGGTTTGAGGGCCACTGAGCACCAATCCGACCTGCGGACCTGGGCAGGTGCATGGCAGCCTCAGCTTCTCCGCAGACGTCTCCTTCAGGAGACAAGTTCAGCCTCCCTGTCACGTCCTCTGGTTGGTCATTGTTTCCTCTCTTCTCGTTTTTTCGACGTTAGACGATACATTTTTGTTATGTGAGCCGCACAGTCTGTGGGACTTCGTTGTGGCGGCCGCAGGAAACTGACATGTACTATGGGTCCGAAATTGAACACCGGAAGTGTCCACCAGCCGCTGAAAGGATGCACGAGTCATGGAGCATGCACTGTGGAATACCACTCAGCAGTAAGAAGGAATGAACGGCTGGTCCATGCCACAGCACGGATGATCTCAAAATCACTAGCTTTAACTGATAGAAGCCCGAGTATTACCTATTTTCACGTACAGGACATTCCTGAGAAGGTAGAACTATAGACACAGAAATCAGATCGGTGGTTGCCATGAGCCAGTGGGGAGGAGGAAGGGATCAACCACAAAAGGACAGAAGGGAACTTTTGAGAGGCAAAGGAAATAGTCTGCATTTTTATTGTAATGGTGGATGTATAACTACATTTTTATAAAAAGTCACACACATAAAAAGGGTGAATTTTACTGTCTGTAAGTTGTACCTCAATAAACTTGACTTTAAAAAATTAAATTACTACCCCGGCTGGCGTAGCTCAGTGGATTGAGCTCAGGCTGTGAACCAAAGCATCGCAGGTTCGATCCCAGTCAGGGCACGTGCCTGGGTTGCAGGCCACAGCCCCCAGCAACCGCACATTGATGTTTTTCTCTTTCTTTCTCCCTCCCTTCCCTCTCTAAAATAAATAAATAAAATCTTAAAAAAAAAGAAAGTAGTCAACATGAAAAAAAATTAAATTACTGCATATTGTAAAAAATGCAAAATGAAAACCAAAACGTCACATATTCTCATCACCTAAATATAACCACCAAGAATGTTTTGCTATATTTACATGTAGCTTTTATGTACAGGATGTATATTTACAAACTCAGGGTCACATTGTACATAGAGTTTTCTAACTTATCTATTTAATAGAATATTGTAAATATCAACATTCTCCTGAAGCTGTCTCTATCATTGTTTGTGGTGCACGCCTTTTCCAATCTCTCCCCTACCGCTAAAAATCGAAGGCTTTCCTGCAGTGCGTCTCCATTATAAACGATGCTTCCATCAATATTTTTAAGGCTTAGTTGTGTTAAACACATTTTTAAAAACTGGAATAATAATGCTTATTACACAACAGTGATAAAGATAATGTATTGATATCCTCTAACTACTGGTTTAAAAAGGAACGGATCAGGAGGTACGCCCGCCATAAACACGTTTGAGAGATGCCACGCTTTACTGCGGCCGCGTTCAGACACGCGGAGAGCTCGGGTGGGAAAAACATGGGTGCTGGCGCCCAGCTCCGCCTCCTTGTACCCCAGGGGGCGCGATACCCGTGAGCTTTCTCTCCTCTGCGAGCTGGAGCTGAAACTAACCCGACGCGGTGCGCGCAGCTGGCTGGTGCAGCAGACTCCTGCGCCCGGTGGTGCCTCGCGCCCCCTGACCTCGGTCCATCACAGCCAGGCTGGGAGAGCTGCGCGCGGCCTCCCCCACCCCGCTTTGCGGCGAGGCTGGCCGAGACACAGCGTGCTGGCCAATGGAAGGTCTGTTAGGAAAGTTCTTGCTTTTCTCATAAAAGCAAAGGTGTCCCTAGTAATCTTCCCTTCCTGGCATCGGCGCAGATAGGAGGCCAGGAGCACCTCGCTGGCAACCATAAACCGACACTGAGGGCGCGAGGCCAACGTTCCCACCCGGAGGGTAAAGTGGAAGGTGGAAGGAGCCTGGGCTTTGATGGCACCGCTGGCCCTCGCATCCCGCAAAGCCGCATCCCAGACTCCGGGTGGATGAGAAAAACAACCGCCATCCGCCCAAGCCAGGCGTCCTGTTTCCTGCAGGCGAGAGCCTCCCTAACTGACATACCAGCGGGATGAGACTGAGCTCCGGAAAACGGGAAACCAACGTAAACATTTCAGACACCGTCTGCTGGTCCGTGACATATGGAAGTCCTAACGTGCTTACCGTCTTTCTCCTGCCGACCTCTGTGCCTCCCCAAGCTTCTCATTCGTCAAAAATGTGTATTACGTTTCCTGTTCTTTTTCAACGTTTTTTCAATGACTTTTTCCTGACTGATTATTTTCAATAAATTTTTTAGACCAAAATACACTGTGCATCACCATTTCAAACAACAACAACAGCAGCAGCAGCAACCACCCTTGCCCTGGCCTGATGGCTCAGTGGGTTGGAGGATCACCCTGTACAAAGGTGCAGGTTGGATCCCCCGTCAGGGCACATGTCTGGGTTGTGTGTTCAATCCCCAGTCAGGGCACGTGCGGGAGGCAATAGATCGATGTTTCTCTTTTTTTTTAAAAATAAAGGTTAATATAGTTTTTTTGTATTCTTTTTTTAAGATTTTATTCAATTATTTATTTTTTTTAGAGAGGGAAGGGAGGGAGATAGAGAGAGAGAGAGAGAGACATCAATGTGCGGTTGCTGGGGGTTATGGCCTGTAACCCAGGCATGTGCCCTGGCTGGGAATCGAACTTTGGTTTGCAGCCCAAGCTCAATCCACTGAGCTACGCCAGCCAGGGCTGATGTTTCTCTCTTGCATCGATATTTCTCTCTCTTTCTCCTTCTCTTCCTCTGTCTCTGAAAAAAGAAAAAATCAATAAACATTTTTCTAAAAAAGAAATGTTTTATTTAGTGAAGGGGGTGCCTTTCACAGCGCCATGGACCAAGGGCTCCCTGGTCAGAAGCAAACCGAAAAGGAATACTTTCTTTTCTTGTTACTAAGTTTGTTGATGAAATCATATTAAGGAATTATTGAATCAGAAAGCAGCTACACGGCGTCTTTATACCACAAAGGAAATCAATGAAGACTCAAGAAGGTAAACATCTGGTACTTTTTTAAAATCCCAAATTCTGTCATTTGGAATAATAAAACTTCTCCATGGTCTCTTACTGAAAAACACCTTTTTTCAGCTTGTTTCTGGATTTCCTTTACTCTCTTAATGCTTTCTGTTTTCACACATTCCCGGTCTTATTGCACACTTAATAAAAGTGTTCTTTTACGAAAACAGATACTGGATTCTGTCAGAAGGCCAGGGGTTGAAATTAATGCTTTGTACTCTGATGAAATGAAAAACCTAGCTATTCACCGATTTCTTAGACACCACAGGACAATCTGCTCTTTGAGAGGGTCAACAAGGACTTTTAGAAAAAACAAATTACTGATCTACAAGGCCAGTGTGATTTCTACAAGTCCTCACGGGCCTGGAAGGGCACATGAAGCTAACCCTTCAGGTTTGCTCATGTGTATCTTCTATCATAAACTTCTTGTATATTTTACTTCAGTTGGCTGTGTTTTGAAAATAACAAGTAAATCTTAACATTCTGCCTGGAAACAGAATCACGTTTTTACAAAGACGCAGAAAAAAGAAGCAGAGGTGTAGTTGCCAGAGCAGCCCCAGTCCCTACAGTGGAGTCAGGGCTGTGAGTGGCTAGGTCCCCGCACTCCAGGGCATCCCCGGGCTGAGCTGGGGCTCCCAGGCCGGTTTACAAGGCAGGAAGTGCTGGGCGCAATGCTGGGGATGATCTGAGGGTGCAGGGCCCCACGTCCATCCTCCTTCATGGTCCAGCATGTTAAGAGACCAGAGAAAGTCTTGGAGCAGGTCACCAGCCACGCAGGTTCTCTCTTCCGACTGTTCAGATGGGGACGCCATAGGGTTCCCCTGAGGGAGACACTAAGCGTTCACGTAAATAAGGCGCTTGGCGCGGAGCAGGTGCCCCCTGAACGGAAGCTGGGTGCCCGTACGGGGAAGGCAGCAACCTCTGCATCTCCCAGCACAGCAGTTCAGCCCCGCCGTGTTCAAATCACCCGCTTTGGGAGATCACGGACCAAGCAGCACTCTTCCCATCTGCAAGCGATCAGTGCCCACTTTACAAGTGTGTTATGAAAGACTCGGGGTGTCATGCTGCTGCAGCGCTTAGCAGAGCTCCTGGCACACGGCTACGCTTAACAAATGCCAGCTGTTTTTATCATGAAGACTCACGCTTCTCCTGTCCCACTGGCTCTTCCCCTTTAGTGTATAAACACATTCTGGTTTTTTCATCCTAAAAAACAGTAACAGGCCACAGCCCAGGGTCAAGTGCCGCGGCAAGACAGGCACCGGGCACAGAAGGAGAGTGTGAGGTTAAGAGCCAGGGGGTCATGCCTCCGAATCCTGGCTCTGTGACCTCCTCGGTGTGTGACCTTGGGCAAGTTTCTGGCCATCTCTGAACCTCAGCATCCTCACCGACGAGCTGGGGATGCAGTGACATCAAAACAGATGAGGCAGGTGGAATGCACAGCACAACACCTGGAACACAGAAGGTACCCGGTGCATGGTGAGAAGCAAATATAACCTAAAATGCAAAGCACATTTTAACTGGCAATCCCCCTGAAGGCCAGGGAGCAGGATCTTGGAGGCTGACACAGAGGCTGGCGGCCACACACCAACTCGCCAAGCAACTGTGTAGATCGTGAGGAAGGTAGGTCTTTAGGATATTCTGAGACCCCACCTCCAATACTGGAGACCAGCAGGGTGTCCCAGCATTCAACTCAATCCTGACACTGTCTACCCGGAGAGAGCATCACATTCCACGGGTTGAGGACTCGGTCCCACAAGCCTGTCTGATTCAGATGCCTGCCACACCACACACTCTCCCCTGGGCTCTGTCAGACCAGCTACAGATCAGAGGTTCCCACCCCACCCTCCGACCTTCAGGCTCTGTTGTTTTGCTAGAGCAGCTCACAGAAATCAGGGAGACATTTCACTGACCATTTTGCTGATTTATGATAAGAAGTTCCGACCCAGGGACGGCCAGATGGAAGAGATGCCCAGGGCAACAGGTGGGGTAGGGGCTGGGAGCTTCCTGCCCTTTCCAGGGCTGTCACTGTCCCCAGATCTGCACATGCTCACCAGCTCTCTGAGCCACATCCTCTTGGGCTTTTGTGGAGGCTTCATTACATAACTGTGATTGATGAAATCATTGGCCGTTGGCGACTGACTCAACCTCCAGGTCTTGTCCGCTCCCTGGAGGTGGTGGGACTGGGGCCACTGAACTGTCCAACTCTCTATCAAGTGGTTGGCTGCCATGGCAACCAGCCTCCATCCTCAATCAGGGTCCAAAAGTCACCTCGTAAACATAACAAGACTCCTTTATGCTCTCATCACTTAGGAAATTCCAAGGATTTGGGAGAATGACCACATGTGAATGAGATATATATTTTGGTCATTTGAATAACCAAATATATGCGTATATTCCAGACCAATCGCAATATTGCAGCGAGGATCAGCAGAAGGAGCACCGGCGAACCCACAGATCTGGGCAGAAGGAGGAAGAGAGCCCAGCTAGACAGCGGGACAGCCAGAGGGGCCAGGAGACCGGCGGTGTCAACGTCACTGCCCCAAGAATGAAGCAAGTTCCCAGAAGGAGTGCAGAATTGGTACCAAACGTTGTGATGATGGGAAGGGACATAATATGTTCTAACAAATTCATAGTTCTATTTAACTTGGGCCGCACTGGGTTCTTGGGTTTTGTTTATTTGTCTGTTTTTGCTTTTAGCAGACTTACTTTTTTTGATTCACTCCCTCCTGGTGCCAGTAATAAAAATCCCTCGGACTTTCTGACCCTACACTGGCTAGATTTTGTGGGAAAGTAGCCTGGGGTCCTCGGAGCTTCCGAGGGAGCTCCTGGACCTAAAATACATCCACAGAGAGCGTGCAATGCGTGTCGTCCCCACCAGACGCTCAGGTCACTGACATGGTCACCTCCTGGCTTTCCACAGCTGATGTGATTCCACTTTTATTATATAATGGGACCAAGAAAACAGCTCTTTCTTTTGAGACAATTCCCCAGCCTCGAGCATCGGATACGACCTGCCGTAACTAGGTTTTTGAAGAACAAACTGTTCTCACTTCTGTGCGTGCCTCCCTCCTTGGCATTCTCTCGTGACTGAGTTTTGTGGGTGAGAGGTCACAGTCCCATCCTTAAAAATAAACTATCCTGCAATGCATTGTTAATTAAACACCCTTTGAGCTATGTGTCCTGAAATCTATTACATGGATTTCACTGATCGGCAGGGAGGACACTTTCTGTTCTCAGTGGAATAAAAGAATTCAGAAAGGAAACAAGCAGATGAAAATGTTCCAGTAATGACTTCCCCCTCTTAATCACTCATGTCACACCGAGGCATGATCTATTGGTGAGTTTGCTTAACACGAGTCAGACAAGAAAGAACCGACCAGCCGCGCAGGGAGCCCAGGCCCTGGGGCCACCAAAGCTGGGTTCACGTCCCAGCCCCATCACTACCGATGTGTCTCTCTCCGAGACTCAGAAACTAAACTTCCAAGTGGGCTGGGGAGAATATTAACCATCTAGGAGGCTGGTGGGAAGGATGAGAGACTCTGTAACACTCCGAGTATACAGTCGGGGCATAATACATGGTGCTCTTCTACAGGGAAAGGAGTCCCAGTCCTTGTATCATCCAGCAACATCCTTCCTGTGAAGTGAATTCGGGAGGGATGTCCATCCTTATGGGGCCCCCTCGCTCCACCAGAGGGAGGGCGAGTAGTAGTGGGCACTGAAGATGCTGGGGTCGTGCTCATTGGGCTTTTGTGTTCATCTGGTCCCCTGGCCGTCACAAGGACGTCCGGAGGCGTGTTAAATCTGGAGAAAGGGAGGAAGGGCCAGCTGACCTCCGGTGACCCGGGATGAGCGGGCCATGTGGACAGACATAGACCCCAGCAACTCTCTGCTGTAATCTCCTGACTCCTGAGGGGACAGAAAGATCGGGAATAAATAAAAGGGAAGATAGATCAGAAGAGGCTGAATAAAATTTTAAGAGGTTATTTAATCATGACTCAAGGCAAGTTCAAGTTGGTGATGAATCTTCCACTGTCAGGCTAAAAGCAATAACATGGGAAGAGTTTAATGCACTTTTATCACTCTTCATGGAAAATATTCTGCTTTTCTGTGAATTCTTCCTAGACTGTTATTTGGAAAGTAAAGTTTATACTAATTACCTGCCAGGAAAAATCATGATGAACTTAATATAGATCAGGGCTTAAATTTTTTAAATGTTACATCAATTTTGACCAGTGGAACAGGGAGGGGCCGTGTCATGGGAGGGTGTGGAAGATGCCACCAGGAGGCGCTAGACTCTGTTTTAGCCTACTTGTGGATTGGCCAGTCACTGAATTTCCAGTTTTCTCCTTTATAAAATGGGGTGAATGATACTTACCTCTCAAGACGATCACAAGATTCAAAATGAAAATGAGTTGTTCAATGTAAAATATATGTCTAGGTACAAGGGACTGTCGAAAAAGAAAGCAGCATTTTGAGAAAGCAGCAGTTTACCTATTTGTGAACTTTCTCACGAACCCAAAGTCTGGGACCGAGTGGTTTTGCTCCGCAAGCTCAGCCCCCACGTGGCTGCGGTTTGGGCGTATTCTCCGATGTGTTGCTCCGGTGGCAGGGGGCGCTCTGAGATGCTGACCACGCCTGTCAGCATGCATTTCATTAACAATAAGTCAAGAATAATAGCCTTGACTCCACACCAAAGATCACTAGCGGATTGTGCCCCGCCATCATTTATAAACTTCAGCGAATGAGAAGCTATTGTAAACACCCGAACGTTCCACAGGTCCCCCTGTGAATGGCTGTTGGGCGTGTAACACGTGTTGATGGAGAAAATCCATGTGGTCACATAGATTCCTGGACCACAAAGGTTCAAGGCTCTAATTCCTACCCAGTGTGAACGAATGTTTGTTTTCACTTCCCCCAATGTCCCCAAATACAGCCCGTGAGAGTTTAAGAAGTATGTTTTTCCTCTTTAATACAAGCCATGAGAAGCATTTTCCCATAGAAAAAATGTAAATAATAAGCAGAGTCCCAGAAAAACCCATAAACATCCATTTTGCATGTGCTGTAGCTACCGCATGCGCGAGTTTCCTTCCTTCCCTGCGCGTGGGTGAGAAGGAGCGCCCCCAAGTGGTCCAGAAGCGTCCTGAGCAGCCCAGGGGAAGGTGCCACGGGAAGCTTGGTCCTCCCTCCTTAGGGACCTTTGGGTTCTACTTCTGCTTGAATGACGTGTCCGTCCATGCATCCACTGAGAATGTATCGAGCATTTATGTCTGCCAGACCCTGCGGACAAAACGGCGAGCAAAGCAGTCACAACCCTACCTGCACGCGGGTGACATTTGTTAAGGAAAAACGAACTTCAGGAGAAAACTGGAGCCAACCAGCTTAAACCCGTGAGCAATAAACACAGCCTGGAGCGGAACCGAATACGCCGTTAGGATGCCGCTCCCCAGCGCCCCCTGCGGCCTCCGTTGTGCATGGCGGCGCCTTCTGCCTCTGCTCCAGCCGCGAGTTTAGCTCTGCAGCTGGCGGGATACACTCCCCGGAGCATCTATCTTCCTGGCTGCCTGGAGCATCGGAGCGGGACGCTCCCTGGCTGCAGGCTCCAGAAAGGAAATGGAGATGGAACACGGCCTAACAGCCAACCGGGAGGCGACAGAGGTCTCCGCGTCCTGAATTCCAGGAGGCGGAGCTGCAGGCGTGGGGGCCGGGCCCCCAGAGGGCGGTGAGGGCCGGAAGGTGAAGAGGGCAGGCTGAAGCTGACCAGATGTTTACTGTTCTTCGGGGCCCCGGGGGAGCTTCCTGTGTCTTCCTTCCAGTGAACGCTTTCCTGTGCTTTTGGGAGAACACGTCCCTCTCTTTCGTGAAAGGACGCAGTTGCACAAAATCACTGCAAACCCCAGGGCGGGCATGAGTGTCCGGCCACTGGAGGCCTTTCCTTAATGGGGAGGTAGGAAGCCAGCTCACTTCCCAGCACGTGGGCTCCTGGGACGAAGGGACTGGGCTCTTTCCCCGATTCTGAGCTGCCAGCCGGCACCTGGAGGAAGATGGAAAACTCGGCATCAGGGGGCCTCAGTTTCCTCTGTTCCCGCCACTTCCCGGCTGTGTGACCCTGAGCAAGTCCCTCTCCCTCTCTGGGCCTTCGTTTTCTCGACTGTGAGGGCCCGGCGGCTCCAGCGTTCCTCCAAGGCTTTGAGAGGAGCTGAGGTTGGTGCAAGCTGGGCAGCCCAGGGCTTGCACAGCCCACGTCAGGCCCCTGGGGAGGAAGAGAGGGCAGCAGACCACCCTGGCTGAGCAAAGTTCAAGGGCGCCCACAGCCACACCTCCTTCCCCGGACGTGCACACGGTGGCATTGGCCGGGCACCATGGGGAACTCGGAGAAAGACTGGTGGTGGCTTTCCCCTGGCTTTCCAAAACTGGGTTGGACCAAGCGAAAACGCCAGGGATTGTTCAAGTCTTCACCCCAGAGCAGCAGCACCCACCCGGCTCAACAGTGACTGCTCACGGGCCACCCACTGGCCTGCCGCACGGGGGAGGGGCGGCAGAGGGAAGGGAGAGCTCTGGCGGCAGAGACCAGGTTCCTGGAAGGGCCCGGGGAACGAGCTGGAAAAGCCGTTTAGGGTTTGGTGCTCCTGCGTTATCCGGGCCGAGGAGGCACCACGGAAAGGAAATTGGTCCCGGGGGCGTCGGAAGACCTGCCTCTAGTCCTACGTTCTCCTTCATGGGCCGAGGCGTCCTGAGCAAACTGAAGTTGTAAAATCACTACTCTATCTGGACCCCCTTTCCTCCATGAAGTTTCAGCAGAAAGAAAGCGTTTCTAAGGGTAAAGACAAACCGCTTCTTGCTGACGACCATAAGATACCGTTGTAAAAAAAAATCATTTCAGTAATGTTTATGGTCTGATTCAGGCACCGAGAATAGGACCCTCTAGTCAGCAGTAAGCGCATACCCATTTGTGAATGTCTCAAGTTCAAGTCTAACTTTAGAACCAATTGAATAAGAATAGAATCTTTAGAGCAAAATGTGCTTCCCCAGTTTCGAGGCGAGTCTGCCGGGGCACATCTGAAGTATCTATGTCACAAACAGTGCAGGTGTCACTGGTATCAGGCGACCTAAATTGCTCCAAAGCAAACATTCTTGTAACAGTTACTGACAAGGATATATCGTGCATGTTCTGGTTTGCACAGACCTCCTCTTGGCTTAGTGGGTGAGTCTTTTTATTGATTTTGTTTTTATTTTTTCTTTTTGGTTCATTAATGTAGAGCGGGATTATTAACCAAGGGCTCAGAAAGCTCATACATGTGGATGGGAAAAAATACATCTTTGTCGTCTCCGACTTCTAACTGAAATTGATGTTTAACATTTCACTGGACTGTGGACAGAGCCATAAATCTAACACTGTGTCAGCCGTGCTGGCGACTTGGTCACCACCAAGTGGCTGCAAAATCACAGCCACTTTGCAGTCCGTCACTGTTATAGCAGACACCATGCGGTAGCATTTGCACTCAAAACTGCCTGGAAAAGAGACACCCCCCCCCCAAGCCCACCCCTGCCAGACCTGGTTTTTAATGTGCCAGTAAAGGACAGGTGTATTTCAAATTTAAAAAATTTTTGATAATGGTAACTCAATACGATTTCTTTTCTTTGCCACCCTATGTCATTCGTACATTTTAAAACATGTTCCTGGGAAGGGTTCCACAGACTTCTTCACGGCGGTTCCTGGCCCCTTGCACACACGTGAACACACAGGTGCACACACAGCAGAGACCAGTGTCGACCCCGGTGCCTGCGATGCAAGGCTGCCATCGGAAAGCTCCCCCAGAGACCCCCATACTTGTTGCGAAGCCGGGGATGAGGGGACGGTTCTGCTCTGCTGCCCCCTGAAGTCCGGTGGCCCGCTGCCCCGGTCCTTTGGCTGGCTGCAGTCTCTGTCACTGCTACAGGGACAGAGCGACTGGGTCTGTGTCCCCGGCTCCTTGCACAGTGTCTGACCCAGAGTACATGGAAAGATAATCTGGAAGTAAACCCTCGCTGGAATCAGCACATAAGCAGCCACGCTGGGTGAGATGGGCACGGGGCTGGGGGTGTGCAAGACAGGGTAGGGGGAGAGGGAGTTTACGGGGACGTGGGACGGTCTTTTAAAAGAAATTCAAAACAGACTTCTGGAAGGTCGTTTCCTACGAGTCTTGCCGGCAGTGTGAAAACAACCATCCCGTGTGTGGCCACACCCGGCCTCACGTGGCCCTCGCTCCCCCCTGCAGGGCTGGCTCCCCAGTATATATGAAGGGGCAGGGCCACCCAGCCAGGAGCCCCAGCGAGCAGGAGGGCTTTCTGGAGCAAGCCTCGCCCAGCCTCTGCACCAAGGACTCCGTGCACAGCACGGCAGCCCCGGGCCCAGGATGCCAGCTGTCCGGCCGCTGCTTCTGGCCTGCCTGCTATGGGGCGTGGGGGCCAGGGCAGCCGAGCTCCGGAAGGCCAACGACCGGAGTGGCCGGTGCCATTACACCTTCAGCGTGGCCAGCCCCAGTGAGTCCAGCTGCCCCGAGCAGGGCCAGGCCATGTCAGCCATCCAGGACCTGCAGAGGGACAGCAGCACCCAGCGCGCCGACCTGGAGAGCACCAAGGCCAGGCTCAGCTCCCTGGAGGGCCTCCTGCACCGGCTGAGCTCGGCCCAGGCGGCCGGGCCCTCGGAGACCCTGGAGGGGCCGCACAGGGAGCTGGCCACCCTGAGGCAGGAGCGGGAGCAGCTGGAAACCCAAACCAGGGAGCTGGAGGCAGCCCACAGCAACCTCCTCCGAGACAAGGCGGTGCTGGAGGAAGAGAGGAGGCGGCTGGGGGCGGAGAACGAGGACCTGGCCCGGAGGCTGGAAAGCAGCAGCCAGGAGATAGAAAGGCTGAGGAGGGGCCAGTGCCCCCAAGCCCGGGGCGCCCCTCAGGAAGTGCCACCGGGCGCCAGGGAAGGTAAGAGGGGGACATCAGTCAGGGTGGCCTGCTACAGGTGGTCCAGGCCTGCCCTCTCCTTCCCATTCCCAGTGAGTTAACCCCCGATGGTTCCGTGTAGGTGAGAGCTCCAAGTTTTGCGCCTGCCCGTGACAGAGTTTGCGTAGCCCGCGGCAGCGGCAGCGGCAGCATGAAACCTGGAAGGTGCACCTGTCCCCGCGTGACCAGTAGAAAGTGCCCGCTGTCCTTTTTAGAAAGCTGTCCTTTTGTGAACCTTTGTTCAGGGAGGCCGATTCCTACCTTTTGGGGTGAACGTGACCTCTCTTCATGAAACGGCAAGAAGTGTATGAAATGATGCCAGGTAGTGTTTTTAAAAACTTTTAAATGCCCTTCCTTGGCAAAATAAAGAGGCGGTAACACTTTGTCACTTGTCTCGGTCTGCCGTTTGGAAGCTTTCCCCCACTTTGTCCAATTGAGGACCTCTGCGTGGGAGTCGCCAGGCCACCCCTCCAGGCGGCTTTTGTTGCCCGACCCCTGCAGGTGGGGTGTCTGTGAGTGTGTGCTGGGCCGGGACAGGGGGTACACCCTCCCCAGTAGTGGGGAAGACAGCACTTGTGTCACTGCTTGTGAAACTGTGTCCCCCAGTGCTCAGTGTTGAGTCCATTGTCCGATCAGGAGGGAACGAGCAAGCCAATCCGGCTGTGGGACCGTCGGTGTGGACTCTTCAAAGATGCTGGTGTCAGGAGTGAAAGGGAAGGGGAGGGGTCGGGGCTCACTCAGAAGGGAGGGGCCTGGAGAGCAAATTCAGGAGGACCCCAGACAGGCTCCTGCACCCCGGGGAAAAGAGGTGCAAGGGGCAGGTGTGGGATTGCTGAGGGAATTTGCACGTGGACTGCTTGGGCGATCGTGTCCCTGGATCGGTGTCAGGTGTTCTGGGGGAGACATGGTATCGAGCTTAGGGGGTGTCGGGAGGTCTGCAATTTCCTGTGCAGTGGTCCAGCACAGAGTGCAGGCAGACAGAGTGGGAGGAAGAAAGGTAAAGCATTTGAGGCAAAACAGTAACCATCACTGTGAGGGAACCGTAACTGTAATATTCCTTCAACTTTTCGAGAGGTGCGAATGTCTTCAAAATAAAACAGTGGAAAAACATCTCCTAAAAAGCCTTTCTAGACGTGATAGACAAGCTCAGCACAGGAGAAGCCGAGCATCAGTGCCTGGGTGTGACCTGGGATAAGCCGTTCAGCCACTGCCCCCTGGTTTCCTCCCCGCAGCACGGCACTGGAAATTCCTACTGCGAATAACAATTTTTATGGGGCTCAAATAAAATAACTCTGAGTTGTAAAGCACTTCTGAAACCCTTTATCCTCAGAGCTGGGAGAGACCCAGCTTTAGATTTTACAACTCAAGGCGAGTGAGGTGTGAACGCATCGAGGGAGGGGCCCAGGGCGCAGAGGTGCCCGGGGCAGAGCTGAGGTTGGGTGGACTGCAGTTTTGAGGACAGCGAAGGAAGGAACCGTTATTAATAGGAGTGCCACGAGGCAGCGCTTATTTCGGACAGTTAACCCAAGGAAGCTGCACTCCCAGCACCCGTGTGTGTGTGTGTGTGTGTGTGTGTGTGTGTGTGTGAACAGAAGTGACATTTTGTCTGTTTTATTATGTACGGTCATTTAACAAGTGTCGGGGAACTTACGGGATGCAATCTCTGATTTTATAGTTCTTTCCGTCTCTCTGGCTGCTCTGCTGTCGGAATAAGAACAACAGCCCGTGACAATGAACTCCAGCCTTGGGGGTTCTTTTCTAGCAGCAGGCTTTTCCTGGGCAGCAGATCCCATTAGCCCGGGCGAGTGAGCTGGAAGGCGACTGAGTCCGAGCGGTTACTCAGCGGGTCTCTGGTCACCCAGCTCGCTGGTGGCAGAGTCAGGCCTAGAATTAGACCCCTCCACCCGAGTGAGGGTCAGGGATCCTTCAGGACCCTGAGGGGACCTCTGGATTATAGAAGAACATTAAAGGTAAAAAGACAGAAAAGCTACACTGAAACATCAGGGGAAGGAATGCTTCGATCAGAAGATCTGCTTCAAGGCCTCGGATCTTGGGGGGAGTGAGTTCTGGGCAGCTGGATTGAAGCGTGGGTGTGCTTTAGGCAGGAGTGGCTGTACCCAAGGGGACATTCATTAGAGTTGATACCTATTGGCCGAGGGTCATCCCATTGGTTATCCCTATTGGCCGAGGGTCATCCCATTGGTTATCCCTGTTGGCTCAGGGTCATCCCATTGGCTATTCCTGTTGGCTGAGAGTCATCCCATTGGCTATTCCTGTTGGCTGAGGGCCATCCCATTGGCTATTCCTGTTGGCTGAGGGCCATCCCACTGGCTATTCCTGTTGGCTGAGGGTCATCCTATTGGCTATTCCTGTTGGCTGAGGGTCATCCCATTGGCTACATAGCACTCACATTCATGATACACAGATAAGGGCACCAGGCTGGTGCTTGGAGGCCATCAGAGAAGCTGGGGCCAGCTCCCAGCAGGTGACACCTGCTCCAGGCAGGTTGCCACAGGAACAGCTGGGAAAAGGTGGCAGAATATGCAGCGGGGACACCACAGGTCTTCACTACCACTGTAGATTTCACTTCCTCGCCTCCAGGATGGGGCTGACAGTCCCTGCTGGGCTCATCACACAGGTCAGCAGTCGAGTGGGTGGTAGAAGGAGCCTCCAGCGTGGAGTGGCCTCCCAGGAAACGGGCTGCAGCTACAAAGGCCTGCTCTTGCTTGAGCTCCACCGTTGTTGGAAAATGCCGTGTAAAAACGATCAGAACGTCAGTGTGGACACGACAGTTCTATGACACACCCTTATTCCAGGGAGCGTGGGTGTGGAGCGGCACCCAGGCCAGCCGCCTGCTAGTTCAGCCGCACGGCCCTGGAGAACCGGGACGGCCCGCACGCGTGGGGGACCCTCCCTGCCCGCCGTCCTTTCCACGCCTGCCAGCCTGGCCGAACCCTTCGGGCAGCGAGAGAAAAGGACTATAAAAATCATTTCAGTATCCCTTGCCTCTACACGGCATTTTTATACAAGCAAGTTAACAAATTCCACTTCTGGGTCAAGCTGTCTGGACGGCGTCTCTAAAGCAGAGGTGAGGGACATAGGGAAGAATACGCAGATTTTCAGAATTTCATAATAGATGTGGATTTTAATAGAAACAAAGCCCTGAAAATGTTTAGCCATTTTATACAAGATAGTTCTTAACATTTTCATAAGCTCTTCCCCCCCCCCATTCAGAATGAGATATGATTTTGAAACATTCCTGGGAAATTTTTGTTTTGACTCATCCTTATTGAGGGCCATTTTATTTATATTTTGAGCTAAAAATACCGAGGCTCAGAGAGGTTGAGTAACTTGTCCAAAGTCACACAGCAAGCACAGGGCAGGACTGAGCTAGGAAGCTACGACTTGTGGCCCAGTCCAGGCCCCTTTACGCACTGTGAGTCATTCCCTGCCTTCGGGCTTGTGGACCTTCAGGCCTTCTCCCCACGGGCTCAGACCTCACCCGGACAGCTCTCCCCGGGAGCCTGGCCACTGCCCAGTGCTCTGGGTCCCAGAGGAAGCCATCGAGTTACTATCCAGCCACCCACCTGCCAACGGAGACCTGGCCTTGCAGCCATCCGGGGAGCCATTCCCTGACGTCACGCTTCATTGTGCTTCTTGTTTGCTCCACAGCACGGGAGGCGTGGTTCCTGCAAAGTGCGGTGGAAACAGGGAGGACAGAGAGAGAGAGGGAGAGATAGAGATGGAGAGCAGCGTCCTCGAGGCTCTTGTAAAGCCTTGGTAACAATCTGGGTCCACAGAGCAGGGTCAGTAGGGACATTCAATAGAAAGAACCATTTACAACGATAAAAGAGTAACCAAGGATGTAAGTAGACTCTACATGCACCCTCAGGCTGAGGAAGGACAGACTTGCAGGGGCTGGCGCCTCAGTAGGAAGGTGGGGTTCAGCCCATCAGGTAGTAGGGCAGGTGGCTGGAGCTGGTCCGGAGCTGCAAAGGCCACCTCCCCAGTGCAGGGGGAGTGACTGGCAGCCTGTATCCGGGGGCCCAGTGGTGTCAGAGACAGGCTTCGGGAGCCCTGCAGAGCCCCAAAGGGTCCCTGGCAGGGACTCTGCCCCCACCCACCCACCGCTGTGGAAAGGTTATAGCCAGGTCAAGGCTTCTAGAGATCCACCCGATGATCTCACACCCAGGCTGCCCACCCAGCGCCAGCCCCTCCCCCACGCGGGAGACTGCAAACCTCCGCCTCCCACAACGTCCCTGCAGCGCCCTCTACTGAGAGAGCTTAGCCTGAGCTCACCGCATGGGGGCCCGGCCGGCGAGTCACTTGGATCCCTCCCCGCTGGCAGCCAGGTCACTCAAAAGGGGCAGAGACGGTCCGCAAGAGGAAAGGCGGTGCTTTAATCACGTCTTTCGATTCTGATGCTCTGAGGCAGCGGCCCTCACCTGGGACCACACCTCTCAGATGCAAACTGACCTGTCCAGACCACACCCCCCACCCTCCTCTCTCAGATCCT
Organism: Phyllostomus hastatus; assembly: GCF_019186645.2. Lineage (NCBI taxonomy): Eukaryota > Metazoa > Chordata > Mammalia > Chiroptera > Phyllostomidae > Phyllostomus > Phyllostomus hastatus. Next base: position 4,256,636 of record NW_025333833.1, on the reverse strand, counting down.
CACTCAGGCTGGTGATGCCCCTGCCCCATCCCTCCAGGCCCCCAGAGCCCGCTGAAATTATCCACGCTGGCCAATAGAAAACCTGCGACCCTGCCTCACTGGTCCCCATGGAAACCACAACAAGGGCTCTTGCCCAGGGGCCCCTGGTACCTTCCCCCACCCCACGTGGCCCCCTGCGGTGTGAGACCCCTCCTCTCAGGATGGGCTTCTGACCTGCTGGCCTCACCACACCTGAATCACAGACCTACATTGGAAAGCGGCGAGGGCTGCCCCTTGTGGCTGCTGCTTTTTCCTTGTGCTCAAGGGTCCTTGAGGACCACAGCCCTGTACCAAACGAGTGTGGTGGCAACATCCAGCCAGTGTCCTCAAACCTCTTCCCTTCTCTGTGGCTCTAACCCTCCCCTAAGCTCCTGTAGGAGCCCTGCCCTCTGTTCCTTGTGCAAAGCTCCTCTCAGAAAGAGATCCAACAGAATGTTTCAGCTGAGCACGGAAAGTTTGATACACCACCCCTTAGAGGAAGGTTTGCTTTGTGGCAAAGCGGGGGAAAAGCCCAAAGTCATGCAGGGAACTCCTCACCATGGAATTCCAGGCACCCCAGCAGACACCAGAGCCTTCCCAATAACCCGAATCACAGGCACCTACGCAGAAATCAGACCTCCTAGTGGGAGTTAGTAGGATGGTGCACAAGCTGCCTTCCGTTATTCTGAATACCCTCTTTTCTGCTTGGAGCATTGCTATGCAATTTATAGTTTGTGAGCTTTTTATTATGGAATTTATCCAACACTCGCAAAAGTGGAGAGACCGGTGGGAACCCCAACAAACCCATCTCCTGGCTCTGACAGTTGTTAGCAAAGTCCGATCTTGTTTTTATCTCACTGCCCTCCTACCACCATTTACTATCTTCAAATAAATCCCCAGCATGATCTTTTAAAAAATATTTTTAAATTTATTTTTAGAGAGAGGGTGAGGGAGGAAGAGAGAGGGAGAGAAACATTAATGTGTGGTTGCCTCTGGTGCTGCCCCCTACTGGGGACCTGGCCCACAACCCAGGCCTGTGCCCTGACTAGGAATCGAACCAGCAACCCTTTGGTTCGCAGGCTAACATTCAATCCACTGAGCCACACCAGCCAGGGCTCAAACATTATCACATCTTTGGAAGCCTGTTTAAATGCCATCCTCAACCCAGTCAATGCACCATTCTTACTCATGGTACAACACCATCTCTTTCTTTTCACATAGTTTCTAGGTGGAATTTGGAGAACCTGGACTTCCAGGAACTGAAGTCAGAGCTCACTGAGGTGTCTGCTCCCCGGATCTTGAAGGAGAGCCCACCAGGACATCCCGGGAGTGAAGAGGGGGACATGGGTATGGAGTTAAATGTGTTCTCTTTTGTCCCCACGTGGTCTCTACCTGCGTCTGGTCCTCTGTCTGCTCCCTCACCAGGGCACGCCAGCTGGAAGTCAGCCCTTCCCCAGCAAAGCCCTGTGTCTTGTCGCCTGCCCTTGGGACAGCGGGCTGGGCCGGGCTGCATGGGGGACAAGGAGGGGTGTTTCTGTTTCACCCACACAGCTGTTCCACTGACTTGATTACCCCCGAACAATGACATGTGTCAGTGGGCCCTTCCTGTCTGTATCAGAGGGCCAGCCGGACACCATCACCGTCTGAGCACACAGGTCGTGCTACTAAAGGCTTCTTTCCTGAACCCTGGGTGCTCAGAGAAAACACTCCGAGGTGTCCCCTGAGACCCCGATGTCAGGACACAGACTGGTTTTCAGAAACCGTGGCTCCACGTCATTGACAATTATTGCCAGCCCTGAAAGGCACGCATGGGGTCAGGGCGTTGGAAATAGGCAAAATATGCTTCCCCGAGATAGGAGCGCCTCCTTGAGGACGTTTCCACCTCCTACAAGGGAATGGAGGGTTCCCGTTAAAGTGCAAAAACCTCTTCATCATATTTTTAAAATCATATTCAGATTTTATTGTATTAAAATGATGCCTGAAATATATGGCCCATCAGTTACAGCTTGCAAAAATTCTGTTGTTGTATAGAGATGACGATCACGACTTGATTTTTGTCTCGTGTTTTTAAAAAATGCGGTCAGTTACACACAAAAGAAGAATGAAGTGAGTACACAGGAGACCCTGGCCAGGGTAAGTCCGACGTGACAAATCGAGTGTGAAGTCCTCTTGGTGGCCTTCCGTCAAGCTTCGGTCCTGGTCACGTATGATCACAAACGTTTACTGGCCATTTAGTCCAACTGAGCACCCGACATGTTTAAAATCACACTGAAACTAACAATGGCCCTACTCCCCCAAACACTGTTATTACCCCCTTTCCAAATGAGAAAACCGAGGCTTACAGAGCCAAGGAGCCCATGGAAGGTCACACCGCCAGCAGGTGGCAGAGCCTGGATTTAAACCCAGTCTGTCTCTGGGCTCTTGGCTTCTGTGGAGCCCACATCGCGGAGGGACAGTGAATCAGTGTTTTGTTTTTGTTTTGTTTTCAATTCACCAGGATGCGGAGAACTGGTCTGGGTGGGCGAGCCGGTCACTCTGAGAACAGCCGAAACCATCACGGGCAAGTACGGTGTGTGGATGAGAGACCCCAAGCCCGTGTACCCCCACACGCGGGAGACCACGTGGCGCATCGACACGGTGGGCACGGGCGTCCGCCAGGTGTTGGAGTACAGCCTGGCCAGCCAGTTCGCGCAGGGCTACCCTTCCAAGGTGCACGTGCTGCCCAGGCCGCTGGAAAGCACCGGCGCAGTGGTCTACGCCGGGAGCCTCTACTTCCAGGGGGCGGAGTCCAGGGCGGTGGTCCGGTACGAGCTGAGCACCCAGACGGTCAAGGCGGAGAAGGACATCCCTGGGGCCGGCTACCACGGGCAGTTCCCATACGCCTGGGGCGGCTACACCGACATTGACCTGGCGGTGGACGAGTCGGGCCTCTGGGTCATCTACAGCACGGAGGCGGCCAAAGGGGCCATCGTCCTCTCCAAGCTGAACCCCGAGAGCCTGGAACGGGAACAGACCTGGGAGACGAACATCCGGAAGCAGTCGGTCGCCAACGCCTTCGTCATCTGCGGCACCTTGTACACCGTCAGCAGCTATTCTTCGCCTGACGCCACCGTCAACTTTGCGTTCGACACGGGCACGGGCAGCAGCAAGGCCCTGGCCGTGCCGTTCAAGAACCGCTACAAGTACAACAGCATGATCGACTACAACCCCCTGGAGAAGAAGCTCTTCGCCTGGGACAACTTCAACATGGTCACCTACGACACCAGGCTCTCCAAGATGTGAACCGCCGCCGCCTGGCTGCATCAGGAACGGCAGGAGCAGGGGGTGGGGGGGTGGGGGGGTGGGGGTGGGGGGGGTGGGGGTTAGGCCAGCCGAAGCCCAGGCAACTTCCCTCTCCTCTGCTTTGCACGAGCTCTCGTTAATCCAGGAGCAGGTGTCTGACGCTGCAGGGACAGCGCTCTGGGCACGCAGAGTTTCACAACAGCTAGGCTTGCCCTCTGCCAGCTTTTAAAGGGCTATTTAGCTAAAATAGTGTTAAGTTTCCGGGTGATCTTGGGCACAAGCTATAACGCGTAGCTGTTTCTTCATGGAAACCACAAGGCTTTTTATGAACGGCCTTCGCTGGCTAAGGAGGATGCTTGGAGGAGGGTTTAGGGAAAGGGGCTGGACTCCAGGTGAGGCTGGGCCACCGGCTGCGCTTGCGTGCTGCACAGTCAGCACCAGCTGCGGTGGGAAGCAGCCCGTGTGTGGGGAGGGGCGAGCTCTGGGCCAGTCCTGAGCTTCTGGAAGATGCACTGACAATAGTTGGCTTCTCGTGTGCTTCAGGGAGAGCCCAGGTGGGCACTCCATGACCTTTGCCTGTGCAATAAAGTGACCGTGCACACATTCTCCTGGGATATTGTGGGGTATTTTGCATAAGAGGAAAGTAGAGATTCCAGCCATCAGAAAACTTCTGCGGGCTGGGAACTGTGATGGCAGGATGGTCAAGGTGTGTGATGCGTGTGCACCTGTGCGACAAGGGCGGTGCCCGGGGTGGCACCTGGCCAGCAGTGGAATGCACGCCTTCCCAGCCACGTCTCCAGGTGCTCTTGGTCCTTCCTGACCCGCCTTTTCATCCTTCCTCAACTCAGGGCATCATTGTTTTAATAATTACACTGAGTTTGTATCTTGAGGTGCCGTCATACCTAGCGGTCAGAACATTTTCTTGTGGCCAGTTCAGTTTAGACTTGTGACCATTAGCCTTTTTGGCTCATTCAGGGTTTTCCTCTGCCCTGGCTGAGAGAAGGGCCGGGCCCGTCCATGCCCGAAAACCCTCGGGGGCTCCCCATCCCATCCCAAGTCAAAGGCAGAGTCCCCCCTTGGTGGCTCCGTCTCTCCTAATGTCCCCAGAGTCCTTCCACCCCGGCCAAGGCCCATGGCCCCCTGGCCGTCCTCTGAACAGCCAGGCCCACTTTAGTCTCCAGGGCTTTGCGCTGCCTCCCCGCTCTGTCCCTGAAGTCTTCGCGCCCAGTGCCCTCATTTTCAAGTCCTCACTCAGACCCTGCCACGGAGCTGTAGCCAGGCCACCCTCCCTATGAAAACTGCCACGTCCGATCTTCCTCACCCTGTCTTATTATTTTAGAACTTCTTTTCCACGAATCCTCTCCTGACACAGGATACAGTGTGTGTGTGTGTGTGTGTGTGTGTGTGTGTGTGTGTGTGTGTGTGTGTTTCATTCAAATACCACTGACTGCCCTACGTGCCCTACTGCAGGACGGCAATGAAAGATAAACACATCCACACAGCAGAGACTTGGCTGGAAGAACCAGAAACAGTGCATTTGTGGATAACAACAGGCAACAGTGAGTGAGGAGGGGAAGACAGGAAGGAAAGGTCTTCTGAGACAGTCTTCAAAGACAGCCTGAGGACGTCCCGGAAACTGTGTTCTGGAGTTCTGTGTCACAGCGCATCTCCGAATGACTGACGCTCTGTGGCTCTGTGTGCCTAGGAGACGTGGGGGTCCTCAGCTGGAGAGGGAGGCGGGGCTGGGGGGACTGGGGGGTCGGCCATGCCCCAGGGAGGGACTTGATCCAGATCTGGATCGAAGAGCTTCGCCCGGGTTTCCTCGGGTTTCCTGGTGAACGTCTCTTCCCTGGGAGGAAAGGCACGAGGAGGGCAGGTTTTTAAAAAGAGAAAAAGACCCCCTCAGACCCCATCCAGAGAGAAAGAGAGCCACTTCCTCCCCCGCCTGCGTGCAGATGCGGACACAGGGTCGCTGGGCGGAGTGAGCTGTGTGCTGTGCTTTAACTGTGAGTCGGCCCTTCCCGCACTGGCCCCTGGAACCCACGGCCCGGGGTCCACCCTACCCCCCAGGGCTCCTAGGTCAGGCCAGGGCAGGCTCGCGCTCGGGGTTCCCCTGGCCTCCCAGCTTTTCTCCGCCAGTTTAGCCCCGGGCACCCAGCACCTCTCCTCTCTGCCCAGCTGACCCCCACTCCCCCCTCCCGCCCTGGCTTCTTTCTAAGGGCCTCAGGGGCACAGCCCTGGGCACCAGGCATGCCACAGGGAAGGAGACAGCGTCCCTGCCTGCAGCGAGCTCCCAGCCTCTTGGGAATGAGGGCAAGTTTCAGGGGATCCATGCCATCCCCAAACTTTGCAAAGTCATGCCTTTTTATACTAAGAGGGAACTTCACAACTTCCACCTGATTATCAAAGTGGTCCCCCCCAATTAAAGAGCCACGGATCTGAAATTCATCCCAGCACCCCTATTTTCACTTCTCGAAGGACCACGTGGAAAAGGTCTGTTTCCCACGGTGGCTGACCAGACAGTGTCTCATTCACAAAGGCAGCCTCCTCCTTTCAGCCACGGGCACATTTGAATACATTTGAATACATTTACATAATCCAGTGTCTCCTGCAGCTTCAGGCACCACCCACCCACCTAGCTTGGAGTACCTGGAGGCCATGGTGAACCTGCGCCTGGTCACCTCGGAGGCCAGGTCGCTGTAGGGGAGCTTCAGTCCATTGAGCTCAAGTCTCCTCTCAGCCATGGCCTTGGGCCCAGAGGAACTGAGATTCAGTCCACCTGCGGGTCTAAACCACAAGCGTCAGCAACACAGGTGTCAGCGGCAGAGGAAAGTGGAGGCGGTCACTGTGCCTGGGTCCTTCCTGTAGCCTGCGCCCAGCCCCAGGCCTGTCCAGGGCCAGGCTTCCTCCGACACCTGCCTTGGGCAGGAGGGAGGCCCTCCCGCCCCTGAGGTAGGACAGGCATTCTTCCCCAGTCATGCAGTGTGGGAGCTCAGGGTGCCTACCGCTCCCCCAGGTCACAGCTGGGGCGATGGAGGCCGGGAGAGGTGAACTGACTCCCCTGGAACCCAGGCCACTGCCACGGTTCCCCTAGCTCCCAGGCCCGGGGGGGGGCACCCCTGGCCCCTGCCAAGCTTTGTACCCAGAGCACTAAGGGGGCTGGGGAATACGGGGGCTTGGGGATACGGGGGCTCGGGGCCAGGCTGCGTGCTCAGATGTGCACCGAGTGAGGCTCAACGTTGATACCAGAAATCCCATCGGCCCCCCATGCAGTGCCAGCCGCTGAGGGGTGTCCTTACGTGACGACCACAGTAACTCTGCAAGGTCCCCACCAACGAAGGGGGAGACTGGGCAGCAGGGAAGCTCAGGAGCCCCCCCAGGGCCATGGAGCTAGGTTCCGCCTGTGGACGGTGCCCTCCCCGCGGCAGGACCGACCCGCCCTCACCGCCTGCCTCGGTGCCAGGGCATGGCCCAGGGCCTGGAGACGGGTCCCCACTCCTGGCCACCTCCTGGTCTCGCCCGTGCGGCAGCAGAGCTGTCCTTGGAGCAGGGATGGCATCGGCCTCCGCTGGAGAAGTGTGCTCTTCAGAGGAAGCCGACCGACGTACCTTTTGATTCCCGACGGGCTCATCTGCAGCCCCTTCCGCACCTCCGCGCACGGTCTCGCGAAGAAATGCCCTTCGGCAAGCCCTGTCCCCGCATTTCAGAGACTGCCCCTCCTTAGGGAAAGAAGAGGCCAAACCCCACCCCTCACTGCCTGCGGCTCAGGCTTTTATCCTCCTGGAGGCCGTCTCTCTCAGGAGCTAGAGTTAATGGCCTTCACTGGCGTCCTCAGAAGGTGGCAGCTGATGGGAATTATCCCTGCAGCGTGGCCCTTGATGGGAAATCCCCGCAGATGTGGCAGGTGATGCTGGGTCCAGAGTGCGGCACCAGCGAGGGGCGATGTGCCCCCCCGCCCCCGCCGGGCAAGGAGGGAGCCCCACTTCAGATGCTGGTGAACACTAGGCCTTGACCTCTATCCACGGACTGCCCTTCAGAGCGCTCGCAGGGATCCCCTCCTCCCAGCACCACCAGGCTCTTTGTGATTGACAGCGCGCCTTCTGAGCGCGCAGGTGTTTGGGCTTTGAGAGGAGCCGATTGGTGGCAGGCCTCCCCAGGTTGAGCGGAGTGGTCTTGGGCAAGTCATTTAACATCCACAGGCCTGTTTTTTCTTACACGTAAAGAGAGGAGTAGTATTCTCCTCCTAGGGCTGTGACGATTGAGAAAATACTTGCTAAAACCCCCAGTTTTACTCTTTTTGTTGTTGCATTTTTAAATGTTTTCTTTTTAAAAGGATTTTATTTATTTATTTTTAGAGGGGGAAAGGAGGGAGAAAGAGGGAGAGGAACATCAATGTGTGATTGCCCTTCACGTGGCCCCCACCGGGGACGGGGTTGGGGGACTTGGCCCACAACCCAGACGTGTCCTGACTGGGAATCGAACCTGTGACCTTTTGGTCTGCAGGTTATCACTCAGTCCACTGAGCCACACCAGCCAGAGCTAAACAATTGCATATGTGCATTTAGTCCAGGGAGGAATGTGAAAAAAAAATATATATATATATATACACATGCACATGTGTATCCAGCTATTACCACTCACACAGCACCATGAATATAGCATAAGTCTTTTCCTCACAAACCCAAATCTGTACTTTTTGAAAGCAGGCTCCCAATGTTGTCCTCCCTGCCCCCGACCCCCACCCCCAGGGCTGGGAGGAGTCGAGCTCCGGGTGGGAGCCCACCAATGATGTAAGGGGCATCAGAACGTGTGGGGCACCGTCCCCCACCTGTTTCCTTGAGCCAGAGCAGTGCAGGGTCTCCCGTTGGGAAGGGTTGGCAAAGTACAAACAGACTTCCGTGTCACGTGTCCCGTTGCATGCTGGCGTCAGGAGGGACGCGGTGGCCGTCCTGGGGTCCGGCAATGGTCTGCTTTGGGCTTGCTGCTGTGTTGTTCCGCCGGCTTTGGAGCACAAAGTCTGGGCGTTGGGTGGGAACGCCGGGGGAAGTCGGCTCCCGTCCAGACCCCTCTGAGGTGACGGCCAGCACGCAGTCCCGGGAACACCGTGGCTCCCCCGCCAGCCACCCTCGAGGACGGATGCTCCCCTCTCTACGCACGTCCCCGAGCCCCGGTGTCCCAGCGAGAAGCCCGTGTGTCAGACCTGTAGGGGCGGGACAGCAGGGGGCGGTCTGAGTCTCTACGTGGCCCTGAAGCCCCACCGGGGAGAGCTGCTACGCTGAGGTCACACGTGAGTGACAGGGCTGGGATTCAAAGCGTGTCCGTCAGTTTGACGACGACATTTTCCCACTCACCAAGGACGGGGAGGTGGAAGTGACACGAAGACGCGTGTTCGTTCCAGGCGAGAGAAACAGACAGCCCCTCGATGTCACTGTTACATTGAAAACGGGGCCTTGGACACTTGTCCGCGAAGGGGCTCTCGGTTGCGTGGGAGGTAGACGGAGGATATCTGAAGTGACAGGGCTCCTGTGAGGACAGGTGTGGCAAAAAGGACAGGGAGCCTCTTGGGAGAACAGGGTAGGTGACCCTACTGGGCCTCACGGGAAGACTGGAACCCAGGAGCCAAAGGCACCCGTAGGGACTGTGGGCCTCGCCACACCTACGCCAGCCCAAGTTTGGGGCTCTCATGCTCTGCTGTGGGTGGGAGGCAGCCCGGATCTCTGCGGGTTTATAAGCCAGGTGTTCTCACAGACCCCCCACACGGCTGAGGTAACAGGGTACTTGGTGCTGGCCCGGGACGAGGAGGCCCTCGAGGGCATTCTCAGCTCCCTGAGCCACGCGCTTGGCTGCATGCCAAACCTGAGTCCCATGCCCCTCTCCACCTGCTGCCCCCGCCCGCCCCCCCACGTGGCTGTGTGTGAAAACCACAAGACTTGATGACCAGTCGCACTTTAGATGCAGGAGTGCACTCAGCTCCACTCTTGAAGTCCCACCCAGAAGCTGGCCACTCCTCCCCCCCTTCACTGCCAGCGCCCCCCTCCACAGGTCCCGGGCATCTCTGGCAGGAATCATCGAGAAACCTCCCAACTGGTGTGTTCTCAACCCTGTCCCTTCTCCAGTCTGTTTTTTTTTTTTTAAAGATTTTATTTATTTATTTTTAGAGAGGGAAGGGAGGGAGATAGAGAGAGAGAGCAACATCATTGTGCAGTTGCTGGGGGCCGTGGCCTGCAATCCAGGAATGTGCCCTGACTGGGAATCGAACCTGCGACACTTTGGTTCGCAGCCCGAGCTCAATCCACTGAGCTACACCAGCCAGGGCCAGTCTGTTCTTAACATATCACCAGAGCAACCCTCTAGCTATTGCGGGTCACGGCCCATTACTCCTCTGCGCCAAACTCGCTAATGGCTTCATGTTTCAGGGTAAAAGCCCGAACCCTCACCATGGCCTTCAAAGCCCACTCTGCTCCCTTCCCTCCCACCTGCTGTCCCTGACCACCCCTGACCTCAACCACCACTCCCTTCCCTTTATTCTGCTCCAGCCACTTGGCCGCCTTGCTGATCTCTGAGCCTCCAGGGACTCCCCTGCTTGGAATACTTTTGCCCCAAATGTCTCAAGAGCTTGTTTCCTGTCTTGCTCCAAGCCCTTCAGGCTGAGGCCCTGGTTTATCCGCTGCTAGGGGTGTGGATGGCCGGTCCTGCCCCAGACACCGTTTTCAGCTGGATAGCTGCTGCCTTAGCCAGGTTCACGGCCCCCGGCCCAGGTGGGACCACTGTGAAAGAACGAATGCCCAGCCCCCTTGCCTTGGCTTGGGGTGGCTCTGAAGGGCCATCCCTGCTCGAGCTGCCTGTGGGACTGACGGAGGTCTCCGCTGCAACTGCGTCACGGGAGAGAGGTTGGCGGCAGATGGCCGGGCAGAGAAGCCTGCTGCTGGTGGTGAGTGGAGCACGAATACCACCCCCCACCCCAACGCCGCCCCCAGCAAGCTGTTCTGGCTGGTTGGTACACTTTTCACTGACAGGGCGTTGGGATGGGATTCTGTTGAAAGGGAATAAACGGACAAATTGAGCACGTCAAGCCTTTGAGAGGTCAAGGGGAAGTCCTACTTTCAGGACAATGCCCCTTGCTGAGGGCCATTGGGGAGTTTGGCAAAGACAGTGAGAGACCGGGGCCCTTAAACACGTTCGAGGTGAAGACTGTTGAAGCAGACGTGTCTTAAAAAAAGGGCGTGGGCTTCTTCCAGACAGAAATGTCTACCTACAATCAGGCTTCTGAGGTGCCTATGCTCCTTGAACTTAGCGCTTTGATGGGCCACCAGTCCAGAAAAAGTCGAGGGCTTTTACTTCAGAATCCAAGTTCGCCCCACAACGGCAATGAATTTCTACCCATTGGACCCAAGACAGGCTGAAGACCAACAGCACTCCTGGCTTGAGATCGGATGCCATCATCGACTTGTGGGTATTTGAGGAAAACTACGGAGATGCTGCTTGGATCCCCAACGGCGGACTCGGCCCCACACCCGAGGGTGTGACGGAGACCAGCAGAGGGGGCTGAGCACCCGTTTCTCAGCGACAACGTAAAAGCAGCAACGTGCCAACGCGGCGACGGTCAGCACAGCATATAAAATGAAATTAAGGTGGTTTTCAGAGAGGTCGGCTGCGGTTCACTGGGGACCGTGGGTAGAAGGGACTGCTAAGGGTTGTGAAATGCGGAGAACTCCCAGGACCTATGAGACGTGGGGCGGCCAAGCTGTGACCTGGTGACCCGTTAGTTAGGTAAGGCATGCCTGACACGGGAGCTCTGCTTGTCCCCTCGACCTCTTCTTCGTCCGAGATACATCCTGCCTCTGGCCAAGAATGTACGTTGAGCTTTGCTTCCTGTAATGTGTATTGCGAAAACTAGTAAAAAGAAAAAAAAAAAAAAAGCCTTTTCAAACTGGCCTCTCCCCCATCCTCCAACTCTGCAGCCCGTCTTTCCTTCCACCACCAAGTGCCGTGTGTTTTCAGCTAAGGACAGAAACACGCCCTCCTCTTCCTCACCCGACAGTGTGAGGGGCAGAGAACGTGGGTTCACGTGAGCAAGCCCACTGCCCACTGCGGCACCTGACCCTGTCCCGCTGGGGAAGCCACGAGACTGGTGGGAGCAGAGGGCAGAGAAGTGGCATCCGAGTGTCCTGTCCACTGGGTAGGTGTTTGTCATTGTTTCCCGTTGCAGGCGCCAGCCAGAAAAGGGCCCGAGGCACCGGAGGGGTTTTGGGTGACTTCAACCAGCTGAGCAGAGACGCCCAGTGGCCTGCATATGAAGAGAACACTAAGCTGTGTACTCAGTTCCTCTGTAGGTCCCAAACGTTTAGGACTGAATATGAGAAACAGTGGCGACAGGGAAGACAGATACATGAAGGGGGGACCACAGCTCTCTGGAACAGGTCTGTGCCCCAACCGCACCCACCACGCCACCCTGGAGCGTGTGCTGAGAAGAGCCCCACACCGAGAGGCTTGGCGACCGCGGCAGCGCCCACTAGAAGGGGAGGCTGGTGCGGGTGGCAGAGCCGCAGGGGCCTCGAGTGAGGAAGGCACACGGACAGGCCTTCAGTAGCAGCGCCGGGTCTGGAAGCCGTGTGTTCCAGAAACTCTCAGCACTTCCTTCTGCAGGCTGAGTGAATGACGAACCCAGCCTCTCCCGTCTGCTTTTGCAGGTGAAGGGACTGTGTGCGTGTGAACGAGCGTGGCAAAAACACAGTCCACAGTACTGTGAAGTTTAGGTCCAATTCCGGCACAGAAAAATGATGCAACTCCTTGACACTCAGCACTGTGCATCATTCAGGCCCCCCGCCCCCACCTCCGCAACAGCCCCAACACAAATGCGGCCGCTCCAGGGGCAGGCCATGCCCCTGGCCCTCCACGACGGCTCTTACTGGGAGCTCATAGCTACTGGAAGTCAGAAACCAAGACTTTGCAGAACGCTGGTCACCGCTTGTGATGTGTGGCAGACCCCACCTCAGATTCTAGGAATGGATCAGAAGCTCCAAGGTTCATTATTTAGAGAATACTTTATTAGTTTCTGTAATCAAACCCATGTAGATTAAGACCTTACATATTTAATACAGTGCGTTACCCCTGTACAAATGGAAAAAATTATGTCGAACATTTCTAGACCAATATGGCTGTTAATTTCTGTACAATGCCAACCCAACACGGTACAACCGAGATAGTTTTTCCAAAGTTGACAGCACAGCTAAAGTTTCCAAAAATTCAAATTATATATATATGTATATATATTTATTTATATAAAAAGACCAATAGCAGTATGTTATGCATCGATAGCAGCAACAGCCTTTCCAGGTTCTGCAGTCATCTGAACAAATTAGAGACATCCAGCACACTCCGTTAAAAAAAAAAAAAAAAAGTAAAAAACAAATCCCCAGAAAACAGCAAAGTTCTGTTACTGTTGTGGTACCTGGCACCATTTTTTTATTAGCTTCTCCATCATCATCTGGAAAGAAAACATTCTGGAATAACATCATCAGAAACAGCTCCGATCAAGCACGGTCACGACCACGCACCGTAAGCAGGGACAACATGGTTTACACTCACAGAGGTATGATACAGGACTGTCCTACAGCTAGAATACTAGAGGGTACAATGACAAAGGCATTACTTGAGACTTGATTTTGTTTCCCCAGCAGAGGGCCCGGCCGGCAGGGTGGGATGCGGCGGCTCTGGTGAAGTGTGCACCTTCCCCGCCAGGATTTCATCGGTGGCATTGTTCTGGGTGCTCGCGGGTCTTCATGAGTATCAGCTAAAAACCGTTTTAAAAAGATCAAAACAAACCAAAACAAAACACCCCGCCACACCCCACAGATTCATACAAAGATGACCACGTAGAGGTGGGCAAGACTCGCCCTGACTAGTGTTCACCAAAGCTGCTGCGTCTGAGTGGGCGGAGCTCCACGGAGGTGAGAAGCCCAGCCGCACTTCAAAGCTTCGGGCCACAACCAAACACAGCACCATTCCAGCAGCAGCAGCAGCCGCCGCCAAACCCTGCCCCTCGGGGACGGTCAGGATGCTGGCGGCACCGTTTCACCACCGTTCACTCATCCAGGAAGAAGGAAAGGTTGGTTATGATACTTCGTGTTCAACTCAACCACCACGTTACAAGAACAGCAAGCCGCCAGAGTCAGACACAGGCTCCTCGGCACAGCCCCAGTCCTTATCCGCTCGTCACCCCCCGGGCCCACCAGTGCCCTGGCCGCTGCTCTGCCAGCTGGGCTCACCCCACCGACAGGGCCGGGCTCCTCCTTCCCTCTTACTTCTGGGCCCCACCTAACTGTGACGGTTAGTTCTGAAGGGTGCGCACTCCAGGACTGTGTGCGTGTGTCTGTGTGTAAATTCAGGCTGAGATGCAAAAACGGCAACCGACAGGGTGCGTGTTGTGTAGTGGGTGCGGCTCGTCTCAGGGTGAACGGCTCCTGTGTCCCCTCGTGCGCCTCCGAGCTCCGGACGGGACCCTGTCACAGACCTTTTACCCCTCTGGCTGCTGGCACTGCCGACTGCACCCTGCCTCCTCCCCTCGCCCCTCCCCCAGGCCCTGCAATAAACCACAGCCTTTTAAGATTTTGTTTCTTCGGTTTTGATGGCCTGAGGTTTGATGGGTCCAGTTCGAACAGGTTTGGTGGCCATGGTGGGTGCAGGGGGGGGCTTTTCTTCTACTTTCTCCTGACAGACGCCAGGGGTGTCGGCCAGCGTCTCGGGAGGCTTGCTTGCGTCGCCGTCCACCTTCGGGGCCTTGCCGCCTATCTGTTTGCTCTGCTGCTGTTCAGAGAAGAAGCGCTGCGTGGACTGGAGAACCTCTGCTCTCTGCTTTGCCTTAAAGAACGAGAAACAACAGCTGAAGACGCGGCAGCATCACCAAAGCCTGTCAATCACTCTCAGTTTGAATTCTTTCACCAATCACCAATCAGCTTCCCCCACGCTGGTTTGACCCAAACCAAAAGTACCTCATTGATCTTTTAATGGAAGGATTTCTTCCTATCACTGAAAACATTCCATGTGATTTTTAAAAAATATCAGAAAAGAATAGGACCGCCTCCCACCACTTTTTCAAAGTTTACCCTCTTATAATAAAATAATTAAATGGGAGTTGCTTTGGTTTGTATCTTGTCTGGAACAAACCTTATAAATAACAAATTCTATTTAGGGAGCCTGCTCGCAAACTTGAAACATACGGAACACTTAAAGCTGCTAGTTATCAACATGTGGTCTATGACAGAACGGAAAGGAAGCACTTATATTGCGGTATTACCAACACCTAGGACCAAAGGTCTTGTGGCTGAGTCCTCTTCCCACAGCTCTCTTCTGCAGGGGAAGAGCATCAGAAATTAGTAACTACACCCTCACTGGGTCGCTGAATTCTGAGCGCTCCTACCACACTGAGCTGGCAACAGAGCCACCTCGCTTTAATGACTGCATGCCCCAGGTCCATACATACTTACGTCCGTCTGTACATTACACCAATGTAACACGTTTCTACACCTGTACATAAAAAAGCCCCATACATTCTACGCATCCTCAGCACTGTCCAAAACGCTGAAGCCGTTCTCAAGAAATCTGTGCCCTTCTCCACCCCGTTATTAAGCTACAGTGCCATTTCCAACACGGGGATTTACGGAAAGTCAAGTGCCAACAGAACTGGAAACCACGGCCAAACGGTACCCAGAGAGGTCCACACAGACGCTGGCGCCTGTGCCTGTCACGCAGGCCACAGGCACCGGGAGTCCCCCCGAGGGGCAGTCTTCAGTCTGACCTCTCAGGGTCGGACGCGGGGCTGTCCGCCCGGAGGAACCTGTGGAGCCCGCCCGCCTGGCGTTCTGCGGGGCTATGATAAAAGGGCTCCCGCCCAGGGCCCAGCCGATGGCCGCCTGTCCCTGTCTGGAAGCAGCAAGCTCGTCCCTGTGCTAGTCCGACCCGACACAGAGCAATGGCGAAAACAGGCCCAACGACGGAGGCCTCTCGAGCCCCGTCTAAGTGAACACAAGGCAAGCGGGTCGGCCAGCTGCACAGGCAGCCGGTGAGGCTCCCGCCACAGAGACCGTCACGCACGGGCGCCTATGGGCGCCTGCCGCACCAGCACGCCTCCTGGGTTTTGTGCCTCTCATGGCAAAGGACCCCCGGGTGCTCGTCTGAATTCCTCACCTACAGCCACACTAACTGCCGTGGGACACGGCCATGCCAGGTGGCAGGCCACAAGGGGCGTGAACACAGTCTGAGAAGAACACGGGGCTTGGGTGGCTCAGACTGGGTGGCACGTCTCACCCACCAAAGTTCTCAGAGAACCACGATTTGTGTCGTAAGCTTGGGGAAGGGGTTGGGGGAGAAAAACAAAGAAAGAAAATGGGAAAGCCCACAAGAGTCCATATTACTTTTTTTTTGCTCTTTCAAAAAATGTAGCAGCTAAACTCAGATCTCCCTCAAATATTTATTTTATAAGCAATTCATTTGGCCACAAGTTTAAAATGTTAACTTGTTGGTTGACAACAGTTGCAAAAGAAAAAAAAAGAGGAAAAAAAAAAAAAAAGGAAAAAAGTGTGTGTGGGGGGAACGGAGAAAAAAAGTAAATAATAATAATAATAATAATAATAATAATAATGATAATAATAATAATAATGATGATAATAGAAAAAAAGGAGAATGCCTGCGAGTGGCCCACGGCCCAGCCTGCGGGACGGGAGTGCTGGGGGTGCGGGGCGGGCCCAGAGCGCCGCGGACGCGGCTCAGAGGGTCGCTCTGGCGGCCGCCAGCACTGTACTAACCTTCATGTCCTGTTCAGCCTTCAGCGCGGCCTGGGCCTGAGTGCCTCTGGCTCCCGCCAGCGATCCACAAGGACCCCTGGCCACATGGGGCACACGAGCATGGCTCATGAGGCCTGTGGTCAGCGGAGGAGGCATCTGACTGGCCAGTGCCATTGGCGGCCTCTGAACGGGCGCTGGGAAGGTGTTAGTATGTGGGGCTCTTACCAATGGAGGGACCAGGTTAGGCTGAGAGAGAATCTGAGTGAAAAAAACAAAACATACAACATTAAACTGTTAAAAAAATTTTTGCCAACTAGATCGGTTAGCTCACCCCAGAGTAAATCTGCACCAATTCCGCCAGGGAAGGGGGTGTACACACTGTGCCATCCTAGCACCCGGCCCAGGACGGACAGGCCCGCCTGGGCCCTCTAACGGGAGACGCGGGCAGGGAGGCTATTACTTAGGGTATCTTTTAAAAAAGATGTAATTGCAGAAAAGACATACACCTATACCAATCATAATCAGAAAATAAATAAAAAAAATGCTAATTTGACAAATACATGTTTTTTCACATACCGATTCTAGTTTGTGAGTGTTCTTATTAATTTGAGTTAGTCCTTTTATCTGATCAGCAAAGAGAAGTGAGGCCAACATTTTTTTATACATATATTAAAATACCTCTTGGAAAATTTACTTCACCTACACAGTTATCTTAAAAAAAAAAAACAAAACCAAAAACAAACAAGAAAACAAAAAAAAAAAAACACACCAAAATCTAACAAAAAACCCTGGAAAACCCTAAGCACTGGGACCCTTCTCTGAAAAACCCACCTCTTCAAAAGATAAAGGGAACAGAACACAAGTTACTAGAGCTGCATGGGGGGTCCTCTGCTTCCACTGTCTGCTCTAGAACTCCAGTCAGCTGTGTCCAGCTGCAAGGACAGAGCCTACGCTGAAACGCCAGACATCTGCTGTCGGGTAAGAAGCTCCCTCTCAGCGAACACCGTGTGCCTGAACTGGTCCTGACAGGGCCGGGCTATCAGCTCCGCAGAGTCGCCAGGTCAGCAAGCACTTGCACGAAACCACCCTCGTTTCTCACTCGCCTCTGCCCACCTGGGGTGCGAACTGTGCAGGAAATGGCTGGGTCATTCTCACAGTGGCGGGGGCTGACGGGAACTGCTTCTGATACACAATGCTGCTCATTTTGCTGGACTGGCTGTTCGGACTTGTGGAAGTGGCCCTTGGAAAGAAGTCGTCACTGGTCAGTATGGCAGTGCCGGGTAATGATGCTGTCAGATTCCTAGACAGTGCGCTTGGCAGACTCATAGATTTGGTCGTTGGTAAGATTTACCAAGACGAGTTACCAAACGTCACGGCGGTAGGGAGACACGGGAGGGGCAGAGGTGAGAAAGGACACTGGCTACATTTGCCCTGTATTTAAAAGTTTTTCTTGCAATACAGTACACCAAATACATTCTTAATAATTCAACAGCTTAACATTTCAGATAGAACTATCAGAACGTCTCGTGCTTACCACAGGACTGGCGGCACAGCACGCATCTAACAAACAAACGGTGCTCAGTTATTTGGGGGTTCCATAGCAAACACAAACGCCCGTTTTACCGGAAGGGACTAGAGGTGGGTGTGGTGCTCCTTCCGCTGATTGGAGGGGTGCCTGGTTTGATGTCAATGCCACTTCCGAAGGCCTTTAGTTCCATTTCAGACATCTGAGAAAGAGCACAAAATAAACCTAGCGTTTCTGCAATCCCGTAAGCTAACGTGCTGTGTTTAATATTCTATATATGAAAACTTAATCCAGGAAAGGACAAAGAACCTCAGTACCAAAATCCTGTAATTGGCTTTCAAATACCATAAAATTAACAAGGCCAAATTTGTGGCTGAAAAGTCTACGAGGCAGTGTAAACACAACTCTCCCACAAAACTGATGAATTCTTTGTTCTGAGGTCAGACGCAGGGGAGGCCAGACACATTTAAAGTGTGCTGGGGTCTGTGATCTCCCAGGGGCGGCAACACCATTGCACTCAGTTTTACAGACCACACGGCACCCACCTGCACCCCCCCTTCCCCCCATCACTCACTTTCCCTGCGGCTGCGATCATGCTGTGCTGAGCCCCCGCAGGGACCAGCCCCCGGAAGGGCTGGCTGGCTTGTGCAGGGCGCCCCAGGCTCTGGGCCTGGGCCTGGGGGGCGGTGTGCTGCAGGGGGGGCTGCAGAGCCTGAGGCAGAGCAATCAAAGGCTGCCCGGCAGACCCGAAGTTCGGCAGGGAGAGTTGGGGCGCTGGCAGAGGCACGGTGACCTGGGACAAAAGCAAACCGAAACTGGAGCGAGGGGCTTGTACAGAGCCGGTGCGCATGCGCCCCCTCGCCCACAGCACAACCCTTCACGTGCACCCACGACCCGAACCAGAAGACAGCAACCTAGTAATACGTCTCCCACATCAACCTGCTGCTTATTTAGTGACGGTCACCACTCCTTTACTAAGGGTGCAACAGCATAACAAATTGGCAGTGGAGAAACTATTTAACTGAAATAATCAGAACTGTCTTTGAAGTAATCTACAGTACATGCCAAATAACCACAGAATACAATAAAATCATGGGGATACATTGTAAGAAAGTAGTGACAACTTCCCAAGTACCAATTTATTTTGAGTATCAATAAAGTAATATATCTGAGTTGTCACTCCTGAAATAGCCACCAAAAATAGTTACGAGAAAATGACTTAGGGCTTGCCTCCTTCATCTTGCCCCCACTCACTTTTAAAGAGTAAACCCATTAATGATATTGCTAGGAGATAGCTTCAAAAAGTACACATTTTTCCCCACTGAAAACTATTATTACAATCATACACTTAAGAAATGTGCTTGCCACCCACCCTCTGCCGGCCACCCTATGTGTTACAGTCACCGGTGCGGTGGTCCTCAGTTTCCCTTCACTCCTGGCACGGACGGGTTAAAGCCCCCATCACGCTGACTTTGTAACTGCACACCCCTAATGACAACCTTCAAACGTTTATATTCGTGGGGTCCTTTGTCAGAATGAACAATCACATGGAAACCCGTTACAAAAACTAAAATAAAAAGCAGCACTGACGCAGGCGGGGGAGGGGAGATGGGTGTTGTGGGACTCCAGTGGCCCCCGTGGAAGGCCTAGGCTGTCTCGGAGAAAACTCCCACGCGTGTCCCCACCCTGGTTCTGCTGAATCGCCCACACGAGAGAAGAAATGGTAACAGTAGTAGTAACGAAAACGGAGGAAATTTACCATGCCACAGTTTACCTGCTGGAGAGCACTCGGCGACTGGGCAGTGTTGTAGAAGTTCGTCTGACCAGGCTGCTGGACTTGCCCAGAATAAAGATTTGAAGCCTGGGTGAGATTTGCTCTAGCCTAGAGAGCAGCAACAAGAAAAGAGCAGTAAGATCTTTAAGGTTATGGCTTCAAAGCGATCTTGTAAGAATTCAGTATTAGATAAACAAGAAGACCTTTGTTTTTCGTAGTATCTTTTCACATTTTCTTGAAAAACCGCCCCTAAGCCACCTGCTGCACGAGAACATGACGCCGCCGCCTGCCGCAGCCCCGCCGGGACTCACCTGAAGGAGGTGTGTGTCCATCAGCTGCGAGGCCCCCAGCCCCGACGCCTGGCCCAGCTGGTGTTCGTACAGGATGGGGATGGGCTGAGTGCTGGAGGTCTGCTGGAAGGCGAGGCCCGACTGCGCCTTGGCCAGCTCCTGGTGCTGGACTGCCGGGAAGTTGTGGATGGCAGTGCCGGAGAGGACCACGGACGGCTGGGACAAGCTGCTCTGCATGAAGGCCGGCTGAGATCTACACGGGCGTGGAAGCGGAAGGCTGTGTCAGAGGTCAGTTCTGTCTGCAATCTGGAAAGCTCGAGAGCGAGTGGCCCAAGTGCCAAGAGCTCTGGTGAGCATCAGAGGCAGAGAACACAGACCTCGTGTGAGGTGCTCGTTCTGAGGCTTGGAGCCCACTACACAAGGAGGTCCCATGTGCCTGGGACCCAAGTTCTGGAAAAAGGTTTCCTCTTCCTAGAAACCTTTTTCCTCCTCTTGAACAATGAGAATGATTCTCATTTCATGCATTCGTTAGCAAGCTCAGAGCCAAACCTATCCTTTCCTCTTTGGTACCGACACTGCCTGCAACTCAGCACCAGCAGCTGACTTTTACTGCCTGTGTCTCAGCACTTTCCCTCACGTGTTTCTCACAAGAGCCTCAACACCGCTATGGAGTGAAGCAGAGTACTGTTCGTGTCAGGATTATTCATGAAGTATCTTTTTTCTTAAAAATTTTTACTTATTTATTTTTTAGAGAGGGGAAGGGAGGGAGAAAGAGAGGGAGGTAAACATCAGTGTGTGGTTGTCTCTCACAATGGCCCCCCACTGCCTGGCCTGCAACCCAGGCGTGTGCCCTGACTGGGAATCGAACCAGCAACCTTTCGATTCGCAGGCCAGCACTCAACCGCTGAGCCACTCCACCAGCCAGGGCTTTTTTTTTAAATTGAGGTATAATCAGCATAATGATTTGGTATTAGTACACTGCAGAGCAACCAGCACGGCAAGTCAACACCTGTCAGCGCAGAGGCATATGTTTCTCAAACGCGAACTTCTAAGATCTACTCTCCTAGCGACTTTCAAGTGCACAGCACAGCATTATGATCGAGGGTCAAAACTCCCATTTAAACAATAAACCAGTCACAAGGCTGTAGTGTACACCAAGACAACAATTTGAAGACCAGTAAGGAAATTCAATGCTGAAATAACCCTCAGGAGAGAGACCTCCAATCTATACTTCATAAAATGCTAAGATAAAAAGTAAGTAACTGAAGTAGTGGTAAAGATAGTATCACCAGTTAACATTTGACTTTGTTAAAATGACGCGTGGCAGGACAAAAGCCACTACCCAGGAGTGTTGATCTCCACCCTGATTCTTGTACCAAGAACTGAGCTCTCGCTTAACTGTGAGGAGCAGTCCCACTGATACAGTCTTAACTTACATCGGCCCTTTGAAGGCAACCGAGAGGCTGATGGGCCCCCGGGGAAAATGAGTCTGACACCTCTGCTCTAGTGTCACGAGTAATCTTAACAACGTCTCCTCGTAATTTATGCTTCAAATATAAATGGGAAAACACAAACACATTGTAAAACTGTGCTGGGCGAAATTAATTCAGGGATTCCCTGTTAATAAACACAAATGACGCAGGCCAAGAGCCAGGAGCAGCACACTGTCGCGGTGCAGACTCGGCCTGTGCTCGGAGTCCACGCCGGGGCCTTCCCAGCCGGCAGCCACAGTCACACTCGCGGCGCACTGCCCCTCTGCCTCCGCGGCCACAACCACTGACCTCTCTGCCCGAGCGGGAAGGTAGCTGCAGCTTTTCAACGCTTTAAGCAGCTGACACCAATGCAAAGGATGCTGCTTTGTGAGATCGAATCTGTTCGCTCTTTCTGAATTAGAAATTTTAAATTTTTATTTTTTACCACAAATTCTAAGATAACCCCAAATTTAGTAATATGAAAGAGACAGCCTCTAACTTCTAGTTGGGGTAAACAGTTTTACTTTTACAGGCAGACAATCTTGGAATGAGCAAACTAAACGATGGGGCAGTAACAGAAAATAAAACATACTATACAACTTACACAGATGTACTAAATTCTACTGGGGACGCTCTCATCAAAAAATAAGAGCGAGAGCCACATCGTTAGAGTCCGTCTACTGACAGCCCTGCCCCGCTAAGGAAGGGCAGGCAGCTGACCCCAGGCTGGCACAGGGTTACGGTTTACGTAGCCTGAAAGGAACGAGCTCGGCCAGCGACTTCCAACCTTTGTCATCTCAGGACACACGCAGACTAGTTACTGAAACTCCGCGGCACACCGAAAATATATTTTTTGTTGATCTGACAAAAAAAAAGCATTTTCAGCCACTCACACTGGACAGCTATTGTAGTGTGACATGCCCAGCTAAGTGGCTGCTGTCATTTTTTAAAATGTGATCACCTGAAGAGAGAGAGGCCACCGCCCAGCCGAGCAGCCAGGGACTGCGTCTGTAAAACGCCCGTGGCACACCAGCGGAAAACTGCTGAGCTTCACTGATCAATGCCAAGTCTCAGCTACAAAGTGTGAAAATTCTATCTGAACCGTATCAAAACCCAGCGCATATCTAAAAGCAAACGCAAAACTCTGCAATCTTCCTAAGCTGCCCTAAGAAATAATTCAGTTTTCGTTTAGAGGGTTTTATTGCCGCCACAACGAGCAGGGATGACAGCAGCCTTGCTGTGAGTGCTGCTGTCACCAATTCTCGTCCCCAGACCTCCGCTCTCATGAGCTGGAGATGAGGCACACCTGTGGTTGAACATGGGCTCTGTCACTTATTTGCAGCGTCACCTTAGGCAAACAACCAAACAAACAAACAACCCGACCCCTTCAAGCCCCACCTCCCCGTGGAATGGGCAGGACGCAGACTACCGGAGATGTTCGTGTGCAGACGAACTCCGTGAGCTGCCGTGCGCAGACGGCCGGAGCGACCACACTGTCACTGCGACTTCCCCTCTTCGCCCGGCCTCCACTCCTCCTCCGCATCACCCTCTGCCCTGGCCTGCACTCTGACACCGCAGAGGGCAGCCAGGGTTCTGGCCGTTAGCAGCAAGATGGCACTCGCACTTCTGAGACCCTTAGCGGCTATCTTCTGTGACTTTAACTGCCCTGGGATTGCTGCTGCCTCTTCCTCAAGGAGCTCTGTGGCCTGACTTTGTTCACTGAAGTCTGACCGAAATGAGCAGAGACTGAGGTTCATCACACAATCAACCTGACCAACAACATAATGCAGTTTCTAACAGGACCACCCGAGCTTAGAAGGTGCAGGAAGCAGCAGAAGGATATGGTAAAAAAGCTCAGCAATTATGTCTCCAAACCACAGACACACTCCCAAGTGGTTACCTATAGGGTTGCAGGGAAGAGCCGAACAGTTCCTGAGCCTGGGAGACGGCGGGCGCAGCCCCCAGACTCAGCGGGGCCTGGTGCTGCCCTTGCAGGGGCGCGTAGATGGGGATCGGGATCTGCTGCACCGAGGCGGGCTGCGGAGCAAGGGGAGAGCAGTGTGAGCGCCGCGGACACAGCTCGCGACAGGGAAAATACAATCAGCTACGAAAAGAATGAAAGATTCACGCCGCATGCCAGTTTCCTCTGCAAGCAAAACCGAATGTGCACATTTACCTTTTCCTTTCAAGCCATTACTTGATTCTACATTGTTAACCATTAAACACTGGCAAGACTTGGGAAGGCTTTAACACTGGTAATTATGGGTTGTCCCGTGTTGTTAAAAGAAGTTTGTAACTTCGAAGAGGCTACTGTTTGCAGCCCAAGATAACGGTTACACCGTAAAACCGCCAGCGAGCCCCCGCAGCATGGGAGGAGCCCACGGCACCCACCTGGGAGAGGCCCGGCTGGAAGCCCTGCTGCTGCGCCAGCGACGGCGGGGCCAGCCGTGCGTGCTGGGTGCCAAACAGGTGGCTGGTGTCCATGTAGAAGGCCGGGATCTGAGCTACACGCCGGCGGGAGGAAACAAGCAGCCGTGAGTGCCTCACCTCAGAATTTAACACACCGGTCTATGAAATTAAAACGGCGACTCTCAAGCACCGGCGAAGGTGTCGAGAAACGGACTCTCGTGCACTGCCAACGGGGTGTAAACCAGTAACGTGTCACATACTCCGTTCAAATTACAAGTGAACCTGTTGGACAGCAAACCCACTCCCATCTTAACTCTATCAACTACAGTTCAGCAAAATATTGAAATAATTTGTGGTGCAGATTTTTAATAGATTTCTATGTATTACGCACACTATTTTGCAATTTGCTATTTTTGTTTTGAAGAACTTCCCATATTGTTTTAAATTTGGCACCATTAGAAATGGTACTGCAATGAACGAACACCCTCATATACGTATCTCTGATTAATAAATTTATCTGTAAAAAAGTAAACTTATTCATCTGATACAGATAAACTTACTAACAATGAAATTGTTACTATAGTAGGTACGCATAAAATACCTGGTGAAATTTTTCTAGAAGAATTACGACAAATTCATATGCTCACCAGCAAGGTACTTAATGAAGAGCCCAATACAACACCCATGACCCTTACAGATACTGGGTATTAAAGACGCTGGTTATCAATCGTTCTACAAGTGCCCACATGTAAAGTCGAGAAATAGCCTCACTGTTGTTTTGAATTTAAATAATTAATGACTTGAATATTATTCAAATGTTTATTTACTATTTAGCTCAGATTAATATTGTGACATTTAGTAATACAAGTTTCCCCACCCTCAATAAATAATTTTTTCTTCTCTGCTATTTTTTTAGGTTTATTTCTCCCCATGAATTTTAGTATCTGGCAAGTTTCAGATAACAAACTTCTATAATGATTGCAATAGTATCAAATGCGTAAGTTATTTTTCATGTTATTAGACACTAACTTGTCAAATGTATGTGTAAGGAACAACTGCCAAGAGCCCCAGAATGCTTATCAAGAGGACGGCAGTCAATTCTTTGTGGAAATAAATTTGCAAAGCAGATAAAAAATACTGAAGCTGGAAAGGGTAACTAAGGAGAGAAGAAACAAGCGCTCAGAAGCCTGCATTTCCGAAGCTCCTCCCACTCCAGCCCGACCCCACCTGCCGCAGACTGGGACACGTAGACCTGCGGGCTCTGCTGCTGCTGGGCGATGAGGGAAGGCATGCAGCTCAGCTGTGAAAAGTGGCTGGCGGAGGGCAGGCTGCTCGTCTGCAACTGCTGGGGTTTCACTTTACAAATGTTAGGAGGGTCTGACGTGGTCGTCGATTTTGTGCTCAGAGAAGAGGTAGTGTATGTACCAGCTCCTGTATTTGGGAGAGGGGTAAAATAAGGGAACAATGTAGTATATTTTAAAGTGCCGCTGCTGTTCAGGGTAAAATAACTCAAGTGCCAATCGGAAACCAGAAAATTAATGTCTACTGCCCCACCATGCACTTAGAAGCTGTATGTGCCGCAGGCTAAAAGGAGACATGTCATTATCATAATTATCACTATCTATAGCTCTCCCCCCCGTCCAGCACCCCCCTGCGTGTACCGAGAGAGAGAGAGAGAGAGAGACAGACACACAAGTAAGTGGCCTTCTACAACCTGAAAGATCAAAGATTTCTGGTGATCAATGAGCTCTAATGACTGCAATACTGGAGCAAATTACAGCACTGGTATTTGATGAGAAAGGGAGATGGGGCGGACATTTACTGTCAGACGACTAGTGATGCCGTATCTAAGAGAGGACAAGATCAAGGGACCTCTGCTCTTCCACTTGGGTCTCTCTCTACCAGCAGGATGACAGGAAGGCCCTCATGGCAAAAAATTTATCCTAGTTGGAAGACCAAGGAGAAACCACACAGACCTGGAAAAAATTGAAGTAGCTGGGTTCCAAAGGAAGAGCTAGGAAGCTCTGCAGCCCCAGTATTTCCGAATCTTCCGACAGACCCTCCTGCAGTGGGCTGAGGCCCAAGCAAGAGCCAGGGGCAGAGCTGGGGCAGGGGACGCTTGCACAGCAGCAGACACAGAGCTGGAAGACTCCTTTTGATTTGAATCTCTGGGTTTGTCTTAATAAATAAATAAATAACAACACGTACTTCTGATTCTAAATAGTACCAAAATAACTGTAGTGTAACCCAAAGATTGGTTGGTTTGGTAAAACTTAAAACTAGCAGAATGCCAGAAAAAGAAAAAGCAGTATTCCCAGAAGTAAAGAAGACCAGTAAAGGTAAATTCGGAAAAGGTAAATTCTTTGCTGCATATATTTTATAACTATTGGAAAAGAGTTTAGCAACTGCTTTGGAAATGTCAGAGAACACTGGGAAGCTTGACACGAAATTTCCATGTTCAGTAGAAGAAACATGATTATGCACATGGAGAAAGGGTGTGTCCCCCGAGTCGAGCATTTTAGGAACAGCCCCTGCGACCCTCCGAGGACTGCAGAGCCTCCCACCTGACAGGACTGCGCACTAGGGGTAAGTACGGGGGGAAGATCACCTTCTAACCTGGGATGCTGATGGACCCTCCTTAGAAACAAACAAGACAAAAACCCCAAACCAGCAGACATCGTCCACTCAAAAAGCAGAGACTGGAAATTCTCTACTCATAACTCTTCACCAGGCAATGTTAACCCAATAGACTTAGGCCCACATCTCCTTCAAATGAGATAAAGATCACAAAAACTTTAAAACCTGTACGATTGTTTTATCTTTGAGTTGGTTAAATTAGCTGTGTGTGAATTCAAAAGTAAAAATCAAGAGATAAATTTTACAGAAAAATGTAGAGAAACATGGTAAAATTTTCTTCACCAATTACTTACTAGCATCTACGGTGGGGGACAGGGTGGGGATGGGGAAAAAGGAAGGTCCAGCAGAGGGTTTTAGGAAGCCATCAAGAAGCATTTGCTAAACGAAAACTGCGAGAGGGCAAAGAGAGGGGCGGGGGTGAGAATGGCGAGAAGTTACTCATGCACGATCTGCCATCTTTTGCAAACAACGCTTTTTGGGGGAACAGTAAACAGAAAGCCATCCTGAGAAGTCGGCACGAAGGGAAGGTTCTTAGAGAAAGGGCACAAAGACTTCCACCTGACAGCGACGTCGTGGGGGTGACCGAGGCGACAGGGATCTGCGGCATGGACGCACTGGAGAAGGAGTTGTAGTTGGCGCCGCTCGGCCCACTGGCACTGCTGCTGACCCCAGGGGCGATCGGGGGGGCTGTGGAAGTTACTGGAGAGCCCTTTTCCCTCACATTTGGAGAATTCTCCCATGCCTTCCGGGCAGACTCCATCTGCAATGAAACGACAAACAAGTTACTATGCTAACACAGAATACGCGTATATGTATGTACATAAATATATTGCACACATGTACATAGATCTGTATTTACATTCTAAATATAATCTTTCAGAAACCACAAAAATAAAAGATGAAGACCCAAGGGGTTTCAAACTTTTCATTACCCCCCTGTATCTCTGCTTTTTTACTTGAATTGGGAGACAGTGGGCTTTAATGATATCTCTATAGAGAGCTTGTTGACAGCTCTGGCGAACAGGCCAGTGACAGATAATGGCACAGCTCCAGTATCATCTAGACCTGAGTCCCTGCCCTGACCAGTGACGAAGAAGATGGAGCTACCAGGCCCCTGCAGGACTGATGTGAGGCTCTGACTAGTGGGAAAGGCACTA
This sequence comes from Phyllostomus hastatus, assembly GCF_019186645.2. NCBI lineage: Eukaryota > Metazoa > Chordata > Mammalia > Chiroptera > Phyllostomidae > Phyllostomus > Phyllostomus hastatus. Next base: position 4,229,290 of record NW_025333833.1, on the reverse strand, counting down.
GAGGCTCTCCACCAATGCCCATGCCCTCTGTTTTTTTTTTAAGCCAGCAGTTTTCACATGGCATACGCCAGGCACCTTTTGTTTGGCTGTTTTACGCTCACAGTGTTTTAAAACACTGGTAATGTAGGCTCTGGCCGGTGTGGCTCAGTGGATTGGGTATCACCCTGCAAACCAAAAGGTCGTGAGTTCGATTCCCAGGCAGCCCGCACACCTGGGTTGTAGGTTTGGTCCCCAGTCAGGGCACGTGTCAAAAGGAGGCTGATCAATGTTTCCCTCCCTCTCTGGAATCAATCAACCAAAAATAAACACATACATAGATAAATAGACAGACAGACAAATGGTAATGTAAGCAGCTAGGTTTTAGGCTTGGGTGTAGCAGAGACACCTGTTTCCCACTGTGGCCCCCTAGGACAGACATTTCGGGTCCTGGCTGCGCCATTTGTGTTTGGGGCTACCGGTTCTAGCTGCAGTCTCCTAGCTTCTGAAAGGTGGCAAACAGGTCTTACTTTAATCTATTTTCAGTCTCTCTAGAGCAGTGCTGTTCAACAGACATAAAAATGTAAGCCATATACATAATTTAAAATTTAGTAGTTGTATTTAAAAAAATAAAGAGGTACTACTAATTTCGATAACATTTTATTCAACTCAATATAAAAACCTGTTAATGTAAAAGCTGAGATGCTGTAATTAAAAAACAAAACAAACAAAAAAATGACCATTGCAGACCCAGCGTCCATTTCACTGTATGCTGAGGCACACGCCTCCCCTCACTCGGACTGGCCCACGCAGCGCCCAGTGACTCCCCGTGCCAGTGGGCGCGGGGCTGCGAGCACAGGTGCAGACCCTCACAGCCCCACGGCCACCTGGACAGGGAGCAAAGACACACACACACACACACACACACACACACCCAGGTCGGAGGTTTTCAGTCCCGCTGAGCTAAGTAAAATTCAGATGCCATGTCTTACATGAGTGTACTACTTCTTAACAAGATTTTAAATAGCATGGTTATTAGGTAGTTTATAGGTTCTCTGTACTAACTTTTAAAACTTTAACCTTATCTCCATCGTAAGAATTTGAGAAATATTACATGCCTCCCTGCTTTCCTTTTAAAACAGACATAATATATAAGTTAACCTTTTAAAAAAATGACTGTTATTCCATAAATTCAAAATACAATTCACGTTTATGTTTGCTTACATCTTTTCCTCACCAGCACTTTGCTTGCTGGTTTCAGATGTGTTTTATTCTAAACAAAAGTTGCTTTAAAATTTGGGTGTGTGTGTGTGTGTTAAAAAACAACTTAATGCAATTTCCTTACACAATCTGAGATTTTGTGATTTGGAGCAATTTTATACAGTACAATGCCTTTTGTACCAATTTTATGGTGTTGAAAGCACAAATTAGAGCTAATCAAACTTGCATAATACATAGGCCACATACATTTGGCTTTATTTCATTACTTAAACAGAAGGATAATTTAGATTTTAATTTTAGAAATTCAAGGAAACTAAAAAGTATAATTACTTAACTATATTTTTCCCCTTGGTAAATATACTGTCAATAATAACCATATAATAGAACTTTTCTATTATGTTACATACCTTTTATGTTACCCAAATAGAGAGATGTCAGAAGTAAAAATAAGGACACTAGGGAAAGTTTTAAGTTAATGAAATTTAATTTAAATTCATTTTAATTCTAACTGTATATTATTTCTTCTTGAAGTATAGAAAGCACTGAGTGAAAGGCAATGTTGAGGGGTTTTTCTGGAGAATTAACAACTGGCCTATAGGACAGTCAGTGCCACATCCGTTGACGTGGCATCAGACCGTCGCCGTGAACAGGACGAGCCAGGACGTGACACGCAGGCTGAGGCCGCGTCGTTCTGGCGGAAGGCCACAGCAATGCCGAGCAGGGACTGGCAGGAAACGGTAAGAACTGGGTGAAGACGGTGACGACAGGAAGCTCAGGTGGTTGTCTTACAAAATTTTGTAGTATCAACGCACGTTTATTATGTCTCTTACAAGGAAGCTGGGGGGCAGGGGGGGCAAGGGGTCAGGAGGCTGGAGACTCAAACAGAAGAGTCTGGAAGTGAACATGGCCACATCCCAGAACTACTTAGTGGGCCCCTCCCCTGAGGACCATCAGAAAGATTCCCTGCCCTCCAGCGCCACGTTAGAAGGCCCTGCTGATAACAGAGGTTAAATACTTGCCTTAAAAATAAGACCCTTATTTAATTCCATGTCTGCACTTTTTAACAACTGACTAATCTTGGAAAGAACTCATTTAAAATACTCTCAAACAACTCAACTGTAGCTAAGCGTTAGTAACATAGCTCTAAATTATAAGGACAGTAAGAGATAAAAAACAAGCCTAAACTTGACAGCAAAAAGCACTTGCCTAAAGTCTCTCTTGCCTCCTTATTCAAAGATTATCCACTAACAATCACTTCAAAGTCACTTGCATTAATCAACTACCTCTTCATAAAATATTCTAACTACTACATTGCTTTCATTCAATTCACATATGACTGACAGGACAGACAAAAAATTAACATTTTTATCATCATTTGTACTTAGGATAAAAACATGCAGTACCAAGCTAGTTGTTTTTTGTGTGCACAATATATACAAAAGTTGTTACAATCTCTAAGAGAAACTTAGTACAAACATGGAATATAAAGGCTCTCCTGTCACTTTAAGACCAAATTCACAAGCATAGTAGGCCCCCCTTTAGGTAGGAGGATATCAAGTCACTGCTAAGTGGTATTAGAAGCTATTAAAAGTTTAAGGTGCAATTTGACATTGCTCTACTTCCTCGGCTTAGTGTTGTTGTTTACCATACAAAACCAGTGAAACACACACACACAAAAGAGTATCGTTAGCTTATGTCCCCTTGCATGCAACAGTGAAGGACTTAAGGTGGAGGTGGTACATACCTTGAAGGTGAGGCTGAAAGTAGTGGGAGGAACTGGAGTTAGGCTGGAGCTCTGCTGTATAGTCTCCCTCTTAGGGAGGGGAAGGGTGTTGGGCAGGGGCACCTGAAAAGGCAGGCAACACAGATCACAATCTAACTAGCTAGGTCTGCTACAAAGCCCTGCTGAAGGGAGTGCTACCGTGCTCTAAGGAAGTTTCATTTCTCATCAGAGCCAAATGGAATTTTTGATTACTTAGAGTTACACTGTATTTGTGGTAGCTGACAATTTTGGACACCTTAGATAAAATTCCTGAAGAGAAATATCACCTGCCTGTCTACGGCTGAACGGAAAGAGTCTGTCCCAAAGAGAAGGCTGGGCACCCGAGCCCATGCTTCCCGGGGCCACCGACTTCCTGGAGCAGCAGCAGTGACGTGACCACCGCACTTGCCGTTCGATGCTCGGAGGCATCAGACGCCCACCGCCACCTCTCTTCCTTCGCTCTGAGTCTCAGGACCTGGAGATTTCTGTGGCGCACTACTCGCCGCCTGACTGCTCTGGATGGCTCACTCACGTGCTCAGGAACAGTGACTGAGAAGGCGGGTGGCCGGTGGTCACTCTGGAACACTGTGGACTAACTGATGGAGACCCTAATACCACGGACGACTTCACGGAGACTGGCTGTGCTACAACAATCTCCAAGACATTCCAAACAACGGGAATATCAGGTAACACTAACCAATAAATATAAACTGAGATCCAAAAAAAGTATATTAAGCTTCAGTAAGAAAGAGAAATAAGCCTCCTTTTAAAAACGACAGAAGTTCTGGCATAAAGCAGATCTCCCAAATGGATTAATGAAGGAAACAGAAACATTTCAAAAGGTCCTGTAATTCTGGATATTGTTTTTAACACTGTATTAACTAAGTTCAAAACCACCACCACAGTCTGCACAAGTAACACCGTGATACCTTTCCAAATGGAAGACCACTGACAACATTCCTTGAACCTGCCCGAGCTTTCTGTGCTCAACCACACGCTGGACACACTGCCCCGAATCCAACGCAGACCAGTCACTGCCCACCAGACCGGTCTCTGCCCCTCCGTGGGTCTCTGTGCCCAAGTCACCATGCTCGTTAGCCTGCAAACCGCACAGAAACCATTCAGATGCTCACGGGCATTCCCAATGACTTTTAAAAGGGACTGAGAATAATCTTTCCTTCCTCTTCCCTATTTCATAAATTAACTTTTAGAGCGTAATTTGCCAGAAAAGCATCATATACTTTCTTGAAAAAGTAACGCCTAAGCCCTGGCTGGTGTGGCGCAGTAGACTGGGTGCCGGCCCATGAACCAAAGGGTCACGGGTTTGACTCCCAGTCAGGTCATGTGCCTGGGTTGTAGACTGGGTCCCCAGTGGGGGGTGCATGGGAGGCAACCACACACTGATGTTTCTCTCCCTCCTCTCTCGAAAAGTAAATAAATAAAATCTTTTAAAAAAGGAAAGAAAAAAGTAACACCTAAGAAATACTCTGTATTTTTAAAAAAGAGTGAAGACACCACAACTCAAGTACAAGTAACTTCACTGAGATGTTACAGATTCAGTATTTGATAACCGACACAGTGACACCAGCCAGCACTCACTTTGCCAGTAAGTCTTTTTGTCCTTCCCAAGTTTTCCATTACTTCCTATAGGAAGTTAAATAAATTCTAACCTTTCTCCAGAAGTTCAGAGCAATGGTTCTGGCACATGAGATGAAGTTTTCTAACAGCTAAAAGTTAGACAAATTACATTAATCAGCTCCTAGACTGAGCTACTACTGCAGCTCAGAAATGTGCGAGGCACTCTTTTTTCTCCCTCTTCCTCAGCTACACAGTAGGGGTCCTCCAGCTGGGCGACCAAGCTGGATTAAATGGCCCCCAACACAGGTCACCTCTCGGAAATTCTATATACCTGACGCTGAGGGAACAACAGAAAGCATAGGAAAAACTCTGTGCAAAGACACAATCAAGATTTTTATTCTCAAAACAATATAGTTAAAGCCTGGAGCGAGATACTTCTAAATATATCTACAAAAGATATTTTCGAAAATGCCTTTGCTTATTGTAGAGGAAACATTTTAAAAGAGAGCAGCTGACCAAACTCCTACCACCCCTGTCCTCCTAAGCGAGGGCCGCACACGTGACCCCTACACGCCTCTGTACCGCAGCGGGGCGCCCAACCTCCTCGGGTTTCAGTTTGTCAGTGGACTGGGCAGAGTGACAGGCTGAGATGATTTCTAACATAATTCTTCATAATTCTGAAAACCTGGTTGCTCTGGGAAACTAGAGCCAAAGTTACACGACTTGTTATGGCCTTTTACTAAAGCATTTAAGAACTGCTGAAGTACTTACATATGCATTACAGCTCAGTCTTTACAACAGGCATGCTGTTGTTAAGGTCCCGTATGAAAGGAAATAGCTGAATCTTTGGCTAAGGTCCCGTATGAAAGGAAATAGCTGAATCTTTGGCAACACTGTTTTAATTGAGCAAGCTTTCACCACATTATAAAAAGGTTTCATTTAAGAACAAAATTACCAAAAAAAAAAAAAAAACCCACACACAACAAAAAAGAGTGCTGAATCTACAGAATGTAACAGCTAAGAACAAAAATTCTCACCCAAACCAGGTTAATAGGATTAGTACTAATGAAACCCAAGCCCAAGCACCACACTCCTGGATCTTAAATGGAAAGCAGATGGCTTTTAGGGGAAAAAGCAAAACCTCAGTTTAACATTTTTGCTAATTGTAATTGGATTACAGGACTCCTAAATACAAACTTGCGACCACCTCTTGCCCCAAGAAGAGTTAGGCCACACAGTATCTATTAGACAAGGGCCAGGCTCCTATCCCAACTCGCCACACCAGGTCGATTACTTACATTATTTACCAAAGTATCCTCCATCTTTGCATTATTAGTAGCCACAGTGTTAGGCAGAGAAGAGGAAGGTGTAGTATAGTCTGTTACAGACTCCTGTGGAGGAGTAATAGAAAAAAACACGTTTCAAACTGAATTATCGAGTCACCTCCTAATGACAGCCTGACCGTTACAACGTTTTGGAAGAGAGCAGGGGAGGAGAGCAGGCCCGAAGAACCAGCTACCTCCAGTCTCAACAAACACTAGCAGTGGGGCCAAACAAGCATGGAAGCACCACTGAAATGGTACTACTACTGTTCCTGCTGGGGTCTGCACAATTTTAAAAACACATTAAAAAAATAAAATAAAGTAAGAAAATAAAAGCAGCAGCACTGCACGGTGTCAGGAGTTGCCAACAGCACTGGATGCTTACTGTCTGTGGGTTACGAAAAGAACTGTGTGTGGATCTCCTGCTGTCATAACCTACAGCTTACTTTCAACCATTCATTTCTTATTCTCTTCAAAATAAAACAATGTAAGTAAATGAATGTCAAGATCTTAGCTACTGCAATGCATTAGGTTTTAGGATAAACATCTTGTTTATCATCGTTAAACTCTGTATTTAAACGTGGTAGAACTAAATCACATGAATTTCTACCAGAGAAATACGCAAATAGTGCAGAAGAGTCCACCCACCTTTCTTCTCAGAGAGTACATGTCCCAGCAGGGCTGACGGAGATTTGCTACTCCCACAAGTGTGAGTCCCTGGGGCTACCCAGTGCAGTGAACTCACTCATTAATGAGTTTTAGCCCCACGCATCTTTCATTCAATGTGGTCCCTAAGCACAAGGCAATTACTTCCTCTAGTGCTCACCCAGTGCAACAGCGACCTGGTCCAACCCCGGAAGAAAACTGGCTGAAGTCTGCTTAGTTCCCAAGTTCAAAATCTCATAGTGGGCAAAATAAGGCTCCGTTGTAACTCCATTAACAAAAGAAAAAGTAATGCAGACGGACCCTTTCAAAGACTACAAACCCAATGAAAACCACTGTAATCTTGTGTAAGCATTTTTCACTTTTGACTACCGAGGGGTCCGGAAGTAAGAGTAAGTTTCTACAGAAAGAAACCACTAACTGGGAGAGATTTCTTTGGACCACACATGCACATCATGAAACAAAGGCTTCTATCAAGAAATACTGCAATAACCGACAGAGTACGTAGAACTACACGGCTCACTCTGCGCGGCTGCACTCGGACTCCCCGCGGCGCTCACCTTCACGTTAGCGGCGTACTCGGCGGAGGACACCGAGATCATCGTGCCGATCTCGGCAGACATCTCTGACGCGGCTTTGGCTTCCTTTGTCGTCGCGGGGTCCGCGCTTCTCACCGCAGCGGGGCCCAGTTTCTCCGGTCCTTCTGGCTCCACCTGCTGGGCGTCTTTTACCTTCCTGTTTTTCAGTGACCGCTCCTTTCCAATAGGACCAGGTTTATGCTCTTTGTTTTCTACCGGACTCAAATCTGGAAGCTGAAGTCAACGTTCATTAGCAAAAAGACATGACGATCAAAGGCATTCACTGAACACAAAACTCGACTCAGAACTGTTACCTGCTCTCCTAAGCGTTAGTGGTTTTTATGCAATGACACCTGGGGCAGGAATTGTATTTACCTTCTGGGCTTTGATGGGGCCTGCCCGGGGCTGCTTCTGCCGCTGCTCTTTCGGTTCAGGTACTTTGTCAGTAGTTTTCTCCGCAAGCACTGGAACAACTTCGTTTTCGTTCCCATTCGAAGCGGGAGCACCAAACTGAATTGTGTCAATTCCAATCTCAACTCCTTCTTGACCATTCTTTGTTCTCTAGTAAGGGAAATCAAAACAGAGTTCAGACTTGACAATGATTTATGTGGCAGCACATATTTTAAAGTTTAATAGGAGGAGGTTTGAGGCAACCTACCTAGTAACTGAGATTAACTAAGAGATCTTTCCCTTAACAACGATTTGTATGTTTTAGGAAACAAGTGATTAAATGAAAACTAGGATAAAGACACAAGTTTTTAAAGTCCTGGCTTTACGTGTCGTGAGTGTGGTCATGAGCCAATCACAACTTTAAGTTATTCCATCACTGAAATGTAAAAGCAACAAACACAGAAACATACCACCAGCAAGAAAGAGATGAATGAACGAATAAATGAATGAATGAGGAAAAGAAGACAGCAATGCCTAACAATCACTTAATATTTTCATGGAAGAACAAACAAAACACCAAGGATAAAGTTCACCTTCAGGCCTTGATCATATAATCGAGTCACTGCTTCACACCATTTTCAGACCCCCTGTGCTCAGTGTGAAATCACTGTATAAGGTTCTTGTTGAGTTTATCAGTGTGACCATGTCAACAGTATTAATAAGGCATGCAATTCAGATTATTTTCAATATCTGAATATCCACTTGCAGGTGGATCTATACAAGTAATGTATAAGTAAACATCATATCACTTAGAATAAAACTTTCTATCTGCTTTAGTTGACGCTGAAATTCTATAGTAAGTTCAGCATAAATTTTAGTATCAGAAGAGCAAATCACAGTAATTAATGACTAAAGCTATTAATTTTATGTACCAAAAAACCCCCCCACAAAACTGGTAAAGACTCACAGTTAATAGGACTATTAGTTTTAGGAAGACCATTATAAAAATGTTTAGAAAATATACATAATACAAGGAAGGAAAATAAAGCTTAGATCATAATACGGATCTTTGTGAATGTACTTAGTGTAACTAACATTCACAGTAATAAACAAAATCTTAATCATGAAGAAGTCTATTTCACTAGTCATTCAAGAAGTCCCATGACAAATTTCTTTTTATCTGGTGAAATAAATTAAAAGTAAACTACCAACTTTGTTAATTAAGAACTTTACCACAAATACTCCAAAGTCATGAACAATAAACAGCACCATCAACAAAACCACACTCTAACCAGAAAACATAACATTAAATAAACAGAATGACGAAAAATGAGGTATGACAAAAATGAGATACCAAACTATCTTGCTCCTCCAACCGGCTAAAGGTGAATGTAAATGCCTTTTAGCATCGCAAACTTGTAGTAGATTGCACAAAAAATCTTGTAGCTGAGAAATTATTATTCCTATACTTTAACGCAATTTAAAAGCCTGGACCAAACGTTTTAAAATTATTCAATCCAGTGCACCCATCTAAAGCAAAGAAACTTCCCACTTCATCCTTTGTATCAGCATGAAAATCTTGAACCTTCTGTGTAAGAAATGCTCTGCGATTAAGCATCATGTCAATACTACAGACAGAAGAAAAAGAATTTGACTGAGACCTTGAAATATGGAACCCAGGGACTGCGAATTCCACCCGCACAGGGAGTTTCTCTGGGGAACATTTAAAACAGGCGGCGGCGAGGCCTGCCCCAGACCCTCGGCCAGAAGCTGCCGCGGGGGAGGGGCTCCAGACCCACTTCTTCGGAAAAACGTCAACTGTATCTTTACCCCCTACCCCCGCCCCACTTCTCTGCCTCCCCTTCACAGGAACAATAAGTTCTCCACACTCATCTTCCCCCCCAGTTTCCTTACATTACACTCACGAAGGCCAGGCTTTCCCGCCTGCCAGCAGCTCAATCGTGTCTCTCACGTCTAAGTCGCCAGGGGCCTCCACGCTGTTAACTACGACTGTTGATTCGCAAGGCCTGTCTGACTTGACCTTCCAGCAGCATCTGACACACCTGATTTATCGCTTTCTACAAACTCATCTTCGCTTGGTTTCCAGGCCACTTTTCCAATCACTTAGCTTCTCCATCTCCTACATCTCCTTAGCACTTAAATTTTTTAATCTCTTTTCTTTTTTAACTACTTAGAACTCAGAATCCCTTGGCGATCTCATCCAACTATCGTATCACGTCAAGCAAACTCTACTGACTTTCAAATTCATGTCTCTGAACTAGATCATCTCCTCTGAACTCATGTCCAACTATCTACCTGACAAGTCCATCCAGATGTGTAATCAACACCTGAAACCTGACATGCCCCAAACTGACTGGCCTCTCACCTTCTCTCCCAGTGCCGATCCATTCCACAGCTTCCCGATCTCAGCGGACACAAACACCCTTCTTCTTGTATAAGCCAAAAGCTTTGGCGAGAACTTGGACTTCTTTTGCTCCCATACTACATTTGATCCATCAGCATCTTTGTCTGCGCCAAGCACTCAGAAACCAACCTCTTCTTATCCACCTCTAGTGCCACATCCCTGGACTAAGTTATCAGCATTCGGTCATGGTGACACTTTCCCTCTCCTATTCTTTTGCCCTCACACTGACTACTTTTAAGACTACCCAGAATGATCTTTTAAAAGTCAGATTCTAGTGTCCCAGGTTCGATTCCCAGCCAGGGTACATTCCTGGGTTGCAGGCCATAACCCCCAGCAACCGCACATTGATGTTTCTCTCTCTCTCTCTCTCTCTCTCTCTCTCTCTCTCTCTCTCCCTCCCTCCCTTCCCTCTCTAAAATAAATAAATAAAATCTTTTAAAAAAAAAAAAGAAAGAACAATTAAAAACAAACAAACAAACAAAAAAATAGAAGTCAGATTCTGGGACTCTTTTGCTCAAAACTGTCTATTGTCTTCCTATATCTCCCAAAGGCCTTAGAGGATCCACCCCTATTGCCTTCCCAACTGCATCTGTTCTCTCCATCCCTTACCTCCCTTGGGCCACGTGGACCTCCCTAGCCTTCCCCACACACACAGGGCCTGTTCCTTCTCAGGCCTTTCTGTCTGCTATGTCCTGAATCAGGAATTCGCCCTTCCTCAGACATGTGAATAGCACGCTCTCTTACCTCCTTCAAGTCTTTCACTCACAAATGTCCCCTAAGTAGCCTTTCTTGGCCACTCCGTTTTACACGGTCTTCACACCCCTTGGGAAGTCCCTCACGCGCCCTCCCTGCGCTGCTTTCACTTCAGCACTGACCACCATCTACTGCACAGTATGTGTCCTGCTGGCTCCCCCACAGTATGATGGAAGCCACACGAGCATAGATAGAGCTTTCGGTCCACTTTCTCCCCCTCCCGTAATAACCCCACAGGTCAGAACAGCGCAGGCTGCGTCGCCAGCACTCAATGTCCACTCCCTGAATAAATGAAGAACTGCTCACCCAAGCAGTCACTTACCAGTAAGGCACATCTGAGAAATTATGTTGGAAGAACCTCCTGCAAACTCTGAGTCTAAGTAAGTAATCACACTGCCTAATTATTCATAATAAAAAGGGGTAGGAAAGTCCAGAAAATAGTAAGCATGCTTAAAAAAATGTTAACCTTAAATGTCTAAACACAAGCAGCAGCTTACAAATGCAAGTATCCAGCAGCATTAACAGCATGCAGGAATTTGTTAGAATGTCGTCAGGCCTCAGCCAAGATCATGAATCAGAAGCCCCAGGCACAGAGGATTCTGATGCCTGCTGACTGCTGACGCGAGGGGAAACTGCTTTAACAGAACTCTGCCCTCGCAACCCCACTGAGACCACCAGCGGGTCTGCTCCTACCTCTGATGAAGCAGGCGATCCAAACGACGTCAGAGGCTTATTCCAGGCACTGACCGAAGGAGGCTGTGGTGGACTAATGGGCCCTACTGAAGAGAAGAAGCCACAGGAAATGGGGCCGTTAAAATGAAGAGGCTAATTATCCAGTGTTTCCCCTTCTGTAACAGCAGCTACACAATGAAACAATTGCTTTCCACACCACACTCATACCAAAACAAACATAAGTCCCCCAATATCGTGTATTGCTTTTATCAACATATGAAATACAGCTATTAAAAGTGTAACACACTTGTTTTAGAAGAAAAACGTTTTCAGGAAAAGAAGAGGAGATGGCTATAAAACCCCACGCTAAATAAACAAATAAAATGGAAAACAAACGCTGACATCCACGCCACTCCCCAGCACTCACTCCTCCGCTGCACACTTACATTTCTTCGAGATGTCACTCAGCACCGCTGGGGCGGCCACCTTGTTATCCCACAGTTCAGTGGGGAGAGTGCCATGTGGCTGTGAGGTCTGGATGGCCTTTCCCGTGGCTGCGTAACCTGTGCCGTTGGGTGTCTGAGCTGAGGGCAGTCTGATGGAAGGGGGTGGCTGTGGTGAAGACTGCGCTGTGCTCTGCAGGGGACTCGGGATTGGTTTGTGAGTCTGTCCCTGAGTCTGGGGTGGGACGGTGGGGCCGGGGCCTGGGATTGCGACTGTGACGAGGGCTGGGGCTGGCATAGGGGCTGGGGCCGGAACTGGAGCTGAACTGGCTGGGGCAGTTGGGGTTGAGCTGGCTGGGGCTGTTGGGGCTGAGCTGGCTGGAGGAGGAGCTGCAGTTGGTGGTAGGGCTGAAGCAAGAATGGGAATGGAGGCTGAGGCAAGGATGGGGACAGAGGCTGGGGCCGAAGCTGAGGCAAGGATGGGGGTTGGAGCTGGAACTGAAGGGGAGGAGGCTGCAGCAGGAGCGGAGGTTGGAGCCGAGAGTGGAGTGGAGGCGGCGGGCAGGACCGGGACGGTGGCCATGGCTGTGGCTGAGGCTGAGGCCGGAACTGGAGCAGAGGGCGAGGGTGAGGCCGAGGTCGGCACTGGACCTGAAGCCGAGGACGAAGCTGGACCTGGGGCTGGAGCTGGAGACTGTGCTTGCTGGGTCCCCGTAGCCTGTTTTTTGGCAAACCTTGGAGGAAGCTTAGAAGTCTGACTTCTTCCTTTTTCATTGGCATTTTTTTTGTTCCAGACCTTTAAAAATCGGCAGAAAACATTTTTGTCAATAATGCAGCTACCATTAACAGTTCATAAATATGCTTTCTAACAAAGCCACCTATACTGCTAATTCAGCTCCTTTACTTTTCAAAACACGTACTTCACAGAGCAAATGTGTCAAGGCTGCTAACAAGATTTTAAATGATGAGAAGCCAAGATGCAAGTGGGGAAAAAAGACAAATACATGTTATACATTCTTCATATCAAGGGCCACAATCTCTTTTCCACAACTCTGAAATTCAAAAAATTAAGTAAGTTTGCAGTAAATTCATCCAGCAGCAAAATCTGATCTGAGATAAAGCTGCTATCGACTTAACTCGTTTTTGCCAGAGAAGGATCAACTCCGAAGTGCCGGCGGGGCACTGTGCCACACGGGACATACGCACTACTGGTTCTACTGTCCCCGAGGTGCTAATGCGTAAGTGACCTCTGAAATTACCTAGTTATATACAAACTTCTCTCAGTACTACCATCCACACAAGATTTTCAGTTTCCTGTTTTGAAGCCTTTTCATCTATTAGAGCTCCAGCACTATCATTCATGTGTTCTACTTATTTTTATCGTGTGTCAGCATTTAGCAAAATGGGTGTTTGGCTTGATTTCAGTGGAATAAGCTATTCATGATGTGTCTAATCAAGTCAACTAATTTAGATTACCATACAGACTTTCTAAGTCAAGAATCTGCAATTTATTAAATCATGACAGTTGTGTCTGTCAGATTTCCGAGACACAAATCTTTCAAACTCTACCTTGGACGTGGAGTGAATAAGATGACTGGTACTGGAACATAAAATACCCTGCTAAAGTAAAGATGGTCTATGCTAAACCAAACAGTGATTATATTGCATTTAAAATTCACGTCAATACCGGTTTAAAAGCTTAAAGTTGTGAAAATCAACACTTGAGAATCAACATTCTCAACACTTGAATAATAAATGTACCCTTGACTTTCCAGGTAGATCGAAACCTTGATCATTTGCTAATGTATTCTGGGCACAAGCGAAATCAGCAGCAACAGGCTGAAACACCAAACCTGTATGACTTGTTCTTCCTTCTTGCGGCGCTCCTCGTCCTGCAGCCGTTTCTGCTGCTTCTTGGACACCACTTCAGTAAACCCGTCGTCGTTCAGGTTCGACTGTGGGTCTTCGACCACCGTCACTTCGGGGTGGTCGTCAATGATAACAACGCCTATGGGTATGGGGAAGGTTTTAACAGAGAAGACAAATTTTTAACAGAGAAGACAAATGAGACATTTTAGTTTGAAAGACAAAGCAAAGATCAGGTTCTGTGACTCAGTGTGTCCCATTTCTCACACCATGTGATGTCCATTTATTAGTAAGACTTGAATAAGGTTAGAAATAAAAGCCCTAAATTTATCCACTTTGAGTAATATGTGTTTTTTCGTTAAGCAATACAGTGGTAATGTATTTCTACAAAACAAAATCACCCTATTATTATTGTCCAGTCAAATCCCTTTGACCCCACCTACCCCAGCCAGAGTGAGACCCGCACTGTGCTATAAAGACTACACAGCACTTTACCCCACCTGCACCCAACCACCCAAGAGGCAGGCACTGCTGTGTCTCTTTCTCCAAGGCCACAATAAGCTTGGATTTGCTCGGTGGGGTTGTGACTAGCCATGGCAGCCCTATGATGCGTACGGCCTCCATCTTACATAGACCAGTGTCAACAGCGTGTGGCTGTTAAAAATAGTGGTGGGGATGTGCACACATGATCACCTAGCATGTGAACAACTCTCCTTGTTGTCCAGCTAACAACTATTCTGGCTATCTTGTTAAAATTATCATAGATCTCAGGAAGCATTAGAAATCTAGGTACATTAAACAATGTTAAAAGTAGTAAAACAGTTCAAGTACACAGTGCCTAACCAAGGTTTCCCATCACCACTGCCTGGTTTTAGCTCAGTAAATCTCTCCGGTTTACTCAGTGCTTCCAGTTTAAGTCTCATCCGAGCCAGTGACAAACAGCTCACTTTCACCTAAGAGTCTGCTCACAGACATTCCTTCACTTCCTCATCACACATTTCCTTCTTGCTTGTCATCCTTTGCGTTTGATATCCCGTCAGTCCATGGTTTTCTGAAAGTATCCATAGCAACACTGCCTCCCTTCCTATCACTTATTCTCTATTTACCATCTCTTAGATACCAATCTTATCAAGGTCACAACTCAATGAGGCTTAACATTTCTTTCATGTAAGACACAGCGTAATACACAGATGTTCTTCTAGTTCCAGTTACGTCAGTCAGTGATTCATATTCGGCTTCTATAGCCACCTTCTAGGTTCAACTCTCCTTTTTTGAATGTCTTTACTTATAGCATCCAACTCAATGAAACAAGCAGGTAAACGAACAAATGAAGGAAGGAAACCTAAGACGTACTTGCATAATTGTTGAGGTCGAACTGTGACAGCGCATCCACTTTTTCTTTGGGTTTCTTTGGGCCTGCTTTGGGGTCCTCTCTTTTCTTCCCGGCAGCATCTTTGGAGTTCTTCTGCCCGGTGCCGTTTGGCGCTCCTTCCTGGTGGTGCGCAGAGCTGCCGCCGACGGGATCTGCGCCAGGGCTGCCCGCAGACTGCTCATCGAACGGCCTACGGAGCATCAACGTGAGAGAGTACTGCTTCTACACTTGGGGTGCAGGGGGAGAGGGGGCTCTTCGCTGGAAGCTCTTAAAGTTTAGTCTAAGAAGAAACAGCGGTGGGACAGAAACTAACCCAAAACCAACGAGCTTCAGTGATGGGTGCTGAGTAGAACGTCACTGAAACTGAGCTACCCAAGGAAGGAGATGGACCAGCTCCCCAGGATAGTTCTTTCCAGCGATCACATTCTAGAATTCTAATCATCCCCTGAAAGTTCTTCTTTTGTCTATTTGCCTATCATGTTGTAAATGCTAAAGCAACACCGTTTATAGCAGAAAAGTTACAATGCAAGCTAGTCTAAAGTATTTACTACTGGATCTTCTCCACAAGAGGGCAGCATATGAAAAATATTTGAAAAGCTTTCTTTGTATGATTTTTAAAGTTCAGTAAGATTGTACATTAATGTAAATAAATCAAAAACTTTTATATGGAAACAATTCACAAACTGTATGTATGCCTACAGTTTTTGTTTCATAACAGACAAATTTTATTCTTGGGTTCATTTCATAAAAATTTTATGAAAATGGACCATGGAAAATGTGTTTACAATTTCATTTACATCTTAGCCTACAGAGTCACTCAAGATAAAAGTTTACCAAGTGCCCGACACAAGCATGACCTCAAATATCTGCAGGGTGAATTCAATTCTTCTAAGCAGGACTGACAAACCATTAGCTTCAACTACAAGCTGCTGTTTCTGCAGGTTCAATGTCGCCAGCATTTACATGGCACCCAAGTCTTGCTAAGAAGTTGAAATCGGCTCAGTATTTGCCTTATTATTCATACTTCTAATAGTTCAGGTGTAGTCAAAACTATTACTGTATTTTAACTACATGTTGTCCTTCTTTTGGACTTTACATATCTCCCTACAACTTTTTCTAAATTATCAGAAAGCAAAAATGTTTTTTCACTGATAGATGTAATAACCTGAAATGCTAAGCCTATGCAACTAGCCAATGCGGAATGTAATACTAAGTAAATAAATTTCTTACTAGCTCAGGCTGCAAACCTGGGGATTTTGGTCAAGAAATAAAAAAAAAAAGGCACACCGTAACAGTTGCTTACTATATATAAACCAGGAATGTTGAATGCTTCGCAAATACCACATCAGCATCTTTACATATTTTTATAAGTATTACTGCTTTCTCCCATTTTAGTAACAAGGAAGCGAAGAGTTTATGTAACTAGTAAGTACCAGAGCCTAGATTTAAAAGCAGGCATACTGCTATAATTGTTTACAATACTAAAGAAATCAATAATTTACTACAGCCAACACTTTAACATTTGAAAGGACAGATTAAGCCTGACACAATTTAGAAAAATTCTTTGTGACAAAAGCCAGCGGCCTGGTCCTCGTCACCGGCGGCCTTGGTGGCGGGGTGGCGCTGTGCTGTCAGCAGGGTGGAACGTGCTGTCTGGGCCCCTGCGGCTGGACCGTTTACTGTGGATTTGCAGCTAGAGGGGGAATGTTAACTTATCCTTAAGGGCCCACGCTCACTCCCTACGATTCAGAGTGATGATACAGTTCATGCTGCGACACCAGGTCTCCAGAGGACACCTGTGAACACCAGAGTGCACGAGAAAGAAGGACAGCAGCACCAGTGCAAGAACTGACTCACAGGAGGACACTGGGCATGCCCAGCCCCAGGTGCGCAGCTTTTCCCAAAGGCACAGATTCCTAAGAAGCCTCTCCGGGACAACGCCGCAGGCAGAGACGCCTGAGCTACATTAGCCCACTGTTTCAGGCTCCTTCCCACTTTGAGGACAGAGAAGAGAATCTGGGGAGGACAGGAGTCCGCCTCTGCCTCGACCGGCTCCACCGCACAGTCCAACCAAGAGGTGGCTCTGGGAATCTGAGGAAGTAATTACACGTGACACAAAGTACTCACCCTCGCTTCCCACTTTTGGACGGTGGGCCGCTTCTCCTTTCACTCCTGGGACCTGAGAAATTCCTCCCGGACTTGGGTGGGCCACCGTTGCCACGCCGATTCTGGCGGTCTACCCCAGGCCTCTGACTAGAAAAACTTCTCTTTGCTGTTTCTCTCTTTGGGGCCGAGACATTCTCTCCAGCCTTCACGACAGCTTGTGCATTCAAATCCGCATTTTTTTTTTCATCCCTCTCCCGCCTCTCATTGAAATCACTGCTTTCCGAAGCTGTTTCCCATTCTTCGTTGGCCTGATCGGAAGAGTTCTGATTGGATAAATCTGGCGTCTTATTCCCGGAAACGTCCCCGGCAGCAGCAACGGGCTCTGGAACCACAGTGCTCACTGTGCCGCTTGTGGGCGCGGCCACCTCGCTGGTTTTGGAGGCCGCCTCCCGCTCTCTGAGCCGTCGAAACCGAGGTGGCTTATCTTGCCTGGGTGGCCGGGTAGGACGCTGCCTCCGGGGCCTCTCTCTGGCTGGGTCAAATTTCCGCTCGAACTTGGGAGGCCGTTTATCGGCCGGTACGGGAATGAACGGCTCCTGTCTTCTTGGTGGCTCTCCATCATCAGGTTTGGGAGCTTCGACCGGCCTTGGGTTCCACTGATTGTCCCGATAGGCAGGTCTGCGTAAGGTGGAAGGGCGAGAGGGGCGGCCTCCGGGGTCCCTCCCGCCGCGCCTGAACGTGCCCCCTCTGCCTCGCCGGGTGGGCTCTCCTTTGGGAAGGAAACCTGGTTTGGACTTGTCGTCGTCCCTTATGTACGGCTTGTCCAGAGGTCTGTTATCTACTCGGACGTGATTTTCAGGCTTGAAAGAAGACTGAGGCTTCACAGGTTTTTTGTTTTCAGACCGCTCCTCTCTTTTGGGAAGTTTACCTTTGCTTAAACTGTCCTTGTCGCTTGCACTCTCGTGAACCTCACTGTCTGTGTCCGTCTCGGAACCTCGCTGCCGTCTTCTTTTGGGAACGACCTCGAAGTCGGAGCTCTCGCTGCGAGTTTCACTCTCCTCTCGCTGCCGGAGAGGCCCCGAGGGCACGTGCTCCGTGCGAGGCTTGCTGTCCCGGTACTGGGGGTACTCTCGGGCGTGCCCTCGCCCCCCGCGGCCCCGCCCTCCGTAGGAGCCTCTGTAGCTCCGGCCTCGGGAGTAGTACTCCCCTCGGCCTCGACCTCTGTATCCTTGCTCTGGAAACCAATCTCTGTCTCGGGCTTCCTTCCAATAGGTCCTGGGAGGCAGAGTTGATTCTTTTTTAACTGCTGGTCTTGAATCTGGTCGAGGCCTCTCTGTAACAAGTTCTTTGCCGACGACTTTTTCAGGCTGTTTCTCTTCTTTGACGGTTGGTGCTGCGACGGCCTGACTTGCAGTTTTGGCCGCAGGCTCCACCTCAGCACCACTTCCACGCTCCAAGGGCTTCTCAGTCTCTGGAGGCGGCTTCTGCACCGGAGTGGGGGTCTCTGTTGAAGGCGAAGTCTCTGGCTCTGGGGGAGGTGGTGGAGGAGCAGACTGTGGCTGAGTGGGTGCTGCAGGTGGTGCGGGTGGAGGAAGAGGCTCTTTCTTTTCTACTTTTTCCGGTTTCACAACCTTCTCAGTGACTCTCTCTCCCTTCTCTCCCTCCTTCTCCTTCCTCTGCTCCCGCTCCTCTTTCATATCTCTAAGGACAGGCTTTTTAATGGGACCCGACCTTCTCACGGGCCTATCATTGCCTTCTTCTCTCCTGCTAGAGCCTGGCCTTGGGCCCCAACGAGTTTCCGATTTAGGTTTATACAGTTTTTCTGGTTTTGGTCCTTCAGAGGATCGTATAAAGCCATCCTTTTTTGGCTTGTCCTCTGACCTTTCTGCTTGCTCTTTTGAATCCATGCACCTGCTGGTTATTTTAGGAATGCTTGCCGAGGGCTCGTTTCTTTGCTCCTCTGATTTCTGAGTGTGGTTGGATCCATGGGAAACACTTCTTTTCCGGGCGGGCTGACTCTCTCCGGCAGAAGCTCGCTCCTCCTGAGGAGTGGAGATGGTCTTTTGATCAGGGGCATCAAAACAAGCTGGCTGACTATTTGCATCAGCGTGGTGAGGCCGAATGTCTTCTACAGATCTGCTCAGAAACTTCTGCACGTCGGCCTCATTGGGCTCTCGGACAAAGTCTGCCTTTGAACGCGCCTCTAACTGACTATGCTCTACAGGATATGCAGTGGTTACCGGCTCCTGATCCAGCGGGGCTTCAGGCCTAGGATGGGGGGAATTCAAAGGCATAACCGTCAGGGCACCATCTTTCTCGCATGTAGTGCACAGCAAAGCAACTCTCTAATGTTCACACAAACCATGGACTCTAATCATAAGGAGCACCTTCAGGTCTCTATAAAGTTTACTGCAGCATTATTCAAAATAGCTAAGAGGTAGAAACAACTTAAATGTCCCTGACAGACGAATAACTTAAGAAAACGTAGTATATATACATATAATGGATCGTCACGGAGCCATTAAAAGAAAGAACAACGAGAAAATCTTATAAACTACCACAGGGACAATAACATGACGCGAAGTGCAATAAGTCCGCCACACAAGGACAAATGCCGCACGACCCCACCTGTAGGGGGTGTGTCCTGGATGTGTGACCGCATCCCGGCAGACAGCAGAATGCTGACGGCCAGCGCCTGGGGGAGGGGATTGAGGAGCTGCTCCTAAATGCGGCGTGTTCCAGCGGGGCAGGACCAGCAAGGTCCAGAGCACTGTTCTGCTGTGTAGCGCTGTGCTGAGCATGAAGAGTGTGCTGTACACCTGAAGTTTTGTTAGGAAATTGTGTTTGCCCCCCATTTGAGACTGAAGGTTCATTCCTTCAGTCCATGCATGCTGATGTGACTTTTTAATCCATCAAGACTAATAGTTTTCACCTACAAAGTACCTTGAGTAGGTCCGTCTTTCCCAAAGAACCAGAATTATTAAAATATCACAATATAAAAGGGCAGAAATTTTAACTTTATGGGTATAAATTAAGACTAACTATCTGCCACTTTAAAATTTCTTTGTAAATTAGATTATGTCTTACATTGGCTTTAGAAAATGTCCACAAGATACTGACAACTAAATGTCCACCATTTCTCATTAGTGGAAGAATTACATCAACTCTTCAGCTACTATGTCAAATACTTAATCAATGGTTAGAAATCTGCCAATTTTAACACGTAACACTAAATTTCAGCATTTAGTTCAGTACACAGAACTACTTTACAAAAAGCCTCAATATAGAAATGCCAGAAATATAAATGCCCAGAAGTGAACCCCCCCGCTCCCACACACACGCAGCGGGAGGACGTCAGCTCTGCAGCCCAGCCCCGAACCAGCGCGGCCGTCCGTCAGGGACGCCGACGGGTGCTCCCTCCCCACACGGTCCTGCGGGGTCTACCCATACGTCTCGTCATTACCTCACAGCCTCGGGTTCTCCCACTGCCTCGGGAGCAGTGGCCTGCTGGGCCTCTGGATGAGGGTAGGGGTCCGACCCCCACATCATGCGAGGCTCAGAGAGGGACACTGCGTGATCTCTTGCAGACCGAGCTATGTGCTCGAATGACTCAGAACTGCCGGGTGACCCTTCCATCTGGTCTCTTCTCATCAAGGGCTTAGGAGGAATCATTCCTGCACAGAAGGTGAGGAAGAGATGGGAGGTGGGGGCCGGGGGATGAAAGAAAGTCACAGAGACACAGAATCTAGGTTATTAATTGTTATTAAGTATTCTTTATACTGAAGTTAAACACACTTTTTGCCAACTAAAACTGATGAACTCAACAAATGATCGTTGACAATGAAAATGAATCAGATTCTTATTGTTGTTGTTAAATTAACAGATTTAAGAACTGAGGAAGCAAAGCGAGCAAAACCACAACAGCAGCCTACTTTACTGTACAGGAGCAAAACTGTAATCAGACAACAAGCAATGTAATTCTCTGCACTCTAATACAAACATAATGAGAATTACACTAACAGTGATACGTTCAGAGTAAACAATTTCCTATAGAAAATTCTATACCTCTAGTTTAATTAGTTGATTAATGCACTAAAATTTTAAAATCACAAAGGATTCTTTTTTTTATTAAAGATTTTTATTTATTCATTTTTAGAGAGAGGGGAAGGGGAAGAGAAAGAGAGGGAAAGAAACATCAATGTGTGGTTGCCTCTCAAATGCCCCATACTGGGGACCTGGCCTGCAACCCAGGCATGTGCCCTGACTGGGAATTGAACTGGCAACCCTTTGATTCGCAGCCTGTGCTCAATTCACAGCCTAGCCACACTAGCTAGGGCCACAATGGGATTCTTGATCACGTTTTTATCACGTTAATTTTCCTTGATATCATTTTGATAATGGATTGTCTTGATTTATTGATAGATTCCATAAAAGGCTGCTTGTCATTTGTTTTTAGCTAAACTATGAGGAAGCAAGTGTTAGCCTGGTAAATGTTGGTAGAAAACCAATAAGCTTGAACACATACGGAAAATTTCAAATGCTACAACAAAAGAATGAAAGCACTGTATGTAGTAAAAAATAGATACTGTTAAAAAGACAGTAATTTTCCACTTTAAAATTTTTAAGTAATATATACAAAACTGGAAATAACTAGTAATTTGATCTTACCAGTGCCTGGCATTTAATTTCTCTGTGCTAAATGAAAGTTGCATCATTTTATGCTTAAAAATATAAGCATCCTTATAACTCTCAAAGGAATTCAGACTAAAAATGGGGGCAAACTGAACACTTCGATCTCCCATCCCTGTAAACGAGTCATGCAACAAAGCAGACCTCAACTCACCGGGGTGGATGGGAGGAATGTCCATGGCAGGTCTCCCCGACATCATTCGAGGGTCCATGATCATGAGCCACCTCGGGTCAAAGCCCATGGAAGCCAAGTGCTGGGGGTGGGGCTGCATGGGCTGGTACAGAGGGCGGTGTGGCGGAGGCGGGACAGCAGCCCCCGACGGCTGGGACGGCACTGCCTGGGGAAGGACACCCTGCTGCTGCTGCTGCTGCTGCTGCTGCTGCTGCTGCTGCCACTGCTGCTGCTTCATCTGCTCCTGAAAAAGCAGGTTCCCACAGCCTGAGATTCTAGTTCCACGTGACACATCAACATGGCCAATCCCACCAGAAATAACAGACTCTTCCGAATCCTTTAGGGAAAAGAACTAAAGACGTTTAACAGTGACAGGTGGCAAGACAAAAGAACAAAGGGTAAGTTATGGCATCTTGACTTAAGCAACTAATCACTCGTTAATTATGCTATAGAAACCATTCCTTAGAAAGGGATGTGGTATCTATGAAGGAGACAAAGGAAAATGACACCGAATTCACATGGAAAAGAATTTTACAGAAAATCAGTGTGCTTTGTATATTCTAGGTTTCATGTCCAAGTATTTCTCAGACTACTGACCAATAAACCTTTCCAACTATACACAACAAAATGTTTTTGTCATTACCTGCTGCCGCTGGAATCGTGGTGGTAAGGACTTCTGAAACTGTTTGAAGTAACCAGATAAAACAGCAGGCCGGGGCTGAGAACCTGGTTCAGGCTCTGTTTCATGCGCCACTTGTGTGGTCTCTTTCTCATTGCGACTGCTGTCTTGTCTAGTGAAAACCAGGTCACCCTCTGCCCAAAGAAGGGATAAAAGATAATGACATTTTTCTGTAACTCTTATCAAATACATGATGTTTGTGCTGAAGTAAAACTATTAGATATATAATAAAAGGTAAGGAGGATGAGATTATCTTCAATACTCCAAAACACTGTTTTGCATTCTAATACTGGTAGCCATCAATGAAGTAACGTTAGATTAACAGAATCTTTGATTTCCTCAAAGGTGGATTCTTATTAATACTGAGATTACATGTCCAAATGCTTCACCGAACAAAAACCTGTATTTGAATTTTTGCAACAATAAAACAATTCCAACACTATCTTCCATGGTTTAATAAACATTAATGCTGATGTCAATATTTACTTGTGGTTCACAAGGACGTATGTGAAAACACAAATGACATATAAATACTTAAAACAGAACATACTAGTTTATTTAATTTTTTTTTTATCAAAGGACTATGATCTATAAAGAAAATGAATGAATCTAAACCTGATAACAACAGAGTGATCACTGGCTATCTTAAAACACATCTGAATCATTACTCCATGAAAGGGGGTCAGGTATGATTATTACACAAGAAGGAGAACCATACACATGCCAAGAAGTTTTCATCCCAAAGAAAACCAGATTCATGTTTGTTCTACAAAATGTCATTTGTCACAATTACAAAGCCAAACCTACTGCAAATTCTTTTCTCAGAGAACTGGGGTTGAATCTTCAAAGGTAGTTAATTTTGCCAATGTAAAACTATGCTGTAAAGAACCACAAAACACATTTTCTTGTCAGCATTACATTCAGCATTAGGAATGTTGTAAAAGGGAAAACAAAATACTGGAGGAAGAGAGCCAAGTAGGCACACCACTCAAAAATCAAATGGATACAGCTCACTGATAAACCTTGTTAAAATTAAACTGCCCTCAGAGATCATAAAATGTCAGTAAACGTACACAATCAACAAAAATTACAGTGCCACTAAATAACTATTTAAAAATAATTAATTTATGTGGATATAGTCACCACTGACCACTAAGTGAATTAATCAGGATTAATACATGTACTCATTGGCAAAACTAGGACTGAATTATGTTATTGAAATTAAGTTGGTATAAATTCAATTGGAGTGTTACAACTTGAATGTTAAATGTAACCTTCACAGTAAAGACAAAAACAAAGTAAGGCTATAAAATACAAACAAAAGGATATGAGAAAGAATTTGAACTTTTTACCTCACAAAATCAAGTAAATAAAAAAGACAGTAAGGCAAGAAATGAGGGACAAAATAGCTGTAAGGCTACAGAACACCAACAGCAAAATGACAGAAACAAGTCCCTAACAAATCAACACTTGCTTTCAACGTCAATGCATTAAACTGGACTGCAGTGAAAGGACAGACTGGCAGAATGAATAAAAACGCGTGATCCAACTGTAATATTCTCTACAAAAACTTCACTTTAGATCCAAAGACACAGAGGTTACAAAGATATTCTCTGGAAATAGTAACTGAAAGAGAGCAGGATGGCTATACTAGTATCAGACAAAATCTACTTTAAATCAAAATACAACCATTATGAATATTGACACACCTAGTAATAAACCACGAAAATATACGAAGCAAAACACTGAGAGAACTAAAGGGACAGACAATTCCACACCAGCAGCTGGAGGCTTGAACGCCCAGCTCCCCACGAGAGTGTATGCAGACAGACGGCGAGAAAAGGGAGCACTCAACGCAGCAGAGGAGCCGGGTCTAACACACACAGAAGACCCCACCCAACAACAGCACGCACACTCTCCTCAAGTGCACACAGGATATTTTCCAAGACAGACCGTATGTCAGGACACCAATTAAGTCTCAAAAGATTTAAAAAGGCAGATATATGATATAAAGTGTTTTCTCTGATCACAAAGGGATGAAGTTAGAAACCAGTAACAGAAGTACAATAGGAAAACTCACAAATCTGTGGCAAGTGAACAACACACACTTACTCAAGTAGTACCTCAAATAAATAACCTAGTGGTATAACATAAGGAATGAAAGAACCAACTAGACTGAAGGTTGAGGGTTACCAGAACAAAGGGTATAACGATCACAGCAGAGATCAATAGAATAGAGATTAGAAAAAGAGAAGATTCATGATACTGAAATCAGAAATAAAATCGGGACATCACAGCCAGTTCTACAGAAACAAAAAGGATTTTGAGAGCACTGCGGACAACTGGCACACCAACAAACTGGACGAGCAGGATGGCATCACCACATTCCCAAGGGCACACAACCTACCAGGACTAAATCACAAGTAACTAGAAAATGCAACCAGATTTTTAACTAGTCAACAGACTGACTCAGTAATCAAAAATCTCACGACAAAGAAAAGCCCTGGACCTGATGGCTTTGCTGGTGAATTCTACTAAACATTTAAAAAAGAATTAACATCCATTCCTCTCAAACTTTACCGAATAATTATAAAGGAAGGACAACTTCCTGATTCATTCTGAGGCCAGCCAAAGCTAGACAAAGATACTACAAGAAAGCTACAGACATGCATCCCTCATGATCAATGGTCCAAAAACTCTCAACACAGCAATGGCAAACAGAACTCAGCAGGGTACTGAAAGGGTGATACACTATGACCAAGTGGGACATACTTCTGGAATGCAAGAATGGTTCAACATAAAAAAATTGATTAATGTAATAAATCACATGGACAAAATTAAGAAAAAAAAAAACAAAACAGCAACACATGATCATCACAACTGATGCAGAAAAGACATTTTACCAAATTCAACACACATTCATGATAAAAACATTCAACAAGCTAGTACCAGAAGGAAACTACCTCAACACAATAAAAGCCGCATATGAAAAACACCCCACTCAATGGTGATCGACTGAAAGCTGTTCCTAAGGTCAGGAACAAGATGAGGGTGTCCACTTTCACCATGTTTATTCAACTAGGTACTGAAGTTCTAGCTAGAGTAATTAGGCAAGAAAAAACAAATAAGATATCCAAACTGAAAAGGAAAAGAACATCTTTTCACAGATGACATGATGTTATAATAGAAAACCCTAAAGATTCCACAAAAACTATTGGAACTAATAAATGAATCCAACAAATTAGCAGATGCAAAATTAACACACAAAAATTACCTGTACTTCTATACACAAACAATATGAAAGGAAATTAACACAATTCCATTCACTAAAGTATCAAAAAGAATAAAATGCTTATAAATGGAAATACATTCCATGCTCATGGATTGTAAGACTTAATATTGTTGTTAACATGTCAATATTGCCCCAAACGATCATTCTTTCCAGAAACAGAAACGCCCACCTAAGAGTCCCCACGAACCTAGAACAGCTGAGACAACCCCGAAGAACGACAGAGACGGACGGCTCTCCCATGCTGACGAGAAACGCTCACTACAGAGCTCCAGTCATGCAGACGGTGTGACGCAGACCCACCGATGGGATGAAGACAGAGTCCCAAAACAAACCATCGGCCATAATGTCCAACGATTTAAGACAAGGGTGCTGAGACCCTCCATGGTGAAAAGGACGGTCTTTTCAAGAAACGGTGTTGGGAAAACTGGATATTCACATGCAAAAGAATGAGGCTGGACCCTTACCTAACACCATATAAAAAGCTTAAATCAAAATGGGTCAAAGACCTACACGGCAGACATAAAACTATGAAACTCATAAGAAAACATAGGGCAAAGCTTGAACTTGATGATGCTGAATTTGGCAATGACTTCTTGGATATGACACTAAAGGCAGAGGAGGCAGCAAAAGGAAAAAAAACCGTACAAATTGGAGTTCATGAAAACTACAGTTTTGTGCATCAAAAAAATATCGAGTGAAAAGATAACCCATGGAATGGGGGAAAATACTGGCAAATCATATATCTGATAAGGGATCAACATCCAAATATATACAGCCAACTCCTAAACTGAAAAACAACCAATTAGATTAAAAAAATGGGCAAAGGACTTGAATACACATTTCTCCAAAAATACACAATTGGCCAATAAACACAGAAAAGATATTCAACCTCACGAATCAAATGCAAATCAAAATACAACAAGATACCAGCTCACATTCATTAGGATGGCAAAAAAAAAAACAAAAAAACAAAAACAAAAACAAAACAAAAAAAACAGAATACAAAAACAAACAAACAAACACAACCAACCAACCAACCAAAAACCCCAGAATATAATGAATGTTGTCAAGGACCTAGAGAGATTAGAAGAACCCCTGCACACTACTGGTGAGAATGTAAAATGGTATAGTTACTGCAAAAAAACAGTATGTTGGTTCCTCAAAAAATTAAAAACAGAATATACTCTATGGTCCAGCAATTCCATTTTTGGGTTTAAACTCAAGAAATGAAAGCAGGTCTCAAAGGATTTCTGTACACTCATATTAACAGCAACATTACTCAAAACAGGTAAACACAGAAAACAATCCAAGTGTTCACCAGCGGACGGATAACCAAAATGTGGTATATATATACAAAGGATTACTAAATTAAAAAAAAAGAAAGAAAGAAAAAGAAAAAAGGAATTCTTGTAATACACTAAAACATGGAGTAGGCTGGAAGACATTATGCTGAGTAAAATAAGCCAGTCACAAAAGGCAAATACTGTATGACTCCATATCAAAAAGACAGAAAGCAGAATGGTTTACCCCCTCCCAGCCCCCCGTGAGGCGCTGGGGGGCGGGGGGGGGGGGGGGGACAGGGAGCTATGGTTCACAGGGCACAGAGTTTCAGTTCTGCAGGACGCCCCGAGTTCTGGGGACGGAGGGTGGTGATGACTGCACAACAGTGTGAATGTATCAACACCACTCGGCTGTGCACCTGAAAGTGGTCAGGATGCTAAATTTCATGCCCCATGCAGGGAAAAGAACATATTAAGGTATCCAGTAAAAGTTCTTTTCTATCCAAAAATTTAGGTTACACAAATTACAACACACAAATACCGACACTGTGAGCAATGAAGGGCTTTGTAAAGCGTACACAGGGACAAACCACTATCATACCTTTATTGCAGCTCTTCTCACTCTCTGGCTTTTCCGCCACAGGCTCCAGAGCAGGCTCTTTGTGCTCCGTTTTCTCCTCCACCTTGTCCCTTTCTTTCTTCTCCAACTCCCGCTCCTTCTCCTGCTCTGTTTTCTGCACTTCTACTTCTTTTTCCGGCTGCCGTTCTACTTCCTTCTCTTTTTCTTGCTTTCTTTCCTTCTCCATTTCTCTCTGTTTTTCCTGCTCTTTCTCCAGTTCCCGCTCCTTCTCCTGCTGCTTTTCCCTCTCCTTCTCTCGTTCCCGTTCTTGCTCTTTTTCGAGCTCCTTCTCACGCTCCCTTTCTTTCTCCCGCTCCCTTTCTCGGATTTCCTCTGGAGTTGGCTGTTTGTCCACGATGCCCAGCTTCTCATCTAATCGTTTCAGTTTCTCGGCACAAGCCGCCTTCCTCTGTTCTTCCATCCTCCGCTCTTCCTCTTCGCGCCGTTTACGAGCGCGCTCCACCGCAGCAGAAAGCTCTGACTGCTGCCTTCTTCTCTGCTTCCATATTTCATCTTCATCTGGCACCGGCTGCTTGGGGGGGAAAGGGCCTGGTCGCCCAGGTACCGCCTGTCGGTCTGGAGGAGGATGCTGAAACGTTCAGAGAAATTATCAGGTGAGACGACAAATCTATTTCTGACTAACAGTGGATATCGTTGGCATGGAGTAAAAGAAAAAAAAAAAACCAACTCCACAAAATGTCAGAAATTATCCTGATAAACATACACATTAGAGTCTAAGTAAGTGAGAAGATGGGGAAAACTTCAAAATCTAGATTAATTCCCAAACTAAAACTGGAATTATTAGTCCAGCCATGTAATATTTACTGAGCATGCACCTATATGCTGTGCTGGACAGGATGCTCACTCAGTATTTGCTGAGTCCGCCGGGAAGCTGTCACAACGTGACGTCAAAATCTAAATGCAGAGGCAAAGGAAAGGGGCTGCCCGCGAGTGCTGCAGCGCGTGAGTTCCGGCGGCAGCTGCTGGAGATGGGATGCCTAGGGAGGGCAAGTCCAGAAAGACGCTCGGTGACACCGCATCAGCCCTGAGGACGCGGGGGGGCTTGCAGGGGGAGGGCAGCCGGCCGAAGACACCGAGCGGGAAGAAGGCGGCGCTGCCCCAGAAATCAGCCTGCGCGCCAGAGTCTAGTTCTAAACCGAGAGATCGAGGCAGGCCTACTGAGGCCCAGAGAGAAGCGAGGGAGGGTCGCTTCGCAGCCTGTGTTTCAATGACTTAACTTTCAATTAATGTGTTCCTCGGTCTGAAATCACTGCCAGCAACCAAGTAAGGACAAGCAGAATGAAAAGGGCAGCAACATTAACAAAAGTTTTAAAAATATTAATAGCTACTAACATGAAACCTTAAAAGCCATATACCTAATGAGAGTCCTAAAAAATAATGGTAGAGTAGAAACATTGGACTGAATATAAAAAACAAACAAAACCCAACAGAAATCTAGCCTCTGACCCACACCAGCAGTGGTGCTGTAGGCAAACCACTTCATCTCTCTGCCGCTCTGTTAACTCCATCTGTACCTCGAAGACACGCTGAAAAAACAAAGCAATTCCACAAAAGTACCCAATTTCCACAGTAAACCCAGAGCAAGCATTTCTTAGAAGCAACTTTGTGGAAGGATGATGTACATAAAGCACGACACACGCACACTGGACGGTGCGGTTTGACGAAGGCGGACGAATGACACGCCCGAACGCCTCTGCCTCCACCTCGCACTGAGCACCCTGATCAGCCCTCCTCCGCCCACACCCGGGCCTGGCCCCCAGGACGGCTGATCCGTCGGCCGGGCTCCTGGACGCGCATCTAGGACTGGGACTGCTGGGCGACAGGGTAAGCGTATGTATGTCTCACTTCAGAAGGAACTGCCCGATGGGCCCCACCAGGGACAGACGAGGGCGCCAGCTGCCCTTCGTCCTCACCAACACTCGGTGCCACCAGCTGTTTTCGTTCGGGGGTGCTGTGGCTTCAACGCGCATTTCCCTGGTGACTAAAGACACTGGGCATCTTTTGATGTACTCTTTGGCCATTTGCATACCTTACTGTGTCACATGAATATTCAAATCATTTAGCTGGGTAATTTGTCAGGCGATCTGTCTTATTACTGAGTTGTAAAGTTCTTTTTTTTTTTAAAAACAAATATATCCCAATATAAGTTCTTAGGTGTATTAATATTTTTTTCTGTGACAAAACTTTTCATTGCCTTAAGAGATGTTTTTAGAGTAATTCTGGAAGGCCTCTACAGTGGTATTATCTGATCACAGAACTTGGTGACAGGAAAGATCTCAGGAAAAGAGCCTTTTAGCCAGGAAACAGCAAATAAAGTGTCTTGAGGGTGATACAAAAAACAAGAGCAATATGCGTTGTGTGGCGAGAACAGGGAAGTAGACAGAGACCTTCAAGACCACGGAAAGGAGCTGAGCAGGACTGACTGGCCTAACACACACTTCGAAAGACTGGATGCGTCTGCTGCAGAGAATCTGGGACGACGGTGCCGGGCGAGCAGGCAGCAGAGAGCAAACAAGACGACCCGCCAACCTACTGCGACGCTGCACACGACCCAGGAAGTGCTCCGTGTGGGGGGCGTCTGGGGGCAGAGGTGACCTCCTGTGCTGGGTGTGAGGTAAAAAAGAAGAGTTAAGAGTGACTTACAGGTTTTAACCTGAGCCAACAGGTGAGCAATGCCATCCCCCGAGACGGGGAAGACAGGCAGAAGCAGGACCGCGGGGCCGTGTGTGGAAGCCGGGGCTGTCACGGTCCGGACACAGTAAGTGTGAAATATCTTTCAGAGACCCAAGTGGAGGTGTGAACTGAAACAGTATTTTCGATCCATGGTTGGGCACCTGAGGATGCAGAGTCAACTGGACAGTCCACGGCTACTTTACACAAGGGACACAAGCATCTGTGGACTTTGGTATCCGCGGGGGGCCTGGAACCAACCGCATGGATACAGAAGGATGACTGTGGTTAAATCTTGGGGGAGTCAAAAGTTAAATCTGGATTTTCAACCACCAGGGAGAGGGGCTGGTGCGCCCAGCCCCCTCGTTGTTCAAGGGTCAACCGCAGCGAGAGAAAGGAACGAGAACATGGCCGTAAGCCCGCAACACCGAAGTTCAGTACTGAGGGTCCAGGCGGATACCAATCATAGAAGGGGAGAAAATAGTATGTCTCAAAAGTAAGCCCAGAAAGTTTTCAAGAAGGATGGAGAAATTAACTATGTCAACGGCTATTGAGATGAAATAAAATGACAAGAAAACTGGACTTGGCAAGATGGTAGTCATTACAGACATTGACGATAAGAGTCCCAAAGGTCTAGTGGGAGATGTCAACGAGAGCAGGTGACGACAGAAAGTGCCAACAGCCTGCTGGAATGGCTCTGCCCTGCGGAGAGCAGAGCAACAGGGCAGAGACGGCCGGGGATGAAGGGTGGTGGGAGTTAAAGGAGGGCTGTTGTCAAAAATGCTATCGTTAGCAAGACAGCACTACCAGCAACCGACAGGAGATGGGACACAGGGAAGAGGGAGAAGTGTCCTCAGCAGTAAGGACGACAGGGAGGAAGCCGACGAGGAAAGACACTAAATGGGAAAACTAGGGGCGCTTCTCCTTTCCGCAGCGAAGCGGGCAGTGCACGCAACAGCGCACAGCAGAGGGGAGGGTGACGGGGAGGCACGCAGGAGGTGCAAGGTAACGTCCACAGCTGTTTCACACAAGTTATAAATAAAACACACACAGAGAATCTTTCCACGCAAACAGTCCAATACAGAGAGACCACAAACCAGTTAAAATTTACCTGCTGTGCAAGCAACTTTGGAGGTGGTGGCAGGTGAGAAGATGGTCCCCGTTCCTATAAAGGGTTATAAAATAATCAATCAGAGGGAAAGTATCTACTGAAAATATTTCTGAATGTGATTATTTCAGGGAGACCTCAAGATTACAAAAAGCAAATCATCATTATCTTTTTCCCATGTTTAACAGAAGTATGCCAGTCACTGGCAAGGCAACTTTACACACCAGAGAAGTACCCTGCAATTTCAATGGGGTTAGAATCCCAAACTTTGCAAAAAGTAGAATTTTAGTGTATAAATTCTGGAAGCACACCTCTAATTTTAAATTTTTATTTATGTAAACCCAATACTTTTTCTGGATTTTATAATAGCAAATGAAAACTGAGATTTACCTAAAGAAAAAAATCTAAAACATGTTGGAACCAGACAGAATATGTGAAATATTCGCTTACTAATATATACATCAGTATCAGGAAACAGAAAAAATTTAGACATCAAAGTATGGTGTACAATATTCCTGTATTCTTTCACATAAAAATGAATTATCATTCCCTATTATGCTAATAGGTTAAAAATCACACAAAACATGGATTTTGTTAAAAAATAATACTTGAAAAACCCTTTTCCAGAGCTCTCAAATGCATCCCCCAGTGGCTAACCGATGCCTTAGGAACGAAGCTCAAAGCCCCTGTACAGCACACAAAACTGACGACGGGTCCTTACACAGCTCTCACTCCTGCTCCCACTGCTGGGAAACCCCTGCTCTTCTGTGTCCACCGGCTAGTTCCTGCTCTGAGTACCAAGTCCCTTGGCAAAAGCTCTTCCAGAGCACTCTCTGTCACGGCAGGTTGTAACTGATGCTTGTTGGCTTGCTTTTCCTTTCACAGAGAATGTGAGCTACACTCTTGCCCCCCTGAAGGGACAGGTTCCTCCATCTGTCTGTATGAGCTCAACGGGCTAGGAGTTCAGTGGACTCTCTGGAAGGAAGCCCTTTCTTATTCCCTGTTCTCAAGGCAACTCTTGTTACATGTTAGAAGTAGGATTGTCTGTTGCCCACATGCTGTCGTCCCTTCTTTAACAATGTTCTTCAAATGGCTCAGAGTTCAGAGATTTCTCTGGTCCCTGCGAGTGATCTCCCTACTCAGGGTACGATTTCACATGTGCTAGGATGTACAAAGTATTCAGTATGCCATAAAGCACTGCAGCAACGGCATTACAGTTTGGCAAAATATTTTATCCCTCTACTTTGATATGACTGAACTGTTACAAGGAAAAAAAAGTAAAACTTTAGTTTCTACTTGATAATTTTAGCTACTATATTAATAGTTTCTGTTATAGACAGTAAAATTATGGTTCAAATCCAGAGCTAATCAAGAAAAAATGTATTTCCTTTTCCTAAGTCTTCTTCACCCAACTCCAGGATTCTAAGGTTCATGAACCCACAGCACCGCAGTGACAAAGCCCTCGGGACGAACAAACCTGACTGAACGGCGGCCCCTTGCCGTAGGGGCCCTTGGCCGCCGCTGGCGGGGCGGGGGGCTGAGACGGCGGCTTGGCGTTGCACCCTTCGTCTGCCTCTTTTCGGGTCTCAGTGGTTTCAGAGGCCTTTGAACCCTGATCCTCACTGGAGAGTAAAAAACCAGAGGAAATAAAAAAGCAGACAGATTTTACCCTAAGTAAATGCATTTTCTTTATGTGAAAAAGACATTACCACCATATGGTGTTGAGGGGAAATCTATCAAGGAATGAGACGAGTTGGGGACACAACAGTGCGGGTTTGCTGACTCAGTCAGTGTGTGCCATGCGTCTACAACGTGGCGGGGATCGGCCTCGGCCAGGTTATCACCACGAGACAAAAAGCACAGCGCAGCCGCTATCAGGCACGGATGCTCACACCCAGCACAGAACCCGATAGTGGGACAGAACCCCACCGTTTCTCTCACCACCCTCAATAAAAACCTCACCTGAATGCAACTAAGTGATGTTACAGGTAATTCATACCTGTATTCTAATTTATACTGACTTAATGAAAAGCATAAATCTAATTACAATATTTTTAAAAATCACAACAAATCACAGGCATCTCACAATCAATTGGTCACGCAACAGCAGTGCGTTACAACTCTGTAAAACTAATAGCTGAAAAACTATACCCATGTCTACATGCAAGTTTCTGCACATGGCAGGAACCCAACTGGTATGCCATACAACCCACACATTCCTGACTTGGACGCCCCCATTTTTTCAGAAGAAAAGGAAAAGCTCCCATTTTCTAAGACATTGGTTGCTAAGCTGAAAAAAATCAAAGACTTGAAATAGCTATTGTAACCCAAGTAATTTTTAACTAGTTTTATAAGTACGAATTAGGTCAAGCAAGTAACAAGTTTTTAATGGTCCTTAATACTGTTTCCCAAAGTAACTCCAATTAGATGGCAAGCACCTGAACATCGTTGTTACATACTGTATTTTGCCGTGTACAATGCACACCCACGTTTCCGTGCGCATTAGACATAGGATTACCATACACATTGCTATATTCATGGTGTGTATATAAACAATGAACATCTTTATTCTTCTCTCAAAAATTAGGGCAAAAAAGCGCACATGATACATGGCAGAATGATTTGTACTTTCTTTAGAAACGTCGAACTTTAATTCCTCGATTGGCTGTACCTTCAAAGTTTAGCCCGTTAATCACCTTCCCACTCAACGAAAACCCCTGGGGCAGAATGTAGAAACTGTTAGTAAGGAACGAAGGCCTGTTAATGAAACCCCTCTGATGAGACGGCAGCGTCCCATCCACACTCAGCGAGGGCCGCGAGCAACACCACGACTTGCCTGCTGTCCTCTTTGGGGCTGCCGCCGCCCTGCTCGTCGTCATCACTGAAGTTCAGCTGCTCCGTGTAGTCAACTTCCATCTGGGCACCTACACAGCGAGGGGACACTCAGAACGACCCTTTCGGAGCACGTAAAGAATAAAAGTAATTAACTGTGCCTCATACCTGCCCAGCCTTCGTCAGCCTCAGCATCGAGGTTGTCGAATTTGTCCAGCTCCTTCAGTTCGGACGCGCTGAGAATGGAGGGGCGCTCGGGCTCAGAGGCCCAGGAGGGAGGGGGGCCTCTTCCTCGAAGGCCTCTAATGAACAAGATGTGGTAGGGGAAAAGGACGCAGAGTTTTAATACTACATTTTAACAAGTAAAAGATGAGAAATTAGCTCATTTTGATTCAACAGTGTTATCTACATGATATAAAAATATTTTGCACCTGACGTGTATGAAATTTCATAACCTTTGGGCAATACGTAATAATTCTTACGCAAGTATTTAATAGCAGGCAAGGTTTTTTAATTGTCAAAGATTTAAAATAAAACAAATGTAGATTAAAGAATGTGGCTAAGACTCATACTAATCTCAAACTACAGAATTTTAAGAAAAACCATCATTCAGGAGGATGCTCAGCATTCAGCAAAAAAGAGAACGGGGGTCCTTAACATTATGGAAAGAAGGAGAAACACATGCCAACTTTGGGGGTCATACTTCCCCGTTTTCAGAGTTTTGTGAAAGACAGTTTAAAGTTTAGGAGGAATAAAGCATTTCTTTGTATGACAGCTAGCCAAGTGCGGCAGTTGTACTTCAATCCTTTCAACCTCCAGAAAATCTTAATGAGCACATAGATGCCTTGAAAACTTGAATCATTTAATCGTCTTACTTGTTTGTTTCAGATAAGGAAGGTGGGAACCGCATGGGACCATGAAGAGGGGGATACGCCATCCTTGGATACTGCTGAAACATCTGAATGTGGGAAACAAACACTGATAAATTTAGCAACCCAGTCATTTAAAGAAATGATCACCCTAAGCCTGAAATTGTAACTGCTACGAATAATTCATTTTATCTGCCAGTACAGATCATCATTCACCCTCAACAACAAGCGCTTTGTAAGACTACTGCCTCCACCAAGTCTTTATGAAGGTAACAACTAATAACTAGCACACCACATAGGGAGAACTTGTAGTCCCATTAACAAATCACATAAACGTGACTGTGTACTGACATGAAAAACTAAAGAAGATAACGTGCAGGCACACCAGAAAACAGCAAAGCCTTAACCAAGTTTGGACATTTGAAAGAAAATAATGTGAGACTTTATCCTAGTGCAGGAGTAGATTAATTGAAGGCAGATGGGCTGATAAAGAGAAACTCAGTTCAGATAAAAAATTAGGGAGTCCATAACCCAAGGGGATGAATGAGAAAGGAGGTGGGTGCGAAGTGACTTGGAGATTCTCTGTACAGAGCACAGGCGGGTTCTGAGTCAAGTCACTACACACACAGTAATTATAAACTGAGGCACAAAAATGATGTTCTCTATGAGAACTTGGCTTGGACAAGCTAAATTTAGAAGAAGTTATAAGACAGATTTTAAAGAGAAATAACACATCAAAGCATTCATTCATCCTATGATTTGAAAGGGAAGAAATATCAAGGAGTCCTTGGTTACTTACTATCTGCTTATAAAAAATGTATTTTTGTTTTTTTTTTTGTAAAATAAAAGACCATTTTTCATTTTCATCAATAACTTCATTGATTTGGATATGTTGAGTATGTCGGCTAACTCCCGTTATTGGCTTCTAGTGGGCAGAGGCCAGGGGTGCTGCTAAACATCTTCCAGTGTGTGAGACAGCCCCACAGCAAAGAATTATTTGGCCAAAATGTCAACAGTACCAAGAAACTTCACAAACCACTTCTGACACATTGGATCAGTCACAGCACCTTCTCCATACACTGCACAAAACTTTTCTGTGTGTTTCAGTTGTGCTTTTACCTTTCTTGAAATGATAAAGCATAATACACTAAAAATGTTGCGTATTTTCTTCCATTTTCAATATTAAAATGGCTGCACAAAAATTCACCAATTTTGTTACTTTTTAAATGCACGCTGATATGACAGCTGTCACAATAAAATCTAACAAAACTGTTTCATATGAAGTTAAAGACAAGTGTGTGCTGCTAGAGCCATCGTACAGAAAAAAACCAAACCAAATTTTTGGCCAATCCAATAAATATATGAAATTGTACTCCTAAAACAGACTACTTTTTCTTAAAAAGAAGTAGCTGTTTGATGAGGAAATTACTTCGTACCTGAAAGGCTATGCTTACATGATTAAGCTGTCTGAAGAAACTCAGGGTCAGAGCTAAGTGAATTAAGTTAAGCAGCAACCGAAACCCCACTGGAAAAGCCTTTTGTCTGGGGACTGCTCCGGAGCACCAGGAGTTGCATCACTCGCGCTTTTGTACTGAAATTATTAGCAAATACACTATTGGGGGCAAATGCTCATAGGTAAAATGCACTGTATCCCCATGCAGACTACCCAGAGTAATTTTGTGTGGTATTAAATGTTTAAAATTTAGAAATTTGCCATAAAATTAATTGTAGAAACAACCTTTAAATTCTCAGTATACGGTAGTGGTTTTCAAAATGCTTTTATTGTTGCTAATTAGTGGAACACTTTATTCAAATGAAATCACTGATGACACTGGCGACAAAGCCCACTCGGTCCCCCCGTTTGCCCCCACCATCCCATCCCGCCCCCACATCCGAACAAGCAAGGGTCTCCGGAAACAGTGAGATCAGCATACAAGTACTTGGGTGTAAATTATTTTTCAAGGACAGGTTAGCATGTGGCTGATTTTGATCACACTCCCAATTTTTTTAAAAGAAAATACTTAACAAGTAATTGTTTTTAATCATTTATTTCCCTTCTCTGCCAGAGAATGGCTAAATAAAAATAATAATTCAAAGTACAGAAAATATGAAAAAAGAAAATATGATATTTAAAGCTCAAATACTTAAAAGTTAAATCATAAAAAAATAAACATAGGAACTATGTTACTTCCTCCCTCTGAGATTAGTGGCCTCTTAAAAATGTAAATTTATTTACTTGGGCACATGTAACTTGCCATATTAATTTCACAGTAGGCTGAGAACCAATGAGTGAGGGCACCAAATCTAACTACTAATTTATGGAAAATATAAGGGTCAGAAGTATGTATTAAACAAGACTACAAAGATTGAAATCAGCACTGAGCAACTCAGACTGAGTTTCCCAACGGGATAAAAGTAATCCAGACTGAGAAACCCAACAGGACAAAAGTAAATTGTAACAGATAAGGTCCAAAGAAAAATAAGAGATGGAGGGAAAAAGGCACCCAAAGATAATGACATTCCTAAGAGAAATATGAACCGATCTCCAGGAACAGACAGTATCTGGGTCCTATTTATGAGACAATAAGGGAAATTTGAGTATTGACTTGATGCTTTTAAAGAACATTTCTTTTCAGGTATGATAATTGCACTGTGAATTCTCCCAATAGTTTTATCTTTAAAAAAGATAACAACATAAGACGCTAGCCAGGTAGCTCAGTTGGTTAGTGTTATCCTGATACGCCCAGTTTGCAGGTTCGATCCCTGGTTAGGGCATGTACAAGAATCAACCAATGAATGCATGAATTAGTGGAACAATTCAGTGTTCTTCTCTCTCAAAATCAGTAAATAAATTTTTAAAAAAGATTACACACACACACACACACACACACATGCACGCATGTCACTGTATAGATATGTATGAAAAGAAGGTATTTGGGAGTTGCCTTAGTAATCCAAGATGGAAAGAAAGTGGAGACAAGACTGACCACAAACTGATTAACTGTTCGAGATGGATGACAGATATGGGGAGAGAGAGGTTCACTGTACTATCTATTTTTCTCATTCTTCATGTTTGAAATATTCCATAATGAAAAGCTAAAAAATTAAAGGTATACCAATAATAAGTTTACAACTAAAATAGTTATTAACCTCCTCTGTGCCATAAACAACCCCTCTGGCTGGCTGACAATACCTGTCATCCCCACTAACGGTAAAAGCACAGGTACTGCGATGTTTCCTATACTTACAGTCAAATAAAATGCTAGTTTTTATTAGGTGTTACTAAAGACCCAAACTTCTCCCCATTTCAGTTCTCTTCTTTGAACCCGGGTCGAAAAGCTCCCACTCAAGCATCTGCTCATCCAGCAACACTCACGTAAGGAGGCATCATGGCGCGGTACTGGGACGCCAGGGCAGGCTGCTGTCCGTTCAGCTTAGCCTGGGGAGGACCACAAGCTATCCTCTTTTCCACCACTTTGAGGATGTCGTTTTGCTCCGATGACCCAGCTGTGCTTTCATCCTGGCCAGGGAGCTTTTCGTCTTGGTCAGATACTGAGGATGAGCCAGCAGACTTACCACCGTCTCTCCAACAAGCAACATCTAGCACAGAGATAGATAAGAAACCAATAAAAAAAAATCTGAAAATGGAACAGAGTGGAACCACACAGGTAGTTCAAGAAAATTTCAGCATGTGACAAGTAAGCGCAGTGAGGGAGCAGGACAAGTCTAATTCAGGCCCTCCTAATGCTTTTAAATGGAAGCAGAGAAGCCACACATCAGAGGGTGTCACCCAAATCAAATACTGGGGCGGGAAGGAAACACTCGTACCTCTCCGCAGAACCTCTCCGTGGAACGTTACTAGCATGTGATAGGGAGTTACCGTCACAGTTACGCCTGTGGTGTCCTAAGGGATGGGGTTCTTCCCCCGGAAGGGTGGGCAGTGAAGCTCTTCCTTTGTTTTCAGTCTACGGTTGCTAGTTACATGGGCCCAAGTGAGCAGACTTAATGATGATACCATCTGGTTTAACTGCACTCAGCCAAATGAGACTGGGAGATGGTTTTACAGGGAAACCTTGTTTGGCCAGTAGCCTCCCAGATGGTCCAAAGGGTCTCTAGCACCTGGCATTCACACCCTGAGTGCCACCCTCTCACAGTGTACCAGGACTGGTCTGTGAAACACGCAGAACACAACAGAAGTGATGGCACATCTCTTCTGAGACTGGGTTACGAAAGACTGGGCTTCCATCTGAGGTGGGCGACGCCCGTCGGTCTGTCCTTACTTTTTCTGGGAAGCCACACTGTGAGCAGCCGCACACAAGCAGAGCCACCACGAGTAAGCCTGGGGCAGGAGCCGCAGCCCAGTCAGCCTTAGACAACGGCTCCACTGCGACTCTGCCGGCAGTTCCTTAGCTGGCCCCAGCTAAGCTGCTCCTACTCCCCGACCCTGAGGCAGTATCAAACCCCAAATGCACTCCAGCTTCTTGTCTGAAGCTGACAAATCTGTTTTGCAGCAACAGAGAACTGATGAAAATCAAGTGAAAACAAAACAGTAGAGATTATACGTCTATTCCTAATAAAAACTCATGATCATTATGACAATTAAAAAATAGAAGATGCTTTATCCAGACCTGACAAGAAATGAGCCAAAAGAAATGTGAAACATCAGGTTATCAGAAATATGGATCTGTAACTATTACTGTAAAGAGGAACTTTCCCCATGTATATAGGTCCTGAGATATTTGGTAATGACAGTATGAAGCTACTAAAATTAATAAGCATTAGAGAAACCTCTCAAAGACTTTATATTTCTAATTTTAGTTTTTGCTTTGTAATGTACATAATGCAAGTTTCTCTCACTATCCCAAACTGATTTGGTTCCTGGCTCTGAGTTCAGAAAGCAAGTGATCCCTGAATATTAACGGTGTAGCAAATAAGTGGATATAATTTATAAATAAGTATTTGCATATGAGAAGTCTGCCCTAAATACTTTACTACTGCAAAATTGACCAAGTGTTACTGTGCAAATAAGTCACCCAGGCACCTTGTTAAGAGGCACACTTCCAACCAGTTCTCAAGTTGGACTGAAGCTGTGCATACAGAAACCGCACCTGAGTGGCGAGCACCTAGCTACTGTCTGTCTGCTTTTGAAAAGCAGGCAAGTCACACACACGACACTAGCAGGCAGGCATCACAAGACATGACACACACACATAATCTCCTTTGGTGTCTTTACTAAACAGGCAGCACTCTTACTTGGTGGGCGTAAACTGGGCCCAGGTCCATAGTTGTCATCATTGGCTTCTTTTTCTTTTTTTTCCTGATCCCCAGCTGCCTGCAGGCTGGGAAATTCTTGCTGAAAATGACTATTCACCTGGATTCCTAGAGGTTTTTTAAGAAAGCATTAAATGTAACTTTCATACCAAAGATAATTAAAAAACCCTCCCTGGATATAGCTCTCTGCCTTTTTTTGATAAATTATTTCACATTTCAATGATGACTAGTCATATCCATACAACTTTTTAATTATTTAGGTTTAGAATCCCTTGGAAAGTTAATGAACAGCCATGAGGAGATAAAAATCCGAGGAAGGAACCTGCCAGACGCTGTCCCAGAGGACTCATTAAGATGGTGAAGCAAGTGCAGAGGTTCACTTCTGTCTCTCTCTCTCTCTCTCATTTATTTCTGTAAAAGTCAAATTCCTTTGCTAATATCTCTAAGAATCAGTTCAAATTACATCATTGAAGTAGAGTTTATGAGTAAACACCACTAGTACCACAATGAGGGTGAAATGTCTTCATTTAATTGACTAACCTCATTTAATTTACCGCTGAGCTGAGATACTGGTTACGCCTCACTATTCAACCCACCCTCCTGCCTGTGTATTTACTTTATACTTCTATAAGTTAAAAGAGCTGATGCTATTAGCCTTAGGGCCTAGGTGGGTTTTTCTGTACTATGTTTTATAGACATTTCCTGTTTTGCTAGCGGAAAATTTTTTGCTGGGGGGTGGGGGGGTGGCCATCCTTCCTCAGGGGGAGGGAGGTACTGCAGCTACTGCGCTGCGTGTCTCCTCCCCGGCTCTTCCCTCCCTGTGCCTGTGCGGGAGTCCTGAGCAGCACGTTCGCAACAGAGAGGCTGGGGCACAGACGGAGATGAAGCGGTTTCTAGCAACCTATGCACTGCCCGGGTGCTTAGGGCCCGAAGACCGGGAAGTGCAAGGTCTTGCCTGGTCGTGGAGGGTTAAGATAAAACAATGTGGGGCAGAGGGCATCTCAAAGACTCCCTTTGAAATCCTGGTCATTTTTATTAGGGCATGCATGGCTCTTGACAGAAACTTCACTAGCCCAAGACATTTTTAAAGACCCCCCACAGGGCCGGAGCATGCCCTGTGAGGATGCTCTCCGGCCCCGCCAGCATGCTGAAGCGCCCGCATCTCCTGCATGGCTGTTCAGTAACTACCGAGCCTGACCAGGTTCCCCGGCTAATGTCCACTTACCATCTCCTTGCCCACCTTGCTTGTTACTGGCCCATGATTTTGGAGCAGGTGCTACTTCTGGGGGAGCTGCAACCCCAGGTTTTGGCTGTGCTGGTGGAACTTCTGGCGTTCTTAAAAAAAATATGAATCCATTATTTCAGATATTGTATGTTTAAATGAAACAGATGGAATACTACACCTAAGGTGAGTTCCTGTGCCCATGATCCTGGCTACACATTCACTTGTACATGTAGCCTCCACAGAAGCTTCCCTCGGCAACACTCCTGTCAGCACAGCGCGGTTGTTTCTGTCCCCTCTCATGTCTCCCTTTCAGTAAATAACCCGAGGAAAAGACAGCTCTGTTCGTTTTTCACTTTGCAAAGAAAGAAACACTCATTATTGAACACAGCTCCCAAAAACCTGTTTTGAAGAAGTGAGCATTTATAACGAGAAGTACCAGCGCAGGCATACATATGGTCTGGACTAACAGAATTAGCCCTGGGGCGAGGCTAAGCAAGTTCTCCACCGGGCAGTCAACAGGTTCGCGCCTGTAATTATTACTGTATTCAGAGCTAACAGCAACCTGCCTGATGCACCCCAAGTAAAAGGTGTTTGAAAAGGGGTCTACACAGGTTTATTCAATCCTTGTAATAAGCTGATTGTTTAAAAATGAAAAAGGTGGTTAGCAGACTTAACAAATACAATCTATTTCTGGTATACTCAGACTCTTACTATTACGACATAATTCTACAACTAGGAAGCAAAGGTCAGTCTGACTTCGACAGGCTTCATTTTACTAGTCAAATTTTCTACAGAGAGCTGGCTCCCCAAACAAGAGTATAGAAAATCTGGTAACAGATACAGGCAAAAAGCACCAAGTCCCCAAATGCTTGCCTTATTTTTTAAAATTACCACTACCTAACTTGGTCATTTAATAAACTAAGAGCCCTGCATAATCCTTGACATACAGAATGTTAAATATTTACTGACAGAATGTTAAATATTTGCTGAATGAATGATGATCAGTAAGGACATTATTAATTCTATGCTGGCTTTCTTATCTTTATCCATTGAAACATTACTTGAGTACCTACAATGTGTATCAGGCATAGTTCCAGGGAACCAGGCAACCAAAAATTCCTATCATACAGCCCTGGCAGGTGTGGCTCAGTGGATTGAGTGCTGGCCTGTGAACTGAGGGACCGCTGGTTTGATTCCCAGTCAGAGCACATGCTGGGGTTGTGGGCCAGGTCCCCAGTGGGTGCTGTGCGAGAGGCAACCACACATTGATATTTCTCTCTGTCCCTGCCCCCTCTCTCCCCCTCCCTCCCTTCCCCTCTGTCTAAAAATAAAGAAATAAAATCTAAAAAAAAATTTTTTTAAATCAATCAATCAATCAGCGTACAACCTTTTGGTGTCTCTGGGCCACAGTGGAAGAAGTTGTTGTCTTGGGCCACACATTAACTACATTGCGACTCGTAATCACAAAAGAATCTCATCATGTTTTCAGTAAATTTGCGATTTTGTGTTAGGCCGCATGTGGCCTGCGTGTTGGACACCCCTGTAAGAACCCACTTCTAATCACAGCAGAAAGAGAATGCCTGATTTGGTGGGAGTGAGAGAGGGAGGACCCGACAAAGCATATATGAAAAGTTGTCACGAGCAATTGTCACTGCTATGCCCTGACACATGGAAATACCGCCACTACCTCCACGCGGAGGGAGGAGGGATCCAAAGTCGTACGTGGAAGACTCTAAAGGGCACGAGACACGCCATATGCGCAGCACGACACCTAGCACGCACGAGGAACTCGAAGTTCCCTGCAAGGACGGGGACTGGTCCCATTCTTTAGCAGACGCTGACTTACTTTTCTTCTTCATGCTGCTCTTGCTTTGATGCCCACCCTGTGCCGTCTTTAGGTACGATGTTCACATTGGGGTCGTTGCCTTTGTTTTCCGCTTTGAGACTGGGGAGGTTGGCGGGTGGAGGCATGCGCCGTGAAATACCGACTTTTCCAAGACTCTGTAATCCATGTCGAGCTGCAACTAAAGATCAATAACATCAACTTTCTTAGAACATCTATTTTATCACCCACCTTATTCTTAAAAACCATATAGAAACAGGAATTAATAAAATCTGCAACTATTATTTTCTAATATTTTAAGGTAAGAATCTGTAAGTCAGACACCTGCAACAATATCCAATGCAGAAATTGTATTTAAAATAAACTATCAAGCCACTGAACAAATGCTGTAAAAATTCTAATAATAAACTCTGTACACTATGAAAAAAACACTGACGATGCTGTTTTGTATTTTCCAGGGACTCTATTTCAAACTCAAAACTTAGCATGTTAAAGAATAAATATGCCAACTTTATATGCATAATGAAACTGCCAATGTAATACATGGTCCAGTTTTAACTGCAAACACTGGGTCCAAGGTATCAAA
Source organism: Phyllostomus hastatus (assembly GCF_019186645.2). Lineage (NCBI taxonomy): Eukaryota > Metazoa > Chordata > Mammalia > Chiroptera > Phyllostomidae > Phyllostomus > Phyllostomus hastatus. The sequence goes on along the minus strand of NW_025333833.1, from coordinate 4,185,007 downwards.
AACCAAAACAAAACACCACAGGACTCTCTAGTGCATAACTCGGGGTGGAAATAAACACCCACTGATCTGTAGCTCTTTGCCTACCAATCCTACTGACTGAGTTTCCCCTTTGGAGCCCCACAACTGTACTGACAACAAACAAGGAAAAATAAATGTATTTAAACGTATTTATGGATTTTTAATTGTAAGATATTTACTTGATGCCCCGTGAAAAGTGTTGCGTATATAAGTCCAATGTAAGTATGGTTTGTCCCAGTTCCTAACAGCAAGAGCCCCAGCGTATCACCTCTAGTAACAATAGCACAAAACCCTAAAAATGTAAATGCCACTTGATTTTACTCACCTGTGGTTTTCTGAGTTTCTAGTGATTTACCCTTGTACGTATTAAATAAACTGAGTGTTGCATACTTTTTCCCATCCTTTGCTTTTGTGCTCTGGCCTGACTTCTCCGACATTTCGGTGGAAACTCATCGAGTCCGAAACCTCCTGCCACACCCCTTAAAACCAGCCTTTAAGATGCACATAAAAAAGAAAAGTAAGAAAAGTTTTAGAATTAGCTTACTAAATACTCCTCATATGTAAATGTTTGCAGAAATTCTGAGAAATAAAAAGTGAAAAATTCAATCAATCTTCAGTAACTCATACCAATAATAATCCACAAACTACATCTCATCCCATTTCCCTTCAATTTAGTAAGGTGCACACACACGTCAGCCTTAGGGCTGTCTGTCTGGAGGGGCTGGGGCACAGCAGGGCAGAAAGTGGCGAATTCTACCAAGAAGTCACCATGGACAGCGGAGGCGCAGGAGTCAAAGATGGCGCAGGACAGGTACATCCTGCAAAAGGCATTCAAGGTCAAGGAGCAGGCCCTAAGGACATAACGATCATTTCATATTTGTCCACTGCAGGACCAGCATCACATGCAGGATGTGGTTTTATATGCACACCAACTGCCACACACACAACATTTGTGTAATGCCACTTAATTTATCAACAATTTCCGCATTATCTCGTTCCAGTCTAAAAACCAGATGGCACAGTCAGCACTCTGGTTTGACAGACAAGGAAGCCAACGTTGAGAGGTAACTGAGACTGGATCCAAAAATCAAGGCTTTTGGGTCAGTCCACGGCACCAGACCACGTCCCCCTCACACAGCCAGGTGACCTCTCAGTGCTCTGAGCACACATTTACAGTAAGCCACCAGTCCTGGAGACAAACTGTGAAAACCTCATCCGCAGCTAAAACCACCCTGGTAGACAGAGGGGTTGCTATCGTATGCAGAAGAATGTAATCAATTATACCCCGAGGGTGCTGAGAATGACGACAGGGTGAAGAGAGCTGTACTCCCAGAATTTGTCCTTGTTGACAGGTGTTCACCAATAACAAAAGACAGGGGAAGACTATTCAACCACAATGTATGTTCACTAGTCAACGTATTGAGGAAAACAGAACCAAAGGGTCGCTGGTTCGATTCCCAGTCAGGGTGCATGCCTGGGCTGCAGGCAGGGTCCCCAGTGCAGGCCGTGCGAAAGCAATCACACACTGATGTTTCTCTCCCCTTCTTTCTCCCCCCCTCCCTCTCTCAGTAAAGATTAAAAAAAAAAAAAAATCTTAGGGAAAAAAAGAGTGGGTACTTTTAGTGTACAGTCAAAGTTTAATTTAGCCTACTACCTTAGTTTGGTGTTTCACTTCTGAAAGTCTTGAGAGACACCCTGAAACAGTCAACAGGTTGAAACTTCATTCAACATATGCTTGAGAGAAAAGGCAGGGACCAGTTCAAAAATTAAAATTACTTTTAGGAATGCAAAACTACATAAAATAAAATTATGTATTTTTAAGAAAGATTCCTTTTAGGACACAGTGTCGAAAGAGTTCAGCCCATTCAGAATAAGGACCATCGTAAGACTTAGCTTCACTTTGTATAATTACATAAAAACATTTTTAAAAATGTAATTCCTGTTTGGATGCCTAAAGTGAATCAATGAATCAGGGGCCCACAAGCAGGAAGGACAGCAATAACGGAGACGCGACACAACGAAGTGAGCCCCCGGCTCCCGGACTGAGCAGGAGCGCAGTGGGGGCTGAAGACTCCCCGGGCTGGTTCTGAGTTCCTCCTTTTTCCAAGAGAGGCTTGCTTTTCATCTCCAATGGATTCACTTCCACATTTCCAGCTCTATCTGTTGGTTAACAATGTAGCCACAAGAATCTTAAACTGCTTTCCTATCAACAACCCTAGGGACAAAAACATTATTTGTGACTCCTTACTGATTGTGACATTTTCTGCTTCAATATTAGATCTATTATTACACTGTTTCTCATTATTCCTTATCAGGGCCGCTGCTTTCTGCAATTTCAAATCTCACCAAACTGTGTGCCTCCCTTGCACCCCTCTTCCCTTGAGTAAAGAAAAATAAAACTACTCCTGCACGTCTCCTATACTCTTAATACACTAGTTCCCTTCTGATATTTCTGGTGGTGCATGCGCGTGTGTGTGTAAGGTGGGGGGCGGTTCCCCACACCCAGCAATTCTTAGATTCTCTGGCCAACTAGTTGGGTGTCCTACAATTGAACTCAATTCCAACACTATCTACCTGGAGATGGCATCAAATCCCTCAGGTGAACAAGGGATCATCGCTGCCATCGCGGCCACCACTTCAGATGCCATTTAAAAGCCCAGGGTGTTGCCTGGGTCTCTGACTGGCTGGCTATAAACCAGAGGTTTGGTTAGTTTAGCAGAGCGTTGCACAGGATCCAGGGGAACAGTGCATCTACTAGATGACTGGTTTATTACAAAGATGCTCAAGGACACCGCCAGAGGAAGAGGTGTGCGGGAGGAAACCCAGAAGGGTCCGGAGCACGCGAGTCTGTGGTGCTCCACCTCCAGGAGGTCCCCCAACCAACAGAGTTCAGGGATTTTAATAGCACTGCTGGTTAAATCACTGGCCATGGGCTATGAATTTAACCTCCAGTTCCTCTCCCCTCTCTGGAGGAGGATAGGGCCTCTCTGAGGAAAAGGCTAGTGTGGCTCAGCAGGTTGAGTGCCCACCTGGAACCAGAAGGTTGCAGGTTCGATTCCCAGTCAGGGCACACGCCTGGGTTGTGAGCCAGGTCCCCAGTTGGGGGGTGTGTGAGAGGCTACTGATCAGTGTTTCTCTGGCACATGTTTCCCTCCCTCTCTTTCTCCCCCCTTCCCCACGGAAGCAATGGGGGACCATTAGATTCTGAGCAGATAGCTGTGCCTGTCTAGAAGTCTCATCTGGCTACAGGTGGAGAATGCGGACGGGGGCCAAGAGAGGAATGCAGAGACACCGCAGACGGCAACAGCCTAGACACAGATGATGTCGCTGTGGCTGGAAACGGGAAACTGGATACAGGATAGTTGTGAACCTTCCTCACACCTTCACAGCTGCTTGCAAGTGCAGCAAGGCCTCTTCCTTCTGAGAGCTGGCTTGGGAACCGGACCCACACGCAACAGTTTCCGAGGGACGACAGATCTCTCTCGTGTGCTCTCGTGCCTGGATACTAAAGCCTCACCGAAAACAAGGTCCTCTCCAAGCCCGCTGAGCAGTTAGTGTCTTCTCTGCAAGACCTCGGGGCACAGCCATCCTCTATGGCTAGCACAGGAGAACACAGGACCTCCCTCTTGCTTCAGCAACACAGTCATTCAACAACAGCTACAAACAAACTGGGTTGAGAACTAATAAACAGGGCTGGGTTGTGAGAAGATAGACGGGGACCCTGTCTTCATGGACCTTTTAACAAACGATAAATAAGTAAACAAAAACACAGGGATGGAAAACCTCACTGGGTAAAGGGAGAGCAAACAGGGGAAGAAGTTGGATAGGATGGAAAAACCCAGGCTGCACAGACTTATCCAGGAAAACTGTAGGAGACACTCCAGTCCAGGCCTCATGCCAGACCAATTAACTCGGACCTGCTGGGCTGGGCTGGCAGCGGTGTTCTTTGAAAAGCTCCCTGTGGGCGCCTGCAGGACAGACACACCGAGAGAAGCACTGAGAAGGCAAGCCAGCTGTAGTCGGGAGAAGGAGGTGCCATTGTAGACAGGGGCCATGCCTGAGGGGCAGCGGGGAAGTCGGAGAAAGCCAGGGTAGGTAGAAGGCACATTTAGCAGAACCCAGCAGTTAGTCTGGGAAAAGCTGCATTGCCTGAATTTATTCTAAATGCCAGGCAAAAACTAATTTTAAAAAATCTCAACAGCTGAGTTAATGCTTGGCTGCATTCAGCAGACCCACACTTAAATAACAAAATTGTACAATTTACATAAAACAGTAATTCAAAACCCTTGAAACAGTAAGGTCAACAGGAACATTTCTTTTCCACTTGCTAACTTCTGATTTCAAAACAAGGATCGGCACAGTTACAGGAAGGGGACCAAAGAACTCCATCATTCTTCTACCACTTTTAACTTTGAAATGTTCCTTGTTATTTGTATTTGTATGTTGTTAAGAATACTTTTAATGTTACTGTTCTGCTTGCTGTGTACCTAAAAACTGAAGTCATTAAGAGCTGAGAGTAACAGCAAAATCAAAGCCATCTGAATAACACACCCCCTTTCTCTGTTTAAGGGACGAGAAAGCAATCATATTCCTAAATTCAAGATTCCATGACCAACTGAGCAATGCCAGCAACAAACAAAACACCTAGCATTTTTCATGGAAATTAGGTGCACCAAAACATGTTCATATGCATTTTCCAGATTTTGAACAGTTAATCACCATGTAAACAGATATTTTTGTGGCAAAAAAATGTTAAGATAAGAAAAGGAATAAAGGAAAAACCAGTGTTTCTAAAGAAGACTGTTGATTAAGCTGTGATCCCTAAAATTCCTTCAGTGCTAAAAATTATGAGAGCCTAAGGTTACTCATTTATCAATCACAAAAGGATTCAAAAGTATTCGATGCCGAAAATATTTCAAGTCATATTTAAAATCTAGTATATTTGGCAAAAAAAAATTGCAAATTGTCAACTTGGTAAATTCAGCTAAAAGACAGTCATGGTTCCAGCCATGATGGACTTCTAAGCATCCACCCAGGTTGTGCTTTCTCCTTTTCCTCATTTTTCCCGGAGTGAGAGTTTAGTTCCTCTGCTAAATATAGTACAGTGCCCCGCTGATTTAAACACTTAGCATTCAAAAGAAACCGGAACCATTTCCAGATGAGAGCACGGTACACACTGCACAAACATCTTACCGAACAAGTCGAGGAGTAGGTCCACGAAGCAGCACGTCGGCCTCCCGTACAAGCACAAGGAGTCGCAGCTGCTTCGCAAGCCATTTTCTTTGGTCTCTGTGACCCCGCCGCCCTCAGTCCCCTTTCTTCCCGCCCCTCGTCCACGCTCACGCTCACAGGCTGCCGCCATCTCTCCCCCCCTCTCCGCGTGCTTTGCGCTTTGGCCGCCCCACCTCTGGCTCACCGCTTTCAGTAAGGATGATTCCCAAAACCTTCCTGCAAACTCCAGTCTTCAGACATACCTTTTTAACTGTCTATAGAAAACAGCTTAAAACTTCCAACAGAACTACACACTCCAAATGCTGAATCCCACCATTCGCTCACTCGAACATTACCTAGTGCCTACGAGGTTATCAGGTGCTACTAGAAACAGACGGAGAAGAGACACACTGTCCTCATCAGCAGAGTGCAGGTAACACCTGGAAACCTGAGATGGCTGGAAAAGGTCTGCAAAGAACCCAGAGGAAAGACGGCCCGCAGGGCACTGGCCAGCACACAGAAACCCCGCGGGAGCTGGAGGGCAGGGTGCACAGTCCTCTGCAGCCTGGACGGCTGAACACTCCTCGGACGGACATCCAGCCCCTGGTCCAGGCGGGGGAGTGGCGGGGAGGAAGGAAGGACAGCCGTGCTGGTGCAGCGGAGGTGAGACAAGCCAAGCCGGGGGAAGAGGCTGCTGCCAGGGGTCGGTCTGAGGAGCATCTCCGGGAAGTCCAGGGTGGGAGAGAATGCGGAGAGCAGGAGGGGCAGGCAGCTTCGCCAAGGACGAACAGGAGGTCTACAGTGATTACCGAATGCTGGCTGAGTCGAGTTTCCATGGGCTGCTTTATTCACGTAAGCGCAACAGGAGAAAGCGTCCTTACACTTTTCTCGAGTGAGAAAAGTAGAGGCACAGGAGCCTGTGGCTTAAATTTAACCACACACACACTGTGTGACCAACTGCATGTGCATATGTAGAGGAACACACAGAGAATGATGAAACCGATGTGGTGGACTATTAACGCTCGGGAATGCAGATGAGGGAACATGGGACTTTCTGTACTAGCTTCACAACTTTTCTGTAAGATTAAAATTATTCCAAAAGAGAAAGGGTTTTTTTTTGGTTCTGTCACTGGCTGGGTAGTTTGGTTCAAGAGTTGTTCAGATAAGCCAAGGCTGTGAGTTCAATCCCTGGTCAGTGCATGTAAAAGAACCAACCAATGAATGCATAAGTAAGTGGAACAATAAATCTCTCTCTCCCTTAAAAAAAAAAAAACTTTTTTTTTTTTTTGAAAAAGCTCATCCGTTCTCCCAAACATCTTCCTTTCCCCAATTTCACAGAGCCATCTTCCCTGACCTTGAGTAATCTCTGATATTCATTTTTCCCAATTCTAACATAGAGATGAATCCAACTTTCATACATTCTAATTTAGTAATGCCTCTTGAAGCCAATTAAAAAAAATGAAGCTCTAGAGATGGAGTGTAATGTAAAGAGTATCAGTTTGGGAATAAGAGCTCCTAACCCAAGTCACCAAAACTTACCAATAAAGAAACAACCTTAGAGAAGTAAAATAACTCGCCTCAGACTCAGTCAGCCAACAGCGAGGGGCCAAGACTAAATCCAAGCTTGACCTCAAAGCCAATGCCCAAGATAAAAACCTTATGAAAGTCAGAATTCAATTTTCATTATAGAAGAAATAAACACCAAACCTTTAAAATATATAATAATAAATAACTATCAAGAGGTTAAGAGACCCTAGGAGATTCAAGTTTCTATTATCAAAACTTGTGCTACGATAGAGTAAAATACCAAGGATAAAAAATTATACCAACAAAACACAATAATATCTCTAATCTCTATTAACCAAAGTATTTCATCTGTTGTAGAAATGTCATTTTGAAGTATAATTAAGAAATATAAGAATCAGCCCTGGCTGGTGTGGCTCAGTGGATTGAGCGCAGGCTGCAGACCAAAGGGTTGCCAGTTCAATTCCCATTCAGGGCACATGCCTGGGTTGTGGGCCAGGTCCCCAACAAGGGGTGCATGCGAGGCAACCATACAGTGATGCTTCTCTCCCTCTCCTTCTCTCCCCCCTCTAAAATAAACAAACAAAACAAAACAAAAAACCCTAAAAAAGGGGTGAAAAAAGGGGGTACTATGCACTGGATTGTGCCTCCCCCAACCCATAAGTTGAAGTCCTAATTCTCAGAGTGATGGATGGATCTGGGACGGGGTCTCACTGGGGACCATGCTCTTACTAAGTAAGAGGAGACGCCAGCCCTGCAGCGTGACAGAAGGCCACGTCGTGCAAGGCGGAACCTAACTGCTGGCGCCCTGATCTTGGACTTCCAGCCTCTGTGATAATAAATAAATTGATTTATTGCACTTCTAGATCTGTGATAAACTTTTACTAAGTCACCTAGGCTATGGCATTTTCTCATGGCAGACAGAGGTGACAAAAAGGGGGAACAGATGTATTAACTTCAGAAAAAGAGCATTTTGTTTATCACTCAAATTTTAACTACATTTTCCATTAAAACAAAAAGTCCATAAATTTACCACACTTCTCTGAATTGCAGGCCAATCAGGCAGCATTCACAAAATACAAACTTCCTAAAAAATTTACACCTAGATGAACTCTCCCCCACTAGATATTAAAGACATTCATTAAGCAAAGTACTAGTCTCTACACACTCCTCCTTAAATACAACACCAATGAGAATTATAGAATATGTGAAGTTGAAAATCACTTTACCCTTGACAGTAACATGCAGTCAGTGACTTTAAGATTTAGAAAGGTCTTGGAATGCCAGGGAGAGTTAAACTGGCCAGAAGAACAGCTGTACAGCCACAGTTCAGAAACTGCGGTGCAGAACCCAGACCCAGCCTGCTAATACGGAACAGGAGGGCCAGTGACAGGCAGTATCGTCACAGCCGTGCTCAGTGAGACTTGTGCCTTGAGGAGAACATTAATGCACAGATCTGGAATTGTACAAATTCCACTGAATTTTGTGGTGTATTCTCCCCCTCACAATGCTTAAAATATTATGCTCAAATCTGGGCTTCATTAAGACAAATATTAAAAACAAACTAAGCTGGATACAAAGGAAAAACTTTCTAACTGTTCGGTTTATCCATAGGTATAAACAAGTTATCTGAAAACTAATTCCTAGCATTCTCTATTTTCACAATTGCCAAGCAACCCACAGCGCTGTGAAATGAAGCAATCTGTAATTTTGCTGAGGCACAAAGTTTGCATCCCATGCCCCAAGGAACTTCGAGAAGGGCACTTCTAGGAAATAAACTTGGACTTTCCTCCCTACCTCTCTTGCTGTACTCCCTTCCCCAAGGCTTGCTTTCTTCTTTTAGAGATGCAGTAACTCTTGCAAAGAGGTACATAACTTTCTAAAAAACCAACCAACCAACCAACCAACCAAGCAAACAAACAAAAAACACACCCCAAAACAAACCTCTGAAAAGAAAGCCAAATTCTACTGATGATGATGGAAGTAAAGGGAAAACGATAAGGTTTGAATGCCAGCATGATGTTCAAATATTTGGAAGATCGTTAAGTAAGATATGAATGTTAAAGGCTGACTATAGTAACCTTCTGATCACCAGATGCCTTAAAAAAAAGCAAGCTAACTCTGTGTCAGAAATATCTTAAAAGGTAATTCTTACTTTGGGTAAGAGGTTGAACTGGTCAACTTCTAAGGTCACTTCCATTTCTAATTGTTATAATCAATCATTAGTAACTCTGAAGTTACTGACATCAAATATTTTCAAGATCACACTTGAAGCTGTTATAATAAAGCTAAGACCACCACATGTTGAACGCCTTTACAATAAATAGCACTACAGCAAAAGCATTAAACACTGTTCATTCAAAAAACAGCACAAAACAAATCTGTCGGAGTTCTAATTAGAAGGGGAGAAGGGCTCAGGCCCTGAGAGACTGGAACAGGTAATTCAAGGGCTGCCTGTAAAGGCTGGAATTTTCAGCTGCAATTTCTAAGTGCAGAGAATCGGTCAGCACCCCTCCCCACCAAGGGCTGGCTCATCCCTCGACCACTAGTACATGCCCGTCCGGTGGACAGCTACCCATGGGCACCTGCCCATGTCCTTCTTTCTCCCACTTTTTGCTTTCTTGTGTCATGACAGAACTAATGATATTAACTGAACAATTTGTCTTTTCTGGTCAGGAAAGCATGCAATCAATATATGTAGGCTATTCTTGCCTTTTAAATCCTTATTCAATAGTTCTTTCTTCAGCAGGAAGACAGATTTTCTCTGCCTCTAAAATGTCAGAAGACTGGTTCTACAACCGGGTGATATTTCATCTTTTTACATTCTGCCCCAGCTGTGGTGTGGGCTGCAGGCCTATACAAATGAAAACTCCCAGAACTGCACACCAGCAAGTCCAGTGTTTCCTAGTCTAAGCATTCACACAGCAATATAACCAATCTCCACCTCTCCGTCAAAGCCTCATTTCAATCACCTTTTATTCTGCTTTTAAAGTAAAATTCCTCTATTTGTTTCATTTCCCTAACTTTCGAAAGCAGCTCTATACCTCCCATAGTGTGCTTCTTCAATTAAGATCTACAACATTTCAACCGAACATTAAAACCAGTTACTTAAAACACAGGCCAACCTACACTAGCCATACTGCCAATAATCCTAGTGTTAACAGGAACTGAAAACTTATAAAGTGATTTTTTAAAGACAGTATTTTCCTCCTCTCTTTAAAATTTGAGAATGTACACTTAATATATTATTTCCCATTTACTAGAAATATTTAATAAGCTATAATACCCATCTCCAAAACAGCACTGGGTAAACTGGAATTCTGTATTTGCCCAACTATTTACCCAATCTCAGGAAAAAGTTCTAAGCTTTTTATTTCTCAGTGACCACTTCTCCAATCACCAAATTGCTTCTGATGTATTTCTAAACATATCTTTAGTGTGCCTCCTTAAGGAGCCTCGCAGAGCGTCTCTGGCCTCCACAGGGCCTGTCCTCCTGGGAGGTCGCAGGCGCTCCTCTGGATGAGGGGCCGAGGTCTTCTGAGAGGTGGAGGCACAAGCCCGCCCCCAGCCCCAGCCAGGACGCGGGCGATCTGCAGGCAGGGCTGCAGTCTGCTGACCCCTCGGCCCCGCACCTCTGTGCAGCGCACAAACGCACAGCTGCAGACCGCAGCTCCGCACCTTCAGGTTCTTCCCTGGGAACAGGGAGAGAGGAAGCTCCATTATTAACTTCGCCAGACACCCATTCTCCACCAACATACGTGCCCATCCCTTACCGTGCCAACACAAGATTTGTTTGGAGGGGACCTTCCAACTTCTTAGAGAACCTTTTCTCCCTTTACCTTTAACTTCCAATTTTTCACGGTTTCTCTCTTTTTTTTACTTTAAATGTGGTCAAGATTTGCATGATATCAAAAAATATTAAATTCAAAAGATACATGGAAACACATTTAATGTGATCTTTGAAACAATGTTCTGACTGGGGAAAAGGCAGTCTCCTAATTTCACAGATGAATATATTTAAAACCCGAAGAGGCCAAGTCACTGGCCCAGCTGACAGCTGACTAAACTTACATTTTTAAACTCCAAATCCAGAGCTCATTTTGAGTTTCAAAATGCCTAAAAGTTAAGACGTCTCACTACTCAGTCCTCTCTGCTTAACCCTTCATCCTCACGACTCGACCTAAATTCTTTCAGGTCACCAAGGACCTCTCAGCCAAATCCAAATCCACCTCTCGTATACAGCATTCTTCTGAACTTGGCTGCATTGGGCTCTAACACTGCACTTTTCAGACTATTCTCCTCCACCCTTACCTCACTAGGGACTTCCTCCCTCCCTCCCTCATTCTTGCTCTCCTTTTCTCGCCATAGACTGTCTGCAGCACCCTGTTACAACTCCGTCTAAATAAACCCACTCCACTCTGCAGTTCATCATGGAATGCTTGTCCCAGTTATGTAGTAATGCCTCCGATCTCTTTCTCTGCCTGTAATGCTGCCATTTCCTGTTTCATGGATCTAGTCCGTTCTAGGCTCAATCACTCCTGGCCTTCCTCAGTTCCAGCTGCTGCCCGGGCCTGTGCAGCACTCGCTTCGTAGCGGTTCCGTCCCCGAGGGTAGGAGACAGGACTGCTGATGGTATGCTATAATGACTTTAAGGGGTCCACAGAGGAATACTTAAAATTACGTTTATTTTAACACATGTTGGGGGGAAGCTGTAAAACCACATAACCATGTAAGTTTTTCTTTTAATTAAAAGACAGTCAGTTGAATTAAATAAAGATATTAACAGACAGATGACTTGAAGACAAAGCAAAAACCGTGAATGTCTTGTCAGAAATACTGGCCGCTGGGAAACCCATGGAACACAGAAGTTAAGCACTCAGGCTGTGGATCAATGATTAGAATCTCACCTATGAGCTAAGCAATTTTGAACAAATTACTTAAATCTCTTTAAATCCCAGTTTTCTAGTGGTATAGTGGGGATAAAGTAACCCCCTCCTAAACCTGCTCTACAGGCCGAAAGAGATCATCTACAAGATGTTCTTAGCTGGGTGCCTGCCTGGCACTGTGAGTGCTCAGAAATATTAACATTTACAGTTACTCCTGATCTCTGCAGGCCATCACGTCTCCACTCGTAGTCCACTAGGCACTCGATCTGTATTACAGGCAATCTTCCACAGAAGGGGTTTCTGCCCCAAATTTCCCTTACCTGTTTGTACTGTCTTCAGTTTTATCTTCTGGTACAAATTAAAAAAAAATCACACAATAACTGTTATCATTCATTCCTAAGACTGAACATCTTGGCAGAGGGAACCAAAAGCCATTTCCTCAGATTACTGGGCCTTACAAAATTAAAAGAGTCTTTGATGCAGAAGAACCTCACCATGCACGGTACATCCACTACTTGAAAGCTCTGATGCTATCCTGATGGGTAAGTAGAGGAAAAGCCACAGGGTGTTCCTCTGCTCCACTGAGACAGTCATCAGCGGAGCCTCAGCTGATGGGTCTACTCCCATTTCCCAATCTCATTCATTCAATAACCACCAGGTATGTGCCACCCACCATGCAAAGGGATGGGGGACACGGACACAGTCTAGAACAGGAAGAGACCACTTCTGGAATACAAGCGAGTAGAGAGAAAATTACCAGATGAGGTGCTATGTAAAGAATACCCAATAGTGTTTCCATCCCAGCTATGCTCCACAAACGCTGACTGTGCCACCCCCGCCCCATGACGCAGAGCACCAGCAGCACCACAGGGACCAGCAACCTCACTGCTCCTCTGTGTTCACACTCCAAGTATCGGCTAACCATATCAAAGTTTTCGTCTCCCAACCAGGCAAGTGTTGAAACTCAGTGACAGCCCTTGTCTGATCTGACTTGTGAGCAAATACATGTACACGCAAGTCCCAAAACATGACTGGCATTCTGTTAATCTAGAGCAAAATAACTAGAAATGCAACCAGCAGATCGGTATCTATTTAGCCTTTCTGGAGGTTGGTAAAAATATACTATAGAAAATTTACTGAAGGTACCCTCTCCAGAGAACACTCTTATTCACAAAGATGTCCTGACTGACACATCAATGGCATTATTGAGAAATTTAAAATGCTGTGACTCAGTAAACTAATTCTCAAGACCTCTAAGCTACAGTTAACAGACTGAGATAAGCTTTCACTGTGTTACCCTATTTATGAGGTGACAAATCTCAATTTACTGGAAGTTCCCTAGTCATAACTCAGTCATACAATTTTGGGATGTCATTCACTAGAACAACAGGACTCTGTACCAATTTGTGTAACATTTGTATCAATGATCAGTCCTTGTCTTAAACAAATATGGTACAAATATTTGTGCAAATCATTAAACTGACTACAAAAACTGAAGCACTGTTTAGGCGGTTGGAGAAAACCACTGGAGAGGGAAAGAGAGGCGTAATACTCTTCAAAGACATTTCACCAGTAAGGATGGTGAGATCGAGTAGGGGTGGGTGGGGACGGGCTGGAATGAGCCAGGACTTCTGTATTTCAGCTATGTGTAATATGCTGATTACAGAGTTAGACTGTGTAGCAGTAATAAATCTTTAAGAAACAAAATCCAGCATGGAAGCGTGAAAAAGTATCTTTAATTAAAAAAAGAACATAAAATATAGGTCTTAAATTTCCAGAATATATATTCCTTTCTGAGAATACAAGGTCTGTCTGGAAAAAGCCCAGCCAAAATATAATGAGAAGAGTGTGCACAACATCAACATAACCTGGCGGCCCAGGAGAGTGGGCTGGCATGCGTGGACAATGAGGACTTCACTGTACTAGTGAGTGGGGGCGGTAGACACCATTGAGTGAGCAAGTGTACTGTGTAGCCATCACATTCAAAATGACTGAGAAGAGCAATGAACCTGCTTCAAATATTGCGTTAAGCTTGAACATTACTCTGTGGAAACCATCTGGATGATTCAGAAGGCCACAGCTATGGGCAACTGGTGACTGGCAGCTCCATCAAGGCTACAGGTGGGCTCATGTATCTTATCTGCTGCCAAGTTTGTTTGTTTTAATTTTATTTATTTATTCTTTAGAGAGAAGGGAAGGGAAAGACAGAGAGGGAGAGAAACATCAATGTGTGGTTGTCTCTCTTTTGCCCCTTACTGGGGACCAGGCCCACAACCCAGGCATGTGCCTTGACTGGGAGTCGAACCAGCAACCCTTTGGTTTGCAGGCCCATGCACATCGGCCAGGGCCAAATTTGTTTTTTGTGTGGATTTTTTTTTGGTGAAACATCAAATCACCCAGGTGTCTCAGCCCCCTATAGCCCAGATTTGGCACTCTGTGACTTCTGGCTTTTCCCCAAACTAAAATCACCTTTGAAAGGGCAGAGATTTCAGACCATCAATGAGATTCAGGAAAATATGATGGGGCAACTGATGGCGATTGGGAAAGCTGTGTGGGGGCCCAAGGTGCCTACTTTGAAGGGGACTGAGGCGTCATTGTCCTATGTACAATGTTTCTTGTATCTTGTACCTTCTTCAGTAAATGTCTCTTATTTTTCATATTATGCAGATGGATACTTTCCAGGCAGACTCCCCTTACTGCTTGGGAGAGAGTATTTTGCCAATATTCTACCATTCTCCCTCTACTACTTACTTACCTTTTACTATGTACTGAGAACAGTACTAAATCCTCTACCTACATTATCTTTGTTAATCCTACAGCAAGCCTTCTGGGGAGAAGCTATTATTATCATCACCTCCATTTTACAGATGAAGAAATACTGTATCACTAATATAGGCCAAATCACAAAATTTAAAAATTTTATCTGTCATACTGTAGAGTTAGTTTTACTCGACTGGCCTTTAAACAGTGAAGTGTACAAAAATGAGCTCCTCCCCTATCCCCGAAACAGCTATAATCCATTCTTTACACCCTCACATGTAACAGTGTTTCTATACTTAAGTCAAGTGGGAGAAACTAGGTTAATAATGCTGTATTTTAATGTTTCCACAGTTCATAAAATTACACGGAACAGGGAAGCAGTTTGATGGTTTAGACTCAGAGCATTCTCTTGGGTTCAGACAGTCCGGATTTGATTCTGTACAGCACCACCAATTACCGCAAACTGCTCTCATCTCTCAGATTTCACTTCCTCATCTGTAAAATGGGAATGATAATAAACAGCACCTCCCTCAAAGGCTTGCTGTAGATTAAAAAGGGTAACGCGTGTGAAGGGCTGATCGCTGTGTTCGGCACACAGAAAAAGGTCAACCTAACAGTGGAGGGAGAACAGCCACATCTATAAGCTCACCAGACCAAAATATTAAGTAAAAAGTCTGTGTTTTGAAAATCCCTTTGTAAAAAAAGGAGAGACAATTTGACGATCTGCTAAAGATAAAACTCAAATTCGACCTATTCCTAACGGTTTTAGAAGACCAATGCATTTGAGGGGGGTCAGAAAAGATGCTGCAGTGCATCTGAGACACACACCTAAAAATGGCTCCAGTCGGAACAGCATCTTAAATACCGAGAGAGGAGGGTAAGTCTACTTTTAACTAATGCGAGAGGTAGGCTTGGTGGGCGCTTAAGTATCCCTTTTATTTGCAGGAATAAGCTATCGAGCACTTAATCAAGGATCCTGATGCTTCCAGTGCATTCCAAATGAAATCTCACAGCACAGCCGCTTACAGTACAACCTCAAATACCCTAGCGAAGTAAGAATCTATGAGCCTAGGCTGAAAAACAGCCAATGCGGAAATCCGGGTGGCTTCAGAAGCCAGCAAACATCAGGCATGTCGGAAATCTCCCAAAGAAATCTCAAATCAAGTCAAAACAAATATACATCCCTTTACAGGAATTTGACGCATTCCTCTAGGGCCAACGAAGAATTTATCCGTGTTCATTGGCGCCCCTGTCCCTTTCTTCAAGTCCTACCGTGAGCCTTGTCGGTAACATGGACAACACTACTGGTAACTCAAAGTGGGGGAGCCGCGGAGTGGGACTGACCACGCAGGTTAGGGGATGGAGAGGCCTAGGGTGCGAAAGCCTACGCGAACGCTCCGCGGGAGTTGGGGCAGCACGTCCCTAGCGGAAGCAGGGCTGGTCCCGATTCCTCCGTGAGCCTCTCACCGAGTCAGGTCTGTAATCCGGTCTCCCGGACCCCGCTCGCTGCAATTCCCCCCACGCTACACACACACGAAAGGCGCGCAGGAAAGGCCCTGGAGAAGCCCTGGAATGGTCGGGGGGGACGCTGGAGAGAGGCCGCGCGCTCGCCCACCCCACGGGACGGAAACCCCCTTCACCTCCTCCCCGGCCACGCGCGCCGTCCCCAAGCCGGCCCGGGTGGGTGGGAGAGGCCGGCGGGTCCGGAACTCCCGCGGCAGACCACATGGGGCGGGTCTGACTCCGGTTTCCCGCTCACCGAGCAGGAGGCCAAGACTTCCCCAGCCACGGGGAGGGAGGCTGCCGCAGAAAAAGGAAGGGATGCCCGGGCCCCAGGCCCTCCCCACGCGGCTCCCCAGGGTCGGGGTGCTCCCACGCCCGCCCGCCCCGATGGGGCCCGCGGTGATCGCGGCCCCTCCGCCGCGCTGCTTTTCTTACCGGCCAGGGTGTCAAGCCGAGTGTGTGCGCACTTCGAGGGTCTCCGCGACCCCGGACCCAGGGAAGGGGAAAGGGAGGGCTAAGCGCAGGGAGTGGCTGAAAGACCACAGGACTGGCAGAGCCGCAGCTGCGGATGGACAAACCTCCAAAGCACTTTCGCTGCCGCCCGAAACGCTGAGAGCAAGCGAGAAAAAGAAGCAAGATGGCGGCTAGCCAGCCCCTACGTATGACGTTATGCCGCGGCGTACGTAAGGCAATCTCCGCAAGACCGCCCCCCGGCGCAGACACGGCCGGATCACGTGAAGCCTCCGTGGCGACCCAGCCCCGGCGGAAGGCGACGTCGCCACCTGCTGGACGGAGGGAGTTCCCGCAGTCGGAGTTCCGGCGGCGCCGTGAAATCCAGGATTTCTCGGGTAGACCACGATTACAGGTCTTTAAGCCTCACCGAAGGAGAGCGAGCACTCCAGGGCGTGGGGGATAGGTGTGTGATTTGCTTCGCGACAGTCCGGCAGTATGAAGCAAAATTAAACTATGAATAATCTTTCATCTTCATATTTGACAATACTTTGATGTTTTTCAGAAAGGTACACGCGCAACATTCGTAATACCAAAACCTGCCCGTTGATAGAGACGTAAATACGTTATGAAACATCTATGTCCCATAATATTGTAAAGCCATTAAATTCAGAATAATATTAATGAGCAGGAAAATACTCCTACAGTGGAGATGGAGAGAAGTAGACCGAGTATGGCATATATTTTGGAGCGAGAATATACTTTCTGGTGCGAGATGATCGTTTCTCAATGGGTGGTGGGGAAGTAAAGTGTCGATGACAACGTGTAGATTTATGGCTTGAACAACCGCGGTGGATGACCGACGTTTATGGAGACTATGGAGATGGAAGAGGAAAGGAAAACAAAACATTTTGGTTGGTAGAGCAATACAAATTAAATACTCAAAAATGGGGGAAGTTCTTTAACGTGTTAAATTCGAGGTGTTTGTGCAATGTCCCACTGTAGATTAAGTAGGCCGCTGCCACGTCTCGAGCTCAGAGGGGAGATCGGTATTGGAGATTTCGGCTCCACAGACACGTGTTTAAAAATAGTGGGACGTGATAAGGTCACTCAGAGACAGAGTGGGGGGAAGAAGGGTAAAGGGGCCCAGACCTAAACATTTAGAGGTTGGGTGGAGGCGGAGCGCGCTTAGCAACGGGCACAGAAGGGAAGCCTAGAACCGGACAACCCAAAGAGGATGATGTCACAAAAGCCAGGAGAGGAGAGTTTTACAGGGGCCTGTGAGCAATCAGCTAAGTGAAACGCTGCTGAGAGGTCTGGCTAAAAAGGAGGAGCCAGGGGTGTCTACTGTACTTGGCAATGGGGAGGGAGGTAGGTCACTGGTATCCTTTTTCAAGAAGTTTTGGTGGAGCAATGAGGTCAAAAAGCCAAATGCTTGTGAGCAAAATAGATGTTGAGAAAATGGAGACTAGATAAACAAGTTTTTCCAGGGCCTGAATTCAGCCGGGACTGAGAAACAAGGTCGTGGCTGGAAGGAATGTAGAGTCAAGAGAGGCAGTTTAAAGTATTGGGGACAGTAGATCATGTTTGGATGGTGATGGGAATAATTCAGAAGAACGAGGTGGGCAGCAATTAGGTAGCAGGGGGTGGAAGCTGAGGGAGGCAAGTCCTCGGGAAGGTGTGTGTGTGTGTGGGTGTGGCCAGAGTGCAGGCCCAGCATCTGCCTTTGAAGGAGAAGGAGGTACACCTCTAGGGACTGTTGATTATTTGATGGTGGGGACCTAAGGCACGTCCCACTGATGGCTTCTATTATTTCAGTGCAGTGAGGGACAAGGTAGCCTGCTTTTCAGGCTCAGTGTGTAGGGGTCTGAGGAGAGGAGGATCCCAAAGTGAGCAGGTAAATCTGGTGTGAGGAGCCCTGCTGGGACGGCATGCTCTGCAGAGAGCACTTTGCACGTTTGCGATTATGGGTGTGAACTGTGCCGTCCCGATGACTTACATGATTTCTCCTGCAGTGGGCAGCTCTTTGGCGCAGCAGCAGAGAAGACAGTCGGTTTGATTCCCCGGGGCTGGGTTTTTTTCAGGCGAGTGTAATCTGGAGAGGTGAAGGCCTCTGTAGGTGAGCGACTGTAATATTGAGTTTGGACATCTGGTGTGTGTGTGGTGGATGGTAACTGTGTCTACTTTATGAATGATCTATGGTGTGTGTTAAATCTGAGGATTTCCTGCCACTCCTCAGAGAGCAGTCTTACTTCCCTTATTTCCATTATCTTGGGGGCAATTGCTACATATTGGTACAGCATCCAAAGTCAAATAATATTCTTTTAAAATTTACTTTGTTATGGCTTATTTGCACCTCTCCGAGTAACTCCTTCAGTGTAAATAAATTTGCCATAACAAAACATTTTCATGGCAGATTAATTTCCAGTTCTGCTTTGTAAACAGTAATTTTAGGGTAATATCATCAACTTGTCACTTGGGGATATAAACTCAGGCAGACAAGTTTCTTTTTGAAAACAAAGGGATTACCCAAACAGTATAACCTATTTCCTTTGTGATTGCCCAGCCTTGTTAAGCTAATGAATGGTTTTATTGAATTTCTACCTCTCTCACTGGGATTGATTCTATAAACTTGTAGGCACCAAAGACTTAATGGGATATAGGTTTTCCCAATATCCAAAATTAGAGTGTTCCTATGAAACTTCTTGTAAGCATGGCGCAAAGTAGCAATCAGCATTCATTTACATGGAAAAAATTTTAAGAGTTTCCAGACCCCCCAAATAACCTACTAAATCAAATATGCTTAATTACGTGCAGTTTTCTGCTAAGCAAACACCCTTACCAGCGCTCTTGGGCCTTCCTGAGACCTTGGGACACACATTGCTAACGGATGCATAGGGTCAATAGGCATGAAGCGCGGATGCTCCCAGACTCAGATCAGTGCGCTGGGGGCCTTGAACTGAGACGCTCAGTGCGGTGGTTTCTGGGAAAGGAGCCTCGCGCGACCACCCTCGCTGCTCGGTGCATGCTGACTTATAGGCCTCGCTGCCAAACGTGTCACGGCAGAACACCGTTTTCACCTTTCACCCTTTTCCCTCGAGGTGAAGGTCCTCTTCGGATTTCTGTCAGTTAGTGAAAAGAGGTACTAAGGTAGGTCTTTCCTGAAAGCAAAGCGGCGTGATGTGAATTTTCAGAAAAGCAGGAGAGGCCTTTATCAAGTGAAAATAAAAAATAAAAGAATCGATGAAGGTATCATGTTTTATTAGTAGTAATGCTTCTTTAAAGGTTTGTGTGCACGTGACGATTTTGGTTTCTTTTCTTCAATGATGTTCCAGAAAATCATATGTAGTAAAACTGTGAAACATTATATGCCTGGTGTAATAAATATCATAATACCCAAATACTGTATGAAAATGTAATCTCCGTTGTGAATGTCAACAGATATTGTAACTTTGCTAATTAAGATAAAAAAAATATTGCCAGTGCTTGAAAAATCACCTTGGCCAACTTGTAGAAGGTTATATAATAAATTATATATTTATTATATGTGCTAGATGCAAAATACTACATCATCTCTAAAGTGGAATAACTACCTGCTATTATTATTTATCTCAGTAACCCCTTTTTATAATGGAATAAAAAGTATGTAGCTACTTGTTGGCCAAAATGTTATTTGTTTACCACAGGTTATATGTTCATGGGGTTTACTGTCCCCCTGAAATTTCCCCCAGATTTTCTTAGCTGAGAGGAGGAAACCAAGTTCTGGGAGCAGTGGCCCCCAGCTGAGAGGTCACAGGGTTGTTAATGAGTAATATCTGGGAAGAAGGGAGGGGAAAGGCAAGGAGACTTGCAGGCTCACAGCTCCTCCCCAGGCTGGAAGTTCACCTGAGACAGGAAGTGAGTAATGATAAAGGTCAAGAGACCAAAAGGAAATGGGGTGGGTCTGGGGAATGCGGAGCAGAAAAGGGGACAAAGGAAATCAGCCAAGGCAGTAACTGAAGATACAAAATAGGTGATTTCTTAACATTTTAGGCCAGAAAATAGAAACTGGAGATACTGATAATGGATAGAATTACCTCTAAAATTGTAACTCGGGCTGCTTTCTGTTACATTTCTTAAAGTTTAAGGCACTTTTTATTTTTATTTTTTTTTTGCTACCCAACCAATTGTATATACAATGTATAAATGAAACCACCCAGTTTCAAATCTTTTATTGCTCCAGAGTAATTAAGAGAACTATGATGGGTAGTCCACTTCTTTGGCGGCAGTGGCTCAGAGTATCTTGAATAACTTTTAGGCTGCTGATGGCAAAGAGAATTTCATGTGTTACAGAGAATCGGCAGCTCATGCCTGCTTCAGATTTTGTTTCTTTGTAGTCTCCATTCTTATTTCTGCTGGGGTTAATTAAGAGTTACTTCAGAAATATTTCTTTGAGTCTCCGTGAGCTAATTGCTGCCAATGGGAATTGGTCGCCCGGTGCTCTGAGGATGAGGCTGCTGGTAACTTAAGGGGGACAGTCCTGGTAGGAAGGCAAAGGAAGAGGAGCCTCGGCAAAGAGAACTGGGAAAAAGCTTCTCCAAGTACTGAACAGCCTGGGTAAATTGCAGTGAAATGAAACTCTTCGTGTCAACATTCAGTATTACTTACAGGAAACGTCTAATTGCCAAGCCGTAATCATGGTAATGATTAACAACCTAGGGCCACCTGTCAGCTTCGTGTGACCAGGCCACCGGCTCGATCTTGAGAAGAGGCTGGTGGGGTGGTGAATCATCCCAGCTTGCACAGGACTGTCAGAGCTCTGTGGCTTCCTATGACTCAGGAAAGTTCTCCGTCCAGGGCAGAATGGGACAGTTGGTCACCCCACGCTGGCCACAGTGAGGTGGGGACATGGGTCTTCATTTCAAACTTCTTCCACATTAAAATTTCCTTCTGGTCCCTACCATTTGCCTGAGACGATGCCCTTGATGAGGCCACTAGGAGGACACCACTAGGTGCTGTGCCTGATCCCTGAAAAGGTCTTTTGAATCTCGAGGGGCTAGCCAAGCGGAGAAGGTGGGCCTGCAGAGCCCCAGCAGCGACTGGACAGCCGGCGTGGTTCCCACCTGGCTGTCATTGCTGCCTTTGCTCCGTTCACCCCCTTAGAGCTGCGAGTCAGCCAAGGCCTACGGGGGCCAGCCCTGCGCCAGGTGCTCCGCACATGTCACGGTACTTGGTAGACTGCACTGTGGATTCTGAGACTGAGGCTCAAAGGGGACAAGGGACCTGCTTTGAGCTCACGGTGCTCATCGGTGATGGAGCTGGCGCGTGAGCTGAGGTCCAACGTCAAACACAGCTGATGCCCTCGTCCACCCTGCAGCCTCCCAGGCGGTGGCGGTTTTTCTTTGACCCTTCTCTCAAGGACCTGGTCTCTTCACTTGCTCTGTGACCTGGAGGCACGTTGACCGATGCCGTTGACCAGACCAGGCTCCTGAGACCATTAGGCCCCGTGACCTGTGCTGGTGCCATCTGTCTCTACAGAGCAATTTAAAGTGATTCTCTAAAAAGCGCCTGCGTGCGTGCACACACACACACACACACACACACAAACAATAAGCATGTATGAATACTATCCACTGTAAAAAGATCAGCACCCAATGCAAGAAAACAAAATCATTAAGTAACGAATCATCAGGAGTTTGGTCTATCTGATACAGTGAAAAGCACTAACAAAGTAACGACTGCTGATAGATTTGGGGAGTGGAACGCCTCCCCTCCTTCAGATTCAAATCGAATCGACAGTTCAGCACTGCACTCTGTGTCTATTCAACCTCCTTCATCAGCATCACGAAATGAGATAATGGAAAAGCACTGACGCCTAGACAGTACCGAGTGTGTTACGCACTTCACAGTTTGACCTCTGAGGTCAAAAGGTAAGAGAAAATTTTGGTCTCGTGCTCAGTACCCAAAGTTGCAAAAGTCAAACTTTTTCTTCCAGGAGCAGCGGAGAAGAAAATTTCTTCCAAGAGCAGCAGCAGCAGGCGCTGGCCTGCTCTCTGGCAGTGTGGCTGCCGGGCCAACCAGCCAGGCCCAGTCCCTGCTGAGGGTTTAGGGGCCAACCAGCATGTCGTCTTGTAATCAGAGAGATTTCCCTTCAGTCACCTTTCGAGGGGAATGTTGCTTTGAAGAACTGATACCCTTTTTCTTTTTTCCCCACCTTTCCCATACATGAGTTTTATTGGTGTCATTTTCAGAGTTGGAAGTTCTCGGTGTTACTCCTGAGCGCATCAGCGAGAGGACACACAGTGGCTACCACCACACTCGGTTGCCGAGGAGCAAGGCAGGACCAGGGGTGAAAAATTTCGGTCTACCACAGCTCATTGACGCAACCCGACGTAGCAGTGGTTCAGAAACTGGCCTCTCGCGTGCACACAGGAACTGCATGGAACTTGACTGGGTCACAGAAGCGGCCTGATGATAGGGGAAGAGTTCACCTTTCTCTGCATGGATCACCGAAAATACAGGGGTGGACAACACAGGCTAATAATAAGTAATATCATAATGAATACGTAATAATCCAAGAATAAACTGTGTTTCTCAGACTCCTAACTATAAACCTGCTTTTGCCCACCCCTGCAAATGGAACGGGACTTGGTTCCTTTCTCCAACTCTGTATCTGCGATTTGTTAGTGTCACGGCATACATCGTAAACCTGTGTCATTTGCTTTTATTTTTAATATAGGACACTGAACTCAGTATGTGCTGTGCTTGACTCACTCTTTTCTTCAACACACACATAAGAACCTGTGCCTGCCAGGCTTGTGCCAGCCGCAGAAGACGTGACATGACTACTGTAGGCTAGACTCCTGCTCCTGGGTGTTTCTGGTCACACGAGGTGGGAGAGGGGCGAGGTAAAACACATTATACATGATCACCAATAAAGGGAATAAAACACACTGATGAGGGAATGAGAAGGTACTCATCCCAGGTTTGCAGGGGAGGGGCCAGCCAGGCAAGATGAACCCTCATGTTTTATGGGAATCAGCTGTGTGTATGTGTGTGTGTGTGTGTGTGTGTGTGTGTGTGTGTGTGTGTTAAAAGGGACTGATTGAGTGTGTCTCTGCATTGGGAGGAGGTATGGCAACATGATGGGACAATGGCAGGGGACAGTGAGGCTTGCGTAGAGAGCCCAGGTGGGGAGAATGTTCAAGCAGAAGAGCCTCCAAACCAAGGGGAACATGACCCGTTGGAGGACGTTAAAGCCTCTCAGTCCTGTTGTGTAGAAAGGGGGAGGGAAGAACTAGGAGGAAGAAGGCACACCTGCCCGGGTGATCAGAGACCAGTCTGCAAAGAGCCCTCCCAACCGAGTTTGGATTTTACCACTCCCCGAACAAGAGGAGCCTGTGAATGGGTGTGAACTGGAAACTTACTGACATCCCATGAAACAGAGCTCACTGTATATAACTCCATAGCATTTCTTCTTCCAACAGATATTAATTGAGCATGTACTGTGCGTGCGGGGCACTGAGCTAGCAGCTGCGGATATGAATGGTTAGTGTTGGAGACATTTGTTCAGCGGAAATGTAGGGAAGCGGGGCCTGGGCACAGGAGCAGCTGCTTGAGGACGATCCCAGGAACCCAAGGATGAGTCAGCGGGGCTTGGACCCTGCAGTGTGGCCGGAGAGAAAAGGCAGAGCCCGTTTCCTCAGATGGCTTTTATTTCACAGAAACTTCCTCCCTATCATCATCAGAAACCCGGGAGGCATTCCTGCCACAGCACGATTAAAAAACATTGTCATCAGGCTGAGAAAACTGTCCCGTGTCTCCGGGAGAGGGCCGCCCACTGTGGAGGCCCCTGAGACGTGCTACCCAGATCCTCCCCAGGAGGGCTTCAGGAAGGAGCCCTCCTGGGGGACCGCCTAGTCTAAGACCCTGCCTTGCCCGAGGTCATTCCTCCTGCCTATGGCGCCGCCCTCTAATGACTGATGGTTGCGTGTGAAGGCCTGGTCCTTCTGCCTCTTCGGAGGACTATTTGAGGGCACATCTCCCTGGGACCGGTTGTAATCGACGCCTCAGTCTGCCTCGTTCTGCCTCTTCCCTCCCCGCTTCCACTGGTGGGGATCCGCAGAGCAGTCTCGTCAAAGTGCTGAAGCGGTGTCATCTTCCCGCCCACCTGCAATGCCACCGCTTACCCAGCCCGCTCGAGCCAGAAGTCCGGAAACTCCAGGCCCCTCCCTCTCCTGTAACCTTGGGCACCCTCCGTGTCCGCTCAGTCACCAAACCCTTGCTTCCTGCCTCCCAGTGGCCACCATCAGGACCCGGGGCATCGCCACCTGTCCTCTAGCCGCACTGTTTTGATTGCCGTTAATTTGTCTCCCTGTCTTTACCTTTGTCTTGATCAAAATGACTATTTCTAAAAAGTATTATGCTTAGTGTATTTATTGAGGTATATTTCACCTACAATATACTGCGTATATTTAAAGTGTACAAGTTGATACATTTTGACATATGTCTATAATTGTAAAACTAGGACCATATTCAAAATCTGTCACTAACTTTATGATGTTTAAGTTACGAAAGATGTGCAGGCTGGTTGGGCAAATATGTGGACACATGCAATAGGATCTCTTGGGGTAATCTTTTACAATGCAAATCTCAACAAGTTTCTTCCTTGTCTCAAATTACTTTTTTTTTTAAATCCTTGCCTAAGGATATGTTTATTGCTTTTAGAAAAGAGGAAGCAGGATAGAGAGAAGGAGAGAGAAATGTCACTGGCTGCTGCCCGTATTGCTCAAACCTACAACCTAGGTATGTGTTCTGACCAGGGATCGAACCTCTGAACTTTTGGTGCACGGGGCAATGCTCCAACCAACTGAGCCACCTGGCCTGGGCTTAAATCCCTTTAATTGCTTCAATTACCTTTGGATAAAGGTAAAAGTCTTTACCTACCTGAAGGTTCAGTCTGGTCCCCCACCCACCTTTCCAGGGTTCTCTGGCACGCCTGTCTTCTAGCCAGGCCGGACTGGATCTTAAACTAAGTTATGTGCTGCTGTGTTCCTCCCCACCCCCTGCCCCCGGCCTCAGGGCCTTTGCCCATGCCTCCTGCTCTCCCTCTACTGTTCTTTTCTCTCTGCTTTTGCCCCTGCTTCAGCATATTTTCGAATATGAATGAGTATTGCAAGTAACTGCTAATTGATGGTTTTTAAGTGCTTGCTTTTTGTCAGGCTTCTGCTTCACCCACATCCTATCACTTGATCCTCACAAAACCTGCAGTTGGTGGTGGCGTCCTTATTTTGCACACCAGGACCTGAACCTTCCCCCGAATCGTGCAGCTGGAAGTGAAGTTGCTGGGTTGAGGTACAGCTGCTTGCTGAATCCTCAGACCGAGGAAAGTCCCTGGTCCTAGGCTCCTGGGCCACAGCCTCCAGCTGTCCCGTATAACACAGACATTCCACTCACTATTAAATGTCTGCCTTCCCGGTTAAACCGAAGCTGTGTGAGGACAGGGACCCTGTGCGATTCGCTTCCGTGCCAGGGCCAAGGGCACAGAGCTTACAAGACTTGCTTACAGGACTTCTCGAGTGGATGTTGAACGCATCAGAATCTCCACTGCACCACGTCTCTCTGTGGCAATAGCTTGGATTCTGGAGTCGGAAAGGAGTTCAAGTCCAAATTCTGCCAATATACGTATAACCTCGAGCTGCTGTTTAACCTCTCTGAGCCTCCCTTTCTTCCTCTATAAAATAGAGATGATAGTACTTGTCCCCCTTACAGAATTGCTCTCGGGAACAAATACGATGGTATCAAAAAGTTCTCAGCATAGAATGTGACACATCCTTTTGTATTTCCAACCTTGAATGTGAACTATTGAAGGGCAAGTATCAAACCTTAGCATCATTTTATATCCTGTCCTCTGCCTGGCATATATAGAGTCTCTAGCAGATAGTCAGTAAGTAGTTAGATGGTACATAATATTTTTGTGGGGCTAGGGTTTAGGATTTCAGTCTCCTTAATATACAAGTCAAGGAGTGAATACCGCAGAGTGGTTTTTTAAAAATGGCTGTTTCTCAGCCGAGTGGGATCGTTGCTGGTTGCCCAGGGTGGGGAGAGGCAGCACAGAGAGGGTTGAGTCGGCATCTCTCCAGGCCAGACAGTGCAAGATGCACGACACTTAGAAGATCCACGGACCTGTAGACCTTGGGTGTGGCCAGAGCCAGAGCCCATGGAGTTGCTGATGTCCTGTTTGGATTCATTCATCCATCAAACACTTATATAACACATCCATACAAAGCTCTCTGTACGTAGACTGCTGCTCTAGGTACTCTGGGCAGTGAGGCTCACACCTCTAGTGCCGGCCATGGAAACGTCACCCACGGAACTAAAGTTACAGGTGCTTGGGTGTCACACTCTGATAAAGCCCAGGGTGGCCCTGGGGCTGTGTTTTAGAAAAACATTTCACGTGATGCTGATGCACTATTCTGGGAAAGGGAACACACTAAAGGCTCTGTCCCTATCCACAAAGATGGTTGGAGCACAGGTAATACAAAAAACTCAGTCAAGTAATGTTGGTTTGTTTTTGTTTGTTGGTTTGTTTTGGCTCTGGGTAGAAGGAATCTATTGGCCCATGTCGTCCATCCTGCAAAACAGAGCCTAAGGCTTCCGTAGACAAGGTCAAGGAATATTGTTGTATTCGTGTTACTGCTGTTGGGGCTGAAGGCGTGCTGGTAGGAGAATATGTGGGCTGATGGAATGTGTTTATGTACACAAGCTAGCCCATAATTAGAAGCATGCACGGTAACATAAACTCGACTTAGGTCTAATGACTGCAGGCCAGGAAAAGATTGGATCAGACTGTCTGCAGAGGTATGACTTACCAAACAGGTTGTTAATCTAGGAGAATCAATATACTGACGTGTCAAAATATTGATATGCGCCTTTCTATCAATATTCAGAAAATGTCTGCAGTATCGTCCACCCTGTGGACAGTCCTCTGGCTTCCCTGGAAACTGGGAATGGGGATGAGGCAAGGATAATGTGGGGGCGCTGGACATCCCTACCCACACAAACACAAAGTAAGCCCTAATCCCGAATACGAATGTGTCGATTTGGGACAGCAGGAAATGTGCTCAGTGCCGAGCCAAGGCCTCTAGCAGTAGAAGCTTTTCTCCTCCTCAGTTCCTGCATGTGAAATAATGCCTAGCTACTGCATTTTACACAATCACAAATTTGACAGTTACTAGGATGGAAAAGTTTGGTCCCAACGTTACACCCAATCAACAAATATTATTGCGCACCTATTATGTACGGAAGGGTCTTTCTAAATATTCCAATGAAAAAGCCATTTAGTTAACTCTGAGTTTATTTAGAGCAAAATGTTTAAAAGCTATCTCAACCTTCCTGTTAAAAGTGTCTGCTTTTAGCAGGGAGGGTAATGAGACTTATCACCCAGTTCTCACTTATTTATTTTTTTGTGATTTTATTTTTCACGTGTGTAGGTATGAGTCTTTTGAGGGTGTTTTACACTCTTCTAAATGGCAGACAGTTGGATCACAGGACAGACTATTAACACAGGACTTTCCAAGGGACTAAGTTAGCGTCTCATCCAAGGTCATGGACGTAGGTCCTGACCATCACCCTACATTAGCTTTAAATTTACTTTTGGTCAAAAATTTCCATGATTGATCTAAAAAATTTTTCCCTGAAAAAGTATGATTAAACATATTAAGCTGATGCTAAATTAATATATCAGGAGGAAATCAATAACAAAATAACAGGATATGATTAACATTTTGATTCATAGCCTGTTTTTATCCTGCTCTGGAATATGAGTGTCCAGATTTGTATTTGCAGAGCATTACAAGAAAAAAGGAAATTGCTATTTTTAGTTGTAAAGTTCTCCTCTTTTCTTTTTTCGAGTTCTCAGCCTTACTGAAGGACTGTCATTTTCGAACTTGACCCATTAGTGACCACTTCCAAAGAATTGTTTCTCCTGGACTAGCAGTTAGCCTATTTAAGAACTCACTGTCAGTTTTATAGAGTGTGATAATGTGATTGTGTCAATGCTGTTTAAAAGTCCTCATCTCTTAGAGATACATACAAAAATGTTTATGGGTAAAATGACGCTACGTCTTGATTTTGCTTTAAAAATATGTCAGCCAGGCAAAACAAAGCGCAAAGAAAAAGAAAATCGGGAAATACATCTGTAAGGAGAATAGCAGAATGTTGGTAATTGTTTAAGATGGCTGATGGATACGTGGGAGTTCATTATATTCTCCCTTTTCATGCATTTAAAAAAAATGTCCACAATGAAAGCTTTTTAAAAGATTTGTCTCAGTGGTTCTATGTCAGACTCTTACTTTGCCCTCCGTTGGAAGTCTTTCTTTCAGCAAACCTTCTTCCTCGAGCACACCTAGGAGGTAAACACAGTGGGAATGTCCCTTCCCATTCTTTGTTCATAAATATAAGGTCAGCGCCCATGAGTCAAAGAACCTGTGCTGGAGCAAGGGGACTAAGAAGGAGCCTGTGACCTGGTCACCATGAGCAAGTCACACCTCTGATCTTCAGTTTCCTTATCGGACCATGAGCACGGGACTGGGTGACCTCGACAATCCCTGTCCAGTTCTATGTGTCTCTGCATCCAGCTTCTGGGAAGAAGGATCGTGGTGATCCTGTGGCTGCGACAGTGTGAGACAATGAGACCTGGAATACATGCGCACCTCAGGGCAGGTGGCTTTGCACCAGGTAAGTGTCTGCTCCTTCCCGTGAGACACTTCATAGCACTCACTTCTCTGCCAGCCACCCTGAACGCGCTCTCCCAGCGGTGGCTTCTTTTCGAGAATGATCTGGGCTTTTAAGCCAAATAGTTGCATTCAAGAACCTGACTTAGAGTGTTTGTAGTACTTGGGAGAATCTTTGAAATCAGCTGGCATGTTTATTTTCAGTAGAAGATGGACTCATTGTCAGACCATATATGCTCTAGCTTGCACTATTTATGACATCCTGAAATATCATATTAATCAAAATGGTTAGCTTAGCATTTTGATAGCTTAGCTTCTTTTTAAATTACTTTTTAAAAGATTTTATTTAATGTATTTTTAGAGAGAGGGGAATAGAGGGAGAAAGAGAGGGAGAGAAACATCAATGTGTGGGTGCCTCTTGCATGCTCCCTACCAGGGGCCAGGCCTGCAACCCAGGCATGTGCCCTGATTGGGAATCCAACCCACAACCCTTTGGTTCTCAGGCTGGCGTTCAATCTACTGAGCCACACCAGCCAGGGTTTTGTTTTTACTTTTGCTTTTTTTTTTTTGTTTTAAAGGCAGTTCATGCCTTCTACACTACGGTTATTTTTCTTAGCTGCAAAAAGCCAGTGAGGTCTGGAGCACACGAACCATTTTTTAAATGGGCAGCAGCATTACGACGTTCACACTGCTGTGCAGCCATCACTGCTGTCCACCCGTGTCCAGAACTTCTTCGTCGCCCACACCGAAACTCTGTCCCCTTTACACACTGACTCCCCACCTTTCCCTCGCTTCAGCCTGGTGACCGCCGTTCTACCTTCCTATCCTCATGTGCTTGACTCTTCTAGGTACTTGAGATAAGTGGAATCATACGGTGTTTGTCCTTTTGTGTTTGTCTTATTTCATTAGGCATAATGTCCACAGCTTCATCCACGTTGTAGCATGTGTCAGAATTTCATCTCTTTTCAAGGCTGAATCATATTCCATTATGTATGTTTTGTTTATCCATCTATCCCTTGATGGATATTTGGGTTGTTTCCACCTTTTGACTATTGTGGATAATTCTGCCATGAACACTGGTATATACAAACTGGGTATTAATTCTCATGCTTTGTTGTTTTTGTTAGTGCTTTGCATGCTTTCCAGGAGGTTTGGGATGCATATTTACCTATCTATGACTATTCTAGAAGTTTCTTGGAAACAACATTTTAAAAATATTACAATCCGGTAAAGTCAGAAGACATGTTTTACCATCCTCATCTGAGTGAAATCAAGTCAAAATAACATCGGGGATGTCTCTGAAGTGAGAAGGACCCAGAAATCTGGGGGAGTTGGGGAGCAGGGGAAGCATTGCTGGCAAGAGGGAAGACTGGAGCCTACGCTCAGGTTAGATACTGAGAGCCAACTGTTAACCACTACCGTCCAGAGCTGCCCCTGCCTCTGAGAGTAGCTGTGCGCAGGTAGAGAGAGCGGGAGGTAGGTGGGCTGTCATTCCACTTCGCATTCCCCCCTCCTGTCCCCGCTCCCCACCCTGGGCACCTGCTGATGCTCACATTTTGGATTGGGTGGGGGACAGGGTCACCCAATCTGTATCAGAGTAACTGTGGGTTCCTGGTTTTAACATCATCTTTTAAAAACTTGTGAAGACTTCTGAGAGTCACGAGCTAGTCTAAATTTTACCTGGTGTGGACATGTCTTAGCTTTGCAGCAAGGGAATGAAGGGAGGGCCTGGAGGGATAACCTTGATGACGTCAGCAAACTGTCGTCATGGGAACATCTGGGAGGCAGTTTGTTAGCTACCTGCTGCTGCAGGGACCCAGGGCAATGCTAGAGAGACTTGGGCAAAAGCGGTTTGGGATTTTATGGCCACCAGAGAGATTCTAGAAGGAATAAAAGATGTTTGGCTAGCTGCTGGCACACTTAAATTTGTTCAGCAAATATTTATTGACCTCCATTACTATGTTGTAGGTGCAGTAGATAAAGCAGATGAAAAGATAAAGTTTTTTTTAAAAGTCCCTGAAGTTCCTGGGCTTGCATCCTGGTATGGGAGACAGATAATACAACAAGTACAAAGGTATTTTCAGATGGCAGACTACCAAGCACCAAGTAGTCCCCATTAAATCCTTAATCATGGTTGATTAAATTTATTGCAAGAATCCTTTAGATTGATTGGTCCAGTGGTTTATTTCAATTATGATTTGCCTATAAAAATATAATTTACAAACAAACCTTACTTGGCAAAGTAAGGTCTTCCTCTTTCTTAAAGACTGAGAAGATGTGAAGATTTCTGTGTACAAAGAACAGTCTCAGCAATCTGGTTAAGGGCAGACTGGCTCATCCAGATTCTAAGGGCCAATGACATTTCAGATGAAACCCACGTTTCCATGGTTTGGGGGTGCTGACAGTTGGGAAGCATCCTCCAACAGGTTTGAAACTTCACCCACGGTGTCTTAAATTGGCTTCTCCACTCGTTCCCTTTCTTTGGTGTTTCATCCTTTTGAAGGGAGTGGGAGGTGGGGAGTGGGAGGTGGAGGAGGGGGGCGATGTTCTTGTGCGCTGTTCCCCGTGGGCCGCGTGCACGTAAAAATAGCGTGCTGAAATGGTTAGGTCGGTGCTTGTTGTGTCTGCCTGGTGGCTGGGTATTTCAAGTGGATTTATTTTTTGTTCTGGAAAATGTTGAAAGAAAGATCCCCAGACACGAGAGAGCCTTGGTTGTCCGAACCCTTTGGCAGAACACCACGCTGCTGCTCTGGGAGATGAGAAATCCCCTCAGGAATGAAGCATCCGTCGCTGGCTCAGGAAGAGCGGGGCAAGGACCTGAGCAGACCTCACTTTCTTTTGATGGTTGCGTACAAAGAACTTTCCTGAAATGTGTAAATTGAAAGAACGACCAATTACAGTAAAAGGAGTGTTGCCTAACGTGTTGGAAAGGGACCCTCCTCTTCGGGGCAGAAGGATAGGAGATGAAATTGGTGTCCCCACCTGGTGGGGACAAGGTCAGTCATCTAGAGGGTGTGTCACTGTTCAGTGTAAACTGTTCATATCGAGAAGATTTTCTTTCTCTAAAGGGTAGTCTCCTTTTCATCAAGGCCACACCTAAATGCTCGGAATTTTAATTATTTGTATGTGTCTCATTTGCAAAGGCTTATTCCATTTCTAATCAGTCTGGGGGCGAATAATTTTGCCAGTCAAGTACTCAGGTATTTGAAAAGGCAGGGAGAAGCATTTAGAAAATAGAAACCTAGATACAAATTTTACACAATTAGCAAATTGATTTTTATGGCATTCGGTTTGATGTCAGACAAAAAGAATTGCATTTTCCTTATGAAAGAATTTATAATAAGCCCTTCAGTGAGGTATGATCTGGTGAGTGTGTTATTATCTGTTTATATAATAACCCTCAAAGGCACATGGGAAATAACTGCTCACACATTTTCTGTTCCTGCTGGACCGAAGCAATTAGCCTGGTCATTTTTCGTTGTTGTTATTAAAGGATTGGATTTCAAACAGTCACCATTTCACAGACTTGTTTATAAGGTTTGTTTGTTTGTTTTGCTTTTTTTTTAAATTGCAGGGAGCTGGGGAAACAGTGTTAACAGCAGAGATGATTTAAGTCTCTCAGTAAAACTTTAAAGAATTTTAAAAGAGTAAAAGCCCTCTTTATACAGGTGAAAATCTAACTATTAATTATGTTGATAGACAAAAGTCAGGTTTAAAATTGTTTGACCTTCAACTCTGCCTGAAGACAAAATGGTTAATGTGGTTTTCCTTTTTCCTCCTTTGTAAGTGGTGTTGGGCACTGAATGTCTTCTGCTTTTTTAGTTGATACAATTAAACTTCAGGAAACGTTCTCATGCCCTTCTTTCTTCCCTTAGCACACAGCTGGCATATGTGACCATTTCTCTTTTCATCCTGCTTTTTATAGATCCAAGAGACTACCAACCAAATTACAGAGGTCTTGCGTTAAGTGGTAAATTGTAGTTACATAAGAGGTGGAGTGTCATGGTGCTTACCAAAACAAAAAGTGATAAACCTACAAACCAGTCTCTGAGGTCTCTCGTATATTGTTTAGGAGATTTTCTTCTGAAAGAT
Source organism: Phyllostomus hastatus (assembly GCF_019186645.2). Classification (NCBI taxonomy): domain Eukaryota; kingdom Metazoa; phylum Chordata; class Mammalia; order Chiroptera; family Phyllostomidae; genus Phyllostomus; species Phyllostomus hastatus. The sequence goes on along the minus strand of NW_025333833.1, from coordinate 4,151,850 downwards.
GTGAAAAAGCTTTTATGACTGTGGATTATCTTAAAATGAGTCGTTGTTATTGGGAGCAACTCTGTATCATTGAGAAATACATGAGAAAATATGTTTGGTATACTAGCAAGAGTATAATGAGTCTGGAAGTGTCATAATATTCATGGTATTATTAAGAAAGATAACCCAGCCCTGGCTGGTGTAGCTCAGTGGATTGAGCGTGGGCTGCAAACTAAAGTGTTGCAGGTTCGATTCCCAGTCAGGGCACATGCTTGGGTTGCAGGCCACAGCCCCCAGCAACTGCACATTGATGTTTCTCTCTCTCTCTTTCTTCCTCCCTTCCCTCTCTAAAAATAAATTAAATTTAAAAAAATCTAAAAAAACACACAAAAAAACCCTGACAGGAAAAGAGAGTATAACTGGCTTGAAAAAAAAAAAGAAAGAAAACCCTAGAAATCCTTCGAATAAAAATTTAAAAGTTTAATATCTTATCGGTATTTAACCTACATTTTTTGATTACCAGAGAGGGTAAGCGTCTTTTCATAGATTTGTTAGATATTCAGATTCTTCCTTCCATGAGTTGCCTATTGTAATTCTTTATCCAATTTTCTGTTGGATTTCCTGCCTCTTGTTGATATACAGAAGTTATATGTATTTTCTACATGGTAGTGCCTTGAGTTTTTGAGGTGGCAAATATATTCTAGGCTGTCCCTTATCTGTTAGCTTTGCCTACAATGTCCTTCTTTAAAAAGAAATCCTATTTTTTTTATTCATCTGAGGACATTTTTTCATTGTTTTTTAGAGAGAGAAAGGGGGAGGGAAACATTGACTGGTTGCCTCTTGTATGTGCCTGGACTGGGGATTGAATCCACAACGTAGGTAGGGGCCGTGATGGGATCTGAACCTGCCAACCTTTTGGTTATGAGATAATGCTCCAACCAACTGAGCCATACTGATCAGGACCTAGAAATCCTGTTTTGATACACTGCAATCCACAAATTTTCCCCCAGATCATCTGTGGTTTTTATGCTTTCCTTCCTAACTCCTTCTCATTTTTAGGTCACAAAAGATATTCTTCTATATTTTCCTTTTTTTTTTTTTGGTTTCCATTTCAGGTTAAAGTATCCAGTCTATGAGAGTTAACATTTGTATGTGGTGTGAAGTAGGGATCCAACTGTGTTTTTCTCCGTGTAGTGACCAGCTCTCCCAGAATCATTCCCTAGATAATCTGTCTGCTTTCTCTTCATTGCATAGTGATCCCACCGCAACGGTGCGTGAAGTTCCCGTACGCGTGTGGGTCTGTTTCGGGATCCCTGTTTTGTTCTCTTGATCTATTTGTCGATGCCTGTACCGGTATGAGAATACTTTCTTTGCTGTGGCTTTGTGGTATGTTTCAATAGCTGGTAAGAAAAGCGCTCCATCTTTGCTTGTGTCTTAGCTATTTGTTATGCTTTTTAGAACTAATTAGTCACATTTCTTTCAAAGTCATGCTGGAATTTTGACTGGAAATGTGTGATACATGTTATTTGTAGAAGAATCTACAGATTTCTTCTGGTAAGTTGTTCTACATAGACATGCTATTCCATCTTTTCTGGGCTTCCTTTATGTGTTTAGGATTTGTAAGACTATTTTTAGGACTATCGAGTATGCAAATCATTAGAGATGTATTTAAAGATACATTTACAAGGGTAGAGTGGATATTCGGAAACTATCCACATGTCCAATGACAGAGAGATGATTAAATAAATTGAAGATAGTTTGATGTATGCATTAATAGAAAGTTACATCAATAAAATCATACTTTTAAAGAAAATGACATGAGAAAATCTTGTTATAATAGTACATAATTAGCTGGTGAGATTACAAGGATTTAAATTGTCACATATATTTTGGGTATGTTCCAGATTTTCTGAAATGAACATGTTTTATTTTTAAAACCTTTTTTCTTACATTTAAAAAAATGGTTGGAAATAAGTAAGTTAAGCGTTTGCCATCTGACTCCACAGGAACGTCGGGAAAATGGTTTCTGACTCAGCGGATGAGTTCATCGAGCCAGAAACAAGAATTCAGATGCAAATTTCCCAGCTAGACTCAGCCTGTTCCATCTGCTGGGACTCCTCACGGTTTTCCAGGCCCCCTGACTCAGCTGAGCTTGAGTAAATGTAACTTCACACATTCGCGTTTGCATGTCACGAGTATTCAGCACTCTGCTGCTATGCAAAGCACTCAATTAGAGCTGCTGAAGATAAGGGGTGAGTCAAACAGCCTCAGCCCCCGAAGAGGCTTAGCGTGGCCTACGCAGATCAAGGATTCGCCTGACTTTCACCCTCTGTGCCAAGTCTCGATTCTCCTATGCTCCAGTCGCCCTAGACTTTTTTCACTTTTCTCATAATTTTATCATCGCTAATAGAATGATGTGAGGTTTGTGTGCCTTCTCCTGTATGCATTACAGGAGAGGAGAGGAGAGAAAGGAGATTACACTTCTAGCTTCTAGAATTAAGGTTTTAAGACTAACAACAGCCCATGTTTATCAAGCAGCTACTGTGTGCCAGACCTCACATTTAATTATTGCAACAACTCTCATCTGGAAACTGCTATCATCCTGTAACAGACAAGATACTGAGGTTCAGAAAGATTTATTAACAGCTTGAATGTGGTCAAGTCAACACTCCAGCCCTGTCCGTGGGTCTCCAAAGACCATGCTCCTAACCACTGAGCACACTGCTTCCCCACTGCTAGTGCTGTGAGAGCTCACATCAGTACTCTCCTGCTCACGGGCAGCTGTGATTTGGAAGCCAGGTTTTCACTGGCTTCTTGAGGTGGGAAAGGGGAGGGGCAGGGTTTTGGCTTTGTCCTCAGGGGATCGAGTTCCTCCAGGTGTGAGAAATGGGCTACGAGGAGAAAATGGGTTGTAACTTGTGAGAGGGAGTTTGTCCTCCCTGCAAATGGGGTTCCCACAAACCCAACCAATCTCAAGGGACTTCCTGTCTTCATCCTGTTAGACTCCCTCCACCAGCATGCTCATTCCAAGATAGAAAATAGTGATCCAAGGCGTGGCGTGGAATGGGAAGGCATGGAAGAGTTTTAAGCAGCAGCAGGGTTTAAAACGTTTCCATGTAAAATGATCTCTCTGATGGGCTGGGAGGAAGGCAGCTCAAGATTTCTGATAACCAGCCCCATTGCCCTGGGACCTGAGGGTGAGATGAGAGGGAAAGAAAGAGTCCCATCCGTCCGTTGACCCCTTTGTCGAAGTTCCGAGATTTCCCAGAATGCTCCTCTCCCTGCTTGTATCTGCAGCTTATCTGATCCGTTCTGGAACCCTAGCCAACTTTTCCTTCACTGTGCCCCAGTGAGGCCCCCTGGGACCTTGAGGGAGGCTCAGTACGAAGGTAAGCCGTGCATTTGTAGTGATGCGTCACGGGGCACAGCTGGGGTTTGCTCTAAGGGCCTTCGTGTACTGGGAGCATTTTAGTGCAGAGTGCTTCAACGGAGACCAGGGGGACATTTTAACCATGGGCTGAGGTTGGGAGAAGTTTTTTTATTTCCCTTTGGGGGATGTTTCTCTATCTTATCCATGGCTCATCAGCATAAACACTGCAAAAACAGTAAAAAAAAGTTAATGAATAATAAAAGTTAATGCTCCTTACCTCATGGCCTTCATTGCAAGCACTGGAGTCTTTTAATTCTCATTGTGTCTTTCTGAAGGAGGTGCTATTATTGCTCCATTTCACAGATAAAGAAATGGGGCCTAGAGAGGTTAAGTATCTTGCCCAAGGTCCACAGGTAATAAATAGTCTTGACCCCTGTGTCATGAAAAGAATATGCCAGTGTCAAACAAGTTTTTTAAAAAAATGTCTGCCCTGGCTGGCGTAGCTCAGTGGATTGAGTGGGGGCTGCGAACCAAAGTGTTGCAGGTTTGATTCCCAGTCAGGGTACATGCCTCGGTTGCAGGCCACGGCCCCCAGCAACTGCACATTGATGTTTCTCTCTCTCTCCCTTCCCTCTCTAAAAATAAATAAATAAAATCTTTAAAAAATGTGTGTGTAAATATATATGTAGTGGTAAAAATAGTTAACATGTTATCTCCTTCGTAACAGTTTTTCACTGTGCTGCATGTATTGTTTACAGGCACAGCGTTGCACAGGACATCTTTAGAACATATTCATCTTGTGTAACTGAAATTTTATAGCCATTGACTAGTAACTCCCCCCACCCCACAGTTGCGCCCCCCTCCCCCACCTCCACCCCAGGCAACCACAGTTGTATTTTTTGCTTCCAGGAGTTTGGCTATTTTAGATGCCTCATATAGTGGGACCATTTGTGCTCCTGTGACTGGCCTAGTTCATTTAGCATCATGACCTCAAGTTTAATCCTTGTTGTTGCACATTGCAGATTTCCCTCGTTTTAAAGGCTGAATAATATCCTGTTGTACAAGCGCAACACATTTGTAAAATCCATTCACCTGCTGATGGGCGTTTCAGTTGTTTCCATGGGTGGTCACTGTCAATGGAGCTTCAGTAAGCAAAAGAGGGCTAACGTCTCTGCAAGATCCTGATTTGGCCAACAGACGTAGGAAAAGATGCTCAGCAGCGCTAATCGTCATAGAAATGCAAAATCCAAACCACAGTGAGATATCACCTCACGCCTAATAGGATGGCTATTATCACACAAAAAAACGGCAGCAAAAAATCCAAAAGACCAGTGTTGGAGAGTCCACAGGGAGACTGGAACCCTGGTGCCCTGCTGGCGGGAATGCAGAGCGGTGCAGCCACTGTGGAAAACAGTACGGTGACACTGAAAACGGAAAAAACTGGCATTCGTGCTGCCTGGCACTTACCGAACCCAATAAGCAGAGACGGGGATTGAATCATTTGGGGTGCTTTATTCAGATGGCCATCATCTGAGAAGTTGGCAGGTTCACACTTGAACAGAAAGTCTTAAATTCCACTTTAAAATGGCCCTTTTTGGGCCCTGGCTGGCGTAGCTCAGTGGATTGAGCGGGGGCTGCGAACCAAAGCATCGCAGGTTCGATTCCCAGTCAGGGCACATGCCTGGGTTGCTGGCCACAGCTCCCAGCAACCGCACATTGATGTTTCTCTCTCTCTTTCTCTCTCCCTTCCCTCTCTAAAAATAAATAAATAAAATCTTAAAAAAAATTTTTTTAAAAATGGCCCTTTTTTATAAGGAGAACAAAGTGTAGGTAAGGGGTTTGGAATTCAGGGAAGGGTTAATTGGATTAAAAACTGGAGTGTGCTCGCCCTGGGCCGTGGGCGGGGGTCATCTCCCCCTGGAGCACAGGGGCTCAGATGCCATCTTGAGTCGCTTGCAGCCCTCCTGAGGCACAGGGGTGGGACTGCTTGTGGTCTCCTGGGTCAGGGTGGGTCACACCTTCAGTTCCTGGAACCACAGCTTTTACGCGCATTGATCACTAAGCTTATTAGCTATTACTTAAACTAACATTTTCCAACTCTTGAGTCCCCTGTCAAAACCTCAAAAAATTAAGAATAGAACTACCATCTGATCCAACAATCCCACTTCTGGCTAAATGTGTTCCAGCAGGTTATTTTAAGGTGCGTTTAATTCTGTACAACTGTGTATTGCTTTAACCATCTGGGTGGAGTTATTTCAGAATTTCTCACCCCATTTCTTTCTGTGGGAAACAGCACATAGGAAAGAGAGGACTCAGGTCTTTATAGTCACATACTAGGAATGAACCATGCCACCGTGAAACATTGCGTTAAAACACTGGAGGAACCTGAAAGTTATGCAGCGGTTTTAGGAGAAATTCACGTTCTGGAAAGACACTGGCTGGTTTCCAGACACAGTCTTATCACCTGTGGGTGTGTCACTGGACCCTATTTTCATGATTATTTCCTGTTTCCCTTTCACTCTCACTCACCTGAGCTGAGTCACCCAGATAACGCAGTCGTTTGGCTTTATAGCCAGAAGGCTCCCATCAGGCGCTAAAGTTGAAATCAGTCAGCACTCTTGTGTGTTAATCTGTTTTCAGTGGCCTGTGTGCAGGTGCTAGGCGGATGGAGATTGGGTTGTAGCCACATCCAAGCTTTGCCTCCTAAGAAAAATAAAAAAGGGGGCAAGACAGGCAATGGTGTTTGCAGGGAGTGATGGTCACGGCGGGCCACCGGCTATGGACGAGGTAGCTGGAGAGATGCGGACGTTGCTGGGCCATGAGGCTGTGGTGACAGGAGGTTGGATCTCTGGTGAGGCTGCAGGGTTCATGAGCTGCGAGAGCTAGAGAGCGGTGATCTGAGAACGGAATGCCAGAAGCAAAGATTTCAGAGACAGGAAGTGATCCTTGGTGATGAAGTTGAGGACCTGAGAGGCTGAGGCCTTGGCTGACTAATATATTTGGTTGTAGACGCACCAAGGTTGATGGCGGCAACTGTGCTGAAGAGGAACACCGGAAACCAGGAGCTTCGCATCTGCAAAGAATGAGGGTGAGTGATGGGTGGGTGATGGATGATGCCAAAGGAAGAGGTAGTGGACACTGCTAGGGTTCAAGGGTGCATTTTTTACAGAGTTAAATTTTGTGGAATCAGGGAGGGGAATTGTTTTTTTACATGAGAACAAGGAACAAGGATGCTTATATCATCTCCAGGCTTTGTGATACATTGAATGTGGAAAAAGTATCCTTCACTAGAGAAGGGTCCAGGTGTAGCCATGCACACGCAGGGGCTATTGTGAAGCGCAGAGAGCAGTAAGGGACACTCAGAAGTGTTTGAGGGTAGAGAGGTTCTGCAGATGGCATCTGTGAGTTCCACAAAACACGGTAGGAAAGTGTGGATGGTTCAGGAGTGATGGGAGGCTGGGCCAGTCGGGTGTGTACAGTGTCCTATGCAGAGACGAGTGTGTTGATAATGTGTGACCTGGAAACTTGGACTTTGGTGGGTGACCAAGGTAAATAGGGAGGCAGGACATGAGACATTAGCTCTGGTGGTCTCCTAGGAGAACGTGGGTAGTCCACTCATTCACAGCCTCTTTCTCTGGTTTGGACTCCTAGGTCATTTCTGATGGTGAGACGGCAGGAGGAACAATCTTCCGGAGCTCCAAACCGACGTTCCCTACCCCTCCTGCCCTGCCTGACGTTCTCTGTGGCACTCCGGGGCCCAGTGCACCACCACGCGGATCACCCTCTGCCAGTGACATTCTACTGTACCCGCGTCCTTGCTAGAATGTGTTTCTGAGAGCAGAACGTGATCTTCTGAATGTGGGCTGGGAAGCACAGAGCGCCCCGCGGTTGTCACCTCCTTACATTCGTCTGCCTGTCTGTGCTTCTCAGTTCGTGGGGAGTAATACTGGGACGTTTCCTCCCTCCCTCAGAAGCTGCTGCGGTGCCCAGTTCTTCCCATAGTCCTTTTTCTGTAGCATCCTATCGTTCTGGAGCTAGATGAGTTCAAGAGCTCCTTCGATCTAAAGCATTTTGTAGCTGGGAAACAGTTTCAGTTTGAATAAATGATGGGTATGATTTGATATTCTGGATCAAATACTTAGCTGGATTAGAAAAACAAAGTACTGATGAACTCTCTTGCATCTAGTTTCACTTTCAGGGTATGCATTCAAACCTCTTCCTCTTGGACAAGTTTGGGCTGTTTCTCAGGGTGGTAAGGGGACATTCTCCTGGCAATGGAGGAATTTACCTTTGCCTGGTGGGGTTTACCTACAGCCTCAAAGGCTCAGGGATCTGACTTGGAGTCAGGGCAGCAGGTCCTGCCTCGGGAGTTTGCTTTATTTCCTCTACCTTCCTAGCATTTTTATCTGGAATTTAAGATTTCTGGATTTCAGCTGTCTTTTAAAAATTGTCCCACTCAGCAAAGTCCTTTTTTTCCCACCTAATGTAACTTCTAGGTTATACTTTTTATCAGATACACTCAGTATTTCCTCTGTCCCCTACTCTGACCCACATAATCCGACCTGGTTGTTGAGCAGATTTGGTTAAAGTCTGCTGCTCATAAATGCTGCTTATCTGACCACAAAACCAAATGACATGCTGCACTGTACATGTCACCTGCCTTGAATGACACTGAATAAGGAAACAGGTGGAGAATGAGCTTAACATAGTCTGTGTCAACAATAGATGAGAAGCATTAACAAATAACATTTAAAAATTATAGTTTGAAATTAAATTGAGACATTTGACTGTGGTAGGAGGATGAAAAATTTGACCAAACATTGTCAACTGAGGATGGTTTCGTGAGTCTGCCCTTTGGTGGACAAGATCAACAGCAGTGACGACAAAGCACACAAGTCCTCGAGATTCCTACACTTCGACTTCTTAATGTAAGTGCTGCCACTGTAGGATGATTTGTGTGCCCGGGTTTATGAAACTACACCTTGCTTCCTCTCGTTTCTATCTGGAGAAATCCAGATAAAACCCCTTTACTAAGAGTTTCCGTGCTAGACAAAGATGACAACCTCCTTAGTTCATGCCCAGTACCCCAGCCCTTCCATCCACTCCTGACTTTGAGTGGGTGTGATATGTTGGTTCAGTTCACGAGCCCGGGAATCAGCTGGACCTAGATTTAAATCACGGCCACGCCATACACTAGTTTCATGTTACTTAAATTCTTTGTCAGTTTTCTCATCTGTAAAAAGGGAGTGGCATATATAGTTGCTATTTTCATATTATAGATTTTGAGAAGAATGTATTTAATAACTTGATCTGGTTTTAATGAGAATATTGGAAGAACTGACTCAACTCGAAACCCTTGCTCTCAGTTTCTCAGGAATGTAACAGTAGAAGAAAACCAAATAAGGAAATTAACCCCAAGCCTTTTTCTGGCTGAGAAAATTCCCCCAATGCATGGCCTCAGACAAACAGTGTCTGGTGAAACCTCCAGCCTCTAGGATAACCAAGGCTTGGAGAAGGGTGGTTTCTAATTTGCAGCCCTTACTCGTATTTTAGCCGTTAGGATGGTCCCATCTGGCAGGACTTAAAGCATGGCCTATTCCTTTTTTGTATAGGTCAATGCTTTATTTCCCACTGATCATAGACCTTTAATTCACTCGTTAAATCCAAAATGCTGGCCAGTAAGTCCCCCCCCCCAACAAAGCACAGCCAGGTCCCACAGGGAAATAGTTCGCAGGGCAGGCAGGAGAGAAGTGGGCACCGCTCCTCCAGTATTGACCATCGCCGCCTCATCCCTCCCCTTGTGACCACGTTGCCTTTCTAAGCATCGCTTTCTTTGCAGCTTTTATTGATCTTTCTTTGGTCTTTGCCTCTGTGGTCAGGAATCTGTTCTGAATGTAGCTGTTTAGCATCTCCAGAGCTACGGAAGCTGAAGTAGAAGCCATCCTTCAGGAGCATATCATGAAAATCTGGCTTAACAGATACTTAGTTCGTTTGGAAGTAACATCTGATGTGATGTAGCCTATATCCTCTTTTCAGAGCGGCGTGTCCATAATGGCTTGACATCCTATCTCTCTGAGGTGGGTGCGTGACCCCTTACTGGGCAGACAAGCACACCATTACCCCAGTACCATGACTTTATTATCAGGAATTACTGTCATCTCTTACCGTAAAAAGAATCTCTTAGATCAACTTGAGAGATTCCAGTAACATTTGCCCATGTGCTTATGGAACTTTAGTATATTAAAGGTGGCATTTCAAATAAAAGGGTACAATGGAATATTGAATAAGTACTAGTGAGAAAAGGGGTCGTTATTGAGAAAAAGATAAAACTTTGTTCTTCTCTCACAGCATGCTATAAACTAAATTTCAGATTGTTCATAGGACTAAGCATAAGAAACTACTTCATGATGTGCTAAAATAATACAAAGGCTATCTTAGTAATTTTTGGGAGAGAAAGACACAAGCCGGACACCGAACCTAGAAGCCACCCCCTCCCAGATAGACAGAGAGCTTGTGTAAAATTAGAAGTGTTTTCACGATGAGAGTTACCATAAAATAAAAGACAAGAGACAGACAGACTAAGAGGAAATATGCTCAACATATAAAACACACAAGGGTTAATATTTGTGAAACCAGAAGAGCCCTTGTAATCATTAATAAGAAACAAGCCAAACCATAGGAATGGTGAAACCACCAAGGAAGAAATATAAATGCCCCATTTACTTTTTAAAAAGTTGGTAAATGTTCTGCACCCAATCATAACGTGTATGTACATTTATTAAAACATCAAGCTGTAGACTTACAGTGGATGAACTGTATGGTAGGAAAATTATAGCTCAATTAGGCCGTTCAAAACTCCTTCGCAGTACTTTTTGTTCACAGCACTTACCTTAGGTAAAGCACACAGCTTTCCCACGACCTGCAAGGCCTTCGGTGTGACCTCCTTCACACAGCCCTTCACAGTTGAAGTCGGGTCATTCTGTCGCGCTCTCTCCCCGGTCTGTCCCTTCGAGCCCTTTTCACGGTCTGGAATTGCCTATGTATTTTGTGATGATTTGTTTAGCTGCCATCTCTCTGCTGGAAGGTAAGCTCTGTGGGGGCAGGGAGCACCCCTATTTTATCTGCTCATTTCTGGGAGGCATGCTTCAACGTTTCAACAGAGCAGGTCATTTCATTAGCCAGGGTTACGTATTGCAGTTAGGATCTCTGGAGGAGTTCTCCACAAAGCACAGGGCTAGAATGAAATGGAGACACTACACTGCAGTTTTCTCTTTTCCTTTTTACCAGCTGGGCAGTTGATGACATCAGCGCAGAGAGTTTTGGGGGCTCAAGCTATTGCGGGCAACCCTGTGGCACAGAAGTCTGGGTTCCCCCCAGCCGTCCCTGTGCTTCCACACACTTTGGCGGAATTGGTTGTCAGAGTGCAGACGTTCCCTTGATGGACCACGTATCTGTAGGGATCCATACTCTCGCTAAAACCTCATTTGACAGGATTCACACTCAGGGAAGGTTTCTAAAGGACAGGCCATCCTTTCAGAACATCGGGTACCACCTTACTTGTACTGGGCTATTTTGGTCCCTCCTAGAATGGCTTTTTAGTGACCAGTTAATATGTAGAACAATGGCGTAAGAAATAATGCCCTCCTGCTGAATTTATTTCAGGTATTTAGAGTTCTCTATCACCTGGCGCTCTCTTTACGAGAACCCACTGTGTCTCAGGAGCTCAGACGTGTATATCCAGCTATTCCCACTGGGCATCTCCACTTGTTTGCAGAACCAGAAACGAGAGATAGGGAGATGACAGCTGAACCTTTTGCATCAGGAGGAGAAGGAATGAGTAGCTTCCAAATTTTTAGTGGGGCGTCATTTTCCCTAATAAAGTCACCTGAGGGGTTGCAGAGAAGACCTGCTTTAGGTTTTTCCTCCCATTCAAGTATCTTTGGTCCCCTGAAGTGTAGGTAGGAGGGGTGTTAAAAGCTACTAGTCTCATCCAATCCATCCATCCGGGACCCTTGTGTTCCGCACTGAAAAACAGAAGCACCTAACTCATTGAACGAAATGAGGATTTTGCAAACGACTCCTCAGAAAGCATAGAGTGTGGGCTGGACGGGTCAGTGCCGCAGGAAAAGTCACTAACGGTAGTTTTGGAAAGCTGCTTTGAAAGCTGGGTCAGCAGGGGGAGCCGTTTGTTAATGTTTCTGCGTTTCCGGTGAGCTGCCTCAAACTTTCCCACCAAACTGGTGGTGTGCAAAGACCAGTGAAGCCTGGGAGGCCGGAGCACTGAGCTGAGTTCTTCCGTGAGGGTCCAGAGAAGGCGTGCGCACGCGCTCAGGAAGCAAAGCCTCCACGTGGCCTAATTTCTTTGTTTTCTCCTGATTTATCTAAAAAAATCAGTGCACATACCATATTCTTTCCCACCAATTGTCCCATTTAATTTACTTTATTAGTATTTTTTTTGTGTGTGCCAATAACTGCCCCCCTTCCCCTTGGCAACCATCAGTTTGTCTCTGTCTCTATGTTTGGAAATTGAAGCGGCAACCTTTCGGTTTGCGGGACGATGCCCAACCTGCTGAGCTACAACACCAGTTGGGGCTAAATACATTTTTATTGTTAACAGTATTTCAGATGTCTCCATTTCCCCACTTTGCCCACCTCCACCCAGCCCTGCCCCGCCCGGCCCCGCCCCACCCCGCCCCCTTCCCTCTGGCCATCACTGCACTGTTGTCTGTGTCTGTTTACTCTCAAAATAAACCGAGGACAGGGAAACCTTAACAGATTCCAAGAGCATTTTTTAGAAACGTTTACAGAGGGACTTCCTGGATTCTTCTCTCGATAACCCTTAGAGGTCTGTATTATTTCTACTCATAGTGTACACAGGAGGAAGCTGAGATTTGGAGGGATTATGTGATTTTGGTAAAATCACACCTGTCAGTGCCTAGGACAGCTGGGATTTAAGGTAAGCACTCTGATGCAAGATCCTAGGCTTTTACCTTTTCTTGTGCTCACAAAATGAGTTCAAGTTAGAGTTTAGCAGAAAGCTACCTTTTGCAAAGTATCTTCATCAGGCGCTTGCACGTGCACCCTTTCTCTCCCGTCAGGCTGGTGGCAGCCCTCCTGGGGGCAGGCGCTATTCCCCTCCGTCTTACAGGTAAGCCCACGGGTGTTTAGGAAGGCAGAGTGATTTTCTAAGGCCGCACACCTGCCACGTGCCAGAGACGGAATTTCGAGTTAGGTTTTATGGCTTCGATTCCAGGGCACTTCGTGTTATGTTGCAGCTGCTTTTCTCCCACCAATGACTTAAATGATTGAGTTTGCCCTGGAAATGGGAGTATGTATTTGGTACCAGTCATTTATTTATTCTTTACATTTTTTTCTCTAAGAGAAAAAATAGCATCCTTTTATACTAACTCCCAAGCTAACTGTCACCAAACACTCTCTCTGTTCCGGGTCTGTGCCAGGCACTCCATGGTCCTAGCTGACTGCATCCTAAAGCAACCCTAGGAAGGAGGCACTGGGACTCCTTCCGCTTCCAGGTGGACAAATGGACCTGGGGCACACGATGTGCCTGCATGCCAATAAATCTCAGAACCACGGCTGGAACTCAGCCCCATCTGAGCCTCCAGGCTGGGCTGCCTCTGCTTTGTGCTTGGAAATGACTCTCAAACTTGGCCTTCACATCGCTGGGGGAGTTTGTACAATGTTAGGACCCCAGGGTCTCACTTTCATTGTCTTATTCTGTAAGTGCCACATTCCCTTGCTTTTTAAAATAAGCATCTCTGGGCTTGGTGGTGGTTGGGAAACACTGGCCTGTGGTGACAGCTATGTCTGTCATTACACTCATTCTTTTCCTTTTGATTGTTCTCCTAAGAGACTGTTAAGTAGGCACCTGATTTTATCAATAAACATGTACTAACATCACACTGAATGGACTTCAAGGTTAAGCTTTCATTTTATTGTATTTTCCCTCTTATTTTATTATTATTTATTTTTAGAGAGAGAAGAAGGGAAGGAGAAAGAAAGGAAGAGAAACATCAGTGTGTGGTTGCCTCTCATGCACTCCCTACTGGGGACCTGACCCACAACCCAGGCATGTGCCCTGACTTGGAATTGAACCTGTGACCCTTTGGTTTGCAGGCCGGCATTAAATCCATTGAGCCACACCAGCCAGGGCTCTTTTCCTTTTTATATCTCATCACCAGGTACTGGGGATCAGGTCAGGGAGGTGGAAGTGGGAGACTACTGAGTACTTCTGAACTCCTATCTTCCTGTTTTGGGAATTATAATGTCCTACAATAAATGTATCACTTGATGCTAGGAAATGTTACTAGGAGAGGATGATATCAGGAAGCGAGTAGGGGGACCCTTGGGGATGATAATGAGTTTAACTTTGTGCGTGCTGCATTTGAGAAGCCCATGACATACACCACTGGGAGTGCCCAAGGAGGAGCTAGGTCTATGGCTCAGAGAGAAACGAGGAAGCACGAAAACATGCACCTTGCTTAAGTAAATATGGTAATGATAGCTATCAGTAAACACCAGGACTTGTGTTAGGCATTTTATGTAGATCACACCATTTAACCCTTACAATACCCTTATGAAGTAGGATGGACTATAGCTTGTATCTTACAGCAAGAAAGACTAAAGCTTAGGAAAAGTAAATGACTTGCTCAAGCTCACACAGCTGCTACGCGGCAGACCTTTGTCACTGGGGTCAGTTCTCTAAGCATTGCCCACAACCCCCGCAGTGGGGCACATTGCAAGATCCAGAGCTTTGAAATGTAGACAGATAGGCATCGTTACTTGAGACTGGCCTGGCAAAGGGTCCTGTTTGTATACACTAAAAAGAATTTCTGAAAATGTCCAAGTACTCTGGGAGATGAAATGTTTCAGAAGCCTGCATTTAAAAAATGTGTGCAAAATGCCAAAGTGTTTGATAAGTATCCTCTTTTGCTAAATTTCTGAGACTTAACTAATTATTTTTATGAATGGGAAAAGGCAATTCTGTGTGTTTTCTAGTATGATTTATGGAATGATTTCAAAAGTAGAAATGAGAACCCTTTCAATGGAGTCCGTTTTATGCTATGGACATAGAATAGGTCTAGCACGGACACGGTCAGAACAGAAGAGGGGGTGATAAATGGGGGAAAAGATTCATGTGGAGACTCAGAAACACAGTAGTGTACATGAAGGGATAGACCTGCCAAATTCCAGACACATCCACACACCCTCATTGGCAGAGAAAGGGAGAGAGACACACAGGTACTTTCATGGAGTAATGTCCTTGTTGTGTGACTTTATGATGTCACTCTAGGACTTCTGCAGCCATTTCAACATTAGAAACCAGGCTTCGGTGGTGGAGTCAAGAGCCCTGGGTGTCTGTTAGAGAGACCTGTGTCCTGACTTAGGTACTTACTAGCTCTGTCACCATGGACCAAATCAACTGACATTTCCTTGTCCGAGTGTTCTGACAGGTTGGACTGTGCGGTTCAGCCTTCCCTGTGAGGACCAGGCTCTCTATAGCAAGAAACTCAGCTGCCATTGCTGGTGTTTTTGCAGAGATTCAAAGGCAGGCAGGAGAATCGGCCCTGTGCATCTGACACATCATTTAGGTCATCTTTTATTTACAGGCAAGTCAGGAAAATGGCCACAAGTAAAACCAGAAAGACAGTGAGAAAGCTTGCAAAGGGAAATGGGGATTCATGTACAGTGCGAGTTTTGGTGGCCTTGATGGTTCGGTCCCACTGGGTCAAGATGGCATTTCTGGCTCCTTCCCATTTTCCTGGGCCAGTCAGGCGGAATTGGTACGGTGTGCACGGGCCAAAGAAGACGGCCAGAGCCAGGCACGGATCCGTCAGGAGCAGAGAGAACAGGTTGGGTTTGGCATCGATATAAGTCAGAAGCTCGTCTACGTATGGGATGTAATCTGACTGTAAAGCTTTGGAGTAGCACAAGCCAAACCTGTACAAAAGGAAGATTGGGGAGGAAGGGGAAGACAAAAAGATAAAATCATGGTAATCTCAGAAGAAGCACAAGTGCCAAAAGTTAACAATGATGCTGCAAAATTTGAGATGGTTTCTGGATTCTTCCCTTCATGCCCATTGCTGCCTAATGGTCTCACTGCATTAGTTAAATGCAAGATGGGTTTCTTGAAAAGATACTGTCTACATATGGCATTCTAAATGCTCCCAACGCCTCTATTATTACCATAGTTCTCTTGTCAAATGATTAGCAATTTCTAGAAAAAAATACGAGTATTTTGCATAATTCTATTACTCCCAAATCTTCTAAAACTCAATCATTGCTAGATTTGTACAATATTAAAAAAGCCACAAAAATCAATAGGGTGAAATTCCTTGCAATGCTGGTATTAGTCCCTAAAATCATTGAGTGACCATGTGAAAAGAAGCTTTTACATTGTGTAGCTCTAATTGTCTGTGTTATACCAGAATTCCGTAATGGAGATCAAACCATACCAGGTTCAGGGTGAAGGAGAGGCATCTGAAATGGTTTTGTTATTTTGGGATGTACCATGGAGGCAGAGCAACATTTGAAGTTTGGAAGTATATATGAATGAGAGAAGTGATAAGTTTCTTAAATGCAGCGATTTTAAAGCTTTTTTTTGTCCTCAGAAATCTTTTTTAAGTGAAAATTTACATCAAAGCTCTAAATATATAGTAAAACAGATAAAACTGGAGATGTTTTGGTTGGATGAGGAGTAAGAGTGGTAGGGGGAGGGCAAGACTCCCTTCTTTCCAGCCACTTCCTTCCCACGATCCTTGGCCTTTGAACGATAGACAAAAAGTAAAAAAGCGGAAACCTCTCCTCTAGGGAAGGCATCAGCAAACCTGTTCTGCAAAAGGCTGGACTTGAGGCTTTGTGGGCCATGTTATTTCAATTACTCACCCTGCTGTTACTACTCAAAAGAAGCCATAGGCAATAGATAAATTAATGAGTGAGAGTATGTTCTAATAAAACTTTATGGCCACTGAATTTTATATAATTTTCATATACCACAAAAATATTCTCCTTTTTATTTTTTCCCCTAGCCATTTAAAAATGTAAAAGAAAAATATAGGTGGTCAGTAGATTTGGCCGCTAGGCCTTCCTGTGCAGGCTCTTGCTCTGGATTGGGTCTGATCAAAATAAGACAGGGGAATACAGGTTTGTTGAATGAATAGATGAGCAGACCCTTCCAGTGTCAGCGTGATTAAACTTAACTGTTTGCCTGCTGATGAAGAAGGTGCGGGATATCCGGTAGAGGAGGGTTAATGATATTTGGTTCAGAATCCCAAACTGCATGTGATGCTGGATGACCACGGTCAGAAGGGATGATTTGGGGACATTAAAACTTCTCAGTTCCCTTTCCCTCCTTTCTCCTAGCGTTTCCTTCTAAGTCTCAGGCGTTTCTTTTTTCTCTAGTGTAGTTCTCACCTATCTTTGTTATGGTTCTTTACCAATTTCAGTTATCATTTGAAAAGGACCCGTAAATAGTTGACTCACCCACTGGGCTTGTTCTCTTTCCTCACATTAACCTCTTCTCTCATGACACTTCGAGGTGGTAAGTTATTCACACCTAAAAACAGACAGAAATGCAATTTAACTTGAGCTTTAGGTGCTTGCTCAGTGGGTAAAGATGCTTCACTACTGCTCAGCTTTTATTTCTAGTACCCAGCTACTTGTTGGTTCTTCTGGCAAATGCGTTAGCAGCCTAAGTGGATCCGTGGTATGTTCCTGGTCATAGAGCCCCCAGCTGAGAAGACTGGCATCTGGTCACCACGTTACTTACTTGGTATGGCAGAACCTCACAACTGGTTTGCCTGAACTGTGTCACTGAATTGACTGAATGCTTACATTTGAATTGAATCCGTTGATTCAGTCAACCTAACAGGTAGATACAGCTTGTACATGGTCTGGCACAAATAACACCCCTTTTGTATTACACAATCTTTTATGACAAAATCATAAGCCTGTAATTCTGTAACGTAACAATATCACACTCAAGCACACCATATGACATTGTAGGTGAAATGTTCAAATTAAAGCTATAAATTATCACACCCATGTTATTACCCTACTAGCCACATTCAAGCAGGCCTTACTTCTGCTGGACCCTGTAGTTTCTGAAACTCTGGTTTATCTCCATGCTGGTAATAGTATAAGTGTATCTTGATAGTGTGATTCAGATCATGAATCCTACTTTTTTTTTAAGATTTTTATTTACTATTTTTAGAGAGGGAAGGGAGGGAGATAGAGAGACACACACATCAACGTGTGATTGCTGGGGGTCATGGCCTGCAACCCAGGCATGTGCCCTGACTGGGAATCGAACCTGTGACATTTTGGTTTGCAGCTCATGCTCAATCCACTGAGCTATACCAGCCAGGCTCATGAATCCTACTTTTCAAGATTCCATTGCTTTGAACAGGAATGAGGGAGGGTCTCTACATTTCTAGGATCCAAAATAATGTGGCAAACTGAACGCGTCTGCCCTATTTCTCACGCACTTACTTACCTTTCAGGACCCGAACAGCCCATCGAGCTTGCGTTTCTCCTGTGGGTATCATGGAGCCTGAGGAGTTGATGAGGCCAATGACAGCCAGGGTTGGCTTCTCCAGATGTGCCGGGAAGATGTACTTGTACAGCGATGCCTGGTCATTTTCGACTTTCACCACGGTTTCATCGAGGAAGGGGAAAGCAAAGGTGTATCCAGTGGCAAAGACAATGATGTCGATGGGCTGTTCCTCTGGGGGGCCGCAAAATATGACCGAGTCTTCCTTCACCTCCTTCACGCTTGGCTTGATGAGCACTCTCCCAGTGATGATGCGGCCTGGGAGCTCGTCATTTATCACGTACTCTTTCAGCTGCGTCCTGAGCAAACACAGGGAGAGAGAGATCTGCCAGCAAACGTTACAGTAGCCGTCCCGCCTCCTCCCTTCCCGTCTTCACTGGGAACCCCTGCTCCTGGCTAGGAAGATGGAAGATGCCAGTCTTTTTTTTTTTTATCCTTCTCTGAGCTTGAAATATTTTCTGAAGTCGGGGGGGGGGCAATAAGACTTTATCTCTTATTGCTGTTTTAGGTTCATAACAAATTGAGTTGCAAGTACAGAGATTTACCAAATCTCCTTTGCCCCTCCACACGCACGGCCACCCTTGTTCCCGATCCCCCAACAGAGTGGTGTGTTTATTACAATCAATTAACCTGCATTGACACGTCATCATCAGGAAATCTGAGCATTATTTTTTTTTAATTCCCATCCCCTCCCCCCTTTCCTTTGGCAGTCCAGCTTGTTCTCTATACCTATAGGTTTGTTTCTGTTTGTTATTTTAGATTCCACCTAGAACTGATATCATAGGATATTTGTCTTTCTCTGACTTATTTTACTTAGCATAATATTATCTAGGTCTATCCATGTCACAAATGGCAATATTTCATATACTTCATTGCTGAATAATATTCTGTTATATATATATTGCTTGTACAGCAATGCCTGGCTATATATATATATATATATATACACACATACATAAGGTCTGTCTGAAAAAAAGTCCAAGCATTGCTAATATGAGAGTAGTTTGTGTGATATTGGTGTAACCTGGCAGCTAAGGAGAGTGGACTGTAATGTGCATGCATGAACAGTTCACTGTAATAGTCAGTGGGGATAGTAGACACCCTTGAGTATGTGGACTCTGTGACTATTGCATTCAAAATGACTGAGTGAGCAATGAATCTGCATCAGGTTTTGCATTAAGCTTGAACATTCCTCTGTGGAAACTATTCAGGTGATTTAGTAGGCTGCAGCTGTGGGCAAATGGTGATTGGCAGCCCCATTACAACAACCCACCTGCTCATGCATTATGTCTTGTGCAGTTTTTTGACAAAACATCAAATCACCTCGGTGACTCAGCCCTCTACAGCCCAGACTTGATGCCTTGTGACTTCTGGCTTTTCCCCAAACTAAAATCACCTTTGAAAGGAAAGAGATTTCAGACTGTTGATGAGGTTCAGGAAACTATGATGGGGTAGCTGATGGCAGTTGGGAGAACTGTGTGAGGTCCCAAGGTGCCTACTTTGAAGGGGACTGAGGTGTCACTGTCCTATGTACAGTGTTTCTTGTAGCTTGTATCTTCTTCAACAAATGTCTTCCATATTACATGGCTGCATAATTTCTGGACAGATAATACCACATCTTCTTTATCCATTTATCTATAGATATACATCTAGGTTGCTTCCCTATCTTGGCTATTACTAGTAATGCTGCAACAATCATAAGGGTGATTATATCTTTTTGAATTCGTGTTTTTGCTGTCTTTGGACAAATACCCAGAAGTGGAATTGCTGGTTGGTATGGAAGCTCTATTGTTAACTTTTTGAGGGCTCTCTATACTGTTTTCCATTGTGGTTGCACTAATTTACAATCCCACTAAGAGTGCATGAGGGTTCCCTTTTCTCCACATCCTTGTCAGCACTTGTAATTTGTTTTATTGATGATAGCCATTCTGACAGATGTGAGGTGATTTCTCATTGTGATTTTGAGTTGCATTTCCCTGATGATTCGTGATGCTCAGCATCTTTTCATGTATCTATTAGCCATCTCTATATCATCTAGGGAAAAATGTCTATTCAAATCCTCTGCCCAATTTTTAAATTGGACTATTTTGGTCTTAAATTGTATGAGTTATTTATATATTTTAGATATTAACACTTTATAGGATATATCATTTGCAAATGTCTTCTTCCACGCAGTATGGGTTGTCTTTTCATTTTATTGATAGTTTCTTTCACTGTTCGGAAACTTTCGTTTTTCCAGGTTAGGCAAGTTTTTTTTTTAGCTATTATTTATGTACATAAAATTGTTCCTTCCTTCTTTCTTTCTTCTCTTCTTCCTCTTCTTCTTTTCTTCTTCTTCTTCTGAGACCTGTATAATGTGACTGAGCAGTTGGCACTATTCCAGGGGTCCTTTAAACTACCCTCATTTTTTAAAAATTCTTTTTCCTTTCTGCTGTTCTGATTGGTTGATTTCCACTAGTCTGTGTTCCAGGTTGCTAATCTGTATTTCTGTGTTAGTTAACATCCTGTTGATTCCTTCTGATGTGTTTTTCATTTTAGTTATTGTATACATCAGGTCTTCTTGATTCTTTTGTATACTTTCTCTTTGTTGAAGTTCTCCAGAATTTCCTCTATTTTACTCACAAGCTTGGTGGGCATCCTTGTGACCACTTCTTTGAATTCTTTATCAGCCAATCACTTATCTTTGTTTCCTTAGGGCTTTTACCTGGGGATTTTTCTTGTTCTTTTGAGAGATATTCATCTGTCTTTTCATTTTGTTTGGTTTTCTATGTTTGTTTATATGAATTAGACCAAATAGTGGTCTCCTCTAGTCCTGGGAAAGTGGTCTGATGGAGGTGGTCTCTGTGCAGTCCGTGAGCCGGATGGTTTGGGCAGGCTGGCAGGAGCGGAGTGGGTGTGTAAAGTGCCTGGGGTGCTGGCTCACGAAGCTGAGGGGCTCCGGGCGGGGAGGCCAGGTGCGTGTGGTTCTGCCCTGTTGACCCTGCTTGCTCCCTTTGTTCCAGCCAAAATGGGCGTGGGTGATGTGTCCAGGAATACATTACAGCCACCTTGCAGCCAGGCCACAGTACCTGGACAGAGAGCCCTGGACCACTGGGTGGAGGTGGAGAGGGACTTAAACCATGTCCCTTAGCCCATCCAAGCAGGGAAAATTCCAGCAGTCTCCAGAGAGCTCTCATGGCTCCCCAGCCTTCTGTATACAGCCTCTTTCTTGTTTGTTGTTCAGAAAGTGGTCCTGTGTAAAAGACACCTCCGTGTGGGCTTGATGTGCTGGGTACTTTCGGGAAGCAGGTTGGGGCTGGCCAGCAGGTGCACATGGTGAGCCCTGTTGTTCCCGCGTGCCCCTCTGGTTCCAGACAAACCCAGGTGATGCGGCTGGGAAGGCTCTCAGGTGATCTCTCAGGCAGGCCCAAAACGCCCCGCCCGAACAGAGCCCCCGCCCACCCTGTGGACGCGGGGAGGTCGGAAGAACGGTGCTCACCTGCTCCTCTGCCCGGACAGTTCCCGCAGGTGGGAGGGTGCCCTTCCCCGGCCTCTCCGTACAGCCTGCCGGGTTGTTGCGCAGAAGGTGGTCCGCGCAGAGCCGCCCTCCCAGCAGCCCCAGCGGCGTCAGTTCGACGCGGAGCATGCGCTCTGGGTGCCGCCACCCAGTGGCGGACGACGCCCTTGGGCTCCTGCCGACTCCCTCGGGTCTGCTGGGACCTTGCTGTGGAGACCCCGCCGGTAGGCCCAAGCCCCTAGGAGGGCTCTTGCTGCCGCCCTG
This sequence comes from Phyllostomus hastatus, assembly GCF_019186645.2. NCBI lineage: Eukaryota > Metazoa > Chordata > Mammalia > Chiroptera > Phyllostomidae > Phyllostomus > Phyllostomus hastatus. The sequence continues at coordinate 4,130,172 of NW_025333833.1, read as the reverse complement.
TCCAGGTGGAGGGCCGGTCAGGGCGCCGCCCGCTCCTCTGGGCCGCAGCTTCCGGAGGGGGCCCGGCGCCTCAGCCTCCTCCGCCACGTCTCTTCCTCTGGTTTGCCGCCCTGGGCTGTTCAGTCGGCGGGGTCGCGTCGGGGGTGCCCGGCAGGAGTCACTGCGCCGTCCCTAGGCGCGTGTGTGCGGTCGCTCCCGGGAGCGGGCCAGCCGGGCCGTCCTCCTGGCCTGCCACCACCTCCGAGGCCTGGGGCTTGGAGAAGGCACCGGGGGGCCGGGGGGGGGGCGGGATTGGTTCCCGGGGGACCCGGACGGACGGACGGCGGAGCGCCAGGGTTCCCTGAGGGGAGGGCGGTCCCAGCCAGCTGAACTCGGCACTCAGGGCTCCCTGTCGCCCGAGAGGCAGCCGGACGCCGAGGGCCGGCGCGAGGGCCAGGGGCTCGGCGTTCGGGGCCGCGGAGGCCCTCGCCTGCCGGGAAGCAGTTGCACGGGCGCGGCGTGCGGGGCCTTCGAAGGGACGAGGGCGGAAGGATATTGCCGGGCTACGCCCTTGGAGTCAGGAAACGAACAGGCCATGACTTTCCCCTAGCGGAGCGGTTCCTGGCTTCGGGGACTCCGCAGCCGAAGACAGAGTCATAAGATGCCGAGGACGTGGCGCCTGTCCCACAGCGCTCGGGGCGGCCCCCGGGTCCCTCTAGGCTTCCTCCCGCGTGTGGGTCGGCCGGGGCGGGCGCACAGGGCAGCCGCGGTTGGCGGGGCGGGGCGGAGAGCGCGGGCAACAGTGCACGGGCAAGACCTTCGGCCGCGAGGGACTCCTCAGGCTCCTGTCACGCTTCTTGGCATTTACGGGAGTAAAGGAAATGCTGTATTGGCCCGTGAGCTGCCACCCGGCCCAGATAAAGCTTACGACGGCAGGAAAAGCCCTGGTGAAAAGAGCCGGAACCCCTGGGGCGCCTGGAGGCGGGAGGTCACGGGGACCAGGGGGAGATGATGGTGGGCAAGGCGAGCGGGGCGGGAGGAAGGCAGGTGGGAGGAGGGGAAGGGGGCGAGAGGAAAGGCGCGAATGCAGCGGGCAGGGGGGCGGGCGCTGGCGGCGTGGGTGCCACCTGGCCCGCGCTGGGCCGGAGCTAAGTCTGGAGGGAGGCCAGACGGGATCTCCAGGCCGTCCCCCACCCGAGTAGTGACCTCGTGGGGCCAACTCAGTGAATGAGTTAAAGCCGTCAGTTCTGGCTAGTGGGGTAAGTTGTAGGTTGTAACTGAAAGGGCAGACAGACAGAGGGAAGTCAAGGTCACTTCACGAGGTCGAGAAGGCCCTGCTGTGAGGGAGATGGTGAAGGGCTACCCTAGAATTTGCTTTTTTTCCTACCCAGTGACGCGAGGCAAGTGTGTAGCTTTTGTCAGAAGAGTCGTAGACAAATAATTTTCTAGCGGTTGCTGCAACTGGATAAAATAGCTGTGGTACATATAGGCAATGGAATATTACTGGGCCATAAAAAAGAACAAAACCTTACCATTTGTGACAGCGTGGATGGACCCAGAGGGTATTATGCTAAGAGAAATACGTTAGAGAGAGACAAATACTGTATGATTTCACTTATATGTGGAATCTAAACAACAAAGTAGAACAAACGGCCTCATAGATGCAGAGACCAGACTGGTGGTTGCCAGAGGTGGGGGGCGGCTGGGGGGCCTGGGTGACGAGGGAGAAGGCATTGACAAGTAGGGACCAGTAGGCACAGCATAGTCAGGGGATGTAAGGTGCAGCGTGGGAAGGCCGGTGAGTAGCACTGCAATGCCGCGTATGGTGCAGGCGGTACTGGCGGTGTCGGGGAAACCCTCTGTAAAGCAGGTTTGTCGGACCACCGTGCTGTGCACCTGGAACCAACACAGAAGAGCCCTGCAGGATCGCTGCAGCTGAGGCTTAGGTAACTTGCCAGCGTCCCAGAGCTTGCTCGTTGCTGAACGAGCTGAGGCAAGTGAGTGAACTTCCTCCCCAAGCCTCAGTTTACCCACAGTGAGTGTGGTTGGGTATACGAAATTCATCATTTACTTGCCGAGAACTCAAAAATGTTTAGTTAGCATGATCAAAGAAGTTTGTACGAGATTCCCCTTCATATGCAGTCATGTTGTCATGTTATTGCGTGGTCTGCATAGTCCCTGAGAAGGCTGGAGACTCCTTTCTAATAGCCCTCTTCGGAAACGTCGTGTTTACCTGTCTTTCGGGACTAAGCCATAATTTGCGTGATTGAACCAGCTGTTCATCTTTCTTGCCATCCACCAAGTCACAACTGGTGTTGGGAGGGAATTTCTGAACATGCTCTGAAACCGAGTGGTGAACACCATGTCCCAGGGCAACCCCGAGTCACAGACGCGGCTGATCACCCACGCGCCTCCCGTGGTGCTGAGGAACACCTGGAAGCAATCAGAGATGCCACTCAGTCCGACGCAGCGAACAGGCCTGGCTTGCCAGGGGCGCGAGACGTTTCATAAATGGAATGACCTCAAATCGTCTGCCACCCTCAAACTACATCCCTGACAGGATAGTTTGGCTCCCCTAGCTCTTATTTTAAAGTTATTCTTTTGAGGTAATGGTTTGAGTATCTGGAGTATTAACATGCCTTAGAATATATTACAACAATTGTAGGCAATGAGAACAGGGTTTGGCAGTAATTGAAAGGTGTCTAGAAAGGGTTTCATTTGAACTGACAGTAAAATTAAGTAATACAGTTAGTTTTGGTGGACTTTTGTTTTTTAATTTAGAGATTGAGTTTACCCCAGCTGACTGAATTCATTAAGCTAATAGGGATTTTTTGTTGTTGTTGTTGTTTTTTTTTTCTGGTACCAACACAATAGGAGTTGTCTGTACAACTGTTCAAAATTCAGAAAATTTATTCCACTAGTCTGTTACTTTGCAGATGCAGAACAACTGATTTGACAGATGGTTTTTCCTCTAACAAACTGAGACATGGTGACCAGAGCTAGTGTCAGTGTTTTTGTTATAAATGTTCTTTGGCCTTAAAAGGGAGCAGTATGTGCAATACAGGAAATGTGGGGCAAGAATCGTGAGCTTACCCATGATTCTGACCCTAGATGTATTTGCACTGAACCTGCCTCTCTGTTGTGATGCAGAATCCAGTGGGACGTATTGGCAGATATGAATTATGCTTTAAACAGAGAGCATTTTCTTGTTTGATACCGAAATAAGATGTGTGCCAACACATGTTTTCTGATTGAAGAAATTTCCAACTGATTAGAAACACTGCCATAATAATATGCCACCCGCATGTGGTGGTCTTAGTACATGAGACTATGCTAATGTTTGTCTCAGGGCCTCCCTTCTCTTCCTTCGGGATGACTTCACCAGTCTGCTAAGTCTTTCCAAATCAGTCCATCCACAAAGCAGTCAGCAAATTCTTTTCTGAGAGTTCTAAAAGGGAATCAAAGTTATACACTCTCAGTCCTCTTTCTTCATACTACTTTCACTGTTGCAATTGTTGATCTAGTTCCGTGTCCTCGTTTACCTGGCCCCTGGTCTCCCATGACTGCGTGCCCCGTGACAGCAGGGACTTGTCTTCATTGTGTTCTTCAGTGTATCCCTGGTACCTGGCACAACGTTCAGCACCTTGGAAGCCAACAACTCATATGTATTTGTTGGCCAAATGGCTCTCAGTGAGTTCATAGCATAGTTGCAATGAAAACATGTACTATAGATGTAATTAGCAATAATAAGACTAAAAAAGTGCCAATGGAGGAGTGTAAGTTACAAGCATCACATCATTTCTTACTAGGGAGAGCTCCATTTGTGCTGGGGTGAAGTAGCTTGGAATGTTCGTGTAGATGGTGATGAGAGAGGAGGGTACACCCTGGCTGGGTAGCTCAGTTGGTTAGAGTATTAGCTTCATACGTCAAGGTTGCAGGTTGGAACCCAGGTCAGGCCATAAATAAGGGAAACAACAAACAGATGTTTCTCTCTCACTCTCCCTCTTAAAAAAGAGAGAGAGAAAAGGCACTGTGGAAGGGGGGTGTGGCATGGGGGAAGCGAGACGCAGGCGCGGGGATTGGACACGGCTCAGAGTACTCCCGTCAGGCTGTAGTTGATGCAGGAGAGCAGCGGGAGTCAAATTAAAACGCCAGGTTTGGACCAGACTACGGAGAGCCCTCTAAGGCAGAGGTAATACATCGCTGACTTCATGATTTTAGATAGGGCATTTATTAGAAGTTTCTTTTCTTAACATAAGAGTGTCATAACAAAAGCAGGCTTTGCAGAGGATTTGTTTGTTGGTGGTTGGGCATCTGGATGTTGTTCTGTGAGGGAGGATGGACTGGAGGTGGGGCTTTGAATTAGAGAGGCCTGGATTTGAAGACTGGCTCTACCGCCGGTGAGGGCTCTGATTTTAGGCAGCGGGTTCCTCAACCTCTGTAAGCCTCAGTGTCTTCACCTGTCATCAGGGCACTAACAGCCCCAGCTGCAGTGGCTTGTTTCATTGAGTGGCCGAGACAGTGCAGTCAGGTGCTCGGCACGGAGTGAGCTCCAATAAATAGTAACTATTTCTGACATTATTGTTAGGACTGTGCAGCAGCTGTAGGGTGAGGTGGTGTGGGTCCGATGGTGGTGGTGACAATACCAAAAGGAGGGAGCAGACGGGAGACCTTAGCAAGGAGCTACCAGACGCCTCCAGGAGCCCTCACGGGATGCCTGGGAGAGCAATAGAATGAGAAGTCTGAGAAGTAGGTTTTGGAGGAAAGATGCCGCCTAGAATTTGCAGTGAAATTTATAAACATTTAAGGAAAATAGTTTAAGAATTTACTTTGTATATGTGTTTTAGGCATATTTATTCCTTTCACTATTTATCATGGTGTCCAACACTGTTTGCCTGAGTCGTGTGTCTTAAGATAAACCTCTTTATGAAATAACATTGAGAATGGTACCTTCTCGGTAGATATAAAAACAGTCATGGGGATGTAAAGTACAGCATGAGTATGAGGAATATAGTCCATAATATTCTAATGACTAGGTATGGCATCAGGTGGGCCCTGGACTTATTAGGGGGATCACTTCATAAGTTATCGAATTATATGCTGTGCACCTGAAACTAATGTAATACTGAATGTCAACTGGAATGGAAAAGTAAAGATAGAGAAAATTGTTTATGGGTTCAGAAGCAATCACACTGTCAATAAAAAAAATGTAAAACTAAAGAATGAAGAACTTTGTATTAAAAAAAATGGTACCTTTTTTGCCACATGGCTGGCCTCCACAGCTATGTCTGCGCCAGAATTTCCCGCTCCAATCACAAGAACTCTCTTGTCCTTAAATATGTCTGGATGTTTATACTGTCGGCTATGAAAGTATTGGCCTTTGAATGTATTTATACCTATAGAAAAAAAAATAAGTCAAATAGATTCTTTACAGGATCAGTGAGACAAAAGTATTGTTCAGTTACTGACATCCTTCAGACACATGATTTAGATTGTTTATAGAAGCATACTCAATTTTAAGAAAATCTGAAATGTGAATAAAAATTAGTGATTATTAATTCAGTGGAGGCACTTCATTTCATTAGATAGGCCTCTTGTTTTCTTTACTAGGTGGTTGACTACTAAATTGAAATATCATGGCATAAAGACTTGGTAGGAAAAGTGTAAGGAGTCATTACCATTTAAAGGTTGATAGAAATAATGGCGTAGTAACATCCTATATACTAATGTTTGATTTATAGAGAACCTTTCACAAGCAAGGACCAAGAACCCCTCAACTTATGGGCATGAAACCAGAGGTTTAGAAATGTAAAGTGCAAAGCCCAAAATTTTTAGTTTGTTACTTGTATAGCCTAGAATCTGTGTCCCTGGGTCCCAAGCTCATCCCTAGTCAAACTGCATGCATTGGCTCAGTTGCTTTCAGGGTATGCTTCCTCCTACTCTGATCCCACTTGAAGTGACATTTGGAGGATAGATCAAGGATCACTGGAAGTATATGAGTTTGTTGTAAATGAGTATTGGCATCACTCTAAGGTTATATGTAGATTGTGATGTCTGTCCTGGACTCCTATAAAAATCCACTTCTTCCATACAGGCTGCAGGGTGCCTCATCCACCTTCACATTCTTAGCGCTTTGTGCAGAGTACAGTAGTGCTAGATCAGTGCTGTCTCGGTGCCATGGAGCTTCCTTGATTCTTAGAGTGATCCTGTACCGGGCACTCCTTCCTAGGAGTTTGGGGTAGCTTGCTGCTCAGGAATCTTCTCTGCAGGCAATAGTGGATGAAGAATTGGGTTGCGTTGCAGGGTGGTGAGAGTTCATTGCTGACCATGTTCAAGCAGAGGCTGGTGAGCCTCTCTCAGGGATAGTGGGGAAGAGTTTCCCTCACTGGGAAGAAGACCGAATGTGGTGCTTTTCCTTCAGTGATTCTGTCCTGTGGCAGTTTTCGGGATATGCTTCACTTGACCTGACTTGAGTAACCTCTGGGGGCTGGCCTAGGACCAAGGGAAACACATGAACTCACTGGAAGATGAGCCTTGAGATCACAACAGCTTGTATTTAGAAAAAAATTTCCTAAAGTTTAAACTTTTTGAATATTTTACTGAAGATGAAATAAACCAAACCATTGGATTTTCTATTCTCTCTAAGCTGTAATTTGATTGATATTTGATGGAGATTAATGTGAATTTTGGTTGTAAAAGACAGAAAAAGACGCTGAGCCCCAAAGATGTCTTTACTTGCCTCCCAAGGCTCATCCCCCTGTTGCTGAGTGACCCAGTGCCATAAACCTCTGTTCTAGTCAATTGCTATGACTCTCATGAAAAAATCAAATTGCGTTTTCCTTTATTCACTGGTTGACTTGGGTGGCCCCTAACCTCAACTTTGGCAATGTGCTTATGCCACCAACTTGTCTAGGTGTCTCACATCTTACAAGCTATTCTGAGTGCTGCTAGGCACCTAAGGAGGGACTTTGAACCTCAGCGAAGCATACAAGTCTTGTTAGTTATTCATTCTTCTCTCCAGTACTCAATAGGTTGTTTGGAACACATGAAAGCCAGAAACTAGCCAGGAAGTGCAGTTTAGGAAGAAACCCATTGCCTCACAACTTGAGCTACTTAAAGGAGGAACTGTAGGAGTGCATTCCCAGCCCAGGCAAGTACCAGGAGGCTCCATGAGACACCTGAAGGTCAGTTGCAGAAAATGTTGTACCTGGAAAGGAGTCCAGTGGCAAATTTGGGTCAGTAAGCAAACCAGTACAGACCATGACAGCATCAAAGACAGTGGACTCTTGTCTCCCTTCACGCAGAGTGACCACATCCCATTGTCCGGTGACAGTGAAATCTGGGCGTTTAGTTACACTGCACACTTTAGTCTGAAAAAGAACCATAGACATGAATAGTTATCAAGGTTCCCGTAAAGGCTTATGGGCCAGTTGACATCTCAAACATTCTAGAGCTCAGACTAAACGTAATTAATAAACAAAAATCTTCAAATCGAATTGGGCTACCTCTGGCAACTACCAATCCATTCTCTGTTTCTGTGAGTTCAGATTTTTAGATTTCATATTTAAGTAAGATCAGATATTTGTTTTTCTCTGATTTACTTCACTTAGCATAATACCCTCAGGGTCTATCCATGTTGTTACAAATGGCTGGACTTCCTTCTTTTTTTAGTACCTGAAATGTAATTTTATATATTACATTTTATATATAATGTGTACATATTAATATACACTATATAAAATATGTTATATAACATAATATATAAATGTATATTATACTTTATCATTGTATCATTTATACTTTATCAAAGTATTATATACTTCATATATATTATCTAATATATAATATGTTAGATATATAACATCATTAAATATTAGGCAATAATATATACACCATATATGTCATATAATATATGTAACATTACACATGTAATATATATTACACATTACATATAATATACAATAATATATTTTATATATATATTATATATATCACATTCTTTTTATCCATTAATCCATTGCTGGACTCTCAGGTGGTTTCCATGTCTTGGCCATGGTAAATAATGCCTCAGTGAACAAACTCTGCGTTTATTTTGATCAGGAGAACTTTTAAGGTTGTGAATGTAAATCTCATTTGCTCTTTGTTTTGGTCAATCTTCCCACTCATGTTGCTTTCTCTGTGTAATTCCTTGTGAATTCCTCAATGTGCCCATCTCAATAGGGAGGGAAACAGGAAAAGGGAAACATGGATTTTCATTTGTTTCTTGGAGAGGAAGGGGAAAAAAGAAAAGAGAGAGAATATATTCATTTACTCATGTCCTTTTACCTCCCTCCTGTCTCTGCCCTAGAGCCAAAAAGAAGAATATTCAAAGGTTTTTCTAATACCAAGGGCACTGAGAAAAGTCTCCCCTCAAATAGTGAGGTTCTCTGTGTACGGGCCACTGCACACGCCCATCCCGATCAAAGGAAAGTCAGGAGGAGAACACGTACCTGGTGACAGGAGCTCTCAGTTTCCCTGTGTACAGGCATTTGGCTCACGTGGAAGATGTGATTTGATATGTTTTGGGTGCCTTAGGATACTTAGATACAAGCGTTACAAATTGAAATCGATGCCTGTGTAGCTTTATACAAAGTATCCACCTCCAACTGCAGAATTCCCTTGGGTTGGGGTTAGTACAGGGGAAATGGAACCAGGTGCCATCAGCCTTGCCAGTTCACTTTCTCATCTATGGAGCCCAAGACTAGGCTACAGAGAGAGCATAGAAAATAGGTTAGAAAGTACTCCCTGGCTGTTACTGATGTTGGGTCTTACCTTGAATTGAATGCATTTCAGAAGGTTGAAGTGGTTTGCATACATTTTGAGATATTCCAGGAACTGGGCATTGGGCACATAGTTTGGATAATCTTCTGGGAATGGAAAGTCTGAGTAACAGGACATCTCCTTGCAGCTGTTGGAAACCACGGACTTGTAGAGGCTGGCTCTGCCTTCTTCGACATGTTCCTGTACAGACAGTGCATGCACGTGAGTGTGGATGTGTCTGTGTGTATGTGTGCACACCATGAAATCGATGATAATTTTTAGGCACACACACATTTCTTGGAATTTTGTATCCTCTGACTTTATGTAAATTTAGATTTTATATTTTGATATTTTTCTTTGCTTCATTTTTCTAATAGTTCATTTTCGTTATCTTTTACAAATTTAACTGTCTCTGCTTGACTGGAAATGAAAGAAACACTGAATCTTGTCCCCAGTTTGAGAGGCACAGCTCTCTAGATCAGTGCCTCTTAATCTTGTTGAGAATCAGCCCAGAGATCTTAACATGTAGATGCATTCAGTGGGTCTGGTGGGCCTGAGATTCTGCATTTCTAACAAGCTCCTGTGCACTTATTGCTGGTCCATGGACCATGGTTTGGGAAACAAGGCTTTAAGTGGTCCTGCCCAACAGGAATGTGATGGAGAGGCACTTAAAACTGTCCCAGTAGCCACAATAAAAGACTAAAAAGAAGCAGGTGAAATTAATTTTAGTAGTATATTTTTTAACTCAGTATATCCAAAATTTTATAACTTCAATATGTAATTAATATAAACATTATTTAAAAATATATTTATTTATTTTTACAGAGGGGAAAAGAGGGAGAAAGAGAGGGGAGCATCAGTGTGTGGTTGCTTCTCATGCATCCCCCACTGGGGACCTGGCTTGCAACCCAGCCATGTGCCCTGACTGGGAATTGAACCAACAATCCTTTGATTTGCAGGCCCACGCTCAATCCACTGAGACATACTAACAAGGGCTATATAAACATTATTAATGAAAGTATTTTACATCCTTTTTCTCATAGTGTTTCAAGTCCAGTGCATATTTTACACTTTTCAATTCAAATGCTGAATTTTCACTGGAAGAAGAGGGTTCACATACCCAAATTGTTAGCAAATATTCTTAAAAGTTTTGTGATAGCTGAAAGAAGTATTGGTTTTAAAATTAAATAAAACAAAAAATGTAGGTTCTTAGTCATGTCAACGATATTCCACAGTTACAAGTGGCTGATGGCGATGTGAACAAGAAAGGGGCTCTGTCATAAACCTGACAGGCTCAGGGGCCCGCAGAGCAGGGCTGACAAGCTCTGTGACCAAACGTGACTGCACAGGATGGTCTGACCACAAATTCCTAACCAGGCAGGTCAAGTCCCAGGCCTACAGCTTCCTTTGCAAAGGTCAGTCTCTGACGTCAGGGAGCCCGTCCACTGTCTGATGCATCTGGGGTAGATAACATATCCTTGAAGTGTCCGAGTGATTTTCTTTCCCAGACCTCTCAAAGGCACAACCACTGGGACGAGAGCATGGGGCCTCAGAACCCTGTGCTTTTATCTTGTTTCCCACATACCATCTCTGTGTGCTATAAACATGAATTCTTAGCTATCCTGTGCCCAACAGAGCAAAAGAAGTATGTGTTCCTCCTTTTTGCCTTTTATCCAACCCTAGAGGTTCCCCCACTTTGCTTACCCTCTCCTCCTCCACCTACCACCAGTGGGTTTCATATAACCCTCCTTACACCCCCTCCTTTGATTATAAGGTCCAAAATAAGCCACAAAACTGCCATTCTCCAGAACATTTCCTCAGTCTGTTGATATTTTGCTTCCTGGAAATTGTCATCAGTTTGACTGAATAAACTCATAAACATTTTTTTACATCAGCAGTCACTTTATTGGATGGTGGAATTTTAGAACATCCTTCAACTTGAAGCCAGGCATTAGAAATAAATTCAGTGTTGGTTTGAAAGTGATCCTCCCTCCGCCCTCCCTCCTTCCCTCCATCCCTTCTCCTAGCTTCTCTCTCTCAAACCAATAAAAAAAAACAAAACCCAAAATAGAAGTGATCAAATTTCCTCTGGGTTGTAGGAAGGAAGGACAATAGGACGAGCTGTGAGGACCTGTAATATTGAGAACTGAGAGCAAACGGCATGGGAAGTGGCTGTTGTGTCGTTAAATGGACACCTTCAGAGTGGAAAGCTTTTCTGACAAAGGGTTTGTTAGGACTCAGGCTAGCCAGGGGAAGGGCCTGGTTGGGGGCTGTGCAGTCTAAACCAGCAGCAGCAGGCAGGGCTGGATGGAGAGGACAGCATGTCCACCCCTTGGAGAAGAAAGACATACCTTGTTTTGAAAGAATTTACGTTGGCTATAAATGCAGGGGGTGGGAAGAGGTGAAGGCAGCGAGTTTGGGGATGCGCACATAATCCCCAAGGGAGGAGCCTGCTCGTTAGGGTCGGTGGTGAGCAATGGTCTGGAAAGTCATCTGCAAGCAAGGAGCAGAGGAGCCTACCTATTCTCTTGGGATAATTGAAGAAATAACCACTTGGAAGCTAATTCAGAGTTTCAACGTGCATTCAGGAATGTTGCCAGTCTTCTGTTGGTTTTGGCCTGAAGCTGTTAACTGATTAACCTGTCTGTGTCTTCTTTCCAGCCAGGCTGCTGTAGTTTATTTGAGGACATCTCAGATTTTTTCCCCCTTGTCAGTATAATGGGAAAAAATCAGTTATAAACATCTTGGGCTCAATCAGTATATGGCCAAAGTTCCGTCACTTTTCTCTGGCATCTGAGAGCATCACGTAATGAATAATACTCTGTTAATGCTGTCAGTTTCTAGTTAACACTAGTAAAAGACTGAGTCTGGAATATACTCTTAAATGGGGGTAGAGATGTGCATAATACATGTAAACATTTTCGTCAAACTAGTCCAAAAACTGTAAAGCATTTTGTTATGGCATGTTTAAATATGAAAGTAACAAGGACTCCCCTAAATTGTATAAGCCAGGTAATCCCCCAAAAGGTAGGAGATTGAAAGTTATACTCCCTCAAAGATAATAGGAATTCAGTAATTGTTGACTATTTGAGTAAAAAGAGTCCTAACAAGATTACCAAATTTACAGAAATAACTCTTTTAAAGAAAACTTGTAAGAATCAGGTTTACCAAGCTTCACATAGAAATAGCTGAGGAACATTCCTCACTGTTCTTAAGTCATTCCTTAATGGCTTCGAGGTGAAATATTATACTTTATCATTGTCCTCACTGATTCTAAAAATTGTATGGCACATAGTAGGTGCTCAATAAATGTTTGTGGACTAGACGAAAAGGTGTGTGGACAGAGGAGGGACCGCAGTGCAGAGAAGGAAGGATGTCACTCCAGGATTCTCGGGGTCTGGAGGGATGTGAAGCTCAGGGCACAAGATGTTTCCCCCAGTGCAGATGGAGTTGTGACCACTGGATGCTGCGTCGGTTCCACACGAGTGCTGATTCGCAAGGCTGGAACTCAAGTTCTTTGAGAGCAGTATTCATTTTGAGTGACAGGACAATTCCTCACATTTGATTTCTTCAACATCATTGGATAGTTGAGGTCATCAGCCTCTAGTGCTGCCGTCCCAAGCCGTCCTTCCCTAGCAAGGCCCCAAGAGAGCGGGTGTGTGACAGACACACTTCCTGTCCCCACTGGAGTTGGTAGTCAGAAGTGGGTTCTTTGTCATTGTACCCCTCTTCGTTAAAGGTGGCAACCCTTTCCCAGCCCCAGTGAACAGTGGCCTCTCTCTTCCATGACAACCCTTGTTTGTTTTCTCCTTGCTGAAGGCAGTGGCGGCTGCACGAGACAGAGTTGTGCCCTCTGAGTGCGAATGAAGCTCGGTGGTTTATTATCTCCGTAGTCTTTGGAGGAAGTGGAAACCATGTCCACGGGTGTCTTGGGTTTCTGCAACTTGCCCGTCTGTTTTTGCATTAGGTTCCCTCTGCCCAGCACAGGCACGGAGGATCCCCCTGTGCACATGCTCTGACAAGCACAACCTTTGCTAGAACAGGTTTTGAGTGGGCACCTCTAACCAGCCTTCTGTGGAGTGTGTGTGTGGTGAGGTGGGAGTGGGGAGGGTGTCTCTAGAAAGACCTAGGAGACTCATCTAACATGTTAGAGCCAGGTGCCCCTTCAAGGTCACTGGTTTAGGGATTTTCAGGTAGGTTCTAGGGGCATCTCAAGGTGGTAAAAAGGCCACTGTGTCAAGAGAGGGCTGCTGAATGAAGGTGGGGGTGGTTTTCCCTGCTTCCCAGCCCCCCAGTAATTCAGCTTTTATCTCTTTAGTCTGGTTCCTTGTTCTCATTTTATACAAATGGAATGATTGTCAGTTGGGTGCTGTTCACCCGACTGCAGCTGGATCGCCCTCTTTCCCTTCCTTTGGATGTCTTCTCACATGCCTCACCATGTTTTTTCACCACCTTCTTCATTTTTCTTCATTTCTACCACACTTCCTCTTCATGCTCCCCAGATGCCACATTTTCCTGGAGGAGTTGAGGCCTCTTGGACGTACTCCTGTATCTTCCTTCTTTCTGCTTTAATGTTTCTCCTCTGTGTTCACACTTACCTCCCTTTCGTTCCCTCCGATTTCTGAGGAGGTTGTGTCTGTCCTCTTCTGCCAGGTGAACCCTTCCCTGCGGGCCTGCGACTCCACTCTTTCGTCTCAATGCCAGGACCTCGTCCCATCTGGGCTTGTATATTCACCCCTTTCCTACCACCCAGGCGTTTTCTCTTTGCCTGCAGACAGTGGGGTATAACCAGCATGCACACAAAACAAACACAACAACAATAACAACAAATCTTATTTTTTTTGTCATTGCCCATTACTTTCCAAGTTGAGTGTGAATCTTTTAATCAAACATTCAGTCACTCCCATTATTTCTCTGATGTGAACCACATACACCAATAAGCTATTTTTATTTTCCAAGCATGCCCAGGGCTTTCTCTTTACTGGTTCTCTCCCTGGTGTCTCCCACACACTCTCTTCTACCAGTTGAAATCCTTCGAAGTCCATCACATACCATCTCTTCCATGAAGCCTTCCTTGGTTTCCCTCAAGTGGATGTAATCCTGTCCCTCCTTTAAATGCCCATAGCACTGTTCCTGACTTGTAGGCGCCTACCCCTTTCCTATCAGCCTGACAGCTCTGAGAGGGCAGGGGGAAGCCTTTTCAATTTGGTGTCCCCATGGTGCTTTTTGTGTATAGAAGTTTGACCAGCCCAAGTCACACAGCTAGTTGGGCACAGCTGCATCTGGAACTTATTTCTCTTAATTCTGACATCAGTATTTGTGTGTGTGTGTGTGTGTGTGTGTGTATAATTATATAGGTCTGTGGCTTGTATAAGGCCCATTTTTATCTGGTATCCTGAGAACCCTGGGCTCACATTTTGCTTTGGTTGAAGTGACTTTAACCAAATCACCCTGCTAATTACCCCTATAAATGGGCCATGCCAGTTCCCACTCTGATGGATTAGTAGTGCTTCTTTGGAATACTGTGTTAAGAAGGATCCTGAGGCTCATCGGGGAGGGGTATTATGCTTGATTGGCAGTGTCTGCAGGGCACATGGGAGGGAAAGTTACCATGGCCTGCGTGCCCGGTTTCTGCTATCCTAGTGGAGCATAGGCCATTTGAATTGTGGGAACAGCTTTGTTCTTTGGGCTCTCGCCTTTGGGAGGTGTCTACGAACTGATGGTCTCATTCAGTGGTTGGACACACTTCAAGACATACAGCCCTTCTTTCTGTGAGCCAAGCTGGCCTCCTCAACCTTGACCTCCTGGAAGCTTTGCTCAACGAGTCAGAAAACAGTGACTTTTCCCCAGTTCCAAGTCACTCCCTCTGCGCTGGAGGAACACCCTCTTTCTCTAGCCCCTCAGGGGCTCTGAGGCCAGGACACCTGACACCTTACTCCCTGCCACCATTCCTGGCAGCTCTCTGCACAGCTCATTGAAGGCTCAGGGGAAATGGTCTTGCCCTCCTGAGAAGGAGGGAAAATTGGAGGTCTGGGAGATCTCCAGTATTTCCCAGACTGAGCCATGGAGGTCACAGGGGTTCAGGGACCTCCAGCAGGGCCCCTGTGGCCCCTTCGGCCCCAGGCTGGTCAACAGTGGGCTTTATAGTCCCCTTTCCTCTTTCCTCTCCTCACCACCCTTTCCAGTCCAGACTGGAGCCCTGCTGAGATTTGAGAATATCCTTTACTTTGCTCAGGGAACAAAAAAGGCTCCAAACTCACATTCTTGACTCCTGATTGTCCTTGGCATGGGCTGAAACTGCCTGGAAAGAGGACCTTGAGGACCGAGCCCATTCTACAGCAAGCCCTGAGCTGTTCCACTTCAGCAAGAGCAGGACAGACTTGCAGCCAGAGGCTGAAATTCCAGCACTGTGTTTGCACCTTTGCTCCAAGCCCTGCTCTCTCTAATCTGGCCTTAGCCTCCTGGTTCTGCCCCTGCTCCCCTCCTCCCTGGGGTGCTCCTGGCCCATCCCAGCCACTCCATCCTCTCCTGCTCTTCGTGGGCATCTTCCTTCCTCTGGGCTCTGGATAATGTTAGTAAGGCGGCCGACACACCTCGCACCGAAGCTTGGGCTGTGCCCTGCTTCTTTCATTAGTTTCAGCAGCCCTTCTTGGCCACTTCACCCCCCTACCCCTGCCCCTCAGTTTAGCAGACATTTCTAGCCCCTCTCTAGAGCAGCTGGCCCTTGTGGAAGCAATCCCTTTTGTACCAGTCAAGTCCTTTTCTCAGCAGATATAAAAAGTGGTTAAAATCCCACTTACTGTGAATCTCCACAGCCCCCCAAGGTCGTCGCTCCTCTCGAAGCAGGTGGGCTCCAGGTCTTCCTCCAGGCAGCACTTGATGGAGGCCAGGCCACTGACCCCGGCCCCCACAATTGCAACCCGCTTGGCCATGTTCTCCTGTGTGGGGGAAAGGCCTCAGAGCTCCTTTCTTTTCACAAGTGGAAGCCCCACCCCGTCCTTGGCTGCTTCAGCAAACCAGAAGACAGATTTTGGGTGATTAAGGGATTTGCTGCTGTCCAATGATCTGTAGCTGGTCGCTGGTGTTGTGATTGTGAGGAGGAGTTGGTCAGGCCCCTGGTTTAACCCTCTCTGGTGTGTTCCTACCCCTTTCCTTGGACTGGAGCCAAATGGTAGTACAGTGGTTGCTGGGACTGTAATTTCTGACAGAGCAGGCAAGGGTTACCTTGCCCAACATATTTTTTTTTTTTAAATGAACTGAAGCTCCGAGAGGTGTGGGGACATGACGTGAGGCCACACAGCTGCTGGTGGTGTGGGGTTGAGAGCAGGAGCCAAGTCACTGCGGATGAATAGGACTCCGATGGGCAGGGAAGGGGAGGAGGTGGGCTCCAGAGAGTAGGGCCCGAGAGTAATGGCCAGAGATGGTCCACAGAGGCACCGGTGACTTTGACCGCCTGGTGAGTTGGCCACTGTGTTGACTCCACGAGAGGGGCCCAAGTTACAGTGTGGATTCACTTCACCTCTGTCAGTCTCTCTGCACAATACTGCGCATTTCCCCAAAGCCGGGCATTTTCTTGTCTCTTATTTTCTCACAGCTCCTAATAGCGCATTTGGTCTGTAACAGTTGTTTGTATAAATATTTAGCAATGAGTTAATATGCTGATGGGTAAAATGAATTAATTCATCACCTTGCACCCTTTTCAGTGCAGAAATAATTAATTGAGCAAATATTTTCTGGGAATGAGGGGAGCAGAATTTGCTACCTCAAACTATGCTTCTTTGGGATACTGATTATTTTAAGATGGTTATTTTTTAAATATATTTTATTGATTATGCTATTACAGTTGTCCCATTACCCCCCTTTACTTCCCTCCACCCTGCACACCCTCTCCCACCCACATTCCCCCCCTTTAGTTTGTCCCTGTGTCATAAGTTCTTTAGCTTCTATGTTTCCCATACTATTCTTGCCCTCTCCCTGTCTATTTTCTACCTACCAACTATGCTACTTATTCTCCATACCTTTTCCCCCTCTCTCCTCCTCCCACTCCCCTGTTGCTAACCCTCCATGTGGTTATTTTTAAGAAAGGAAAGATTCTGGAAAAACCTTTGACTTTCCCCCTAACTGCTTAAAAGGCATTTAGATAAGAGGACTTTTTCTGGGAAGAGAGATGTCATTACAGATAATTATAGTTTAACATGAACTAGTGTGGGCAAAACTCCTTTGGCCAAAGTCCTGTCTGTGTCACGTTGTTAAAGATGGTCCAGCAAACATTTGCTTTTCTATCTGTATGTGAATTGCCCTTTGAAGCCCCAGACCACATCCCCCACCTTCTCCTCAGCTCAAGCTGGCTCGTGAGCCTCAACTGCCAGATCTGTCCTGAGGCCTCGAAGTCTTATGGAACCCTCATATGTACATAGGAAAAAATATCTAAATTTATTACATGTCACTGTGTTTTATGTTAATTTGGTTATTAGCTCAGCCAGAAGAACTTAAAACAGTAGGAAGAAAATTACCTTTTCCTACCCCCCAGGAGTTAATATTTTGGGCCAGAGAGACTTTCTTCAAAATGACTCCCTACCCCATGTGTGGTAATAAAAAGCCTGTCCCCCGCCACCACTGTGACTCACTGGGGGCCAGACACAGCCAGCATCTCGAACAGTGGAGCTCTCTGTGGCTTTCTTGGGACAGCAGGGACGTTGGCAAGTCAGAGACCTGGGTTTGAAGCTCAGTGTTGGCTAATTACCAGCAGTGTGATGTCAGCATGCAATTTGTTTCTCTGTCTCTGGGTTCTTTTGCTTGAAGATGAAGTTAGAAGTAGAACTTACCTGAAGAATGAATGAACTGATGGTTTGAAAGGCATTTAGCACAGTGATGCGGACACTGGCTCGTGGGGTCTGTGTGTTGTGGCTGCAGCAAACAAGTTCACATGGACTACGGAAGTCCTGTAGAGAAAAAGGGACAGCATGGCCACTTTCTGAGTGAGAGAGGGCCCTGACCCCTGCCTGGACAGGCTTTTATTGCTTTTCTGGGCACATTGAGGATCATCCTCATTTACTATGCACAGGTTCACTTTAGGTGGTTACCTTTTACAGAAAACAAAGGAGAGGATGTTGCCAATTACATCAAAGAAGAAGGATATATGCAAATACAAAGGGAAAAGTGGTTGAACTGGTTATGCTTGTCCTTGGAAGTTTTAGCATAGATTTTAGGAAGTTACTTTAAAGATATGTGGTAAACATTTACTGCCTCAATCCAGGGTGAGGGAATTTTAGCAAAAGCAAGCCTCAAAGCAGCCTAGGTACAATGCAGGCCTGATTCCCCATGGGAAAACCTGTCTGTGGGCGTGGTCCTGCGTGCCAGACCTCGCTCCCCACTGGCCTTTATGAGTTGGGGCTGGGCTACATTTCCCATGCCACGTGGAATGGTTCTCTGTAGCACAGTCCTGGCACATACTAGGCACCTAGTAGGTGTTGCTAGGTTATTTTCACATCTTCAGGAGTCTTTTCTTTAGTATATTTGTGTGGATATATGTAGGGAACCACTTTGCATGGTGTGGAAATGTAGCTCAGCCCTCACATGGAAAACCAGTGGGGTGCAAGTGGCACACAGGACCATGCCCATGGAGAGGTTTTCCCTTGGGGAATCAGGCTTGCATTGAGATTGCAAGGTAATTGCATTACCTAGACTGCTATGAGACTTGCTTCTGCTAAAACTCCCTCACCCTGAATTGAGGCAGCAAGTGCTTACTGTAACTTCCTAAAGTCTGTGCTAAACCTCCCAAGGGTGGAGTGTGTCCAGTTCAACCACTTTTCCCCCTGATCTGCAGCATCCTTCTCTTTGAAGTAATTAGCAGCATTCTTTCCTTTGTTAACTGTAAAAGGCAGTCCCCTGCAGTGAGCCTGTGCATAGTAAATGAGGACTACCCTCCATGTAATGTACCCAGAGAAGCAATAAAAACCTGGGCAGGCAGGGACTAGGTGCTCTGGCCCTCTCGCCCTCTCTCTCTCTGAGAGTGGCCATGCTGTCTCTTTGTCTCCACAGGACTTCCGTTGTCTGTGTGTATTTGTTCACGAATAGCCACAACATACATGGATCCTGCCATTCAGGATCCGCCACATCTGGTGCCCGGGAACAGGGACCAGGGCTACGAGCCGTCGTTGTGGACAACACACCAACTTGGTCGGAGTGCACACATCAGCTCAGGTGAGGGCAGACGACACCGAGTGTATTTTTGGAAGGTCATAGGGTGTGTTGGATTTCAGAGAAAAAGAGATTTCTTCCAAGGTTGCCCTCTCTTGTGACCACTTTGTTAAAAAAATTTCTTTAAGTGTTTCTAAGAATCCTCTACCATGGGGAATGGGCTCTAAGGAACAGGAGCAATGTTTTCAGGTAATTCAGCAGCTTTTTTAGGGCTCCTGAATGTCTCCCAGATGAGGGATCTTTAGATTTGAAAGTACGGAAGAAAAGAGACCAATGTGCGCCAGCTGCTGAGAGCCTCACTGCCTGCCTGGTGATCTCAGCTGCAGTGCAGGTGCACGAGCTTGCAGCATGGCTACAGCTGCCAGCGCATGCACGCCTCCAGCAAGTCGGGGCTGGGTCTCTGTCGGGAGGAGCAGCGGTGTGGAGCGGGTATTGGTTTCCCTTGTCTCCCTTTCTACCCGGTGCACGCTAGGAGAAATCTTTCCCCGTGACCAGCACCGGGTGCGGTCCCAGACGCACCGCTGCAATTGCAACCGGCCAGGTCCACCCTGGGGCCGAGGTGCCGAGCAGCCCCTCACCTCGGCGGGTGCCTAGCAGCAGACTTAGAACTGGTGCAAGCATCAGGAGAAGGAATTCCATCCAGGGCTCCCTGAACTATTCATTTCATAATACACTCCTTACGTCAAACGTTTGGCAATCTAATCAGCCTTAAGTTTCAAAAGACTTATGTTTATTTTGGAATGTTATGTGGATTATGTATGTTGTAGAAAGTTCAAGTAAGTTATAGATAGTCTGTAAGGAAGGAATTAAGAAAGTGGAATTGGAAAGGAAATAAGAGGAGCAGTAAGCATCTAAGTCTTTGAAACACAGCAAATTGTAGACCTAGGAACTACCAGATCCTGAGAACAATAAAGTAATCAATTTGCTGGTCAAACTCATTGCAGCGTGCAGAAACAGCAGGGGGCCTGTCTTTCCCAGCAGACACTAACTCAGGTTCTCTGTAGGCCCCTCCCCTCACTGGGGAATCGGCAAAGAATGTTAGAGCTGGAGGCCTTCGGTCACTAAGGCCGTCCACAAGACATCAAGACTAATAGTGGCCTGGCATGTGTTCAGGAAATATCCCCCAGGAATTTAACCATTCTGGCAATATATACATACAATTTTTGAATTGTGATGATAGTTTAAAGTAACCCATAGACAAACACCTTGTGCAAAACAGGCCTGCAGTCCCACACCCCTTGGTCTTATACAAAGACCCATTAAGGGAAGGAAAATGGGAAGACCCAGTTGAACTGTTAACTTGGGGAAGAGGGTATGCTTGTGTTTACTCTCCAGAGTGACCTCTGGAACTGCTGGCGAAGAGAGTGAAGCCATATCACAGAAAAGGCTTCTGCAGCCTCGACCCACCTCCACCCATTGGACTCTTCTGATCCTGGATTCTCCAACCTGAAGTGAAATTCCTTCCAGTACTCCTGGAGTGATACTCAACATCACCTAGGAGAGACTTTTTCTACCAATTTAAAAGGATAAATTGATAAATTGCAGCTAGAATTACATCAGCAGCTGCAGGACATTCAACACTTAAATGAACTTAACAAGAATGTGGATATTTGGAGCCACCAGTTTCTTACTGATTATAATAATGCTCTGTGTACTTTGCTACATTTGCAAATTATTTTCCCAGGGTTGTGTGAGAGACCAGCAAATAGCAAGCTTTATGAGATCTATAGTGGTCCTAACTAAAAACAAGGGGGGAAATGTAGGGAAATGCTTCACATGGTGTGGAAATGTAGCTCAGCCCTCACATGGAAAACCAGTGGGGTGCAAGTGGCACACAGGACCATGCCCATGGAGAGGTTTTCCCTTGGGGAATCAGGCTTGCATTGAGATTGCAAGGTAATTGCATTACCTAGACTGCTATGAGACTTGCTTCTGCTAAAACTCCCTCACCCTGAATTGAGGCAGCAAGTGCTTACTGTAACTTCCTAAAGTCTGTGCTAAACCTCCCAAGGGTGGAGTGTGTCCAGTTCAACCACTTTTCCCCCTGATCTGCAGCATCCTTCTCTTTGAAGTAATTAGCAGCATTCTTTCCTTTGTTAACTGTAAAAGGCAGTCCCCTGCAGTGAGCCTGTGCATAGTAAATGAGGACTCCCTCCATGTAATGTACCCAGAGAAACAATAAAAACCTGGGCAGGCAGGGACTGGGTGCTCTGGCCGGCTCTCTCTCTCTCTCTCTCTCTCTCTCTCTCTCTCTCTCTCTCTCTCTCTCAGAGTGGCCATGCTGTCTCTTTTTCTCCACAGGACTTCTGTTGTCCATGTGTATTTGTTCACGAATAGCCACAACATACACGGATCCTGCTGACCAGGATCCACCACAGATATCTGCCTCGACAATTCTGGCTTTATTTACAGAGACAAATTTACAGAGTATTTAGAATCGGGGCAATTGGCAAAAACTAGAAATCTATAGCTAAAGGTTGTCTTTAACAAGTGATGGAAATAATTAGGGGAATGTAAGGCTGATGATGACAAAGGGGAAAAAAAGAGAAAGGGAGAGTACAAAATAGGTTTCAAAGTCACCCTTAAGGGTTCATCAGTCCCTCCCTCCCTCCCCTCTTTTCATTTTTTTTTTTTGCTTCAAATCTGCTTGGTGGGGCACCTAGGTCTCATTTGGGTTGTTACCATATTTGCAAAAGCAAATGTGAGAATACATGAATGCACAAGGTAACTACTGCCTTTGGATGAGATAAGAGCAATGCTTCCACCTTCTTGTTTAGGTATGGATAATTCTGTGAATCTAAAGTCATTCAAAAAATTAAGTGCTTTATAGAAAAGGTTTTTGTCCTTCAATTTTTTTCCACTAAAAATCATTTTTAGTCAGTGACAGCTGTACTTTTAGACAGAGTGACTGATAATGCAGTAGGACATTTTATTAGGCTGAAAAGTACACTAATGCCACTGATAGCTGGAGTGCTGTTTAACATGTTTACGCAGAAATGACGTTGCTGATGCAGTTGCTATGGTAACCAGGCACTCCTTCCAAGGAGTTTACTAGTAGCACAGTAATCATCAGTGAACATTCATTGAGTTTGAGTCAGGCAGTGATTGAGCAAGAGAGGCAAAGAACTGAAAATGGCAAGAACAGAAACAGAAGATCACAGGGCAGTACTTCCTCAGTCTTCTTCATCACCCTTGACTAAAACCATGAAGATATCACAGTAAAGCAGCTCTGAAGGCACCTGCAAGGGGGATACCATTCACTCAATTTACACACATATTTGGAATGATTTAACAAGGGGGTTTATGTCATCTCAGGCGAAAGCAGTTATTAAAACTACTGAAGATTATTTGCAGCCTCAGTTTGGCCCCAATAGGCTTTTACTTTTAGTAGCAATATCAGAAGGGTCAGGACTTCAGGATTGCTCCACACGTCAAACTGCATCCTGTCATGGCCGTGATGAAGTATCAGACCCAGATAGCTGCAAATCAGCCAGTGAAAACAATGCTTGTTTTATATCAGCATCCAAGAGAAATAGACCTGTCAGTGGTTGAGAGGTGCAGAATTCTCTTCTTTAAATTTCAGGCAGCCCAGAATTGGCATAGAATCTCTCAAAGATGTAAACTTCAACCCGGAGTGACTAGAGGAACAGCTTACATAAATGGATCTGGAATGGTCTTTGCCAAAGTTATTGTGCCAGCCAGCCCCTTGTGGCTGGAGGAGTTCCTGGAAACACTGACTTTGAGGGCGCATGGCGAGTGTTCCTGGCAGACAGCCGAAGCCCTTGAACCTGAAGATGTTCCCCATGAAGCCAATGTTTATATTTCTGTGGGAGAGCCCTTTTTAGATCCATTCAAAAAATGTAAAGGTAAATAAGAAAAAGCCAGAGGAGAGGGCAAGAAAGTGGCAGAGTAGGAGGATCTGTCTCACACAGCCTCTCAGAACCAAACTGGCAATAAAAATAAAGTGGCAACAGCCATCTGAAATACAACCAAAGACTACCTGAAAAGGAGACTCTGAACCAAGGACGGGCAGAAACCACCTTGAGACAGGTAGGAAGGGCAGGGATGTGAAAGGGGCCGACACTGCTCCCACTGTTGCAGGCCATGGTTACGGCTGGCCGTGGGAGCTACGCCCTAAGAGGATGAAGCCTAGACTCCGGACTGGGCTCCCAAGCCCAGAGTGCCCACATGGCCCCTAGCAATGAAAGGCTGCGGGGGACAGAGTCCACTGGAGACAAAGCCTCTATTTTTTCTCTAAGGTGCCAAAGCACAGGTTTGTCATTTACAGCCACCACCCTGGGCTCGGGTGAAGGGAGGGTGTGGTGGATAGGAGTTGCCTGAGGAGAGTCTGCAGTGGGAGGCTTTGGGGAGAGATGTGGTGGACCAGCTGCTGGGTTCCCTGTGCTGGGACATACCTCCATACTATAGCAGCTGTTTTTCTTGAGAAGAGCAGGCTCTTCTGGGGAAAAACAACTACCCCACCCTGTGGGAAACCACTCACCCCATCCTCTGGAATCTTGCTTGCCCCATCCTGCCTCTTTCTTTCCTACTGCCCCCTACCCTGTATCTTAACCTGTGCTGAGGAGACAACAACATAGAGGGGATCAGAGACTGGCTGTAGGGCGTGGCCTTCCATACACTTTCCCAGGAACCAGACTTGGTGCTTTCCCTCATGGGAGAGCCATAGAGACACCCTCCTGGTTTCCGGCAGATCCAAACTCTGGGCTCGGGAGGCTGCACCCGCCTTCCTGTTAGGGGCTCCACCGAGTTCAGGGAAATAATACAGGACACATTCAGACGTGGGGTGTTGGGGGAGCATACCCACTGTCTTCCTTGACGTCTGCATGGCACTCACACAGGAGATCCTTGGGTCTCATCCTCCTGATTCTGCCAGAAGCTCTCTCAGAAACAGACGGACCAGCAGGCAGAGGCAGGTGGAGGCAGATCCTGTAGTGCCTTCAGTCATTTGCTGACCCATCCCTGGGTCCTGTGCTGATAAAAGCCATCCTAGCAGTGTAGTGAGGCCCATCTCGGGTGCGGCCAAGCCTGGAGGAGATAGCCACAAACTGGTTCGCTTGTAGCTTCAAACAGGCTGCCAAGGGTTAGACGTGGACAGCAGCTGACATTGGCTTACACCAGCCTCAGACAGCATCACAGCCATATCCAAAGGGAGAACCCAGCAGGCAAGCACTACCTTCTGCTGAGACAAATTCTACTTTGTTCTTTTTCACTACTTTTGCTATTTTTTCATTTGCATAGCCTTTTTCTTTTTTCTTCAATTTTTTTCTTTTTTTCTCTTTTTCTTTCATATCTCTTTTTTCTTACTCTATTTTCCCTTCTTATTTTTTATCCTTTCTTTTTCTTTGTTCTTTTTTGGTGATTTCCTCTTTCTATTCCTTACTCTTATTTCTCTTCCTTTTCTCCTAATCATTTTCCTTCCTTTGGTCTTTTGGTATCTTTTTTTTTCTTTTATTACTCTATGTCTCCTAACACTTTAATTATTCTTTGCTCTTTTGTTGTTGATTTTGCTGTTGTTTTGGGGGATCTATTTTTTTCTTGCTTTGTTATTTTTTTTTTTTTTGTTCTGTCCACACCTGTACAATGGTGTACTAGATGTTGTGGGGGTTGAGCTGGAGGGGAGATCCCACCAATGAATGGGCCAACAACAAGACCCAAATAAAACAGGAGAGCCCATATAACCCACACAAGGGACATTCCTGGAGCATCCAGCTCAGGAGATTAAGGGGATTGTTCCACAGAGTCCCATAGAACTCTTACCAAATAAGGCTGCCCCATGAAGACAGATAGTCAATTCAGATGTATTTAATACACAGAAACAAAAAGAGCTAAAAGGAGGAGACAGATAACCCCCAAACAAAAAAGGAGGAATCCGCAGGAAAAAAAAAGCTCAATGAAATAGAGGCAAGCAATTTATCAACCTAGAGTTCAAAGTAATGGTTGTAAGGATGCTCAAGGAACTGAGTGAGAAGTACAAGGAACTTAGTGATAATTACAACAGCATAAAAAAGACATAAAAACTATGAATAAAAACCAGTTGGAAATTAAGAATACACTAGAAGGAACTAAAAATAGGGTAGATAAAACAGAGGATTGAATCAGTGATTGTGAAGACAATGTTGAAAAAAATTCCACCCAATCAAAGCTACAAAAAGAAAAGACTTAAAGAGAACAAGGAAGTTTTAAGAGAACTGTGGGAAAACATGAAATACAATATCTGCATCATAGGGATACCAGAAAGAGAAGAAAGTAAGGCATAGAAAACCTGTTTGAAGAAATAATGACTGAAAGCTTCCCTGACCTGGTGGAAGAAAAAGTCATACAAGTTCAGGAAGCACAGAGAGTCCCAGTCAAGATGAACCCAAAGAGACCCACACCAAGACACTTCATAATTAAAATGACAAAGTTTAAAGACAAAGAATATTAAAGGCAGCAAAAGAGAAACAGTCCGTTACCTACAAGGGAGCTCTAATAAGACTGTCAGCTGATTTCTCAACAAAAACTCTTCAGGCCAGAAGGGATTGGTATTGAAAATAATGAAAAGCAAGGATCTGCAACAAAGACTAATCTATTGAGCAATGCTATCATTTAAAATTGGAGATGAAATAAAGAGCTTTTCAGGTTAAAAAAAAAAAAGCTAAATGAGTTCCTTAACACCAAACCAGCATTGCAAGAGATGTTAAAGGGACTGCTTTAAGAAAAAATAGAGGAACATAGGTATAAAGGAATAAAATGACAATGAATAAGTACCTATCAATAATAATCTTAAATGTAAGTGGGTTAAATGTTCCAATCAAAAGACATAGGGTAGCTGAATGAATAAGAAAACATGACCCATATATATGCTGTCAACAAGAGACCCACCTCAGAACAAGAGATTTACACAAGTGGAAAGTGAAGAGATGGAGAAAAACATTCCGTGGATATGGAAACAAAACAAGATCTGGGGTAAGCCATACTTACATTTTTTAAAAATGTACTTCAAAACAAGGCCAAAGTAAGAGACAAAGAAGGTCTTAAGGGATCAACCCAACAAGAGGATATAATCCTTGTAAACATATATGCACCCAACATAGGAGCACCTACATATTTAAAGAAAGTCTTGTGGACTTTAAGGAAGACATTGGCAGCAATATAATCATTGTAAGGTGTTTTAACACCCCATTGTCATCAATGGATAGATCTTCCAGACAAAAAAATCAACAAGGAAATAGCGACCTTAACAATCTAGATGGAATGGATTTTATTGATAGTTACAGAACATTTCACCCCGAAGCAGCAGAACACACTTTCTTCTCTCATGCACATGGGTCATCCTCAAAGATGGACTACACAGGAGGGCACAAAATAAGTCTGAACAAATTCAAGGGAATTGAAATCCTATCAAGCATTTTCTCAGATCACAATGGTATGAAACAAGAAATCAACCACTATCCTTTTCTGGGGCATTTTATACTGCCTCCTCTGGTTCAGAGAAGTAAAATGGAAATACATAATGTGCAGAAGTCAGAGTGAGCTGCCACTTTGGTCTGTTAGAATGGTAGAGGGGTCCAGAACATGAGGCACTCCCAAAATTGTGTGCGGAGCTGCTCTCAGTTATTTTAAAGTTTTGAGGAAAGCCCAGTAATACCATGTCTGCTGAACACTGAGCAAAATATTAGACAGGGCTGAGTTCCATTCACTGATGTCACGTCTTTGCAAAGCCAGGTTTTCGTTAAGTTGCAACATTAAAGCTTAAGCATTGCAGGAAAGTTGCTTGAGGTGGAACAGGAGACAGGGACAATGTGTGGTCTGACACCAAGGGTCATGAACTTGTGCAGGGCCCAGCAGGCACATGAACCTCATTATCAAGTAATTGTGATGATTCAAGAATAAAAAATGTTATTTTTATTTTAATTTGTGTATAGTGTTTTACAACAACTACAAGGTTGTAAGAACAGAAGTATTTAAGGTATTTGGACCTGACTATTTAATAGGAGAAATTATAACCTGGGGATATTGTGAAATACACACCAAAGGGCCCCTTGAACCTGGAAAGTTTGTGAACCTCTGGGTTAAAGTCTTATCTTCTGCATATTTGTTTTTAATTGACATCTTATCTATTGGTGTCAGGAAAATGCAAGTTATCATATACCTGGTACAGGGGATCTCAGGAGCCTACATCTGAGTCCAAGACTGTATCAATTAACCAGTGCTTTTTAACTGTTTTCAGTGCAACTCACCCATATATTTCCTAGGAGTCCATGTTCTTTGGTGCTGTCATTCTTGTATCCAGCCTCTTATTTATAGTACATTCTCTCTCTCTGTCTCTCTCTCTCACACGCACACCATCTTAGCACGTGCATTTAGGCACAGACTGAACAATGATATGATATCCATAAGTGGGCTGTGCCTTTCAAGAGTAGTCAGAGACAGTACATTTAGCTGGGTGGCAGCTGGGTGTGAGTGAGCGTGCCCGCTTAAGCCCCTGGGAACAGACCGCTACAAACTGGTAGGAACTTGGATCAGAGCAGGGCCATGCTCTGGATTTCTGACCTCCAGTAGGTGTCCCCCACCTCCTCAAGCCCATTTCTAATCACAGCTGCCAGATGAGAAAAGCCCTGCCAGGCCCTGAGTGTGCCGTGCCAGGTACAAGGCTATAGAGGTTTCCCTAGGCTGGAGGGGAAATGAAGAAATAACAAAAGATTGAGGCTTAGTTTCTCCATCTATTAAATCATGGCATTAAACTGGAGATCTGCAGATTTTCAAAACCTTTGGAATTTTTAATCTTGTGAATTCAGGGGAAAGTGGGATGAGCAAAAAAAGATCTGGTGGTAATATGAAAATAAAATTTTGTCTTGATGCATAGTGTATAGAAGAGACGACTTTTGGCAACAGGAAAAGGACAACATACCAACACAAATGAGTCAGATTCCAAAGTGGGGGATCTGCCTCTCCCAATTTGTACCAAATGCCAGCATTTGGTACCAAACCCCCAGGTGATTGGCTGACCCCTTGTTCGAAGCCATTAACAGAAGCACTTAAGAAAAATTACTCTTTCCACTTGCATTAGGAATCCAAGTGTTTTCTTTTGATTAACCACTTAATAATCCACCCAGCAGTGTGCTTACCACTGAACACAGAGGACTTGGTAACATCTGACCATATGGATCCCTTCCACATACTCAAAACATTTACCGCTCTCTCTGTACTTTGGGGTGGGGAGTGCAGCTTCCTCGCTCCTCCAAATTCATAGCCGGAGGGAGCTGCTGGTGAAGTGATTGTGTCCTGAACCACAGTAGCAAAACGGAAAGAAATCCTGGCACCATCTCCTTAATCTAAAGGGACCAGAGGTACTCGTAATTCTTGGGGCCAAGGGCCTGGCCACAGTTAGGCCTCTGGAACTAGCAGAAATCAGAACAGTCCAGTGTGAGCCAGTGGTGTCCTGGGAGTCCCCACCACACCTGATACACTCCATTTAAGTGCTAAGGAATGTCCTACAGACATTGGAATCTTAGGTTAGCCATTGTTTGTACTTTTGGTGAGTGGCAACAGTGAAATGCTAAGAGGAACACTGAACTATGACATGCACTTTAGACTTTTATTCTCTCCCCTTTAAAGAGTGAAACTGATGAGCACTGCAGATGCCACTGTGACTCCCTGGATTAATTTCTGTTTTGCAGGGAGAAGGATCTTAGAGTTGGCTGTGAATGACAGCTACAACAGGTGACTCACTAGGTAAGTTAATTTGAAAACTGTAATTCAGTGTGTTGAAAAATACAAAGATGATGTCATAAACCTGTGGGAGCCATGAGAATGTGCTTCATGGATCTCTGATGGCAGGATGCGTTCTTGGCCATAGCTTGAGTTGCTGCACTTAAGTATGTTGCTGTGGCCCCTTTTCCTATGAGCCGCTTCCAGCAGTGATGGATATGGCAGAGACTGAAGCAGATCATTTTTGGGAGAGTCAGGAGTTCTCTGAGGGCATGAGGGACTGCCCAGGGCTCTGCTACACCTTCCTCAGACTGCACAGCCTCATCTAGGGCGTTTCTACCCAGTGCTTCTCCCCTCTCTCCTTCACTCAGGGTCAGACGTGCATTGCTGTCTGATGACCCTTCAGCTTTCACCCATGCTGTCTCTATTTTTCCTCATACAGGCATTTTCCTGAAAACAAAACAAAACAAAACACAAAAAAACCCCTTGCATGTTTCATCTCATTTTGGCATCTGACTTGGACTAAGTGGAATCTAATATCAGGAGCCTTTCTTTTTTAAAGCCTCATGAATTCAGGATCTGCCCATAAGGCAGACTAGACAACAAAGTGGGTTACGTTTTATGTAAACATCCCGCCTCCCAGGGAACAACCAGAAGTTCTGCACAGGATTGGGGCGTGGGGTGGGGGTGGGCTTGCAGGTCAGTAACAGCGGCTTCCAGGATGCAAGACCAGTTATCAGGAAGAATCTACCTTTGCCACCCTCATTATAATGTGAATGCTGGATTCTTTCTGGGTTAAGTATGTTAAATCTTTATTATTTGCAATTTTGTTACATATCATGATCTAAGGGTTTTATTTAAAAAAATATTTTTCTGTAAAGAGCAAATGTGATATATTTGGCTTTCGGTAGGAAAATCAAGGAGCTACCATATGGAGAAGGAGAATTGAAATGAAAAGTTAGTAAGGGGACTATCACAGGGAGGCATTTTGGAGGAGGCTGTTAACTAGCTAACATTGTAAACTATAGCAAGAGGCACCAGGGGTGAACCTAGGGAGAAATGTGGCCCTGACATGTGGAAAAGTCAGGGGCCAGTCTCTGAAAGCAGATTTTTGTAGAGGCCTCAAATGAATGGCTCCTAAATTTAATGCCCGAGGATGTTCTAGGGAGCTCATCAAGACTGGAGATTCCATCAGACTCCAGTTCAGCAGGTCTGAATTACTGTCACAGCTAGGGTCAGGAATCTGCCCTTCTCTACGCTCCCTGAGGTGTTCTGACGCAGGTAGCATGTGGATCATTGTGTGGAACAAACTATCCCACATGGTTGGTTTGGGAGTTTCATGTTTCAGGATGTATGGAGGCAGAAGAATGACTTGGATGGTCCTTCTCAGTCAATCTCAGACTCTAGAAATGAACTCTTTGTGTTTTTTTTAAAAGGTACCAGAATACTTGGAAAGATTTCAAGAGATCATCTCCTTTCTAAAAGTTTTAAGGATATAAATTGAATAATAAGCTTTTCCTCAGGGAACTGTTCTCCCCCACGGATTCAGCATTAATCTGACAATTGTTTCTCAGTCTCTCCACTAGAAGTAGGATGGTAACTATAGTTATAGGGTAGTTATGAATGAGGCTATGACAAACAATTAGGACAATGGTTGGCACAACACAACGCAGGAATTGGCAAACTTTTTCTCGCAAAGGGCCAGATAGTAAATATTTAGGCTTTGTGGGCCATACTTTCTGTTGTTGCTACTCAACTCTGCCATTGTAGCTTGAAAGCAGACATGGACAATAAGTGAAAAGATGTGGCTATACTCCAATTAAACTTTATTTATAGAAATTAGGAGTAGGCTGAATTGCTACAGCTGTTAAAAAGGCTTGATAAATCCTATTATAATTGTAACAGAGGATAAACACTATACTACTCTGACTTACCATGGCATGGTACCAACCAACTCATAGAAGGTTCATGTATGGGAAGTTTCCTTAGAAGTATTTTATAGACAGCCTACTTGACCAAGGAGTGGCTCTGACCACCAGAAATGGGGCAGGCAGCAGCGACTCACATCGGGACCCGCAGAAACACTGCCTGCACATCCTGTTCCCAGGTGTCAGCAGTGAAACCCCAGAGAGAGCAATGAAACTGCATGATGACAAGTAGGCGGTGACACCGAAACACCCAAGAGCAGAGCTGAGTGATGTGGACCCCAGCCTGCAGGGTCCATGTGTTGTGGCTGCAGTGAACAAAGTCACATGGACTAGGGCAGTCCTGTGGAGAAAAGGGGACAGCAGGGCTGCTCTCTGAGAGAGAGAGGGCCCTGGCCCCTGCCTGGACAGGCTTTTATTGCTTTTCTGGGCACATTACATTGAAGATGGTCCTCATTTACTATGCACAGGTTCGCTGTAGGTGATTACCTTTTACTAAAGATAACAAAGGAAAGAATGTTGCTAATTCAGAGAAAAGCTGTTACAGATCAAGGGGAAACGTGGTTCAACTGGTTACACTCCATACTTGGGAGGTTTAGCACAGATTTTAGGAAGTTACTTTAGAGATATGCAGTAAACATTTGCTGCCTCAATCCAGGGTGAGGAGGTTTTAGCAAAAACAAGTCTCACAGCAGCCTAGGTACAATGCAGGCCTGATTCCCCACAGGAGGACCTGTCTGTGGGCGTGGGTCCTGTGTGCCAGACCTCGCTCCCCACTGGCCTTTCCAAGTCGGGGCTGGGCTACATTTCCCACACCATGAGGAATGGTCCCCTGTAGCTGAGAAACCGCACGTCACCAGAAATTCCTTAGTTCCCCTTTTCCCACGGTCCTCGTATGTAAACTAGCTAGGGCACCTGAGATGCTGAGATGGGCTCTGAGACGAGAGTCCCCTGTCTTCCAGGTGGCCGGCACCTGGATAAAACCACTTTTCTTTACATCAGCACCTGCCTCTCAAGTATTAGCTTTCCAAGCAGCAGGCGACCAGACTTGCATTTGGTTGCATTATTATTAATATAATGGCTTGCAAATAATATTTAAGAATTAGCAATGTGATCAGTTTTTAATCAAGAACTAAGTATATATACCATCTGCAATTTTTTCCTAAAGGCCTCTGCTGACAGGAGCAATGAAAAAAATCTTGCATTTAAATGCTAATGTCATTTCAGTGTACCTAAAGGAAAAAGTTTCCATAGACAGAGGTTGCCATCCCATT
Organism: Phyllostomus hastatus; assembly: GCF_019186645.2. NCBI lineage: Eukaryota > Metazoa > Chordata > Mammalia > Chiroptera > Phyllostomidae > Phyllostomus > Phyllostomus hastatus. Next base: position 4,098,284 of record NW_025333833.1, on the reverse strand, counting down.
GGTCCAGGCTTTTGAGGGAGAAACGAGGGCCAAAATGAAGAAAAATGTCAGCAGAGGCTCTGCAGGAGCATGAGCAGGAATTTGCCCAAATCTTTTAAGCTCTAACCTTTTCCATCTCTTTGAAAGGCTTACAGTAGTTTACCTCCCAAAGCTTGGTGCATGTTTCATAACCAGATGTTTATCATGTTGCTCATTGAATTTCTTGTGCCCTTTTTGGACTTCAGTTTCAAGAAAATGTTAGGGTGTCCTAACTGGTTTGCTTCTTTTTATCAGATGACAAATATTCATATGGGTTAGCTTTTTGCCTTGGTTGTCTGTGAAGGTAGAACTAAATACAAGGCTCAATCAGCATAATGCTTTTCCTCTACTTAGGAAATATACTCTTCCTCCTCGGTGCTTGTTTTTCCAAAGTGTCAATGACTATCTTAAATGTTACATACAGATGTCTTTCATGGTGAATACTTTCAAGTGCTCCTTAGGCCTAGCTGAATTGTAAACCAAATACTATAAATACAGTTAACCCAATCACATTTGCAAGGAGTGCTATCCTCCTAAAGTAACATTTATCTGATTATAAATAAAGCAAACTGCTCAGTATTTTATCACTACTAGTGATTTTTGCAACTGAGTATATTGTGGGGCACGGTTATGATCTTTAGCTCCAGAGTCAGGCGCATCTGAGTTCTGGTCCCAGCTCCATCATAAGACCAGCTGTATGGTCTTGTGCATGTCACCCAATTGCTCCAAGTCTCAGTTTCTTTTCTGCTAAATGGGTACAATAGCTGCACCCATCTCCCAGAACTGTTGTGAGAATGAAATGAAATAGTGCACATGATGTGCACAGAGCACAGTGTCTGGTCTAGATAAGGACTAAATACGTGGTAGACAGCCATTGTGGAATGCATATTTTTGTTTTACAGCAGTGTTTCTGTCAGCGTATGAGAAAAAGATAAGAAATGTGAGAAAACAAACAAAAAAAACAACCCCAGCAATACTTAGCTTTCAGTATGAGGCCCTAAAAGTCTGAGTATTGCCATAGTTTTAAAGTCTACTTTCATTTTCTTTTTCCAGTATTTTTGAGTGATTCCCTGCTAAGCAAATGGAGCATGACCTAATATCTGAGAACTTTGTCACCAAACAGGGTTGGATAGACAGTTCAGAATATTGCACAGGAGTTTAAATATTTACCCATAACTTAAAGTTTCCATTGATCTAAACTGTAGAGCCTGCTGTTCTGTGGAATTCTGCTGTTTTCCACACAGCTTGCCTATGTCAGGGCTGGTGACACTATTTAGACATGGTATTTTGTCCTTTTTGGAGAGTCTAGTGAACTTGAGGGAAGAGTGAAATGGCAAAGACATTTTATGACATTGTTTTGGTTTTATACATAGGCCTAATTCTGCTAATTCTCCACAATCACCTCTCTTCCTCTTTTCCTCTCAACTCTAAAACTTAGACTATAGATTTAATATTTTTATTTTTTATTTTTTTTCTTTAAGAGGTATTGACTGATGATAAAGCCAAAAGCTGACAGATTAGTACCACTGACGTTAGAACAAAAAGGCCAAAGCCACAGCTAGAAGCCCCAAGATTAGCAACAGGAAGGAAACTGGGAACTGAGATGTCGGCTCCAGAGCACGCGTCTTTAAAGGCTTCAGTACCCTTCGATTCTGGGAGAGGATGGCACCCCTGGCTTCTTTCCATCGCCCAGGCCCCACCAGGCGATACTGGTAGGAGCTGCAGGGTCCAAAATAGAGTCTGACAGCCAGTTCAGGATCTCTGAACAGGAGAGAGAGGAGGTCTGGCTTGGCACCTATCTCTGCGGCGAGCTCATCCAAATAGTCGATGTACTTGGTCTGCAAAATCTGGCTCTTGCCCTTTCCAAACCTTGGTGAAGAAAATGAGAAGGGCAGATTCACAAGGTGTTCTAAATTATGTAAGAACATTAGGCATTCAATAGCTATTGAAAGAGTGAAGTAATGAGCAAACAAATCAATGAATTTTAGTGACTCTCCTCTGGAAAATGCTGGCTCACCCCATTAGGAGTTCTGTATTTCAGATTGATGGTAGGCTGTCAAATAAATAGCCATGAATACATGGGAGATCTAGGAACATGACAACATTTGCAACCACAGTCATTATCGGCTTGGTAAAGCAAAGTGCCAGCCAGTCAGGATTGCTGCCAAGATTCATGAGAGAAGACAGATAGAAGCCTACCCAGTGTCTTGCCCAGAGGAGACACTTAAAATTTGCTTGTTAAATTACCAAAGTGCCTGATACTTTGGCTGGCATGTGGTACTCAGTAAATGTCAGAAGAGTGAGAATTTGAACATGAGCTAACCCCTTCATGGGATGAAGTCTCTAAGTCAACTTTCCAATAGGATGTGATTCCAATTTTTTTATATTTCTATATAAATTATATTGTATTGATTATGCTATTATAGTTGTCCCAATAATTTCCCCTTTTCCCCCACCACCCAGACCTGTCACTCCTTTAGTTAATCCCCACATTGTCCATGTCCATGGGTCATGCATATATATTGTTTTGCTATTGTATTCCCTATGCTGTGCTTTACATCCCTGTGACTATTCTGTAACTACCAATTTGTACTTAATCCCTTCACCTTTTTCATCTGTCCCCATTACCCCACTCCCATCTGGCAACCATCAAAATGTTTTCTATATCTGTGATTCTGTTTTTGTTCTGCTTGTTTATTTCATTTTTATATTCAATTGATAGATATGTATTTATTGCCATTTTATTGTTTATATTTTTGACCATCTTCTTAAAGAAGACCCTTCGACATTTCATATAATACTGGTTTGGTGGTGATAAACTCCTTTAGATTGCTTCTTGTCTGGGAAACTCTTTATCTGTCCTTCAATTCCAAATGATAGCTTTGCTAGGTGGTAGAGTAAGGTTGCTTTTCATCACTCTGAATATTTCTTGCCAGTCCCTTGTGTTCTGCAAAGTTTCTTTTAGGAAATCAGCTGATAGTCTTATGGGAGCTCTCTTGTAGGTAACTAACTGCTTTTCTCTTGCTGCTTTTAAGATACTCTCTAATTTAACCTTGGACATTTAAATTATTATGTGTCTTGGTATGGCCCTCTTTGAGTTCACCTTGTTTGGGGGTCTCTGTGCTTCCTGGGCTTGTATGTCTGTTTCCTTCACCAAGTTCAGGAAGTTTTCTGTCATTATTTTTTCAAGTAGGTTTTCAGTTTCTTGCTCTCTCTCTTCTTTTAGCATCCCCATGATGTGAATGTTTTTGCTCTTGAAGTCCCAGAGGCTTCTTACACTCTCTTCATTTTGGGAATCATTTTTCTTCTTGTTGTTCTGTCCTGACTGGGTGATTTTTGCTTCCTTATGTTCCAAATCGCTGATCTGATTCTCAGCTTTATCCACTCTATTGTTGATTCCTTGTAAATTGTTCTTAATTTCATTTAGTGTATCCTTCATTTCTGACTGAGTCTTTTTTATGGTTTCCATGTCCTTTTTTATTCAATTGAAGTTCTCTCTGAGTTCATCTACCCTTCCCCTAAGTTCACTGAGCATCCTTATAACCAGTGTTTTGAACCCTGCCTCTAGTAGATTGCTTGTCTCCATTTTGTGTAGTTCCTTTTCTGGAGTTTTGATCTCTTCTTTCATTTGGGCCATGTTTCTTTGTCTCCTCATTTTGGCAGCCTCTCTGTGCTTGTTCCTGGGATGTGCAGGCCATCCATAGTCAGCTGCTGTGTGTTTTCTGTCTAGAGCCACCTGGAATAAGCTACAGAGCAGTCTGCAGATGACTTCCTTGTGCTAGGCTTGGGTATACACAAGTGAGGCAAGCTGTGAACCAAGGCTGGCTGCTGCTAATTCTGGGTCTGGGACCACTTTTTGAGAGGCATGGGGCTTGTTGAGGCCAAGGGCTGCTTGTCTGAGAGAATTTAGGAAAATATGAAGCATGAGCCAAGAGAAGTCATTTGTATGGAAAAGTCCTTGGAAACAGCTTGGGTGGGCCTAAAATTTGGGTGGGATGGAGCTTCAGGAAATCATTAGGGTGGGCAATCCGTGTGAGTCAGTTTGATGGAGTGTCAAGCCATGCTGCCCACCTGCTGGCATTGTGTGTGTGTGTGGGGGGTGCTCAGAAAAGGAACAATGGCCTTTGCCAGTACTTCTGCCTGGGAGAAAGATGCCTCCCAGCTCTTGCCCTGATGTCACACAATTCATTTCCTTCCCCTTTATGTCTCTGGTGTCTTTCAAGCTGCTGCCCCATGCTGGAGCTCAGAAAGACAGAGTTTGGGTAAGTCCACGTGTGGGATCTTTAAGAGGAACTGCCTAGGACTTCAGCAATTTCTGTATTTCACAACCTCGATCCCCACTGGCTTTTACAGCCAGGAGGTATGGGGACTATTATTCCTGGCACTGGATCCCTGGGCTGGTGGTCCTGGTGTGGGGCTGGGACCCCTCACTCCAAAGTTATCCCTCCCAAATTTTATCCACCACACTTTGGTGTGGGACCAGCCCATTCTGCATCTCCACCCCTCCTACCAATCTCAGTGTGGTTATTTCTTTAATTCTGTGGTTGTAGGACTTCCATTCAGCTCAATTTCTGTCAGTTCTGAGTAGTGGTGGTTATACATTTTAGTTGTTGTTTTGATGTGGTTTTCAAGGAGGCAAGCCCTTGGCACTCAATCTTGATTGAACTGCATTCTACTTCAGTCACAAAGCAGAAATCATCGACCTTTATGTCATAAATACTATTTCTGATTTACTTGGATAGGAGGTCCCTCGGCTAACTTTCCAGAGATAGTCAGGCTACTGTCACCGCCATTACTGCTATTCCATTCCCTATCTAACCACAGAGTGTGGGTGGCCTGAGAAAACAGGGAATTTAACATGGGCATCATATAAAACAGAAATGAAATTAAGTCAAGGGAAAAATGTCCTGGTTTGGTAAAATTTCTATCTTTCAGTAGTTGGTTGTTAAACTACTATGTATAAGAATCACCTAGGAAGGATATAAAAATACAAATGTCCAGTCTCATCCAGAGATTTCGATTCAGTTGGTGTGACCTGTGCCCTTGGAATGTGCATTTTTTAATGAGCAGCTAGGTAGTTCTTACAGGTGGGTAGAGCGCTATACTTTGAGAAACACTGCTCTAGGTAAAGATTAAGAAAACATTCTTACAGGTCAATTCTTTGTTTGTTCCTCTTGATAGTGTCTTCCATCATAGTCTTCTCTGAGGGCAAGGTACACAAGCCTAGAATATAAAAGGCTGGTTTGAGTAGTGGGTTTGATTCGATATCATCACTTTATCCAGTGGCTGGTTTCTACAATTAGACTCTGGCCATTAACCGTGTTATACCAGTCAGGGCTGTTGCTGTTGAATTCCATGGTGCACCTTACCCATCGGGTCCTATGAGGAGCTACCCTTTGGCCACAGGCTACAGTGTGAATTTGGAGGTGGGGAGGGGAGATTGAGGCTGGAGAGAGAACATGAGCCTGAGGAGTTGGAACTATGCCCGTAGCTTGAGCTGTGTTGTGAAGATGATGGGAAGCCATGGAAGGTTTTCAGCAGGAGATGACAAGATCAGAATTGCCTTAGAAAAATGTGCTCTAGGGAGGTGAGCGTAAAGACAGCAAGACCAGTTGAGAGGCTGCTGAAGCAGCCCTGGCTGGTGTGGCTCAGTGGATAGAGCATCAGCCTGGAAACCAAAGGGTCCCCAGTTGGATTACCAGTCAGGGCACAAGCCTGCATTGAGGGGCCAGGTCCCCAGCAGGGGGCGCTCGAGAGGCAACCACACATTGATGTTTTTCTCCTCTTTCTCCTTCCCTTCCCCTTTCTAAGAATAAATAAATAAAATCTTAAGAAAAGAGGCTGCTGAAGTAAACTTGGTGAGAGACAGAGGGGTGTAAGGCTAAGGTAGGGCAGTAGGGTTGGAGAAATAGATGGGCACCAGTGTTATCTGTGTGAGCTATGATTCCGTCCATCCACCTTGTCCCTTGAGCTTCAGACACGTTTCCACTGGATGTGGCTAGTCATCTGACATCTCAGATTCAACAAGTCCAAAACTGAGCTCCTCCCTGAAGCTTCCCCGTCCGTTCCCCCACGCACCCACTCTCCATTCATGAAAGTGCTGCCCACACCCAGTTTCTGTGGCCAGAGATTGGCAGGTCACCATGCTCGATTCCCCCCTAATCTCCCCACATTGAGCCAGTCATTGTGCCCTGCTGATTTCTCACATTCGTATGCTCTCCTCCACCCTGTCCACCTGGCTCAGGTTGCAGCACATTTACTGTAGACTGCTGCAGTTGCCTTCTCACGTGTCTCTGAGATGCCATTATTTTCTCTTTGGCAGTCTACATACATACCTTTTGCCATGTATAGTGTGCACCTACATTTTTGTACACATTATACATTGGATCATTATGCCCGTGGTAAGTAATCATTATACTCATGTATAATGTGCATCCTTATTTTTCCCTAAAAAATTTGGGCAAAAAAGTGCATGTTATACACAGCAAAATACGGTATCTCCCCCACGAATGTTGAAATAATGTGTTAAAAATTGTCAATCTGATGTCAGTTCCTTGCTTATAACCTTTCACTCGTTCCCCTGGCTGAAGAGTTTTCTTAAAACAAAACAAAACAAATTATTTTATTGTTGTTCAGTTACTGTTGTCTGCATTTACCCCCACCCCCTTCCACCGGTGAAGAACATTCTAAAAGGGAGATCCTAGGACCTCAGACCGGACCTCATCAGGGTCCTGAGCCCACCAGGTGATTTTTATGTGTGGCTGGATTTGGGAAGAGACAGTCTGCATTTTCTATCCAAGCTCCTTGGCATGCCTTACATGGTCCCTGTGTCCTGGCCTCTTGTTCTCTAAGAACAGTCTCTCACTCCTCTCTGCCTCACATGCTATGTTCTAGGAATGTCAGACAGCTTGTAATTCTCCATAGGCTTCATACCCCTGTGTTCAGGCTCCAGCGACTCACTTTTATGTGCTTGGGAGGCCCAGTCCTCTGGGAAGTTTTCCTTGGCCACATGCCCTCCCCTTATGCCACCCTGCTGTTGCTGAGCACCCTTTCTCTTCTTCCCACTCACTCCATGCTTCCCTCCACCAAAGTGTCTGTCTCATTATGTCTTAATGATCTGTTTAAATTTCTGTCTGTTCTACCAGGATCCATCACAAGGCTAAGTATTCAATTCATTGTTTTTGGTTGAGCTGAATTGACCCTGGGGTCAGGAGATGATAATAGCCTTCTGAGGTATAGAAAGTGGTACACAGATGGTCAGAAGGAAACTTTTCAATACTTTTGGAACTTTGTAGGGATCTGTGAGATTCAACTGCTTAGATTTCAAGAGTTAATTGGGAATGAAGTGTGGAGTAGGCCCTGTATCTATTGATTTTCACTTATTTTGAGGAATTCATAAACATCATATAGGTGAAACCAGGGGTCATAGGTGGTTGCCTGCTTAGTGGTTCTTTCAGGATTCAAATAAAGGATAATGTGCTCTTCAGTTTATGCCAATCAAAATTCATGGCTTTCTAATATTTTAAAGGGCGATTAAAGGTATTTGTTATTATTGCATCTTTGTTACTTTGCGACTTCTCCACCAACTTTTTAGGAGAGCAGCCAGGATTGGCAACCTTCTTGTCTAAAGTCATTGTTGAGTCAGCTCCACCAGGTGTGAAACCCTCAGCCACTCACTTACCTTTGAAAACTCTAGTTGCCCAACGAGCTTGAAGTTCAGAAGTTGGGAAAATGCAACCCAGGGGCTCGATGAGACCTATGCAGGCAAGGGTTGACTTCTCCAAGTGAGGAGGGAACATGTACTTATACAGTGAGACCATATTATTCTCTACTTTAACAAGTGAATCTTCAAGGAAGGGAAAAGAGATTGTATATCCTGTTGCAAAGACAATGACATCAATGTCCTCTTCCACTGTCCCATCCTCGAAGATGGCAGACGTTTCTGTGAGCTCTTTCACTTTTGATTTTACCTTGATTGCTCCATAAAGTATATGGCTTGGTAGGTGGTCATTTACTACAGGTGCTTTCATAAGGTATCTGAAACACACAGAAGAAAACACTTAGAAGGAACATTTAAAGAGGAGTCGTGAACCCACTTGATGTTTTATGGGTTTGGCTCTAAAAATAAAGAGGTTGTTTCAATATCCATAAAACTTTCTAACTTGATTAGTTGGCTTGTCCCCAAATTTACTATTTGACTTTATTTTCATGTCACACGTCTCTCCCCTCAACAAAGGGACAACATGAAGGTGATGAGGGTAAAAGATGTTTCAAAAAAGGAAGCATCTCCGAGGGCTTAGGGGAATCGCCAGTGCCTATGGTCGGTCCCTGCGTATTCCAGCGGCTGAGAGCCCACTGATGTTTCTGCCATTCTTTTCTGTTATCTACCTTCGATCATCTTGCTGTTCCACTTATCTGATCATAAACAAGAAAAGGAAAATGTATTAAATTTCCTATTAGTTTAGATAATTAGTAAGGAATCAGTGTGAAAATTAATATGTAGAATTAAATTTGGGGGCATTTGTTAATGCTGAATATCCATCAAGTCTCTGTATGTGATAGCCTGGATGAGGAAGCAAAGTCTGCTTATATTTCTTAAATTCTCTTTCTTGGAGGTTTAAGAAGCATTTAGAAATAATACCAGGTAATACATGCCGCATGTATCAGATCTCAGAATACAGCAGTCATGTAGCCCTTGTTGAAAGATTCTAAAACTCTGTGTTTTTTTAAAGGGAAGGAGCTCATTATCAACTAAAGAAAAACATCTATAATGTTTGCCTGTGTTTATAAGGTCAGTGATGTATGACTTGGAGATGAACAGAGATTTTTTTTTTGGCAAGGAGACAGTGAGTGTGTTCTCAAAAGCTGCCCATGTGAAGAGCCCTCATGCTATACAGAGTCAGTGAAGCAGGAGTCATCAGAGGGAGAACTAGACACACGCTTCCACCACAGTCCTCTGAAAGGAAGGTCACAGTCCCCTAAAGCAGTCCTTCCAGTGGTAGACAGCTCTCAGGATTAGGACATTCTTTCCATGACCTTGTTCTTGGAGTAGCTCATCCCATTACTACTTGATCTTCTTAAGTATTTACCTTTTTAGAAGACATACAGAACACATTTGTGTTTCCAACTGCAGCACTTGTAATACCCACACTGTTAGGCTGCAGCTTGAACTAGCCCATTAGCAATTTGGCCCTTTGTGAAGAGAGGCACCTCTGATGACCATACTTGCCAATGAGTATCCCATAAGAAAAGCAAAATAACTTTACTTGTTTTGAGGCTCAAGGCCATAATTTTCATGGTCAAACCACTGATTCATCTGTCGTTCTGACATCCACTTTAGAACTGTTCTCGGCAGGACATTTCGGAGCATGGAGCTGAACCGGGTATGGTGGACCATGTCCCAGGGATAGCCATGGTCATGCATACGGCTTGTGACCCAGGAACCTTGCCTGGTGCTGATGAACACCTGGTAAAGCAAAAAAGAAGGTACATGAGGGCACTGTCCCTTTTGGGAGGAACCCCCAAATAGGTGATATATCACATGTCTGGCCCCAGAAATTCCTGCATCACTTCATCTTAAAGATGTTTGACCTCCAAGTGAAGTAGGTTCCAGTTTTCACTGCAGCAATTTTGCAAAATATCAGTGGTATTTACACAGATAGAGCAAGACTACAACAGTCTTAGGAACTTTCATGAAAGCATGAGAAAATCTTTGGGCTCACACCAATCATAAAATGTACCATGTTTACAGTTGCAGTTTGGTGCTTTTTCCCTCCTCTCACCTTTTCACCTGCCCAAGTTTCTTTTATACTGAAGGCAAATAATTATAATCCTAGGAAATGTGCAGTGACAACCCAAGGACTATACAGGCGTACACATGTGGGTCTGTATTTCCCTAGAGTGGGACTAACCAGGGGAGTCAACTTCCTCTCACACTTAAAAGAAATTTATTATGTATTGTAAGCGTTAAAATTCCAAAGTTATACTGTGATTCCCATTCTCTTCAAATGCACATCTGAGTCTTCTTTCTAGTGTGTTCTTTACCTTGCTTACTCTGAAGACACCAGAACTTGTTCCCTAGGTTTGAATCCCAGCCACACCACGTACTGGCTATGTTACCTTGGGCAAGTTATTTCAACTTCCCCGTGCCTCAGTTTCTCTTTCTGCAAAATGGGGGCAACAATAGTACCTGCCTCATGGTATTACTGTGTAGGTTAAGTGATATAAATAAAGTACTTAAACTATTGCCTGTTAGTTATCATTACTTTGTAAATTTAGGGTGGAGGAGGAGGAGTTTCATAGAATGCCAGACATTAGGCATAAACCAGAATTTGGTGACAGATTTTGCTGGGAAGGGCATCAACTCCTCAGCTTGTGAAGTAGGAACTATACTCACCAGTGTTAAATTGTTGATCTGCGTATGGTAACATATTTGTATCCCAATATTTTCCTGTGACTGCCCTTATGTTGACTTGATAATACTTTGATTACATATTAGAGATTATACTTAAATATTTCCATGAGTGTCTCCCTTGCTTCCTTGGCACTGACCAATAGGTGACTTTGACAGGTTCCAGTGTAAGCCCTTCATTAACCTGCCGAGGGCACACCATTTTTGTTTATCACGCGTGCTAGCTGGTATCTCGAGCCCTCCAAGTATGAGACTCAGGACAGGATGGTTTTTCTGGTTGTGGACGTGGGCCCAGCAAGTCCTGTGTGGCCAGAAGGAGCCAGGCAGAGGAGGCTAGTGTACAAGCGATAGGGCTTCTAGGTCCAGGCCCTGTTGGGAGGGAATGCTTCGGGGATAAAGGAACCCTAGCTATTTCCCATCTTCGCCTTGGTGTGTCCTGCCAAAAGGGGTTTAGTTTCTGCTATTCCTAACCATCGCTGTCAACATTATCAACTGTTGTGAGGCTCGATGCCTCGACAGCTCATTGTGTCATTCTTGAGCAGGTGCAGAGATGACAGTGGTTGGACGGCCTCAGTGTGCACCTAAATGCCTATGGTCTTGGTTGGGAGTCTTACTGTCTATTTACTCTTTCTTGTCATGATCCCTGGATAATTGAGGGCTATGTATGTTTCAAATATAACTAAAATGTGCACTAAATTTCTAAATGGACCCTCCTACCTTTATATAATACATGAATGGGTCAACTTCTTACTAAGGCCCGTGGGTGGAAATAAGGCCTCTTAGGCTAGATGTCATCTGGTCCAAACTTCCCATTTTCAGATTCAAAGAACCGTATCCCAGAGAAGTAAAATGGGACAGTCTAGGCTACACAGCTGACAGAGACAGAGCTGGGAGGTAAACTCTGGCTTCTTGACACCAGGAATTTTCTATGGTACTTTATGGAGCAACTGAGTACCCAAGCAAGCAAGCAAGCAAGTAACCAATCAACCAATTAATGAGTAATGGAGCCATGAGTGTACAGCTCAGATTCTCCAGTGTGCCCCACCCCTTTCCTCTCCTCCGTGGTACAAGGTAAGCAGAAGGCACTGCACCTGAGCAGCCGTCTTGCTCAGCTCCACGGCAATGTCTGTGGCCGAGTTTCCCAGTCCAATCACCAGGATGTTCTTCCCCTCAAATCCCTCGGGTTGCTTGTATTGGCGGCTATGAAAGTACTGGCCTTTGAACCTCTCAATACCTTCAGGAGGAAAAAAAGAGAAGCCTGTTAACTATGTCAAATTAATTTCAACAAACCTGCATTGTCAGCTTTTCCTTCCTGGGGTCAATCATTTGTTTTGCCTCTTCTCCTCTTAGGTGAGTTCCAATAGGGAGGCTAATTGACAAACTCAAAGTGTAACCCATATGAGAAGAGTTACGTTAAGCATATGGTCCAGGACCAGAAGAGTTTCCAGGAACCTTCCCCACCAACTCTGTCCGTGGGCATGGTTCTGCGGAAAGGGCTTACAAGGACAGAACAAAGTCACAGGTGTTTGGCAGGATAAAAAGATGGCCAAGGTGGACACATGGCTAAAAGGGCCTCTCTAGCAGGGAACCAGTGTGGGTAAGAATTCTCTAAAATCCTGGCTTTGGAGGAGGTTAGTTGGACTCCTTGTGTAACAAAGACCAAAAGAGGTCAACGGAAACAAAGATGGTGTTCAGAGTCTTTCTAGGCCTTTCCCTGTCTTAGTACTGTGCCTGATTGTAACAGTTAATCCTGCCTGTCAATCCAGACTGCATGTAAAGTACCTAGACAGCTGCTCTGAAAAGCTGGGAACCCCAGGGCCTCACCTGGAAATGACTCCAGCGGCATGTGAGGGAAGATGTGGTGGCCATTGCAAACCATCACTGCGTCGAAGACAGCGCTGTGCTCCTTGCCTTTGCTCTTGGTCACGACCTCCCATTGACCAGAGGATGAGAAATCTGGGCGTTTTTTCACCCTGAGGACGGTTGTCTTAAACAAATGTGGAGAAGGTGTCATTGAGAATGAATCTGGCACGAGAGGGGCCTTGTGCAGTGGCTGGGAGTGTGGGCGTGGGTAGAGTGCAATGTGTGATGCTCTTTAGGTTTTGTCTGACTCCATTTCAAGCCAGTTAAGGCACAGACTGCTGAGCATGGCCTTCTCATTCTTTTTTGGCAGGGAGCTGCCTGCCAAGGATGTGCTGCTTTGTGCGAAAGACCCGCTCAGCAGACTAAGAACTGGAGCAAGACTCGAGTGGAAGGTAAGCTCTGGGTAAGGTGTAATAATAATAAACACACGTTTATTATTCAAGCGATGACACAATCAGTGTTTGTCAAGGACCCTTGATGAATCCCCCCCGTGCAGACAATGTATTAGAGAGGATGTTTGGGAAGCAGTTTGCATAGTGCCTGGCATATTGTCACACTCCCAATGGTGCTGGTTCCTGTTTCGTATTTTAAAATCAGGGTACTTCATGATGGCAGTGCTGGTCATGATCTCATTTGGGTGAAATAATTGATTTTTTCATTGATTTGTTTTTAAATGTAGCTCACTGTCTGGAGGTCTGTGAGTTTCAAAAGTGTACATGGAGGTCATAGGTGTGTTGCATTTAAGGAACAATGCCAAATGGAAGAAAGCTTTCCTCATGTTTAGAGGAATGACATACGTCTCTTGTTTGCAAGTGTTTTTGGTCTCTGAGGCCTACTTTTCAAAGTTTCAGATATTTTTCAGAATGCTGCACTGGTAAAGTTTGAGGCTGTTGAACTTTAAAATTGTAAAAGGAATGTTAGTATAAAGCTTATGAAAGTACTGTAACACGTCTGGCCATTTTCAGCTGAGAGGAAAGATTTCTGATTTGTAGTCCACAGTGGTATGTGAGCTAAAGTACTGCGGATTCTTGCTTTTCAAAATGTGGTTTGAGGACCTGGCTAGTGTAGCTCAGTAGATTGAATGTGGGCTGCAAACCAAAGGGTCGCCAGTTCAATTCCTAGTCAGGGCACATGCCCGGGTTGCAGGCCAGGTCCCCAGTACAGGGTGCTTGAGAGGCAATCAGACATTGATATATCTCTCCCCCTCTTTCTCCTTCTCTTCCCCTCTCTCTAAAAATGAATAAATAGAATCTTTAAAAAATAGAAAAATGTTGTTTGAGGACCAACACTTTCAGTTATTACTCAGGAGGTTATTAGAAATGCAACAGAGTTGTTTACATTTTGAGTTAGCCCTAACATCTTACGGCTTATACCAACTCAGAGACCAATAAACAGAAGTGTGTTTTCCTAACCCCTCCAGGAAACAACTATAGCAGTAAAATAGTAAACAACAGAAGTAGTTCTCTTGCAACTCTCACATGATCTTTAAAAGAATAGAGAATATGAATTACATATTGTAAGAGGGTAATATATCTGTTAAATATAGTGATAACTAAGTGACAAAGACCTATAAAAGCTTCTGGTATAAAGAATCTGTCATTTATAGGATGGACCTACCAGGGATTTGGGAAAAACTACATCAGGTGGAACTGGGCATTGTAATGGTACTTAACAAATACAGATTGCCACCAAAATCAGCTGTTATAAATTAATATAGTATAAACCTGGGACAGAACTAAAATTACTAAGACACTGATATGTGTTAGAAAAGTAGACTCCACTAAGGGTTATTTATTCAGAGGTATAATTTAGATTTCCTAAGCACAGTTACTAGTTCATAGAGTGTAGGCTATTGATACAAATTCAGCATGTTAAGTGAGTTTTTTTTGTTGCTGATGATTAGTTTTTGAGGAAACACAGGAATGATAGTTATATTTCAAAGTGATCTGAACATCTTTACCTTTCAAGAGATTGCAACCAGAAAAAAAATAATTAGCAAACGCAATTTCCATGGGCATCTTAGATGAATGGAGAACTGTGAGTTTCTTTAGCATGTTTTTCTAAGAAGTTCTATTTACATAGAACTTCTAGAAACTTCAGAACTTCATAGAACTTCTAGAACTTCATAGAAAGTAAGAAACTGGCCCCTCACTAATAATGAGTCAAATAAAATTGTTGACTCATGTTTATTTAAAAAAATGAAATAGAAGTTTGATAGTTTACATATGGGTTTTTTAAGGGAAGTGAGGTTAGGACTCTTCAGTGGTTATAAATATGAGTTTAAAGGCAGTTTCACCATAATATCACCATTTACACCTTTACTTTTAACAGGTGATTTTTCTCTTCTGTCAAGGTATACAATTTATAATGTCAGTGCAATGACATTCTCTTTGGGTTTTCTATCATGCCCTTATCTTTTGACAACAGATTGGATTGGAAAACTTTCTTTTATTCACAATTTCTTTCATTATCAGAGGAACTTCTTATTTAAATGTGATCTGTTCTAATGCAGAGAACACTATTCCCCCCAGAATGTAATACCTGGAACTGAATGTATTTTAGAAGATCAAACTTCTTAGCAAAGATCCTGAAATACTCCAGGAGCTTCGAATTGGGCAGAAAGTTTGGAAAATCTTCAGGCATTGGAAAGTCACTGAAACAGGACATTTCTTTGCTCGTGCTGGTGATGACAGATTGATAGATACTCGCTTGCCCATCTTCCACATTTTCCTAAAAGATCAAATAAAAGTGATAATCATGCATTAAACAAATCCCTTGGCCTCTACTCTTCTTCTAAATCTAACCCCTGGGTGAAGTGGTCCCCTCTGGCACAGTGTACACGATTGTCACCCCATGTGGCAGGGCCTACGTGGGGCCTTGTAGGGTGGCCCCCAGAGGGGCTGTTACCATAGAGGGGCTGGGGAGTGGGACCCACCCTCCTTTGGCCATGTTTAGTACCACAGGTCTCTACTTTCTTAATGTCGGTCATTGCTACAACCAGCCCCTTCTGGAATTCCCCCTGGGGAGGCTGTACCCACTTCCACTCCTTTAATAAACCCTTTGACACTGGTTAGAGAGCATAATGGTGAATTTCAATTAAAATGAGTCCTTTGGGGGCCAGGGAGTTTTCACAACTTTGTTGGAATCCTCTCCCTTCGCTCTATGCTTCTTGGCAATCAACCTTCCTTAAGCAATAAAGGTGAATGGCACCGACACCTGTTGAACCTTAAACTTGACTTTAGATGTTACCAAGTATGCTTTAGTGGAAACAGAAGCAGCACACACTATAGTTGAGTTTATAATTTCCTCTACAAGAAGTGCTCTGCCTAACGGTAATGTCTTTTGTGTTAAATCATGGTGAGAACCAAGGATGAGTGATTCAATGTCCCTGAAATTAGCATGTTATCAAAGGGGCTTTTATAAGAAAATTTAAATTATGCCAACCAAGAAGTCCTTAATAGATACTTAAGCCTAAGCAGAGACTAAGGCAAATCTAGGCACATAGTAATTGCTATTATGACTCAGCATTAGGGTGAGGTATAAAGAAATGTAAAGTTAATTAATTTAAATAAATGACTTTATATAAATGACACTATAGTCTCTTCCACAGAATAGTAAATAAAGGAAAATAAATATTCAACTGTAATTGCATGACCACAATAAATCAATTGTGCGTGTTCCTTTCTCATCCTCATTCATAGAAAAGTCATTACTTTCCTGCCAATCTTTAGATCAAGGCTCCTTAGATTTTTGGTGGCACTGAGAGAGGCTGCCCAGACTAGCAGAAGGAGCCTGGTCTTGGCGGTTAGACACAGGCTTACATCTGCCGCTTTCAGGCTGTGTGAGCCTGGACCAGATGAGCCCCTTCAGCTGTAGAAGAGGGGTGTGCCAGCTGCCCAGTGGTGGTGTCTGTTGTCACCGAGGAAGCTGTGAGCCTGAGTTACAGTTCACTGCCCACTGCGGTGTAGGAAAGGTGCTGGGGGAGCTGCTCGGACACCCCAGGACTGACACAGCCACACTCACTGTCACACCTGAGTTTTCTGGCATTTTCTGTATAAGAAGTCGTATTCAATTTCTCTTTCTTTTTAAATCCTCACCCAAGGACATATTTAGCGATTTGAGGCGGAGAGGGAGAGAGAAACAGTGATGTGAGAAAGAAACAAGAAATCAGTTGCCTCCCATATACACCCCAGCTAGGGATCAAACCTGCAACCTGGGTATATGCCCTGACCAGGAATTGAATCTGCAACCTTTTGGTTACAGGATGATGCTTTATCCACCTGAGCTACTGGGTGCCAACTGGCCATTCTTTCCTTAGTCCTTTAGGATCGTCTGGAGGTTTAATCCATATGCAGGCATTCATGCAGGACTGGAAAGTTCAAAAGTTCAAGTTCCCAGGCCAGTCCAAGTAAAGTAGAATCATTTCCTCATTCCTCGACTGACTCGACCATGGTGATTTAGCAGCTTGGCTGTAGTGGCTCCACTTTATTCCTTTATTCTGTTTCTCAATTTCAAAGAGTAAACTGTGGGACCTTGCCTCTTTTATGCATGGAATGTCCTTTATATGTATTGTGTTTCACAGAGATTATTAGTATCCACACGAGTCACCAAAGCTAAAACAGTATTTGCTCTCAGGTCATGTCACTTAGGAACGATATGTAGAGTCTTGCTGAGTGTCAGTCTAAGCCTGTAAAGACCCTCCTCCCTCCCCTCACACCCTCCTTCTCCCTCCGTCTTCCCATCAACCCACCTGTTTATCCACCCACCCACCCTCTCACGCCGACTCAGGCCAGCGGTCAGATGCCTTTTTTCATGAGCAATGTGTTTATATTTCCTAGGTTATTTTTGCCAAAATGTTTGATCTTCTAAAATATATTCAGTTCCAGAATCAAGGCTCAGATGATAACCTTGTTGCAGTTTCAAGTGGTTTGGTAAAAACTAGTCAGATTAGGGTATGCCATCTTTCTAGGTGATTAGAGTTTGGTGTGGTGGTGGTGTTACTGTATGTTAAATATTAGGATGCGAAGAGAGTTTGTATTAAAACATGAAGTGGTTTCTGTGTCATATACAAAGGTACACTGATCTGAACTCTGGACAAATAATAAATCGTGGTACTTCTTTTTTCAAACATTTGCTTCAAATTACGTAATCCTAGAGTCAAATGGATGGTGTAAACTCTTTCGGGATGGCTCTGTGTGATTGGGTCCAGTATTCTCGGCAAGGCTGAATGTCTGAGTTTCTCATCCAGCCACGTTCTCAGAGTCAGAAATATTTCATAAAGCATAACACAACACAACACAACAAAACAAAACACCCCACCCTACTTTTTCCTCAGGACCTGATGATTTTGTAGGAAGTGCAGAACAGAGTCAAAGATGAGGGCTCTGGAGTTACAGGGGGTTGACCCCCTAATTCTGTGACTTCTAATGGCTTTTTTTAACCATGACCAAGCTACATAAATCATTCCCCCCTGTAAAATGGGGCTTATTAATAATTTCAATACCAGATAAAATATAGAAAATTCTGACTTCTGGCCAAGATGAGGGTGTAGGTAGACACACTGTGCCTCCTCACACAACCAAGATAGAACAACAATTGAGAAACAAAATAACAACTAGTACTGACAAAAAATTGAACTCTATGGAAGTCCGACAACCAACGAGTTAAAGTAGACACATTCATCCAGACTGGTAGGAGGGGCAGAGTTGGGAGGCCAGGTGGAGAAAGGTCATAGCAAAATAAAAAATCGGTGGCTGGCGGATTCCAGGCATGCAAAGCAGCAGCTGGTGGACCCCGGGCACACGGGGTGGCGGCTGGTGGACCCAGCAAGGTGGCAGATTGTGGAGGGGCTTGGTGCGCAGGTGGCTGGTGGAACAGGGCGGTCCCACATTTGCACCTAGATAAACCAGGCGAAACTGGGGAGTGAGGCAGATCACATAACCCAGGGCCCCAGCATGGGGAAATAAAGCCTCAAGACACCAATTGAAAACACCTGTGGGGGTTGAGGTACCGGGAGAGATTCCCAGCCTCACAGGAGAGTTCATTGGAGAGACCCACAGGGTCCTAGAACATACACAAGCCCATCCACCCAGGAACCAGCACCAGAAGGGCCCAGTTTGCTTAGGGGAAGCAGGAGAAGTGACTGAAATCTGGCAGAGAGCGGAGCAAGTGCCATTGTTCCCTCTTGGACCTCTGCCCCACATATAGCATCACAAACCAGCAACTGGATTGCCCCACCCTGGGGAACACCTAAGGCTCCGCCCCTCATGTGTAACAGCTGTGTAAAGACAAAAAAAAATGGCCCAAACAAAAGAACAGATTAAAACTCCAGAAAAAAATACAACTAAGTGACAAAGAGATAGCCAACTTATCAGATGCACAGTTCAAAGCACTGATGATCAGGATGCTCACAGAATTGGTTGAATTTGGTTGCAAATTAGATGAAAAAATGAAGGCTATGCTAAGTGAAATAAAGGAAAATGTACAGGGAACCAATAGCGATGGGAAGGAAACTGGGACTCACATCAATGGAATGGACCAGAAGGAAGAAAGAAACAATCAAACAGAAAAGAATGAAGAAACAAGAATTCAGAAAATGAGGAGAGGCTTAGGAACCTCCAGGACATCTTTAAATGTTCCAACATCCAAATTATAGGGATGCCAGAAGGAGAAGAGGAAGAGCAACAAGTGGAAAAGTTATTTGAACAAATAATAAAGGAGAACTTTCCCATTCTGGCAAAGGAAATAGACTTCCAGGAAGCTCAGAGAGTCCCAAAGAAGTTGGACCCAAGGAGGAACACACCAAGGCACATCATAATTACATTAGCCAAGATTAAAATGAAGGAGAGAATCCTAGAAGCAGCAAGAGATAAGGAGACAGTTCCCATCAGACTGTCAGATGATTTCTCAAAAGAGACCTGGCAGGCAAGGAGGGACTGGAAAGAAGTATTCCAAGTCATGAAAGGCAAGGACCTCCATCCCAGATTGCTCTATCCAGCAAAGCTTTCATTTAGCATGGAAGGGCAGATAAAGTACTTCTCAGATAAGGTCAAGTTAAAGGAGTTCATCATCACCAAGCCCCTATTATATGAAATGTTAAAGGGACTTATCTAAGAAAAAGAATATAAAAAAATGTACAGTAAAATGACAGCAAACTCACAATTATTAACAACTGCACCCAAAACAAAAACAAAAACAAAAAAAATTCTGAGCAAACAACTAGAACAGGAACAGAACCACAGAAATGGAGATCACATGGAGGGTTATCAACAAGGGAGTGGGAGGAGGAGAGAGGGGGAAAAGGTACAGAGAAGAAGTAGCATAGATGGTAGGTAGAAAATAGACAGGGGGTGGGTAAGAATAGTGTGGGAAATGTAGAAGCTAAAGAAGTTAAAAGTATGACCCATGGACATGAACTAAATGGGGGGGAAATGTGGGTAGGAGAGGGTGTGCAGGGTGGAGGGGAGTGAAGGGGGGAAAATGGGACAACTAATAGCATAACCAATAAAATATATTTAAAAGAATAAAATTAAACATTATAAAAATACTCTCTAATATTGGTATATTGCTTTGAGAATGACAAAAATAAGGGGCTGCAAGACAGAGCCCTAAGGAGGGCTTCTGGATGTTCCCAGCTTTACCGTCTGGGTTAGAACAGGACGACTGGGAGACATGCCCCAGTCGAGTGCTTGGCCCCTCCTGGCTGCATGGAGTAGATGTGATCGGACTGGCTCAGGGAGCCCCTAGTCAAGCCCTGCTGTACTGCGATTCACCCTCCAAGAGCAGCACAACCTGTGCACAAAATGAGAAGAGTTCACATACTTTGAACCTCCACACTCCTCCGATGTCATCAGTCCTCTCAAAGCAAGTGGGCAGGAGTCCCTCGTCCACACAGCACTTCAGAGAGGTCAGGCCACTGACCCCGGCTCCAATCACTGCCACTGTCTTTGCCATGGTCCCCAGTCACAGAGTTGATCAATCAGTGCTGCTGCAGTGGGGCAAAAGGAAAGGAAGATGGTATGGTGTGCCTGAGTATTGGGCTCTAAAGGGCAGTGGCAATTTAATAACCAGCTGGAATGGAATAAAATACCTTAGTAGTCAACTTCCAAAGTGTCATGGGCTTTACTGCAAGTCTTGTTGACAAAATCTTGGTTTAACAGTTAAAATGCAACCCATTTAGCAAAGCCAAGTGACCAATGATGTAGTTCTAAGGAGATGAGCCAAATCCCCGGTTACTTACCCGAGTTTAGAGTTTCAGAGTTTAGAGCTGACCGTTTCCTCGTCAGCCTCTTCCTTACCTTTGTTGAGGCCTTTTGGCGCAGTCTGTCTGCCACAGCAGTGTGCTTTGTGGGTTGTGTGCTTGGAGGCAGTCAGAGGGTTTTAAGTGCTGGAGGAGGCAGTGAGTAAAGGGCGGAGCTTCTCACTCCAGCATTCTGGCACCTGAAGCTCCAAAGACTATGGTAGTTATGAAATCAAGCTAGGAGCCTGTATTTGGAGGTCTGGGGTAGTGGTACAGTGTCTTTACAGTAACCATGTTACGTGTGCACTGGTCAACAGACACATGAAAAGATATCACTGATCCTCAGAAATTTAAAGCAGAACCACAGTGAAATATCACCTCTCACCTGTCATATTGGCTACCATCAACACAGCAAAGAGTTGCGAGCACTGGCACAGATGTTAAGACAAGGGAAACCCCTTTGCATTGTAGGTAAGATTACAAATTGGTATAGCTACTATGGAAAACAGTAGGAAGGTTCCTCAAAAAACTAAAAATAGAACTACCATATGGCGCATCAATTCCACTTCTGGGTATGTATCTGAAGAAAAGTCAAACACTAGTTCAAAAAGATATATGCATTCCTGTATTTATTGCAGCATTATTTACAATAGCCAAGATGTGGAGGCAACCCAAGTGTCCATCATTAGATAAATGGACACAGAAGATGTGACGCACACACACACATACATACATACATACACACACAGGAATATCACTCAGCAATAAAAAAGATATTTCATTATCAGGAATGACATCTTTCCATTTGAAACATGGATGGGCCAAGAGGGTATTATGGTAAGTATATGATTTCACTGATATGTGGATAAAAAAACAAAGCTAATGGACAAACAAAACAAAACAGATACAGGCTCATAGATCCAGAGAATAAACTGATAGTTGCCAGAGGGGAGGGGGTAGGGGGTGTTGGTAAAAAATATGAAGGAGAATAAGGTACAAAGTTTCAGTCATAAAATAAATGTCACAGGATGTAGTATACAGAAGAAGTTATATAGTCAATAATATTATAGTAACTTTGCATGGTGACAGATGGTTACTATACTTACTGTTTTGATCATATCATAAGGTATATAAATGTTGAATTACTATGTTGTACACCTTAAATTGATATAATATCATATTCCAACTGTACTTTAGAAATTAAAAAAAATAATAGTTTCTTTTGGTTCTGATAAGTTGAAACAGAACAGTTTCTTAACTGTTAGCCTTTTGACCAATCTGATTTAAAAACAGGGATTATCATTGGTAATGACCTGGTCAAAAACGCGTTATATATTCAATTTGTTAATGAGTTTGCCTGCTATAGTCCTTACCCTGGATCAGGGGCGTCAAACTCACTTTAACTGGGAGGCCACATCAGCCTGGAAGTTGCCTTCAAAGGGCTGAATGTAACTTTAGGATTATGTGGATGTAACTACTCCCTAGCTAGGGGCAAGGAGCTCAGCGCTGTCGCTGGGTAGGAACAAGGTGCGGGGCTGGATTAAAGCAGGTGGAGGGCTGGGTTCGGCCCGTGGGCCTTGTGCTGGCCGCCGGTGACCTGGATTCAGTCCCAAACACACCCACACGTCCGCACGCTATACACAGCCCCATACACGCAAACAAGGGTTTCGGAGGGGTCCAGCTAAGGGCCCAGCCACAACAGAGAAGGAAGGGCCCTTTAAGAAGCCTCTTGTCAGTCCTCAGTGTTCTTTTGTTCTCGTCTTATTTTACATAATTGGTGAAGATGAGGGAAAGGGGCATACGTACAGTCTGTTTACTATACAGGACCAAGTACACAACTTTGAAGTAACATTCTATCAAATTCAGTTTGATGAAAGTGAATATCGTCCATTTGCCTGCATAAGATATCAACAGGGTCAGTTTGCCAAAGAAATTTCTAGTTGGCTCAAGTGCTCTGGGTCTGAAGGGTCTCACTGCACCTAGCCACACTTCCACCAGAGCCTTGGTTGGGGAAAACCCCACGCCCCTGTTGCGGCTAGGCCCAGACGGAGACTCTCGTATCCTGAAACACCTTTCTGAAGTACAGGCTACTCAAAGTAGCATTTTTCTGGTTTTCCCCACATGTCTCTCTAAGTTTCTAGACCATTATTTTTTCATATCATATGAATATCCAGCTGTCCCAGTGCCATAGGGTGAAAAAACTGTCCTATCTCCATCAAATTACTTTACATAAAAGAACAAATTCCTGGAAAGACACAGACTGCCAAAGTTTTCCCAAGAAGAAACATATAACCTGAGTCATCTTACGTCTATTAAAGAACTGGAAATCATAGTTTAAAATTTTTCCTGTGAAGGCTTTCAGGCCAAGATGGCTTCACTGGTAAATTCTACCAAACATTTAATAAAGCTATTATGCCAAGTACACACAACTATTCCACAAAATTAAAGAGAATAGAATACTTACAACTCATTTTATGAGACTATCATTACATGGATACCAAAACCAGACAAAAACATTATCAGAAAATACAATACAGATCATTTTCCCTCATAAACATTCATGCAAAAGTCCATGGCAAATGTAAATGACTATAATCCTACAGTATATAAAATGGATAATATATCATGACCACGTAAGGTGGATTTCAGGAATGCAAGGTTGGATTTCTAGGCAGTGGAATTCACCATATTTATAAACTAAAAATTAAAAATCATATAATCATCTCAATGATGCAGGAAAAAAAGCATCAAAAGCCAACATCTGTCAGCAAACTAGAAATTAAAGGACACTTTGTCAACTTAAAGGTCATTTATGAGATAATCTACAGATAACATTACTTAATGACTGAATGCTTTATTTCTGAGATCAGGAACAAGGCAAGGATGTCTGTTCTCACCACTTCTTTTCAACATTATACTGCAGTTTCTACCAGTGGAATAAGACCAGAAAAAGAAATAAATGACACCCAAATTGGAATGGGAGGGAAAAAAGCTATCTTTATTTTCAGACAACATGACTGTCTACATAGAGCAAATTATTGTATTTCTATATGTTAATATAGTTAATATAATAAGCAGTAGGAAACTACAAAAATTAAACTACTCTTTATAATAACATCCCACAGGCGAAATACTTAGGGTAAACCTGAAATAGAATGGGAAAGACTTGTACACTAAAATCTATAAAACACAGCTGAGAGAAATTAAAGAAGATCTAAATAAATGGAAAGGTATAGTGGGTCATAAGCTGGGAGACTCAACATGGGTGTGATGTCAGTGGTCCCCATGACAAAACAGCCTTTGACATGTTTGTTAAACTTTGCGCAGCCTGCAAAGCTGACTGCTCACTGCCGTTCACTCTCCCATCTCCTTTGTCTACAGCATCTCCAAACTTGCCAATTCAGCATGTGGAAAGCCTTTGAGAGTATAGATTCTCATGAGGAAGGAGATTCTGAGTAGTTTTCATTTTATTTGGACTTGAAGTCAAATGGGCCAGAATTCATTTTTGCCTCTGCAGGAAGGGAAGGAGCAGCTATGAGATTTTATACGTGTACATGAATAGGCATATGGATACTTAAACTTGTAGGCTGAACTCTGAGATCTGAAGGACTTTCTTATGAACAAAATATAAGGAGAACAGACAGAAGAAGCAGTGGGAATAAAAGCATTTTAAGCAAGTCGTAAAAAGGTTGGGGTCTGTGAGCTTCACTGACAGCTCTCGTCCTGATTGGCTTCACTGTCCGGTCCCATTGGGTCAAGATGGCCTTCCTGGCCCCCTCCCACCTCCCTGGTCCCATAAGTCGGAACTGATAGGGGCTACAAGGCCCGAAGTACACCTGCAGGGCCAGCTGGGGGTCTGTCAGGAAGAGCCACGGTATGTTAGGCTTGGCCCCTATGAAGGAGCCCAGCTCGTCCATGTACGTGATGTAATCTGTCAGCAAAGTCTGGCTCTGGCCAAACCTGAGGAAAAAAAAGAACGTATAGTAGTGAGTTGTAAACAGAAGCACCAATTTCTTATTTTCTACCTCAGAAAATTAGCATTTTAGTGGGCATCTCCACTAATAACCCTATCTCCTCTCTTGCCACAATATTAAGTGTATCATCTGGTTTTTTGGCTGTAAATGAGCTTTTAGTTTTCTCTCCTTCCTAATCTCTATCCAACTTTGATGTGGTTTGGGTTTTTGGGGTTTTGGGGTTTTGGTTTTTAAATTTTATTTTTAACCATAGTTGACATACAACTTAACACTCTTTGGGTTCATCCATGTTGTTGCAAATAGCCAGATTTTATTCTTTTTATGGCTGAGTAGTATTCCACTGTATAAACATACCACATCTTCTTTATCCGGTTGTCTCTTGATGGACACCTATGTTGATTCCATTTATTGCTATTGTAAACAATGCTGCAATGAACATAGGGGTGCATATATCTGTATATATTATTGTCTTCATTTTTTTTCAGATAAATAGTGAAAAGTGGGATTGCTGGGTTTTACTATAGTTCCTCTGTTCATTTGTTGAGGAATCTCTATGGATTTCCATAGTGGGTGCACCAATTTATTATCAGAGCAACGGTGCACAAGGGTTTCCTTTTCTCTCCATCCTCACCTGCATTGTTATTTGTTGTCTTTTTCGTAATACCCATTTTGAAAGGTGTGAGGTGATATCTCACTGTGGTTTTGAGTTGCATTTCCCTGATCATTAGTGATGTTGAGCATCTTTTCATGTGTTTTTTGACCATCTGTATGTCTTTGGAGAAATGTCTAATCAGGTCATCTGCCTGTTATCTAATCAGATTGTTTGATTTGGGTATTGAATTGTATATTAACACTCCTATTGGATATATCATTTGCAAATATCTTCTCCCATTCAGTAGGTTGTGTTTTCATCTTATTGGTGGTTTCTTTCACTGTGCAACTGCTTTATTTTTTAAATAACATTTATTGTTGTAGCACTGGTTCATAACATTGTATAAATTTTAGGTGTACAACTTTTTTTTTTAATTTTAAAGTAAATCTCTCTTTTTTTTAAGATTTTATTTATTTATTTATTTTTTTAGAGAGAGAAGGGAGGGAGATAGAGAGACAGAAACATCAATGTGCAGTTGCTGGGGGTCATGGCCTGCAACCCAGGCATGTGCCCTGACTGGGAATCAAACCTGCGACACTTTGGTTCGCAGCCCGTGCTCAATCCACTGAGCTACGCCAGCCAGGGCTAGGTGTACAACTTTATTATACAACATCTGTATACTCTATTGAGTGCTCACCACTCAAAGTCTAGTCTCCTTTGCTTACCTTGATTTTAAACCTGTTTACTTTTTTCATCCTCCTCCAACCCCCCTGCCCTCTGGTAACCAACATTCTATTGTCTGTATCTATGAGTTTTTGTTTATTGTAAAAACTTTTTACTTTGATGTAGTCCCATTTGTTTATTTTTTCTTTTGTTGCCTTTACCTGAGGAGACATATGTTGGAAACTGCCCTACCTGGTTTCAGAAGCTGTAACCCCTCCATGGCTAAGGCTGAGTGAGCAACCTTCGGAGCATAAATCACTAAAGAGACAAAGCTTATCTCCCTAGCAGGGGCACTGCCTCTGCTCCTTTTACTGCACCCTGCCTGGCCCTCAATGCTTGATCAGTTAGCCAATGACGGGTAAGATTCCTCAAGGAAGGGACGACCTAAGACAGGCACGATCATGAGGGCCCCCAGGGAAGGACTTGGGGGGCTACAGAAAAAGGGGGTGATGGACCCTTGCCTTTCAGCTTTGACATAGCCTGAGTCCTCATTAAGAAGTCTCGTAATCTCTTGGCTGCCTTACTTCCCCTGCCTGACTTAAGCCTGAAACAATGCTGGAGGTGGGTGCGGCCCTGTGCCGGAAAGGGCGGGTTCCCTAGGGCAATCAGGCCTAAGAAAGAATGCATAAAATGCCATGAAACCTACTTTGCTAATACCCTCAATTTAAATAATAAGGGAGCAAGCAGGAAGTGAGTTTGTTCCCGAAAGTTTTATGGCCCTTTAACTATCTGACCCTGACTCAGAGTAAGCCCTCAGAATTCTTTGAATGTTACCTATTGTTTAGTCATTTGTGCTTGTCAATGATTGATGAACTTTGTTCCTGTGCAAATTGAACCCAATCAAAGCTTGTCAAGGCAAGAGTTGGGGTGCTCTCCTCTGAGACAGAAGCCATGCCATCCCTTTTCCTCCACAGGACTCAGTAGTCCGTGTGAATTTGTCTTATATCTCATCCATGATGCTGCAGACACTGCGGGCCGGTGTCCATGTTAGACATATTTTAAAAATATTGTAAAGATAGATGTCTAACCATTTACTGTCTTTGTTTCCTCCTTGCCTCTCTCCCCAGAATTATCTTATTCCTTGGATCTCATTTTTTCTTTGCTCTGACTTATTTTTAAATCTGTTTCATTGTGTATGTTTCTTTTTTTCCTTTTTATTGAATTTGTTGGGATGACACTGGTTATCACAATTATACAGGTTTCAGGTGCACAGTCCCACAACACAGCTTCTGTATAGTGTACTGTGAGTTCCTCATCCACAGTCATGTCTCTGTCCATCACCACTTACCCCTTATGCCCTCGTCCACCTCCCTCCACCCTCCCTACCTGCCATTCACCACACTGTTGTCCGTGTCCATGATTTTTTCTCTCTCTCTTGTTTTCTTTTGCTGTCTTTGTTTTCTTATAGGGGTTTTATGGTTTTAGGTCTTAGTCTTTGAGTTCATTTTTGTATGCGGTATAAGAAAATGCTCTAATTTCAGGGTCTTTTTTTGGTCATTTATCTGTTTTGTTTTCCCATTATCAAAGAGACTGTTTTTTCCTCCACTGTATATTCTTTCCTCCTTTGCTGTAGATGAATTGACCATATATTCATGGGTTTATTTCTGGGACCTGTATTCTGTTCTATTGATTTATGTCTCTGTTTTTATGTCAGTATCATACTGATTTGATTACTGTAGGTTTGTAGTATAGCTTGAGACCACAATATGTAATGCCTCCAGCTTCGTTCTTATTTCTCAAAATTTCTTTGACTATTCAGGGTCTTTTGTGGTTCCATATAAATTTTAAGGTTATTTGTTATAGTTCTGTGAAAAACACCTTTGGTATTTTAATAGGGATTGTACTGAATCTGTACATTGGGTAGTATGGACATTTTAATGATGTTAATTCTTCCAGCTTATGAGTACTGTGTATCATTCCATTTATTGGTGTCTTCTTCACTTTCTTTCATCAGTGTCTTATAGAAATCTCAGTACAGGTCTTTCACTTCCCTGGTTACATTTATTCCTAGGTATTTTATTATTTTTTATGCAACTATAGTGGGATTGTTTTTAAATTTCTCTTTCTGATAATTTGTTATTTGAATATAGAAATGCAGCACATATCTGAATATATATTTTGTATCTTGTATCTTTACTGAATTCACTGACTCAGTTTATTTTGGTGAAATCTTTAGGGTTTTCTATACAGAGTATTACATTGTTTGCAACTAGTGACAATTTGTTCTTCTTCCTTTCCAATTTGGATGCCTTTTATTTTTTTTTTCCTGTCTGATTGCTGTGGCTAAGAAAGACATGTGGCTGATGAGAAAGGAGCTCGAAGAAAGTGTTCCGGTTATTTTCAATCCCAGAACTACTGGCATTTGAACTGGATACCTCTTTGCTTGGTTGTACTGTCCTGTGTACTGCAGGGTGTTTAGCAGCATCCCTATTCTCTACCCATTAGGTGCCAGTAACATGACTTTTTTACTTGTGATGACCAAAAGTATCTCCAGACTTTGGGAAAGCCACCCCTGTTTGGGAACCTAGTGTTGTACAGGAGAAATGTAATGGCTCTTATCTGCCCATGCAAGACTGTTTAATTATAGCTAGTGTTCTGTTTGTTTCATTAGCAAGTACAGTCTCTTACCACTTGAGTTTCTTCTTCATTGTCTTATCAATATCATCCATCATTTCCTTTGTAGTTGGCAGAGTACATGAGCCTCGGAAAGAAATAAAGAAAGAGATATTGAAAAAGACAAATCAGGAATGTATAATGACACATAATGCATTTTATTCTGTAGTTATGAACTCTGTCCCTAAAAGATTTTGTATCACCTGTACTTGAACAACAATAAAAAAAATTAGAAAAAAAACTTCGTTTCAGTACAAAAATAAATAAATAAAAAGAAGGGGGAAACAGATTTTGTATCAAGAGGAACTGTCTTTGGTATCTCTGGTAGAAACCGGTTCACAGGAATGAAGATCTGAGAAGCCCATGACCTTGCTCCGGGAACGGTGAAGCTGCTCTGCAGTGAGGTAGTGACAGCAGATGAGTTTGGAGCTTTGAATCACCCAGCCTCCTATTCCTGTGACGTTATATAGGGCCCAGTCTTCAATATACTCAGGAACACTCCATGCACGTGAACATCTTAACAGTTTCTTCATGTTTCCTGTCAGTGTTGTCTCATTAAGGCTTCTCTCAAGAAGTAATCGGGTGCAATAGTTCACTCTTAAGGTACATGGCAATTAAAATGGGACAGTGGAAGGAAGCATGGTTTTCTCAGAATCAGCCTGCAGCCAAGGAGGATATTTTAAGGTATGTGAATATCTAATCACTATGTTGTACACCCAAAATAATATGATATTGTATGTCAACTGTAATTGAAAAATAACTTTTTTAAAGTGAGGGCAGCACGATTTTTTAGTTTTTTGTAAATTTTACTACATCAGTAGAGGCCTTTTCTGATTGCTGATGGCAACTCACTTGCCTTTTAACGATGGCGAGAATTTATTGTGGCGTCCACAGTGGGCGAACACATCCCGGCTCTTGTTCGCATCTTATCTCAGCCTGATAGTGCCCTGTGATCACGTGGTGGCTGTGCTTCCACTAGAATTTTGATCATTTTGTTTGATGTTGTGTCCTGAGTGCCAAGACAGAGCCTGGCACATAGCGGGTACTCATTAGTATTTGCTGGATGAATGAATGATACCCTTTGTTTCATGTAAACATTTTTTTGGTTTATAAACTGTATCCAGCCTTCCCACAATACCTCAGGCACGAGGCATTGCTGTGCCATTCAAGAGAAAAGATAATGGGAACATTTAGCAGGGGAGTGCCCTTACGAAAGATTATACAACAGGGCTGTTACAGTAATGCTCCCTCGTGGTCCTCTTGTGGTCCTCTTGCAAGAAAATCTTATTTATCCACAACATTTTTAGAAAGCACATACATACGTGCTATGATTAACATTTTCTTCATTACCTGTAATCTCAGTTTTTATAGATGGTATGGTAGGTAAGGTATACCTGTATTGGCCAAGACTCTTGAACCCTTGAATCAAAGGACACTTTCAATAACAATGATAATCAGTATCTTTGGAGTAAATCAAATCACCATATTTGAGACATTGCTTTTATCTGTGTGTTTCTTGTATTCTTGACCTTCTCACATAAACATACTTGTAGTCCCTGGAGACCACGGAGCTGAGAGTGGAGGGATGGGGAGAAGATTTTCTGTAGAGTAGAAGTGACCTCATGCTGTTATCCTGAAACAGGTGGATGGCAAAAAGGCCTCCAGCATGTGTACGGGCACGGCCTCTCCAACCTTTGCAATGTACTTGGATATTTCAGTGACTCACTGCTATTATTCTCTTGCTTAAAGTCTTTCAAAGTCCTTTCAGTTGCCTCACCAGAAGTCTAAGCTCTTTAACACAGCTTATATAGCTTTCCACTCACCAGTTCTTTCCTCCATTTCTTGCCACCCCCGCCTCTGCTTCATATCCCCTCACACCAAAGTGTTTCTGGGTCCTTACCCACTCCGTGCAGTTCCTCAACTTTATGCCTTTCCTCATGCTGTTCCCTCTTCCTGGAATAGCTCACTGCCCAGCTGCCCTCACCAGAACAGCCTACAGTTTCTCACACTGTGGCTGGCATTCCCCTCACCCTATTTCAAGCTCTCTGAGGTCAAGGAACATGTCTGTCTTGTTTCTCTTGGTATCTCTAGCACCTAGCATAGTGCTTGGTATCTACTAGATGCTTAACAAATGTCCACTGACTGAACAAACGAGAGACAGAATGGCCCACCTACCTGTGAACACTTTAGCAGCCCAGCGGGCTTGCTGGTCAGTGGTGGGGATGGCAGCCCCGAGGGACTGGACCAGGCCAATCACAGCCAAGGTTGGCTTCTCCATCACTGGGGGGAAGATGCCTTTAAACAAGGTGACCTCGTCGTTTCTGCTCTTGATGATGGAGTCATCAAGGAAAGGGTAGGCATAAGCATAGCCTGTGGCAAAGATGACAGCGTCAATGGCCTCAAACGTGGTCCCGTCTTCAAACATGGCTGAGGTCTCCATGAACTTCGTCACACCGGGCCTGATGGACAGGGTGCCACACAGGATGCGTGATGGGAGCTCATCGTTGAACACAGGCTCTTTCCTCAGGGTGCTGTGAAGAAACAAGAGTCACAGGCCTTTGCCGTGAACTGCCTCGTTCCCGGGGATCCCCACAACAGCCCATAGCGTGGAGACCAAATTTGAACAGTTAAGTGTCAGCCCGAGGATACCCGGGCTCTCTTCCTCTGCGCAGTTCCTCCTGTGGCCTGGAGCAGACCTTAATAAGGACATCTGTCTGAGCTGCTTCTTGTGGCTCCTGGCAACTTGGAGATTCTCTTCTGGGTGCCTACGCTATTTGGAGACTCGCCAAATGCATTAGAAAGAAAGTACTTCCTAAACATAATAAAATGGTTAAGAAGGCTAACTCTGGAGTCAGATGATGCAAATGCATATCCTGGCTCCACTCTTACTAGCTGCCACTTGTCTGTATTTGTTTCCTTCAGGGTAAAATGGGGACAATCTAGAATCTACCTGATACGGTTGTTGTGAGAACTAACGAGTGATTATCTGTAAAGCACTCAAGAGAGTGCTTGGCACGGGCGAGCATCATTATTGTAAGTGAACTATGATGGTAACCAAGGTCTCTCCTTGTACGTGGGGAAATCAGATTTGCTGTGGCTGGATGTCATATTGCCATGTTTGGCTTCCTTTCATTGGCTGTGGTCCCAAAAGAAAGCATAACAATTTGGGTGTTGTACTTCTGTTGCCATAATACTAGGAATGGAGCCTGTGTGTGTGTGTGTGTGTGTGTGTGTGTGTGTGTGTGTGTGTTGTGTGTGTGTTTGATGACATTCTTCATTCTGAGTTAAGTTTCTTTCAGGGATTTGGGCATTTCTTTTATCTCAGACCCTAGGGAACTTTATTAATCTTAGAATTTTTTCTACACTTCCAAACTGCTCTCCACCTCTATAACCCTGAAGTTTCTTCCTTTACTTCATAAGGTGACAAAAAGTGGGCCACACAGTGAAATCTGTTTTTCTCTCCCCTCCCCCACCTCTGCTGTTCAAGGCAGGAGTGAGAGCACGTCAGCTCCTTAGGGTGTTTGGAGCCCTTTCTGGGAGGGAGCTTAGTTTTGGGGAGTGGATTTCCAAGACCATGTTTTAATCATCTGAAGGACAAAGCCAGCATGCAATTTGCAGTTTCCCTTACAAGAGAAAAAAAATGGTAACCAGCTCAAGATCTGAAACTTCTATTGCGTGAAGCATAATTTTAAATGCGTGAAGTCACCATTGTTTTCTTTTAGGGATCTAGCATCTGCCAGACTAGGGAGGAGTGAGGGTTTGGCTCCCAAGTCTGGCATTTGCTATTTCAATTTCCAGTTCTCTCTTATTTTTCCTTAGCCTGTTTCTCTAAATACAACGAAACACTTTTGCCAGCATGGGCCAAAGATAAAATTTCTTTGTGAATCCTTTCTTTTCTTATCCACAAACCTTTTTTTTTAAAATTGATACAGTGATTTTTCTACCTAGAATGCCTTTCTCATTAACAGAGGTTGGGCTGTGTCTCCATAGAAAATACATACACGAAGCATGCTAATTTCATTGACTGCATTAGTTCTGTGATCTCAAATGCCTGAGGTGCCCCGATACTTCCTTACTGTCCTGCAGAAACGCCAGCCCTTGATGGAGGAGCTGTACACTTTTGTTTTGCATCTTCCTACTTGCTGAGACATGTCGGGTAGCCCTACTTTGTAACTGTTCCTTAGGAGCATATTAGAAAATTTGAGACTATTAAGAACCAATATTTTGTGAAGCTTTATAGTTTACAAAGTAAGTCTTATACTTTTTTATCTTATGGAATACCACAACAGTCTTGAGGAATAGGTATATTATTATTTCTATCCCCATTCAACCTTAAGTATGGACAAGATATTCCTCAAAACACTGTAATTTGTGATTTGTCTCAGCCCTCAAATGTCTGTCTAGGTTGTAGCCACCACAACTGAATCCTGCATGGCAGGGTGACCGAGCTGCCTGCTCCTTTCCTATTCCCTGATTCTTCCACATGCCTTTTCCCCACTAGACTAATTTCAGGAAGATTTTCATCCCAGCCATGGCCTTTGGGGATGCTGTGTCACCTACACAGTCCTCAGTGTAACCCCACCAGTCTCAGTGAGACAACTGAAGTAAGACCTGGAGAAAGAATCCCACTTAAACCAGTGAGCCACTCTTTGAATGAAAAACACGTGTTATTGGTAGTACCCATTTAGAGGCATCAGGCCGTAGTTCTCATGCTTAAACCACGTGTTCATCTTCTTGACGTACAACCAGTCAGAGACAGATGAAGGAAGGGCGTTCCGGAGAAAGGAGGCAAAGCGGGTAACATACACCATGTCCCAAGGATGGCCATCATCCCAAACCCGGCTCATGACCCAGGAACCACTCCTGGTGCTGATGATGACCTGGTGGGGAAGGAGACATCGACTTCAGTAGTATTCTGCAAGAGGTAGTAGATACGACACGATTCTCTGGACATCTCCATGAGTTTACCTCCTTCACCATCGGGGGAGGGCCGCATCTCAGAGTGGGTGCGTGACTGAAACCAGGCAGAGGTGGATCCCCTCCCTCCCTGTGCCCCAGAAGGCTAGCGCACAGTTGTCGGAAGAAGTGACGTGTTGGAACAGGAGGGCTCTGTATTCAC
This sequence comes from Phyllostomus hastatus, assembly GCF_019186645.2. NCBI lineage: Eukaryota > Metazoa > Chordata > Mammalia > Chiroptera > Phyllostomidae > Phyllostomus > Phyllostomus hastatus. Next base: position 4,064,732 of record NW_025333833.1, on the reverse strand, counting down.
CCGTGACAGGTTTCGCCTGCATACACTCATAGGCTAAGACTGTAGGTGTGATAGAAACCAGCCAATCCAGCAAAACTCAGTGGTGGCAGTGGCTGGATTGGGTGCAGGAAATGCAGTGAAATCTCTTGCTGAGATGAGGCTAAGCAGATGCCAAGGGTTTAATTCTGTTCCCTGTTCCTGGTCTCCTTTGCCAGTTCTCGCTCCACACCTAGGTGCATGTAGCCCGGCAGCCCCGCACCAGACAGTGGCCTCAGCCCCGAGTCAAACCCGGTTGCCAATTTTACCACTTTTGTGATGACCCAAGGGGGTCTGACTTTTAAAAAATCCTTAGCTTTTATTTACGTGCATTTAAGAATTTATTTATTGAGCACCTATTTCCTTTAAAATATGCTGTTTCTACTGGTTATGTGGGATGTAGCTTGGAGTCTCTTGAGAAGCCTCCCTTGACCCCAGGCTGGGTTAGGTTCTCCTTTCTTGGTGCTGCCACTCACTGAAGTCGCATTACCTCCTTTTGCAAAGGTGTGCATACCTGTCATCCCGCCTCTGCCCATCGCCTGCTCCTTGAAGTCAGGAAGTACTCTGACTTGTTTCTCTGTTTATTTCTGACACATGAAAAGTGCCCCATGTGTTTTTGAGCTGTGGCTGTTGAGTGGATAAACAATAGTAAGAGCTAAATCTTGTGTTTCTTCCAGACATTCAGAGTGGCAAACAGGTACCTTTTGCATTGTATGTGATAAGAAATGCTGTTAAATAAATTAAGGTAGAGTCTGACTAGCCACCAGTTTGCTGGGGGTGATCAGGGTGTAAAATGAAAGCAAAAATGCATGCGTGCGCACACACACACACACACACACACACGCGCATGCGCGCGCCTCTGGTTCCAGTAGCATGCACTCCCCGTATGAGCATGGGCCCCTTCACCTGGCTTCACAGGGAGAATGTCTGCAGTCTTCTCTGCCTGGGCATATGTGATGGGGGGTCAGGGGCCCTTGTGGTAGGACATGGCCATCAGCATCCTCAGTGCCTAGGCTGTAGGTTTGGTAGCACAGCCGTCCCCCAGGTTTGTTTCCCCAAACCTTTCAGATCATGTACCTGTGTAGCGAAGCGACTGAGCTCCACAGCAATGTCACATCCCGAGTTCCCTAGGCCAATCACGAGGACCCTCTTCCCCTTGAAGGCTTCTGGGCCCTTATAGTCCCGGCTGTGGAGGACTTGGCCTTGAAACTGGTCTAGGCCTAAGTGGAACATGGGAAGTAGTTTATGTTGATTTTCGGAAGAAATGATAAAGACTCACATATTTTGATATTTTAATTTTTAAATCTCCTAATGGCATTCTTAACTTTAAAAAAAAGTTTCCTAGTTGAAATGCATTTATCCTTTTGGTGGTTTTTGACAAGACACCCTCAAATGATTACTTTCAGTGCCTTAAAAAAAGCCCTTAAGATATGAGAACTTCTATTTTGATAATGATAGCTAATATTTATTGAATACTTCCTGTGGGCTACGCCCTCTGCCGAAAGCTTTATGTATTTTAGCCATTTAACCTTGATAGCATCTCTGAATGGTAGGTACTGGTGTTATCTCTATTTTAAAATACAAGGAAACTGAGACAAAAAGTGTCTTGACCAAGGTTAGGCGGTGAAGAACCCGTGGAATATTGAGCCCGGGTGCTCTGAGCCGTATTGTGAGCCTCCAGGAAATACACTGCCTCTCAACGTCAGTGGTGTGATCTTCAGTTCTCCATGAATCTCTACTCTTTTCGTGATCTCAGCCTGTGAACATCCTGCCTTGAGATGGGAACTGTAGATGGGAATCTGAGCGGATGTGTGTTTCTGTTGGAAGGAAAGAAGGAAGGCTGCTTGCGTGTTGTGTTTATGTGACGCCTACTTTTGTATAGTAACAGTGCTCCTGTGTGCACTCACACACACACACTGAGATTTCTACAGTTTGTTTGCAAAATGTGGACATATATGAAATGAGGAAACCCAGATTTCCTCTGTAAGTCACCAATATGTTTGTTATAAATAACGTAAGAAGGTGTGACTTTCTGTAGATAGTTTGGCAGTTGGGCTGGACTTCTGTGAAGGTGTAATACCCTCTCTCAGAGATCCCACATGCAGTCAGGACTTACGTTCACATTGTGTCTAAGGTAAGACACAGACGAAACCTGGGACTTCCTCTTATCTTTGGCTTACAGGCCCTTGATTCTTTTAGTATAGGGGTCCAGGAGGCCAATTATTACTATACTTCACATATCTTCAAGCTTAAAATTTTGTTTTGAAATCTTTGCGAGCTTAAGAATAATTGTTATGTACAATCTGTGGAAAGGTCTACTTCAACCTTGATGTTCATGTCTAAATTCCGAGATTATTGTACATTTTCCAAACTTACCAGGGAAAGAATCACGGGGCAGATTGGGGTAGACATGATGTCCTGAACAAATCATTACAGCATCAAAAATAGTAGATTCCTGCTTCCCATTCTTTTCCCAAACCACTTCCCACTGGCCGGTGACTAAGAAGCTGGGACATTTCTTGACACTGGAAACCAGGGTCTTAAAGAAAATCAGAAAGAAATTTCATGTACTCATAATTGTATATGTATTTATTTATCTATTCAGCAGTGTTTCTGTGGAGGAAATAACTGTGATGATCTCCCCGGGCCACTGAGAAATGTGTAGGAAGATGTTAAAATAGGAGTCACAGTGAATCTTCAGACCTCACCAGGGAAAGTACTTATGGGGGTATGTTTACTCTTTTGACACGAAATTAGTGAATTTGGGGTGTATAACACCGAGTATTCTGGGGAAAGGTGCTGTGTTATTTGCACACGGCCCTCCCCCACGGACACCCATGTCTTCTTCCTCTTCGATCCCATCTCTCATCTGCTCCAGTGACGGGAGAATGCCTTAGGGTTCTGTCCTTGCTCATTCTCTCCTTTGCTCCGGATGGACACTCTCCTTCGGAAACATTAGCCACTTTCACAATGTGACTATTATGTAAGTATGTACGAAAATCAAATTAGATTACATTAAATTCAATTACAGTGGTTATAATTGAATTATTTTAATTTGGCACATTTATTTTTAACTTATAACTAATCATAATTGTGATAGTTTAAATATAATTTATTTTATTATATACACTATATATTCCTATACATTATATATATTTTAAAATTATATAAGTATAATTTATATTTTATTGTGTTAAAATAATAAATACATAAAGTTATGTGTAATCCCAGTTCATGATTTTCCTGATTATTTTTCTAGGTCTCTGTGCTCTGTCTGGAGCAGTCATGCATTGGGGTTAAGAATAAGATTAAACAAATGAAAAGCATTGTTGTTGTTTACAGAGCCAGTGCCTCTGGGCCCCGATTCCTAAGGCTCCTTGCCTAAAGAGCTAAGTGGGTGGACAAGGAGGGAAAAGACTGTGCTGATTGTCCATTTCTCATGGAAGGCTTTCTAACAAATGCCACCCTTTCTGAAACCACACCGTACGGACATGAAGTGTGACACGAACTGGAGAATCTGAGGTTGTCAGTAAAATATGGGAGCGTGGGGTGGAAAGCACACCGCGATGGCGGAGCTGCCTCCAGCATTTTCGGTGGCATTTTACCAGCTCTCAGAGACGGACGGGGAACGTGTTTAGGGACAAAAAAGACCAATGCACGGATACTTTACAATCACCACTGCTCAGCTCCGATGGGGGAGCTGTCCAACCGTTTGGCTCTGATTTCTATAACTGAATGCCGTGTCCTTTTTCTCCTACCCACTGATATCAGCAGCACAAGTTACGCGGCCCTTACCTCGAACTGTATATACCGGAGAAGACCCTTCTCCTGAGTGAATGCCCTTATGTACTCCTGGAGCTTGCTGTGGTGCATGAAGTTGGGGTAGTCCTCGGGGTACGGGAAGTCTGGGAAGCACATCATCTCCTTGGAAGAGTTGGTGAACACGGCCGGGTAAATGCTGGCCCTGCCTTCTTCTGCGTGGTCCTAGGAGGAATAGCAAAGCTTGAAAAGGAGAGTAGGAATGGTGTGACCCTCAGCAGATATTCAACTCTTGGTTGACTGAAAGCTTTTAATTATGTAAAAAACCAAAAACCAAAACCCAACAAACAAAACCAAAACCCAAAGACCCATGCAAAAAGGAACAGGTCTCTGTAAGATCTGGAAGGAAAAGCGTAACTCCTGGCTCAGAGCTGGCCTCTGTCCACCTTAGTCCTTGTTCTAATTACCCCCAGTGTTAGCTCTGTGTTTTTAGTCCCATCCAATTTTCTTTCTTTTTTCAATCACAACCATGGTTCTGGTGTTTAAAAAACACCCAGCTAAGTGGTTTGAAGGGGGCCTCAGCTTTTAGCTTGTTTGACCGGCCGTGCAGTGCTCAGTGAGCTCCTCAATAGCAACAGAACCCTCTGTTGAAGTGGTTTCCCCACTTTGGTGAAATTGGAATCACCTGAAGGGCTCCTTAGGCTGTAGCTGCTTGGGCCTGCGCCCAGCATTTCTGACTTAGCGTGCCTTGAGTGGGGCCTGAGGATTTGCATCTGCCACCAGGAGGCAGTTGACATGGCTGGCCCAGGGACCCACTTGGAGGACCACTGCTCTGTTGGAAGTGAGCTCCGAGCTTGAGGAGGGCCCTAGCTCACCACTTAGAGGCCATCGCCCCTCGCCGGCAAACACAGGAAGCCAGAAGCCCGGAACTTGTATCCCACTTTGGCACTGCATTTTGAATTCACCGTGTAATCGAAAAGCAGCTTCTTTTGAGAAGTGGTTGAAGGCTTAATTGCAAAGCAACATTTCCTCTCTGATGCCAGGACAAGGCTGAACTTACACAATTGCCTGCCTAATAAGCACATTTAACAGCCCGCAGCCTCTGCTTCCCCAAATCCTGAGGGAACAGCCATGAAATGGAGGAAAAGCTTGGCATGGCTGCTGGACTCAGGATGTCTGTCGTTCCCCCCATACCCTTCCCCCTCCCCCTGCTGTCCCCTGGAAGATGGAGACAAAAAGTTCTGGAAAGAATGGGGAGGATTGTATCTCTGGGGGCGGGGGGTTGGGTGCTTCCTGAGGCCTCCGTGTTCTCTCTGAAGTTGGAAACAACACTTCCTGTGCTGATGGTTCTGTTTTTTTCAGAAGAGCTGAGCTCAGAGATGGTGACTTTCTAAACCTCAGTTGGAAGCGTCAGCCAAGGTCAGCAAAGGCTGGTGCCGGGCAGGTTCTCAGCTCTTTCTGCCCTGTTGCCCCACGGCTGGTGCCTGTGGTTGATGATTGAGAGAAGGAGGGGTGGAGGAGGTTTCTTAGCTGCCCTTTGAAGGCTGGGAGGGCTGAGCTGCAGCCTGGGGACTGGTTAAAGGAATGTGAGACTCTGCTCTTGGATGATTTCCATGTTAATTAATCTCTGCCCTTTGGCCCCTGGACCCCAGCCAATCAGAACATGCGGAGAGAATATGTATCCTGCAGCTCCTTGGATTTTTTCCCCCTGAAGAGGCTGTTCTCCATACAAAAGAAAATAGATGTATTGTATAACAGCAGACAATTGCTCCGGAGAGCCCGAATTTTCATTATTTCAATATGTCAGGTGGTTTGAGCCAGTGAGGAGGATATTAAGCTCTGCCTCTGCCTCTGCCTCTGGCTGGGACAGCCTGCCCTGGAGCCGGAGAGCCAAGCAGCTGCAGGCAGCTTCTCACGTCTGTCCAGGCCCATCACTGCGTTCATGTCTCCTCCTTGCCACTAGAGCACAACCAGCTTGAGGGCAAGGGCAGAGGCTGCTTCGGGACGGCTGTGTGTGCTTTTTTCTCGTTTACCTCGATCTCCTTGCATTTTCCATCTTGGCTTCTCAGCCTCATTTCTGTGGGTCTAAAGATACCCTCCAGGTCCAGCTCGGGTGTTGCCTTCTTCCTCCTCGACTGGAAGTTGTCTGCCTGCACCACACCGATGCTCTTCACGCCCTCATCTCATGTTCACTTGTCGTGGAGCTATCCTGACACTCGCTTCCTCTCTGCGTTTGAAACACTGGCTGCCCGAGGTGCCTCTTTTCTGCAGCCACACCTCACACCGAGCCCTGTGCACGTGTGCACACGTGTACTTGACGAATGAATACATGAAAGAATAAGTCGAACACAAGCCCAGAGAGTTCTGTGTCCCCCCCTTGCAGTCGAAATGTCCTGACCTATTGTACACAGCATGTTGAGCAACCTCTTACCACAGCAGATTAAAGTCATTTGAGGCCAGGGGGCCCTGTTAGAACCCATGAAACTTAAAACACGCTCATACGCAATCTGCTAGTGTGTAAATCTGATTTGGTTTTCATTTTACAGGAAAAGCACATGGTAAAAAGTTCAGAATGATCAGGTTTCTCTCTTACAGAGCACCTCTGCCCAACAGGGCTTGTAAGAGGAAAGCTTATGTAATACACTTTCCAAAAGCCCCTCTCTGCTTGTGCATCGTGCCAAGCCACTCTTCTTTGAAAAGAAGGAAGGGCTGCAGTGCGAGGAGGAGGCCAAAGTTCATGTTACTTGTATGGGTTTACAGCTCCACGGGGCCTTTGGTATCTTTTTTCTTATACACAGTAACCTCAGGGGAAAGTGACATCTGCTCTTGTGGAAAACCCAGTGTCTGACCTCGCACTTTATCAGCCTGTGTGCTGTTGCTTCTGGGAATAAACTCTCAGATCGGGCTGTACTGGTAACCTAGACACCCGGACGGACTGTGTTCAGTGTCTCCTCTGTGCCTCTCATGGATTGCTGGTCCACCCCTGCCTGGAGACCTCTCCCACCTGGCACTGCCACCCTGTTGGAGTCTGCGTGTCTGCGGGGTGCCATTCACAGACTACACTGGGGATGGCACTCGCTGCACTGTGTCACATAGTGGTCCTCTGCTTTCCTTCGAGTAGGGCATTCTTCTTGTTTCAGCCAAGAGCCACCCCTGCAGGGAGTTTGCCCTAGCCTGACGAGAGTTTAGTAGTCCCTCTTCCAAACCTCAAGGCACGTGTTCATTAAGTTGACGGTCACCAAGTTGACAATCAAGGTGGCGTAAGGTTCCATAATCTCTTATGTGACACTCTTTGGGTCAGATATATTTTGGAAACATGTAGATTTGGGGATTAATTTGGAGTGGAAACCATTTATGTAGAGTGATTACTTCATGTATATTAGCCATCCTAGCACCTCGCACATAAATTTGCCAAAATAGCTGCTCTAATAACAAGCATTGAGTTGTTATTAATTAGATAATAGGGAACCATTTAATGGTTTAGATGGAGTTGGCCATATCTCCCTGAGCAGATGGAAATAAAGATAACTGAATTCTTAAAAAACAAACAAATCAACAACCTCTTGCTTATTCCCTAATGAAATTTAAAAATTAATGATATCATAACTTCTGTGATAAATACTTTCAGGCTTATAAGACCACCAATTATCTTAAAATAAAAGGTTTGAGATCAGTCCAGATGTGTTCTAAATTAGCACTGGTGTACTCTGTTACAACAGCCTGTTGTTGCAGGTTGGGCTCTGAGACGAGGACAGAATGTAGTTACAAGTTGAATGACAAGGATATAATTAATGTCTTCAAGCAAAATGCATATCATCTACATTCAATAATAAGGGTGGGGAAAGTCATGACAGAAAGGCCAGGAGTTTTCCCAAACTTGGCTTTGAAATTTAAAAATGGTGTTTATAATGACGGTTTTCTGATTTTATCATTTCTACAATAAGTCTGAATGGCAGAGACAATCCGTTTTGCCTCTGGATTTGGAGCTGACAGGACATTCAATAACCACATGTCCAATACACACAGTCGTCATTTATGAAAGCTTATGATGTTTGTCCAGTAGACATAATTATAGAATTATAACTGTTAGAGTTGGAAGACACATTAGCAGTAACGTAATTTCCAACCTCTGCATTTGACAAATGAGCGTTTGGGATCTAGAAAGAAAAGGGACTTGACTAAAACGCCTGCCCAGAACACACCTAAGAGTTGAGAAGAGAACTCGGGACTTCTGACACCATGTAGGTTTCTCTTTTCCCTCCTGTTCCTAGGGTTTTAGAGCAGTAGGGATAGAGCCCTCTCAGCTGCATGGGGAGGCAGTGGGGTGATTTGCACTGATTATTGACATCAGCCCTCCTCACAGCCTGGAGGTCTGGGCTCCGTCGGGCCAGTCATAGTATTTAACAAGTGGGATGTCTTCCTCAGGAGCAGCCTGGCTGGGGAGAAGTAGTTCTAGATGACTGGGCATCAGTGAGGTGGGAGCAAAGTGGCTTTGCTTTCCAGATCTGGAACTTCTGTGACTGACCTCCAAATCCAAAGTAGAACCGGTCAGATTGGGTTTGCTGTAGAACCCAGCTCCCTCTTATTGGGGTCCCAGCGGTGGGCCACTCACCGAGAATTTCCACAGGCCTCCCACGTCATCGCTTCTCTCGAAGCAGATGGGCTCCAGTCCCTCCTCTAGGCAGCACCGTATGGAGGCCAGGCCACTGACACCAGCTCCAATGATGGCCACTCTCTTCCCCGGGGCCATGCTTCCTGGAGCAGGGTCTGGACAGGGCTTCTTCAGAAGACCGTTCCTGAGCTCGGCAACTTTTCAGCAGAAATAACCAGCTGAAGTTTAAGAGTCAGCACCTTCACCTTAACAGAAGAACACAGAGAGACATATTAACAGTCGATGCTCATTGTTTTTGTTTTTTTTACCACTTTTGCGAATAAGGTTCTAAATCTGGTCTCTTCTCCAGATTATTCAACTTGCCCAACATGGTGGAGTCAATAAAGGCAAGAACAGGAAGGACCCTGAGGGTCATCAATCCCATGCTCTCATTACAAAGGAAGCAATTGTCACTCCAAGGAGATTAGAAATTAATTCTTCAGGGCTAATACTTCAAGGTCTCAGGGCTAACAAGTAAAGGCGTCAGAGCTAGAACTCAAGCCTCCCACATGCAACCCACAGGACCACGTCACCCTTACTCACTTGGCTCAAAGGGGCCTTACTCTTATTCCACCTCCTGCCTTTTCCCAGAGAACCAGCAGTGTTCTGAGTGTGGAAGAGATTGTCTTTTGAGGCAATATTTGAGAAAGGGGGTGGAGTTATTCTTAAAGTGACAATTCCTTTTTCTTTGTATTCCTTAGGGTGGAGTGCCCTGGTAAAACCTGCAAGAACCAAATGCAGTAGTGATGGGAAATGGGGGCGGGGAGGAGAGCAGAAGAATAAAGAGGTGGGGGAAGGGCAAGAATGCAGTCCCTGCTCTTGGGGACAAGCAGTAAAGCAGTCATTGATATGGTCACTGGAGCTGTAAGGCAAACCCCTGGGAGATTAAAGGAAGAATATTTTTTTGTTTATTTTGGCTTTAGAGCTGTAGAATATATATAAACAAAGGCTATGCACCTGGACTACAAGGAAAAGTTTTCTTGTGCCAATTTTTTTTTTAAGCCCAATTTTCTGGAAATTTAAGATAACCGGATTTGAGGAGCTGATACTAATTTTTGGAGATGAGTTTGTAAAACTAGTGAACTCGGGCAGAATTGTGAAGTCACTCCTCTGGCTCCCTCCCTCTTTTACATCTTCTCATCTTACTTCTGTACTCTTCCCTCCCTCCCTCCTCCCTCCTCCCCTCCTCCCTTCTCCCTCCCTCCTCCCTCCCTCCCTCCCCCCCCTCTTCCCTCCCTCCCTCCCTCCCTCCTTCCTTTCTTCCACTTCCCCGTGCATCTACTGCGGGTAATGTATTATAGGAGTCTCTTAGAGACTCAGCAATGAGCAGACAGCAGTTTCCATCTGGAAACATACAGTCCCGTGGAGGGAGAGATGACGAATGTCACTACAGAAGAAACGTCTAGGAATAAGAGGCTTCCAGAGGAAGTGAGAAGAGAGCTGAGTCTTGAAGGAATAGATGCTTGCCAGGTGGACAGTGGACAAGGAAACACGACAGCCAAAAGCAAAAATGTGCCACTGCAGCCTGGCAGTGAACAGCCTGGAGTTTATTAAGGGACATTTACATGGAGGCACATCCTGAGCACCTGCAAGATGAAGGGTACGTCCCCCACACTGCTGGGCAGGCACCGAAAACTGACATAAAACAGAGCAGGGTAGATAGGGCAGATGTGAGCAGACCCAGGTATGGGGAATGCTTGACTCCATCAGGAACCAGCACACCACAAGACAGTGGGCAGAGGAACTGGTTTATGTAAGGTGGAAACTATTGATTTTGATCACAGTCTCAGAGGAGGTTTACAGGAAGCAACCTCTGTTCTGGCCTGGGTCTGACTGGAGGGTCCGGCAGTGGTCATGTCACAGAGCAGTCTCTCCTTCCCAGGTGGAAGTAGCAGAATTCAACACACAGACATTGGATGGTAAAGGATATTGAAGTGTTAACTCAGGGGTTGGGTACCATCCTCTGGTTTATGATGATCCAGAATTTTGAGCGAGAAAATGACAAGGTCAGAAAGATCAGATTCAGATGGAAGTGAACAGTGACTAAAACCAGGGATCTCCAGATCTGGGAGCTTATTTCAATGGTCTCAGCCAGAGATGCCAAGGACTTAAATTACAGCAGTGCAAGGGGTGAAGGATGGAGGCTGGGCATGAGAGATATTTAAGGAGGCAGATGTTTCAGAACTGATTATAGATGTTTGGGGACTTGCTGACTAATTGTGCCCCCTCTGCCTGGTACCCCCATTCCATCTAGCAGTCTCCTCTAGTTCCATGTCCATGGATTGTGCATGTAAGTTCTGTGCCTTCTCCACTTACTTACTATTCTTAATATTCCCCTGTCTATCTTTGTACCTATGAATTATGTTTCTTAATCCCCATACATTTTCCCCATTTTCCTCCCAGCTGATAACCCTCTAAATGATCTCCATATCTGTGATTCCATTCTTGTTCTGCTTGTTTGCTTAGTTTGTTTTTTAGATTCAGTTGTTGATAGTTGTGAATTTGTTGCCATTTTACTGTTCATAGTTTTGAACAACTTCTTTTTCTTAAATAAATCCCTTTAACATTTCATGTAATAATGGTTTGGTGATGATGAATTCCTTTAGCCTTACCTTGTCTGGGAAGCACTTTATCTGCCCTTCCATTCTAAATGATAGCTTTGCTGGATAGAGTAATCTAGGTTGTAGCTCCTTGCCTTTCATCACTTTGAATACTTCTTGCCAGTCCCTGTTAGCCTGCAAAGTTTCTTTTGAGACATCAGCTGACAGCCTAATGGGAATTCCTTTGTAGGTAACTCTCTGCTTTTCTCTTGCAGCTTTTAAGATTCTTTCTTTATGTTTAATCTTTGGCATTCTAATTATGATGTGTCTTAGTGTGGTCCTCTTTGGGTCCTACTTGTTTGGGGTTGTCTGTGCTTCCTGGACTTGTATGTCTGTTTCCTTCACCAAATTAGGGAAGTTTTCTTTCATTATTTCTTCAAATAAGTTTTCAATTCCTTGTTCTTCCTCTTCTTCTGGAATCCCTATGATTTGGATGTTGATATGTTTGGAGATGTCCCAGAGGCTTCTTATAGTATCCTCCTTTTTTTTTTTGAATTATTTTTTTTCTTGCTGCTCTGGTTGAATGCTTATTTCTTCCTTATGTTCCAAATCATTGATTTGAATCCTGGATTCCTACCCTCCACAATTGGTTCCTATAGAGTTTTCTTTATTTCATTTAGTGTACTTTTCATTTCTTCGTAGGTGTTTTTTATTTTGTTGTCATACTCATTGAGTTCTTTGAGCATTCGGATAACCAGTGTTTTGAACTTTGTATCTGATAGCTTACTTATCTCCATTTCATTTAGTTCTTTTTCTGGAGTTTTGTTCTTTTCTTTCATTTGGGCCATATGTCTTTGTCTCCTCATATTGGCAGCCTCCCTGTGTTTGCTTCTGTGTATTAGGTAGAGCTGCTTTTACTCCCTCTCTAGTGGCACGGCCTATTGTAGAATAGACACCTGTACATTGTGTGGGGTGGAGTCTTAGGTAATTGCCAGAGCAGGGCAACCCACTTCACTGCTTTGTGGCTCCGTGTGGGGGCAGGGCTCAGAGAGAGGACACTGCTGCCGCCTGGCTTCTGGAGGTTTGCCCGGAGCTTGCCTTGTGTGGCTGGCACCCTTCCAGCTGCTGCCCTGGTGCTGAGTTCCAGAGGGGGTGTCTCTGCGTATGTGTTAAAGTCCATGTGGGTCCTTTAAGGGGAGTCTCCTAAAAATAAGACAGTTTCTTCCACTGCCCTGATCCCCACTGGTTTTTACAGCCAGAAGTTATGGGGCTTTATCTTCCTGGTGTGGAACCCTGTGCTGTGCAGTTTGACCTGGGGCTGGAATCGCTCACTCCCAAGATATCCCTCCTGATTTTTATCCACCGCACATGAATTCGGGACTGCGTGCTCCTCCACCACCACCTCTTTGCACCTTACCATGTCTCTATACCCCTCTGCTTGTCTCCGTGTCTTCGCCCCTCCTATCCATCTGGATGAATGTGGCTTCTTTAAGTCCTTGGTTGTCAGACTTCCATACAGCTCAATTTTCTGATGGTTCTGGGTGTTATTTGTTTCGAGGTTTATTAGTAGTTCTTTCTGTGGTTGCAGGAGGAGGCGAAGCGTCTTTACCTATGCCTCCATCTTGACTGGCAGTCCGACATTCACCAATTTTGGTAAGTTTTTTTTTAAATGCATGCTGATATGACAACTGTTACAATTCATTCTAACAACATTGTTTAGCATGAAGTTAAAGACAACGGAGCACTATTAGGGTCATCTTACAGAAAAAAACAAACAAACTTTTTGGCCAACCCACTAGTTCTTAGCCTTTCGGTACTTGTGACGCAGGAGGGATTCCACAGGGGGAGTGTCACTAGGCAGTGTCTGGGACACTGGGTCATGTGGCATTGAATGGAAACCAGTCCTGCATCCTCAGACACCTAAACACACTCATACTCTCCTCCAATAGTAATACAGTAAATATCACTGTATCCCATTGGTTGTATATTTTGTGATAACTTTTGCCAGACATGAGCTCTCTGCTCTGTAAAATAAACAAATTGAAATAGGCAATTACTAAAGTCCTTTCAGCATTCTGTGAATCTCTTACTTTACTAAGTGTCAGTAAACCTTTTCAAAGATAGGAAATGTAAGCTAAAGGTAACACAAATACCTTTACGCTGCTTAGGAGGGTCTTCCTTGTTCTGTGAGCCCCACCACTGTCCAAAAGTTGATTTCCCTTGGTTGCTGAGGGCCTTTTGTTAAGGTGACAGTTTTAGCTGATGCAGCTGAGGGTATAGGAGAGCGAGGAGTGGGGGCCGGGGAGTCTTTGAAGTGGATCGCTTCGGCAAGAGCTGTTGCTGTGCTGTGTGTCCCTTTCCCGTCAAAGAACTGGGATCAGAAGACAGTACACTGATCCGACCACTTGGAGAGAAGTTAGGGGGCTTGGGCCTTCGTCTGCCAGGCTGCTGTCTGGGGAGCCTGGGCTGTGAGTTCCGGACTGGCCAGCTGTGAGGAGAGCTGCTTCTGTGTTGGGTTTGGCTTGTTGAGCCCAGGCATGTATAAGGGTTTCCTGAAGGTCAAAGGTGAACCACCCGAGGTAGCTAACATGGGGTCATATTAGGTCCTGTCCAACAGGGCTGCCTGGGGCATGGGGTGGGGGCCCCCCAGTGTGAGGAGCAGCTGCTGAGAAAGCATCTGCCAGAACAGGGCCTGTTCTTCTGGGGCAAGGAAACTATTGGGTAGAGGTCCAATAGCTTTCTTCAAGCATATGTCATTTACTTTTATAAAATAAAAAATAAAAGGTAGAAGGACAATAATTCGACAGTCTTTTATTTGATCTCTGCTTGTTGAACCCAACAGCCATAAGAACTGATTTCTTTCACAGTCATGCCTGTGAATGCCTGTAGCAGTGCATTGTTACCTGCTACTGATAACAACATGAGATAGGGACACAGTTTGTTTGAAGCATCTAGATAGGTTCATTGTGGTCCACACCATCACCTCTGCAGGCCCACTCTCACCATAGAGATGCTCCCTCACTCCCTGGCCTGGGCCGTGCCTGCCTGCTTGTGTCTTCTCTCCCCAGGGAGAGAAGGAGGCAGACAAAGAAGAAGACTTAGCCTTCCCTTTTCTGTCATATGATATTATGGCACATCACCGTGTAGTGACCTCCCCTAGTAGCCAAGAGAGAGCAAGTGGTTCAGTCGGGAAGGCAGAAGGGTCAGAATGGATTCCCTCCCTCTCTCCAGTGACCACCTCCTCTTCTCAGTACCCATTTCCTCCCCTGCCCCCCGGCCCCTGCCCTGTCAAATGAACTTAGGCTCAACTTGATTCTTTCTGAGGAACTCTTCTGCTTATAGCAGTAAGTTTCTTTCTTTTTTTCTTCCTCAGGGGCTGTGTTTCTGCAACTGGGGCCTCAGATTCTTCAGGAAATTACTCTTCCTAAACCACCCACTGTGTTGTGCTTCCCACTGGCATTCATGCTCTGCCTCATCTTACTGGTCTCACCATTGCTCTGCATGTGCCCAGTCTACAGCACATCTGGCCCCTTAATGCCCATTGCACACACCATAGTTCTTCTTCTCTCTGCCTGGGGTCTCGTTCCCTCTGAAACTGGAGGTGGGGGTCTCTTCCACCCCATGCCATTTCCGTACAAGTCCTGTGCATGCCTCAGGACCCTTAGCACACCTCCCTCTCCTCAAAAAGCTCTCCTCATGTCCTCACATATTTCTGCTGAGTCCCCTTAGATTGAGCACTGTATCCCACACCACTTGACATTGTAGACTTGCAGGGGTGGTTGGCTAACCGTCTTATGAATGTTCATTCTTTTCTCTGTGAACAGGGTTCGTATTTCCTACCAGAGATCATAATGTGTACTTTTAATTTATCCTCCTTAACACCCAGCAGAGAGTTGGGTATTCAGCAGGAGCTTAATATGCAAATATTGACTTAACTCCGTGTCCCCTTTGTAAGTGTTTTTTTGTAAGTAGCACAGAACAATGATTAAATTCACCTGCCGGGAATTGCAGGCTCTCTGGTACCCTGGGATTTTGGAGTAACTTCATCTGTTTCCACAAGAATGCTTGGGGTCATTCTTACTTTGTTTTGACTATAATATGCTATGTTTATCTCTTCAGGCAAGTCTCTGCCAAATACATTTTTTTTAGTGTATTAGTACAGGTTGCAAAACACATTCTCCACATTTGCTGAGTTATGTGAAACTAGCTTTAGGGTTTGGATCCACTTAAGTCCATGAGATTCTGGCACACATCTTGCTTCTGACATGGTCAGGGGGAGGCAGGGGAAGGCAGGGGGAAGTTTCCAGAGTTTGAATTAGGTCAGTCCCTCCACAAAGAACACATTTTCTTTTGTTTCCTCAAGTGGCATGTCATTTAACTGAGGCATTCCCGTAGTCAAAAGTCCATGGTGTCACCCAAGCCCGATTTCCAGCGACCGATAGTCAATTCTGTTCAAGTCCTTCATTAACTCAATTAGCCATTCATTCATTCATATATATATATATATATATATATATATATATATATATATACCTGCTATGTGCCAGCTACAGCTGTAGGCCGTGGGGATTCAGCAGTGAGTGAATTCAACAGTGAGTTATGAGAAGTCGCAGGAGATGAGGAGGTGTGTGAGGTGTGTGGCTGTGATGGAGGAGGGTGGTGGTGGACAGGGGAGAGATTAAGACAAGCACCTGACTCTAGTCCAGGGCAACATGCAAGTTAACTCTGAGACAAAGGAGACAGTGCCCATGATTATCCTGGGGTAGAATGAAGAAAGTCTTTATGGAGGGAGTGGTGTTTTGATGAGTTTAAAAAATGAGTGCTGATCATTATTTTTTCTCCGCCTCAAACCCGTTCTTTTATGCTCTGCTTTCTGATGCTGGCCCTGGGACTCTGCAAACCTCTTCTCCTTTGCCAGCCAGAAGCCTGGGAAAACAGGAAGGTGTGTTCCTCTCCCTGTTCACTTCCTGTTCCTCTCAGCATCGTGCAGCAAATGTCCTCACCCCAGCAGCCATGCCATCACCATCGCTGGTTCACTTGGATAGTGGTTCTGGCACCTGAGCACCAATGTCTCCATGCTGCCTTAGAGAGACCAGCCCCAGCCAGCTGGCACCCTCCTCAGAGACGAGGTGCCAGCTCTGCATGTTCCCTCCAGGCTTCTCAGGTTCAACAATCCCTGTTCCTTTCCTTTGTCTCTTCAGGTCTGGTGGTGGTAGCTCCTTCTGCAGCCACTGCCTCTGACATTCTGTGTTCTCTTCTTGCCTTTTTGGAGTCTTTACTACTCACCAACAATTTTTAATGACAAATTTTCTGTGTTAAAATAACTAGGGAGTTGGCACCAGAAATGCTCTATGGAAATGACACTCAAAAGTCAGATTTGGGTGGTGGTTTGGTCATGTCCTTGAACTCGAACGCAGTGCTGAACTTTCTGACAGTAGTGAATCAGGATGCAGTAATCCACCACAGAGTAACCGTATTATCACCTGTGTTTGATTGTGAGGAAGTACCTACTGAAGCAGGTGTCTTGGGGGACCCCATGGCTGGGACACTTACCTGTGTGACAATAGTCATGGCCAGTGGGAGGGAAGGCTACTTCTGAGCATGCTGAGGCTCTTACAGAAGAAAAGGACAGGCTCACATCTTTAGACTCCCAGTACAATTCTCAGTCAGAGAGCCCGAGAGCTCTTGTGGTGGACCTATAAGAATCTCTTATTTCTTATAGCTTCAGAGCTAACCTTGCTGATAATCAGAGCAAATTTTACTTTTTCAGATTTTAGAATTACAACATAAGCTGCACCCCCAGCCTCATCAACCTTTCAATGAAACTGAGAATCTTGAGCCTTTGGGCCACTCCAAGGCTCTCTTACAGTGGAAGCAGCCCACCTACCATGTCTGAAGGTGTGAAAGATTCTGCAATAACCTCACTGGGGGCTCTTGCTTTGCAAAAGGATGGCTGTGCTTCTCCAGGTTGACCCTTGCCCACCCCTCGTGGCCATTAGACTCATAACCAGACTTAGACCTCAGCCTGCTCCAGGGCCACAAGTGTAAAGTCTGACTCAGGAGCAAAGAGTAAGGTGGGTTTGAAAGATGCTTGGATCCCAAGCAGGCAGATAACGATACATATAGACAGGAAGATGGGCTTATTCAGGAAGCAAACTGTCAATCATACAATTACTCTGGAACATAGTTACAGGTAGGAATGGAAAAGTAGGTTGAGACATACTGGAAGGCGCCTTGCGTGTGATTTAATGGAGAAAGAAGTAGCAGCAACTTCTGGCCAAGATGGAGGCATAGGTAGGCACACCGTGCCTCCTTGCACATCCAAGATAGAGACAACAACAATACAGAAACAGAATAACAACCAAAACTGACAGAAAATTGATCTGAATGCAAGTCGGACAACCAAGAAAATAGACGCATTCATCCAGACTGGTAGGAGGGGCGGAGTCAGGCAACCCAGGCGTGGAGAGTAGAGAGCGTTGGTACCGGGTGTGTGAGGCATCCGGGGCACACAAGACTGCAGTAGGTGGACCCTGAATGCGCAAGTGGCAGCTGGCAGACCCCGGCTGAGGGGTGGCAACCGGCAGACCCAGCGAGGTGGCGATTGTGAAGAAGGCACTGCGCACAACCCAGGATCACAGCACTGGGAAATAGACCCTTGGGGCACTGATTGAGGACACCTGTGGGGATTGAGGAGCAGCCTCTCAGTAGAGGTCCTTGGAGGGTCCCATGGCGTGCACAAGCCCACCCACATGGGAATTGGCACCAGAGGGGTCCAGTTTGCTCAGGGGAAGCAGCGGAAGGGACTGAGGTCCCATGGAGAGCGAAGCAAGTGCCATTGTTCCCTCTCGGACCCCGCCCCCACATACAAAGTAAAAACCCAGCGACTAGGTTGCCCCGCTCTGGTGAACACCTAAGGCTCTGCCCCTCATAAGTAACAGGTGCAACCAGACCAAAGGGGGGAAAAAAAAGATGGCTCAAACAGAATTGAAAGCCCCAGAGCCAGTTTTTTTTAAGTGACTGAGGGATAGCCAACCTATCAGATGCACAGTTCAAAGCACTGGTGATCAGGTTGCTCACAGAATTGGTTGATTTTGGTCACAAATTAGATGAACAAATGAAGGCTACAATAAGTGAAATGAAGAAAAATACACAGGGAACCAATAGTGATGGAATGAAAGCTGGGTTTCACATCAATGGAGTGGACCAGAAGGAAGAAAGAAACATCCAACCAGAACACAATGAAGAAATAAGAATTCAAAAAAATGAGGAGAGGCTTAGGAACCCCCAGGACATCTTTAAATGTTCCAACATCCAAATTATAGGGGTGCCAGAAGGAGAAGAGGAAGAGCAACAAGTGGAAAAGTTATTTGAACAAATAATAAAGGAGAACTTTCCCATTCTGGCAAAGGAAATAGACTTCCAGGAAGTCCAGGAAGCTCAGAGAGTCCCAAAGAAGTTGGAGCCAGGAAGAAACACACCAAGGCAAGTAATAATTACATTAGCCAAGATTAAAATGAAGGAGAGAATCCTAGAAGCAGCAAGAGAAAAGGAGACAGTAACCTACAAAGGAGTTCCCATCAGACTGTCAGCTGATATCTCAAAAGAGACCTTGCAGGCAAGAAGGGGCTAGAAAGAAGTATTCCAAGTCATGAAAGGCAAGGACCTCCATCCCAGATTGCTCTATCCAGCAAAGCTTTCATTTAGCATGGAAGGGCAGATAAAGTACTTCTCAGATAAGGTCAAGTTAAAGGAGTTCATCATCACCAAGCCCTAATTATATGAAATGTTAAAGGGACTTATCTAAGAAAAAGATAAAAAAACATGTACAGTAAAATGACAGCAAACTCATAATTATTAACAACCACACCTAAAACAAAAACAAAAAGAAACTTAGCAAACAACTAGAACAGGAACAGAACCACAGAAATGGAGATCACATGGAGGGTTATCAACAGGGGAGTGGGAGGAGGAGAGAGGGGAAAAAGGTACAGAGAATAAGTAGCATAGAATGTAGGTAGAAAACAGACAGGGGGAGGGCAAAAACAGTATGGGAAATGTAGAAGCTAAAGAACTTATGACACATGGACGTGAACTAAAGGGGGGGAATGTAGGTGGGAGAGGGTGTACAGGGTGGAGGGGATTGAAGGGGGTAATGGGACAACTGTAATAGCATAATCAATAAAATATATTAAAAAATTAAAAAAAAACAATAGTCAAAAGAGAAAAAAGAAAGAAGCAGCAGCAAAGATTTTGAACAGAATGATGGGTTTAGAGGCTCCCTTCAGGAGGGTGGTCTGGTGTATAGTCAGGGGCCTGTTTTAATAGGAGGTAGTGATAGCTGGATCTGGCTGGTTGGCAGTGGGAATGAAAAGGTGGAGAGAGGAATGCAAATGATGAGGCTGTTTGGAAGATACTTTGGCAGTTTCTCACTGAAAGGTACTACAAATGCACCAGGTTTGGGACTGATGAACTTTAGGCATCTAGCTATTGTGGCTAAGAAAACAGCACAGTTGGGATTAAAATTTGGTTGTGGTTGGTAACCACTGCATATTTCCTGGGTCTAAAGCTAGAGGACTAGACCAGATTATGTTTTAGGCACTTTATTCTTTATTTTTTAATATTCTGTGGCATATTTTCTTTTTTATTAACTTGTGTATTTGTTTATTGACTTTCCCCCCAATAGGATGTAACCTTCTTAAGGGTAGGGATGATTTTTATTCAATTCACTGTTCAATCCCCAAAGCCTAGAGTAGACCCTAGCACACAAGCACCCAGTAACTCTGGTGAAAAGCGTGAATTCTCCTTGTTCCTTACTTTTATCCCACGGTGTTTGTCCTCCTCTTTCTCAGTAGGATATTACCCTCTGGGTTCATCCAAGTTATCCATGTTGTCACAAATGGCAAGAGATCATTCTTTTCTATGGCTGAGCAACATTGCACGCACACATATAATTTTCTTAGTCCATTTATTTATGGGCACTTAGGTTTATTCCATATCTTGGCAATTCTCAATAATGCTGCAATGGACATAAGGGTACATACATTTTTTAAAATTAGTGTCTTTGTTTTCTTTGCATTGATGCCCAGAACTGGAATTGCTAGATCATATGGTAGCTGTATTTTTAATTTCTAAGGAACCTCCATACTGTTTTCTATAATGGATACACCAATTTGAAATCCCCTTCACAGTGCAGGAGGGTTCCCTTTTCTCAGCATCCTTGCCAATGTTGTTATTTTTTGTCTATTTTGAGAATAGCAAATCTGACAGGTGTGCAGTGTTATTGTGGCTTTGATTTGCATTTCCCTGATGACTGGTGATGTTGAACACATTTTCACATGCCTGTTGGCCATCTGTGTATCTTCTTTGGAAAAAATGTCTGTTCAGGTAGTAATGAAGAGCCCTGGATGTGATGTTTCTGAGCTTAAATTTATTTCTCTTCTCTCCCTAAGTACTATGATGGTTCACCCAATCTCTCTGACACTCAGATTCCCTCAGGATATCAAACCTTTTACAGAAACTTCAAAATCTGTATCAGGCTCATTGTATTCGGTGCTATGTCTGTGGGTTTTTTTTGAAGGGGTGTTGTTATGTTTTGTTTTGTAGAAATCTAGGTGTATTAGTTTCCTATTGCTGCTCTAATGAATTATTGTACATTTAGTGGCTTAAAACAACACACTTACCGTCTCAGTTCTGGAGGTCAGAGGTCCAAAATCAGTTTTAAAGGGCTGCAGTCAAGGTGCTGGGCCTTGACTGCTGGGCAAGGAACAGAGCCAAGGGGGGCGTACGATATACTGTTACCAGAAGGACCCCCCAATAGGTTTGCTATGCTTGCTGCCAGAGGAAAGACATCTCTCAATGCCAGAGATTTGTGGAAAGGAATTATTTATTTAAAAGCTATACAGACTTAGAGTTGTGACTTAATGTCTTCATTAAAATACTAAAGTCCTTTAGAATACCCACAGACGCACATAATCCACCCTTCTCCCTCTGCCCACCCCAGTCTGGGGTATCGTATCTCAGGAAAAGAAGTAGAAGTCTGTGATTCAGGCTCCCAGCACCATCAGCTGTGTCACCGCCATGATCTCGTTAATCCAGAGCCATGTGGCACCTTTTCATGGCCTACCAGCAAGAGTCCTTTCACCTCTTTTCTTCCAGGTAAAGTCTCTCCTGCTTCCTAAGCCATGTGGCAAAAGGGAGCACCCCAAAGCTGTGGGGTCCCTACTCTGCCAAAGCTGCGTGGTTCTGTCCCCCTGTATGGCTGCCATGCCTGGGTTTGAATCCCTGAGCCAATCTTCCTCTGCGGCCCTATTTCCAACACCTCCTGCAATCAGTGACACCTGCTGGCATTCCCGTATTCTTCCAGCTTTGCTGGGCTGCCATCATAAGTCTGGGCAGGTGTGGCCCCATGGTGTGGAGCCAATCTTCTCCAAGCTCTCATGCAGGCGCTGTAACCAGGTGGAGCTGCCTCCAGTTTCATCTTGGGTGGAAGTCACTTCCATCCTCCTGGCTCAAAGCATGGCCACAGCTATTTAACATATCTATGAAACCAGTTAAAGGTTAGAGATATGTTACATGACCATGCCAGAGGTTAGCTGCAAAGCTGTTGCTATATAACACAACTCCCAATGGCCCTGCTCCATGTGTCCCATCCCCCAGCTCAGCCTTGTCGCGGGGTGAGGACACCCTGTATGTTTTCCGAATATTTCCTGGACACCTTGAGTTCTGGACCCCATTACAAATCCCATTTGGGACCCCCCTCTTGGCTACACACTGTTATAGCAGGACCGTGCTCACTCTGGCAGCTCTAGCAGGGGAATCCGTTTCCCTGCCTGTTTCAGCTCCTAGAGCTGCATCCCTTGGATCATGAGCCCAGGCTCCCTCTTCCAAGCCAGCATGGTAACATCTTCAGAAGCCTTTTTCTTCTCTGACTTCCCACTCTCCTTGTAGAAAGGCCCCTGCGATCCCATTGGTTCCACCAGGTAATCCAGGCAGTCTTCCCATCTCGAGGTTCTCAATGGAATTACATCTGTGAACTTGCTTTGCCTGTGTCAGGTAACAGATTCGCAGATTCTGGGGAGTAGGAATTGGATATCTTCCAGGAGGTTACTGTTCAGCATCCAGCTAAGTTTAGAAGATGAGAAAGGAAATTTGCCTTGATTTTGAAAAGTCAGTTCTGGGACATCAGGATAATGTGAAATAATATGAATTAAGGGGTAAATTCAAATCATCCATTCTCTCATTATTTTTAATACTCAGTAATGCTCATTAATATCTGAAAGTGTTTATTAAAGTAGGAGGGCAATATGTCCTGTTAGTGTTTTGTTCATTTGGCAATCTTCACTGAGCATATATTAGGTGCCACGTACTGTGAGTTGCAGAGCACACAACCAAGTGTGAGATACATGTACTTTCCAGAAGCTTCAGTCTCGTGGGGCAGAGAAGTGAATGAGTAATTACCCTACAGCCTGATGAGTGCAATGAAAAGAACGCAGAGTGTTAAGGGAAATATCCCATAGGAGCCATACCACCTCCTTGCTCGAAGGGGCCGGGAGAAGGCATCTCAGGTCTGTCCATTGAGTTTGATGGGAGCAGCGGCACCAGGGTTTGACTCTCAGCAATGGGGGGGACTGTTCTGTGGTCTCTGCAAAGCTGCCGCCTCCACATCTGGTGCGGGAGCTTGAGGTCCCCAGGGCAGGCAGTGGGGCTGGGAAGGGAGGCTGGGTGTTAAGGGGAGACGGAGGGCAAGGTGGAACCCACGAGCTTGGGATTGTCAGTCTCTTCCTGCTTCCAGTGTCAGTGATGTTGACGATGTGGGTGTCACCAGGGACACTGGTGTCTTTGTCAGCAGAACTAGACCCACCTGACCCAGAAGTCAGAGAAGCTGATGGGGGACCCAAGGGAAGGTTGGGGGCTGCTGCCCCATGCCAGTGCGGGAGCCCGCAGAGCAGTGAGAACATGCATGCGCTCCAGGCTGACACATGACAGAGCCACAGCACCCGCTTCGACAGGAAAGAGGGGGCGCTCATCTCCCTGGGAGAGGTGCCCTGTGGCTCAAGGGGCGTGTGCACAGGGTTGGAGTGCTGGTACAGGAATGGGAGGAGGGTGGAACCATTCCGTCAGCAGCATTTGTGTCAGCTTTCTCACAGAGCAGAGCAGTGTGTGACACTGGGTCCTGAGGGCAATGGGAAGCCTCTGGGATTGACTATCCAGTTTTCACTTCAAAAAGCTTAAAGCCATCAGCACAGCAGCACAGGGTTCCCCTTGGGTCTTGGCTGTCCCCAATCTTTTTTAAAATAATTTTTTATTTTAAAGTTACAGTTGACGTATAATATTAGTTTCAGGTGTACAACCCAGTAATTAGACATTTATGTACCATACGAGTGATCACCCTTATACATCTAGTGCTCATCTTACCCCCTTGTATCTGCAACAGGCTCTCCAGTGAGCAACCCCCCAACTCTTCTTGCCCCATTGTTACCACCTGGCATACACTTCCCCGCTCCCCGCTCCCCCTGCCCCTGCAAGTTCTGTTTCATCCTTTGTGAATACGTCCTCATGGCAACATTCATCCCAGCGAGATGGACAGAAATAACCAAATCCAGCATCCCTAGACTGTTACCTTCCTGAGGACAGCGACATTGTCTTTGTCCCCACATGTCCCCCTGCCTAGCACAGTGTCTGGCTTACTGATTGAAATAAGTCCCATGAGTTTCTCATCAAACACTTCGCTTATATGATTTTTGATGTTATTATTGGGTTTGATGAATTAAGGCTTCCGATCCCCATCAGACATAGAGAGGCAGCAGATTTCTGTATTTGAAGGCCGTTAAGGAGGAACAGTAAAATGGCCCCTAGCATCCTTAGAGGAAAAGGAAAATCATTGCTCTTCTGAGTGGTGCCTTGGTGAATGTCTCATTCTTTCACAAAATTTTCCATCGTTCTCATGCACAAGGCCTCTCTTCCCGCTCCTGGTTTCTTTCATCTCCACAGGGCTTTTCTGTCACATCATTGGGCGAGATATAATTATACAGAGGCTTGAATTTCTTGATGTAGATAAAGTTAAACAGTCTTCGGGAGGTTTGTTTAATAACCGAGGAGGTCAGTTTATTGGCCACGTTCTTGAGAAGTTTGTGGGTTTTGCTCGCCAAGGCCTTGATCTCTGGGTCTTCGTCGTCCAGCACCCGGTCGATACCTGCAATGGCAGGGGGCCCTCAGCAATCATACATGGACGTTTCTCGGCCCCCCTCTCTCCCTTTCTTCCCCTCTCTCCAAATATAAATAAAGTCTTAAAAAAAGAAATAGAGTAAAAGAGGTGCACTTTTAGAAAAAAGAGGAAAAGGAGCAGGAGGAAGAAAGAAGAAAAGGGTTTGAGACACAGAGAATTTAGCAGGCAGTCAATAAATATGTATTGACTAAACTAGTGAGTACAAGAGTGAAAAAGGAGGGAGATAATGATGTGTCAGTGTAGGTGCATCAGTTGTAACAAATACACCGTGTGGTGGGGGATGTTGATCATGGGGGCGCTGCACATGGGTGGGGGCAGGAAGTATGTGAGGAATCTCTATACATTCCACTCAATTTTGCTGAAACTCTAAAACTATTCTACCTTACATGTTTGTAATTCTAATTCTGGTGGGGAATTAGAGGCTGAGAGAGAGATGCCAAAGATCCAAACCTTCGGATGGAATAAACTATGCTCCTCTTTAAGTCCCTCTGGTGCAGGTGGACATTGCTGTCTCCTAAAACTCAAGTTCTCTGAGGGCAGGGACTTGGTTTTGTTTGCCGCTGTATCCCCAGCATCTAGACTAGCACTGGAAAAAATATATGTTGGATGAGTGAGTGAGCGAGTTCTCAACTCTCTGTGGTGTTCCTAAGGGAGGGTAAGTAGAAGGAGAAGTGAGAGAATAAGAAGGAACAAAGGATGCCCTTTAACCCAGTCTCCCACTGATTCTCCCCTAACCCCACCCTCCTCCCACCCCCAGCACCCACATTGTTATAGAACTCTTTTGAGTAGAACCACACATAGTAAATTTACTCAGACCTGGGCATGGTTTCACCCTACCTCCAACACTTACCCTCAAGTATGACCTCAATGTCATCTCTGAGCAGTAAATGGCCACCCAATGTTGTCAGGTACCCTGTGCACAAAATAAAACCCACAACACATTAGGAAAATACTTTCTCTGATGTTACCTAGCTACCCTCATTGCCTTCTTGAAAGCAAAGCCTCCCTAGATTATCCCGGTGCCCTCTTTGAATGCTCTCACATACTTATGCACATAACAAAACCACTGAAAAGTATGCATGTTTATAACCATGCACAGGTCAACGAATGACCACAAAGTGAACACTTCTACGACCGCTCAGGTCACTAAACAGGATGTGACTAGCATCCCGGAGACTTTCCTCATGGTCCTTCCCGGTTGGCTCCTCGGTCCTTCAGAACGCATTCTTTTGTGTCTGCCTTCTCTGGCTCACCACTTCACTTTGCTAGCATTTCTCAGCCTTGTACTCCTTTGTCCCTTCCTGGGTTATCCACAATATGTACGTATATTTTTTCTTCTGCTGGTTGCATTGCATTGTGTGTGTGTGTGTGTTTGTGGGGTGGTGGTGGTGGTTATATGTCTTTTCTGACACCTACCCCCATCCTTTGGAAACTTATTCTTCATGTGCTCCCGCTACCCATCATGTATGGACTGTGCACTTGTCTCTATACTTTAGATCTTTATTTCAAAAAGTTTTAGATTCATGGATATCTTTATCATGATTTTTGTCTGCTCTGTAGAAACAGTATAAAATTTGTTTTTCTTCTTTCCTCTCCTTTCCCCTTGGAAATACCTCTTTAGAAAGATAATGTCATTTCTTTTTTTAAAAAAGAGTACTTATTTTTGGATCTTGCAATAGTTCTATACAGAGGATGGCTTGTGGAAAGTACCAGGGTAGAATTCAGAGTAGCAGGACATTTCTGGTTTGAAATCAAGTCTTGTGGGGTTCTCTGCGTGTGCGTGTGCATGTCCTTTTTATCTCCTCTCAGCACAGGGCATGAGCGCTAGCACTGATCGTAATTCCAGTTGCCTCCTATTCCGACAACTGGCTGTCTCTTCTCTGTGAGAACCGACTGTGCGTCTCCTCAGTGCTTGTCCCTGCTACTCCTGGGGGCCAAACAAAGTCAAGTGAAAATCCCATTACCAAGCTGGGAACTCACTTCCTGTCATTCCAAATAAAGGATTATCAGTTTTGATCTTCATGATCAGAATCTAGTGGGAAAAAACTGGTTATGTTTGTCCATGTTTGAAAACTTCAGTTGGCTTCTCTTAGAATCTTCCTTCACTGCTCTGAACCCTACATTTAAAAAAGTTTTTTTTACTTTACCAGATTTGATAGCTCTTTGTCATCTGTTATAGTTGTGGATACAGATGCCCCAATTTTGCTGAAGATGGTGTTTGGATTTTTAGATATTACTGCATTCTTATTCCTTGGGTAGTGATTTTTAAGCAGCAAAAGGGAATAATGAGCAGTGGCATGCCATCTTGTTAGATTTTGAAACCATCCTTGTTAAGTGTACTCCATGTAATAATTTAGTCACACAGCTATACTCACTGCATAGTATAAAATAGAACTTCATTCTAATCATACATAGTGACTTCTCTTTATCATAGATATCACCATGGATGGGTGCTGTCCATCATCCACAAAAGAAGTTTACATTTTTTTTTAAGGAAAACTTCTAGCTGTACCTCTGAATACAAGCCGGGCAATGAGAATTGAATTGTATTTACCTATGAGAATAACTGACGCTCTCCTCAGGTACACTTGGGAGTTCCTCAGGAACCCCAAGGCGTCAGAGAGCAGCTCCACAATGTATCTCCCGTGAGAAATAAACTGAGGATAGAAAGCAGGGGAAAACACTCAGTTATTGAAAAAGTACATATGCTCCCTTTCAGCCAGGCTTCCAGAGAAAAGAAACTGGTTGCTTATATCAAATAAGGTCCAGCTTAAAACTTGGGATCTCTGTGTATGAACTTGACTCTTCTGTTTGCCAGTGTTCTTCCGTCTATGATAGGATTCCCAGCCCAGCTTTGTCTTCCCACTTCCGGTTAGCGTTTTTCCACCTGTCACTGCAGTTTGTGCCAGGGTTCAGAGGGCCCGTTCATTAGGCAATGACCAGGTAATTCCGAATTTCTTTCGTGAAATGCTGTTCCTGCCTTCCTATCCATCTAAAGCTCCATGGGGGTGGATCGGAGGAAGGTTAGCTAGACGGTCATGTCGAGGAACAGGAAGGGGAAAATGATCATTTTCTCTGGTTTTCAGCCCTGGCTGTTCTCACCCATTCGTTTATTATTATTATTTTTACCTTTCTTCTCAAAGATTCACCCTGTTCCCACCACCCTTCCCATCATTCAGGAGGTCCTTTAATGTTCTTTGGATAACGTTTGGTAGGAAACCCTAAAGGGCCACTTACAAGATTGTTGCAGATGCTGAGCACAACCAGCTCAAAACTGTAGCACCGGTCCAGGAGCAGATTCGATGTTGACCAGCGCAACTCTGAGACGCAGATTGCCAATGTGTGTTTACATGCCTGCCGAAGCAGAGAACAGCCAGTGAGGGTTTCTTTGTCTGGTGTCACGTAAAACATGGCGGTCTCTGCCAAACTAAGAAAAGCAAGATGGCAGGACTTACTGTAATGACTCGTGTCTCTGTATCCTCCAGAAACAGGATCAGAGGCACCAAGGCCCTGAACACCGCGTTGTTCAACGTCCACCTGTACTGACTCATGTCCCTGACCAGTTCGCCAAAGTGTCGGATGGCCATGCTCCGAATACCTCCGTTGCTCTGGAATTTGTGCATAGAAAAGCCTCATTTGAGGATAATTCTGGGGCTTCTTCTTTTTTTAAAAAAAATAACACATATTTTAAAAATATTTTATTTATTTATTTATTTTTAGAGAGAAGGGAAAGGAGAGAGAAAGACAGGGAGAGAAACATCAATGTGTGGTTGCCTCTCGCACACCTGCTATAGCGGGCCTGGCCCTCTACCCAATTCCCAGGCATGTGCCCTGACTGGGAATTGAACCAGCAACCCTTTGCCTCGCAGGCCAACACCCAATCCACTGAGCCACACCAGCCAGGGCAAGGGCTTCTTTCTTTAAACAGTGTGATATATATGTTTATGTATATTTATACCTTTATACATGCTACAAAGTATATATTATGTATACATACATATATAAGAAATTATTTTATTTTTAGAAAAGCTTCACCTTGGGTCTAAGTAGTCAGCTCTTGGTTTTAAATAAGATTTGCATACCAAAATTCAGATTGCATAAAAAAATGCCTTGTGAACAGTAAGTTTCTTAAATTTAGGAAGGCAGTCTTTAATAATGTCTTCAAAACAGAAATCTATCTAACTTGGGGGTAATGTCTACGAAGGACTCAGAATAACTGAGCGATAGTCAAACGCCGGAGGCCCTTGCCGTGCCGCGGCGCACACCGGTGGGAGCGCGGGGCACCTACACACATTCAGGTTCCCAGGGCCTGCGCAGGCCAGCTGCGGAGAGGCGATCGGGTCACAAAGATTCCAGGAGAGGAAACTTGCAAGTCAGGGGACGAGGTTAACTTTTGAAAACTATAACATTACCTTCCAGTTTTTAAGAAATGTTTATGATTTCATTTTATATCTCTTCCTTTCTGTTCTCAGGAACTTATCAGATATGTTCCCAATGAAAGACAAATGGCTAATGTGGTTTCATATGTTCCTTCCGAGGGGGCACTAATGGGTATCAAAGTCCAACCCTGCAGGAGCGGTAATTAAATCATAATTCACAGGGGCTGGACAGGGATGCAATAGAACACAGTGGGTGACCTTGAAGGAGCGCAGGGAGAGGATGGAGACGGAGACAGGAGAGAGCCCTGGCCTCCCTCAGAGAGGACACCCAGGTCCCGCAGGCTGTTGCCAGGTGGGTTGTAGGGTTCAATGTTCCCAGATCTTCTGCCGTTTCCTTCACAAGTCAGATGTTTGCGAACAATTCTTCAGTGTACGAATATCAGCCACACTCTGTTTGAGGACTGAACTTGACACACCTGCTGGTTGCATTCACCCGTGGGCCACCTGTTTGCGTCCTCAGACTACAGGAAGGCATGCGGACCCTAGAAAGGCTGTGTGTATAGACCAGTGGGAAGAGCTTTGGAGGGCCCGGGTACCCGTTGAAATACCAGTTTTGTCCCCCGTAGGTTGAGTGAGCTTGATCATGGTGATTTTTTTTTACTTTTAATATGGAAAGGCACAGTATCATAGATTCATTGATATTCTGATATTTTTCAAATTCTCTGCCTTCAAGGAATGACTTAGGGTAAATTGATACCTGACAACTTTCTGTTCTCTTTAATTTTCCTTCTTTTTTGGCTTGATAATTTATTTAGTTTTTCCTTCAAGTGATTTCACTTTGAAAATAATATTTTACATATTTACATGAGATAATACATGTAAATTCCTTAGAATTATACCTGGCACATAGTAAATGCTCAATAAATCTTAGCCACTATTATTATCATTTTTAAAAAATAACTAAATCCTTTCTTTCTATAGTTTAATAATATTGTGTTCTTCACTGAAATCTGAGTAATGAAGAACTTACAAATTTTTGCAAGATAATTTTCTATGAAATAATTCCCTGGTTCACAAACGACTCATTATAATTATAAAAATCTTTAAAAAATAGATTGCCCATGGCATACCAAACTATTCTTGTTTATTAAAATAAATTACTGTCATCCAACTTGCCTGGAACACATTTACCATACAAAATGAGAATTTTTAAAAAGGCAACTTTCTGATAAGATACTTTTTAGTTAAAAGTTTTATGTGATGGTAACGAACCCACATGGGGTGTTACACATTGCCTCTAGTCCCCACCAGACACTGGCAGCCCTCCGTATTTTACAGGTGAGAGACTAAAACACCTGCTTGAGACTTCACAGCTAATAAGAGGCAGAACAGGATTTGAACCCAGGAAGTCTGGACTCGAGGATAACCAGTATATGACCACTGAGTGACAATTTCTCTCTCATCCAAGGACAGAAGCTGTTCCTTGATTCTGCTTTCTTATGGGGAGACTTTTCCAGGCTCTCGCAGCACTTCCTGACGAATGTTACCTCGAAAAGAAATGGTGGCTCTGCACAAAGTGACTGTCTTCTGGTCACTTATTCTGGGCTGTACTGTCATTGCCAGAGTTGGGGCTTCAGCTCACCTGTCACACCTACTGATCCCACATGCCCAGCCGTGCCACTCACATGGTCCATCAGCGGACAGTAGCTGGAAGCAATTTGGGTGCACAGAGAGGAGTAGGTCACCTTGTCCAGTTTGTTTAAGAGTCTCCGAAGGGTGAGCAGGGCCCGGATGATAACAGTCTGGTCTTTGGAAAGGAAGGCGTCCAGGATGGATAACAGTAGGCTGCAGACATTTCCTACCTGCAATGAAAGGGGGGAGATGGTGGGATTTGGGAAGGAGAAGGAGACTCGCGCGAGCGTTTGGCACACACACCTCTGATTTGGGCAGCATGTGGTGGTGTGCTGGGGTTGGCTGGCAGGGGGCGAGGGTGAAGATTTGGTAGGCTGATTTTTAGATAAAAGTTGCTACTCAAAAGTTAAATTTTATAAATTTAGAAATAAATAAAAGAATAGCTATGTCCTGGCTGGTGTGGCTCAGTGGACTGAGTGCCAGCCTGAGAACCAAAGGGTCACTGGTTCAATTCCCAGTCTAGGGCACATGCCTGGGTTGCAGGCCAGGTTCCCAGTGCAGGGTGCTCAAGAGGCAACCACTATTGCTGTTTCTCTCCCTCTCTTTCTTCTTCCCCTCCCCTCTCTAAAAATAAATAAAATCTTTTATTAAAAAAAACCAATAGCTATAAATACTCAAAATGTATCACCTCCTATTTACTTTGCTACATTTTCTCTTATACTCCCTTGAGTTTATTTATGTGCATTATGTCTGCATGGTGAGCTGAAGTGTACTTATTCCCACTTCCATCTTTAATGATGTCCCTTTTACAGCTTGAAGTCAGCTGTGGTGGGAGTATTCACGCCCAGGAAATTGGTCTGATTTCTAGGGAGTTGACTATTACACGTGTACTAGCACACTGCTGGCAGCGTGCACTCTGAGCTAGGGGACAGTGGTCACCTGTTTGGACGTGAGAACTGCTCAGGTACTGAGCCGGGTCATGGGAGTCAGCTGTAGATCAGAGACAAACAGAATTTACGGTAAGGAAAAACATGAACAGGAGACACCGAAGGAGGGAAAGGAGGACTGCACAGAAAGTAAAAGAAATAAATACTATTTGCTAAAATAACAGCCAGAGGCCGCTGATATCTGGCAGGGAAGTTGAGTCTTTACCCATAGACAGTATGTGCAGCCTCAGTCCAGTAATTCTGTCTCTCTGTCCTACATAACCTTGACCCAGAATGTCCCTTCAGTGTTTAATAACACTGGGGAGAATGCTAGACAAGGCAATAAGTAACTTTCCATTTACGAAAAGAATGTATGTCGACTTGCATGATTTATTTGAAGCAAATAGACCATGGCTCATTTCATTCTAAATGCAAAATGGGTGCCCCCTGCCTGGCTTTCAGTTGTCAGAAATTATGCTTAATAGATAAACAAGGATTTGTTATTAATATATTATTAAATCAACAATGATTGATAGGACAGCTCACTCTCAGCACTGCACCAAGCACTTTGAAATGTACAAGGCAATTATGGAACATAAAAGTGCACTTAGGTTCAGTGCTCCTAGAGGTTAAGACAGAGCAATGCGGCATGGCAGGAACCAATATAAGACAGAGATTCTAAAGTTTAACTTGTGTTAGAACCCCTGGGAGGACTTTTGAAAACACAGCCCCACCCCCGGGGTTCCTGATTCCACAGGCCTGAAATAGAGCCTGACAATTTGTGTTTCTTACCAGTTTCCAGGAGATACTGGTGCAGCTGTTCAGAGTTACGTGTGGAGCAGCACTGGTGTGAAGTACTACGTA
Source organism: Phyllostomus hastatus (assembly GCF_019186645.2). NCBI lineage: Eukaryota > Metazoa > Chordata > Mammalia > Chiroptera > Phyllostomidae > Phyllostomus > Phyllostomus hastatus. The sequence continues at coordinate 4,032,738 of NW_025333833.1, read as the reverse complement.
AGAGAGTGCCCAGAGCTGGTGTGGCCCTGAGAGGGACGAGGCTGCTCGAGATCTGAGGGGTCGGTGGGAGTCGACTTGAGCTGATCTTTGAACAAGGAGAGAAATGTGACTGTGTATGGGTGAGGGAGGAAAGTGTTGTGAGTGGGAAGAGAAGCTGGCACGAGTACTCAGAGATGGTCACTAACATGCGTGCACATGTGTGTGTTGGATGGGAAATCAACATGTGTGGTTAGACTGTAAGAAGAGTGTTTGTGTAGGGCGATGCTGATACATTCTGCATGCCACAAATGATTTTCTGGGAAAAATGTAAACTAGATGATTAAGTGACTGAATTGACTTAACACATTTCTTCCAGTCAACCCCCATCCCTTGTTGATAAAACCTCAGCAAGGCTATTGAGCAACATCAAGTCTGAGACAGTGACGTGGAAGGTGATGGCAGACACAGGCCACACACCCACGCACCTGGTTGATGACTGGTGCCATGCTGGCGATCTTCTGCAGGCTCAGTTTGCTCACTGCGGGGTTGGAGTCGTTGATCCATTTTCTGAAGAGAACCAGAAACTCTTCTGGGAATGGGTCCTTGAAGAATTTATTCAGAAGCTGAAAGAAAACAGCTAGTATGTTTTCAGAGTAAAGGCCAATGCACAGTCTCTACTACAGGCATAAAAATGAAGACATTGCCAGTGAAACTGGAACTCAGGACACACTACAGCTGCCAGCGCTTCAGCATGTTCCCACGTGTGTCCTGTGCGCATGTCACCACACAGCAAATGGTACAGGCACATTTTCCTTTACTGATTAGTTGCTGATCTGCGGGGTGATAATTTGGTACCACGTGGGTATTGTGTTCTTCAGCAGCCTTTCACTTAATGGTTTTAAAACCATTAATGATTTTTCTTCATTCATTTATTACATTGGGACTTGCAAAACGGTGGTTTTTTTTTCTTCTTCTTCTAGCCTTCTTGTTACATTTACTGGCTGGCATCCCTTTATTTCTCTTCCAGCTTTCCAGTTTTGATTAGTGACAAGGACTTATGCATTAAATTTTTTCAACATGTTACAATTATTTGATGTTATTATTTCTTTTGATGCTCAAACTTGGCCGGTAGGAGCCCCCGCAAGCCAACATGTGTGTCCTTTTGACGTGGTGCATCTGCCTTTGGGCACTTCTTTGCTTGTGGAACAGTTAGATGTCCCAGGCTCATCTTAGGTTTCCCTTGCCCCTGCAATTATTCATTTCTTTACAGGGACATGTTTCTTTTTAGTGAATAATGGTATTGAGAAACTATTAGAAGTGGGTGCCAGAGTGTACTCATTGTTATTGGCATATCATGTCTTCTGGGCCCTTACTTGAGCTAGGAGATACTTTTTTTTTTTTTAGTCATAAGTTCACTTTGACAATGTTGATATATTCAATTCAAATATAATGTAACACAGTTAACTTCTTACAGGTTTATATTGCTTCATCTTTCTTTTACCTGGACACCTCTGGTGCCTAATAACATTCATTTATGTACATATTGACTTTCTGCTTTGTAATGCATGCCTCAGTTTTAAAATTACAATCTCAACACACAATTATTAATAGGACTCCTGAGTAAAAGTGAGTATTTCAAAATAGATTTTTGTCCTTAAAAAGTATCTCACTAAGGATGCATAGTCAAAGCACTGGGTTCCTCAGTTAACTTGATATACTTCAAAAATATGCATTGAGAAGGAGAAAAAAAAGAGAATATAATTTATTGGGAAAAACACTAAGATCATAATAGTACTAAATGGGCAAAGGAGAGATCAAATTATTCACCAAATGGAACTTTAGTGAGGGACGAGGTGAAGGCATGTGATTGAGGAATATAAACATAATGACTTAGAGAAAGGAACAATATTATTCTCATTTTTCACACTTTAGGGTCATACAGCTAGAAAACCCAAGAGAATCAACTAAAATAATGTTAGAATTTATATAAGAGCACAGGAAGCTAGCTGAATTCAAGATAATAGCTTAATTTGCCTGAACATTCAGCAACCATAAACTTGAACATCTGAATGTAAAGACCACAGTCACACTAACCATTTGAAATATTAGTTACTTAGTAGTTCCAAAATTAATATGTAAAATGTATATGGAAATGACAAAATATTGAGTAAAAATAAAAATGAAAATATAAACATATCAAATAGTCCTAAGAAACTCATAGCATTAATTTAATTAAAGTAATAATTTCAGTAAAAGCTTTTTTCCCTTTAAACCTGGCAAAGTTCTTTTAAACTTTAATTAGAAGAATAAACATATAGGAAGAAAAGAAATTTTGAAGAGTTGACTACTTCCAGCCAAGATGGAGGTGTATATAGACACATTGTGCCTCCTCGCACAACCAAAAGAAGGACAACAATGATTTAAAAACAAAAACAACCAAAACTGACAGAAAATCGAACTGTATGGAAGTTGGACAACCAAGGAGTTAAAGAAGACACATTCACCCAGACCGGTAGGAGGGGGCAGCTGGGGTGGAGAGGGCTTGCAGCAAAGCGGCGGCTGGTGGACCCAGCGAGGTGGCGGATTGTGGAGTAGGGTACAGCATGCAAGACGACGGCAAACCGGGTGATCCCACTTTCGTGCGCAGATAAACCAGGCTAAACTGGGGAGCGGGACGGACCGCATAACCCAGGGCCCCAGCGGGGAAATAAAGCCTTAAAACAACAATTGAAAACACCTGTGGGGGTTGAGGCGGTGGCGGGAGAAATTCCCAGCCTCACAGGAGAGTTCCTTGGAGAGACCCACAGGGTCCTAGAACGTGCATAAACCCACCCACACAGGAATCAGCACCAGAAGGGCCCACTTTGCTTGTGGGAAGCAGGGGAAGTGACTGAAATCTGGCAGAGAGCGGAGCAAGTGCCATTGTTCCCTCTTGGACCCCTTCCCCACGTACTGTGTCACAACCCAACAACTGGGTTGCCCCGCCCTGGGGAATACCTAAGGCTCCGCCTCTCACTGCATAACAGGTATGTCAAGACAAAAAATGGCCCAAACAAAAGAACAGATCAAAACTCCAGAAAAAATACAACTAAGTGACAAAGAGATAACCAACCTATCAGATGCACAGTTCAAAACACCGGTGATCAGGATGCTCACAGAATTGGTTGAACTTGCTCACAAATTAGATGAAAAAATGAAGGCCATGCTAAGTGAAATAAAGGAAAATGTACAGGGAACCAGTAGTGATGGGAAGGAAACTGGGACTCACATCAATGGTGTGGACCAGAAGGAAGAAAGAAACATCCAACCAGAACACGATGAAGAAACAAGAATTCAAAAAAATGAGGAGAGGCTTAGAAACCTCCAGGACATCTTTAAATGTTCCAACATCCGAATTATAGGAGTACCAGAAGGAGAAGAGGAAGAGCAACAAGTGGAAAAGTTATTTGAACAAATAATAAAGGAGAACTTCCCCAATCTGGCAAAGGAAATAGATTTCCAGGAAGTCCAGGAAGCTCAGAGAATCCCAAAGAAGTTGAACCCAAGGAGGGACACATTGAGCCACATCATAATTACATTAACCAAGGTAAAGATGAAGGAGAGAATCCTAGAAGCAGCAAGAGACAAGGAGACAGTTACCTACAAAGGAATTCCCATCAGACTGTCAGATGATTTCTCAAAAGAGACCTTGCAGGCAAGAAGGGGCTGGGAAGAAGTATTCCAAGTCATGAAAGGCAAGGACCTCCATCCCAGATTGCTCTATCCAGCAAAGCTTTCATTTAGCATGGAAGGGCAGATAAAGTGCTTCTCAGATAAGGTCAAGTTAAAGGAGTTCATCATCACCAAGCCCTTATTATATGAAATGTTAAAGGGATTTATCTAAGAAAAAGAAGATAAAAAACATGTATAGTAAAATGACAGCAAACTCACAATTATTAACAACCACACCCAAAACAAAAACGAAAACAAAAACAAACTAAGCAAACAACTAGAATAGGAACAGAACCACAGAAATGGAGATCACATGGAGGGTTATCAGCAGGGGAATGGGAGGAGGAGAGAGGGGAAAAAGGTACAGAGAATAAGCAGCATAGATGGTAGGTAGAAAATAGGGGGAGGGTAATAATAGTGTGGGAAATGTGGAAGCTAAAGAACTTAAAAGTATGACACATGGACGTGAACTAAAGGGGGGGAATGTGGATGGAAGAGGGTGTACAGGGTGGAGGGGAGTGAAGGGGGGTAATGGGACAACTGTAATAGCATAATCAATAAAATATATTTAACAAAGAAAAAGAAAAGAGTTGAGAAGTTTCTTTGCTAGACATTAAATATATTTGCAAATGGCCATATTTCAACAGTGTGGTGCTTCCCACAAGATTGAAAATTAAATGGAACCTAACAATTAACCTGAGACAGACCCTGATGTGTGTGTATGTGTATGAAGATAATAATAAGATTAATAAAGGTAGTATCACCAGTGAGTAGTGAACTTTATGCTTATTAATTAAATGATGCTTGCTTAGGTAGTTAATTATTTAGTAAAAACTAAAGTTATATCAAAAAGGGTTTCCTCAATTTGCTTGACTCTAGTATGGCATTACAATAGATGATGTAATATTCATATACAAAGTGATGGAATTCTAGTCTTTATTTCACCCAGTTATTTGGCCCATTCCTTCCTTTTTTTCCCCCAGATAGCCTGAAGTATCATTTAGATCCCAGATGCTACCTACTATCTTTAGTAAATTCGATTATCCCTCGATATATTTGAACAAGCATGCGGAGATATATGAACTGGTATTTCAAAAGTAACTGGTGTGATGAAAGCCAATTCCAGGAAAGGCTGAGGGTTTGACCGTCCATAACCCACCTCTATCTCCACCCTACCCCTCAACCTCAGAAATCTGTTGTTGTTTTAACTTGCGGTGAAATAAACATTCAGAGAGCGAAGTACAAGGTCGGAATGTTGGGTACCTTTGAGTAAGAAAAGGAAGTGAGAACTCGGCTGTTCACAGACTCCTAATAAAACTCACTTCAGTGAGGAAGATGACTGTGATCACACTGTCCTCTGACCTTCTAGGACCTTCCACTGAGAGCTTGTAGAGATAGTGCAGGGTCTCTGGAAACTGTGGAAAGTTATGTTCACCAAGGGTTCTGGAAAGGAGGAGAAGGCGCTGAATTAGCAGAGAAGATGAGAATGCTTTCTGTGTCAACAAATTCTAATGCTAGTAAAGAGAGAATTAATATCCTTATATTTTGTACCACCCAGATACCAAGAAAGACATTCTCTAATATTCCCTAATCCACCGCAAATGGCAGCCCCAGTACACATTCTACACAGGCTGTGGGGAAATGTATGGGGGACCCCCAAAATGGAATTTATTTATAAAAATTGTGTATTCTTACACGTTTACACTTTAGTCACCTTCAAAGTACTGTCCATTTGATGCAATACACCTATTGAGATGATTTTTCCCCTGCTCAGAACAGTTTTTGAACTTGTCAATTGTGATGACTTTTCATGTTTCACCTCTCCCACATGGGCAAAATGTTTCCCTTTAAGAACTTTTTCACCAAGGAAAAAAGAAAAAGTCACTCGGGGAGAGATTGGGTGAACAGGGAGAGTGGGGCACGGGGGTTATACCGTTTTGGGTCAAAAACTGCTGAACACGCAGCGTGGTGAGAACAGGTGCACTTATAAACCACCCATCACTAAATGGGCAAATGCGTTGAAAGAGCCTTCCAAAAAAAATTTCACTGAAGCCAAACGCAGCCTCTCACAACAACATCAGCTGGTTCACTGATCCAGATGGGCTCCTAGAACACTCACCTAGTGGGGAAGCCTGGACTGCAAAGGGCCTGCTCTCCAGATGATAATTCTGGTTTTTTTGGATCCCCCTTGTATACACCGGGGTGACTGACATCTTTTAATGTCACTGCTCTTTCCTGTCTCCCGTCCTGTGCCACAGAACAGATGCCCTGTATTACTGCAACCTCAGTGCCAGACCAAAGGGACAGAAAATAAGTGTCTTGGCAATTCCAGATGGCACAGGTCACCTCTGCTGTAGTTGACCAAGTCCTTCCTTTAAATGACATAAGGAAGGAGAGAGTTTGGTGCTATCCTTTACTCTGGAGAACAGGTGGTGAGCCCTGATTCACCAAGCCATTCTCCCTCCGTAAGCCACCCAGGTACTGGCCAGGCTCACAGCTGTCCTCACATTCCTGGATCAGATCGGCAGTGGCAGGATTGGGAAGGAGGATGTGGCACGGATTCCATTGGAAGACCCCAGGTTGGTGCTCTGAACCAGTGTTTCTGGAGTTTTTATGTGTGTACCGATCACCCAGGGAATCTTGCTGAAATGCAGATTCCGACTCAGTAGGTCTGCCTGGGCCACGAGATTCTGTATTTTGAATTCTTGGGTGTTGCTGTAGCTGCTGGTTTGTGGACCGCACTTTGAGTATGAAGATCCAAATTACTAAGGATAGAGTGACTTCACTGGGGGCCATTGGAGGGTGCAGGTGAACTGCACTTTCACAAAACAAGATGTGTTCCTGAAATCTACATGCAAATAAGATGCTGTTTTCAAAGCACCGGGAGCCCAGAGCCGGTTTGGACCGGACTTTCTGGGTCAGTCACGGCTTCACATGGTCTGTCGAGTTATCAAGAGCCCTCATCTTGATTCTTGATCAGCAAATCTGATCCCTAGAATTAGAAGCTTGCTATGTACAGGCTAACCAGGGGGAAGAAATTGTTGGAGGACAAGAAAAACAGAAGTCCTCTTTCATTATCCTTTCCGAATGTATTTGTCTGTTGCCACAGCAAACCATGGAGGAAAGAAAAATCAGATTCCACTCTAGTTGTCTGTATCAGGAGGAGGAACCTGTCCCATGGAGAGGTATAGGGGGGCTAGGCATCTGTCCCACCAGGCACGTGGGCCAGGAAAGGGAAGATGGTTCCAAAGTACACATCCCTCAAAATCAGCGAGGAAGTGGGAGTCACATGGCAATACAGGTCATGGGGGAAGGGCTTGGGAAGTCCTAGTGGGTGTGGGCTGTGCTCCCACGTGGCTTCACTGAAGAAAGACGGGGAAGGTAGGGACAGAGACTGAGATCCCATGCAGACAGAGCCCATTCTTACGTGGCAATGAGGTAGACCCCGTGGTGGTGAAACAGCACTTGGGAGATCTGGTCCCAGAAATTCTTTCTGTTCAGATCAGTGTCCACCTCTTGCAGCCCGGAGCAGTGCAGCAGAACTCTCAGGGCGTCCCGGGCAAAGCTAGGGCCCAGAGGAGAACAGTCACAGCCTGACTGTGGCCTTCACATAACTGTGCATATGGGACCTGCCCTTCCTTCCCGTCCTGCACAGGGTGCTGGTATGAGGAAAGGGGGTATTGGAGAGGAAGGAGACTGTTAAATGGTCTCCTCTCTCCTGAGTAATGGTACCTGGGGTACAGGCTACAGCTGGGGCTGCAACATATACAGCCTAGGATTGACCCTGGGCCAGCTTATTCGTTTATTCACTTCTTAACAGCTATTAGCAAAAAGTGTTAAATGATGTGATAACTTGCTTCAGGTGCCAATTTGCTTCCTGGGATGCTTTAAGTCAATAGCACGTATTCTCATTTACTTGGTATGTCTGCATGAAAGACCACGAGCTGATAAAATACTTGAATGGGACTGACTGTGCTTTTGAGTCCCACCTGGCCTAGGAGCTGGGTGAGGGCAAGCAGCAGACAGATGGGTGCAGATTTTCCCAGACAGCAGCAGCGCTAACTGTGGTCTCCTGGGTGAAAGGGAAGAGCTGAAACTCACCTGATGTGGGCAGAATGAACGCCTGGTATCACAAGCCCTCATGCCCCAGAGCACTGTGGGGCACGTTCTCTAACCTTATAGAGAGACCTGGTGGAGAGGACAGGGCCCAGTGAGAGCACTGGGTCTCCTGTTGCTCCCTGTGCAAGCTCCCTGCAGACGTCTCCTGCAGCAGCCTCTCCTCGTGGTGGGTCCAAGCTCTGCTCTGTGGGGTGGCCCTGTCTACACAGCACCCACACTCAGCAAAAGTCCTGGCTGACTTCTAGGTACCCAGGGTAGTTATTATGTGGAAGGCATTCCGCCCTTTCAAGGAGGGAAAACGGTCATAAGTGAATGCACTGCCCAGGGAATTATCAACTCTCCGCTTCAACCCGAGGGCTAGAAGCAGCAGCTCACAAAAGTTTGTTCTCTATCACCAGCGTCATGTTGCAGGTGTAGAAGACCTGGAACAGGAGGGCCATCAAGAGTTGAGGGAAGAACTGGGCCACCGCCTTCTTGTAGGAAGGGACAGGCAGCAGTGTGCACAGGGCCTGGGATGCCTGCAAGGGAAGGGAAGAGAGTCAAGGCTGTCCTGTGTCCCTCTGAGTCCTGTCAGCCCCAGTGAGGGGGCGGGAGGCTCTGTGCCCCACCCCCACCTCCCCCAAGAAAGCCTGGAGCCTGTGTGTGCGTTCCTTCTTCCAACAGCAGCCACTAAGTCTGTGTGAGCCAGGAACATGCCAAGCAGTCCATGGCCATGAGCTCCCAAAGCACCATCCGCAGTGCACGCGCCACCCCCTGTGCTGCCAGGCCAGCAGGAAACAAGCTCCTCCCCAAGGGGGGCATGCATCCCGGACCCCCTTCATCTGTCACCACGAAGGTTATTCTACGCGTTGCCAGGCCCTCCCGTGCTTCCACAATCCAGGGCAGTGAGACAGGAAGGGAGGCGGGCCGTGTCCCTAACACGTCCTTGGGCCCACTGACCGTCCGTCCACACCAGAGAGACTCATGTCCCCACCTCACGTTTGTGGAGCACTCTCCATTTTTCCCTATATCTCTGTCAGATTTGAATTTACCCCAGGAATGGCAGTGTCGGTCCTCAGGAGATAGATTGTGATGTACACATGTGAGATTAGGCCTTCGCCTGCCTGTAAGAGCAAGTACGCTTGGCCGGTGGCTGCCTGTCTGATACCATCTCCTGCATGGTCACCCTTGCTCAGTCCTGTTCTGACCGTCCTCGCATTCAGTGATGTGCCAGGCGAGTGCCCGTCACCGCAGGGCTTTCGCCCTTTTCTGTCGGGAACCCTGTTGCGCAGACACCTGCGAGCATCACTCCCTCAGCTTTTTGAGGCCTCGGATTAGATGTCATCTCAGCAGAGTGGCCCACTGTGACTGACTGCCCCAAACCCTCCCATCCCTTTCTCTTTGTCCCAGTACTTTGTGTCTCTTCTAAGCTTGCTGTCATCTGACACGTGACACATGTTTTAGGTTCATCGTCTGTGTCTGTCACCAGAATGTAGGCTTCACGAGCAGGGAGTGGCACAGGGTAGGCACTCAGTAAGTATGTGCCGGACGAGGGAATGAAGGAATGGACGGACGCGTGCAGGAGAGCTGGGCCGTGGAAGGAAGGAAGGAAGACCCAGCTGGAGGGCAGAGAGGAATTTTCACGGGCAGGGAACGCCACCCGGAGACAGAAACTTGCGTCGGGTGACTCACCGCCATGGGCATCATGTTTGTGGTGTCGAGAGAGAAACGTCTTCTGTCTGCCAGGCTCTCCTGCATTTCCCCGGGCTTTCCTCGCAGTATCAGCAAGATGGTCGTCAGCACAGGGAGGGCCACGCTGGCCTCGGAGCCGGCCGCCTGCCACATCAGGGCCAAAGTGCTGCAACACAGCCCGCCGCAGCGGGGGTCTTAAATGTTGTTCAGCACAAGAACCGGTCAGTGTTCTGCCCCACCATGCCCTCTTCCTCCCACCTCATGACCCAGCTTGTTCAGGGATGATAGAATATTTAAAAACTGATATAACAATAACATTGGCATCAATAAATGTACCACTTGAAAAAAAGGATAGGTAAAAAGTACACAAAAAAAACTAACTATATGAAGGGTTAGAAAATTAAATGTGAAGTTTAATGATTAAAAGGAAATGAGTGGCTCAGAGGAGTGCCACACATTTAGTTAGTGACATGGGTGTGCCTAGAGCCCTGGCTCCTCAGCCTCCAGGCCCCAGCTCCTTCCCCTGCATACCCAGCTGCTCTTCAAGGTTACTCTTCCTGTGGCTCCTTTTAAAAGCTGCTACATTCCTCCATGCTAACGTATTCCTGCTTCCTTGTCAATCCATGCTGGCTTCCAAGCCCTACTGCTCGGCCTCTCTGCCTTTACGTTCTTGTATGAGGGCCTGGTCCCCGAGCACGTGAACAGGCCCGGTTCTCTGGAACCTGTTACTCAACTGCCCCTGCCTCTTAGAAGCGTGCTTGAAGCCACATGGACACAGAATCTCACATGCCGTCTCATTCCTGCATCTCTTGGTCATGCCTCTGGCTGACCAGGGCTTCCTTCTGTTTTTCCAACTTAGCCTGTCTCCTAACCCTCCTCTTTTCTACCTTACCTACTCTTGCACAAGACCTGCTCGGGACTATTTTAGGTAAACTCACCCGAGTCTAACCTTCTTGCTTTCTGTACCTCCTCAATACATGCTGTTTGTATTGGATTCACTGCTAACTATTACCTCACAGCCATGTGGGGTCGTTCCCTCCACTTAACAGAATACTGGAAGGGTGGTGATATTCTACACACAGTGGGTGCTTAGTTCCTGAATGAAAAACAGTTGAGTCTTATGAAGAATTTTAGTTTTTAGGAACTTTCTCTATTTTCTTTGTGAGGTTAAGCTTCCTGAATAAATACAGTCTTTCCATTGGAAAAAGAAAGTCCGTCATAGAATTGGTTTAGCATTTTGTTGATTTTGATGCCCTGCCCCAGATGTTAACTTGGTGGCCCCCTTAACAGCTTTATACATAAAATGAGCTGCTTTCAGTTCACAGCAAGGAAGTCGAGGATCAAGGAGTTTATGAAACTTGTGTAGCTGGGATAGGATTCAGATTCCTTTGTTTCCAAAGCCCAGGGCTATTCTAAATATAATATCACCTTCTGCCTTTTATACTATGAATAGTTGAGAAGTAATACCTTCCTCTCCAATGCACAAACTGTAGAAACAGAGTGATGTAATTCCTAATCTCTTCCCATGTGCCTATTAGGTTCACCGCCCCATAGGCTCACATTAGCCCTATTTTCTTCTTAAATATTTCTGATGATCCTGGATCATGAAATACAGATAAACAGCTAAGGGGTAGGGGATTCCCAATTACATCTGGGAATGTTTAATGTTTCATTATTTTATTGGTGGATGGAAATATCTGAATGTCTGTCTTTCATAAAGGAGAAAAGAACACTATGAATCTCATCCCATGTGGAGAAAAACTCATTATCACTTTGAGGGGAGGTGTGTTTCTATTAGACATGCAGAGGACTCAGCGAAATGATACAGTGATCATTTCTTGATGGGCTGCTGTGAGCCAGGTATCGTACAAGTGTATGAATGACCTGTGTGATATTGTTATTTAAGGCTTTCAGTCATCCGATGTGATGCAGAAGTAGATACTCCCTTTCCAAAAAAAAAGGAAACCAGAACTGGCATGTCCAGGTCTGTCTGGCTCTGGGCACTGTGTATGACCCCTTGGGGAGGGGCGAGGGGGCCTTACTTGTCTGCGGGGACTGGGTAGTCCATCAGCTGAAAGATGACTTTTTTCGGGGAAGTACGCGTCAACAAGGTGATGACCCGCAACATGGCGTGCTTCATAACGTGGTTAGAGTTCTTACTCAGTTGTACATAAATAAGTTCCACGATCTTAGACACCTGGAGAAGGAATTCCCCAGGTCAGCCGGAGTCTCCTGGGCCCCAGTCCCTGCCAGAGCAGGGCGTTTCTTGGACTGAAGAATTTAGTCCTTCTCAGAATAACCAAGGCAGCAAGCAATTAACCCAAAAATAAAATACTAGTGGAAAGCATATTTATGTGTGTGACCACACAATGCAAAATACTTATTTGGTTGAGAAATAAACCTGTCTGTGCATTTATTGATAGTGGGAAAAGCACCCATTTCACAAGAAAAGTTTATTTTTGGGAATATACACAATATAATTGTATGAGATATATAAGTTCAATATAGAAAACCTGGTTATAATCCATACTTCTAAAGAAGAAAATCAGATTAATGGAACAGAATAACAATGGAACCATGTACTTCAAATTTTTTTTAACAATTGAAGACGACTTGACTCTACATGCTGAAGGAGTGGGCTGTGTGTTGGGGGGATGGCCCAGGACAGTGAGTACTGAGTCGTAATCTTGGAAATTCTGTTCACAGGCCCCATGTTAGTTGTATTCCCCCCACTTCAATCCGTCCTTGAATAGGGGCAGTGCTGCTAGCTGGACCCGGGAATTTGTCTCAGATCAGTGCTTGTGTGCTCAGCCTCAGATTTCATCTGCCGGTTCTGCCCAGAAGTCATCGGCTGAAAAGCTGGAGTACACTTATGTTCTGTTGCAATTGCCTCAGATACAGTTTAGTGATACACGCTCAACCCATTACTCCGAAGGGAAGAAAAACGGCCAAGTGCCAAGCCGTACGGACATCCCTCCTCCGCGTCTGCGCCAGGGTGAACGAGAAACGGGAGACCCTAAACCCCTCTTCTTCTCTGTGGGCCTGTTAGCCATCGGGTCTCGGCCTCTTTCCTCCCCTCCTCCTCTCGTGAGAGCAGTGTGTCCCCCAGAGGACGCAGCCACAGTACTGTCTGCTCTGTTGCAGAAACGACGGCCTGCTGTGACCCTCCAGGAAAGGCTCCATGTGTCGGCCTCATTTAGAGATTGTGAGGCTACATACCACGTGTGCCATTTAGGGGACTGTGGGGGGGGGGTGGTAAATTTCACCACACACAATCTTTCACTGTAACTGGCGTCTGAACCCTGTTTAAGAGAAGAGCCCACTTTACTCAGTAGTTCAGTGGTGTGTGGGAGCTGGGCTGGGGCGCTGGGTTGCTGACCAGCCATTGTTTTGGGGTTTTCTCTCTGTGTTTAGTGATTTTACTCTAGCATCAGCTGGTTTGGCTTCTCTTCCTCTCCGGGGACTTGGTGTGGCTTTACCCAGCCTCCCTTTCTCACTGTGCGAGGGGCGAGTTTTCTTTTGTCATGAACATGACCGCTGCCTTTCAGCTCTCCCCTGGTTCCATGCGCTGCTCTCAGGGTGCCCCCGTTGGTGGTGGTGGGGAGATCTGCAAGGAGCCCTACGCTCCCCCCGCTTTCCTGCTCTCCGCACCTGAGTCCCAGCTCTCATTTATTTTCAGTCACCTAGCACTGCAAGGTCAGGTGTGGGAACTGAAGTTGCCCCCTCCTGTCACCGCTGGGGCTGGTTTCAGGGGCGTGTGACCTGTGCGTTTGCACAGGGTCCCACCTCTGAAGGCCCCTCACTTTGTTTAAAGCTCAGCTGTTGCCTGCTCAGTAGTTTTAGCAATTTTATCTTTGAGTTTGTGTTTTGTGAGTGCACTCCCATGGGACAGTAGAGCATGTGTGCCAGCAGAGGAGATGTGTGTAATATGTGTGCAATATGTGAGTCAGGCGTGGCTCCTGTGCGCAGAATTCCAGTGGCCCCGGGACGTGTAGGTGTTCAGGGGGGACTGAAACAAGTACAAGAGGAGCACTTAGTCCTAGGAGGGGAGAGAAAGACGGGGACCCCGTACATCTTTTCCCTTTCTGTCTTCCTTCCTCCTCAACAAGCCAAGGATAAAGAATGTTCACAGAATGTGTGAATGGCAAGAAGTGAAGTAAAAACAATGGAGTTCTGTAGCACTGCCAGTCTTCCAGGAAGAATGAAAAACATGCGTGTAAGAGCTATGAATTGCATTATTTTGTTGAGTCAAATGCTCTTATATTTACAGCTGTAAGTGGAATTGTACAATAGAACAATGGGTGGTGAAATTCATACTATAATTTAAAATTTTTCACTTAGAAAGACTTTAAGTAAAAACACCACAACCAACAGAAAGAGAGAGGGGTAGAGAGACAGACGGTGGAGGAAAGGAAAGGATTCGTATGCTTGCACCTTTCTTGGCACCTCCCGCCTGCATTTGGACCGGAAGCCCCAAGTTTCACTTTGCACTGGGCCTCACAAATTAGGTGGCCCACCTACAGCAAGCTGGGGGCCCCTCAAAACTCCCCTCAATGGTTCCCAGGGTGATTCGAATGATAGCTGCACGAGTCTATTGTTACTCGCTTATTTCTTTTAGAAATTTGAAGTAAACACGGCAAGATGTTATGATGTGGATGAATCGTGGGTAAAATGTCCATTACGTTTTCTTCTAAACTTTTCTGGATGCTTGAAGTATTCCACCCCAAAAGCCTCACCTAATTAGTGACATGACGACACAGTGGCAAGGCCTATGTATGAAAAGAAGCAGATCTATGCCACTGGCCGCAGGAGCACTCGACGGGGTAATCACATGCCCCCTGGCCGGTGTCTCACCATGGTGACCTTGTGGGCGTGGTGTTCCAGGGTCAGTCTCAGCATGTTGGCCGCCTCCTTCGTCATCCCGCGGTCAGGCATAGCCAGTCTCATCAGGAGACTCCACACGAAGTCAGTCAGCAAGGACGGCAGCAACATGTGTCCTATACTCTGCAACCCAGAGAGAGAGCCGCGACCTCAGGCCCCAGTGGCACCTCCGGGGCCTCAGGCATCACGCGGAAGCCCTGGGGCGAGGGAACGCCACGTGGTTTTTGTGGGCTCTAGTCCCCTTTGCTGTCGTGGGCCTCATCCTCCATTAAAAAATGTTAAAAACTATAATTGACACTGGGTTGGTATTAAGATGACTATAATTCAAGCTAAATTATACATATCTTTTTATTTTGATTTGTAAAGCAATGAAAACATTTTCATCTGGGTAAATTACTCTGAGGGCAGGCCAAGGAGAAGTGGAAAACCATAGCATTCAAACTAAGGAACTGTAAAATATTGACTTTACCCCAGCTCAGCTACTCACATATTAGAAATCATTGCACACTCCTTCAGCTTTGGAAATGATTTTGCTCAGATCAGAAACAAGTGTAATTAGTAGAAGATACAGAAGAGGGTGGAGTGTGAAGGGGTTGGACTTCCGTCTTTCCCAGAGAGGGACTAGGAGGCAGGGAGAGGAAAACAAGGGCCCATAAGTCCATGAGTGTGGCACAAGAAACGCAATTCAAGCAATCCCTTCTTAAAGTGAGAAGAATATCCATGGACCATGGAACATAAAATGCGAACAAAGTTACATGATGTGCATTTCTCAGTTAAGAAAGATGAATGAGCCATTTTCTCTTTGTGTATTTCTTGTGTACATTCCATATATATAAAATGAAAAACATATTAAAATATAAACTATGTTGAAATATGTCATCACAAAAAAATAATATTACACATGAAACAAAAGCCACAAGATAAAACAGGGTCTAAGTTACCCGAGCAACTTCAGTTTTGTCTTCTTTCAAGACGTCGAGCAGGAATTCTATGTCACAGCAGTGAGACAGGTGACATTGACTTCCAGACTGCTCATACCTGGCTGTTGTGTTTCGCGCAATGTCCTCTGTAAGAAAGAAAAGAGTTTAAGCTTTTTTTTTGTTTGATCACTGGTTCCTTCTATGATGTTGCTATTTCCAATTTCCTCTTTCTGCCCAATTCTGGAGATCAGAAGTTTTCTGAATATTTAATGCTCCGGTGATAGTTTGGTCACATAAACTGTGATGACCATATGGGCTCAGAGTTCCAGTATTGTAGGAGAGGCCTCTGTGAAACGGGAATGAAGACCGTAGGTAATTTCAATAGGTGGACCAGATAGCAATAATGTAGGCATCAGATCCATTGTTCGGGGCTCTTGTAAAGCTGCCGGAGAGGCTGTTGTTGGAAGAGCAGACTTGGGGCGACTGCCAGGGCTGCTGGGGGAGGCGGTGCTGCAGGGAAGCTGGAAGCACTTGACCAGAGCTTCAGGTGCAGGTGTCTTTGGTTCCAGAGAAGGTGGGGTTTTTTAATTGTTTCATTTGCTAACAGCTTTACAGAGATATAACTGACGCACAATGTACTTAAAGCCTATAATTTGGTAAGTTTTCATGTACGTATATATTTACAAAAACATTACCATAGGAAACAAAACCGAACACAATCATCACCTGTAAAAGTTTCCTCGTGCCCTTTTGTAACCCCTCCCACCTGCTTCCTTGGACCCCCTCTGACCCACCCCCACCCTTGGATCCAAAAGCAACTATTGGTCTGCTTCCTGCTAGGCTTGTGTTTTCCAGTTTTTTGCAAGTAGAGTCATCTGGTATGTACTCTTTTGTTGTTTAGCATCTTTCGGTCGGCAAAATGCGGTCCCTCCTTGCTGTCGGATGTGCCAGAGCTCATCCCTCTCTACCAAACGCTATTCTGCTCCATGTTTGTCCTGTCCCCTGTTTGTCCGTCCTCCCTGCGGAGGGATGGGCATTTGGGTTGTTTCCAGTGTGTGGCTATGACAAATAAAGGTGCTATCCACACGTGTGTGCAAGTCTCTGATGTTTGTTTTCACCTCTCTTAGGTAGAGTCTAAACTGTTCAATGACTGGGTCACATGGTGGACGTGTGTGTAACTCTTTAGGAAACTGCCAAATGATTTTCCAAGGTTGTGTCATTTCACTTGCCTGTGGGCAGTGTGGGCAGGTTCCAGTTGGTTCCCCGCGTCTTTCCTTGCATGCGGTATGGCCAGTCTCTCCGGCTTCAGGCATGTTAATGGGCATCCAGTGGTGTCTTGTGGAGGTTTTGATTGACATGCCTTGTATGACTCTATACTGAACATAGTTTGATGTGTTTCCCTGCTGTCTGTGCTGCTTTGGTGAAGTAAGTGTTCAGTCTACTGTTGTTTTTAATTGGACTCTCTGTGTTCTCATTCTGGGTACAAGTTCTGGGTACAAGTCTTTTATCAGGTATGCAACTAGCAAATGTTTTCTCTGTCTGTGGCTTACCTGTTCTCTGAACAGTGTCTTTCACAGAACAGAAATACTTAATTCATTATTTTTTTCATTTATGAGTCATGCTTTTGGTGTTGTATTTGAAAAGTCTTTGCTTAATCCAAGGTACAAAGGTTTCTTTTAGTTTCATAGTTTCAGGTTTTACATTTAGTCCTATGATCCATTTTGAATTAGCTTTTGTGTATATATAAGATGTAGATCAAAGTTCCCTTTTTGCCTACAAATAACCAATTTTTAAAATTAAATTTATTGGGGTGTCACTGGCTAATAACATTATATAAGTTTCAAGTGTACAATTCTATGGCACATCGTCTGCATATTGTATTGTGTGTTCACCACCCCAAGTCAAGTCTCCCTCCATCAGCATATGAAGTAACCAATTTTTAGACACTGTTTATCAAAATGTATCCTTTCTCCACTGACTTGCCTTTGAAACTTGGTTGAAATTCATTTGACCACACGTGTGTGGATCTGCTCAGGGTTGAACGTGCTGACTGTGTACACCCTGGTCTCTCCCCGATCTTTGGGAAAATCATTCAGTATTTCACTATCAAGTGTGATGTTAGCTGTCTGTTTTTCATAGGTGTACTTTAGCAGGTAGGAGGAGCTCACTTTTAATGTCTAGTTTTCTGAGAGTATTTTTTTAAATCAGAAATGGATGTTGAATTTGCCAAATGCCTTTTCTGTGTCTGCTAATATGATCATGTAGTTTCTTCATTCATCTGTGAATATAAATATGTTACATTGGTTGATTTTCAAATGTTAAATTGATATTTCACTCCTGGGATAAATTCCATATGGTCATGGTGCATTATTCTTTTTATGTGTTGCAGCATTTGATTTGCTAAAGTTGTTAAAAAAATTTGCATCTATGTCCTTGAGAGACATTGGTCTGTAGTTTTTTTATTTTATTTTTTTTTGTAATGTCTTTCTGTGGTTTTGGTATTAAAATAATGCTGGTCTCAAAGAATGAGTTTGCAAGTATTCCCTCATCCTCACATTTCTGCACGAATTTGTATAGAATTGGTACAATTCTTCCTTGCATTGGTACAAACTTCCTTTGTTTGTAAGAAGGCCTTTGCAAAGTTTTCTTTGTAAGAAGGCCTTTAACTACAAATTCATTTTCTTTGACAGATGTAGAGTATTTGGGTTATTTATTTCTTCTTGAGGGAGCTTTCGTCATTTGTGTTTTCAATAAGTGTGTCGAATGTGTCAAATGTACTGGCATAAAGGTGTTTGTTCATAATGTCCCTTACTATTCTTTTAACACCCATCAAATTTCTAGTGACATCCTCTCTCTCCCTCATTCCTGATGTTGGTAATTTGTGTCTTCTCTCTGGTTTTCTCCCTTCTGGTTTTTTTTGGCTTCATGGCTGCTCTCTTTTTGGTTTTCTGCTTTCTGTTTTTTTTTACTGGGGTTTGTTCTGATCTTAGAAACGGATTTTCAGTGACCGTTGCAGAAGGGGAGGACTCGACCTTACCATTCTGACGCTTGGCGATGCAGAGGAGGTGGTACATTCCCATGGACGCGGGCTGTGTGATGGACCGGCTGGCGTGCGAGCACAAGAGACACAGTTCTGCCGCCAGGACCCCCAGACAGGGAGCGTCCACGCTTGCCTGGCAGAAGACAAAGGGGGGAAATGTGTTGCTGTGCCGAGTCAGCACTGGGTGTCCGTACCTGAGCCTCTAATGTACACGCCAGATGAGAACCGGAAGATGAGCCTTGGAGGGCACAGGAGCCGCATGCCCGCCTTGGTGCTGTTACTGAGCCTCGGTTTCTTCATCTACGAATTGCTGCCTGGTAACACTTACTCTGGAGACTAAGGGAGTAACGTGGATGACATGAAAGAAAGTTTGTAGCAAATGCTCAGAGATAACAGTGACTTGTTGAGTCTTTATTAGTTTGTGTTTCATAAATCAGGTAGCAATTCGCAGGTAACAGATTCCCAGGGTAGCTGCGGGGAGGTCACAGAGGTTGCTATCCAAACACTCTCAGGCTTCCTCCTCTTTGTATGAAAGAATTCGGGTGACTCTCTCGGCCTCTGGAGAAATGTGACTTTTCCTCCTGAAACTGCTCTGATTCTTCCCAGGGAAATTCAGTGTTTAAAATTCAGAGCACTGAATTCTGATGTCAAAGCTACTACCACGCACTTATGTATTGCTCCCTGCAATGTCCTTAAAATACAGGCTGCTCAAATATGTACCGTATTTTTCAGACTCACAGTCTGAATTTTCCCCCCAAATTTGGGAAGGAGGGTGTGTCTTATGGTCCAAATGTAGCTTACCTGGCACTCTGTGGGGGTGCAGTGGCCTGTGTTATTTATGTTATTAAATATTTTACCACATTTTTTGCTTCAAATTTTTTTCCCTATTTTCCTCCTCTAAAACCTAGGTGTGTCTTACGGTCCAGTATGTCTTACAGTCCGAAAAATTCGTTAGGTTTTCATCTTGACTGATTTGTTTGGCCAGATCAAACAGAAAAGAAGGGACTGGAGATGTAAGAGAGGAGAGGTGGAAGAGGCATTTTGCTTTGTGAAGGTTTCAGGACAGTGACCATTTTCCTTTTGTTGTCGTTATGTTCTGTTTTCAAACAGCTCCGTCCACATGTAGGTTTGATAAGCTACTGGGCCCACAGAAGCTTCTTGTCTCTGAGACTAGGGATTACTTTTCCTGGATAAATTCTGTGGTGACTGGAATAAATGGTGGTGGTAAAACTGGAGTCAGGTCGGCCCTCCAGGGGACCCCAAGGCTTGTCTGGCCTTCTTTCTACTTCTCTCATGTTCCCTCATCCCTGCCTCTCCTGCCGCTTGACCCAGCCACACCTGCCCACTCCCCCTCTGTCCCTGTTTCTGTCTGTCCGTCTGTCTATCCCCTCTCTCTCTCTCTCTCTCTCTCACACACACACACACACACACACACACACACACAATCATTCTGAAGAAGGATGTGAAGTGACCTGGGTCCTGGACCACGAGCATAACTGAGTTAGGATGCTGAGAATGATGATTTCAGCAAAAGATGGAAAGACAACTTTTTCTTCGGTGAATGTTCTCAGATCCTTTCGCGTAGACTTCTTTGTAAGGCAGGGCTGGGGACTCTCTCTATTGTAGCAGTCCTATAAATGTCTTATCAACTCTTACTGAGACTAAATTCTTGTCTGTGCTCAATTATCTATTTTCGATCATCTTTTTTTCTCTCTACACTGATCTCATGGATTTGGAGGGTTTTCTCACACATCTCAGTTGTCTGGTCATATTTAAGAATGTGATGTTTCGTGTGTGAGCAAGACTTGTCAGCCAGTGCGCTTTGCTTTCAAATGGCGAGGTGGAGAGACTGGGGTCATGGAGATCTAAACAACATCAGGATAATTTTGCTGGGGAACTGAGAGCTGTTTTGAGAAAAAAAAAAAGCCTCAGATTTCGCCTACCAGTGGGCCCGTGTCCCGTGGGGTAGAGTGTGTGTGTTGAGGAGGGGAGGCAACGTGTAGTCTTCTGCAAGAACTCGTGATGAGTCCTTTCAGTGAATGCTCCTGTTGTCAGCCTGCCTTTGCCTCCCACCCGTTCGTCAGTGTTACTTGGGCTTCCCCAGGGCCAGCCTCTCTGGGGTTCCACCAGGTGTGCTGCCTTCCTTTTCAGCTGTCCCCCAGCCCAGGTTCCTGTGCTGTGCCGGCCTCTCGGCCCCCCAGCCAGGCTCTGTCAGCTCCCAGGTTCCTTCCACTCTCTCCTGCAGTTGGTTGGTGTCACCAGCCTGCCAACAACCCTTCGCTTCTTCTCTTTGTTGCTGTGGGTTTATACCCTCAACAAATGTCATTGTTGTCATTTTGTGAGAACTCAGGGGGCAGAGAAGATAAAGACATGCCTGCCCATTTGTTAGCTTCGACTGGAAATCTTCCTTACCTGACGACATTTTTTTTTCCTTGAGTTTTAGAGAGAGAAAGGGGGAGGAAGGGAGGGGGAGAGATGGAGAGAAAGAGAGAGAGAGACAGAAACAGTGACTTGAGAGAGAAACATTGATTGGTTGCCTTTCGTAGGCTCCTCTACCAGGGATTGAACCCTCAACCTAGGTAGGTGCCCTGACTGGGAATTGAACCCGCAACCTTAGCTGTATGAGATGATGCTCCAACCAACTAGCCACACCAGCCAGGGCTTCCTCCAATTTTTTAAATGCTCAAGTGCCAAAGAAACAAACCTAGGGGAAAAAAACCTCTGTTAATGATATAAGGTGACGTGTTTGGCTCACATTTCTTGAAGAGTTTAATGGAAATAACAAACATTCTTTGTGGCAGTTTTTTCATGCTAATGGGCATATGGGTCATGTAAGAGGAATACCACTTAAAACTATGTCCGATGGAGTATGAATGATAGTCAGGGTTGTTCAGTAGGACAGGAGCTTCTGAAACTCTGGAAGACATAGGCTAGGGTGGTGTACAAAGAAAAAAGTCTTTTTTTTTTTTCAGTGAATGCAGTGCTTAGGGATTAGGTGGGTTCTCCTGAGAACAGAGTTGGCAGTGGCATTGCATTAGAGGAGGGCAGCACAAATCTTCGTCGATTTGTCTGTGTCCTAGAGATACTGTGCACAAATCAAGCCCTGTGGGAAGCTCAGCTTTTAATTTATTATTTTAATTTATTGATAATATTTTAATTTATTTATAATAGTTTTGATTGTTTTGTTTCATAGACTTATTTCCCCACCCCATTAATATCATCGACTTAGCCATCTTTAGAAGACATTATTTGAAAGGAAAGTTCACTTGGTGAAGTTGGATGTGGCCACAGCTGGGAGCTCAGTGTCTGTGTTGTGGAGCATGCTGGTCTGCTTCCACCTGGTGGCACGCGGCGGCATTGCAGGGCGGAGCGGTGGGCCGTCGCCGCTTGGCTTCTCAGACAAATCTGTCTTAGCTGGGAACCCTCAGCAGTGCGTGTGTGAACACTTGTTCTTACACACTTGTTCTTTCACAGTGGAGGGGTGGGCTGTGGGCAGGGGACAGTGAACGTTACAGCTGCCACCCAGAGAGGCTGAGTATCCCCGAGGGGGAGGTGTGTTCGTAGACAGTATAAAAGGTAGGCAAGGACGTCACTCAAAACACAGAGAAGCCCGGTCAATACCGGCAGTTAGGAGACACCTGTTCTCCTCCACCTGGAAGGCCCCGGCGAACAGGCCTGGCGGCAGCCCCGAGTGCGTGATGGCGTGAGGGAAAGGCCACTCGCGCCTCTGGGTCGTGCGAACCGAGAGGCAGCAGTGCTTTCTTTCCTCGGCGTCAATCTCCTCGTGCGTTTTGATCCACTGTCTTTCTGAGCCTACTCACACGCTTGCACAAAGATGACCATTTTCGTATCGTTTGAAGGAGAAAACAAAAAATATACCAAACTATTCAGTTGAAAAGTCCATCAGCTGAAGAACAGTTAAGTAGATTTTAATATATTAAAGTTCTGGAGTGTATGCTGTGATTAAAAGAATGAGCTATATCTATGAAAATATCTGTAGGACATATTGTTTGTGGAAAAAGCAAATTGCAGAACCATGGGTAAACATGACACAACTTTAGTAAAGGAACGCTGAGGAGCAAAGTTGTGTTCTCTCCATGCGTGCATGTGCGGAGCCGTCTGAGAACTGTTTATGGGCGGCACGCACAGCAGCTGGCAAGGTGAGAAGGAACCGGGGTGGGGAGGAGGGCAAAGGAGACTTCAGCTGTATCTCTGGTATGTTTCAATGAAAGTACTCAAGAATCACTTGCATAAATTTAACATAAATAAATAATGGTTTAAAATATGATAGAGAACTGTGGTACATTTACACAATGGAATACTGCACAGCAGAAAGAAGGAAGGAGCTCCTACCCTTCGCGACAGCATGGATGGAGCTGGAGAGCATTATGCTAAGTGCAGTAAGCCAGGCAATGAAAGACAAATACCATGTGATCTCACCTTTAAGTGAAACCTAATCAACAAAACAAACAAACAAGCAAAATATAATCAGAGACATTGAAACAAAGAACAAACTGACAGTGACCAGAGGGGAAGTGGGAGGAGATAATGGAGGAGAGAAGGGGAAGGGTCATCAAGGAACTTGTGTAAAGGACCCATGGACAAAGCCAAAGTGGGTAGGACTGAGGGTGGGGGCTGGGAGTGGGTGGGGCGGGGAAAGTGGTGGCAGGAAAATGGAGACAACTGTATTTGAACAACAATAAAAAATGATTAAAATATGATAGAAAAGGAGAAATAAGAAGGAAAATACAGATAGAAGACTTTTGTAAGGTCACAAATAATGTTGGTTGTGGTCTGCAGAGGAGAATCAACACAGCAAAAAGCTGGTTTGGCACACTTGTACTCTTGGTGTGAAGCACGAGACACCTTAGTCTGTTGTCTGAGAAGTTCTGCTGATTGGCAGAGTCATGCGGGGCACTGACGCCTTTCCTGATATCTCAGCCTGCCAGCACAGCCATGCCCACGGGCTGCTGATGCCCTCCAGACTCGGGTCTCAGAAAAGGGTGCTGCGGAAATGCAGTCTTCAGAAGCACCCAGTGACTTACACTTTCCTTGACTTTCTTGGCTGCGAAGATGAGCACCCTGCTGATGATCACCAGGATTCTCCCCTGCTGGCCCAGCCTGTCTCTGCTCATCCACACGATCATCTCCTGTTGAAAACACAGGGGTCGTCCTAGAGCCATGGATTTGCATTTCTTGAACAGAGGCGACCTCGCCGTGTCAAGGGTCCCCACGCCTCTGATTTCACACCTCACCGATATTTACTTAAAAGATACACAACCGCCAGCCAGTAGACTTCCATCTACTCGTGCACTCCTTTGTCTGCTGTGGGAACTACACCTAGGTTTTATGTGTTCGGTTCTACCCAACAAGTATTGACTGATGCTCCCTTTAACACAAGGTGACAAGGGGATCATTGGTCCTTCTTCCTCTTTTCTTTCAAAATACACATTCTCTCTTATTATTTTTTCATCACAGGATCTGATTTTCAGTGTAAAAACTTGAAATGCTATCTGATCCTGAAATGTCATCTTATCCCAGAACTTTCTAAATTCACCACCCAGGTATTTCCTGGCTCATGGTTACAGAGTACATTTCTGGAGGTGGCTTGGTTAAAAAGTTCTTGCAAATTTTGATTTTAGTCTATCTTACTGTGACTTCTGTTTGTCCTAAATCCTCAGGTACAGTGGCACATTAACAACCTTGGGGAGGGACGAACACCGGCCTTTGTTTCACAGGCTGGTCGCTATTAACAGACTTCTGCTTAAGGCAGTCTGTCGAGTCCATAGTATTTATGCCAGTGGCTGGCTGCAGGTGCTCCCATTGTATAAAGCGTTCTGAAATCCATTTCTTAGGGCAGAAGCATCTCTAAAGTTCGGCAGCGGGGCAGGGGGAGGGCATCAGCCTGTGCCTTTTCCAGTAGTGAGAGGTTCAACATTGTTTGAGAATCAGGAGTGTTTCTAGACATGGATGGTGTAAGACTAAGGTGGTTAAGTAACAGGCTCCCAAGTTATAATAGCTCCTTTGCTCATTAGCATTGCATATACTATTGCTCCTTTCTCTGCTTCCATTTCCCTATCTGCAATGTGGGAGAAATAATGGCAACTTCCTCACAGGGTTAAGTACCAAATGAGATATAACCCATGTTGTAAGTATTCAGCTTAGTGCCCGGCATACAGTAACTGCTCCCTAAGCAGCATGGGGGTGGTGGTGCGGAAAGAGCACAT
This sequence comes from Phyllostomus hastatus, assembly GCF_019186645.2. Lineage (NCBI taxonomy): Eukaryota > Metazoa > Chordata > Mammalia > Chiroptera > Phyllostomidae > Phyllostomus > Phyllostomus hastatus. The sequence goes on along the minus strand of NW_025333833.1, from coordinate 4,008,190 downwards.
GTGGGAGAGGGTTGTAATGATGGAACAAGAATGATACTATAAGAAGCTATGCAGTTAACATTTTAAAAATGTGCAGAAAACATTTGCCTCAAATTAGGCACCAATTAACTCAAGATATTTCACTTTCCTTCACCGTCTTCCTTGTCCTGATGCATGCCGATTCGGCTTCTGTATTTGAGTGTAGTTTATGATTGGACAACCCGCGGATGCTCTGGGTAGAGTAGGTGCATCTGGTTTTCCAGTATTTCCAGACAGCCACCCCCTGATGCCATCATGCATGGAATGCAAAATTAAAGACCACAAGCTGTCCAGAGATGTCTTCTGTCTCTGGCTGGGACATCAGGGACACAGTGAGGTGTGGGATGTAAAAGTGGGTTTGGGATGATTGTTAGGGTTTCTGGGGATAGCATGGTGTCCATGATAATAGGATGACTGTGAATTCCCTAGCTGCAGAGCTGCTAGGGAAGAACACACATATAGATCCTGCCAAAGTTGGCTCGCTGTCCCACCAACTGGTTGTCTACCATCCTGTCTACCATCCCATTCCCTGGTGCCCCGTGTCACTGCCACATGGCGCTAGGCTTCTCAAATGTCTGTTCATGCCATCCTCCCAAAGTTAAATTCTTATAAGGGAGTCTCTGTAGTTCAAATTCAGGGAAGTGATTTCATTTAGGTGTAACTTGCATACCTTGGGAGGAAAAAAATTTTTTTTAGCTGCCAGATATTTGAAGGAGATGTTACATATGGCAAATGGGAAGTAAGAAGTGCAGTGTCCTTGGATTTATGACACAAGAACAAAATTGTTCCTTTTCCCTTTACCTTTAAGATTTGCAGTTTGTAGAAGTCTTTAGACACTAAGATTAGAAGAGTGTCTTCATATACGTTTAAAATACTTTGGTATAATTCCTGAAAAACAAAAATATATTGTAAATAACCAGCATGCCTTACCTAAAATTGTACCCCATTGTCTATAGGTTTTGCATCCTGGTGTCCTGAGTTCTTCCCATAAACCTCAGGTAAGATAGGAGAGTGGTAGCTATGGTGATGAGAGCTCACCCAATGCCATGTGCCATGTGTTTCTTCTAGAACCCGCACGGCCGGTGCACCGTGCGGCTCTGCAGAGGAAATAGAGACCATACACGTTGCTGATCTTACTATGGGACTCTTCCTGGCTCCACTTCTCTCTGCTGCCATTTCCTTCTTTGCAGAACTTGCCAGTAAACTCCCTGTCCTTACTCAACCAGTTAACCAAAAATCCATTCACCCATTTGTCCCTGTAAAACCTATGCAATCCATTAAATCCCGTGGGTTGCAGAATTCATGAACGCAGGGGTAGAGATCAGTGCTGGAAAGTGCTGTGTATCTGTGGTATCTAAAAGGAGCGAAGGAGAAAACCACAAAGGTGTGGTCTGGGAAGAGAGGTTGTGCAGGACTGCTGTGTGCTCGGCGATGTCTCCTCACGTTTAGAGGGGGCAGGCTCTCACCTGCAGGTCCTCGTCATCGCTGCCGTTCCCCATTTCTTTCACTTCCTCCAGACAGGGGATGGTAAATACACTTTTAAAGGATGACTCTATGATCTTCAGCTGAGTTTCAAATTGTAGTAAAGGATCCACAAAGCTGCCAAGGAAAAGGTGTAGTGATTAAATTGAGGAGAAAACAAATATAACCTACTTGTGGTGACTTCTTTTTTTAATAAGAGAGTGTGGACTAGAAAAGGAGGCCCATCTTTTGGCGTTATATGACCTGTGGGTTTTAAATTGTCTCATAAAACTGACGATGGTGCTTTAAATACAAAGGGATGATATCTGTAATCAGTTATTTGGAAATCAGACTATTTTTCTCAATAGACATAATCAGGTAAAGTGGTTACATTCTCAGCCACGCCCAGCATTGGGCACTTGAAATAAGTTACTGCCACATTTTCTCTGATCCATGATACTATGTTTCTCACATTTTAGCATTTCTGATATTGGAATGCATCTTCCAATTGATGGCAAAAGATAGATATGTCAGTTGTCATACAGTTGTTATTCCTTTGGTATATGTGATCTGGATAACAGTCCTTCCTGATTTTTTTTGAGGTGAAAATAATTATATTTTTTAAAGGTGGTGATATTATATGATAAAATATGGAATCTTGTGGGGGACTTAGAATGTCTACTGGTGAAGATACTGTCTCTGAGATTCATTGTTTTGAATGGAATATCTTGGAATATATTAGGTAATTTTCAAATCCTGGAAGATTGATTTGTCATTCATCAGCTGTAATGGATTATTAGGCTCTAAATAGGTATCTATCAAAAGTTTCTAATTGACTTTTCAGTGGAAGGTATTGAATGTCTAGGAATATATGAATTGTTTTAAGAAAATGCAAAATTAAGACCAATGAAATAGAAAACAGTGTCTTTCCATTTACTTTGAAATCCTATCATTGGTCCTAAAACATTGCTAAAATGGTTCAGGTTACAAACAAGGGTAATGAAAGTAGCATGATACTCTGATGCCGTGATCGTCAAATGTGAGGTGGGAAGAAGGCTGAGAGTCGGACACTGGCCACACTGGAGAAGAAAGGCACATGCCACTCTGTGGGTCAGCTTGGGCAGCTGTCCACGAGTCTGGCTTTTTGATGGTGGGGGGTCTGCCTGTGACTCTTTTCCAAAAGAGCAGTCATTAAATTACTAATGTGCGTTACAACAAGTGACAGCTTAGTATAAATGTGTTCTTATATTCCAGGGGGTGTGACTAGGTGGTATGGAAAGGCACTTGAGAAGAAAGAATAAGTGTTCCTTACTAAATTGCTGTGTGAGTTTGCTTTTGTTAAAATTTTGAGCTAAGTATTTGTTTCACAGATTAAAGTGAAGTGAGAAGTAGACCAAATATTGATATACTGAACTTAGGAATTTTTAAATGAAGCAATAAGTCTATTTAGATAACATCGATACACAAAGGGCAGTGTACATATTTGCAAGTATAATTTTCAGGATGAGAATTGAATTTTAAAAAGTAGGTACCTCCTAATAAGAGCATGGGGAAATTATAATAGATGTGATCAGAAAGAAATCAGGAAGGCCATATTAATAAGACACAATGTTTAATTCAAATCAGAGAGTATTAAGGGAGCTAGATATACTTGTTATAAAAAATAAAAGGCATAGTTAATAATGTGGAATATCCAAAATCACATGGAAATGGAATGTATAAATTATTGAATATAATTATTAAAAATATACATTACATTATTAAAGATACAAGGAAAAATGGAAATTATTAAATGAAATCATTAAAGATACAAAAAGAAATAGGAACATTATTATAGGAAAGATTAAGCATTCCCGTATTAGCATATGGTAGGTAAAAATAAAAATTCTGCCCTGGCTGGTGTGGCTCAGTGGATTGAGCGCTGGCCTGCAAACCAAAGGGTCACTGGTTCAATTCCCAGTCAGGGCACATGCCTGGGTTGAGGCCAGGTCCCCAGTAGGGGGCACATGAAAGGCAACCACACATTGATGTTTCTCTTACTCTCTTTCTTTCTCCCTTCCCCTCTCTTTAAAAATAAATAAATAACAATCTTTTAAAAAATTCTGCAAAAGAGATAATGAATATAATTAATAAGGAGGTGTACTTATTATCTATACATATAATAAATTGTATTAAATGAAATAAGGATTATTTTTTGAGACAATGATGAAATGCTGACAAATATTTATGATATGCTTAGCCATAGAAAGTTTTTAAATATGAAAGGATATATGTTTCATTCTATAATTACAATGAGAAATCTGTGTTAGAAATCTATTTTTTAAATTAGAGGATTCAAAAATAATTAAAATATTTAAATACTCTCAGTAGTTTTTCTCATTTAAAATGAAGAAAATAACAAACCAAGCACATATCTTAAAATTTTAAAAGGACTAAAAATATAATCAAAGAAATGAAGGTCCTGGTGATTACGGGGGGGAGAGGGTGTAAGAGGATTATATGGTACTTAAGAAAATAAAGATAAAAAATACAAAAAGAAAAATGTTATAACTTGTAATCATAATGTTTAGTCTTTTTATTAAAAATGAAGGACATAAGCAAAAGGAGTACTTTACAAAATAAGAAAAAGTGGGAAAAAAGAGAAAAAGGGAAGCTCATAAGTATAATGATCCTCAGTGGCAAATTTAAATAAAGATGTAAAAATTAAATCAGAGGACTCAAAACTAAATAATAACTGAGAAGGACTGCATTACTAAAAAAAAAGGAAAAAGCTATTACAAAGGTTTATTAGAAAGAGAATGGATTTATATTTTTAAACTATACAGGCATACATGAAAATATAATGTGTGAATCTTTATGGACCAAATAATATTTGGATGATATATGAAAAGCACAGTCTGTAATAAATAAAAAAATTAAAGGAAAACTATTATGTGGATAGGCAAAAATTGTTAAATTAAAATAAGGAGTGGGGATCATAATCCAGGGTCTGCCGTCCATGAAACCTATAAGATGCAAATTTTGTTTTTATGTGCCTGTGTATTTTGAGGGGAAAGAGTCCAAAAATTTTATCAGATTTACAAAAGAATAGGTTAAACGCATAGATACTGAGGACTTGAATACCAGGTGCTATGCATTTCACCTGCTCTGCATGCATTATTATCTCAATACATCTTCACGGCAACACTAGGAGGTAAGTATGATTGTTACCCCAACTCACAGATAAGGAACCTGAGGCCTAAAGAAGTTAAATGTCTTCTTCAAAGTCACAAAATCTGTCAGTGGTGGAGCTGACATCAGAAGCTTGGTCTGTCTGACCCCAAAGTCTTCACACTTAACCACTATTTCTTTTTGTGTAGTATTTTAAAAATATATTTTATTTATTTATTTTTTTAGAGAGGGAAGGGAGGGAGAAAGAGAGAGAGAGAGAAACATCAATGTGCGGTTGCTGGGGGCCGTGGCCTGCAACCCAGGCATGTGCCCTGACTGGGAATCGAACCTGCGACACTTTGGTTCGCAGCCTGCGCTCAATCCGCTGAGCTATGCCAGCCAGGGCTTTATGTATTTTGTAAATTCTAGTTACTGTGTTTTTCAGCCCTAAGATATACCTAGGTTTTTAGAGGAGGAAAATAGGAAAACAAATTTGAAGCAAAAAAAATGTGGTAAAATATTTAATAACATCAATAGCATAATATTTCACCAATGTAAATGTAAACAGAACTCAACAGCAGCATTAACAGCCATTATTCCTCCCAAATTTGGCCAGGGGGTGGAATTGGGGGTGCGTCTTATAGTCTGAAAAATATGGTAATTCAACTAGGTAAGACACACACACACACACACACACACACACACACACCCCCCCACTTCAAAACAATGAGTTTGTAAGCCTAGAAAAAATCACTAATTAATGGAAATCAGGGATCTGGTTATAACTGGTTATTCAAATGGAGTTATAATAAAAGACAATCTAAAATATATAAACAAATATTTATGAGTATAAAGTTTAAAATTTTAGAACAATGATTTGTAAAAATAATAAAAGAGTAATATAATACTACCAATCATGATTTACCATTGGAATGTAAAAATGGCCCAATATTCTAAAAACTATTAATCAATACATATGTACTAATAGATTAAATAATAGTTCTTTAATCAAACCTGAAAATGTATTTAATAAATTTCAACACCATTTTCTAAGAAAAAAAATAATTTCTTGAAAGGTTTTGTTTAAATCAAGAATGAATATATTGCTAATTGAGAAGTAATGTGTTTTCATTAAAAACAGGAACAGCATAAGGGTTTAATTTCTTATTTTGAAATATTGTGTTAGAGTTTCTTATATTTCAAATAAGACACAGTCTAATAAAAAAAGTTTGGTAAGCTCAATCAAATACAGGATAAACATAACACTGCCCCAAATCCGACTACATCTCAGTACATCAGTAATTGCTTTCCACATGATAAAATGAAACAGAAACCAAAATACAATGTATCTAATAAATTAGGAGTGTGCAAAGTCTATATTAAAAATACTTCAAACTTTTAAGGGAGACATAAAACAAAGTTTGAATAAATAAAAGTATATTCATAAATAGATTATTTATAAATGCCAGTTATTCTCAAATTATTTTACAAACTGTGAAACTGCAATTAAAATTTTAGAACATTTTCATCAGAAGCTAATAAAGCACACTTACATTTCGTTTGGAAAAATAAATTGGGACGACTACCATAGACTACTTTGCTGAAAAAGATCAAGAAAATAAGGAAGCTCTAGCTCAATCAGCTGAGAGAATCTATTATGAAACAGCATTAAATCAAAACAGTGTAGTGGTGTTTATAAAATAAACTCTAAATAATGTGACAGAATAGAAAATGCCCTAATATAGAACTAGCAAACACATAGATAAATTCTCTATCTCCTTTTCCAGGCCAAATGCAGCATTAATTTATTGTGACAGTATTTCATGCTTGGTCAAATTGCAATCTGTTACCACCCTGCTTTTTTTTCTACTTGAAAAGTCTGTTGAGACAGTTGTAGATTCACGTGCCGTTGGAAGAAGCAGTACAGAAAGACCTCTGTACACTTCACCCAGTTTCTCCTAGTGGTAACATTCTCTAAAAACTGTAGTGTAATGCCACCACCACAGTATTGATATCAATTCCATCCACTGATCTTGGTTGGATGGCCCCGGTTTTACTTGTGCACGTGCTCATGTGTGCCTTTAGTTCTATATGATTTTATCGCTTCCGTCAAGATACTGAAGAGCTCAGAACCCTTGAAACCCTTAACTATTCCATCATACAGACAAATACAAAAAAAATAATCGAAATGGTTAAATATGCCTTTAGAAAGGAAGTATCTGAACTCAGCGTTGTCTGTATCAGGGGTCAGCGAACACCTTCTGCGGTATCCAGATAACACGTGAGGCCTGGGTGCCTCTGTCTACTCCGGCTCGGCCCTCAGAGCCCAGAGGGAGCCACGGCGGCATGTGAGTGAGCGGGTGCGGCTGTTCCCCAGCAACACAGCCTTCGTGGACCCTGGAATTTGACTTTCATATCACGTCCACAGGTTATGAAATAGTCTTCTTTTGATTTTCCTCCCAACCATTTAAAAATGTAAAAAAACCCATTCTTATCTCTCAGGATGTACAAAAATAGGAGGCTGTGAACACAGCAGGACTTAGCACACGGGCCATAGTTTGTTGACTTCCAGTCCGTATGATGGCATTGGGAAGCATAGCTTAAATTAGCTCATAAATAAAAATAACTTAGAGACTAGAAAGTAACAAAAATCAAGTAACAAAAAACAAAGAGATACTGAACATAATATTAAAGTGCAATGTAGAATTAATTTTTTTATCAGCTATACAAAAAAGTAAAAGAAAAATATGGATGGCTATGACTATGAAATCATTTCTAACAAGATAAAAAGGAACATATTTAAAACCATAAAAACATCAGGAGATGCTTATTAAATATATACTACCACTAAAATTCAAATAAACTGGCAAAGAAAATGAGAAAATTCATAAATACAAAAACATATAGAAAATATTGTCTTGCTTATATTGAAAGTAATATAAATTAAATAACAATGAGGCAAAATGTTGAACCCATTATGTCATTAAATAGAAAAAAAGTAGGAATGCATTAAATTTAGGTGACTAGCCTTTTAATAAACACTTCTTATTAGTGCAGATTTCTGGATCACAAATTGACAGCATTTATTGAAAGCTCTAAGAAGGTTCATCCCGTCCACATGTGTTAGGGTTCAGGGGAAGCAGAGCCCAGAACAAGATTTAGAGACGCACGAGGTTTTCCAGAGGAGAAAGGAAGGTGGGAGGGTTGGGGCAGGAAGCATCACGGACTGTGAAGGTCCAAGGGGAGTCTGGTCAGGCTGGTGGGGATTCCTTCAGCCAAGTCCCCCCCGGAGCTGTTTGTCCCACTGCATGGCGTCATCAGAAGGAAGGTCTCAGCAATGGTCCTGGTGGGTCTGCGCTGTTGAGTTAGCGGGGCTGCCGACCGATTGGGACCCGGCAGCAGGGCATTTCTGCGGTTGCCTGTCATCTGCGTCTACAACCTCACTCACAGAAGTGTGTTTCCAAGACATGTTTCAGAGAAGATACAGTCTTGTGTGTACACGGAGGATTATCATCATTTTAGTAAAACATGACTTAGAAAATTTCAAATTTTCAGAATACTCTCCTGCCATTAAAATGAAAATGATTATTAAGAAAAATGAAAACTTAAGATATAGTGCCAAAATCAAAAGTACTACAGAAAAATTGAGTGTGCGATCTACTTATGATTCTGGAATAATTAAATTATCTGTCTGTCCATGCAATACAGAAAGATTGGGATAGAAGGAAAGAAATACTTGCTGAGTTAGGATGATGGAATTTGGAATAATTTTTTTTTACAGCTGTGGTTTTTCTCTGTTACATTTTGTAGACAGTCATTCAGTGAAGTAAGAGAGAATTGCAGTTTATCATACCTGGAGTTTATGGACAGGATTAGGGCTTGATCATTTATGATGCTTGTGTATGCATCCCATAGGCTGTCAGCCTTGTGCTCCTGTATCAGGAAAAAGAGAGTAATCCGTGACAACAGACCTGGGAGCCTCGTGGCATCATGGGACCACACTGGACTGCACTAATGGGACTGTTTTGGATGGGGGGATAAGCCCACGAGTTCATAGATGTGTTAAGACAAGGCAAAGTGCAGTTTAAACCCACGATACCAAGTGCTGGCCTTTTTTGGCTTACCACATGTGCTCATATAGTTAGCATTTTCGGACACAGTTTTGTGAGGAGTGCCCATTACCAGGTGCTCTCCTGCACACCACTGTCACTGTTGTCATTCTGGCGTTCTGTAATAACATGGACCTCTGCTTCCAGTCTGTTAGCCAGCTCCTCTTCTCTTCATGGAGCCAAATTTGTCGCTGCGTTATCACTCCCCACGTTATTGCGCTGCCCCTGTTATTTAACATCACGTCTTCCGTTGCACCGCTGACTTACAGCACATACCTTCCTTGTCGGCAAGCATTTACTGGTGCCGTATTACTGCTATGTTTATTTAACGCAAAAGCCAAGGCGCACAGTGGCCAATAATGAGGGTGGGTGAGCTTAGAGAAACTGGTTCTTCAGGGGGGCCATTCTAGGAAGTTACAGGAAGGAGCCAGGGATTTGTTGTTTGGAGTGTGTGACATGCTCACTGGTATTCCCGGAAATTCTCCAGTGCCTGCCCTGGGGGAGGGTGACTGCCATTCCTGCCTTTCACTTCTGTTCTGTGGCTGCGTTCTCTTTCGTCTCATTTCAGCTACTCCCTAATCACCATGGGCCTTCACTGGACACCACAGTAAATGGTAAGCGATAGAACAGTACAGTCCTGGAAATCTGTACTTTGTAAGACATTTGAGAACACTAGGTGCTAGGACCAGTCTAGTGGGCTCTAAGCTTTTAAATATATTATTTTGGCTTTCTTCTCTAAGCTGACCACCTGTTTTTATATATATCTCCTATCACTGACATTTTTGTTCTCTATCTGTTGTCATTCTTGGCCAGAAAAATTGGAGTCATGCCAATTTAAATAGTTCTTTCAATCTCAGATGTTTCCAAGCACATGCATATAATATGTGTTTCTGATGCTACCTTAGCCTGCAGGAAAATTGGGTTGTCATAATAATCACGATTCTGAGGAGATCTGAATTCTAATTATTCCTAATAACTCCCAAGCAGTCCTGGGGATGCTCAGAGGGGGCCATGGACTTGGTCCTCTAGAATATGATGTGAGTCCGCACATTTTTCCTTCATTTCTCGATCACTAGAATTTAGACAACAGCAAAATACCAAAAAGTGCAGAGAGATGGGATACCTGAGTTGGGGGTGTGTATGTCCTGTGCCCTCACCTGCCGGGCTTGCTGTCTGCGCTGGGATTTTACTGAACATAGTGAAGCTGGTGTTGGCCTGTCTCCAGCGCCCTTGCCAAGTCCAGGTATTGAGGGAGCTGAATAAATTCAGCCACCACTCCCACACCTAGTGAAATCATTTCCACTCCTGCAGAAGCCACCAGAGCCAGCATCACTATACTGCAGATGCTCTGTGTTGTGGTTCTCCTTGCTTTTTCTTGTTCTTCTATTGCAAACGTAGGTGACAAATGCACAGTCTGACCCAGCGATGGAACTGAGATTGTCTGTAGAAGTGTCTCTTTCAGTAAGCTTTTAAAGCAGTGCACCCGGTTTATGTAAACAATTTAAAAAGCAATGCACATGCATGTACAAATGGGTAAACAGCTGGCACTGCTGTTTCCAAGTCCCCCCGCCCTAGTGTACGGTTGTGGCCGGTTTCCTGGGCATCCTTCCAGAGACAGGATGTGCACACATGGGAATGGTAGTGGCACTCTTTGGTGGGGAAGACTAGAAGATGGTTCTATTTTTTTCTGTAACTGCTGCTCCAATGCTCTGTCCTCCCTTCTTTACCAACCTCCTGCCCTGGAGTCCCTCCTAAGTAACTGTCACCCTTATTGACTCATTCCATGAATGTTCTGTCTTTTAGTTATTAAAACAGCTTCACCATTATTATTAATACTGAATCCTGTTTAAAATCTCCAACCTCATCATTTATTTGGTTTCCCTCCATTCCCAAGGCAGGCAAGATTCTTGGTTTTGGGGTTGTCAGAAGGTGGCATGGTGCTTATCTCAGTGACTCTGGAATCAGACTTCACAAGTTTGTATCCTGTCTGTGACACTTGGTAGTTATGTGACTGCAGGCGGGTCACCCGCTGCCTCAGTTTCCTCATTTTCCAAGTGGGGATAATGGTAGTCCTTACCCTGTTGGGCAGTTGTGAGGATTAAACGAGCCACTCATTAAAAGCACTCAGAGTGAGCCTCACACACTATGTAAATGCCATGGAAGGGTTAGCCATTTTTGCCATTATGGGAGTGGAAAGGGGGTTTCCTCTCTCACAGTTCGCTTATCTTTATCTTTGGGGTCGTGGCTGTGAACCGGGGAATATCTGCACTCGTGTTTTGTTTGCCCACACCATGGCTTCTTGTCCTCCTCCTGTTGGCATGACTTTATTTCTTTAACTTTAGTTTGAGAGTCTATTTATTAAAGCTGGGGACAGTGAAACAAGGACAGGCCTGGAGCGGCAGCAGCAGCAGCAGCAGGAGAGCAGAGCAGGCGGGGCCGCTCTGGCTGTCCAGGAACGCTGCGGGGAGGAAGTGAGCCCGGGCCGGGCTGCTGTCCGCTCACTGGAGAGTCAGAGAAAAGGGGGCCTTGGGGACAGTTTCAAGGGGTGGTCCTGGGGCAAGCTGCTGCTGCCCACCGCTCCCCTGGTTGCAGGTCTCATAGGGTCCCTTGGAGGTTCGGAGATGTACCCCTGTGGGGGAAGAAGTAGGGGAAGGGAAAAGTGCAGGCATCCTCCTGGGAGGGAGAGCGAGTTGCTGGTCATCACTTGTGACACAGTTGGGCGGGAAGGATTTCCCACAGTGGGATGATGGAAGGAGAGGGCAGACAGTGTGGTGGGTCAGACTTGCTCCCTTTTGAATTAAGGTTGCAGGTCATTTCCAAGGTCACACAAGGGTATACAAGAACATGACTTTGTAGTGGAAAAAAAGCCAAAAACACTGTCCAAAAAAACTACCATTTTTCTCTTTCACCCCCACACATGTATTTTAGGTACTAGTTATGACAGTCTCACGATGGAGAGAAATGTTTTCCCCCAAGAGATTTTGGTTACATTAATGTCCTCGTAGAATATAACATACCAGGTGTTGCCATTTCACACTGGACTGCAGACTCTGGAGGTCAGTGACTAGTCAGGGAGAAGAAGACCAGTTAAAAGGAAATACGCTCAATTTCTTGATATATATTTAATGTCTTACCACTGAGTGTGGTATATTCTGAAATTTGAAGCTGGTATGACTTTGATGGTAAAGCCCAACACATACCCACACATACACTAAAACTTCAGACAAATTCATTATGAATGTTTTTGAACAACACTTAACACAAAGATTAGCAAATAGGATACAGAAACATATTAAAAGAATACTGAACTATGAGCAAGTGGTATTTATTCCAAGCATGCAAGGATGGTTCAATAAAAGAAAACCTATAATATAATTCTCAACATTAATTGCTCCAAAAAAAGAGAAAATTCACATGATCATTTTTATTGAGGCAAAAATTTATGGTAAAGTTTAAATCTATTTTATTGATTTCAATTCTTAATAAAATAGATACGCAGTTAATTTCTTAATGTGGTATATGAACACAGAGGCTATAACCAGATGTAATAAGGAAATAACTAGAAATATTCTCATTAAGAACAAGACAAAAATGACCACTATCATTTTCCATTTCTGGACATTCCATCCACCATTGTTAGAAAACAGAAAAATAAAGTGTATTAAAATTGAAAAGGAAAAGGCTTTATTATTTTTGAATTTATACTTCATGGGAAAGGTACTTCATAAGTGCCTTTTAAATTTCTTTTATGTTATCAAAATTATTTAATTAGAATTGCATTCATCAATTAATAATATGTTTGGGTAAATCCCATATAAAACCTTCAGGACCTGCTATGTTTTTGTTTGGTTGAGGGGGTAGCCCTTTGAAGATTATTTTTATAACTTCCATTTTAATTACTCTGCTTAGATTTTTTAGGTCTCTTGCAATTCACTTTTTAAAATATTTTTAAAAATTTTAGAATAATTTTATGTTTACAGAAAAGTTGCAAACATAGAACAGAGTTCTCATATGTCCCTCACTGACAGTTTCCTGTAATATTACCATCTTACTTAGTTGAGGCACATTAGTCAAAACTAAGAAATTAGTATTATTAATGAAACTGTAGGCTTTATTTGGATTTCATTAGTTTTTCCACTTGTATTCTTTTTCTGTTCCAGAGTCTGATCCGGAATCCCTCACTGCATGTAGTTACCTGGTCTCCTTAGTTTCCTTCCCTTCTGTCACTGTCCTACAGTCTTTCCTTGCTCATGACCATGACAGTTTGAGGAGGACTTGGTCACATATTTTGTAGGACATCACTCAGTTTTCATTTGTCTGGCGTTTTTCTCATTGTTGGATGGGAAATACAGGATTTTGGAAAAATATCACAGAAGTAAAATGTCCTTATCATGAGATAGTACAGATTTTGAATAAATTCACTAGTCCTATTCTTTTCCTATTATCAAATTCAGGGATTTGACACCCTGGCTGGCATAGCTCAGTGGATTGAGCGCAGGCTGCGAACCAAAGAATTGCAGGTTCGATTCCCAGTCAGGGCACATGCCAGGGTTGCAGGCCACGGCCCCCAGCAACCACACACATTGATGTTTCTCTCTCTCTCTTTCTCCCTCCCTTCCCTCTCTAAAAATAAATAAATAAATCTTTAAAAAATTTCAGGAATTTGGCTTCATCTTTAATGTAGGCTTTCTTTCCTTCTGCCTTTCTCAGATTTATTTTGTTGTTCTTTTTCTCCCTTCTTATTTTGGATATTTGATTCACTTATTGTCATTCTTTCTGGTTTGTTATTCTGATTATTTAAGGTTGTAGTATTTTTTCTTTATCCCATTTTGGCTGTATGCTATAGGTTCTAATATGGATTATTATCATTAGTCTGTAATTTCTGTCTTAATTTTCCTTTTTGACTGAAGAACTTTTTAAAATAGAATGGTTTAGATGGCAAGTGGTAGGCTTATTGTGTTTGTTTCATACTCCTTTATTACTTTCTAAAAATTTTTTCGCATTGTGATCAGAGAATATTTCTGCTATTCCTACATTTTGAGAGTTACGCAGAAATTCTTATCCTAACATATATGGTTATCCTTTATGAATATATCTTTCTGTGGGCATTAAGAAGAAAAGATATGTTCTTTGTTTTCATGGACAGAGGCTGATATTCGGGTCTCTCTCTCTCTCACACACACACACACACACACACACACACACACACTTACCTATGTCTCTACTACCTGTTGAATTCTTAAAGGTTTTGTGATTCCTTGTTGTCATGCTGACATAGGTGAATTAGTCTTCTACTACTAATGCTGCAAAAGAGTATTTTGTATTAAACAAGTAAGTTTCCTATAGTTTTGTTTTGATTTATGAGTTTTGATACATTGCATGATATGTAGATCATATTAATTTATTTTTTTCTGCTGTGTAAACATTACCACAAATGGCTTAAAAACTACCCATGTATTATCTGACAGTTTCTGTAGGCCAGAAGGTCAGGCTCTGTTTAGGTTTAAATGAACAGGATGTAGTATTAGCTCGCCTGACTGGAATGGCATGGATTGCTCTCTCATTAGACACTCTAGGTCCTCTCCCACGGTCATTTAGGTTGTTGGCTGAATCCAGTTAAAAACCTCACCTGATTAAGTACATACATGAAAAAATTTTAAGACAGATCTAGAATTTTCCCTATGATATAATTTTTCCTAGTCTATATTTCTACACATGTATGGTTTATTTTAATAAATAAATTGTGACCAGCATTTTTATTGATATTTAAAGTATTTGTTTCATGAGCTTTTCACCACCTGATGAAATTTTCTATTTCTTGACTCCCTGAAATCCAGCTTCATTGAGGACAATGAACTGCGTTCTGGAGGGGAGCTCACTTTTAGAGCTTGCATGCTGGGGGTGAGACCGAACACTGGTGGGTGTCAGCTGATGGGTCGTTCGGACTTTCGTGAGTTAACGTAAGTGCTCAAGATGTCTGCCAGGCAGATGGGGTGTAGTCAGATGGTAAAATAATAGAGGCGGAGTTAGGAAATTAATTGGCAAAGATAAATTCTTCCAAGCAGTAAATCTGGGAAGATCTTTAGTAGAGAGCCCATGATGAGATATTCTAATACATCCATGCTTCCTTCTTTTAACAGAACAAAAACTAAATAGTCAAGGCTAGAAAGAAGATAGCTTTTGATGGACCAAAGGATTAATGGGAGAAAAATCACTTACTTGTGTGTAATTTTTCTGTAATTGTTGGCAAGGCAGGGTAGTGAAGAGAATCTTTCTCTCTTGTCCAAAAGTAAAATACTCAATCAAGCAAAGGAATCCTTTGAGATGTTGTCCCTTGTCATGGCAACCACATATCTCAAAGGTTCCATTCTGGAATGGGTGTGGTTCCTGTCTAGAAAGCACTGACATGCATAGGTAGCTGCTAATGCTTACCTGTTACCACTGAGGAGGGAAGCTTTTGGTTTATAAGTTACCAGCACTGAAAGGTAGTTCTCGGCCCACAACAGCCCATTAGAAGGTGGGCAAGGGATATGAGTAGAAAATTCACAGAAGAAGAAAACTGAATGGTCAAATAAATACCAAATGCCCTTTGGAGTATGGAAATGCAAACCAATGATATACCATTTCACAACAGATAAGTAGAAATAAAATAATAACTAAAATTTAAAAATCTATGGAGTTCGTATAATGATAAAGGTAGAGAGAAACTGGGACTTCCTCATACCACAAAAGAAGTATAAGTGGATATAGCTACTTTAAGAGCAATTTGTCAAATTGTAGCAAAATTGAAAACTTAGCCCCTTGAATTTCCAGTTGTAGATCCATAGACTTATAAATATTTGTACAATTTGTGCTCTAGGAGACAAATTGTAAGGATGTTCATTGGAGCATTGTTTTTATAAGATATAATTCAATTCAATAAAATGCATCCATTTAAAAAATTCCTCACTCGAGGATATGTTTATTGATTTTAGAGAGAGGAAGTGGGGCGGAGAGAGAGAGAGATTGATCAGTTTCCTTTCATACATGCCCCTGCTGGGGATTGAACCTTCATTCTAGGTATGTGCTCTGGCCAGGGATTAAAACCACAACCTTTTGGTGTACGGGATGACGCTCCAACCAACGGCGTCAGGGCTACAGTTGTCTTTTAAATATGACAGGTAAATCAAACACAAATACATTTCTACTGCTTTTTATATTTACTTGTGTTCTTTGCTGGAGTTTCCTCTGTGTGTACATTTGAGTTACTCTCTAATACCCTATCACTTTTGTCTAAGCAATATTTTTAGTATTCTTCATAGGAAAGATATGATAACAAAAATTTCCCTCATTTGCATTTATCTGTGAATGCTTTAATTTCTCATTTTTTTGCAGCGTAGTTTTTCGAGGTATAAAAATCTCGGTTGACATTTTTTCTCCCAGCCCTTTGTGTATGTCATCCCACTACTGTGTTGCCTCCATAATTTCTGATGACAGATCACCTGTTACTCTTATGACAGTATCTTACATAAGTCACATTTCACTGTTGATTTAAAATTTTTCTCTTTGTCTTTGTCTTTAGACATGCTACTCGATATTCTTTGAGCTTCTTGTAAGTGTAGGTTAGGGTTTGAATCAAATTGGAGGAGTTTTTGGTCATTATTTTTATAAATATTTCTGCTCCTATCCCCCCTTTCCTTCTGTGACTCATAATAGACATAGTTTGGCATACTTGATGATGTCCCACAAGTCCCTGAGGCTCGTTTATCTTTCCTCATGCTTTCTTATTTCTGTTCTGTAGACTGGATAATATCAACTGAACAATGACCGAGTTTGCTGATTTTTCCTTCTGCTACTAAAATCTGCTGTTGAGCCCATTTAGGAAATTTTTTATTTCAGTTATACTTTTCACACCAGAATTTCTATACAGTTAGGTTGTATAATTTTTATTTATTTTTTTGATATTCCCCATTTAGTGAGAGAAACATTGTTTTTATCCTTTTCTTTAGTTCTTCAAAGATATGATTTGCTTTAGTCCTTTCATTATATTTGTAATAATGTATTCCAGTCTTTGTTTAGTAAGTACAATATCTGGTTTCCTCTGGGATAGTTTCTCTTGATTGCCTTTTCTTCCTGTGTATGGAATGTACTTTTCTTTCTCTTTGTAAGTGTGATAATTTCATTACAATCTGGACGTGTAACATACCATAATATAGTAGCTTTGGAAGTTGTATTACCCCTCACTCACAGTTTGTTGCTTTGCTCATTGTTGTGGTCAGTTTTATTTTTCGAATGTAGTAACTTTCCTGGGCTAATTTTGTGAAGTTTATATCCTTTGCCACATGTGTCAACTGAATTTTCTGCTCAGTTAGCTACTGATACGGCAGCTTTCCTTACAGGCCTTGAACCAGTAAGCCTTCCAACCCTTGCCAAGGGGCCCTGGGAATGCTGTTACAGAAGGCTGTCCACACTTCCAGTAATCATAACACTGCCTTAGCCTTTGCTTCCTAATTGCAAAGAACCTCCTGCCTGCCCAGAGGTGAGAGATTAGAACCTCCTCAGGTCTTTCCTTGCCATGTGCAGAGCCCAGTACATACGCATGACTTCTAGATTTCCAGGAATATGTCAGAGTTTTTGAAGCCCACTATGGACACCTCAGTCCCCAATTTTCCCTTTTAAGATTTTTGGTCAGCTTCTTAATTTGCCCCAACTGGTCTCTGCACCTCAGGCAGCTGCCATGTTAAACAGTCGCCACTGGTCGGTTTTGACTGTTGCTCTGGGAATCGGCCTGTTTGCCTTGGAAGGTCTTCGTGTCAGATGAAAAAGTCCTGTGGGTGGTAGTTTTTTCGGGGAGATAACAAATAAGTCAAACAGTGATAGTTCCCTGGAGCGCTTGGGTGAAGCCGTAAATCTATCTGCCCTCTCCAACAGTGGCTAGGCTGCTGATTTTCATAGCTACTGTTGGTTTTTGGCATTTAAAAAAAATAAATGTTTCTGAGATGATTGCAAGCCTTTGATTAATTCCCCAAGTTCTGAAGAGCTGATTTTGACAATTTTGTCAGTGTTCTCACTGCTTTTATGGAAGAACAATTTTTTTAAAGTTCTTACTTCAGTATCACAAAAGTACTTGCACTGTATTGTTTTTAATAGGGAAAATGTAATGGGAAAATTCTTACAATAAGAAAATGGACAAAAAAATTATAATGTCTTCATACGACAGAACTCAGCAGTTAAATAATAGGCTAAAATTATATATCTACACATGAATAGCAATAAAAGCAAATTATAGAATGATATATTATTAAAAGACAGAATATTTTTGACGAATGCATACAGGAGGGGGGACCCCCTATAAAAACAGAAGTATCTTCTGGAGAGCGGGCCTCTTGTAGTACAGGTTTCTCCCACTAGGTGAGTGTTCTAGGAAGCCATCTGTATCAGTGAACCAGCTGGCATTGTTGCGAGAGGCTGCATTCAGCTTCAGTGAATTTTTTTCAAAGACTCAACATGCTTGCCCGTTTCATCATGGGCAGTTTATAAGTGCACCTGCTCAGACTGCGCTGAGTGGTCAGCTGGTTTTGACCAAAACAGCGTAACCCCCATGCCTCACCCTCCCTATTCACCTGATCTTGCTCCAAGACACTTTTTTTTGTTTCCCTGGATGAAGAAAGTCCTCAGAAGGAAACATTTTGCCATTTTGGAAGAGGTGAAACAAAAAACAGCAGAAGCACTAAAAGGCATCAAAATCGACAAGTTCAAAAACTGTCTTGAGCAGTGGAAAAAAAGTCTCGATAGATGTATTGAATCAAATGGAGATGACTGAAGTTTAAACATGTAAGAATAAATACACAATTTTTTGAATAAATTTCTTTTTGTGTGTGTCCTCCTCATCCCATATAGAAAGCTAGTTATTTTTACAAAACACGGGCTGTGAGGATAAATGCATAATAGTGATGGGGGATGGAATTGGAATGAAGGGGGAAAAGGACTAATGTTTTCTAGAATATATTTTTTAAAAAGAAAATATGGACCCATGAGTATTGGCTCTGTTCTGTGCTTTTCTCTATTTAAAACTCAGGAAGAAGAAAGAATGTTACATTGGATTGAATTTTTCTGTTCTCTGGGAATTTACTTGATTCTGTCCAATTTAAAAAAAAATCTGTGGGTGGGGAGCAAACCAAAGACAAGAGTGAGATGAACTGGGCCTGTTACAAAATGATCTTGAAATGGCTTTCAAATCTGGAACGTCAAATTCTGGTTTTCATTCTGCTTTTAAATAATCACAGGTTCAAATCAGACAGAAAAATATGAATCATTGGCTTCTTCCTCTCTAAGAATTTTGGTGGCATGACTCTGCTCCAGCCAAAGAAAGGCCACTGTTGGCACCGTTTCTCTTTTCTCCCCACAGTGCTGGTTTGTAATGCCTCCCCAGCTTCCAAAGGAGGGGAAGGGAGCTGCTTTCGAATTTTAACCACTTGAAAGAATACCAGCCCTCTCTTCCAGAGACCACTGACATCCCATCAGTGATGTGGGAGCACACATACCTGTCAACTTCTCTTTACAAGTAGGAGTGGGGGAGTCTGAATTGCCTTGATACAAAATCCTTTTCTCGCATGACTCTTTGGCAAGGGTGAGGATGAAAAGCAAACCCAAAGCCAGCCCCTCTTGGCCCAATACTCAGCCAGAGAAAGCCTCCAGGCCCAACAGTGTGCTCACTACAAGTCGGAGCCAGTAGGTGTCACTACAGATAAAACTTGTGGGCAGCGGAGAGGATAACTGGGAAAGCAGAAAAGGCCAGTGAAATTCTCCATGCTAACGGGGAAAATGGAAGTTTCCACCTATTACCTCCAGGAAATGGTTTCAGACCTTGTCTGTCGTGTCTGTGTGTGGACCTATTAGAGTTGGCATCAGCTTTTAACAGAAAAATAACTCAATGAGCTAAGAAAATTCAAGACGTATGTTGTAGGGTCTCTGCTAATGAAATGTGGTTAACATCCCGAGCCTCTCGTGCTGGAGTCTCTCCTGGAAATTATGTCTAAAGTTTCAGCAGCTTCCCCCAGGAGGAAGTAAACTGAATTCTCTTTAGACAAGGAGACTTGATAAGATTTTTTTTTTTCAAATCTACCTCTACTATTTGCTATAATTTTTTTCCCTTCTATGTCTTTATTCTGAAAGCCATACTGGCAAATAGTGTGAATTCAATACATACTTGTTGAATGAATAGTATGAAAGAAGGGAAGGAAACCAACATTAATTTAACATCCCTTTATGCCTTGTTCTGTACTGCTTTCTTACATTTTAAAAATATAATTTTTATAAAAACAAACAAAAGACCACTGTGTGAAGCAGTTATTGTAGTCATTGCTTTGTACATGCAATGCTCATGGGACGTACTCACAAGGGATCCTCACTTGTGTTTCTCATCATCCCTTTGCACTTTGCTCAGTGTGAAAGCCCTACCCTGCTCCCGAGTAGAACCCTCAGACACCCCTATGGCATTTCTGCTCTCTTGTTGCTCCTAAAGAGTTGTATAATCACTTTAAGTGGCAGAACTACCACAGCTTAGTAACTAAAACTGTGCAGTTTCATGCAATAACACAACTTACTCCACCTTAAGTCACAGTGCTTCTTCCCGTAGCTAGAGCTGTTGGAGACCTCCCGGCCTTCAGAGGGAGTTAAAGAATGTTTCTTCCCTTTTCTTCCTCAGCCCCGCCCAACCCCCTAATGAGGGTTGGAGAGGGTGCAAAGGAAGAGGAGATGAGGAGGCAGTAGTTTCTTTGTGTGCGTAGTGCTTTTGACACATTCCGAGTCCCCATTGGAGATATTTGATTGCATGTGCTGAGGCGCCAAGCTGAACATTTTCTTCTGGCTGGTCATTCTTCCTCAGGTTTTACATATACTTTTATTTTCTTTACTCTTAAAAATTTCTTTTATATACTTAAAATTATATTAAATGCTTGGCATTTTCTACTATAATAATAGAATTCCCAAGTCTTACTTGAGTGCATGGCCTCTTGGGATAAGGACTTACATTTCCTAGCATTCCTCCTCAGGGTCCATGTGCAAATTCTTGGAAGTGTCCTTCAGTGGAGAGGCTCGCTTTGTCTTCCCTTCCCTTCTTCCTATTGGCTGCAGGAAGGACAGGGTCATTGCAGACTGGACAGTGAAGCGGAAGTCCTGTGCTGAGGGTCTCAATGATCCCTGACCTGATCCCCAACAGAACTGACCTGGCAACATCGCACAGTTACCTCTGGAATTTACTCATAAATAAAGATAAGTGAACTTCCAATCTACTGTCTTAAGTTTTTAGCACATGCACATACAAAATCTGAACTGATAGAAACACAGAACTAAGTGAGATTTAAGTTTAGGAAAGCTGTTGCTAATAAATAAAGTCAAGATTGGGAAAAGCACCTTCACGCATGCAAACTGATTTTTATTGCCTTACGTGTGTGGCACCGCATGAGGTTCCGGAAGAAGAGGGTGAACAAAGGTGAAGTGAGGGGGGCCCTGCCCACAAAAGGTCACTCTCATTCCTTTTTTGCTCTGCCTGGGGCTGATTTCTTCCCCTCCAGCAGCTCAGAGCTGCTGCTTCTCTGTTCTCTGAGGGAGCACTCTCTCTTGTTATCAAAATGCGAGTTCCCAGTGGCCCCACAGAAGGGCACCATGTGGGGCCCACGCTCACTCACTGCTGCCAGGAACACAGGTTTGGGCCTTTCTGACACATAATTTGGAAACACCAAGATCCCTGGAAGAGTTCACACCCTGCAACACAACAGTGACACTCCAAGAGATGCAGAGATAGGCATTCATTCAAAATGGTGTTTATCTAAGGCACTCATCACAGTATTATTTATACGGTGAAACATAGGAGGATGCAAGTATCAACAAAAGGAAAATGATTGCCTTAATTTTGTGGTGTACCCTAAATTAAATAATGCTATGCAGCTATTAAAATTATGTTTGGGAGAATTTCTAAAGATGGACAAACTCTAACAATGTAATTTTTACTAAATCAAATCAGAATGCAAAACTATGTATGTCATAAATCTACTTACATAAACATTAAAGAAAAATGAGACAAAAACAGCTTCCATAGATAAAAAATTTAATGGATGACTCATATCCATAATTCGGAACATACAGAAATGGAAGGATAAAACAGTAGAAATGAGCCACAACTCACAGATATGAGGCCGTTCTCAACCATGAAGCTCCAGTTCAGTCCGCCCAGACTCAAGGAACCCAAAGATACCAAGAAATACTAAATCATTGTTGTTTTAACTAGTAAATGTTATTGTGATTTGTTGCATCACAAAAGCTAATTGATAACACTTAGTCACTGATACCCAGGGAGCCATCGCTCTTCTCTTCATTGTTAAAATATTTGGGAGAGGAAGGATCCAATTTTCAATGAAGAACAGTACTCCTGAACCTGCAGGCAAAGGGTACAGGCCTACACCACGCCCCCGTCACCCACACCTTTACCTGCAGAAAAGCAGACTTCATGGTGGGTGGAAACTCCTGCCTGTTGACTGTGAGGAGTAGTAACATAACCCGGTACTGGCTCTGTGAGGAGCCGGGGACCAAAGGCTCATTAGCGCCTTGGCCCTTCAGGCGTGCTCCCCGCCTCCCCCCACGCTTGCCACGAGCTATTCTTGCAGGACTGTCTTGCCCCTGGAGTGTGTGTAATGGGAAGAAAGTCTGAACCTTAGTTCACTGAAATGAAGTCACACTTCGGCGTAGAGGCAAGCATCTGAGTATCAAATATTTTTTGTCAGGTGGCTGAAAAGGAAAGGCAGGGAATTCGAATGAGTGTTGGAAAAACAGGTTGTCATTTCTTGGCAACACATTCCAGTTCTTTCTTAAGGACCTTGGGTGGAAATTTTCCCCTCCTTTCATTTTTCAGCCCACGTGTGTTTCCAGGGAAACCCAATCCTTCTACTGCTGATTCATTGACACTTAACTCACACAATGGTTTTCAAGAACTGTTTCCAGGGGGCCTTTAAAACATGATTTCATTTTCTGGGAGAGTGAGCTCTGAGTCCTGCCTGCCTATTGCAGAAGCACGCACACCACGGGGATGTGACACACGGTATTTGTCTCTCTCTGCCTGGCTTGTCTCACTTGGCATAATACCCTCTAGGTCCATCCATGTTGTCACAGATAGCAAGATTTCATTCTTTTTGCTGCTGTGTGATAGTCCATTGTGTGTGCGTGCTATATACCACATCCTCTCGATCCATTCATTTAGTTGTGTGTTTCTGTTAGGAACTCACCAAGTTATTTATGACATATATATTCATTTTTTACTTGCAAGAAAGAATGCCATGCTATGGTTATTCAGACTCAGGTGTTTGGTAGACATTTCCTCAAAACCAAATGAAGTAAGTTTGTCACTTCAGGGAAAACAAGTATCTATTGCTAATGATAAAAGCAAAGTTTTAAAGAGAAAATTAGAACCACCATGGAAAATTTCATCCACCACCATGAGTTTAACAG
The DNA here is from genome assembly GCF_019186645.2 of Phyllostomus hastatus. Taxonomy (NCBI): domain Eukaryota; kingdom Metazoa; phylum Chordata; class Mammalia; order Chiroptera; family Phyllostomidae; genus Phyllostomus; species Phyllostomus hastatus. The sequence goes on along the minus strand of NW_025333833.1, from coordinate 3,984,971 downwards.
CTTCCCAGTACTTAAAGACTTCTGATTAAATTGGTGGTGATATTAATGAATGTGATGTTGCATCAACATTTGGGAGATCTACATAAGTCAGTAAACCAGCATGTTTCAAATTGCTAATGTGTGATGTTCTGAAATCAGGTGTGAGTGACAGACCTCAAAGTGCAAGGCAGACAAGGGCATTTCAGTGTGATCGAGTATGACGAGTTTGTTGATATGGTTTAGGATTCCGTATTGCCGCTGACCTTTAATACACCCCCTCTTCCCCACTTTTGCACAGCAGCAAAGAAGAGCCGCAGATGCGTGGAGAGCACAGGGAGAGACGGAGTCGCGGGGACTAGGGGCAGATCAGTCATTGCTGGGGCAGGGCTTCTTTTGCATGCATGTCTGCTATTGAGCAGTGTGTTCCAGACACTAAACTACTGCGCTGAAATTACTGCTTAGTTTACAGAATGCTTCCCTGCCTGCACATGGTTTCTCAGAGTAGTAACTGCTTCATAAATTTCTTTCCCATCAACAGTTTACATGATGAAGAGACATTAAAAGGGTCGATTGACTTTTGCAAAGGCTCATTTTGATGATCAGTACATTTTAAAGCAATATTTTGAATAATGACTTCAGTTTTTAATTTCCTTGTGAGGATTTCTTCAGTTGGCCACTGAAATTTCCTAAGAGTAACTGACCTATGAAGAGATAAGTTGAACACGTATTCGAAATCCACTTTAGCTCTCAAGTGCGTCACAGATTAAAGCTTTGTTCTTGGCAGTGCAGGAAATATACGCCCTACTTGAAGACTGTTTTTGGGAAAGAAAGTGCTTACTTTGGATGTTCTCCATGAACAGTTGGGACACTCTCAAATAACGCAAATGCTTTCTTTATTTTAAGGCAAATGATATTTTCAGATGCCTCCAAATGGACTCTGTACCACTGTCATTATTGAGTGCTGGAGTCGCCATTCAGAGGGTTCTCTTTAGCCATGAAATTTCAAATGAGGAAGGAAAGCAAAGAGACCTGGAAGGTTATAGGCACTACTGCCCCTACCCCAGGCTTGACCTGCAGAATTCTTTGGAAGCTTGACCCTGTGAGACAAAGAGATGCGTGGTGGGGGGTGATTCAGTTTCCTGCTAACCAGAGAGGGATGCTCTGGTTGTCTGCTCTAAACCTCAGTCCCCTGCAGTGATTCCTCTCCGTGTTTCCCAGTTCTTAGGAAAATATCGAGATAAGATCCTACAGCGCCAGTCGTAATTGGTTTCATGGACGAATGAATGTCCCCCGTAGATACAACTCTGATATATGAGAAACACACAAATCATCCTACTGAATCCTGAGATCTAGATTCTAGGGACTGTTTGCTTGCCAGCCGTGTCATTCTAAGCAAAGTACTTGGCCTCTCTTGGCCCCAGTTTTCTCCTTAGTAAAAAAGGAGTAAAAGCAGGTGATTCGAGTTCTAAAGTTTTGTGATTTTATGAAAACTGCCTTATCCTTGGTTCTTGGGCTTCACAGAAGAAAGCTGACAAACATCTCCATACACACCCACTTTCCCTACCCTTGTAGATCTAAGCTCAGTTACCTTTTGTTGTGCCCATGTTTGGTTATAATAGTTATTACTTTATTATTGACGATATGCCTATGCTGCCCCTTACATCCTTGTGACTCTTTTTATTACTGGCCGTTTGTGCTTCTGAGTCCCTCCACCTTTCTCACTCTTCTTCCCTCCCATCTGGCAACCATCAATTTTTTTTCTGTATCTGTGAGTTTGTTTTTCTTTTAATTTTTTGTTTAGATTCTATATATAAGTGAAATCACATGGCATTTGTCTTTCTCTGTGTGACTTATTTCACTTAACATAGAATGCTCTGTGTCCATCTTTGTTGTCACAAATGGCAAGATTTCATTCTTTTTAATGGCTAATATTCCATTGTACATATGGACTACTTTTTCTTTTTCCAGTCAGGTACTGATGGACACTTAGGTTACTTCCATATCTTGGCTATTGTAAATAATTATGCCGTGAACATTGGGTGCATATATCTTTTAAAATTAGTGTTTTGGAGGGTTTTTTTTTTTTGATAAATATCCAACAGTGAAATTGCTGGATCGTGTGGTAGTTCATTTTCAGTTTTTTGAGGACCCTTCGTACTGTTTTCCACAGTGACTGCACCAGTTTTCAATCCTGTCAACGGTGCACGAGGGCTCCCTTTTTTTCATATCCTTACCACTATTTTTAAATATTTTATTAAATTTGGGGGGATGACATTGGTTATTAAGATTACATCAGTTTCAAGTTCTCATTATGTTTTTAATTTGCATTTCCCTAATGATTAGTGGGGCTGAACATCTTTTCATATGTCTGTTGGCCATCAGCATGTCCTCTTTGGAGAAATGCCGATTTAGGTCCTCTGCTCATTTGTTATTTGGATTGCTTGTTTTTTGTTTTAGGTGTTAAGTTGTATGAGTTTCTTTTATGTTTTGGATATTAACCCCTTATCGGATGTGTCACTGGTGAATATCTTCTCTCATTCAGTAGGTTGTCTTTTGTTTTGCTGATGGCTTCCCTTGATGGAAGTATCCTAGAAACAGTGAGAAGTGCAGACATGATTAAATCACAGAGGCTGATGTCTTTCCAGCGTTCTGTGCACGGAGCTGAGAGGAAAGCACACAGCACTGGTCTTACCCGCCGAACTGTGGAAGTTCACTCGCTGCCAGGTTCAAGCTGCCAGCTCGAGGTTCTGAAAGGGCTTTACAAACGGCCTGCCAATTTTACTTTAAAAGCTTGGTGATTTTTATCGATATTGTTTTGAATTCACATATTAATTTCAAGAGGATTGGCATCATGACAATATTGAATTTTAAATCTATGAATATGACATATCTCCCCATTTATTTAGCTCTTTAATTTTATCAAGGTTTATAGGTGTGCATGTATAGGTTGTATATATTTGCCTCAAAATATATGCTTGGAAAGCTATTGTAAATGTTATTGTTTTCTTAATTTTACTTTCCAGATTTTATTCTTTGTATCTAGAATTAAAATTAAATTTTAATTAGCCTTACATCCTATGACCATGCTAAATTTACATATTAGTTATAGTAGGTTATTTGATGATTTATCAGGATTTCCTATGCACGTGATTAGGTCACCTGTGAAAAAAAGACTGTTTCATAGCTTCCTGTTGAAAATGTATGTATTTTGTTTATCTTTCTTGTCTTATTCAGTTGGTTGGGATCTCCAGTAAAATGTTGAATAGCAGTGTAAGGTGGATATCTTTCTTTCAACTCCAGCAATCTGTATTGAAATAGTGGGCAAATAATAAGCTGCACGTGCTCAGGGCAAGATTCTACAAGGTTGGGTGCAGCGCAACTACAGAAGAGCAGCCACCAAGAAGCTGTGAGCTAAACAACTCCCAGGGCTCACACAGAAGCAGAAAGCATGGGAAGAGCTTCTAGAACAGCCTGAGAATCCAATCAAGACCCGATCAATGTTAACTTAATTGGTTGGTGACTTGCTCTCCCCACCACAATGAAGAATTGAAACTGTCCCCACAATGAAGAATTGAAACTGTCCTCATGCATGCGTCCAGTATGCTGCCTTTTGATGTTTTATTTTCCTTCCAAGGTGCCATCTGATGTTACTTTAAACAGATGCCACATCTTGGGGGTGAGGAAGTTCCCATTCAGACTCTGTGACATTCCATACCCTTATCCGTACTTATCTCTACTCCAGCATTTTAACTGAGGGAAAGGCTTAAATGCCTTTCTTTTTTTTATGTGATTTTTTGAGACTTTTTAAAAGACTTTATTTATTTGTTTTTAGAGAGGGAAGGGAGAGAGAAAGAGAGAGAGAGAGAGAAACATCAATGTGTGGTTGCTGGGGATCATGGCCTGCAACCCAGGCATGTACCCTGACTGGGAATCGAACCTGCAACACTTTGGTTCGCAGTTCGTGCTCAATCCACTGAGCTATGCCAGCCAGGGCTTTTAAATGCCTTTCTTAATGTGAAGGTCATAACCCCATATCAGGATTGTAGCATGATATGGACAGACGTAATTCAGAGAAATAGGGGTAGAAATTTTGGAAATCAAAATCCTCTATAGGAAAATCTGAATCAGAAAGAAATATCTAATGATAAGAATCACTAGGTTTGGAAAACATGTCCCAGAGAGAGTAGTGAGAGCATTACTGTAATTGAAGGTTAACTTTATTCATAGATATTTTAGAATACACATCATAGGGTTCGTTCATAGCTGGTCTAGAATTCACATCATAGGGTTCGCTCATAGATGTTCTAGAGTACACATCATAGGGTCCGTCCATAGAAGTCCTAGAGTGCACATCATAGGGTTTATTCATAGACACCCTAGAATAAACATAATAGGGAATACTTGTTTGGCCAGAGCAATAGAGAAGGTGACTTAATGTTTTTTTCTCAGTTTTGAAAGATTCTGCAACAGTTTAAAAAAATAGAAAAAGAAGAAAAAACCCAAAGGCAAAATCTGAGTTTTCTACCTTGCCAAGAATAACAGGAAGACACTCCATCACTCAAAGCATAAAAATACAGCAAACTGCCATTCAAATCCATCATCTGCCTTTGATGCCAACTCTCTACCCAGCCATACAGGGTCTGTTTGCCCTTTTAAAAACATCTCTTTGAACTATTTGGAAAGTAATTCATTCTGAGAAGTTTGGACTGATGCTGGTGCTCAGTTATGTGCTTGCCTCGCTGGATGCGTTCTGTAGGAGCTGCTTTAGCACACAGAAAAGGAGTTCTGGGGAAGCTGGGTGTAAGCAGTCAGGGACAGGCACGGTGGTGAACAAGTTGAGGTCTCACTGCATTTTTAGTCCACAGGATACATGGTCTTTCTCGGCCATGTTCTGTCTCACTGCAACATAGTACATTTTACACACTGGTAGGGAGGTCAAGGTCTAGTTTTACAGAGTTGGCGAATTCTATTTTTTAAAAAAGATTTATTTATCTTTAGAGAGAGACAGAGGGAGGGAGAAAGAAAGGGAGAGAAATATCAATGTGTGGTTGTTTCTTGTATGTACCCTACTGGGGAACTGGCCTGCAACCCAGGCATGTGCCCTGACTGAGAATCGAACCAACAACCCTTTGGTTTCCAGGCCAGCATGGAATTCACTGAGCCACACCAGTCAGGGCTAGTCTTAGTGAATTCTTTTAGGACTCGTCTTTTGCCAAAGTGTTTTACTTTGAGTTGTAATCATCAAAACTGAATGGATTATAAGAAATCAACAGATTGGTAAAATAGATTGAAATTGGTCAGACACAGAAACTGGGACAAATAAGTTGTCAAAACAAAAAGGGATTTAAAACAGGGAGTTTCAGGAGGGGAGTGCTGGACAAAGCTTGTCACTTGAGTAAGTGGGGACATGTGTGTCGGGCGGGTTGGGGGGTGTGCCTGGAGCCAACGGTGGCAACGGAGCTATTATCTGGGGCTGGAGTTTTAGTTTCTCATACTAATAGGAAGTGGACTGAGACTAGAGCAAATTTTCAGTTTAAACTGAGCCGGGCTGATCTGACCTGAACTAAATCAATAGAAACTGGATTAAAAGAAATTCTATTAGATTGTTCAATCCCACTGTGGAAGCAGACAGTTTGACATATAGATATACACATGCAACTATAAAATTCAGATAATACAAGCTTTGTCTAAACTTCTTTTTAAGTCTTTCCTTTTCAGCTCTAGCACCATAGGTAAACCATCCCAGTGATGTGACAATCTTCATCACACACATGCACAGCATGTTTTATGTAGCTTTTGTTTTTTTAAAGTAACTTCTGTTCAATTTTAGGTGTCATGGGAAGGAAAACCTGCATTCCTTCCTCTCTCTACCATTTTAACCTGGTATAAAGCTGTATGATGCTTCACCATAGAAAACAACTTCGTCAGCCCTGGCCAGGTAGTTCAGTTGGTTACAGCATTGTCCCAAAACACCAAGGCTGCAGGTCCGATCTCCGATCAGTGCACATACAAGAAGCAAGCAGTGAATGCATCAACAAGTGGAACAATACATGGATGTTTCTCTGTCTCTCTGTCTCTGTCCTCCCCGCCCCCTGCCTCAAACTCAATCAATCAATTAAAAAATCAGAAAACAACTTTGTAAAAATAGGAGCCCACAGATGGGATGAGGCAAAAGGAGATGGAAAGGGAAGTTGTGGGAACAATGAAACAGATTGTAAACTAAAATAACAACAGGCAGAATTCATAAATACATTAGGAAGGACAAGGAAAGGAATAGGCGTGCCTAAAAAGTGGATTAATGGCATGGGGCAGACACTGAAATGATCACAGACAAGCGATTTGAGCAATTAGAGCGAAGCCGACAGTTGTGAAAGGCAAATATGATCTCACATTGAAGGCAGCCAGTATCCCTGAAGTAAAGACCCCCACTCAAGGTCCACTACAGGAACAAAAATTTTTCTGAAACGAAGGAATTGGATTCACAGCTTGAGAGGGCACTTTGCATCCATGAGAAATAATGCTGCAAAGTTAATGCTGTCAGGAATCCTGGTTAAATTCCTGAGCTAAACAAATTATTTTTAAGGAATTGCTTTAGATGTTTAGGCGGAAAAAATGAGTCACCAAAGGAGGGAACAAAATTCCAGAAGTTAATGAAGCAATGTCTATAACATTCTATAGATGTAAATGTCAACCCTGGCATATTTAACCCAGCCACTTGCCACTCAGAGAAATAGGAGAAAAGGCAGATGCCTTATGTGTGGGGGAAAAAGTAAATCAATGAAGATTTTTTGACTAAAACATTCAGTAATGAAAACCAGTCAACTAAATGATTTTTAAAGAAATTAAGAACCACCAGATTGAAACATTGTGGTAAAATTAAACAAAAACAAACACTGGTGGATATTGAATCCATTTAATCAATAGAATGAAATTTAACAATTGCAGGAATTGTGGTTGCAAAACACAACATAGGCGTCATAACTAAGTGAGACAAGCAAAAATAATGTTATAAGCAACAGTAATGGAAAGGCGGGAAGACTAAGGAAGTGTAGCAATGGCTTCAGTGTCCGCAGAGAAAAAAAAACACTAAACTTGGAAATGTGTTTATTTTAATGACAATGAACCAGTAGTTTTATTCATATTTTTAAAGTTAGAAAGATTTTTTAAAAAGTGATAACTCTGATACTTAAAAAATTATCTCACATTCAGCCATTTCTTTCTTTTTCCCCTTAAAGTAAAATTAAATGTTGGGTGTGTTATTTAAATAGCATTAAGAGTTTCATCTCATTCTTTAAAAATTAATTTCATTTGTCTCTCCCCCATCTGATATTTGTCTTGTTTTCAAATTTTGTTAATTTCTGTTGTATTTTAGGGTTCATTTTTCTTGTACTTCCTTCCACATAAATATCCCATTAGCTAAATCCCAACAAATCACAACATTTAGTCTTTTCATCATTATTTAGTTGTAAATATATTTCTGTTTTCTTCTTGATTTCTTCTACAAGCCATGAATTTTTTCAAACTTTTAAAAAATTTCATATAAAGGGCATATCTTCATGCTATTGACTTTCATTTAATTTTGTGTTACATGTGACTGGATACATTGTATGTTCTTGAAAACAATGTATATTTTCTAACCAGAGGGAAAAGGATCATCTCTATAGATATAAGGATAGAAGTATGGATATTACATCAAGCTTGGTACTCTTTGGTTCAAACCTCATATATCCTTGCTGCTTTTTGGTTTGCTTTGATGAGGGAGATTCCTATTAGGGTTCTCTCTACATCAAAATTATACTTTAAAAAATGTTTTTAAAAGATGTTATTTATTTATTTTTAGAGAGAGGGAAAGGGAAGGAGAAAGAGAGGGAATGAAACATCAATGTGTGGTTGCCTTTCTCGCCCCACTACTAGGGACCTGGCCCACAACCCAGGCATGTGCCCTGACTGGGAATTGAACCAGTGATACTTTGGTTCACAGGCCCACGCTCAATCCACTGAGCTACACCAACCAGGGCTAAAATTATACTTTTAAGGTGCATATACATTTGTGATTATCATTTCATCTTGGTTCATTTCTCCTTATATGGTTTTGTTGCATCACACTGTATTTGCATTAATTCTCTTGCTCTAAAATCTGTTATCAGGTACTAACATAAAATAAGCTTCCTTTTGGTTAGAGTTTACATACAGCATCTTTTTTTCATAACTTCATTTTCAGCCTGTGTGATTTTATTTCAGTTTGGTGTCTTATAAGTAGCATGTAGCTGGATCTTATTCTTTATGTTATCCAAACTGCTAATTTCTGTCTTTTAATAGGTACTTTCATTGCATTCACATTTATTTTAATTATTAAAATATGAATTAAACATGGATTTATTCCTCCTGTCTTTTAAACAATTTAATCTTTATTATATTTTTTCCATTACCATTTTGTCTCCTTTTTACCCCCCTGCCCCCAGTAATCACCACACTCTTGTCCATGTCCATGAGTCCTTTTTCCTTTTTGCTTGATCCCTTTACCCCCTACTCCCCTGTTGCTGGGTGTCATCCTGCTCTTCATTTTGTGAATCTCTCCCCATTTTCCTTGTTAGTTCACTCTGTTCATTAGATTCCACATATGAGTGAGATCATATGGTATTTGTCTTTCTCTGACTGGCTTATTTCACTTAGCATAATATTCTCCAGGTCCATGCCGTTGCAAAGGGTAAAATTTTTCTTATTTTTTTTATGGCTGAGTAGTATTCCATTGTGTAAATGTCCCATAGTTGTTTTATCCACTCATTTCCTGATGGGCACTTGGGCTATTTCCATATCTTGGCGATTATAAATAACGCTGCAGTGAACATAGGGGTGCTTATGTTCTTTTGAATTAGTGCTTTGGGTCCCTTCAGATATATTCCCAGCACTGGGATCGCTGGTTCAAAAGGCAGATTCATTTTTAATTTTTTTGAGGTATCTCCATAGTGCTTTCCACAGTGGCTGCTCCAGTCTGCATTCCCACCGACAGTGCACTAGGGTCCCCCTTTCCCCACACCCTCGCCAGCACTTGTCTGTTGATTTATTGGTGACAGCCATTCTGACAGGTGTGAGATGATATCTCATTGAGGTTTCCATTAATTTTCTGATGGCCACTGATTTATTAATCTATTGGCATGGTTTATTAGTTTCCATACCTGTGTTGTTTCTTATACTCTATTTCCTTCCCCACAGGCTCCCTTTTCCTCTTGGCTTCCCCTAATATTTGCAGGGCTTAGAGCAAGAACTAAAAAAGAGGCCTACATGTCTGTGCCTAAATGTTTAACAGTTGTAAGTAAAGCATATACATTATTAAACAAATGATGTTCTATCCTTTTTCTTGACAATTATGTCTTCCTAACAAGCTGGAGGGCCAGGTTCAAATTTAGATTGTATGGACTTCTTGGACATCCAAGCCAGAAACTCTTGGCTCAGGAAAAGTGGTCCCTGGTCTTTGCTCTTCAGCCTGCACCGTCCTGTTTCACTGTGGCTTCTGCCCACACCTTTAAAGGCCTTAGAGACATGCTTATAGTTCTCCTCACCCATACGTCCATGCTCCACTCACAGTCCTTGCAGACAGCTACCTCCTGGCCACCTCTTGGGTCTAGGGGTATGACCACTGGTAGCAGCTCCCACTCTTGGGACAATTGATTGGAGAAAGAGATCCATATAGGATCTGTAAGTAGACTCTGGGGTGTTTTGGCAGGGAATTCGGTGGGGGCTGGGTATCAGAGTCGGGGTTTGGAAGGAGAGGCAGATCCCAGGTGGGCACATTCCCTTAGCCCTGCAGATTCTACTCTGCAGGTAGAGGCAGAGCAAAAGCAGGGGCGGAGAGGAGAGCTGCCGTGTGAGCTCAGGAGCATCCCTGGTTCTCGAAGTGAGAATGCCGGGGAGCACATTATCCTCTGGCGGGTTTTTCAGGAGGAACTGTGCCTTGTAAACTGTGCTTCTTCCCTCCTTCTCAAAGAGTAGTTTAGCCAGGTAAAAAATTCTAGGTTGACAATGATTTTCCCTTAGCACTTTGAATATATTATACCATGTCTTCTGCTATCTATTGTTCTGACTAAAAGTCTGCTTTTAATCTCAGTCCTGTCCTTATAGGTACCCCACAATTTCACTACACATCTGAGTTTGAATGGCAGTCACTAAATCTTAACCCTGGTTGCTTAGGGGCAGTGGCTTCCTCAATCATGGACTCTTAATACCAGGGATGACCTTAGAAGTCACTTGCAGAGGATAGAAGTTACTCTTTTCTTCTGCTGCTTCTCCACCCCTGCATATATATGCCTTGGTGCATTTGGAAGGGAAAGTTTACCCCTATTTTTGACCCTATGTTTCTTTGCATTCAGGTGGCTGAGGCAGGTTGACTGTTCTTATCCATGAGGCTAGTTCTGCACGTAAATGTGGAGTCTGCTATGCAGACCTCTTCATGCTGAATGGGAGCAGGGAAAGGAAGGCCCTGTCTGGCTCAGAGCCCACAGTGCTCTGCTTGACTAAGTCTAGGAGCCCCACACCCAAAAGGCTAGCATATGGTTTTGCATTTGGCTGTTCAGCCTTGCTCCAATCTCTCCTTCAACAGAGAACCCTGCTGTAGGGGCAGGGTGAGGTAAGGGATAGGGATTTGGACACCAAAATCTGTAACAGCATTAAATTTATCTCCTTAATTGAATAGAAGAGATGATACAACTTAAGCCCAGAGAGGTGTGGTGACTTACCCAAGGTATAAATTCACTAGAGAAAAAGCAGAAAATAGAATTTAAATCTAATTTCTAACTCTGGGGTATTTCCAGGATCCTATATTCAGTTTCTAGCATCTCTTTTTTCTTAATACTTTCTTCAAACAACAGAGTTCTCTACACCACATTTTCTACTAACATCCTTAGGATACAATGCATTGATATAGTAAGAGCAGAGGTTTTGGCATCAGAAAGAGCTGGGTTTAAATTGGCTTGTTTCATGAACTACCTCTGGCACCTAAAACTGTTCATCTCTCTGAGCCTCAGTTTCCTCATCTGTAGAACAGGGATAAGAACACTAATTGCAAAGGGCCCTTATAAAGTCGCTGTGGAGCTCCTAGCATGGTGCCTGGCACATTGTGGAAACTAAATAAATAGTATTACTATTTTTGTTGTTGTTATACGTCTTTCACTTTAACACACTTTCCCCCACGCTGACATTCCCATTTTCTTTGAGGGGGTTATTACCTTTATCCCATATTTGCATATGTGCATGTGTAACGAATTTAAATGGAATGTTCTCTGGGTAGAGATCCATCTCTCTTGTTGTTAGGGTAGCACTTAGTACGCTGTGCCTGAAGGCTGAGGAGTAGCGATTGATGTTATGAAGTGATAAATGAACAGTTGACAAATAGATCATAGACACTCCGATGCAGAATTAGTGCCTGTAGTTTGTTCATAACTCATTAGTCTGCTCCAGACCCAGCATGTGAGTCACAGCCCCTCAGTGCCAGGCCCAGCTACATGGACACCAGCTTCCTCCTCGACCACGTCAGTTCAGAAGCCACTCGCCAGCGTGAGTGTGTTAAGATGCTCGGCCACTGCGTCATCAGTGTGTCTCTGTCCTCTTTCCCAACTTTCCGTCCCTTCCTCCCATGTTTCTCATCGCTGTGTCACCCCATCCTGCCTCTCAGTTGACATTCCCATGGGAATTCCCGTATGATTTCTGGAAAGTTGGGGCTGGGACTCTCAACTACAAAGGTTTAAGCAAGGGATTTTGTTACACTTCTATTTAAGTCATCAGAGGAAGAGAACATGGGATAGATGGGTGGTTTTCTTAATTCAAGCCTGCCAAGTCCATCCAACCAGATAGGATAACATTTCAACTACAAAGGGAAAAAATATATCACTCACCCTCATGATTCTTGGGAAACCGGAGATTGTCTGCTGCTTGGATGGAACCACGCGATCCAAAGGCTACAGATGAGTTAGTTTCAGGAAGCCAGGGTTGAAGGATGGCGTTGGTAATAGGGGGCCCCGTCAGGGTGACACCCAAGAACTGCAAGGGAGAAATGGGAATGGAGCTGTTGTTTCCCAGATGACGATAACGTGGTTTCAGATTTTTACGTACGTGACTATGAAATCCCTGAGCTGCGGTGTGCTAGAGGCAAGCTCTTTGCAGAAGAGACAGTGGAGAGCGTGTGTGAGTGAGTACCGATTTTCAAGGAAGACAGACCCGAATTCCTCATCCCGAATTGGTGTCTGCTAACTGGTTATCCCCAGCAAGTTATTTCCGTACATCAGCTCCAGCTCCGTATCTAAACATTGGAGAGATTTAAAATCGACTTTACAGGGGCTTTGTTTGTTTGTTTGGAGAATTGGAGGCACTCGTGTGTGTGAAACTTTCATCACAGGGAATGGAACTTATTAAAGGCTCAGGCAGTGGCAGCGAGCTCAGGTGGCAGCCAAGACGCGAGTGCCTGCTGTGCTGAGTTAATCAAGCATTCGTTGAGCACCAACCCTGACTCCAACACTTTGCATCAGGCCCTATCTAGGCACAGAGATAAACTTGTTCTATCTTCATGGTGCTTATGGTCCATCTGTCTTGTTTTTTGACCATTTTGTTTTCATCTCTAAGATACCATACGAGCAGAGACTTTGTCTTATGTTAATGTATCTCTATGGCCTAGAAGAATGAATAAATTCAGCTAATGTTCAGTGCGGGTCTACTAAAACAGTACCAGATACTGTTCTAAGTCTTTGGGGTGTATCAGTGTGCAAATCAGCCAAAAATCTCTGTCCTTGAGCAACTTTTTCTTAATAACAATAGCTACAAATTTGCCATAAACCATTTTTTTTTGCCTGCAGATAGCACATTTCCCTGAAGAACAGAGGGAATTTGGAAGTAACTCTTCCTCCAGTAGTGTGATGTCCCTGTCAGCTACCTCTGGCCCCCAGGCACTGCCTTTTGCAAGGTCACCAGGCCTTTCACAGCTTTGACGAGAGTGACATGGGAGCCTGTGGTCCAAGACAATGTCTGGCTCCTTCGAGAAGACAGGGTTCATAGTGACGTGGGTGGGATTCCTGGTCCCCCACCCATCAGATGGCTTCATCAGCTCCCACCCTGGAAGACGGCACGGGAGCAAGCACGGGACTCGGGAGGTTAAGCCAATGTGCTGTGACCAGGAGGTGCGTGCGCGCCGCCTCCCTGGGGCTGCTCTCCTCGGGGCTGGGCGCCTCCCGCATCAAGGAAGCTGCCAGCATTCACAATTGGAACATAAACAGGCCAGCAGGTTCTGATTAATCCAAATTGGAACTATTCAAACAGTCACAAAAAGAGATCTTTTCCCCTGAAGGAATTTACATGTGAAGAGAGACTAAGATGGGAAATAAACATTTCTATAATGATTAAAGTTAATTGGCTTGAAAGGATGCCTCTGAAAGAAATGCTTTCTGGTTTTAGTTCCAATCTATTTCGGGACAAGCCTGTTTTTCATAAGATTGGTAACTGCAAACAGATACTGCCCCTTCATTGGAAACAGATGGGCCAGGACATAATTAAAGAAGTATGCACTGGCATCTCAAATAACTGCTTTCAATTACAGCATTTCAAGAGTATTAAGGGGAAATATTTTAAACAAGACCACTGCAAAAATAGATTTTGTCATTAACTTTGAAATAATATTTGACTTAAGGCTGAAATTTCCATGTGCCAGGTCTGGGTCTCACAGGCGGACGCTGATTGGTGCAAGAGAAATTGAATCATTATGGTCCTATATCGTTGGGGGCAGGGGCGGGGAATCGTCTCTCTTTTTTAATGCAGAGAAAAAAACGTAGTTTTCCTCTGGTAATTTTTATTTTGTACTTGAATTTCGGTTAGATTTCACAGCCTTGAGGAACTTTCACAGTGAAACTATTTCAGTGTGAAGTCCAAGGTTGTCTGTCACTACTGTGGTTGTGTGTGTGTGTGTGTAGGCTGCGAGGACAGGCCCACCCCCCACCATGGAGCATGCTTACGTGCCCTGTAGCCCACATGCACACGTTCAGGCGGAGATCTAAACGTAACCCCCCGCCCGCAGCAAAGTTGTCAGATTGCCTGGCCTGGCACATTTGTAACTGGTGGTCGGCTTATTGTACTTTTTCTCTGTAGATCATTTTAGTGGAGATTATCATAATTAAAGAGAGTTGTATAACATTGACAAGTTACAGAATGCTTCGCTTGTGTTGTCTTACGTGACATATGGGAATGATGTTTGTTTCTCTCAATACATACTTACTCATTGAGCAGCTAACACATGGCTGACACAGTACCAAGAGATAAAGTGTTGAACAAAGACAACTGCTTGCTTCCCCCTGGAGTTTATAGCCCCACGGTCAGTAGAGACGAGTAAACAGTACAGTACAGGATGGTAAAAGCTATGGTGGCATAGAGACACTGAATGGGGGTACTTGACCCAAGAAGTGGCTTATTCCTTATTACCTTATCTTAAACTCGGTTGTAGAAACAGAAGAGTTGCCCTGGCTGGTGTGGCTCAGTGGACTGGGTGCCGGACTGCGAACCAAGGGGTCGCCAGTTCAATTCCCAGCCGGGGCACAGGTCTGGGCTGCAGGCCAGGACCCCAGTAGAGGAGGTGTGTGAGAGGCAACCGATGGATGTATCTCTCTCCTTCCATTCCCCTCTTTCTAAAAATGAATAAATAAAATCTTTAAAAAACAGAAACAGAAGAGTTAAGCAACTGCACAATATATCACCTTAGCAACTCAAACAAATATGATTTCTTGATGGACTATTGATTCCTAATGATGAAAACAGCCATCATGCCGATATAGTACAATTTATTGATAACTCATGGGCTTTAATGATGAGTGAGTATAGCATGTATTTACTTTGATTATAAGTACACATGCATGTGTGCACACAGAAAGAAGACTCTGAGAACACGCCTGAGACATTGCTAGTGACTTCTGACTCACTCAAGTCCCGTGGGCTTTGAGCTCTGCCCAGGGGCGATGTGTTAGGTGTGAGCTGTCCTTGCGCTCACTCACCTGCCTTTACACTAACGGTCTGCATTCTTGAAGGCTGGACAGAGGGTCTGGTACCACTAAAAAGCAAAATACTAACCAGTCTACACACATCTATTTCTTCATCATATGGGTAGTGAGTGGAATGTTGTAATTGAACTTTTGAACACTTTTTAAAAGTTTTTGGAGTAACTAAGCCCTTAAAAAGCTTAATAATTTCCTTTAAGATTATACCTATTATTCACATTCTCCATGTAGATGTTCAGATTTGTGTGTGTATTATTGTAGGTATATCCTTTATTACTTGTGGGGTGTGAACTTAAATAATACCATAAATCTTAATGCCATTTGTTTAAGAAAACACCATATAGTTCATTTTCCAAAGAAGTTTAAAAAATTTAGCCCAAAAAGAGATCAGTGGCAGGAGCAGAGGCAAAAGGGAAGGGAGGAAGTTCCCAGTCTGAGGCATGAAATGGAGAGAAGGAATAATTCTGGACTCTGGCTAATGGAGAAGTATAGGTATTTAGAACCTTGAATGATGATATAAAAAGTGAAGGAAGAAAAATCCTTTTAATAGAGAAACTTCAAATTCTTCAGGGGAAAGGATGTTTTTCTTAAGGACTAGGCATGATTCAGGTTGGTAGAGTGGCCCCACACCCATCACCTTCCCTCCATCCGTGCCCTGGACCAGCCCCACTGTGGGTGGAGTGTACACATCTTTCCTGTGTCTACGGCTTTGGGCTCTGCTCGTGACTGACTCACTTTGGCCATGTGGGTGGGAGGGACAGGAGCCAGCTCCATGCTTAGGTTTTAAGAGGCCTCACATGCTTCCTCTTTCTCCCTTTGCCTCTGCTTCCTCCACGACAGAAGTGTGTCTCCTGTAGCTCTCCATCACTAGGTGATGGAGAGGGGCGATGGGGGAGCAGAGCTGCCCCGCGGGCCCTCAGATCTGCCATGCAAAGTCCAGCCATCCTGCAGCTGACCCATCCAGCTGAGCCCAGCCTCAGTCCCAGCTTGGCCAACCCACAGGCCCCTGAACATCAGTGACTGTGCCTTGAAGCCTCCGTGTTTGGGAGTCATTTGTTCTTTAGAAAATTCTGTGTCAAAGCTAATTAATGCATTGTGAGAGAGATGATGGTGTCTAGAGGGAGGAAGAGAATGGAGCTGGAGGTGCTCCCTCCACCACCCCCGGCTGTCTCTCCCTGGTTCCCAGAACCTCTGCGGACCAGCGGTGGGTTGACTTCTCTGACTTGGTGAAATTCATTTCCTGCTTGCTTGACCAGAATCTGCTTTTCAAAATTAAGAGCAAAGTTCACACAGTGTGAGGGGTTGGGGGGCTATTCATTCTGGTGTAGAAACCTTCAAAACCTGATAACTAAGCTAAAAATGGTCTGGAATTGCAGAATAATTTAGGATTGTTGACACTTTTCATATTCTAAAAATATCACATATGCTCCTTGATTGTAAAGAGTAATTCTAATCATCCTTTGGCCTAGTTCAGTGCTAGATAAATACAAGACTAATAAATTCTACTAAAAGACTAAAATTCAGTTCCTGGATGCAAGGCCTGTGCTTCAGAATCTGGATAATTAGTCAAATGTTCAATTTACAATTCTCTTCTCCAAATCACTCCCAGCATCACCTAATAGCCCCCAAATTCATGTTGTGCCAAACTTTTCCTCTCAAAACACTGGACTTAAATGATGTGCTTTCTAAAGATAGATACCGAAATTGTGAATGCTGGAACTTCGAATGATATAATTTCTCTGCATTTTGGCAGTCTACCTCCCTGTACCTGTAGGGACTGAAGACTAATTGTCTCAGCATGCATGCATTGAAAATGCATAATCGAATTGTGTCAGTGAAAAATTTAAATTTCTAGGTCAATGTTATTTGCTCCTCTAGTCCTCTCCTCTCGATCTCACAGAAATCCGCTTCTGTTTTACGGGACTATAAACTCGAGGTGACAATTAGATACCCAAGTGGGAATGTCCTGTCAAAACACTGGGACCTGACTGAATGTTTACATCTAGAAAACAAAGTAAATAATAATAATAATAATAATAATAATAATAATAATAATAACAGCCAGAATATTTCCCAAACTTTAGATCAACAGGCACTGTGCTGAGCACTTTACTTGCATTATCTAATTTAAACCCCATAATTGGTGAGGTAGTAACAGTTATTAACTCCAGAGATATTAAGCATCTTGCAGTTAAGTAGCTGATGTGGGATTTGAACTCTGACTACAGACACCTCACCCATTGCTTTTCGCTACTTTGCGTAGAGGTGTTAGCTGAAAGCATTGATTTAGAATATTCTCTCAAAAGACTAGGATATCTTTTCCACTTGTCTTCTCCACAGTGGAAGACAGTCTTAGCCTCCTTTTCTTCTAACTTTCCCTCGACAGAACTTCAAAACCACAGTAGAGCGTCCGAATGTGGCAACAAGTGACCCCCCCGGCCCCCCCACCCCTCCACCCCACTCCTTCCCTATTGACACTCTGTGTCTTTCCAGTTCAAGGCTCACTGTGCTGAAGCCTGCAAGCAGGACGGGTTTATGCCAGAAACACAGAAAAGTCTAGTTTGTTGCCAGGCACGGAGTAAGGTGGCAGGCATAACCACCAGAGCCTTACCCAGATGAGGTCCTTACTTCAACTGAGTTTTATCAGAAATGTTGATTTAGAAAATAAATCTTGCATGTTTAGCTTGATATTTTTTTCATTCTGAAAATATAACATATTCCCAGGAGATCACCCAGGGCTAAGGGGAGCAGATCAGTCTTAGTCATGCCAGAGACTTGAAGAAAGTCTTCTTGAATAGTTTTCATGTGGCAAGCTGTCTAGATCCTACTAATGAGGCCAGTCATACAAGTTTAAAAAAAAAGAAAAGGAAAAGGAAAAGAAAAAACCCCATTTTAAGACTATGAGAAAATCATTACTTTATGCTATTTAGAGAAGCTTGGGAGTTTTTTCCTTTCGGTAAATGCCACAAAGGAGACGTTTCTCATGAAAACTGAACTGAGAGACAGGCTGTAGCTTGGTGAGGGATGGCCCCTGGGGATAGTCTGGGAGAGAGCTCGGAGCCAGGACCAGTAATTATGAGATGCCAAGGAAAAAAGCAGAGGTTGCATAGACGTCAGATATTCCAAAAGCCATCATAGAAGTGGAATGAGAGGAAGAAAGAGAGTAAATGCTTTAAATAAAAGTAGCTTTCACCATACAAAACCCAACAGCTTTCACATCTGGTGTAGCAGAAAATGCCTTGGACATACCCTTGAAAATACATTGAAAATTTGGACCCACACTTAAAACTGTGCTGGACAGAGAGAACTGGAATTTGAATCTGGAACGTATACTTCTAATGTTGGTGACCTGGGCAATTGACTACAGCTTCAGATCCATTATTTGCAAAATGAAAGTCATCAAATAATATATGTGGAAGTGCCTAGCTTACATAGCAAATGTTGAAAATGCATGCGCTGAATCTACATCACATATAACCAGTTCTTCACCAGAGGCAAAAGTGTCTGCCTATTATGGCTAACAGACGGTGAAGCATAATGTTCAGACTTCAGATTTCTCAAGAACGGTCACTTGGTAAGCACGGTTACACTCTGTCCACTTTTGTATGGCGAGAGCCACTCTGTCACAGAGCCGAAAATACATTATGCAGACTCCCTGAGTGCCTAAATAAGCGCAGCACCGCAGCAGGCATTTGGTGCCTGGGTGAGCAGGAGTTTCACGGCAGGAGTGGAGAATATAGGGACATCTACCGACACCACTTCTCTCAGTCAAGTTTGGGTTTCAGATGGCTGAGTGGTGCCATGAACAGAACACGAGCTTTGGGCTCAGACTTTCTTTCCAACCTTGGTTTTGTTTGTATGATGTGGGTGTAGCCTTTCCAAGCCTCTGATTCCCAGTTCATAGAATGGGAGCGACATCATTTACACAGAGTGCCTCTTAAGGATTACCAGTGACTTCTGAAAAAATGCCCTGTAGTCCATAGACATATGATACACAGCAACTATTGTCACTAAAGGCCACAGCTCCTTCAGAGCACACACCGAGCCTCAGGAATCTCTGTGTTCCCCCCTGTGTCCAGGACGATGCCTGTCATGTATCAGGTATCATAAATCTGCGTCAAATGGTTGGCTAACCAGAAAGCTTGTTCAGTGCTCTTGCCTTCTGCACTAATTGCCATCAGATGAAGCTTTTCCCTAATTTAAGAGGGGTTTCTTTTCCTCCTAAACAAACAAACAAACAAAACACAGCTGAGCACCACCATTAACCTCCGACAGAGAACTACAATGGACATAAATAGGCTGTCTGGGGTGCTTGCCTATGATTGCTACATTCAGATTCCACCTAGACAATGGTTATATACCTCTGGTTTTGGACTCAGTCCTGTAGCCATTTCCCAGCGCCATTGTGTCTGACAAGTCCCTTTAGGGAAGTTAGTTACCTCTTTGAACTTAATTTTCTCATTCATAAATAATGGCCTTAGCTGTTGATGGGAAGATGAAATGAGACAGCATATGTATCGTGCCAGACAGATAATGGGCAGGGCCGGTTTTGAAACTGAGTGTGTGACACTGACGCCCAGGCTCCTTATATTACCTGTAATTTCCAAAGGGTTTGAAGCTCCTTGAAGAAAAGAGCCATATCTTATTCAGAACCAGCTTGCTCATACCTTGGTGCCCTAGCATCGGCAGGGCAAAGAACAGTATGTGATCAGTACTCAGGCATCTGATTGCTTCCAACTGTTAGCCATCCTCCAAGGGAATCAAGAGCATTTCTCCAGGAAAACTGGACTTTGGACATAGGGAACTGTAGTTCATTTCCTCAAACAAGGAGCACCAAAGAAATGATCTCTCCCTTCTTAATACTCCTAGACCAGTTCAGAAAAGAAACCAGAGACATCCGATCTCTTCCTTTTAATACAGCTTTAGGCAAGTTAAACACTTAAGATGCTTTTAGATGCAAGTAACAGAAAACCCAAATCAAACTGACTTCAAGAGCAAGTACATTGCGTACATTGGCTTGTACACTTGGAAGTGTGTCAGAATTAGTTGATCCAGCAGTGCAGTAAAGCAATCAAGGGTCCAGATTCTTTCTGTCTCTATGTTCTGATGACATTCTTGGCTTCATCATGGATGTAAATTGTCCACTAGTAGAAATTACGTGACATGTTTTCTCATTCACTTCTGGAGAGAAAAAAATAAAAGACAGCATGCCATTCCCAAGCACTGAACATAATTTTTCTCTTCATAATGTTTCCACTCCTTAAATAGTAATTGTCACTGATGGAATGCTAGGCACTGATAGCCTTAGGTTAGGGATGCTGGCAAAGGAAATCTATGGCTGCAGTTAGGGTCTTCAGGCATCATTGCTTCCACACAGGGAAGTGGTCAGGGAGTGGAGTGGGCAGGGAATGATCGGATTCAGTTACCATGTCCCCATGGGAGTGATGTAGAAGTTCGGTCTTGATAATACAATTGGGCTGATTAGAAGCTGACAAAAGAGTTACCTGGCTAACAAACTAGAGAGAGAGAGGCGACTTGTCACCTAGTCCAGGAATCTTCCCTTCCTTGCCCAGCCAGCCTAGATTGGGGTCGGTGTTCCTCCATCCTGCTTTTATATAAGTATATCATTTCACACACACACTGTTTATTAATTACCTGTCCATGTAGCTATCTTACAACCCAGCCATGAGGCTGCTGATAGCAGGGGCTTTGTCTCACCCATCTCCCCAGCCTCAGCACCTGGCGCAGAGCCGGGCATGTGGGAGGGGAAAGGGAGGTCCATTCTCAGATCTTAGCGAGTGAGCAAGCAACGGATCGACGTGTCAGGAAGGGAGATTTTACTTCCTCCTATGCCTGAAATGAAAACTCCCTAACAATACATGCATTGCTTAAATGACTAACAGTCATCAATAACTAAATAGGAAGAGGACGGGTGTTGGATTAAGATACGTTTAAGGCCCTTTGATCCTGGAATTTATTGATTTCTGAGCTTACTCATGGTGGCCACAATGTGCGCTCCACGGTGGTGGCCCAGATGGCTTGAATATAGAAATCAGGACATTCTGGGTGGTGGGAAGGTGCTAGAGTCAGCTGTTTGGCTTGTGAAAATTGGAACCTTCCTTCAGGGCTGCGATCCCTACAAAGGGAGCGCACTCCCCTCGGTGCCGGCCGGGAAGCCCGTCCTTGGGGCTCGGTGGTTGTGGTCTGGTGCGGACTGGGCGTCCTCTGTCTGCTCATGGCCAGATGCCTGGTCAACAGGAAATGCAGCTGCAGGGAGCTCGTGAGCCCGCGCAGTGCCAGGGATGGGAAGGAATTTCTCCACAGCTCGAGCAGTCTTTAGCTCTGACGATCTTTGAGGAAGGGAATAAACAAAGGCGGAAGTCAGCATGGCAGGCACGCAGTGTTCACCTAGAGTTGGGTGCTGCGCAGGCCCTCCGGTGGGGGGAGGATGCATACCTGGAGACGAGGCTCTGGCCTCCAGTAAAGCTTAGGGTTTGGTTGGATGCTTGCAAAACACAGACATGTGTGCATGTGCACACACACACAGCACTTCAGACATGTCCACAGCAACATCTGAGACGGCGAAGGAGGGGACCAGGCCGCAGGACATGCGGGGATGCACTAACCACAGCATGACCTTCCACTCAGCGGCCTTGCCTGTTCCAACCTCTTGGTTTCCTTTCGATCCCAGCACTCTCTCTGCCCTGCTAGGAATGACTGTCTTAAACCCTTCGACTCTCCGAAATGTTCCATGTGAACTTGCTGCTGTTGAAGCCTTATTTTTAACACCTTTTTATTGGCACAAAAGTTGTGTATCACTCTTAATCCTACCACTCAGAAACACTGTTTGAATAATGGTATATCGTCCTTTATTTTTTCTGTATGTATTCTTTCACAAATTTACAGGGTTTTCACCTGCTGTTCCTAGAAAATGACTTCTTATGTACATGCGCAGAAAAATCTGGAAGAATATAAGTAAAACTGAATGTGGCTTTTCTCTGGAGAAGGAAGGGTGTTGGACTTTTTATTTAATTCTGTACACTGCTATGTTGTTACTGTTTTGAACAACAAAGACGTATTTTGGTAAATTAGTAAAATTGCTAAAAGGAGAAAATGATATCTCCACTCTGGGCGCAGTTGCCAACAAAAGCCTGTTTTCTCCCAGTGTCCTGTGGCAGTAGTCCTCATGCCTGGGGGCACAGCAAGAAATGAAAATATTCAATCTCGAGCCTGACCTTTCCGCCCCCCCACCCAGGGAGGAATAAGGAAAGAAAAACGAGAAGGAGGGGCCTTGATTTTCTACCAAAGCCCCAAAGTGCTTGATAACCAAGACAGCGCCCCAAGGACACAGCAGGGCAGGGAGGCTTTGGGGCCTCTCAGAGGGAGGGGCTGTGTGCAGAGACGGCGGGACTGCTGCACGCACTCAGGCAGGGGCTCAGTCCCAGCTCTGCTCGAACCCGGGTCTGCGGACCTGCAGGAGCCACGGCATCTCTCCTGGCTTCAACTCCTGCCTTAGGAAAAAAGGCTACTCCTGGAATATTTAAATATTGCTGTGCACACTGTATAAAGAGACTCTGTCAACAAAGGTAGAAGCAGAGAGTTGGCTGATACTATACTTTCCAGGGTGGGGAATGAGAAGGAATGCCTACAACCGAGAAAGGAGATACGGAACAGAGAAAGTACCCCCGGGTGGTGGTGGTTGTGGCTGTTGTTTTGGAACTGAGGAAACAGAGAGGCAACCTGTCATTTAGTGGGAGGATGACTCAGATTTGGAAGCACATATCTAAACCAGTGTCTTTGGTTTAGATGTGCATTTACAAATTACCTATTCATTTATGTAGATCTCATATATGTACTCATATATACACTGTAGGCTGTATATATTACAGGTTATATAACATATATTTACTTACTTTGTATATTACACATGAAACATTTCTCAGTAGCTGAAACAAATTCTTGTCTTCTAGTTCCCACAAGATCAGTGCTTTCTAATTTGAGGTTCCCTGAGCCTTTATCCTTATTTTTATTTTTATTAGCTAATTCTTTTATGTACTCCATGGCAACCTTGTGCATTCATCAGAAGGGACTGGGTTATTTTGCAGTAACAACCCAACCTGAAAATCTTGATGATTTAATGCCATGGAAGTATATATTCAATGGCAACCAGCAGGCTTGCCCGGAGAGCAGGCTGAGAGAGCCTGCATCTTGACCTTCGGATCTGCAACTGCAGAGGGAGGAAAAGGCTGCGTGGAAGATTCTGTCCTGGCTTTTGGAGCCCAGGAGTAACCCAGAGTTTTCCCTCACTCCTCCATGTGTGCTACGCAGCCACACCTGACTTCCGTGAGGCAGGACGGTGCAACTGTGCCTCGTACCTGGAAGAGTAAGAAGTGGAAAAATGGACAGTGCTAAGGATGCCCACAACCTGGTTTTGTCCTTCTGATTGGATCCCAGACCTTCCCTGCTTTCACCTTTCCCACCTGAGCTTCCTCGTGTAGGTCTTTCCTGCTTGTCTTAATTAGAATATTTATGGCCTTTAAACTCCCTGATTGCTCATGCCACTCCGGTGACCTTGTATGTTGCCCTATATTGTGGTCACACCTGTGCCTTCGAACAGCTGGTATCTGCCGTTCTAGACGCACAACTCCCTTTTTCTTCGCCCTCTGGGGTTGGCTGCTGGAGCCAGTAAATGGCCTCAAAGAGAGCCAGGGGCAAAATCGCACCAAAAAACAAAAAATGGTAAAAAAATAAAAAATGGAGTCTAGTCTTTTTAAGACTCCTATTCTTTGATGATATGACTGCTATTTCCCACCCGCCATGCCCACTCAGGGTCTCTAAAAAAATGCGGCAATGACAGCAAGTAATTCCAGATATTTTCTGCCGCCAGCAGCCCAGCCAAAGTTAACTTCACTAGTGCTCGCTAGCGATGGAGACGCAGCAGCATCGAGAGCTTCATGCTAGGCTGGTGCGCTAGTGAGCGGCAAGGGGCCATCTTGGGGGATAGTGGCAGAGTTCCAAATCCGAAGACTCTCAGACTGTCCCAAACAGAGACACTGTTTTGAGTTTCCAGATCAGGGACTAGGATCCGCATGTCATGTCATTATCAGAGTATCAAATTCAGATTTTTCTTTCTTGACTTCCCAGAGATTTGTGACTAAAGCCCCACAGACAAAACCATATTTGTTGTCTGGTTAAACAGTGATCTGAGTTATTGAAAGTAATGTCTCCTCTTGGTTAAATGACAGGTATCAGAGTTCAGCAGTCCCATAAAGGGCGCATGAACACGCAAGGTGTGAAGGACCGAGGATGCGATCCTTGGGAGGATTTGGGAGGACAAGGGGTCAGGTTTTAAAATAGAGACTCGTCCAAGAGCTGTGAGTGGAGACAGCCTTTCTCTGTTTTTTTTCGGGTGCCTTCCTTTCGCACCTGCAGCCCTGCAGTTGGCCCTGCCTGGAGGGGGCAGGAATGAGCACTGTCCAAAGAACAAAACTCTATCAGACTTGCTTCTTCTGTCCAACAGGTGGCGCTGTTGTCCTACAAATAGCTTCAGAACCCCAGCCCCAAGGTTTTGTTTTTGTTTTAATCCCACCTATTGTTCCTGCAGTGTGCGGCCCTGAGGAGCACCAATACTCCTCCTCTCCTCTGAAGCATCTGTGTTTGAGAACACATCTATGGCTGATGAGTCATTTCCGTTACAGAAGTTAGTAAAAGATAAGCAATATCCAACGTTCTCCTTTTATTCGTCTCTGGATGAACTGAGTAGGGAGTCTTTGTCTTAGCTCTTTATTTCTCTTAGAGTCCAGTTTAACCATAACTCAGTGTTCTCAGATTCACACATGAATTCACTAATACACAGACAGAAACAGCGGCACTAACAGAGTGTGAGTCACATGCTTATTGTGCAAAGCTAGACAGGGAGGGAACTACAAAAAAAAAAAGACTCTATCTTTACCAGCCAAGATTTTGGCAATCTAATTAGCAGAATAAAATATATATAACTCCTGCTAGTAATGACCCAGGCAAAATGATTTATGTTGGGTATGAAGAGTTAAGAATAAAAACGAATCTTTGGCTAGAACTTCTGGTCGACCAGGCTCTGCTCTAAGCGTTTCTTTGATTCCTGCAGCCGTCCCGCAGAGTAGGCGCTGTTACCGGCCTCGCTTCACCGAGAGGACCTAGTTAGTGGCTGGGTCACCGCAGGCAACTGGCAGCCAGTAGAGAACAGCTGATCCCGAGCACGTGCCCCGTGCCAAGCGCTCCTGCACGCCCTTCGCATGCATTCTCTTAGTTAATTTCCAGGCTCACAATTTGGGTTCAGTGTCAACCATCATGTTTATGTTACTTTTCTTTCCTGTAGGAGTTTAAATTGCCTTTCTTAACAAAATATGAATGCATTCACCTCTTGACTCCTTGAAAGTAAGCATAGAGATTTTTGCAAACCTGGTTTTATTAATTTAACTGAGAACGTAACTGAGCTCCAGATGCTAGTAATTTACTAAATGCCACGAGAGTGTGCATCTTTTCCCAGAAAGTATGTACTTCAGCATTTTAGTGGAGATTAAAAATATATATTGTTAACTCTTCATTGTTTCCTCTTCAAAACAAACAAACACAACATTGTTTTTAGCTGTGGGAAGAGTGGCAAAATAACTGGTTAGAATTACTGAAATTATAGGTATTTGATTCACTAATAAACTACAAAGCCTTTATATATATGTATACGAATGTACATATATATCTTAAAAATAGCTAATCTTTTTGTATCCTTCAAGAAACAACAACAGCAAAAAAACCACATAAACTTTAAGAATCACTAACCTTTTGGTTCAAAAAATAGATATATTGCCAGGGAACAGAGAGTAGGGTTGAGGGGACATAGCAACAAAATAACGGGGATACATTTGGGCATGGTTTGATTTCTCATCGCAGTGTAGGTGAGCAAGAACATGTAACTATAATGGTCTTATTTAGAAATTTACCAAACCACTTAGCTCGTTTTCTGAACTTACATGTGTTTTTTTCTCATCGTTGGGGAATGGGATATTCTAGTTAAGCTAATATCCCGGTTAATACGCGCACAGACCTTATTAACAGTGCAGCTGACTTTCGGTATCCTAATTAGCCACCTGGCCACTTCCCTTGCAGGCTGAAAAGATATCACTTTGAAAGGGAAGTGACTAAGTGTTATAAATATACATTTTAAATTTCTACTAAAATGCTGGTAGAAATATCACTGGTATCCCTTATTGCAAATTAGACCTATAATAAATTGCTAGAATTCTGTAGTTTATTTGTCTGAAATTAAATGAATACCTAAATGTTTGCCCAGGCCTCAAATTAGAGTTCAGAATGATTTCCATGCTTATTCTCAAAGGGTTGAGTGATGACAATGCTTTTATAATATTTTTTTAAGTAAAGGAGAAAAACCTTTGCTATAATTTTAGACTCACATGGGGAAGCATCTGTGGCTCCCTGGATTGCTTCAGAACTACTTTTGCATATTTGTGAAGCATCTCCATCAGCTTAATTACTCCTCTTTCCAATCAGAGGGAGCTACTTACCAGGTACGAGACATAAAGCTCGGGCTCGATGGGGCTCGACTATCTCTGTTGTCTGGAAAAAAAACACCCTAAAACCAAATCAAGTTTTTTTCCTTTCCACTAGGACTATCCTCCAGAAGTTTCTAGATGTTTCCTAAGACAAATCATGTATTCATGAGGCAAGACCTAACGAGAAAGGGGAGATTTTGGGCATGTGTTTCAACAATGGCCTTTTGAGAAAGTAGAAAGAAGGCTGATACCCCGAGGTGGCAGGCAGTGAGGGACGCAGAAATTCTCGTGTTGTTACGGGCTTTTGTGCAGGGATGTGTGTACCGGGCTATTCAACATGATGCTGTTTATAGTAACTAAAAGTTCAGGATAACCAGTGTTCATCCAGAGGGGATTGATTAAATGTGTTACATTCATCCACACAACAGAATACAACTAGAGAAAGGTATTTATTAACACGGAGAATGTTTATGGCAATTGTTAAGTGACAAAAGGATTACAAATGTTGCCACCTTTGTTAGAAAGCAATACGAATTTATGTGTGTGGACACAATAAGCAGAAATTATCAAGAAGGCTACATACTAAAATACTAACTATAGTTTTGTTTAGATAGGATTACAGATTATTTTCTTAATTATTTATTGTGATTTTGTAATATGTATATTTACATATATGCATATGTTTGTATATACACATATATACTCAGAAAAATAAAGCAAAGCTATTTTCACTTACACACACACACGGAGCAAAGCCTGTGCACCCCCACCCTTCTCCAACTTGGGTTCTCCCTTTACCTCTTAACAGAAATTCACGGGGCAAAACCACCGATAAACTCCTAACTGAAAGTCTCCTTGTTTTTGTATTTTCTTCTGGTCTTTCCCCCATGTGTATATAATTTCACTAACTATAGTGATAGCATAAAAACAATGTATTTATTATCCCTTTTTTAACAAAATACCGTTGCTCTGATGCCTCCCCTGCATGTCCATCACCGACACTGCCCTCACCAACACTGGGTGGTTTTCCTTGTGGTTCAGAACCCGGGATTCGGTTTATCGAGTATTCATTCAAGTCTTCCCTTTCCACTCACTGGCTATGGGAAACAAGCCAGTGAGATAAAGTTCCTATATCATAAGCAGGGGAGGATACCGCATTGCACGGGTTCTAACACTAAAAACAAAGTCTCTGGGGAGATAAAAAGCAAAGTAATATTTTCAGAAGAATCCCTTTTGGAAGGCAGCCAGGCAGGCCAGGTCAACTCTAGCCTTGGAGGCCAGCTCTGTGACTATTTTGGGATTTTCAAGAGGGAACGCCACAGGGACACAGCACAGCTGAACCAGAGGACGCCAAGAGTTTCATCAGCAAAGACTTCATCTTGACTTGTTTTGCAGAGGAAACAAAGGTGGGGAGGCCTTTGGCCCTCCCTCAGGGATGTGTTGAATATTCAAAAATATTAATTTTGGAACAACTGTGCCTGTGATTTTGAAAACAAGCTAGCTAAGCCAGAGCTGTCATGGATTGGATTGGCAGAAGGCCCCTCCCAGCCCCCTGAGGCCACCCGCCCCAGGTCCCCACAGCCCTGCACCAGAAAATCAGAACCACGGACACGCAGCCCAGGAGGTGCTCAGCCAGACGGACTGCGCTGCCTCGGGGCACCCCCGAGTGTCCAGCACGAACCTCCACAAGTTCGCATTTGTGGGGAGCCCGGAATGTTTAATAATTACAAAGGAAATCAGTCTGTGTTTGACTCTCTCAGACCCCTCGGTACAAGTTCAGACGTCTTGCTCTCATCCTCGGAGACGGCCCTTCCAGAATACGGGGCCAGCTCCACGCGACAGTGTCCTGGACAGTTGTACGCACTTCGATGTCCTGTTCCCATCACCCCGAATGCCGGGTTTACTCCTCTGCCTGCACTCACTCAGCCACGGTTTCAACTTCGGAATCAGTGCAGGGACGTGAAAGGATGACTGCCTGCTGGGGGACTTGGTGGGCCCCGGGAGGATTAGCAAGGGTGTCTGAAGCAGCAGGCGTGTCCCTGAGAACACAGAGGTCGTCACTCGATCTGGTTCCTGGGTGAATTCCAAGAGTACACCTAAAATATTTTGGTTACCCATGATAGGATTTATAAACTCGTGGAATACTATTGCACAGGGAGAAAAAAATCTGTTAGTGTTTTAAAGGTTGTCCCCCGCCCCCCCCTTCCTGGCTGGTTGCCCGCAATATTATAAAAAAAAATATCAAATTTCCACAAATTGATTTGTAACTTCAAAAAACAGAGGGATAGACAGATACATGATGTGAATCCTGAGGGGAAAAAGAGGCCTACTAAGAAGAGCTCCCGGTGGCTAACTGGGCTCAAATGGAAGGGAGGAAGGAAGGGGAGGGAGGGAGGGAGCACAGCAGCGACTCTGCACCAGGGCCTCTCACGAGCGCTGCACCTTGCGGAGAATGCGCCGAACCACCCTTCGCACTGCATTGCACTCCTGCCTTCTGAACCGGCCTCTGCGAAGGGAGTCCTGGAGTTCCGTTTCTGCCAGCAGGACTGAGGCTGTCCCCATCCAATCAGAGCTGTGCAGCCCTGACCTATCAGAGGGACTCCATTCTGACCAGTCGGGCTAGGGCTGAGGACTTCTGCTTGCATAAGCCAGCAGCTTCCCTGGGGCTTGGGAAGTTCCTTTCCACTGGTGACTGGGAAAGGCGATCCCCCGGCTGGAGCCGGAACACCTGGGAGACAAAAGACGTCTCCCTGGAGCACAGTGGAACAGACCGGAGCAGACCCTTGATGGGCGGACCAGGGCGGAGCGGAGCTGCTCAGCTGAAGAGGGGCCCTCGCTGGCCCTGCTGGTTTCGCGCAGCAGCGCTGTAGCCCTGGGAGCTGTTCCACAGCGTGCTGTCCCCACAGACACCCGTGTTACCTACCAGTGAGCTGTTCGCACTGGGCAAAGTTGCCTCCTTCGGCGCACCCCAAGATTCCGAGAACGATCAGTTGACAGCGATAAAGCAAAAAAGTGAAATAGTAGTGGTAGACTCAAGGTGATGGGCATGAATGTATTTACTGTAAAATTCTTTCAACTTTTCTTTATGCTTAAAAATTTTATAATGCAATATATTATTATTATAACCATAAATATAAAGAAATTGTCCCCCAGCCCTGGTTTTAGCATAAATTTCTCAAATTTGAACTACTGAGTCAAAAGTATGAGTATTTCACAGCTTTTAATACTTAACGTGAAAATCCTCCAAACACTTATTCCAAGCTGTACTCGCACCAGTGGAGTGCCTGAGACTGTCGAGATAGCATTTTTAATGTGATGGGAAACTTAGTAATTTCTGACTTCCATCCAGTGAAATTCACAGACCTTGAGTGTACAGCTCAATGAGCGCGAACAGATGTGCACAGCAGTGTGATCAGCACCCCGAGAACTTACAGAACATGCGCGGCGTCCCAGGGGATTCTCTCGAGTCCCTTACCCGCTGTTCCCTGCCCGCCTGTCTGCCCGCCCTCGGGCAACCACTCCGCCAGCTTCCTTCTGCAAAGAGGAGACCCGTCT
This sequence comes from Phyllostomus hastatus, assembly GCF_019186645.2. NCBI lineage: Eukaryota > Metazoa > Chordata > Mammalia > Chiroptera > Phyllostomidae > Phyllostomus > Phyllostomus hastatus. The sequence goes on along the minus strand of NW_025333833.1, from coordinate 3,954,865 downwards.
TCTCCAAAGGTTCCTATAGATGGACGGTGTGTACTCTCCCGCATCTGTCTTCCGTTGCGCTACATGTTGTAAGGATCTATCCATGACGTTGCATATTGTTGTAAGTAGTTTGTTCCTCCTTATTGCTGAGTAGTATTTCACTGGACACGAGGTAGCATTTTGAATGAAAAATAATTACAATTCACTGTCTCCTCGTCCCAGTCATAAGAGAAAGTAAGTTGTGTGTATTTGATCCCGGCCTCTGGAAGTCAGTAACGGGGCACGGATGAGCAGGTGATGTGTCGGGAGGGTTGTAGGTCCCTGTTTCAGGCCGCAGGTACTTGCAGGAAGGTGCAACTACAGGGTACCTGAAGGCTGGGCCTGTTTAGGACACAGAAATAACACTCGGAAGTTGTCTCTGTCTCTATCTATCCCTGTCTATCTGTCATCTGTCAATCATTTGTCAATCATCTGTCACCTGGTAAAGGCCAGGAGTTCACACTGATACATCCAATTCTAATCCAGTACTACAGGGTCCTTTATCTAGACTTGCTCTTTCCTTATCTTATCTCCTTTCTCTGACAGGCAGAAATCTGGCTCTCATTGTCTACAATGTATTTTTCTATTTGTTCAATCCTCAAAAACGCATAAAGTAGTCTGAGAACTGCTAATCCAAACCCCTGTGCAAAACAAGTTTATTTTTTAGAATGCAACATGTGTGCTACAGTTTTTATATTAACCGTTACAGTATCTAGTCAAGTCCTGTTTTCTGGAGTTACTTTGGTTAGTTGTTTTCTTCATTTTTTCATACAGCCACCTCATTTGTTGCTCTTTGTGTTACATTTTGGGTTTACCTCCACACCCCAGTCAGCTTAATTATTTATTTATTTGGAGGGTATAGGACACATGGCCATGGTCCCAAAACTTGGAATTAAACAGCAGGATGTACTCGGAGCAGTCTGACTGCTGGTTTAGAATGATTACCTATCGATTAGTTATTTATTATGTTTCTCTCTAGATATTATTTCAGCCCCAAATGCATGGTTAATATCTCCCTTCCCTGTCATCATCTCAGGTAGTTTGTGGGAGAGAACCCTAGATAGGGACAAAGTTAGAAATAGACCTGTAAGGAAAGTTATATCCCAGGGCTGATACACGCACATGTTTGTATATTAATAGAAATCACTTTCTGCTTCAAAGAGGATTCACTCAACAGTCCACACTCAGGAGTAAGACTCCCACAGCCTTCCCTACTGTGCCCGAGTCCCTGGGAATCTCTGTTGCTACCAGGAGGAGCAGAGGCCATTAAGAGGCATTGAGAGAAGTGTTCTCCGAAATCCTCTGTCACAAGATGTGTCCACGGAAAGGCGGCCTCACGCAAGCCAGTGACCAGCTGAGAGGTCTTTTCCCCTCGCTGCTTTTCCGTCCTCTAGGGAGCTTTTGGCTGTGTCGAGCACCCTCTTCTTTTTGTGGCCTTGGCGACACCCTGTACACAGGGCGGCTCTCCATTCTCCCCCTTTGTCACGGAGGCTTCAGCCGTGTTCTCCGTCGGCGAGCGTCTTAGCCACGTCTGCTTCCACGAGTCCTGAGAAATGCTGAAACACAGGATCAGAAGTCAAAACGTGGCTGTCTGCTTTATAAATGGTTCTTCACGTTCTTTCTGCTCCCTCCAAACTGCTGAAAAATTGCCAAAAATAACCAGAACGAGTGGTTCAAAGCAAATCATAAAGTATTTAGTGAATGGCAAATCCTCCCCAAATCCCTCTTGATCACAGACAGTGAAATCAGGAAGGAAGTAGAATCCTTAGCGGAGAAGGTAGAGTGTGGGGGGTGGGGGCTGAGTTAACAGCCGGCTTTCCCCAGAGGGGTCGACTCTGCCAAAACAGCCAGGTCATCAGTCTCACGACCGCACAAGAGTGGTCTTTTTTATCGTGCACCACACAGACAATGGTGTTAGAAGACGAAGAAATCAAGGTAAAACTATAAGAGTTATGAGCTTCAGATAATTGTTTTTCCATAGATTTTTTTATTATTACTTCCACATATCCCTAATATTGAGGCACAGGATTCTGAGAAGCATTATAAAGTTGGAATACTATGTCGGAAAACTGCATTATTCAGTGCTAGACAGTATCAAATGATTGTCTGCTATGATAAGAGAGGAAAATAATCCACCCAAGGGTTTTGCTAATTGCTATTTTTACAAAGCCAAAATTTTAAGCTGTTTGAATCCTGTTCTTTAGCTTCAGTTTCATCGTGGCTTCGCCCTAGTTCTATATTTAAATCAAATCACTAATTTCTCCCAGTTCTTATAGCCTGGCTTCCCCAAGCCTGAGGTTTTGCTTGGCCGATGTTGGCAGGAGTATGTTTTCAGATGTTCTAACAGGAGCTGTCTTCTCTGAGTTTCTGTAAGCTTGAAAGCACGTGTCTCTGGTATTTGCACCTGGACAGTGCTTTGTCTAGTAGTGAAATTCTTTGGTCTCACTCTTGTTACCTGGGGTTTAGTAGATGTCTCTCCACTGTCTTCTAGTGTTGACCACTGCAATGGTCAGTCGGAACCACTTGTTTTTTTTTGCCCTTTGTAAGTGACTTGCATGTCTGTTTTGCTTATGTCTTGGCCGTTTTCATAGTCTTTCTTTCTCCTTCAAGTTTAGTAACTTTACTAACATGTTTTTCCAACTCATGCCCATGTCTCTTTTTGTTAGGATACAGTTCAACCTGTATGTCCAACATGTCTTTCTTCCCACTACATTCTTCCCAGTCTTTTCTAGTCTTTTCTGCAGTAACCCACTTGGTAGGATGTGGCCTGACAGCACCTCACATCAGACAACACACACACCCATCCTTTCTGCCCAGGGCTCCGTGATGTAGGGGTTTGGGATCCCTGTGGGGCCCCTCTAGGCACCTGTTTGTGGGCAGACCTGGAAGTGCACAGGGCTCCCACAGCACGAGGTGCCCTTGACCAGTGTGGCCTAGGAGACGGTGATGAACGCTGCCCCCCTGGCCCTTGCGGGCACAGAGGGGGCAGAGGCTCAGAGGTCCCGTGGGGTTAGCTGACCCGGGAACCACCACACTGGCCTTCTCCCTTCCCTGCTTTACTCTTCCCATGTCTCTCTGTTGCCAGGGACACCTTCCCAAAGCAACTACCTGCACACGAGACCGTGTCTTGGGCTCAGCTTTCCAGGGGGAATTTTATTCCTTCAAAATGTCCTTTAGGTCTGCAACTTTTTGTTTATTAATTTAGTTTTCTCTCTCTTTTTCTTCCGTAAATGTTTCCTTATCTCCACTTCTTTCCATTTTGTTTATTGAGATTTCCTCAAGCCTGCCCTGAGTTTCAAACAGATTTTTCTCCACCCAAAATGACTTAAATTTTTGCAATAATATCCATTTTCTCTTTTCTCTCTTTCTGGGTCTCCAGGAGCCTGCACTCATTCTTTTTGGTAAGTTATCTCCTTTGGATTTTCATTTCTCCTATTTTCATCTTTTTAAAAACAAGTTCAAGGGGTCACAATATATAGAAGGGTAATTAATTCCATGCTATATATACTTCACATGACTTTTGCTCACGTTCCTTAAAAAAGGTCACTGCATTATCTATGAATAGTCTCCACGCTAGTTTCTTCCTGCGTAAACATCTTTTCTAGGGGCCAGCATCTGCTGGAGAAGAGTGGGGAGGAGAGAGGTCCAAACATGGGATTCAGTCTGTATTTTACAATCTGTCATGTCTTTTTCCTTGGGGACCATCTCAGCTCAGTTTCAGTGTTCAGATGGATTATGTAGCTCACAGCAAAGCATTGGTATCATTGTCTGTGCTGTATTGTCATGGTTTCCATCTCCAATTTTTTTTCCCTTCTGGCTGCCTCTGCCAGCCAGAAGGCCAGACTGTGGAGGGGAACTACTTTCCTTGTGTTGTTTTGGTATTTAACCAGGCATCTAAAGAGACAACCCTTGATTTCCCAAGGACCTGTACCAATCCCTTGAGTTCCTTGCTCTAGTTAAAAGACTACATAGTTTGAAGTAATTTCAGGACCATATAAATGTGACTACTCTTTAACTGTTAAGGAGCTGAAATTACATTCTGCCCTTTGATGGCAACCTCGAGGCTGATGTGGCCCCCGGTGCACATGAGTCTGACGCCCCTGTCATAGGCTTTCGGGTTCCTAATTAGTGGTTCCTGGCCCATAGCCTTGGCATCACCTGTGAGCTTGTCAGCAGCGCAGATGGTACGAGCTCACCTGTTGAACGAGAAACCCTGGGGGTGGAACTCAGGAGTCTGGGCCTCTAGAAACTCCCTCATTAATTCTGGTGCACACGGAAGTGGGAGAATCCCTCTTTTAGAGGAATCTCATTTCCGAAACAAAGGCCAAGAAGATGGGTCTCCGTTTTCAGCATCCTCTCTCAGTTTGCTCTAAATTATACAGTTTGGGGTTCAGGATAGGGGCTTGGGGCTGTGACTCTTTCTTTATTATAAGAAAACAAAAGGTATTTTTCTCCTTTTATCTGTTGTTTTTAGTGTGACTTGAGGGAGGAGGCAGGAATTCAAAAATACACTTATACCACAATTTATATGTGGAGGCCTAAGCCACTGGACTGAGAGGCAAGTTGCAAGGAGAAGGGTGGGGCTTGGTCCTGCAGGCCAGAGGCCCAGCTCTGGTCCCAGTTCTGCATCTGACTGGCTTCTGGCCTCTGACAAGCCACTTGACCTCTTCATCCTCCTCTGGGCACGTAAACCCCATTCCTTCCAGCAACAAAAGTGCTTCTTGTGTTTTCTCCCTTAGCTCAAGTTTAAGTGCCTCAAGTGTAAGGTTTCTGCTTCCTCTCCTGTGACACGTCACCCCTGGGGAGAGCTCACTGCGGGAGCTGTGGAGCCTGAGCTGGTTCTAGTCTTAGTTGGAATGCCTTCTTGTCTGGGGACAGGGACCCTCTCCTCCACGTCAGGGCAGCTTAGTCCCATTCCAGGTCTTCGGCAAACGCTGTGGGGCCTGGGCCAAGCCCGGTTTCTGTTTGCTGTTCCTCCCTCGCTCTGCTGCCTGGGGCAGGGGTGGAAAGTGCAGGAGGGCACACTGACTCTGCTGGCGAGGGGCGAGCCTAGCCCATCCCATGCCGCTGTATTCTTCGTATGCTATGGGGGGCGGGGGAGAGAGAGACTGATCAACTGAGATTATTAGTTCAGAGACCTGCAAGAAGTACATTATAACTGCATATGAGAAGGTGCCATTGTTTGGAGGGATCATTGGCAACAAGAACACAGAAGTTAGCATGGATCAGACAGTGATAAACACTTTCAGCCACATTATTCAGAGCTCAACATTTTCCCCGACTATCACAGGGAGTCAGCCCTTCAAGGGGTTAAGCAACAAATCAGATAACTTCTCTTCTCCTTTAAGAAGATGACTGGCTCAGTGCCAGGACAACTGGTTGTCCCACAATATCATTTCCCACGTATTCTTTATCAGTAGAAATCTCCATTTTTAGCTAAACTGGTGACTCACACTCAGCAGAGTCTCACAGCTAAACGGTCCCCTAAATGGGGACCACAGAGTGTCCAATGAGATGTAAGCAGAATGGACGGGTTTCACATTGAGAAGGTGGGAGCCCCCTTTGTCCCTTCCTGCGTCCTGCTAGTTGAGTTATGGTCGCGGCTGCCAGAACTCAAGCACATGTTTGGACCACATAGAAAAAGCCTCAGGAGAAAAAAAAAAGGAGGAAGTAACAAGATTGAGAGAACCTGGGTTCCCGCCAGGGAACTCCACCCTTTTCAGAAGTGCAGCTTGTCAGCAGCGCAGGTGGTGCGGGCTCACCTTTAGACGGAGAAACCCTGGGGGTGGAACTCAGGAGTCTGGGCCTTAAGAAACTTCCTCATTAATGCTGGTGCGCACGGAAGTTGGGGAGTCCCCCTTTTAGACAAATCTCATTCCCAGAACAGCTGTAACCCGCACCCCACTGAACTGCAGGTTCTTAGACACGAGAGGGAAGTGCACGTCTGTCTGGTTCACTTTGACTCTTCTTTCCTATGTAGCTAAACCCTAACTGATGCCGGATGCGTTGGGTTTAGCTGATTGGATGGCGGACATATTGGACACTCTAGTTGGAGAAATGATGCAAAAGATACCAAGGGATAGGGTCCCGCACAGGAGGTGATACTGGGAAGGCAGAGAGAGGGACACACTCCGGAGACACCTGGGCGTTGGCATCGGCAGAGGCTGTGGTTGGTGGGATGTGGGGATGACGCTGAAGGAGGACGGTTCTGTGCTGTTCGGAGCCGCATCAGTCTTTGTTGTGGGGGCTGTGCTGGGCCGTGTGGGGCGTCTGGCAGCACCCCTGACCTGTGCCCCCACGATCACAATCTCAACAGTCAAAACTGACTCCCAATGCTGACAGAGGGTCCTTGGGGGGGGGGCAGCATCGCCCCTGGTTGAGAAGTACTGATAGAGGAGAAATTTTTGTGCTTGTGAGTAAGGCATTTGCAAGTATTCGCCTGGCTTTAAGGCTGGGTTCAGGAGAGGACATGTGACAGGTAATTTGCATTAAGGAAATGGGAAGAGAAGTTTTCTGGGAGTTTCAAGGAAAAGTCTCTATGTTCCCCAAACAGAGCCACAGGCGGGGATGGCTTTTCCTCTTTGGAACAGCGCTGTGTGTTGATGTGAAGCCTGGATCCATGGCAGCCCTTTTGCACCCACCTGACTCAGGTGGGCGTGTCGACCTGGAGCCTCTGGATGTCGGGTCACTGTCCTGCTCCTTGTCTTCCTGCCTTGTAATTTATCCCAGTTTGAGTGGGATTCTGTTACTTGCTGCCAGAGACTTCTAACCTACATGGCGACTTGAGCAGGATCATTTCTAGAGGAGGATTTAGGGCAGAAGCCAGACTGGGGGGAGGGCTTAAGGACTGAATGAGAGGTGAGTCGTGGAAGACTGAGTGAACAAGACTCCTGAAAAGTTTGGCATTGAAAGGACACAGATAAGGCCAGAGATGGGGGCGGCAGGTGACAGAAGTGTGTTTGTTAGGTGTGTGGAGGGCTGAGCTTGTTTAGATGCTGTTGGGACAGGGCCAGTGAACCAGAGGAGGTTGCAAATGGAGTGCAGAGGAAAGAGAGGAGAGAAGGGCTGAGATCGCGCAGTTATGTGAAGCGGCTCATGTTGGGGAGAAGGAAGAACACCCTGAGATCAGGGTTGGAGAAGGAGACCTAGATAAACATGTAGTGTGGAGGTGAGATATTAGGTAAGTCTTTTTTTGATCATTCCAATGTTTTTCTGTGAAGTAGTGGGGAGAGGGGGGATTAGATGTGGAAGATTCTCCAAAACAATAAGGAGCTACCCAGATAGAAGATTCTGGTTCGTTTGCATAAACTGGGGCTGCAGTCAACTACCCGGGGTCATATCTGTTGGGCAAAATGAGTGCTTCTCACTCTCCTCGTAGAAGACGCCTTAGAAAGAGGTTAAAAGGGAGCGTCCATGAGGTCCCCAGGATCCTGGGCTGCCTCTCCCCCAGGTGCCCCTTCCGGGCCCTTCTCCAAGCTGGAGGGCAGCGCTGGGAGAGTTGTCATGCCCGTGCTCACTGCACAGATGTGAGGAACGGCTCTTCAAGGTCCATCTGAATGCAGCTTGCTTCCCAAACCTCTTGTCTGAACTTTAATAATCGAATGTTTGGAAAACGTTAAGTAGCTGCCTTGACTGGTTTAACTCGATGGCCGCAGACATTTCATCGAGCTGACATAGGATTTATGTCTCAATAACACAGTAACATTTATCGAGCGCTGTGGGTTCAGAGCGATTTCTGCCTGCTCTGCAATTGGCGAGTGATTTAAACCCCGTCGAGGGGCAGAGTTATGACAGGGTCTGCTAAGACACCCTGTGTCCTGCGGGGGTGGAGGATGGGGGCGGGGTGGTCGCTCCCTGACGTTTTCCTTGATAGCTTTTTTCGTTAGAAGAAAAATCAGAAGTCTGAGCTAGTTCCCTTTACTCTGCTAAATGTTTCCAATCACCGTGGTTCCCTTTAGCGCCAAACCGGTCTTGGACAATAGTTGAGGATGAAAGCAGTCACCTAATGGGCCACTCCGGTGTCCCAGTCTCCTGTGGCTGATGGCCATGTTGTGTGCCTCTAGGGGCAGGGTGTCTTGGGGTGAAGGTCACAATTTGCTTTTCTCAAGTCTGTGTTGCTGCCCACAGCAAGTCAGCTAGTGGGTGCCCAGGCTGCCAAGGAGGTCCCGGTGATGCTGGGCGGCTGCTAGAGACGCCTGTGCGGAGGGGACGTCCCCAGCGGCTCCGAGCTGGGCCTGTCTGGCCCCACAGCCTGACCACCCCCGATCCAGGTCTGCAGCCTGGGGCCTGGTGCTTAACCTGTGGTCCTCAGTCGCCTCACCTATAAATTGGGACAATAATGCCTCACACAGGAGATTGTCCTAAGAAAATCTGACTCTAAAAATATTTAAAATACCAGTAGTGGGATCATCAAAAGCGAAAACCAAGTAGAGAAAAAGTGAATACCCTTAATTGTGAGCATTGAAGCACCTAGAGTAGCGAAAGGAGAATTGAACTTAGAAGTCCTGGATTTAAATGCCAGCCCAGAACTGATCGTAGGTACACCATGTGGCTGTTAGGAGAACTACATCAAAATCATTTATGAAAACGCCTCGTATGCCCTGACTGGGTGACTCAGTTGGTTGGAGCACCATCCTGTACACCCAACGGTTGTGGGTTCGATTCCCAGTCAGAGCACATACCTAAGTTACCAGTGTGATCTCTAGTCGGGTTGTGTACAGGAGGCAACCAATCAATGTCCTCTCTCACATCTCTCCCTCTCTCCCTCCCTCCCTCCCTCCCTCCTTCTTTCTCTCCCTCATGAATAAACACACTTTTAAAAATAAAAAGAAACTAACACCTGGCAGATATCAAATACATATGCATTTTCTTTTTTTTTTCTAAGCAAGAAGAAAGTAGATGACTCCAACTCTCATTTCCGAAGTGTTGAAGTCGTGGGGACATGTCGGTTTTGCAGGGCAAGGCCGCCGCGCGGCCTGTGAAGCAGGGGTAGGTTTCCTTGGGTGACATCCGCCGTTTCCTCTGAGCATCCCCGTCCCTCCAGCCAGGCACACCTGCACGCGGCCTCCACATGGCTGGCCTTCTCCGACTGTCGCCTCGGGTAAAGCTCAATGTGTAGTTGAGTTGTATAATGGCAGGAATGTTAGAAAATCAGGGGCACTGGTATTTAATACCAAGCCCCAAGGAGAAAAGAGAAGCCTTAAAAACTTACGGGCACTGTACCCTTAATGGTGACTTTTAGAAAGACTTTTGGACTCAAGCTCTTTCCAGCCTTTCCATCTCTTCCTAATATAATCTAGCAGATAGCCCGAGGGCCTTAAACTTCCCAGTTTTCCAATTTTTGCTCGCTGTGGCTAAGGCCAACATAGCCAGCTCTGCTGTGGCCCCACCAGCCTGGTCCCCTTCCTAACAGATTCTCTCCTGCACTACATTTGTCACTAGGCCATTCTGGGAGCTTGTCACCCCCTACTGGGGAGATTAGTCCCTGTTGTCCCAGTTCCTTAATCCGTTTCCCTCTGCCACATGCTTATTGCCGTGGAAATAAATGCCCAACTCACCGAACTTCTCGTGAGCAAAGCTTCCATAGTGTGTTCTATTTCTAAGTGAAGAGAACAACTTACTGAACTTAAATTCGATTTGTTTTCTAAATAATAAGGAACTAGGAAGTGAAAACACACATGGTTTTAAAAAACGCCGGAGTTGCCAATTATTATTTTTTTCCCCAAAATACTTCATTTCCTTTGGGTCCAAGGGAAAATAAGTAAAATTATAACTCATTGTCTCCAAGCAAAATGTTTGAAGGTGAGAAGAAGTGGATCAGCACCTAGGAAGAGTGGCAATTTAGTCCTTCACGTGCTTAGCACATTCCTGGCCCCTGCTCGGGGTTGTCCAGGACCCAGGATGCGGCTCTGGCCTGGTTCTGCCCTGTGACGCAGTACACCCGCTGCGTGCGCAGTCTGTGAATTTTCCCCGGGGCCCATTTAAACGACCTGGTCAGGTGGTCTGCCTCCTCCCACTAGACAGTGGGCTGCTCCAGGGCAGCAGTGCCTCGGCTCATTTTGTGATTCAGATGTCTCCTGTCCTCCGCTGACACTCCAAATTCGTTTTGATTCCAATTTCAACGCTACTTACAAGGCCCCAGAGGACAAGGACTCCGCAGCCCCAGCGGTGTTAGTGGACAACAGACTCCCCCGAAGTTCTTGCAGAGGGACTGAGGTGGGGTTTTGAATCCGAAAGGCCACAGCAAACGCAAAAGCTCTTCATCAGACGTGACTTTTCTCCAGATTCTTTCCGTCCCCTATCCGAGCTGTTGTGCTGGTGCGGCGGCAGGGGCTGGGGTGGGGGCACTGAAATCCAGCTGTGCCAACCTCTCAGGTGGACAGCCACCCCAAGGAACAAAGCCTTTTCTCTCTGCACGCGGGCACCGTCTTCTTTGCAAAGCATGCCTCACTGCTGAGTCTCACTGAACAGAATCTTTCCCTGCTTCCCACCAAAGCTCCAGTGACTTAGGGGCCCTGGTAGTTTTCCTCCCGGTCAGTGTGGAAACTGAGCCACACCTAGAACAGAAGTCTTACAAGTGAGGCGCAAGTCATCTTATCAGACAACACCAAAAGAACCTCAGAGTTAACAAATACAAAGTGTTCTTATGAGAGAAGGCGGCAGAGTTTTTAAGTGCCCCTACAACATGCCACAGGGAAATTAGGGGTCTTGCCAGAATTTGCTGCAGCATTTTTACTAAGTTAATTTTTTCCATATCAGCAATTATCTCACAGCAAGGTCTGTAAACATACTTGTCATACATCTCTTTTTAACTGTCGATAAATTTGAATTCAGAGCAATAGGAAGATGGGGAAAGTATGTTTTCTGCTAGTGGAAGTTGGAATTATAAACTGTCTTTAAAGAAATACATTTTTTTACTTCCAGTTATTCAGTAAGTTCTAATTAGGACCCCAAAAAAGTGTTTCCAAGTGGAGAAACTTGAGCAATCCTTTTTAGTGAATGCGTGTTTGTAGTGAAAATACAAATTACTTTTCTATTGCAAATAGATTTTTCCAAAGTGGGAAATTTCCTCTCTCATAAGTAAATTAAACATATCTCCTTGTGTTTTTCTGAGTTACATTATTCATTTAGTAAACTACTTATAAACAATTTCATCTTCACTTCTGTGGAAAGGACCATTTTTCTTAAATACCGAAGTCCCAAATAACCAGGGTCCATTCTAGCTTTTTTCAATGCATTGTCTGGGTGGGACCACTATTACACACACACACACACACACACACACACACACACACTATATATATATATTGGACCACTATTACACACACACACACACACACACACACACACACACACACTATTTTCCCAACTAAGAAGTCCTCAGGGCAGAGATGATAGACCCATCACTATTGAGTGAGGTCTGGTCTCGTAAATAAAAGAGTTAAATTTCAGTTACCTAGAAGGACCTACATCCTGCCAAGGCATTCTCTCACTTACAAATTCTACGTTTAAATTAAACCAAATCACAGTCTTTTTTGGTTCCAACTCTCCTCTTTTGGTGAAGCTTGTGTTCTTGGTTCAAAGAAAAGAAAGGCTCACTTTCTGTAAGAGGCTTAAGGCTTCTTGGACATTGAATGACTTGTACAAAGTACCATTTTGTTGAGTGCAAAAGGAATAAGAAACAGCTGGGTTGCATTTTCTTTGAAATGCACATTTAGTTGGAAATTAAAGACAAAAAATAAAAAGCACTAGAGAAAAACACTTTCTGGTTTTGCCAAGACCCAAACCATTTAAGAAAAAGAGGGGACAGAGAGAAGAGAAAAGAATAGTCTAAAATGTTTTGCCAAACCAGTTCCCCCTTCTGTGGTCCTAAAGTTCATTACTCCTGAAATAAAAGAGTACAAGACACAGAATTAGTTTGAACTGGTTCTGGAAACAGTTATAGGTCGGTTAAGCATCAAGGGATTCAATAAATATTTCTCCTCTTTTTTTCCCCATCTATCCCAAGAATAGTTGCAGTCATTTTTTTTCTTTCTAATTTCTGAATTTTGCCAAACTCTCCCTGATAGATAGAAGGTTCCCCAACAGAGGGATTGAATTTACGTGGAAAACTGCATTCTGGTGGCTCAAGTTCTTGGAAACATGTTTGTACTACAAATAGTAAATAAATAATAAAAGCGATTCCAGGGAAGGGGAAGCTGTGAGCTCCCTGCCAACTGGCTTTCATCGCACAACAGAAAAACAAGGAGTCCATCTGCCCTAGAATTGTAGGTAAAATGGGCCCATATGTGGTCGTGTTGACTCAAATTCATTTTAACAAACGCTATTCAGCACCTACCATGTTCAACTCATAGAAGTAGGTGCCATAAAAGGATTGAGAAAAATGAGCAAGGATTCCAAAGTGGATAGAAGGAAGAGAAATGAAAAACAAACACAAAGCCTGGAGCAGAACCCCACACCAAACAGCTCCCATTTCCCGGCAGACATTGATCGATTCAATTCCAGAGTTGTCAACACATAGAACTGCATGAGACTGTCTCTCTTCTAAAGTAGTTGAGAATTTGGGGTACAGAATGTACATAAAAAACTTGCACAAAAGGTGTCATTTGACCATTCTGTTATCCCAGAAATGCTTTTTTCAAAAAAGTATTTCAGAATGACTGAATGTGGGGTGATAAATTGTGCTTTATTTGCAAGTCCCCCTTTAGAGCTTACAGAACTAAGTTAACGGACAAGAAAAATATTTTTATGGTTTCGTACATTTATTAGGCAGAGATTTAAGTGCCTCATGCCCATGCTGGCAGAATTGAGAGAAGTTCATCTTCTGTACTTGCAATTTTTCATCTTCTCAGAGTTTCTTCCACCCCAACACAAACCCAAATGACCCAAGTTTCTTACATATCACGATGTTGCCTGCGTTTTCCACCAAAAAAAAAAATCTATGTCAATTAATGCTAAAGTAATACTGTTAGGTCTTCCCGACAGTCTTTGTGTTTTTTTAGAAGAAACTTGAGGGAGGATTTTAATAGCTCATAAAGACAGTTTCCCATCAGGATCTATTAGTAACCAAATAAGATAGGAGCTTAGGGAGAAGGGCCCACAGCAGACCGTGGACAGGTCATAGCAGCCGGTGGCAGGCTAAGGCAGGCGGTTCTTTGTGACTAACACAGGGGATGAACGCATTGTCATGGTTTTCAGTGAAGATTCAGGCAAATGCTTGGCAGAAGCCCCGGGGTGAGCCAGGGATGCTGGCGGCTTTCTGGGAGGGGTAATGGCTGGGAGTGTGCGTGGTGGGGGAGGGTCAGGTGCTACAGCTGGACTCAGGCTCCCACAGGGAAGGGGCTGGGTGGGACTCCAGAGTGACACTAGGAACACCTTTGGCTAAACTTGAAGCCGGTTGAGCCAGGTGAGCTGGAGAAATGAGCCTGCCCAAGGGGGCGGGCAGAGGGAAAGGCCAAGACAAGGAGGAGGAGCCTGGAGATGGCAGTGGGTTTCTTTAATGTGGGAGAAATATACTAAGAATGAGGAAGGTGGGTTTTCTTAGGTGTTTGAGGGATGGGTCTCTTTCTCCTCTGATTAGACATTTATTTTAGGAATGTCTGTTTACAGGACTACCATTTCTCCTTTTAGCAGAACTCTCTGCTTCTCAGCTCTCAAAAGGACAATGGTGACTTAAGCTTCTATTGTAATTATTCAATGGAGTGGGATTTACAATGCATATTTCCTGAGGAGGACATTTACAAATACTTCAAAATAGGAGACCTCCGAAAAGTTCTAGTAGGATAATTTCATTTCTGCAAAGGCTGATGAAACTTGATGATAGAGTGAGGAAATAGGAAATTCCTGGGTAAAGTTAGCTTAGGATGGTAAAAATTTGGGTACCAGGGGCCATGTCTCTTCATCTGCTAGTACCCAGATACACTGGGGCTGGGCCTATTAAGAGTGGGTGGGCTGGACTGGGGATCCCAGACATGAAGAAACTTCTAGTTAGTGACCAGGTGATTTCACCTTGCCTTGCCCGTCTCCACCTGCCCTGAGCCACTCTCTCAGTCTGTGGTCTGCCCGTCCAGCCTTCACCTCTGTGTTTCCTCCTGCCTAACCCCCCCCCCCCCCCGCCCCTAGTGACCTGCCTCCCTGTCTCTGGCCACAGCCGAGCGGCATCCCAGCCTCCACACGGACCTCCTCCCAGAACGTTCTGAATCCGGCATCTCTCTCTGTTCCCCGGCCGTTGAACCTAAATGAATTCGACAGTACCTAACAGCACTGGGCACTTCAAAAGTTGCTTTAAAAAACACTGAATGAATTAAATTCAGCTCTTTACTAGTAGTGAATGAGAGTGGGAACTCCTAAATCATCCTATATGTGAACGCACTGAAAAGACTTCGGAGCTGTCCCGGGAGTCAGAAGACCCGGAGCCTCTGTGGGGAACGCGGTGACGGAGGTCCAGTGAGGCCAGCTGTGTCGTGGGGGCAGGGCGGGCCTCGAGTGGGGCTGGCTGGGAATAGGACAAAAAAGACCCCTAACAGCAACCACTTTTTCACACTTGATTAACTCACAGCCCAAACCTAAATATCACCTGAAAAATTATGACTGTGGAGTGGCTTGTTCCGCATGAGGCCGGATGAGTGAGCTCTCTCGGTGTTTGACTCTGTCCTACAATGAACACAGTGGGGGCTTTTAAGGAAACCCTCTGGGCCTCCCTAGCAGCGCCCAGACCGGCCCGGCCCGGCCCACGCCTGCCGCAGACGGGAACGCTAGCACCCCTCTGGATGGTGGATCTGCGGCTTTCCTTCCTGCACAGACCTGGCCAGCCCCACGTGACAGTCAGTGCTGCTGCTGCTGCTGCTGCTGCTGCTGAGCAGAAACATTTCCCAAAAGGAAGTACTTGGGATCCCCTCCGCCGCTGTCTGCGTCTGAGTCTGTCCCTGCCCAGCCCCCACCGCAGAAAGCAGCTGTCCCTTGAAGCACCTGGCTGACCAGCACGAAAGAGAAGACTCCGCCTGGGAGAACCTCCCTTCAGGTGCGAACTAAATGTCTGCCTGCTTTTCAAAGAACCGCAGGACGCCCTGGTTCCTCCAGAACGGACCTCCCTGGACACTTGGTGCCCAGACGGGCCACTGCTCATCTCTGCTGGACACTGCTGATAGCCAGGGGGCCCCAGGCCCAGCTCCCGCAGACCTGCCAGTGACAGGTGGTCAAACCGAAACCGTCTCAGTCTTAGTTTTACCTCTGGTCCACTGGTGCCGCCTCCCTCTTGGACCTGGTTTGCTGCTTTCCCCTCCTTGACTGCACGTGCCCCGGTTTCCACAGTCAGACGCTAGGAACGCGCCTCAGAGTCGAACCCAGACCTCTGGGAGGCCCAGCTTCCCACCCGGTGTCCTGGCGTCTTTGTCCAGAGAGCATCCCTATGAAAAGGTTTCTAAGCCTTGCTTCACTTGAGGATTGGGTCCAGGTTAAAATAAAAAAAGGGCCCTGGCTTGTGTGGCTCAGTGGATTGAGCACCAGCCTACGAACCAAAGGGTTGCCGGTTCGATTCCTAGTAGGGGCACATGCCTGGGTTGTGGGCCAGGTCCCCAGTGGGGGGCATGCGAGAGGAAACCAATGTTTCCCTCCCTCTCATTCTCCCTCCTTTCCCCTCTGTCTAAAATTAATAAAAATAAAATGTTTTTTAAAAATAAAATAAATCCCCAGTGGGTGGAGTAACTTATAAGCACATCTTTTATTTAATTTCTGTGTCAATAAGTTTCAGGTTTTTGCTTCAGAGAAGATTTTGCTGAAGTGAGTTTGAGAATTAAATAGTATTGAGGGAAGAAACTCTGTTAGGAGAGAAAAGGGGAGTTCAGGGTGGGGAATGCAGTGCAAAATTACTCATTTTTTCTGTATTTCATTCTTGCTTTGGACCGGCCCTGTGCCAAATGTCTCAAGTTTAGTACAGAAAGAGGTTCCCGACAGGAAGCACTCGGGCTCTTGCAGCGAGTGTGTGGGGACGGGGTGGCCCCCAGCCCCGGACAAACACTGCGTGTCTTCGGTGCTTTGCGAGCCGGAGCTGGGGGAGAGCAGGCCGCTGCGCCGCACCCCACGCAGGCCCCTCAAGGACAGAATGCCCATCGCAGGGCTCGAGGCTGCGGCGCTCGGCCGGCGGGGTCAGAGGGCGAGGCCGGCCAGCCGCGAACCAGACGGCCCGCCGTTTTCTGACCCAGCAGAAACTCCAGTTTCTGAAATGCATTCACATCTCATCGTTTAGGGATTTATGCCTACGAGTCCGCTGTCGTTAAAGAGTTATGTGCACACATTCCCCCTTCCATCGCAGGGATTACAAACCCCTAATGATAGTAAATTACTCTCCCCCGCGCCGAGCAGGGCGATTACTCTGTGGAATTTCCGAGGCTGTTCTGTAAGGCCCTGCGGCACTAATGAAGTGTTATTTATACTACACACTGATTTTCTGTTTTGTTTTGCTGGAAGTTTCTCCCTGTCCCATCTTTTCTGATTTGTCATACACTCAGCAGAGCTAAGCATGAAAGCCATTTTTCTGTCACTCTTTGAGCTTTAAATGAACAAGACTTTTTATGAAGTGTAATTTTCAATAACAATGAAATATTAGAAGCCCCTCTTGGAGTTCCTTGTTCCATTCCTGCCTGTGTTTCTTCTGCCCACTCCTCCCCTCCACCCCAGTCCTGTTTTCCCACCAGGTCTGTCTGCAATCACCAGCGCCTCTGATATATGGAAATGAGGATTCAGTACAGGGTCGGAGAAGTTTCCTCTAACTCTAGTACCAGGGAAGAAACCTAGCTTACACAGGGCAGGCTGTGCAGTCAGTGAATGAATTTGTGAATTAATGCCTGGGCTTGATCAGAGGTTTCGAGGGGGCTGGAAGTGTAAAGAGACGTTGGACTAGTTTTCCAGAATGTAGCAGCGTTCCTTTGATATCAGCCTCCTTTATACTTGCATTGAAACTGCCTGACTGCCCATCACCCTTCCTTAAGAGCGAAAGCCTCTGCACTTCTAATCAATCAGTTTGGATTCAAAGCATCACTCCACCACTTTGGGGCCCTGTGATTCGAAGGCCCTTACAGAGCTCCTAGGAAACAGGCGTGGCGTCAGCAGGTGCGTGTGGAGACTGTGTGGCACAGTGCGTGAGTGGGGCTAACGGCATTCACATAGCAAATGCCCGATGAGCGTCCCCTTCCTCCCCCCCACCTCTCCGCACTGCTGCCTTTCTTTTCTCTCCCCTCCTCTATTTCTGTCGGTTGTATTGGAACGAAATCACTTTCTAGAGCAGTATGTTTGTTGTGGTAGACGGGTTTGCTTGCCTTCCCAGCTGCACCACCGCCCCTCCCCCAAATCCTCTTCTTTCTCTCCCTAAGGGATGTGGCCCCTGCAGCAGCCTCAGGCAGCAACTCACGGCTGGCGGGAGCCAATCACAGCAATTCCCTGCTCTCGGAAGGCCGTGCGGCTTAGGTACAGGTGTGTGGCTTAAGTATGGGGGGCATGGTAAGGGGGGACTTGCCCACTAATGAAAAGGATATTTATGGGGAACATTGTCCTCCTCTTTAAACAAGCCTGGTCATTTCTCCATGGGCTGTCTGAAAGGGCTACAGCTATGGTCTTGAACATGAGGCATCGTCCACACACACTGTGGAGCAGAAGGATGGACACCCCGACCTCAATGACCTCGCTGGGCTGCAGAGCACCCCCTCCCAGTGCCCTGCTCTGTTAGACAACACAGGCCGCGGGGCCTGCATTCCGCTGTTTGCGGCAGACGTCAGCTGACTGCTGGAGTGTTCTGCCAAAGCCGAGCTGCAGTTCTAGCTTTCCGTGCGTGAGCTCAGGCAGGTTACCCAAACCCGCACACCTCAGGTCCCTGTTCCCCGTCATGGAGACAGTAATCTCACCCACCCCACAGACTGATACGAGGATTCAATAAATGCACGTAGAATAAGGCTTGAAGATGTGAAACCCCAGTAAGTAACAGTTAAAATGATTTTCGCAGCTCTCCCAATTCACACACGGAAAACCCTGATTATACCTCCTGATCCCACCGCAGCCCCACCAGGGAGGAAGTGGACAAAATCGTCACCGACCACTAATACAGGGGTGGGCAAACGTGTGTATGCGGTTGTTCGTATGGAAAAGAGTGCAATGACTCATAAATAACAATACAGACAGAAACTCTGTTTTGTGTACTCACAAGTGTAGACCTACTTTTGCCCACCCCTGTATTCAGTTCTGCACCCCCAGGCCTAGCTGGATGCCTGTTCTCGCCCCTTCCCAGTCTCTGTGCGTCTGTGCATGAAGCTACGGGTCCAGAGGGAGGCGGGACACCCCGTTACACATGCGTCAAAGGAAAATGAATGGGCTTAGTGTTCACGTGACCCAGTTAGGCGTTTGCGGTCTTGCTGCAAAACGTGAGGCCCAAACAACTTTTTAATTTTAGGGGCAGGGATGGGAAACTGGAACTCCCAATCTCCTTTTAGAGTAACTCCTCCTGACACTGCCCCCCAAGGCATCTTCCGTTGCCCCCCTTGAAGCTCTTCCTGGAACCAGCCCTATTGTTCCTTCCCTGATCGCTGAATCAGGGCCTCCCACACTATCAGAGGTTAACTCTGCTTTTTTCTCATTTCCGAGCGTTATCTGAAACTAGCCTTGTTTTCTTAACCCTCACTAGGATCCTCCCCTGGACGGTCAGTGTTTGGGTTTCCTTCTCTTTCTCACTGCGCCTCTCACTGAGCTCCCCCTTGGGTCTCTCCTGTGCCCGGGAGCCCCGCCTCCCTCCTCCTTGTGCGTTTTCTCTGTCGTCGCAGTTTCCGGGAAGTCCATACAGAAATACCCGGACTCGACCCCCGAATCCTTCCTGTCGGCACTTCTGCTGGCAGCGTGGCCCAGAATCCAGGCAGAACAGGTAGAGGGGGCCTCGCCATCCCCTGGATTGGAAGTCTGTTTCGTGCTTTGGATCTCAGGGGACGTCAGCATGGTTCCCAAAAGGAACCCTGCTGGGTGAGGACTGGACGTTTGTTAGTTAGGGATTGGTTCTGGTTGCCCCTGAATTGGGGAAGTTGGCACAATATAGGTTTGGCTCCTGAAGGCCAGGTACCTATTTCCTCTGGTCCCTGCTGACGAGGGGAACGGCCGTGTTTACAGCGCAAAACTATAGCTTTGTCACGAAGACTCAGGACTGTTTAAAATCTGCTTTGGTGGCTGTGGTGGCAGAATCCAGTGTCCCAGGCTGGGGACCACGGCAGCAGCATCTGCCCGCCCAGCTTCTCTTCCCAGACCTCGAGCTCTGGTCATTCTATCAGTCCGAGGACTAGCAGGACCTTCCAGTGATTTTCTTTTGGCTTAAGTTAGTTAATCTCAGTTTCTTTTGTTTGTAACTAAAAAAAAAAAAAAAACCAGAGTGGCACATTTTACTCCTTATTTCATTATGTCATGGCAATGGCAGGGTCATTACGGTGACAGGGACGTGGGATCAGGTTCTTCCAGTTACTCAGTGGCAACCTCAGGCACTGCAGTTGCCTCCCTGGGCCCCAGCCTTCCCATCTGAAACAAGGGCAAAGCAACGTCAAGCTCCCAGAATTATTGAAGGAATTAAACGAAACTTTATGTGAAAGACTCTTGGCCTTTTTTCATTAAAACTTGGCTCTGACTTTCAGGAACTTACAATTTAGTTGGGAAACTATGACAGGCATACATATTAATAATGTGGCAGCATTTATAATATTGATGTCTAACAGTATTTCATGCTGCACTGAAATATTGTGCACTGACAATATTTCAGTGCCAAATTCACCTCGGCACTGACCCTGTAAAGTAGAGAGTAGTACTCATATCTAACAGCTGAAGAAACTGAAGTTTCTGGAGAGGATGAGCAGTCGTGAGGTATCACACATGGGGAATTCAAACCCAGGGCAAACGCAGGGACTCGTGCCCCAGGACCTGCGCCCCTCACTGGCTCCCCCCGAGAGCAGCTACTTTGCTTCTTGAGGATCGCATGGAAGGGCCAAACAACAGATGCAGGTGACGCATTCTGCTGGGTCCACAGACAGAGGCCATGTCTCTTAAGACATCAGGTCACGGTGACACCAGAGTCCCAGGCTAGTGTACATCACTTTGTCATGTGTTGTTACTTCTGTCACTCCTTCCCACCTTCCTCGGTGTATCCGAACTTCCTTATTCTGGAAACTCAGCGCGGCAGCACCCCCTTCAGAAAAGACTCTGACTTGCACTGACTGGGCCAGATACCTCTCCCAGGTTTGCCCTGTGCACACATCCTGTACGTGTGGGCTCATTCTTCTGCCCACAGTCACCAGCGCGTGGGCCCCGCGAAGGCAGGGACCACATCTGTCTGATTCATCTCTCCACTCACAACGTCTAGCACAGTACCTGGCACGTGGTAGGGTGTCAATCACTGTTCATAGGCTGAGTGTGGAATGAAGTCCCCAGCAGAGCAAACCACACAGACAAATCTGGCCGAAGATAGACTGTTTGGAGTAAAAATATTTTGCAACTTCACCAATGTCAAAATATCTTGGTCCCTTCCAGAACTTGATTGCAAAAATACAGACGACCAAGATAATTAAATTGGAAGACAGGCCAAAGCAAACTCCGGGGGCATGTAAAAGAGATAGGAAAATGAAGGCTTGTGAGCATGTTTAATCCAAAAAAAGAGAAAGCTACCACCTCACCTCACTACGATCGCAGCCAGTCATTTTGAACAGATAGTGGGAATTACAAGCTTGGTGCAGGTGTGTGTCCCTGTGCACACATGTGTGCATGAATGTGTGCACATGTGTACACGTGAGGCTATGTGTTTGTATATCCGTCTATGAAATTTTGTGATTAATCATTCTGTAGACAACTGGAATTTCATGCACACTGGTATTTTTGTCCTAAGCTATTCTCCCGAAAGTCTCACACTCATAGAAATAATTTTGGCTCTTTTTTTCAACATAACGTTTTGATTACTCTGGCTCCAGCAAGTCTGGGGTTTGTCCTCTATCTGCATGCTTTTCGAGGACAAAACTTTCTGGCCATGACAGACCCATACACGCACCTGAAACAGTTTTTGTGCAATCGAAGTGTTAGACGACGTGCCAAGAAGAAGGGCTCAGGAAGAGCTGTGAGAGCCCAGGCCTGGCAGGGCGGCGAGCCGGAACTGTCAGGAAGTCCTCCGGTGCAGGAGACGCGGTGTCTTGAGTGCCTTTGGGTAGCAGTTCAGTGAGACAGGGAGCAGCACGCCAGCTCTCGGGGAGTAGACTGGAGAAGTGGGCGTGGATCACTTTCGGGAAGGACGGCGATGTAGCAACCAAAAGTACAAACAGGGTAGCACGGCGTGACCAGCGTGCCTGGGACGGTGCTGGCCCTCACAGTTTTTTAGTTATTGGCCTGCAGTAAAACTGGATTTTTCCATGAACAGTTCTACCAGTGTTCACACATGTGTAGGTTCCCGTAACCCCCACCGCAGTCAGAACACAGAACTGTTTCATCGTCCCGAATAACTCTGTGTGGGACACCTCTCTGCACCCACTCCCTCTCACTGGCAACCCCTGACCTGTTCCGCACTGTACCATTGCCTGTCCGAGAATTTCATGGCAATAGGATCACACAGTATGGGCCTTTCAACACTGGCTTCTTTGCATCAGCATCATGACTTTGAGATTCATCCAACTCGTGTATCAGTAGTTTATTCCTTTTCATTGCTGAGCAGTGTTCCCCCATCTGGGCGTGCCTCTGTTTGTCCATCCATTCGGCTGTTAAAAAACAATTGAGCTGTTTCCAGTTTGGGGCTGATTATGAATAGAGCTGCTACAAACCTTCATGTACAGTATTTTTTTGTGTGAACATGTTTTCATTTCTCTAAAGTAAAAACCTAGGAGTGAAATTGTTGGGTCACATGTGAAGTGCATGTTTAACTTTGTACTGATTGCTAAACTATGAGTAGCAATTTGAGGGGCTGTCCCAATGTGCATTCCCAGCAGCAATGAACTTCATTTGTTCTGCAGCCTTGTCACCCGTATAGTTAGTGTTGGCTCATCATAGTTTTAATTTGCATCAACCCAGTGGTTAAGGATGTGAAAGCTTTTCTCATGTGCCTCTTAGACATCAGTGTATCCTCTTTTAATGAAGTGATTGTTCAAACCATTTATCCACTTTTAACTTGGGTTGTTTGTGTTTTGACTCTTGAGTTTTGAGCATTCTTATATATTCCGGATACGATTTTCTTTGTTAAATATGTGATTTGCAAATGTTTCCTTACAGTCCATAGTTTGTGTTTTCATTCTTTTTACATGTCTTCTGCGAGTATTTTTCATGATGAAGTCCAGTTTATCATCAGTTTTTTTCTTTAATGGATCATGCATTTGGTGTAAGGTCAAATAATTTTTTTCCTAATCCCAGGGCACAAATATTTTCTTCTGAAAGTTTTACCTTTTTCCATTTAGGTCTATGAAGCAATTTGAGGTCATTTTTGTGAAAGGTATGAGGCTAAAGTTGAAGTTCATTATTTTTCGCATATGGATGTTCAGCTATTGAAAAGACTGTCCCTTCTCCACTGGATTTTCATGGCACTTGAGTCCAGCAGCCCAAGAACCAGGAGTGCCAACCTCTGAGGGCAGGAGGGGGCGGTCTCAGCCCAAGCAGAGAGAGCACACTCACCTGCCTGCCTCCTTTTTGTTTTATGTGGGCCTCAGCGGCCTGGAGGGTGTCCACCGCTGGGGAGGACCACCTGCCCTTCCACGTTCTCCCAGGTAAATGCTCATCTCCTCTGCAGCACCGCCACCCACGCAGTCTGGAACGTGCTCACCAGCTGTTTGGGCGTCACACACAATTGGCCATCACACCGCAGCTTCTTCAGGTGCCACCCGTGCTCCCGTGGCCTTTGACATGTTTTTTTTTAAAGCCCCAAGTTCTCACAGTTTTCAAAGTTCTCTGATGTTCTTTGGCAAAGCGAGGGGGTTGCTTTCCCCTGTTTGATCCTAAAGCTGCTTTTTCTTGTGCTGCAAAACTCTGTAAAAATTCCAGTAAATAGCTCTTTCAGTTTTTATGCCGTGCTTAGTTTTTGGTCTAAAGTTCAGTGCAGAACAGTTTGGCAGATGATTCCTATGGATGGACACCACACTCTATTTAGAATTTTTCTTCCTTTACAAGAAGTAAGTTTTTATCATTTGACCCACTTTATTACACCTGGATCCTTCTTCCCAGAGGATGCATTTTCTTCCGAAAGTCTCCTCACTTCCCTGCAAAGAACGTACTGAGATCACCGCACCCATCTCCCCAGGCGTGCCGGGAGATTCCAAAGTACCCATGCAAGTGGCTTTCGGGCACTTCCCATCAGTCTCAACGCACTTTCATACAGCAAAGGCACGAAGGCTGGAGACATTGGAGTCTGGAAGAGCCCTGTGGAATTCTACCTTTTTCACTTTGATAAGTTTCTTAAACTCTCTAAGCCTCACTTGTTTAATGTACAAAATAGGTGTAGGAACTACCCCATAGAATCGTGAACAGTAGGGAAGGAGTCAGCCTACAAAGTTTCTCATCCTGCCCCTAAAACACAATGCTTCCTTAATAAATGGCCATTGCTATTGATTTACTAATTATTATTATATTTTGAACACATTCGGTAATACATTGAGTATATATTTGAGCATATCGGATGAACTGTATTCAATGTATCTTCTCTTTTATGAGCACGAACACATTGTCCTGGGTAATAAGTTCCCACAGTTTACGTGGTCTTCAACGTTTGCAATTAAATCAATTTTGAAAACGGTGCTCAGGATAGCTCCGAACTGGACTGCAGGGGAGGGCTCAGGAAATGAGACATAAAGAAGAAAGTTTCCTCAAAGAAATGAATTAAAATCTGGTTAGGATTTATGCCATTCAGGGTGTATTGGAAACGATAGCGGATTAAATTTCAGCCGTCCTCACTCTAAAGAAATATATGAAGCACAAGTTAATTTGAGATGTATTTTCATTTCAAGGGATTATTTAAAAAATTTCCCCGTTAGCCTTCTCACCCTATTTGCTGCCGGGGAGTGAAGGCAGGCCCGGGCCCCGTCCTCCAGACTCAGCCGCGGCTCTCTCCGGTAAACGCCGTGAGTGGCAGCTTCCCTCAAGCCACAGTTTTCTTTCTTTTTTTTTTCTTTTTTTATTTTCTAGAAGAAAGCAATAGATTAAGAAACAAAATTTCCCTTTTTCCCAGTGGTCATCTGTAGTGACCATAATCATGATGAAAGATAATGTTGAAAATCAACCCACAAAGAGCGTATCGGGTGCACCTACTCTGCACTGAGCAACACGGTGAAGGGGGTGAAGAGAGTGCAGAGCGTTGCCTGTCCGGTTAAGACAAGACTGAAACACACAGAGCAATAAGAAGAAGCTTTGTGATTAAGCGCCGAAGGTGAAACATGAAAGCAGCACAAAACGATGGCGGCAGCGCTCTGTGGAGCTAAGTCAGAGACAGAGCCGCCCCCGACCAAGTCTAACGGGACACACGTGTGGTGCTGTGTTTCCGGAGCGGGGACGTGTGAGTCTGAGGAGACAGTGGGTCAGATCGCAGCAGCCTGAAGGCCCCGTGGGTTCGTGGGCTCAGGGCTCAGGCAGCCCTGCCCCCCCCGGGTCACAGATACGTTTCCGGTAAAGACATCTTGCCTTGCTCGCGTCGGCGTGCCCCGTGCATAGTGCGGGCCTTGGCTCCGGGGAGATGTTTCTTCCAGGTCCTGCAGGCGGCCCTCTGGGTGCAGTGCTGAGCATGAGAGAAGAGTCCCAGCTCTCCTGGGCTTATGTAACCAAAGAGTGTATCAGATGTGATGGAAGCTGTGAAGGGCTATGTCACTGAAAACAATAAAAACCGGAGGGGAGGAAGACAATTGGGGCACCTGCTCTGAGCAGATGACAGTGTCTCTGCTGAGACCTGAATGGCAGGCGACATCAGCCAACTGAGGGTCTGGACAAGTGCTCCAGGTCTTGTGAACGGCCATGCAATGACTCTGGCAGGGACTGAGCCTGGTGTGGTGGCGGAGCAGAAAGACAGCCACTGCCGATTTAATGTGCAGAGCAAGGAGTAATAGAAAGTGGAGTTGGAGGTGGGGCAGGGGCTGTGTCACTGGGCCCTTGTAAGGTGAAGGAATGAATCATTCCAAATATGATAAGGCCCTGGGCATTAGGCAATGCCCTGATATTAGTAATATTTTCAAAAGACGGCTCTGGCTGCTGTGTGGTGCAGGAGTGATGGGTGAGGGAAAGAGAAGGTTATCGCAGTGTTCGGAGGGGAAGCTGATGGCACTCGAATGGGGTGCCGATGTGTTGGATGAGTGAGCGACTAACAGCTACTGGTGCCCAGACACAGACTCGGAGAGACTGTCAGGATGTGAAACCTGGGTGACAGGCATTGGAAAGGTTCTGTGAAGGCTAGAGGAGTGGGCGCCGTCAGGGAAGAAGGCACATCTTGTCTGGGATATACTAAGACGGAAGTGGTGATAGGATGCCTATTTCCAGGGGTTCGTGGTTAATGTCAGACTGAACCTAATAAAAATTAAGAAAAATAACATGGGAATGATTGTTTATAAAGCATTCTGATTAATGTGACAGTAAAATCAGAAGAGTGAAACAGTAATAAGAGACAATAAAGAAGGTCCCATTTCACTGAAAGCTACAGAATCATGCTCTGGTGGGTGAGGGCTGCACCCGTGTAAGCCGGGGACTCCAAGGCGACCTTGAAAGGGTGACCTGTTGTTTGTTCCCTTGTCACTCCTTTACCTGAATTTGGAGATCCAGCTGCCAGATGGAAGTGGCCACCAAAAAGTCACCCCAGAACACAAGCAGCCACAAACCTGGGGCCTCCAAAGAAGCTATTCTTACCTCATGGATTCCTTCCATGTTCACCCACATTCATTCCTAGCTCTTGCCTCCCAGGGGGAACTTCCCGTGATGAGTCAGAGAAGAACCTGCTCCTCCCTCTTGACGGCTGTGGCCTCACTCAGAGAGGACATTGTACAGCTTACCTGACTTTCTCCTGAACCCGGCCGTGCCCAGGGGTTCATGTGAAAGCCAGCCCAAAAGTAAACATGGGTGTCGTAGCCACACGCCTGCCATTGATGGTGTGTTAGACTCCACACCCCTATCCCATTATAAAACGTGTTTCTCTCAGCTGGTATTTGGCTTAACCTTTCCCATTTCTCCAGACTAGGAGCAGTTTATCTCCCAAAGAAAACAAATAACACTGTCAGAAAGTTTATCCTAATAATTAGCTTGAATTTATTGCTCTCAAAGCTCGAAATCGTTCTCCTTCACAGACATCGGGAACTTGAAAACACTCGCGCACCATTACCCACATCCCTCCTGAATTATGCTGTAACCACGCGGAGTTGAATCTCTCATCATTTCCTCAGCCCTGCGCCCAACCCTTCAAATCATTCCTGTTTTCCTATACCTTCTGCATCAATCACCGGCATCTCTGTGATGTCGAGGGCCCTAGTGTGTGAACCTCTCGGATGCAGAGCCTCCTTGGAAAGCCCCTATTTCTTTCCTAAAACTCAGCAGTGCCCTTGATGACCAGATGTTAACTTAAACCTCTATCTAGTGTACTCTCTGGGTGGATTCCATAACTCAGATTCCTTGGTGGGGAACAGGATACAAGGAAGTCTGCTTTCCTGTTGTGCTCGAGAGAAGGAGCTTCTGCTACAGCCACCTCGCCCTTTTTCAGCTTCGCCTTGTTCGTTTACTCCACGAGGCTCCCGTCGCCTCGCACCCCGGGGTTGGAGATATCCCCAGCGCTCTTCCCAGAGCAGTGCGTGCAGCTGCTGCGTTTGACTTGGTTCTGCAACCCGACCTCAGGCTGTGTCAGGCGTTGCAGCCATTGCAGCCACACCGAACTTCGTCTTCAAGGCCAAGCCGTACTGACTGGCGCAGACACTTGACAGGTTATCAGTTCGCCAGTGTTCTTGAAATTCTACCAGCTGTGACTTTCCCTGCTGAAAATGCATCCCGTATTGCTCAGAGCTCATTCATTGGATTGGCGACACTCCCCACTGTTACCTTATCCCTGAGTTTTGCTTTGCTTGGCAGAAGCTCGCACATTATTTGACACCATGTGATCACTAATTTCAAAATTACAGTCCGAGATGACACGCAAAGGATTTGAATCCTGTAGCAGCAACTACAGTCATTAGCTTAGATCTTTGTTTCTCTTGGAATTCACCTAGTTGTAAATATTCTGACCAAAAACTTAAAAACAAAGAAAAAAAAATGTTCTCTGTGGTCTTCTTTGCTTACCAACAGATACATGTCCATTTTAAATGTGTAAGTTGAATAATGGTGACCAAGCCAACAGTGGAAGGAAACCTAAACGTGCAGGGAAACTAAAATCCGTGTCTGACCAGATGGTTATTTGAGACCATGGGAACCCAGGTTGTGCCAAGCATGGGATTCTTGCAGACCTTACCACATACCTGACATCAGAGTAAGTCACTCAGAAGGAGTCTAGCCAAAGCCATGACTTTCCCTAAACATTGCCTCCAAGCATCCTTTGGTGGGAGCTTCAATTTCACATCTCTAGGCTAAAATGGAATTCCTTAAGTCTTTCCTTGCATGACTTGTTTTGAAACACAGTAAGCTTTCTCCTGATTGACCAAAATAATTATGCCTGTGTGCAGTTTCCAAGATTTAAATTGGGAATAAATCTTTGCAGGATAAAATGTCTGGCACCGTTCTTTGCTGGGTGTATGGAAGAGGGGGTGGGGGATGTGCTCTTATAAGATTTTAAAGGGGAATTGATTGTCTTGGGCACTGACGGCCTTGCCACCTGGCGAATACCTACACCATCCCTAACTCCGAATCACCCAAATTTGAGCAGCGCCCGGTCATTCCTGTTCCCATTGGCAGGGATATTCTGCTGCCTTCATTTTTTAAAAGACCTTTCCGTTCCCAGATAGTTCCTATGTTTTTTCTAAGTTTTTTCCTTATGTTTCCTTTTTTAAAAACACCATCCTAACCCTGATTGAATAGTACTTTTATTTTATAGGTATAGAGATTTTCAAGAATCAATAGTTGAGTGATCAGATTTCTAAGTGACCTACTAACTTCTGTCGATCAAAGCCTTTCCTAATAATCTAAACAACTACCTATCGGCACAAAGCTGGTTGAAAAATAGTCATTTAAGCCCCTTGTAAAGTATAAAGTGTTACATTACTGTGAAATAGTTTTTTAAAAATTGGAAAGCCCTGTTCATCGTCCTCTCCCCATTAAATAAATATCGTTCTCATCCTCTACTCGTGTATCTGCTACCCTCTACTTTCATCCTCTGCTTTCCCGGTGGGAAGGTCATCACGGACCTTGTGTACGGTGTGATGTCAAATCTCGGTTCTCACACGTCTCCCGCCTCTAGCAATTCGGTTCCTGACCCAGCTGTTCACGGGAGAGGCGTCTCAGCTGTTGAACAAAACTTCAGTTGTCACCCTGACAACCCTTTCATGCTGATACCTGTGTGACAGTCACACATCTCTCAGGTGACCAACCAAGGAGAGAATGTCTGGGCATGAGTACGATTCAGTTTTCAAACAAATTGCTTCTCGGATGCCTTCTGAAATGAATTCAGTTTGAGGACCATAATTTCAGTTTGAGAACCATAATTTCAGTTTGAGGACCATAATTTTGTTTTTCCTCTTGTATGAATTATAGCTGTCCAAGTTCTATGTATTAAATAGTTTCTCCTTCCCCATGTTATCAAGTACCAAAATTACCTGTGTTCATGCCGCTTTGTGAGCTGTCTGATTTGTTCTATCAATGAGTCCACCCATACACCGTACCTTTTTAGCTTCAAAATAACTTTCTGATCTCATATTTAGAGCCACAAGTATTTTCTTTCTTTTTAAAACACAACCGGGCTATTCTTTGCCCTTTGCTGTTTTACATAAATTAATGAGTCAACCTGCCAAAATAGCCTGTTAAAATTAATTTTTTACATCTGAGAATACGGAGATTATTTATCTGTATTTATAATTGTTGTACACTGATGTTATTTCACCAGAAACATTTTGATGAAATTTTTGTTACTATTTATCACTAATTTCTTAGGACAATTTTCTAGACAATAAACTGTTAAGTAGAATAGTTATCTCCTATACCAAATAGTGGGTTATGAAAAATTTTAAATATGCCAAATAGGTTGAAAGAATAATATAATACATTTCATGGATGAAACATCTAGCTAGAACAGCTGTTAACATTTTGCCATTTCAAAGTAAGAAGCAGACATTGTGACATTCCTAAAAATGAAGACATCCCTACATCTCTTAAAAATAAGGACATTTTCCTTTGTAAACATAATGCTATTATTGCACTAGATAGATTAACCATAAATTTTAATATAAAGTCATGCCAGTCCCTATTTAAATATTCTCACATTGTCAAATATCTTAATCTGCTGTTTTTTCTAAAGAACAAAACTCCACTGGTTTTATGTCTTTTTTTAGTCTCCATTAATTGAGAACAACCCCCATACCAGCTTTCTTTGAAATAATACTGAATTTTAAAGAGATTGGGCTAGTTGTCTTGTAAAACTACAATCTGAATTTGCCTGACTGAGCTGTTCTGTGTGGATGATAAGTGTCTTGCTTCTTTAATTTCTTGTATTCCTATAAACTGGAAGTTGGGTTCAAAGAAATAATTAGCTTCAGGTTGAACATGTTCAGTAAGAATATTTTGTAGGGAGTGCTGCGCCCAACACATCACGTTACTTGAGGTAGCACATAAAATCCAGGTGTCTTGCTATTGGTAATACCGAATCTGAGCCCTTGGTTGAGATGGTAAAAATCAGCGCTTTCCATCATGAAGCTATTTTTTTTATTATTACAAATAGGAAGTTAAATATGGGAGACAGTTTGGTTCCTTGTAGAAATAGCTTTTCTCTTTTAGCTTCATTGCTGTATAATTGACTGATAAAATTGTAAGCTATTTAAAAGTGTACAGCCTGATGATGTTATATACATATGTATTATGAAAGGGTTCTCATGATCAAACCTTTTCACATGTTCATCACCCTGTATATTTACTTGTTTTTGGTGAAAACACCAGTTCTACTCTCTTAGCAAATTTTCATTATACAACACAGTATCATCTACT
This sequence comes from Phyllostomus hastatus, assembly GCF_019186645.2. Classification (NCBI taxonomy): domain Eukaryota; kingdom Metazoa; phylum Chordata; class Mammalia; order Chiroptera; family Phyllostomidae; genus Phyllostomus; species Phyllostomus hastatus. The sequence goes on along the minus strand of NW_025333833.1, from coordinate 3,924,730 downwards.
ACAGTCACCATGTCATATATTAAATTTTCACTCCTCATTAATTTTATTACTGAATGTTTTTACCCTCTTATCAGAGTCTATGTCCCCACCACCAAACCCCTAGTGATAACCACTGCACTGTTTCTGTTTGACTTTTTTTTAGATTCCACAAAAGTGGTGTCATGCAGTATTTGTTTTTCTCTGACTTATTTTACTTAGCATAATGCCCTCTAGATTCATCCATGCTGTCATAAATGACAGGTTTTTTTTCTTTTTTAAGGCAGAATAATATTCCATTGTATATTTATATACCACATTTTTTAATTCTTTCATCTGTTGTTGGACATTTATGTTGCTTCCATGTCTTGGCTATTACAAGTAATACTGCAACAAAATGAGACTACAGATATCTCCCGGATGGTGATTGTATTTCCTTTGGATTTATACCCTGAAGTGCAGGGCTGGATCATGTGGCAGTTTTATTTTTAACTTCCTGAGGACCCTCCATACTGTTTTCCACAGTGGCTGCACCAGTTTTATTTCCAGGGCTCCTTTCCTCCACACTCTCCTCAAGCAGCACTTGTTAGCTTTTGTCTTTCGATAACAGTCTTCTTAATACAAGTGAAGCGACGTCTCATTGTGGTTTTGATTTGCATCTCCCTCATGATCAGTGATGTGGAGCACACTGTCAGGACTTGTTTGAAAGTCTTCTTTAGAAAAATACCCATTCAGGTTCCTTGCCCACTTTTAAATCGGGGTATTTGGGTTTTTGCTATTGAGTTGTACGAGTTCCATGTATATTTTGGATATTAACCCCTTATCAAATATGTGGTTTGCACATATTTTCTTCCATAGGCTGCCTTTTCATGTTGTCGATGGTTTCTTTTGCTGTGCAGAAATGTTTAAGTTTGATGTAGTCCTACTTGTTTGTTTCACTTTTGTTGCCTTTGCTTTTGCTGTCGAATGCAAAAAGTCATTGTCAAGACACATGTTAAGGAAGTTACTTCCTATCTTTTTTCTTCTGGGTCTTGTAATTTATCACTCTGAACATGTTTCCTTTGTTTTATAGCTTCATGTTTCGTGTCTGTGCTAACGATTCTCAAAAAGTTTCCCAAACCAAGATCTCTCACCCAAATCTTCACTCACTTACCTAACTGCCCATTGAGCATTTCCATGTTATGTTCCAAAGATGCCTGAAACTCATCCAGGCCCATCTAGATCCATCACTCTCTAAGCCTCACCCTTCCCAGCCCCATCATCCTCGTAAGCACTGCTCCCTATGATTCATCGGCAAGCAGACCACGATCGAAGCTCAGAGCCTGGTGAGCATTCATTCCGATCTCTGCCGCCTCTCCCTTCCTTAATGCCCTTCAGATTCTTCCTCTGTGGTATCTGTTGACTTTGTCCACACATTAAAATTATTCACCCGGATTATGATACAGCCCTTCATCTTCCTGCCTACAACAATTTCCCCCTTCCAGGCACTCACACTGTAGTCAGAGCAGATTTCCTAAACCAGGACTGACTCAGGTCCCTTAACTGCTAACAGTTGTAATGACTCAACATGCCCTCAGGATGAGGTCCAACCTCCTGCATGGGACTTGCAGAGTCAACAGTTCAGCCCCTCTCTGACCTTGCGCAGTTTTTATGAACAATTTCAGGACTTCGTTTGTGTTTTCCTTCCTTTTTCACATGGTTAACTCCTCAGGACCCTTTAGATCTCATCTCAGGTCTTCCTTTGTCATTAAAGCCCTTTCTAATCCCCTATGTCTCAAGAATGACTCAGGGGCTCTTTATGTTGATTCCCTTATACCTGGTATTTACCCTCTCATAGATTTTATTCATATGCTATTACCTGATGAGTTATTGGAGGAGAGTGACAGCTTCACCAATTTCTTAGCACCTAGCACAGAACCTGACATGGGACAAGTACTCAGTGAGTGACTGTTAAAGGAATAAATGAATGCATACATACATGTATAGATGAATGACTGGTCCTTCAAAGTTTACTCCCAGTTCCTAAGCTATCTGTCGGTACTTCCCTTCATCTATTAAAAAAAGTGTCAAAAATTCAAAGTTATCTGTATTATTTTGGACTGAAAGTTTTTCAAATCCCTTGAAGTTGCAGGTAGATGTTCCTTTCAAATAAAAGTGGAACTTTGCTAAGTTCTACTTTTTAGATGATAATAGTAGGTAATGATTAGGGAACACTGTTTTAATCAGTGTTCTTAGCACTTGACATGTGATAAGTTACTGAACCCTCATGACAACCCAGTGAGAGTGCTACTGTACCACCTTGTACATGATAACCTGAGGCACAGTCGCATGTAGCAACCCCCACAAAGTTCACAGTTAGTGAGCGGAGCTGGGATTCAAACCCAGACAGCCTCGGTGAGAAAGGCTTTTGGTTTGAGAACTTTTATTTCATTTTTCCTTACATTTACTGTGTGAATGCTCTTGCCAATCTTTGTTATATTTACATATGTAAATGTGGAACCTATCCCATTTAGTCTCTGTAGAACCACTCAGACTTAGCTTTATCCTTTGAAACCAAAAGCACAAACGCTAATACTCATTATAAGGTGGAGTATACCTCCAGCTCACCTCTACATCCTTCTCCACAGGTCTGAGTAAGCACGCATACAGCACCGAGTTTGCTCCCTAACCCCAGCACTGACTACGTAATTTGCAGGCACCAGTGCAAAACGAAAATGCGGGGCCCCTCGTTACAAACATGGTCAAGCACTTCAGGGTGCCCCCAGCCAGCATGAAACCAAGCACGGGGCCCCCGCAGCTGCACGGGAAGCACACCCACAAAGCCAGCCCTGCGAAGTCTCCTTCCCAAGATGCAACGGACCACGGTCCCCTGCCTACAGGTGACAGTCTCTTAACTATGCTGCTTAGCTTTCTGTACCTGCGACTGACATTCCATCCTCCACTCTAAAACAACACCTCTGAGTCGCTGGAGATGGCAACCCTCACTGCCATCACACAGCACGGAACCTGGACAATCACACTGGGAACGTACGCACCACCTGTGTGCTCTACCCACCAAAACACCCATGTCACAACATCGTGTGACAGAAATACATCCCCATCTCACAGATGAATAAACAGACAGAGGTGAAGTAAATTCTGTGTGGTCGCTTGGCGGGTGAATTTGAGAAGCCAGCTGAAGCCTAGAGCCACCTGCCTTTAAAGACCACAGCTTTTCCACGATTCCAGCTCCTCCTGTTGCGACAGCGGAAAAAAGGCACAGTCGGGCATGGATAAGGAAGTTGGATTCTGAGACATTAGTTCTTGCTCTGAGCGAATAAAACCTTCCCTTTATTTGCTCTGCGTATCGTCCCCGTTGATCCCAGCGCCTTAGTCATGGGCATGTGTGCACAAGACAGTGTGTGACTTTTAAAAAAGAACAAGACTGTCCTCTGAGGCTTGGCGAGGTCCCCACTGGAGTCCTGTCACGGTCACTCAAACGTCAGGGGCAAATGCAGACCATTAGGAATTACAAGGCCAGCTGTTGTGTTATATCATTAGGTTTTTGAGACCAACTGGGAAAAAATCGACTTCTGCCAAGAGGCGAGTCTCCAGGCTCTGCAACAAATATCAATTCCAATTTGCTTGAAGTTGTGCAGAGTTATTATTTTTTTTCTTCTGTTTCTCATGATTCCAGAAGTGATTCCCTGCACATTGGTGGAAGCCTAAGCTGAAGTATGTCATAGTTTTCATCTAGATTGAAGAAGAAGTGCATTTCCTCATGCCTGCTACATCAGCGCCGGGCACATAGTTTCCATTTAAAGTGAAGAAAATACGTGTTTATTGCTGCCCTCTGAACCACAGCTGGGCATAAAACTTGTTGGGACTTTGAGCTGAGAACAGTGCATAATTCGCAGAACCAATCATCTGGCCTCAGGCAACGGAAAAAAAGAATCGTAATTTGTTATTCTCACTTGTGAACCATTATATTGTCCAGTTAAGAGTTCTAGCCATCCCGAAACTCACCCGTGGCTCTCCTCGGCACCCCTCGGTGGGGAGCCGGACGGCGCCTCTGATGATTCCAGAGTGTTTTGGAACCATGAAGTGTTAACATTGGAAGGGACCTGAAAGACCACATAATCTAAATACCTCATTTTACAGACGAGGATGCTGATGTTCGGAGAAGTTTCAAGGTGGCCGCAGTCCTAAAGCCAGCGTCAGAGCCGCCCTGGGAATCGGGGCCTCTGATCCCCGTCGAGTTCTCGGCCCGTCACCCCGCAGCTGCTCGCGGTGCTTAGCCGAGATGTCAGGCTCCATTTGCTTTGACTCTGCCAGCGATTTCCAGCGAAGCAGGGAAACACTTTGAAGTAGGAACACGTGAACGAATCCAGTTTTATCGAGCATATACTTCTTTTTGATTATTCACGCAGCATTCATTATGGTGCCTTGCTCATAGAGAGCCTTCAACCATTCTTCCATGCACGTTTTCAGTCGTCAAACATTTATCGAGCGTTAAATAACATAACAGGTTGTGGGTTGGGTCTCCAGTTGGAGCGCGTGCAGAAGGCAACTGGTCAGTGTTTCTCTCTCATGTCAGTGTTTCTCTCCTTGTCTTTCTCCTTCCCGTGCCCTCTCTCTGGAATCAATTTTAAAACATTAAAAAAGACATAACAGGCGCTTACAAGGATGGAATTCATCGTTCACTTCTAGGAAGACGTGATCTGTGCCCTAAAGGAGCTTCCAGTCCAGCGGAACTGATACTGAGCCATTAGTAATTGTTTAATTACTAAGAATTACATGAACAGGGAGTTAATGATAAAGACACAATACAAGCACCCCCGAAAGAAGGATGAACTTGGCAAAAGGTGTTTTGAGTAAGCAGCATGAGCAGTCAAATGTCCCGATGGAAACCGATGTGGGCTCTCCCTGCAGACAGGAGAGCCCACGGACAGAGGCACAGAGCATGCAGGCCGCGCCATATTCTGGAACCTTCGAGGCCGAGAGTCTGTGCAGCGGGAGAGCTGGGCGATTTCATCCAGCTCAAAAGTAGTTCCGACCGGGCGCAGTCGCGGGGACCGCTGGGCGTCCCATTTTCACCCAGCGCCCTTTCTTTCCCAGCTCTGTGTAGAGAACAGAGCCAGCGCTCTTTAAAGTACAACTGCCCACTGCAAGAAGCCGTGGCCCGAGCTTGAATAATTTGCTGTAACTCAAGAGTGAGGGACGTGAATGCTCAGAATAATAAACTCTTTTTTAACAGATTTTTAAACTCAGGTGGTAACAAAAACTAAGTTTAAAGGGTATCAAATGCTGGTCCTCCAGGGGTCTATTTTAATTAGCATGCTATTATTAATATAGAAATATATTACATAAGTACATACATAAGGTATTGTTACTGTATAACTCTCCTCTCTAAAGTAACTAAAAACTGCTTTCTTGCTTAAATTTCAAACCATTCCCATGGGCTCTGACCCGCCTCCTGATCCAGCCAGCAGGCGCTCACCTGCGCGTGTATATGGATTCTGTGCGCACTGCATGTGTTTATCCCTCGTCTCTGACCACGCCCCGAACGTGCACTCCCTTCCCAGACTCCGGCACTGCCCTGCCCACGCATGTGTATGGCGTCAGAGCTGCGGAAAGGGCTGGTGGGTCCTCCAAGCCTGAGCACCCGCTTCTCTTGACCCCTCAGTGGCTGGCGGAGCTCCGGCGTTAGGGTTCCATTCTGGCTGGGGGAAGACAGCCAGGACTGCTCTGCGGTGGAGGTGCAAGAGGGTACAGGTTGGATCCCAGAGGACCTTCTTGGTGAAGCTGCAGGTTAAGAAAATATTTTTAAGTTGTGAATCTAGGAGCATATTGTCACGTGTGGCAAAACCAGAGGTCAAAGAGACAGGCTGGGAACAGTGACAGAAACACGGTACAGGGAGTATCTTCCTGATGGGCAGACAGGAGAGAAGAAGGACAAAAGGGTATAAAAGGGGAGAATTTTATTTTAATACTTCCTTTTTAATGCAATTTGTGTGAAAAATACTGCAGTCATAGGTTTCAAAAGCAAAAATACAAGCAGCTGTTTGCAGAGGCAGACACTCAGCAAACACTGAGTATCTGCTGTGCACTAGGCTCTGTTTGCCCATGAACTTATCCTCCTGGCCATGAGTCTGTGAAGTAGTTATTTTGAGCCCCACTTTTCTGATTAGGAAATTGAGTCTGCAAGAACGGTAGTCCCCCTTATCCGTGGTTTTGCTCTGTGAAGTTTCAGTTACCTGTGGTCAGCTGTGGTCTGGAAACATTAAATGGAAAATACCGGATGTTTTGAGAGAGAGGGAGAAAGGCTACAGTCATATAACTTGTATTAGAGTATTTTGTTATAATTGTTCTTATTGTTGTTGATCTCTTACAGTGCCTAATACATAAAGGGAAAGGTCTGTATGTGTAGGAAAAAACATAGTATCTGTAGGGTTTGGTGCTGTCTGTGTTTTCAGGCACCCACTGGGGGTCTTGGAACATACACCCCTGAATATGGGGGCCACTGCGCATAATTTCCCTAAGGTCACACAGTTGACCCTGAAACTGGCTGGTGTCTCCCAGGGGCTCTCTCCACTGCGCCAGCTTGCCGGCCAGGGATGAAGGACACAGCCTTGTCCTCAGTGGATTCTCCACCACCCAGGCGAGAAAGACAAGGGGACCGCTCCCACCCACTCCTGGTGCGGGGAGCTGCTGCCCACCTGAGGACCAGCAGAGAAGGCTCCATAAAATATAATCGCTCAGCGTATTTGTTTGAAATGTTGAAGAAGCCATTTCTGCTATTCAGCACATTTTCAGTTTTCGCGCCGCCCACTTCTGTGGAACTCCCGCAGCACTGGAGCAAGGCACCGTCCGGGTGTGGGGGGGAGCGGGTTTTTGGATGCTTCGTCGCCCCTGCAGTTCTCTCCGGAGCCACCGTGTGGTATTGTTGTGCAGCCCAAACGTTGCTTCTTTCGGCCATCTGGGCCTCCCCGGCCTGGTTCCAGTCTGAGGGGTATCTTTTCTGAGAGTATCAGTTCTCCGTAGGTGCGTATTTTCTCCCTCAATCCAGGGCCTCTAAAATCTCCAGGTTCTCCGCTTTCCCTAAACGCTGAGGGAAATGGCTGACCCAACGTGTGTGTTAGACAAGGCCACTGGGGCACATTTGCCTATGTCACTGCTTCAAGGAAAGGGGACAGTTCTGTACTTATTGGCCTTTTATCACAGCACCCCACGGGATGGCAATGCCTGGCCCACGGCCATGGCAGAGCGCCCCCCCTGTGGCCAGGCTGGGTAGTACCATGCGGACACATGGCCAAGCTGCTTTCGGGATGCTCTCAGCTCTTCCCTTGTTGGAGCCCCGTAACAGCACATGAGAAGTGAGGTCTCACTTGATAACCCCACACAGCAGGACAACCACTGGGGAGGGTCCAGTAAAAGGAGAACCCTGAGTTTTTGAATTTGCATCAAAAGTCCCGGCATCTCCTTGGAAACCTCTGGAAAATTTCAGGCCTTGAATTTCCCATCTGTGTTCAAAAGCCAACCCCTGTTTCCTACCCACCACAATCATCACTGCGTTTTAAGCTTTATGGACACATCATTTTGCTGATACATCTGGACACCCAGAGGACAATTGCTCGGGTACCATCTCCACTTATTTGTGAAGAGAGCTGGTCCCTGGCACCAACGTGAACAATGATGAGCCCTAGTCTCTGGTTTTACGTACTGTGTTTTTCCAAGGGTGTCTCATGCATTCTTCCAGCAACTCTGTAAGGAAGGTGTTGCTAGTTGCAAATCAGGAAACTGAGCTGCTGAGAGGCTGCATGCTTTTTCTCAGTTCACCAAGTGACAGCGAGAAGGTGGAACCGGGGCTTCCGACTGTCAGTGTCCTTCAGCCATACTGTGCTAACAGGCAGACTGTTACAAACAAACTCACAATATTTCAAATAATGAACAAATGCACATTCAATAAATAGAGTTTGGGATCAAAGACAAAGACATAACAGGGGGTGGGAAATTAGGGAAACAGACTTCCATGAAATGAGTGAGATTTTAATAATCGAAATGTCGTACATGCTTTGAACTTCCTTTAGGCAGAATTCTCATGGAAAAAAAAAATAGCTTCATAGGCGGCAGGCAAGTTGATTCCATGGCTTAAAAGAAAACTCTCGTCCGCTAACGTTCATCATGATGTCTTTCATTTGAAAATGTGCTTTGCACATGTGAGTGCCTAATAAATGCTAGTTGCTAATGACAATGAAGACTGATGCACTGAAGTCACCTTTGGCACTGAACTTGTCAGCTTTCCCAGGAGCAGCACATGAGGAAGGACGCTGCGTCCCATTAGCAGCTCCGCTGAGCATTTGGGTCTGCAAGAAGCACTTTTTGAGCCCACTGTGGTGGGGGTCCGAGGGCTGATAACACAAGGCCATATACGCACAACGCCAATCATTCCAATGAAAGCTGAAACATTCAGTCAGTCATCTGGGGTTTCGGCCACGTGACACTGAACATCTGGATGACTGAGTGTTTCCAGTTTTCACCAGGATGGCGCCCCGTAGATGCCGACGTCCACTCTTGGAGACCGGCAGTGCTCTGAGATGAATAAACATTTACGTGGCACGGCACGGGCCATGAGAGTGCATCTCATTCATTCATTCCTCAGTAGTCATGTTTGTAGGAGGGAGTGCCCATGTCACCAGTCACTCTGTTGGTACAAGAGATCAAGCGTGCACAAAGCGCTCCCAGGCCAGGGGAGGAAGACAGTGATCCCAATACAAGGCAGTAACGGCTGTCACAGAGGCATAAACAAAACGCCACAGGAATGCAAAGCAGAAACGAGCTAGTTGTGCCTAAGAGAGCTTGCAGATCTTCAAAGATGGGTGATATTTGAACAGGGTCATGCGATGCTAAACAGAGGAGGGGGGTGTGTTCCAGGTGAGGAGGAAAGTGGGACAGTGATGAACAGAGAGACAGAGACTTAAAAACACCTTCTAGGAAAGGGAGACGGAGGAGGTGGTGAGCATGGGGTGGTACACCTGCTTGAAGGCCTGGGTGTTACAGGTCCAGGCTTCAGCCCCTTCCAACTACACACCTTCCATGAAACAGGAGGTCCACAGGCAGGAGGACATGCTCACCCAGAGCCCCTCACCCCTACCCCCGTGCCACTCCTTCCCTTTGCAGACCGCAGTCTGGTTTCCTAGGATCCAGAATGCCCTGCCCAAACAGCCCCCAAATGATGCTTGAGGTCCTGCACTTTTCTTTCCCTGAAATCCATCTTCCAAAGCTAGATTGTGCTACGGCTGTGAGCTTCACCTACGCAGAGTTAAGAGTGGTGAGCGAGCTTTAATGTGTGAGCTGGAGTCCATGCACCACGTGGTATGTCTGAGGCTCTCACACACTGGCTGGAGCTGGGTATGGAAAGGGAAGGGGTGGAGCTGGCCATCCCCAATCCACCATGAGCAAGAGTGGAATTCCCAGGGGTTCAGGAAAGCGAAATTAGAACCTAGCCTTGCAGGTGGTTCTAAAGGTAGGATAGTCAGTGTAAGATTATGTCACATGTCTTATTTGACACGTTGTTACCTTGCTTCATAACTTTTAACTATGTAAATACACTGTATGTCAGCCTCCACTGATACTCTTGACCTGTATTTTGTAAATTTTAGGGACAGGTTTGTACTGGGGGAAACTTGTTAATGAAGAGGCTGGGGAGAGGTGTCGGGACTAACCTGTAAGGGGTTTTACAGGACAGACTTAGCATAAATGTTTCTAAAACAAGACATTGCTGGCTCAAATCTTTCCCCTTCATGCTCTCTGCAGTTGCTCCTGCCTCAGAGATGCCTTTCTTCTCTAAACTGCTGTTACAATTATTACCCATGCCGTACGGGGTAGTTCTTAATGATGGAACACTGAAAGGATGAATGAACATCGTCTTAACTCTCCAACCTGGCTACCAGCTCCAAGAAAAGATAAACGTCTAACATGTTTTTCTCTTCCATGAATGTCTTACATAGTTTTGGGGTGGTGGTTTTGCTAATAATAACTGCTTAACAACTCACTGCAAAAAGTGGTTAATGAAAAACAAACTTCAGGGTGACAACAGCACCCTGTCCAGATGCCAACCCTATTATGTGCCTTTTCCCCTTCAGGACAGGATGGATAATTTGCAGCACCTGGTGCAAAATGAAAACATGGGGCTTCTGTCCAAAAATTATTAAAAATTATCAAGGTGATAGTAGAGCGTTAAACCAAGCTGGGGGCGTTGCTGAGAGGCGGTCGGGGGGTATCCCCGGTGTGTCCAACTGCCCGGGTCTGTTCCCTCCACGCCGTGAAGACAAGATACCTTTCCTTTGGGCTTTGTCGGTAGACTCGGTGGACACGATCTTTGGGAGTCTTTCCCAAAGGGTGGTCTGGCAGGAGTCGAGGCGACTTCAGATGGCGCATTTGTTTAGTGTCGTGGTTACGTACCAGTGTGTTATGATCTGTGTAGTGGTTATGCAGATGTGCTCCAGGGAAATAGAATCTGCACATCAGTCAATAATTTCATGTTTATTATTGTTTGGGACAGGGCTAAGTTAAGAAATGGCCTGAGTTAAAGAAAAGTAGTAAGGAAACAAGAGTACAAATGGTATGCAGATGCTGCAGGAAGTGTAATGTGGTGCTGGGAGCCCTGAAGTTTGGGAACAGTGGGGAAAACCGGGTGCTCACCGTGGCCCAGGGGCGCTCAGCGCTGGCGAGGCATTCGTGGGCCACCCCTGACCTTTGCTCTTCTGTTCCGGCTGATCCCTTTTTCTGTGTTTGCCATTAGGCTGGTAGGATTTCTTTAAGATTGAAAAGGAAAGGCCACTGAATCTCGGAGGCAGTCACCGGAAGTCTGCAGGACCTCCGAGTCCGTCAACCGTGCACCGCCCCCTTTCCTCGCTCTGTCCTGCAGACAGAGAAGACACTTGGCAAGGAGCAGAAGACTCGAAACTGGCCACAAAGCCCTTGCCACCCACATCCCAGTAAGCCCTCCACTGCAGCTTTATATACGTACACGTGAAATTTAGCAAAGGCTCTTTGAGGTAATTGCCTGCATTTATGCCACTCTTGAATATCTAAATGATACAAAGTGAAACTCCCGACTGTACTTGATTTGATCGACAATCCAGTAAAGTATTAGTATATTCACATGGCCAAGTGGCTCTCCCAAGAGCACCTACAGGGCAAGGCAAGTCTTAGAAGGGAGGCTTATACCTAGCTCTTCTCGTTCCCAAGTTCAAAACATTTTCACCATTCTTTGCTAGGACGCTGAACACGAGGGCCCATTAATCATCCTAGAATGATGTTTCTATTAAGCTCACCCAGAACTAGTGCTCCGGATTCCTGCAGGTATTCATCTTAGGGAACTAGAAACAAGCAATCAGGATTCCTGGGAAATCTTGGGAATTCCCAAAGTCATGTTATTCTTAAAGTATTTTCAACATTATTTTTGCCCTTTACTCATTATGGATGCCTAAAAAGTATTTAATAAATATATCTATTGTCAATTATGAATTTATTATTAAAATAATAGATATTAAGTTTGATACTACTAAAAGGAAAGCCTGTGGCAAATATTTCAACTGGAAAATACCACAAAACCTAATTGGGTATATTAATGTTTACTATTAACAAGTAATAGATATTAAGTTTGGTTGTACTAAAAAGAACTGTAGCCTATGGCAAATATCCCAACACTGGACAATACCAGAAAACACGTAATTGGATAATATTTATTTAGATCTTCTAACAAGGTTAACAGCAATACACAGAAATCACGTGTCATTATTATCAATTTGAAGGCTTATTTTGCTCCCCGAGTCTGTTATTTTTAGAAACCCCGGTCATAGAGTGACCAGTTTGTATGACTCCATGTGACGAGAGTTGCTATTATTGATTTTATCTACAAGAATGACTCACTCGCAGCAGCGCACAGGCCACGAGCACGCGCTCGGCCTGGGAACGCAGCCGGCAGCGCCGGTGAGGCGGCGGCCTCCCCTGCGCGCTCCTGTCCTGGTCCCGCAGGCCCGCCTTGACCTCCGCGTCGCACGGTTCTTCTGACTCAGCTCCCTCTCCGTGTCGTCTGTTCATTTTCATTCTCTCGGGAGATCATATTCTTCTTCCCATTTGCCTGGCGTCTCAGCCTATTTAGCTCGGGATGCTGGATTGGAAGAGGGCACAGAGGTCGCAGGAGCGCTGGGAAGAGATTTCCGTGCGGCACAGCCAGCTAGGACAGGTGGCGGTGCTGGGTGGTGAGCACCTGGAGGGGGCAGTCAGGTCGGATTCTTTGTGTCCCAGCGAAGAGAGGAGAAACGGCTAAGGGCGGTTTTTAACTTCCTCCTTTTTGAAATAAAGAGCCTTTTAAACGCCCTATTAGGTAATGAGTATTCTACACGGATTTAAATTCACTGTCTTCCCAGGAAGGACTGTTATTTAGGAGTTAATTGCTAGTTGCTTGTTTAGTCTTTCTGTGGCTGTCAGATTGCTGCTGAGTGCCCACTCATAAACAAGAAGCTTCCTAGCCTGTCCTCCCCTGACCAAACGGACATGTGTTTCCCATTTAAACATTTCATTGCCCCAACTGAAAACAAATCAGCTGTGTCTTTGGGATCTTAAGGGGAGAAGGTTGGGATTTATTCCTGGACAAGGCTGAGGAAAACATTACCCTAATGGATGAAATATGTTTGTACTGAAGGTTTCTTAAAAGTGTTGAATGGGCCTTTCCCAACGTGATCCCCTCTTCCCTGAAAAGGCAGGCACGTCCGTGGGTATCGTCCTAGCTTGGCCCCGGCGTGAGGAGCAGTGGAGGAGTCTTGCGCTGGCTCCCATAATCCTGAGGCGCGGTCGCCGTCTCAGAGGCCGCTCACCCACCTTGAGCGGCGCGGCCCCGGACGCCGCTCTCTCTTGGCCGGGTTCAGCGCCGAAACCCGCTTCCTGTGTTCCGAAGCCAAATTCCTCCTCCAGTTCAGCTTTTCCCAAGAAGGCTCTCACTGATTTCTCAATGTTCAGTGTGGTCAGCAAGAAAATTGGTTCTGGAAAAAATATTGGACTGTCTGCATAGAAAATAATGATCTCCTTAAGACTGCAAGCCCACTGTGGAGGACTTTTGGCTCCTTTTATGTGCTGTGCCCCGATGGAGCACAGGAAATAGGCCAATGGGTTATTTTCCTTGGCGCTCCGGAGCGTGTTTGGTGTAGCAGTTGGACGGCTTTTAGAGGTCAGGCCGGGCAGCGCAACGCGAAGCCGCTGTCAGTGTGTCAGGGTCTGCAGGGTAATTAGCAAGACTCACCAACACTGACAGGTTTCTTCTGAGACCTATGTGATAGTAATGCCCCACAAGCAAAATATACTGGTTTTTCTTTTGTCTGGTTTTGCCACTATGTGCTTGGAGACTCAGAGGAACTTGAGAGCTAGCGCACTGCACAGTGTATGTAGCAAGAGAACAGCCAGCTAACCAGCAGCTGGCCTCTCACTCGTAGTGGCGCCGGACACGCAGGCGCTGAAAATACATCAGGACCGTGGGGAAGGTGTATTTAGATATTAACCTCGTAGAGATATCTAATTCAAGTTCAGAATGGAAAGTAGACGTCACTTCTCTGTCACGCAAATCAGCCAGCCTCCATCTGACAAGAGTGAAGTGTCCCAGTCTCCCTGTTCTAGGCTTGGCCCTGCCCCCAGCCTGGACCTCTGAGCAGAGAACATTTTAGCAGAATCATTAGTCTATAGTCCTATGTACATTTTATTCTAGCTTTCATATGCCATGGGATGATATCTGTCCTCCTGCACTTGAATTGTTTTAATGTAAGACCATAGGTTTCCTCACGGTTGTCATTCTGGGGTATAAAGTGAGACCTTACTTGACACGAAGCTTTGTATTCACGTGAAATGTAAGCACATCACCAAGAACATTAGCTTTTCTCTCAAGGCCTGGGTCATTTGAAATTCTGACAAGCGCACAGTTTTTTTTTTCTTTACCGTTGTACAAGTAATTGATTAAACCACTGAGCAAAGCGGACCTACCGCAAAGTCCTGCAGTATGCATGAAGACAGACAGTCCTTGGCTCTGGTTATTCAGCCAGTCAGAAACCAACCCAACGGTGTTATATCGTCATATATCTCAGATTCCACTGCTTTTTTTCCTGTTGGGAAATGAGGAATGTACTCCAATGTCCTCTTGGGCATTTTCAGTGTTCTAGCTACCCACCTGAGGGTGAAACATCAAGTACAGTAGAGCACAGAGGTCCTGTCATTGTGAGTTTCCTGATTTGTAAAAGGCTTCCAAAGAAGATGAATAAGTACCTTAGAATATTCTAATCCACCAGTTTGCTCGTCCTGATAATTTAAAAAGGCATAATGAACACATCCTATCCTCTTAGGGCCATGTTCTCTCTCTCCCTCCCTCCCTCCCTCCCTCTCTCTCTCTCTCTCTCTCTCTCTCTCCTCCAAAAGCATCCATTCAACAGCTTTCTGGGAGGAAACGTCACAGAGGACTTAGTGTGTTTGAGCAGGGCTTGGACTGACCCAGAAACCCCAGGCGTGGCCTCAGTGAATCGAGCTGGGTTCACTTTTCTGAAGGATCCCTAAGGGAAGCAGTGCTGCCAGGATGCATGGCACATTTCCTGGGACAGCCGGAAGGACACATTCCCGCACCCTAAGATCCTGCATCATCCCGGGTCGGAGTGAATGAGGACCACAACCTTCTGGAAGCCCAACTGCCCTGCTCCCTCAGGTTCAGTCTTAAACAGACCTGAGCAGACCCGAGCACAGGCTGCTGAGAACATTGCCTGAGAGCATCAAACTCACTCTTGTACACTATACCGCATTATTGCTGGGTGCATTTCAGTGCAGCACACGGGGCATCTCCTCGGCCTCCACGGGCCCCCTTGTGTTTGGTCCAGGCGTGTTGCTGAACTCAGTGCTGTGGGACGAGGACAAGGGTTCTCAGTCACTGTTCTGTACGATTTCCATCGGGGTGGGGAAAGGGGCTTCTAAACTCCCGAGTGCCACTTTTGTGTCTCAGAGAAAAAACAGCCCTCACGTGTAGAGAAGCTAGGCAACAGGAAAACCCTCCTGTGTGTGCTGCTCCGGGGAAGTGGGCCGTCCCACGCATTCTACACGTGCCTTCTTTTCCTTCTGCATCTTTCCTTCTCTCGCCACCACACTTCCCTGTCTTTGAGCTCCGCCTGCCCTGATGCCGCTTGGAGAGCCCGACCTCTGTCCCAGGCCTCTTCCCGCTGCGTCTGCATTGTCCCTCCAGAGTGTGGGCCAGAAAGAAAACCCACGGTGGGATTCAGATGGAACTCGACTCATTCCTTCACACCTTGTGTCTGTTATCTCCCTGAATCCCCCACCGCCCACCTGCAGTGGAGGGCTCGTTTTACTAAAGAAGAGACTCAGGGGGGATTAGCGGCTTCCCAGGATTGCTCTGCACCTGGGGGACCAAGCAGGGCCCGGACCAGGGGCCAGGCTTTCCCGTGGCATCATGTTTACCCCAGACCCCCCTGTAGCGGGCGGGTCTACCAGGACTCCCAGACCCCGCGCGTGCTTCTCTTCTGCCCACACCCCACGCTTCACGACTATGTCCTAGTCCCACAGGGTGATGCGGGAGGGATAATGGCTAATGATAACTTCAAGGTATGGTGGCCTCCTGCAGCCCAGATAGTGGGGGGCCCCAGGAACCACGCACTGCGAAGGCAGGGATTCTGGTGCAGCGGTTCACCGCGGGCAATGCTGGGCAGACGTTCGTCAGAGAGTTGCCTCTGCTCTGCCTTGGAGCTCCTTTGGCTGAGTCAGGATACATGCAGGATTCTGTTACTTCTCAGTCCTTTCAGAGATGAATTTCCCATACTTCCTCCCTGCCTGACTACACACTCCCATCTCCCTCTGCGAAGGTTGTAAGATGTGCATGCCCGGCCTTCTCCCCACATTTAGTGAACTTTGAAACATGGTCAGCATAGGAAAGTACACAGATGGTTATCAGGAGCATGCTGTGCTTCCCACCCACTTTTGTCAAACGTTTGTTGTCCTGCTTATTTTTTTTAAGAAACACCTCAGATGTATTTGAAGCACCCAGTGTGCCCCCACAATCCTGTCCCCACTTCCTCACTCGGAAATTGCCTTTCCTGAAATTATTGCTCTGAGACTGTTTTCATTCCTATGCATCTTTTTTATATCTGTACCACATACAAATGTGTTTACAAATACTATATATCAGTGTGCATTTTTACATTTTATATAAAGTGGCATATATCCTTTTGCAACTTGTTTATTCCCCCCCTTTCAAAGTTATGTTTCTGAGAGATATCGAAGGGCATGTGTGTGGCCATTTATTCATTTTTAAAACTCCTGAATCGCTTTCCCCTGTATGAGTGTACCCCAGTTCGTTCGTCCTCCAGCTGACGGACGTTCCGTTGGCTTCCCCTGTTTTGTCATTGCACAGCACCCCGCGCCCAGCACTTCCGGTCGCGCCCCCTGCACAAGTGCCTGGGTGTCTCTGCCGTCCGGTTCTGATCTCCTTGTTGCACCTCTGCTGCGCTGGGAGGCGCGAAGCAGAGAAACACGTGACCGCACAAAATAGTTTTCAGGTGCCTTCAGCTTGTAGATGACCTTGCTGTCTTTGTTTTAAGGTTTCTCTTTTTATAACTAGAATAACATTTTGAGCTATTTTGCAGGAACTCTAGGGTGTCAGGTGTTAATTTATTGAAAATATTAGTGTTATTTATTGATTAGAACATTCAATTATAACATCTAAAGGGCACATGATGCCAATTAACTATATATTATAATATTTAAATGTTCGATGTGGGAAAATAAGAATGTGTGATCCCCAGAGCTATAAGTCCATGAACTGCAACAAGGATCTTGGAATGCAAGTAGTATGGATGGAAGGAAAGAAGGGAGGGAGGGAAAGGAGAAAGGGGGAGGGAGGGAAGGAACAAAGAAGAGAAAGAGAGAAGAAAAGGAGGCATGTTAGTTAGGTTGGGCTGAGCTGCAGTAACGTAGAGATGTTGTCATGCAATGGTTCATCAGAATAGAATTTCATTTCTGTCATCTGACACTCAGAGGTGTTTCCAAGACACCAAGGGTTGCAGCTTTGCTTTCTGTAGTCACTTTTCAGGGCCCCGGGTTGTCTGCCACTTCTCCGTCCTTAGCGTGTGGCTGCCAGAGCGGATCAGAGGTTGTCAGATCAGTCAGGCAGATGCAAGGAACCAGGAGGAGTTCTCACGGGGCCGGGACCAGGGCTGACATGATCACGGGCCACTTCTGCCTGCATTCCATTGGCCGCAAACGAGTCACAAGGCCACATCTCACTGTAGGGGGTGCTGGGCACTGAGGTATATCTGTGTGCACAGGAGAGCACACGGCCTTTGTCCAAATGCTAGTTCTCTCTTCCACAGGAAGGGGGAAAGGAGTTGGTATGGTTTTAATTGAAGTATTTGCAGCCAGCATTTGTAAGAAAAAAACAGTCGATACCATTGAGATGGAAAACAGTTTACAGTTAAAAATGCTTTCTCTCTTCCTGCTTGCTCTGTAGTGTTTGTGCTATCTTTGTCTGCCTTCATTTCTCCTCCTTCTACTTCTGGGAAGAAGAGGTCCCCACTACTCAGTCCACACAGTTTTGGTGAGGAAGCCCCTGGCAAGAGAGAATAGAGCTTTACCTTAGGCAGGCCCCACAGAAAGCATAGCTGGTGGCAATGCCCGACACGCAGGTAGGTTATCTGGATAATGATCCCACGGAAGAGGAATGAGGAGCCAGGGGAGTAATAAGGTAAAAAGGGGAGGCCGACCCAAGGGTGTGTTATCAAGATGGGCACCCCGCTGTGGGGGCCGAGGTGTCGTATCTGCAGATGGGAGTGGGGAGCCTTTATCCATTGGTTCGCTGGGGCTCTGTCTGCCAGGCTGGGGGAAATAGCCTGAGGACCGAGTGCTGCCGCAGTGACTGGAACCAGGGGTGGGGACCAGAGGAGTGGCATTTGTGCTCAAGGGGTGCCTGACACAGGCAGGCAGCCCTGGCCTGCTGCTCAGGCCCCGTCCACCCCAGGGCACAGTGCTGGGGTCACTGGTGCGCGCCAGCCGAGCCCGGACGCTGGAGTGCCTTCCCAGCATTTCTGTGGCCGGAGCTTGTTTCTCTGCTCTCTCCTCCGGGCCGAATGGGTGTGCGTCTGTGCGGAGAAGACCTGCCGCAGACACGGGAGACCGGCAGAGCATCCTGCTGGGACCCGGTCTCCGGCACCCAAGGCTCTCGAGCTGCCCTGACTCCAACGGCTCCTCTTCTCGTGCTGTGACCCACCTTCCGCCCACCTAATGTGTCCCCTTTAATTAACCATCTCAACCGAATTTGGCTGAGTTTCTGCCAGTTGCCACTGCAATGTACCTGGCAGTGTAGAAATACAGAACTTGATAGGTAAGAGTGTTATTTATCATAGGCCTTCAAATCCAAAATGAGGTGACTGGAGGTGTTTTGTGAATCCAGAGGATCTCAACCCAGTGCCAGATCTCCAGACTTCTGGGGGTCAGGCAGTAGCAGACTCTGTGAAGCGTAAGCGGGTTTCCCTTTGCTAAGGGTTTCCCTAGGCAAAGCCAGGGAATTTGAAACACGGTGGAATGTGCTGGGGCTTGAGAGCACCTCGAGACAGGAGTACGAGCCTCCTTTCTCAGCCCCTTCTCCGCCTCCCTGCTGTGCCCTCCCCCCACAGGCCTGTGTGAGGTGTCCAGCCCTCACCTACTGGAAACCACAACGCACGGAGGTGCAGCCTGGGATTGAGGACAGGTTAACTCTGCTCAGAACTCTTCTGTCGCCCGTCCTGGGCAGGAGGCTGAGGAAGCCTTCGCACGGAACTCCCAGGGAGGAGCCGAGCTGCGAGTCCCGTTTCTAAGAGAAAAACGGGGCCAGATGGATTCAGATCCAGGAAGTGTGACTCGACAAGACTTCTGGCATTGGATTCTGGTTAACAGGATCCCCAGAAATGGAGTCAGAGGCAGCCAAGCCAGGTTTTCCAGGGGGTGTATCTTGCTCAGGTACCAAGAGGCCGAACCAGTGCCTGGGCGGCAGTACCGGCGACAGCAGTTTCGTCCGTGCGTTCCTGTGTAAATCGAGTTCGCAACTGCTAACCGAGTCATGGCCTACCCTCCTCCCTTAATGCGTACGCCTTTGTAAGGACCTGAAAAGTCAGCATGATGCAGAATTCTCAGACTCTTCGGAGTCCCTTTGCAGAACGCAACAGTGCAGGAGGGTCTGGCCCGAGCCCTCCAGGGTCTACCCCCCACCCCAAGCCTGTGGCCTGCACACGTCTCCCCCAGCTGCACCCTGCACCAGAGGAACATGCGCAGGTGGCAACTGCGCCATGCGCAGGTCCCTTTACATCTGTGACCTGCACACACAGTGGCCTCAGGAAAAGAGGCCTGTATGGGCCCCCAAGGTGGACTCCGGTTCATTTGGACAAGGAATTCCAAATCTCAAGTAGCTGAAAGACTGTCTGCAGTGGAGGGTGCCGGTCCCAGACGGGCACAGCCACCTGACCTCCTGGCCTCTTTGCTCGGGGGAGAGGCACAGTCAGGGCAGTGCGGGCGGGACTCAGGGCAGGGTGTGTGTGCACCTTGCCTGTTCTGAGGGTGTTGGCCTCATTCCAGGGCCTGGGACCCCCCAGAGGGGTGTCCTTGTGTCCTTTCAATGCAGCTCCTTGTGACTGAAACCAGTTTGATAGATCTCTGCCACCTGCAGCTGAAAGATTCCTTACTAAAAAGCCTTCAATGCCCAAAGTCTCGGGCAAGTGATCTGTAGTCAGTGCTTCCAGTTTTAAAGCACTTTTTCTTGCCAGCACTGTCTGGAATTGGCCTCCCCGGCACTCTGATGGAGAATTCTGTAGGGAAATCACGGGGCCAATGGCCTCTCCTCCATCCCCAGGTATTCAGGGGTCTACTCGACAGCACTGGGTATTGTCAACTTCCCCATCTTTTTGAGAACTCCTCGTGTCTTAACTCTGGGATGACAAACGAGATGACCCTCCTCCTGGGTTTCAAACAGCCCCTTGCCCAGTGCCTTTGGCAGCCCTGTTCCCAACTGCAGGTGTCCTTCCATCTCCAGTCTTCCTCCCTGGGTGGAAACTGCATCCAAAAGCCACTTGTCAGATACATCGCCTGAGTCACAACAACGCTCTCTTCTGGAAGAACTCATGCTTTCTTGTTGTCACCTCCTTGAAGATGAATCCTAGACTTCTATCTCCCTCCTTAACCTTGGTTCCAAGCCTGACCTGCATATCTTCGCTTATTGGATATTTCCATTTTGGTTTTCAAATTCAACAATACATCTGAGACTGAAATTATCACCCCCTGTAACCGAGTCTCTCCTGTTTTTGTTGATTTTTGTCACTTTTGTGAGTGATTCATCCTCCTAGGCCCCAGGCTCCGAACCAGTGGCGCTTGGACTCTGTCCTCCTTTTCCTGCCGTGCAGTCTCAGTGGTTCTTTCTTTGCGGGATGTTCCTCCCTCAGCCTTTGTTTTCTGTGCCCGCCCCACCGTGTTCTTCTGCTAACAGTCCCTGTTCTAATCTAATTGATCTTCATTCTTTGACTGTAATAATTCTGCTAAAATTATTTTTTGCGTGACTTCTGTTTTCCTGCTCAGTAATTTTCAGTGGATCTCTATGGCTTAAGGAAAAGTCCACACTTCTTTGCCTGCCACCCAGTTCCTGACGGATGAAGCCCTACCTCAGTTTCCAGGGTTTTTGTCCACTCTGCTTCAAAGTTCGCTCTTCACACTGTCAGCCATGGCTCCCGAACACAAACTCCCCAATTCTGTATCTCTGCCTTCATCCCTTCTTCCCCACTTTCCCACTTGAAGGCCACACCCTCCTCTTCTCCTGCCTGGATGCTGGTGGATGAAGTTCAAGTCCCTGTGCCCACGCCAGCCCACAGTGCTTCTTTCCTTCCTCATCTGCACTCGTCTGTGGTATTTAACACATGGACTGTCCTGAGCTATGGTACACATTTGTTCGTGCCAGAGTTACCTTTGATACAGACTTTAGTTGGCATGAGAACAGAATCCCTGCCTCCCACTTTGGGTTTTCCACTCCCCGCATCCCCACGGACCCAGTGCTATGTATGATAAGGGGCTTAAGAAATTTCGCTTTGTTATTTCTTTATTCCGAAGTCTGTTTTGTCGTATGATGTTGGTATTGTGCACGATAAAGATGTTAGTGGAAAATAGCTAAACACTCACAAGTTTCTCTCTGTACCTCCCTGTTATACTAACACATGTGCCCTCTCCCTCCGTCCATTGTCTTTGCTTTTGAGGAACAATAGATTATTTTCCTTTTTAGGAGATAATATTACACTCTGATAAAAAGTTATCTCATTTATAAGTCTCTGTCACCTTCACTTTTCTCTGAATGTAACTTTGGATTCTGACCGATCTGTTTCTGAAGTTCAAAGAGAAAAGGCAGACTCAACTGTATGTAACAAAAGACAACATGTGGTATCCTTCTTTCTTTTTATTGAAAAGGAATCATTTCTATTCTAGCGCAAACAATGTATATTTTACATCATAAAGCAAGATATAATTTACATATTACATTTCTTATGAGATCTTTATACCCTAAAATGTCATTCCCTTTTTTATTCGGTCACCTCATCTGGTTCCATTTAACCTGCCATGTACCCCAGAAATCAGCATCTTGTTTGGGAGGGACTGGGGACACATACAGATTGTTTGTATGCTTTTTTATCTGCGTATAGTGATGGTGAGTGACAGGGGTTTGCCTTTGAACTCTGTGGTCCTGACGCCCTCTGCTGATGCCTGGCTCAGGAGCCAGAAGGCTACTCCTCCAGACCATATATGAAACCTCTGCTTGCAGCAAGTCAGCGGTCAGTGAGTGACACTGAGTGCTTCTACCAGGGGCAGACTTCCCGGTCAAGTGCCTAGATACTAGAAGCCTGTGGTGTACCTTCACCTACAGTGCCCGTTCCTCTGGGCGCCCAGCACTGGATCCCCCACGGTACTCCCAGACATCACTTGCCCAGGCCGTGCGCAGACAGAACTGCCCAACTTCACTTTGCGTTGGGGTCAGGCTTTTGGTTCACCTCGGAAATGGATGTCAAGATAGAGGTTTCAAGTCAATTTGGTTCGCATGACCCTCCATCTCTTGACTCCCTCGTCTAAGACTGCCCACCCCCCCCCCCGCAAGGAAAATTTTTTGACGTGTGATTTCTGTTCCCTGCACTCTAATACAAATCCTCTTTAGGTGTTCTCCCCAGACTCCAGAAGTTCACCAAGTTCTTGGATTGCACTGATTTCGCAAAGAACATTTTAATCTGTCAGGATGCACCGTACCTTTGAAACTTGATGATTTACAGCAGATGATGGGACAAAAGAATTAGCCTGGGGACCCTTTGGGAAGCATGTCACTTGTGTTGTGCAGACAACCTACATGAACCGTTCAGTAAGAAATGCTTGAATAGTAGGTGAAAAGAACAGGGAATCAGTTGACAAGAGCAAAATGGGCTTCCTTCTTATAGAAAAAAGTACAGAATGAACATTCGAAATACATTTTCAGATTGGTGGCTATTTGACTGAAAAAAAAATACTACTGTTAACTCAACCTGCTATGCCAAGGCACATAACAAATATGCACTCACAGTGCATCTTAAACCGCAAGTTCCTTGCCTGTCACTCAAAGTTGATATATTTGGCCAAAATTGATCTCAAGTTTTTTAATCACTGACAACTAAAATTATTAGAACCAAGCTGGTCAGGAAGAAAATATAAGTAAAAAATGTGTCTGCTCTGTGTGGCTTAAATTATTCTTTGGTCAAATGATGTGATTTCTGAGAGGTCTATAAATATAAACCTATTTCCCATTTCCAAATGCAAAAGTTCTGAGTATTTACAGCACGGCAGCATTTCCTGGCTAGAAAACAGTGCCTCCGGGTACCGTGCCCTTCTGCGAACCTTGAATACTTTTATAGTCCCCTTCCTCCCATGGCTGCGAAGTGCTGGACACGCAGAGAATATAGGAAAGAATGCAGGAGCAAATGAATAGGGCCTCACAACACCCCTGTGAGGTAGGTAAGTATTGTTAAACCCATTTTACAAAAAGGTAAACTGAGGCACCGCATGATAATATGGTTTGGTCAAGTCCGCCTGACAAGTTACAAAAGCCCAGCTGGAAACGGAGGGAAAGAAACAGAGAGGTCAGTCCTGGCTCCCAGCCCTAGCCACTACACTTTATTTGAAAAAAAAAAATTAGAAAAGAAAAAGAGCCCACAATTGTCTTTTTTGAAACTCAGACAAACCTTGAAGTATTCCACTTCCACATGTGTCTCTCAGATTCCTGCCGAGTCATAACAGGGCAGCTGGCCAAACGGCTTTCCCGGCCGCCCCCACCACGCAGTGCCCGTGAGAGATCAGGCCGTGTCAGCATTGCACCCAAGTTCAGGCAGCAAGCTCAAGAACTTTCTTACAGCCTCACATCGCTCCTCATTTATGGAGAGCCCCAATGCGACCGTGAGACCCGCTCTCCAACAGCTGCCCTAGCCATGGCTCTGTGGCCTTCGTGAGAATGCTGTGGAGAGAAAGAAAGGAAACGAGATCCCCAGCCAACCGTCTCATGACTGTAGGGCTAGTGACAGCGCTGACGGTGGGAGAGTCACGCTCTGCTGTGTTTGAGAGACTGCAAACTCCAGCTCGAGAGAATGTTTTATACAGATATAAAATATATAAATATATACAGCGTATATATAGGTGTGCGCCCAATGACCCGAAGGCACCAAGCAGATAGAGGCCATGCCTTTCACAACTTGGTCTTGGTTTTCTGAGAGACACTTCACTCCCCCAGTCAAATGAAAAATACCCCTTCTAGCAAATAGCCCATGACAGCAAATCTTTGAAAAGCAACAAATATCTTTAACTGAGGAAGGCTGACTTTTAGGATGGGGGCCACGGTGATATGATCGATAGCTTAGAGCTTAAATCTAGAGATTCGGTCTAGAGCTTATTGCTTAGGACCAGCTATATAGGCCGGCGGCCGGCTGCTGCACAGGATTGCCTTTCTCCGCCCACAGCAGCTGATGGACAAGCCTTACCACGGCCCGCAGAGGTGGACACAGGGAGGAGGGGACTCGTGTGTGGCACGGGTTCTTTAGAAAGGCTCTGGCTTTTCGGAAGTTCCTAGAGCCTCTCTGTACAGGAAAGTGGGAAGAGGGGTGGGTTAAGGCACCGAGGTTGAAACACATCAATGAGGAGACTATAGGCAGTTATTCAGAATATATATATATAGATGGTTTCTTTGGCTGCTGTAGACTTTTTAAAAACCCATACAATCATGGGGGCGGGTGGGCTGAACCCCGCTGAAGAAGCTCGGAGTATACGAAGCAAAGCGCGGACAGAAGGACAGACAAAACGAACGCACCCAGCAACGAGAGGTGCTGGACCCCCGGGGGGAGGAGTGACTGTGAACTAATTTGCATTTGTCTCCTCTCCTGCTCTTCTCTGCCATGGTCCCAATATTTTAGTTCTGTTTTTTGGTTTGTTTGTTTTTATTATTTTTTTTCCAGCAGATGAAGAAATGACAGAACAGGATAGGTGTCTTATGGTTTTTTTGGATTTCTTCTTAGGCCTGTTTAATTATTTTTTTCCTCAGTTGACTGTTGGCACCTGGTTCCTCTGTAAACTATATTCCTTGGCCTTCAGTCTCAGGTTGGCAATGCTGTTGGCCATGTTGATGCCCTGTGCAGGGCTATTGTTGGCACATGTGGCAGAATAAGTAGCCATGGCACTGTAGGGACAAAGGAGAGAGCAGGGAGAACAACAGGCATTAGTTTCACGAAGCGGCAAGTCTGTGCCCCAGGTGGGTGCAACTCTCAGGACGGGGGCCAGCGGGGCAGGCGGGTCGGACTAGGTGGCCTCCGAGGTCCCTCACAGCCCCAGGTTTCCATAGTCTAGGGCCCTTGGGCAGTGGTGGCTGTGTTCGGAAGGGTGGGGGGTGGGGAAAGCAGTGAGGACTGGACCAAGGGATGCGCTGGGGAGGGGCATTGGCTGTGTTGGATACAGTGAGTCACGATTTATTTCTGGGGTGAGAGGAGAGAGCAGCTTATGTTGAATGGCAGGTGTGTGATCAGCTGACCAATTAAAACTGTTTAGTCCTTCTTCCTGCCTCCGTCCCTGGCCCTCAGGAGCAATAAGGGAGCAGAGGTGGCGTTTGAAAAAGGGCACTTTGCCTTCCTCACTCTAGGAAGCTTTCATTCTAACACATTTCAGATGATCAATAAATACCCTCCGAAATACCGTGCTTAGAGAATCAGTGCAACAGCCCAAGGTAACTTCCCTGCCACTCTTGATTCCCCGGTTGATAGTACCAAGCAAGCATCACCAAATCCAGAGGTTCCCGTCCCAACTGGCCTTGATTCGCTAACTTCTCAAGAGGACTGGAGTAGCTCTGGGCACTGCCCTTTGGGTCAGGAACTTTTCAGCCTCCTAAACGTTTCAGCCTCCTAAATAAACTAGCGCAGGCTGCAGTTCCAGGATTCCCAGCCTGCGTCTCGCTGTCCGTATTGCTGAGGGAAACCTGGAGTTCTGCGTTCCGCTGTCAGAGATGGTAATTAAGACCTAGGAATACCACTGGGAAGAAGTTTGTAATTGGTGGTTTTCTGCTACTTGCATCCATACATTTCTTTTAAAGGAAAAAGTAGTGGCTTCTAAGACTTAGATGCAAATTATTCATTACTTTATATAAACAGTTAAAAGGGAACTCATTTTAATTAAGTGAAAGTGTTTCTACTTGTTTCTAAGATTAGCAAAATCCCTTTCAACTGAGACAGACTTACAAACGGAATGACGTGCAGCCTTCCATTGCCTGCATTCCAGTGCAGTTTTGTCAGCCGCACAGGAGTCTGTGGTTCGGGGGATCAGGTGACAGAGCAGAAAGGCGGAACGCTAAAGCTACTGCTCGTATAGAGAAACTCTGTCATTAATACTTATTTGGGACACCGCACCATCAAGACTTGTGGTCAAGACCCACAGTAGCCTGTTTCAGCTCAGTTACTGGCAATTAACCCAGGAACATTAACTCGAAGAAATATAATTTGTCCCAGATCATTAGGTCTTTCAGGGAATATACATTCTTAATTAAAAATCCTTATAGCACTGGTGTGTGTGTGTTATGGCAGAAGGAAGAAGGTTCAGAAGAGTTATAAAAGGTCCTTATGTTCTTGTATTTCCTTTTTGCCTGCTTCAGTCTTACCCATCTCTGGATTGATGAACTTAACTATCTACACAAAGTTGGGTTCTCCCATAGCTCCCTGTACTTTTCCTTTCGGCACTAATTTCAGTTCCTCAGCTGTAAGCGCCACAGGTCTGACGTCATATGTGCCCTGTTCACGCTGTCTCCCCAGGTAGAGTTAACTTCCTGTCCACCACACACTTGGCATTTAATAATGCATTTAATGAGTAGATGAATAACTAAGAAATGTCTACATACGGTATGATTAAACTGATTCCAGTTCAGTGTCATTTTTCTCTGTCATCCTGCTGTGAGTAATGATTTCTAAAAATATTTCACCAATATGCTTTTATCCTTAGGAGCAATTCCTTCCTGTTAATTTTGCTGTCTTAATAGAATGCACAAAATCAGAAAGGACATGACAAAAACAGGCACTGGTGATTGCATGGCTTTAAAGCCATCAATGATAGCTTTTAAAGTAAAAAAATTGAACAAATATGAATGCAGGTTAGACTTGCAGAACAGACTATCACCTCTACCACTGTCTACCAAAGTCAGAGGCAGAAAAAGAGACCCCAGTTAGGATAGGTTTCGATTAGCAGTAAGCTAAGTGCTCAGAACAACCTATTAAAATGGAATGGGTTTGTTTTTTCTTTACAATATACCAAGAAATTCCACTTATTTTCCAAACTCACATACATTAATAATCATTTAATTCCTATATGAATTGCATGCTTCCATTCAAGGACCTGACAGAAATACATGCAAATCTATAAGTCTTCTACTCAAGGAAGCCCTAGGATACACTAAAGTCTAAGAAATCAAAGATCTGAGTTGGTCAGAAAAGAGATCATTGGATTTGGGAAATGTGCCCACATCATAGATCACAAAGTCAGCCAAGTCAGGCGCTCTCAGCCAGGCCTCCGTGTGAGAGGGAAGCCCTGAAAGGCACAGAGCTGTTGAAATGCACAGGAGAGAGGCTGGGGTTGCGAGTTACCTGTATTAATCTTAAGTACCAAGAAGGAAACTGGATGGCTCCCTAGAACAGAAGACTAAAACTTCTTGGGAGAGCACTGATAACACTGAAATCACTATGGTTGTAGTTTCAGTTTTATCTGTGACAGTACTAGTGCTGCAGTAGTTTCTGCATAGTTTATGAATATCATATGACATTCTAGTCTCAAGACTCAACGTGGTAACAGGTGTCTTGGAAACACTGAAATTCCCTCACCAACTCAGGCCAGAAATTCACAATCCAAATGAGACGAATGCCGACCCACTTCCCATCTGAAAACCGGGTGAGTGGATGACAGGGTTCTCTCTTGCACCGGAGACTGGATTTTCGCTGAGATACTTTCCCTTACACGGCAGCCTGGTAGGAGAGTTGGGAACAGCGTCCTGTCTGCTTGCACTGTGGGCTGGCTCAGTGAGGCCTAAACTAGTGGGACCACGGGGCGAAAAAGGGTGGATGTTCATGAGTGAGTTTTGTAGTTCGCTCGGAGCTTGGCAAGTGACACCATTTTCCTTTGACAGATGTTCAGGAAAGCCAGAAACTTTCAAAAATTGACCTAAATTATTCCAGCATTGCATAGCCATAAGAAATAAACTAAGAGTCTTAATTCACCACCTCTTATCAAGTGTTTTGAATATCTAACTGTACACGTAGAGACTGCGGTGAGATTTTGTGCACATACTACAGAATCACGAGTCGGTGTCCCCTGAGTACTTGGACATGGTTTTTGTTTCTTAGCTCGAACTAAAAATGCCAGGGAGGCAAGCAGGGAGCAGTCCTTTGATGTGCTAGTGACCAGCAGGACTTGTTCCAGCTCAGCGAAGACAGGGTCAGTGAGTGGGTCCTCCGGGTGCAGTTTAGTCATGCTTTAAGCACGGCCTCAGAAGCGAAATGGGAGGGACGCGCTCATGAAAGGACAACAGGTGCCACAGAGCTGGAGTGGCTGCCAGTCGGACTGTTCATGACCACCTGTTTCCACGTCATCAGAACTTCTGCTGCTCTGTGTTAGGCAAAGACACGAAACCCTGGAATGTTTTCTCACAGGACAGAAACCAAGGAGGGCAACAGGCTGTTTGCAGCTGAATTTATAGGACCATTCAAACCACATAAAGTGGCCACTCCTCCCTATATAGGATCAAGCTTCCTGGGACAAAAAGATGAAACGGAAACTCAATGATTTGCCTTGATTAGGCACACGACCACACCAAGGGCCTGCCGCCCAACATGCAGAGGCCCAATGCCCTGGCCTTAGCTCTATGAGTCAGGAGCACGTGCTCCTCCAACAGGATGTGCCAACATTTCCATTTGTTGTTAGGAACGTCAAGTTTTTTGTGTCCACAACCAAGAAACTGTGAGGCCAAATCAAGTACACCGAAGAATTAGACATGAAAAAGAAATGCTCGTATCCTGTCTGATGGCTCCGCAAGTCTACACGGAGCCTCACACAGAGCAGACCCGTGGAAGTGAGCTGGAACACCCCCCACCCCCTTATTTGGAGATGCCGAACAGATGGAGCTCAGCCATACACGGCAGCAGGCTAGCCACCAGCAGGGGCAGAGTTCTGCTTTCCCTGGGAACAAATCATTTTTGATGATTTCAGCCTACCCTGAAAGGCCGTCATGAAGAAGAATGTGTTACAATGGCTGCTACACACGAAGAAATACTATACACGATAGTTTTAAAGCTGGGACTCTGCCTCTCTGCTTCCCGATCTCCCATAGTGTGAGGCCCACAGGTCACAAAATAACTGAGGACAGTGCAGGGGACAGGAACACCCGACTCGATTTTTGGCTCTAATTGTGTTGTTCTCTTTGGCCCCTTTGGACAAATGATGACAAGCTGCTGAGAATTCCACCTCCAAGACGGATCTGTTAGCCCGAGACATCTGTGTGCTTTCTGAGATCCCAGTGTTCCCCAGCTCAGGGTTCTCCCAAAGGCTGCAGAGCTGGGGGTTTGCACAGCCCTGCCTGTGGCGCGTGGAGGCTGGAGGCCACGCCCAGCCCCGTGCATTCATCAGGCAAGAGCCAGGGGCACACTGGCTTCGCCTAAGACAGTCCAGTGGGGGTTTTCCCAGGGAAATCGGCTCTTGGGAGGGACCCCAGAAACCCTTTGGAAGTGACCTTTTGTGATTTAAATAATCGTTTTCAAAATTCAGAGCTGTAAAATGTAAAAAATCGACTTTTAAAAATGTATATTTGGCTCTCAAAGTAGACACACTCAGACCCTATTTCATTGGTAATCCTCCTTTGCCCTGGGGTTCAGGGGTCCTTTTGCCATTTTTAACTTTTCTTTCTACTGGGGCGTTCTGTCTGAAGCCTTGCACCCATCCCTTGTCTCAGTGATTTTCCTACATCCTCTTTGAAATGCACATTGCTTACCTACCCATTCCACACATCCTGGGGAGACAGTTAATAGGAAAACTTGAGTGGCTCGATCTTAGATTGTGTAAGAAATAGATGATCCAGCTGGCCTGAGGACAAGACCATCGTTCTTCTGACCTCTGCCCCTACGGTCATGTAAAGCCTCGCTCTTCCAAGTATGTCCCAAGTGTCCACAGTGCGGCATCCCATGAGCCCATGTCAGAGCCGCAGAAGTGGGACTGCATTTTAACACGGTCCCTGGCAATCCATACATGCAGTAATTTTCGAGGAGCCCTGCTCTAGGCTTGCAGAATTCCCTTAGCTCTGGCCACGTTTTCTTGCAGCTGCAGTTGGTTTCCAAAGGTATTCCCCACTTAAGGACCTCCCTGCTTTCATTGCTAGGACTGCGAGCCCCACTTTCTCAAACACTTATTTCCCACTTAAACCCTGCCCCCAGCAGCCGCCCCCTCCCCCCTCTGACAAGTTACCTTTTCAGTGTCTTCCGTTAGAATCCGTTATGAAGTCCCTCGTGTAAACAACATCTTGGGAGGGACGAGGATCTATTTTTGAAAGTGTGAAAGGGAGAAATGAGCCAAATGCGTTCAGCAGATGTCGGTGACCACGACCAAAGGAGGGGAGGAGGAGGAGGGTAGAGGAGGGAAACTGTGGGCGAGGAAAGCTAGCCTCCCTCTCACTGGTCATTAGTTCTCCTGGAAGCCCAGCCCGCCCTCTGGACAGGGTCCTGTAGACCCAGACTGCCGAGCCAGGCCATTCTCTGCCTCTTGTAGGACAGGGGGTCTCTGGGGAAAGGTGCTAGATGCCTGCCTCTACAGCAAGGGTCCAAGGTCCTGGACGTGGTCCCTCGGGGCCACCCCAGAGGCCAGCCCCCACAAGACAGTGAGCCTTCATGACACTGGCGCTGGTGTGATCTGCACCTAAGGAAAGCAGTGCTGAGCTCAACAGTGGGTACGTAGTGCCTGGAACAAGCTTTCTCTGCCTGGCTGCAGGAAGATAAGGAAGACACCTGCTGGGACAGAAGTGCCAGTGTGAGGTCGTGCTTGGCTCCCTCTGGGGACTCAGTTGCCTGCCTGACACCATTACCTCTCACAAGCTCAAGGGAATGAACAAGGCCATGATACGCTAAAATAGTGTGGACCCTCTGTCCCAGTTTGCCAGGGACACTCCCAGTTCCATGCCTGTTGTCCTAGTGTTATTACTAATAGCACTCCCCTTTCCCTCTCGAAAGCATCGCGGTTTGGACGATAAATTATACGGCCACCACTCTGGACCCAGAAAAATATGTGTTGGCTATTTCCCATCCCATAATCCTGACCATATGCATTCAAGTGCTTTATCTGAGTCTTGTTTTCTCCTCTCTTCTCCAGAGGAGAGCTGTGGGAGCTGGAAAACTGTCCTGCCTGACAAAACCATCCGCTTTCTGTCCCTGGGTGGCGTGGCCAAGCCCCACACGTCATCCCAAGGGGATGGATGTCCACGCACCCCAGAAGGTGGACCTTGCTACAGGCGTGCCTCACTCATTGGAGACAGACCCTGGCTCAAAAGGGCATGTTTCCATAGTTTTCCAGTCTTCTCCTTTTCCTAGTTTCAGCATTATGTCAGGTGTCATTTAAACAAAAATCTGGCCGGGTGTCTTTGTATGTGGGACAGACAGGGATCCTGAGCACTGGGTCTAATTCTGCTTGCCGAAGGCTGACACTCAAGCGACTGTTCAGTCTCTTCTTTGGAACCATAGTGAGGACAGAGCTCGCACACAGGAGCGTTCCCAGGGGTGACCAAGAGAGGTGTCTTTTAGTGCATGTCACAGCTGAGGTGACTAGCTTGACATAACAGTACTGACAGGAGTAGTGAGCTAATTTTCCATGACACAAAAGCTCTATCATTTCCTTTTGCTTTTCACCGCTTGTTTTTCTTGTATAGTTCCCTAACAAGGCTTATATTTCCTATCAAGCTTCAAAGTGTGAGATCATAAAGTATTTTGGGTCTAAACATAGCAGAAAAATCTCCAAGGAACAGAATAGCTTTTTGCCACTTTTAGAAATTAATCAAAATAGAAACACTTCAGTCAACATTGGGTCAAAAACATTATTATTGATTAAATTATTGTTTCAAACCATCATTTTTTCCACTAATATCTGGAGATTAATTTACTCTTCATACAGAATATGAACAATCAGATTCTATGAACTTTTTAATGAATTATTTTTTTACAAACTCTGTATCTAAAATAGAAATGATATAAAAGTATACCGTGAAATGAGCAAAAAGTACTAGATTATATAATTTTAAATGAAAAGAGTAGAATACAAAATAATATGTACACTAAGTCTACACTATATAAAATATTGAACTCTAACTGCAAAAGTAAGCAAACTAGTTATGTCAAGATGGTGGAATTATGAGTATTTTTTAAATGTATCTAACGTTTCTACATAATCTTTCAAAGTAAAATAGAACATTTCCCAAAAAGGCACAGATAAGTTGCATGTTAATGGTTTCAGTGAGATGCCCATATACACAAAACATATGGTGGCGGCCCCGGGGCTGGAACTTCCGCTGAGGCCCAGGCATCCAACCGACACAATTCAGGTTGGCTTTCCCCCTGCTCGCGCAGCGGGCTGCCCTCAGCCTCGCCTGGTAGGGACCACTGGCCAGCCACCTGGGTGGTTTAGAGCTGGTGTGAAAAGTTCCTATGTAGGACCCAGGCAGAAAAGGGAGCAGGAATTCCTGGCTGTGACCAAATTCAAACCAGAGACCTTGAAACATCGAGCTTGGAACCGCATCCATTTCCCAAGCCACTTAGTGAGCCTGTGTGTGCGCTATCGGTGTTTATCAGAGGGACGAAGCCGTCTTCCTGCACTTGCAACACTAGAGTGGGTGATTTCACAATGGTCTTCAAAGGGTATCTCTAGTAATTCTGTGGGAGAGGAGTCTTAAATTTTAAATGGGACATAAAGATATGACTAATCGTTTGAAATTAGCAAGGTGTACCATGTCTGAGAGCAAGAATTTCCAGTTTCCTGTGCGGGGAGGTCTCTATGCACTAAGACCAAAGCAATTCAGGCTAATTTCACAAGGCTGGTATTTAGAAGAGATTTCCAAATGCATTTATGGTGTTCCTTTCAAGGAACTGATTTGGGATAGAAAGAACCTTTAGGTGAGGCCTTTTGTTTTGATTAGAGCAATTAACTTCTGAAAAATATTTGCATTTCACAAGTGTGGCATTTTACACCAGGAGTTCAACATCACCTGGGGGATAATCTCCTATAATTAATTTAAAACATCTCCTTAAACCACTAGTTAGCTTTCACGATAAAAAGGTAACCAAAGCATAATAAATGAATTTGTAAATAATTCTTTCTCCACTGCCATCAGCCAGAGATAACCCTGATGGGGTTTCTGAGAGCATCCAGGTTCAGGTTCAAAGAAAGGCACCTGTATTGATGACAATGTGCTAGGCACCTGTGTCTCACCTTCCCTCTGGCATCAACCTGTAGCTCTGAACAGCGTAGTAAATGGAGCTTAAAGCCTGTCCGAGACATTGAAATAGTGCTCTGTTACTTGCTTCTTTAAAAATATTCACCTTTTTAATATAAAAGTTTAGTGTAAATTATACATTGTTTTTATACTTTTAAAAACCCACACAAACTGACCCCCAAAGAACCTCAGATAAGTAGATAAGAATTAGCAATAGAATAGGAAGGTATTTTGGATCATAAGACACCCCACCTACTAACAAAGAACCGTGGCTATCTAAACGATCTTTGATTTTCTTTCCTTCTCTCTCTGTCCCTCCACTACCTTTTTCCCTCTCCCTTCCTCCCTCCCTCCCTTCCTTCCTTCCTTCCTTTCTTCCTTCCTTCCACCCACCCATCTTAATTCAAAATCAGTATTACCATGCAGTTTGCCCTTGGACCTGTACTTAGAGCCCTACAAATGCAATTCCTACTTGAGCAAAATGGATTTATCTTAAATTTGGAAATGGAGTAAAGTTCTGTTCCAAAATGGTTGCAAGAGGGACTCTGAGCATAGCTTTAGTGACTTTTCTTTTAGATTCTTCCCCATCTTTGAAACCTTTGCAAGAGTTCCTGAGTCCAAGAGGAGATTGCAGGTGGCCTGCCCCCTCTCTTCTGCCCCAGACCCCGCTCCTGGGGGCAGCTAGTAATCTCCTGTGGAAATCTGGGGATGTCAGCAAGTTGAATGTCTCTGAAGAGGTTAACCCAGTAAGAAATGGCAGCCAGCTGCCCGAGCAGCCTCGACCGTGCCCGGGCGCTGAGAAACGTGTGGCAGTGGAGCAAGGGGGAGTGGGCCAGTCATTCACCTGTACGGAGAGGCCGTCCCCCAGGAGAAATAATCGGTGGGCCGCGGAGCAGGACGAGGTACGATGGGCTGCTCCACGGCAGTCACGTCTCCTGAGTAGGACTTGAGCAGGGAAGCGTTTTTGTTGGCCAGCATGGCTCTCTCGTTCCTGCGGAACTTGGCTCTTCGGTTCTGAAACCACACCTGGAAGGCGGTCGGGAGGAGAGAAGGGCACAGGAGGGAGAAAGAAGAAGAGCAGGTTACACCGGGAGGTCCTGGTCGATGTCACTAGACGACGCCCTCCTGAGGAAGACGCCGAGTCGCCCGGCACTGCCCGGAGGACAGAAACGTGCCGGAGCCCGCCCCCCCGTGGGCTGTGTCAGAGCCCCGAAGGGGGAGCACGCAGTCCAGCAGGATCCCCAGGGGCTTCTGGTTCTCGGCATGCCAGAGGTGAGGTCCGCGACTAACCCTCGAGCTGGCAAAGCAGGGCTTAGGATCCCTGTTGTAATTACGGTCAAGAGAGAGAAAAAAATCCCTTCGCATGACTGCCACAGAGATGAGGACATCTTTCAAGTTCCTTCAAAATGCAAAAACTTCATAATACTTATGGGCTCTTTAAAGAGAGTTCCTCATCGGCCCCGAGGTGGGCCCTGTGACAAGGCTGTGAGAAGGAAGGGATTTCGGGGTGAGGAAGCAGCAGAGACGGGGAGCAGCCACTGAGGAGAGTGAGCTCAGTCCCCCGGGACGGTGGGGGCTGCCGCAGCCCCGGGCTCCCTCCGAGGGGCACGCACTGCCGCCAAGGGGCAGGAGAACTAAGGATTTGCTCCTGTCCTCGTGGCTTCTTAATGTTCCAGCACTTCTGACACACTGGACACAGACAGGGCAGCACCCGACCTTCCGGAGAGAAACTTGTGAGACAGAAAAGAAGATGCCAAAGGTTGGAAGTTCAATGGACTGCATTCGATTGTGGGGCTGGAGGGAAATGGCCGGTGCCAACAGCATTGCGATCAGCCTGTTATTTACTAAGTGCTGCCAGGGTGAGGAGCTTATATAAGCACCTTGCGTCCATCACTTCTCGTTATCAGAACAATGCCATGTATTAGGCTTTCTTATTGCTGTCTCTGAGTTGAGGAGACAAGTTCAGTGAGATGAAGCAATCTGCTGAAGTTCACAGATATAAGAAATGGCTGAGTGTGGGAGCTCAAGGACATCTGACTCCTGATCCAACAACTCTGCAGATGACCATGGAATTTTATTCATTCATCTACTCATTCAAGAGTCCCTTATGGAGGGCCTGCTGTGTTGCAGGCTGCGTCAAATGCTGGGGACAGAGAGATGAGACTTAGGCTCTGCTTGCCCCTAGGCAGCTCACAGCCTATTAGAAGACAGACATGTAAATTTGAAATATGCAAAACAAGCATTTTAGGTACAATTATAGAAATGCATGACAAGGTATGGCAGAGAGAAATCCTATGCCACAGAGTGGGACGTTTGTACAACTCTAGTGAGCAGCATTCACAGAAAGTACCCCGAGACTGGTGGCCCATGGGGGTAAGTAAAGACAATCCGGACACATCTGTCCTGGTTCTGCAGACTCCCGGCCCTTTTGTGTGAATGTGCCCTTCACATTGCTAATAGAGTTATCATTTTAAATGCAGATATCACCCTGAAAGAGCCTGCTAGATCTCATCCACTGGCTCCCCATCACTCATAGAATCAAATCAAAATGCCTTTCCATAGAACGAAGACTGTTCAGGAATGAGCTCTCCGTCCACCAGTCCCGCTGCATCCTGTACAGCTCCAACCCCGTGCACCTGGCCCTCCGTCTTTCCAGCTCCTGCCCGGGCTCAGGCCTATCCACATGGCTGGCTGTTTCCCATCTGTGTGTGTTCGCACCCAGTGCTCCTTCTGCCTCTGACATTCGTCCCTTTTGTCCAGGTGCCAAAAGACATAACTTTCAAGTTTCAACTGCAACATTGTGTCCTTTGTGAAATGCCATGGAAAGAACAGGACTTAAAAGTCTAGCAGAGTTGGATAAAAATATTCACTACAAGACTTTATTTTTTAATTTTTTAATTTATTTTTATTTTCAATTTTTATCTTATTTTAATTTTTGTTCAAGTACATTTTTCTGTCTTTTACTCCCATCCCAGCCCACCCCCCCAGCCCTCCCCACCTCTCTCCCATTCCTACCCCACCCCTAGTTTTTGTCCACGTGTCCTTTATACTTGTTCCTGCAAACCCTTCCCCTTTTCCCCCTTTTCCCCAGCAATTCCCTCCCCTCTCCCCTCTGGTCACTGTCAGCCTGTTTTCAATTTCAGTGTCTTCGGTTATATTTTGCTTGTTTGTTCGTTTTGTTGATTAGGTTCCTGTTAAAGGTGCGATCATATGGCATTTGTCTTTCACCACCTGGCTTACTTCACTTAGCATAATGCTTTCCAGCTCCATCTATGCTGTCGCAAAGGGTAGGGGCTCCTTCTTTCTTTCTGCTGCATAGAATTCCATTGGGCTACAAGACTTTAAAGATGTGTCCTTGGACATGTATTTAATTTCTCTGATCCTTTGTCTCCCAGTCAAATGAGGACACTAGTACCCGCTCGCAGGGTTGCTGTGACAGTTGGCACCATTTCAGCACTGACTGAATGCGGACTCTTTTTTCCCAGGTGGATTCGAGCATTCCTTCCTCTGCTCTGTCACTGATTCTTTTGTTCTGTTTCACTATTTATTTAATCACTAGTTCTCGAACATTCCTTTGGCATAGGAATTATCTTACTGCATCACAACAGCATGATGTGCACATCTGTCTTGTCTGCCCCAGTCTGTGACATCCCTCAGGGAGGGCAGTGGCCCAGCCATCCCCAGACACGCAGAGACAGTTCCAATAGCATACTAGGTGCTTGATAAATGTTTGAGGTGGGGGAAAGCAGAGGGAAAGAGATGAATTGTGTAAAGATGATAAGATACGGCTTCCAGCCAAGAGAACTTCACAGTCCAGTGGGGGAAGCTGGCCCACATACAGCTCCATGTAATGCTTGTCCCATCGTGATGAATGCTGCTCATACAGAGAAGACCAGACTGGGAAGGGCGTGGTTCGGACAGGAAGGGGTGAGACTTCACTGAGGAGGAATCAAGTCGAAGAGGGAGCATTCTGGCCTTTCCACACAGGAGATGTTCACAGCTCTGAAACCCACGGGAACTTGGGAGGGTGAGAAAGGAGGAAGAGAGGATGGTTTCAACAGAGAAGAAAGCCATTTAGTGATGGTTACGAGGGGGCCAAGTAGCTCCCAGCCCCAGCATTGTTCTTTCACATTCTTTCCCATTTCTAACATTGCCCTGGCCAGCTTTCTTCATTGACAATTCAGGTCACCCCAGTGCAAGTGGTACTTTCAGGTGCTGTGGGTGAAAGTTATTCATTGCTAAAAAATGTTATTTGGGTACTGTTGGGCTAAAGTTATTCATTACACACTGCAGGCCGCGCCGGGGCCATAAAAGATGTCGGGGATTGGAGGCGAGAAGGGGTTTAAGAGTAGAAACAGAGTGTGGGTGGAGAGCTGCGGTAAGGGGCCGGCGGGGGGAAGGACAGGAGAGGGCTCAGCTCAGAGTTCTGCTTTGGGCGGGAGAGTGGAAACACAAACACAGGGTTTTGTCCTCAGGAGCACTCCCACCTGAGCGAGGGGTCCCTCAGCGGTAATGGGCACGCCACCCCTAACCTGTCCTCGGGGCCACCATGGCGCCCAGGCACCTTTCCTCTCTGGTCACCGACACTGTTCGTCTCCAGGAGAGCACTTCCAGGTGAGGTTCCTTTTCCCATGCGGACAGCTCTTACGTGCTGTCTCTTGGTCTGAGGGGCCCCCAGGGCCTCTCCCTCACCTCACCAGTGTCTCTCTAGCACCCCACGGTCACGGCACAGACAGGCTCCCGCCTCAAGGCCCGCAGGGCCGCTCCAGGCCCCGGTGGGCCAGAGGGAGGTTACTTGCAGAAAGCGGTCCTCCCGGCCCAACTGAACATGGATGTGCACACAGTAATTCTCAGGAAGGGAAGACAGCCCGGGCCCACCGCCCTGAGCAAACCTGCAGCCGGCCACTGGCAACGCGGACGATGACGAGACGGTGGCGTTCTCAGAGGGAGCAAGGAGCTACCTGGACACACATTCCGAGTCTGGCGTAGCGCCTCACAGCAGGAACTCTGGGTCTGTGCTTCTGTGTTCAGGTCCCGGTTCAGCTTCTTCCTAGATGTGTGACGCTGGGCAGAACCCTTGCACTGCTCTGTGCCTCAGTTTCCTCCTCTGTCAGATGAAGAATACTGCTGCCTCATCGAACTGGCATGAGGGTTGAACAGATTTGCTTAGGTAGAGAACTGAGAACAGGACTTGGTGTGGAAGGGCTCAAGTAGCGTGAGTTCCATGACCGTGATTAGTGCGCATCACGGGCTGTGCCATTGCTTGTCGCGGGTATGTCATGGCATTAATGTTAGAGTTGGTCTCTCTTTCCCTGTTTGACACGCCCTCACCCTTCTTCACCCCACAGAAACCCCAGAGCCTCCACTTGAATGCGCTCTTCATGCAGGTTCCTAAGTGCGTGCTCTTAATGTGTTCATCTCCCATTCCCTCAGCGTCTACAACCACGTGTGTCCATAGCAGGTTTCTGAAAGGTCTGCACATTCCAAGGTCTGGGGAGGAAAACTGAGGTGGGGCAGAGAGGTCATACCCTTGTCCGCCTGGAAGCTCAGATTGAAATCTGGGGGGTGCAGAGTCAAGGGCTGAGTTGGACAGCGTTTGTATCATGAGTCTGAAGAGCTGGTACACGGGGAGGAGGGGGTAGTCTCCCCCACCCCACCTTAAAGGCATTCAGTTTCACGTTTTAAAATACTTTGCTGCCTAAGGAAACACAGAGATCCAAAGAAGGCATACAGGTGGCCAACAGACATAGGAATAGACACTTAACGTTACTAATATCAGAGAAATACAAATTAAAACCACAATGAAGTATCATCTCACCCCGGTCAGAAGGGCTCTCATCAATAAATCAACAGACGATAAGAGCTGGTGAGAATGTGGAGAAAGGGGAACACTTTTGCACCGTTCATGGGCCTGTGGACTGGGGCAGCCACTGTGGAAAGCAGTATGGAGATACCTCAAAAAATTAGAAATGGAACTGCTGTATGACCCAGCGATTCCACTTCTGGAAATTCATCCGAAGAAATCCAAAACACTAATTGGAAAGGGTGTGTGCACCCCTATGTCCATCACAGCGTTATGTACAACAGTCAGGGTTTGGAAGCAGCCCTGTGTCCATCAGTAGATGAGTGGATGAAACAACTATGGGACATTTACATAATGGAATTCTACTCAGCCATAAAAACCAGGAAAAATTTTACCTTTTTCGACAGCATGGATGGACCTGGAGAGCATTATGCTAAGTGAAATAAACCAGTCAGAGAAAGACAAATGCCATGTGATCTCATTCATATGTGGAATCTAAAGAACAAAATAATCTAATAAGCAAGCTAGAGACAGACTCAGAGAGCAGGCTGACAGCTTGGGGTGGCGCCGCTCAGGGGGATGCGGGGATCGAGTGAAAAACAAAAGGCACTAGTGGACATGGCAGTGTGGTGATGGGCGGTGGTAGAGGTGGAAGAGGGTATAGGTGGGATAACTTGTGATGAAAAAAATTACAATAAGATGATTAAAAAAAACAAAGAGAAACTGATTCTGTCCTCAAGTTGTCCATTTATAATT
Source organism: Phyllostomus hastatus (assembly GCF_019186645.2). Taxonomy (NCBI): domain Eukaryota; kingdom Metazoa; phylum Chordata; class Mammalia; order Chiroptera; family Phyllostomidae; genus Phyllostomus; species Phyllostomus hastatus. Next base: position 3,885,119 of record NW_025333833.1, on the reverse strand, counting down.
CTAATTAATTAGCACGAGCTCCAGCTGGCACCTCCAACCCTGTTTTAAATAGTCCTCAGAGCCGTGCCTCTGAGAGGGGGGCCTGGGGTTACCTGCACTCTGGCTTCGGTGAGGTTCACGCGGCGGGCCAGGTCCTCTCGCACGAAAGCATCGGGGTAGTGGGTCCGCTCGAAGACGCGCTCCAGGGCCTGCAGCTGGCTGCTGTTGAAGGTGGTCCGGTTCCTCCGCTGCTTCCTCTTCTTCTTCTCCTCTGAGTTCAGCTGGTCATCTGGAAAGGAAGACACTGATGATAAGGAGCTAATGTCATTTTGGGGGTCCCCATCCATACGTCTTCACCGCATGTCTACCATGAGGTATTGTTTCCTTTGCTCACACCTTTACCAAAGTGCTAGCCATAACCAAGCACCACTTTCGGGGTGCAAATGTGGGCAGAGGTGCTCAGAAGTCCATGTGCCAAGCACCCCAGCAGGTCTGGTGCTTGGTGGCGGTTTGGAATCTGGGGCCAGACCTGAGCCATCCAGGGGGCGTTTCCTGTGTGCTCCGTGGAGGCTGTTTTGTCCGAGAGGCTGAAGGACAATTTTACCGCCACCCACACTCTCCGGGCTTCTCCAGAGCTGGGGGGCGGAACAGTGCGTGGCTTTGGACCTTACTTGTCTCAGACAAGATCATGTTCATTCACATGCTTCATAACCGAGGACACCAGCTATCCCCTCGCTCCCTCTCCTCAACAGACCCACCCAGACACCGATGCAGGCTCATGGAGGAGAAGCACCCCACGCCGCTTAGAGGGATGGCTGTAGTGCGGGCGTTCTCCTGCATTTGCTGGAGGCTCCATGCTGATGCCCGGGCCTCAGCCCAGATCGGGGCTGTACTCATAACACCGCCCACCGTGGCCTGGGACACACCCTGTCACCCTGTGAGAACTCCAGAACAGCGAACAAGGCCTCTGGCACGGCTTCACCCCAACAATGAGTTCCAGGGCATGGAGACCTTAGGGTCATCTGGAGAACCATGACCCCAAGTTTTTACCTGTCCACTTCTCTCCCTGATTTTCTCTGAATTTCCCCGAAAAGTACAGCTAGCCAGCTGGTCATGTAGCCCATCCACAGCAGTCAGAGGGGCCTGCCATGCCCACTCAGCCCAGGAACGGTGGATGCATGAACTGAGCGGAATACCAGCTCTGCTGACACCCCGTCACTCTGTCACCTGAAGCCCATACCACCGCCGAGCCCGAGTGGCAGAGATTTACAGCACCAGCTGCTGAGGCCCAAGTCATATGCCCAGCCTGGTGACCTGGATGTACACGTCTAGCGTCTCTCTTTCCCTGAAGACATTGGCCCAAAGAGAAATACGAGGGGTGAGAGAGGAAGGAGAGATGGCCATTTGCTCCACATCAACAAGTAGCTCTCGGCTACTTTTCCAAAATGGGACATCTTCTGGTCCTCTCTGACCGTGAGCACGACACACTCAAGCACTCCACAAGCACCAATCACGAGGTCCTAACACAAGTGACACCACCTGGGCCCTAACGTCATCCTTATTGCAGGTCAAGGGCATGTTCTAGATCCGGGTGTGCATTCCTAGTGCAGCTGAAACCGAGGAGCTCCTCGCCCAGGCCTTTCCGTGCCCAACAACGGAGGCTTCTAGGTCTTTTTGATGACAGACCTGTTCCTCCAAGGGGCTGCCTCACCAGGACACCCTTGGAACTTGGACTAGAGATGGCCCATTCCTTAAAGCATCTAGATATGTAAGTGCTGGTTGAATTTGTTTTCAGGGAAAATGGGTAACATTTCTTGTCTTTAAACACTGTTTCTGTAGAAACAAAAAACAAACAAAAACCTGTGTGATCTCAACCACATCTGAGAGCTCAGAAGCCCTCAGCGGCCACTCGCTCAGCTCCACGGCGGGTTGGGGCCCATCCCCGCCTGGCTCTGTGGTGCCTCCACCAGGAGCTCAGCTTCAAAGGCACCACCGTGACACTCAATAACAGGGTCAGATCGGTGGTGTCTTGAGAATGGAGCCAATTTGATTATCATGCTTTCTGGGATCTCTCAAGGCCTGGAACAGTCAGGCCAAGGCATCCCTGATTATACCACCGTTTAGTTATTAGTGAAGTTTATAACAATACCATCTCTAGAAGGCAAGCCCCTGGATCCATCACCTCTGAGTACCTATTTGCATGTTTGAAGTCATCCCTGGTATTTCCATTCTCTTTCCCAAATTTCTTGTCTACAGCTCTGTGTGTCTTGTTCTTCAGGCCCCTCTGGGTCATCCAGGCCTTAATGACAGCACCATTTCATGCTCCCATTAGACAGAAGTCTGTACAACATCCTTAGCTTCCATACCTCCCCCAGCCTGAGAACAGTTAGACAGTAGGCTATTGTTTTTAATCATATAAAAGAAATCCCTTATTAAGTCAATGTCATGATTTGCTTTCTCCGGACTAACCACAAAGTCTTGACCCTCTGTGCTGTTGTGTAAGCCCAATTCTTTGTGGGCTGCCTAACTGTGACCGTGAACGAGAGTATTGCATGTTCTGTTCTTAGCTCTACAACCCGCTACAGAATCTCTCGGCAGTTCTTTGACATCTCCCACTGTTCACTCGGGTCCCACTGCCTGTCCACCGCCACCCACAGGCTCCCCTGACGTGGGAGTCAGGGCAACGGAGAATTACGGTTTCTGACAGAGAATAAATAGCTGTGACCTGAGACCATTATGGCAAGAGTTTCCCAGTGAACGCTCTTATTGTTTTTAACCAATGAAAACAGCAGCCCAGATCATGCTGGAGGCGAGAAGAGATGCACGAGGGACAGGGGTCTGGGGAGGCTGGGTCTGGCCAGTGTCCTTCAGAGAGTGAGTGTAACAGAAAGAGGCAGGACGGAACAGCTACGGCTTGAGCGGCAGCCCTCGGCGCGTCTGCCTTTGCTCACAATCACCGAGTGTGAGCCTGCAGTTTCCCCCGTGAACACACAAGCACAGGCCCGGCACCGTCTCTGCAGCAGGAGGGGAGACGGACACACTATGGCAGCTCACGGATGGGGGCACCGGAAGGCCTGTGGTAAGCGCATCCGATTCTAGACTGAATAAAAGGGAGACAGAGCAGTGTGTTGTTGTTATTGCCAGAAGGCAATCTTCTTCTGTGAAAGTGGCTACAGTGAAGGCTGATTTCGGGACATGCGTTTCTAGGATACTGACGTCCGGCGGGACATCAGGAAGCGTCTCGTCCTTTGGGGTCCTGAAGTGGGCGGGACTCACCGAGCTGCAGGGTAAGCATGGGGACATGGACGCGGTTTTACCAAGATCGCAGTGCTCTCAGTCCAGGGTGCTTACGGACTTCATGGATGACAAGGAATTCTACGTATGACATTACCAACAAGCATTCCAATAAAAACAAGCACAGTGACCTTAATTAACCAGGTGGGATCATGATTATAAAAGATTAGCACCAAATGAAACCAGAAGAATTGGCAAATTTAACTCTGTTATTTGATGGATGCAGTGAATGAGACCTAGAAGAATAAAGCGATTTGGCCAAATAACAATACAAGGCGTGGCTGAGGAAGGACCCCCTAATGCCCTGCCACTGTCAGAAGCAGATGGCAGCGTACATGCCGTGCATGAGAGGGCAGTGGGGCGTCAGGGATGTAAACAGAAAACGCTACCCTGGGGAGATTTTACGGGAAAGACAGGTTTTCCCGTCAGAGTTATATAAAGTGTCTAAGAAAGAGAGTCCATGTGTATCACATGGTGTCGTTCCTACGAGAAGAGCCATTTAAAAAATGTAGCCACGGTCATTTAGAATAGCTACTTTGACCTGGATGTCCTTGAATTTCCCTTTCCAACGGCCGCCGAGTGTGTGGGGGGACTTCCCAGCACAGCAGCACAGCCCACTTTCTCCCCACGCCCCTTTGGGCGCCTCCTTTAATTTCAGCACCCAGTTCAAAGTCTGTTTCCCGTGACACTTTTCAGATCTTACCTCCGCTCTGAAAACTTGCTGATAACTCCATTCTGTACATTTCTGTATATATTTTAATAGAGAATCAAACACATGGTTGAAATTATGGCTCAGTTCTTTCCGTGTAAATGTCTTGTCACCTCAGTGCAGTCAGGTATTCCTATAGAACCTTGGTGATTCATCTGAATAATTTCTAAATTCCAGTCAATTCTTTTTAACAATGCATAGCAAACAATTAGGCTAACATTATCTTTTGTATGTGGATAATTTTACCTTGGTGGGGAGAGGGGGGACACCTTTTACCATATTTCTTTTTTCAAATACATTAGTCATCCGACCTAGAGATGCATGAAACTGTGGTGGTTCTGATCCCTTTGCAAATGCAGGAATCGGTCCTTTATTTTTATTCCTTCCCAGAAAAGCAGTTCTCGATCAAGGATGGGTCGAAGCAAATAGGAACGCCCTTGAGAAAGAGACGCTTTTCAGCGGACCAGGGTGCAAGCATGCGCATGAGGCCTGGGAAAGGTGCCACGGTGCCTTCGATTACTGGTGGAAGAGGGCACTAGCTCTGACCTTGGCTCCCTCTGGACTCCACCTGGGGCCGCCGGCGTTGGTGGAGAAGACAGCGCCATCCTGTGGATGGAGGACCGGGCAGCAAGCCGTGACCCCTGCTCAGAAACCTAACAGCACTCGCCTGCAGGCATCCCTTAAAGTCCCGACACTGGCCCTCCCCTGCTCTCGGCTCTGTGGGAGGGGCCTTGGCGAGTCCACATCCAGACGCCAAGTGTAATTTCAAGGTACAGCAAAAACATATTTTAGGAATGAAATCTGAAGAGAAATGTGTTTTGCGTGCCCAAGTCACATCAATTTGGGCAGAATTCTGATGCAAGAAGGTAAAACGCCAGCTTCAGTAGCAGAAACCAACCGCCACATCAAAGCTGGTCGCCTGCATTTTGGTTGGAAACATGGAAGGCAAGCGGATCTGAAGGGCAGCCCGCTGATCGTTTTATGGGCTTGGAAGAATGTTTTCAAAGGCCCTACATTGCACAACAACTACTTACTTTAATGGGATTTGTGTGGTTCAGGCCCTGTAACCTTAAGAAAATTGAAGGGAGGTATAATTGCAAAAGCCACTAAAAACTGTTTTAGCTTTTATTGCAAGGCCTATGAAAAGCAGCAAGATGGAGCTGTGGCAGCCACTGGCGTTCCTTCGGTTACACTGAGTTCCAATTACAATGAGGACAGCGTCCTTTTAATAGGGGCCCCAGTGAGTGGCACAGGGTCACTGAACGGGCCGACTTGCAGCACAGACCAAGCTCAGTGCATCACAATGCACAAAGCCCAGGTGAGCGGCACGCCCACACCTTCTCTGCAGCGTACCGGCATCCTCCCCACTGGACCCTAGCATCTGTCAGAAAGGGGCCAGGTCCCCACCTGTACAAATGCCCAACTGTGCAGCTCTTGTCACCCTGGGGTATGTGGTCACGTTATAGCTGCCAGACCCTGCTCTGGGATGGTCTTTGATGTGCGTTTGTTTTTTCTTCTTTTTACTGTCAGCTTTGCCTAGACATGGTTTATTTTTAGTCAAGTATCGGTTCTCCACCTTATGAAATAGCATTACAACACCTGAAAGGCAATTTGGGGGACATATTTTCTTAGGAGAACACAGTGCTCTAAAAAGTGTGTAACAACAGTGTGTCGAATGGTTTCGACCAAAAAGATGCGGAAAGCTGGAGCACGTTTGTGCAGACACCTCTCTAAGGGGAGCCCGGCGTAGCCGCCCCTCCTCCGGAACAGGAGACGCGGAGGCATGTGAGGTGGCAGAATGCAGTCAGGTTCCTCTTTGACTTCCCCTCGCATCTCCTGCCACCTCTCCAGGACCCACGAATTCCACAGACCCAAGACGTCAACACAGTCCATGTCACCGTAGCCCCTTTAACACTCGTGAGACGTTTTGCTGGAGGGATTCCTGGCCAGAACCCGCAGGCCATCCAGCACACCCAGTGCGCCTCTCCCTCGGTCCCCTGCAGGCAGGAGCCCAGGCTCTCTTCTGGGGCTGCGCTGACCGTCCTCCCCATGCTGGCACTTTCCATGGGACTCTGGGTCTATCTGAGACAGTAACGTCAGAGACAAAGTTTATGTTTGAATTCAATGAAGCTCTTAGCAATGCTCAGGAAATATGAATTAATAACCAGAAATGTTCATCTCTGACTGGTGTGGCTCAGTGGGTTGAGCGCCAGCCTGCAAACCAAAAGGTCACCAGTTTGATTCCCAGTCTGGGCACATGCCTGGGTTGCAGGCCAGGTACCCAGTTGGGGGCATGCAAAAGGCAAGCAGTTGATGTATTTCTCACACAGCTATGTTTCTCTCCCTCTCTTTCTCCCTCCCTTTCCCTCTCTCTAAAAATAAATAAATAAAGCCTTAAGAATCAGAAATGTTCATATATTGAGATTATTATTATAGGAGTTCAGTGACTGAACAGAATACCTTCTCTTTTTGACAAACAAAATTCTGGCTTTAGCTATGTAACCTCCTCCCAATTTCTCTGTGGCTGAATCACTTATTGACTCATTTTTCAATTCACTTCTGGATGTCCAAAAAAGTGGAAAATAAGAATGTTTTCATCAGACCCAGCTAACTGTAACTGGGGAGTGGGGCGCAGTGGAACAGGGTAGAAAGTTTTACCTGGCTTCGGAATCAGAACAGCTGTGTTTGCCTGCAGCCCCTGCTGCCTGCTTTGCTGTGGGGTCTGGGGTAAGGCGCTTCCCTTCCCTGAGCCTCTACTTTTGAAACAGTAGCATTTGAAAATTTGATGAACACATCGCAGGCAGACAGTCTGACACGTTGTCGTAGGCATCTGATCAGTGGTGCTAGAATTTCCCCTTGGACATGTACGGGTCAAGTCCATTGTTCCTTGTCTTTCGATCTGCAGTGTTGGTGTTTAAGTATTTGGTAAGGTTTCTACCACAGCATAGCCAGGGGGAAGTAGGACAGCCATGCAAATATGTTGGTGTGACTTAGTTTTGATGGAGAGCATAACTGATATTGGGGGAGCTCAAAAAGGAAAAAAAAAGGCTTTAAAATTGAGAACTGAGACATGGAAAATTGCACATGGAAATTATGCCTGGAAATTTGTCCAAAAAGCCCCATTTGGGACACTTCTGCTGCTAGTCAATTCCTGGCTTTCTGACAAGCCAATTTTTCTTTCTCAATTTAGGTTTTGAAAAGAAACATTCAGAAATCAGGCAGATTCTAGCACTTGAAAACAGGTAAGCACTTGGTGCCTTGAACAATTAATCTCATGAGAAATAAGTTGTTGTTTTTTAAGGCAGGAAAAAGAAAAAAGGCCAAGGGCTAAATCCAGGCTATGAAAACTCAATGATTTTTTAGCCTATTTGCCTTGGGCCGACTAATTTGGTTGCCACATGTCTAAAAAAATACAAAAGTTGGGTCATATTACTCAATATTTGCTCAGTGAGTTGTTTTTTTCCCCCTCAATGTCAGAGTGCTTTGATGCATTCCAAAGGGATAAAAAGAAACCCAGGAAGGCAAAGTTCTGGGAAAAGTGTGTTCTGACCGAGAGTTTAAAAGCTTTCTAAACGTGCCGTATTCCAGGTGTGTGGTCGGCTTGGAAGGGCCTGCGCTTTGACTAAGGCTGCACACAGAGCTCTGGATGAGCCATCTGGGGCTGTCTTCTCCGGGTGGCGGCGTTCCTTTGTAGTGAGGCTGTTGTCCTTCTGTGAGGGCGTAACATCCATCTCGACATTCACAGTGGAAATCACTGTCTTCATAGGAGAAAACTGCCCTCGGTCATTTTTTAATGATTCATCCTCTAAGCAATAAACGTTCATGTTCTCAGGAAAAATCTGATAAAAACCAGATTAAAACAAAAAAAACAAAACTGAAAGCAGATAGCAACAAAGGGGATGACGTCATTAATGAGGGAGCTCAGCTCCCTCGCTCATGGGAAGGCTGGTGGTGACGGGACGGGACTCTCCTGTGGGAGCATGGGGACAAGCGGGCATCAGAACACGTGAGAACAGAAGCAGGACTGTCTGTCCTTAGACTTCTTCATCTCGAGGTAAGAGGACAAGATGTCTGTAGCAGAGAATGTGGCAGGGGACAAAAAGCAGAGAATTCAACAGGGGATAAAAAGCAGAAAATTGGCTTTTTATCACAGGGAGAGGTGGAGCTCAGGGTAATTCCGTAACACTGTGTGGAGTAGATGAGGAGGGTAAAGAGGAACTTGAAGACCCTCTCAGGGGTTTCTCCAGTCTTCTATAGCAAACTAATACGGAGACAGGAATGTGCCCTGGCTGGTGTGGCTCAGTGGGCTGGGCGTTGTCCTGCAAAGCAAAAGGTTGCTGGTTAGATTCCCAGTCAGGGCACGTGCCTGGGTTGCAGGTTTGGTTCCTGGTTGGGGTGCATATGAGAGGCAGCTGATTGATGTTTCTCTCTCTCGTCGATGTTTCTCTCCTCTTTCTCCCTCCCTTCCTTTTTTTCTAAAAATAAATAAATCAAATCTTAAAAAAAAACAGGAATGTGCTAAAACAATCAACATAAGAAGCTTGGTCTTTTGAAATAATGTTTCAGTGAAAGGAAATTTAAATTCTCTTTCAAGAATAAGGAAAGCAGAAGTGTCAGCAGTGGTTGAAAGCTGGACATGTTTGGGGACTTGCCGCCCTGTACCATCTCCAGGTTCCAACTCTCTTGTCTGTAAAATGGTGTGCTCTAAGATAAATACGATACATGGTTTGAGAGGTGTAGTGACTAGGCATACATGTTTTCTTATATTTTACTTTCAATTCTATGGAGGAACAATGGTGGAAAGAGCTTTGGTTGGCCATCAGGACGCTCAGGTTCCGATTCAGAAAGATTACGGACCCAATCGGTGAGGTTAAGCCACTGTGGACTGACTGGCGGAAGTGATAGGCTGGGCTAGGGTAGGGGACTGAGATCTCTTTCAAACCCAGCACCGTGGGCATGGGGATTGCTTTATTGTTTGGGGGAGAAAACTTTCAATCATTATTTGTTTAATGAAATGACTGAATCATGCCCTTCCGTTGCTATGTTTTTGGTTTTGCTTTGTTTTGTTTTTGTCTTTGTCCTGGAAAGTCTTTGGCTAGAAAATACATCCGATGAGAACTGTACCCTAATGACACAGGCCTGGAGACAGTTTGGTGAGTGGCCTGCTCCCCCATGCCCAGAGCGCTCTGCAGGGATGTCTCCAAGTGGAAATTAATGTGAATCTTTATTTTAAATTAGTTTACCTAAAGCACAATCCAAAGAAGGAGGATGCCAGAGAGGTTTCTAAGAGACAGTCATTCTAACTTTTAAATGTCCTAAACAGAAATGGGAATAACTGCCCTTTCTGTTCCTTCTTCTGCTGGCCTTGACCTGCTGACCATGGGCTGAGTGACAGTGGCCTTGTTTGTGTCAACCCCTGTAGGCTAATCCCCAAATCGGTGCCACAAAGGTCACACCCAATCTTGAGCTTCACGCCTTCTCTCTAACACCTTATTCATTCATTCGAACAGATGTCTGTTGAGCATCTTCTACATGCCGAGCACGTGGGTGCCCTGAGGAACACAGAGAAACCGTACTTGCAGTCCACCTTCAGGGGACTTTATCTCTGATTTGGGGGATGAAGTCGCAAGCACTGGGGAAGCAATGTAGCGACAGAGAAGAGATATTCCAGTAGATGTGGTGGCCCTCAGAGCAGCAGTGGGCAAGAGAGGGGGTCAGAGATGCCACAGTGGGTGTTAGGTCGGAAGTCATGGTCAGCAGGCGCCTCTCTGCCTTACTCGAAGCTCAGCATCCATCTCTCAGCTGCACTGTGATTTGTTGCTCTAACCCCCCTGTCCCCTTGTGCTACTGGTGGTGGTGACAAAAACACGTTTTCCTCGTCTTTCACTTATATTCCTCTGTGTCCTTGTCCCTTTTTGCCGCAAGGCACATCCTAGGCCTCACCCCATCCACAGACCCCTTAGGCTGATGGCTCCTTCCCCTGCTCTGATCAGCTGGCCCGTCAGCTCCTCATGGGGACCTTTTTTGATCACCAACCGGAAGTAGCCTTCCCCTCACTGTTCTCCTCCCAGCAGCTGAACCCCTGCTTGATAACACGTGTGAATCTGTAATTGCTCACACTGCCTCACACTGGAGTGTGCACTTCGTGAGGGCAGGTGCTTGTTCTGACTTGTGACCAGTGGCATCCAGCATCTAGCACCGGTGCCTGCCCTACTCCAGGCACCTTTCCGTGAAGGGCGAAACGAACGTGTTCCCTGGGTGTGGGGGAGACGCCTGTGGTCCCCACCCTGGTCAGCTCACACTCAGCCACCAAACCCGGCGGTCCTTTCAGGGCTGCCTTCTCGTAAAGTCTGGGCACCCAGGCGTTCCTGCTATGAAGACCTACCGCAGTCTTTCTGAGGCATGCAGGTTCCAGACGCAGGTGGTACCCAGGGCTTTCATGCCCTTTCCTTGCGTACCACTTTGCATCAGTCGTTATCGCCCGGTGAGAAGGTCAGCCTAGAAGGCAGGCGCACTAAGAACGTGCAACAGATCTCTGTTCATCTTAGTAGCACGCAAGGCATCTTTGACCTTGATAATGATGACACACGTGGCATTAGCAACAGTTTAGAAGTGACCTAGTACAGTTATTTATGTTCCAAAATTACATGTTTAGCTTCAGGTTGTATTTTCTTCTAGTTAGTCATCTCTAGTCTCTGTGTCTTCTAGTCCCTTTCACTGGCAAAGGAGGCTCAGGCAAAAGCCTGGCGAATCCATTCTCTGATGTACGGGAGCATTACAGGCTGTCAGCCCCACCTAAACCTTAATTACATGGTGATTTCCTCTCCAGGGATCCGTGACTGTTTTAAATAGTAAGGAAGATGATGCACTAAGGTTACATGAAAAAAATGTTTTTGGGCAAAACACCCCAAAATTCGTGTGGAATAATAATCTTATTCCACTGAATCATGCCCGCTGTTGCTGAGCAGCCCTAAAGGGCTCCTTGTTAGTAGGTGACTCTGTCTGACTGCAGTGGGAACCTGTGAGTAATCTATGTGTCATCGTGACGCCCGCCGTGGCCACCGCTTCCAACTCCCTGTCATCTGAAACTTGGCCCCTGTCACCTCATCCTGCTCCAATCATAACAGGAAGAAGGCAGGATGGAGGAAAGACCTAACAAGTTTTATTGATGAAAAAGAGGATTGAGCTACAAAAGCTTACTAAAGATAGGAACAAGGACTTTCAGTCACTACCTAAATCATTCTTTTCCTTCGCATCTGTTTCTTCACTTGCCTCCAGTGCCAGTCCAAGTGTTCCTCCCTCCACATTCTTGCGTCTTTTCTCAGATGTCCACTATGTTAAACTTTCCCCAACTTTTAAATTACTTTCAAGAAAGGGCGTTGGTGGTAATGTGTGGAACAGGGAGGAAGAGCACCCTGGGCCAGGCCAGTGTGTGACCCCACCACCCACGTCCCCGGCCCCTGGGAGGGCTCTCCGCTGCCAGCCTTCTCACTCCCCTCTCCCTCCGCGGCTCCGTGCAGGGGGCCCGGGGTCCGGTGGTCTGGCTAACTCTCTGGCAGTCAGCACCTGTGAACAAAGTGTCCTAGGGATACACGAGAGACTTTGCAAACTCAGGGGACTCGTGAAAAGCATATGGATTCGGTGTGTAGGTAGAAGAGGTAGTCAGATCTTATAAACACAGTGTTGCCATAAATCTATTAAAGAAAGTACATGGTAACTGATTTGGGCAAAAGTGGGGATGTGATAATCTGGGGCTTAAAAATTTTGCATCTCACCAAAGAGAGAATTACCTCAAAGGAAATCTGCCCCCTTGGAGCTATGCAGACGCATTTGGAAGACCCCTGGCGGGGCCCTTCACTTTGTGTCTTTGGCTGTTTCCATACGAAGGTTTTCCAGGGGTAGCAGTCGAACCTTCCCCCAGATAGCATAGCATCGTCAAAATTCTTTTTCTACTACAGACCCGTTAGTCTGGGGGGAGTCTCCTTGGCCAGAGGGTGGTTGTGATTTCCTTTCCTGGAGACTTCCCACTTTAGCACCACCTCCAGCCCTCCGAAAGCCAGCAGGGCACTTAGCTTTGGCGGCCACGGAGCCTGGGAGGTCACCAAGTGGTCACCAAGTGGTATCAGTATGCTCAACACCTTGACCTGGGGGAACGCATTTTTTCTATCGAAGATTATCTCTACTTTGTCATAAGCTACAGATCAGATTTACGTAACAGTGATTTTATTCCCTTTCCCATGTTTGCAGCAATCCAATGTTTATAAAAATTGTTTCATAGAATTTTATTACAAAGACTTTATTTAATGGTGGGGAGAAAAACAAACTCCGGTGGATTAGTAGTCAAACAACCTGGGTTCTCACTCTGTCTGGCCCTAAAGAGTCATGGGATTTTTCCCCCCAGTAATGTCATTTCATTTCAAGAATATAACTCTGCCAACCTGGATTTTCATTTCTAATGCTGTCAAACGGGGCATGGTATTGGACTGTTTCTAATAACTTTTTCTGATTTTCAGTCATAAAATCCTCTTTAAATACTTGACCAATGAAAACATTTGTGCACTCAAAGAGGGATGTAGTAAAGAATAATATATTTATTTACTCATGTCTAATTTTGGAATATATGGATTTAACAATGGATTAAGTAGATATTATGTAATCCCATGGTTATTTCTGTAGTCAAATCTGTGGTGTTCTTGATGTTTGAAATAACATTACCAACTGTCTTTGTGGATATCAAGGTTATTTCTATATCGCATGGATGCTTATTTTCTTTTAGATAACTTTTAAAGAAAATGTTGACACTTAGCAGGTATTCAAACAATGGACAAGACAGTGCAAATGAAACACTTTTATAAAGTTCTGGAATTTTAAAGTAATCTAACGTTTAAAGATGGGGGACATATTCCCCCTAAAATGTCCGTGTGCGCGAGCGTGCACGCGGGTGTGGGTGTAGATGTGGGTGTCCGCGTGACTCAGCTCGGAGAATCCCGGGTCGGACTGCAACAGTGCTGTAAACATGGGGACCAGAAGCAGATCGGGCTGCCCGCAGTGGAAAAGACCGACCTGTGGTGCTGGGAAACAGTGTGCCTGTCTGGTTGTTCTCTGGAGCCCACTAAAAGTGCTAGGATGCATCATCAGCACCTAGGCCCGGGCCAGCTGTATCTGGTAACTCACTTTGACACATTAGTTTCTAGGTAGGAGCTCCCAGACAATGGCTCATGGCGTATCAGTGCCAGCTGGACTCAAGTGTAAACAAAAAAAAAAAACTATTTTAAATAGATACTTCAGATGTTTAACATTTAAATAAACCAAGGCCCAGAGTGTAAGGATCCAAGTGAAGCCGGTTGCCAAGCTGTGCTGGTTGGTACAACCAAGTGCTGCATCACTGAGGTCTTAAATGGCAGCACAGTGCAGACATGGAGGAGGAAAAGTGGCCAAAAAGAAAAGGGGGGGGGCATTAAAGATGGATCACTAAGGATGGTTTTCTGTTAAACTCTGAGCGCTCATACATTGCCACCATCCTGCTCGGACTGAAGTGATATGCAAGACACTAGAACCGTTGTAGTACATGTCTCAGAGTCCAGAGCAGAGCTGCTGGATGGGTTTTATGGGTCCGTCCACAAAAGCAGCTTCTTGTCAGGCCTGGAAAAACCATGTTGCCAGGGATCCAGTAACAACAGAGTCTAAGCCTGTGAGTTAGATTCCAAGTGGAGGCCTCCTCCAAGAGGAGAGCATCCAGAAAAACAATTTATTCCCCAGACGGAGAGAGCAAGTCTTAATATCACAGATTAAGAAAAGTTTGGTGGAGAGTCTGTCAGACACAGGCCACGGATGTGCTGGGGCGAGTCTGTCTACCATTCGTTTCAACAAAGACATCACAGAGCGGGGCTTCTCCAAGATCATCCCTGTGGGAGCACAGGACAGGAGGCAGGAAGATGTATGCCCTGGCTTCCCAGAGTCCGTGTTGCGTCCCGAGGCTCCTTGAAGGAGACAGCACAGCCGAGAAGGCAGGGTAGCATCCAGTCCCGTATAATGACGGCAGTGACCAAGGGCCAATCCATCAATGACATCTTGCGGACCCTACTTAACCTTTGGATATGATGAATATTTGGTGTGTGTTTTTAGTGGTTTCAAGCCAAACATTAACTACAGCCTAGACATTTTTGAACCTCAGGGAAAGAACGAGAAACCCATGTTCCCCACTTTATTCTCAGTGCAGATGGAGGGAACTGAATTCCATTAGTCAGAGACAATGTAATTGAGTTCATAACTTCTGAGGGCTGAGAGCTTGCATTTCTATGGTGCCTTTCTTCCAAAGATCATAAAACACCTCACATATGCTATTTCATTTATATCCCAAATGTCTTTGTGGAGGACGAAAAGAGCACTTAATATCATTTTAACCAAAAAGTATTAATAATGTAATACAGTTCAGCAAAATAAGGGAGGCAACATTTATCTAATTTAACATATGGGGAAACCAGCGTTTAGTAGCATTTTACTTTTCATGAAAATTTTACTTTACTTTTCCCAGCTTCTCTAGACCACATTAATTATTCTCTTAACTCGAATTGCCTCAAGTGCTTGAGTTATACAGCTGAGCACGTTGTTTTATGTGGTCATGGTATCACCTCTGTTTTCTATGTATTCCTGTCTCAGTAGCTGCTCGGAGGGAGAGACTGGTGGGAATGGGAAATGAACTAAGTAGGCGACAGCGCCCTGGAGAGCCCCCTCTCTGCCACTCACTGTCAGCGGACTCACACATCCTTCCTAAGCGCTAGTTTCTCTACTCACAAATGGGAAAAAAAAAGGCGTAAATGTTTTATAGGATTGTTGTGAACTACAGATAAGATGATTTTCTAAAAACACTATTCATATAAATAAGGCATTATTAGATAATGATTATAGACTTCTGTTATATAATTTTAATTATGTGGTTGTGTAATTGTTATATCATGTCATAGCTCTGTGAAGGCAGAGACAATATTTTGTACCTTTCCTAATACTTTTCTTCTAATGTGATGTTAAGTCGATGTCATTTCCCAAGTAAGTCCTTCACGAATGTTTCTTAGTAAAACAGATAATTTCCGCGTACTTACTATCTGCCAGGACCCAGTGTTGGGCATTTATTTCGTGCTTCACTGCCGTACGAGGCCATGTGGTTACCGCCCGTGTGATGCAGATGAAGACACCGAGGCTGAGGCTGAGCAGCCTGGCCGAGGCCCGCAGCCGACGCGGGGCCACTGCGCCCAAATTCTGCAGGGCTTTACCCTTTTGCCTTTCAGAGAGCCAGGGGTTGAGAAAGTGCAGAGGTCGTGAACTTTCCTTCCTAAAACTATTAAAGAATGAAAGAACTTTTAAGACGTGAATAGGAATTTGTGGGAGCATGTTGGGTATCATTTTAACTCAGATATTGAAATAGGTAACTAGACCAAGTCCTCGATATGATGGAATTGCATTCATGGAATTTTCACGACAGCTGTTTTGTTCAGAGAAGTGCTTCTGAGCATTCGATTTGGCAAAAAAAAATTTGAGACTTGGACTTAACAGCCTGCAAGACATTTCTGTTCTTCTCTGTCCGGGTCAATGAGTTATCAAGCGCTCCCGGAAGGGCGGGGACACAAATCTGCCGGTGCACCAGGCTGGCGGGAGCCGGAGGCCCGTGAAGATGCAGGGCCTGCCCGACACGCTCAGCCTCGTCGGTCACTGAGCCGCCACAGCCCCGGCTCTCCGGCATCCCCACGCTGTTTAAAACACTCGTCTTGTGGAGGAGCCATGTTATACTGTCTTTGCCTCAAGTGCTATCAGAATGGAATTTAAATTCTAGTGTTTACCCTTTGGAGGGTGTTTAAGTGATAGAACAATGGAAAACACGAGGAAACAAGTCAGAACTTGCTCTCTGTGATGTGAACATGGGCCAGCGCCTCAATGTAAGGAACTGGTTAGTCCCATTAAGAAATTAAGTTGGGCGGTTCTTGTTTTTACCCCTTTTGTGATGGAGATTACATTTGTTAGCAGAAATGTGCGTCTGCTCTTCACACACACCCAACTCCATGGGGGGATCTGACAAATGTGTAATTCTTTTTTTTTTTCAAGATTCTATTTATTTATTTTTACAGAGGGGACGGGAGGGAGAAAGAGAAGGAGAGAAACACTAATGTCTGGTTGCTTATCATGCACCCCCTACCAGGGACCTGGCCTGCAACCCATGCATGTGCCCTAGACTGGGAATTGAACCAGCGACCCTTTGGTTCACAAGCCAGCCCTCAATCCACTGAGCCACACCAGCCAGGGCCAAATGTGTAATCCTTGAATGCAGCAAGCAAAGCATTTGGCCTGAGTCGCCAAGGCCTAGTCAGATGCCCACAGATTAACTGAGTTCATGCCCAAGGCTTGTATGAGCCTTTAAACCATGGACTGCAAATGAAGTTGCAATGACAAATCAGTTCAGGTCTCCTGTCTTGTGTTTTCTTTCCGTTCGTATAACAGGTTTGTTGGACACCTACAGGTGGGGGGGCACGAAAGGGCGGTGGTCTCCACCTTCCCCAGGAGCTCACCATTCAGTGAGAAAACCAGGTATATGAATAAGTAGCTTCCAACAAAATGAGCTAAGTAAAGTAATGAGGGCAAACATTGCAAAGTCGTGGCACAAAGGAAGGATCAGTTGCATTTTGATACGGCAGAAAAGAGTCACAGAAAAGGAAGACCTCGTTGTACTGGATCTTGAAGGACAAAATCATGTATTTCGACCAGGGGAAAAGATTGTTTGTGATGGATGGAGTAGAGTGATAGAAAGCAGGACGGCTTTTTGCTAGGAGGGGGATTTTCGCCGTATGTATCCCTCTCTCCGGCGCCGTAGGAGCACACCATCCTGCTCATGTTAAAGGTTCGGAGACGTGGATGACTCGAGAACACAGGGCTGCTCAGTGATATGATCTCGACTCTCCCGTGTTGCCACAGCCGAGCATTTGGGAGCTTTGAGAAGAGCAGAAAGACGAAGCCGTGGGGGAAGCAGGGCCAGATGGTGAAGGGCCTCTTACGGCACGCGCTTGGACCTCATCCTCTCATGCAGGGGAGTCAGGAATGACTTTTTTCGGCAGGGGCGTGGGTGCTGAGAGCAGTTTTGCCTTTCAGATAGCACCCCAGTAATTGCACAGAGCTTGGTTTTTGGCTGGGCATGAGACAAACGTCAATGCTTAGACTTGGAAGGTCAATGCTAAAAATGTGGCCCTGCCTGCTACTTTTAATGGTCAGGATGCCTGGGGCCTCTGGGCTGCTCTACTCCCCGGTGATATCTCTTGTTCATCATCTCCCACTCTCTCCCCTGCCTGGGCCTGTTTTTAACCCTCCCGGTCATCTTTCTTTCAATCTATGAAGTATCTGTGTATCCAGGGAACCAAAGACACAAAGTGCAAACTCAGCACATGGAAAAGGAAACTATGTTTAGTGTATGGGAGAGCTCTGAAGGACGTGCCAAATGGGTCAAATGTGCATCCAAGAAGCCCACGCACCCCTCGGTCCGGAACCTGCAGTCAGTCGCCCGCCTGCCAGAGGCTCTTGACGGAACTTCCCGGCTCCGGGGAGCCTCACTTTAACCAACTTGATCCGTAGAAAATGAAAATTTCCAAAAACATAATACTAGCTAGGGCCAAAAAGCTAACCATAGGATATTTTTAAATTGCTAACTCTACTGCTACATTTAAAGTATAGTTACCTATATACAAAACCTCCAGAAACGCAGCCATTTGGACTCTGAGCCCAGCTGGTACTTCCCATTGTATTTCCCTGTCACCTTGTTGCACTCGTACAGGCAGCCATCCCGGCTCCGGTCCAGGCCAGCCCGCCGCTCTCAGAGCCTGCGGGGACCCTCATCCCTCCCCGTTGGCCCCTCCAGCCCCTGCGTATAATGTTCCTTTCAGGCTGAAAGTGGGCAGAGCCTCCTGACCCCCTTCCCCAGCCCCACTGCTCTCGGCACAGCTTTCTGTGCACTGGCCAGGGTCCCCCTTCGCGGCGTTTCCCTGGGACGGGGGCCCCAGGATGAAACAGAGAAGGAAGGGAGGCCTTTAAAAACTCAAAACCCACCTTGCACGTCAAGGCACTGAACATGGACCTCTCTGAGAGCTTTGTGAAAGAATAAAAATTCTGAGTACAACATAAAAAAATTGTATTAGTGTTTGCCGGAGAAACAGGCAAGCTTTTTCCACCAGAAAAGTCCTTTCTGCAGTGGACTTGGCAGCCGGGCGGCCTGAGCATTTGTCTCCCGCACAGAAAGTGCTCTGTCAGGCAGGCTGTGACTAACAATATGCTGAAAAACACACCACAGACTTCCACTGTATTTTATTTGGCACCAAGGAATTATTCCTCAGCACAAAGTATTTGCAACTGGCATCGGTTAAACAAGAAATTACAACCTTTAAAAGCCCTATTTATCATTAGCTGCAAAAGTTCAGACTTCACCGTCAATTACTCTGACAAAGGATTACAGACCATCCACGCCGCGCACAGGATAACAACCGCCTTGGCGGCCAGCGGGCCTCTCTGGAGGGAGGATTAGAAAGCTAACAGCCTGGAGCCCCTTCTCAGGGACCCCCTCTGTTCTACTTCGCCCACCCTCTTCCCCTGTGCAGGCCGACCTGACCCTTCCGTCGCTAGTACCCTCCCTCCGTCCACCTGGGCTCGCTGCGGCTGGGAGGCCGGCAGCTTTCCCCAGAAAGAGGCCCTGGCTGTGAGAGCCGTTGCTTAAGAATCCTTGGCCACGTCCAGTGCGTGGCAACTGTGCCCCCAGCTCTGCTCTGAATGTGTGCTGTGGATGAAAATGGAAATGACAAGACTGATTTCTGAAAGCTGAAGAAATAGTACGGCGTTATTCCTCTCAGCTGCTTCATTTAGAGGCTGAATGGTCAGAAAAACAGTGATTTTAACAAGCCAAAGGCCCCTCCCGTGATTGCAGAACACCCGCCCGGGCCCTGAATGGCGCCTTGTGCTCTGGGAGGAGCCTCTGCGCGCGCCTCCGAGGCCTGGCCCGTCCTTAAGTGGCTTCGGTCCTTCGGAGCGGAGACACAGAGAGAGGCTTTGTTTTCCAGACATTAAAGTAACATTTTAGAAACGTATTTTAAAGTGATCGTATAAGTGATCAGTGCTCGCTCGCTCTCTCTCTCTATATATGTATGTGTGTGTATGTACATATTTAGCTTTAGCTTTTCAAAGAAGTCAGAGGTCATTATCTGTTTGACTGCCACCTTGTTTCCAGTTAAATTAGCGCAAATGGCCCTGGAGTTGCCCTCAGAGCCCCACAGGTGAATATTATTAGTGTCGTCAACATTTTGGCTTTCCCGACCGTGTACAAACATCTTCCATGAGAACGAAGCAAAATAACAAGCCCGTGAATACCACTTCTGTGCACCACCTCTGCAGTGTTCGGGGAACAATGATGGTGACTCTGGCTGTAGTGTGGGTAAAGACGGTGGGGAGAGAGGTGTTATTAAAAGTTATGTTTTATACAGGCTTTTCAATGGTATGGAAGAATACTCGTGAATATATATTTCCATAGATACGACTGCAGGTTATGCACACGGTGTATCCCTAACTATATTAAACAAGAGTGGGCAGGGAAGGACCTGAAGGAAACGAATCAAAGCAGTAGGAGTGTTCGTCTGTGAGGGGTGCAAGAACGGGGGATTTTCCCCTCACTGTTTTTCCTAGACTCTTTCCTAACTTTCTCTGATGAGCTTGTCTCACAGTATTTCTGAGAACAAAAAATAGAAAATGCACAAGCAAGGAAAAAATCAAAACTACACTATTATGCTTGGAAGGTGATTTTGAGTATGTAAACTTTCTCCCTTCCAATACGATAACCCAGTGGGGGGAGACAGGCGTTCCCACTTTCCAAGAAAGTCAGAGAGATCAAGTGACGGGACGGGAACCGAGTTGGCGTGCCACGGCCTAAACCAAGACACAGCCTCTTTCTTGTCTTTTTATCGAATTGATGGGGGCGACACTGGTTAACAAAATCACACAGGTTTCAGGAAGGCA
Organism: Phyllostomus hastatus; assembly: GCF_019186645.2. NCBI lineage: Eukaryota > Metazoa > Chordata > Mammalia > Chiroptera > Phyllostomidae > Phyllostomus > Phyllostomus hastatus. The sequence goes on along the minus strand of NW_025333833.1, from coordinate 3,865,105 downwards.
CAGTGTATTGAACTTCTAGGCCTCTGTGCTCTGCCTCCCTGCTCGCCGATGAGTGTGCGCATGTGTGTGCATGCCCACGTGCATTCATGCGCGTGTAGGGGGGTCTATTCACGGAGGAGGCTCCCATCTCTCCAAATCAGAGAACGTTCCAGCACATTGGGTCTGCCGGGTTCACAGGGCTATCGCTTGCGGGTGACCTCCTCCAGAAGTTACAGGAGCTGGCAAAGCTTTATTTAGCTCTCTTAGGTTCAAAGAATGTGCCAGGCAGATTCTCAGTCCAAAAATAATCTCCTTTTACTGGCGCTCCAAATTAGCTCGTGGAGGAGTGAGCCGAGCTAAATCAGAGTGTTCCCGCCGCCAGGCCCGGGGAGTTTCACAGAGCAGGGGCCGCTCTCTCCCCGCGAGAACTTTACAGCTTCCTTCCTCGGGCGGAGGCTGTGCCGAGATGCAAGGAAAGTCCGAGACGCAGATCTCCCAGAATTCACTTTATTTGACAAAGGCTCTCAGTTTAATTCCCCGGTGTGGAACATTTAAAAATTTTATAGGTTTTCCTAGCTTTTAAAGTAATTTGCATTTAAGTAAAGAGATACCAATCTCTGGTGAAAATGGTAAAATGTGCTCTTTGCTCTTTTTTAACTGGAAAATGTGGATTCCTTAGAGTCACCGGGTGAGGTCATTTTCCTTATAAAGGACTCCTAATAGCTCTGCAAATCCTCGCCACATCCCTTCAGGCCCGCCCGCTCCACCTCACGCTATCTTTTCCTACCCGGTGCGGCGTGGCGCTGCGTCTCTCTCCAGGCGCTGCGCTCTGGGAGGCAGGTGACGCAAGGTATGAAACATGAATCTGAGATCCCCGGTGGCCTCTTTTTCTGTGACATGTCACCACCGGTCATGGCTAATGACACATTTACCACCACCCCTTGAGCGTGGGAGTAACCCCTGCCGAGCTTTCAGAGCCACAGACAAGCATGTCTTCCTGCCCTGGACCCCGGGGTTTCATGCGTCACTCTGCCCTTGGCCCCTGCCTGCCTGGCACTCTGGGTGAGCGACCAGAGCAGGGGCAAGCTGTCGGTCCTCTCTGTGTCTCTTTTGTACTGGGTTTTGGACACCACAGCAGCGAGAGGCAACTCAAGCGCCCCAGGCTAGAGGCAAGTGTGTCTGTGTTTTATTTTCCGATACTGAACACCTGGGAGGTCCCAGAAAAATCATCCTAGGTCGTCGCTCTAGGCTGTGCTTCTACTTCAATGGAGGTTCCAGCAAAGGCCCCGGAGGACAGAGCCAAAAACAGTACACTCAGAAAACCAGGGGTGAAAGAGAGGATGGGGTGGGTAGGTCGGGGAAAGAGGGTGTTCATGACTTTTGTATGTCTCTCGTTGACCGAGAAGCGATGTGAACAACTGGGAAATGTAAGTGATGGGTTGGCATGTCCAAGTGCAGAGAACTCAAGCGCAGCCGGCAGAATAAAGGCTTTGGTCCTGACTCTGAAGAAGACAAGGCCCACCTCTGTCCAGCTGTGGCCATGAATGTCACATGTGTGCTGAGTCCCAGGGTGAAAGAATGGCCTCCCAGGATGTGCGAACAGACAGGTGACGTGAGCATCAGATGTATTCCATACAGGTTTTGCCAAAAAGAAGGGGGCAGAGGGAGAGTGGCTGGCTGACTATTAGGTGCGTAGTGTTTATGCAGCCTCTCGAGGTGGGCGGTGGCCACCATGGCGCAGGGGTGAGTGGGCTGCGGGTGAACGGCACCAGGTGTGCGACTGGAGCTCACGTTCTCTCGCAGGTGTGCAACCAGATGGCCGGTCTTGTGCAAATTGCCTCAGTTTCCTCATTTTGCAAATATGAGGTTCCAAAGGACACCCCCTCTAGCCCCTTCCAGCTCTAATTGTCCATCAGGTGCAGTTATCACATTGAGTCATTCTAATATCAGATAGGGGGCAAATCAGACCCCCAGGGACAACCCGTTGTGTGAACTGGACCCTCCACCTCAAGTTCTTACAACTACATGCGAGGTCAGAGCATCTGGGCAGTGCCCCCAAAGCCAGGATTCCGCCAGCTCCCTAATTTACTGCATGAAGAGGCTGAATGACGAGGTGGAAGGGTTAGCGCCTTCAGCTGCCCCTTGGTTCCTGCAGGCATTGTTATTCTTACAGTGAAAAATCCTCAGATGCTATCACACTGTAATGTGTATCTATGGGACTACATCAAGCACAGCTGTTACTCATTAGACTCCAGGACTACAGGAAAAAGGAACAAAAATGAGTAAAGTTTTATTTACAGTCAGCTTGCATTGTGAAATAGAAGAAGTTCCTGAACCAATAAAAAGATGGGCTTGGCACTAAAAGCATAAATATGCTTTCATAATACAGTGGTAAATATGGTGGGAACATTTCCCAGATTTTAAGTAATATTCCAAAATTCTTATTTTCTCCATAAGTATACACACTCCTTCTAGCTCACGTGACTAGCTTTTGAGTAAGAAAATTCAATTACACGGGGACTAGGCCTCTTCTAACGGGCATGTGTATCCAGCACGTACATTAGCATACACGTACATAGAATTTCCAGCTACATTTTATAAAGACAACGTCCACCCTGCGAGAGAAACAGCTGTTCTGTGAGACAGCGCCCTCCCTACGTGTGAGCATCTCTCGGCGAGCCTGGGTTCCATCTGCCGGGAATGAGGGAGAAGGAATCCCAGATCCCAGGACGGGTTTGAGGCAACCACTTAGAAGCTGTCTTTCAACTCTGAATGCAACGATGCTATAGGCTACTGTGTTTTTCCTAAATTCATTAAAAAATTGACTCAACATTTCTACTGTTTCACGTGTTGGCAGGTACTTGAGCCAACAGAAAAGAGAAACAGAGCGACACGTTAGAAGGTTTGGGGTGCTGACAATGCGATATGTTTGCGCCTGGGAGTCAGACACACTCGCACCTGGAAACCAAGTTCAGTGGTAACAGAGTCCTTCAGGCCAGTGACTGTTCTGCTAGAGAACTCCCAGTGCTTTGGAGAACCAAAACCCCGCCTTGTGGAGTCTCTGTGTGGTGAGCAACACTGTTCGCACTTCTCATTGGCAGACACAGGAAAATTAGCCATCTGCTGTTTGTGCATAAGATGGACTGATTCCTCCCGACCATTTAACTTGGTGGGCAAAACCCCACCTGAGTTTTTTTTTTTTAATCCTTACCTGATGACATGTTTATTGATTAGAGAGAGAGAGAAAGAGAGATCAATCAGTTGCCTCCCATATGTACCCCAACAGGGGTATTGAACTCACAACCTAGGTACATGCCCTGAATGGGGATGGAACCCATAACCTTATGGTGTACTGGATGATGCTCCAACCAGCTGAGCCACCTGGCCAGGGCCCACCTGAGTTTTATACTGCTGTAGACTCACTGCTTAGTTACTAACTCCTGCCTTCCTCCAATAACATCATATTTCTGAGAGAACTGATTGTCCTTGATCCCTGGTCTCATCCCCACATTTAGTCCAATTTGGGATTTGAGTTCCTCATCATTTTTCTTCAATTTCCAAGAATTTGCAAGTAACAAATTGCCCTGTCAACCCCACTGCCCCTCCTCTGTCCTACTACTTGCAGCGTCACGTTTCTCATTCCTCTAAAAACTTAGAGGAATTCTAAGTTTAGGAACTCTAAAATTCCTTTTGCGAGTCTGGCTGATCAGGTTTTACCTGGCCACGCAGATGTTCATGTTGTTTGCGACGGTGAACGTGGAGTTGGGTGGGCGTTGGAGGCAGGGGAAGAGGGGATTGCAGCCCAGCAAGAAAGCCCACTGTTGGTCTCTCCTGGCCTTTCCCGGGCCCCTTCGCAGGGAAGGCAGCTCCGCCATATCGAATATCTCGCTTCCTGAAAGCTCACCTCCGAGGTCGGCGTGCTCAGGAAATTACGCCACCGCGGACCACGTCCACGCCGACCCTAGGTGCGCCCGTATTCCGGCTTTGCCCTCTCACCCCACCTCCTTAATCACATTTGCATGCTGTCTCCACTTTTTTTTTCAGTAATATTTAGGACCTTTCTACAGCATATTCTATTTTGCAAGTCATTTATCAATGCTAATTCATCTCTTCTCACCTTTATTCCTTTGAGGGAGAGCCCTGTGATTAGTAATAATAACAAAACCATGGTATTTGGCTTTTCTGTAGCTTCTGTCTCTTGAGAACGCTACAATTATTAACAGCACACAGCGGTGTCCCGGCCCGACCCAGGTCAGGGAAGGAGGAGGGAAGAATGCGGTGACTAGCTAAGTGGGGTAAATTGAAGGCTGGGTTGGACCTGAACCAAGATGCCGGTGTTAATATGCCTGGCTATTCAGGAAAAGTTCCAGGATTGCTTAATGATGAAAAGCAATAAGGCTGTCAGAATTCCCCTGGAATATATATGGGATTAGGCCAGCTCCTAAAATTTTCCAAGGTGCCTCGGGGTCAAGGGCTTTCTGCAGAAGGTAAGCCTTTCTGATGATAAAAAAAATTCCAATAGCCCCAGATGCAGAAAAATGCAAGATAGATAGGGTGTGGGGGTGGGGAGGGGGGGGGAGAGAGAGAGAGAGAGAGTGAGTTAAGGTCCATGAAGGTTGTCTATTGGGCCCATTTCAATCCTCAGTAATTGTACATTATAATTTCTTATCTTGAAAAAAAAAAGATTCTACAACTAAGACAAATCTGACTCTTTAATAAGAGAATACTAGTGACCTGATGAAAAAAACAGCTTTAATTTTTCATCAAATACATGTAACACAGCAACTTAATACTAATGTTAGGTTATAATGCTTATGAAAATGTAATGTTATACTTAATAGCATTGGAAGGTTACCCTTTAACCCCATTCTAGAAAGGCAGCTGAATTCTAATATTTAACTCACTGGTGAATGAAGGAAGGATTGCCAACAGGCTTACTAACCCCACTTGTTGGAATTTTTAAGGCTCTTCTCTTGAGTGAAACCTTTCAAATTAAGAATTTAATCAAAATTGTTGATTAAATTAGGTACACTATGCAATATACAGATCATGTATCATACAAATGTACACTTGAAACCTATATGATCCTATTAATCAACATCACTTCAATAAATTTATATTTTTTAAAGATTTTTTTTTCAGAGAGAGGGGAAGGGAGAGAGAAAGAGAGGGAGAGAAACATCAGTGTGTGGGTGCCTCTCATGTGCCCCCTACTGGGGACCTGGCCTGCAACCCAGGCATGCGCCCCAACCAGGAATCAAACCTGTGACCTTTTGATTTGTAGGCTGACAATCCACTGAGCCACACCAGCCAGGTCTCGATAAATTTATTTAAAGTTATTAAAACTATGGAAAAATAAGAAATAGATTCTTAATTTACAAGGGTTAATGCTAGTTATTAGGAAGGACTTCCTGATCCTGGACAGTCGTTGATATAAATGCATATTCTTTCCTGGAAACGTAAAGCTGAATAGATCCTACTCCAATCTGGAACTGCCAAGACAAAAATAATGCCTGCATCCTTTACTCTGTTCCTCTGTCACAGCATCACTTTCCACTTGGCATTATATTCATTTGTGTGCGTATCCGATCTAGAGTCCAGACCCATCGGTGAACTCCACCTTTCTTGGATGATGGAAATTTGTGTCCATTAGAGTACTTAACACAATATTGCACACACATGCTGAATAAATGTTGCAAAAAGCAGCCTCCAGGCCCCCACCCCAGCACAAGGTGCCAGAGTCTCCTGATCCTGCTGCTGCTGCTGCTGGAACTCTGTCTGCCACCCAGACAACAAGGGCTTTAGTTTCCCACTTTACACTGACCCCTTGGGACTACGTTTATCACCCACACAAACATAGGGGAGGAAAAAAAGGGGAGAGAGGAGGAGGAAAGAGAGAGGGGGAAGGAGGAAAGGGAGAGAAGAGGGAAAGAAGGGCAAAGAGGGAAATACCATGACTCCATGTTCCTGAAATAAAAACAAAAACATGCAAAAGGAGGAAGGAAGGAAAGAAGGAAGGAAGGAAGGGAGGGAGGAAGGAAGGGAAGGGGGTTTTCTCGGTGATGTCAGAATCCACTTGAGGGGCAGCTGTATAAAAACTAATTGGTTCTCACGACGTATGTGAGTTTGGCTGGTTAAACCCTTCAGCAGCCCCTAAAAGACATTACCTTATATTTCATCCCTAGGTTGGCTAATAAACATTTTCACCCAGTTTTGGCTGGCTGGCTAGCACCCAGCCCATCTGCTTTATTCCATGCAGTCATTCCACAAATGCTTTTTTAGCAACAGCTTTCCAGACTCGTGACGGGCGCTAGAAAGACAGCGCCCCACACAATGCGTCTCTCACTTGAAGGCCTTACCCTCCTCTCTCCAGAGCCGCCAGAACCCCAAACTAGCGCTGCCATCCCCCCCGCCCCCCCGATTTGTCGAGCCAGCCCCTCCTCACCGTGTTACCCCCTGTAGACCGTTGGCCTGAACCAGACCATCGGCCCTTTCTCCCTGAGGCCGAGGCTTTGCCGAGGGACAAGCTCCAACGCTCTCACGTCTCCCCTTGTTCCAAGGCCAGGGACAGGCCTGCGTCCAGCCGGCCTCTGTCCTGCCCCGCCGGGCTCTTCCACTTTCGGAAATGTCCATCTGTCTGAATAGTTCCTAAATTTTGTCTTATTCACACCCTTCCCAGAGTCACACTGCCAGGACCTCTCGGGAACATGACCAGGTGACCCATATCTAATCTGGACCCAGTAAAAACATTGGAATATCTAAAGTCGAATTTATATTACCATTACTCATCATGCAAATTCTTATATATAAGGAGTAGGGAGGAAGTCGAGTTTTGCCAAATGGATATTCTCTTGCATTTTCACATTCAAATACACTAGGCTACAAATAGTAACTATTGATTGGGCTTTGGATTATGGCTGCCTATAAATAAAAGCTGAGACCCAACTGGCCTTTCTCATCCAGACCACAGGCACTTGAACTGTCCTTGGTGTCAAAGCTACCATTGTAATAATTCCCCTTTTGCAGTATATTCTCAGTGACGAATGGCTCTTCATCTTTCACTGTTCAGCTCCAAGTTCATGGCTTCCATTGGCGTGACAGCTCTACCCTTTGTGACTCTCCATCATCTTGCCCTAATCATGACTCCATTCGGGGACCCATGACACGCTGCCGATTTAGGGTTCACAAGTCTGCCTCTTCTAAACCTCAGGCCTCTAGGGGACAGGGACCAGACTTTATATGACAACCATATTTCTGGGGCTTATTACAATACTTAGAACACGAGGTTTCCTGCAAATGTTGAATGAATGGAGGGGATGGGCAGTGGGAGAAAGCAGGAGCTAGAGAACTTCTAGTTGCTCCTGAATTCCCCAAGTGAAATATTGTCTGGAATCTGATGAAGACAAGTGTTTCATACAGGTGATGAACGTCGCCTGCTCTTTCTCAGCCAGATGTCGCCATGGCGCCCCCTCTTCGGATTTGTCCTTTTCTCTCTCTCACACACGCAGACAATATGACATCTGTCTGACCCCTGTGCTCTCCGGCTGTCCACAGGTTCCTCTTTCCCTGGGGTGTGACCCAACCTCAGTGCCCCAAGCTCCCCACACTGCACCCCATATCGCCACCTGGTGTCCAAAAGCAAGAAAAGTACCTACGAAGTGAAAATGGTTTTTTTCTTTATTTTAAACATAGTTTAGTTACAGTTGATATACAATATTATATTGTTTCAGGTGTGTGCATAGTGATTAGACACTTACATAACCTATGAAGCGATCACCCCGGTAAGTCCAGTACCCACCTGGCACCATGTGTCGTTATTTCAATGTGATTGCCTATGGCCCCTATACTGTACTGTACTCCCCGTGACTATTTTATAGCTGCCAAGTTGTACTGCTTCCTCCCTTTACCTTTTTAGGCTAATAAATATCAGGACCCTAGAATCATATACTGAAAGTTTTTTTTTAAATCTCTTGGTTCTTGGCATAGATTTCTGGTCACAAACATGAAGGTAAAATGGACAAACTTTCCTCAGAGCACAGACTTTTTTCCCCTCACATCTTGGCAATGTCCTCAATTTTCACAGCTTCATGGACCGCCTTCCCCAATAGACTCCATTTTTAAGACCTTTTCTAAACCACGCTGGCTGGGTAGCTCAGTTGGTTCAAGCGTCATCCTGATTCACCAAGGTTGAGGGTTTGATTCTGGTCAGGGCACCACATACATGCATAAGAATCACCCAATGAATGCACACATAAGTAGAACAACAAATTGATGTTCCTGTCTCTCTCTCTAAAAAAAAAACCCACAAAAAGACAAAAAAGCCACCTTTTCTACCAAATAAACTATGTCTTCCATTTGCACTAAGTAAACTCAGCATTGTCGGCCTGTGGTACCATTCAGTCTCTGACAACCAGGAATGGCATTACTCATTGGTGCGTTCATCCTGCTCTTTAATGAGTTCCACCTGTGTCCTTCGAGCTCCAGCGTCACCCTGCATTAATATCAACTCAATCAAAATGTTTTAAAGTTTCGTTGTCTGCAGACAGTAAATTTATATTTTCATTAGACTTTTGAAATAACAGAAAATTAGGAAGGGCTCCCTATCAAAGCTCTCAAATAACTGCATTTGGCTCAGAGTGCTGTTCGTCTGGTTGTAAATGTGCTTTTGGCTGTTACTGGATGCCGATGGTCATAGGAGTAAGAACCCAGAGCTGCAGAGCTAACGAATACTACGGGTTTCACTTTAACTTGAGTCACCACAAGGATAGCCAGCAGAATAGTTTGAGTAACAAAATCAGCAATAATACAGGGAAGACACAGGAGGCAAAATGACCTGGATTAGAGACTCTCAGTCAACGGTCCTCAAAGCACAGCCAAAGCTTTCGGGGTTTCAGAACAACACAGGGAGAAAGGAGTGTAACACAGTGAGGTTTTCATGAGGCAAATGCACCCGCTTGGTTAATTTGAGACGACAGTCCTTCTATTATTTTGATGCTATAGTGGCCTTTCTTTTATGAGATGGTATAGTCAGAAAACAGTAGGAGGTTTCTTTAAGTGTCCTTCCCTGGCTACAAAAATGAGTGCGCCCAGATTTTTTAAGTAAATGTTTCCTAGCAAACACGTGTCTGAAGTCTGGACAGCCCTGAGCATGGCTCTGAGGTTCATTCTGAAGGGCTCACGTTGGAAATCCTTGAAACATACCTGACTTTATGTTATCTTTAAGATCAAATTAAAAAACCCAATTACTCTTTCAAATGGATTGGTTAAATAAAGGCAACTTTTAAGAAAAATAGAAAAAAATCAGATACCTTAATTTTGCCACAGGAATAGCCCAGTTCCAGAAATATCTATCAACACTGGGTGACATTACATTTTTCTGACCAGTATTGTACTTTGAGTTTTAGTGTTTCCTTTAATTCCTAATTTACCCTGTTTTTCTAGGTCCAAAGTCAGTTGGGGGTTTTAGGTTTTATCTCTCAAGATCTCTAGGTTAATAAATTTAATGATTACTATTAAATTATAATGAATACTTTTTAGAGAGGTATCACAATGAATCTAGAGGTCACTCCACAAGTAAATGGCTTTAGAGTCCAAAATGCTTTGACTTCTCAACCATGCAAGTTCAGCAACATGTTGCTTCTCAAACAAAATAGCCTTTAACTTTAAGCAAAATCTTTTTCTTTCTTGCCCCTTCTCTTTCCCCCTCCCCTTTCCCTGTCTCTCACCACAAAGCTCTCTGGATTGAGCAGAAGTATTCGGTCACTTGCTCTTTGACCCCAGCGTCTCCCGAGACTATATATTCATTTTAAGAATGAGTCCCTTTAGTTACCTAAAGTGTCCTCAGACTAAATCGCTTCCAGATGTTTACAAATATTTCAGGGATACAGCCATCCAGCTTTTATGGCTGAGTGATAAAGGACTCCACAGTGTCTGGTCCATTGTAAAATAAGGATCAAGCACTTGTTATAAAATAACTTCCACTTGGAATTCACTACCTGCCAGGCCCAGGGCTAACCACGTTGGATACATCACCTCACCGAATGCTCACAGCAACCCTGGGGGGGCGGTCCTGTGACCCTCGTTTTAGAGAAAAAGAAGGCGAGGCTTCCCAGGACAAGCAAGGGGGGGAGGGGCAGCTGTGCCAAGTCCACATTCTCAGTCCCTGGGCCCTGCTGCTGGTGCAGAGCGAGGCTCTTCGGTGCTGGCTTAGAACAGTCAGGAGAGGAAGGAGCTCACCGGCGTCGTGAGGCGCCCCTGAGCATCCAGAGGAACTCCCTCTGAGAGGCTGCACAGGGACGCGTGTGGTCTCACGCAGGCCCTCCCGCAGGCGCACTCTCCCAGGATTACTTCAACAGCCTGGAATGTCCCACGCCAGAGTGTTCTCACCACTGAGAAACCGGCTTTCACACGCGGGGTTTGACATTGGCCTGTGCAGTGTTTGTGCTGTTCCTCACTCACAGTACTCTCCATGGTCAAGGTGACCTTTTTCTACAGAAAGCTCTTAATAGCACAGAAATCATGCTTTTGTTTCATGGTGCCGTTACTCAGAGGAGAGGCTACTAGTAATGAGAAGACGTCAATGGCTCGCATCCGGGACTTGGACGGGGGAGGGTCCAACCAACTCGTGCTGTGCTTGTTCTAAGTAACGGAGAGAAGCCAGCCCTGACCGTTTCTAGGTACTCAGTGAACGTCCGTCCCATTCCCCCGAACACAGACAGTCAAAAGCCTTCTGTGTTTACGCCGGGAAACTGCCGCACCGTTCCTTCGCTCGCCCTTCCCCGGGAGACAGACGAGTTCTAGCTGGGCCGCCTTCCGGATGGCTTTGGGTTCCCAAAGGCGTCTGACCGGGGAGTGGGGGAGCGAGGGTGCGCGAGTCGGACGCTTCGACTGCAGACTTTGAAAGAACCCACCAAGTGGGAAGTCCACATGCAGGCAATTAAGAGGTGACTGTTTGTTCTGCAAATGTCTCCCATGAAATGAGCTGCACGAGCTGCTGCAGCCACAGTCCCCCCCCATCCCCCTGCCCCCCTGCCCCTCCCGATGTTAAATGTCATCTACTCAGGCCACCTCTGCCTCTGTTCTCATCAGAGAGCTACGCCCCTCAGGCTGGAATCCCAGCGAGTGTCAGAAATCGCTGCCCTGGGCAAGCCACATTTTCCTTAGTCCTGTCCCCAAGGCGCCGCAGAGCTCGCAGACTTTTGACCCTGCTGAAAGCCGTGGGATTGTTTGAAGGAGAAGTTCTCTTCCTTCCCTTCTGGCCCCCACCCCCACCCCAGCCACGCACCGCCACCACGGCCCCCTTGAGAGGAAAGCTGGGCTACGAAGCGCAGCTCGGCCTGTTTCGCCCCCTTGGACTTCGGTCCCCCAAGCCGACATTTTCTTCCAGGCTGCCATTCTCCGCTCCCCAGACCGTATTTTTTAAAAATATCTGGAACACGGACTGCAACTTGGTTTTTTGTACCTTTGCTTGACTAAAAGTCTACCAGGTTTTTTTTTGTAAATATGTCATGTTGTTTCAAATCATTTTTAAGTGAGTTTAATGGTGGTGAAAGGTGCCAGGTTTCCAGCCCGGACGTGGAGGCCTGTGTTTGTAACTGTCACCGAGGGAAGCAAAGTCAGGCGTGGCCACGGCAGCCCGCGGGCCTCCCCTCCTGCTTGGGAGGGCTCCCGCGGGGCTGCGCAGGTACGCGCCCGCGGGGCGTTTGCTGGCCTATGTTCCTGTTGTCACTATCGGCTCACAATACTCTGACTCGTGAAAAAAAGGTCCGGTCTGGCCGAAAGGCAGCCTCTTCCACGGAGCCTTTCCTCGTCTCTTCCACTCAGGATGAAAGCTCTCCGCTCGGAGTCCCCACGGTTGTATTAGTGTCTTGCAGAGTTTTGAGGCTGTGGTGCTCAGACCTCAGACATCCTTTTTCCGTGTTGTACCCCGCCCGGCCTCCGCGATAAAAAGACAACCGGGAAGGCAGTGTCGTTCCGCTCTACAGGCAGGGGCCAGAGGCCGGAGTGGCACACACAGGCAGAAATAGGTACTGAATGGAAAGCCGTGGTGCTCTGATTCTGAATTCCAACTTCTGTTATTCTCCATCTGTGAGAACAAGTGCTTTCTAAATGTCCTAGTCTGGGTCCCAGCACTGTGATCCCCAAACCACCTTCCCCCCAAACACGTCTGTCTGCACAGCTCCCCTGGATTGGCTTGGCTGCTGTGCTGCACCCCAGTCCACGGCTGCTCCAGACGGGAGTCGCGCTGCGACAGGCCCTCCCAAGCCTGAGCCGACCTTGACGGGCCGCTGCCGCCTCTGTGTCCCCTCAGTCAGGACGTGCTTTGAGCTGGTGGCTCCAGCCACAGCTGGTGTAAACTGGTTTATCCTGATCCTGACCTGATTCCTCTGCTCTTTCTTCAGATTCTTAAAGAAGACATCAGTGGAAGCTCAGGAGAAGAGAGAAGTAAGCCTGATAAAACCTCAAGTAAGTCCTATTATAAAGCCAGTATTTCAGCTTCAAGGAGAACATTGAATAAATTCCCTGTGCTAAGAAAGTAATAAACGGATTGCCTCTGACTTGGCGTCTGGAAGTCGGGAGACTGTCCTCTTGGTCCAAGATTCAGTTCATAGGAAGTCCAGTTTTTCTTGTGGAATACTGAAGTTTTCTGTATGATCTGCTTAATCAGTTGCATAATTCTCAGTGTATGCTGACTCTCAATTATCACTTGCCACATCACTTGAACTATCATGGAAGATGTTGGAAGGTTAGATGAGCCAGTAAGGAATTTCTTAACTCTCACGGTACCTCAAGCTTCAGGAATTTGGGGCTTGAAATCTTCTCTAAAAGCAAGAGGTACCTATTCAAAGAGGTTCCCGATAGTTGTCCAAGTAGTGGCTTCTCACAGGTCAGAAATTCTTCCTGCAGCCTGGAATCCCCTTGGGGTCACAGAAAGTTACCCCTGGGAGGAGCTACAAGGGCGGGCCTGACCCAGCTCCCGAGAGACAGAGGAGTGGCAGAAGGGAAGACGGGACGGGTTGAGGTCACTGTTACCATTTGGAGCTGGTCCCACCCGTAGCTTGAGGTGCCACTGATGACAGGCTGGGAGGGTCAACGACTCAGAACCGGGCATGTTGAAATCCCTCTGAAGGGGGCTCTGTGCGGGCCGGATTGGACTTCTGTCACCAAAGAGCCACTCCTGTGATTGGCTCTCTGTGCTGCCTTGGTGTCCTCCAGCAGGTGTGGCACGCGCTGTAAACAGTATTTGTTCATCCAGTGGCCGGTGGTCGGTAACGTTCTCATTTCAGCTCATTAGCGGTTTGATGACGGTCCCCTTGCTTGGCCGTGTCCTGCAGATGCGCAGATGGGAGGCACTGTGACCCGGGGAACAGACGGTCACCGCTCGAGGCCCCTCAGTCACCCAAGTCTTCGCAGAGCTGAACTGCGGTCGGTAGCAATGCTGCCTTCTGATGTTTTGCTAAATTACAAAGAGGCCACTTTTGCAGAACTTAAAACAGAGCCATTCCTTTCTGGGCAAATTATAGGCAGTACCTGAATTACAGGCTCTATCTTTTCAAATAACCAACTCCAGGAAAAAAATCGCTCCCATTCACACCCCGCTACATCCACCCAGCTCCCTCTCCTCTATGGCAGCTGCTTCCAGGGACCCGGACAGGCCATGGAGAGGCTGTGAGTTTGAGAGGAAACCTGGGCATGGGCGCCCAAGGGAGATGAGGCCCAGAAGACTCAGGGTCCTGGGCTGGTCCTCCAGGCTAGGCCTTTTCATCTCCTAACCCAGCGGGCTCCTCTCCTCTGCCATCGCCCTGAGAATAGAAGTGCAGCTCCGCCCTGTGACCTGCAAGGTCCCTGTCACCGGGCCTCTCTGACCTCATCTCCCAAACTGCTATCCTCCAGCTGCACTGCCCTTCTCTCTTGGACACAGCATCTTTGGTCCTGCCCCAGGGCCTTTGCACTTGCTGCTCTTGCTGCTGCCTGGAGAGGCCCTGGCCCTGTGCTCCTTCTTTGCATTCGTATCCCTGCTCAAAGGAGCCTGTTTCATTTCCCAGCTGGAACTCGTCATTGCTCCTCATTGAATTGTCTATCAAGTTGTTGGTATTTTTTCTCATCGATGGTCTCTCTTTCCCAGAGAATGGAGGGTTGATGAGAAGAAGCCATTGGTGTTTGCACAGAAGCAAGGGTAGTAACTGGCACACAGGCACTCGGTGCCTATTTGTCAAACGTGAAGAAATGAGTGAGAGAAAGGGAGCGGGATGGGGTCTGTTCCTGATCAGAATGGACTTAGACCTAAGTCTCCAACTGTGTTGTGTCAGCCAGTCCCCAAAGGGGGGCTGTGGGGGGGCCCAGGGTTATTGAGTGTTTGCTCAGGTGATGGTCATTCCACACCCTGTGTTCTATTCAGCTCTTGTTCTTGCCATTCGTCTTCCTCCCTGGGACCTCTGGGAAGTGGGCTGAGAACGATGCTTAAGGCACCAGAACCTCTGGCATCCCTGAAAAACCATGCCACGTGGCCATGCCACAAAGGGACGTGAGAACACACAGGAGGAGTACTGGTTGGCTGGGGGTGGGCGTTGAAGAAGGTTCTCAGGAGACTGAGTTCGTCTGGTTCCAAATTTCCCCAGCTCGGGCCCTGTGCTAATAAAGAGGGCAACACATCCCTGTCCTCCTCCAAAGCCACTTCTGGGCTGCAGCGCTCCGGCCACCTCCCCTGTCACCAGAGTTCATCTAGATCATGCGTGTAATAGTCTTTTGGAGGCTTCCTGGGAACTTAATCACCGCTTGTAACATTGCATTGGGGAAAATGAACATCCGGTTCCAAACAGCCATATCAGACTATCTGGTTTAATCTTCCATAGACTTGTCAAAAATACATGGCTGTTTTCCCAATTCCATAGGAATATTGCGTAGGGAGCTGGCTGGCCTGTTCAAGGTCAGAGCCATGATCAAAAGCAACTGCTCAGCATCAGGAAAGCTCTCTGGCTCACCCAGTCTCTTCTCCAGGACTGTCCTCTAACTCACTCGTTCAAGTCCACTGAGCCCCGTCATTGGCCTCAGCGCTGCTGCTTGGCCGTCATCGAAGTAGCTAGTGCCGTGAGGGCTTTTCTTGGTGAAGGTGTAACTTCCTGAAAGATTATTTGCCGTTTTTCATTTGTGTAATCCAAGCACTGCAGCTACGGGAGCTCCGTGTTCCACCGAGTGAACATCGCAGAAAAGCCATCTCACTCAATCACCTCCTTCCGATTTTCCTGCCACCGGCGGGTCAGCCAGAGGGTGACAGAAGGTGCCGGGGCAAACTCCGAGGCTTCGGGCAAGGCGCTGACTGAGCCTCCTCTGAGTGTCCCAGCCCAGTTTGTAACTGGGGCGAGATAAACAGGACCCCCCTCCCCTGAGCATCACTGTGAAAATCCAGACTGCACAAGTAGTATAAATCACCCAGCACAGCACCTGGTTGTGACAGGTGCTCGATACGTCTTAATTTCCTTCCTGAGTGGCCTCTCCCCATTGAAAGACTCAGGGGCACTGGGTAAGTAGGCGTGGGCGTCTTTGAGCTTCAGGGCCAAACACAAAAAAACAGAGAGACTAATCCCAGGTCCCTTTGCTAACCCAGAAACCTTCTTTGTTACCTCCCTGATATATTTCTGGCACTCCTTTGGGTTCATACTTCATAGTAATATTATGGAAGTCAATACCACCTGGGGAATGATGTTTCTAAGGAAGCACTGTGCTTGCTACTCAGAAAACCGTATTTTAACCCCGGGGCCCGCTGTCTTGGTAAATGTCCCTTCAAAGGCAAACTCATTGAGAAGGGGAGTCAGTGGGGATGACTGCGGGGCCATCCCAACCAAGGCCAGCATCTTCAAGGCCCGAAGGTGGGCTGCTATGACACTCAGTGAATTACTACTGATGCACTCAGTTTTGCAACAAGATTTGCAGGAGCATAACCACATAGCTCCCCTGGGGACTCGGCCGGTGCGCTCCACAGATGGTTATGTACAAAATAAACAATAGCTAACTGTGAATTATGAGGTTGTAATTCCACCAAGGGGCTTCCGGTGATGTCATGAACCACATGAGCAAAGATCGTGTTGTGAGAGGATCCCAGGTGGACCTGGAGGCCTGGACTCGGCCGTGGACTCTGCTGCAGGTGTGGTTCCGGCAAAGCCTCTCCCTCGACCTGGGCCCCTTCTCGTGCCAGCACGGGCCCTCCTCTCAGAATCACACTACCCTGCTTTCTTAAATGGGGTTCCTCTGGAGTCGGTTAACGGTCTGTATTGAAGAGGCCAACCCAGCCCCAGCCTCATGCACTCTTGGGACAGCAATCTAGGAACTGCATATATTTCATTCGGAAAAACGAAGCCTGATATTTAATAGAAAATCCAGTTAGCACAAAACCCCTGGAACATACCTTAAAAGGAGATATTTGTGATGGAACGTCAGCGTGCGCCAAGCCTAGTACCCCACTTGTGGAATAAATGCGCCTTGACACAAGGCCAACGTGGAAAAGTTAGGTTGAGATTTCAAATAGAAGCTCCCCCCAGTCAGTCTGAAAAGGGGGGAAGTGAAAACTTGGCTTTTTCAGACCACGTAGAATGTGAATCAACCAAATTGCAGAAATACTAGAAAAGCTGCTTTATCAGCCACCAGGAAGTAAGGAAGGACTTTGTAAGAAAGGACCATACAAAATACTGAAGTACAGCTTCCTAAATGCGGCAGACTTTCATCTGAAAGCTTACCAAACACTCAAGTTCAATTGCGAAGATTCGTGCCTGTGTGATAGATCACTCCTACTTTGACACACGCTTTTTCTCCCAAGAATAAGAGCTGAGATCATGATTACCTAAAATTAGACCTAAGATTTTTACAACCCCCGATAACTGCCTCAATCTTTTTCTCTGTTTTATGTGGAAAACTGAAAACAGGGCCCAGCACCTAGCTAAGGGCTTCGTGCAGGGTCTGGTTGTGTCTCCCACGTGCGTGTTCATGCATTCGTTTATCCCAGAACTGCTTCTTGAGCCGTCTGCGACATAAATAGCACCGTGATAAGCACTCTGAAGTATCAAATATCTGTCTCTCTGCCCTGGTCTTCAAAAGTGCATGCATCTGTTTGAAAATGCGAATGCTTGTGGGGGAGTTAACGATGGACTGACCGGACCGCACAAGGTACTGGTGGAGGGCCCGAGGAGATGCATCCCTCCGTACCAATCACTATGCGAGAACGTGGTCTGTGCGAACGTTTTCCAGCTTTTCAGTATGTAAAAATTATCTGGGATATTCAACATGCACGGGGGCTCGGGGGACTGCAGTTCACTGGGTGTGGGTGGGGGACTCTGGACTCTGCATTTTAAGACACTTCGGCTCATTCCGGTGCAGGGAAGCGAGCATTACACTTTAAGATACGTGAGATCAGACTGTACGCACATTAGAGAGTCAGCTTACATGTCATTTTTTTTCATCCGTTTTTTCTTAATTGTTAAAAAATGAAACAGATGTGGGAGAGACAGAGGAGACAGAAATGAAGGCACTAAGGACCATGGTAGACTTTTCCCCGATGAGGAAAGGACCCCAGGCTCTGTAAAGAAGAGGAACCGGAGTTGTCTCCACCCCCAACTCAGGGACTCATGCCCTAAAGCACACGCAGCATTTTTAGCAAACGTACACTTTTCCAGACGTGAGAACTCATCTTCCCCACAGAGCTGCGCTCCTCATCTCTGACTGCATCCGAGGATCGTGTTTTGGAGAGGACCTGACTCCTCTCTCTTGCATAAGGCACAGAAGACCATGGTAAACTGCTTCCCTAGACATGAGCGCCTGTGGTGGTGCGGTAAACCGGTGTCTGAGTGCGCCGCCCACGTGATCCATTCCCTTCACGTGCACCACGAGTGTTAGGCATGCTGCCCTGTTGCTGAAGAATGCCAGCAGTAGGGTTTAAATGCTCATTGCTTGGCAACAAAATGATAATAATAAAGAGTCCTGGAAGCTTCACGATAATAAAATGCAGTCTGTACGTCTTCCAGGTTTATCAGATTTCAAAGCCATACATAACCAAGCAGGTCACATGTTAAACTGAGGACAGAATGTTTATCTTACTCAACTGGTTAGGAAATCCAAGTTGGCAAAACAATGGCGACTTTCTGTATAATCACAGTTCACATGGTGAGTATTTTTCACGTATAAAAATTAAGTAAACCACACAGAAATCCCCGCGGGGTGATAATGACAGCGCTGTGTTAGCGAGACTCTGCTGCAGAGGAAACTGAGCGGGGCTGGGCTCCCGGAGCCCGACTGACCAACCACTGTGTCGGGTGTGCGGTAAGAAGTCCCGGCACTGGTGGTCTGAGCACGGGCCACACCTTCTGCACTCTGGCCCGTGGCTCACCTGGGACAGGTCACTTGTCCTCAGTCACAAGTCCCAGTTATGGGTGGGTGATGTGGAAATAGGGAAGGTTGGTGCCATCTCAAAGTTTAAATAGATTTGCATCACTTGCTTTTTATGCTAATGAGGGGGAGAGAGACCTGAGAGAGGGGGCACAGCCAGGAACCTCTGGGCCAGACTCCCGGCTCTGCCAGGCACTGAGGGGTGGCCTTACAAGTGTCACTGACCGTCACAAGGCCTGAGGGTCTCACTGGCTGTCTGCTCATGCAGCCAGTGAGAGGCATGCCACAAAGGTATGGCTTCTGGAGTATGGGAACAGTCCCAGCTGTAGTGACATTACACGGCATTAAACATCGGTGGGGAAACCACATTGAACACATATCCAAGCCTGGAATAAGCGGCCCTTGCCAGAGACGTTGTGGCAGCGGGGGTGGGCCAAGAACACACATCTGTCTGAACACCTTTGGTGGGGAGGAAAGCAGGGTTCTGAGGTCTTTGTCTGCATGGTCTCATTATTCCAAACAACGGATTTGCCTGACGTCAACCAGCAAGTACAGCAGTCCCCCCTTATCCACGGGGGATACGTCCCAAGACCCCCCGTGGGTGCCTGAAGCCACAGATACTACCGAACCTGATATAAACTCTGTCTTTCTGTACACACACGCCTTTCCACTTAAAGGAGGCACTTTCCGGCTTCTCCCTGGCGTGTCTGAATCGCCAGCAGCACGATTCTTGTGCTTTGGGGCCGTCGTTAAGTGAAACCAGGGTGACCTGCACACAAGCCCTGTGATACGCAGGCAGTGGGTCAGATCACCTGGACAGCTGCTCGGTGACTAACAGTAACATCAACACTGGGGGGACGCTGGACAAAGGGATAATTCACATCGCAGGGCACAGAGCAGGGCCCGTGAGATTTCGTCCTGCTACTCAGTACGGCGTGTGATATAAAAGGCACGAATTGTTTATTTCTGGGATTTTCCATTTAACATTTTCAGACCACAGTTGACCACGGTGAACTGAAATTAAAATTGAATCTGCAGATGAGGCAGTCCACTGTATATTATACAGATGTAACTGAACATATAGAATTCTCTGACTAGAAAGTGAAATGCTATGAAACTCCTAATGTCCTTAAATCTAAACTAAAAAGTCTTGCTTTTGGAGGGCTGGGCATCCATAGTTTGAAGTGTATTCTTAGATTTTGAGCTTTATATGATAACCTAGAAAAGTCTTCATTCGGGTCCGTGTACTATGTACCCAAATTCTAACCCCTTATTTCTCAAAGATTTTCACCAATGCGCTATCTTTTCAGCTCCCCACATTCCCGTGCGAGGCAGGGCTGTGGCGTGCCCACTGTACGAGGGAGAGTGCAAGCCAGGGGGAGGGAAAGACTGGCGTGGTTGTTCGTGTGTTGCGAAGGGGCAGGCTGGGCTCCCCCTTCTTAACCGAGCATGGTTCTGCTGGGCCACGAGGCACCTCAGAGAACGGGGCTGACATCAAAGATCGTGGGGAACAATGAGAAAAGTGAAAATGGACTCAGGGCAGAAAGAGTCAAGTCACCTAACAGTAGCCCCATATACTTCCCCAAGCCACAGTGTTCTTAGCTGTAAAGTGAAAATAATCATTCTCCATTCCTACTCACTTCTGAACATTGGTTTGTTAAAACACAGTGCCATTGGTAGATGCTCTTAAAATTTGTGAAGCAGTTTCATATTTAACCTTACTTTGTCATCATTATTATTATTAATCCTTTAAGACAAAGTAATGCAGCCGCTTATACCAAAAGAGCCAGGGAGAAGAACGGAAGAAACCAGCAGTGGGTATATCAACTCAGCTAAAATGACCGTAGCTTAGGCCCACCCGAACACCGCTGCGGTTTCCCGGCCGCTCCAGGTAGCCCTGGATCTCCAAACCACAAAAACAGAAAGTACAGACAGCACATTCTCACCACCCTGGGAAAGAAGAATGTTGGGATAAAGGAACGAGAAAAAAAGATAGAAGCTTAAATAGCGTTTCCATATATTCTGAGTAAAAATGGCCACACCCGGAAAAACCTCCTCCCCGAGGGAAGCTGAGAACAGGCGCTCCCAGGCGGGCGAGCGAGCAGCGAGGTTACCCGCTCCTCTTGTCAGAAGGGAGCCAGCCTTTGAAATGCGTGCAGCACAACTGCGGGTTTCGGGTTCTCGTTATTAATGAACTAAATTACGTTTTATTTCTCAAATGTGTTGAGGATTCACCCTGTGGTCTTTCCTTGAACTTGAACTTGAGGATTAGAGGTGCTGAACGGCACATCTGGCTGTAAGCAGGGAGCTTGGCTGCGCGGTCCTGCTCTCTTCCCTTAGACACAGGCGCTGTGGGGACCCACGGGCAGGCGCTGGGACCGGGCAAGGGTGGTTTTGGATCCTCAGAAGCGATAATCACTTTCTCTGCTCCCCCTTGCTCACGACCAGGGGAAAGAGGCATTATGACGATACACCTAATTCATCATTTAACATTTTTTTCTACAAGATTTCCTATCACTTGTTAATACTTTCCCCTAAAGAAAATATTTGCATTCATCAGGCAAATGTTTTAACCTCAACTTGCCAGAGAATGATTTTTAAATAGACTTCATAACAACAATTCGTATCTTCTCTGTAATTACCGTGCTACCTAAGGGCTGGGGTGCTCCAGACTTCTGCCTCTGGATCGACGCACTGTTTCTGACTTTGAGGAGTGCCCCTTCCTCTGTGAAAACACGCTCTGTGCCCTGGGCTCCGTCATTGTCCCCCCCCACCCCCCCCATCATCATCCTCCCGGGAGCAGAGAAAAACGTGCGGTTACATGTTTGTTTTCTTAGTTTGGGGGAAGCATAACCTCTGACTATGGGACTAAAAATTCCCCCACTGATTAAAGAAAAAACAGTAATAAACAATGTTAATACAAAAAATTGGCAGAAATCAAGAGGAAATATTTTAGCACCAAACTATTAACTGTGTCTACCACCGTTGAAATGCAGAGGCTTTACTTTCCTATTTGAACTTTCCCATGTAAAAAAAGCGCACAAATATTCCTAAAATGAGCAGTATTACACTTTGAAATTACTTTTATATTAAAAAATTACTTCTGCTGGACAGTTTAAGAACAGCACAGCCAGGTTATACCCCAAGGTTGTCTGTTTGCTTGCTGCAGCTCTGCTGTTTACACTGTGGGGTAGCCCTCCCCAGCAGAAGTCTCTAATCTAAAATTCTCAAGACAAATCAGTAACTATAAACATCCAGAGAAGCACTAAGCAATACTTGTCAGGGTGTTGACTGCTTCTACAGAGAGCACCAAGAAGGGGCCTCGCTTGGCCCGAGACGAAGCAGTCAAGGAAGGTGTTCACACCGAGGGGTGTTTGGGGTACGTTTGCAGAAGGGGCAGGGAGCAAGGGCATTTCAGACCCAAAGTTAGACAAGCAGAAAGGAGACTAGAGACCCCCCCCCCGCAGCCCCCCACATGCTAGGAAAATAGTGGGGTCTGCAGTGTGTGTGATAGGCAGGTACTGGGGCAGGGATGGAGATACAGATGATAAAGGGTGATAAGAAAAAAAACCCAGGATAAACAGTTTGGCTTTGATATAGAAAAACAAAACAAAACAAAACAAAAAGCAACCATGAGTTCTAAAGAAGGGGAGAGCCATGGATTTTTTTTTTTAAATGAGTGTGTGCAAGAACACACTGGCGTTCATCACTCATTCACTCTGCAAAGACTCTTCTGCCCTGCTCCTCGCCCGCCCACAGAGGAGGACGGGCACGGGTGCGGTGGACCCAGCTAGTTAGGAGGCCGGGACAGCAGTGCAGGTGAGCTACCGTGGAGGGGCAAAAAGGAGGTGGATTCGAGTGATCGTAGCAAGTACACGTGGGGCCAGGGGATGGATTGGACAGCAGCGTGAAGGAAGGAGCTGAAGGTGAAATGTGAGTTTAACGCCCACGTGTTGCTGTGCAGAAAAAGCTCTAGAGGATCAGGCTGGGGAAAGGGAGCTCATTCGTGGCACATTTTCCTCCCTTTGATGTCAAAGCACTTTTAGGATGCTCACACAGAAATGCCACGTGGGGAGGCAGCTGCCTAGCGGAGCCTGCAGTTCTAAGAGGACCTTGAAGCCATGCCCTGGCAGCCTCACTGTGGAGATGGTGAGTGAAATGGGCGGCCCAGAGAGGTCCAAGGCAAGGGGTATAGAGTGGGAAGGGGAGGGGAGGGGCCTGGAACCTAGGCCAGCTGGGGAAGGGGATCCACTGAAGAGAGGAGCTCATTCCTTCGCTAGGTGAGCAGGGCCTGAGCACAGAGGACAGGTTGGCCGCCGTCCCAGTGGGAGGCGACTGCCCTACCGTGATCCAGACCAGGATTTAGGGAAACAGCACTGGTAAAAAGGGAAAGAAAAGCCACAACGCACAGTTATTTGATGTCCCCTCCAGGCTGGATTAGTGGTGATTTTTGTCAGTGTCCAGGTGTAAAGATTGGAATGTTCAACTTCATAGATTTATGAGTTACCTAGAAGACAAATAGAACGGCAACCAGGTCCCCAAACCTCAATTCCTAAGAAGTCACTCCAGGCTATGATAAAACGAATTCAGAGAGGAAAGTACACAAGAAAATGGTACCGACGTGTCGTTGAGCTCAACAGCCCTGTCCTCGTTGGACAGTCCTGCAGGACGGCATTAGGGGGCTCCTGCGGCCCCTAGGTGCCCATCGCTCTGCAACACAGAGGTCTTGGCCAGCCAGGTGGGGCCCAGGGGATGCAAAGAAGAAAAGGACAGGAGGCCGGGAGACCGAGTCCCCTACCATTTGCCATGCCCAAGCCCATTCTATCAAGCCCTTTGCAGACGAGCATGGATTTATGTGGACAAGTACAATGGAAACTTGAGAAAATGTGGTTCTCTCTCGCTATCAGAAGTGCTGGCTAGGCCTTCACGTTGCCCATAGTCAAGCTGATTAAACTTAGCATATTCTGGCTCAAATTTTGATTGACTTGGGCCCCTTAGCCTTGAAGCTGTATATCTGAATCCCCTTTGAAAAGATTTGGCCTCCCCATGTATATTTAGAGTACTGGGAGAGTGCCAGTCTGTTTTTATGCTTATTTATAACTCCACCACCTTCCAGCACTGCGAGGGACTTTAAAATATAATGACATGACTAATGATGAGAAATTAAGTGAATGGGGCGAATGTTTTCACTCCCAGACAAATGTTTGTGGGAAGGCAATTTCCTGGCCTTGTGCTTCTGTTTTTAGTGAGCACCCAAGTTCAGATTATTTTGGAAGGTATGTGTTACCACCACCTACACCAAGAAGACACGATTTTCACTCTGCCGCTGTGCTGCCCCCAGAAATGCCTTGTCTTGCTGACCTCCAATGTCCAGGAGTGGTAAGGAGAGAAGCAGAAAATTCCAAAATTTACAGAGCGGGGTTAAGAATTTACCCTTGTATGTCCTTTGGGGCTTTTGAAACTCTTTCTCCAAAAGGGAAGATCAGTGGAGGCCAGGAGTCAGATCTGGGGTTTGGAAGTAGCTTTGGGTGCCCGTGTTGCAGGCACACCCAAGACTGGGGGCAGTTATTGTCCTTCCTTTGAGGGAAAGGGGTTCACCCTAACCCCAGGGCTTATCGCTAGGGGGTGGGGTGGGGCTGGCACTCCGCCTATCCGAGACCGCAGGGACCGCGAGGGTTTCTGTGGTCGCCTGGCAGCATCTCCCTGGCACTGCCAGCTCTGCGCCTCTCAGATCCGCCTTGCTTTCCTAGCCACTGGGAGTTCATGTGCAGAAAGGTCTCACCCACCTCCTCGGAGACAAACCCTCTCCTTCCGCATGGAACCAGACACCCGTTCTCGTGCCCAAGGACCTGGGCGCACTTAGTGCCACCCCCTTCCCGTTCCTTCCAGCCCACCGTGCAGTCCTGGCCACCCTCATTCAAAGAGGAAGGCAGACTGCCTACCAGCTATCTCTATGTCTCTGTGGAGTTTATTTATGCCTGAGTGTCTTCGCAATATTCATATTTCCCATCTTTTGCTCCTCGAGTAGAGGGGTCTTCTAGCGTGCCTCTCTCTCTCCTACAGGAGTCCAAGGGTATTAGAAGGTAGGGTAGGTCCCAGCCCAGCCTGGGAGAGGTGCGCCCCCTTTAGGCGGGAGAAGGTAAGGTGAGGCGTGCCTGGCCAGGTCACTGGCATCCTGCCCTAGAGCTGGGCCCCAGGGCTCTTGGAACTGGGAGGCTGAGGGCCAAGGACCGACCCGGGCTGGGGGTGTTTGCGTCTTCTCCTGCCCCTACATGGAGATCATTCAAATCTAAGATACTGTGAGCTCTATTTTAAAAGTTAAATTCTCTCAATTATTGAATTAATTTTCCCTCGCCCTGTTTTACTCCTCCCTCAGCCCACCTCCCAAAAGGCGAGACTCAGAGAGCACCCGCCGTTCCTGTCCTGGGGCCCTCCATGGCCACCGGAGACCCCTGGGGTCTCTCCCCTGGCTGCTCAGCACTCCTAAGAAAATTTCCAATCACTTGCACAGAACCCCACCGAAGCAGACAAAATAGGGCCTGTCCTTGCTCTTTCTCATAACTCAGATCTTGGGGATGCAAACGAACACACGTTTTTCAAATTTGTTTCTCATTTGGAATGGAGTCTGGGGAAATCACTAATGGCACATTCAGCCCCACTGTTCTTGGGAGTTGCAGCTCCCTCCTCGCTCGTTGCAGCAAAGGGGCTGGGGCATCCTGAGGAGGGCCTGGTTCTGGGCGTAGCCCGGGCCCTCGCTGCTGCACGTGCGAACTCGGAGAACAGAATCCTGGAGCCTGCCTGTCCTCGGACTCTTCTGAGAAGCCACACGCGTGTGCGTGTGTGTGTGTGTGTGTGTGTGTGTGATGTCGATCTGTTCTGACAGGTTTTCTTTATTTCCTTCCACAAAGTTTCCTGCCACAGCCATCCTTCATGCCCTTGTTCCCCTCCTGTCCCCTGGGCGGCCACTGCCCCTGTAATCGGCTTCCCAGATATTTTTTTTTTCACCAAGGAAAGTGGTTCTAGGACAAGTGAAATGGAGTGATTTTTTTAGAGTCTTAAACCTAACATGGATCGCCCATAATTCTCTGTTCGACTACTTCCTTGTGGTGGCCTCGCTAAATTAGACAAATGACACCAGGAATCAACTAAAATCCACACTATCGCGGAGACTTCTTGCTCAAAAACTACCGGAGGGAAACAGACCGCTGACCCTGAACACCAGCGACTGTCCCTCCTTAGGTGGCTCATCAGTGAGTCCCCGCATGGACTGATTTAACAAGAAACAGCAGTGTGGAGGGAAGGAGCTCGCGGCACTGCGGTGATACTCTTACTGCCGTTTGAGTCTGTTGGTTTTGGGGTGTCTGTTAGCTCGCTCACCAAGCGATTTGATTTTACAAGAATCCGAATCCTTGAGGACAAATACTGCTGCTGCTGACATATGTATCCTCCCAGTACCGTGGAGAAGGGAGGTAAAGGACGCCCACGCTGTGGGAGTGGTGCTCGCCCGCATCAAATTAAAACGCGGGATTGGAGGCAGGGAGCGCCCGGTGATTACAGCGGCTTGCGCGCCCAAGTGTTGGGACACCAAGAGGCCACAAGGCGTTGTCCCTTTATCAGATAGTTCCTGTAAATGCCCGATCTCTGGCTCAGAGGAATTCTGCCCAAGGGCGCTGTTAGTGAATTTAAGAAAGGCTTGGATGGAGGATGCCGGTTCCCCGTTTCACTTTTTCTTCTGGGGAGATTCTTTCCCAAAAACCCTCATCGCCCCTTGCAGGGGCGGGAAAAGAAACAAGCACAAAGCAAGGCTTATCTCCTTCTCTACGAAGATTCCCTGGGTTTCTAAACGTTGTACCTCCTAAGGCTTTTGCTCTCTCCCTCTCTCCGAAAGGGTAAAAAAGAAATGCGTATTTTGCGAACCGTACTGCCAGGCGCGGGAGGCAGGCGCGGGTCGCCGCGCGCGCCCCGACTTGCAGCGTCGCGGTGCCCGCGGCTCGCGCGCCTCTGCGGCGGAGGTTCCCTGGGAGCTGGGGGTCTGCTCTGGTGGCGTGCTGAAGGAGGGGAAGAATTGTAAGAGTAACGCGTTTTTTAAAGTAGCAATCAAATTGGTCTAGGAATCCTGGTTGAAAATCAACTGATGCCACTTAAATGCGAACAAGGAAGTGGCCGCTGGCGGAGAACTACGTTCAAAACTCGGTTCGGAGCCAGTGGGGTAGGAAGGTAGCGCCGGCTCTGAAGTTGCCGGGGGGAGTTTCGCGCGGGGAGGGGGAGGGTGGGTGGGTGACATCTTGTTGGTTTGGAGATGATTTATTCACTGCGGTTGTAAAATCTAAAATGAGGCCCTGGGAAGATGAAGAAACGGCAGGGACCCGTGTGTGACCCACCGCTGCCCGCCTGACGCCGCTGGGCTCTGACCTGAGCATGCCGGGAAGGCTGAGGTCGCGGGACCGCGGTGCCGGCTTCGGGCGCCGTCTAAGCCACGGGAGAGGCGCTCCAGAGCCCTGGGCCCGGCCTCCGCGGGGGAATGAAGGCGGCGGCGGTGACCGTCTTTTAGAGTTGGGGGGTCTGGTGCCGGGAGTACGGCAGCCTGGGGCCTGCGGCCGCGGGCGTCACAGGCCCGCCTTCCTCACACTTGGAACTCCAAGTGGCCCTGGGCCCCGGAGCCGTGGGAAGCACTAGACTGTCAGTTCCTCCGACATTGATTAAGAGATGGAGGCCGTCCAGTCCTTGCCCCGGCATGTAAGAGAAACAGGGTTCACCATCTCTTCTCTGAGCTTCATTTTGGACCTCGGGGGCTCAGTGACCCTCCTTCATCCTGGATTTCCCTGCCTCCTCTAAAGGGATCCTCTCGCCAGGCTACCGTCAGAACAATATATTTTCTTGACCCCCCACCCTTGAATCGAGATAACGAAGGCCCAAATTCAGGGTGCCGGCACCGGCTCCAGGTTCCGGGGGTGGTGCTTCATAAGAAAATTTCTGGCGCCGTAAGTGTTGCAAATGCTGAAACCCCAGGGAAATTGATATTCTGACCCGAATTCCAACTGGGGAGCGCCCAGAGAATGTCCCCGATCCCCCGGGTGTCTATGGCTCTAGGAGCAGTAAGTGAACGTGGGCCTGGGTGCCTGGCGGAGGCATTGGCGGGCAATTCCTTTGCGCCCAGTTTACACCTCTGCCTTTGTGGCAGGTCGGTTTCCTGGGCCTCTGGGCCGAGTTTGCATCCCGTCCCTGCCGGCCGCAGCTGCGCCCGGTGCGCACTTAGCGCGGCCTGTGAGTGTGTGCGTGCGCGCGCGTGTCTAATTGACTTTCCGTCTACCTTTTTATGACTACATGTGTTTCCAACAAAAGGTCTTATTAGGACAATCTGGTTTCACTAATTTAGAGGCTGGGAACGTGGAAGGCAGGCTTTTTTTTTTTTTTTAAGAGTTTGCAGAAGTTCAGATTAAGAAATGACAGCGGGACGCACCGTCCTTCTTGGAGCAGGTCTGCCTGGTTTATGACCTGTTCCTCTTCCCTCTGCCCGACAACTGCCCCCACCCAACACCCTCCCCCCCCACACTCCACACTCCCCAACTAGCATTCCTGACAGTGTTAAAGAACCGCTTCTTTAAACCCTTAAGGTTGTTGAACCTAGAAGTTCGAGAAATTTACGGGGTGGGAGAATCAGTACACAGGAAAGAAGTCGTTCTACAGAGAAGTGGAATGAATCTCAGCCGTCTCGGGAAACGGAATTTCTGGGGCGGGGGGCTGTGGGAGATCAGCGGGAAGCCCTCACCTGGGACAGGATACACGGCTTTTCTTTGCCAAGGTTGACCCAGGTTGTGATCGGAAAAATCGGCAGCACGACTGACTTAAAATTGCAAGTGTAAATGGAGTCTGTTTTAACTAATTTCAGCCCAAAAGAAAAATTAGGAAGGACACGTATCCACATAGTTGGGAGAGTAAAAGTCGTCTCAGAAGGTTCCCCATCTCTCCAAAAGAGATTCTCTCCATTCCCCACCCTGGCGGGGACGCCCAGCAGGCTGCGAGGGGCAGGAGCGCCTGACTCTGCGGGGCTCTGCCCCTGGCGGGCTGGGAGCCCAGCTCTCCTCCTCTGCCGGGAGAGTCCTTTCTTCTCTGATTCAGTGTCCCCAGCAGACGGCAGGCCCCGCCAGTCTTGGCTTCCAAGTAGCCCACCACAGCTTCCAGTTGCCCTGGCCCCTGGGCAACTGCTGGTGGAAGACAAGGACCAAGGACAAAGGTTCTCCTGGACATTTGCTATTCTGCAACTTACCAGACCCTCCTGTTCTCCGTTCCAGGGATGGGGGAGGAGGAGGCGGAGGGAACCTTGTTTCTAAAAGCAACAACTATTTGTGAGAATAGGCCCCTTGCCGTCTCTGTGTATATGTTTGTGTGCTTTCTCGGCTACTTCCCCAGCCCCTGCTGATGGTCACTTTGTCCCCACCACCTAGCTCTGCATCCTGCGACCTCCTTCCATAACTGTTGACCATCCTTCCTCAGCAGCCTCTGAGCCCCCCTTTCCTTGCCGGGGTCTACTCCCCACTAGGCCTTGTTACTCCTTGAAACTCTGAGATGTGCTCAGGGATAAAACTGGCATGTTCTCGAGGGTCTTATCCCTTTCCCTGTCCCCAACTCTACCCGCTGCTGCCCTTTGCATGTCCTCGAGCGCCTCGCCGCAGGCAGATGCCACATGCACAGCGAAGCCTGGGCTACGCCAGGGCTGCGTCTCAGGAGCTTTCCCCGGGCT
This sequence comes from Phyllostomus hastatus, assembly GCF_019186645.2. Lineage (NCBI taxonomy): Eukaryota > Metazoa > Chordata > Mammalia > Chiroptera > Phyllostomidae > Phyllostomus > Phyllostomus hastatus. The sequence continues at coordinate 3,836,013 of NW_025333833.1, read as the reverse complement.
GCCTCCTGAGACCACAGGCGTGCCTGCCTCTGCCTTGGCTTTAGAGCACTCCCCAGCCAGCCCCCTCTGCCCATGCTGGCTCAGTCAGCACCCCCCAGAAGGCCACCCCCAGCCCGGGCTCCCTTCTGGTGGCGCCCACTGGGAGCCGAACCAGAGGAATGTCCAGTGTCTCCTCAGCCCTGTGGCACCCCGCGCCCACCACAGCCAGCCTGGTCCCTGAGCATGCTGACGCCCTGGGCCTTGGGCCTGCTTTTCCGTGCCCTCTGTGAGCTCTCGGAGCTGGCTGGTCTCGCCTGTCCCACCCAGCTCTTCTACGGAGCAGTTTCTTTACGGCTGTTTTCTGCTGTGGGTCCAGCCTCCGGGGCTCAGGACTGTGATGTGCCTCACAACCGATCATTCGCCGTGGGGACCCAAGGGCAGAGTGCGCAGAACTGGTGGAGCTGGGCAGCAGGCACATGGCAATGGGGAGTACTATTCTCCCTGCTCTTCGTACGTTTGCGTTCTCCCTAGCAAAACCTTTAAAAAGCCACGATACTATTTTGCAGTGCATTTTCTTGGAGCTAAAAGTGTCCGCGCACACAGTGCCGCCAGCGCGCGCAGCCCGCGTTCTCGCCGCGAGAAAGCCCCTGCCGGGTGTGGCTGCCGGGCCCTACTTCCTCAGAGCGACAGGCCGGGCCAGACTCCCCATCGCCCTCTGCCTCTGAACGCAGGTAGGGTCAGTAGGTCCCCGTTTGATTCTGGTTGCAACACACCGAGGGGAGCCCAGGCCTGGACGCAGGAAGGGGGCGAGAGGGTTCTCGCCGCTGTCGGCTCCGGGGCAGCCCCGGCTCCCACCACCCAGCCCAGGCCTTTCCGCCTCGATCCCGGCCGCGTCCGAGTCCGGTTGCTCTGTCTGTTTTCCGGGAGTCTGACGTCAGGTGTGTTTTGTTTTGTTTTGTTTTGTTTTAATCACAGAATACCTGATTCCACAAGTTCCAAATTTGAAGACAAAAGAGCATTTGGCGAATAGTGACAGGAAAAGAGATCAGCCTCATTTTAAAAGTTCTGGCCAAGTTCAGGCTCTTGCAGATTCCAAGGAGGGACTGCGCACCCCTGCCGTGGCCCCTGGGGCGGCTAGGTGACAGGTCTGTTACAGACTGGGGGAGTGTGGGTCCCTTTGGAGTCGTGGTTTAAAAGCATGGCTACTGACTCTGGGCGACATCCCCGAGGGCCCGCTACTAGTCCGGGAGGACCGCAAAGGGAGACCGTGGGTGGAGTTTTCTGGAGGTTCGGGGGCCACCAGGGAGAGCCCCTCCAAAGTGACACCGGGCTCGACAGTGGGGCCCACACTTGCCCTGCGCGTCTTTACGGTGCGGGTTCATGCGGGTCGGGAGCTGGTTTCACCCCACAGGAGCGACTCGGGCCTTTGGCTCGGCCAGGGTCTCCCGCCCATTCGCAGGTGGAGGCAACAGCAGGGGGCGGAGGGCGGCTCGCGAGGCTGGCTCGGCGCTGCCGCGAAGCCCGTCCCGCACGCCAGGCCTCGGGCGCCCGGGCGCCCCGGGCCACCGGAGCCGCGTCGGTCCCGCTTCCAGTGCGCGGCGCCCTTCGCCGCCTCTGTCCCTGCCGTCCCCGAACCCACACACGCCGCCCCGACTCAGCGTCTTGAACCCGCTGCCTGCCCAGTCCGGGCGGGCTCCTCGAGTCTGCAGCCTCTCACCCTCCTCCCCAGCCCTGCCGCCTCCATGCGGGGAGAGCCGGCCGCTGCGCCCGCCCGGGACTGAGGGGCAGCCCCGGCGGCTTCGGCGGTGGTCCGCGGCGGGCGGCGTCCCCGACCCGGACCGCGGGGCCCGGAGCCTCCCTCCAGAGTCGGCCGGCGACGCCCTCGGCGGAGCCCTCCTTCTCGCGTCCCCCTTCCCGTCCGTGGCCGGCCCTTCTTCCGGCCACTGCCGCCACCTCCCCGCGTCCCCTGCTTTCTCCCCGTGGCCCCGGGCGGGCGCCGGCGGCCCGGCCAAGGCCCCACCCTCGGTCCCGGACGCGCAGCCCCGGGGCACGCGCCCCTCACTCACTGTCCTGCTGCGGGGTGTCGCTGCCGCTGGTGAGTCCCGGCGACTCCAGCAGGCTCCGGCCCGCCTCGCCCACGCTCTCGTCCGCCTGCGCCGCCACCATGTCCCCGGCTTCCTCCAGGTCTAGCAGGTGACTGACGGAGAAGTTCTTTTTCGCCTGCAGAGTGTCGAGGTTGCCGGGGCTGTCCAAGCGGCTGCCCAGCGCCGGTTGCCGCTCCAGAACGTGCCCGTAGCTGGAGGTCATGGTCTCCCCCTCCGATCCCACCCACCCCCCTCTTCCCGCTCGAATCAACACCAAACGCTGTGGGCGCGAGGGGGGAGAGGAGTCGAGTGGGGAAGAGAGAGGGGGGAGTGGAGAGAGAGAGAGAGAGAGAGGGAGAGGGAGAGAGAGAGAGAGAGAGAGAGGAAGGAGGGGAAGCACACACACAAAAATAGTGGGAAGGGCGGGGGACCCTCGCGCAGAGCAGAGCGTTCTCCGCCACCACCAGCCTTTGACAGCCCGGGCTGCTTTCCTGAGGCCAAGTCCGGCGCGATCCAAAGAGATAATCCACACCAAAAAATCAAATCAGAAAGTCACCCTACGTTGGAGTCAGGAGAAAAAAATTCCTTCCACCTCTCCAAAAGCGTCCACACGCACACACTAAAAATAATAGTAAGGGGGAGCGAGGAGAAGGGGAGGCCAGCGGGGCGGGGGAGTTAGGCAAACACAAGAAGAGAGAAGAAGGGGTGGGAGAGAAGAATCAAAGTGGGTTTTTTTAAGGTTAAAAAAGTTATTCCCAGGCAAGAGTTCAAGCACCAACAGAAGAAGGCTTGTTCCAGCTTTAAAACATCTTCAAGAAAACGTGTTCCCCCTCTCCGCACTCCTGCGGATTCTCAGGAGTGACTAAGGTTTCAGGAGGAGAGGGTGATGTCTTGCAGATGTACTGGAGAGCAGGATTCTCACTTTACTTTTCGTGAGGAGGAAAAAAAAGGGCTTCAGGAGTCCGGAGGAGGGTGGCGGCGGTGGGTTTCCCCCCTTCCCCTTCTCTCTCTCCCCCTCTTCTTGCGAGACTCCTTTTCCTTCTCAGTTGGATCAAGAAGCTCTCTGGCACTTCAAAAGGCACAAACTGGCATGCAGAGGAGGCTTTGTAGGGAATACAAGAAAATTGGAGACCCCTGGGAGGGCAGCGCTCGACTTAATAGGAGTCTGTAATTACGTGGCAAAGCCTTTGTGCGGTGCCTGACGTTTTACAGACCCCCTTTCTCCATCACAGTCTCCTTCTTCCTCCTTTCCCTCGGCCCAAAGAACAGTCTGATTAAGAAAACCCCCTTTGCCAACATCTGAGCAAGGGAGAAAGGGAGAGAGAGGGAGAGAGAGGGAGAGAGAGAGGGAGGGAGGGAGGGAGCCCGAGAGGGAGGGAGGGAGGAGGGAGCAGGAGGGAGGGAGGGAGAGCAGAGAGCCCCTTCGGATTTTTTAAGTGAAGGGCTAATTACCGTTCCCCTGCCACAGTATCGCGGGGGGAAAAGACAAACTGAAACCCACAGTCACTTCAAACGGGCTGATTATTTTGCCTCGGCGTTAACTCCTCCAGATTTGCTGAAGATCCCGTTGGAAATCTCATCTGCGTGTTTTGATAACAGCTGCGGGGGGGAAACTTGTTGGAGGAAACCCACAACTATCTCAATCAAATTTTCTTCTCCCTCTGTCTTTACATTTTTCTTTTTTTCCAACGTTTCCTGCTGGTCGAACAGTTTCTGGGGCGGGGGGCGGAGGAGCGTCTGGGAGGGAGCGCGGGAGAGAGCGAGGCAGAGGAAGGCTGCGTTTGGCCCAGCAGAGACAGCCCGTTAAACAATGCAATAAAGTAACAGGAGCGACCCTAATGGGTCTCTCCCACGCTCGTCCCGCCGACGGGGGCAGACGGGGGGCGATCTAGAAGGCGTCCAATGGGTTGGAGTCTCTCCGCGCGCATTAGGAATCCCCCGGCTGCGGCGCTAGGAAACTCGCGTATTTATTTAGCTGGAGGAGAGGACTCGAGGAGTCTATCCTAATTGCTCCTCTTCCCCCACCCCGCCCCATAAACCCCAATCCGACCAATTTCGTAACCTTTTTGGTGCGGCCCACGTCGCTTCCCCAGGCGGGGGACGATGAGCCGTGAGGGTCGCGGTGCCCAGATGCGGAGCAGGCGGGGCGCGCGGGGGCGAGGCTCCTGCGCGGCGCGGGGTCCCTCCGGGCGCCGCGGGGCGTGGGGGAGGGGAGCGGGGCCCCCACCTAAGTCTACGGATAATGCTCTGTCGTCTGTCTGCTGAGCCCTGACTTGAGAGAGGACGGGGAGGTGCTGAGCGATTTTTTCATGACCTGCTGGAATTTGGTAACAGCTTTAATAGTCTCATTAGAAATGAGTTACTATATGACGAGTAAGTAAAATATTAAGTGCTTATTGGTGGCGTTTTATGTTCTTTAAACGTGTACACACGCATGCATACATACCCCTCGCCCCCTTGATCACTAGACTTTTCTCTCTCTCTCTCTCCCCTGTAGCCGGGAGGCTCTGCTGGGGAGAGAGAAGGGTCCGAGTGTGTGGAAATGGTCTCTGGGCTCCAAACGGCCATAGTGAGCCCAGAGCTTCCAGCCCCGATCTGGGAAAAGAACATTTGATGCCATCAAAGGGCTGCAGATTGAAACCAGATGTGCTCGCCTCGGTTCTTTCCATGCATTTAATTAAGGAGCCGGGATGGAGGAGACTTTTTCATCATTAGTCCACCCGCTCCCCCCTCCTCTTTCCATCCCCTCGCCCCCCCCCCCGCCCCCGCTTGCTCGCACCCCTAATCGGGAGCCCAGAGCCCCGCCAGCGCCGCCGGGTGAGCCGATCCGCGCCGGTCCCCGCGTCTCCCCAGCGGTCGGGCTCCGAGCAGTCAACATCTGTCCGCCGCGGGGCCCGCGGGCGGGTTGCCGGTGGGAGGCGGATGCGCGCCGGGTGGGCCCGCGCCGAGTGGGAACGTCGGGCGGGGGGCGCTTCCGAGGGGATTTCCACCAGGGAGCCCACGTCCAGCGTCACTCGTGTCAGTGCCACCGGCTCCAAGGGGCTCGACTTGATCCTGCGGAGAGGTTTTCGCTGGGCGTCCCGCTGGGTGAGCCCACGGTGGGAGGCCGAGGGGGCCCCTTCCCTCTCCCCTCGCGCGCACGGGGCGCCGCTGGGTCTGTCCCCAGAAGCCCAGCAGGCCCTAGCCTCTCCCACCTTCTGCACACAGTTGTGTTGTAACGTTTCTTTTCGTCCCTAACGCCGACCCAGCGCCCTTCGTGACAAAGGTCTGGGTAAGGAGCCGGGCTTCTGGCACCCCGAGCGCGCTGCTCCCCCCGCAGACCCAGCGACCTCCCGGTTGCGGGGGGATGGCCCCGTTCTGGGGGTGCCGTCAGCCAGGCAGGTGACCGAGAGGTAGCGCTAGGGAACGCAGGTCAGAGCCGCAAGCAGAACCAGACAGACGTCGCCACTTAGACTGCGCCGCGTTCTCCAAAGGGACCCACTTGTCCTTGCAGCCATGCAACCTGGTCTCACCATCGCCGCCTGGGATGCTAGTTTCCACAAAAACGCCAGACGCAGCTGCCTAACAACTGTCGGCCAGATAGGTACAAGTCGACATGTGATCTATAAATGTCTGTGCACAATGTCTTCCCCAAATTTCTCTCGGACCCAGTGCTCAAATACCAGCGGCTGTATGGGGCTAGTCCAGCCCGGGCAGCACCGCGCCCGCCGCCGCCGGGGAGCCCAGGGTCCCCGAGCCCCCTGCAGGAACCGGGGTGGACTTTGAGGACTGCGGGGGCGAGGGCCAGTGTGTTGTCCAAGCGCGGAAGCTGGGACCTGGGAGCACGCCCCGCGGGCGCTCAGGGGAAGAGAAGCGCCCGCGGTGGGACAGGGTGCCCGCAGGCGGCAGGACCCCGGAGCGCCGAAGTGCTTCAGGGGTCGTCGCCCTTCCAGAAGGCATCTCCTTCCCAGGCTGTCCCTTAGGCCTCAGCTGCAGGGACAAGCCCGGGCCTCCCGCGGGAGGTCACAGCAGGGAATCGGTGAGGCGGGGGAGCGGCGGATGCGCCGGGGGGAGGGTCCCAAGAAAGCAGAAACTCCAGGCGTAGACCCTGCAGGATTTGTCTGCAGTATTTTTTCCTTTCCATTTTAAAAATTAACACTTACGAGTGGGTTATGTTTCCACACCACATTTGTAATTTGTTGAGATTCTTGGATTGTAATTCAAAAACCGTCGGATGACCCTAAGAATAGGGAGATTTAAGACTGGGCGGAGGGCGCATTCGCGCGGTAAAGGGCGAAAGGCGGTGCGCTGCCAGCTGGCCCCGCGGGCCGGGATGGCGAAGGCTCTCTCCGAACCTGGAGCCCGCGGCGCCCGGGCTCCAGCGGATGTACTCAGAGGCGGCCGGCTGGGACTCCTTCTCCCGCTGCGGGGAGTCCCTGCCACTGGCCTTTCCCTCGACCCACGTCCCAGGCCCTGCTCCAGCTGCAGGGACCGGGAGGGCCAAGCACTTTCAGAATTCAAGAAGGATGATGTGGCGGAAAGACGTCAGGAGGGAAGACGCCACGTCTGGGCCACAGGCTCCTCTCCCGGCAGGCCTGGCCTGGAGAGCTCAGAAGGCCGCCGCACCGCGGCCTGTTTAGTTCCTGAATCACTGCGTTGTGTTCCCCGAACGACTTCCTTTTGGGAAGAGTTGGAAGGAGAGCATTTCTAACTCAAAGTCTCTGAACACGTGGAGATCTTTCCTTGGCATTTGCCTCCACTTCCATCCATCCATCAATCAGTATTTATTAGAAATTGGAAGCCCTGGGTGATGTCACTAACTAGAACCCTCTTCCCCATGACCCTTTCAGCATCTGCCATTGGCTGTCCAACCCTTCTTGCTGCCTCACCCTCTTCAAAATAACTCCTGTTTTTGGATTGCTCCCCAAGTAAGTGGGAACAAAGCTGGGACTAGGAAGGAAACTTGCCAAGAGATCAGACCAAGGTAGGAGGGAGGTTTGGTTCCCAGCCACGGGCCTTTGGGTGGTCCTCTCTGCAGGCAGGTTTGGTATCGATTACTGCCCAGGGTTTCCCTGGCACTGGGAGCTGGCAGGACTCTGCCCCATCTGGCTAGCAGAGTGTCCCCCACCCTAAGCAGGTTACCCTCTGAGGTGGAAGCCAGGAATTGCTCTCTGACATGTGAATAAGCTGACACGATGATCGAATGCGACGGGTCATTGTTTCATGCCACAGCAACAAGACACTACCACCCTCATACGCGTAACTTGCTGTGGGGGTAGAAACGCACTTCCCCTCATGGCTGAGAAGGGCGAAATGCGAGGTGCGTTCTGCAGGGTTGCCGTGTTTTCATGGTTTTAGGAGACTGTATGCCGGAGTTGGAAAGAAACTCTGCTTGCCCTTCCACTGGTGGTTCTTGGAATTTTAGGAACGTGTCCCCCCCGGTCCATGGGTAAATGCCCTCCACCCACCCCTGTCTCCTTCCAATAGCCCAATTGACTTATTTTGATATTTTGCAACAAATGATAGAGTACTATAAGTGTATTTCCACGTCGTGAGCTGGTACTGGTGCCATGCTGTAACAGGCTGGGAAACCCACCCTATTCACTTGGGACCTAGTGAGTAGGTCTCTAGGGCTCCCTGCTCTTCAGGCCGCTGGACATTGGCTTTGCATCCACCCCTGAGCCAGCCCTAGCTCGACTCCAGTGGCCTGCACATTGGCAAAAGCAGCGAATACTCTCAGACCCTATTGTGCTAAATGCCTCTGCTGCAATTGACATCAAACAGTCTTTTTGAAATGTCTTCTGCTCCTTTATTTCTCTCGTCACTTCTTGGTGTTCAGAGGCTATTCCTTTCCCTGAGCTCACTCCGTAACTATTGCAACTCTCCCGAGTTCTTTCCTTCATCCTCACTGTTCTTTCCAACAAAAGCTTGTTTATTGTTAGGCAGTCTCATACATTTTCATGGTTTAACTACCGTGTGTGTGACAATGAGCCTAAAATCTACATCACCCTGGGCAAACTGGGCACGTTACTTACTTCTCTGAGCCTCAGTGTACTCGTCTTTCCAATAAGGCTGATCATGGCCCCTACCATGTACATTTCTGAGAATTAAATCAGAATGTATGCAAGTCATTCAACACAGTGCTTAGCACATGGTAAGGCCCAGAGGGGTGGTGGTGGTGAGGGAGACGGCTATCTTCTTGCTGGACTCACGCATTCATTGAGGACTTTCAACTCAGCGGGTCCCAAACTGAGCTCACCCGTCTCCCCCATGCTCTTCCTTCTCCCCGTAGGAAACTAGGCATCACCCCAACTTCCTGCCTCTCCGACACTACCTCCAGCTTGCCTAGGCCATCACTAAGGTCTGCCTATTTTATCTAGTTGGCATGGCCTCTAGTTAAACAGTCCCCAAGTGCTCGTTGAATTAGAATGGAAGATTCAGTAATACTGGAGCAAATGATGAGGCAGCAAACAGTTCATGTGAGCGTGTAGCTGTGTTGTTAGTGTGCTCACACTATATAATGACGATGACAACCGGAAGCCCTCAGAGGACACATGTATGTGTGTGCGTCACGCCTTCTCCATCCCGAGGAGCTGAAGCCTCGCTCACCAGGCACATTCAGAAGGACCCCACCTGGCTGTTGGGAGGGTAAGGAAGGACATGAAAGTACAATGCCTTTCCCACCGCCAATATGCCACAAACGTGAATTCCCTTCCTCTGTCCTTCCGCTTGCACTCAGGTTACAGGTGCCTCTGGGCTCCACAGAAGAACAGGAGGCTAAATTCTTGCTATCGGTCCAATTTCAGAAAAATCCTTTAGGGATGGACATATGCACATGACTAAGAAGCTCAGAAGTGGGAATGGTTCTAGGCAAGCGGCAGCCCCCAGAGCTGCTGGGAAAACCGCTGCTGACCCTTCGGCCCCGTGTTGGAGGAGCTCAAGCCCAGCAGACAAGTGTGTTGCACTCTGAGAATTCGAGAACCTGAAGCTCCCCGGATTCTTGGCACCGCGTGAGCTGTCTGGGCTAAGGTCACGGGCTGGATGCTGCCTCTGCAATCCCCCCAACTTTGGGGCCCCGGAGCTCTGTTTCTAGGCCCACCAAAGCGTGGTGTAATTCTAACAATAGGTACAGAATGCTCTGGGCCTGGGTAAGTTGGCTAGTTTGAAGCTCAGGAGGTGCCTCGGCTGGCTTCAATGGTTAGGTTCAGCAAACCCGTGGGTGGGTGGGCTACTCTGGGCACCCCTCCCGGGCTGGCTGCTCTCACACGTCTGCAGCCGAGCACAACCCGTTCTCCGCCGGCCTTCCTCTCCGGAGTCCGTGCGTGAAGCTCTCATTCTCTAAACAGGTGTCTCTCTCCTCCCCTCCCAATTCTCCCCTTTCCCTAGAATCCCCGGTCACAGGTAAACAGCCGAGCTGGCTGCATCTTCTGCTGTCCAGTCACACGGCTAGTTAGTCCATCCTTTACCCCATATCCCCCCTGTTCTTATCACCTGGATCTGTCTTGTTTTGAGTTTTGCTCCATATTAAATAGTGGTAACAAATCTCAACAGCAAATTTCTTGCTCGTCTCAAAAAGGACGCTGTGAGTCTGGGCGTGACCGTCGAAAAGAGCAGCTGCAGTGAGTGTCACCTCCCGTTGTCGTATTTTCCTGTCACTCTTCGCTTGCTTTTCATCACTGCAGAGAAGAGGGAAGGATTTACATAATGGAATTTAGAAACCTGATTTTTTAAAAAGTCTAAACTAACGTCTTATTTCAACACGTTGCAGGTCAGGGCGCCTGTTACGTCAACACTTGGTAAAACCGCTGTTCCCTCTTTTATACGACATGCACCTTTGCTTGTCGTGAACCTGCCGTCCAGTTCTGCACATAAAGCACCAGAGCCACCTCTCTCCAACATACGTGCTTTAAAAGAAAATAACCTCACTCGCTGCTTCAGCCCTTCTCTTGAGCATCTTCTCCTTTAAACCAGCAGTCTGAATGATTTCCTTCCAGATTTGAAGGGTGAGGTTTAGTCATTGCTCTAGTGTTCATTATTGCTGGGTGTCTCACTTTCTCCATTAAACAATGACGACACAGGATCTCAGATATCCAATTTTATGTTATTTTGGACCCAGTGACATAAAGGAGGAGTTTGCCATTAATCTTTAATCACTACCAAATACGTAGTCTATTTTGTACCACTTGAAGCCAGGTATCATGGAAAAAGTAGAAGCTTCAGAGGCCTTAGATGTAAATTCCTTGACTCTGCATTTTAAAATCTTTAAGCAAGTTACTTAGTCCCTCTGAGCCTCACTCTGTAAACCTTAGCATCTCAAAAAATAAAGTGCTACTGAAGAATGTAAGTTGACCTAGGTAAGGATCTCAGAGTGCCTGGCAAACAGAGAATGATCAGTACAGGTTAGTTCAGAGTTTCCGTGTTGGGCTACAATGCAGTGGTTTGTAGCAGGCCAGCAGTGCTCCCTCTGGGAGCAGCTGGCACATCTCAAGTGTTGTATCTCCTCAACCCAAATATCAGAGAGCTTCCAAGGCAACCAGGACTCGACAAATCGTGGTCTAAAGAAGGACACACACTTTGAGGTGAACCAAACTTTCTCCATTTCCCCTTTCTCCTTAGGTTACCCACCACATTCTGGCAGAGAGCAAGGAATGGAAAATGGAGAGAATAATCACTAAGAAGCAGAGAGTTTGGCCCAGCTTTATACAACTGTATGGCCTGGTAGGAAGGCAAATCAAGGTTTGGGAATGACTGAGATTTTATGGAGAAAGCAGGAGGAGACAAATTAGACCAATGTTCATACCAGGTTTCCCCCTCAAGGTATTGACCAATTAAGCCACACACGGTAAAAGGATAAGAAGAAGAGCATACAGTGATTAAACAACAGCCAGAGACTTGGGCAACCTGACAGGACCAGGGAGACCAAAATCGAAGTTCATGACGTATCTGGAGGAGAATCCACAAGAAACACTTTAGGCTCTCTATTAGGAACTCTAGGAATCTATACCCAAAGAATGCAAGCAAAATTAGATGTGGACCGAAACGTATTGAGTTCAGTCCCAGATCGAACTGACCAGATTTGCCTCTCTGTTGCCTTCTACAGTAGTCTGAATCCTCTCTGGAGGAATATAACATTCAGGGCCACTATAATTTTCATACAGAATATCAAGCATTTGATTTAAAAACCATAGATACTAAGAATAAGACCAAAAGAAGTAAGACACCACAGAAATAGGTGTCCCAGATATTAGAAGTGGCAGACACGGACTTAAATAATAGCGATAATTAGTATAACCAAAGCAATATATGACGAGAATTTCAACTTTGAAACGACAAAAGTCAAATGGAATTTCTAGAACTGAAAAATAGAACAACTGAACTTAAGGACACAATAGATGGGTTTGACTGGATACCTGGAACAGCTCAGGAGGCGATTAGTAAGCTTGAAAATAGATCCGAAGAAAATATCCACACTGAAGCATGGAGGGGAAACAACAATGGGAAGTAGAGAGGATTCTGGGAAGACAGAGGAGTAGGAAGCACCAGGAAACTGTCTTCTTACCTAGACAACAATTGCACTGGCAGAATTTGTCTGATGTAATTAATTTAAAACTCTGGAGTCTATTGAAGGCTTGCAACTTCCAGGGAAAGGCTTGGACAGTAAATTGAGGTTAATTTTGGTCAATTTAGCTCTTAACACAGTAGCAGCAACCCATCCTCCACCCACAGCCCCATGGCAGGCAGCTGCGCACATGTTTCTGGAGCAGCTTGGGGGAGCCAGAGTGGGAAAAGAGGACCCTACCCTGCAACTGTCAGGGATCTGGGCTCTGACCGCACAGAGGTGAGGCAAGAGGACAGTGGCAATTATTGTTACTCTCCCCCACCCCCCATTGCTACAAGCCCCTCCTCTCAAGTTGAAGCAGGTTTTAAATGGTCAGCACCGTACCTTCCCCTTCATTTTAATCTTTTCCCCCATTTTGAAGACCCATTAAAGACTGGAACATTCTAAAGCAACTGCGTATACAGGGACAATTAGAAGGTGACCGTGCATGCCCAGGGAAAGGTGCAGGCTCAGAAAAGAACTGAGAAGATCTTAAGTTTATACCTCAGGCTGGTCCTTGGAATAGAGACAGTCTGCAACAATCCAAAATGCAAAAACAATTATGAAAACCATCGAACACCAGGAAAGGGGGAGAAACTGATTTCCAGAGTTACCACATTATTAGATGTGAATGTCCAACTTTCAACAAAAACCCCCACAAGGCATACGAAGAAACAGAAAAGTATGGCCTATTCAAGGTAAGAAATAAATAGACAAAGATGTTAAAACAAGTACCTTAAAGGTGCCGAAGAACTTAAGGAAGACATGGAGAAAGTCAAGGAAAGAATGTGTGAACAAAATGGAAAAATCAATAAAGAGATAGAAAAGTAAAAAAAAAAACCTCTGGAGTTGAGAAGTGCAATAATTAAAATAAAAATGCACTAGAGGGATTCAAAGGCAGATTTGAGCAGGAGGAAGAAAGAATCAGCAAATTTGAATATATGATAATGGAAATTCTCAAGTGTGAGGAACAGAAAGGAAAAAGACTGAAGAAAAGGAAACAGATCCTGTGTGAGCAGTGGGACAGCATCGAGCAGAGCATCTGTGCAGGGTCCCGGAAGGACAAGCAAAAGAGTGAGGAGCAGAGAGACCATGTGAACAAATCATGGCAGAAAATTTACCAAATTTGATAAAAGACATGTCTATAAATGTCCACAACAATCAACTAACTCCCAGATAAGCTCAAAGAGACCTACAACATTATAATCAAACTTTCAAAAGCCAAAGATAGAATCTTGAAAGCAGAAAGAGAGAAGAGACTCATCACATACAAGAAATCCTGCATAAGAATCAGCAGATTTGTTTTCATGAGAAACTTTGGAGGTCAGAAGGCAGTGGGCTGATATATTCCAATTGCTCAAAGAGAAATAAAGTGGGATCAAGAATCCTATATCCAGATCCTATAACTTCCCTTCAAGAGTGAGGGAGAGATTAAGATATTCACAGGGAAATAAAAGTTGAGAGAGTTTGTTACCACTAGAACTTCCATTAGTTTCCTTTTTTAAAAATGTTCTTCTCACCTTTTTTTTTTTTACTTTTAAAAAATTTTCTTAGTGTGAGCTTGTTTTATGCACCTACTAAGGATTGGATATCTTCCTTATTGTGTCTTTTTCAACCTGAAAAATCCTCAGTTACTGTCTCTACCATAATTGTCTTTCCCCCATTGTCTCTGTGTCCTCATTCTGGAATTTCTTTTAGACATGTATGGGAATTGCTGACTCCATCCTTTATGTTTTCTAACTTCTCTGTATGTCGTCTCTTAATCTCTCTGTGTTGAGTTTTGAATGGCTTCCTCAGATCTATTTTCCAACTTATTAGTTCTCTCTTGACCAGGACCTGGTGTAGTTTTCAACCCATCTATTAAGTTACTTTATTTTAGTGACTATATACCTTAACTGATTCTTTTTTACACTCTTCTGTTCTTTTTTAATACTTCATTTTTATTGTATTTTTCCATTACCATTTATCCCCCATCCCCCACCCCTACTCTCTCCTTTTCTTGCCTAATGATTTGTATAATAAAACCTTTTAATTTTTAATACTTTGAACATATCTACTTAATATTTTCATGTTGCTTTATTATCTTTTTAAACTTTAAATAATTTTTTTTTGTTTTTCAATTGTAGTTGACAGACAATATTATGTTAGTTTTAGGTGTACAATCTGCTGATTAGATATTTGTATCACTTACTAAGTGATCTCCCCAATAAAACTAGTACCCATCTGACACTCTATATAGGTATTACAGTAGTATTGTCCATATTCCCTATGCTGTACTTTACATCCCTGTGACTATTCTGTAACTGCCAATTTGTAATTCATATCCCCTTCACCCTTTTCATCCATTCCTTCAACCTCCCTCCCATCTGGCAACTGTCAAAATGTTCTCTGTATCTGTAAGTCTGTTTGGCTTGTTCACTTATTTTGTTTTTTAGATTCTGCATATACGTGAACTCTTATGGCATTTGTCTTCCTCTGACTCATTTCACTCAGCACAATACCCTCTAGCTTCATTCACATTACTGCAGAAGGCAAGAGTCCATTCTTTTTAAGGCTGAGTCATATTCCATTGTGTATATGTACCACTTCTTCTTTATCCATCTGTTGGTGGACACTTAGGCTGCTTCCATATCCTGGCTATTGTAAATATGCTGCAGTGAACATATGGATGTATATATCTTTTTGATTTAGTATTTTGGGTTTCTTCAGATAAATACCCAGAAATAGAATCGCTGGGTCCTTCCTTGTATTTTGTTACATAGCCTTCATGTTAAAGTCTGTTTTGTCTGGTATAAATATTGCTACCCCAGCTCTTTTTCATTTGTTTCCATTTTTATAAAATATCTTTTTCTATCCCTTTACTTTGTGTGTGTCTTTTGATCTAAAGTGAGTCTCTGGTAGACAGCATATGTAAGGGTCTTGTTTTGTTTTCCATTCAGCCACCAAATGTTTTTTGATTAGAACACTAGTCCATTTGCATTTAAAGTAATTCTTAAAAACATAAGGTAATTGTTGATAGATATATATTTATTGCCATTTTACTATTCATATTTTTTTATCTTTTTTTCCCCTTCTTTTTCTTAAAGAAGACCCTTTAACATTTCTTGTAATACTGATTTGGTAGTGATAAACTCCTTTTTGTTTTTTCTTGTCTGGGAAGCTCTTTATATATCCTTTGATTCTAAATGATAACTTTGCTAGGTAGAGTAATCTTGATTGTAGGTCCTTGCTTTTCATCACTTTGAATAGTTCTTGCCAATTCTTTCTGGCCTGAAAAGTTTCTGTGGAGAAATCAGCTGACAGTCTTATGGGAGATCCCTTGTAGATAACTGCTTTTCCCTTGCTGCTTTTAAGATTCTCTTTGTTTTAACCTTTGGTGTTTGAATTATGATGTGTCTGGGTGTGGGCCTCTTTGGTACATCTTGTTTGGGACTCTCTGTGCTTCCTTGACTTGTACACTTATTTTCTTCCCCAGGTTAGAGAAGTTTTGACATTTTTTCACATAGATTTTTCAATTCCTTGCTCTCTTTCATCTCATTCTGGCACTGTGTTGATGCAAATGTTGGTACACTTAAAGTTGTCCCAGAGGCTCCTATACTATCATTTATTTTTTCCTTTGTTTCTTTGGTATTCTCATTGGGTGTTTTCTACTTCCTTATCTTCCAAATCTCTCATTTGATCCTCTGCTTTATGTAATCCACTGTTGATACCCTGTAGTATATTCTTCGTTTCTGACTGATCATTTTTATGCTTTCTATCTCAGTTTTTGTTTCCTATCTCTTTGTTGAAGTTCCCAGTAAGTTCACCTACTCTTCCCCTGAATTCATTGAGCATCCTTATAGTCAGTGTTTTGAACTCTGTATTTAGTAGACTGCTTATGTCCTTTTTTTAGTTCTTTTTCTGGAGTTTTGTTCTATTCTTTAATTTTAGACTAGTTTCTTTGTCTCCTCATTTTGGCTGCCTTCCTGTTCTTATTTTTATGTATTAGGTAGAGCTGCTATGTCACCCAGTCTTGGTAGAGTGGCCTTATGTAGTAGGTGTTCTGTAGAGTCCAGTGGTGCAGCTGGGTACTCGAGGTGCACCCCCATGTGGGTTGTATACACCTCCTGTTGTACTTGAACCTTCATTGCTCTTGGCACATCAATGGGAGGGATTTACCCCTGGGCCGATTACCTGCAAGGATTGGCTGTGACCACTGTGGATGATCACTGTGTGGGGTCCACCCCACAGAGCAGGACTTACATGCTCTGATGCCTGCTGAATCCTCCCCTTGACTGTGTTGCTTGTGGAGGGGGTTAGGTGGAGCTTTGACTTGGTCATAAGCTGTCCACTGGCTGCACTGGCTCTGGGGTTTTTCAGGAGGTGCAGGCCAAGGTCTGCTACCACCTGTGCCCTGTCCAGGGCCATCTGGCATGTGCTACAGAGTGATCTGCAGACAGCTGCTACTTGTACTGGGCTTGGAGGTGCTCTAGGGAGGCAAAGCTGTGAACAGAGGCAGCTGCTGCTAGTTTCAGACCTAGGCCACTTAGTAAGAGGTATGGGGCACACTTAGACCAGATGCTCCTTTTTTCAGAGATTTTAGGAACTTCCAAAGCATGAGCCAAGACAGGCTTTTCATATGGAAAAGCCACTGGAGACAGCTTGGGAGGGCTGGCAATTTGGGTGGGGCCTACAGTGTAACCAGGTTGCTGGAGACTCAGATATGGTTCCCGCTTGCTGGCTGTGTGAGCAGAGGGCTCAGAAAAGGAACAATGGCCCCTGCTAGCACTTCTGTCTGGGAGAAATCTGCCCCCCTCCCAGTTCTTGCTCTGACGCCAGACTATTCAGTTCCATTCTGTATGTCCCTGGGGCCTTTTGAGCTGCTCTCCCAGCGCTGGAGCTCAGAGGGGGTGAGTCCTTCAGTGGGCACATCCATGCAGGGATCATCTGAGGCTCCATATCAGCCTCTGTCTCCCTCAGCCACAGTCTCCACTGGCTTTTACAGCTACAAGTTGTGAGACCTTCTCTCCCCAGCACCGGAGCCCCAGGCTGGGCTGCCTGATGTGGGGCCGGGACCCCTCGCTCCTCAGGAGGCACCTCTGCCATCAAGATGTCCCTCCTGATTTTTATCGGCCACATGCTGTGTGGAACCTGCCCAGTCCACATCTCTGCCCCTCCTATCCGTCTAGATGTGGCTGCTTCTTTATATTGTCAATTGTAGGGCTTCTGTACTTCTACTCAGGTAGATTTTAGGCAGCCTGAATGATGGTTGCTCTGTAGTTTAGTTGTCATTCTGATATGGTTGTGGGAGTGCTTGAGTGCCATGTTTACCTATACTGCCGTATTGACCAGAACCCTCCCCGCCGGTGTTATTCTTTGAAGGTAAAATTTTTCCCATTTCTGGATCCATTGACTTTCCCTCGAGGTGCTTTATTCATTTTTGCTGTTTCTGATTTTTTTATGAGTAACTATAAAAATAATCACTAAACTAGTGTAATTAAAAATCAAACTTGATCAAAAATCTAAAAAAATGGCATGGAAAATAAGAGTGTGGAGTTAAATCATTATAAGGCTTTTACATTGTTGGCAGGGGGGTATATATAGATAATGATTAATTTCAGACTTTGCTAAATAAAGTTAAATTAAGTTTATATGTTACAAATTTGAGGTTAACCACTAATGAATATAAATAGAATATATAATTTCAAAACCGCTAGGAAAAAAATAAAGAATTAAGAAAATTCAATAAAATCAGTAGAACGTAAAATATAAGAAAATGTAGACTATCTAGAGGAGCATGATACATATAAATTACAAACCCAAGTATATTAGTAGATTGCAATATCACAATATTGCAAACAGATGACACTCATCATTAAGAGAATTGGCCATACAATATTTAACAGGAAAATCCAGTGATACAATACCAACAGAAAACACATGAAGTCAATGATACCAATAAGAGAAATAAATCCCAGGGATGTAATTACTGTGCAGCCTGGCGACTATAGTTAACAGTGTTGTGTTTTATATTCGAAAGTTGCTGAGAGAGTTAATCCTAAAAGTTCTTACTACAAGAAAAACATTATAACAAGTGTAGTGATGGATATTAACTAAACTTATTGTGGTAACTATTCACAATAATGTACATATATTACATAATACACATATGTATATGTATACGTATATACATAATATACATATACAATAATATATGCAATATATACATGTATCAAATCATTACATTGTATACCTAAAACTTACATATTGTTATATCAATTATATATCAATTAAAAAAATTAATTATACCTAATGACTGAAAAATGAAGAGAATGGAAATATTAATAAAGGAGGGATTAAATAAACTCTGGTTTAATCACATGATAGAATACTATAAAGGAGCTAAAAACAAATGATCCCTCCATATTAATATGTATAAATATATCAATCAATCCATAGGTCCATTAGCATAGTTTTAAAAAACACATTTAACATAAAAAATGTAGAAGTATACATCAGTATGTTAGTATTTATGTGCTTTAAAAATGTATAAGCCCTGGCCAGTGTGGTCTAGTCTGTTGGAGTATTGTCCTACTATATAAAAAAAAAAAGGTTGGAAGTTTGATTTCTGGTCAGGGCACATACCTAGGCTGTGGGTTTGTTCCCTGGTCAGGCTGCGAATGGGAGGCAGCCAATCAATGTTTCTCTCTCACATCGATGTTTCTCTCTAAAATCAATAAACATGTTAAAAACGTAAAACAATACTGCATATTATTCATGAATTGGTAGATTTGTAAGATTTAAAAGAGTAGAAATTACTGATTCACATCAAATTCATAATAGTCATTGCCTTATGGAAGGAAGGGAAAAAATTGTCATGGAACAAGAAACAAAGATTTATTTTTTTAGCCATGAAAGAAGAAAAAGTAAAGAATATAATAATAAATACACTATTTAATAAAGTAGTAGTAGCAGGTACACTTAAAGAATACATTCTATGTGCCAGATGTAAGTATAGATATAGGTATATAATATATGCAATATTATATAGTTTATATGTTAATCATGTATAGTTTTTTATATAGATCTCACCTGGAGATGCAACCAAAGCTGTATTCAGAACAAATCTATAATTTTAAATATGTTTGTCACTAAATTAGGAAGAATGATAGTCAGTTGCCAGCAAGAAGCTAGATAAACAAAATCTAACATAGCTAAGGAATACAGAAGGTAAGAACTACAAAAATAAAAGCAAAACAATAATTCAGAACATAGAGTTAATAAATAAATCCAGAAATTAATGTCTTTGAAGAATAAAAAGAAAATGTTAACTACTTTTATTTCAGAAAAAAGGGACCATCAAAAGAAGTTATAATTATTGATAGAAAAATGTAAAAAAAAATTAGAGAATGCACCCAACAATTCTATTTTAATGACTAGAAAATAAGTAGACAATATTTCAGAAAAGTAAAGAGAAAATATATTGAGCCTAGAAGAGGTAGTAATATTTGCTAGATCAAAATTCATGGAAGAAAATTTAAAGAAATTTATGAATACTTGTTCCATCAAAAGAAACTAGAGCTGAGTAGTTTTATGGGTGTATTCATTCAAACATTTAGGGAGCATCTCATTCTAGGCTATTTGAATTGTTCCAGGACATAGAGAAAGAGGGAATGTTTTCAGTTTCCTTATATATATGGACAGGCAACACAACCTTAATACCAAAATCTTAGAGAGATAGCACAAAAACCAAAGTACTCACCATTTCCTAACCAAAATAACTGAAGAACCCAAAATATTTATTAAAAGACTAAGCTACAATGACCAAATAGGATTTGTTCTAGGAAGAAGTGAGTGTTTTGACATTAGGATATGTATTACCGTGTTTCATCAAAGAACAAGCACCAGAAGAGATACTGGAGAGGCATTTAATAAAATTCAGGACCTGTTCTCAATCAGGCTTGTAAAAATAGGACTAGAGAGTGATTTTTTAATATGTAAGATGCATAGCCTAAGATAATTGAACAGTATCATGCCCCATGATGTAACCCTCCAGAAATTTCCACTAACGTCTGGAACAGGGAAGGCAGCCTGTGAGTGCAAAGATTGCGTAAGACTGCTCAGAAGTGCCAACAGCACAACTAAATAGGAAGACTATGTAATGGCTTAAAAATATTGAAGAAGAGAAAGCAAACTTATTAAATGGTAAAAAATGATATGATTTTTCCACCTGGATAGCCTGAGAAAATCAATAGAAAAAAGCCCTTAGAACTACTGAGTTCAATAATGTAGCCAGTTACAAAATAAATATCAAAAGTTTCATAGTTGTCCTATATTTCAAATATAGTCAGAATATATAATGTTAAATAAAATAATCCAATCATAATAGTAACAAAATGTCACATACCTAATGACAAAATGAAAAAGGATTCGTAGGGCTTATGGAAATGCATACTATCGATACAAACCACTAATGAGAGAAACTTGCTTTGATGTGAAGAAACATAGCACATCCCCGATAAAAATACTCAATATGTTACAAATGTCATTTGTCCTAATTTAATCAGTAAGCTTAATGTAGTCCTTATGAAAATTTTTTTTGCAATTTGCCAAAAATTGTTTCAGAGTTTAGCTAGAACAACAAAGGTACAAGGAGAATTCAATTTTTGAAATAGTATTCTGATGCATTGTATCTGAAGTACACTTTAAAAATTCTCTGCTTGGACATCATAATTCATCTTTGAAGACCATCTCCCTAAAACATAATCATACAAGAGCACAATGATCTTACCAGAATATTCATAACCACATTCTTATAATGCAAAAGTACAAAAAAGATAATAGGGTAATGATCAAATAAATTATTAATATAATTAAACACAATACAGCTATTAAAATAATGAAGTCATTGGCATATAGTAGTTTGGAAAATGTTCACAATGTAGGTGCTTTGTGAAAAATTAGGCAAAACTATAAGTGATGTATTTGCATAGGAATGGGTCTAGAAGAATGCACACAAAGTACTGAAGAGTCATCTTTAAGGGGTGGAATTTTTAGTGGTATTGTCTTGCTTTTTGTTTGGTGGTTGTTTCTGTCTTCCAAAATTCATGCATTTCTTGTATTATAAACAATAAATAGCACTCAAATATAGCAAGTAAAAAGAAATCATTCTGTAGCTATAAGAGTGTAAGTCCTCTCGGTTTTCCTTTCTTGATATCACTTGTATCAGCCCTCTCTCCACGGCCTAGACCAGCAGTTTCTATCCTGTGGTTAACACCCCTCCACTCTGCCGTGACCACATTTGTCTCTTTAAATGCTAGGCAGTGGTTCCTTATTGCGGAGGAGGGGAGAGAGGATGAACACCTTCAGAGCAATGCCTGCACTCCCTTCCGTTCACTGCGCCAACCTCCCCTCCCGTCCTCCTCTTCGCCTATCCGGATCTCTGCCATCACCTTTTCTCTTTATAAGCACTCAACATTTGTGATTACCTTATACATCTGTTTACACGGTACTTACAAAATCTGCTTCCATCACTATAAAGTAGTCTTCATGCTCGTGCGGACTGAACGCATCTTGTTCACTATTCTAGGGAATTTGTTTCATGAGTGTGTATGACGGTGCCCATTTTCCGACTGCAGCGAGCTTCAGGCCTCTGACTGTATGCAGCTCTTTCGGTCTCTGCCTTCGTATGTTCCGTTTCCTGTCTGGAGCCTTCTCTGGAAAGTCCGGTGACTCTCGGGTCCCGTGTCCTACTCAGCTCAAGCACTGCTTCCTCTAGCAAGGTTGGCGGGGTGACCGCCCTTAGCTGCGGGCCCTGGGGAAGCATAGTTCACCCTCCCGTCCTAGGACCTGTCGCATTCTGCTGCTCTCAC
This sequence comes from Phyllostomus hastatus, assembly GCF_019186645.2. Classification (NCBI taxonomy): domain Eukaryota; kingdom Metazoa; phylum Chordata; class Mammalia; order Chiroptera; family Phyllostomidae; genus Phyllostomus; species Phyllostomus hastatus. The sequence goes on along the minus strand of NW_025333833.1, from coordinate 3,814,522 downwards.
TAGTTCGCAGGAACGTTTCCCCTGCTAGAACGGAAGCTCCTGCTGGGCAGGGGTTGGTGCTCGCTCGTCTCCACTCTCCCCGAGTTGAGCACAACACATAGCAGACCCTCAGCGATCAGCTGGAGCTGCTTGGAGAAATGAATAAACGAGTTTCTTTTAAATGCTTCATAGCAATTGTGACTGACAACTTCATTCCATTCCAAATGACTTCTATGAAAAACCACCACTGGAGTACTTAATTTATTGTAGGACGAAAAGACAAGAGCTTCCCAGAGGAAAGTTTGAAGGACAATCCGTGTCTCTCTAATCAGTAGGATTTATTTAAAAAATCCCCCTTGTATCACATTGTCAATGACTAATACCACCAGTCACTGTAACAAGAAACAGCACCCGAAGGAAAGGTGAATCTCATTGGCCAACCTCAGCCAAGCGCCACACTGGGCGGCAGCTGCATGGCCCTTTGAAAGGGTTCGAACTGGGCACTGTCTGGAATTCCCCAAGCTGTGGCTTGTGTCTCGTTAAAAATGAACTGTGCTGACAGTCTCTGCTCAGCACCCCTGAACTGGAAGCATCCTTGGCCCTTGTAGGACCAAGCCTCGGAAACTCGCTCTATCCCAGTGGGACTGGGCACCTTTTCTCTTTCTGGTTTTGGGATCTTCCTTGTGTCATCTGCTTCCATGCAGCCCCCCACCCAGTGCAGCGCTGCAAAGGGAGCCTCTGGCGCACAGATGAGCGTGGGGCGGCTGTCGCTGCAGGTGCAGAAGTGCCTTTGGAGCGAATGACTGCCTCCCCCCTGGTAAGCAGGGGAGACCCGCTGCGCTTGTCCCTGTTTAGTTATTCGACCGTGTCTGCAGGCACCCACGACTTCTGTTCCATGCTCACCCTCTTCTGGAGCAGAAGGCAAGTGCTGTAACAGCTGCGTGTGTATTTGTTTTCTCTGGGGCAGATGGAGGCCAAAGAAACCACAAAACAGACTGACTCACAGCTCTCCCTTCTCTTACATAAGGACAGAGGAGCAGGTGCACAGTGTTTGTTTCTTCTGGGTGTGTAATAAGGCCTCTGAGCTTTCATGGTAATAATAATCTGTAAGCAGCCCATCATTAGTGTCATAGGTGTGAGGGCCGTCTGAGCTCCGCGGTGGGGCTGGGACTCCTCCAAGAGACACGCCTGACGCATGGGGCGTGGCTCTCCCCGCTCCCATCTTCGAGGGTCCACCGCGTGACGAGTCGCGTGAGGCCAGGTCTTCACCCAACTAAAACCCTCCTTCTAAACGTTCTGCACTCTAAGGAGCCCGAAGGGGCAGACCTTTCGAAGGGTCATTTCACTGAATAAGGAATTCTGGATCCATAGGTCTTTTCTTTCAACACATCGGACATCCGCTTTCCCTCCGCTTCCTTCTTGCTCCGAAGTCTTCCTCGCTCCTGTCCTGGTTCAGATCGGGCGGAGGGAGATGCGTCTGTTTCGGTCCAGGATCCTTCTGCTGCATCCGATGAAGGTTTTGTCCTGTACCTTATAATGTAAATATTTACTTGCATACATCAGGATTTTAATATTAATTACAGAAAATTCTCGGTTTCTCCACCTCACATATTTCAAAGTTCATGCAGGAAGTGCAGGTTTTTAATTCTTTAACTCTTTTTGGTGGGAAAAAGAACAGCTCTCAGTTTCGGTAAGATCTGAAAAAAAGGCTCTCATTGTTCAGAAATCATGGACTGCATGATATTTCACTTCTAAAATTATTTGACCGTCTAGTCCCTACAGGAAGGCAGCATCCCAGAATAGAAAGTGAGGGTTCATCCCGTGGCCACGTGGACTGCACAAGAGCACGCACGAACACAGGGAGGCAGCCCCCGCCGCACCACGCGGAGCTACCGCCCTAGCATGGTTTTATGCAGTGATTCTGTGAAGGCCAGGATGTGAGCTAGGGGTCTGCAGCAATTTAAACGCCACATCAAATGTCCCCGTGGTCAAGTCAGTTCGTCCTCACTCTGTCCCGCTCCTAACACTCACAATAGCACCAATAATTTTGGAAATTGCTTCCAATAAGATTTTGCTCAAGTCATTACTCAAGTTTAATTTCTTCTTCTCGGTGACATCACGCCCACATCAAGCGAGCACTCATGTTTCTGAGTAAGCCGACGCCTTGGCTGGGGCGGCCCGAGCCCCGCTTTCTGCCGGGTCCGCTGGAATGCGCGGCTCACAATGGTTTCCAGATCTGTCGGTTCCCTTCCTGTCCAGGACATTGCATCGCCACATGACCTTTGCCAAGTCACTTCTTCCTGCTCTCCCATAACATAAGGTTGTAATTATGATGATCTCCCCCGCAGAAATGTGATGAGAAGCTATTCATAACAAAGACTGTAAAAATCGCAAACATGACGGGAGAGGCAGATATAAAGTGTATGAAAAAGTTCTAAACTGAATATTCATTTCCTCCCTGGCTCAGCGAGTCCTTAAAACTTATGTGTAAGGACACCAGTAGCGAGAGTGCCTCATTAGGCCCTTCTGTTAATGCCACCCACCGAATATATGTTTTTTAGCCCCAGCTGTGGCCTTGGTTTTCAGACAAGTGATCTTTGTGTGTGCGTGTGCGTGCGCATGTGCGAGCAAGATATCTTTTCATTGTCCTCTCATCAGGCTCACGGTCATTCTTTTTTCTTTCCCAGGAAAACTGTGGTCGTTGAGTTGGTTTTAAATAGGCAATGCGATCGTGCTCAGTGCCAGGCATGTGACACGTTCTAGTGGCCGTCTGGGCTTGGGCCTGGGATCACATTCCCCGCCATCCCCAAAGTACGCTCCAAACACTTGCGAGTGCGCTGGAGGGCAGGAGGCTGAGAGAGGTGAGCCCAGGCCGGGCTGGCATCCACTCTGCAGGGCCCAGGGACGGAGTCAGACTTCAAAGCGGTGCAAGGGCGTGACTGACAGCACACCAGGGCTGCTCGTGGCAGGCGAGAGGGCAACGGGAGACGCATCAGCTGCCCGGGTCCATTTGTTCAGGTTTCTGTTTATCCTCCATCTGCGGACTCTCTAAGCCGCCTTCGCGTTTGGACGGGGACGTTGAAGCGCTGCTGACCGGTGCCAGTATCCTGCGGTGCTTCTGATCTTCCATATGACTGGATTTCCTGGACCGTCCCGTCCCTGCATGTGCGCACATGTGTGCACACGGGGGTCCTCTGGCATGTCTCCCGGAGGCGTGAGTGCTGGGACAAAGGGCCCGTTGGTGCTTTCAGAATGCAATATTGATCACTTTGGTTGGCTCAGAGCCAGACGCAAGGTGGCTGCCAAGTCCTTAGGCTTGCGTCCTCGCCACGGGGCTTGCCAGCGCTTCCTGAAAAGCAGTGTGATTTTTTTACATCCTCACCTGAGGATATGTTTACTGATCTTTGAGAGAGAGGTAGGGGAGAGGGAGAGAGAGGAACACTGATGTGAGAGAGAAGCCTCCATTGGTTGCCTCATGTATGTGCACTGACTGGGGATCGAACCTGCAGCCTTTTGGTGCACAGGACGGCTCTCCAACCAACCAAGCTACCTGGCCTGGGCCAGCAGAGTACATTTTTAGCAGCCTTGAAAAAAATTGTTTCAAAATGTAACTTTGTGTGTTTTGCCAGCTATGGGTGGTACTTGGAATTTGGCTCTTGTCTTTAACCCTTAGGGTCTGTGGCACGGTCTACTTTTAGTTACATCACACTTTCTAGTATTCGGTGGAGCAGAAAAATAGATGGGACAGAATCACTAAGTATTTTCCCCTGTGGTTTTGCACAATTTGCTGTCTAGCACTGGTCGTAGGCAAGTCCATAATTTGGGCTTCAAACGTTAGTTCAAAGGTCAAATTCACCAGGATGAGTGGGAGAAATCTCCTCCTGAGTTTTCGAAGTGTACCTTTGGTGTGCAGGATTATGAAAATTACAAAAGCAATTCAGGAAAGACCTTGGTGCCAACATCTGACCTTCCAAATGATACAAATCATCAGTGACCATGAGAACAGAATAAAACAATGTGATTAGCTTCAGGCTAACTCCCTTCAAGTGAAGAATGCGGCTGCAAAGTACGGCCAGTGCAGGCTTCTCCACTACCGCCCCAGAAACGCACCGGCATCTCCTTTCTCCTTTCTCCCCAGCTGCTGTGTCTGAGGTTTGGCCTGTGCAGGGGATGAAATAGATCCTCTCATCTCTGGCCGGCCATTCTCTTCAGCCCCGCCGCCCTCCACACTCCAGAAATGTGTCACTCGCCTTGTCTCTCCTCTCATATGAGGGCATCTTTGAGTAGTCACAAGATGCCAGAGTGTGAATTTATTTCATGTGTAAACCTCTCCTGTCTTCCAGAGAAGTCTTTTATTTTTATTTTACTTTTTTGAAGAGGGTATAGAGAGGGAACACTCAGAACAGACTTTCAGAAACCGTGGCACCGATGAGCAGAATGGCCGAGGAGAGAGCTTCCGTCCCAGCATGATTTTATTCCAGTACCAGGCCCTCTCCTCCCAGCTGTGGGGTGCTCTGCAGTGTCAGGGGCGGGGGGCGAATCAGCCGTTTTCATTAGCCTTTAATTTATTCAACTCCTGAGAGATGCCACAGAGCAGGTCCTTCCTCCGGGCCAAACGGAGCTTCACCGGAATCCCAGACATTCCGGTTCCACGGAGAGAGTACCCGCTTAGGAAGCAGGCAGCCTGTGCCATCCCGGTCCTCGTCTGTCTCCTGCTGGCCGAGCGATCCTGGGGAGGGTGCTCCGCCTCCTCGAGCCCTCGGCTGCCCGTGTTTGGAGTGAGGATAATGGTACTTAGTTCATGGGTTCACTCACTGCGTGGAGGACAAGTGACATAGTGGCGTGTCCTTTAATGCCAGTACTCTCCATCCAACTCTGCGGAGCTCACTTCCTTATGACAATTTATGTAATCCAAAACCTCGGCTGTGATAGGTTTAAACAATTATCTTCCATGGTTAGGATATCGCCCGTGTCAAACTAAAGCTGGTGATGACAGCGCAGCTGTGAACTCTTTGGGTGTCGTATCCCTTGGAAGTGGGGCGAGGTGACAGTCCTGGAGAAAATCGCCACATTTGGCCGCCTTTAGGTACTTAGATTCTCAAATTCCCAGACAGAGCGCTGACTGGATCTCTCTCATTGACTCTGACTAGCACACCCCAAATCCTCTCTCTGAAAGTAGACTGATTATAAATAAATGTGCAGTGTTATTATCCACTCTGTATTTCTGTCACGGAGAAGTGGGTCTTTTCTGAGGCTGATAATAGTCTGTTGTGAAACTCATGTTTCAACTTCTCTGAGAGAGAAACTTAATAACAAAGAAATGCACAGTTAGAGAGTAAAATGAGATGGGCTCAATGGTGAGTGCGGGACGGTCCACTGACTCAGCAGGGCGGCGCTTTTCCCCCAGAACACCACCGGCAGCCTTGAATGTCTAGACATCACCACTCTGACCCAGGAGGGCTTTCTCTCTCCGTGCCTTCGAGGGAACGGCGCGTTTTGCCACAACTGCTACGCAGTGTGCCTGGTCCTGTCTGCGCTTCCCGCACATCTTGATGTCATCTAGGAACGGCAAAAGCAGGTTGTGATTAGGGATAGGGCTCAGGTTAATACAGGCAGCGCTACAGTGAACAGACCGTTGGAGCCCAATCAAGGATTAAGTCGGTTTGCAATTCAAAACCTGGATTTTTGGCCTTTCTCCCTCAAAAGTTGAAATCATGTTTGCGTTCTCATCTCAGTCATTTCTTCAGCATAGTAATATTCAGACTGCATGCCTGGAATATATAGGACAATGCTTTCTTTGTTTTCCTTTCCCTGTAAAGTCTCTTAGAGAAACATGGCAAGTAGAAAAATACGAAAGCCGTTACTCTGCGTTCATCCTCAGACTCTCCCTCATCAGCCAAGGCTTTGCATTCATGTGGCTGTTAGACTGAAACCTTCTGATCCACGTGGCCGGGACAAACCTTCCTGTCTTCCTCGTTGAGCAGTATGTGTTTTTCGGCTAACTCTTTGCTATAGAAAAGGTGAGCAATTGAGATGCTGAAAAGTTTCTGGTTTTGTAGAAAACTCATAATGGCACAGCCTACTGACCCCCGCTGCAAGGCGTTTTAGGGAATTTTTTGTTTTGAAGACACCACGCCTCCTCGCCCTCACATTTCAGCGCAGCCTCCTTTACTACATTCAGGTTTATATCCACAGACGCCAGACCGATGACCCTCCAGTCCGACAGTGGCACCGTGGGCTCTCTCTCTTCATTCCGTAAATACGCACATATATTGAATGTCCTTGTATGCTTGCACCACACTTGGAAGCCTGGGGAACGCAAAAGCAAGTGGGGAGTGTGGCTTTGCCACCCAGGAACTTGTCTAACGAGAAGGCATGCTGGTTTCCCTCCTGGACGCGGAACTCACACGGTAGAGGTGACTGCCTATCACCCAGAGTCCCATCGACTCCAGAGACACTAGCCTGGTGACCCTGACATCGTTGCAAATCAATGCATTAAACAAACATTGTGTAACAAGTCATCAATATTTTGCAATGGCAACATAAAATTCTGAATTTATGAATTCTCTTAAAAATGAGAAGCTCTGCCACACAGGTTCTTCCTTCCCATGGGCCACAATTGAATCAAGTGCACCGTTTATCACCGTCCCCGTCCGAAACACACACACACACACACACACACACACACACTTGACAGGAGAGTAGGAGTCCGCATGTGAGGGATGGAAATTCTGGGAGAAGGCACAAAAGGAGGTGAAGCAATAAAAAGAAAATAATAGAAGATTTTTCTCAAGCTCAAATAAAGGTCCAATCTGCAAATAAAAAAGGACTGGTAAGAAAAGACATAAACAAAGACTATTTTTGAAAGAAATAAACAGTAATATGATTATTTTTTTTACAAAAGGGCTAAAGGAAAAAAGAAATAAAGCAAAATAGATAATGATCAGGATTTTTTGAAATATTCATAAAATATGAAAAGAATTATAAGAGTTTGTAGTACAACTTTTGGCAAGAAATTTGAAGTCAAAAAGGAATAATTTGCTAGCAAAATAAAATGACCAAAGATGACACAGGAAAGCAGCATGGATAGATTATCACAGAAGGGACTGTCAAATGATTAAAGATTTGCCATTAAAATAGTACCAGACACGGTTGAACTCATGACTGATTTCACCTAACCATTTAAAAGCAGGTAATTCCCATGTTGGTTTCACTCTTCTAGGCCATAGTAACTGAGCCTTCAGAGCCCGCATGGCTTTCATTTTAAAACGGAACAAAATAGTGCAAACGAGGAAAAGTAAAGGCCCATCTCACCTACAGAAAACGATGCCAAAAAATCCTTGTAAAATATAAGCAAATAAATACTTGTGATATAGAATAATAAGCAGTTATTTTATAGGCAGAGTTCCATGGCATCTTGCTATTGTTTTATAAAATGGAGTGTGTGGTATCTCTGAACCTATACATTTCTGTACAGAAGGATGTGACTAGCAGCGCACTAAGTTATTAGCATTGTGTGACAGGTAGTCATTGTGTGTTCCTTGTTTTCCCCGTTTTCTTCCTTGTGCCTCCCAATATTTCCCAACTGTCTCTGCAGTTAGGTGGGGGCCACGTGACAAGGTCTGACCAATGGACTGCAAGTCAGATGAGGTAGTTCAGAAATAATGTGCTTTCTGCATTTCTCTATTACCTGCCTTGGAAAACTTGGAGGTGAAAAGTTCCAGATGTTATCGCTACAAGTTTGAGGAAGACTGCCAATCTACATTAAACTTTGCATGAGGAAAATTAAACTTATTTTGTTAAGCCTTTGAGATTTTGGCATTTTCTCTTATGTCAGCTACATTATCCTAATCTAGAGATTAATATTTTGCAATGAGGTGTTGCTGAAATTAAATACCTATATTATATGCTTTGTATTCATGTGAAGCAAGCAGCAATAAAATTGACATCAGAGGAAAGAAAGAATGAAATTGCTGTTACTTAATGGCTGAGAGAGCGAGAGAGAGAGAAACCACCACTTACGGTCACTTGGGCATTAGGCCAGACCACATGCATAGCAGAAGAGATTAGAAAAGATAACAATTAGAAGTAAATATTGGCTATTGCTGATTGCTTCTGTCAAAATATTAGAAGGAAGTAATAAGCTCAGAAAAAAATGGGCCAATTTGCAAGCAGAATTTTTTTAACTACAGAAAAAAAGAGAAATTTTGGATCATAGAGGACTGGAAAAACTGATTGTTTATCTATCTCAAAAAGTATGAAATAGTAACAGCAAAAGCAAATGCAAGGGTAAATGTCCCATCAAACCTCCTGTGGCTAAAACAATCACATCTTGATCTCTCACCTTCAAGCCTGAAAGCTTCCAGGTGGCTACTATTAAGTGGAGAAAGACGAGTGTAGAGGTAAGAAAGCAAAGGTCAAAGCAGACCTGAACACGGGGCTTCACAACGGTTTAGGGTGTGGTTCCTGGCATGCGGCTCGGAGCACGCAGATGAGAAACCCACTACATTTTTCAGTGTGGAGCCCACCGAGATTTTAAGGAACTACATCGTCAAACAAACTAGTAGCTTAGACCATCATGAGATTTTTGTTCAGGAGTTGGGGACAGCTATATCCTGTCAAAATGGATTACCACCCTACAGAAACAACTAAAACAACAGAGAAAATATGTAGAAAATCATTTTTCACATCAGGCACAGGCAGTGAAGGATCCTTGAGAGATGGGAGAGAAACAAGACGAGCCCTGCCATTATTTAAGCTCACAGCCCAGAGAACGCTCCCGGTCAGGGCTCAGGAGGGGGTGCAGGAGCGCGGCAGTCTCCCTGAGTTGGGGAGACAGAGCTGGGAGCCTGGGGATGACAGCGGGACTAGACTTTGCAGGCAGAGTACCAGCGAGAAGAGAGCTGCACAGAGAAAATTCTAGACGTCTGCAGAGGGCTCATCTCAAGTATTCAGCTGAATGGCAATCAGCACATGCATGGAAGGAAAAACCCAAGACTGAGGAAGAAGCCCCCTGGATGGAATAGAGGGAACAACCCTGCCAACCAGAGGGGAAAACCTCATGAAACATGGAGTGTTGCTTACGGTGCTCAGAAGGATTTTATCTCAGGGCAAGGAAAAATGGGTCCCCGGCTCGGCGCTGCTGTGTTCTAGGCTAACCAAATGTCGAAGCGAGACCCAAGGATCAAATTGTTTCTAAGTAGTATCACAGTGTCCCAGAATAAAGCTCAAGAATACTCTAGGAATACAAAAGACAAACAAGCAAACAAAACCTTCCTAGCTGCCAACAGGCGAAATTCACAATGCCTGACATCCAACAAAAAAATATCAAGCATGCAATCAATGTGATGGATAATATGGAAACAATCAGTTAGTCAAAGTCAAATCACAATGGCACTGAAGTAGAATTAATAGGCAAGGACATTAAAACAATTATAACTTTATTCCATATGTTAAGAAACTATAGGAAAGATTGAATGTGTTAAGTAGAGACATGGAAGATATAAAAGAGAACCAAATCTAACCTCTAAAAAATGAAAACTACAATGTCAAAAATAAAAAAAAATACACTGGATAGGATTAATGGCATATTAGACATTGCAGGGGAATAGATTAGTGAACTTGAAGACATAGCCATAGAAACTACCCCGAATGAATCACACAGAGAAATAAAAGGTGCTGGGTTAAAACAAAACAAAACAAAACAAAAAAGCCCACCAGCTTCACTGAGTTGTGGTGTGACCACACACGTAATTCTAGTCCCTGGAGGACAGATGGGGAAGAACAGAGACAATTTTGAAGAAATGATGCTGAAATAATGGCCAAAACAATTTCAAATTTGATGAAAACTATAAACCCATAGCTCCAAAAGCTCAAACATTCCAAAAAACAACCACACAACCAAAAAGTGAAGATAATGAACATTTTAATCAAATTGCTTAAAAACAGTAATAAACAGGAAATTATTATAAACAACACCACACAAAAATGCATTAAGGGGAACAAATATAAGAATGATAGACTTTTTTTTTGATCAGGAAAGATACATTAAACGTGAATGATATAAATCCAATCAAAATGCTGAAGCTGTCAGATTGGATAAAAAATATTTCTTGCCTCAAAGAGACATTCCTTAGACTCATAGTTGAAATTAAGACATAGAAAAATATATCAGGCTAATCATAATTATATGAAAGAGGAGTGGTTATATTAATATGAGACAAGTTACACTGGGAGGCAAGAAGCAGTATTAGGCAAGAAAGACATACATTAACTATTATTTTAAAATAGTAGTGGGACTGCAGAAACTTGAGAGAAGAACCCCAAATGATTCTAAGCAACATAAGCGCTCATCACCGTGCATGTAAATATATTGTTGTTGTTATATTGTGCACATTGTACTGTACAATAAACACCCTATAGCAAGGCCATGTAACCTTTGACAGTTGAAGGAAAGATATTCCTAGATCAATACTCCTGTGAAAGTACCTTTGAAAGTTTCTGTGCATTCCTTACCAATCTTTATCCATCTGCATCAACATTTCACCTAGAGTAATGACAGTGTAAAGACATTTTTACTTACTTTATATTAGCACATTTAGTAGCTGTAGTAATATTTCACAGTGTGCCTGTCAGAATTTAATTATTCATTTTTCCAGTTTTGGTCTATTTCAAGGTTCTCAAAATTTTGCTTTGTATCTTCCTGCGTATAATCTTTCCCTCATCAAAATTGTTTGTCTAAGTTAGATTCCAAGAACTGCGTTGGGTTACTTCCTATCTTAACTCCCTAGATTCTGTCACCCCAGTTTCACCTGCTCACCATCTTTGGGGTCAAACCCATGAGGGTCGACCATTGCATTTGCCCCACCCACCCTCTGTTTCCCTGCTTGAACTTGAACCCCAGCCTCTCTGGTGTGCTGGCACATCTGACACCCACTTTCCCATCTTGGAAACTCTGTCTGAAGGCACGGAACATGCCTTTGAAAAATAATGATTAAACTGTCCACTATTTAGAGAAAAATGTATCACTTCTTTGAAGAGACATACTATATATAATCAACTAAAATATCTAGACTCTAAAAGAAGGTTAGATTCCACCCAGAAAAGGAGGCATAGGAAATAAGTGTATTGAGTAGGGAAGAAGCTGGGACGTTTACCCAGGAAGTCTTCAGGGAGAGAACCACCTTGAGTGTGGCTTCATAGGCGTGTATCCTGAACCTGACACATCGAGGAAAATAAGATACCAGTAAGCAATCAAATGTCCCTCTGCTTATTGTCTGAGGTCTTTTCTTTCTGTGTGCCCTGCCTGGGACTTGGCAAAGTGGATTCAGCTCCGTTGGTTAAGGAGTGCCCTGGAACCCGAATGCAGGGCGGAGGGTCACGCTGCCCCGGGTTAAATTCCTGACTCTGTCTCTAGCTACTGGCGCTTCGGCAGCCTCCTAATTGCTGTAAGCCATCCGCCCTCACCTGCGCGAACTGGGAAGGACGGTGTGGGTGTAGCGGGTTGCAGTGAGAAGTAAGCAGTTTACATCTGTAAAGTGCTAAACCATTTGTGCGCTCTGTGCCTCCTTCCAGGCATCCTCCTCTGTGGGCCACGCTCTAGCCATGGTCAGTAGCTGCGAACAAGAAATTAAAAATGCTTGTGCCTTGCCGTCACGGTGCGAGCCATCTCAGTGTCATGGCATCGATTCAGGAAAAGACGAGGACAAAACACCGAAGGGTTTCCTCCCCCTCTTCCCTTCTGTCTCCGCATCTCCGCACCCCACCTACACGCGTGTTCGGTGGACTCCCTCCGGAACCCTGGGGGGCGTCTGGCTTCGTTCTGAGTGCTCCCCTCCCCTCTGCCCGGCGTCTCCAGGCCTCTGTGCTGCTTGGTTTGCTCGTCTGCGTTTTCCCCGCCTGAGGTCGGGCTGTCTGCGGGGCTTTCCGCAGAAGATGCAGGAGTTTGGATTAGCCAGCAGTTTGAGCAGGTTTTATGACCAGCCAGTGTAATAAAATGCATTCAGGGGTCACCTGAGAAACTTTAATCAGCACCAGGGGTCACTGGATAGCACTTCTGGAGAGACAGGAATGAGGAACAGAGATCCACAGGGAAGGAAGGAAAGGTGGGGGAGGGGCCTAGGTGTCGAAGGTCCTCAATTGATCAGAAATAACGTTTGTGGGGGAAATCAATGCGTTTTGCCATCAGCAGCGGTAAGAGGAGCCACTGTTGCCCAGCAGAAACTGGAGGCCTGCTGCAAGTTTAGATGAGAATTTTACCCGAAGACGTATTTTTTCCCTCCTGTGCCATTCTGCAGGGAAGTATGGCCTTGTGATTGGTCTCAGGACGGATATCGGATATCTCACCCTGAAGGGAGAAACGTTCCCACCAAATCCTCCCCAGAAAGAAGGAAAAAAATTCTGCATCCAATAATCAGAGCTTGGGCAGACAAATTGGCACCACGTCCCCGCCCCCCTTCTCCAGCCGCTTTTATTTTCTGCTAGAAATAAGACTGCAGACTTGAGTCACAATTCACAAATATTTGCAAGTATTATGTTGCAAGGAATTGGCGGGGGGAGAACCCAGAAGAAGGTAATTCTTAAAAGCTTTGCCTTCACTCACGCAAACAAACTTTATGCTTCTCAATAAATCTCCTGTTTTGTAAGTGGCCATTAAAATAACAGATCATTTGATTAAATTTTTGTTTTCTTTTCACAACAGTCATTTGGGGTTTTGGGGGACCTCCAAATGTGGCCTTGGCCATGATGTCATTAACATTTTATTAATGCATTCAAAAGGTTAAAAGCTCTTACTTTTTATAGGGCTTTTAAAAGCAAGCCATTTGATTGTCTCTTGCATAAACCGACTCTGAACCCATTAAAATGTGACAACAACTTTAGAACTGACCCTGTTTAAGGGTAAAAAATTGATCAAGGATTTGCCACTTTCTTAATTGCTTTGAATGATATGGAAACTGAACAGAGGCCAATATTTGGGAATGGAAAGAATGAAATCCGGTCCAACACCTTTTGATATAATAATGATATTTTTTAAATTAGGGTTTTTTTCCCCCCTTTTAGAGTTGAGTGATTCTTTCTGGCACAAAAATAGTTTGAAAGGTTTATTTTTTCCTTTCTACTCCAGTCACAATGCAGTCAGTTTGTCATTAAAAATAAGATGGAAATTTTAAAAGTATATGTGTTTCAGGTGTTCGAGCCTGAAAAAAACATTCTTCGGGTGGTAGATTTGCCTTTGTTGTTTATTCGAATGGAAAAGAATGTGCGGTTGTGTAGATGTGGAATGATGTTATCACATTTTTAATTTTAAATTAGGTAGTTTTGGAAATGTAATAAATACACTATAAAATCACAAAACCAGTGGAGCTGGGTCTATGTAGCCATTTATTTTTATTTTCCACTTTTTCTCGTTCTCATCACATATATTTTTAGGTCGGAGAACCCCACTGAAACAATATTTTGAATACAAAAGGGAAAATTCCTGCCCCCGACTTCTAAATAAAATGTACGCACTGCATTCTAATTTTTTTCTGTTTCTACATCCCTGAGCAGGAAGAGTTTTCTACTTACTGTGATTGTTTAATTTATTCATTCATTTATTTACTTTTTATCGACTGGTCGCTATTTCTCCAGTACTTTTTTTTTCAGAGCACATTAGGTCTTTATTTTTTTTTAAATCTACCACAAATGAACTACTGAAAAACCATCTCTTTGAGCCTTTCTTTTTAATTGCGTGTGCATTCTGAGGCATTGGAGGGGGGGGGGGGGCTACCTAACTAGCAGGAGCCGATCAGCGGATAAGCTTGCATAACACGCACTTAATTATACAAACAAGTCTTTCTGGAGAAAGTCTTCTGACAATTACCTCCCGAAATAAATATACCTTGGTGACTGTCAATAGTCATAAAACCGGCACAATCATTTCTTAAAGCTTTTATTGTTTGCCTGTAATTAGCATGTTGATGTGATTAAAGCTGCATTTGACTTTTGATAAACCCCAGACTCCTATAGATAACATTTCCAGCCGTTCAAAGCTGCTTTCATTAGAAGCGATATTTATCTGATTTGTAACCAATCAATTGGAAATAAAACTTTCCTGCGGCATGCCATTCCAACAGCCAGCAGCAGCCCCGGTTGCGCAGGCCCCTCTCCTCCGCTGCGTCCTTGGAGGAGATGGATTCCATATGCTCGGGCGGGCGCGGAGGGGAGCGGCCGGCCTGCGAAGGCGGAGGGAGCGCGGCTCCGGCGAGTCCCCGCAGACACACTGCCTTGTTTCTCCTCGCTGCTCTCCGAAGGCACGGCAACTGCTGCAACCAATTTTCTTGGAAAATACACTCTCGTGCGGCAGCAGAAAAGCCTGCAGAACTGGAGTTTGTTAAGGGCCTATTTGCGGTGTTTACTCTCTGCCCCCATACTTTTCAGTTACCTTCGATTCTTTTATCGGGCCCTTCCCGTTCTGACTGTTGACCCTGTCCTCCTTGCTGTCCCCCAAGTTACCTCCGCATTTCCATACTCTTCTCCCCTACTTTCCTTCCTTCCTTCCTTTCTCTTTTTCTTTCTCTTTCATATTCTCTCTCTCCCTCTCTCCTCTCTCTCTTTCAGGGTATGTGTATGTGTGTGTTTTCTGTAATATTTGGTTTGCAAACACTTTAAATTTCCTTGTTCAAAATTACAGAGCTCTAAGACTTGAGCTCTGTAGTGATCTTCAAGAGGTTATCTGACCCAGCAAATAGGTTGAGGATGTTCCCCTAAGCGACAGACACACTAACAGCACCGCCACGGTACCGCTGCAGTGACATTGCACCCTACATCTCAACCTTTGTGTAATTCCGCCTTCACACAAATCTCCTTATTCTTGTTTTCAATAAGAAGGATTTAAAAAAGAGCAAAAGAGCGAAATCTAGAAAGAAGAGACCTACCTTCAAAATCTGCACATACTTAGTGAAGGCACTGTTCCCTTCTTATCCTCCATAGTCGGCAACCATTTCATATTTTTAGAAATGAAATAGAGAAAAGAAAATATTTTCTATAACGTAACCAGTGTTGACATGCAGACCTTTGTGGATTTCCAGCCGTGGTTCATTAAAATCGGTCTTTAGCTGGATGGTAAACATGTGCATAAAATGCTGTAGCTGCCGTGCTTTTATGTGCAGTATGAAAGTGAATGCATGTAAACAAAATACTTTATTGCAATTAAAATGAAAACATGGAATCCATGTTTGTGAATGCATGTTCACTAACCTGGACATGTTCAAAGGCTTTCAATTTTTATTTAATTATATGGTGTCCCAGGGCCCACTTTCAAGTGCTTCTCAAACACTGTAATTTACAACTTAATAATCTTATGCAATTCCAACCTTATTTAAGCCCATCTATGTCTCTTCATAGGTAACTCAAGTGCATTGTCTCGAAAGCACTGATTTTTTCTCATCTTGAACTGACCTCAGTTATGACATTTACTATTTTGGATGTGAATGACATTTTATGCATCTATCACCCAGAGGGGATTGTGTTTAACAGTTGAAGAGACAGGAGTGGGGGAATTATCCCTGTAAAACGAACAACTGAGGAA
Source organism: Phyllostomus hastatus (assembly GCF_019186645.2). NCBI lineage: Eukaryota > Metazoa > Chordata > Mammalia > Chiroptera > Phyllostomidae > Phyllostomus > Phyllostomus hastatus. Next base: position 3,798,975 of record NW_025333833.1, on the reverse strand, counting down.
ATAGCGAGGCTGACCGTGACAACTGTGTCCCCACTGGTCTGGGGGTTCTGACGGTGCCTCCCCGCCAGGGGCCTTCTGGAGAGCACCCGGCTCAGGGCCAGGGTCTGTGGCGCACGACGTGCCCCTTGAAAGAAGCTTTTACCAAATAGTTTAAACATTTCCCTTTCCATTGACTTTAGAAAATATTTTATAAATCATTAAAAATCCATTTTAAGTAAATTAACTGTAAAGTGGTCTCTGCTTTAAATGCATTCTCTCATTTCTCCATCTCCTAATTAATATACATGAAGGTAATTCTGTTGGCACATATACTGTGCTACCAAAATACAAAATATTTATTCTCATCATCTTGATTTTGGCTCCATTAGTTTCAGATTATTAATCACGTGTTTGTTGAGGGAAGGTTTCATTTTTGTTGAAAAACATGGGAAGCCTATTTTTGAAACTAAAGTTGGAAATTTTTTTTGCAACTTCTAGGGATCATATGGTTGCCAAAATTATTTTGGCAACCATATGATCGCTAAAAAAAAAAACAGAGGTTCAGAGCATTCGGAACTTGAGCAGTGCCTTTAAAATATACTCTGCACATAACTGAAACCGCAGTGATAATATTTCAAGTAATAGAAAAAAATGGTTTGCAGATTTACAAAGGGAAATCATGTACTTCTGCAGGGTTTCGGTCTCAGAGGACTTGTCTGGCTTATGGACAAGTAAGATCAAGATAATATCGCATCAAACAGCTAAAGGTAGGAAATCGAGCTTAACTGGATTTTTTTAAAAAAATGAGTGCTCGAGGGTGTGTGCGTGTGTCTGTGTGTTAATGTGTTTGTGTACAATAAGGACACATAGGTGACCCTGGCACCAGGCTGTAGCTGTTCATTTTGTGTATCTTCTTTATAACTTTTCTTGAATTACCTGTCAAATATATAAATTCTTAACCTCTTTTGATAGGAAAAACATACACTTAATCTAGCCATTGACTATAGCTACATAATGACAACTATCAGGATGAAAACTAAATTGTTTCTCTTTATTTTTTAATTATTATTATTTTTATCTTCACCCAAGGACATTTTTTCACTGCTTTTAGAGAGAAAGGAAGGGAGAGAGGGAAACCTCGATGTGAGAGAGAAGCACTGATTGGTTGCCTCCCATATGCGCCTGAACCAGGAATCAAACCCGCAACCTAGGAATGTGCCCTGCCTGGGAATTGAACTAGCAACCAAAAGGTTATGGGACGATGCTCCAACCAACTGAGCCTCCCCGACCAGGGCTAATTTGTTTCTCTTTATAATGCCAAAGCTCTGAGTGTCTGAAAATCATTGAGGCACTGGCCTAAGTTGTTTTAGTTTTTACCCAGGTGTTTGGTAGCACTTACACTTGGCCACAGGCTCTGGTCCCTCCCTGCTGAGGGTCCTTGTCACCTGTACAGGATATTTCACAAGGACTCAGCAGAGCAGCTGCATAAGGGATCGAAGTGACATTCTCCAGGCTGCTCACTTCAGGAGGGAAGGCATGGACATTTTCTCCTGCAGGCAGTCAAGCTGCATCATTCCTACTCACCTCTCACCTCAGCTCTCAGGCCACATCAGTCTTTGCACGCGTGTGTGTTAAGTTCCTTATTTTTGTTTCTTGAAATTAACATGACTGTTTCTAAAACTTCTCGATATAATGGAAATTTCAATTTTGTTCATAAATCCTATGTGTGCCATCAACAAATGGCTATGTTTCTATGTCACTTTGAGAAAAGAATCTCCTGACAGAGAGGGGAAAAACTTTTTACTTCAAGTTCTACCTGAAGACAGAGTGGGCATTCAAAGAAGTAGAATGCCCATGAACTTGGATAGGGTCTAAACAGGAACAAAGATTTTGATTTCTACTGTCCCATTAGACTATCCAGTTAATTCAAGTTTAAGCAACTCTCAGCTCGTTAAAGGGGTTGACTTCACTTTTTTTTTACATTCTTGATCTGAAGCACACTTATGAGTGGGTTTCGATGTCAAAGTGCTTCTTTCAAAGTCTGATCACACATTGGTGGAAACAATAATGCCAGCTAAATCCACAACAGCTCCCCATACAAAAAGAATGTGGACAAAGATGCTCCTGATGGTGTGTTTCACTTTATATTCCAAGCACTCAGGATGCTCTTTAAAATTGACTCCATATCCTTCCCAAACTTGTTTGTTCAAATTTAGATGAAAACAGCCATCTTCTTTTCAGGTCTATATATGGGTACCTGGCTTGTATGATCCTATTTTTCATTATTCCACAACTTGAACCATATTGTGACAAAGTCAGGTAAAAAAAAAAAGATCCAATAACATGTAATGGAGTCCTGCAAAGAAACGAGTCTAGTAAACTCTACTTTCTGGGTCTCGAAAGACTAGTTCTTAACAGCAGCTGGGCGAGCTCTCCCAAAGGCAGCCCTCCGCACAAAATGGCGGCGTGGAGCGAGGCTCTCACCCGGGAAGGTGCGGGGCAGCTGCGGACGCTCGCAGAGGAGCGGTCGCGGTCATGGTGACAGGAAGCGTGCACTTGCATTCGTGAACACGCCTGTGGCGCTCCCTGAGCCTGCTCTTCCCAGGCCTCCTGGAGGCGGGGTGGAGGTGGACACAGTGGGCTCCAGACGTGCCTGCTGTTCCCTCAGGTCTTGGCAGTTTTTGCAGAGTCACTGCAGAGCCCAGAAGGAAGACCACTTAAAAAGTTTTTAAAGCAAAGAAAAGAAAAGGAAGGGGGAGGGAGAAGAAAGAGCAGGCCCTCTCAGCTCCAATGGAAGCTATGCCAAGAAGCAACTAACTAGAAACAGACTGAACAAGGAGGAGAAATGAGGAAAGAATAAAATGGTTTGGCGTCGGGCAGACAAATGCATGAGAGAAAAATTCACGTGGTTTCAGAGTAGGACTCAGCATCTAGCTCAGACGTGTGTGTGTGGTTTTTCATTTTACTTTCTAGAAGAATATTTTGCAATTTTCTTTTTACTAAAAAAGATGAGTTCTTTTCCTTCTTTTACTGTAGTGGAGAGACCCCCAACCCCATCTCCCTTCAGAAAACTCTGTCTCCTCCAACTTAATGCAGTTTTTAAAATGCTTTCTTATGCTTGTGCTGAATCACTACATCACCTCCTACTGCCTCGAACCAGCTAGAGCACTGAGACCCACGTATCTGGGGCTACTGTGTTGCCAGCCCGTTAGACTCTAACGTCCCCTCAGGAGGAGACAGAGGACCACTGGCTTGTTTCAAAAGAAGACAGGGTGCAACTCGGGCCGTTTGCATCCTGCATTACTTTCAATAGTCTAAGCAGCCCCGGGGCTGAGGTCTGCAAGTGCTTGGTTTATTAGAGCTAATCCACTGATGGCTCGTGTGCTAATGAATGTCTGAATGCTCCTCTACGGCTAGAAGTTTTAATGCTGGCCTCATGGCCTCCGCTGCGCTTTCCTGCTCATGGACGGAAGCTTCACGCGCTCAGATCCCCGAGGAGCTGTGTGAGGGGGGCGGGGGACGCCCGGAGAGAGACTGTGCCAGTGTGATGCTCATTTCCCCCACCTCCGACCAGCAGGGGTGATTATATACAATGTGTGGAAACAGTTCTTTGGGAGTGGGAAAACCCAAGGGGAACACGGACATTTGTTTAAACTCGGTTGAATACTCTTCAGATAGGAAATGCAAGTGCAGTTTGAGCTGGATTATTCCTCCCTGTCCTGTGACCTCTGGCTTCTCTGAGCACTGGGGCAGCAGGGGGCACATTCTTAGCTGGACCTCACTCCGCAAGGCTAGCCTGGACGGGGCGAGACACGCAGAACAGCTGCCCGGGACCTCTGTTTTCTTCCACGACAGACATGGTCTCCATGCACCGTCCGGAAGAACAGCATTTGAGCGTCTGTTTTCTGTGCTTCTCCCTTGCCACTCCACTGCCGCACCCCCACCCCGCCCCCAACCCTCACCGAGCTGTGTGGGAACAGACACACCTGGAACGTCCCTCTGGGGAAGTGTGTCAGTAGCTCCCACCTCTAGCGTGGCCGCCACTGTCACCTCGAGAGCACTTGTGTAGCCGGCACGTTCCTGTGCATCTGAGGGAAGCATCCTGAAATACGTGTTCTGTCTTACATGTCTGCATTTCTAGTATTTTCTACGTCAGAAGTGAGCTCCTCAAAGGGGTGAACCTTTCAGTAGTGCAGTGAAAAGACCGATGTAGCTAATCGGGGTGGCCCGCTCTTAGTGGAGTAGTAACCCCCTTTCCGGGGCAGATGATGGCAGCTAGGGACATGTACTTTAACCCCAGTGAAACAAGGAGCCAGAACGTTGGTGTCTTAGTATTGATCGAAATACTACTTCTATCAATTTCTACTGTTGATTGAAGGTTTCGGGTAAGTGAACATCGTCTGGCCACGCCCATGCCGTGGAAATAGCATGATCTTCATGTCAGACAGGTCTGGATGCACATATGATCTACATGCATGTTAACTGTATGCCTATTGACTGCCCTGGTCCTCAGGACCCTCACCCCTACAATCAGCACCATCTCCAGGGTCATTAAGATGCAGAAAGTGCTCAGTATGTTACAGAAACAAACCAACCACAACAACAAAACAAAGAAGTCCTCAACACTCAGTGAAGGTTAGTTCTTCCTCCTCACCTAAAAATAAAACAAAACAATGATTTTTGAAGTGAACCCTTTTGTTGCAAATCATTCCAAAGTCTGGTTGTTATCTCTCTTTAGTAACGGTCGACCTCGCTCTCCCCTGACAGGTTAGTGTCGTTGTAGAGGTTGGCGGAGGCTGGTGAACAGTGTCTGAAGGCTGAATGTGCTTGGAAACCTGCCTTTAGTCCCAAATAGTCACAGACCGTTTTCTTAGGCTGTGATAATCACAGTCTTAACCCCTGTGTGGGCACTGTGGCGAGGGCGGTAGGTACAGTGTTTCACTTACTGCACATCACGATTTTATCGGGTAGCCATTCCTCTTTTACAAATGAGGGCACTGGAGCTCAGAATGGTAAACGTGCTTTCTGCCGCCCAAGTGGTGGAGAGGAGACTCAAACCCAGTTCTGTCTGGCTCTGAATCTCAGCCTCTGTACCCCTTGTATCCTGCCTTATGCTCTATTAGGCCAAATAGGACAGGATGCCGCCACAGCACCACCACAGGTGACCCTGCCCGGCGCTCTGATGACAGGCATTCGCTTGACCATCCAGGTAGCTCATCCCACTGTTCGCGAGTCCTGTTTCTCTGCATTTCTTCACTTTGGGTCTGACGGTTGTCGTCGTGAAGCCGAGAGGGACATTCAAACAGGTGTCTGAGAAGACATGTGTTGTAAGGGGTGAAGCGGAGAAGATGGTTCTGTATGCTTCGCAGGTGCCCCGGCCACGCTTCCGTTTCCAGCACCCTCCCCCAGGGCCACCAGTGCCGGGTTGCCTTTGCTGGAGCCTCTGCGTGGCCGGAAGGGACTGTGCTCGCCACACGTGGCTGTTGGGAGCGTGATGTGCGGCCAGTCCAGACCGAGGTGTGCTCCGGTGCACAACGGACCCCGGATTTTGAAGGCTTCATCGATAAAAAAAAAAAGGATATAAAGCTCCTCATAATTGACTACACGTTGAAATGATAATATTTTGAGTAAGCGTTAAATACATTATTAAAATTACTCTGACCTGTTTCTTTTAAAAAAATATGGCTACTAGGGAAGTTTCAGTTGCATATGCACATATGTAATATGCAGCTTGCGTTGTGTTTCTGCTGGACAGCGTGGGTCTGCACCCTCAAGGATGGAATGCACCAGATGTTTAGAATGTGGTAAATCATACCTTGTCTCATGAGAGGCAACGAGAGAAGCAGACACTTCTGCGTCCTCCATCCTGGGCCGCGTTAGTGCTGTGAGGGCCAGGTCCTTCGCAGGCTCAGAGAGGCTGCTGAGTTTGACATGTGGCCAGCGCTAAAGTGCATGCCCCTTCACCGCCCTTGTTTGAGGCTGACGGCAACCATTTCGTTCTTTGCCCCAGAAGTACTGCTCTTTGTGTCACAGGGGAATGTGTGTGGCCTTGTCCCTTGAAAACCGAGAAGTCGGCATTGGAAGAATTCGGGCATTTGTCCCCAGGTCTGCTGCGCGGGCATGGTGGGTAGGGGGCAGAGGACGGACGGACGGAGAGCTCCATGAAACAGACTCTGGGCCCGACAGTGCTCACGGTCCGCCCTGTGCATCCGCGAGGAACACAGCGCTGTGCCCAAATCCCGAGTTCTCCACCCGAGCACGCAGAACGGTATCCAGGGTCACCGGCCCCGTGGGAGACTTGAGTCGGCTCTGAGAACTGTGCCCGGAGAATCAAATGGCGTGTGCACCCCCTCCCCGCAAACACCTAGACCTGTGTGTTCAGGTCGCGGAGAGGAGGCTACAGCTGATTTCCATCCTGAAGGAAGGAGCCGTTCCTGTCCGACAGCCAGCCTGCCTCCCGCCTGCCCGCCCGCCTGGGATTGCAGCTGAGCCATATTTAGCCGCTAAAGCTAGATGTTTTAGTGCCTGGCTTTTTTTAACTGGCATATGTTAAGAGCTTTGAATTAACAGGTGCATAAAAACTGTCAAAAAACACTTAAATCTCAAGACAGACTGTCAGTTGTGTTAAAAAATATGGTGTTACATAACCGTGCACTCTCAACACGTCCGGCGTGTTGCAGCTTGGAAAGTCTTTTCTCCTTCCTAGCAACCCAGCAACGCTAATCCACCCCGTGAGCGACAGGCCGTGGCCCCCGAGCCTCTCCGAGGGGGCCGTGGGCGGTGCGTGCGTGCGTGCACGTGCGTGCGTGCACGTGTGTACACGGGGAGGGGCTGGGGGACAGTCATGAAAGGACAAGTTTTTCTTTCCCTTCCGCAACGGAATCTCCTCTGGGTTTCCAAGACCCCCACTTGTAACCTCGGTTGTTGAAGGGAGAAGGAACTCCCGAACTCTGGGAGGCACACTTGACATTGTCCCTTTTATGGAAAAGAAACCATTTATCGTGTAACATGGTGACATTTAAATTAACATTAGTAGAGGAAGGCAGAGAGAGGGGAAATGCATCGTTTGGAGCTGTGTGAATTATAACCATTTCAACTGAAGGTACCAAAGATACCAGTTGGTTGAAGTAAGTTAAAGCGGAGGATAAATAATATTTGCCTTCCTGATATAAAGTCACTTTGTTGTATTTTAAAGACAATAGTTATGTGTTAGTAACTCTAAAACTGGGGTGAAAGAACCTACCACTTCTAAGTATGCTCTTGCGCGTGATATGCTTCACAAAATCATCTTAATTTAATCAAACCAAAAGTAGAATATGGCCTTGGTCGTGTTTTACGGAGTGAGTGGTATCTTGGCTTCAGCACTGGGTCCTAATCTAGCAAATAGCTGGATGACCTTGGACGAGTCAGGTACTTTTTCAAAGCCTGCTTTATTTTTAAAATTGTAATATGATGGTGGGTAGGGGTGGGATGGCAGAGAAAGCCCTCTTAACATTTGTTTTCGTTCTAAAAAGAGTAAAGTGCTGTGATTTATGAAACTCCACCTGGATAAAAGCGTCACCTCTGGATTTCCCTGTGCGGCACACTGGAGCCGCTGTTCTGAAACCATGAGGCAGGTGGTGGTTCGTTTGCTGGCTTTTTTGTTTTTCCTGTGTCCTGGCAGTGAGATTGCTTTGGGGTCTTTTTGTTTCGTTTTGTTTTAAATGTGCATTCTAGAAGGCTATCCTCGGCCAGGTTTCCAGTTCTGCCCAACTGAGGCAAGGGGGCCAATCCCTCGAACCCCAACTTCCAGTCTTCGGTGGCAGGCTGTCTCCGGGAGGAGGGCATGCCTTTGTCGAGGGCCAGGGCAGCTCCTGCAGAGAGAACCGCTGGCGAGCCCTGGGCAGCCCCGAAAGGGCCCCTGGGCACGCGCCACAGTTCTCTCTGCAAAGCAAATGCGGGATCTGTCCTCATGGTTCTTGGAGTTTCTCCTCTCCCATCTGTGTGACCTCGGACAGGATCATATTTGTGCTTCCTAACCTGCACTTGCCTCATTCCCAAACTGGGGATAATAACAGAACAAGGCAAAGAGTTATCACGAAGCCTAATGAAATTATATTTGCAAAGTATCTAGCACAGTGCCTGGCATGTAACGGGCTTTTTAAGGATGTAAGCTTCACCTGGCTGGTTCCTTACATGATCATCCTTCGCACGTAAGGAGAGTTTCAGAAGAGAAGGAAGCTCTGACAACTGTCAGACTGTCCCGGAGGCCGGCCCGAAGACGAAGACGCTCCCGGTGGTGAACTGCCTTGTGCCCGGAAGGGCGCCACCGCTGTGGGTCTGGGCTGTGCCTTCTGCCCCCTGCAGGATGTCACGTGCGCTGGAATAAAACACATTGACATGATGTCATCTCCCCGACCCCACAACCACCTGACCTCATCCCAGCACCATCCCCAGCTCCAGCATGACTCAGCGCGACCGCCGACGCGGTGCAGAGACTGAGCCAGGAGGTACCCCCGACGGGATACTTCTGCCCCACGTGTCCGTGAAATCGAGGTGCTCTCCCTCGGTGTCTAGCCAGTCCTCCGACATGAGAGTATCACGAGGCGTAGGGTTCGTGGATGAGACGGAGGGAGGTAGACAGAAGCGTGTAGCTCTTTTGCCAAATTCTTTTCAAAGATGGAACCAAGCCAGAAAGAGACGGGATGCACGGCTTCCAGCACCGTTTTCCCATTGGGGGGTATGGATGCTGCTTATTGTGGTTCCGTCCTGTTGCTGGGGGACAAGGCAGTCTGTGTGACAGGCGAGGGTTTTTGCCAAAAGGAATCACGTGCTAAGAAAGAGCTGAGTGTGGGTGCTTGGTCTGATACACCTTCCCCCCGAGTTTCAATACTGGGCCTTATGTTCTGTTTTGCAGTTCCGGTGCAGACTGCCCAATAGTCAGGCCAGTGGCCCTCTCTTGCTTCCCCTCCCCTTCCCGCCTTCTCCGCCCGTGTGAGCTTCCTCTGGCTCTTCCCTGCTCAGCCCCAGCCCCTCTGGTGCCGCATCGCTGCAGGCCAGAGGAGGGGGTGCGATGCCACAAAACCAAACCCTGTTGGTAAATATCGGGATTTCAGAAAAGCTGAAAAACCGTTGTTATTTCGGAAGTTGAAGGGCCAAGTTCAGGGAGGAAATTCCTGAAAAGGAACCTGGCCTGGACATTGACAATCCCCTTCGCTGGGAGATATTTTTATCTCTGAGCACGGAAGAGGAAGATCATTTTCTCCAAACATTAGCATGAAACTGAATCTCTACCAGCCCGCCAGCAACATATAATAGAAAAGAAGAAAATTACTGGAGCCCTAACCATGGCGAACTTAAAACCGTAACAATAAAACAAACGAAAAAGAGCCAAACAAACGAAAACCACTTTTCATTCCACTTGTGAGCAAAACAAACCATCCCTCGGGGTGTATTGGTTTTTATTTTAGTTTATTTACATTTAGGAATTCATTTTGCCTTTCTTCACAAGAGTCTGCGGTGTCTCGGGGACGGGAAGCGGTTTTTCTAGGTTCCTTACATTGGCAGTGTTCACGCCGCCATCTCGGTGAGGATGTCAGGTGTCGGGTCCTTCCTTTTTTCCTCTTTACAGAAAGCGCGTGACAAGTCCCTGGGAAATCTGAGTCAATTAGTCCTTCGGTTTTGCTAAAAAGAGCCGGTGAGCGGCCTTGCAACTGATTCGTACCTGACACTTTGTCAGAATGTAACTGACCATGTTTACACAGCACAGACCTCAAGGCCCTGGGGAGAGTGGGCGGAGGTGCGAGGCGAGGGTCTTGGGGGCGATCTGACATATTCTAAGCAGTTCTCAGGACTACCCTGGGGCCTCTCACCCTCCGGGCCCTCGCCCCTCGCTCTGCGGGCCCCTGCTGGGGTGAGCAGTTTCTGGCTCGCGAATGCCAAGTCCTTCCCTCAGCCAGACTTGGATCCAGCAGCACGCTGCAGGCACACTGCGCGCAGAGTGTCCGTGCCGCAGAGTCCAGCATTACAGCAGCCACCCGGACGATGGGACCCAGAAGGGCGGGAGCCCCACCCCGCGAGGCAAACTTCAACCGACGGGGAAGAAGACATGGGTGGGAACTGGCCAGTAAATTCCCTATCCTTCCTCACGTCCATGGACCGCGCTCCACATCCTTTCCCACAGAGCCCACGGGGACAGGTTCCTACCGGGTGCGCCTGCCCCGCCGCCAGAGCGGCGTCCTCACTGTCACTGCTAACGACTGGCCAGCGCCGTACGGCTTCTTCCTCCTCCTTCCCGTTCTCGTTTCCTCCCTCCTCACTCTCTCTGACCTCCCGAATAAAGCATCAGCAGTCAACCCTCGCCTCGGGATCCGTCTCCCAAGGGGCCTGAGCTAAGACAGGAGAACACAAGAAGTCTCCTGAGAAGTGAGCCTTCTCGACAACCCTCATGGAGTGCTGTCCGAATCTTAGGAAAAGAGGGTACAAGGACTGACCCCCTCCGAGGAGCTGGGAATGCTGGACAGACCTCCGCCAGAATCCCAAGCGCAGAGGGGGCCCGAATACACATCCACGGGGAGGGCCGGGGCGGAGGGGGCTCTCTGCTCCTCAGGGAGGCAGCTCCGCAGGACAGCGTGGGCGCAGAGTGGCCCTGAGCCACCCGTGGGGAGAAGCGGCCCAGCCACAGTGGTTGTGATGAAGAGTCGCCACAGGAGAACCCCTAGAGGGCAACAGGGGAGGAGCAAGTGGGGTGGGGGTACACCAGGTTCGAGAGAACTTGCTCAGAAGAACTTGTGAAGTTCTCAGAGGTATTAGAATTATTTGGAAATTTGGGAGAGGCGGAGAACTGAGGGAAGGTTGAAGGTTCTGAAACACACTCTGGACCGAAGCCAGCTGCTACAATGCAGTCGTTGAGTTACAGTGACTAACGGCGTTGTGCACCGGGCAGCCGCAGCGCTGTGTCCGCGGGGCAGAGAGACAGCCGAGAGGCCCGCTGCCTGATGGGACGGGCCAGGGCCAGCTCTGCTGCCTGCCTCCTAAGCCTGTCAATCAACCCATGAGATACTCCGTTTCCCTTAGAAGTGACCACTCGATGCCACAACGTCAAGGTTTCGGCCTGGGATGTCAAGTTATATCCTCAAAGCTAAATTCTCCTCGGACGATAACTGAGTCAAGTGCGGTGGAGAATTCGACACTTGAAAAGACATATTCTAAGCATTGGGCTCCTTATTCTGAGCCCTCTATTTATAGTGAAAGCTTCCAGACACGCTCAAATGGTGCTTGAGAATTTATTAGTAATTTTTTTTTAAAAAACTGACTACAGGAAAGAGCAAATAATACAACAGTTAGGTAAGACCCAGGGCAGAACTGGCAACTTCTTCCCTTAAATCTTTGATTACCTGCATCACAATTTCTAAATCCAAGGACAACTGAAGGGCCTGTTCAGTTGTATAACAAAAGTGTCTGCATAATATCATTGCAATCATAAACCTGTTCCCCCAAAACTCGCCAAAGGAGCTCAAAAGTCCATGCCAGCTACGCTCGTGAAATCCCGGCTTCGGAATCTCAAGATTTGCTTTCCTCCTAACACTTTCTTTGAGCAGAGAGATGATTATGTTTTTAACTGTCGGTAGATTGATGGCTACTGCTTTATTCTGACTGGCATTCAATTGTGACACATTTGTGGATACGTCACTACACATAAACCAAAGTCACAAATACGTGCTGTGCACTCAACTACGTGCTGAGTATGTTCATTCACTGTCTGTCTCCTCTCTCATCCCCTCCCCACCCGTCAATATAGAGTTTTTTATTCCACCCAGGGATCAGACTGTATTGATTTGCCTTGCCGTGTCTCCAGGATTATACTGCTTGACATGTGGTAGATATTCAAGAAACGTATGAGCAAAGAATGAAATTTACCGAAGGCGATGGCTCTGGTGGGTCGGGTCTCAACACCATCTCCATCCTGAAAAATTCAAACAGGCTTCACTCTGAGGCTACACCCTAGGCAGGTGGAGCACATGATTTTGAGACCTAGAATTTCTTTCTTTCTGTTTCTCTACCCAGAAGAGTGTATCCCCATTAACCAGGCAAAAAAGAGGCCGCATGCATGACCACGTGATGGGAGCAATTACACAAATTTTCATAGGAAAAGCATGCAGGACTGTGTGTGTGTGTGTGTGTGTGTGGTAGGGTGTTACCTTCCTCATCATCGATGTGGTCGTCCCCATCTTCATCACCTGCCGGGGGCTGACAGAACCCCAGAGAGAAGCAGGGGACAAGCCAGTGGCGGTACCGAGCAGTAGGACGCACTTGGAAAAGAAGCGCCGTGGTAGGAATCAGGAGAGCGCGGGCTCCAATAGTAACAATTGCTTTGTCAGTCATAACTGTTGATAGGAAAACCAGATAAAATGGGTACTTGAGAACTCTGGAGTTCTTTATGGCTGGCTATAAAGTGTTATTATTATTTGGGGAACAATCTATTTAGGACATACTAGGGCACTAGAGTCAGATAGACATAAGTTTAAATCCGAAGTCCCCTGCACCAGAGCTATACGATCTTGGATGGGCTTCTTGGTTCTTCTGATCCTCCCCTCTTCATTTGAAAACGTGGCCAACCATACCTACTAGAGCGGGCATAGCAATAGAAGGCCGTCTTGCTGCTAGACACAGCCCTGGAATACCTTGTTCGTGTAAGCTTGGTTTTAAATTGTGATCATTTCAAATGAACAGACACTTGCGGAGGATTTTTGGCTCAAGAGTCTGACAAATTGGACTTTGTCATGTACATATTAAAATAAAGGGACGCTTTGATGCATGGTATAAAACATATCATGCAGACTAAATTAACTTCCTGAAGATGAGGCAACAGTCTATTTTATGACTGGTGATGAGACCCAGGAGAACCCGAGAAATGTCAACCAATTAGCAATGCCTTGATCATGTGACACTCACAGAAAGAATACTTGTCTTCCATCGGATCGCAGAACTCCGTAGCTGGCTCGAGCACTACTTGATAGGGATATTAAAGCAGTGCTAAGTCAACCGAAAAAGGGAGTCACCCGTGATGAGTGACAAACAATAAAAGGTTTTATTCATAAAAATGTTTACGAGTGGCAGGGAACATCAGGCCCCACCATTTAAATCAAGTTTTAAAAATCAGTAAGACAAGATATGGCCACACACAGAGCTTTCTCCCAACAGCTGGATCTGGTGGACAAAAAGTTCCAAGCCTACTTGACCAGTTCATTTACAAGGTCTGCAAAAGGGCAAAATAACCCTGGTGTCTTTTTTTTTTTACTTTTCAGTATCAGTGCTCTATTTCTGATGGGATTTAAAGAACAGCATTTGCTAATGGGAATACAATAGTGATTTTTAAGGTGAGAACATTTTTCATAAGAGCAATAAGGAATAACAACACAATGATAAAGAAATATACTAAAGCCAAAACTCAAGGTTTAATAAGAAAACAACTATGGAGATTTTCCGTGGACGCACAGAGTCACCTGAAAAGACGGGCAGTTAGACTTTCCTGGACCAGAGGACCTATCGGTCGGAGTCGGAGAAGGGACGATGAGGCACACTTGTGTTGTCGTGGGCGCCGCTGGGGCAGAAGTGGCAGTGCCCGGTGACAGTGGGTGCCCGGCTCTTGAACATTCATCCTTAACTCTAGGACTTCGGTTCCCTGCTGCCCGCTGCCTGATGAGAAGCTCCGTGTGTCCACCATCAGGCTCTGCCTGGCCCTGGTCTCCTTGCTAAGACCCATGTGGTCATCGGTGTCCTGCGCTCTGGACTTGTCTCATCCTGGACTCTTTTCTTTTAGGGCTGGGTGCAGCACGTCTCTAAAGCTCCTCATTGCTTTCTGCTTTTTTGGTTGGAAAAAAAAGCGAATAGAAACAAAGTAAGAATGGGTGGATATGTAGTAAAAGCATTAGACCTGCTTGCCTGCTTGTAATCACAGGTGCCTTGTTAGGGCTGATTTATGTTTGGCCAACTTGGAAAATGTTTTTACCAAAACAATCCAGTCCTAATTCATAGAGCTGTGTAGTCTTTCACCCTCAATCTGACTTAAACTACTAACATGATTTAAGCTCTGAAATACACACCTTGCCCAAGGCAAGAATTTAAAGTGAGAGTCAAGTTTGCAGGCTTTTACAAAGTACACTTTCTCACCCCCTGTCACTTCTCCAGTTACCAAATCTTTTCCAACCTGTCTGGACCTTCTGCGGCCCAGGCATAAATCAGGAGAAATGTGGTTGAAAATGGCTTCCTCTGCTTCAAAGCGGCGCGCACCCACCTCCGCGGAGCGCTGGGAACCCGCAATGGCGCACGTGGTTCCCATTACGCCAGCGGAGGACCTGGCCTCACCGCTCCACGCTGTCTCTCGGGGTGTGACACCACAGGCCACGCTGATTTAAAACGTCACGGAGAAGCCCGTCCCCGGGTCAGAGGGGCTCTTGTAGGACCCGAGATCTAGTTTCTTCTTCTGGAAGACACGGAGAAGAGGCTGCTGCGCGCGGGCTTGGCACGGCCTCTGACGCGGCATTTCTGGGCTTTAAGTCCCAGCGTCCTGCTGGGACCTCAGAAGTCCTCTGGGGCTGTTCCCAGAAGGACCGCGAGAGGCCTGGGAACGTACGTGAGACACGCAGCCCGGAGGCAATGGCAGCATGTTCGCGGCTTTTTTTTTTCCTTCTGTTTTTCTTCATTTTTTTCCTCTCTCCCTCTGTCTCCTTCCCTCCCTCGCTTCCACTTACCCTCCCTCTTTCTCTTCCTTCTTTCTTTCCTTCCTCCATTCTTCCCTTCCCCTTCCTTCCCTTATCCCCTCCTTTCCTTCTTCCTACCTTGATTACTGACGGCTTGTACTTTATTTTTGAGTTTTATGGTGTATTTCTCAGTATGTTGAACAGGTAGAAAAAGTTTAAAAGCGGTAAATATTTCTCAAATGCCTTCTTCTAGCTCCCTCATTTATTTCCCAGGATCATTATTATTTTCGCCACTTGCATCAGTGGGGAACAGCACTGAAGTTCACGGACAAGAGGGCTAACTGCCTTGGTGAACGGATCTTTGTGTGCCGTGCACAGCTATCTAATCACACGGAGACCAAGGACTCTCGGGAGAACACTCATCAAAGCTCCTCCCACTGAGTGTATGGAGAGAAAACGTGCATGAACCTTGCCCTGCAAAAATCACAGGCTAGGAGGGAAAAAACAGTACAGTGAATATTCATTAATTTGTTTAATGAGCATCAATTGAACACCTACTCTGTATTAGGAACGCTTCTAGGGGCCAAAGATAAAGCAGGGAATGGGCGAGACAAGGCTCCGACTTCCTTTGTGGCGTGGGGACAGGCGCTTTGTTGTGTGACTTTGCTTGAGCTTCCCAGGAACCGTGTGAGCTGGACATCGTGACTCCCAGGTTACACTGAGAAAGTGCAGCCACAGAGAGGTTCAGTGATCACAGCCTATCTGATTCCAAACAAGCCTATCTGACTCCAACGCCCGTCTCCTTCCGGCCCTCCCACGTGGCCTGGGGGACTCCGGAGCTCCGGAGAGATGGGAGAGGGTGCGGCCCTCCGGGCCGAGTGCCAGTGGAGAGGAATCCAGACGAGAGACCTGGCGAAGGCCGGAGCCGCCCCCGAGAGTTCGGTGGAGGCGTCCGGTCCGAGGGGCAGTGAGGCAGGGCTCGGGTGGAAGAAGGGAGGGAAGACGGGAGGGAAGACAGCGCATGAGGGGGTGGAGGCCTCTGTGTGCCCGGTCCGGTGAGACCGTGAATAGAAACGGCTTCAGGGCAAAGAAGGGTTCTCTCAGAAGAGAAGCAGGAGACAGAGCCCAAGGGATGGGTCTGGATACACCGCGTGGTGCCCGGAAAGCTGGACCTCGTGGGGCCACCTGGGACAGTAGGGACAGCAGAGAGCGCGGAGGTGGGATGGAGACGGGGCAGTGAATGTCCTCCTGCTCTGCCGTCGCTGAGGCTCTTTTACCTCCAGAGCCACCTTTTCCTTATCAGCGACACAGAGGATAGTCACAGACGTGTTTTCAGTTGAGGGACCAACACCGGCAGACCGGGGGACAAAAGGGCGAGCCTTTGGTTCGATTTCCCCCTGGATACGTGTATTTTAACACCCACTCAGACTCTTCTTTGGGAAGGCTTGGTGTTCATGCAACGGGATAGACATGCGAGCACTTCGCTAATAAAACTGGGGAAGAATGTGAGAAATTTATCTACTGCATGAAGTCATCGTTTCATATTTGTCTGAAGCTCCCAGCGGACTCCGAACTCCAGATTTTTGCTCCCCTCTGCTTTCCACATTGCTCTTTCCCATGAGGGGCGCTTTGATATCAGCATGGGGTACATGGAATTCTTCAGGGGTGAAAGGTGTTCTTTCTGCTGCAGTAACTTTTTATTTAACCCGTTCATTCCCGTGGAAGAGCCGCTATGGATGC
The DNA here is from genome assembly GCF_019186645.2 of Phyllostomus hastatus. Taxonomy (NCBI): domain Eukaryota; kingdom Metazoa; phylum Chordata; class Mammalia; order Chiroptera; family Phyllostomidae; genus Phyllostomus; species Phyllostomus hastatus. The sequence continues at coordinate 3,782,575 of NW_025333833.1, read as the reverse complement.
CATAAAATGAGAAGGGGCGTCCCAGCTTAGTTTTTCTAATTGTCCTCTGGTGGGGTGACGTGGCTGAGCGAATTTGTTGAGCAGCTGGAATTGTTAAGGTCACACTAACATGGAAAGAAGAAGGTCCTGACATCAGCATATCCAGCGATGAATAACTCTGGGCTGCCTCCAATTTGGGAATGCATTTCTCCCCAGGCTGTTCCTTCTTTCCCTTTTCTTTCTCCCACACTGGTTTCTGGCTTTCTCCCTTTTGCTCATGAACCCAACACTATGAGAATTTTTAAATTTTGCCTCTGTAATGCAAATAGTTCCTCTGGTATAACCTTGAGGTCAGTTCTATCAAATAGTATTTGCCCGGTCTGTCCAGGAAAAAGTCAACTCAAATCGCTTTCTTCTCCCAGATCTGCTGTAATTGCACAGAGTTCAGGTGGCTGGGCGAGCCGATCCCAAGGCGCTTGGGCTGCAGAGGTGGAGGGGAACTCATTAGACATTCCTTGCTGAAACAGTGACCTGCGCATAATGATGCGGAAATCAACCTTGGTCGCCCCGCTTTCCCTTTCGTCTAATTTCTTCTGAACGTCAGACCGTGACTTTGGCTGCATAGCCCGAGGACATAGTGGAGTCTGACCAAGGGGGTGCCCGAGACCTGGGTTTTCACACCAGGAAGGTGGTAACAGTTTTGACTTCAATGCCTTGAAAAGTAGGTGATTTCAATTGCCCTGCTCCCTTTCAGGGGAAAATGCTTTCTTTGCACCTAAGCAATCTTCCGGTGCTTTTGACTGACAAGCAGATTGTTATGATTATGACTGGACTTCTTGACTCCTGCAGGGATCTAGCATTTAAAACTACCCGAGACTGGCACAAATCAAAATACTCATCAACTTAAACTATGTCAGCTAAAATGGAAAAGCCAAAATCGTGGTGCTTTAGTTCACGTCAGGAGTCGGCGTGAACACGGTGCAAAATGGCTTAACTCTTTCCCTGCCTGAAGAAGTGGGGCCCAGGATAGAGAGTATCTGGATATTTTCTCCAAATTACACCTCGCAGATACATCCCTTGTATTTCTCCCCTTACCGTCCCCATGGAGTGTCTGCGATTATGGACCCAACCAAGTCCTTTGTTCCCATTCACGGATTCATTCGGCCCCTCCCGTCCTGTGTGCAGCACCCCGCACCTGCCTTCGTGCAGAGGGGAACTGAGTTCTGGGCCACGCGCTGCTGGCGATCGATTGGAAGCGAGAGACACACCCATAAGTAGCTATAACACATGCAGCACGGTAACGGAGACCTGCTATGTACAGATAGTTTAATAAAGGTGAAATCACTTGCACCCGGGGAGCAGGGAGTCAGACATCTAGGGGCTATCTGCCCAACCTCTACTTTTCCAAGAATTTTCCTCCCCTCCATTGACGGTGGGCATGCCACGGCCTTTTTGCAAAATGGGATTCTGTCCTTCCCTCAGCTGCAGTCACCTGGTCATGGAGCACGCTCGTGGGATCAGGAGCCCTGCCATGAGAATTCAGATACCCCAGCAAGTGACTGCAGTCTCAGCTGGTAGCAGGGGCTGTTCCTGTTTGGGCCCCATCTACAGAGGGGCCAGAGAGAGTCACAGAGGGAACACGGCCAACAGGCGGAGAAGAGCAGGAGCTGCAGAAAGCAGGGTTTTGGTGGACACTCGGGCTTTGGGCGCCTTCTTCAGGCACGGTTCCATTTCCGTCTCAGCCTCCAGTGCTTCCCACTGCTCCTCCCGCACCTGCATTTCCCTGCCAGGGAGGGGCAGGGCAAGAATGAGCTGATTTCTCTCTCCTACATGCCAAAGAGCCCTCTCGAATGCAGAAGGCTTTGTAAGAAAGGAGAGAGCCCGCTGGTCTCCACTGAACGAGGAATAAGAAAGAGGATAGAAATCCTAGTGCAGCAGGATAATATTTTGGTGTATTAACAAATGTGTTTTTCCTGTGATTTCCTGTTACCCCGGACCCTCCCCCATCCGGGCAGCTAGACCATGAGTCATTCCCTGCCTCCAGGGAGGGTTGTCACAGCAGAACCAGAGAACAAAAGAGACAAATTCTTGGCTTTTGAGTTTAAAAAGCTGAGCTTCAGGCTTCAGACAAAAAAGATTTGGAAGAATATTTGATCAATTTGAGCCAATTTTATTCCTGCCCACGTAAAATAAAAATTCCCCTGGCTGGGAGACAAGAGACTACTCTCAAGCCAAGCAAGAGGGTAGATGCCGTTGGGTCCCCGAAAGGGGCTCTTGCACCCGACTTCTGCCCTGTCTGCCGGCTGAATGCTGGCACGAATGTGGGTCTTTCTTACCCTGAGAACAAGGAGAACTGTGTCTTATTTGCAGGTTAGAAGCCAAAAGGTGGCAGTCCTCAGAGAGGCCCCCTCCACCCAGCATTGTGCCGGAGAAGCTGCCTGGCGCATCCGCCATAAAAGAGGACACGTGGCCTTCTCTCCGTGGTCCTGGAGTGGTAAGGGAGCTGAGCCTGATCTCCCTGGGGGCCCCGAGAGAGGTACAGAAGAGATCAAGAGAGAGCCAGACCTGGAGGGGTTCCGCAGTCTGGTCCAAGGGATGCTGCGGATGTAATCTGCATGGATTGAGTACCATGGACCAGTGGTACCTACCGTATACAGCTTGGAGGGTGCCAGCCTGGGGAGTTAGTGACCAAGAACTAGACCCCGAGGCACGGAAGGGCAATTCCGGGAAGGCAGAGCAGCTTGACCCGAAATTCTGGGAAATGTGCTCCGAAATCGTCCCCAGGTGGAAGGCCTGATCGGGTGGGCTAGGCATCACTTAGACACGACATAGGCCTCCTTAGATGGGATAGAGCTTCTGCCAATCTTTCTGAGGGCAGTTCGCCTCCCTGATGGCCAGCTTGAATGCCCTTGACTATGGAACATGCAGGGGCCCCTGATCCTGTATACTCTGCCATACTGATGGTCCGTGGCTGCCCAGATGCACCCCCAAACTTAATCCTTAAAACAACAATGATTTCACTTGCTTTTGATTCTGTGTATAGAACAGCTGACGAATGGCCCATCTGGTCTGAGTCCAAACTGCTGACCCACAGAATGATAAGAAAATAACATAGTTGTTTTAAGTCAGTACTTTTCCCTCAAAACCTTGTTTGAAGCATGATTTATACAGAGTGAAATTCATGCTTTTCAGGTGTATAGCTTCATGTAAGACTACACCTTATTTAGCTGATATTTTTATGAGACTTTGGGGTTGAGACTTCAGATGCTTGAATGAGTCAAGACCTCTGGAGCTCCTGGGAGGGGTTTGTTACAGTAGCATCCCACTGCTTGTTACTGGAACGTGTATTAGTCAGCTCAGACCACGTAATAAAATACCACAGGCGAGAAAGCTGAAGCAACAGAAATGTACGTGGAAAACCAATGTCAGTGTCCCAGCTGATTTGGTTTCTGGTGCGAGTTCTCCTCCTGGCTGGTAGATGGCCGTATTCTTGCTGTGTCCTCGTGTGGAGGGGAGACACAGGGACTGCCAAGGTGGGGGAGAGATCTTTATTGTCTTTAATGAGAACACTAATCCCATTGAGTCAGGGTCCGACCCTTAGGACCTCATTTAACCTTAGTTACCTGCTTATAAGCCCTAGCTCTCCAAACGCAGTCACACTGGAGCTTAGGGCTATAACCTATTTTGGCATATGTTTGGCAGGGGGCACAGTTCAGTCCATAGCAGGGACACTGGTCACAGCTCCCTGATATACCAAGTCAAGAGTGGTTTCCACTAAAAAAATTGCCATGTAACTTTGTAGTTCTGTGGGAATCCCACTGAGACCGAAAGAAAACCCACGAAGCCGACAAAAGCACCACCAGCCTGAACTGAGGCTGAGACTTGCCCAGGAGAGCGGAGGCCTGCGCACCGTCACGGCTGCGGCCAGGAGGCAGATGCAGAGAGCTACTCAGCTGCAAACACGGGTGGTTTCTAAGGGAAAAGGAAAGATATTGCAACGTGCAGGGCCCAGAATAGCAGGGAGCAGGGAACTAGGGCGCCCCGGGGAGCAGAGCCGGGCCCCGGTGACACTCGGTGCCCCGAGGGGGGAGACCCGCCAGCACAGCCCGGGCCAGTGCCCAGAACGCCTGCGGGTTGCCTCGTGCTCCTCGCGTTCGAAAGGGGGCATTTGCTGACGCGGTGCGTGCTGTCTCAGCGCTCCATGTTGGGGTGTGGTGAGGACAGGTAGCCTCGCATTCCTGTTCGCAGGCATTGAGAGGAGCCCCGTTGGAGAGGCTGAGGAGCCTCGCTCACATCTGGACTTGATCAGGTGGTGAGGTCCTGGACTCAAAACCATGTCGAGATTTTGGAGGGAGCAGGTGAGTGCATTTTGCATGTGGGGTGTATGTGAATTAGTGTAGCAAGGAGGGCGCGGACTGTGATAGATTGTTTGCAAGGAAGGCATGACCATTCCTCTCATTCCAACGTAAGTGTCCCATTGCAACGTGACTTTCTGGCTCCTTCTACCAAGATGTAGTGTCCATTTCACCACCACTTGAATCTGGGCTGGGCTCCTGACCTGCTTGGAGCGGTGGGATGCGGTAGAAGTGACTGATGCGTGACCGCTGAGCCTGGGTCTCAAGGAGCCTTGCAGCTCTCAGGCCGGTCACCGCGGAATCCCGGGACCTCCACGAGTGGAAATTCAAGCCAGCCCTCTGGGGGGTGAGCGCAGAATGGAGACAAAGCCCCGGGTGACAGGCATCACCAACTGCCGGGGCGTGGGTGGGACCGTCTCAGACTGCCCAGCCCCAGGACGCCCAGCAGCGTGCCCAGAGATCCCCGGTGGGATCAGCAGGACTTCCAGCGGGGCCTAGAGCCCCGGCTGACCCACAGAATCGGCAGCAGACAGAAGGGCTCTCTGTACGGAAGGGTTTCCTGTGCGACCCTAAATAAGGGGTGTGTGTGTTTACAATGGCAACTCGGTTTCACTTCCCTAAGGACATGTTCCACTAGTGATGGGAAGCCAGGGTCGGGGTGGGGGGCCAGGCTGGGGTCATCTTTCTCAAAAAGAGGAGAGGGCGCGGGCAAGCCTGCAGAGACTCGCTTGTCTGCTCGCACAGTCGGGCACCATTTCGGCTTCTCAGCCCCTCCTCACACCTGCTGTCTGATGCTTGGAATTCCTGTAGCGCGGGGTTAAGGCTTCCGCTCTCCACAGTGAAACAGATCACTTTAAAATAGTCCATTACATGCACATGTAGGCATGCCGGGGAGAAGTACCCTGCCGCCTTGAAGTTTCCCCGAGAGGTAAGGGGCTGTGGTCTTGGTCTAATGGGACCGTGGTTACGGAACACTGTAGACTGGGCGACTTGTAAGAAAACGGAAATTTATTTCTCACAGTTCTGGAGGCTGGGAAGTGCAAGGTCACAGCGCTGGCAGAGGACCGTCTGCCCTGTGCCCGCACCTGGTGAAAGGGACAGGGGAGCTCTGCAAGGTCTCTTACAAGAGCACAAATCCCATTCGCGAGGCTCCACCCTCGTGACCTGAACACTTGCCGAAGGCCCCACCGGCCCCCTCGTACCATCCCACCGGGTGGGTTTCAGCATATGAATTCGGGGAGGACACAAACTCCCAAACTCCCCGTCTAGAGCAACTGTCTTCAGATTTTTTCTTAAGAGCAGATTTGAAAAGTGAGTGCTGATCACCCATAAGATGGGCTGGGACATCTAAGATAAAACCCGTCGTTTGCCTAGAAATTTGTCCAGAGCAACGTCCAGCCGGGGCCTATGCCACAGGAGACATGAAGGAGCACAAACAATCTGCCATCCGAGTTTGGCCCAGAGGATTTTTAGCTAACTTCTAGAGTGGCAAGAGCCACAGGGACACAGAGAGGACTCTGGCCATGGGACAGCTGCCTCTGTCTGCAGGGCTTGGGCATCTCCCAGAGTTTGGAGATTTCCAGCCCACCTTACAGCTGCTGGGACTCTCACCTGTCATCCCGGGGAAAGGCCCGCCTCCCGCACAGCGTGTGGTGCAGCTGGTCACTAGCTCTAGAGTGCTCCCCGGCTTCCAGCAGCAGCTCCCTGGTTGCGAAGGGAAAGCTCAGACCAGGAGGCTGCAGATGTTTCTGGACCTACGGGACACAGAGCCATGTCTACTGGTAGTTTCTGAGGAAAGTGCACGGGAGAAAAATGAGCTCGAGTACTGAAAATGACTCAATGTGGTTGATTCAACTACTTTGCAGTTATAAAAGCCAGGTGTAAGCGACTGCAATTATAACTCCCCCAGACGGCAGTTCCACATACATGGCTGTGCACTTTCAAGTTTGTTTGTGTCTTTATTGCCCGGTTTTTGCTTGGCTAAGAGCATGAGCAGACAGACAGTTCCGCAGGATTTTAACTTAAATGAAGGCTCGCTGTAGATACAGAGCTTCCGGAGGCTGGGTACAGCTCACAGCAGCACGCATGATATGCACAAAGCAGTGCTACCCGACAACTGAAAGAATCACTCACGAAATGACCCTGCTAACCGCCATCCCTCCTCTCCTCCTCCTCCTCCCTCCAGCAGCGTGATGCTGTACATTGCAGGGTTACTGCACTCCTCACGTGAACCTGTGGCCTAGTGACTTACCCCTGAGGCATGCTATAATCACTGAGAAATGTGCTCCCTGTCACGTCTTATTGCTTAATTATGGCTCTATTTTAGGCTCCTAGAGCCATTTGGCTTGGCAAGACCTCTCTTATGTGTGACTTTGAACATGCATCCACGTTGAGTTATCCTTGAGCTCACACCCATCTGTTCCATTTCCATCTTGTTCTGGCTTGGGCAGTAATTATTGCCCCTTGGTTCAGCAACGCCTTGAATCATGGCAATGAGCCCTTACAATTACAGTAGGCTGCACCTAAGAAGATACTATCAATCCTTTGTCAGAAAGGCATGTTCTTCAAGTTACTTTTCCCAATACTTGAAGTTTGTTTTTTGTTTGTTTTTTTCACTGATAAATCCCGGTGGGCCCACTCTTTCAAATCAGTGACATGCAAAAACTTCCCCATTTTCCAATTGACTCTTGCTCTAGTGACTACATTTTTTTTTAACTCAAAATCTGGACAGATTGTCTAACAGAGGTTTTGTTGTTGTTGTTTTAGTTGTGTGTGTTGTGCCCAGGGCTAACAGCAAACTGGAAGACCTGGCAGGTCCTAGGTACAGTCTTAGGTTGCAAACCAACTGGGCAGAATATTTACAATGAAAAGTGTTGGAAAATTTTGGGACTTCCGGAGGATGTGTCCATGTTCAGTGTTCCTACTGTTTATTCTGTCCCCTTGTTAGTAAGACATTTGTTTTAAGAGTGTCAATCTTAGTCCTTCAAGTAGACTAGAAGCTTCTTAGAGACAAAAGACACAGAGCCTACCCACCTCTTCCAGAGCTCTGTCCATGTACGTAGCTATATCCCGTTGTTTGATCAATTGCACAGGGATGATGTTGCATTTTTAAGACAGCTGTTTGGGATTAGGAGCTTGCAAAAGTGGCCTGACATTGAGGTGAAGGCAGACTGGAAATCAGTGTCCCGCTTCCTCCCTCCTGAGAGTAGTTCAAGTCGGGCCTGGGGTAGATCTATGTTGTGAAGGGGTATAATTACCCTGGTCCAGAGCGGCCCCAGGTCTCGTCTGGCAGACTGAGTTATATCTATCAGGGCCTTTTGAAACGCTGACTTGGCTCCTTAGAAATACAAAACCCAAAACATCATTTGTAAAGGTCACGGGGAATGGCCCGGGTCAGAATAACTGGAGTCCGCTTTGTGCCAGTGCCTCAGAAGAGGAAGTTGCTGAAGCCGAGATAAAGCTCCTGGAGCGCGCCGTGTTGCCAGAAACAAACAAAGAGCAGGAGCGGTTTGCAGCTGAGTCTTTACTGTGCAATTCAAATGCCAGTCCAGCAATGAAACTGGTTCTAGGAATTCCAGTCAGATTTTTATCATCTGACTTGGAAACCAGCTGTGCTCTTAGTGAGCACGAAGATTTACTACCTGCAATTGCTATAATTCAGTCAGCAGAATTATGCAGAGGTGAAAAATTTGAGAAAAACTCCTTATTTTAAATGCAACACAAGCTGTGTTCGAAGAAATCCTGCTTCTCTGACACTGATTTCAAGAAAGGGGTAGGAAGTCCAAGTAGAGGAACTCTTACGTTTAGGAATTCAGTTTATTCTGCATATTCTTCAGAGTATGACTTTTTACAAGTCCCGAGTAAAACTTACTACAATTTGGTAAAGAGCATCTTTTACGCAGAGCAGGTGAGAAAACATAAAGTAGTTAACTCCACAATTACGGAGCGCACTGAGAGTCCGGCCAACCTCACCGTCCAGCGCCCTGAGAACTGGAAGAGAACGGAATTTAACTCTAAGAACAGCTCTCCAAAGTGGCCCAATAAACTCATGGCTGCCATTCTGAACCAATAATTTCCTTCACAGAAACTAACAATTACTGTGGATTTGTGAGCCCGTATATCAAAAGTCTCTTGCCTGTATTTTATGATTTTGAAAGCCATCAGGGCTGTCCTGGAGAGGCCAGTGCATATGGTGCTCATACCATGGGAGCCCCCCGTCTCCTTCGTTGGCCCGTGCTCCTCACACGTGGGCCACAGCTGCCTTGCACACAGCTGATGCAATAGAACTCAGTCACTTATATCATCACCTGAACGAGCCCTCGGGTACCACCCCGGGAAAGCCAAGCAAGGTAAGTTTTCCAGAATAATGGTTTCAGCGGCCCACGGACCAACCGATGTGAAAGCATTTCCCACGCGCAAACACAACCCCTGAATGGGTTCTACAGCAACATCTTCAAGAGGGAAGAGATACATCAGGAGTTTAGAACTGCACTTGTTGTTTGTTGATTTATTAATGATGGCCATTCCGACAGGTGTGAGGTAATATCTTATTGTGGTTTTAATTTGCATCTCTCTGATGGCTGGTGATGCTGAGCAACCTTTCATATGCCTATGGGCCCTCGGTACGTCCTTCTTGCAGAAGTGTCTGTTCAGATCCTTTGCCCATTTTTTAATTGGGTTGTTTGTCTTCCTGGTGATGAGTCACATGCGTTCTTTGTATATTTTGGAGACCAAACTCTTGTCCGATGTATCACTGGCAAATGCGTTTTCCCATACGGTTGGTTCCCTTTTCTTTTTGACGATGAACCCTAGTGTACTGTTGGTGGGAATGCAGAGTGGTGCAGCCACTGTGGAAAACAGTTATGGAATTTCCTGGAAAAACTAAAAATGGAACTGCCTTTTGAACCAGTAATTCCACTGCTGGGAATGTACCCTAACAATCCCAAGGCACCAATTCAAAAGAACTTACGCACCCCTATGTTCATAGCAGTGTTATTTACAATAGCCAAGTGCTGGAAACAGCCCAAGTGCCCACCAGTAAATGAGTGGATCAAAAAACTGTGGTACATTTACACAATGGAATATTACACAGCAAAAGAAAGGAAATTTTGCGACAGCATGAATGGAACTGGAGAATATTATGCTAAGTGAATTAAGTCTGTTGGTGAAAAACAAATACCATACAATCTCACCTATAAGAGGAATCTAATGAACAAAATAAACTAACCGACAAAACAGCACCACAGGCATGGAAACATGGAACAGAGGCGGGAGGGGAGTAATGGTAGAAAGAAGGGGAAGGGGGAAAAAGCAGCTGAGATTTGCTTTAATAAAAAAAAGGTTTGAACTGCAACTTGACTATCACTTTAAGTTTAAAGTGAGCTAGTCAGCCATCAAATTCCTCATGTGGAAAATAAGATAATTACATCAGATGACCTGCAAGGTTCCATCCATGTCACTTATGTCCTGGTTCTCACTTCCCCATATACCTTATGTGATAACTTTTTTAAAAAAGATTTTATTTAGTTATTTTTAGAGAGGGGAAGGGAGGAAGAGAGAGAGAGAGCAATATCAATGTGTGGTTTCATCTTACTTGTGGCCCCCAATGGGGACCTGGCCCACAACCCAGGCATGTGTCCTGACTGGGAATCGAACTGGCAACCCTTTGGTTTGTAGCCCGAGCTCAATCCACTGAGCTACGCCAGCCAGGGCTGGTAACTTCTTAAAGTCTTACACTGACTATTCAATTGTACCTATCTGTATTTGGCCAGTATTACAGAAGCTTGTTTAGTGATGAATTTGCCCTAACAGAGGTTCACGCAGAAATAGATGACTGCATACGGTCATGGCGATTCAGGACGCATTACTGCCACACACTGCCCAAGAATATATACTTTAAAAAAAAAGGAATACATACTAAGCTGTGGAATTTTTTTGAAAGGTAAATGAGAGACCACATTATGAGTGCATCAGACTTGTTTATTCCTTAGAAAAATAGGGGCATATTGGACAATGAAGCTTTTGGTGTTTACGTATGTCACTCATACATAAAAACAGCACTACCTACACAAATGCCTCTGTTTAGAGAAGTCAGTGATGGAAAGCTACATTTCTAGGTCAATAACATCATATAAAAATACAGAGCTCATCCACATTATCAGAAAATAATATCCTTAAACTAATTTAAAAAATCTTTTTCAGAGATTACTATGGATACAATATTTGTCTTTATCCTCTTTTATTTCTTTTTAAGACTTAAAATGCATGACTTTACTGTTTGGAATTTCTAATCAATCAGAACTGAATGTAATATTCACAGATTTTGTGACAAAGTTGCAATACTTATTTGCATATTCACATACAGCACAATGTAGTGGTCAAGTATTAGTGATGATAAACTACTAAAGCAGTAAGAAAGTCATCATTTTAATTATTTAAATGCTTTATGTCAGGATAACTTATGTATGACATATAAAACACATATTTATAGGAAATATTAGAAAGAAAATGTGTTTTTTTCATAATAAAATGTAGCAAGATTTGCAGCCTCACCACAGAAATGCTTTCACTAATTTGACCAATGTGATTAAAGGAGACAATATGTTAATAGTAAAATTATACATATGACATATTTGTATGTGCATATGTTTGTGTGTGTCTACTAATCAAAACTCAGGTTGTAAACTAAAGCCACTTAAGAGGCAAATTGAACCCAACAGTAATGTTGGCTTAAGTTGTCCGGTAATTGTGAAGCTGTGTTTCCAATTCTAGTACGATCCAAAGAGGTAATAATCTAGTAAGATCCAAATACTACTTGTTTTCTGTTTCTTGCTCTCTTTTTCACGTTTAATTTTTGCGTCTCTTTACTGATGACATACATAGGGTTCTCGGTCTCAGCACTTCTGCTGGAAGTTAAATGATTTTGATGAGGTGTTATCAGTTTTCAATTTACTTTTCTTTATTTACCTGGTCTAGAAACACTCATGGCCATGTAGTTTTTCTTCTACCCTTTTAAGTCACTTGATTTTACCCAAAATAAGGCTACACTAAGGGAAATGGACCAACATTAGGGTGAACTATGCCCCTATGTATAAAATTATCATCATTTGCGTCTTTGGAATGGCCAAACACGTTAGCATAAAACTAATCACAGATCCAAAAATTAACGCTGTTTGACAGGGGCCCTCTTCACCAGAGGTCGCAGCAGAGCCACAACGGAGGGTCTACCGAGCACTGCGTCCAGCAGTGGGGAGAAACGACACCAGTGCTCACGTGCTCGGGGCAGCCGAGTCGTCGCTGACAGTCGCTCTCGCCCCCTGACTCGGGCAGTCTGGAGCGCGCAGGGGAGCGCTCTCGGGACTTTCACACTGTCCGTCCACCTTTGGGGAAGCGGCTGGTGCCTGATGCCTTGTGTTCTGGGCAGACCCTAAAGCCGCACTCTCCCCAGAAGGCTGCAGTGGTCTCTCTCCATGCACCTTGTGTTTCCCTGCTTCTGCCTCCTGTTCGTGCAGCAGTCTCTCCACCTCCACGTCAAGCTCCAGAGACTCCTCATCAGCCTGGACATCCAGCTGCTGCATCAGCTCCTCCAACTTCTTGGCCTTGCGGAGCTCATTCTGCTGTATGATCGTGCAAAGGTGCTCGGTGAGCTGCTCCTTAATGTCAGTCTTGCGCTGCAGGTCGAGCTTGGCTGTAACATACTCCGCTTCCACCCTGTCAAACCGCTTCCTGTAGGGACAGGTACAAAGAGGGCCCATTAGTTCTCCATGGCAGAAAGGAGGGCTGAGAAGCAACAGTTAAACTCCAGAATTCAGAAACAATATATAATGAAGATATGGCTATAAAGGCTTTATGAACTCTTGTCTACACGTTAAGAGAAACTAAAACTAGGCTGATGCTGCCAAAACTTCCACCCCATCCACACTTGGGCTCTCCTAGTGTCACAACGCTCATCTGCACGCATTTCCTCCTTCCAAGGTGGTGCTTAAATGAAAGCAGGCTAAGGGGGTTAATCCAGTGGTACGAAAGCTCTGAGGGGGAGAGCCCTCATTCGCAGTGTGTTGATTTCCGTGGTGTCAATACCACCACCGTGGCCGGTTTCAAGCTACCCATGTGACTGAACGCAGAACTGGGAAAAGACGCACCAGATCTGCTCTCAGGAACCAGTGAAGCTAGCTCCGGCACACATCTGGTTACGTCTGTGTGTGAGTGGTGGGACAGGAAGAGACGGAGAAGGCAGAAAAATCAGTATCTCTGTTATTTAAGTTAAATGTATTGGGGTGACATTGGTTAATAATCACATTATATAATACAGCTGCGAACTTGCATCCCATGCTCCCCACCGGAAGTCCAGCCTCTTCTGTCACCATGTATTTGACCCCCACTCCCCCTTGCTGCCTCCCTCCATCCTTCTTCCCTGCTGGTAAACAGCATTCTGTCTACGGCCGAGTCTTCTTGTCTTGCTTGTTGGTTGCTTTTTGTTTTATGCCCCACTTAGAGTGAAATCACATGATTCTTGTCCTTTCTGCCTGACTTATTTCACTTAGCATACTTTCGAGATCCATTCAGGTTGTTGCATATGGTAATATTTCATATTTTTTTATGACTGGGTGCTATTCCATTTATGTATGTACCATATCTGCTTTATCTAATCATCCAACTGAAGTTGTTTTCATGTCTGGACTATTGTGAATAAAGCTGCAACGATCACAGGGGGACATAGAGCTTTACCAGTGAGTGTTCTCAAAAATGTGGGGGTAGGTGCCCAGCAAAGGGATGGCGGGGGTCATAAGGTGGCTCCACTCATGTTTGCAGAAATCCCTGAGTGGAGGTTTCCGCAGCGGCCGCGCCAGTCTGTGCTCCCACCAGCAGCACACAGGGTTCCCTTTTCCTCACATCTTCTCCAGCACCTGTCGTTTCCTGTCTTATTGATAAGAGCTGTTTTAACAGGTGTGAGGTGGTATCTCATTGTGGTTTTGATTTGCATCTCTCTTGTAGCTGGAGAGGCTGAGCATCTTTTCATATGTCTGTCGGCCATCTGTATGTTTTCCTTGGAAAAGTGTCTATTCAGGTCCTCTGCTCATTTTTAGCTCCATTTGTTTGTTGTTGTTGTTGAGAAATCGCTCTCTCTCGATTAACGGGTTAGAAAAGGAAAACTCTTGTGGAGAAGGATAAGGACAGTGACCTCTGGGATCTGGGGGAGCCACAGCTGGCGGCCACACTGGACGCAGCACGATGGGAGAGCTGCAGCGCTCTACGGAAACCTCGGCGTCTGCGCAGGGTGAGGACGTCTCTGATGTGATGAAGTGCCCGTGGGGCTGCCTCTCGTCGCCTAGAATGACCCAGTTTGTACTTGCCTGAACCTCTGCCCTTCGCAGAGCGCACGGTGCTGGGTCACCCCGTGAGCCCTCAGTTAGCCTGCGGGTTAAACGTTCTCTGCAGTTGGCAGTTTACCTCCGTTCCAATCAGAGATGCCTCCGTTCTAATCGGAGACGCCTCCGGTCAGCATCCTGAGACCAGAGCAGCCGGGTGCCCGTGGACAGGGTCAGAGCCTAGGCCCGCAGCGACTGAAACGCCGGTGCAGTGACCCCCGGTAGTTTCTTCAACTGAGCGCTCATCTGTCTGCAGAATGGCAGCGAGCAAAGCACTTCCTCAGAGCGTAAAGGATTGTATCGTGCAACTGGGGCGAGTGTCTGGCCCAGTGCCGGCAGGTCCTCAAGACACAGAACTTCCCCTCCAGAGCACCAGGATCAAAAAGCACCAGCAGTGTATCACTAAACATGTATCTAAAACTAAAATTATGTAAGCATCTGGTGTTTAAACTTGAGAACTTTTACCTGGCATTCATTTATCATATTTCCTTTTTCTGACTGTCATCTAGAAAGTATAAGAAGGAGAAAGCTAGGTGTTTTCCCATGACCCTGGAGGTTAAGAGAACTGTTCTAGAGGAGCTCTGCTGGGTGTTGGGCCCCGTGTTCCCGTGCCGTGCAACACATCCTGCGTGTGAATGCTCTGGCATCAAGCTTAAGAGCTCTGGCAACAGCCGCTACAGGTGCGTGAATACGTACCCCTTTCACCCCCACCCCCACCCCCCTTCTCTGCACGTATGTGGTCTCCCTCAGCCAGTCAGAGTCAGGTAGGAAAGATCTACCGGCTGGGCTCATGAATGCTGAATTGAAATGAAGATTTGCAAATTGGTCCCTAGGTTTCCACTGATCTTTCACCCTGGATAAATCACTGAAGATTCTGCATTTTGTTTATTTATTTAAGTCCTCCTGGCCAGAAACATGCATATATGTTCTTGTACAGAGTGATTTATGTTTAGAATATTGGTTAGTTTCACAAGCTGCACTCTGGGCCGGGGGGCCGGGGGGCGCACCAAGTCAGTGTGATGGCACAGTCTGGGACAGAACAGTAAGCGCATCATGCACAATACAGCAAGAGACACTGAGCTGCAATGTAGTTGAAGAATCATTTCGTTATTTTAAAGGGACACTGAATGACTTAATGAATGTTATTTATAGGATTCTAGAAACTCTCTTGGTTTGGGTTTCCCTGAAATTAAAAACAAAAACAAACGAAAACCCCCGACAAACTCAATTGTTAACCCTTGGCACGCCATTGGGTTCCATGGTCCACTTTCAGTTTTCCAGCTCCTTTTATGAGCAACTGTAACTGTCTGTAAGGATCAACAAACCATGCTTGTTTTATCCTTTCTCAGAAGTCTTCCAGAGAACAAAGAGAAAATTTACTTATATTTTAAAAAGTAGACTGAAACGAATCATAATTTGCAATTATTACATGAGTCCACTGGATTTTTTAAATAAATTGAAGGCACATTATCGGATCACTGAGATGCATTTCTCATGTATCTTGACACATTTGCCATTTCACCACCCTAGGAAGTATTTCCTTGTTACTCACCAATTATCCCCATTTATGCTAAAAAATTAAAATAATACGAAAAAGGGGAATGATGAAATGACCTAAAAGGATGATGATATAATGGAATAAATCACTGTCGATTAATTTTCTTACTGTGTTGTCCAAAGTATTACATCACCTTTCAAAAAGGTATGAAAGACTGGAAACCCCCATCTGTAATCTGTTCTCAGCTTTCACTGAACACAGCTGAGAATTAATATATTTTTTTTATTTTCTGTCCTAATGGCAAAGTAGAGAAAATGAACAGATGAAAACATTTCGCAGTTATTACACAAATCAAAAGGTAAATGTGGTGGGCTAACACGTGACCCCCAAAAGACACTCACTTCCTTTTCCCCAGCACCCAGAAGGAAGAGTGACCCTGGACGTCCCGCACTGCTTTCCGGGAAACGCAAGCGTCAGTTTCTGCTGTTCTAAGACCCCCCCCCCCCACCACCCGCCCCCCGCCCCCGTCTGTGGTAACTTGTTACAGCGGCCGCGGGAAACCAACACCAACGCAGACACGCACTGTCCGGACTGGACAGTGAGACAGGTCGTGTGAGTGAGAGCTCAGCACACCGGTCTTCAGAGAAACACGCCCAAGATGAATTTTCTCAACTCAAGAATCAATCAGTGAAGAGAGGATTTTAAAAAGAAAATGTTATTTTCATAGTTAATCACTCAGTATTTTACAAGTATCTGGACTGTCTTGTATTGCCACATTCTTTCAGCCTTTTATAATAAGTTTTGGAGTCAAACAGCACTCGATACAAAGCAGTTTGTGATGCTTATGTTCACATTACAATTTTTCCCACAATCCCTTCCATTCTTACTTCTGTGAATTATTCATAGAATGACTTGGAATATGATGCACATACCTGTGTGTGCACGTGTATGTGCTTGTGTGCGGGGCAGGGTCCACTGAACATGGATGGCAACCAGTGATAATTGTTCTTCCCGGTACATGGAGGGTTAAAGGAATGTTCTACATGCAGCCGCTCTGAGTTTTACAAGCTGGCCTGCACAGCATATGGCCGCACTGTCATCGTCGCTGCTGACAGCGGCGGCGGCGGCAGCAGCTCTGGAGCTGCCTCGCCCGAGTGCTGGTCTCCTCGGGGCTGTGTGCCCTGACACGCATCTACGGAAGCCTGTTTTCCGGGGAACTCCAGGACGTCTGTGGACACGGCACCGTCCCAGGCCTATACAACCATACTTAAAAAAAAAAAATCAAGGAAATCTCCCACAGAAATGGACTATCCCGGGGATCACAAGAAATCTAGACCAGAATGTTATATCACCAACCTATAATTTCTCAATAACCACAGATATAAATTTAGAAAATTTAATCTTTTGCATGAACAAAATACAATGCTGGTCCTAGCCACAACTGTCTATGAGGTTTTTAAAAATAGCCTCACACATGCAATACAGATATTCACATACCATGATGTCAATATCAGTACCATGAAAAATTGTCATTTCAGCTTGAGGTGTAAAAAAATTTACATGGTAAGTTTTTTATTATGTAAGAATTTACATCCCTGGCTGGCGTAGCTCAGTGGATTGAACGCAGGCTGCGAACCAAAGCGTTGCAGGTTCGATTCCCAGTCAGGGTACATGCCTGGGTTGCAGGCCATGACCCCCAGCAACCGCACATTGATGTTTCTCTCTCTCTCTCTCTCCCTCCCTTCCCTCTCTAAAAATAAATAAATAAAATCTTTTTTTAAAAAAAGAATTTACTAAAATTTCATTACAAGTATTTCTACAATATGGGACTTTTTCTCCTTTAACCAGTAATTCCACCTTCTCTGTGGTTCTCTGAAGGCTAAAACTATGACATTTTTAACATATAATTATTTGATGGACGAAGGCATCCTTCTCCAGCCTCCTGTAGGATGGAATTAAAACAAGCAGATGATGTTTCTGTTGAGGTATCCAGAGTAATATGAATTATTCATATAAAGGGCTACAATGGCAAAAAAAATGTTCCTCTGGCAACCTTAACTTACAGAGAATAAAATGTGCTAAACATCTAGACTTAGTTTAATCTTAATAAAATCTTGGTCACCTCCTTAATGACCTTATTAGTAGAAATCTGGAACCTCTAGTTATCAGCTACTGATGGCATTAATTTAGGCAACCCATTAAGTCTAACAGCATATGGTCAAGCAACAATTACAAAAATCACAAGGACACCACAAGCTCTTTCTTAAACAATAAACAGTGAATTAAAAACCACAATCAAGCATTTCCGCTTTATTAAATTGTTATATAAACATTCTGATGCTGTGGTTCACCCTGGACTAATGAGGCATTCTGATTGATTTCTAGTGTTACAGAGAAAGATGCAAAACCGAGTCATTAACACAGCATTCCCTTGTGAAAAAAGACAAGCCAGGATGATTAAAGCAATGTTGAAAGGACTGAAAACCCTGAAAATTGGACTTAATTTTTTGCCTTTTTATCTGCTTGCAAAGTTCATGTAATTCTTTACATGTGTTAGTTCATTTAAAAACTACTCCACGATGATTTTTTCTCTTAAAAAATGCCAATGGCTGAAACCAAGAAAACACGTGATAGTGAACTATTTACACAGAATATAATCGAAAAGAAAAAACTTAAAGCTTTCAAGACACACTGGTATTTTCCTTAAAGTACTCATAGATTTTAAAAAATAAACTAGATCTTTTTTTAATGAAAACTGAAATGAGAATGAGGCTAATCACTAAGGAGCATCTCAGACAATCAAAATTTCTTAACAGAAAGAGCAGAAACTTGGTCTTAGAACTGTGGTTTGGGGGCAAGTCTTCCAGATATTTGCAGGGTCCCAAATGTTAGATACCTGGTGCACTGGCAGGAAAGACTCAGATGCAGACAAATCATGCAGAGACGCTCTAACGAGAACATGAGCGGTACGGCGACGTGAAGGGAGACCTCATGAAGAGGAGACACACTTACCACCACTCCCATAACAGGCAAAAATACAGCACCTGATGTGCTTGTTATGAGGTGGCAACGATGATATACAAAAACGGTGCTGACCCAGCTAGCAACGAACTTTAGTTCAATGGAACTGCTTGTTCAGAATCCAGTTTCCCCAACTCACCGAGCATTGGAGTAGTCCAGACTGGCCTGGTCGATCCGGTTCCTGAGGATCCCGATGTCCGCTGACACCATGTCGTCCAAAGCCTGCAACTCCTTCTGGACCCGCTTCAGTTTCAGGGTCTCTGCCTGGGTTCTTTTAGACCTGGAAGAGCAGCAACACGAATGGAGAAAGAAAAACATTTTAAAATCATGTATCCATACGGTCAGTGTAAGTGAAAAAAAGCAAGCTACCGTATATACAGTATGAATATAATGTATAATTTCTTTTAATTAGAAAAAACAAGAAAAATTGAAATCAAATGCTGGTAACATTTTGGTATATCTCTAAGACTGCATTTGCACTTCTTTCCCTTATTATTTCAAGTTTACTATTAGTATATACAATTTTCATACATGAGGGGAAAAGATTTAAAAATAATCAATAGTTCAGTTGTAGGTCTGTATTCATTCCATAAGGACACGAATAAGCTCTAAAGGAATATATCTGTATTTTCTTTACATTGGAACATCATTGAACATAACTTTCCAAATCTCTAGTCTTAAATTCTTCTCACTACGCCAACATTTTTCTTTGTTTGATATCTAGTGGATACCAAGAACAGAGGCCTACATCAAACACCATTTCTTTATGTCTAAAAACATCTATTTGGCTTTAACTTCTGTAGGACTCATTTCCCCAAACTTTTATTCCTTTGAGTCCTGTTCTTTAGGCAAAACTACAGGTCCTCAAAATTCTTCTTCATGGAGCTCAAAATCAAGCACTTTTTTTTTTGTTTAAAAGCACATCCAATCACCATCTCGGTCCCCTCATCACTCCCAAGTGTATTAGGCACTTAGAAATAGAATAAACAAAGGCAAA
This sequence comes from Phyllostomus hastatus, assembly GCF_019186645.2. Lineage (NCBI taxonomy): Eukaryota > Metazoa > Chordata > Mammalia > Chiroptera > Phyllostomidae > Phyllostomus > Phyllostomus hastatus. Next base: position 3,763,357 of record NW_025333833.1, on the reverse strand, counting down.
AGCCAACCTTTAATCATGATTTCACTCATTTCAAAATTTCACACACATTCTCACAGGAGAATAAAACTCCCACATAAAACCACTACACTGCAACTTACAGGTCTCCGCTGTATTTATGCACTTACCCTTGTTTGCCGCCTATAGAAGTTAACAGTGTTGCTCTTTTACTACAAGTACTGGGCTTCACTGTCCACTTATTAGTAATCTAATCAGCTTACATCAGTGCCTCCTGTCTCACATGGAAAACACGTACAGAACACATGCTAAGCCTGTAAAATTTGGGGTCAAATCCACAGTAAAAGCCTCTAGAACCTGCTCCATACTGAAGACTGCTAACATGCTTTCTAATAATCACTTTTCAATAATCATGGTCCCCCCCCACAACATAAATTCAGTAAGTAGTAGTATTTCCTAAGTTTCATGAAAGATCAAGGTAAACCAGCAGGAGGAAAAAATCATTTTCCAATACATACTGCATCTGCCAAAGAGGTACAGTGTGTAGTGGAATTGCTCTTCCACCTGCCCGCCTGTCCCTCCATCCGTGTTCCTTCCCCTCCCTGACACTACGTCAGTTCCACTCCACAGCTGATGTGCCAGGCTTTTCTGGCAATCTAAAAAGAAAATGCCATGGAATACTTGCTTGCATTTAGTCCTCGGTGTTGTCCGTCGCTGCTTCATTGACTAAGCTTGGTTGCCTAGGCCTCCGCAGGAAGAGTGGGTGAGGGGACGGGACGGTGGTTCGAATGGGAATGGTGCTGTTCAGGGCCAGCGCAGTGCAGGGAAGGGAAGGGGATCTCGGACACACTGCCACTGGGCGGAGAGAACGGCACAGTACGGGGCAGTGCACACCCGCGACCCGAGTCATCGCTGAGAGGTTAACTTGTACCGCGTACTCTTCTACCAGTGAGGGCAGGGTGAATTATTTAAGAAAAACGTCCTTAGGAAACACAAGTACAAGTCACTTATGTGCAACAATCTTCCTCTTCCACATGTTAGGTGACAAAGGCCCCTAAGTATCAAAACGAAAACCTGGACTGGTGGTTAATTTACTCGCACTGTACTGACAGTTCTTCATTGTTCCCTTATGAATGCGGAGATGGTTAAAACTGAAAACACTGATGTTGATCCTAAGTTGTAATTGCACCGGTGTCAATAAATTTGTTACGATCTATGGCTAAAAAGTCCTCCTTACTAAATTAACACCAGAATGTCAGTATGATTTATAAAGCATCATTTATTTAGTCTAAAAAATAATGGTTGTCAAGAAAATGTCAGTCTACTACAATGGACATGGGAAAGCAAAAATATAAAACATGGTAAGAGCTGGCCGCACATTGCAAACCACCTCTCCTGGTTCAGGTGCCTCACCTTTCTGCAATAGCTTTAGCCAAAAGAGCTTTCTTACGTTTATTTTTCTCTTCCATTAGCCGCTGTTCTTGTTGGAGGATTTCCCAGCGAGACTTTTCTTGCCTAGGGAGCAAAAAAGTGTAAAAATGAGTTTCTGAAACCTCACCCCACACCTTACCAGTCTCAGTCCCCTCTGTATAAAATTTAATCAGCCAGATTATGTATATATTTTTTAAAGTCCTGTTAAAAGGAACCCATCTGCAGCTCATTATTTTGTTCTAATAGAAACAAAGACTATGATTTGAAGTAAAGAAGGCTTACATAAATTGGCCCTTTGAAATCCATTATATGTATATAACCTAGGAACCCACAAACTGGAAGCCAGAATAGAGTGGCATTTTTTAGAAGTACAAAGAAACTTGTGTAAGTTAATTATGTATTATATGCAAAATGGGAAGTAAAATAAATAGGTCTGTAGCTAATGTCATGTTATATCTTTCAAAGTTCTTTTAAAAATCACTTTAATGATTTAATCATTAAATCAGTTTATATTCTTCATTCTTGGGCACATGGAACATATTTATAATAACTGCTTAAATATTCTTTGCCTGATAATTCCCATCATTTGTGGGTCTGTTTCTTTTGATGACTTTCTTCCTGGTTATGTATCACAATTTCCTGCTTCTTTGTATGCCCAGAATTTTTTTATTTTTCTCTAGACTGAATATGCATTTATTTTTAAATTTTTAACAAAAGATTTTCAATTACAGTTGGCATACAATATAATACTAACTTCAGGTGCATTGCAGTAGACATTTATCTAACTTACAAAGTCGTCACCCCAATAAACTGAGTGCCCATCTGACATCATATACAGTTATTACAGTGTTATCGACTAATATCCCCTATGCTGTGCTTCACATTCCTGGGACTATTTTTATAACCACCAATTTGTACTTCTTAATCCTTTCATCTTTTCCACCCTTTCCCTCAAACCTCCTCCCATCTGGCAACCATCAATTCGTTTTCTGTTATCTATGAGTTTATTTCTGTTGTTTGTTCATTTGTTTTTTCAGATTCCCCATTTAAGCGAAATCACATGGTTATCTGTTTTTCTGTCTGTCTTATTTCAGTTGGCACAATACCTTCTAGGTTCATCCACATTGTTGCAAATGGATGAGCAATATTTTACTGTACATAGGAACCACTCTTCTTTATCCATTCTACCGATGGACACTTAGGTTGCTTCCATACCTTGGGTACTATAAATAATGCTGCAGTGAACATAGGTGTGCACATGTCTTTCCATATGAGAGTCTTGGATTTCTTTGGGCAAGTAGTTGGAAATGGAATTGCCGGACCATATTGTAGTTCTATTTTTCTTGGTCTGAGGAATCTCCCCTCTTCCATAGTGGATGAACCAACTTACAATCCCACCAACAGTGCATGCAGGTTCACTTTTCTCCACATCCTCACCAATACCTGTTATTTGTCTTACTGATAATAGCCATTCTAACGGGTGTGAGGTGTTATTTCATTGTGATCTTAATTTGCATTTCCCTGATGATTAGTGATGTTAAACATCTTTTCACATGTCCACTGGCCTTCTGTATGTCCTTTGGAGAAATGTCTACTCAGATTCTGCCAATTTTATAACTGAATTTTAAAAAAATATTACATTGTATGAGTTACTGATATACATTGGATATTAACCCCTTATTGGATGTACCATTGGCAAATATCTTCTCTTATTCAGTAGGCTGGCTTTTTGTTGATGGTTTCCTTTACTGTGCAAAAACTTTGTTGTAGTCTCATTTGTTTTCTTTTCTTTTCTCGTTTTCCTTGCCCAAAAAGACATATCCAAAAAGATATATTACTAAGAGCAAAGTCAAGAATTTATTGACTGTTCTCTTCTAGGAGTTTTATGGTTTGGGGTCTTACATTGAAGAATTTAATCCATTTTGAGTTTATTCTTGTACATGATGTAGGGGAGTGATTGAGTTTCATTCTTTTGCATGTGTATTTGTCCAGTTTCCCCAAAACCATTTATTGAAGAGCCTGTCTTTTTTACATTGTATATTCTTACTTTTTAAAAAAATATATTTTATTTTTAGAGAGAGGAAAAAAAGAGGGAGAGAGGGAAACATCAATGTGTGGTTTCCTCTAGCCCATCCCCTCACTGGGTGCATGGCCTGCAACCCAGGCATGTGCCCCAACCAGGAATCGAACTGGCAACTCCTCAGTTCACAGGCCAACACTCAGTCCATGGAGGCACACCAGCCAGTGAGGGGCTATTCTTTAGTAGCTTGTTATTTAGCCTTCATGTGCTTTTCAGTTTTACTCTTGTAATTAATTTCTAGTTCCATATCACTGCAATCAGAGAAGATGCTCGGTATTACTTCAATCTTAAATTTATTGAGACTTGTTTTGTGGTTCAACACATGGTCTATCCTGGATAACGTTCCATGTCCACTTGAAAAGTGTATTCTGCAGCTTTTGGATCAAAATATCAATGAAATCCATCTCATCTGCCGTCATTTAAGGTCACTGTTTCCTTGTTAATATTCTGCCTTGATGATTTATCCACTGATACCAGTGGTGTGTTCAAGCCCCCTACTATTACAGTATTTCTGTTGATTTCTCCCTTTATGTCGATCAATATTTGCTCTATATACTTAGGTTCTCCTATGTTGGGTGCCTAGGTATATTTATGAGAATTATATCCTCTTGTTGGATGGACTCCTTTATCATTGAGATGTCCTTTTTTTTGTCTCTTGTTACAGACCTAGTTTTAAAGTCTATTTTGGCTGACATAATTATTGTTTCCCCAAGTTTTCTTCATTTCCATGTGCAAAGTTCTTTTTCCATCCCTTCACTTCTAGTCTGTGCATGTCTTTCAATCCAAAGTGAGTCTATTGTAGGCAGTACATGTGTGGGTCCCGTTCTTTTATCCATTCAACTACCCTATGTCCTTTGACTGGGGCATTTATTCTATTTACATGTAAAGTAATTATTGATAGGTATGTGGTTATTTGCCATTTTCTTGCCTTCTGATTGTTTTTGTAGTTCTTCTCTGTTCCTTTTTCTCTTTCTCTCATTTTGTATGTTGATGGCTTTCTATAGTGTTGTGTTCTGATTCCTTTTTTCTTGTATATTCCTTATATTTTGCTTTGTGGTTACCTCATGCTTCTTATATACCAAAGCATGTTTATAGCAGTTTAAGTTGATGGTTGCTAAAGCTGTAACACAGTCTAAAATCACTACAACTTTTACTCTCCTCCTGTTATTGTCATTTTTTTTTACTTTTTTTATGTGTTTATGTGTAATTGTAATTACACAGGCTCTTTCTACTTTTGCCTTTTAGCCTTTGAACTAGCTTTACAGTTGGCTGACCCACTGCTTCTGCTCAGTGTTTGCCTTTATCAGTGAGAATTTATTTCTTTCCTATATTTTCTTACTCATATTTTTTATTTTTTTCCTACTTAAAGAAGTCCCTTTGACACTTCTCGTAATACTGGTTTAGTGATGGTGAATTCCTTCAGCTTTTTTTGGTCTGGGAAATTCTCTCTCTCCTTTGATTCTCAGTGAGACTTGCTGGGTAGAGCATCCTTTGTTGTAGGTCTTCACCTTTCATCACTTTGAATATTCCTGCCAATCCCTCTGGCCTGCAACATTTCTGTTGAGAAATCACCCAACAGTCTTGTAGGAGTTCCCTGGTACATAACTGGTTTTCCCTTGCTCCTTTTATGATTCTTTGTCTCTCACTTTTGGGGTTGTAATTATGATGTGTCCTGCTGTGGGCCTCTCTGGGTTCATCTTGTTTGGGACTCTCTGTGCTTCCTGGACTCGTCGGTTTCCTTCATTAGGTTAGAAAAATTTTCAGTCATTTTTTTCTTCAAATAGATTCTCAGTCCCTTGCTCTCTATTTTCTCCTTCTGACACCCATATGATGTGAATATTGACACACTTGATGTACTCTCATAGGTCCCTTAAAACTGTCCTCACTTTTTAAAAAATTCTTTTTTTCTATTCCACTTGGGAGTTTTCTGCTACATTTTCTTCCAGATTGCTGACTTGATCCTCTGCTTCACATAATCAGCTGTTGATTCCCTCTAATGTACTCTTCATTTCTGACTGGTTCTTTTTAATGGTTTCTCTGTACTTGTGAGATGCTCACTGAGTTCATCTATTCTTCCCTTAAGATCACTGAGCTCCCTTTAGCCAGTGTTTTGAACTCTGTATCTGGTAAATTGCTTGTCTCCATTTTGTTAACTTCTTTTTCTGAGGTTTTGTTCTACTCCTTCACTGAGACATGCTTATCTCCTCATTTGCCTGCCTATCTGTGTTTGTTTCTATGTATTAGGTAGAGCTGCTACGTCTCCCGGTCTCGGCAGGGTAGCTTATGTAGCGGGTGTCCTGTGGGGCGCAGTGGTGCAGTCTTCCTGTTCATCCGAGCTGGGTGCTCCAGGGATATTCTCTGTGTGGGAGTGTGTGCTCTCCTGCCGTAGTTGAGCCTTGACTGCTGCTGGCACATCAGTGTACCCACTGACTCTGAGGCTTACTGGCTACAAGGGCCAGCTGGGCTGTGGTGCCAGCTAAGTTCAACCTTCAGGAGTATCGTTTGTGGAGTTAGTTGGGTAATGCTCTGGTGGTCTGAAGTTGGTCACTGGTCGTGTTAGTTCTGAAGCCTCTTTGGAGGAGCTCCATTAGGCCAAGGTCAGCCTCCACTTGCACTTGGCTTGGGACCACCTGTTCAAAGCTACAAAGTGACCTGCAGTTGGTTGATGTGCTCAGGTTGGAGGTGCTATAGAGAGGCTATGCTGCAAACTGATGCCGATGCCACTAGTGCCAAACTTGGGACCCCTTGGAAGACACCATGATGTGAGCTGAGTTCAGTCCCCACTTGTGCTGGGTTTGTGGCTGCTTGATTGAAAGTATGTTCTGAGTCAACACTGGTTGCAGCTTCTGCCAGGCAGGGCCTGGGCCACTTAGCAGGGTGTACAGGGCATGCTGAAGACAGCTTCTGCTCATTGATTGTGGACATCTGAGGTTTCAAGAACGCCAACAGCCTGAGCTGAGGCAGGCAGCTAGCGTGGCAAAGCTGCTGGGAGCTGCACAGGCCAGGCACGTAAGCTGAGTGAGATGAGGTCTCAGGGGTTCGCCAGAACAGGTGGACGGTACTCTATCAGGAGATGGTTGAGCCTGCATGTGCCATGCTTGACGAAGGAACAATGGCACCTGCCAGTGCTTGTTCCCAGAGAGAGCTGCCCCCTGCTCTTCTAGTCCTCACCCAAAGCTGGGAAATTACTTCTTCCTTGCATGTCCTGCCACTCTTCAAGCTGCTGCCCCTGCAGGCTTAGAGCAAGTGGGTCTGTGAGTGAGCAAGCCTGTGCACAGACTCAAGAAAGCCTGGGACTCCAGAAGCCCTCCGTCTCACTTGGGTACGTCCCTGCTGGTTTTCGCAGCAAGAAGTTGTGGGGGCTCCTCGTCCCAGCACTGCTGCCCTGGGATGGAGAGCTGGTGTGGGGTTGGGACCCCTCACCTCCAGTGGGGACCCTCCACAGCCTGGATATCCCTCCTGATTCTCCTGAACTGCTGTTCTATGAGTGTGGGACCTGCCTGTTCCGCTCCTCTGCCCCTTCCACCAGTCTACTGTGTCTTTTTCTTCATCTCTTTAGTTATACGAGTTCTGTTCAACTAATTTTCAAGTAGTTCTCAAGGGTAACTGTTCTGTACTTTAGCTGTAAGTCTGATGTAGTGGTGGGAGTAGGTGAGCACAGTGTATATGTAACTCCACATCTTGACCAGAAGTGACTCAGAGTTTTCTGTAATGGAAGTCTCCACCACGTAACATCCTTAGGACAATAACCAACTTTTAATTCATTCATTTTCTTTCAATTTGCTCACTTCTTTCCAGCTCTTAAATATTTTTAAACAGAGTGAAACATTAGGAACTAAGAGTTGAATGCTAGGCTAAGGAAAAACTTCAAAGATCTGAAAACACGAATCCTCTTCCACTCTGTCAAATTCTGAAAGTGAAGAACTGTATTAAAGTGTCCTGAGAACTCATCAACGTGATGTCAACTCAAATTAAACAAGCTAATGACAGAGGTATTTCATTCAAAGATATTGTCATTTCTTACAGCCATTGTATGAAAAATCTCTTTCCCAGCCTAGTAAGCTCTTCTAAAACGATCCTTTTCTCTCCATTCCTACAGCCTGCACCTTAGTGCTGGCCAGCACTGGTCCTCTCTCATCTCTCCTTCTGCACGCACCTCCTCACCAGGAGCCTTAGCCCCAGCTCACCACGTACCCGCTCCCAAACATCCTGCAACACAGACACCTGGATTCTCTCTCCCCATTTTCTGACCAGCGTCTCTCCCTTCAGAGGGTGTGGTGGCACACCACTGCTGGGAACCGGCTAGGCAGGGATCCTCTGCTTTTAAGTCCTTCACTTTCTTAATTCTTTGCTATTCTCTGGCCTACCCCTTCCCTCTTCCAGAGAAGTGAGAAGTCCTCTCTGAGCATTCTTGGGAACACAGCTTTCCTTTCCCCCTCTTACAGCCTCAGAATTTCTCCTTTCCAACAACAGTTCCCGAGATTACATGTCTTCTGTGGAAATTCTCCCAAGTACCTAAGAATAATTTTCCATATGACATTCGATCTAAATTGCCCAGCTCAATGCAAACCCAGCTCCCACTTGTCTCAGGCCTTTACTGGTAAATTGTACTTAAAGACATTTAAATGGACACATTTGTTCAACACTGGGCTCATGCATCATGTAGCTTTGTGTCTCCTGTCAAAATAATTTCTTGGTTATAAACCCCAGGGAGGTGGAAGTACTGTAAAGTCACAGTACGGAATCTGGATCATCAGAGGTTAAAAAAATAGCTGAGATTAGAAAAAACCTGTAAAAAGAAAGACTCAGAAAATGGAAAACAGAAACAAATACCACCCTTTCTTCCCTATGAGCAATGAACCCGCAGGAAACAAATAACATATTAAACAGATATTAAAGCATAAGTGATATAGTAAAAAATGTGATTGTATGAATTTACAAGTCATAGAATGGCAATTTTCACAAGGATGTGGCTAAATGCTGGAAGTGATTTAAATACAATTTAATTAAGAACAAAAAGAAATCTAATGGTGCAAGCGAATTATTTAATCAGTACCCTCAATTTCCTACACTCTCTCCTTTGACCTTCCCTACGTGTCTCCTCACAAGTACTCTCTTCTGGGCCAGTGCAGATGCACCACTCTGCAGAGGAGTACTACACACATAAAAATGTTTCCGGGAAATGTAAAGGTCGTAGCCTTAGGATTCAGACTTTTTTGTGAGTCCCAACTCGACTGCGTATTAGTTGTGTATTGGCTTTGGAAATACAATAGTTGTTCTAAGCCCAAAATAGAATTTGTCTGTAAAGTGAAAATAATGAACTAAGTGACATTAAATATTTAAAATGCCTAACACTTACTGGTTTATAATATATGTAGGTGGTAGCTATATTTCTGACAACTTATCACATTTCCAGGTTAGAATATAAAACAGAAAATGTTAAAACTACATTTCTTCAAAGCCCAATGGGGAAAAAAAGGTAAAATGGAAAAAAATCTCATGGATATATAGACTTACTAACAATTCCACTTTCTTTTTCTCCGATTTGCTATCTGAAGGTAGAACCTCAGCACTTCTGTGACCGTCATGGGAATTTTCAAGTCCCAGTTCCCTTGGTTGACTCTCAGTACCCTGTGGCCTCCCATCACCAACGGGAGGGGTGGGCGTGAGAGGACTAGGAGCAGTAAGGGGAGGAAAATGTGGCTTTGGATTCGAAAGTCTCTGTTGTGGCGCCAAAAGCAGCTGCTCCGGAGGTGACGTGGCTGATCCATCTCGCAGCCCCAGTTTTTGGCTCTGCTCTTGAAGGGCTTTTTCTCGCTGAAGTTGTTGTCGACTTTTCTTCACAGGGGGACGCCGCTGCGGTTCAAAGAGGTCTATATAAAAAAGAAAAAGAGGAAAATTCCTCTGTGTGAATAGCAAATAATTATAATTTCTCTAAGAAAATAAAGGATTAATACTAAACTTTGATAATTCTACAAGGTTTTTGCCCCTTCTCTGTCTTAAAAGCCCAAGGAAAAACAGCCATCTTCCCGCAGAGTTCCAACAGTCCCTCCATCATACTGTTAGTATTTAACCAAAACTGCCCTAGTTTTCAGTTTATCTTCAAGGAAATCCATTTGTCTGTGAGCAACGCCTTAGGATACAGAGCAAAAGTTCTTTTTCAGTTTGATTTGATAATCATCAAAAGTATCAACTAATCTGACCAAGCTAGGTAGACAAATTGAATTCTCTGATATGTTTTAAGTTTGATTTATGGTTGTGCCTGCTCTCCTGAAATAAATTTCAAATGAGCTTTACCTTTCTTAAATTTCAACAGATCTTAAGGCAATCTGATACACAGGAAACCACTATACACAAAGTATTACTGAATGAAGTGTCTGGCGTCTAGGAACGTTAGTTTACCCTGAATTGTTCTCCTTCGTCTTCCAGAACAGTCCAAGGTTGTGCTCCCCACAGTCCAGCTGGCTTTTAATCAATGTGTGCAAGCTAGCTTTAACAGTGGCCTGATCGAAGCAATAGAGGACGATAAAACGATTCTTGAGAATTTTTTAAAAAAGAATTATAAACTGAGTAATAGTACTTATATTGACCTTTGAAGCCGTGCAAATTTGTTATTTAAATTTTCCAAAGCAGAGTTAAAGGTTCTGGGGTCACAGTCCAAGTTGCTTTTGTTCAGCTTGGTAACCTGGGGCAAGTCCATTAATTATTCCATACCTCAGTTTCCTCATCTGTCAAACTGGTTGAAAATGACCTGCTCCACCTAACTTACAGAGTTGGCATACGGGTGAAATGGGATGGGCAATGAAAACATTTCTAAAAGATAGATGGCTATCTAAAGTGAAGTGTTATTACTGTTGATGTCAGCCAGAAGCACAAAGCAGCCTCCTGTGCCCTGGCAGAGGAGCTTATTACTCTTGCTTGCTCATCTGCACGCAGACCGTCAGAGAAAACATCACTGGGCGTGCTCACCTCCCAGCTGTCTTCACTGGCTGAACTAGTGGTGCCGCTCGGACGCTGTCCTTCGGCTTCCATTTTACTTCACATCCTCACAGAATCTACCTACCAGATTTACAACACTAATTTTTAAACTCTCAAGCAATAAACGAATCAGGCCACTTAAAACACATGACAAACAAACAAACAAACAAACCTCCTGAAGCTAATAAGCTATCATAGCAAGGTGGCAGAATACAAAATAAATATGACAAAGTCAATTGCTTTTCTATGTACCAGCAAGGAATAAGTAGAACTGGAAATTAAAATCACAAATACCATCTACATTAGCACTCAAAAAATACTTAGATATAAATCTAACAAAATACGTACATGAGCTATATGAGGAAAACTACAAAACTCTGATGAATTAAATCAAGAAACTAAAAAAAAATGGAGAGATATTCCACGTTCATGGGTAGGAAGACTCAATATTGTCAAGATGTCAGTTCATCACAACTCCACTTATAGATTTAATGCAATCCCAATAAAAATCCCAGCAAATTATATTGTGGACACTGATAAGCTGATTCTCAAGTTTATGTGAAGAGGCAAAAGACCCAGAACAGCCAATACAATACTGGAGAACAAAGCTGGAGGACTGACCCTATTTGACTTCAAGACTTACTGTGAAGCTACAGTAATCAAGACAGCAGGTATTAGTGAAAGACTAGGCAGATAGATCAGTGGAACAGAACAGAGGGCCCAGAAACAGGCTCACATAAATAGTGTCAACTTCTCTTTGACAAAGGAGCAAAGGTAATACAATGGAGCAAATTCTTTTCAATAAATGGTCCCGGAACTAGACATCCACATGCAAAAATTCAGACAAAGACCATAAACCCTTTAGAATATAAGAGAAAACTTAGATGGTCTTGGGTATGGCAATGACTTTCAATACCAAAGGCACTATTCATGAAGAAGATTGGCAAGCTGAACTTCACTAAAATTAAAAACTTCAGCACTGAAAAAGATAATGTCCAGGGAGTGAGAAGACAACTGGCCAGACTGGGAGAAAATGATTTGCAACAGACACATCTGATAAAGGACTTCTGACTTTCTGTCAGCAGACTGGGTATGATGAATTAGGGTTTCAGTATGTTCTTGATCTGCAATTCTCTGCTTATTGATGGTGATAAGCATCTCTTCATATCTCCTTTTCTAAGAAATGTCTACTCATGTCTTTTGCCATATTTTCTTTGGCTTCTTGTATTTTTCGTTTATCAACAACAACTGGAAAACATAAAGCATTGTAGCTGCACTGCTTCTTTTATTTCTAATTTTTCAGTATATATGTCAAGTGTCCAATAATATGTATGTCACACACACGCATACACACAAATGTACCCTGTATGGATTATAAAGAAGTAACAATGCAGTTTAGCAAATAAAACATGATTATAGTAAATATAACTGCCATTCAAGAATAGAACATTACCCACTTATTTGAAATACACAAGCTAATTGTATATCGTGTCTTCTAAAGTCATATGACCTGCTTTTGCCAAATGAACTAGGAGTGACACCTGCCATTTACTGGTGAAAGTATTTTACTGCCAATGCTTAATTCTCAGTCTTCTCCTCCTCCTGCCGTGGTGGGCTCCTCCTACACGACAGCACCAGGGCATTGTGTGGAGCGGCCATGTGGAGCAGAGTCACCTGCCAACCCATGGTAGCCACAAAGCTGGAGTAAAGTAAATCTGGATTATTTTAAACAATTGATATTTTAGAGCTATTTGTTATTGCAGCTTAACTTGGCTTAACCTGATTTCATAATTACCACTACCTTTGAAATTCCCTATGTATTTGCCACTCCTTGCTTCCCCTGAATTTTGTGTTTCGGTCCCTAGATTTTCTTTACAGATTTTCTACATTCCTAAAACATACCTGCCTGTGTGATTTTGACCTTCTCTGAAAGGTTAGCAGACTATATTTTCTCCTGCAACTTGCTCTTTTCATACATTGTTTTATGAAAGTTATACATGTTAATTCACGTGGCTACAGTTCACATATTCCCACTAGCTGTATAGTAGCCCACTGGGTGGTTATACCACAATTTATTTATCCACTCTTGTTAACGAACATTTGGTTTATTCCCAGCTTTTCAATATTATAGTGTTGAGAACCTTCTTGTTCTCCACCATTGCACATATGGGTTTCTCTAGTTATTTTCCTTATTTTTGTTGGTAACCAATTTCACTTTCATAGATTTATATTTTAATGGTTGGAGAAGAGCTAGAAGGAGCCTTGAAAAACAAAGACTCAACACTTCTAGTTTCACGAATGAGGACTCCAAGACAAAAAGATTTAGAGGCAGAGCTGGATGAGCCACATGGCAATCACTGTGTTTGGCTACGAGTTTACAAAGATGCCAAGACATTTCCTCTTCCTCAAGGTGACCTCAGACTAGTGAGTGGGTGTCTGTGCTCTAGTGTCTGGCTATGAAATGACAGGCTTTGAAATCGAAGTCCTCCCACGCCCTCTCTATCCCAAATTGCAGAGACACTGAGAAATGTACTTCTACATAATCAATCTATTATTTAATTTAGAGTTGGACATGAAGTCTTCTCCCCCCAGCAAACTCACCTCTGCCAACACATAATCTCTGTGATATCCAAGCGCCACCCAACCGCGCCCCTCCCCCCAGAGTGAGGGTCCTGCTCCCTCGCAGCAAGCTCTTGTAGGACATCTCCTATCGCATTCTATTACAGTTCGTCTCCTTAGCAGACCACAAACTCCCTGAAAGCGGGATGAGGCCTTGTTCATCTTAGCAGCCCTGCTGCAGCAGCTGGTACCTTTAACTTCAGGTGGGACAAGAAGCAGAAGCACTTGTACTCACATCTAAGTGAACGGATGTTCAAAATACAGAACAAGAGAATTTGGTAACACCAAGCAAGACAGAGTCAGTTAATTACACACTGCATTACAACGTTTAAGTTCATTTGTAAAGGCCTCTGGGCCAGTCAAAATTTCCTCAACCTATGTAATCTACACTGGCCCCATGTTTCTAATTTACTTCTTTTTCCACTTGTCAGCCGCGGCTTATCCTCACATCCATGCTAAAAACGCACAGCCCTACCTGAGCAATATGCAGTATTCTCACCAACTCTAAGAAAAGGCACGCCAGGGTTTATTTAATTTTCTCCAAGTGCACAGAGTATAAGTTTGGTACCAAGAGTCGAGTGAACTCACGTAAGTTGTGTGCACTACCGGGATCACCAAACAGAAGTTTTTGAAGTTTCAACCATCAGCAAAGCCTACTTTATATCACCAAGAGTTTCTCACCAAGTATCAACACACTTAATTCCTTCCTTAAAAGATAACAAAATAGTACAAGTCCATTCGATGATTACTCTCTAAAGCCAGAGAGAGAAACACAAGATTTCTGGATTATACCAAAGCAGTGTGTGTGTGTGTGTGTGTGTACACACTTACTTATTTCACATCTAACCTCTCAAAGGCCCCTTTGGTTACTGGCTCTCAAGGGCTAGAAAGAGCTGCCCAAATCATCTGGCAACCAGCAGCGGACGCAAGAGTCCAGATGTATTACGAAAAGCACCGACGTCCTGCGCGAGGACCCCGTGCTCTCCCTTTCCCGGTCACTGTCTGCTGCTGTAAACTCATCACAATTCTCACGTGGTGGGTGCCCCTCCTCCCTGCACCCTGACCCCAACCTTCAACCCCGGATCCACACTGCAATGCTCGGCCCGGCTACAGGCTCACCTCCTCCCCATTCCTTTTACAGGAAGAGGGGAAACCCCGCAAGGGATCCCCGAACTCTCTTTTCCCAGAGCAGGTCCCAGCCCCGGGACGGCCCCTACCAACACGGCTCCAAGCGCGTCCACCTCGGGAGCCCCCCGTCCTGTCTGCCCACCTGCGGCTCCATCCCGCAACGCAAACACCTTTCCCTCTTCCCCGCCCCCTTCCCCTCCACAGCTGCAGCCCCGCCCCCTGCCCTGACAGACCCCAGAACTCAAGGTCCCCAGCAGGTCCTGCACGTCCTGTTACCTTTACTGTGCTTTAGTCGCCTCAGCTCCTCCTCAGAGAAGCCAGCCCAGGCCTGCGCCATCCGCCCGGGCTGCCAGCACCAGAGAACGCCCGCACCGCAGAGCCCCCGACTGCCAACGCGACTGCCCAGGCACATCCGGGTTCTTCCCCTGAGGCGCCGCTCAACCAATCAGCGCGTCGAGCGGACCCGAGGCCCCCTCTTCCCTGCGGCAGGGTCCTGGTCCCGCTGAGGCTGCCCACCGCAGTGCCGGACAAACTGCCTACGGAAGGAAGCCTTGGCCGCACGGACATTCCTTCCCTTCCCTCGGAGCCGACTCCCTCCGTCTCCCGTCTGCTGTGATTGTGGGGTTAATCTCTTCAAGAGCTAAGGGAGGAAAGGGCGACGGGGGTCAGGATGGAGAAAATCAGGCAGTTAGGAAGTGGCTCCGAGTCCCCGCGGAGGGGAGGGCGGGCGTCCCTGCCCGGAGGCTGCACCGCCAGCTGCGGGGCGGAGCCCGCTGCCCGGTGGCTCTGAGGTGTGTGCTGTGGGGCTCGCGGTGCACGTTCCTTTCAGAATTGGGCCAGGAGTGCTCTGCCGGTGGACTGGAGAGTGTGTTCACGTTGAGGTGTTTAACTACGAAGGAAC
Source organism: Phyllostomus hastatus (assembly GCF_019186645.2). Taxonomy (NCBI): domain Eukaryota; kingdom Metazoa; phylum Chordata; class Mammalia; order Chiroptera; family Phyllostomidae; genus Phyllostomus; species Phyllostomus hastatus. The sequence goes on along the minus strand of NW_025333833.1, from coordinate 3,748,265 downwards.
ATTTCGGAGGACAGCCGTTTAATGAACGGGAAGGGGACAGGCACCGTTAACAGGGTCTCTCCAGCGCCCCCCGGGTTTCTGTCAGTGGTGGGTGGTGTCCTTGGTGTTTTGCGAACGGTTCTTGCTAATACGCAGCCTCAACCTTTCTCCCAAGAGGTGTCCAAATCTCCCCTGTGACGCGTGGTCTCTCGTCTGCCTTCCGAGGTTCCAGAAGGCGGAGGAACACGCGGGCCCTGGGGGAGGGGCAGACGTTGCCCAAGCCGCCGCTCCCGCCCGGTCCCGCTCCCGCCCGGTCCCGACACACTGTTCTGGCTCTGCCTCGGGCAGTCACCTCTCGGGCTTCTCGAGTTCATCGTTTTTAGCAGGATTTCGAGGTTGAAAAGATGCAAACACCTTTTATTTTTGGCTTACGTTTTATGATTAGTGTGTCAGTATTTTTAAACAAATTGGAAAAAAAAAGGAGTAGCTTGAAAATAGCACACCAAGGAAAGAGCTGAAATGAGGATTTCAGGTTTAGGTGTAGGTAGGCGGAAGGGGAAGCATGTTTGGCATTTCCCTTGCAACCTTTGAACTTTGAACTTGAAAGTGATTTCTGAAATCTAGGTGTACACGAGCCCTTCATCTTAAACGTGGACTCATTTCCCCCAGCCTGTAAAGCTTACAATGCCGCCCGAAAGGTTTGGCGGGGATTGTAATCCCGTTTGTTGAACGTAGACGAAATCTGGGACCGTGAGACGCAGATTGGCTGCAAAGTAGGAGCAGGCCGATAGTTTAGGTCCTCGCTCGCGGACTCCAAGCATCTACCTCTTCCAATAAAGGTGAACCACCTGTGCCCCCTGTTAAATTTTACCAAGTTTAGCTCACGGGGTCAATTTCAAGAGTTATCAATCGTCTTAAGAGACATGGATATTAAGGTATTTTGGAGGTTTTGTTGGCTCTGAATGAGAACGAAAGCCCGAGCGAGATCACAGTACATCATTCGTGTAAAACTGGGATTTGTAGTTTGCAAGGTTCTAGATCTGTTTCTGTGGGCCCCCCCTCATGGGGCATGGGTTTCTTCAAACGATGTCTAATGTTTTACTGGGAGCGGAAATTCAAAGACTCTCTTTGAGAGAGTCCTGTGTGCCTTGGGGTGAGAGATTGTGTCTATGGTTTGGTTTTCCTGAGCTCTGGGCATTTCAGATGCTTTGAACCGGATGTAAGGCCATTTTTTCAACTTGTCGTATAAATTTGGATCTCACTCCCATGTGGGATACAGACCTCGGGTATCAGTTTTTTAGTTTTGCAAACTTGCCTAGCTTGTTAGTGATGCAGCCAGTGTCCAGACTCAAGCAGAGTGCGGCTCCGGAATCTGTGATCTTAACTAGCCTGCCATTCTGACTTGACAGTAATCCTCAGTTCACAAATACCTGGCAAACATTGCCTTAAATTCTCCGGTCGGTCATGTGAACAAAATGTGAGTGACTGACAGCCCTTAGTCTCACACCCCATGTGACTTGCATTTTCCAAAGAGTTTGCTGTCTCATCCAGAGGGATCTTGTGAGTGAAGCGTCATGTATTCTGACAAAGAGAAATGAGAAGTATTTGTGAAATGGTACAAGCTGTTTTTAGTCACTAACCCTCCCAGTGTCACTCTCCCTTGGAAATTTGGGGCTTGGTTTTTCTCTAAGCTCTCGGCTTTCGCCAGCTCCTCTGACTTTATTAGCAGATGGCCCCCAAATCACCCTCCCCTTTTTAAAATCTTTGTATCCATGGCATCAGGTACTAGGAAAGATGGCGTTTATTTGTATGCCAAGAGTCTTTGCAAAACAAAGTGATACAAGTAATTTAACAGCTTATATTTTACTTTGAAAAGCATTCAGAGATTTTCCCATCAGCTTTTGGATTCCAGGTTGTTACTTTGTTTTAGAACTTTGGTCTGTCTCCAAGTGCATAACCAATAGGCATCTAGAAGAGATACACGATAAAGTATTTTTGTTTATGGCTACATTACAGGTAACTAGAAAAATGCCTGATATGGTGGCTCCATTTGTTGAATGAATGAATGAATGAATGAATGAATGAATGCATGAAAGGGAATCAAGGTGTGTTGGTTGCCGATTGGAGGAGCCAGTGGGAGGCTGGGCAGGGAGAAAGACGCTGCAGGCAGCACATTCACTGTGGAGTGAACACCTAGCACACAGGCGCTGGAGTCTTGACTGTGTGATGTTTTGGCTTTGGGATGTCTTTTCTACTTGTATTTGGATACAGTTGTGTTTCTATGTCAGAATTCATCATACTTAAGAAATTCTGACTCTTAAGGAGATACTAGAAAACTGCATTTCTCTTTTTCCATGTGCTATCAGCACTGGAATATTTTAAATATGTTTCTCAGTAAAGGGGCAATTCCTTCTAATTGTACTAGTATTTCAAGCATTTTTTAATGAAAATGCATTAAAAGCATTAGCTAGAACTGCTGAGCAAAATAGCTCTCTTGTTTAACAGTTTTCACCAGTCCTCAGTTTAATTGCTACGTTATTCTGCCAGCTTTCTCCAGAAATAATTGACTGGATGAAGTCATTTCATTGGATATTTACAAACACTAGACTTGTAAAGGGGGTTTCTGTCAATTCCCCTTTGGCTTGGAAATGGTGGGGCTGAGCTGGCAGTGCACAACTGCTATTTTGGGCTTCGCGTGTTTTCACCTCCACCAACTCAGGAGGATGCTGGGAATGAAACAGAGGAAGGCAGAATGGTTGCCCTTTACCATCAGTCCTAGTTTTGTAATTTTGGCTGTAACCTTACTTGAAAAATGAGAGAGCAGAGCATTGAATTGGTCTAAGACACGCAGCGGTTGGATAGTGATTTCTGTGTGTGGTGGTTAGAGTACCTTGTTAGATTTTGACTAGTCTGGAAGAAATTTGCAAAGCTTTGCGAATCAGTAGTCAAAGCTTAAACATTGGCTTATCAATCATGGTAAAATGAATTACCAAGGTCAGTCTGTTAATGTTACTGATTTGATATTCTGTAATAAAGTGTTTTTGTTTGGGGTTAGATAATAAGATTTGATTTTGAAGGCATAATGTCCGCGTCGAGAGCAGATAAGATGAAGATTCGGCTGGAAATTATTTTATCTGAGGCAGCCTACAGGAAATTCCAAAAGACAAGATCAATATAAATGAAGCTTTTAAAGAATTGGAGTGGAATGCCAAATTGCAGTACTGTAGATTCAAGTTTAAAGATGTCAGTCCCTACTTGTGGAAAAAACTGACGCAGAAACTTCAGATGGTCTTCAGAAGGAATTCCAACTGTGCTAATATTTACAGTGCGATGATTTCCGTGTGGCTCTCCGCAGTCTTTCAATATTGTGAGGAGGAAAACTAGAGATAAGACTACTGACTAAGGTGCTGCTATTTTATTTTATTGGAAAACAGAATAGTCGCAGTGATAAATGCCTTAAGAGGAATTCTAAGAAGTGAGGTGGTAGAAGGTGATATAACTAGAAAGAGTATACAAAGAGTGAATCTAGATTTAATTCTTACTTAGATCAACATTCTAGCAACCCAGGAGGATGGATGCCAGTCTCTCAAAGGTGACCCCAGAGTAGTCCAAAGGGCATTTTAATCGGTCGTAATGTCAGTAATTTAAGTTCATCTTTTCCAATCACAGGTTATAAATTGGGCAAAACCCCACTGAGCGATTTGTAACTCACAAGGTAGCAGCAGGTTTTGCGGGACGTGAAGGTGGTACCACTTTGCGGGCCCTCCTTCAGAGGAAAGACTACAGTACTGTGGATACACTTACAGGGGAGCCTCAGGCCAGGGGCAGGCCCTCGAACTTGAGCTTTAGTAGCTTCTAGGTAACACATTTTGTTTCATTTGTGTAGGACCGAAAGATTCATGTAACGGAAGAGTAGGGTGTCAGTGTGGAGATGACAGGGGGGAAGGGGAATTTCAGACCTGTGTTCCAGCCCAGCTGATTCCTACCTTTCACTGTCACTCACTGAGCGCAGCTTCATGAAATGCACGATGGGAATGTCTGTGCGTGCAGAGACCCTGCGCCCGGTGCTTAGGGAGTCGAGTGTGCCTCGCTCAGTTTGAATGTGGGAAGTAGTGCGCACCCTGCCACGGGACCCAGGAGACTCGGATGTACGAATGGTTCTGAGAGACGTTAGTGTTAAAACACACACACACACACACACACCCCGTCTAACTTCATTTATTCCCACTTTTACCTCTTTTTTTTAAAACGTGAGTAACACATAAGTAACGTCACCTGGAAGGCATTTTGGGAAACGCTGCTATGAGGCATGATCTCTTCCAGCCTAACGGTTAGTTACAGGTATTCTTAGGTTTCCCTCTTTGGCCAAGTGGGAACTATCATCCTTAAGGGAATTAACGCTCCCAGCAGCGTGGTTTTGACAGACATGCATACTCAGGTTCAGCTGGCAGCTCTAAAGAGATGGTGCCACCCATCAGCGGAGACTGGTGATGGCGCGTGGGCAGGTGCTCGGCCGGGGTGGAGGCGCTGGCCCTTCCCAGCTCAGACTTCTTGCGATTCCAGAGAGTTGCCCTGAAGCATCCTTCAGCCTTCTTAAAGGAGCCCTCTGCTTCAGTAGTGCTGCCTTCTGTGTTTGTAGAGGTCCTCGTGTTACAGAGCAGGGCCAAGGGTCGGGGGTACGGTATAGTATCACCAAAAGGACCCCCCACTAGGTTCGCTTGCCTGCTGCCAGAGGAAAGACATCTCTCAATGCCAGAGATGTGTGAGAAGGAAATGCGTATTTAAAGCTATCCAGACCTAAAGTAGTGACCTAATGTCTTCATTAGAATACCGAAGTCCTTTAGGATACCCACAGAGGCACACAGTCCTTCCTTCTCCCCCTGCCCTATTGTGGGTTCCGTGTCTCAGGAAAAGAAGTCGATTCAGGCTCCCGACGCCATCAGCTGTGTCGTCGGCCAGGATCAAGCCCCGTGGTTCTCCTCTGCAAAGCTGCAGGGGTCTCCATTCTGGCCAAAGCCACCATGGTTCTCCCCTCCACCAAAGCTGTGAGGGGGTCTCCACTCTGCCACAGCCTCATGGTTCTCTCCCCACCGAAGCTGCGGGGGTCCCTACCCTGGCAAGACTGCGTGGTTCACTCTGGCAAAGCTGCAAGGGGAGTCCCCACTCTGCCAAAACCGCGTGGTTCTTTCTCTACATAGATGCGGGGATCCCTACCTTGGCAAGACTGCGTGGTTCTCCCTGGCAAAGCTTCGAGGGGGGTCTCCACTCTGCCAAAACCGCGTGGTTCTCCCCCCAGTGCCTGCCGCATCCGGGTTTAAATCCCTGAGCCAGTCTTCCTCTGCAGCCCCATTTCCGGCTCCTCCTACAATCAGCTACACTTGCCATCGCTCCCCTATTTTTCAGCTTTTCTGGGCTGCCATGGTAAGTCCGGGCAGGTGTGGCCCTGTGGTGTGGAGCTAATCGTCTCCAAGCTCTCATGCAGGTGCTGTAGCCAGGGGGCGTTGCCTCCCAGGTACATCTTGGGTGGAAGTCACTCCCTACTCCCTGGCTCAAAGCTTGGCCACAGCTGTCTAACATATCCATGAAATCAGTTAAATGTTACAGATATGTTAAATGACCATGCCAGAGGTTAGCTGCAAAGCTGTTGCTGTTCAAAACAGCTCTCAATGGCCCTGCTCCATGTGTCCCTTCCCCCAACGCACACCTGTGGGGGGAAAGGGGTGAGCACATCCTATGTATCTTAGCAATGTGTCTTGGACACCTTGAGTTCTGGACCCCATTCCAAACCCCTGTTCAGGGGCCCCTCTTGGCTGCACCCCCTTACGCCGAGTGTGAATGCCACCCAAGCAGCCTGTGTGACGATCGGAGGGTGGAGCAGGACTGAGAGTCGGCTCCCTCTTCACAGGGTGGCTGGGTAGACAGCCTGCAAGGAGGCCTCTCTGCCAATTACGACTTCAAATTCAAACGTAATGCCAGAGCCACCACACCTTTTTTGGGGGCAATTACCACTTAACTAAACATTTCTGAGTTCCTTATAAATTGGTCCCCTCAGTCATTTAATCATTTTAGTAGCTCCTCTCTGAACTAGGTCCAAGTTTTCCACAATTTTGGTAACAAGGTGCTCTGCAGGGAACGCAGTGTCCAGGTGCAGCAACCGCGCCGCGGTCTTTGGTGCGGCGGGAGGGAGCAAGAGAAAGATGACAACTCTCCAATATCCCTTAGGCTCCCATAAACGCGTGGCAGCTTTCCAACGGACGGAGCGGAGCTCGCCGTGAACGCGTCGGCGAGGAGACTGGAAATTGCCCCTTCCTTGATTCAAGTGGAAGGAAAGCCAGAGGCTGCAAGCAAGCCATGGGCGTGTGAAGCTGGTGAAATCTTTTACTTGAAGTAACATCATAACCATATTTTACAATAAGAAATTATTCTCCAGCAGAGACTGAGAAGTTCTGAGCAGGGATATTTCATGGAAAGACCATGGCCTAGCCTGAACGTTACTGCCACTCTTTTTTCAGCATTTATACCATATATTGTGTAAGTAGGATCATAAAAATATTGTTTTTTCCTCATTTTTTTTGATGGACCTGAAGGAGATCTGATGAATTGCAGAAGTCACTTGAATTTGAGTGACTCACTCAGGGTCAAGAAAATTAGTAAACAAAAGAGTCAGGATGATACCCCGAATATGTATGATTTTTAAGTCCTGTCCTTTAACCTTAAATCTAAACAAAAAAGGAAGCTACACAAAATGCTCCCACACAGCATCCTGTCTCTAACGTTGGTTCAGGAAGTAAGACCTTAACACTCCTGAGTAAGTCTTTGGGTCTTTTAATTCAGTTAAGTATCATCTGTGTCTGTGGTCTTTTATCTTGTAATTTTTAGTTTACCTTTTTTTTAAACAACTCCCTTTTATTTCAAAAAATGAAATTCCAAAGACAAGCGCATCAGACACTAAGGTAAAAATAAGTAACGTTGCAGTGTGTTGGGGTTCTGGGCGATCCTAACAAGGATACTGGCAAAAGATTGCTAATGTTTAAGCACAAAAGTCAATAGTAAATTCCTGAAAAATATAGGGTACTCTTATTTCTTGATATTTGGAACATTTAAACAAGTATTTAACAATCTGATTCTAGGGCTAATTTAACATACATAGAATGGACCACCCTAAGAATGGACCACATTAATAAATTACTCATGCACAAAACTATGTATCTCTTTGGCAACTAATGTTTGAACTATGTTGAAAAAGCAGAAATATTGCTATAAAACAAAAATAGGCAAGGAGAACCATACCAGAAGGATATAATATTTAATGACGAATATGCATATTATTTGTAGCATTTAAAAAATACAATCACGAGGGCCTACGATTTTAACTGAAATGCTATTTTTTCTCACACCCTTGGAAGATTGCTTGCCATTAATATTCTCATTTCGTTGCTGACCTGGAGCCACATGCTGTCAATATTGGAACCGGGCTTTGTCCCGGGCCCCTAGCTCCTGGGTGGATTTCTCCCTGACCCTTGCAGGATGATCGGCTCACGGAGGAACCCAGAACTGGTTGAGGATTTGGAAGAGCAGGATACTAATACCGACCTTGGAATTGTTCTCCCCTGCTCTGCTCTAACAGCCCTCTGTGTCAGCCCATCCAACCCTGGAGGCTGGGTTCTGGAGATCTTTGAACACAGCTGGGCTCTCAGGTAGTTTGGTCTCTGGGGAGTGATAGACCTAAAATAACTTTGAATAGTTAAATCTGACCACGTGTGAAATGGCAGTTGCCTTTTAATTTTAATGGAATATTTTAGAGCATTTTTATGGAAAAGCTCTTAAAGTTCTTTTTTTTCACCACCTTAATGAAAGGGAAAAATGTGTTGCTGTTGCTGTTATTTTTTATAATAAATTTAAAGCAGTTCCTGCAAATCTTAACAAGTAGAATCAAATATTTAATGCTTTTGGCAAAACACCTTTATAAAATTTCCAGAGCAAAATAAAATATTCTGTTTTTAAATGGTTTGGAATAAAACAGACTGAATTTCTAAAAGTACGTGCATCATATATCAATCACTATTTCCAATTTAATTTAGTATGTGGAATCATCATTTCATTACCACATCAGTTACCGTTACATCTGAAAAGATTTATGCTCAAATTTTAAAACCAGAATGGACAGCTAGATTCCCAAATTCGGCTACATTATGAATATACGGGGAGAAACTCCCTTGTTTGGTTTTTGTTTTTACACCGTATTTCTTTTGTGTGATGTGGTCACTCTAACTCTGGGACTGCACAAACGCTGCTTCCTTTGGACTAGAGGCAGTGATTTGCTGGCAATGTTTAACAAAAAGCTGTCCAGGAAAAAAAAAATGGCCCCCAGCACCCTGATCTGTTGATTGACGCAGAGCAAATATGAAATGTGGAAGAAGAGATGCGCACAGGCCCCTCCTCCCGCCTGACGCCAGCCTCCTCCGGAGGGCGGGCGGGGCTCTTTCACACTGGCTCCACGCGCCACGTGGAAGCCGTCCCCGGCAAAGTCTACGTTAAACCAGAGAAAGTGGACTCCCTGGGCCAGATGGACTGGACTAGTACTGTTGCTTTGGGCAGAGACCCCCTGGGAAAGTTTGGACAGGATTTTAGTCTGCCTTTCAGAGGGAGCATTTTGAACAAATGACTAGTTAGAAACTTTAGTACTATGGGATAAGTGGCCTAAATGGAAATAGAAAACGTTGAAGTGGTCACTTTTTATGTGTTACTCGTTATTCATAACAAATTTTTGTTATGCCCAGAGTGAACTTGGAGCTGGATCCCTCAAAACTGTTACCTAGATAATAGAATGCTAAATCGGTCTGAGGAAGATATCTTCCAGGGGAAAAGTTTATTAATATAATTGTAGCTAACATGTATTGTGGCAGTGTTTTCTAAGAGTTTTTCATTTTTATTTTATCGAATCCTCACAACAACCTTCTTACTATCCTTTGCATTTTGCACATGAGGAAACCGAGGAACAAAGAGTTTAAGTAGCTTCTCTGATTTGCCACACCTCATAATTGGGATTAACCCAGGCAGTCTGATCAACAGTTTGTTGTGCACTTTTTTCCTCAAGTATTTTTTTTTAAGAAAAGCTACTCATTATTGTAGTAAGCCAATCACTTCGAGTACTTTAAAGTTTTTCTTTCAGGGATTGGGTTTATGTAAGGCTCAATATATGTGAATTAGAGATATAGTAAAGCTATTAATATGCAAAAGAACAGACAGTTTGTAAATAATTTTAAGGTTAAGGCAGTTCTGGGCAGATAATTTTTTTGATTCCATTAATAAAATGGAGATTAAATAGTTATGTGGCTAAACTATGCTCTTGCCTTTAGTTAACAGAAATCATGTATTAAAGAAAAGAAAAACTTATACTCTTTACATCCCTGCCAGAAAGAGGCTAGAAAGGCTAGAAAGAGTTCATGGTGAGGTAGGTAGGTAGGCAGGTAGGTAGAGAGATAGGTAGATTCATGAACAGATTCATCTCACTTTGAATGTAGCACCTAGACACACAGGTGTGTGTGTGCATGTGCACGTGTAAACACACTTGCAGGTACCTGTCTCTCGTTCTTTTACTGTCTATCTTTTTGACTGAATGAGGCTCAGTCATTCTTCAGTTCAGCCTCTATTTCATCAATCATGATAATTTCCCCCCAAAATCTCTGCTGCTTTTTCATAGCATCCTGTTTTGATTGGTATAGTTTGTTAGTTAACACCTTTTCCTTTTGAAGCTATCTGTAGTTACTAGTTGTAGTCATTTTATTCTTTCCAATTTCCTATAATTTTCTCTCCTCAGGAATTGCTTCTTTTATGGACTTTAGTGCTTTTTAAAAACATTCGGTTGACTTTCTCATATGTTTGATATTTGGTCGCTTATTCGTATTTGCAGATGAAGGTCTCCGTCAGCGGTCCTGAGCTCGAGGGCCAGAGATCGCTGAGGGGCCCCCGGGTGGAACTCAGTGTCCCTTCATGCAGATGGGGAAAACCACATTTGTTTTTCACTGGCCTCAGAATGAAATTTAGCAGTTTTTTCAGTTATGAACGTAGCCAGCAACTATAGGAATATTATCAGCAGAATCTGTGACTTTGTCCCTGATAGAAATCACACATGTTTCCATATCACATTAATTTGTAAGAGTGGCTTGTAACACCAACTCAGAATTTTGGTAGTACTAGACCTACTGCTAGATCTTGCCATTTTGTGTTGATAAAAAAGCAAATGTTTTATGTGATAATTTAAACAATATTCTGAGAATTTTATTTCAGTGTGATTTACATCATTTTAAATCCTATTTTTTTATAGTATACGTTTCAGAACACTATTCTGGGGAGGGGCTCTTCATTCGATGGCCAGAGGGGTCTACCTCACGAAGGAGGTTGAGAGCCCCCAGGCAAGGCTGATCTCCGCTGCTTGTTGGAACCCATTTCACCTATCTGGGCAATAATACTTGTTCCTCCTGAGTCCACGGGGGGCCCTGGCTCTGTCCGTTCGTTGTGCAAAGGGGAGGTGTGACATGCTCCAGGGCAGGCCTGGGTGTAAGAGGTCCTTGTTTTCTTCTGTGAGGTCTCGTGGTCTTGTGACAGGCACAGATCTCTCCCACAGCCGTTCTGTCTGCTCTGAGTTAACTCATCTTTACGGGACACCAGCACTTGTCCTTTCTGCAGGGGAAGCACCGAGGCAAGAGGCTCTACGTGCAGGGATTGGCTCAGTCGTTCCGGCCTTCACTAACTGCCTGCCCACAGTCTGATCTAGAAAATTCTTTCTGTTCTTTTATGAACACTGATGCTCTCCTTTCCAGCATTCCAGGCTTGTGGTGGATTGATTTTCACTTGCAATTCTTTTTCTGATTTTTAGGAGGTGGAACGGATGGACAATTATGTTTAACTCCCTGCTTGAACCAAAAGAATATCTTCTTTATATTGGCTTAAGTAAGGATGTAGGGTGTGTAGCAGTGGTCCTCAAACTTGCAGATCCCCCTTTTAAAGAAAGACAAGAGTTTTGTAGGCTCCAAGAGTCTGCTGACTTAGCCTGAGAAGCACTGTTATACCTAAACCCTCCGTTGGGCTTGTACTTCCTGTTTTCCCCCTAAACAGAGGCGTGTGCGCTTGGGCAGTGGCTGGCTAACCTGCAGCTCTTTCCTTTGGGCCAGCACGCCTCTCCTGCCGAGTTTTTAGTGTTGTGTATGATGGTCGTGTTCTTTGGTAGACACGTATGTTTTTTATCACTGTGCTTTTCTGTGCACAGCGCATTTATGACCGCTCGGGTTGGTGTTTGAGAATAATTCATACCGTGTATTTAGTGAAGTCCCTTCTGTGCTTTGGCTGTCTGTTTACATTCTTTCGCCTGACACCCAGACAGTACCTGTGCCGGAGCCTTATCACTTGCAGGGTGAGTCACACTTGCAGGCACTGCCAAGAGCAGCGCTCTGTACACTAGGTTTTTTCATGTCTGAAAAGTCCAAATGATTGACATTGACACAAACATTTAGCTGTATTTTGGTTTGAACAAAATTAGTCGTCACTTATTTGGAGATTGAAGGCATGGCCCCTGCTTATATTTTTAGCTTTTAAAGTAAAATTTTGCTTTTTAAATGTATTTACATTTCATTTTAGAATGAACACATAATAAAAATTCTTAATTTCAGTTTTAAAATTATCTCAGAACTTCTTAACTAATAGAGAGAAATAATGTTTAAAGAAAAAAAGAGAGAATTGGAAAAGCTGTCCAACTTTCCCCTGTTTTAAGCATCAAATTCAGAACCTGAAAATCTTAGTTTCATCTCAGGTCAGAGTTGAATGACAGAGTGTCAGGAGCTGGCTCTCTCAATATCGCCAGCACAGTAGTACAGTCTGTGGGTGCGCCGGAGCTGAGCTCCTCGCTTACCGTACTGAGGCTGTAAGACCACCTCCCAAAGCTTCGGCAGTGTCTGGGAGTGGGACTGGGGAGCGTTAAGGTCAGAGTGTATTGAGAACTGGAAGTTTCATTTAAATATGCCTTTTCATTGTGGAGATTTGACTAGGACTGTGTAATAGTCCAGGATTGGAAGGGCAAGAGGTAGATTATGAAGCAAGGGATTCAAAGAATCTGCAGACTCACCTGTCTATGGATGCTTTCCAGTGAAGAGTTGGTGAGTCTTTTGGAAGCCCCTGTAATGATCACTTCCAGTGGAGAGAGATTCGTCACTGTGTTCTGCATGGCCAGCCCCACCCGTGTGAAAACAGACCAGGAAGAGTTAGAAAATGCCAGTGAAGACAGTGGAATGGAAAAATCTCATGGATGTAGGCGGTCAGGTTTGGGTTCCTTTCTCAGTGCCTAGGCTGATGTGTCAGTGGGTGGTTTTGCTTCTCAGGGCTCTCAGGAGTTGTCTGGGTTGTGTAACCCTGCATGTTCTCTGCTGCCAGACCTCACCGGGGCCGTCCTGCCCTCCACTGCTGCCCACCAGAAAGGGGTGGAGTAGCGTTTCACTGGAGGCAGGACCGCTGTGGTGTAGCTGCACACTGTGAGGCCTGTGGGTGACAGTGTGATTGTCTGAAGCTCGCGGCTGGGGCACCAGAGACCCGGGAGCCAGGTCCCCCACTCCCTGTGTGGGTGGGGGCGGGGAGTGGGCTGCCTACCTCTAGCATCGTGACCTCATACGCCACAAGGGGAGTCACAGCCATGGAGAAACTAGGGCCTAGATGTTAACTTCTAAGCAATTTGTTCCCAGAGTGACCAGTGAGATGATGAGGGAAGGATTAAAAACAGTCTTCAAGGGTGGCTTTCAATCAGTTGGGCCCTGAAATAACTGTCAGAGTGCAAGTAAGATGAATAAGTGTCTCCTGTGATTAATACATGCCAGTCACTGTTGTCCTTCCAAATACATATCACTTTTCCACCTCTATAGAAAAGATCCAAGTTTCCACTTCATTAAAACTTGCACCAAGGCTTCTGTTAATGTACCAGTTTTCTGTCATTGAGGTGCTTTGGAAGGGACATGATACCCAAAGTACCAGTGCACTCATAAAATTGTTCTGTGCCTCTGTGTTGAGCCATAAAAAAGTTATTTAGAAAAAAAAAGATGAGAAGGAAGAGGATGAGTAAGAGGGAGAAAATATTTCAAAATTTTATTTTGGAGATGCTCAAAGGATCTCTTTTGCTCTGAGAAACATCAGAGCAAGATAGAGCCCTTTCTTTTTGGAGCTTGGAGCAACTTTCCTGTCAACCACCCATCTAACCCCTGTCACTAGAAAGCTATGTGCTGGCAAACTGGCCTCCACAGTTCAAGGTTGGAGAACCCCAGCCAACGCCCGAGGGTGGGACAGAACCCAGGCGCCAAGCAGTATCCTCGGGCTGCTAATTTGCTGGACACACAGAGCCCTGTTCTGTAACCTTCCTCTAGGCTGTGGGTGAGTGGAACCCATTAACATTTAAAAATATTTGCAGAAATCAGAGGGGGGGAAAGGTATTTCTGGAGGGCCAGCACTCAGTGCACTTTCATGCGTGCCAAAGTTTGCTGGCATGGCTCAGGCTTTGATAGAGAACATCTGGGCGGCTGCTGCTGCAGCGTGTAGATGGGGCGGAGGGCAGGGAACAAAGGGGGCTTGTGAGAGTGTGCAAGCGGGGGAAGCGAAAGGGGCCTTACTTAATGCCTGTCCCGTGCTCGGCTGGGGGAGGGGACGGAGGACAGGCATGGGAGATTTTGCCCTGGCGTTCACTCGGCAATGAGTACTGGGGACAGAGGTGGCCCAGCACCGGGCACTGGGCTGCAGAGAGACCTTTGCTGACTCTGGTAAACAGGAGACGCAGCGACGGCAGTCATCACCAGTGGCATCCGAGTGCAGCTCCCTCCCTCGGGGCCACTTGGTCGGGACGAGGGAACAGGAGATAAATTGCAGAGGAGGGAGGGTTGGTAGAATGCTTTCAGGGAGACAGATTTGTCATTGTTTTCCCCATCGCAAGTCCTATCCATATGGAAACAAGATAAAATGAGGTGCGTGTCATGAATAGGTGTATTTGAAACACAAAGTACTTTCATTAACTGAAGGGTAAGGTCAGACTGTTGAAAATCTGTCATCTGTGACTAGAATTTTGTACTAGATTTTGATTTATGCATGCCATACCTTACCCAGCATGCATACATACATAAGAAAAGCCCATGTTTAGGCATTTATTAAATCACAGAAGACTGGACTAGTTTGTATATGACAGGAACCACTATAGTTGTTTATAAGAATGAACACAGCACTACCCCCTTTCCTGGTCAGATACCGGTTGTGGATGCAAGAGACAGTGTTTCAATGAATGTGGTGTATACACTGCATTTACAAAGTCCTCCTTCCCTTGCCTCTTCTCTTTGCTCCCCAGGTCATTGCCACCTTCTGACTCAGCTCTGAGAAATGAGTCCCTCGTTTTTAATGTTGCTGGGAACTCTCTTCCCTGGGGATTCATCGCAGAGCCCAGACGCGAACACTCGCAAGTGCGGCAGGCCTTACCATGGCAGGGATGCTGATACCAAATGGCCCAAGAGTGCCCGGTTCCTGGGCTCGTCAGACCCCAATTCTAGAACATGGATTTATCAAGTGTCTGCAGCGGGATTATGACGTTCAACAGATGGTTTCTCCTCTCCAGTGCTGGACCCCCAGATACTATGTGTAACGTCTCAAATAATGGATTCTGGTTGCTTACAAATAGGTAGGCAATCTTTTTCATTAACTTCCTTTAATGCTTAATTTTCATTATATTGACTTACAATTTCAGATTGTTCACAATGTTTAGAACATTACTAAGAGGGCATATTCTGCTGTCTGTAAACTGCTGGTAAAATATGGCAACTTCACGGCTTTGAATTGGTGGTGATTTGGTATCCGTGATCTGTCTGTCTCTCTGTCTGTCTGTTTCTCTGTCTGTCTGTCTCTCTGTTAGCTTCACACAGACCAGTTAGTGCCTTAAGCTTTGGCAAAAAGGAATTTAGAAACTGTTAGTCTTAAGTTTGTTTAGACTTTGAATTTACTTCAATTGTTTATGTTAAGGAATATTTTGCTTCTCGTTTTCACATTTTGAATTGCTTTTTAATATTTTAAGGCTTCTTTTTACTTTTTATTTTTTCTGAGGCTTCCTCCTTTTCTAATCAATCAACCAGAGCCACCTGAGTGGCAGATTATGACCAGGTACTCCAAGAAAAAGTTCTTCAAACTAAAATCATTAAAGGTCACTTGGGGTCGTATGAGATTTTCTCTTTCTAAAGTGTAATTATAATAGACTCTCAGCTCCTTTATCTTAGAAATAATAGACATCTGGTATAGTTTAGAAATAGAATCTACTGCTCAAACTGCAAAACAATGATCTTGACCAATTTTTATCTGATGAAAGTTATGCACCTTTTTTCTAAAAAAAATGTTGAAATCAAATTTTGCCTCATGCTTTTCAATTTTGTATCTGTTAGTAAGAAACTTTCCTCAGGGTGACTAACTCCACTTCCTTTTGAGGTTAATTTACATTCTTATGCATTTTCATTGGACAGGTACAATTCCTTATTTATCTGAGTGTCAGTGTTTTGGATACAGTAGATATTCAGATGTTAAGCAAAACTTACATTCTTGAAATCAAGGCACCATAAGGATTGAGAAATGTAATGTTAATCTTAGTCATGTCAGTGATATAGAAGTTGACATTAGAATCCTTAAAGTACTCCACTTTATCAGCCCATATTGACAGAGAACAAATATGTAGTATGTTTATTTCTCTCAGTTCCAAATTGTTGGGTACCTTTTACATTACATGGAGACTCAAATGTCAGAAATGATTCACTAGGTTCTAAAGAAAATAAAAAAAATTATGAAGCCCAAGAGTGATTCCCTGAATTCACTATTCTAAGCAAATAATTGAGTCTGGAGTAGAGCCTTACGAGATTCTACTCTTATTTTGTTTTCTTCACCAGCTAACTATCGTGGGTCCTTGGAAGTTAACATCCATGTCATAATTTCTTCCCTAATCCGTATCCAGTCACCAATGGCATCTAATATTTGTTGTCTCTTCCCCTTCTTCCTCTGGAAAACTGGCCTATGTGAACCTGCCTTGGCTTGCAAGGCAGTGAGATGACAGAAGTACCCAGTGATGAGTTTTACAACTGCAATGACACAAGTTACCCAGAGCTAAACAGCTGGTTTTTAAAGAGCCCTTCTGAGTTTGATGTCGGGGACCCACTGCCAGGGAAGCATCTGAGGAGTTAAGTCCACCTTGTGCGGTCCTTGCCCAGTCCCAGACTGTCCTCTGGCATAGAACACCTGCACACAGCAAAGGAGTTTGGAGTTGCCTATCTGGGCACGAGGGGAAGACAGACCCAGCTGCCACAGGTGATCCAAAAGCCCTCTGTTCTCCACGACTGACTTCATGACTTCACTTCCGCCCGCCTTTGGATGAGCTCACCTGTTTTGTTTGGCCAGGATTTTATCTGCGTGGGAGCTCTGCTCAGCAGGTCAGCCAGCCCCAGCCTCGGCGGTTAAACAGCGGGCCACACCAAGGGCGGTAAACGCTGTCTTGGAGCATCCTTCTCCCAGGGAGATGTATCATGTTCACTGAGCTGCACAGGCTTCTCTCTGACCTACTCCACCACACCTCCACTGCAGTTCGAGACTCTGAGCTCCTGGTGTCTGCCCGGCCTCCAGCCCGTCCTCACTCCAGCTGCACTGCCTGCCAGCCCTGGGTCTTTGTCACCGCCCACTTCACACTCGCCCGCAACCTGGCATCCACACAGCTGTCTCCAGCGTGCTCACCCCCTTTATAATGTAAACACTGAAGTGGTTCTATTCACGTAAGCCGAAGTGTCCACTGATAATTTTGACAATATAAATTTGTACTCATCGTTATGAACTGTCATTAATAACATGCACTTTCCTGAAACATTCAGGAATTTGGCAGCAGATGAGATATCAGAACTTGCCACTTCTGCAGTTGTTCAGAGCTATGCAAATCATCCTGAACTAGTTATTATTGCCCCAAAAAGTGATTTTTTCTATTGTTTAAAATATTTTAATGAAAAATAATCTATGATGAACAACTGCATTCAAGATAAAGGGTTGAAAATACACCGAGTAGATATCTCAATGCAAAGAAACAAACATCAGATGGAAGGTACTGAAGTAGCAGAAGGTGATTAAATTATTTGTATAAGCAAAAATACTCTGCTTTTACAGAAAAAAGGTATATCAGAACATGTCTCACTTAAATGAAAAGTCATTTTAAAAGAGTAACATATAGGGTAAATTGGACAGCCATGTGCAAAAGAATGAAACGAGACTGCTATTTGATTCCACACACAAAAATTAACCCCAAATAGATGAAAAGACAAATATAAGACCTGAAACAATAAACTAATAGAAGGAAACAGGTAGTAAATTTACGGACCTTGGTCTCAGAGAGGGTTTTATGAACTTGACCCCAAAAGGGAACTAAAAAAATAAGTGAATGGGACTATATAAAACTAAAAAGTTTCTGCAGAGCAAAAGAGACCATCAATAAAACAAAAAGGCAACTAACCTAGTGGGAGATGATATTTGCAAATAATACCTTTGATAAGGGGCTAATGGCCAAAATATATAAAGAATTCATACAACTCATCAAAAAAAAATAAAGAATCCAATTATAAAATGAGCAGAGGACCTGAATAGATCCTTTACTCACAAAAACTTACAAATGGCTAACCTATGAGGAGTTACTAGCTATTAGGGAAATACAAACCAAAACCACAATGGGATTCCACCTCACACCTTTTAGAATGGCTATTATTAGTGAGACAAGAAATAACAGGTGTCGGGGATGATGTGGAGAAACTGCATAAACTGGTACAGACACTATGGGAGATGGTACAGATGTTCCTCAGAAAACTAAGAATAGAAATACCTCACGACCCAGCAATTCCTCTTCCCGGCATCCACCCCAAAGATTCGAAGACATTTATTCATGAAGGTATATGTACCTTTATGTTCATTGCAGCAGCATTCACAGTAGCCACGACATGAGAACAACCTTTGATGGATGATTGGATGAAGACGCAATGCATATACATTGTACAATGGAATACTACTTGGCCAGAAGGGAAGATACACTGTTACCATTTGTGACCATGTGGATGGACCTGGGGAGTATCATGCTAAGTGAAATAAATCAGACAGAAAAGGACAAACAAGAGCCGTGTGGTTTCTCTCATCTGTGGATATAAAAAAATGCAGCAAACAAACAGACGGACACAGATAACAGTGTGGTGGTCATCGGAGGGAAAGGGAGGGAGGGGGAGAGGGAAAAAGGCATAAGGAGGTGAAGTATGTGGTGATAAAGGATTGGACTTTGGGTGGTGAGCACACACGATGCAATATATGGATGATGTATCAATTTATTACAGGATTGTACCCCGGAACAATGTTATTAACTGATGTTACCCCAATAAATGCAATGTTTTAAAAAGTAGCTTTTATTAAACTGCCACAAAACTGACCATTATCGTGGTAATATTTATTATTTTATCGACCTTTTCAAACGAATGTAGGATAAGCAGTTGTGTAAAGAAGCGAGTCCTCATCCCAGGACCTTGTTCTGTGAGGACTGGCACAACAAAGGTCTCACACGGTCCCTGCAGTACAACCTTTGATGGAACCAGGGGCGCTGCTATTCCAATGTTTATAATCTGATTTTTCGGGCTCCGCTCACCACAGAGGAGATTAAAGGCTCCAATTCATCTCCTTCCTGAAGCGTGCCTCTCGGGAAGAATACGTTGTCCTTAGTGATATTTAAATAGTTCTCCAGCTGGTGGGTTTCCAAAGGTGTTTCTCAACCTTTTTATAACCTCTGCCCCTCTTTGATAAAGAAAAAATCTCATGTTCCTCTGGAAATTATTGTATGCCCTGCCTGCAAAAGGGGTGGACCAGGGTGGGCAAGGGGAGTGGGAGGGTACTCGCTCCCGTCCTTTTCTGTATTTCTGAGTTTTTTTCTCCAGCCAGGATTGTATCAGACTTTTTGGGGGGTAGCTTTTGAAAAATCTTTTGTTGTTTGCTTCTCAATGTGAAAAAATATACTCTTGAACGTGTTTCATTCAGACTCTGTGGTTCCGGTATCCTCCTCTAGATCAGCAAGATTGTAGCAGTTTGCCCTAATGGAAAAAGCGTATTTCTCAAATGTTTTAAATAACTTAAATTTTTGGAGCACAGGACATGTTTTCAGCCTCTTTGGGAATAAAAATGTGGATTTGGTTTATGAGTACCTCAAAATTATAATCTGGTGTTTAAACTATTGAACAAATGGAGTTGGCACGAGATGGGCACCAACTGACTTCAGAGGACAGTGCGGAGGCTACCGTGTCGTTTTCCACTTAACAGCTGGCCACAGGAAGGAACCCCAAGGGGTGTTTGGAAACTGTGGGTGATCGTTAGCAAGTAACACTCTGAAGGCTACTGTGCTCTCAACTCTTCCTGTCCTCTTTAGTTGTTCAACTTTCCCACGGTCTGAATGTATCTAGATATCCTGTGGCCATGTTGTTTTTCAGATGATCCCTAATTATTTGAAATCTACTTTTTATTGTAATCCTGAATTTGGTTTGAATGGTTACTAGTAATCATTTTACATGGAAAACCAGAAGATGTCAGTGGGACTTCTGGACTCGTTACGCCCTCTCACTGGTAATGACAGCACACGGCTTCTCTCTGTTTAGTCCACGTGACCTTTTTTAAACTTTTTTTTCATCTCTTGCTGTGTGCCAGGCACTATGGTCAGCATTCACAGTCAGAGCCCACCTAATCCCGTGCAGCCCACTGAGGTAGTCAGTGTCACCCCCCCACCCCCCTTTCTAGAGGAAGAGGAGCAGTTCAGAGAGATCAAGTGACTTTTGCAGCGTCTGTTAGGTAGCGAGCAGGCGGGTCTGATTGCAGACCCAGGTCTGTGCGACTCCAAAGCCTGCGGTCCGCACTGCGACCTCACAGGGCTGTCCGAAGCAGCGGCTGACCCTTCTTAAAGCTGCCCCTGGGTCCTCACTGAACTCCTGGAGCCAGTCAATCTACTTGGTCTGTTCTGTCTGGACTTCGACAAAGAAAGGTCGCATACCCTCTTGGGCAATGCGCAGGTCACACCTTGATGTTCCTATTCTTTTGGCGTCCTCATCACCCTGAGCCAGAGAGGGACTCCGGGCAAGTCCCTGTTACGGTTTGCTCAGGCCAAAGCGTGTGGATGTCTCCTACCCTGCGGAGTCCATTTCTTCCTTGTAGAACTTTGCTGTGAGTGAAATAGGAATAACTTTTTCCTAAGCTTAAAAATGCAGGAAGCTGCGAATGGACATTAAAATATTGCTCTCTGCCCTAAGGTAGCAAAGTCCACCCATGACTACATTCTGATGCATCGAACTTCTGTGAGAACTTTTCGTGGCATTGCTGTCAAGATGTGAGGGTGGCGACCGTGTCTCTGGGGTGGACAGATGTTAGCGGTCAGGAATTAAGGACCCAAGAAGGTCTTGAGGGCAGTGAAGTCTCCATATGTTAAAACACACTGCCTGGAATTTCAGCAGGGAGGGAAACCAAACTTGTGGATCAACTTCATTTCTGTTAGGTATCTTGTTTCCTTAGCAGCAGTACTATTTCACTTGGTAGAGTTAGGTCCTGGAAGGTTCTGATGATAACGACAACATTGCTACGCTCTAGAGCTGAAGGCAAAATCAACTGTGCCGATTTGGATCCGTTTCTTCCCCCTGCAGCACTGGCAGAAAGCTAGTTGAATTTCACAAAATATACCCATTGAAATTCAGCCACTTCTGGAATGAGAGAGGATGGCCTTTCTTCATGCTGAATGACAGACATCCTCTGGAGAAGACACAAAAGAATTTCTTAGCAAAGATATTTAAGAAAATACAGAGAAGAATAAACATGGTAAATTTTTAAAGATCAACATTTTATGAATTCAGATATCTGGTATGTGCTCTTCTATACAAAAACGTAGATAAGGAATGAAACAGTGTCAGATTGTATCAATGGAGTACTTCTATTTTTAGAAAATTCAAATGCTAACCTTAAACTGAATTATAACTTAACTGAAATATTTAATGAATGAGTTAGTTCATAAATGCTGATAATATTTTTAAGCAGATGTCAGTTGCATTGAATTATTAACCAAATGTCTGAGTGATCTTGTATATCATTTAAAATTTATGTAGTTTGCTAACGTAGGAAAGATTAGTCTCAGCAGGATTTTCTCCTACTAAAATAGGGAAATAAGAAAAATAAGTCACATAGTAATTACAGAATTATCTGTCAAGTTCCAAAGTTTGGAAATATAATAAAAAATTTTATTCCAACAAGCTCTATACCTCTAAATTCTTACGAAGTCTGAGGCCGTGTTGCAGAGGGACATTACTTCATCTCAGAGTATGTTTATTGTTTTTGGAAACATACTGTAGCCTTCTTGGAAGTAGCCCCGTCAGATGGCTTTCCTGTTGTACACCAGCTCGGGTTATTTTTGAGTTTATTAAAGTGGACGTATTTCGTTTCATTGTTATTTACGTAATATCTATGTTGGAACCTGGGCAAGACGCAAAGTTAATTCCTACTTCTAATCTAGGAAATACCATCTGGTAGGAATCCTTTATTTTTTAAATGCTTCATGACACGTCTTTATCCCAGTAAGTGTATGAAACAGGGCAGAAGAGAAAACTGGGCACAGAGCTTGCAGAATCTCTTTAGTGTATAGACGGGAGCAGGTTCCAGACCCAGGGTGTTCTGACCCTGACCCAGAGCACAGCGCCGTGGAAAGATGAGCGCTACCGCTGGGTGACCAGACACTAGCTGTGCAGCCTTGGGTCGCTCATTCACCACCTCGGGGACCTCAGTTTCCCCAGTCGTGCGACAATGCAGTTGAGGTAGATGATCACTAGTATCCCTTCTACTTCTAACGTTCCACGATTGTCTTCCCTAAGAAAGTTCCCGCCGCCACCTGGGAGAAAGACCAGGCTGTTCACAGGCATAGTGCCCTCAGCTTTCCCTTCCTGGGCCAATGCTCCTCTGCCTCTCTCCGCGAATCCAGGTAACGCTGAGTTTTTCCAAGGATGTCTCTTTTCTGCTTTCTTCCTAATTCACCTTCTTGTAGGTTGGTGCCTTGGGCATCCTCTTCAACGCTGCACTGCTGTGGTTCCCGTTTCTGGGAGCACCTTTCAAGAAGGATATTGGGCTCCTTGGAGCAAGTTAAAGCTCTTCGCACTGAAAAATCCCCCGAATTCTCTTCAGCAGCAGCAACACTTGCTCTCCAAAGATTCCGTGTCATCTTCCATGACCTCATTAAGACTACCCAGTTGTATAAACCGTGGAGCACTGGGAATTTGAGTCCTACCAAGTTCAGGGCTAAGGAAATCAGGTCCACTCTCAAATTAGACTTCTTTCCACACGCTGTTAATATCACTTCCTACCATCATTTTTCAATATTTTTCTTAACCTGGTAGTAGAGTTTGTGCCCAAATGCCTGACACACGTCACCCTGAGCCTCAGTATCGCTGATGGGCCATAAAATGGATGCCATACCCAGTCCATCTTGGATACACAGTCACTCTCTGCGTCACTGGCTGCTGCGTGGATTTGTGTTGGGTGGAAGAGACTTAAAATTTAATGTTTGCTGCCAAAAACTACAAGTCTATTAAGTGAGAGGGGCATTGTTAGGAGTAGCAATGCTTTCTTTGAAAGGTCATTATTCTCACAATACCTATTAACAGCTGAGCAAATAATCCCAAATCAACCACTTACTGAACATCTCAAACCCTGATGTTTTGTTTGGATACTGTGATACCAGCAAGCCTGATTTGTTAGCCCATTAGCATTGGATAGTTTTCTGTGTGTTGAAGAAGCTGGCATTTTAATTTTAAATGCAATAAAAAATGAACTATAAAAAATTAAAATGACAACAGCAAAAAAAACGAAGAACAGCATTTTAGTTAGAGCTGAGTCCCCTTCAAGGTTACTCTGAATTTTGTAGAGAGACATCTACCCAACTTGCTTTGATCTCAGCATTTCCAGTTACATTAGACTGGTTTTCACTATTGTATTTTGGCATGATTCGGTTGATTAAATGACTAAGAATACACGGTTCACAATTTATTCACTCAGCTTTTTATTTTTGTCTGTTTTTAGAAATACAAACAGAGAGGCTATTAAAATAAAAATTCAACACTAAAAAAATGATTAAAAAATTTGGCTTCTTCTTGGTAATGGCAGCCTGACAAGGGCAAAGGATACCTTGCTGATGGCCAGGCCTCATCACTGAGAATATTCATAGAGGCCATGGTTAATTAGAGAATCACCTGTTTAGGAAGCTATTAAAAAGATGCTATCTTTGTGTAGAAGTTAATTCACATGACCTCGTTCATTCACCTGTGCCAGCTGCTGTAAAAATTATAATCTGGTGGATGGCAAAGATTTTTAAATTAAATATATAAAAAAATTACAACTAAATCAAGTAAGTGTTATGAAGGAAAGAAATAAAACCTGAGATTCTGAGTTCCTTTCCAAACCTAAACTACATGACTTAATGTCTAAATTTCCAGGAGAGTAGAAAATTGATCCATAAATTACAGGTGGAAATTTCAAGGTTCTTTGTAAATCTGTTAAACCCTACTTATTTAATCTCGGGTTCTGTTTCTCCTCTATCTGCCCATCTAGCCCGGGTCTTCTCCTGGTGGCCCAGTCAGCCTGCCTGTGTAGCTAACTCCCTTTACCTTGGAACCTTTTCTGTCCCACTACTTAAAATGCTGTTCATGGTCCTGCTTAGTTTCCACAATTATAAAAGGAGCCAGTGAGAATAAACAAGCTTTAAGGTTTCTTAGCTCTAAAATCTTTGGGTTCTTTTAATGGTGCTGGAGAAGGAGGAGGGCACATCGTGCTCCCCACATTATCATTACCTCTCAATTTCATTCGCAGTGCTCGGTTATCATGATGAACCGCTCTCAGCTTTTCCTGGTATCAGGCCTCCAAACAGAAGAAGCTGGAATGTAGGGCATGCATTACATGAAAAGTGAAACGTTCTGAAAGGGCTTTGAAGTGTTGAATAGGAATATCGTATTAAGAACATTCCATTAAACGGAAGAAGCCTGGAAACTGGACAAGCTGTGGATGTGCAGATGGTGTTACTAACCATCAGTGAAGCGGAGAACACAGCCTACGCGCACAGATCGATACGTCATGTGTCTTTATACATCGGGATGTACCAAGAAGTTGTCAGCAGTTGTTATCTCTGTATGCATTGCCGCGGATGAGAATAGTCAAATCGCTCGTGTTACGCAGCCTCGAGTTTCAGTTTCGCCTGCACTAATGCGAATGAGACTGTTTATGGTGTCTCGTACGAGAGAGGATGGGTCCAAGGATGAGAACTGACATAAAATGGTGTGTTTGTGGGTGACTTGGGGTGGGGAGGAGAGGTGCAGAAAGGACGATCCCCTAGCTTTACAGTGCTTTTAAAAATCTCCTTTAGCCTCACGTCAGACAAACTGCCCATCGTAGTAACCCAGTGTGCGACCCAGCATCCCACCCACAACATTTACAATTAGAATGTGTCCAACTCACTCTGCCTCCTTGGACGCTGATTTAAAGAACAGCAGAGGGTCCTTTATGTAGTAGGTAGGACCGTGAGTCAGTGGGCCACTTGGAGTAGTACAGAGAGGTGTTATTTCTCAGAGATAAGGAACAAAGAGGCCTTAATATCCGGCTCAGCCAGGGCAGGAAATTGCCTACTTCCTGAGCCAGAGTGGTAGGGGCTGTGGGATGAGAGCCAGATATCCGAGGGAGGAGGCGAGTGCGCACTGGAGACCTCCGGATTTTATCATCGGGCACATGGACTTTGTATCAGATGTCAAGAACTCGTTTTGTGTTTAGCCCAGAAAGATGCTTGGCAAAGAATTAATTACACTAAAGCGTTCTTATAAATGTCATGGACGGACATTAACGTTCACAGATGAATATCCATTCTCAGATGTTTATACTTTTCATTTCTGAACCTCTTCAGTCCGTGGTATGCGACAACATTTTAATTTTAAAGACTATCAATTATCTTGTTAATTCCAAATTCTACTATAAAAGTACCAGGTTGACCTTACATCCCTAGTCCTAATTGCATGCATATGCTTTTGCAGACCTTCCGTCCAGTCCCAGTGACACTAACGAACTAGTTTGCAAAGCACTTAACCCCACCAGCTTTCTTCTCATCCGTAAATCCAGAGTGTTGAATTAGATGATCCTAAAGATTTGGGCTCTGAAGAAAAGTGGCAGAGGCCCTGTAAGTACGAGGCTCTGTCGAGGAACAAGGAAATGTTTGGGATCCTGGATACCTGAGCCTGAACCTCTGCACATCCAGTTTTTAGATGTTGGCCATTGGGAACGTTCTCTGATCTCCTCAGGCTACTTTCGGTATTTGTCGCTGGAATACTGTTTGAGTTATATATTGGTTACACAGTTAAACGACATAGATTATTAAAGTGTCTGACAGGCCTGTTTTTCGTAGCTGCCCCTGTATCCCCTCCCCTTTTTTGCCCAGCATTATGTTGACTTAATAGGTTTTACTAGCTTTTATTAGAAAAAAACATCCAGGTGGTAATGCTGAAAGAAAAGAAAGTTTAATTTACATGAGGATCTGTGTAAAGATGGGTTGAATGTTTACAAGCCACAGTAAGGATGGAGGACATTCTGCACAGAGAAGAATGTAGTATCAAAAGTATGGTGGTCTCACAAAAGCTGGATGTGGAGAATGGCAACTAATCTGATGCTATTGAAACGTAGGCTGTGGTGGCCAGGGGAAAGATGTATATTTTATGTTTCTGCCTCTTCCAGTTTTTACTCAGATGCCTGTGCATTATGCATAACATTCTCTGTCCTTTTTTTCTCTTAAAATCACACTGGAGATCATCATATATCTGTATTTACTATTTATAACATTCCGTGTTACCTACGCACTACAATTCATATAAGCAGCACTCTTCTGATGGGTATTTAAGTGGTGACCGTATTTTGCTGTAGGTTGCAGTGACTGATCCTGTATGTGTGTCGTGTCACCACACGTGCGAGTGAGGCGGCAGGACCAGGTCCCAGCGTGGAACTGCTGGTTCCAGGCTGTGGTCGGAATGCCCCGAGGACAGGTTTGGTTGGTCTCGGTGCACGTGGTCTGTGTGTGCCAGTATTGCTTCCCCTGAACTTCAGCTGATACGTCGTTCCCGCACTTGCTGAGTGTCGTCAATCTTCTACATTTAAAGATGCCATTTCGACATGCTTTAGCATTTCTTGAACATCTTCTTATGTATTTAAGAGCTGCCTGTATTTCCTTTTCTGTGCTCTGTAGTCTCTGTTCATTAGGCTGCTGGGTTGTTGGTTATTTTTTTTTAATTGACCAGTAGAAATTCTTTATATGTTAGAGAAATTAGCTTTTTCATTTATTTTTTTAAATTAAATATTTTACTAGTGCTCTATTACAGATGTCCCAGTTTTTCCCCCTTGTCCCTCCTCCACCCAACCCTCCCCCCACTCCCACAGTCGGTCCCCGCCCTGTTGTCCATGCCCATGTCCATTCATACATGCTCCCTGACTAGTCCCTTCCCCTTCTTTCCACCCTCAGCCCCCTCCCCACTCCCCTTTGGTTGCTGTCAGTCTGTTCCTTGTTCCCATGCTTCTGGTTCTGTTTTGCTTGTTTGTTCATTTTGTTCACTAGGTTCTTCCTATAGGTGAGATCATATGGTATTTGTCTTTCACTGCCTGGCTTATTTTTTTAGCATAATGCTCTCCAGTTCCATGTATACTGTAGTGAAGGGTAGGAGTTTCTTTTTTCTTTCTACTGCATAGTATTATATTGTATAAGTGTACCATGGGTTTTTTAAGTATATGTTACTGATTGTGTTATTGCAGTTGTCCCAATTTTTCCCTCTTTGCCCCCCTCCACCCAGCATCCCCCTTCTGTCCAACAATCCTCCCCTTAGTTCATGTCCATGGGTCGTGCATGTAAGTTCTTTGGCTTCTCCATTTTCTATACCATTCTTGATATCCCCCTGTCTATTTTGTACCTACCAATTGTGTTTCTTAATCCCTGCACCTTTTCCCTCATTCTCCCCATTCTTCCTCCCAGCTGATCACCCTACAGATGATCTCCATACCTATGATTACCTTCCTGTTCTGGTTGTGTGCTTAGATTTTTTTTAACATTCAGTTGTTGACAGTTGTGAATTTGTTGCCTTTTTAATGTTCATAGTTTTGATTTTCTTTTTCTTAAATGAGTCCCTCTAACATTTCATGTAATAATGGCAAGGTAAAGCTAAAGGATGATGAACTCCTTTAGCTTTACCTTGTCTGGGAAGCACTTTATCTGCCCTTTCATTCTGAGTGATAGCTTTGCTGGATGGAGTAATCTAGGTTGTAGCTCCTTGCTTCTCATCACTTTAGATACTTCTTGGCAGGCCCTTCTTGCCTACAAACTCTCTTTTGAGAAATTAGCTGATAGTCTTACAGGAACTCCTTTGTAGGTAACTCTCTGCTTTTCTGTTGCTGCTTTTAAGATTCTTTATCTTTAACCTTCGACATTCTAATGATGATGTGTCTTGCTGGGGGCCTCTTTGGGACCAACTTGTTTGGGACTCTGTGCTTCCTGGACTTGTATGTCTATTTCCTTCACCAAATTAGGGAAGTTTTCTTTCATTATTTTTTCAAATAAGTTTTTAATTTCTTGCTTTCACTTCTCCTTCTGGCACCCCTATGATCTGGATATTGGAACATTTGGAGATGTCCCAGGGTCATCTTATACTATCCTCGTTTTTTAAAAAATTCTTTTTTTTTGTTATTTCTGTTCTGGTTGAACAGCAATAAACAGAAATGTTTATTTCTTCTCTGTGTTCCAAATCATTGATTTGAATCTTGGCTTCCTCCCCTTCACTATTGGTTTCCTGTAGATTTTTCTTTATTTTACTTGGTGTAACATTCATTTCTTCCTTTATGTTGCTGCCATACTCAGTGAGTTCTTTGAGCCCCCTGATCACCAGTATTTTGAACTCTGCATCTGATAGGTTGCTCATCTCCATTTCATTTATTTCTTTTTCTGGGGTTTTGTTCTGTCCTTTCATTTGGACCAGATTTCTTTGTCTCCTCAATTTGGCAACCTCCCTGTGTTTGTTTCTATGTATTAGATAGAGCTGTTTTGACTCCCTGTAAAAGGCACCTGTACATTGTGTGGGGTGGAGCCTTAGACAACCGCTTAGGTGATTAAGGGGCAACCCACTTAACCTGCTTTGTGACTCTGTGCTGGGGGGAGGTCTCAGAGAGGGGACTGTGCTGCTGCCTGGCTTCTGGGGGTTTGCCTGGCACTGGCCCTGTTCCCAGTCACTTCACCCGCTCCCTAGATGTGACTGGTGCCCTTCCAGCTGTTGCCCGGGTGTTGAGTCCCAGAGTGGGTGGGTTTGCGTACATTTTAAGACTGTGTGCACCTTTTAAGTAAAGTTTCCTGAAAATCTGGCAGTTTCTTCTGCTGCTCTAACCCCCACTGGTTTTTGCAGCCAGAAGTTATGGGGATATATCTTCTGGTGCTGGAGCCCCGGCCTGTGCAGTCTGGCCTGGGGTTGGGGTCGTGCGTTCCCAAAGTATACCTCCCGATTTTCACCCACTGCACATGAATGGGACTGCCATCACCATTTGTCACCACCACCTCCTCGAGCCACACCATGTCTCCCAGCCTTTCCTCGTCTCCACCCCTCCTACCTGTCTGGATGATTGTGGCTTGTTTAAATCCTTGGTTGTTGGACTTCCATACAGTTTGATTTTCTCAAAGTTCCAAGTGTTAATTTGTTTGAGATTTAGTTGTAATTCTTTTTGTGGTTGCGTGAGGAGGCAAAGCATGTCTACACACACTTCCGTCTGGACTAGAAATCTGTACCACAGTTTTTGATCCACTCAGTTACTAATGGGAACTTAGGCTGTTTCCAGTACTTAGCTGTTATAAATAATGCTGCTATGAACATAGGGGTGCATGGGTTCTTTTGAATTGGTGTGTCAGGGTTCCTGGGTATAATCCCAGCAGTGGAACTGCAAGGTCAAAAGGCAGTTCCACTTTTAGTTTTTTGAGGAAATTCTGTACTGTTTTCCACAGTGGCTGCATTCCCACCAACAGTGTACTAGGGTTCCCTTTTCTGCACATCTTTGCCAGCACTTGTTTGTTGATTTATTAATGACGGCCATGCTGACTGGTGTGAGGTGGTATCTCATTGTGGTTTTAATTTGCACCTCTCTGATGTCTAGTGGTAGCTTTTCATTTCTTATACAAACATTTTCTCTCAATTTGTTTGATTTTAATTTTAATTATTGTGATTCTTGACATACACAAATTAAAAAATATATATAGTCAAGTTTATAAATTTTTTAAGGCTTCTGGATTTTGTTTATACTAAGAAAAACTTCTCACTTGAGAGAATAATGTTTTCATGGTTCCTTCTACTTTTTTATTTCATTTTTTACACTTAAAATTCTTATAAGGAATGATTAATTTTAAAATGTATTCTGGTAGGTGACACATGAACCCAATTTTTTCAGGTGTTTACTCACCTTTTGCATCAGAAATTATTATAAAATCCAGATTTTCAATGCCGTTTTGAAAATTTCCTGTATTTTTACCATATATCCTATGTATTTAGATCTATTTCTGGATTTTCTTTTCTTTTTCATGGACTTACCAGTTTATTCGTGTGCAAGTAGCAAAATTTAATTCTGATTATATTTATAGCACATATCAAAATCTGATAGAAATAGTTTCCTTGTCTTGCTTTAGTTTTTCAAAACTTTTCTGGCTATTTTTACTTGCTTCTTTTTCTGGATGATCTTTAGAGCCAATTAGCCTACCCTCTAAAACAAATACAGCAAATTTATAAATAAACTGAGGTGACACTGAGTTCTTAAATAGTTTTTTAATATTCACTTTCAAGGATATTCTGTACCTTTCTGTGCAAGTGTGTATGTGTGCATGTGTGTGATGTACATGTATGTGGATTTGTGTGTATTTTGTGATTCTTAAGAGAATTACAAATTCTTCTTCATGTTGATCTTATTTATTTCTGGTTAAGTCTATTCTTAGGTTTTGTTCTTATTATTGCTTTTGTAAATGGGACCTTTTCTCCTGTAGATCATCCAATTTGGTATGTTTGTATGTATAAGGACTGGCATTGTATGTTACTTTTTTACCTAAGCACCCTACAGAGTTTGCTTATTAATAGAATACTTAAAAAATTATTTACTTGTTCTTTTTCCAGGTATACAATAATTTATTTGCAAATGAGGATAATTTTACCTTCTTTATACCCTAGTTTATTTTTCTTATTGAATTGTGTTGGATGATATCTTCAGGACAGATTAAATGAAAATAGTGTTAATAAACATTCTTATCTCATCCTTGACCTTATTAGAAATTTTTCCCTGAAACAGTTTAAATACCATTGGAATTATCAATTTTTAAAGTTGGCAAAAGTACCTCATGAAGGCAGATGATGATTGAGATATGTACTTCTTTGCATTATAAATATAACTATCATCCCCATTTTATTAAGAGATTTTAAAATCAAGAACATATAAATAAAGAACAAAGGGAAGAGAATAGATCATATAGTACAGATTTTTTAATAGAAACAATAAAAACAGAAAGCATGTAATGAATTAAAATAAAAAAGGCAAGCTTTCGTAAATATAAGTGGGCAACTCACCTACTTAAAAAAATTATGCTTAATCATAACAAAAAACCCAACTGTATGTTTTATAGGAGTTATGCCTAAAATATATATCTTGGAAGAGTTGAAATGAGCAGTTTATTTTTCAAAAAAAACTCCAATTTACATATGTGTGTATGTATGTGTATATGTATTTAATTCCTTCTACACCCTCCTCCATCTCTCTCCACCTCCCCTCCCTCTGCTAATCACCAAACACATTGTTGTCCATGTCCTTGCATTTCTTTTTGTCTTTTTTTATTTTTTGCTCAAACCCTTCACACCCCGCCAATATGCCTTGTCCCCAACATCAGTCAGCCTGCTCTATGAGCCTGTCACTATTTTGCTTGTTCCTTTTGTTCATTAGATTTTACATGTGAGTGAGATCACATGGTACTTGTCTTTCTCTGACTGGCTTATTTCACTTAGCATAATTCTCTGTAGGTCCATCCATACTGTCACAAAGGTAAGATTTCATTGTTTTTTATGGTCAGGTGGTGTTCCGCTGTGTAAATGTACCACAGCTTTTTAATCCACTCATCCACCGGTGGACACGTGGGCTGCTTCCTTATCTTGGCAGTTGTAAATAACACCGCAGTGAACATAGGGGGTGCTTATATTTTTTTTGAATTAGTGTTTTGTGTTTCTTTGGATAAATTCCCAGAAGTGGAATCACTGGGTCATAAGGTGGTTTCATTTTTAATTTTTTGAGGTAACTCCATACTGCTTTCCACAGTGGCTGCACCAATCTGCATTCCCACC
The DNA here is from genome assembly GCF_019186645.2 of Phyllostomus hastatus. Taxonomy (NCBI): domain Eukaryota; kingdom Metazoa; phylum Chordata; class Mammalia; order Chiroptera; family Phyllostomidae; genus Phyllostomus; species Phyllostomus hastatus. The sequence goes on along the minus strand of NW_025333833.1, from coordinate 3,716,793 downwards.
TACGGTGCATGAAGGCTTCCTTTTCTCCGCATCCTCACCAGCACTTGTTTGTTGATTTATTAATGATGGCCATTCTGATAGGTGTGAGGTGATAATCTCATTGTGGTTTAATTTGTACTTCTCTGACGATTAGTGATGTTGAGCATCTTTCATATGCCTATTGGCCGTCTGTAGGTCCTATTTGGAGAAGTGTTTACTCAGGTCCTTTTCCCATTTTTAAATAGGATTTTTTTTTTGATGTTGAGTTTTATAAGTTCTTTTTCAGTTTTGGATATTAACCCCTTATCCGATGTATCAGCGACACTGTTCTCCCATTCAGCGGGTTTCCTTTTTATTTTGTTGATGATTTCTTTTGCTTTGCAAAAACATTTCAGTTTAAAATAGTCCCATTTGTTTGTTTTTTCTTTTGTTTCCCTTGCCCAAGGAGATATAGCAGAAAGAATATTGCCTTAAGAAACATCTGAGATTTTACTGCCTGTGTTTTATTCTAGGATTTTTATGGTTTTGAGTCTAACATTTAAGTCTTTAATCCATTTTGAGTTCATTCTTGTGTATGCTGTAAGAAGGTGGTCTACTTTCATTTTTTGCAAGTATTTGCCCAATATTCCCAGCACCATTTATTGAACTGACTACCTTTATCCCATTGTGTTGTTTTGGCCTCCTTTGTCAAATATTAATTGACTAGAAAGGTGTGGGTTTATTTCTGGGCTCTCTGTTCTGTTCCATTGATCTATATGCATGTAACACACATAAAAACACACATAGTAATCCAAACACAGTTTGCCCCATCATTTGGCTGTGTTTGGATTACTTATGGCTTTGTAATGTAGTTTGATAGCAGGTATCATGATTCTTCCAGCTTTTGTGGTTCCATATAAATTTTTGGAGTATTTGTTCTAGTTCTGTGAAATATGCCATTGGGGTCTTGATGGGAATTGCATTGACTCTATAGGTTGCTTTGGGTAGTATGGACATCATAATGGTGTTAATTCTTTTTATCCATGAAGATGGTGTTCAGATCTCTTTTAAACAGATAAAAAGATGTCTTCTATTAGTTATTTATGTCCTGAACCTGCATTAAATATGTCTTGTTCCATCTAAGCTGATTTCCACAATAAGCATTTAGATGCTTACTTAGAAAATTTTACTGTTTAACAACTGATGAAGGCTGTCTATTTTTAGATTAATATAGGCATTCTTTGATTTTTTCCTTTTTCCCTAGGCTTGATGCTGTGCAGTGCTTCACAGGTGGGCAGAGAAGACAAATATGTAAATGAATGAGATAGATAGAAGTACTAGGAAAAACTACCGTAAATGCTGTCCAAAAGCAAAGTGAAGTTATCAGGATCTTATCACTGCTAGAGATCGTTCTCTTTAAGACATCAATACCCTTGTCGATCTTACTTTTTTAGTTCACATTTTTTCTTTTATGAGATTATAAACATTGTTCAGTGTTCACGTCTTATTCCTCTTATTCTATGTGATTCATTTGGTGATGTGGCAATTTTCAAGTGTAAAGTGGAGAGTAGCCTCTTCTGGCATTCTAGTTTATAGTTACAAATATCAAATTCAAAACATATGATTCATGGAGTCATGTTATATGCACATTTAACTCATAAAAATTCCATCATACAGTCTGTACCAACTTAAAATAAAGAAGAACACTTTGAACACGGTGGAAGACTTCACCCACAGTCTCCCTCTATGTGTACAAGAGCCAGGCACAATGTGAATGGGGAGATGTGATTCCAGCCTGTGTTTAGATGCTCTCGTGGTGTGAGCATCTTACTCCCTGACCTCAGATTCTGGCCCCCAACAAAGCACAACGCCCTCATAAAACACAAATTCATAGTTACCTAGGTGTTCTTTTACATCCTAACACCCCCCCCCCAATTGTCCAGTAGCATTTGCTTGCCCCATCATTTGGCTGTCACAAATAATTCTCTCATAGAACTGTGATTGAATTGGTGGCCATCTGCAACAGCATGAAATGGATCCCTCAGACTGTTGCATGCTTCCAGTAGATACCACCTTTTCTCTCACAGCTTCTCATGAAGTCGGATCACAGTCTAGCCAAGGAGACGTATACCAAGAACAATCGGCAATACGTGATGTTCTATGGAAAGTGCTGTAGTGGAGTCGTGCACTAGTGCTTTATGGAGAAGGAGACTTAGAGCTATGTGGGAAATACTCGGTCAGCAAATGAACTGAAACAAAGCATGAAAAGCAGTAGCAAGAACATGGACAAAGGCTCCAAAGCACAAAAGTATGCAATGGGTTTTTAAAAAGTGATATATCTGTGGTAGTTTAGAACTCATGCATATGTTGGGGATAAAGAAAGTTGAAAAGGTAGGCTGTAGTACAAAGTGAATAAAATGCTATTCTAATGGACTTCATTCTTTCCTTAGAAAAAGCCACCATCTTATTTGGAAGGTGGAACCCAGATAATTTTGGATTTCTGCACACATACTGGAGGTGAGACTTAAATTAGATGTCCCAGTTCAAATTCAATGCTCTTTCAGCTCCCCCAGACTGCCTTTATGGCAGATTCCACATCACTTCTTATTTCTGCAATTAGGCCAGTCTTGTTATTCACTCACCGCACTGGCCGTGATGTGCCTCCCCCCATCTCCTGGGATAGCCCAACCCTGGCAGTGACTCTGGGCCTTTCCTTTGTTAGGTGTTTCAAGATGGTGGCAAATCTAAAGAGTTGTCAAAAGCAGACAGTTGGAATGTAGAGTTACCGGGCTGTGAAATTTCTGTGGAAAATTCAAAACACCCTGCACTTAACACAATGCCAGAGCTGATTAGTGAAGTTTATTGCTGTGCCCCAAGGGACGCCTGCAGGGGTTTACCTTCAGTCTAGAACCCCTGGCCTGAGGAAAGGTGTAATGCCACGTTAGTTCCGCACTCTTTCCATTAGCGTTTACTCAAAGCTGCCGCCACCAGATGTGTTACAAACGAACGTTAATTCTCCTCCAGCATCTGGATCGCATGTACAATGAGGGGCAAGATTTATGCCCTGCTGAAGCATTCCCCGGTTTTTAGCACAGAAGTGATTGAACTCCAGATGTTAACAAAATGCAGAGACCTTTTAGTATGATTAAAAACATGATTTCTTGTTTTGCTCATGACAAAAACCATTGGATTAACTTATTAGAAGTGGAGCTGCCGTCCTGTTCATTGGAAGCTGTGTCTACTTTAGCTATTGGAGCTTGTCGTCGAAGATTTTATGAAGAAAGAATGACTTACCAGCTCCTAAAATCAACAACTTCAAGGGGCCCCTCAAAATCAGAGGTTGCAAAGGTAGTAATCCTTTAAGAATGGTGATAAAGATTTAGATGAAAATGGAAACCAACACAAGAGGTTGCATGAATTAATCAAATTAGAATCTTCCCCTTTTCAATACTGTATTATCAAGAAGCATGGAACCACAGCCTTAGAGCTAGAATGATCCTTCAAAGATTATCTGATCTGCTCTTCCTCATTGTTTTCCTTCCTCTGCCTCACAGGGAGGACGAGAATGGGCTCCATTTAGAGTCAGAAAACTGAGAGTTACAAAGAGTCCATGTTTTGACACAGATGTCAAAACCAGTAAACAATGAATTTGCTGAATTCAATCTTCTGTTTTCAAAGTACAGTATTTCCTCAATGATAACATTAACTATGCCCTTAACTGACTTTTCCATAGTTGGAATGCATCTCATATTCAATACGAAAATGTAGTAAGTTTGTTTATTTATTTTTGTGTTCATAGCTATTAAGTTAATGGTGCATGTGACAGCCATTGGCATCTTAGAATCAAGGAAATATGATAACTATTGATTTTATCAGACAGAAATCTTGAATTAATATGCTATTATCTGGCATTTTACTACTATCATACTCTAGGAATCTATAAAATGTATTATTATGCTGATGAGAAAATGTCTTTCTTTGGAAATACTCATTTCATGGTGTTCTCAGCTTTACCTAGTCAGAATAAAGGAGGAACTAAATTGTTTTTCATATAAAATTTTAAATAGAAAATATTATGCTGTTGAATACTCTTTATTAATCATGAGTTTAGTCTTGCAAGAGTATATGGACTTACTATCTGAATGGTTCATGAATTTTAAGACCTTAAGTCATTTATCTTCAGTGACTTTTTTATTCTGTTCTAGTATCTTTTGTGTGACTTTGAGGAATATAATAAATATACCTAAATGTGTGTAAGTTACAAATAGTGTACTCATAATGATAAGTTACTCATAATAGCATACTCATAATGATAAATTGGTTCCAAAACCAACTTAGCCATAAGTGGTTTATGGCTAAGAACTGAAGAATCAGGAAATACCTTTTCTTAAATGTATTTATAAGTGCTTTACTGTTTCACTCTGAATTTCCTTGTCAAACTTGCTATACAGCTGACCCATTTCACATTCCCCCCCACCAAATCCACTCAAGCATTGTATAGACTTAACTAAAGGTTGTATAGGGGAATGGGAGGTAGGTGTTGACTTTTCATCATAAACTTAGAGCAAACAGTTTAAACACAACTTTTAGCGAACAACTTAACCGTCCCAGAAGATATTTTCATTCCTTCCCCAAGAGTTGTTTGCTTTGTTTTCTCTTCACAAACACAGTACCCACCTTGCATTCTTTTTTCTTTCCTCTAGGATTTTTTGTCAGCAACTTAAAGTTCCTTGATCCCCAATCACTCAAACTTGCATTTAACAAATAGTTGAGGGCAGTCACTCGGACGCAGTTACTTGCCTACTGCTTGTCATATCCCCGGTAATAGGAATACGACAGTGAACAAACCAAAATCCCTGCTCTCATGGAGCTTGCTTTCTCCCAGGGGGTGAAGATAGTGTGTGTAGCAGAAGTCAGATTATGATAAATGCAGTGAGGAAAAATATATACCAGGCTAAGGGGAAATAAGGAATACTTGGGATGTATGTGTATGTATGTTTGTTTTGGGGAAGCTGAGGATCTTTAAATTACAAAGGGAGGCTAAGGAAGGCCTCTTTGATAAGGAGACATCTCAGAAATACCTGAAGAAATAAGGGGAGTGACCATAAGGAATCAGTGGAAGAATTCAATACCATTTGAGCTCCTACCACTCATGTTCACGGACGAATCCTTACAGGACTCCGCAAAGAGTCTGTTAGCAGCAGCACTGACCTTTTGTGGGCATTTTGCGACCATCTTTTGTTAACTGTTCCTTGAGGTCTTGCCCCAATTCCTAAGAAGCTAATTAATCAAAAATGTATCACAGGCTATGTTTGTCAATGTGGCTAACCTAACCTACTACTGTTTTTATATTTCCTAAAGAAATGATACAAATATGGACAAAACTTTAGGTGCAGAGATGATTGTTGGGATATTATTGATAAAAATGAAAACTTAAAAATCTAAAGTCTAAGATAATTTTTGTAAAATAATAAAGATGGGCTCATTAAGCTATTTGATGTCTATAAATAATTACTGATGACATGATTAATGGATTTTAAGTGGTACAGTTGGAAAAAATGGTATCAAATAATGCATACAAAGTTTTGCCTGAAAAGTTTCTGTTGAGAAATCAGCTGACAGTCTTATGGGAGCTCCCTCCTCTAAAAAGCTCCTGCTTTTCTCTTGCTGCCTTTAAGACTATCACTGACTTTAACCTTTGGCATTTTGATTATGATGTGTCTTGGTGTGGGTCTCTTTGGGTTCATCTTGTTTGAGACTGTACTTCCTGGACTTGTATGTCTGTTTCTATCACCAGGTTAAGGGAAGTTTTCCATCATTAGTTTTTTACAAAGATTTTCAATTTCCTTCTCTCTCTCTCTGTTCTCCTGGTGCTCCCATGGTGTGAATGTTGGTGTGTTTGAAGTTGTCCCAGAGGCTCCTTAGGCTATCTTCATTTTTTGGATTCTTTTGTCCAAAAAAGAACATTTTTTGCTGCTCTGATTGGGTGTTTTCTGCTTCCTTACATTTCAAATATCGGATTTGATCCTTTACTTCACCTACTCCACTGTTGAGTCCCCGTAGTGTAATCTTTATTTCAGTTAATGTAGTCTTCATTTCTGACTGGTTCCTGGTCCTTTTTTATGTTTTTTTATCTCCATTTTTATGTTTCCTGTCTTTTTGTTGAAGTTCTCATTAAGTTAATCTACTCTTCCCTTAAGATTATTGAGCATCCTTATAACCAGTGTTTTGAACTCTGCATCAGATAGATTGCTTGTCTCCATTTTGTTTAGTTCTTTTTCTGGAGTTTTGTTCTCTGCTTTAATTTGGAACTCATTTCTTTGTCTCCTCATTTTGGCTGACTCCCTGTGTTTGTTTCTATGTATTAGGTAGAGCTGCTACCTCTCTCAGGCTTGATACAGTGGCCGTATGTAATAGGTGTCTGTAGGCTCCAGTGGCCCAGCTCCCCTGATCACCCACATTGGGCACTCCAGGTGCAACCCCTGTGTGGGCTGTGCACACCCTCCTGTTGTAGTTGAGCCTTGATTGCCATTGGCACCTCAATAGGAGGGATTAACCCCTGGGCCCATCAGATTCAAGGAGTGGCAGCAGCCACCCTGTGGAGGATCAGCTCTGCAGAGGCTGACCCCACAGAACAGGACTTATTTCAGTGGGGCTCTGATGCCTACTGAGACCACCCTTAGAGCGTGTCCCTTGTGGAGGAGGTTGGGTGGTGCTTCAACATGGTCTGAAGCTGTCCACCAGGTGCTCTGGCTCTGGGGCCTCCTGAGAGATGCAGGTCAAGTTCAGCAACCTCCTGTGCCCTGCCAAGGCCACCTGGCATGAGGAACAGAGTCATCTGCAGAGGGCTGCTACTTGTGTTGGGCTGGAGGGACCCAGGAGAGGCTAGCTGTGAATGGAGGCTGGCTGCTGCTAGTGCTGGGCCTGGGGCCCTTTAGTGAGAAGCATGGGGCACCCCAAAGCCAGATGCTGCTTGTTTGAGAGATTTTAGTAAAATCCTTGCTTGTTTGAGATATTTTAGGGAAATTTGAAGCATAAGCCAAAACAGGCTACTTGCAAGGGAAAGCCACTAGAAGTAGCTCGGGCTGGGCAGATAAGTTGGGTGGGCAGGTTCTCGGGGAATCACCAGGGCAGAGGGAGACTCAGCTATGACTCTCATCTGTTGGCTCTGTGAGGGGAGGACTCAGAAAAGGAACAATGGCTTCTGCCAGCACTTCTGTCTGGGAGAAAGCTGCCACTCCAATTCTCACTCTGACACCAGACAATTCAGTTTCTCCCCGTAGGTCCCTGGTGCCTTTTGAGCTGCTGCACCAGCACTAGAACTCAGTGTTATGAGTCTGAGTAAGGAACCACCTAGGGTTTCAGCAGCCCTGCATCTCCCTCAGCCACAATCCCTGCTGGCTTTTATGGCCAGAAGTTATGAGGACTTCTCTTCTAGGCACTGGAACCCTGGCCTGGGGTCTCTGATGTTGGGCTGGGCTCCCTTGCTCCTCAGTGGGGACCTCTGTAACTGAGATATTTCTCCTGATTTTTATCTGTCACCCATGGGTGTGGGGCCAGCGCATTCTGTGTGTCCACCCCTCCTACCAGTTTTGATGTGGCTTCTTTATATCCTTAGTTACAGAACTTCTGTTCAGTTATTTTTTCAGGAAGTTCTGAATGGTGGTGTTTCTGCAGTTTAGTTGTAATTTTGATGTGGCTGCAGAAGGATTTGAGTACCGTGTTTACCTACGCTGCCATTTGACCGGAAAACAAAAGCTTTCTTAGTGGCAGTCTAAAGTTGCCTCTCCTTTAGAGTTTGTTTAGTCCTATGACTGAGGTGTAGTCTTTTTGCAGTCTCTACTCCATGCTTTCAAAAAAGTCTCTCCATTCTGGATGACTGGAATTCAAATGTAGTCTCAAAAGTGTTTCCAGGAAGAAAGCTGGTGGGTTGTGGAGCTCATCTAATTTTCTTCATATCTTATAGAGAATGTAGTACTGTGTCTAAAACAGTTGTTTTTTAATATTTCTTACATTTTGTCCAGTTTTCTGGAAGGAAAGTCAGGTACCAGGTATTCTGTCATGGTCAGAAAAATGACTTTGTTGTTTATATTGTTTTTTAACAAAATTTTCATTTTTTTAAACTTTAAAAAAATTTTATTGTGTTTTTTCCATTACCATTTAGTCTCCTTATACCTCCCTTCCCCTGCAATCACCACACTGTTGTCCGCATCCATGAGTCCTTCTTCCTTTTTGCTCAGTCCCTCCAACCTCTAGCCTCCCCACCCTGCCTTAGCTGTCATCCTGCTCTCTGTGAGTCTTTCTCTGTTGTGCTTGTTAGCATTAACAAAATCTTTTAATAGTTCCTACATTTTCTACAATGAGCACGTATTATCAGAAAATGTATGTAATATTATTGTATGAGTTTCCTATTGCTTCTGTAACAAGTTATCACTAACCTGGCGGCTTCAAAAGCACTAATTTATTATCTTACAGTTTTGCAGTTCAGAAGTTCAGCAGAGTCCGACTGGGCTGATATCGATGTGTTGACAGGCCCGCATTCCTTTTAAAAGCTCTTGGGGAGAATGTGTTCCTTCGCCCTTCCCAGCTTTTAGAAGTTGCCTGCATTCCTTGGCTCCTGGCCACTTTCTCCATCTTCAAAGTCAGAAGCGCAACATCTTCAAATCTATTTCTGACTCTGATTCTCTCCCCCCTCCCCCCACCCAACCCAACAAAAGACCTTGTGACTATACCGAACCAGCTAATAATCCAGGACAGTCTCCCCATCTCCAGATTCTTAAGTTTATTACCTCTGCACAGTCCCTTTTGCCATGTAGGGGAACATACTCATGGGTTCCAAGGATTAGGATACAGGCACCTTTGGGAGACCATGATCAGTTATCAGGATAGTAAGTCATCATTCTTGGAACGTACTGTAACAAAAGTTATTCTGTTGACACATTCCACATACGCTTTGAACAACATTAGGGCACCTGAGGTTTAGTAATCTAGAGCAAATTGCTATTCATTTTCCTGAAGTCACACGAAGATCCGCTGTCGATGTCATCATGGATGTTGCCTTATCTGCAAGGCAGATAACGTACTTACAGACAATTGGGATTTGCCATTATGGCCCCCAGTTGTTTTGGTTCCTGGTTTCTGATTTCCTCTAGAGTACCCTTGACTTTCTGTGACATCTCTGAGCACACCTGCCAGTGCTAATTTCTAGAGCTATTCCCACTCCCTAATCACCATACTGAATTTTTTTTCTCAAAAGTTACCAAACCATTCTCCTTTTGATTTCCTAGGTCAGTGTATGGTACCATGTTTTTCTGAATTTAGGCTTAAAACCACAGTTACCCTTGTCTAAATTTTATCTGACCTTTACTTTCTCGGTCTAATCAATTGTCAGATTTTGTAGATTTTCTTCAAGAAATCTCCCAAATTATCTCTCACAAATTTTGTTTCGTTTTAATTCTCACAACCATCATTGTATTTGATATTTGAACTATCACAAATGTATTATAAGTCTCTTTGCTTATACTTTACTTGCAAACTAACTTTGCAAAATAAGTCTTCCTAAAGATTTTTTTCAAGTAAACATTTTTAGATACTCCTCAGTATCCATAAAGTAAATTTCTGACTCTTTAGTATAATATAAAAACCCCACACTTCCATTTTAACAACTTACATCCTTCATGTCTGATCTCAAATTTATCTCCTTTTATTTTGTTTTCCTTGACTGTGCCAGCTTTCAGTAGTTTCTCATCAACATGAATGAATTTCTATAGCAGTCTTCTGTAGAAATCTTTTAGTAATTTATCAAATTATGTTTTGATTTATTTTTATTAAATTATATCATTTAATGTTTTACCCTTTTACTAAATTTCCCAACCAGAGAATCCATGTTTTGTAGGTAGGTCTTTGAAGCCTTTTTAATATCTAATACCTGGTTAAGAAACATCTATTTGTGAGTAAAAAAGAATGGGACTGGGACTTAGGGCTACATTTTCAACAGGCTTTTAGCAGAAGAGGTTTTTAAAACACTCTTTAAAAAGGCCCTTTTATTGTGTCCTGGTAACCATTCTGTAGGGTTAAATTAGAGATCTTCATTTGAATAATTTATGTGATTTCCATTAAGCAGTTTAATACTGATGGACAGAGCCAGGGTTCTTTATTCCTACTTCCATGTTCTTTCTATTCTACTCGATGACCTCTCAGAATCTGACTCAGTATTTCTCATTTTATTTAAAATTCTTAGGTCTCCATGCAACCTCCTTAGTAACCACACGACTACGTTAATCATTCTTCTCTGGAACTGACCTCACTCTGTAGTTCTCTGTTGGCAGAATAATCTTCCTATAGCTCATGAATCAAATCAACTTTGTTTTTACAGCAGAACCTAAGAAACTCCTTACTTCCTTCATGACACTGCCTTGCATTCCCTGTTCCTCCATTTCAGTTCACTCTTTTGTACAAAAATAAGGAGCACAAAGTACACTTGGATTGTTTTAAAATTGTCCCAGATGTCTCCAGGGTTGACTCAAACCTCATGGAAACCCTAGTTTGTTTGGCTGAACCCGGGATTGGGATTTAGGGAATTATGATAATTATGGCTCATCTTATGATCCAAGGCCAAGTATTTTATTTTTCTTTGCTCTCATTGCTCCATCAGCAAAAGGTAGAATTTATTCTGTGTAACCAAAAGGCCGGTTGCAAAGGACAGCAAAAGTTGCATGCAGTTTGTGAGCTTTAGGCTACACATAAGTGAAGTGAAGCCGTCCAGACTGCTGCAGGGACCAGAGTGTTCCGACGTCGCGCCCAGGCGGCCCAGCAACGTGTGCGTTACCCAGCTCCATTTTCCAGACCAAATCACACACAACACATTTTAAAAATAATAAATCTGAGATATTTCAACATCTCAGTAATATGAACTGTGATGATGATGAAAATGGTAGTCGTCATTTGTTGAGCCTTGAGAGCATACAGGATCCTCGGTCAAACTTCACAGAACTCCTGCAAGGTGTGTATTCTTAGTTCCTTTTTGCAGAAAAACAAAAGTAACGGGCTCCGTCCAGATAAGTGGTTTGCTCGAAGTCACAGAACTAGTGAGGTGCAGTTGTCGTCAGTCTGACCCCAGGCTTGAGCTCGTAACCAGCATGCGTGTCCCTCCCACTGGCCACGGCTCTGAGCACCGCGGGGAGCTGTGAAGTGGGAACTACTCTGGTTCTCTGTGACAGTTTGACTTGTTTTATAGTCACATCCTAGACTTGTTGTGCTCAGGATATTTTAAGACAAAATAAGCTAGAAAATAACTTCAGGTTTCAGCTTACTTACAATTTGGTTTAAGAAGATGATCCTACGTTCTCTTCATTGATTTTGCTTCCCTCCCTTTTTTTCTTTCTTCTTCCTTCCCCCCTTCCCCTTCTCTCCTTCTCTCTTCTTTCCTCCCTCCCTTCTTCCTTCCCTTCTTCTTTCCTCCCTTCCTCCCTCCTTCCTTCCCTACAGCCCTCCTTCCTTTCTTTCTAAAATTTAATGTCTTTGAACTTCAAATCTAATACAAGGATGGTTGATTAAGTTGCTCTCTACTTTTAATCCCTACCCAGCATGTCTCTATTACATTGTAGCAATATTTTTTAAAACATTCAGGGCAGACTTTTGGCTTTCTTGACACGTCATCTAATTTGGGACAGTAATACCTTCTATTTATTGGGCAGAGGGTCACTAATATCGGAACTTCTCTCTAGGCAATTGTTCCCCAGTTTCACTGGTATCAATGTAGAGTTGAAGGCATTTTGGTAACATAACAGGGTAACTTTCTTCACCCCTTGGCTGTCACAATTTACAGAATCAGCAGAGCTACACACAGTATAGACATCACCCAGAAGACACAGAGGTATTTATATATTCATTACATATTCACTGGCCTTCTCCTTTGTTGAAATATCAAGGTTCTGGGCCCTTATTAGATCCCACCAATGCATTAGTTCATTTCACAACTGAACACTGGGCCCCCAGGTCACCTAAAGCTGATCCGGTGCATGCATTCTAGCTATGCTCAACAATCTGTGCATGCTTCTAGAGTTGGGTGGAGATTGCCTATGGGCACAGGACTCTGCAGACTGGTGACAAAAACTAGCTTGAGATTTTAGATTAATTATCATACAAGTATTTGTTGTGTGCTGCTCCGTTATTAGTCTAGATGTGTTCTCCTTGGATCATCTCGGTACCTGCATCTACCCTTGGCCTTTTGTTTTCTCCAGTAACTTCAGCACCCCTCACCAATTCCCTCCTCCCGCCATGCTGTGATATTCTGAAGAGCCTTGTCAGGCTTCATTTTATAGATGAGGAAATTAAACCTCAAAGAAGTTAAATAACTTCCTCAAGGCCACACAGCTAGTCATGGTAGAGCTGGGATTTTGATTCATATATATCTGACTCCAAAAGTTGTATAAGCAACCACAATTTTATTCTTGCACTCCTTAAAAACTTTCTTCCGTTCATTTACCACTAAGTCCTTAATCATGTGGGAGGATGACTTCTCTGAGATACTCTAGGACTCCTGGCACAATGTAAACTCTGGTCTGTGAAAGCATATGAATGATCAAAGCATGTATTATTCCTGGTGTGATTTTCCCCTCTGGGTGGTTCTGACCCATTATAGGATTTAATGTTCCTAATACTATTCGGTTTCAAGAGGACAGTCGTCCCTTTTCATTGGGAAGTTCTTTGGTCTTCTGCTCAACCCTTCCTACACCACACCACACCACACCACACCACTCCACTCCTGCATCACCCATCAGATACCTTGTTCTATAAATAACCCTGAAATTTGGGAATGACTGTATGTAATGATCACTCACTAAAGTGTCTAAGGAATTCCTTTTTGTGTATACGTGAGCTCTCCGAACTGCCAGTGTCTCAGGGCCAGTGCTGTGAACCTGCTCATCAAAAATGGGTGAACAAACACACTCTTTTCTGAAAGTTCTTCTGAGTTTACACATTTTTCTAAAACTACCCGGGCTGAGCGCAGTGGGACTTTAAAGGGGCCCGTGTAAGCAGAACGTGTCCTGTTGGGGGAGACATATGGGGTCAGGGAACACAAGGACATCTCATGGTCAGGACCTGTTTTACTTTAGCGAAGTTCCTCAGTGTTTCCAGGCCCACGTTCCCTAATTTGTGAAATTGGGTATACCAGACAGGGACTGCATGTCGGGAGAGTGAGAGCAGTTCTCAGGAACGCAGACTCTCAGTCTCCTCTAGAGGGTCTGGTGTAGAAGGACTGAGACCGGACTGGGGAGCTCTGTGTTTTCGCCAGTCGCCCCGGTGACTCTGTTGCCAACTGTCATTTAAGAGAGATTGTGTGGGAACCGCACACAATATTCTACGCTTCGATGCTTCAGTGGACTTTTGGTGTGATTCCATTAAACCTATTTTTTTCTCCACTTAGGATTCCCGTTGCAAGGAGCGGAGGGCTAGCATCCCAGCTGCAGGCCTCTGTTCAAGGTTCTTGCTGCAGCCAGCAGTGTCCTTGGAGTCTAGTTCAAAGCTGGAGAGAGCGAACCGTGGAGCCGGGAGCCATTGGTGGAGGGGCTGGCCCAAAGGAAGTGAAGTGTTTCAGCCAGAATGTACTGACGCACGACCAGGAAACCACAAGACTGGTGAAAACCTTTCCAAGCCTGAGCTCTGTGATCAAAAGAGGTGCAGGAAGCCGCGCTGCCAAGAGTCCTTTCTGCTGCTGGCGGGGGCCCTGAGCTTCTGAGGCTCTCTGAGTCAACTCCCCTAGCAGATGCTGTCGCCCAAGGAGCCATTACTCAAGCATTTTCTTGCCTTGCTCTGAGGTGGCCCCACAGGTGGGTGGAAATAAGTTGTCTCTTTTTTTCCTCATTTCTCTTTTTTGGGCAGTGATTGCTATCAGGTTACACACTCTGATTTTTCAGAATCCATAGGTTACTGGCTTTTTTACCCTTTGCCAACTGGCTATTGTTTGATGCTCAGGGCCTGCCGTACAAAAAAAAAATCAAACCCTAAAACTCTTACCAGTAGCTACGTCACCCGATCAGCAAATCTCAATAGCCTGGACTTCAACAGGAATGAACTTCCTTTATTTATTGCATCATGAGCATTACCCCTTCTCCCAAGATGCTCTTCCTTTTGTTCCTCATAAGAACAGGTCAACCAGGAATTATATCCAGATCCCTGTCATGGATAGAGATCACATTTGGATACAAGGTCAAGATCATTGTGTTCCTGTGAATTCTCTCTTTCTTTGGCCAGAGCAACCATCAGGTGCCATGCAATAAATGACATCATCGTATAGCAGACCCAGATCACACCTGAGACTAGCGTGTCCTGGACCAGGTCCCGAGAGCTAAATGATGGGGAAATTGGACTGACCCTGGAGCACTTTACCTGATTGCCTAGTAATGGGATGTTTTTCCTGGAAAAACAACAGAATCATTCTGAACTATTGATTCTGCCATGGGTTCAGGCTCCCATGTAAAGGAAAATAAAGCAAGTGTATTTTTCATTTGACCTTCTGCCCGCTTTCCTGCTTTTTGTCTTGTATTGCATGTTTCCATTTTCATTTTTCAGACCCCGACTCGATGACCTAGCAATACGGCCCATGTGGCATAAAATCTACAGTCTCGATCTGCTCGTTGCCCAGATCTCAGCATGTAGGAGGTGGCCAGTAGCTTTTGTGAGGCAATACCCTGGGTGTTAACTCAGGCTTCAATCAGTGTAGGAAACATGAAAAGTCAGTGGGGAGAGGCCATACGCCCTCTGCAAAGATTTCAGAGGCCAAGGTTTGAGAGACTCGGCCTAAGCTGAGCAGTGATGCGCAAGTGTTTTCTGAGTGACTCTCTCCCCGGGATGTTTATGTAAAGTGGAGCCTTTGCAAACACATTGTCCCGCAGTGCATTCTGAGACATGCCTTCCTGGGGCAAGTGCTAACTTTGTACACTGCTGACACCAAACATTTGAAAATAAAACCTTCTTTTTTTCTCTTTCTCTCTCCAACACTTTTGGCTCAGCTTATTCTACCAAAACACACTTCAAAAGACTTCTTTATAGAAAGAATGTTTCAAAAATATAATATTCCATCTGTTATTTCAATAATACATGCTCTGGGACTCTCTTTATGAACCATTTTCCTTTCTCTGCTCCCATTTGGATGTATAAATATTTGATTCAAGAGCCCCGAGGAATAGTCCGCCAATCGGGTCCCTGAATTGTGAACATTCCCAACCCTATAATTTTGTCTGTAGCAGGCACCTCCTGCTGTGGAACTAACTGCTAAGGGATTGTAGCAATGTAACCCTCCGACTGCTCCATCTCAAGGCTGCTCTGAAGTGGAGAGAAGGAAGCAGTTTTAATTTTGATAAAATAAACTTTATTTTGTAACTTTATTATTTGTTTTTCTTTCTCCTTTCAACACTTCATAATAGACGTGTCTGGTAATTTGAAGTCAGCCTCCCTGGTCGAGGTGCCTTAGGCCACCCCCAGTTCCCGTAGGTTTTTAAAGGGGTAGCCACACAACGTTTGGGCCTGTCGTTCCGAAGCGCAGACCCTGGGCTTGTCTGCCTCCCTTGAACTGCAACGAGCCGCATCCTGGCTCTTATTAAACGTCCTTGGGCGGAGCTTTCCAGCGGGTGGCAGCAGGAGCTCTGTCGTGCCACCCAGATGTGTTGGAAATGTCAAACTGTGGTCAAAATTCTGAGTCGTTTTCTAGTTATTCGTCTTTGCTCACCAGGTCTCTCCTCCATAAACTATTGGAGCATTTAGGATTATAACATGAATTTCATGGGAACCCCCTCTTTGATATAATAAACTCAAACATGTTGCCAGGAATAAAAGGCCTTTATGGATGAAACTTAATATATGTTGAATCATGCTCAAAGGGATATTTTGCTGTGTGTGAAGAATAAAATAAAAATTTCCTTTATAAAATTTTATAGCTGGATGGGTAGAGAAAAGTATTTTCCAGTATAAAAATATTTTCCTATCTCTTCTTAAATAAAGAAAAATACAGTTTTAGATATGCACATACAATTAAGTCTAATTATGACCATGTAACAGCCAGGTCTTCCTGGGGACAATAGGGTAAAAATGTGGCAGAGCTTTAAAAATGTCTAACTTTGACCAAGAGATTATGTCTTTAGAAGTTTACTCAGGAAATCATGGTCAAAAGTCTATATCCACAGATGTTTGTCATCGCATTATTTAAGAGAGTGAGGTGTGTGGAGGAAGCTCATTAGCAGTTTGAATAAGAATTCACATATATTGTGTGTTGCTTTTAAAAGGTTTTTTTCCTTAAGTATTATTTCTAAGTATTAATCTGAATCTTGTCATTCCTTACTGTTAACGAGTTAATATATTTAAAACTGCTCAATTCAATCTAGATATGGTAGATGTTAAAACAATAACCTATAGAGGAGTGTTAACTTTCACTTCCAGCTGACCAACACTCCAACTATAACATAAAATTCTGGGTAAATTTTAAGAAATGTGATGGCATTGGAGAGGTGTAAGGCACCAATAATTTCAAAATAATACAACAAAGATATGAGCTGGGCATTTGGAGCTGCCTTTCCCATGAGGTATTTCCAAATTTAAAATTATGATTAATAGTTTCAAGAAAATATAGGACAAGGTGAAAAGTATCAGCAGAGAACTGGAATCTGTAAAAATAATTGCATTGGAATTTTAAAAGTAAAGCTCTGATAATGAATTTTTAAAAATCAATGGATGGGTTTAAGAGCAGATTAGACATAGCCAAGACATAATTAGTTATTTGGAAGATAAGTCAGTAAAAAGTATCTGGAATAGAATAGAGACAAAGGAGAGTATTGAGGATATCAGGCATAGGTCATACAAAGAATAGGGGACACGTGGGCCAAGCCAAAGGAGGGTGGGGTCAAGGGTAGGAAGTGGGGATGGCTGGGGTGGTGAGGGGAGAATGGAGACAACTGTACTTGAAAGACAATAAAATAAAGTTTGAAAAATAAAATCAGACAAAAAGAAGAATAACAAATCTGTAAGTGTAGTCCTAGAAGAAGAAAGACAGAGAGAATGGGGCATAAGCAATATTTGACGAGATAATGCTGATAATTTTTCAAAACTGCTGAAAAGCATTCAGCCATAAATTCAAGAAGTGTTATGGATGTGAGTTAGGAAAATATAAAGAAAATGACACCAAGGAAAAATCCCAATAAAGCCACTGAAAGCCAAAGAGAAGGGGAAAAATCTTAAAGCTGTAAGAAAAAAATGGACTTTCATTTCAAAGAAACTGTGAGAAAGCAACTGACTTCACAATCAAAATGATGGAAGCTGGGAAATAATGGAAATCATATTCAAACAGCTGAAGAAAAGAGTTTCCTGTCTTAAATTCTGTACCTGGTAAAACTGTCTTTCAAAGTTCAGGTAAAATAAAGACATTCAAATGCCCAGATTCTTCACCAGCAGCAGAACTTCACTAACAGTGATTTTCATGGGAGCTCTTCACGCAGAAGAGAAATGATCCTCGATGGAGGCATGGGACTGCCGGAAGAAAGATCGCACAACTATTCAAGCCAAAACTGAAAATGAAAACCAAATGTCCATTAATAACAGAATGGATAAATAAATTATGTTCTATGCATGTGAGAAGTACTAAATCCCAATGACACTAATCAAACCACAGTTACATGAATCAACATGGGTGAATCTCAGCATTATGTTGAGTGAAAGAAGCAAGACACAAAGAACATAGATTGGACAGAGATATACATTTCCCAAAAAGGCCAAAACACATACGATGTGAGAACTCCGAACATTGTTCCCCACGGCAGGGAGTATCCTAACCGGAAAGAAGCACAAGGCTTTTTTAAGGGTTTCAATGCTTTCTTGTTTTGGATCTGGTTCCCCGCTAGAAGCGTGTTTACTTTGAGAATATTGATGAAGTTGTACATGATGATTTATGTATATTTCAATAAAGGGAGGGAGAATATACTCCTGAGGGAGTTTTATTCACATAATGAAAAAAATACATGTTTTTTTTTCAGTGAAGGAATGAGAAAAGAGTACAGAAATAGCTCATTTGAGTTTTGCTTCCTTAAAAGGGATTTTTAATAATTTGGAAAACACTCCATGGAATTTTGAGATTTTTTTAAATCAATGCCTAAGGATAATAACCCCTTTCAATCTTTCTATAATTAGTATTCAGTCATGACTTCTGGTTCTCGAGGCTGTTAGGTATGACTACTTTTCTTAAATGAGACATTTCTTTCATTAATCTTGAATAACGAATAAAAATGGAGCCATTTACATGTGGCCTATTGTAGACTGTGATTTAGAGCTCTGGAGAGACCCAAGGATGGGTCATAATTTGATAAATGGGGTAGTTATTTAACACTACATCTGCCTCTCGATGCACAGACCCAGAGGGAAAAGATGCAGTTGGTGGGTGGACTTTAAACTTTCTTAGAAACTAACAAAGTTGAAAACTCTGAACAGAAACCTTGGAAAGCTCTGGCTTACTGTGAGAATAAAGAGGGTCAGGGAGATAAGCCTCTAGAAGGAGACCCCCGAGCAGGAAGGCAGAAGCTCAAAGTAATCTGTTCTTAGGAAACCCATTGAGATAAGAGCCCGTAACCATTCACTTTTTTCTTTTTTCTTTTTGCTTTGAACATGTGTTTAACAGCGAGGAAACTCTCTCAGCTGACAAACTTTGCTTACAG
Source organism: Phyllostomus hastatus (assembly GCF_019186645.2). Lineage (NCBI taxonomy): Eukaryota > Metazoa > Chordata > Mammalia > Chiroptera > Phyllostomidae > Phyllostomus > Phyllostomus hastatus. The sequence continues at coordinate 3,698,137 of NW_025333833.1, read as the reverse complement.
CGTGGTTAGAGATGGAATGCTTCAGTTTGAGCTCGAGGTTCCATTCCAAGGAGCCACGAAGCAGAGTCACAGCCAGTGGAGGGGCTGTATGGGGCAGCCGGGGTGCTTCTCCAAAGCGGAGAGTGAGTCTCCAATGGAATGCAAAACAGAACTTCTTCATCGTGTCTCCAGTGACATTTGTGTATGTCTAGAAACTAACATGGTCAAGTGCTTATTTTTTCAGATGCAAAATTACAGTTCTGCACCATAAATGTTTTAATGTTCTCAACAAGGGTCTTCAATCAGTTTGGCATGGTTTTTTAATCTTTGCAAAAATAAATTGTACGGACAGAACTATCTTAATATGTTTGAAGCAATTTATACTTTCTCTAGAATTTTGGCTATCTTTTAATGTGATGCTGACAAAACCATTTTTTTTTTCAGGGAATGAGAACAAAGAGAAATAAGACCACTTTTCATTTACCTTTACACTTTCTCCAGCAGACATGACATTGGCATGACAGTTCACGCCAGTGAAGCCCCGTGATACTTGTTCCCGCAGCGCTCTTCATGGGACCTGCGTGTTGGCTCCATAGGACTTCCAGCGGCTTCGAGGTAAGGAAATGTATCTCCTCCTGGAGCCATCCTGATGACCGCGGTGGTCAGGCATCACTAGCAGAACCACCTCGTCTTCTTCCTTAGTGGACTTGCATTGCAGAGGTTCCCAGACAACCCAGAGACTCACGTAGCTCACAGAATCTTGGGATGGATATTTGCTAGCCCTCCGAATGGAAATGAACACCTAGCAGTGAACCATACAATGTCCCCAGCCTAGCTCACAAGAGGACGTTTTGATGCAGACACTTTGATAGACAAACGCCACACCTGTACTAGCCTGTGAAAGTTATTATTCTTGTTGGAGCAGTTTGCTTCCTGTTTCTCCTCTCCTGTAACAGGCCTTGTCCCCTGGCCACAGGGGGCACAGGGGGTTGGTCCAGGTCTACATCTCATTGGTTACAGTGATTGGATGAAGGGAAGGCACGTGATCTAAGAAATGTCGGTCTTAGCCTTTCCCTGGGCCTCGTCTTTCTCCGAGGTGTCCAGGACTGGAGGGTGTGGACCTGGGCTGCCAGCAGATGCGTGGAGAGAACGCGTTTGTCGAATGAAGCCCAGCGGCGGCAGCTGTCGGACAGCAGGATCTGTGGCTTTGGTTTCTGGTTCTAGACCCGGAGGCTCTTCGGCCAGTTCTCTGACTGGCTCAAGCGTGCTCCAGGCTGTGTGAGCGAAGGCGTCTCCTTATCCCACGAGCCAGTTAGAACTGATTTCTGTCACTAGCGACCCCCAAATTCTTAATGAACAGGTGGACATCGTCAAGAGTAATATGAGGGCCGAGAGCTGCCGATGGCCCGCAATTTGGAGCTCTTTATTTTCAGCATCTTATTCTAAGATGCTCTCCTATTTGTACGGGTCCTTGCCAGTTGGACGTGAAATATACTTGCTATATACATTGTGACAATTTCCAAATAGTCTCAGCTCTCCACCTGGCTTCTCTCAAAGGGCAGTGTTTCTCAGATTTCAACATGATTTCTACAGATCTGATTTTTCTATACCAAATGTGACGATATCTACATTGTGACCTTGATGGGCATGAAGCATATAGTGACACCTGCCATATTCCAGGCACTGTGCTTGGCAGCAGTTTAATGAATGTAAAAATGGCCTGAGACCTCAAGTTACTTAAAACCAGAAGTTTCTTTATTTATAAAAAAAAGAATATCATATGCTGCATGTATGATTAATTAGAGAAACAATGGCTGATATAAACGGAGTAATTTGGGAATTAAGAAGAAACTGTCACTGCGGACTGGGAAAACCGAAGAGGTGGAATCCGAGCCGAGTCCTGCAGGACAGCCAGTTCCAGCGTGTGCAGAAAGCAGGGATTTTCAGAGGAAAGACATGGCGGGGGCAGAGAGAACAGGAGGAATTAGATCCGTGTGCCAGCACCGGAAGCTCGATGAAGAGGACGCTCATCCCTTGCCATCTACCATTTTCCCATCTGTGTCTTTACTGACCCTCCTTTCCAGTTACAATTTCTTGCTGAATTTTGATCTGAGGGCGAGAAGAGGGAACTAACCACCCCATCTGGAGCTCTCCTTGACACGTGGTCCCTAAAAGCCTTTTGTATGCTCCTGCTCTCTATGCGTCCATGGGCTTCCCTTCTGATCATTCATCAAAGTACGGGGCCATCTGCTCTGTGCTCCATGCATGAAACGAAGGCATGTGTTCTGTGGCTTCATTCCAGCTTCCCCTTCTTTACATCTGCTGTGCCTCTTTGAACAACCCATGGGGCATAACTGATGTCTCACCTTACTGCAAGGTGCATGACCCTTTGCTTTCAATCCTATTTTACTTTGAAAACTACCTGCACCCCCTGCCGTTCAGGTGTTATTGCAGAAACCCTCACCGTCCACCAAGCCACTGGTTGTTCAGATTTCTTTGGCAGTAACCCATTTTGCCAAGGGAAGGTATTAAAACTTTTCATTAAAGGAAATTTAACATTTCAACCAATTCTTCTATTACAGGAAGAATAACAACTTTCAATTTACATATCCCAGGCCCTTTGAAGTACATTATTGACATTTGCTAACCAATCTCCCCTGTGTCCTTGGGCTCCTCACCTCACAGGAGAGGGTCTGAAGCTAGAACAACCTTGAAACTACTGTATGACATGAATGAAAATGTACCTGGGAACGAGGAGTCAGAACTAAAAAGAATATTGCAAAGGTCTTTCAGAAACTGTGTGTGTGTGTGTGAATATGTGATTGACCCGTGCTCATTTCCCTGAAACCAGAGAAAGACCTGTTCATGACTAGAAGGAAGAAATGGTTTAATTTTATTTTTGTATAGGGAAAAAATCACTTTTCTAAAATTTTTTTGTGACCTAGATAAGTAAAATTGGGCAAGTATTTAACATCTCTGACCCTCACTTTGCTAATCTGCTAATTGATGATAATAAATACTGAATGAAAGAATTTTTTTAATTTATTAATTTTTTTAGAGAGAGGGGAAGGAAAAGAGAAAGAGAAGGAGAGAGACATCAATGTGTGGTTGCCTCTTGCACGACCCCCACTGGGGACCTGGCCTGCAACCCAGGCATGTGCCCTGACTAAGAATTGAGCCAGCAACCCTTTGGTTTGCAGGCTGGCACTCAATCCACTGAGCTACACCAGCCAGGGCAAGAATTTTTACTGAAGACTAAATACTATGTAGTAGGCACTCAAATAATCATCACAGTGCTTGGAATATAGTAGAGACTCAACCATTATCCCTTCTTTGAAAGAACAAATGAGGGAGTGAAAATAATATATAGAAAGCATCTTGTCTTCCAGGCACATAGTTGGTATAATTTGGTGACTCTTATGCTCCTAGAAAGTTATGTTCCCACCATAATTTTCATAGTGACTGATTTATATTCATTGTTTAGCCTGATATGAAAACAATGGAACATAAAAGCTCAATGATAGAAATAGTCTTAACAGCTCAGCGGTACTGGTGACATCCCTAAGGCCTTTCTGAGCTAGGGTCATTCTTTTCTAGAATTTCAAAGAAAAAGTAGCTCTCTGAGAGAAATTAGGAAGCAGCACAAAGGTTTAATTAAGGATCAGCTGGGGCAGTGACAAGCCCAGGTAAACGGAATTGAAAGAATTAGGGGACAGTGTTAACGGTTTTACTCTGATGTAATCAACAATCAATCAATTGCATGCATTTAAAGTGTACAATTGGATGGGTTTTGACATGAATCAAGCTTATCAGTCAGCCACAAAAGTGTCCACTCACCCTTGGAAGTCCTTCCTCCTCCCTCTCCCCCTCTTCCCGGCAACCCAGTGGGGTTTTTTTATTTCTGTTATTATGGATTGGTTTGGATTTTTTTTGAAGTTTTAAACAATGGAATTATACAACACATGTTTTTCTTATTATCTGGCTTCTTTCACTCAGCATAGTCATTCTGAGATTCATTTTTTATTGTTTCATTTATCAGTAACTCATTCCTTTGTATTTCTACGCAGTGTTCCACTGTATGGCTATAATGGATGTTGTTTGCCCATTTGCCTGTTGATGGGCATTAGGGTTGTTTCCTAGTTTTGATTATTACAAATAAAGCTTCTATGCATATTTGTGGACAAGTCTCTGTATATTCAGGGTGGGCAAAATAGGTTTACAGTTGCTCATATGGAAAATATACAACAAATAATAATACAAGAATAATCTCTGTGTTTCACGTACTCCCAACTGTAAGCCTACCATTTGCCCTATCCTGTACACTTTTATTTCTACCTGGGAGTGGCATGGCTGGATAACGGTAGATGTGTGTTTAACTTTTTAACACACGGCCAAACTGTCTACTAAAATGTTTCCGAAGTTTGTACATCCACCAGCAATTCCAGTTCCTCCACGTCTTCACCCGTCTTTGGCGTGGTCGCTCTTGTCAGTTTGAGTCATTCTGAAATGTGCAGCGATGTGATGTTCATTTGCATTTCCCTGATAACTAAGGGCACCGATCTTTTCACGTGCTTATTTGCCGTATGCACACAGGTATGTGTACATGCATGTGTGTATGTGCCTGTGTGTATACACACACATGTATATATGTGCATGTGTATATTAATGAAGTGTTCAAATCTTTTGCTAATTTTTTATTGAGTTGTTTGTTTTCTTATTATTGATTTTTAAATGTACTCTATAGATTCTGGATACAAGTTCTTTATGAGATTTATGATTTGCAAATATTTTCTCCTAGGCCATGGCCTGTCCTTTTAAGTTCATAACAGTGTCCTTCAAAGAGCAGAACTATTTAATTCTAATGAAGTATAATTTATCAATTTTTTTGTTTGTTTGATGGATTATGCTTTTGATGTCCTATCTCAGAAATTTTTTTTCTTCAGAGTTCTATGGTTTTAGGATTTACATTTAGATCTATGATTCTTTTTGAGTTTGTCCATATGGTAAAAGCTGTGGACCACATGCATGCTCTGCGTTTGGGTATCCAATTGTTCCAGCACCAATTGTTGAATAGCATCTTTTCTCCACAGATCTGCCTTGGCGTCTTTGTAGAAAATCAGTTGTCTGTATATGCATGGGTCTATTTCTGGACTCCACTCTTTCCCATTAATCTTATTCTCTATCTTCATGCCAATCATGACCACATTGTCATGATTAATTAGCTATAAAATGTTTTTGGTTTAAAGACTATTCTTTTCTTCCAAAGATGTATCGATTATTTTATGTTCTTTGCAATTCCATATGAATTTTACAATCAACTTGCCAGTTCCTTTAAGAGAAGTCCGATAGGATTCTGAACCAGTTGAATCTATAGACCAGTTTGGGGGGAATTTGCTCTTACCTATATTGAATATCTCTGCCCACAAACACACCAAATCTCTTCATTTATTTGGATCATCTTTCATTTCTCTCAGCAGTGGTTTGTAGTTTTTAGTATATAGGTTTTATGAATCTTTTGTCAGCTTTATTTCTAAGGAATTTATATTTTCTTATGCTATTATGAGATATATTTAAAAAATATTAATGCCTATTTTTCTATTTTCTATTCTAATTTTCTATTGCTTCTAGTACATATAAATAAAATTTCATTTTTGTTTATTGATGTTGTATCTACGAGTGGAATGACTGAATAATGGAAGGTATATGTTTAACTTTTTAACTAGCTGCCAAACTGCCTACTAAAATATTTCCAGAGTTTGCATATCCACCAGCAATTCCAGTTCCTCCAATCTGGCTACCATTTATTTACTTTTCTTACCATATTTTACTGGCTAGAACCTCCAATACAATGATGAGTAGGAGTGGTAGAACAAGCATTTTTTAATGCATAAACGTTGGAGGAAAACATTTAGTCGTTTACCACTAAGGATGGTGTGAGGCCCAGGTCTTTCGTAGAGGCCCTTCATCAAGCTGAGGAATTTCCCCTCTGTCACTAGTTTACTGAGGGTTTTGATCAGGAATAGGTATGGATTTTGTCAAATGCTTTTACTGCATCTGCTGAGATGATCATATGTTTTTTAATAGTTTAATATGATGAATTACACTGATTGATTTTATATGTTAAGCCAATTTTGCATTCATGGAATAAGCTCTACCTATTATGATATTTTATCTTGTGTGTGTGTGTGTGTGTGTGTGTTGTTTCATTTGCTTAGATAAAATCTCTTTAGAATTTTTGCATCTTTGGTCATATATAATTGGTCTATTATTTTCTTAGCTTCATAGTGTCTTTTTCTGGTTTGGTATTTGAGTAACACTGGCACCAAATAATAATTTGGGAAGTATTCTCTCCTCTTCAGTTTTCTGAAAGAGCTTTTGCAGAATTGGTATCATTTCTCCCTTTAATGTTTGGTAGAATTCTTAACAACTTAAGTGAAGTGGACCAATTGCTTGAAAGACAGAAACTACCAAAGGTTGCTCAAGAAGAAATAGATAATCTGAATAGCCCCAAATCTAATAAAGACATTGAATTCGTAGTTTAAAATATTTCCATAAAAACTGTGATTGGGGTTTGTGGGTGTAGTTTTCTTTATATATCTTGTGCTTGGAATTAATTAAGTTTCTTGGATCTTTGGGTTTATAGTTTTCATCAAAGTTTTAAAATGGCCATTATTTCTTCAAGTACATTTTCTGCCTCTGAACATCTCTTTAGGCTGATTGAAAGTGTCCACTACCCACTGATGCTTTTTATTTATTTTTTATGTCCTGTTTTCTAACTGTGCTTTATCTTGGGTAGTTTCTATTGCTTTATTTTCAAGTTCACTTATCTTTCCTTCTGCAAGATCCTCTCTGCTCTTAATCCCATGCATTTTTTTTTATCTCAGGCTTTTTTGTTCTGATCACAAGAAGTTTGATTCATTTTTAAAAATTTCTTTTATGTTCCTACATAACTTTTGAACATATGGGATACAGTTACAATAACCATTTTTATATCCTTGTCTGCTAATTCAAACATCTGTGTCAGTTCTGTGTCAGTGTCATTAGATCGCTTTCTCTCCTCATTATAGATTGTATTTTCCTGCTTCTCTACATGCAGGGTAATTTTTGATTGGGGGCCAGGCATTTTGAATTTTATATTTAGGGGCACTGGACATTTTTGTATTCCTGTAAATATTCCTGAGCTTTCTTCTGGAATATAGTTAAATGACTTAAAAACAGTTTGACCCTTTCTTTTCTTTTCTTACAGTTGGTTTGTCTGAATCAAAATTCAAACAAAGTTCACACGTTTTTAGTGACAGTGTTTCCTGTAGCTCTTTTAAACTTTGGGTTCCTGCTGATTCTCTTTCTTATTTTTCTTGCCATTTATTTCTTGTAGAAACTTGGTGATTTGTTCTGCAGAATTGCCCCATAAACTGTGTTTTGTTCAAAAAATGTATGAAACATAAAGTAGTCAAACCTTTAGAAGAAAAAGTCTAGCAGAACATTTTAAGGAACTAGCTAACTTAGGACCACAGTTTTTTTCCCCTGGTCTTTGTCCAAACTAAGAACTCACTTTTGTCCAGAGCAGATGGTTTATCCATTTCAGTGATCATCAAAATTGGTGCCTGCTTACAAGACTTACACGGTTAACATTGTTTATAGATCCAGAATTTAGGATTGTATCCGGGGAAGGCACAGAGTATGAAAATAATATGCTCTTTATGGGTGTGTATATGCATGGGCACATACACCTATGTTTATGTGTCGCATGCACACATCTAGATGTGTCTATAAACATGTGTAAGTGTGTGAATTATAGGCTTGTTTTTATTTTTTAATGAAGTTTACTCAGCCAATACATGAAAGCTTTGACTCAGCCTGCATTTCTGCTAGTGAACAACCTAGAAACGGAAGCAAACCCACACCTTGCAAACGTCCTCTCCTGCAAAAGGGATTTCTTTTAACCCTAAAATTTATGTTCGTAGTTTTTCAAAACACACATCCAAAGAGTTGTTTCTAAAGATCAAGAATGCTCAATGTTAACACCCAAAAATCGAGAGAAATATTCTATCTATGATGGTTGCTTCTTCAATGGTACAAAGTTCTGCTGAGCTTCTTTGGGGGGAAAACCTCCAGCTCTCCTTGGTTGCCGTGCCATGACCATTCGGCGACATCAGTAGGACCATTTTAGAGATGTTCAGCAGATTATGCCCAAGCCTTTCAGAATCTTCTCAGTGCACGAGACTAAAATCTAAACATCTGGGGCATCTGCCAGTGCCTGCATTAGTGTTCCAGGGCAGCTACACCAAAGTACTGTAGACTGGCGGCTTATCCAACCAGTCTGAACCTACAGAAGTTTATTGCCTCTTGGCCCTCGAGACTAAGTCTGAAATCAAGGCATCAGCAGGATTGATTCCTTTGGATGGCCGGGAGGGAGAGTCCATGCCCCTCTCCCCACCTCTGGTGGTTTGCTGGCGATCGTGGGTGCCCTGGCCTTGGAGAGGCGTTGTCCCAACGCTGCCTTCGTCTTCAGATGGGCTTCTCCCTCTTGTGTCTGTCCCCGCGTCCACAGTTCCCGTTTCTGTAAGGGCGCAGGTGTATTGGCTTAGAGCCCACACGAGTGACCTCATGTTAACTCGATCCTCTGCAAAAACCCTGTTTCCAAATCACACTTTCACACGCACTGGAGGTGAGACCTGCAGCATCTTTGGGGGACACGATTCAACCCGTAATAACAGTGTCCACTTTTCTGATGGCATCTTTTGCCTCTCTCCTTCTTGCCACAGACACACTGGCCTTCCCGCTGGTCTTGTAACAGGTCAGTGGCTCCTTCTCTGCAGAGATTTTGGACTTTTTGGTTCTTTATGCCAAGGAAGCCCTTCTCCTGTCCATCACAGTCTTCTCACACAGGTCTCAGGTCTAAGTCAGAGAGTCTGGCTCTGACCACCGTCCGAGGCCTGCCTCTTCACCCACTTGCTATTGGCCGAGTTGTGCCTGTGAACCCCTGACCGCGTCTGGAATCCTGTTCTTCCATGCGTGTCTGCATTTCCCGTCTCACATGGGCACAGCGATGCTGCCTGCCTCCTTGCTGAGGTGTCCCCGGCTCCTGAAGCCCTTCCTGATGCACAGTAGGGCCTCAATAAAATCATGATATTATAATGAATTGAATGTACTTGGAAGTAGGGCATAAAGATAGTCATTTAGAGCCACACCACCAGAAAGAAGGGGAAGGGTCAAGTCAAGGAACACGTACAGAGGACCCACGGACAAAGACAACAGGGACGGGGGGAGGCTTGAAAGTGAAAGGTGGGGGATGGGTAGGGCAGGGGAGAGTCATGGGGGGAATGGGGACGACAGTAATTGAACAACAATTAAAAAAATGAATTGAAGGTGACAAACTGATAAAAAATAAATAAGTCAATTAAGGGAAAAAAGTAAAAGTCACCATCACCCAACAGAATAAAAATTTAGCAACGAAATTGGCAGAACAGGTCATTACTCAGAATAATTTCTTTTCAAATATGGAAACATCGCTAGTTTCCTTCTCCCAAGACTCAAAATAGTCTTCGATGACATGTCCTTTCGTTAAATAGAGCCTCACTGGCCGGGCTCTTTAAAATCACCGCTCTCTACCCCAGCCAGCACCCCATTCAGCCCCTCCTCATTCCCTCGCTCCCCAACACTCACCTTCTAAGTGTCTGACACACTTACTCCCACAGCTCCGTACTTCCTTTTTTACCTTGTCTCCTGTTGTTTATGCTGTTACAGTTGTCCCTGCTTCCCCCTGCCCATTTTGCCCAGCCCCCCCACTGACCCTCGGGCAACCCCCACATTCTGTCCGTGCCCCGGGGCATGCACATATGCTCTCCGCTGCTCCCCCACTTTCTCTGACTCCGTTCTACCCCCACCTCTCCAATAGCTGTCAGTCTGCGCTTCTAGTTCTGTTTTGTTCGTTAGTTTATTTTGTGTTATTCACAGTAGCCAAGATCTAGAAACAGCCTAAGTGCCCAACAGGAGATGAGTGGATTAAATGCACATTTACACAATGGAATACTACGCAGCAGTTATAAAGAAGGAACTCTTACCTTTGGTCACAGCATGGATGGACCTGGAGAATATTAGGCTAAGTGAAATAAGCCAGTCAGTGAAAGACAAATACCATACGATCTCACTTACATGTAGAATCCCTCTCTCACTTCCAGGAGAGAAACTCGTCCGTTTGGTTCATTGAGGTGGCCCAAGAATGAAGAACAGCACCTCGTTACGTAGTGTATGCTCCGTAGACACTTGTATGTGGTGGAACAGGAAGTGCTGCCTTGTTCTTTTACTCTCGAGTCTGCTTGCCAGAGTGTCATGACAAGAGCGGGACTCCATTTGTCGGAGAACGTCCCCCGGATCAGAGGAGAGGGACTCAGGGTCAACAGGGCGTGCACGCCGCACAGGGATTTCACGCAGGCTCTCACTGTTCTTGCTCCGCGCGGTGCCGTGCACTGGTGCTCACGTGCTAAAACTCCTGTTGGGGTGCGTGAGCCCTGCAGGGCCTGTGCCGGTCCCGGGCCCCAGCCTTCCCTCTCGCCCCGGCTGGAAGCCGGCTCTTGTCGCTCTTTGGGATGAACGCCTGGTTGTCCAAGCATGGTCTCTAGCCAAACCCCAATGCATTCCCTTTTCCTACAGAAACTTTTTTTTTTAACCATACCAACATGAAAGGCCTCCCAAGCATCCAGACCAACCTTTGCCTTAATGGAGTCTGAAGTTCGCTCTTCTGTTTATGATGTGTAAGAACTGAAGTGGGGGATATAAAGTTTGCAGCTATTATGTAATCAAAACCACTTGTGTTTTCCCAAAGAGGAAGGAGGAGGCAAGAAGGGGATGGGGAGGCAGGGGAAGGAAGAAAAGGAAAAACCCCAGAATTGGAAGCGCGGAGCCTGTGCAGTGAGCAGGAAGTTGAAACTCATCCAGCTGTCACAGAAGAACAGAAGAAAAATGCTTTATGTATTCAATCACTACTAAGTGTTCTGCATGTCGATTTCCCACGTTATTTGCCAGTATATATTGGTTTGCAAATGCTCGTCTTTTAAGATCAGGAGAAATATTTGCTTTTAAGATAAAAATTGTTCCATTTTTGAAGGCCATAAAAACAAAACTCCCATGTGTTGAAAAAGTAAAAAAAGAAAAAAGTGATATCCTCACTTTCAAGCATTCTTTACTGAAACCAAAAAGGCCTCTACTGCCTGTAACTTTGCAAGGGGCTTTCTAAACCAAGGGCCAGTCCACCAGTCCTACAAATATACGTTAGAAACACAGTGCCCAGTGCCCAGTGGCCCGGTGGAGGTAAACGGGACTTCAGAGCAAGAAGCTGATTGGCCGGCGAGCCGCCAGTACACAGCTCTCCTGCAGAGAGCAGGTTCCTGCACGCCAAACCGGGGGGCGGAAAATTTGGGGAAGTAAAAGTCTTTCTGAACATTTTTCTCTTTTAGCTTCTCAAAAATGGCCCAAACAGAGAAACCTCAATTAGGATGAAATCACTGCATTTAGGAGTCTTCGAAAATGAGGAAAGCAAAGGAGGCCCACCTCTCAGTTTTACAGATGGGAAAATCTGAGCCCAGAAAAGAGCCGGACTCCTCAAGGTCACGGGCCTATTCCGCGTCCCCGCCCGGCGTCACACCCAGCTATACAGTGGTTTGAAAATGAACATCAGATGTAGGTGTTCTGACGGTGACTTCGGCGTTTTCTCCCTCTTTGGTCATTTAACAAGTGCCTCTCCGCCGTCCTCTAAAACGTTACCAAGGATTCATCTTACTCCTTCTGGGGGAGGAAGCTCACATGTCACCCTTTGGTCCCTTTACCGCTTCATCCCTGTGAAAGGCCATCTCGAGGACGCACTTTATACACTCCTGGTCCGCGCACACGTAAGATCTGATCCCTTGTGAACAGAAATGTTTGCGGTGGACGCGTAAAGGGCAGCAGCGCGCCATGCCGCCTTCCCGCTGGGAGAGCCCCCAAGCCCCCTTTCATCCTGTTTGTTTCTCCCGGAATCAGGGCTTTGTTGACCTCGCCTGACTCAGTCTACCTCCTGGGTCCGTTCACTCTCCCTCCTGGGTCCAGTTGTCCTCTTTAGCTCTCTCTTCAGGTATCTATGTCTTGGCTTCTTATCTAATAACCTTTCTGGTGTAGCATCAGAACTGCTCTCCAGGACGCCTAAGTCATCCTGACACGTTGATTGTCACCTCTCCATCACCCGGGGTCTCTGGGGGGAACGTTTCTGTTTATTCAGTCCCTGCGCACCATACCGTGCTAAGTTCCCTTGAACTGAGATGAATGTCATCTTATTTATGGAGTTCTCCTGCTGCTAATACATCCTCAGTTCTTCATGCTTTTTCTTTCTCTTACTTCCTGTATTTATGGTGTTTGAAGTAAATGGTTATGAAAAATGATACATGTCAGTCAACTACCTTCATTCCTCTGTTGAGTTTATGGACTTTGGGCAGTTTTAAAAAATAATAACAACGTGACCACTAGTGTATACGCCATCAAACTTAAGCAACAGAATGTTGTCAGTGTCACCGAAGCCCCCGCAGGCTCCTCCTGATTGCGTCTGCCTTCCCAACACTTCCCAGTGTTTGTCAGTCCATTGTTTTTCTTTGTCATTTTATAGCTTATGTCTCTACCTCGAACGTATGTTCAGCTGTGCTTTTGTTGAGGTTTGCAAACGTGGCATCATGTGGATAGCCTCTGTGACTTGCTTTTCCGGCTCACTATTACTTTTAATTAATGCTCATCAACACATTGCTTAATTGATTTTCATTGCTGTAAGGAATTCCATTTTATAACCATGTCATCAGGTGTGCATCCTTTCTACTTTTGATTGGCCGATGTTTGGGTGGTTTCCAGTCACCGCTTTTAGAAAACTGCTCTTTGGAACACACTTATGCCTATCTCTTGGTTTATCTGTTAAAGAGCTCCTGTAGGATATGAAGTGAGGAGGAAACTTGCTAGGTCATAGGCTGTGAGAACCTTCAACACAACTGGACGACATGGAGCTGTTTCCTAAAACGGTTGTACCAAATTATGTTCCCATTCGCCCCACATTCTCACCAACACTTGGACTTGCCCAACATGTTTCCCTAGTTTCTGTGTGTGTGTGTGTGTGTGAAACATTCTCATTTATGGCGTGGCCATACATTTCCCTGAGTACTGGTGAAATGGGTCACTTAAAAGCAGGCACAGGGGCCAGCCCTCTTTTCTCCTCTGATGTACACCTGTCGGTGTACTTTACCACTCTGTCCTTTTCTGATTTATCTGTAGGAGTTCTTTACATATTCTAGATTTCAAGCTTTTGTCCGTAGTGTATCATAAATAACCTCTGCTGCTTTGTGAGTTGTCCTTTCACCTTTCTTGTCTCGTGATGTATTTCCTTTTGATGATCTTTTTTTGGGTGAGTCCTAATTTTAATTTAGTCAAACCCTTCTTTTTTTTCAAATTTGCACATTTTATATTTTTTTAAAGTAATCCTTCTTTTCCCTGAGTTTATAAACACATTCTATTTTTTTCCTGAAAATAGAAAACTTTTCTCTTAATCTACATGGATTGTGTGTGTGGAGTATGAAACGAATCTTTCTTTTTTTTTTATGAATAACCGAATAGATCAACATCTTCCTGAGAAGTCCAGTCCTCCCTAATTGCAATGGCAGCTCTGTTTCCATATGTAGATCAGTTTTTGTTGCTCTCTCTGCCTCATCCCACAGGGCTGTGTGCGCGTCCTTGCACCAATGTTGTGCTTTCTTAACTGTTAGAGCTTTTATGTTAAGGGTTGCCATCTGGCAAGATGAGTCTTTTTGACAAAATTCTTCAAGAATGTCTTGGATACAACCCACCTCAAGCAATGAGTTGGGCATTTTTCCTTTTTTCCCCCTCTGAAAAGTTTTGTGTAAGACTGAAATTATCTTTTTTTTTTGAATGTTTCATAGACTTATTTGTAAAATGTCTTTACCTGGTGCCTTATTTAAGGGAAGAGTTTAACCATGGATTTAATACTAGAATATTATTCAGCATTTTTATTTCTTCTAAGTGACTTTCGTTATATTTTTCCAATAATGTGTGCCTCTCAGCTAGCTCCTCAGATTTGTTGGCATTTGTGTTTTAATGCTGTTCTCTTTTTTTTTAAACTGAGATGCTTCTCGAGATGTGTCCCCTTTCCTATTTTTAACATTATTTATTTGTGCCTTCTATTTTTTTCCCTTGACCAGCATTGCCTAAAGTGAATTGATTTTATTAAACTTTTACAAGACAACTCTTTGGCTTTTTAAAAAAAAATCCTCTCTACTTCCATCTTTGCTTTCTCTTTTATTAACCAATCACTGTCCATTTATTGTTACATTTCCCCCCCAATATTGACCTAGCCCCTCATCAAAGAACTTCACGAGTGAGTACACTGTTGGCTGGTTTACGTTACCGCGCTGAAGGGAGAGAATGGCCGAGTCGGGGAATTCCGCCCCTTCCCCTCTCCGGGTTGAGCAGGAGTTGCCCATTTTCCAACTGGGCGGAAGAAGGCTTTGGATTTCAGAGGTCGGCGTGAGGTATCAGGAGTATCTGTAACCTCCGAGGAGGAGTCTGCAAAGGACACACGTTCCTGTTCATCTCCGACAGCCGTAATCCCACTGACCACACACTCGAGTTGTACCTAGGACATCCTTAAAGAATTCTGTCAAAAGGATTCGTCTTGTCAGACATTGCTCCTTAATGTGAAAGCTCCATGCTGGTGAATTTCCAAAGATCCTGATCCTCACCTGTGTGAGAGAGAGAACTTCTCCCACGGGTCACATGTTTTGAGGGGGTGGCTCCCGGGGAGGGCCGGCAAGGAGACAGGGTGGCTGAGGATGGGAGGGACCCTCGAAAAATGCACTCGACGATGGAATACACTAGAAGAACAGACAAGAGAAGACATATTGGCCGTAACTTACCATTTTACAGTTTACAGTTTTCTCTCTAAGGCACCTTGATAAACGAAACCTTTTTTGGCCTTCTAATGACCCCGGTGTCAGTGGAGTGGGCGGGGCAGGTATTCTGGACCGTACGGAAGGGGAAGCAAGTGTGTGGGGCTTGTTTCCCCGGGAAAGAAAGTCATCAGCTTGACTGAAGACAGACTTCATAATGAAACAGCTGATAATGGATTTTTAAAACTTTTTCTTTGAATTCCTGTGATGCCTAGAGCGTCTTGAATAGATTTTCAGAGGAACTTGACGCAGAGGCAAGTTGTTTACATTGATACGGCCTTCCTGAGAGCCGTCATTGTTCTTCAGATTGATTTCCTTTTCAGGATCCAGGATGCAGGATACATCTTTAATTTATCTCATCACTCTTGTGGGGCACTTTCCCGCATGTGCTCTTGAATTTGCTAAGTGGAGGCATATCTCTATTTTGTAATCCATGAAAGCTGGTATTAAAGACAAAATAAATACACTTCAGGAAAGATAACATTTTTCACAACAGATGTGAGAGCAAAGAAACTGCTGACATGTTTATTAGCAATGGATAAACTGAACGTTTCGGCTTGGCCCAGCACCCAGAAAATGCAGATGTGTATCCAGATGCAAACCTCCAGAGTCTGCAAGAGAAAATTTGTGTTGGACATTCTACAAGATTTCTGGTACTTCCTGCTTGACAAGAAGTACCCCCAAGAGCCACCTATCTCATGATATTTTGGCAGTTTTTCCCCCCTTGCTCTGCTAAGAGCCAAGAAGTACGGTAGGGCATGGTATTTTTTAAAAAAATAGAAATGAGAAGTTTACTCAACTATTTTTGACCTTCAAGTTACAATAAAAAGGTGGATCCGGCTGAGAATATAGGATGCCTGGGTCATCTTTCTGCACCCTAGGAAACTCTTACTAGTTGTGAATAAGCTAAGCCTTCTTTATCTCTTACAAACATTTCTTTAAATGCATAAGTCCTCAGTTTAATTCCTTGATTCCGCCGCCCCCCCGCCGCTTGATGGGAAAATACTTGACTAAAGTCTTAGCAAATCTCAGCATCTAGTGACGGTTTTTCATATGGACAAACCACAGCCAGAAAGTCAGACTCAAATAGGAATCCATGCTTTTAATGTTTATTTAGAATAACACGTACATTAAGCAGTGTCCAAAAACTAAGGATTTGGCATTGTGACTATCTAGCCTGGGTGTATATGGTCACTGAGTCAATTAAATTTTTGATTAAAGTATCTTTCTATCGGATCAGTAAATTTTTAAAATGGCAATGTTAATAGCTACCATTTATTCAACCACATATGCCAAGTACTATGCTGGTGGCTTTATATGATAATAGTAATAGTCTCTAACATCTTTGAGCATTTAGAATGCTACACACTAAGTTTTCACTGGAATTTTTGCATTTGTTTCTTTCAAAACCTCCCTGAAGTCTCATGATTATATGCATCTTACAGATGACAAAACTATGGCTTCGGGAATTCGACATTCAATAAGAATGTAAAAGAAAATTTAGCTGGGGAAAAACTGTTTTGAAATGTTTGATTGTTTTTACAGCATTTAGATTGTTTTTATGAACTTGTTTATAACTCGAAAGCCCTGGAAGTTGCGATGGCATTTAACCCATGAGTCTAAGAAAGCAGACGCTGTGTCGCCGGTGGCTGGCCGCTGCTGTTCTCTCCTCGGCGCCCTGCGAATGTGAGACGGTGGGGTGCTGCTCACGGAACTGAACCTACTGGAGGCAGCGAGACTCGGAAACCCAGAACCTGGGGCTAAAACAGAAATCAGGACAAAAAAGTAGACGTTTCAGAGAATGGACTTCCACTTGATTGAGCGACAAGAGCGAAGTGAAAGTATTCAAAAACCGAGAACACAGTCCTCACGGGCCCCTTGCAGTCTGGCTTCTTGCTTTCTTGATGTCGTACTCCTGAAGCTTCATCGGGAAACATCTGTGCTGAAAAGTCATTGGCACGGATGAAATTTGAAGTAGCCTGGTAAATTAAAGTCCTCGTGTGCCCGTTCCTGGTACACTAGCAGTGCATCAATGTATTTTCAGGGCTGTCTAGAAACAGACCATTTTGAATATTTTCTTTAACAATTTTCATTACAAAGAAATACAGTGATTGTGAAAATGGGCATACCCTTTTTCGGACTTACTCATCTTTGTGTTTTATGAGAGCCACCCAAGGAAAACTAATTTAATTTGTTTCGTAGTCACACCCTAGTTAGGACCTCAAACCAAGTGACCCTGCTTGGTCATTTACCTCATTCAGCAGACATGCTTTGAAATGCTTGTGACTCTTGCTAACACTCAGATCCACTCCTAAAAAGTGCAGATTTGCAGCACTGAGTAGATACCAAAGAATGTTTTAGAGGCTGCCAGGGCAACACAAGAGGCGTAGTCACAGAAAACGTTTGGGCTGTGGAACAGCAGTGTCATTGGAATAAATACATTGTTTCCTAAGGCAACTGCTCTCTCAAAGTGTGAAGTGAGAAGTATTTCCTTTGCATGTGCCAAACCTTATACATTCAGAGCAGTTCTTCTCAAATTTAGGAATGTTACAATAAATTTGCAGAGTGACTCCATGCAAAGAAGCCGGAGGATCCAAGTCTCAAATAATCCCGTGGGCCTGCAGTGGGACTCAGGAGCCTGCATTTTAATTAGCAAGCGCTCCCAAGGGATTCCACGCACACGACCACCAGGACGAGTTCTACACAGACCCGTCTGGACACGTTACTACACAGTCACACTCGGTGCACCTGGGAATGTAACTCTGCTGTTCCGTGTTTTCTTCTCTTAAACAATCTTGATGTTGCTTAATGCCATGTTTGGACTCTTGTGGTTGTTCTTAGTTCCAATTTAAGAGTAATAGTTTATTTTTTTTACTATGACCTTAAGCCGCTAATTTGTAAGTGGATTACAAATGAAATCCCCAAGATTCAGAATGTAACCTCTCCGCTGTGTCAAGGACTGCAGGCCGATAGCTTTATCTGTATCTGGGTTTTTCAGTGGCCCTTAGGAAGGAGGTGTGTTTTTGCGAGGACACTATAAAGTATACAGGACAAGGCCAGCTTTGAGGGCCCTTCTAATCGAGAGAGGAAACAACCAAGCATCCGTTTAGAAATGGATGAGCTGTGGTGCGCTCACTGGGGGAGTGCCGTGCGGCAGTAGGGGGGAACTACTGTAGCCAAATGCACCAACATGGACGGACATCACAGATACAAGTTCAGCAAATGCAGTGAGTCATAAAGAATACGGTCAGAATGACCCCATCCATAGACTCAAAGCAGGTAAAAAAAAACGTACTTTTAAGAACGTGTACATTAGTAGCAAAAGCACAAGGAAAACCTAAGCAATTAATGGCACAAAAATCAAGACAGTAGTCGCCGGGGGAGCTGTCGTGGTGCGGAGAGAGCCTCCGGGGTGGTGTGGGTGCTGTCGGTGCTCTCGTCCTCGGCGTGGGCAGTGGTCCCATAGGTGCTCGCCTTCCGTTTCTTTGTTAACTGTGTTAAAATGCACTGTAACGTTCACTTTGTTTTACTTGCCGAGCATGCAACAATTTAAGAAATGAAAACAAAAATATAAGAGGGAAGTCGGGGAATTTCCCTGGATGTCACACACACAGACACACAGGGATGTTTGTTGTCTATTATTGTGTCACACACTACTTACTCATCCAAACTTAGCAGCTTAAAACAACAGTATTTTGTTGTTGTTGTTGTTGTTGTTGTTATGGTTTTGTGAATTGACCAGTCTTGGCTGGACAAGGGCGGAACTGTTGAAGATTGCTTCTTCTCGCAGAGGTGGGCTCCTCAGAGGGGGTGCCTGTCAGAGCAGGGGCTGACTAGGCACCCCCCTCTCTCGGGGGCTGTATGGCAGGGTGCACGGCTTTACGCTGTGGCTGGGGACTCCAGCAGCAAGCAGTCCGAGATGATAAGCCGCGGTGTGCAAGTGCTTATCAAGTGTCTGTTTGTATCAGGCTTGGTTATGTCTCAGCGAGCCCCGGATCAGTGTGGGCAGGCCTACACAAGGCCTTGAGAAGCATACGGGGGGGCGTGCATTATTGGGAGTCAGCAGTGTAACTGTGCATGACAATGGTACATCCACGGAATACATATGCAGGATATACACGCATGGATCATGTAAAGACATGTGTGTGTAGAGAGGTAGATAACAGGCAGACAGATGGAAGGACAGACAGACAGACAGAAGGAGACCAGGCAATATGGTCTAAGGACGGCCTCACTCGAAGGCGCAAGGGCGGTTCAAACGATGGCTGCGTCCCTCCCAAATGTGAGCTTCTGATAGTTACTCTGTGAATCACAAGTTTCCTTTTTGCCCAGCCACTGTCATCTCTATTTTTCTTAGTCCAAAATAACTTGACTAAAGGAACCAGTAAACAAATTGGATGCCGAAAAAGAAGAAGAAGAAGAAAAGAGAAAACAGCTGGTGCCGACGTTCTGCCATTGCATCTGGCACGGGCAGGGCCGCGGCCACCTGCCAACGATGGGGAAGAGCAGTCGGCCGCTGCTGCCCCAGCTCCCAGGCTCCGAGAGGAGCCGGCAGCACTCACTTGACTTTCCTGGGCCAGAACCACGGAGATGCGATAGTGACTTCTCTACCAGCCTGGGGGCTGCCATGAGGACCAAGTGAAGAACACACCACCGGCTCTGGGCCCCGCTCCAGGAGTGCGTGCCGAGGGCGGGGTCCTGTGGTCCAGGGCTCCCGAGACTTGCCGCATGAGGCTTGGTGCAGGCACAAAGCAGGCAGGGAGGGGTCCTGGGAAGGCGAGCCAGCAGGCATGCTGACCACACAGCTTTGGGAGTGTGTTTCAGCAGTCTGGCTGCGAGCCTCCCCTAGTTCAGCATTCTTGTAAGCAGTTAGGTGGTGGTCCTTTTTCTATGGGGCCGTGAGCTCTCAGGAGGCGTGGACCAGACCGCCTTTGTAAATCCCTGTGGGACCCTGAACTCACGGGTACACTGCACCCAGTGGGCGCTCACCCGCTGTTGGCGATGGCCTGACAGACCCAAATCAAGAGTCATGATTAGCATGTTTAACCAAGTATTTCTGGAGTTTGAAAGAGGTCTCATTTTGAGTTTGAGGTGGAGGCCCACCTACTCCTTCTCTATTCCAAATAACCCCGTGTGTGCATCAGAAACTCAGCACAGCAAAACACGCATCTGCAAAGAATTCAGCTCAGCTAACCTGCACGCACCACTAACCCTCTTGCTCAGGCTCCGTCTCTGAGCCCTCAAGAACTGTCCACCCTGAGAGGGAGCCGTCCGGTACACTGTCCGATGCCTGCTTGCACCCAGCCTGGGCAAGGGGAAGCTCCTGGAAGGTTCCAGAATGCAAAGAACAGAATTCCAGAGCAGGCTTTTCTCTCGCTCTTCCCTTCTTAAATGCGTGGACTGGAACATGTGTTCATGTGGTTAAGGCCATATAATGGGACTTACAGTTTTTTCTTTTTTTCATCATTCCTTTCCCTAAAGGGAACCTCAATTCATGACTGATGTCCAGATTTTTCATTTGAAAATCCTATCTGAGATGTAATTAATGATCCACCAGCAAAGAACACTGAAATACCTGCTTGTTGGGTGAATGCTGAGGGTTTGTGTGCTTGCCGTGGGCTGGATACTCTCGTTCCCAGTACCTGAAAGGCTGTTTAGGACACAACAGTCTATGACTGTGAGGCTGGTCATTTCCTGGCATGTCCCCTTTCCTCTCTCTTTTAATTTTTTAAGACAAATGAAGTAGTGAAACTAAAAACCTTCACCCTCCATTTTATCTGCACCTATGAACATTTTCAGGTTGGGTTTGACTCCTGTATGCCATACACTCCCGTGTCTGGAGACAGAATTTTGTGAGAGTATATCAAGTACAAGTCTCAAAGTATAAATATTACCAGTTGGGAGGAGGAACGTTCTCTGGTCACAGTTCTCGGAGGCAGGCTGCGCGTTCTCCGCCTGGTGGGAACCACCTGAAAGGCGGCCTCTCCCCAGACACCGTGCAGGGCCTCTCCCTCCCCGCTTCACGGGGCTCCTGCCGGCTGGAGCCACATGGATCCCACTTTCCCCAGCGTCCGAGCTTCCCGCCCTCAGAGCTCCCTCTGGCCACATTTTTAAAAGCTACCTCTTACTTTCCTTCTAGGCGATTTGGGTGTTTGAGAGAAGCTTCTTTCCAAAAGTTGTATGTTCAAAGCACATAATAATTTTTGAGAAAATACTTACTTCTTGGCCTAAAGTGGGAAGCTGTATAAATGGGAAGATAAGTAACTTAATATGTTTGAAAGAGGCATAAATCTTTCATTATGAGAAATAGTAACCTTGTATGCCCTCCAATTTTAATGTAAAAAACACCCCAGTGTTTAAAGATGCTTGAAAAAATCAACAAATAATGGGAAACAAATCTGAATGAAATTTATTCCATTTGGCCAAGATGCTCACTTCTCTCTTGACACCTCAATATTAATCATTATTTGCCTAGACTAAGACTGCGTTCCTGTCAGAGGTAACACTAGACCCCTGAGTATCTTACGAGACCCTCCCAAACATGTGCATTTGTCACCCTCAGCCAGGGTCAAGCAGTGCTTAAGCCGCCCCACAACAAGTTTCCAAGTTCGAGGTGAGTCTCTTCTAGAAAGCTGTGCCTCTTCGGCAGCGACGGGGACCTGGAGCAGCAGGCCAGTGATCTTCAAACCCATCTGCAGACGCGTGCCAAACCAGGACAGGTGCTATTTTATCTTCTTTAAGTTTCGGAGGCTCCGAGAATCTTTACTGCTGTGAAAAACCTCCCTTGACAGAGTTAGGAAAGACCATGGAGATTTTTTGTAACCCTAACCCAAGGATATGTTTACTGGTTTTAGAGGGAGAAAGAGAGAGGGAGAGGGAAACATCACTGAGAGGCAGAGAGATGGGTTGCCTCCCATACACGTCCTGACCGGGGCTTGAACCTGCAACCGAAGTATGTGCCCCTGATCAGAAATTGTCGTTCCGGTGTACAGGGCGACATTCACCCAACTGAGCCACCTGACGGGGGTGAATACTGAATTTTTTACGCTTTAAAAAACTAGATAGTATTGACTTTTTTCTTTCATATAAAGGCAGGGGAGAAAATTTTGTTGTGATCGTCCAGATTGAGGGACAGAGAAGAAGGGAATTTCCAAGAAAAACAAAACACATTTCCATGGTCGTGAGTCAATACTTCATGCGTGTTGACTTCCAAACCAAGAGCTTTGACCCGAGAGGCCTCGGCAGGGAAAGGCCTGTGCCCGAGGGAGCGGAGGAGGTTTACGGGTCTGCTCTGGAGGAGAGGGTCGCAGCGGTGTTGCACTGACATGGAGGCGGCGCGGACACGAGGACACGAGGCGAGGCCCTGCACAGACCCGGTCTCAGACCTAGCCTTCACCACTGGCTGTCCGCGACACTCCGGACAGATGGCGTAGCCTCCCTGCTCTGCCTGCCTCAGCAGCAGTGGTGCACAGCAGCACAAAGTCTACGCTGCCTCTGGGGTCCAATGAGATCACGCACGAGGCACGGAGCACAGTGCCTGGCACAGCTTAAAGCTGCTGCTCGGGTTTTTATTATTCTCTTCTGGAAACCGACTTTTGTGGCTGTTTTGACGGTTTAACCCCACATCTCTACCAAGTTGCCAAAAGAGAATTTTCCATCCTTGCCCCTCCTAACCACACCCTGCTTTAATCATGGACCAGATTTCAACACCATCCCTGAAAGGTCACCACCCACCGCAGATTTTCTCTGGGCAGTTTTAAATTTCACGGCACCTATAAATGTTAAAAACAACCTATCAGCCAAAGTGATACTTAGCACCTGTTGGTAAAAGTGTGTGCTCTTAGGATATGCCTTACAGTCTAGAAAGGAAAAACGTGAGTTAGACATGAGTGAGGACATTGGCAATACCCTCCATTCCCGTGGCTTCAAGACAACAGCCCATGCTCTGTGCAGGCGGGGAGAGTTTGCATCCCAAAAGCCGTCTCTCCAAGGGCCACGAACATCTCCGCCCTGTCAGCACCGCCAGCACCTCTAAGCAAACCTCCATCTGTCTGTGTATCCCTGCATTTCTCTTCCAGACAGTTCCAGTGATGGAGCACTCTGAGTTTAAAGTTTTTCTTCTCACACTGGATCGATGTGTTGTGTTATTTTTCTTTTCAGATTTCCATTTTGCTGTGAAACACACCACGCCCAATTTATAATGTAATTATCCTCAGAACACTGAGAACTTTAATTTTGGAATGGATCTTGACAATTCAGTTCTTCTCCATCTGCATCGGCTCCTTCTTGTGCAATGATGGAAAATGTAACTGAATCTGGCTTTAGCAACAACAAAAAAGGATGGGTGAGGAAAGTGAAAGCTAATTCGTTGGCTCTCCTAACCAAAAGAGGTGAGGGGTAGAACCAGTCAGGGACTTAGCAAGTATCAATAGGCGTTAATCGGTCTGGCATTAATCATTCTATGTTAAACATAGAATGTTTGAATTCTATGTTTTTAAAGTGGTGGCTTCATTCTCATGTTCCGTTAGGTGGTAAAATGGCAAGTAGCTCCAAGACCAGTTGGCCCCAGGTTTATGTCCGAGAAAAAAGAGCCTTTCTTTTTCTCTCTCCCTCTCTTTTTTTCAAGTCCTAGCAAAAGACGCGTTGAATGGGAGACTTCTGTGAACACAGAAGGTCAAATGGATGATACATGTGAGCTATCTGGTAGACCATACCCTCATCAGCTGGTTTCAGGCAAGAGTGAATTGGTTCTTTCAACTGGGCTACCCTGAAACTTCATGCTTTTACATCCACTAGAATGGTTGGAAATGACCCAACTTATATGGCCATCTCCAAGCACCTCATCATGGGCTATATAGGTTCTCAGCATCTGTTAGTCGAGCTGTGTGGTTTGAAGAAACATACAGATGTCTGTACCATAACTCCCATAACACCCACCTCTCCATGTAAGCCATGAGGCAGTTCATCCTGGGGTCGAGGGGAAAACAGCAAGGAGGTGAGAACCTTTTTAGGTTTGTGGGTTTGTGTGTTGTGCATACACAGAGTTAAAACAAAACAAAACAAAATAAAATGATCAAACAAAACCAGAGAGTAGCTTACACCTTTGAGATACATTAGATCCATAATGATTATTCTATGTTAGGTCCAAATGTATTCGAATCCAAGGTACACAAGTTGATTTGGGGCATTACTGCACCCTTTATTTAGGAAGCTCAGAGGGTGTGGAATAGGCATCTATTGGCCACTCGGTGGGTCCCTGGGAATCTCCCTGTGACTTCAGGAAATCATATAGAACACAGTCCTATGCTGCCTGAGACAGTCCATTTTGGAGTCTGTGTTATCTTTGGTGAGGAGCAATTCTTTCCTCCTTTAAATTAGGATGATATATACTTGTAAAAGCCCTAGATTATTGATCCAAAATCTTAGGCCTCACAGGTTTTTTGTTTGGTTGGTTGATTAGTTTGGTTTGGGGTAGGACAGGGTTAATAACATCATTTAATCAGTTCCACAATAAGCAAACACTGAAAGAAGTTTTAATTCTTATAAAGTGTAATAGTTAAACCTCATATATCTTCTTCTCTGTTCTAAAAATTGTGTGGCACATGGCAAAAGACCTTGTCAAAGTCCCCACGGTCAATAAAAAGACAGAATTGTGGTCCTTCCAGTCCTGCATATATCTTGCGTTCGTTTTCAGATATCTATGGAGAGGCCCTGAGCCAGTGAAACGTGGTCTGGACATTCCGCCCTGTTCTTATGATTGGCAAATAAATGGTTGCTTTCTGGATACCTGGGAAATTCCCTTTGAGATGTCCTTGTGAAGTGTGGTCACTCTGCTTAAATCTTGCATAAGGCACACATGGTCCATGGCCATCATCGGTTGAGACCTGTTACTGTGGCCAGTGGAGTTGGGCTTCACCACCAGTTTGCAGAGGTCAATGCTAGGGCTGCCTGTAGCACCTTTGTCTTTCCTGGACAGTTTGGATTAGAGGAGAGGAATCTGCCCATTGTCTTTCTGGCTGCTGCTTCTTAGTAAGTTAACACAGTGCAGTAGCTTTTTAGTGTACTGAAATTTTATCACATTGGGAACCAAGGAGGTTGGGGAAGATGAGCATCTTCATAAAAGTAATTTAAAAAGCTTTTATAACAATCAGAATTTCAGATTTGGAGAGAGAAGCCTTTGTGATATTTTTATTGTTAAAATTTTCAAAGAACTTAAGACAAAAGCTTTCGATTGTATGTGCACATGTGTGCACATGCGTGTGCTCTCAGAGCTCAAGTTAACCAGAGAAGGTGACCATGTTAGGGGCATTGGTTTGGGAAAGAATCACAAAGTTCACTGGATAATGAGATTAAATTAAGGGTGAGGTTGATCAAATTTTATGCTTGTATTGGGGCAGTTAATTGAATAAAATTTGAGAAGTTACGTAACCCCCAACTATTTCTAGTAATGTCCCCTGAGAGTAGGACGTGTTTTAACTTGGATCTACCTGTTCATGGAGTGTTGTCATGCTCTTTCTCCAAGATTCGACTCCCTTAGGGTTTCCATGAAAGTGTTCATGGACAGTTTCCCCCCTCTGGGTGCGGACAGTCACTTTCCTCCTCTGTGATGGTCGTCAGTTTTTGTCTGCCCGCATGGGCAACACGCTCTCTCCCAGCTTGGTGGAACACGGTGGGTAGTAAACCAGGCACACCTTAATTCCTCAAATAAATGTGTATGTTCTGTATGAATGGATGTCAAAACTCGGGCACATCTGACTCATTCATTTACTCAGTTACTTATTGAGAACATACTATGTTCCCAGCACTGTTCCGGGTGTTAGGATATAACAGTGAACAAGCAAAGAATCCTTTCCTCATGAAGTTTATAGTCAAGGGTGGGAGACAAAAATATAAAAAAACAAGGAAAATAGTAAACTATATAGCATATTAGATAATGATACATGTTAAAGAGAAAAGTAACACGGGGATGAGAGACTAGGGGTGTTGAAAGTTTATACAGTTAAGGCTCAAGACTTCACTGAAGTACATGGAGTGTAATCACCATAGTTGCTATTCCAAAAACATTTAGGAAGACTTACAATTGATAATTCACTGGATAGGAGCCTACATAGTTCAAGTTCCACGGGGTGAGGAGAAAGATTTTGTTAAATACATGCACATTTTAAAAAGATTGTCAATAGAATTTTAAAACAATTTAAGTGAAAAAACTTTTCCAAATTGCAGCTGCAAACTGAATATAAATATGTGTAATTAAAACCATTTTCTGCATTCACTAAGTAGGTCCCTCCACCCCCGCCCCCCGAGTGTCACTTTAGCAAGCAGCATATTGTTGGACCAACTCCAATTATTTTAAGCATAGACAAGGGATAAAACACTACTTCTAAAAATTTTAATTTGGGTATTATATTAATTCAAAGAAGCTTTCCTGCCAAGATGATAAATTAGTGTTATTTCCCTGAGCATATTTAAATTGATACAAACATTTAATAATCGGTGTTTTTTTCTTGTGCTTTAAAGACTGGCCTGCCAGAGCTTTGTAGATCCAAGGAGAGAAAGAAAATCCATAAATTAGGCTTTTGCTAAAACCCAGAATATTCACACTCCCCAGCCCCCTGATGATGAGATTTTGGATGTAGCTCTAGAAACAGGAGCAATGAGTTATTTTTCACCTTTGCTTCAACAAGGCTGGAATGGGCATTTCAGTGTATTTCCGCTCCAGTGTAAGCACATCTCTTAGCTGTTAATTGATGTCTGTGGAACCTTAGTGGCAATTGAATCCCCCTGGTAGATAAACGTAATGTATGTGCGATTTGAGAATCCTTCCTCTTTAGTTCATTTTTGCATAGTCATTTCCCACTAGGTAACTGAAAACCAAATCTCTCCTTTGACCTGGGTTCCACCTGGCCTTGTTCCCTTGGCACTTCGATGTCCTGAGTCGTCTGCTCTGTCTCTCATCTTGAATGCCTGCTGATTCCCCAAATGCCCTCTCCTGAATATCTTCTCATCTCTGGCAGACACTCAATAACCGAGGCATTGACTAGACCCAACCCTGGGGGTCAGCAGGCTGTGGTCAGGAGACCATGTCTCCTCCAGGGTGAGGTAACGACAGGGGTTACCTCTTCGGTGGGTGGTGCGTTTTCTGTAGACGGAGACCGGGGCAAGGGCTGTGCGGCGTGCCAGGAACTTTCCCCAAGTCGAGTGCCCTGGTCTCCCTCTAGACCGAATGCAGGGGCCGAGAGAGAGGCGAGGGCTGCGTGCTGCTGTTGGAGGAACTTCAGGCCTAGGAACCCAAAGCGGATCAGTGGACATTTTTGCTTTGCCTTCATGAGCATGAGTCCAGTGTTCAGTTGTCCAAGGGCAGATTTTCAAGAGTGCATGTTTCCTAGGCAATTAATGTTTTCCTTCCTCCTTTCTGTTGGACACTTTTGAACTTAAAGAGAAAGCATTTACAATGTTTTCTTCTAAAAGACTTCATGGAAAATTGTATTAATTTTACAGGTAAAATGGAAATTTTAGATTATTCAAGGACTTAAATTATTCATGCTTCTTTTGGATGTAGTTAATACAACCTATTAAGTTAAATTGCTCTATCAGTTTTTCATGTGTTACTAGCTTTTGTCCTCTTGTAGCCCAAATACACCTTTTTCTGAAAAAAGAAAAAAAGAGCAGTTCTGGGTATCCCATGATTCACTGTGACACCCAGCAGCCCGAGCTTGAGTGGGCGTGTGTGAAAGTCGAAATCCAAAACCACCTTTGAAGGCACGTTGACAAGCTTGCCCTTTGGCACTCCCAGGTCCGCCTCACGCCTCCCGCTTTCACTGGCCTCTTGCGGACAGCTGGGCCCTTCGAGGACCAGGATGGCTGCTCAGGCTACGTCCCGTGTGGGAGCGCTGGCGCTCCGCTGGTTTTAAACGAAGGTTCTATTAAATCCCTGCCCAACAGCTTCCATTCATCGGATCAGCTACAGATGAAAGTGTTTTGCTCAAGTGACCAATTTGGAATAAGGGTACTGTGTGTGTGTGTGTGTGTGTGTGTGTGAAAAGATGGAGATCTGCCCCCGTCAGATACTGGGTTTTCATACTAACACACATCACAGGAAAAGTTGGCTTCCTAACTGGTTCTCACATTTCCTTCCAGTGGCTCCTCTTCAAGATGCTTCGGAAAATGCTGCCGAGTTGCGGTGCACCAACGAGGACATGAGGTACTGGAGACTCAAACCTTGTCAGCTAGGCTGGGGCTTCCCTCTAGGGTCCAGGGGACGGGTGTCTGTCTGAAAGGACGTGGAGAGAGAAACACGGGAAAGCTTGGTTATAAAAAACTGCACGGAGGTTGCATTTGTTTGGAGGTCGTCCTTGCCGCTGCTTG
Source organism: Phyllostomus hastatus (assembly GCF_019186645.2). Taxonomy (NCBI): domain Eukaryota; kingdom Metazoa; phylum Chordata; class Mammalia; order Chiroptera; family Phyllostomidae; genus Phyllostomus; species Phyllostomus hastatus. The sequence goes on along the minus strand of NW_025333833.1, from coordinate 3,669,821 downwards.
CAGCATCATGTGGGGCGTGTGGCAATCACCGCGGAGAGGAAAACCCGCGGCGGCGGCAGCCTCATTATCCTACCCTTCGTAAGAGTGGTGCTGATGGGTCCGTGAGGAGTGTCTTCTAAATTTTAGGAAAACATCAAAACGTTCGAATTGACAGTTAAGATGTTTGGCCAGGATTATACACTCGGAGAAAAACATGGCACTGTAGACGTCCCAATCAAGCCTGAGCGTGTTTGTTTGCTTTTCCACATTAGGTCTGATTAAAAATATTTTTAGTTGATGGAAATTTGGGTTATTTCCAGTTTGAGGCTATTATAAATAAATCTTCTATAAACATTTGAGTACAAGTCTTTGAGTGGGTTATGCTTTTATTTCTCTTGAATAAAAGCAAAGACTAGAATTTGTGGGATTTCTGGTCAGTGTGTAACCATATATAATTTATATGGTTAAACATACAGAAGTGATTGTGTAATTTCGCATTCCCATGAGCAATGTGTATGAGCTATAGTTGCTCAATATCCTTGCCAACATTTGGTATAGTCAGTTTTTTAAAGTTTTGCATTTCTATTGGGTGTATGTTAGTATCTTATTGTGGTTTTATTTGCATTATCGGATGACTAACGTTGAGCATGTTTTGTCTGCTTATTTGTCACCTACATATAGACTTTGGTGACGTGTCTGCTAAAACATTTTGCTTACAACTCAACGAGTTGTAAATGTTGTTATGGATCTTGTACAGGTTCTTTGTCAGATACTTGTCAGGTTGTTTTGGTGATGTTTTCCTCTGGTCTGTGGCTTGCCTTTTCATTTTTTAAACACTGTTTTTTGAATGAGCAAACCTTTTAAATTTTGATGGGCTCCAATGTGTCAGGTGTTTTTTAACATTTGCAGACTTTGGTGGTTTGGTCTGGGATATCTTTATTTAGCTAAAGGTCACAAAGTTTCTTATATGTTCTTTCAGAGGAGTTGTGGTTTTAAGCATTTATATTTAGATTGGATTAATTTGGAGTTAATTTTTTACATGATGAAAATAAGGGTCAAGTTTAATCTTTTTAATTGTTTAAAAACAAGTTGCTCCAACAGCACTTATTGATAAAAATTTCCTTTCCCCATTGAAATTCCTTGGCACCTTTGTCATAAAACAATGACCCAATAAGTACTTGTCTGTTGCCAGACTCCCAATTCTATCCCATCAATCTGTATTTCTGTCTTTTTTCCAACACCTTTTAATTTGGGTTAATGTAGATTTACAGGCTTAAAGACAGGTAGTATAAATTCTACAACTTGATTTTTCTGTGTCAAATTTTATCAGGGGCTGTTTTAGATCATTTGCATTTCCATATAAATTTTAGAATTAGCTTTTCAATTTCTAAAAAAATAAAGACATTTTGACTGGTTTTGTATTGAATTTATAGATTAATTTGGGCAAAATTGACATCTCAATATTGAGTCTTCTAGTCCAATCCATGAAAATGGTATATCCATTTTATTTGCCTTTTTAATTTTCTCTTCACCACGTGTCAGTTTCCAACATATAGGTCTTCATAATCTCTCCTTCCTACTCCCCATCCCACCCCCTCCTGGCAGCCATTGATTGATCTGCTCTCTGTCACTATAGATTCGTTTGCTTTCTAAACTTTCAAATAAGTGGAATCATACTTTTCTGTTTGACTTCCTTCATGAGAGTAATTATTTTGAGAGTCACCCGTATTGTGGTATGTATCAACGGTTCGCTCCTCTTTATTGCATTATAGTGTTCTGTTGTATGGAGATACCACAACTTGTTTATCCATTCACCTGTTGATGGACCTTTGGGTTGTTGCAGTTTTGAGCTATTACATACTAAATTTGAATGAGCATTGGTATATATATATTTCTGTGAGCTCAGGCTTTTATTTCTCTTGGATAAATACCTAAGATGAAAAAGTTGGATTTTATGGTAGGTGTATGTTTAATTTTACAGGAAACTAAAAACCTGTTATCCAAAGTGGTTGCATAACCATACATTTTCACCTGAATTATATGAGATTTTCATTTACCTCCTTACCATATTATTCCTGAAACTTGTATTTACTTTGAATATGTTAACTGAGAAAATCTCTTTTGTATACATTTTAAAATGCTCCAGATTTTCATGCTGACATTTCATATATGGATTAAAGCCTTTCAAGATGCAACCACTCTTAGGAGGAAAGTTGAACGTGGTGTTGCATTTTTACAAATACAAAAACGAGTATTTTATCCTGTTCTACTCCGGTGTCAAAGCCGAGATGTGAGCCTGAGAGCCACAGCCACCAAGCTGAGAGCTGGCCCGATGGAACCAGCATGCAGGGAGAGAGAGGAGAAAAGGAGGAGTTAAAGACAGAGGAGGGACAGACTGACAGAGTCCAAGCCCCGGCTTTAACACTTGCTGCATGGAATCATGTATTTCCCTCTTTGCCTTACAAAGGGCAATGTATGCCATTCCTGCCCATATGCTACACAGTCCAGTTGAAGGGGCCACGTAACGTGAGAATAACAGCACGCCCTGCAGTGAAAGAGTGCGGCAGAAGGTGGCCTGCTGCTCGGGGATGCCATTCTGCTTCTGCTGCATCGCTTCTCAGGCTTGGGCTTCCGTTGGGTTCCCGGGGTACAGGGCTTCTCCCCCTCCTCCTCAGGGGCCTGTGGGAGCTTCTGTAAGGGGTGTGTGCAGGGGGATGGGCTTAGGGAATGACATGTCTACTTGTAAAACACTCGTACAACTTGAGAACGTCACGTCTCTTTTACTCATTTTAAAACCCTCACTTGGGCTTTGTCACCAGTGAGAAGTTTTTGAGTTGGAAGGTCAAGGTGTATTAGACAGGCTCACAGGCCATTCTAAGTGTTTGACTGTTGTCCATGGATAAAACATATGCAGACAGTAGACCTTTCTGTTATTGTGAATTGAAAAATCTGGTACAAATAAATCTTTGCCTACCTGGGACAGTCCATTTATCAATAACGGAAGTCTCACCAGCAAGTGGTGTGGTCAGGAATCTCTTGTTAACAAAACATTGACATCACATGTACAAATGAAGACTTAAAAAATTCTGTATAATCGGAAATCTGGTTGACTCCAAAATTACTCTGCTCATGCTTCATCTTGACAATAAAAAAGGTACTGAAGTCACACAACCTTTTGGTAATTCAAGGCTAACACTTTTCTCTAAGGTTCTTCATCTTGTCAAGGCCAAACAGAGCCCTGTTCAATGAGGATCATGGGCTGCTGACAAGATCTGTATTTTTGCAATCTAGAAATGCCTAGAAGATAGCTTTTCGACTCTTTCTTTTTCCTCTCAGGAAATAACTCAGTCAGATGATCAATCTATAAATGTATTTCAAGTTCATGGATCCTGGGGCCCATTAATGTGATTTAAGTTAATAAACATTCCACGTAAATTCCAAGTAGCTAAGAAACTGACTCGCTAAGGTAAGGGAGCCATGGAAAGCCAGAATGTAACTTTCAAGGTGATGGAACACACGGTGTGGCTAGGCAGAAACCGGGCCTAGCAGAGCAGTGCCTGGGCCTGCTTCTGTCCGACCTGACCGAGGCGACCAGATCGGAGCTTTACTGCACGCCCACGGCTTCTGAGTGAACTGGCCGCTGCCCAGAGCTTCGGCGGATGAGGAGGAGACCGGGGCATTTCTCGATAAAAACCATCAGGGAATTCTGTCCAGCTGCATTATTTCTCGTGCAAGGGAGACATCTTGTGTTTCATGAAGCCCAGAGGTTTTATTTTTACTAAGGATAGATGGAAGCTTTTCCTCCGTTATCTTGGGTGACCTTTTACAAGGCAAATTTATCCTGAAAAGCCAAGCATCAGTCTACGCTCAGGCTTCAGGTGAGGTGCTGCGCGTTGTACCTTAGCATTAGAGCCACCCAGACTCCGCCACTTGGACTGCAGATGGACTTCTTCGGCCTCCTGTGTTTCAAGGGTTCAACCTCGAAAAATACAAAGAGTACCCTAAAATGAAACGTTAAAAAGAAGGGCTATCAATGAACCAGGCTGTGTGAAAAGGCTGAGTTAAATCGGATGCGTTTGTGAAGCTGGTTTTTAACTTCAATCCAACCAACACCCACTGAGGGCCGACTGAGGCGCAGTGCTGGGGGAAGACCGCAGCCCCGGTCACCGTGGGAGGGTTGTAGTCCAGAGGGACACGAAGATGTGTTTGGATGGGTGGCCCCGCAGGGCAGGCCTTAGGGGAGAGCACGAGGGCCTGCTGCAGGGCCGGCGCGCGGAGCAGCAGATTCCTGACTTTCCCGGGCTCTGTCCGTCCGTCGGCTTTAGCAGGAGCTGGGACGCCGAGGCCTGCTCCGCAGCAGCGGCCCCGGGCGAGCCTCCGCTGGGTGTTCTGGCAGCAGAGGAGCCCCTTTCCCTCTCGCAAATTCCGTGGAATGTGAAATGGAAAAGCGTCTTGGATCCCTCCTCAGCAGGCTTTCCAAACGTGCCCTGGAGGAGAGAGCCGGTGTGCGGATCGGGGTCGGCACACTGAAGGCTGAGCAGTGGAAGGACAGAGACACAGCTGGGAAGTGGCGGGCCCACGGCCTCAGACGGTGGGGGGGAGGGAGGGGGGGACAGCCCCACCCTGAATGGCCAGGGGAAATGCACGGCAAGGGAATTTGACCCGAAGCCTTTGGAGCTGATGTCTTGAGCGAAATGTAGACCTTGAACCCAGAGTTCTGCCTGCAGGACTCTCGTCTCTCGGTGAAGTGCTGTGCTGGGCCCGGAAAGCTTCGCCCACTCACTGCCACGTGGGAGACTTTCTGGGAGGGTGTGACAGCTTCAAGGTGGCACTGAAAGCCCTGGTGCGTGTATGCAGCCATGCCCGGTTTACCTGTGTCAGACAGGACTTTGACAGGCCTACGAGAAGGAGCCCCACAGGGTCGCCAGTTACCCATGCCGCTGGACATGCCACGGGCCTGGCCCGCCAAGGAAGAACACACGTGCCTGCCAGGAGTAGCAGAGTGATGGACTTTCTGTGAAAACTATCGGTTCTGGACGATCCGGCATTTTTAGAGGAAAGACCTGTGTGAGGAGGTGCCGTGATCACGCTGACCTGAACTGACGCGGCTCCCATGTTCAGGATGGTGGTGGGGGCTGCTGGCGAAGGAACGACGTGGCGCTGCAGAGCGTTTGTGTCCTCGGGGGAGCAGGAAGGCACAGACCCTGGGGAATACACAACAACCTGCACTTTAAGGCCTGGGCTCCTTGTGGCACCAACAACCTGGCGTGAGCGCGTAGTTGGGCACGAGAAACCAGGGCTCAGCACTGTGAGTGTGCTTTCCCACCGTCCACACCTGTGCTTGCCCTGCCTGAGGAGTGGAAAGACGAGACGTAGGAAAGGTTCCCGCACGTGTTAATGACCCCTGAGGGTCCCCGGCCACGTGGTCTTGAGCTGGGATCTACAGTTTGTTGTGGCCCACGCATTTCCAAAATTTTCCGAGGAACAATTTAACACTTAGATCTCAGAGTTTTGGGCTTTTCTCAAAGCATGTTTTAAGCAGTTTATCAAATAAGGTCATAGAAATTTTCAGAGACCCTTTCAGAGAAAGGGCCAATAGTTTGAATAGTACCTAGGGCTGAGAACCGAAGAAAACTTCCTAAAAAACTGGTGACTATCAGGTGCAAGGTTGTAAGTATGAAACTTCACGTTTCTCTAGACCTCGTTCAAGATGCTGTGCTAAGAAAAAAAAAACTAGAAAAAACTTTGTCTACAAAAAGACTTGCTGGACTGACAGAGGATGAATATTTTCATTAGCAAGTGAGCTCTGTGTAAAAGCCTGTATTCTAAGTAGAAACCTCTTCTGTGTCTCCCCGGACTTGAGACATCACTTAGTCCGGGAGTGCCAGATGTCATCATTCAATAAAGTATTCAGCACTCTACCTGCCTGAATATTCATGAACCCAGATGCCTAGGACATGTCAGATTACCGATACTCCTGTGAAATTGTGTAGCGGAAACTGTTCAAAGCACGTTTGGGGGAAAACCAGCTCCAGGCCCGAGCCTCTCACTTGACGCCGCAGTGCTCAGCTGCAGGCCCGTTGCCCTCCTTATGGCACCGCTTCCCATCGGCCCTGGGAAGTCTGGGCCTGACGCCTGGAATCTCACTCTGCTTCTCTCACAGAAGGCTTCGGCTATCAGGCTGACCACGAGAGGCATCATCGACCCATGCTTACGGAGACGCCCTTTATAGCTCCCCATCCTGGAAAACTGACGAAGGTAAAAGTGATCTCCAGGAGCCATTCCTCCTTCGCTTGAATTCATGTCTATTTTCTGCCGAAGTAGAAGGTAAATTACAAGAAGCGTTCAGAGATGAATTGATTCTTGCCACAAAGCTTAATGTAAAGAGCCATTAGTGAATGATTTGCAATCTTATCTACGTGTAGGTCACTCATATATGCTTGTAGTTCAATTCAGGAATGGCCAAAGATCGGGATTTGGTATCCCCGAGGTAGCTATCAAGCGGTCAAATACACACTCAGGAGAAGGGACTACTGAGTTGAACAGAAGAAAGCAGAATGTGGTTTTTGCGACCACACTGTTCAAAACCTTCTTGCTGCATTTAGAACAAAATCTTCACTCTTCGCCGTGGCCTGCAGGCCTGTGTGGTGCAGCCTCTGTGGTTCCCCCCACCTCCTGCTCTCTGCTCTCTACCTCCCGGCGGTGCTCCAGCCAGCTGGCCTCCCCAAGGTTCTGCCCCCCGACCCCCTCCCGCAGTGAGTGCTCCCCGCCCCTCCCAAAGCTCTTTGTGCTCCTCGCAAAGCCTCAGCCATGCGTGCACCGCCCTCCACCGGGGGGGGGGGGGGCTTCTCCTCCACGCCCAGTTTGAGCGGTCCTTCTAGCATCCCAGTCACTCTCTAGCATCTCTCCTTGTTGGAGTCCTTTCTTTTTCTTCATGACACTTATTATGACCCCAAGTGACCCGTTTGTTTGTCAGTTTTCTGTTTGCATCAACGGGACTCGAGCCATGTTGAAGGCAGAGACCTTGTCTGCTTTGTTCTTTGCTCATTGCTGGCACTTAGTGCTTGGCATGGGGCAGGGGCTCCATAGACAGACATATCTGTAGGCAAATAGAAACCAAAATGGATCACAAAAGCTCTGCTGTGGGTAATCGGACCCTAATGCTGAGTTCATGAAGATGGGACTGCAGAATCCAAGTGAGGACAGCCTGTACTCAAGCCACCAGGGCACAATGCCCAGCTTTTGTGTCCACGAGCCACCTTCCGACAAGTTCATCCAGCCCAGCCAGTCTCCGTCTCTCAGCCCCATTTATCACTCAGACCACGACTTTCATCTGGTCTCGCCTATGATTCCTCCCGAATCTTCTGGAAGTGACACGTGGAAACGTGGGCTCTGTCGTGGGAACCAGCCACCACCCTGCCACCACCAAAGCTCCGTGGAGTCTCCAGTGTGTGTGGCCTGGCTGCTTGTCAGGGCACAGGGTGCTGGTCCCTCTCAGGACAGGAGCTTTGCATCCAATTGTCATAGCTGTCTGTGTCTTAACCAGTGGCTCTGTTTGAAGTGGTTGGAAACTGTATTCTATTTGGATGAAACTACTGGCATCTGTGGAAGGAAAGTGGGAGGCCAGGAGGCCAGTCAATCTGTGGTTGGAATCAAACTGCCCAGACCCAGGGGGGCTGCTCTGAACGAGGCTCTGACAGGGGCTGGGCACGCAGAGCAGCCGAGGAACCGGGGCCGGGGGTGGGGGGGGGCATTGGTCACGGTGCTTTGGCAGCAGTAAAGGAAAGAAAAGTCGGCAGAACGGATGGGAGAAAAAACAAGGACCCACTAACTGAAAATCACATGACTTGACGGGCGCGTTACTCCACTGCCCTGGGAAATGTTTTATGGCGGGCGGGCCATGAATTAAGAGTGGTTAATTTTTTATTCTGTTCTATCAAAACATTTTGACGGTATAGCCACAGAGGGTGTAGAGGACCTGACCCCAGCTGCTGTGTTTCACCAATGGGCAGAATCATAAAGGCGACTTCATACTTCCATACGTCTGCAGAGTTACGTACGTAATACCCGCATGTGACTTGGGGATTCAACTACGATGAGACAGTAGGCACAGAGAGCAAGAAAGTGCTGCTGGTTTTGTTTGTCATAGTGCCTTTTCTTTCTTTTCTCTCTCTCTCTCTCACCTCTACAAGAAGAATCTGATGACCAGAACCTCAAGGGTGTGTGTTCAGTTACTGTGACGTGCTTATTTATTTCCTGTGAGCGGGAGAGGACAGTGTTAAGTGCTGGACACGCAAGGGAGTTTTTGTTTCCCGACGCCCAAGTGGGCTCCCTGCATTCTCCTCGCCACGTGCCGTGGACACGGGAGAGGAGAGCCATCTGTTCCCCATCCGATAATCATGGCTTCTCGATCTGCCTCTTAGAGTGACACAGCTATTAGCAGCCTCTGTCGTCCGTTTCCTGTTTGCCGAGACACCTGTCACATGGGCTTTGCTTTCGGAATCGACGTCTGCTAGTCCGCAGGAACACACACAGCTTTTTGGGCCATTCCCAAAGACAGACGGTTGAGGAGTCGAAATCGCTACATTATTATCTTGTCCTTGTCATTCATGTTCCATGATCTGTAAATTAGCAATACTGTCATCTACCTTGTGGAGGTTGTTGTGTGGCTCAGGTTAATTAATGTGCATAAAACACTTAGGAAATAGTAACAATGAAGTGAATATAAGCAGGAGTTAAAAAAGCTTCCAAGGCGTATATGCGAGTGGTCTCTATCAGAGGTTAATAAATCGCATTTACTAATGAAGAAGCTTCTCCATGAGTTGGTAAACCACACACATCTCATATGGCCTATACCACCTATTCCCAGGTCAAAAGTTAGAGAGTGCTTTTCTAACAAATACGAGCTTCAGTTCCTAATGCCAGGGTGCAATAAATGGCACATAACGTTTGTTCTAAATCTAATTTAATGTGTTTCAATCAGGCTGGTAGAAAATTGGACTTCAGGCATACTCGAAATGTTGGTAGAAAGTGATGGGAAAAGCAGTCTCCCACCTCCCTGGTATATAACTCAAGAACTCAGAGAATGCTAGGCAGTCGAGAACATTCGGAGTATCTTTTTGTCCTTGGTCAGCAGTGGCCATCACTGGCATGTGCACTGTAGTTGTTCATGGCACTGGTATGTTCGTTGTGGGGACCCCACTTGAGCGTCGGTCCACGTGTAGCTGTGCCTTGAGGGCGGGCACCCTGCTACTTCCGCATCAGCCTGGGGTTCTGGGTTTTGGCCGGAGCTGGGTGCCTCTGCATGTCCCGAACCCTCTCCGCAGGTGTGTATGCCAGACAGCCAAAGGCCTCTAAGTTTCCGCCATCCCCCCAGGCGGAAACTTGGCGCGGTCAGTGAGAGTCTCCATCAGCGTGGCATGGAGCTCCTGCTCTGGGGGTGCACAGATCGCAATTCAAACACCGGCCCCCCCCAGTAGTCTAAATGTGACATTAACGTCCACGTGCCTCCGTTCTGTGGGGTGTCGCGATGGCCTGCCCTGCGGGACGGGCGGGAGGAGGGAGTGAGATGCGCACAGGCGCCTGCACCCTGACCCGAGGAGGCGCTGCCGCAGCGTTACCGCCTGGGCGCACTGCACCGCGGCGAGCACAGCTGTCTTCCCAAAACAGCAACGCCTCCCGCCAGCGCACACACACTGGACTCAGTGTGCGCGATGAGAATACATGCATGAAGGACCTGCTAAATGGGAGTCTTGTTGCTGGGAAGTAGGCGTACAAACATGAGTCACGTCTAATTCCTGCCTCAAGGAATGTGCCTTCTGTGGCACTTGGTGGGGAGACTTCCTGCCCCTGAGCTCTTCCATTTGGAGGGGGGATGGAGGCGGGAGATGGGAGTGGGGAGCAGTCCTTCTCCACCGCCAGTGCAGGAGGCACCTGGGGAGTGGGAGCAAGTTCCCTCGAGCTGGGTGCTGGGCTGGTGACGAAAACGGGGTGGTGCCTACCCTCGTGGTGCGGCTCAGAGGGCTGCGTGCAGAGGGAGCTCTCGTTCCCTGTGTCTTTTCCTCCCTGGCACTCTCAGCTCCCGTCACAGGATCCTCTGTCAGCCGTCTGTTTTGCTTCTACCCTAGAATTCATTTCCTGGGAGCCTCTGGCCCAGACACTCAGGGCTGCCCTTCCCGACGGCTGTCCCTCGGGTGGCAGAGTTGAGTGGGGGCGCTGCCTTTGCCCCGAGGCACAGTGAGTCCGGGGCAGCTCACGTCTGTCTGGGTCCGCTTCTTCTCCAGGTGCTGGGGTCTGCTTCACGCTTCACGTGCCACGCTGACTTCAAATAAAGCAGGGCGGTGCCGCCATAGCAGAGGGTGCCCGGACTCCCCACGGCTTGTCCCTCCCTCTCCCCGCAGAGTCCCGGCAGGGCGTTCCGCACGGACCCCAGAGGGCTCTTTCCCGTCCTTGGTGGGCAACCTCGAAGTGACAATAAGGTATCAAAGAGTAAATACTGGTAATATGGTGTGTGTGTGTGTGTGTGTGTGTGTGTGTGTGTGAGAGAGAGAGAGAGAGAGAGAGAGAGAGAGAATAACCAGGGATTGTGATTACCCTGTTTCAGAGGAGAGACATTTTTACTCAAGAAATTTCAAAAAGTACTCCAAAATAAACGTGAACACGTACACTCAGAGCAACCAAAAGCATTTTCACAGACTGCATGTCTCCCGAGGAAAATGTGGAGCTTGTGCCTCTGGCCAGCCTGGAACCTGTCCCCAGACCCCCTCACCCTGCCAAAACTCCGATGCTAAAAAACCACTCGGGCATCTCAAACTCCGGCCCGGAGTAGCGAGCCTCGTGGCAGATGTGTTTCTCGTTCCCGGCACTCCTGATTCTCGCAGCTCTCGCAGACCGCGCTCGGCGCGGGGCACACACCACCACCCACTCCCGTCTTCCCGACAGCCACCCCCCAGCCCTCACCTTGTGCATCCCGAGCTGTTCTATTTTTCTCGTCCAACTTCCTCGCCATTCACCATGCTTCAAGAGCTCATACAATGTCAGATCTCCTCCAAACCATTTCCTACTTAAACCGGCAGCAAAGACGGCCTTTGCTCCCCCTTCCAAGCTCCGAGGTAAAGCTCCTGCCCTCAGCCACACTGCCAAGGACGGCACCTCCGGCACAGTTTAGGGCGTGAGCGTTACCTTCCCTAGCGCTCAGGCCTTCTTGTGTGTCCACCCCCAGCTGTGTCATCGTCATAGCCTTCACCCTGGGGAAAAGAGGCAGGTACGGCTTCCTCGCTGAGCACACAGCCAGGCGGGGTGGGCGCGAGCAGCACACCCGACATCCTCGGCGTGACCCCGGAGGACGCAGGGCAGGGGGAGAGCCTGCGATTCTCAAAAGTAACGCGACCCGTGTGCTGCAAGCCCAAAGTTTCCACGGGCTGCCCAGGATCTCAGCTGTTACCACACTGCATGACCGTGGAATTCTCTTTGTCCTCATTCTTGGACGGCTGTTAAAGTTGTTTTAAAACGGTCCCTCCTCCCAATCGTGTATCCATCTCCCTCCCCCCAAACACCTATCTTCCCCACCAGACTCGATGGCTCAACCTGGGGTTGGTGGTGAGTGGCCATTTCCTCCCCCCTCCTCCTCTGCCCTCTTCCTCTTTTCCTGGGAAGGAAGGAAACTGATATTTATTCATTGTCTAGTGTGCGATGTGTTTGACTCCACTTAGTGCTTACAACAGCGTTACGTTGGCTTTACGGTATTACCTCCCTCAGAGGATCCGAGGGCCTGCTCTTTATTCTCGTCGTGAAGCCCTGGGTTTCTGTCAGCTTCCAAATCTGCTCGTTATTTCCGCTTTTTTTCTTTGAAGCTTGTCCCTGATGTTCGTTTTGAACATACTTAGGCCATGCTAATCTCCCTTGGATAGGTGCTCAAAAATGGGATCAGTGACTATCTTTATCCTGGTTATGTACTCTGAGGTTTTAATTATTTGCTTTAGTTTTCTTTTTTGGTTTTCCTAAACATTAAGTTGGTTGAGTTAACATTCTTATTCCAGAGGCTGGGAATAAGATGAAAGTCAGGAGTCTGACTTATTTCTTTAGGAATGTGTTCAAGTCATACAAAGCTATTCATTGACTTGGCCTTTCCCTCCCGAAGACCTTAAATTAGAGTGGTCTGACTTTATTACTGGTGATTGGGAGAGCTTACTGCACGGGGACGAACCATGTGATCCTTTGGAGAAATGGGAAAGTCATCGCCAGCTGAGATGACCCATGAGTAAAAGGGATGAGACACACCCTAGGGAGGAAGAATCTGTAAGAGAAATCACTTTTGGAGGGAAAAGAGGATTGTTGGGGGTAGTAACATGTCTTAGGCCAGATATGCCATTTGTCCTCCAAAATTAAAAACAAATCTTGTGTTTTTCTCAATCTGACACATAACCCTTACAGAAAAAAAAATATGTGTAGGGTTAAAATGCAAATAAACACATAAGTCCATCCACCCAGATATAATGACAATAGACCCCTTGATCTATGAACTTCCAGCCCTCTCCTCTGTATACATAATTTACCTAAATAAAATCATGCATCTTTGAAACTTGCTTTTCTCATTTAATATTGTGAATACCTATTGATATCAATAGGGAAGCATTTAAAACTCAATAATTATAGTATGATATTATGTGCCATAACTTACTTAACCTGCCCTTTGAATACACAGTGGGACTTCTCCTAACTTTTTAATTTAAAATAATAATATAATAACTACCATTCAGAACCCTTCACATAAGGGGAAAAAATAAGAGAGAGAGCAACACATGTCTAGAAGTGAAATTTTTTTATTAGACTAAAGGTAAAAAAATGTTAAGGCTTTTGTTAGGTTTTTCCCTGAATTATTTTTCATAAAATTGTACTAACAGACATAGCAGTGTGTGACTGGGACCATTTCCCTAAACCCACAGATCGATGGAAACACATGCCACTTCATCATTCCAATATGCGTTTCTTTGATGAGCACTTCCCGTATTTTTAGGACCATAAGACGCACCCCCATTTCCCCCCAAATTTGGGGGTGTGCGTCTTATAGTCTGAAAAATACGATATGTTGAATGATTTTTTCTATGCATACTGACAATATGTTTTTCTTATTTTTGTAAGTTACTTATATTTTTTACCCACTATTTTCTATTCTGTTATTAGTTGTTCACTTACTGAATTTACAAACTTGTTAATTTAAATATAGTACTACATTATAATGTATGTTGTGGATATTTTTTCAAGTTTGTTGTTTTTTATTTCAGTTTTTTATGGCATTTTATGTAGCAAGCCCAAATGGTACATTTCATGGTAGTCAAATTGATCAGCATTTCTTTATTTGCTTTTTCCCTCTGGGTTCAGGCTTAAACCACTCCGAGGACTTTACATCAATTTTCAGAAAGTCTTGCTTAAGACACATAAAGTCTCTAGAAAGTCGCTCAGAATGTTGATGCCTCTCTGTTCATGACAGTGATCTCAAACTGTGCTTCCATGGAACACCATTTGTCCACAGCTGTAGTCAAGGTGTTCTGCCATTACATTTGAATGCTAGCAGTCTTTCCAGATTTTCAGAAAATATAATATAACGCAGTACTGTTCAATTCTAAGGTTTCCAAACACATTTTTTCTTAAATGTTTGGTGCTGATACTCACCTTTATTACTATATCATAAACCCCGTGTCATATTATACATTCTGTTATTTTAAATTTAATATGTCGATATTAAATGGTGTTGTACAAAGATCACTATTACTTCCAGATGTTCTGCTAACTGACAAGTTGAAGGATCTCTAGTGTATGGTGTATGTTGGCTACAGTTAAAACCTGAAAGGGAGATAAGGTTAACAACACATGAACGTTAGCAAACTGAAGACTAAGAATCCTGTTACCACTGCTAATCACTCTCCCTCCTTCCCGTCGTCTCCCAGGCCTCGCTCACAGAGATCGTGGACAGATGCCCTCGATGAATCACATTGCCACGTTCTTGTGAAATTAGGATTTCCTGGTGGGCTCAGAGAACAGCTCCTTAAAAGGAAAGGTGCCATTTTCAAACCACAAAAATGATTATTCTTGATGTTAGAAGTATAAATGGGGCAAGGGAAGTCACTCCTCTGTTTGAAATGCTTCCAAAGGCAGTCTTTCCTCTGCCCTGGGTCTGTGAAGAGCACACACGGAGGCGCCTCTCACCTGGCACTCACGAGCAGAAGCTTTGGAAATATGCACCTATAAAACGCATGCATTTCCTGAACTGGTAGCCGCTTTATTCAACAGACCATTAAAAGCTCATTTAGAGGGCCTCTCCCAGGCTCATGTGCACTACAGGTACGAATAGCTGGTGAGCCCAGCACAGGAAGAGACAGAACAAAGCGAGAAGTGGGGCCCACGTCCCCTGAAGTTTACAGATGAAAAAAAGCTCTCTCCCCAAACCTAAATTTCCTCCAACACTAACGTTCTCCCGAAGATCAGGTAATGTGACAAAATTGTCCCACTTCCAGTCCGCCGGCCAAAGCCCAGTGCTCCTCTTGCCCTGAGAGTATCAATCATCAGGCAAGGCAAGGCAAATGCACTTTTAATCAGTAACAGCTACTGTTTCTTGTACCGGGACTGTTTATGATTTAAAAGGGGGAAAATTAAATCAATCCTGATGTGAGTGTTTTCCCTCTTGAAGAGAAAAAGCAACACCCTGTGTCCAAAAGTGGGGGGTGGGGGCGGGGTGTTGTAATTTCACATGTTTTTAAAATATATTAAAAGAAAATAAATTTGAAATAGGTTTTATCCTCATTTGCTATAAACAGGAGAGTAACTAACTGCAGAGGATTGATGAGTCATGTCAAATGCCTTCAGTCTGTGCCTTCGCCCGATTGTGTTTGCTGCTGTCCATACTTCGGCGTGGATTCATACAGCTGGAAGGGAGTTTAGGGAACATCTGTCCAAAGACGGCCACCTTGGGAACCCTGTCCCTGGAGCTGTGCAGGCAAGAAGACAAATCCGATGGGAAGTGTAGGGGGAATTCACGCGGCAGAAGGGCTTGGGGTTGTAGCAGTGGGTGAAACGGATCATACGTGGAAGCCTAATACGTAGAACGTACAGCAGTAGGTCTGGTCTGGCTACAGGTTCTTGTTCCTTTCCTCATGCGTAAGAACCTGAAGCTTTCAGTTGGCTGAAAAGAAAAAAAAATTGATCCTGCCTTGCTTATTTATAAAACTCTAACACCAGTGGGGTGGGAAGAATTAATGAGCCCAGGCACAAGGAATGTGGATGTTTTCATGTCTAAACTGCTGGCCCACAGACACACATTAGTGTCTTGTAGCCTTTCAAGGGCGTTGAAGAAACGACTTTCCGGCCCCTTGTGACTCTGGGTGGAGAACGTGCATTTGCACAGGGTGACTCGCCACTGTAACTGGCGCCCATGGGAAGGGTGCAGCAAAGAAGCCCACAGACTCGAAGCACCAGGTACTGCACCCGCACACGCACCCCTGCAGGGACGCAGCGACAACCGGCCGCCCTCAGAAGAGAATGGCCGTGTGACTGGTGCACCACAGACGGTGTGGCAGACTTCCAGTCCTATGCCACCTCCATGAAGTCGAAATTTTCTGCACCTTATGGAGGAGGAAACAGACTCTCCACAGGATCAAATGACTTCTTCAAAGAGGCGTAACTCACGATCACGCGAGCCAGGATTTGAATTCCGGCCTACGTCTAAATCCCAAGTTCTTCTCATTTTTCTAAGAAACGCTTTTCTAGGAAGTGGAGAAGGAAGTTCGATCTGCATTAAATGCCTTAGTAACCAGTGTATAGTAAAAAGTTTGATGTCTATCAGCCCTAATCACCAAGCTGTGCCTCTGTGTTCTCCTGCTCTGGGACCGCCTTGTGACTAGCCGATATCCCCACAGCTCCCCGAAGAGCCGACCGCTGTCCTCTGTGCCAGCGTGCACCCCGAGGACACTGATACCCGCGCTGGCGTGCCGTCTTCCGCGCCCCGAAGCAGCCACGCCCCAGAGGGAACTGCAGGTCGAGGGTCGTCTCTGCGGAGAAGCCACGTTCTGCTCCCCGCAGCCGCAGGAGGGTGGCCCTCGCGTGGAACGCGGACTGCACTTCATCCCCGTGCTCCGCGCTGCCCCGTCATGCCGAGAGTCTCAGCAAGAGGCCCCTTCAGATTTGGTTGGTGGCTCCCCTTCCGGACTCGTGTCTTTGCGTCTGAGACAAGGGCGGTACCAGACTCCTCCCTTTTCCATGCCCCACGTCTGTCCCCTGGGACTCCAGCTTCCCAAACAGCGCCGACTCCTGCCGGCGGCCTTCGTTACTCGGATGAGAGTTTGTGTGCTGCTCAGGCAGTAATGGTTCCGTGCTCCCGATTTGGCTGAAGGCTCTCGTCTGAGGAGAAGAAAGCCAGCTGGCCCATCGGCTTCATGGCCCACACCAGCAAATGAGGAAAATGTGAAGCAACAGGGAAGAATATCAGGGTGCCTCAGTGTGACTACAGGGGCATAACAAGTCCCGGACATGTCGGGGAAATGCTCACTCCGGAGGAGAACCCCATTCCATCAGCGCGTCGACAGTGTGCTGCCTGCCCCGGATGCCGCTCCAGGCACCGTGAGGAAGAGAGGGGGTTTTTAGCATCGGCAGAAGGTGATACTTGGCTTCGAGAAAAGGAACAGGGAGCAGCCAGTGTGGTTCTTAGGTACGTGCATGTGGTGGACGAGGCTGGAATGTCTTAAGTGGGAGGCGACAGAGCTGAGACTCCTCTGCATCCAGGGGCTGTGGGTGAGCATCAGCAGTGGCATCTGGGGAACAAGAGTGTCGTGCAAGAGCAGCCGGCTAACCCTCAGGGAGCCCCACGGGGCAAGGTCACAGGGTGGCCTCTTGAATCTCTCACTGCAGCTCCGGAAGCTGTGTCCCAGACCCCCGGACTTCCCCCACAGGGCCTAAGTACAACACTTAGCTACCGGGCAGTGAAGGAAAGACATCTGTCGTGTTGGTACCGAGGAGGAGCAGCCCCGTGGGACAAACCCAGGGGCAGTTCCACACCCCCAGGGACCCGGGCTCGGTTGTCGCATTGCCAGGGGATGTTCAGGACGCCGCTCCATCGGCTCATTTCACCGTCTGCGGGACGGAGCTGTCATCCCACCCAACGTGTAGGGGAATGGGGGGTGACTGCGCTGCTGTCAGTCCCGGTTTTGAAGAAAATCTTCTGGTTTCAGATGCAAGACACTATAAAACAACACAATTATCTTTTATCTTAATGTGTAGTTGATTCTCATGTTCACAGATTCTGTCTTTACAAATTTGGCTGTCTGCGAAGATTTCTTTGTGAGTCCCAAGTCAGTGTTCACGGTCCTCTCACTGCCGACACGTGCAGGGCAGCAGCGACCTCACACAGGCCTCCCCACCCGTCCCCGCGGAGCTCCAGCAGGGGGCGGCATCCTGCCTCGCTTCAGCCCCCGCACCGCGAACGTGCATCCTTTCCGTCATCTGCCTGATGCCAGGTTCTAGTGTTTTGCACTTTTTGTGGGTGATTCCATCTGCTTAAAACGGTCCCCAAGCACAGTGCGGAAACGTGGTCTACAGTTCCTGAGCACAAGAAGGGTGTGACGTGGGTGATGGGAAAATACGCATGTTAGGTGAGTTTCATTCGGGCAGGAGTCACCTTGTTGCTGGCTGTGAGTTCAATGTTAATAAGTCAACAGGATGTATTAAAGTGTCTTTAGATAGAAACACACACGGAACAAGGTTAATGTTTCAATCAGTCGAAGAAAATGTGCTCTGTGCCTTGCAGGAACCGGACCCCGCATTTCCCCTAAGAGCAATGGGCCAGTCAGCATTTGTTAATTCAATATTCCCAGCTACTAAGAGGATATAACTCTTCCAATAATGTGAATCAGATGTATTTATTATTGATTATCTTGAGTTTTCCCTTAGAAAAATCACTTCCAGGGATAAAGGAGAGTTTAGTGATCATTTCGTCCAACTCCATTATGTTGCATTAGAGAAGATGGGAGGGTAGGGTTTGACTTGACCTTGGTTTCTAAGCAAGAGTCAGGCAGAACCTGGACTGGAACCGGGTGAGTCAGCCTTCAAGCCCATCCTTAGACCCCCAGACCTCACTGGTTTCCTGTGTAAGCATGGGGAAGGGGCTGCTTTGAGGGGGCAGCTTCGTGGCGTCGCATAAAAGAACGGTTTCCCATGTGGCTCTACTGCAGGCCTCACGTGCAGCGGAGCTGGTTCCCCTGGTGAGGGGAGGACGGTGGGTTTTCAGGTCCTAGGCGCCTCCGCCAGGGGATGCAGGTGCTCTGTTCCCTGTTTTCCCTGCTCGTGGGCAGAGTTGTGCCATGTGGCAAACGACCTTTGTGAACCACATCCAGACAGAATGAGATAAACATTTACAGGCAAAAATTTTCTTTTAAAATCTTCATTATTATCCTAGGCATGTTTTGTTTATGAGATTAAGCTAAGCAACCTTGGGAGCAGCTGACAAAGCTTTGTTCTTTGATTCATTTTCCTCTATATTCCTGCGGACTAAGCACAAGTCATTTTATTCTATTTTTTTTAATTTTAAAAGATTTTATTCATTTTTAGAGAGAGGGAAAGGAGCCTGGCCCACAACCTGGGCATGTGCCCTGATCAGGAATTGAACCGGCAGCCTGTTGGTTCATAGGCTGGTGCTCGATCCCCTGAGCCGCATCAGCCAGGGCCAGAAATCATTGTAAATTGCAGCAACAGAAATGTGGGTAACACTTTAGCCAAACTAGGCGATTAAGAGAAAGATGAGGCATGGGGAGTGACTTCAGCTGGGAGAGCTGGAGATTTTGGAGAAACGTAAAAGTGACTGCTTGTCTCGGATGATGCCAACAAATCCAGTGAATGCCTGAGGACCTACTGAGTGCCGAGCACTTTGCTTCGTGTTCTAAAGTTCGTCCCTTGAGGTCTGTATTATAATAATACCGTTATACGAGGGGGACCCCAAAAACCAGAATTTATTTATAAAACATTGCCTAATCATTTTTACAAGTTTAAACTTCAGCCACCTTCAAAGTACTCTCTGATTGATGCAACACACCTATTGAGACATTTTTCCACTACTCAAAACAGTTTTTGAACTTGTTGATTTTGATGCCTATTAGTGCTTCTGTCACTTTTGATTTCACCTCTCCCACATCAGCAAAACATTCCCTTTTGGAGATGTTTTTCATCCAGGGAAACAACAAAAAAAGTAGCTTGGGGAGAGATCAGGTAAATAGGGAAGGTGGAGCACAGGGTCATGCCATTTGTGGTCAAAAACTGCCGAACGCTCAGTGTGGTGTGGGCAGGTGTGCTCATAAATCACCCATCAAGAAATGGGCAAATGCGTTGAAAGAGTTTTCAAAAACAATTCGCTGAAGCTAAACGCAGCCTCTCACAACAACGCCAACTGATACACTGATGCAGATGGGCTCCTAGAACACTCACCTAGTGGGGGAAACCTGTACTACAAGGGACCTGCCCTCCAGAAGGTAATTCCAGTTTTTTAGGGTCTCCCTCGTAATCCCAAATTTTTCTGATTGCTCATCAGTTTGGGCATGATGGGATCATAACAATAAATAAGCATAATTTATTCAAAATCAGTCTATTTGTTAATATAATAGATTTTTTTAATTTTATTTTTCAATTGCAGTTGACATTTAATATTATTTTGTGTTAGTTGTAGTTATACAGCATAGAGGTTAGACAGTGATGTACTTCACAAAATGATCCCCCTGGTAAGTCCAGCACTCACCTGGCACCAGACATAGTTATTGTGATGTTAGTGACTGCATTCCCTATGCTGTACTGTACATCCCTGTGACTGTTCCGTAACGACCAATTTTTGCTTCTTAATCCCTTCACTTTTTCTCCCAGTTCCCCAAATCCCCTCCCCACTGGCAACATCAGTCTGTTCTCTGCATCTAAAACAATAGTCTATTTTGTCTCTATTCTTTTTCTTGGCACCTTTCCTGTTTTTTTTTCTCAGTATAGACTTAAAAATATCTTTCCTAGAAATACAAAGAGCCAAAAAAAAAAAAAAAGCCCAACCAACCAGCTTCCCAGTATAGAAGGTGAAAGCCTGCAGGGCAGGTCCTGGGGCCAGATCTGGAGCCAGACCAACCCGATGGTCCCTGGGCACCTGGACACCCCTGTTTATAGCCCCAGGGCAACCATTACACAGTGCAGTTGTAAGTGGGAGGCGGAAACTCACCCACCCTGGGAGCGCATTGCGAATGTTCGGGGCAAAAGTAGAGCTGGGGCTCGCATTATTTTATCATCAAGTCTTCTCGCAGTCAGGAGCAATTTGTCAGACAGCCCCACCAAATGTCATTGGCATCGCTTTGTCAGCAGATTTCAATCTTCGGAGGGAAAAAGAGAGAGAGAGAGGGAATTAACGCTGAGCACTTACCATGTGTCCCACACTGCTCTGGACTCGTCCATATGTTATCTTATTTAACTGTCACAGGAAACAGTCCAGGTAACTGCTTTAATCTCCATTTTATAGGTAAGGAAACAAAAACAGAGATGATGTCATTGTTCTAAGGTCACAAAGTAAGGGCATCAGCTCTCCTATCCAAGGATCCCGTGATCCAGACGCCCCCCTCTTCCCACAGCGTCCGTGGCCTCCCTCTGCTCACCTGCTCTCCACGTCAGGCATGGAGAGTCCGGGCTTTTTTCTCACCATGCCATCCACAGGCCGTGTGTGTCAGAGTCGCCTGGACAGGGGGTCAGAGTTCTAATGGGTGAGGTCCCAGGACCTGCTTTGTTAACAAGCTTCCCGAGGACTTTTTATGCGCTTTAACATTTAAGAGACGATGGTCTCCATACTCGCACATATCAAAAGGGGTAGAGTAATAGAAAATATCACAAAACCTGCACCAAAGGTGACGCTCATAGAAGGTGCCGCCAGAACCCTGCCTATGTCCCTTGGGCGTCAGTCATGTCACTGAAGATAGCCAACTTCACCCGTGTCTGTGTGGCTTTCCCTTGGGGCTGTCTTCCCAGCCCCAGGTAGGGTTCTGCTTGTGTCTGTGGTAGACCAGAAGGACCAAAGAGTGAACTACCCAACCCGTCACCTGTCTGGCACAGCTCTTACCCAATGACTGATAGGGGTGGGTATCTAAGTCCTCCCACTCACCGACTCCTTGGGTGGGTGATTCTGAGGCTTGGGTTCTGCACTGTTGTCCAGAAACCCCCCACGAGATTAAGCCCCACTCTTCCCTGGTGACAGCTGGCTTCATACGTCACTTTATTTGCAGCATTCTCTTCCTTGTCTTCGTCCCCAACTTTTCTAATATTTCCTTCCTGCCCTTTTATACTATTTGCACTGGAATCCTGGTGTCTGGGTCTGCTTCTGGGAAACCCCAAGCCAGACAACATTTAGCTAAAAACTCAATGGTAGTATTTATTTCTCTATGTTAGACTATTATGTTTCTCTCCGTACTTCTTCATGGAGAGAGCTACAGACCTCTGAACTAACTTCAACTATCTGTGCAGGTGTTTACTGCAGGAGTTCCTCCCTTTGCAGCCTCGCAAGTTCAGCTGTCCTTTTCGTTGGAGTGCAGGATGTAAGACTGTGAACTCAGCCAGGTGTAGGTTAACATTCTAGCTGTTCCGTGTACTAGTGTGACCTTGGCAAATTGTTAAGCATCTTTAGGCTTCCATGTTCTTATCTATAAAAACAAGAATAATATTGACTTCAGATTCTTGGTGAGAGGATTAAATGAGAGAATAAATGTAAGGAGCCAATTGATTTTCAGTGAAAGTATGTTTGTTCGCTCCCCTCCTTCTTTGGGTTTCCTTATTTCCTGAAGGTGTGGCGACCACTGTCATCCCTGGTGATCCATCTTTTATTTGAACTTGATGATTCTTATTGGTCTCACCAGTCATGTTTATTGTCATGAGAAATTAACAGTACCTACCAAGAGCTAATGTCTGTTCTATAACAATTATAGATTCTTGATTACAACTGTATCTTAAATTCATTTGTATCCCCCTAGCATTATGCCTCATTCATAGAGGGTGCTTGGTAAATATTTTCGTTGATTTGTTAATGCATCGGATAACTAGCACCCCGAGTGTGATGACCCAGATGTGATCCTTACATGCCATGTCAGGGTCGGGTCGTTGGCTCCAGCCCTCAGCAGCACTAAACTTCTTCTCCGGACCTGGCAGGGGAGAATGAAAATAAACATCTCATTCTCCGAGGAGGGTTGGAATTCCAGAAAGTTCATGATGTGAAGGGTGTAAAGTTTGGCAAGAGACGCTTTTCAGAACTTTTTGCCGGACGGGAAAGCCGTGGAAGGACCGAGTCCTGACTGGCATCTTCCCCAAATGGGTGTGGTTTGTGGAGGAGGCAAGGTGTTTGCGTGGTGCTCTCTCTGCACATGCTGTCACTTGGCTCCTCCTTGTCACTCCTACAGTGGAACTCCGTCTAGTGAGTGATTATTTACTTATTTTCTTGTTTCCACCCGTCATGCCCTATCCTTGCATTATGTTACTGAAACTTATTACTACCTCCTGGGTATTTATTACTGCATTCTGGAAGGCATCCTTAAAGCTCCCTTTTATGTTTTCTTGGTCAAAAACACATGTGAGACTTTATTCTTTTTTGGTTATATTTCTTTCTGCTTCCCCTAATAAATTATTTTTGCAAAATAATTCCCATGACTGGCACTGCAATTTCAAATCCTATTGCTTCATTTTACAAAGTCACGTCCATTTGCAACTCTCCAACTTTGTCTTATATTCTGTAATTTCTGGAGACACAACCAAACCACAGCCTTCGTAGAGTACATTGGGGCAATCATGTATTTAAATTATCACCAATAATAATTATTACCAGTTTTATGGAAGCAACTGTTTGATCTTGCCTCTCTTTGTGCCTCCATTTAAAACTCAACAGACTTTTTAAAATGTTACCTATTTTCTTTACTATTCCCTTCTACAGACCTAAAAGTGCTTTTGTCCTTAGAAGTTCCTACTTCCTGTCATTCAAGGTAACCTTGGAGGAAAGATCACAACTAGTGATTGTTTTTCCCAGGAGGAGAAAAAGCTAATGATCCACATATTCTCAGCCATAGTCATTTCCCTTTAACGCTTGGACTGAGCGGTACAAGCATCCTTCAGTTGTCAGGACAGCGTATATTCCCGGCCCCACCCAGCCTTGGCATCTTCCTGTCACAGAGCCGCTGCGTGTGTTACGTTGTGTGGATTCTGACGTAGGCAGAACTAGGCAGGGGACTGGACTTCTTGGGGTTCCCCTAAGTTGTATAGGAACCACTCGGAAGTAACACAGGATGTTGTTTTGCTGAAAGATCCAGGGCGTGTGTGACGGGGGGGGAGGGCCCAGCCCTAGGTCTGGCCCCCAGCACCGCCACAGAGGCTGAGTAATGTGGACAGCGGGGCTCCGGAGAGAGGGGCCTGGTTTTAATAGCACACTCTGGTCTCACAGTCCAGCGAAGTGCAATAAGTTGAGGCTCGGGAAAACAAACTACAATCTGGGGAACAGATGAAGAATGATCAGGGAGTGATTTATAATACTCTTCTTGGCAATGATAAGAGTGTTGGGTGAAGAGCAATATAGAGAGGGAATATATCTTGTCCTATTGTGGTCTGTAATTGTGTCCTCCTCTTGCAGCTTTTAGATGCCAAGCCCAGGTGTCAATTACAGTGACAGCTCCCAAGTTCGCCAAAGGGAAGTTCCAGACCTTCCTGGGTCGCTTAGTTCTAGCAGTCGTCTAGGCCAAAGAGCCTTGCCTAAATGAAGCATGCTTTACTTTTCCACCGTGTAATTGTAAAGGCTTTCTTACTCCCATCCAACTGCAGTTAAGACATTATTCAGCCGCACTGTCTTGGAAGCATGCTCCATAAACTGACTAATGACGCATTCCTAAGAAACAAAACTCCAGGGAAGATGAGGTGCACATTCCTTGAGTCTTAAACTCCACGTCTGTGGTCATGAGATGAAAGACATCTATATGAGACTTTATTTTTTTAACTCAGTCTCTGGGAAGAAGCGGAGTATTTTTAATTGATGGAAGAGGGAATTTATAAAAATCAAGTCTTCCTTTTCTTACAAGTAATAGCTTAGAAAAGGAGCAAAGGATTTTAAAAGCCACAACCAAACTATGAAGTCTATTCAAAAAGATTGAATTCCCTGATCTTAGGGAAAGTGGAATTAATGATCATTTCTCCCCATTTCATAAATTTTCTGGTCATTTAACTCATTAAAGAAAAAGTTATGTTTGTCTTGTAACCTGGTGCATTTTCTCAAGTGATTTGGTACAATGATTAGATCCAAAAGGAAGGAGAATGGACACAGGCCCCCTAAGAGAGCTCCTGGCTCTCCACAGAAACACCTGTTTGTTCATAGATGTCACCAAGGCTGGGCGGGGTGGGAGCTGTGGCTGGCTTGGACTTGGATTCTTGTGCCCATGAACCAGCCCCTCGCAGCAGCCGTTGCACCTCCTCGCTAGGGTGCTGCTTGAGACAAGTTCAAGAGCCACATCCGCCGTCAGGACAGCTCTCGGTCCTCAGCGGCTGGCCTCGGCTGCCCACTGAGCGTCAGCACTTTAAGGGGCGTGGGTGTTTCCAGCCCCTTTGGAGGAGAACCCTGTGAGACAGTGTTCTAGATGGATTCTGCTCCGGTGTAAAGAGATGGCAGCGCAGGGAGGGATGAGAGACGGGCTGCCCCTCCCCTACCTCGGAGGGTCCGTCTGAGACTTGAGGGACGCTCGGGGAAACGTCCCGCACGGCGTTCGCACCTTCTCAACTGGCGCCGGTTCCCTCCCCTGCCCTCGGAGCTCTGGAACCTCACCCAAAGGGCGCCGGTGGCACACCATGCTCAGTGTTCTTATTCAGACCAATTCCGGGAGACAACCGTAGTACATAAATGCAAAGAAATTTTAAAATAGCTTTTTCGTGTCCTATCATGAAAGGAATTCTATGTTTGGCGTCTCACGTCTGGAAAACACACGGGGAGGTGTGAAAGGCACATCGCTGCCACCAGAGACACCGTGGCTGACACTGCTGTGTGGCCTCTGCTGGCCTTTGTTTAAATCTCCTTTTCTTTCTCTCCTTTTTTGTTTCTGTTTTTATTTTTGTGTTTTACAAATTGAGGTCACAGCGTTCTATGTCCTGGTTTTGTACATATCAAAATATCTTAAATATGTTCGTGTCTTTAAATATTCTTATTTTTTACAATTGAATAGTCTACCATTTTGTGACTATATTATTCATTTAATCTCCAATGTAAAACATTTAAGTTATTTTCAGCTTGTCACAATTATAAACAATAATCTGATTGAAACTATTATTCATAAATCACTGCTGATTATTTAGTTGTAATAAATTCTTAGAAGTGGCATTTAGGATTAAAAAGCATACATAGGTGCAAGAGGCTTAATGTATGAGGTCTGTCCAGAAAGTATCCAGCCGCATAATGTGGCAAAGAGACATTTATTGAAGAAGATACAAGAAACATTGTACATAGGACAATGACACCTCAGTCCCCTTCAAAGTTATGGTCTTCTTGAGGGAATCTGGTTCATTGGTAACGGTTTGAATCAAGTCATTAGCAACTGCAGCACAATGGTCCTTCTGCTCTGGTAGCAGAAGCCATGGAACGAATTTTGCCCTGGCATGTTTCACGCCAGGATCCTGCATCGAAATCTCGGACACAGGAGCTTTTGGAATCCCCAGATCAGCTTCTAGTTCTCGCACTGTCAGTCACCAATCTTTGTTGATGGCAGCCCATACATGTTCAACATTCTCAGGCGTTCTGCTTGTTGCTGGCCTTCCAGATCTCGGGTCACTTTCAACAGATTCTCAACCATCTTTGAAGTGTTTGTGCCACGCTTTTATTTGTGCTGCATTCATTGCATTGTCCCCAAAAGCCTTCTGAATCATCTGAATAATTTCTGTGGAGCAATGTTCAAGCTTAACACAAATCTGATGCAGATTTGTTGTTCTACTTGCTCAGTCATTTTGAATGCAACAGCCACACAGTACGCAAGCTCACTCAGTGGCGTCTGCCATCCCCACTGACTAGGACAGTGAAGTCGTCCTTGTTCACGCACGCACATTCCAGTCCACTCTCCGTGGCGGCCAGGTCACATCGATGTCGTGCAGACTGTTCTCATTGTGTTAACAGTGGCTGGAGTTTTTCCGGACAGACCTCGTATATATTTAAAATTATATGTACCTATGCGGATATGAACTTGTTTATGATTAAGACCCCAGAAATTTTGTGGCAAGTTTCATAGTCCTACCTGCGGCTTGTACAAATGCTCATTTCCCAAGAGCAGAATATTTCAAAGCCAGATAAACAATAACTAGAGAGCATTCAACCCAGCGAATAAAAAAAAAAAAAGCTGTAATGCAAATCAGCTTTCTTTTCCTACCACATATTCGAATGACCAGGGAGAAAGCTGAAGGGAGGGAGGTTAAATAGACATTTTCTACACATATCAAATTTTGGACAAATTCTTGAGAGGAAAAAATAAACAACGTGTTGGAGGGTTTGTGCTCTAAGAAAGCTGGCAAAGCGTAATGGCAGAGGAGACCCGCGATCCCCGCGATCCCCGAGCATGCCGGCACGTAGCTCCTTCCCGCCCGTTGCCCACAGAGAATGACAGGACTTGGACCCCGTACAAGTGCGGATATATGGCAGTGATGTTCCCCACATGGCCGGAGGGAAACGGCTCAGACATGCGCATTCCTGAGGCCAGCTGAGTGGTGTGGTCTTGCTGGATTCCTGTAAGTTTGAATCAAAGGAGCCACGGGGGTGGGTGGCGCCGAGCAAGGTTAATTTGGGATTGTTGTTCTCCAGGATACGGAATGCACAAGGAGGTTTTAGAAGGAAAATTGGTTTCCGGGCCCCTTGGCCATCTCCCTACGTGGGTTTGTCACATGAGCTTTCTTCAAATTGTATTTCTTCAAAGCATTTAAAAGATACGCGTTAGTTGTATTTTTAAGGGTTTTGTTTTTCAATTTAAACAAAGCAGAATACAAAATCTCCCACAAGCTCATCACCAAGAAATAGGGTATCGTGTATCCTTTATGGTGTACTAGTACTTCCAACCCCCTTTTTTTTGGAATGTCCTTGTGTCTTTTACATACTTAAAGCCATAGTGCATGCACAGTCTTTATGTCTTGCTTTTTCCCCTCAAATACAATACTGTGAACATTTCTACAGCATAAAACATTCTTTAGAAACTTGTGTGTAATATATCATCACATCAAAATTTGCTGAATTATTTAAATCTCTCCCGTTGTTGAACATGAAATTTGCTTTCATTATTTTACTAATATGAGTAACAAAGATAAAATCCAACAAAAATCTTTGCTGCACTTCTGATCATCTCTCTAAGGTATGTTTTTCTAGAAATCTGATATCTCTGAGAAAAAGGAACTTGATGACTAAAGCTGAAGTGGAAAAGTGTATTTTCCTCTTATTTCCTTTATTCTCAGCCTGTGGGTCACAGGGCCATCGTTTCTATGTGGATTCTATTGTTTTGTTGTTGTTGTTGCTGCTGTCTGAAAGTAATGGGCATGGTGTCAGCAATGGGCAACATGGTGTCATGTTGTCTTAAAGTAATGGGCATGGAAAAAGCTCCCAGCTTCTGGAAGTTTCTTCAAGCTCTGCTCTCTCATTCCAGCTGGTCATCATGTCAAACCCTCACCTCTATCCACTGCACCTAAAACGTTCCCAGAGGGTGGGGCTGCTTTCAGGGCAAGCACCTCTCCGATCCTCAAGTTCCCCCCACGGCCCTGCTGCATCCTGCCCCGGTGCTGAGGCTGCGTCCTGGAAGGCGGGCTCTTGCGCATCAGATCTCTGACTCGAGCCCAGCCTGGCTCACCTGCTCGTGAAGGAAAACCAGAGGCGTGGCTCCCGGGGCCTTCACGACCACACTGCCATCCGATCTCGCCCAGGGTGCGGCTCACGCCCACATCACGTGCACTTCCAAGTGGAAATGAAAGTCACCCTGAACCATGCCTGGAGAGCTAGCGACAGGAAACACCGTAGAACTCGCTGGAATTTATGAACCATCCCTCTTGAAAACGAAACCAAACGGAAGCAGAGCTACTGTGCGCTCGAAGCCCCTGTGACGTGAAGGGAGCTTCTCCGAATTGAGTTTGAAGTTCTGCTTCAGTGCTGTGACTTTAAGAAAGCGGTTTCGTCTTCTCGGGCCTCCCTCTGCCCCACAGAAAGCAGAAATTACTATTCCCCACTCCCACATTATCACGGTGTAATCTGTGGAAACATAAACAGTAATACTCAGTGTTTTGTATTCCTCAGAGAAAAAGGGGCTAACAAATGGCCATTATCCCTACAGCTAGAGCTGTGGGAAGTCTGGTGTTGCCTTTGGCACTGTGGCCTAAATACATGACAATAATTTGTTGGCATAGAAGCTGCTTGATGACATGAGGCGTGTCTAGAAGTACCATCTCCTTTTAGATGTATCCAGCCAGCGTGCGCCAACCCCCCCTGCTGCTCGGAAGACTGGCTTTGCTTCCACGTTCTGCAGTTCCTACATCCGCGCAAGTCCCTCTGCCAGGGCTGTGCGGCATAACGGCCCATCGTCACTGACGTTGCAAACATCGGTCATTCATTCCAGCGAAGGTAGACGTCCTCGCCTCCCAGCGGAAGCTTGCATGATGGCCATCACTAGCATTCATTAAGGTCTTTCGGCATGCGGCAAACTGTGCGGAGAGCTTTACAGACGTTACAACCTACAGTTGTCATGACCACCTCTTTGAAAAAGGCACAATTCTGCTTCTAGGTTTACAGATGAAGAAACCGAGGCCTAAAAGGGCAAGAAATAGGCTAGAGCTGAGACGACGCTAACCCAATAGGACCTTAGACTTTGCTTTTTAGTATATTTGCAACTATAACTTCCTGGAAGAAACCACTTCAGTGTGTGGCTTTTTACAACCCAAGTTTCCTAAGAATTAGAAAGTATAGTAACTTTTAACGAAAGAGCTATTCAGCTGTAGGCCGTTACTACCTTCCTTTTCTGGGGGGCGGGCATTAAACCAGGTTTCTCTGGGCGTGACAGCATGTGCTTTGGCTTGTACAGGTCTGCACATGCGCTGTGGATGTTACCCAGGGAGTGCGTCTCTTCACCGGGACGTGCCACGCACGCTGGAACCAGGGTTTGGAACCGTGACTCTGTTTTCACGTTTCAGAACTGGTCTCCCTTTCTGTGGACTTTTTTTTTTTCATTCACTAGAAATGTGTTCTTTTACATTCCTCAGACCTGAAGAACAAACTCTGCCAGGTGAATTTAATTTATGACTCTGCTGACCACATCGCTATGTCTTCCCTCCCTTTTATTTTTAAAGGGGTAGCATTTCTGCTGAAATCTTGGTGTGATGAATCTTTATAGAAAAATAATCTGTGGTTTAATGGGGCTTTAAGAAATGTCCTTAAAAAAGAAACCAGTTGGTGTGAAAATAAATCCCAAAATATCTGTGCCTGTGATTCATGTGACTCAAGATTTTTTTTCTTTGCTAAGATGTTGAGGCCAAAATGATTTATGTCCCAATTAAAATTATTACATTATTGTGGAAGTTGGACGGTATTTGTCGTCTCGCAGATGCCATCAAAATAACTCATCCCAGCAGAGCTTTGGGGCGACAGTTCCTGGGCAGGCACTCAGAATGGGCGTCAGTCAGCTCTCTGAGGCGTCGGTGGAAGGCCAAGAGTCCGCAGGAAACGTCCGGACGCTCGCGGGGGCCCGAGCCTGGGCAAACGGCCACCCTGCCTGCCCGCGGACGTGGACGGAAGGGGCCTGGGGGTGAGGGCAGGCCAGATGAGTGCCGGACGTCTGAACTTCCACGCTGGAAAGCAAGGAGAGAGTCTTTTTAACCTCAAATTATTAGCGCTGTTAGTACTTTTTCCTTTTCATTCCTTTGAAAAAATGTGTACTCGAGCAACCTGCTATGACCGTCCCTCCACCCATGTGTTTATTTCATTGGTAGATATCTGCTGCCCCCAGGAGAGTGGTCCTCACATGCCAGTGTCCATGGGACTCACCCGAGCAGGTGGTCCGAGCCCAGGAATCCTGGGCTGCTGCCAGAGATCATGGCCAATGAGCTTGGGAGGTTCCCAGGAACCTTCCTTTCAGTGAGCTTTTGGGACCGTCTAATGCAGGCAGCCCTTGGCATTCACTCCGAGAAACAGCTTTGTGAAGTGCCAGGCACAGGACGAGGCCATGAACAGGGGTACAGAGGTAGAAAAGGCCTGTTTTATTCCTCAGGAAATATCAAAAAGGAACATGGATTTTAATATTAACTATAAGCACTAGTAATAATCATAGCTATTACATTCCAGGCATCAGGCTGGTTATGTTTATATATCAGGTCTACAAACCCTCACAATATTATCACTCCCATTTTACAGTTGTAGTGACTGAGGTTCCTAAAGATTCAGTAACACGTCAAGGGCAGGAGCCGAGGCCTGGCTCACGGCACAGCCCAGCCCGTATTTCCTGTGCTGCTGTCTCACAGCCCCCACACAGGTCACGTATAATAAGGCAACACATGGTAAGTGCGAGAATGACACGCCCCCCAGTCGGTCTCATAGGTATGATGGAGGAAGAACTTACATTCCCTAAGTGCTTACTGTATGCCACAATCTGTATATTTTTAAAGGTGATCTTTCTCACCCAGGGAGGCATCAAAGTATCATTCCATCTTCCCTTGAGTGTCCTCACATGTATAAAAGGCCTAGTAAAAGGCCTTGTCCCACAGGGTTCTTAAGACGATTGAAGAAAACGGAGAATGCAGAGTGTCTGACTTGGCAGTGAGTGTTCGCATACTAAGTGTCAGCAGTTTATAATTGAGAAGTCCGAGGCTCAGGGAGGTTGGGGAACTTGGTCAAGGTTACCC
Organism: Phyllostomus hastatus; assembly: GCF_019186645.2. NCBI lineage: Eukaryota > Metazoa > Chordata > Mammalia > Chiroptera > Phyllostomidae > Phyllostomus > Phyllostomus hastatus. The sequence goes on along the minus strand of NW_025333833.1, from coordinate 3,638,927 downwards.
ACGAGCAAGACTGGGGAGTCCGACCCGGATCACAGCCTTGGGGAGAGGAGGATGGCCTTCTAGCTCCGATGACCAGGGCCAGCACGCAAGCAGGCCTTGCAGGTGGGGGCGAGTTGCAGGGGCAGGATTGATGGGAGGGAGCTCCAGTTTCTGTCTGAGTTGTTTAACCTCACTGAAATCGTATCTATAATTTAACAAAACTGAAACCTCTCAAGACTGCAGCCCTCAGAACTCCTGCCAAAACAAATTCTAGGCAGGTTCAAGAAAAGTGTCCCTGGATTCCTTCAAGATACTCACGTGAAACGGGCAGAGAAAGCCCGGGCGTGCAGAGCGGAAATGGAGACTGGCCAGCAAGGTTGCTGCAGCGGACGGGACAGCGTGTCCTAGAGGCAGGCCACGGGCACCCGGGGAGCTCTGGTGGGTGTGAATGCGGGCCCGTGGAGGCCGTGGCCCGGAGGCCGTGGCCCTGCTCCACGGGCTGGAGGCGGCAGACCGCGGCCACCACCAGCCTTTCTGGAGGAAATCCATACCCCGAATATGTAGATGCTGTGCTCTTGGAGTCTCACCCACTGAGTTCAAGTCTCTTATCAGTGAGCTGTTCCCTCAGTGCCAGTCCCTCGCGGGAGAAAGTCAGGGCCCACGGAAGCCCAGGTTTCTCTGCCAGTGAAGTCAGGGGCCGGAGGAGCGGAAAGAGCTCCCCCGAACTCACACGGCTGGCGGCGGAGGCAGGGCTGGAGGCTGCACGTGGCTCCCGGCCAGCGTCCCCCGCAGCCACCACTCCGTCAGCCCCTGGGTTTCTGCGGGGGGGCGGCGGGGAGAGGGCGCCGCCACAGCAGTCCTGCCCCGCCAGGGTCTCAGAAGAAAAGGGGCTTTAGGGAGTTCCCTGTTCTGTCTTGTTACGAATCCCAGTACATTCTATATTTCTCTTTTCTTCTTCCATCCGTCCAGTAGCTCTTTAATTTAACCAGTGTTTTCATGTATTCATTCAGCGTTTACAAAGCACCTGTCATGTGCCAGACACTGCCCCGCTTTCTGTGGGGACAGCGGTGAAGAAAGGAGATGACAACCCCGTGCACGCGGGCTCACCTCGGAGGGGTGCAACGGGGCAGTCTATCAACAAGACGCGTTTGTTGAAAATACGGCACCTGGGAAACGAGAGCTCGGGAGAAAATAAGGAGGAAGAGAGGCCGTTGACACAGGGGCGGGGGGGGGGGGGCGTGTCTCACCGAGAAGCAGACCTTCGGGCAGAGGCCGCATGGGGGTCTGGGGCAGCGTCTCTCGGGCAAAGGCAGCAGCACAGGTCGGCCTGAGGGGAGTGTGCCCCACGTGCTGGAGGGACAGAGGGGCGCACGGCCGAGGGGGGGTTGTGGCTTTTCTCGGAGTCAGAAGGAGTGACACTGGGGAGTTTGGAGCAGAATGCCTGATGTGCTCTAGGGTTTAACAGGTCACTTTGGTCACTGTGTGGAGGCGAGGCCACAGGGGACATGGGTGGCGGTGACTGCCAGGGTTACCGTGTGGGCTGTAGCTAGCTGGTACTTACTGGTATTTCTGAGGTCTCCTCAGTGTTGGTGATTGTTCTGTAGCCTCGCTTTCTATGCACTGTGACTTTTCTCCCTTAGCACCCCATGCAAGAAGCACCCTGTTGCCTATGCCCCTTGCTGCATGCCCCTGCTAGCTCTGAGCGGGGGCAGCTCCGACCCAAAGGGCCTCAGGCAACACTGAGTTGACGGACCGGCAGATACTCGTGCTGGTCCTCTCAACACCCCCGCCCTCTCCTCCTGTGTCTTCCTGTGTTTCGGAGGCTGGGAAAGTGGAAACTAAAGTGATGTTTTCCAGACCTCCACAGAGCCACGGTTCCAAGGGGGTTGAGTTCCAACACTTGGAGGCAGAAGTGAGAAAGGGGAGGTGGTGAGCAAGTAGAGAAAAATGGAATCTTCCAGAAAGCATGGTGGGCGGGGCATGGGTCCTTTGGGGTGAGCAGTAAGACAATAGCAGAGAGGCCTGTCCCCAGGATGTTATTTCTCTTGGACACATTGTCCTTGGCTAATACCCTCCAGCTTGGATCCTTGGCCGTTCCAGAAATCCTGTAAGTCTCTAATGCCCTGTAATGAATCCTATCTGATTGCCTGAGCCAAGATGGCTACAGAAGGTCCAGCCATCTGATCTTAGTTTTAGGTCTCAGGAAGCAACAGGGATTTCATCAGTTCTGCCCCAATTCCAAGAAGACTTCCTGAAAATCCCTCATAAAAAATGTTCCCTTCCACCATTAGACTATGTTAAAACGCCGCCATGGCCACACTTAGTGTCACAGAAGGTTGGGAAGTTCAGCTGGACACATTTCCCTCCAATAGTGAAGGGTTCCTGCTAGCGAAGGAAGAGAGATGAATGGGCCGTGGGTAGTGAGCTTGAAGTCCCTGCCACAAAGTGTGTGTATTAGGGGCCCTGTACCTATTGCTAAATGGCCTTTCAGAAAGGCTTACACTCTCATCATCGCAGAAAATGAGAAATATAGCATGAGGTGAAATTAAATGTGCGTGTCCAAGTGTTTAACTGTAGCCATGAAATTGTTTCTTAGTATATCCATAAAAATGTTTAATGATAGCTTGAGTGCCTAAAATATGTCAGGCTCTGTTCTAGAAAGTAGGAAGAAAGCACTGGGCAAAATCTGCCACAGTGCTTGCTCTCAAGATGACCTGGTTGCACAATGTGTCACAGGAGGGGCTGTGTTTCCTTTTATATGTGTTATCCTTTGTCTTTTTCTAGGCTTGGCCCATTCAATATTGATGATTGTTGACAGAAAGTCATGATTTAGGTTTCAGAATTGTTGAGTGGAAGCAGTCCCTTCAACGCAGACTGTTCGAATATAGAATCTGCAGTCTGCAGAGGGCAGGGAGAATCTAGGTCAATGAAATCCCACCGCTACAATACATTAGGACAGAGTAGAATGGCCGTCTCAGCGTTCTCCCAGGCGTGCGTGTGTTTAGGGTTGGGGAAAGAAAGAGTCACAGTGAAACCTTCTCGTCTAAGCAAGTGGTCCAGTGGCTGAGGCACAAGAAGGTAAAAGTGTGTGAGCGGGGTGCACGAAGAGGAGGGGCAGCGCGTCAGAGAGCCAGAAGATGAGAGTGCTTGGGGCGGGGGGCTGTGAGGGGTGCATGCGGACGGAGGGGCAGTGCAAGGAAGGGTGGGAGTGGCAGGAGATGAATCGTGGTGGCGACTGGGCTCCCTCACGATGCTGTATAAAAAAGTGGCAATTTCATCCTGTTGGTACTGAGAATCATTAAACACTCTGGAGCATGCCCGGGCTGGTGTGGCTCAGTTGGTTGGAGTGTGATCCTGTAGCCAAAGGGATGCATGTTCGATTTCCAGTCAGGGCACACACCTGGGTTGCGGGTTTGATCCTCAGTCTGGGCGTGTAGGAGAGGTGATTGATTGATGTTTCTCACATCCATGTTTCCCTCTCTTCCTTTCTCTCTGTCTAAAAACAATGGAAAAATGTCCTTGGGTGAGGATTAAAAACAAAACCAAACTGTGGAGCAGGGAGCAAGTAAAAGAGGAGAGGCAAAGCTATTACATGCCTGATACCTTGAAAGCGCAGATTAAAATGTCAGCCATGAGGATGGTTATTATCTGTCAGTTACAAGCATCACTCTGGCGGCGGTGCGGAGGACGGGCGGAGGGGAACGAGATTGCTGAAGACGACGTGGACCGTTGGCGACGGCTGTGAAGAGAAGGTAGAGACCGGGCATATTCAGGCAGAGAACAACAGGACTCATGGGGAGAGAAGGTGGAAAGAAGAATCTGGACTCCAGCACAGGTGCCTGGTGTGTGGGGGGCCAGTCACAGATAAACACCATGTGGGCAAGGGAACACGTTTGCAAGGGAAGAGGAGGTGTCTTGTGGACATCAGACCATCACGTCCCAATCTTCTGTTTTAATCTAAAACACTGATATCACGCTCTTTTAAGGGACCTGCGGGACTCAGTGTCTCTGTTGCCACACTACAGGGAACCGGTCACTGGTCACCGCAGTCTTTTCTTACAGACTAAGCATTATTTCTTACTGTCTTTGAAACCTCTCAGTGAATGGACCAGAGGAAGAAGGCTGGTTGTCACATGGAGTTTATGATTTCATGTCTCCTCCGCTGTTGTCAGGGGGAGCAGGTGACAGCATAGAGCAGTGGGGCAGGTTCCTCCCCATCTCAGTGGCAGAGAGCAAGCTGGCCTGCAGGAGCTCCCGTGCCCACCTGGGCCTTCCAAGGAAAAGATGAGGAAGGAGCCAGGGGCTCAAGGACCACCTGCCCCAGCGACTGACTCACAGGGAAGTTGCCCGACTGGAGCAGCTCCTTTGAGGAATCAGATCCTGGTCTCATGCCTCCCTCGCTAGAACAGAATCTACCCATATGCAAACTACGTGTTTTGTAAAAGCAGGGGGTATTTAGAAATTAAACGCACATTATTAAATTCTGTGCTACTCGCAGCCCTTTTATTTTTAGGCCCAGCATAATTGCTTTCAGACCTCAGGCTTGCTGAGTTGATGGTTTTGGTTGGCTCTGCAGCATGACCTGTTCTTTGAGGCTCAACTCCAGGCCCGGGGGTGACAGTGCCTCCCTTCCCCGAGCACCAGACAGGGTTGAAAGTGGAGCCCGCCCCAAAGAGAAGGGAGACAAGTGTTTTGGTACCTGCCTGACTCTGCCCCTCACTCACCCAGGACACTTGATTATATTAAACCCAATCCAATCCCCTGTTCCTGCGCCACACTCTGGGAACAGCTTTTAGTGTAGTGTCCTTCAGAAGTATCAGCGTGCTCTGCAGTCTAGAGAGTCGGATCTGGGTTGGATCTGCTTCCACTCCCTGGGAGCTCCAGGTTAGCCTGATCCCTCTGAGCCTTCAGCATCCTCCTGTGTAAACGGGGGCTCATGATAGGACCTATTTCGTAGGGTTGTGGAAAGACTGAATGATTCAACACGATGCATGTGAGAGTCACAGCGCACTACCTGGGATTCCATCCCTGGTAGAGCAGGCTGTGAGTGGTGCAGATGGCAAGGTAGCTGGATAGGTCAAAGTGCCTCCAAGCCAGGCCATGCAAGTCTCCAACAATGAATGACTGTCTTAACTGAAGACTTTAATTGGAGCCGATATTCTAAACAAAGCAATGACTCCGGACCTCTATAGTCTTTCTGTGAGGGGAGAAGCAAGACATAGTTATTTTACAGCCATTCCCACTATTTATTTTTAAAATAATTAAAATCTGATGTTTTCAGCAGGCCAATTTATTTATTTTGGGATCTTGTCTTCAGCAGTGACAAGGAAAGCTACAAAAACAACAAACAATGACTGTTGACTCTTATCTTTCCAGAACCTCTCCTGTTCATGGGTTAATTCCTCCTTATTCCCCAAAGATTTTACCTATAAAAACTTTAGGACTTAGCACAGGAGATTCAGTTACCTTTTTTATTATTCACTTATCTTATGTTCTCATGTTATTATACTGGAAGAATTTTAACCACCCAAAACACCATCTAAAACCATGTAAATGTAATTTGCAAGAAAACTCCTGACAGGTCCCTCTGGGCCAGTTTGATACAAGCTTAGTAACAGAATGCATTTTAAGTGAGTCTATTTTCCTGGCAAAGATTCTGCATTTGCTCCATGTTTATGTAAGAATGTGTTTGCTCTCCCCCAGGGACCAAACTTCATCCCCCATTTTTCCTCTGGGGTGTAGCTCTATAAGGGCCCAGTGGTCCTGATGACTTCTCCAACTCCTTGCTCCTGGAACACATGACCGGGAGAGACTAAAGCAAGGACAAAGGCCAGAGAAGACCATCTTAAGAGTACTGGTGTTTTCAATGCTAAGCCTGTAAGGAGTTAGGAGCAGCAGCACCCAGAAAGATTAGCAAACCTGGGAAGAGATAGAAATTAAATGCCTCATCTCATGTTTTAAGAGAGCCAGAGCATTTCGTGTGCAAGAAAGACTACAGGGTCTTCCTTTCCCAGTGCACCTTTTACTCTGCCACTGGATTGGCTCTCCTAAGAGACAGCCGTGATTGGGTCAGAGCTCTAAAACCCTTTAGACTTTGTAAAGAAAGCATCAGCCTGGCACACGAGCCCTCAATGTTCAGCCTTCCCAGCCTCGTGTACCCTGGTTGCCCTTCACACCCTGTGCTCCAGGCACACTGAACTTTTCCCCAGATTCACCATCACCTTCTCTGTCCCACGCCTTTGCATTGCCTGTTTCCTTTGCCTGGCGAAATCCTGCCCCTTTGTCAAAGCCCAGCTTAAATACTATTTCCAAATGCAAGGCTTCTTTTAAAAAAATGTATTGAGTATACTATTACAGTTGTCCCATTCGCCGCCCCCCTTATTCCCCTCTGCCCTGCACCCCGCCCCCCCACATTTATCCCCCTTAGTTTGTGTTCATGAGTCGTGCACATAGGATCTTTGGCTTCTCCATTTCCTATACTATTCTTAACTCCCCCCTGTCTATTTTTGTACCTATAATTTATGCTTCTTATTCCCTGTAACTTTCCCCCCATTCTCTCCTCTCCCCTTCCCCGCTGATAACCTTCCATGTGGTCTCCTTTTCTGTGATACTGTTCTAGTTGTTTGCTTAGGGTTTTTTTATGGAGGTTCAGTTGTTGATAGTTGTGAGTTTGTTGTCATTTTACTGTTCATGTTTTTGATCATCTTCTTTTCCTTAGATAAGTTCCTTAACATTTCATATAATAAGAGCTTGGTGATGATGAACTCCTTTAACTTGCCCTTGTCTGGGAAGCACTTTATAAATGGAAGGCTTCTGAATGCTTAAAGCTTGACATAGTTACGCTCTCCTGTGTTTCCATGCACTTTGTAACAGGTCTCTATGTAGCACTGTATGCACTCATTTGTAATTATATTTCGGTGCATCCCTTTCCTCTGTGGACACTGGGAAGGAGTCTATCTGCTGAGAAGAACTGCATAATTGGGCACAAAAATCATAACCAGAATGTAGCAGCCATTGGTAACAGAGGCCTTTCAGGCAGACTGCTTTTCAGGGAAAAGCCACAGGCTGAACTGTCAGCCTGTGCACTGTGTTCCTGTTGGCTGAGCCCACCCTTATAAAGGAGTTCCAGGAATCACCTTTCAACCAATGGGCAGAGATCTGCTCTGTCCAATCAGAACTGCACAGCCATGTCCTCATTTGCATATTTACTGACCAAGCAGAATGGCTCCTTAAGGACCAATCAGAATGCAGGAAGCTAACCAATCAGGGCAATGTTATTTGGTTCAATGAAACTTCGTTGAATTTGGAGCTCTTATTTACATGGAAATGGAGCAATCAGGGACTAGGGTGGGTACTCTGTATAAGCCAGCCTTCAGCTGTCTTGGGGGAGAGTACTTTCAGTTTTGTCCTGAGGGTGCCTGTCCCAATTTGCAGACCCTTTTCCTGAGTAGTGTCTTGTTTGACTGCACCTCATCTTGGGGGTTGCTGCTGGCATTCGATTGGTAACAGCAACTTTTTCTTGCCACCTCTATTTCATAGTAATATCCTCAAAAGGATAGGAAACATATTTTATAAATTGTCCTTACTCCAGTGTTTCAAAAACAGTAAATGAATTTTAAAAATGAATGAGTAAAGCAACCCAGCACAAGAGCCCAGTAATTGTTCCTAGAGAAGATGGGATATTAAGGGAGGATGATCCCCTTTCTCCCAGTTGTCTGGACTCTTCAGCAGCCTGGGCTACTTTGGAGAGGGCTTCCTGGGAACAGGGAACAACAGATCCCCAGGGAAGAACCCTCTGCTCTCAGAAATGTAGGTGCCCCTTGGTAAAATGAAAGAGACCTTCCAGGTTGCTGACTTTTCCCATCATGAAAATTTATTAAAGAGAAACCAGAATCCCAGGATACTGTCAATGAGAATGGAGAGGAACTGTGTGGGAGAAAACAGGGCACTGAGATTCCTGTGCAGGAAAAAAAAAAAAAATCACCGCTGTGTGGGCCGGGAAATTCCTCCACTTCAGAGTCATCTGCTCTGGAATGTACGAGGGGAAATAGTCTCAGTAGGCTCTTGACTCAGCACGGCCTGGAATTGATGGTCGGGGCTGTTCGGCAAGGTCCTAGGGCATTTAGATTCACAGCGGTCTGAGCCCAGTTGCACACGCCGGCGGGTATCAGTACAAGCCTTAAATCAGAACCACCCGGTGCACCCCCGCCCCTCGGCCTGGCTCTGAGTCCTCCCCCTTCCCCTGCAGGCTCATTAAGGCCTTTCCCAGTGCAGAGACACCGCGTTTTGGGGACTGGTGGAGTGTTTGATATTTTCCACTCTGCGTGTCAAGGGCATTTACAGTCGGCGTCAGAATGTTATGTCGGTCTGAGGAGGCACTTTGAAGTGCTCGTGGTAGAGGCCACATGTGCAGGCAAGATGTGCCTCCTCCGCATCCCAGAGGCTCCTGCTCAGGCTTTCCCAGCATCATGTGACAATGAACAACACCGCTTAACCCTTTGCTTCTTGGCTAGCTGCTTACGCTTAGTCTTATTATTACCATTCGAGGGGGCACTTCCTCCTCCTCCATCGCAGCTTTGGAGATGGCCTGGGGGCCTCTCTCCTCGCCCTCTGGTCAGCCTTTGTGGGCACCATTTTGTGTCTGTTTTGGCTACCACTCTACATGAACTTAGGTGTAGAAATGTGTTTCCAAAGAGTACACGCAGAGCGGAGGCACACATGGCAACATTGTCCAGGCGGTCAGAGCCTGGCGGCCCTTGACACTTGCATCCCGACCCGGAACCAGTTCAGAGATGCTCCACCTCCTCTAGCAGCAGGGAGCTGCAGGTGGAGTCATTGGTTCTTTCATTTCATTAAATGAGCATTCACAGGCAGCCCTGCAAAAGCCACTTGGCCTATTCCAAGAAAGTCTGGACACCTGAGACCCTGAGGGGAAAAATATATCCATGAGACTTTAGAGGAAACATTATCAGCTGACTTCAGTGTCTTACTTAGTTATGTGGTTTGGCTCATGCAACAGAGTAGGGCTGAGATTGATGACTTGCAAAGCCTTTTCATGTCAGAGGTTCGGCAGTGCTCAGCTCTCAGCTATCCCGGAAAGGTCTTGAACTTGGCAGGATGGACGGGGTGGAGACAGAGGGCTCCCCTCATATAGTGGGCGTCAGTGCCTCTTGGGATCAGTTTGTATTCGCAAGGCATTTGGCAATGCAGTGAGAACAAAAGAATTTTTAATGGACATGAGTCATTTCAGGCACTCCAATATTGAGACCTTTTGGCAAAGGTACCTTGGGCTCTACTCCATCACCCAGAAGGCTCTCTGGAGATATTTTTTATATATGGAATTATCCCCCGTGATAATAGCCATGCTTCTTCATTTTAATTTAGGAATCTGAAGAAAGGAAGAGTCCTGCCTTAATCGTATACTATTAAGGAGTAAGAACAGTACACTGTGCCAGGCAGTGTGCTAGGCATTCACAGGCTAGGTAAAGCACTGCCTTATTTAAGGCTTATAATAATCCTATTACCAGCATCGGGAACTCAGAAGTTAGTAATGTGTACAAGGTCATATTAGGAAACGGAGGATCTGGGACACGGACCCAAAACATTCTGAGTCTCATTAACATCTGCGTGACACAATAGCACAGTTCTGCCTGTTCAAGGTCAGAGTCAGTGACCTTTTGATCTCTGAAGACAACTCCTGGGCTGCTGCCTGCCTTTAACCCACATTTCCCCTGGCTGCGTGTCAGGACTGCTCCATAAACGCCTCCTGAGTGCAGGACTGAGTACGCGGCAGGTAGCAAACCTGGGAACCGCACCGAAGCCTGGACGTCTGCAGCGAGAGCTGGCCCCAAGCCATCCCCAGCACAAGCAGGACTTTTTCCCAGAGCGGCCAGGGGATCACATGCTTTCGAGCCGGGGATCCATGTTTTGCTGTCCAGAAAGTGGGACAGCAAATAGTGGGACTCCTCTCAGAGAGTGGGACTCCCTGGCCCCCCGCACTGCCTTCTTCCTGGGTCACAGGAAGGCTCACAGGAAGGCAGGCTCCGAGCCTCCGTGGCCCGCCAGCAGGCAGGCATGGGGATGGAAAAGCAGAGCACTGACTTCCGTAGTTCATCAGAATAACTTTGCTGCTTCTGTTTGCTGTGCTCGGGTCCAAGGCCTTTCCTAAGAAACAGGGCGTTTGCACTCCTGTGAAGAGCCTTACAGAAGTTAGAAGCACGAAGGGACCAAAAGGAGGGAGTTAAGTGTCTTGTTGCAAAGACGTCTCGTCCTGTGTTCCCCGGAAAGCAGCTAGCATGGCATCAGGGGGAGGGTATGCTGTGATTTTTTTTGTTTGTTTTTGATGTCTTTACATTGGTTGAGATGGGAAACCTTTCTGGTCACTGTGTCCTAGAAATAAATGTTTGATATGAAATAGTGTCCAAGTCTTGTGACCCCTAAAAAACCATGTGGCCCAATGCTTGATTGTGTTTTCCATCAAGAATCGCTGCCTCGAGTCCCCTCGGTGCCTTTGACTGTGGAGACCTCTACGCAGTCACTTCCTTATAAGGCTTCTCCCTTCACGCGGCTCCCTCTGCTTAACAGAACCAGTTTATTCTGCCGCTAATGTACCAGAAAGAAAGAGATATGTGTTTCTGTTGCTGAATGGATTCATCCAAGTATTTTTGTGTTAGAGCTGAGCTGGCAGCTGATTCTCACAGGAGAGGCGATTGGCAGCGAAAGCTATTTTAAATTAGGCATTTGTCATGATTCAGCCTGCTCATAAACCTACAAAAAACCCCAAACTTAAAGGTCAAAACTAACAAGACTAAGCTCTGTTTGTTCCTTAGATTAATAAAAGACAGTTGGTGGTCCTTTGCCTGCTAGTCTGTATTACCACCAAGAAATTTAACTTTGTCTTTATTCTTTTATTGTCCTTTCTTTTCCTCTGAGCTTTTCTACTTGTCTCCTCGTTTTCCCTCTTGCTTCACATTTTCCCCCTTGCTCGCCGGCCCATATCTCTCACTCTTAGTTGTGTCCCTGATTTTTTCCCACCTGGCGCTGCACACAGAGGGGAATAGGGCGGGAGACCGGCGGGAGGCAGTGCACGTTGTGGACGGCCGGCCCTCCGTGTTCTCTGTCCAGAGCACCGTTCCCTGTCTAGCCAGAGACCGCCCAGCAGCTTCCACCTGAGCCCCGCCCCCCTTTGCCAGTTCTTTACTTCTCCGTCTTCGTTGTTTTTTCTTTTTTCCATTCTTTCTTCCTCTTCGGTTTTTCTCGGCTTCTTTTCTAGAGGGAATAAAAAGAACTATTAGTCCTTGGTTACCGAATCCGTGCTAAATACACTGGTGAGCCTTTTGAATGATGTCACGTGCTCATGGCTGGAACCCTAAAGTGTAGGTGATTGTCTCACCGTTGCACGGGGAAGGGAGGGAGTGCCTCGCCTGAGCCAGTGGGAGGTGGCACAGGATCCCGCCCATTCTGCCTCAGCCCGTGCTGTCGTCACGGATCGGCCCCCATTCTCCGCTCTCCCCTGACCGCAGGCCTGAAGGTTTGTTTGGCTTCTTGTTAGCTGTCAGATAAGCAAATGTGTTTAACACTGTCTTATTGTTTTAACAATGGTTGTGCTTTTAAATGAATATGCCCAAAAATCTATCATTGTTAAGTTTCGGGGATAAAGGAGAAGTTTAAAATGTGACTTCAAAGCTCTGTATTGATTGGAAGCACATTTATTATTTTTTCTTTTGTCTTTAGTTTCTAATTATAGGACACTAAGCATGACTCAGTTGGTTGAGGGTCATCCCGCAAAGCAAAAGGTTGCTGGTTCGATTCCAGGTCAGGGCACACGCCTGGGCGGCACGCTGGTCCCCAGTTTGGGCACATGTGAGAGGCAATGGGTCAATGCTTCTCTCTCTCTCTTTCTCCCTCCCTTTACCTCTCTCTAAAAATAAAGAAATAAAATCTTAAAAAAAAAAGAACTACATTTTGTAAATATTCTTATTTCTCATGTTTACTAACTTTTCTTTAGCTTTTTTCTACTATTTAAACTATACACTGAGTTTTTAATTTCAATAACTTTTTAAAAATTTTCTTGAAATGAGCCATATTTTTTCAAATATGCCAGTGTCTGTTCATGATGTGTTCATTTGACTTTATTTTTGTATGCTTTTAGCATAATCACTTTATAAGTTATATTGTTGTCCAATTGTCTCAAGTCCTCAAGGATTTTAAGCATGCTGTTTGCCTTATTCGCTAACTTTTGTTTGTGACAGATTGTTTCTTTGAATGTTTTGCCATTTTTAATAGAAACACATCCTTCTGTGGGATAGAGGTTTTTGTTTTTTGGGTTTTTCTATTTTTTGAGAATCTTTTGTACCAGTGAGTGGACTTTCAGAGTAGTTTTATGTTTATATCTGCCAAGTGACCCAGAAGAAACACCAGCCATGGCCCAATTTTATCATTATTTTCGAAGCTTAAGGCTTCTCGATCAAGTAGGTTATATAATTTCAATCTAGAACACCTGCCGGAGAGAGCAGACTATTTATGTATGATCCGGAGAGACCCTGCTCTCCTCTGAAAGCCCAGACAGTGGCACGCCAGCATCTTGGCCATGTCTGTGTATCTGTTGCAGATTCTCTCCAGTCCGTCCTTTGGTTAACCCTTGAGATTCTGGATCTGTGTAGTTGTCTTCGTTTCAGTTCCCTGACTCACACGGTCCCAAGGCGTCTCCATCTGCCTCTGTGATGCCAATAGAAACTGTGTCCCCAGTTCAATGAGAGACACACTCCACACACACCTCCCAGCATTTTCCCTCCCCCACCGGTTTTCAGGCTGCCTTCCGGTTCCGGCAGGCCCGTGGGTTGTCCCTTCTCGGCGGTGACTTCAAAAAACATGTGCTGTGTTTTATCTAGCATTTCTGTAGCTTTGTATGATATGGGTTTACAGAGTATAAAGTCCATCAATTTACTAGAACTGTAAGTATATTATTCAATATCTTAAAACACATTTGAAGTTGAGATACTAAATGTGCATGAATTTCATCTTGTTTATTAGAAAAACAAAGAAAAAGTATTAAATTTCCCTATGCTACTTCTTTCTGACCATATTTATTTTTATAAAAGTCAAGCAGACATAGCTCTTCAACTTGATTTCTCACTGTTAAAAGAATTTCCAAAGCTTTGACATTACTAATAGGAAGATACTTTCTAGAATATCAAATAGTCATTGAATCTCACTCTATATTGACACCCAGAGGTTGAATTTTAAAATCTTTGAGGTTACATAATCTTGGAGAAGTATCTTAATATAGAAACAAAAATCATATATATCCCAAAAGGTTGTTAAAAGAGATAAATGAAAGTGCTAGCCTGGTGGCTTAGTTGGTTGGAGTGCCATCCCACGAACCTAAAGGTTGCAGGTTTGATCCCTGGTCAGGGCGCACACCTAGGTTGTGGGTGCAATCCCTGGTCAGGTGCATATGGGAGGCAACCAATTGATGTTACTCTCTTACATTGATGTCTCTCTCTCTCTCTCTCTCCTACCCCCCTCCATCTGTCTCTCCTGTCTCTTTCTCCCTCCCTCCCTCCCTCTTTCCCTTCCTCTCTCTCTCAAATCAGTGAACATATCCTCGGGTGAGGATTTAAAAAAGAAGAGATAAATAACATAAGAAGGTAATATACTTAGTCCAGTGCCTGGTCATAGTAAGCATGGAGTAAAAGCAGGAATAATAATAATAATAATAATAATAATAATAATAATAATAATAATATTGAAGTAGTATTTGGGCACCTAATTCCAGATGCTACCATTTTTTTATTGTTAAAATTAATTTACATAAGTTGTAAACTCTGAGAAAGTCACCTGGTTTTTTGTGGCACGTGTCAGTTTCCTTCCTGTCTTTATTATTAATTCTATTGGTACAAATCAAGATTGTTACTGGATTCATCTGTATCTTCAATTAGGTATAAAATAGGAAGTTAGGAAGTAAATTCAATCTACTCAAAACTAATCACTATGAGATATTGGATCATAAGGAAGGTCTTTATGGAGTAATTATGCAGATCCTGCGGAAGGTGGTCACCACAATATCCCGGCTATGCTGTATGCAGCATACTTAGGAACTGTTCCCATAAAAGCCTTGACGAGTAACGTTGTCCAGTGGCCTGGAACTGACCCTGATGTTGGAAGGGTCCTAAAGCAGCATTGTGCACGACAGGCTACTCAGCCTAACTCAGCACATGCACCTGCTGTTCCAGAAAGTGAGACCAAAAATCGTGGCCAATAATCCATATTGATTTCTATATTTTATCTCATGAAAGATATTTATTCACTAGAATGCATCTCAAAATACTTTGTAAAGTTTCCACTTTTATCTCACATATTCTGGTACAACTAGAATATCTCTCTGCCAATTTTTTTTTCAATAGTGAACCCTAGATACCTCTGTGAAGGGAATGATGATAACTTGGATGAGTGTCATGTCCAAAGTTAAGTTTCACCATTTAAAACAAGTTAGTCTAAAGCAATGCTGTGTGTACAGTATGCATCTTAGATCCAACTGTAAATATTTTAATTTCCTTCTTCTATAGTGTCTAGAAGAATCTCAGAGTTTTAAGGTTTTTTGTTTGTTTGTTTGTTTTTTGTTTTTTTGGTGTTTTTTTTTTGTCTCCTGAGAAGTGAAACATGCCATAATATTTTAGGCAGTGCATCCCTTAGACCTGAGATAACTTTCACCCCCAAAACTTAATTAGCAAACAAGAAGAAAATACTTTTCCTGGACTAGAGATGCTTGAATCAATGAGACTCTAAAGGAGTTAAATTACGTTTCACAATAATGAAAAAGGAGACAACAGTGCATTTCTGGAAATTGTTTCCTTTAGAGGCATATTTCTTTCCTAGGTGTGCATGCAGATTATACTGGTTAGTCTTAGACTCATGAGTGTGTGGTTATGTTGTTGAAAGTCCTTCTTACATGCTGGCCATGAGAGAGCGAGCCTAAAGTAAATTTATTATAAAAACAACTTATACCTTATTACTAATAAGGTGCCTTGCTTTGTGCAGCTACTCCAACTATGTGAACTAATGCAGAATAAAATCTGATATATATCACCCTGTATTGTAATCTTTATACCATTTATTCCACCCTTCTATTTCTTATCATCTCCTTGACTCTTCCTCTGTTTAGTTAAGATAATATCAGCTTCTATTAACTCCGAAAGTGATAGAAGTCACCCCCATAAAGCCTAAAAGAGGTGTTCTTAAGCCCTGGCCAGTTTTTGCTCAAGTTGTAATTCAAGTTAAGGACCCAGGTTCCTTCTGTCTCATGTCTGCCCTCTTTACCACGTGGCTTCCCAGTTACCACATCCATCTGCCTCACACTGTGCAAGGGGAAAATTATGGAGGCTGAAGCACAGGAAATTTTATGGCCAGATATTGAAGTAGTTACATCACTTCCGCTCAGATTCCACTGGATGGAAGCCAGTTATAAGACATAGATTTAATGGAGGCTGGAAAACATATCATAAGACATAGATTTAATGGAGGTTGGAAAACTTACTCTAACTGCCTGCCCAGGAAGAAAAGTAAATGGATTTGGCAAAGGGCTGGCCAGTGTTAAATCACACTGTCTTTGTTTCTGCATCAATCAATTTTAAATGGGAAGTTTATAGTTTTCCTCAGGAGGCTACAGCTCTCCTTTCTAGCTTTTTGCCAGCTGACGGAGGTGGGGGGTTTTGTATTCTAGAAGTCAGGAGAGTTAATGTGCATGCAGAAGTTTCTTATAGCTCCATGTGTGTTCTAGTCTTTGCAGTCACCCATGTTAGATCAGAGCCAAGACCAAAAAACATAGAGAGCTGGGAGCATGAGCCTCACCACATGTTAGTGGAAGTATAAAGAAGGGGGCCGGACTGGGTTTGCTGAAGTCCAGCTTGGATTTGGCCACTGATCTCTAACTCATGGTGTATGATAAATGCATTCAAAAATAGGGCCAGCTGAATCATTACAATTTCAATTATCTCCATATAAACTGAGATGATTGCTTTTAATACTCATAAATTAATTATGAACTTATTCTGGATCTCTGCATATACCTACTTTATTTTCAGATAATTTTGTTTTTCCTGCAAAAGTCAGTTTTCATAATGATGTAGAGCTGGGTCAATGTGACTTCCTATCAGCGGAACTGAGTTCTGCAGGGCTCGGTCCTGTAGATGTCAGAGCCCAGGTGGGCTGGTATGACATCACTCTGTTCAAGTTTCGGAAGGCCGTTCTAACAGAGGGCTCCCTAGCCGCAGGGCCTGGAGGTGCACCCCACTGCTGCCACCCGACATTGGCCTCTCGGCTGCGCCTCCTGGGACTCAGGGGCTGCCAAACAGAAGACGCAGCACACCCTCACTTCCCTGCGAAGGAAGCACTGGAATTTTTACACATGTTAGTAATGCACGTGAACAGATACTAATATTTTAAATGACTGGGAGAGGCTAATTTGTATATTTGGGCTACGACTTCATGATTATCTTCCTAAATTCAACAAAGCACTTGGACAGGCTCTATGGAGAGGCGGGGGAGGGATAATAATGAGTAAGTAGCCTTGGTAACTTGAGTGCTGTTGTAGGGGGAGATAAGAAATGTGGGTGAAAGGGCACAGAAGTTCTGTCATGCAGGATGAATAAGTTCTGGAAATCTCTTACGTAGCATGGTGGCTGTAGTTAATAATGCCGAAATGGATACTTGAAGTTTCCTAAGAGGGTCGATCTTAAATGTTCTCGCCATCTAAAAAAATCATAACCGTGTGAAGTGATGGATATACTAATTAGCTTGATTGTGGTGATCATTTCACAATGTATATGTCTATCAAAAATCATGCTGTACACTTTAAATACATACAATTTTATTTGTCAGTTATACCTCAATAATGCTGGAGATACACACACACACACACACACACACACACACCCCTACCTAAAACATATGGCATGACCGTGGTGATGAAGCAGAAATATAAGCAAGGTATAATGGCAGTACTAGAGGTAAATGGATTAAATCTAATTAGGCAGTACCTAAGAGGGCTCATTGAGGAAATATTTGAGTTGGGTGGGTTTTGAAGGAAGATTGGATTACTTACAGTAGAGGTGATGCCAGAAAATTTGTGTGGGCAGCCCTGACCAGCGTGGCTCAGTTGGTTGGGCGGGCATCATTCTGCAAAGTGAAGGGTGGCCAGTTTGCTCTCGGGTCGGGACGTGCACATGTGTCGTGGGCTTGGCCCTTGGTCAGGGCGTGTACGAGAGGCAACCAATCAATGTTTCTCTTTCACATCCATGTTTCTCTCCCTCTCTTTCTCCCTCCTTTCTCCTCTCTCTAAAAATAAAGAAAGAAAATCTTTTTTTAAAATTAAATTTATGTGAGCAAAGAGGCAGAAATAAGCAAGGCCATATGTTTGGGGAGTAGAAAGTAACCTGATTCCATGGAAGCAAATCAGTCATTATTCAATAAATATTTATTCTATGCCTATTATGTGTCAGATACTATTATAGGCACTGGAGATACATCAGAGAACAGAACAGAACAGATTATGTTAAAACAAAACAAAACAGAAACACTGACTTGGATCCTTTGCAGGTGGAAGGAGCATAGAGAATGTAAGAGAAAGTAAGACCACAGTAAAAAAAGTTGAGGTCAGTGTGTTGAGGGCTGTGAAACCTTTGCTAGTAACCGAAGAGGCTGAGTTTAGAACGTGGACTTGACAGTCCCTGCATGCAGGTGAGCACCAAATCCCTGGGTGAAGTCGGGGGGGGGTCCCAAGGAGAGAGGATGCCCACGGAGAGCATTCTGAGGAACACCGGCATTAAACGAGGAGGCTAAGAGATGAGCTGGTGGCACAGACTGAAAAGGAACTGTCAGAACATCGGGTCTTTGAGGGAAGAGACAGTACTTGTCCTTTTGCCACTGGATCTGCGGTGTCTGGCACAGTGCCCTCAACATAGTAGGGTACATTTTTCTTTTAAGTGAATGCATTATTGAAAGAAACCAGATCTCAGAGAGTGGGAACTCTTTAAGAAGTGAGCAGAGATTTAACATTCTTCCCAAATGTTTTATCAGATGAGTTACTATGCTGGCTATTCCGTTTGATTCCCTGACCCCCAAATCCATTGTCCACCCTCCTCTGCCCTGCTCTCTACTCTCTAGAAAGCTGACCTCTACAAACTGCATTTTGGGGGCTTTCTTGCCCTTTGTTAAGTCTGGGTTAACTAGTGGGAGACATCAGCAGGGTATCAAAGAGTGAGAGCAGAGAGAAATAAGGAAGTTCTCTCTCTCCTGGCCAGTGGCTATGGCAGAGGCTGGTGTTCCTCCACTAAGGCCACAGCGCGTATCAAATTGCTCCAGGTTTTGTTTGTTTCTGATAATAACACCCCTCCTGTAACTGGATGCAGGTCCGGCTGCCTGCCACAACAAAAGCCAGACTTGTGAGACAGGTGCTGGTGCATAGGAATAAACTTTATTCAGATGCTAGCTACCTGAGAAGATGGGGAACTCATGTCCCAAAGCCCACCTCAATCTCTCAGTACAGGCAGGTGTCTTTATAAAGAGGGAGAGGGGAAGCAGCACAGGGAGACCAAGGGGTGGGGGCTGAAAAGTCCCCTGTGTGTGGACGGGCGCAGTCCAGTTCAGTAAGGCAAGGGTGGCCCGGTGTGAATCATCCTGGTTTAGTCATCCGAGCTTCCCATCATTGTAACTTTACATCATCCTGGCTCTGTGGCTGAAGGTCGGCAAATGTCCTGGAGCTGGTGTACCTGAAGTTTGGAGTCGGTACCTCCTGAAGCTAGTTCCTAGGATTTGTATACAAATAGGCTGTTCATCTACAAGCTCTATGTTAGTCAGAGTCAGCACTGTAAGTGAAACAATGTCAAAAGCATGGTGGGGCAGGTGAAAGTCCCCCACGGTTACGCTCTTTCCACTTACTGCTTCAGGTCTTACTTTTCTGCTCTGGCTGGGCCCTGGACACCGGACACCTCACCACTCCTGGTGGGCTCCCTTGACCTCCCCGCAAGGGAGGTTACTTCACATTACTGAAATTTTATTTATTAAAGTTAAACCCTTTAATGTGCTGTTTCCTACTGTGATCATGACTGATGAAGGAAATAAAAACTTTAAAGAGATCATTCGTGAGAGGGATACTGTTGATGATCAGGGTGGGGAGTCTGAATCCAGGTGAAACAAATCTCATCAGTCAATAGAAATAGAAAAGCTGAATGAAGCTGGGAGTGGAGACCTTTTCTTCCGAGTAATATGAGAACGAATGAAAGGAGAAATTGCTTGACATGAAGAAGAAAGAGCAAGAAAAGGTTTTTGAGATTTGTTTTTTATTTTTAGGGCCAGAAAGAATTCAGCTCATAAACATGTTGAAAAAAAAGTGAGCCAGTAAAAATGAGAGAATAGAAATGTAAGTCTCAAAGATGACCCCTGATGGAGCACTCTTCCAGAAACATCAGGCCCAAGAACAATGGCCAAGACCTATGTAAAGTAGGGCCTTATTCTGGAACAGGAAAGAAAAGTGTAAAGTTGGTGGAGAACAGAGATGGAACTGGTAATGACAAGATAAAAGTTGAGAAAGATTATATCCGAGGGCTCCTCCTTTCTGTACAACATATCATGTAGTGACATTTGCTACGCTGGTCTGAGGGGATGGCTCAAAATTGGAGAGAAATGGAAAAAGAGAATAGTTTAGAATGTGGAATTTAATTTTATTCTACAGAATAGTAATGGGTGAAATGTGGTGAAAATTCTGCTTTTGTATTCTTGACCTTGCAACAGTGAGTAGGGCGGATGGGAGGAGAAGAAAGCCACCATATTCATGGAAATAGCAATAGTCTAGGGCAAGAGCTAATGAGGGTCTGACCCGGGCAGAGAACAGCGAGGCTGAGTGAGGATGCTGCAGAACGCTGGTTCGTGCTTTCATTGATGCCCTGTGCTCAACACTACGGAAGGCGCAACAGGAATTTAACGAAGAACAGACAATATACTTCCTACCTTCGCGGAGCACACAACTAGCTGGGCGGGCACAGATCTACGGCAGACCGGATGGAGTAAAGGAAAGACGACTGAACAAGGAGTCAGTGTCCCCAGGACCAGTCCCTGCCTGCCACTTACTCGGTGTTACACCCTGAGTAATTCGTTTCCCCATTTGCATTTCAGTTTCCTCGTGTGACCAATGAAGGAGTTAAAAACTAATGGTCTCCTTGATTTCTAAATACCATTCTTGAATTCTTGAATTCTTGAATGAAAGGAACAAAGGCTCCTTGGAGAAATCCTGCATGCTAGAGCTAGGGCAGTAAAATAGAAAATGAGCCTGGAGTGTCTTAAAGCAACCGGAAAGGAAGTGCTCACCAAACAAACGGATGGGGCCACGTCAAAAGGATTCAGAAGCCCGTATCTCAAGGAGCTCTTCCTGGCTGAGGTTGAAGCAATTGAATCAACAAAATAAGTAACATAGTATTGGATTATTTGGGGTTGGCCAAAAAATTCCTTTGCTTTTTTTCCATAAGATGGCTTTAGTAGGCTTAGTTGTCTTTAACTTCATTGGAAACAATTGTGTTAGATTGTATTGTGGCAGCTGTCATATCAGCATGCATTTAAAAAAAAACAAAATTGGTGAATTTTTGTGTAGCCATTTTAATATTGAAGATGAAAGAAAATATACAACATTTTTGGCATATTATGTTTTATTATTTTAAGAAAGCTAAAAATGCAACTGAAACACACACAAAAAATTTTTTGCCGTGTGTGGAGAAAGTGCTTTGACTGATTGAATGTGTCAAAAGCGGTTTGTGAAATTTTGTGCTGGAGGTTTCTCACTGTACGATGCTCCACAGTCGGGTAGACCAGTTGAAGTTGACAGCGATCAAATTGAGACATTGAGAACAGTCAACATTATACCAGGCAGGAGATAGCTGACATACTCAAAATACCCAAATTAATAAAGTTATTGGTAAAAATGAAAAACATATCTATTTTATAGAAAAAACCATACAGATATTTTGGCCAACCCAATCATTCAAAATATAAAATAAATATACATGCGTGCATATTGATATAAGTTAACTATTGAATTGAAATGGGGGGAAAAAGTCCAATTTTTCTTACAGAAGAATTCCAAATAGCATACCCAGATACTCACCCCTCCAAGATGAGAAGGTTGTCTCCGCCCTTCACGAAGACACACCTGGAAAATGACCCAGGCTTAGTGACTCGTTTCCGAAGAATAGAGCAGGGGAAAGAAAACAGTGACTTCGTGCTGGCGACACCTGTCAGCAGGACGATAAGCAGGCACTGAAGGCTAATATCCCACTAACGTCACGTGGTTATCATGTCCCCTCAAGATGATGTGACCCGAAAGGCACTTCGCCTCTGCGATCGTCTTCCCCAAACCCAGAACCCCGGTGTAGTCACGAGGAAGACCTCAGACAAACTCAGGCTGAAGGGCGTTCTGTGGGGTCCCTTGCCAGTACTCCTAAGGGCTGGCAAGGTCATTAAACCAAAAAAAAAAAAAAGAAAGACTGAAAAACAGTCACAAATCAGAGGAGACATGACAATTAAATGTAATGTGCTGTCCTGGACTGAATCCTGGAACAGAAAGAGGACCTTAATGGGAAAAAGGATGAAATTCAAATAAAGCCTGGAGTCTGGTTAATTGAAAAAAAAAGTTGATGGCCTCTAAAGTCTCTTCCAGCTGGTAGCTATAAGAATAGACTTTATTATCTAATTGCTTCATAACTGTGCTCATATTGCTTATAAAGTGCCAAGAACACGCAGGGTAAGGGAACCATGAAAGCAGGGTGGAAGGCTTTAATCAACATTTTTTTCTTGCAACTTCCTGTAGTTATGTGTTTCAGTGATGTAGTGTGTGGTTAGCTCAAAGCCATTTTTGAGGCAATAAAGGAGTGTTTAGGTGAAAGTCTCTTGTCTGTTACTTGCCCAGACCAACGCTCGCCTCTGCCCTAGTGAGGACGGCCTGGAGGGAGCCAGCCCTCGGGCGTCCGTACGTTTGTTTGCGAGCCTGAGTGTGTGAGTCTCCGAGGCAGGCCCATCTACCCGAGCACACTGTGAAACCGTTGCTATGGTGATGGTCACGGTGACAGGGCTACCTCTGGCTCATTTGATTTTCCTGGACAGTTTCTTTATGGAGCCCCAATGTGAAATCACGCTGGCTCTGATTCATGACATTTTCCTGAGGCTTTATAATGTTTCTTTTCTCTAAGTAAGCAATTTCAGGTCAGGTAAAAATGTGAGTAAATCATGCCTGGCTCTTGTTCCAGATGTATCAATTTCTGCTCATTCCCTTCTCTCCCTTTCATGGCTTTGGGACAATAAAAATAAGCAATGCCTCCACTCTGGAGCCTTTCTGAGTACGCCATATATAAACGGTGCACCGTGTAGGGAGCAATATTTCCCTACCTTGGTCATTACCGACCTGAGCGTTTTCTCTGGCAATTCTCTGAAACAGCGAGAACGTGGAGTAATGATTTTGGCACCGTCAGGACCCTGGGAGGATCAAAGAGGCTGGTGTGACAGTTCATGAGACCGGGAGGAAGCAAAGCGTCCCCCGCTGCCAACACTAACACAGCCCTGCGCTGGAGAGTCTGGGAGCGTCCGGTTGCCAAGTGCCTGCCTGCGTTTTCTTTGAGGGGGCCAGGCCCAGAGCAGGTCAGGGAAATGATGGCTTTTATCAAGCAGACACCGTGGCTGGCTTTGAGGATGGCCAAAGCCTCACTGCTGGTAACTGCAGCACATGTGGTCTTTCCGAGAGAGGACGCGAATATTTTCATTAACCGGGAGAGAAGGTCCCCGCGTGAGACTGCGGCATTTCTTTGGAATAGTCAGGACAGGGCTGAAAGGGGCAAGAAGTTGGTAGAGAAATTAAGAGGGAGGGCTCTGGAGACAAATTAAATTGCCTGGGTTTTAATCCTGGCCCTTTTATGTACCGTTCTGTGTGACTTGGGCGAATTTTCTACTCTCTGCCTCAGTCTCCCATCGGCAAAATAACAACAGCAATAGCATCCGAGTTCCAGGATTGCCCCGGCAGTTAACGGACGCACTTATCGCAGTGCCTGGCACACGGTCAGTCCTCATTAGTGTCGGCAGCTACCATTGTTTCATGTTAAGCATGATTATTCAGGAAAGAAAGTAATTAGGTTTTTTAATGTCCTATTGCTGACTGTTCATTCTTCAGATATTCACCGAGGGCTTAAAATGTGCTAGGCACTGTGCTCAGCACCGTAGGTGATTCAGGAGCAAAACAAGCCCAGGCCGTGCCATCAAGGATTTATGTTCTGGGGGAAGAAATAAAAACGGTGCGCGCAGAGGACTGCACTACGGGACACAGGGCTCTGTCCTCTGGCGCAGCGCTGACTACAAAGTACTTTGGGGGTTCAGAAAAACGAGGTGAATCGCCCCGTAAGTGGGGTGGGGCACTCTTTGCAGAGGGGGTAAGACTTGGCCAAGCTTGAATAGCTAGTGGAATTTTTTTGTGTGTTAGTGGTGGAGACTGGTGCAGGCGTGTGTGGTGGCAGGCGGAGGAGAGGGGACGGGGAGGACTCAAGGCAGGTGAAATGACAGGGGGAAGACGATGAAGAGGCGCTTGGGAGACAGGAGAGGGGCGTCCAAATCCGGGACGTACCCACGGGTTCCTGGGGGGGAGAAGCCCACAGAGGTAGGGAGGCCCCGGGGGAGGGCTCTGAGTGCACTCGGCCAAAGGAGCCCACGTTACTGTTTCATTCCGGAGTCAGGCCTCTTTGGGGACAAGCTGGTAGCGCTATGAATTTTGGATTAGCAGTGTGTTCCAGAAACTGACTCGGAGACACTGTCCTGCCACATTGCTAGCCCTTCTCCGCACCACGCACAGAGAGCGATTCCCATTATTTATGATCAGTACAGAGCTATGTACTAAAAATAAATGAGTAAAGAGTTTAATTTGACAACATACCTTCACAAAATACTAATTCTTCAAAAGTTGTGTTATGGGTTTTACAAATTATACAGCACTTTGATCAAAGGTTTTATAGAACATGCTATAATTAAGCTCACTAGTTTTCACAAGTGGAATTTGCCGAGTGAGATTTCTCTTTTAAGAGGAGCCTCTTTGCTGTAGCTCCACGTGCGTCATTAATGCAGTGCTGGCACCTGGATCTGTGTAATTACGAATAAAATATTTCTTACACAACAGTTTTGGCCAAAAGTCCAGGTTATTTCAATTGTGCAAATATGTTAGAGGAAACCTCAACAAACACAAGTTTCCCAAATATTCCTTGAAGTCGAATTCAACACTTCACTTCAAATGTAAACCACAAATTCTTCAAGTAGACTATTTTGAGGAGGCCCAAAAGTTGCATCCGTATTATCTTTGAGACACATTTTGGGTCCATTCTTTTCTGTTTGAAAAAGCTCTTCCCATCTTTCCTCTCTCCCTCCTTCCTTCCTTCCTTCTTTCCATTAATAGACATTTAACGAGGGCCTCCCCTGTGCCAGAGACTATACCGGAGGCTCCCATACTGGTTTCCGCCAGCCCGGGTGTTCTTATTTGTTTGTTTTTCCTGTGAAAGCTTCACTGTCAGTGATGATGGGAAAGAGCCCTGAGTCAGGCACCACCTCCCTTGCTTCACGAAGCTCTTCTGCGAAAGCTCACTCTAACTAGAGATGCAGTGTTGTGGGCTTTCTTGGGGATTCCCTGGGCATTCTTTGAGTCCCTCGTAATCTGCTTTTTCATTGCACAAAGCCCCTCCAAGGACAGGCTCTGGGTAACAGTGACCCTGGACGGCCACCAGGACTCCCAAGAACTGGACTCTGGTGATCCCAGTGCAACCTGAAGATAAGCCAGTCACTCAGTCTATCTGATCTTTGGTTTCTGACACTAAAATTTTATCAATAATACTTGGGTACATGCTGCAAAATAATTAAGGCATAGAATAACTCCGTCTATGGGCAGAGCATTTTGAGATTCTTAGATGAAAAGAGTTGTATGAATTTTTAAATTAAAATAACAGAAATGGCAATAAAGCCAAGATGGAAAAAATGGTGCTGACTGGCTTCTGGAGTTTTCCTACATCCTTAAGGAGCTCAGAATGAATAATTTTTTTTAAATGTTCAACTCAGTGACTGGCAATTAGACCATTAAACAAGAGTGATACACTCCTGTGCATCCTACTAGTTAATTAAGGAGAGCATTTCATAGAAAAAGAGCAACGCCTAAAGACCATCAGGAGATACTATGCTATGGGGAGATACGGTAATGCCGACCTTCATGCACGGCTGTGAGACGGAATTTCTGTGACCTCAGTCTCCACGTCTAGAAAACAAGGGATTTAGACTACAATATCTATAAGATCTTTTCCAATACAAAAAGCCTAGAATTCTTGAGCTCTCCTAATAACCCCCCACCCCAGTGCACATTTCCAAACACTAAATTGGATGTTCTTAGAATTGAAAATTGTCGTGATTTCTGCTGTTTTTCTGCTCTAGCCGACTCCAAAACTCACACCTTCTGGTGTGTGAGTCAGAGAACATAGTGTTTTCCCAGGGTTCTTTGTTCTGAGCAGTTATGCTCCGGTTTGACTTCCTCTTGTTGTTCACTCGTCCCACATTTCACTGAGATCTGGCGCCCAACTGCTCGGGGAAGCCTGTGGCGCCACAGCCGAGAGCCCCAGATCACGGGTTCTCTAGGGCCCCCTCGAACGCCCGGAGAGCGAGGCACTGAGAACAGCCATGAGGACGCTCCTAAACCTGGACCTTCTTTCCGGAGGCGGCGGACGTCAGGTCTGGGTGCCTGGGCGTCTCGTCTGTCGCGGAGGAGTACGTGGCCAGGAGCAAATACACCACAGTTCCCAAATGCCACCACCACGCTGATGTAGGTGACGTCAGGGTGAGATGAGCGAAGGATGGAAACTGGAGTCGGAATCTTGCCTAGAACCTGCGTACAAAATAGTGTGTATACATATATGTCTATGTACACACACAGCTCATGTTTCTTTTCAAATTTTATGCATTTTCTGGAGCTGATTATGGCAGGCATTCGGGACATCTGGGGTTAATGTCACAACAGTACTGAAAACTCTGCCCCTTTCTGCTGGGAAAGACATGCAAGTGAACAACAGGGGTGACAACAATAACGGCAACAGCAAAACAACACGATTCCCCGGGGCGAAGCTGGCAGACGCAGCTGCGCCAAGGGGGAAGGCTGGAGAAGGCTTTCGAATGAGGGTGACATCTGAGATGCATTTTGAAGTAGCAGTTTTGGAAGCAGACCAGTGAAGGGAGGTATTCCAAGTAGGGGAGCAGCCTCCGCACAGGGAGGACCCAAAAGAACCCGAGGGTTTGAAGGGCTGGAATAATTTGGCAAGGCTCGGTCGGGGTCAGGTATCCTGCAAACGACGATGAACTTTATTCTACAGATGGTGGCAAACCGCTGGAGGCTTTAAAGCAAGAGAGCCATGTGGTTAGATAGAGAGTAGAGAGGAGGTCATGAAAGCCCACTGCCAGTCCCCCGAGGAAGCGAAGTGGGAAGGAAGCTTCGTCCTCTGCCCAGTGGTCATTGACGACGCTGAGAAATGGAGCCCGGAGCTTGAGAAACGGAGCTCAGAACCTGAGAGACACACCGGAGCCCTCTGCTCTCTCAACTGTTCCTGACGACAGACGGAAAAAAAGGCAAACCCTCACCTCCTGTGGTCAGCGCTGTTACTCGACTGGGAACCTCATTCTCAGTAGCTACAGCTTTTCCTAATCATTCATCTTAACTTGACAGTGGGTTCTGCTGCCTTCCATGGGAAAGGTCTTGGGAGGCTGCAAACCTGTGCGGTTGGGAAAAGAATCTGCTGCACTAAATGAGGAAGGAGAGGAGCTGCAGATTTCCAACTTTCGTAGCTTGCCGGCCTGGCCCGACTGTGCTGCAACATGCTCTTGGAATCATTTGGGTGGGCCTCGTTTCCGAGGAAATAAAGAGGCCACAGACCCTCCCAAGCGAGGGAATGATTTCCAGATAGCCAAGGGGAGCAGCCTTCTGGCAACATGAGCTGGGTGTGCTTGGCGGTCTTTCCGCGTGGCTGGCCTGTGTCCTGACACTAGGAACGTGGAAGGCAGGTCATCTTTGGGGAGCCGAAGGACCTGTGCACATGCCAGGATTTTTGACAAATGCTCAGTTAATTGTTTTCTGTTATTCTTCTCCCGGGACACCACCCTTGAACCAAGAACTGCCCCCTCCCACCACCCCAGACCCCAGAGGAAGCCTCAGAATTACACACATGTGGGCCAAGCTTCCGCCCCACAGGAAGTAGATCAGCCCCTGAGGATGCGGGGATGATGCAGGGCCTGGGAAAGCGGAGAGCGCTCCCAAGTGAAAAGGAAGACAAACGCACACAAACAAAGCTAGTGAACGTACGTACGTGCCAATGCGATCAACTCAGAACGTCTCACAAGAACCCCGGGAGTGGCCATCAGAAGAGGGCTGGGTAAACTGATGAAAAATTTGGATCACCCATGACTCGTAACTAATTCGGTATTTTGAAACCTTAACGTTCCGGAATGGAATTCGATTTGAGAGTCTGTTACTGGGAAACTGTGGCACATGCAGTGGGTTGTTCCAGAACAAGCCATGCGTGTGTAGGGCTGAAACAGAAACCTCGGCTGTGAAACCCGTGACCTTCACAACTGCCTTCTTCCAGCTCCAGTCCTTCTACAACGTCCCCTCCACTTTTCTCTGCAGCTTCCTCTCGTTGTGTTTTGCTTCTGCCATTTGTTCACTAAATGTTCATCGTTGTGCCCCGTGCAGGATTCCTATATGCTCTGCTCTTGCCGAGTTGGAAAGGTATACGATGCATCCCCTGGAATGAATACCAGTCGGATCAGAATCTTGCCCACAACACAGCAGATGTTGGTTATTTGAGCAACAGACTGGAAGGGTAGAGCTGCAGCTCAACTTTGACACTGCTTCTAGAAGTTGGCTTCAATGGGAGAAAGCTCAGTTGTGATTTATTTTTGTCAAAGGTTTGAATCCAGAAACGTATGCATTGATTGTAACACGTAACCGCCCTATAATACTGTTGAGGTCCTTCCTTGTTGTTTCCACTAGAGGTTGATGTAACGAACAATGACAACAAGAACCATAACATGCTAAACCAATTTTACAACAAGATCTGCAATCTGATAAGTTCCAATAAGAAAATAAGATGCTGAGTTGCTGATTTAAGGATTATTCATTGTCTTGGAATCCAAAACCCTTGAGAAAAAAAGGAAAACTTTCGTGAAAAAAAAATTGAATTTAAAAGGCATTGAAATCAGAAAGGTGAGAGAGCTATGTGGTGGGGTCATGGATTGTAAACGTGTAGGAAAATCCGTAAGTAAACTTCAAAAACTGTTAACAGAGTGAAGGAGAATACAAGAGAAGATAGTATCAATGATAAGAAACTAATCAAGCAAAAACTTTTTCACCAGGAAGTAATAAGTCAGACAGGAATTAGAATTGGCAAATTCAGGTTTTAAAAGTTGACTGAGACACTCAGTGTACATGGAAGAATAAAATGAAATAAAGGCAAGGGAAAGAGGCTTAAAGAAGGAGAGAAATCACACTGGTTTTTCTTGAATAAAAAATAAAGAAAAGATAAAGAACTTACCTTGAACAATCACCTTGACTTCCAGGGGGAAAAGTATTTATTGTTTTATTTGTATTTATTTATTTTTAACCAAGAGGCAGCGGGGCCTGTCTGAGAGAGAATATTGCCCAGAAAGGTTTGGCGGTTGAAAGATCCCACGCAGCTCTGAAATTGGTACAAGGTTATTTGCATCTGGAGTATACTTTAAGAAGCAGTAGTGAAACACTCTGGAATGCTTTCTTTGAAAAAAAAAAAGTAAAAACCCTCAATGAAGCCTTTTTTCAGACATGTGTCGTGGGCCTTTGCTGCGGAACTCTTCCATATTAACAAACCCAGTTGCTCTTCCTTTCATTCCTCCGGCCACAGGACAGACGCGACTCACCCAAGTCCTCACCACAGACATTCTCAGATGGAGCTAATAAAGAGAAGAAACCAAACCAGAACTGGTGGTCCGCATTGCGCGAGTTGTTAAACATCATCACACAGCAGTAATTATCTTGCCGCATGCTCGGTGGCTCCGCATTCTGAGATGCAAATGTCAGAAGCATGTACTCTGGAAGACGTTGCTAATGGGAGCTCATGTTGTGCGTTGGGTGGTCTGCTGCTGCGCCTGGTGGTCCCGTCTCAGCCCGCTCTGACAGCACTAATGGATTCGCGGAGTCCTCATCTCACACGGCGTTCGCTCGTCTCTCTTTAGTAACGCGTGACAAGTCACAAAAAGCAGACTGCCCAGAAATGACACCGCAAGGATTCCAGACGTTTCCCTTCTCTCGGTGGTGACAGTTCCGAATCAAGTGGGCTCGGTGCTTAAGTAAAAGCATTTTCCTAGGAGGCGTCTCAAAACACGGCCTTGGATCCAGGAAAGCAAGCCGGGCTCTTCTTGCCTCGTCCATCATTGCTTATAACAAACACCCCGCTATCGGGCCGTAGTTAGAAGCTTGTAACAGATGATGCAGAAGGATTCAACTCTCTTTCCCAGATGAGAAGAACTCATCTGTTGGTTAGAGAGACTTCACTACCTTCTAATGAGCGTAGGCAGATCATTTTACAGACTTTTCCCATGCTCATTCAGGATTTGTTTTCAAGGTCCCACAAAGAGCAGCGACGGGAGGGTCGTAGCTGCCCAGAATGTCAGTATAATCTCTGTCCAGAGGATCGAAGTGTCACACCCCTAAAAACCCATCCAGGAAGCTATCCCAGTTTTAACTAGGACAAGAGGGCGTCAGGACATTCTTCAGCATAAGCTGACCTGCAACTCTGTCCTTATAAGGTTGTTACTTAATGTCAATGCAATTTTGGGGTCATCAATTGGCTTGGGTTTAGAAAGGTCAGTTTCAGTCCCCATAAACTTCCTACGCCAACGTGAGCTCTGGCTGACTCCTTCCGCACTCACTGCCTCTACCATTGTCTGGCCGTCTTGCTACAGGTTGGTTGTATCGTGGTTACATTTTCACAGTCATTGTTTTGTTGAACAGACACAAACTAAGTCCCTACTAACCGTTTTTAAGACCCAGGAAAAGCTTCCAAAAAGGAGCGATACTTGAACTGGCCATTTAGGTGTTTTCCTTTATATCCTGAAGTACAGAACTTACCACACAATTCTAATCATTTTTTTCTTTGTTTCTCTTCCTTTATTGTAAGGTCTTTGAAAGAAGATACTAGACATAATTCGTCTTTCTAGACCCAGCATCGTAGCAAAGGATACATAATAAAGGATTCATATGTGTTTTTTTTTAATGAGTTGATTGAACTTGTCCCCATTGGACTGAGAAAGTGATTACAAAAGGGAATCTGTCTTAGTTCCTCCCCTCAAGGTCTTTCTAGTTTAGCACATGGCTGGATACAGAGAAGATGAGCAGGAACTGCTAGTTGGTTAGCTGATTCTAAGACAGCTACTTTTCTTCAAGTGGAAAGACAAGGCTACTAAAATAAATGTATGCCAGCACAGCCAGTTGCTGTTTCATTTCACTTTTTCTGGTGATAGGAAACCTTTCCTCCTCTGTGGGTTTTACGTCTGTGGACTCAACCAACCGCAGAGTAGAAATATTTGGAAAAAATGTTTACATTATTGTTACATGTGCTATGTAGTTAGACCAACGATGGACATGTACAGACTTTTTTCTTGTCATGATACCCTAAATAATACAGTATAACAACTATTTACCTAGGATTTACATTGTATTAGGTCTTATAAGTAACCTAAAGATGAGTTAAAGTATACTGGAGGATTGTGTAGGTTATATGCAAACACTACGCCATTGTAAATGACAGGCTTGAGCACCTACAGATTTTGGTGTCTGTAGGGATGCCTAGAACCCATTCACCTACCTCAATTAAAAAAAATACACAAACCAATTTGGTGAGTGTACGTGAAGAAATAATGATTTGAGACCTTCACTAATTCATTTGCATTCTCACTTGCTTGGGTGTCTCTCAAAGCCTGAGATCCAGTGTGAACTCAAACCCAAACAGAACAAGAAAAGAGAAGAAAGCAAATGGCAGACTGTAGGGCGCTGTAAGAGCAGAGGGACGGAAGGAGCCAGCGTGGAGTTCCAGAGCCCAACAGAGAAAATCAGAGACATGTTTGACATTTACTCGATAGATTTCACAACTGTGTGCCCCTGAGGTGCCAGGCACGGAGCTCAGAGCTGGGGAGGACACGGAGTGAATAAAACCCAGCCTGGCGACGTAGTCTAGGGGCGGTGCTGGCAGTCTCGGGGGGTTACAGAGAGAAAGGGGGACAATGAGACACATGAGTGCGTCCGAAAGCAGGAGTGGCCACTGTTGGGAGAGAGGCTCAGATAAAGGGCTGTGGGCGTTCAGTGGAAGGGAATACCGCGTCCCTGAAGGACGCCTCCGAGAACTTTCTGAAGGAGAGGATGCCGAAGCTCAGACTGGGAGAGCAGAATGCGGGTGGAAGAGGGATAAAGCACACTCCCAGTGCAATCGACCGCATCGGAAAGGTGTGGAAGCAGGAGACCTCTGAGATGGGCACCAAGCGCTCCCTTCTGTCCAAGGCGTGAGGTGTGGGCGGGCGAGGTGAGAAGGGGAGCCAGGAGGTGCACCGTGGCTGGCCCACTGTCGGCTCTGGGTGCTAAGCCGAGGGATTTGGACTGTACTCGGCCGTCTCTGGGAGCTACTCACGGTATGATGAGATCAGGGGTCTATTTCCAGAAGCTCAATCTAAAAACAAATACAATGAGTAAGGCAGGTGGAGCATACTGGGGCTGGGAAATGACTCTGAATGTCGTTATGAAGACCGTGTGAAACCTAAGACACATCTTCAGGGAGGAGGTGACTGCAGGAAGGTGCGGGCACTGTCGGATGTGAAAAGCCCTTCGGCCCGTTTCAGTCCGCGTGGCACCGCGAGCCCTCAGGCTGGGGTGGGAAGCCGGTGGGACTCGGAGCCGAGGTGGGAGCGACACCCGCAAGACCTTAGTGTCAGGCGCGAACAAACAGGCAGGATCGAGAGGACCAACGGCCTTCCCGGTTGTCGCGTCAGATGGAGGAAAACACGAGGAGGGGAGGTGCGGGAGCACGGGAGGCAGGCTTGAGCGCCGGGGTCTCTTCCGGTGAGGGCGCTGGGGTCGGAGACTTTGGGTCAGGGTGGCCTTGTGACTGAGGCGATTCCAACCTTTCCGAGAAAGTTCTGCCCTCCAGGCAGTCTTTCCAAGCCTTAAATAGCACATGGGGGGTCTCCTCGACCCATCAAGGCAGGGGCACAGATCATAGTAACGGGGTACCCTCCTGTGGATGTGGAAACTCAGCCTGAAGGGTGCCCGCCTTCAGAGGTCCCTTTTCGCAGTCGCTCAGTTAGTCATTCAGCAAGCATAGTTTGCGTAACCATGACTTGCCAGGACCTAAACTAAGTGCCTGAGATACCTTTGCGAACAGATCTTTAAAAATTGCCGCTGTCCTGGAGCTGACATTATAGTAGAAGAAAGCAGATGAAAATATTATGACAAGTGAGCAAATTATGTAGTACATTAGAAGGTGATAAGTTCTATTGAATAAATAAATAGATTAAATAGATAAAAACACAGTAGAGCCAGCAGGATCACAAGAGTGGAGTTGGGTTGGAGGCAATTTACAATTTTAAAAAGGTGGTCAGCGCAGCCCTGATCAAAAAGACATAATTTGAGCAGAGGTTCGAGGGAGAGGAGTAAGTCATCCATGCGGGTGTCTGGGGGGAGAGTATGCCAGATGTGTGTATTATGTACATATGGAAGTGATACGCAGACATTTGAAATTCAGGACAGAGGGCTAGAGATATAAATTTGGGTTAGCATATTGATGGTATTTAAAACTATGGAGCTGGGTAAATTCACTGAGGGAACGAATGTTGCTAGAGCCGAGAAGCTGGGTCGTCACAACGTGGACGGGTCTGGAACAAGAGGAGGGATCCGCAACAGAGCAGACAGCACCGCCAGGAGGGCAGGAGGAAACCCAGAGGGTGCGGTGTCCTGGAGGCCCAGGGAGTGCCCGGCCCTGAGGAAAGGGGCCAGTCCCCTGTGTCAGACGCTGGTGCTGCAGCAACTGGCACTCATCACCAAGGCTGTCCGTGACGCCGGCCAGAGGCGTTTGGGTGGGCCGGCAGGAGCAAAGGCCGGATGACGTGGGGACCAGAGAGGGTGGGAGGGCAAAGGTGGGAGACAGCACGCAGACACACGCAACTCTTCTGAGAAGCTTTTCTGTAAAGAGGAGCAGAAAACAGGATGGTAGCAGGAGAGAGAAGTGGGGAAAAAAGAGTGTCAGGTTTTTGTTGTTATTGGTGGTGGTTTACCATATAGACTAAATTGTATCCCCCCAAAATCTATATGATGAAGCCCTACCCCCCAGTATCTAAAATGTGACTGTTCTTGGATTTGGGTCCCCTAAAGAGGTTATGTTAAAAATGAGGCTGTTGTGGTGGGCCCTGAGCCCGTATGACCGTTGTCCTTGCAGAAGAGATGAGGACACACAGAGAGACACCGGGGGTGTGCGCACACGCAGAGGGGGGGCCGTGTGAGGACGCAGTGAGGGGGCGGCCATCTGCTAGCCAAGGAGACACCAGGGCAACCAGCCCTGCTAATCCCTTAAAGCTGTTGGTCTTGAACTTCTAGACTCCAGGACTGTAAGAGGATACATTTCTGTTGTTTAAACCACCCAGTCTGTGACATTTTGTGATTGCAGCCACAGGAAACTAATAAGTTGTTTTAATTTTGTTTTGTTTCTGTTGGGGGGTGGTGCAGCTTTTGAGATGGAAGAAGTAATAGCATTTTGCATGTTTTTAGAAAATACCCAGAGGGAAACTTTTCTATCTTGGAGGCAGAGGAGAAAATTAATGGAGAGACTTTTTTGAGG
Source organism: Phyllostomus hastatus (assembly GCF_019186645.2). NCBI lineage: Eukaryota > Metazoa > Chordata > Mammalia > Chiroptera > Phyllostomidae > Phyllostomus > Phyllostomus hastatus. The sequence goes on along the minus strand of NW_025333833.1, from coordinate 3,604,995 downwards.
AGGTGAGAGTGGATGGGGTCTGGTCTTTGTCGTTCATTTCTCAGAGCCTCTCAGCCGCAGGCCTCAGTCCAGGACCCTCAAATAAATCTTCTCTGATTTCCTGATTGTTCTTGTACCAGAATCAGCAAACTTAATGAGAAGAGGAGACTCTACCCAACCTGAATTTCTAGAAAAATTGTGACTCATTACGAGAAATAGATCAGGAAATAAAAAGTTTTGAAGTAGAAGAAAAGAGAAAGAAAAGAGTGAAGACAAAAGAAACAAGATGAATTTGACTTTTTCAGTGAGAAGTCTAAGTTTGCTAAGATACAGATAGATGTTCTTGTGGGTGTTGAAACTGCTGAGAAAAATTTAGCAAAATCAAATGGAAGTGGTGGAGGGAGTCTGCAAGTGACTCTTCTCTTAAAGGGTCTATTGTCCATCAACAGTGTGTTTGCTCTGAAGAGTGCCCGCCACCGCACCGTCAGCTCCCTCCTTTTGAAAAACGCATGCGTTGTCTATGAAAATAAAGTCACTGAGATGCATCGGGGGGATGGGGGTTGGTGCAGGGAACTTGGTTAAGAACAAGTTCTAGTTGGGGGACAAGAAAAGAACTATTCAGTCTTGGCGTCTTCCAGATGTTTAACTGCAGGCGAGGATATCATGTGAGAAAAAGGAAACACCCGAGATTATAGAGCCCATGGGAAGTAAAATGCATCTTCTTCCTTCCAAGTGTCACAGTATTTCTGGAAATTAGGGAATCCACCAGACTGGCCCCATTTTGCAAAGGTGGTAGAATCCTGGCACAATGAGGGGAAGAGACTGGAGTCACAAGAAACGTGTTTTGAAAAGGTCCAACATGCAGTGACTCCTTACCAAAATAGAGACTGGCCCCCAGGACTCCTGGCTCCTGGCCAGGCCTCCAGCCACAGCGCTGTATCCCCTGTGCTTTCATTTTTGATCTCGGGTGAACTCACAGCCCCTTCCGGTCCCTCTCCTTCCCTCCCTCCCTCTCGCTCTCCAGCTCTCTCTCCCCCCCCTTCCCTCTCACATACCACAGATGACCCTTGTACGTGTCCCCCATAAATCACTCTCTAATGGAGTCCCTTTGTTGTTCTCAAGGACATCCAAAGGAAGATTATGACGGAGAACCAGGGCTCAACAATGAGGGAGATAATTGAAGGTCATTCGGCTGAAAATAATTCATATTTATCCACGGCTCCCTTGACCAGAGCATCTGGTTTCCGTTAGCCAGCATGGTGTCCTCTGCCTCTGACTGTGGTGGCCCGGGGTAACCACATTCTTTCTAGAACATAAAAGAGCGCTTTTTCACATCTTTTCCCGAGATGTTTTTAAACTCCTCCTCGTACGAGGCAGTGCTCTGGATTTAGGGGAGGACTCCTACGTCCTTCATGGCGTTGGGCACTGGCGGCTTTGAGCCACTCCTGGACAGCTTCTTGGTGCTCGCTCTCTCTCTGTCAAGGCCGGCCCTGCAGTTGAAGTTCAGGAAAGCTCAAGTAGGCCACCTCGGTATCTCCTGCCAGAACACCTCAACTCTGAGCAGGCTCGGATTTACTCTGTTTCCAGAGAGGTTTTTCTGTGCTCATATTCATGGGTGGAGAACATATGAACTCACCCACTAAGCTGTCAGTTGCACACAGTAGGCACTCTTTTACTTCACTGTCTTTGCACATGACTGTTAGCAACAGAAACTCATATTTAAACCATAATCTTTTCCAGCCTGTGCAGCCTTACATCACAGAAGTTCCCACTCATTTCACCAAACCTGACTTCAAGAAATCTTGTATCTATAGCACAAGAAGAGTTAGGAGAGGTGATGTGATTTACAGGAGGGTTCTTTTAAAAAATATATTTATTTATTTATTTTGAGAGAGAGGAAGAAAGAGAGGGAGAGAAACATCAATGTGTGGTTGCCTCTCATGTGGCTCCCACTGAGGATCTGGCCCACAACCCAGGCATGTGCCCTGACCGGGAATCGAACCAGCAACCCTTTGACTTGCAGCCCGCCCTCAATCCACTGGAAATCCAACCTATAAAAGAAGTCACTTTAACACAAAAATCCATAGCGATGGTAATATGGGGGGCTTCTCCACGCTCTGGCTGGCTGACAAGACATGTATCTGATAGAAGCAATGCTATGGAAGTCCGCATGGTGCCAAGTCCCTGTGGGGTCTACAGGAGACATCTCCCAGTGACCTGCAAAATATCGTTCAGGCGTTTCCGGTGCCAAGGGCAAAGATGAGATTCCAGACTGCAGGGCAGGAGAGAAGGAGTCAGGGGGGAAATGCAGTTTGGGAAGAGGCCCGTGGTCGCAGCAGGGCCTTTAGCTGCACTGACGTGGGGCGTAACAGAGTGTTGGGCTGAGTTACAAATCAAATTTCAAAGAAATAAAAACTTTAATAGGAGGATAGGAAGGTGTCATCTAGATTGTTTTCTGGAACTTGGAATAATAATAATAATGATAATAGTAAAAAGAAATGGAAAACACGGGAAAGATAAGAGATGTAAGAGGTGAATCCAAAAGATCCAATATCCAACCAGTAGGCATTTTGAGAAGGGAGAATAGATAAAAAGGAGAAATAATCGGAAAAATAAAACAAGATTTTTTTTCAAACTGAAGTGCAAATCCAAACTGGATGTTCTACCAAAAGCCAAGGGAGGTAAATGAGGAAATTACAGCATATAGGAAAATCATTGTGAAAATTAAAACACAAAAAATAACAGATCGTAGAAGCATCCAAGAAGGAAAGCAAACTCCCCATCAGCCAAGTTACATGCTAGAGAACATCTTCAGGTTCAAGGATCATTTTCTTTCAGCGTAGAATTCACTTAACTTTTCTCATGTTTGATACACACATATTGCAAAATGATCACCACAGTAAGGCTGACACCTCCATCCCCTCACTCAGTTACCGTGTGTGTGTGTGTGTGTGTGTGTGTGTGTGTGGTGGTAACGTTTAAGGTCTACTTCCTTAACTGGCTAGTGCACAATGCCGTGTGGTGCACGTCACACATCACATGAGTGTGGTCCCGGTGCCGCACGTCACATCCCGGGACCCATTCATCTTAAAGCTGGGTGTCTGCGCTTTCTCACTGGCTTCTTCCATTTCCCTTACCCCTCCGGCCCTGGCAACCACCGCTCTACTCTCTGTTTCTACGAATTCAGCTTTTCCAGACCCCGCAGATAAGTGGGAACACACACTGTTTGTCTTTTTCTGTCTGACTGACTTCACTTAGCGTAATGACCTCCAAGTCTATCCATGTGGTCACAAAAGACAGGATTTCCTTCGTTTTAAAGGTCAAATAATATTCTATTGTACTCATCCACCAATGAACACTTACGTTATTTAAGTGTCTTGGCAATTGTAAATAATTCAGCCTAGAATTTTATAAGCAAACTATAAATCCATATGAGAGCAGAATAAATACATTTTAAGACAGAAAAAGACTCCAAAATCCTCTCTCACATTCACTCTTTCGTAGGCTGTCACTTGTGGGAAAAAGTCAAGAAAGAGAAAGACAAGGGGTCCAGCAAATTATGCTCCAGTGTAGAAAGACATAACAGAATGCCCCGGAGGGTAGCCAACCGGCCCAGACAGACAGAAGTGCCCCGAGGAAGGGCCGCGTGAGAGAAATAAAACAGTGAACCGCGGTGGAAAGCGCTTCCGTATGACAATTCAGTCCTCGGAAAAACTTAAAAGTATGTTCTGTGTAAAACACACACAAACCAAGGAAACAGCAAACATTGATGAGGTTCGTATTTAAGGAAAACTACATAGGAGAGGCGTAGCCCAAACAGGGGCACAGCTGAACGCGACACGGTTTGCACCTGGAGGCGTGGCCAGGCGAGCCCGGAGACAGCCGGCGAGGAAGCTGGGTCCGCCACCCGGGCGAGCGAGGGTGGTGGTTTGACCCTGCGCCGTGGCAGTGGGGTGGAGACGAGGGCAAAGGTTGGGAATATTTAAGAATGAGAATGGACGGAGCAGGAGATCGGTATCAGAGAGGAAAGGGTTCGATAGACTCCATGAGTTCAGTTTAGGAATCTGGGCCCAAAACGGTGCCTTTCGCTGAGAGCGGAAACACTAAAAGGAGAAGACGGTTTGGCAGGTACAGCAAGGGGCTCATCTGGGTCTGAGACGCTGAAGGGACACCCACGTGAACACGACCAGGGACGCTCTGGGGACCAGTCTGGTGTAACCTGTGTTATCTCAGGTGGTGCCGACTTCAGTCTGAAGTCCTGGTAGCCCGCCACATGGGCCCTGTGTGGTGGCTGTGGGGGGCGGGGGTCAGTGGGGATGGGGGAGGATACAGAGAGGATAAATGGGAATGGAGGTAATGCAATAAAAAATTGAGTGGAAATTAAAAAAAAACTTAAAAAAACCAACATGTGTTATCTCAGGCAATGGGACACAGCGGGTTAACAGTCCATGGCTGGGGGCTCCCTTGGACTCGAAAATCCACATATCAATGAACAAACTTCTAGGGAAACTAACGTAGAATAATAAGCAATAAAATTTACATGTGATCTTCCTAAACTATTTTTCTGGTTGTTTTGATCCTTACTGATTTTGAATTTGGAAGAATGCATTCCCTTCCTTTGGACCGTGGAGGCAGCAGAGTGGAGGCAGGATCGGGGGAGGAACAGGCAGGCGCAAGCCAAGCCAGAGCCCTTCTCAACGTCGGGAGGAAGGAGGCTGGAAATACGTGTTTACTGATCAGCTTCATCCCGTTCTAAATGTATTTTCTCTAAACAATGACCCAGAAGGATTAAGTATGCAATGTAGTTTCCAAAAGGGGTCCTCGCAGGTGAACAGTCTTGAGTCTGGCCCTCACCTTGTCGGCGTCTCTTTGCTGTCGTCCATCCTCGGAGGGCGTCTCGGAATAATCTTACAGGAGACGGAGTTTATCAGTTCGACAGACTCCTCCTTCTCCGCTTATTCTGGGAGGTGTCCCTTCCGGGGTCTAGAACAAGGACATTTCCCCGTCCAGGGTACCGCCTTCTCTGTAGCAGACCAGTTTACCATGCAAATGCCACCTAGTGAGCAGAGAATAAAAACAAATGGAAAGGCTGTACAACGTGCAGCAAAATGTCCTGTTCGCACTGGAGGCGGGGCCGTGGGTGCAGCATCGCTGCCCGCAGCGCCCCGCGGGGACTCGGCAGCTGTGTCTCCCGGCTGCCTGTCCGCCGCACCTCCCTTTCCTGTCCACCCGGACGGAACTGTTCTCTGTGCGCGCAGCCCTTTCTCCACACAAAGCGCGGTCCGCCCGGGTTCCAATTCTAAATTGAAGTCACATCCTAGAACGGCCTGCTTGAAATTACACCCAGGTGACCTCGACTGGGGTTTTGCGTGTTCCCAAACACTGCAGACACTTGTTTACAGGCGGTCTCCAGGCTCACTCCCACAGACGGCAACCCTCGTGTTCCCTCCTCCCGCCTGGGCGGGCGCAGCTCACTGGCGTCCTGTGGTGTGGCCATCCTTCGGGGAAAGAAGGCAAATCCAGTTCAGTGCCCCCCTCCGTCCTCTTCTCCCCTGTTCGCTCTCTTCTCTCTCTCTCTCTCTCTCTCCTCATCTAGTTATTCAAAAGCCATGGAAATGTAAAACCAAAGTGTGGTTTTTTGGGGGGTTTTTTTTGGTTTTAGGTATGAGCCACAAGCCGGTGTAGAGATTAAACTGTTTGGAGAGGGGTGAAATCTGACTTGAGTATCAGCAGGGAGTGTTGCATTAGATGGTTTGTATTTTTTTTTCATACATTTTTCATCTTGGTCAAAACTTTTGCAAGTTTTAGTTTGAAAGAGCACAAATAGAAATCACACTTTCCCCTTCGCTTAGCTGCTTTCATTGATTGACTTGTTCCATGTTTTACCATAATTCTGTTACTTTATCTTTTATCTCCTCTAGGCTGTTAGCGTATCTCTTGGGGACACTGGGGGAGGGGTGTGGCTATTGTAGCTCAGTGCGGGGCAAGGAGTTGACGTGGAGATTCCACAGGGCAGGGAGGCGTGGGTTCTCGTGCCCCCTGTCTAGACCGCGGGTGGCAAACCCAAGGCCCTCCGGCCAAATCCCGCCCTCCACCTCGTTTTATCCGGCCTGGCACCTTGTTTCTACCCGGCGGCAGCGCCAAGCTCTCGCTTAACTGTTAAGGAGCAGTCGCATTTATACAGTCCTAAAGTGACACTCGGCCCTTTGAAGGCGACCGTGAGGCTGACGTGGCCCCCGGTGAGAATGAGTTGACACGCCTGCTCTAGACGTTTCTCCTGCCAGTCCGCTCCGGGCACACAGCTCTCCTCCTCCTCCCTAGAGGCGGAAACCCAGAAACGGTCATTCCATCCGACTACACACAGGCAGAGCGGAAAATACTCCGCCTGCACCGGCAAGGGAGAGGGTGGAGATGGGGAGGAAACTCTTTTAAGACTGGAAGGTGTAGGAGAAAGGGGGACATAGTAGGTTCTTTTCTCCACTGTCTGTCTCTTCTGTGCCTCCTGGTGAAGATAGCAGTGGATTCCCTCTGCACCTCTGGCATCATTGTCACTCTGAGTCTTGGGCCCTGGGTGGGAGTCTGGGAAAGCCGTTTGGGAGTTAGCTCTTCCTTCGGCACTCCGCCACGAACACGGAGAAACCCGCACACGGACGCGGCCCGCACACCCACAGGGAGGCCACGTGTGGCCCTAAGAACTCACGGACGGGCAGACAATGGAAAAGCAGGGGGCGGGCAGCCAGAGCCCGTCCAGCCACAGATGCCCTCTGCTGCAGACAGGACGCGCACTGGCGTTCTCGCCCCCGCACAGACAGACGCACGGACAGACGCACAGCCAGACCCCAGGCAGATGCCACAGGGCAGCCACGGCCCGTGCCCACTCGGCGGTGACTCTCCTCCCACGCACCCCGTTTGAACACAGGACTGGCGCTGGCTAAGATGTCCCGAGTCCATCTTTGCTCGGCGAATCAAACTTCTCTCTGTGCAGCCTCACGAAAAATTCAGCCTGAATGGCTTGAAATGCCCGAGCACGGAAGAGAAATAAACAACAGCGCAGCAGACACCTGGGGACCTGGAATTTGGAAAGCTGAGTGGGCGGGCTGCTCGGGCCAGTGGCGCCCCAGCTGCTGCCCGCGGAGAGCTCAGGGGACAGTGTGGGGACCTGCAGACGGGGCCAGGGCAGTCGTTGCTGAGGACATGACCGCCGGCACTAAACGGAGAAGAAAATATGACCTAATATGGACAGAAAATGAACTTCAGAACCAGGCAGACTGAGATTCAGAGCTGGCAGTGCCAGTTACTAACTGTGCACTTGGGCGTGCTGTTTAATCTCCGAGTATCAGTTGACTCAGAAACAGAATCTGCCTCCCAGTTCTGTGGTGAGGATTGAGTGGAATGGTATACACAAAGTGGCTGTCGCCGTGCTGGCCTTGCGAACATGTGTTTTATTTCTGCTGTTGAAGTTGTTCTCAAAATACCCTGTAAGGTCTCCAGGGAAAAGACAATAGCTTTAGTTTCACAGTCTCTAAGCCAAATTAGAAAGGTTACGTGCTCACTGTGTCCTCTGGGGAAAAGTGACACTGGTGAGTAACATTTGACGGAGGAACAAATGAATGAGTGAACACATGGGTGATTGGATGAATGGAGTAACTACCTCATACCTGTTGCTCTCGGAATCACCAGTCTCTAATACCGAATCTAGCACGTGGTCCTAGTGCTAACTATTTCTCAGCTTACTGAGAAATAAAGCTAAAAAACAATAACTCTAATACAATGAGAGAGGTATTTCAAGGCCTTATTAGAGCAAAGGATAAAAGGTAGCAAGGACTTGGGGGTGGAAGAAAGATATGTTCAAAGACGAGTCATTTAACAAAAGGACTGAGCAGTCTCCATTTGAGTCATGAACTGGAAGGTTACTAGAACCTTCTGTGGAGTTTCAGACTTCATGGAGTAGTGGGAACAGGAGCTAGTTTGGTGGACACTTGTGAGGGAGTGGAAGATGAAGAAGTGGCTACAGTCGGTCTGCATCTTGGGGTTACAGAAATCTCACAGGGACTCCTCTAAGACGTTTGCCCCAAGGCGAGCGCTAGTGATCTCTTCTTCCTGTTAGCTGGTTCCACAGACAAAACTGAGAGGGAAGCTTGCAAGGGTGAAGGAGAGAGAGAGAGCGTAATTATGGGGAGCAGGCCGGGACTGCCCCTTCAGGAACTTCCCCGCGGCTTCCCCGGAACCAGAGAAGCGGCGGCTTTCTGGTCTCCTGGGTCCAGGACCAGGACCGGGGCCGCTGCCCTACGGGGAGCCCCCAGGAGCGTTCAGAGGAGGGACTGGACACTGCGGAGGCAAAATGAGTGATTCACTTACGGAGCAGTATCAGAGGTTTGGAGCGCGGAGAGAGGATGTACATGCCAGGAGAAGGAGGATGTGGCCAAGGCCAGGCCTAATTGTTTATTTCCTTGATGCCTAAGGAGCATCCAAGCAGAGAGGCTGTTCTGGACGGCGTCCTCCAAAAATGCACTTTGCAAACGAGACTGGAGGGAGGCAGGCGTCTTCTTTTACGACACTCTGCAAACACTCACCCCACCCCCGGCCCCAGCCCCCGACCCCCAACTCGGTCCTCTCTTGTGTGCTTTGTTCTTGTGCTCTCTGCTCTCTCCCCTGAAGTACTTCCGAGTTTCGCTTTCCTCTTAGCCCTTTCCCCCACCTCGTTGTCGGCCTTATCACGGCCCTGACTCTGTCCTGCTCTTCTCCCGAAACTTCTGTTCCATCTGTGAAATCAAGGTCAGTGGTCCTCATTTTGCCCACATCTCCTAAGTCACGGTGACAGATAGAAAAAGGAAAAGACAGCATTTGTGTGGTTCCACCGAAGATGGAATAAGAGATTCATCCCCCTGAACCCAGGCCATGAAAGGGACAGAAATAGCAGAATTTGAGCCGAGTTTTACATGCACAGGCTGAGTGTGGTCTGTGCGCTGGCCCCTATTCTGTCCCCAAAGGGCAGCTGACCCCTCATTCTGAAGGCGGGCAAGAGTTTGGGTTTAGAATTCTACTCAGAAGGAGCTTTGTTCTTTGAGTGCACGGGGGCACTAGTGATTCTTTTCTTCATTTGTTGGCTCCCTGGGAGGAACGGGCAGAGGGCAGGTGGTAAGTCCATGTATTCCCAAGTGTAGGGGATAATAAGCAGGAAAGAAGCATCTTCAAATGCCCCGATGAAGGAAGGAGCAGGAAAGGCAGCCGAGCACATGTTAGCAAGCAGTGGAACCAAGCTCATGTGGAGTGCAGCGAGCAACAGAACTTGGGGGGCAGCAGGGCGTAGCGGACACGGGAGCAGGGTCGGAGACAGACCCCCAGGTTCACGCCTGAGCTCCCCCGGGGCAAAGTGCTCAACGTCTCCGTGACTCAGTGTCCACAGCCATGGGGTGGGAGGGAAAAGTAGGGGTGCATAGGCCCCCTGTTATCCTCAGGGGGTATGTTCCAAGACCCCTAGCGGTTGCCCAAAACCACCGTTAGCACTTAACCATATGTAAACTATGCTTTTTCCTACACATACGTATCTATGGTAAGGTTTGATTTATAAATGAGACACAGTAAGCGATTAACAATACTAACTAATAACAAAATAGAACAATTGTACAAAATAGTACAATGGAAGTTATGTGAATGTCCTCTCTCTCTTCCTCTCTACCTATCTCTATTTCTGTCTCTCTCTGTCTCTCCCTCATTCTCATAACCGACCTGAGAACCGGGACGGCCGTGGCCAGCGGGCGGGGCACCCAGACAGCACGGAGACACTGGGCAAGGAGAGGGCGTGTGTCCTGGGCGAGGCAGGGTGGGACCGGGCGAGATCGCCTCACCTTGCTCTGGATGGCACTCGATTTAAAACATATGAATTGCCTTTTCCTGGGATTTTCCATTTCATATTTTTGGACTGTGGTTGATCACGCGTCACTGAATCCGTGGAAAGCGAGCCCAAGGGTACGGGGCGACTACTGTACCAAATCTGAAAGAAGACTTAGGAGAAGATTTAGAATAGTACTTGGCACATAGTAACACGTGTAAATGTTACATTTAATGTAAATTAACATGTAATTATTAATTAACAGTTAAACTGAAAATTAACGGTTAACTAAGTACCTAACACTATAAAGCTTAATAGTATTATTTGGAAGTTTTAGTCTTCAATAATATGTTCCCTGTAGCATGACATATTTTACATAGTACATAGGACAAGAAAACATTTTTAAATGTCAGTTTTAAGCCATATTTCTCATAAATACTTTACATTTTTAAATCTTAAGTGTTTTTAAAAATATGGCATTTTGTAATTGCTATTTGTTCTTTACTCAAATATCCAAAAATATAAACAATATATTTGCTTTTTATGAAAGGAAATAAAATGAAGTTAATATTAAAAATGAAAAGCAGATTGCTTTTTAAACTTTGCTCTAAATAAATACACATGTTATTGTTTTCCACAATAAAACACAGCCAGTTTGGGAGAGCAGGGATCCTGAGCATCCAATTTAATTAATGAAATTTTAAAATTCAGACTCTCAACCTCTGCCATGTTTACAGTGTGATTTCAAATTAGTGGCAATCCATTCCTGTTTTCACTTGGTAAAAACCCAGGTGACCAGCTAACTCTGGGTGCAGATAACATACCCCACCATCGTGGCCCTCAAACACCCCCCTTGCCCTCGGGCACCCGCGTGCGCACAGACGCGGGCACCGCATCGGTTAGGAGTGCTCTCCGCAGCGGGCCACCCGGCGGCGGCTTCAGTAAGTGTGGGGTTATTGCTTTCGCACAACACGATGTCTGCACGTAAGCAGCGTCTGGCATTGGTTCGGTGGCTCAGAAATGGCAAGTCTTCTCGAGGTTGTCGGCTGGCTGCTTCACCGTAAGCCGTCGCGTCAACATCCCTGGCAGGAAGAAGAGGGTCATCTACGGCACCACTGACGTCGGTCCTTGTATCAGAAAAGCAGAAACACCCCCAGAAGCTCCCGTCCCCCCTTCCACATGCACACACAGGCAACCTTCCCTACGTTTCATCGTCCAGCACTGGGTCCTATGCCCACTGAGGTGCAAAGGAGGCTGGACAATGGGGACCGAATGACTTATGATTGGCTTTCATCCAATGTGATTCATCGTCCGGGCCTAGGCATCACCACCCTGAACACGATCACAGGTCTGCTTTCCAGAAAGGAGGAAGCACAGGTCTTGGGCTGGTAACAGGTAGTGTGTGTTGCAGTAACTTCACCGCTTACCCAGAGCCTGTCTGTGGAAGGCCCGACCCAGTCACCTCATACACAGTATGCCGCTTAACCTTTACGACACCGTGCACAGTTATTTATAAATGCTGTTTGCTCTCCATTCCTTGTAAATGAGGAACGTGAGCCCCACTGAAGTTGTAAGCACCTTGCCCAAGGTCGCAAAGCTCGTAAATGGCAGGCTGGGCTCCGAGCTCAGGTCTGCTTCCAAGCTCGTGCCCTTTCCACGGTGTCGTCCTGCCCAGAACCTTCCCAGCTCTCTCTTGGGCACTCCTGATTCTGTCTGGCCGCAGCGCTGCCCTTGACCTCACACAGTCCCGATCACAAACCTACTCCCAAAATAGGAGGCCATCTGGAATCTTGATTCAGAAGTTGGAAGGATGTTTTTATCTATGTCCAAATGTTGCCAGTGCAATAGTGAACAGGGCAAAGAGGTTTCTGGTCCGAGGGTTTCCATTCTAGTGGGGAAGGAAGATAGCAGGCCTGTGAGTAAATAAAGATAATTTCACTTAATGAGAAACTTGTGACAAAGAAGTGAAACCAGGTCGTGTGGCAGAGAACAATCTGCAGGCTGCTTCTGATGAGGTGCCTGGAGGGATCGGGCCCTGGTGCTGGAGGGAGCGAGCCTGGTCCCGTCCGGTCCAGGGGAAGGAGAGCTCCAGGCGGTGGGCCCAGCGAGCGCCAAGGCCTGGCGGCAGGAACGCGGTGTGGGCACAGAGTATGGGTCAGTCGTGTCGGAGAGTCGTGACTGAGACAGACATGATAAGAAATGAGATCTGAGAGAAACTGTATTTGATTCAAAACGCCGTGGGAACTCCGACAGGTTTCAATTCACGAGGAGTCACGTGGTCCAGCTTGGTTTCTTCACCACCTTGGTCGCCATGAGAACGCGGCCGAACGTGGCACAGGGGCGGAGGGCCCCAGAGAGACGGCGGAGCTGGCACGGTGCTGGCGGGGACCCGGCTGGCTTTGGGCGGAGGAGCACCGCGACACCACTCACCTCTGCGGGAACTTGCTTCTCCTTCCTCCGCTTCATCCCGGCGTCGCAACGCCGCTGTGTTCCACCCCTTTCACACGCAGGTGCTTCGATGAGTTGTGGCCACCGTTCTCTTCGCAAATGCTTTTCAAAGACATGCCTCCACGCGCTGGCAAGATCGGGCAGATACATCGTAGCGTTTTCTCCCGCTTGAGTGGACTGTGTCCGCAAGGCCGGCCCGAAACAGGCCATTCAGCCCCTGCCTTCTGGCTCCGCCCTCCTCCCAGAAAAGTGTAAATGATGCTCGGTCCCAGTTCTTTTTATAGATACAGCCTGTCAGAGGTTTTGCTTTGCACAATTTGCTATAATGAATCATGAGCTTCTCCCATTCCTCCGAGTTCATGGAATTAGTCAGGATAATAGAAGATTCTCCCTAGAAACCATGCTCTGGGGTTCATCAGTGTGCTCCCAACTGGGATTATGAGTGGAGCGCGTGAAGAGAAACACATGTCGCTTTTGGAAACCTCCCTGTAAACTGCAAATGTCCCGTGGTTGAACACTCGCTCCTTCTGGAAAAACCGTCTCAGTTGGATTGCAGGGGGGGCCGGTCAGAGAGTGGAGCCGGGATGACTGTTCCCCGACCTGCCCCGTTCTGCTGCTCTTCCATTCCCCGAACCCGCAGCAGTGACTGGCCGGCCGTCCTCCGACTGTGCTTCCTGAGTCAAGACGAAGCCCCTTCCGTTATGATGGCAAGGAGCTCTGTGTCACCAGAGCAGATTCTGCGTAAATAATTTGAATTATGATTTTCATTAATTTGGATAAAGACGACTTTGCTCACAAGGCACAGGAGGTCTGGCTGTCGCCCGGGCGACGAAACTGGATGAGGGAGGCCAAAAGGACTCCAGGCAGGAACTCTCGGGCTCCTGGAGCTTCCCAGGCGTCAAGGTCCCGGCCTGAGGACGAGCAGAGGGAGGGCCGGAAACAGGTCTCCGGGTGATCCAAGCAGAGAGTGAGCATTTCCAGTTACAGTATTCAATTAAGACATTCTTATACAGTGGAAGGAAAAAAACTCCAGGAAATATTATACGTCATTTAAATCCAGGTGCCAACTCCCTGACTCCCTGGCCTCACAAGTCCCAGGCCCGGTGGTGAGGGCCCGGTGGTGGGGCCCGGTGGTGGGGCCCGGTGGCGGGGCCCGGGCCAGACGGCAGAAGCAAGGCCCTGGAAGGCCTTCAGAGCAGCTGCGGGTCTGCTGCGGGCCCCTCCTCCGAGTCCGCCGCAGCAGCCCAGACAGTGCTGTGCGGAATACTGGGGGAAATGGGGTTTTGCTTCCAGAGTTTAACTCCCAAATAAATGTTAAGCGTCTCCTGGTTATTAGGGATTGCTAACCAGTATTTGGATTATCTGCATTACCTCCTGTGAATTAAATAAACATTAAAAAAACCCACAAGAGCTGCAACTAGTGCTCACGTTTCAACAGCAACAGGCTGTAGTAGCTTCTGTTTATCACAGACGTTCCTCGTCTAGGTCTCACGTGTGGCTTTCAGATCTTGGTGGTTTGATAAGTGTGTCTGGGGCCCTCGGAATGTCAAATGACTGTTGATTTTGCCCCCCCCCCCACATCTGACCGCTGCTCATCTCACTCTCGATCCTGCCATCCCTCCTTCCCGCCCTCCCACACGCACCAACGGGGCCTGTGAACCTGGTCAATCCGAAGGCAGTAATAGCTGTAATCCAACCGTGCAACTTTCTCTTTCCGGAAAGCCCAAGAAATGGCTGCCTATTTCTGTACCTCTCCCTCCTTGTAGGAGTGATTTGGGGTAATCATCCTGGCCACGCACTTTGTTTTCATGGGTTTGGAGAAAACTGACATTCTTAGAACATTGCGAACAAAGAAGAAAGCTGCTTGCCAGTGCCTCGAATTACTATTTTCTCATGTCTTAACTGCCATAACAAGGAGGGAAATCTTCACAATTTGGAAGGCTTTCTGAAAATTAGCCCCACGGCCCCAAACCTTTGATCTTTTGGTCAAATCGTCAATCTTGGAGAACTCCGCTCTCTTGTGAAATTTCCAGGCATCTCCCAAAACCATCGACTGCACGAGTGCCGAGAGCCAGGCCCACGAAGCACCCCTGCGCTGGGCAGGCTCCCTCCGCACACTGAGGGTAGCTGCTGCGGCGCTGGGGCAGGGAGGGAGGAGCGGTGCCGCTGCGCCCTCCCAGCACAGCCGGCTCTTTCTTCCCTCCCGGCATCTCTGTTTCTCCCTCCTTCTCTCCTTTCCTCCGGTTCCCACTCCTCTCCCCTCTCCTTTGTTTCCTCCTCCCTTTCCTTTTCTCCCCACACACTTCTCAGCCTCGGGCCAGGCTCTGATATCACCAGCTTCACTTAGGCAAGTCTGCACTTGACCTGAGGATAAAAGAGGTTCCCAGGTTTAACTAACAAACAGCCAGGGGGACAGCACACGCATGTGGCGTGAAGACACGCACGTGTACAGAAGCTACACACACACACATTTTCAGAAAAGCAATTTCCAGAAACCCAGTTCCATCTCTACTCTTCCCCAGAGTAACGGCTCCGTAGGTGCCTGCGGTGACATCTGCACAGCCCTTCCCCCGCCCCGTCCCCCGCCCCGTCCAGAGCCTGTCTCGCACCTGACAAAAGAAACGGACATTTGCCCCCGTCCCTGTTGGTGCCCTGCATCCTTCTGATCTCTGGGGTGTCAAACAAAGGAACAATTTTGAATATTTGTGTCACCTCACTTATTCAAAACAGGATATCCCTCCACCACCTAGAACATTAAGAAATTCCCAGTGCTATCTTATTTTTGTTGTGTAATAATTATAATTTATGTATGGTTTTGATCATTCGGATATGAATATAACTGTAATGACAATACAGAAGGTAATTTTAGCTCTTAGAACTCTAGGGTTACAGAGAACTTATCTTTTCTATAGCAGTTACTAAACTGAACTGAAATGACAGCAAGAGGAATTCAAATTTAGACATGAAGTTCTTGGCTGTAGAGATTATTAAAAAAATAGAATGTAAACTTTAAAAATTTTGTTACATGGACATATGAAAGGGAAATCAGTAAAAGATATTTAAATATAAAAATATGTTACACTGGGCCCTGGCCAGGTGGTTCAGTTGGCTGGAACATCATCCCAGATACCAAAAGGTTGCAGGTTTGATCCCCGGTCTGGGCACATACCTGGGCTGCAGGTTCACTCCCTAGTCGGGCATGCACGAGAGGCCACCAGCCGATGTTTCTCTCTCACATCCATGTCACTCTCTCTCTTCCTGTGCCGTGTAAGGGTACAGCAAGAAGGAAACCATTTGAAAGCCAGAAAGGGGGTTTTCACCAGAACCCAGCTGTGCTGGCACCCTGATCTCAGACTTCCCAGTCTCCAGCACTGAGAGAAGCAGATGTTTGCTGTTCGAGCTGCCCAGTCTGTTGTGTTCTGTCAGAGCAGCCGGCACCGACCGAGACACACCCGTGACCTCTGCAGTGAAGCGTGCCCCGGGCCCCGGGCCCCCGGGCCCTCGTCGACCCCACGGGCTCCCCCCTGCCTCAGGCGTTTCTCTGTCGGTGCCCAAAGCCCAGAGTGAATCCCCTCAGGATGTGTTTCCGAGCCAAAGCCATTGCTGAGATGCACTAAGTCCTAGGAAGGAAACAGGGAACAATGAACATAAAAGAAAAAAGTATAAAAAGAAAAAAATATGAAACCTGGGGAAAAGGGGGAACAAAAAAAGTAAAACCGTGAGAGCATATTATCCAATCTCCATGGAAAAGAATTCTACCGTTAGATGGATGGATATAAAGCAAATTAATTTCACCCTTCCCATTATCATTTTAACTCAATCATTTAATACACTCTAAAAATCACATTGGAAATACCTCCGGTTCAGTTTCCGGAATAATCCACTGGAACAAAGTTGCGGATAATGTCTGATTTCAGTAGAACATTGGAAGTGCAGTTAGCTCTCAAACAACGCGGGGTTTAGATGTACTGACATCCACATATAATTTTTGATTTTCCGAAAACTTTACTAACAGCCTCCTGTTGACCAGAAACCTTCCCGATAACAGTTGATTAACACATATTTTGTATGTTACATGTACGACATACCATATTCTTACAATAAAGTAAGTGAGAAAAGAAAGTATTACTTAGAAAGTCATAAGAAAAACACATTTATAGTATTTATTGAAAAAAGGTCACGTCTAAGTGGACCCATGTAGTTCAAAGCCACATTGCTCACGGGCTAACTGTGTTGCCAACCCAAGTTCAGTGAGGGGATTAGCTTTGAGTGGACTTAGCTCTTTCTGGTGCTCCGGTAGGGCTGGGGTGAGAATAAAACCCCTATTCTTATACTTCCCCCTGGAGGAAGATTTATAGTGACATTAATGGCACTTTTGCTTCTAGGTGGCTGTCCAGCCACCAGGGCTGTATCCAGGGCCCTGGGAGGCCACACGTGTTTGTGTAAAATTTGCAAAAGGAAGACATTTTAACCACTATTGGTTAAGACCACTGTCCCCTTCCATTCTGACTTTTCCTCCCGCACACGTCCCCTGCAGTGGGGCGGCGTGGGACAGGCATGGGCCCCGGGCCCCTGCCAAGGGGGAATCGTGTCAGGGGTAGACTCAGTGTGGGTTTAGTAGGCTATGATCACGGGGCTCGCAGTCCTCTCCAGGGGTGCAGAGTTATTGCCAGCCACGCTGGCGTAGCAGTGCCATCCAGACCAGCTCCTGCTGCCCCCGGCACTTTCTCCCTTCTGTCGCTGCAGCGAGGTGCAGGGCTGGAGGTTACAGGGGAATGTGCACTTGTCCTACGGCCCCCGTGTGGGGAGCACCTGCGGAGCAGAGGAGGTGGGGGGCGTGAGATGTATGATTCCAGAAACCAGCCTGAAGAAAGCTCCTCCAGGCCTCGGTCGTGTGAGGCCTCGGTTTCTCATCAGCGGTGCGCTTTCCGTGGGTGCCTGGTCCGGCTGGACACTCTGTCCTGCAGGCCCGCAGCGCAGCGCCGCCGGCACAGACCCCGGTCCTGTCCTTCCCCTCTGACGGGGACTGTAGGGAAGAGGACACCAGAATCATCGGGGCTCCTGTGTTCACGGGCACTGACTGGAAGCAGCAGTAAATACAGTGAGTGTGGTTCCGTGTATGGAGCCACAACGGCATTCATCTAAGCGACGGATAACACGAATATTTCAATCAACTTCGCCAAAGGAGAGACGGCTGTCTGTTCTCTCTGGAGAAGAGATTACCAAATCATCTTAATGTGCAAAGGCAAAGAGGATGACGTCAAAATACGTGAAGAAATCAGAGTGCTATGTCAAGAAATCAATAAAAATGGTATTTATTTTAAGTTTTGTGATGTTTTGTTATCGGTCAAACTTTTAAAACGTATTTTTGGAGATTGATTTTGCCCTTTCTAAGTAAATTCTCAGTTTTTGCCCCATTCCTCAAACTGCAGGAGCGTCATGCTGCAGTGAACCCCCTCGACTCTGCCCCCCGAGTCCGGCCCTCACCCACAGGCCCTGACGGCTCCGGCACCTTCTGCTTCCGGTTCAAAGGGACATTACGAGCTCTGCCTCCTGGGTGTAAGGAGCAATCGTAGACCTGCTCTAATGATAGGGAAGAATTATGAACATGCATTTCTCTTTCTTCAACAAAATGAAACGAGGGCTCATACTCTGGGTTTCCAGATGCACTTAAAGTAGAATAACAATGTCCAGCCAGTCTTACCCTGCTTTAAATTAATCACTCCAGGAAGAGACAGTAAACCTTTCAGACCACCAGTGTGCATGCATGCTTTAATGCCCCAGACCCTACTCCCTTTCCTGATTATTGGGGACACAAGGAAAGGTAAGCTTAGTAAATGAGGCTGTTTTATGATCCATTTAAATAATCTGAAAAGGAAATTAATACTTTTATTACTTTTTATAAGTGAAAAACTTCCTTAAACATCTATAAGAGTTGGTTATAGTCTGTTACAGTGGTTAGGACTGCCCAAGCCAAGACAAAGATCCAGAGGAATGGTGGAAACCAGGGGGGGTGGATGCGTGACCACGCGAATCTAAATGGCGCACACAAGAAAGGCTGGATGTTAATTTTGAACTAAAGAAAGCTACCTCTAGCAGAGCCAAGAAAATTCACTTGATCAGAAATCGGACTGGGGCTTAAAATATTTCTTGGTATTTTTGTGTTACATGAATTTTGGCTGAGGCTGTTATAAGAATGGAAAGTGGGTCTGGAGAAAATGTGAAAAGGGTTGGTGGTCCCTCCCCACCATGGGTAACATCAGTACTTATTATGTGAGAAACATTCTATTAGTCGCTTTGCAAACACCGTCTTTAAACTTTAGGCACTCACAACAATCTAGCAGAGAGAACTAAAATATCCTGGTTGGATAGAGAAGGAAATGGAAGTTACTTCTCTGGTTTCATTTTCACCTGTTCAGCCCCGACCAGCAGCAGCCATGCTGGCGTAGGCTCTGTTTCCGAAGCACAGCAAACACGACCCAGCCTCAAAGTCTGGGGACTGACCGCTCCCCCTGCCCGGACCCCCGCCCCTGGATTTCCACAGGGCTCACTCCTTTACCCCACTTACACCTCTGTTCCAGTGTCTCCTTCTTGGAGAGCCCCTACCCCATAACTCTTTGTCCCCTATTTTATTTTTCTTCTTAGTATGTCACAGATTTTTTTTTGTTCCCACTAAATGCCCTTGAGAGCCAGTGCACACTTGGAGATGGAACTCAATCACCGCACAGCTAAAAAGGAACACATTAATTAGCTCTGCTCCACAAATGTGTCAACAAATGTCGGCTCCCATTCTGATGCCTCGTACTATTTTACAGGAGAGATTTTCAAACAACACTCACAGCCGGCTCTCCCTGCTCAGTCAAATTCGTCTACTAGCTGGACATTATCCCGATAATTTATGTCCTTGTAGACTGGCATTTTTATCAGTCAGGGTCCCAATAGCTATCAGGTGGCATACTCAAGTTAAGGGGACTCTAGGGGTTTTTAAGGAGTGGATTATTTGCACAGTGGATTGGTTTCCTAGGGCTGTTGTACAACAAACTGTGTGGCTTAAACAGGAGACATGTACTGGCTCACGGTTCTGAAGGCCAGGAGTCCAAAACCCAGGTGCCAGTCCCGGACTGGCGTGGCTCCGCGGTTGGGGCTCTGTCCTATAGGCCGAAGGGTCATGGGTTTGATCCCGAGATGTTTCTCACACCGATGTCCCTCTGTCTCTCTCCTGCCACTTCCTCCCTCCCCACTTTCCTCCCTTCCTCTCTCTCTCCCTTTCTTTTTCTCTTTCTGAAAGCAATGAAGAAAATTTCCTCTGAAACAAAACGAAGGTGTTGGCAGGGTTGGTTCCTTCTGAGGCCTCTGAGGGAGAATCCGTCCCGTGCTCGTCCCCGTGGTTTGCCGACCCTCTGTGGCATCCCTTGCCTTGTGGAGGCATCCGCCCCAATCCCCGCCTTCATCTGTGCACAGCGTTCTCCCCGTGGGCATGTCCCTGTTTGCAAACTCCCCCTTTTTTGGAGGACAGGGTCATATTGGGTCACTCTGATGACCTCATGTTAACTTCGTCATGTGCCAAACCCTGCTTCCCAGTAAGTTCACATTCATGGGCACTGAACGTTAGGACTGCACATCCCTTCGGGGACGTGAGTCAACCCACAGCACACGGTGTGGGTGGGACGCAGGGAACTGCACGTTCAGTGCGGTGACCTGTCAGCGCAGCAGAGCTGCGACCACCTCCAGGCCTCAAGGGAGGAGGCGGCGGCGGGAGACTGGAAAGGGAGGAGGAAGCCATGTGTGTGCGTGTGTGTGTGTGTGTGTGTGTGTGTGTGTGTGTGTGTGTGCACGCAGAGCAGGCTGCCCCGAGGAGAGCAGCACCCTCTGGTTGCGGTTGTGCACCAGAGCCAGCTTCACGGGTCCCAGGAGGGAGCGAACTGAGGTCAGAAGCAGCGCGACCTCGTTCTCCTCCCTCTTTCCAATCTTCTGCCAGGGCTTTTCGTTGGCCCAGCCCAGCAAAGAGTCAGATAGCAAGGAATCCTTTCGCTGTAATCCATGCAAACGGATGCCCTGGAAACATTTCTCACTTTTAATGGAAACTTATTGTGTTTAACTTTGGCCTTTTGCCTTTTCAAGAGGAATTTACCTGGAGGATTGGCTTGCATTCGCTTTGCTGATTCCTGTTTTACTTATTTTTTTTTTTTTTGTTAGTGGAGAGAAAATGCAGGGCTTGAGATGACCGGCGAGCCGGCCGAAGGAGGTAGCTCTCCTCACCTCCACGGGCTTGCTCGGCCTGCCTGCCCACAAGGTCTCGCCTGGAGCCCAGGCGCCCCCGTTGACCAGGTGGTCGGACGAGGGCCGCTCGCCCAGCCTGTGTGCTGCTGTGACAGGGAGGGGGCAAAGCCGGGACGTTAGTTGTGTCGCATGGGATGTGACTTCTCCCGTAACCTTCGGTGACACTGCTAACTAATGACATATTTGGGGAAAGCAGACTTTGGGTTAGGATGACGCAGGATGAATCCAAAGCAAGGTAGAGAAAACCGTGAGGGAGGACGCTGTGAGGGATTCACGCAAATTACAGAGAAGGTCGCGAATCTGCATAGGTGCCAGAATAGAATTTTCTACCAGGTTGATCCGAGTCCACAAGTGGTTGCAGGGCCTCAGCTGACAGCCCAGACATGCCTAAAAACCTCCAGCACTTTCGTACTTCAACATTTTCCATTCCATTTCTTTATAATCTCTACGGTTAAGAGCCCGGTGTCTAAATTTAAACCCCCACTGCTGCTGTTTCACTCAGCCCGGCGGCGGCTGCAGCAACGACCCTACCAGCTGCCAGGTGTGAGCGGGGCGGGCGGACCGTCTGGGTCTGGGTTCCAGCCGCGCCGCCCACAGGCTCAGGCGGGTTACTCAGACTGCTTGAACCGCAGCCCCTCCATCCGCGACGTGGGATCCCAGTGTCCACATCCGGAGGGTCACTGTCAGTCCCAAGTGCCTTCGTGTGCACAGAAAAGCTGGAGTACCCAGCACACAGTAGGTGTCCGGTAACGTTCGTTACCGATGTCGTTACCACGGAGCGAGCATTACGCTGTTTTGTGAAGTCACACCAGATGCTCACAATGACCCCCAGAACCAGCTGTCATGATCTCCGTTTCACAGGTAAGGACGTTCAGGTGCAGAACACAGGCATAATGAAGAGTGGTTATTTTCTCCATGGTCCTGATGCATTTACTATGGGGTCGGTGGTGCTCATGGACAAATAAGTGTTTGATGAATAAATGAGTGAATAATTGCTGCCTCTGACCTTACAGAGAACCCAGGGAATATTTTTGTCTCTTAACTCTATAATTTTCTAGTGTTTGCTAACATTCTCAAACTGAGGACTGAAGTGCCAGTTTCATTAATGTTCCATTTTCTTTTTCTTCCAGAGAAGCAATAGAAATCTGTGTAAGAAAGAGATGTAAACGATATTGCTTCTCAAACTCCCCAAACACCTTGACGTTTTCTTTTCTTGGTCCTCCTACAGACAGCCTTTGGAACATACCCTACGCCAACTAAAGCTAGCTCCCAAAATAAATTAAAAATAAATGTAGCCATTTCTGAACCAAATGGCCTATAAAACTCTTAATAAATAACATCCACTTTTCCTTTTCTCACAAATAGTATAAATTTATTCTCCAAAAATGTAATCTAATCTTCTTGGCACAGTGTTTCCTGCGGAAACAAACCCATACTCCTTCTGGCCCATGATTTCCTCACTCTGAGTGTTCCCATTTTTTTTTCTTCTCAGAATGCATTTTGTTACTGTTTAAAACTGACATTAAATTACCCCAAATCTAACGCGTAGAACCATCTTCTTCCTCTGTTTGGGGGCTGGATGTGTGGTTTGAAGTCAGCGTTAGGTCCCGTTGCGCCAGTCTTCCGTCAGCCGGTCCCTCCTGTAGGTGCAGAGTGCTGTGCCGAGGTCATCACATGAGCATAACGACCATCCAGTGTCCGTGTCTTCCATTTCTTGCCTACTGCTGACTCTAATCTGCTAATTTTTGTAATTCTTTTCTCTTTTTGTATTTTATTTCATCCTCATGGTATTTTCTTTCCATTACTCTTTAGTCCCCTTATACCCCCACCCCCCAGCAGTCACCACACTGTTGTCTATGCCCATGAGTCCTTTTTCCTTTTTGCTCAATCTCTTCCCCCGACCCGCTCTGCTAGCTGTCATCTTGATCTCCATCTATCAGTCTGTCCCCGCTGTCTTGTTAGTTACTGCCGACGTAGCTGGAATTCTTTCCTTTGGTTCAAGGCTGCAGAAAGAAGTAAGACTGTGGTGGCATGTTCACTGATCTTCCAGGCCTGGAAGTGCACCCTGCAGTCCCTCCCCCAGCCGGTCCCTCCCATGTTCGCAGGACACAGAGCGCACGAGGTAGTGTGGAAGGCCTGGGAGCTGAAAGGTGGGGAGCACAGACCTGGCACTTCCCTCCTGTTACTGGGTGGCACTTGGTAACAGATGAACTTCAGGTTCAGGTTCAGTTTACTCGACCTTAAATGACGGTGCTGTCTTCCTGCTTTCTGGCCGTCGTAGGCTGTCAAGAGCTTTAACGTCCTTGGGTAGGAGTTGCAAAGGCGAAGCGACGATGGGGCGACTGCCTCCGCTCCATGCTGCCCCGGAGGGGGGCCTTCTGAGCTGCCCCCTCCACGCCCACCTGTGACACTCAACACAGGTGGCCGAGTGCCCAGCCTCAGACACTCTCCTGCCTTAATTTCTGCGACAATGCGCTCTTCTTGGTATCTTTTGGACGTCTCCTCCTCCTCTGCGTCCTCACTATGACTGCCCCCTTTACCCCCCACTCGGCAAACTGGCGCAGAGGTCAGGGTCGGAGATGAGGAACACCGTTGTCCTCCACTAGCGAGCGTTCCGGCTGCTCGACCGAGGTGAACAGGACACGACGTACAATCAGTGAGTCGGAGCCCCTGAAGTATGGACTTATTGTCTGTCTCTCACTACTAAGATCTCTCAGAAAACTGTTGTATGTCTTTGGTTACAATATCTCATGGTAATATTCATGTTCCCCTGTTTCCTGTTGGGCCGGTTTCACAAAATCGGAGAATTTCAGAGCCCGCGCTCCTCTTGCACACGCGGGAGCGGAGCCCCGAGAGATAGCACAGTTTGCCCACGGCCACACGGCCTGCAAGCGGCAGAGCCGGACCAGAACCAGCCCTCCGGCTCCTCCTGCTCCCGCCGTCAGACCCCGCAGGAGCCCTCTGTGGGCTGACTTTTCTGTGTCGGCCCCTAAGTAACTCTATACTCCAGGAGCCAATGGTTCGGCATTTCCCTCCCGTCCCGCAGAGGGTGACAGCGCGCCCTCCAGATCCGAGAGGGGCGAATATCCACACCCCTCTTGACAGAGCAAACACATTCCTGCAGTCCCTCGGCACTTCGGGAAGATTGGCTCCGAAAGCCAGTGCCCTCTGGCCCGCAGTCTGGAGAAGCGGGTCCGGGGCCATTAAAATTCATGCTCGGCGTTAGATGGACCGCATGGGAGCTGCCGTAACAAAAATCTTCCTCAGGTCACATCATCGCAGCGATGACAGCCCGGAGGAACAGGCCTGGATTCAATGAGTCCTCGAGCTCACCTGGGAAGGGGTGCATGCTTCCCCACCACACACTCCACCACGGCTGCCTGATGCAGGAGGCAGTCAAGAAAAGCAAATATTGACAGAAACCCGATAGTATTTCCCTTTGCAGTGGTAAAGATGACACCCAGACATACGTGGCCAAGTCAGGAACTGCAAGGAATAAAAGAGGAAGGGAGGAGGGAAGGAAGGGAGGGAGGAAGGAAGGAAGGCAGGCAGGAAGGCAAGGAAGAGGGAAAGAAGGGAGGGGGTGGGGGGAGGAAGGGAGGGAGAGAAAGAGAGAGAGAGAAGGGGCGAGAGAGAAAGAAAGAAAAGAAAGGAAAACCGGCCAGGAGGAGAACGGCCTCCCCAATCTGACGCCTGTCAGATAAAAGAGATTGGGACCATAAATTCCTCCCAGCGTTCCTAATGGGATTTTAATACAGCGTTTGGACATCATCTTTTTTTCATTCTTTTAATGACATACATGCCCGAAGTGTAGCCACGGAGCCTCTGAACTCTGTATATTTCTGTAATACACAAAGAAAACAGCCGTCACATCCATTTTAAGGGACTTTTAAATGCGTTGCAGCGAGGGCCGCGGGCCCCGGGGCCCGGAGGGAGCCGCACAAAGCCCGCCTGCACATCATCTGTGACGGGCTTGAATCCCGGCCAAGGCAGGTTTTTTTTTTAAATAATAAAATAAAATATTGTGTTTTTTTTAAAAAGGAACATTATATTTTTAAACTGGAAATAATTGCATTTTGTATCTTATGTGGCATCTGAAAGTGATTTAGTTGAACAATGTGGTTTCTGATTGGTATTTGAATTGGTTCCAGAACATTTTTCATAATAACCATCTTAAAGATCCCAATTATCTGATCCTCTTTCCCCCTTCACGTGGTTTCGTAGGAGGTTCCCAGAGGAAGGGAGGAGCCTGCGGGGGCAGGCGAGCCAGCACACGTCTAGCTGGACGGTGCCTGCCCGCTAGGCTCGAAGGGAGGGGCCCGCGTGCTATTCCGAGTTGTCCAGGATGCATTTACGACTCCATAAAGGGGGCCTTGGCATCGCCAGCATAATTACTCACTCAAACAAGCCTGTAAACCCAAGGGCTGCCCCAACTAAAAGGCAAACAGGGAACTTTTTTTTTTTCTTTTCGTGTTAACATGTAAATCTAGTAAAGCGTATTTAGATTTCTATAAAATCAGCTCTGGGTGCAAAATGGATGGCTGATTTACCAGGTGGGCAGCAGAGCCAGTCCCCCGGGGCTCCAGGGGGGCTCGGGGAGAGCAGTCCTCGTAAATCCGAGAAACGGCCGTCCGTGAGCGGAGCCAGCCTCGTTGCAGTGTGCGTCAACTGTGGCGTGGCGAAGAGCGCGGGGTCGGGGGTCAGCTGGGTCTGACGGGGTCTCCCGCCCGATGGGATGACGTCAGCCAGCCAGCACGGTGGCCCAGAACCTCTGCACCTCATCCGGAAAGGGGGGAATAGGCTCGTTCCTACTTCATGGGGCCGTTGGAAAAAATGAATGCAATGATACTTGCGAAGGGCTCAGAACAATATTACTCTGTATATAGTAGGTCCTACAATAAATGGCAGCTTTAGTAGAACAAGGAATGGGATCTTATTGCAATAACTAGTTAGGTTTTATTAGTGTATGTATCAATAACGAGAGTAAATATTTGTTGAGAACTGTATGTTGGCACATAACGCCTGACCCTATGCTAAGCAGTTCAAATAGTATATGGCCTTGAACCCCCTGGAGGTAAAATGCCTGTCTAAGGTGAAGAATCTGGCGAGTAGCCGAGTTAAAAACAGGACTGCCAAATTCAGCAAATAAAAATACAGGCTACCCAGGTAAACAAGAAGTATTTTTAGAGTGAACGCCTCCCGAATGTTGCACAGGACACACACACACACATACACACACACACACACACACACACACCCCACACCCCCGCCCCCCGGCAACCGTGACGCGACGCCAGGCCCCCAGAGCTCTTGAACCAAGCTCGCGCTTGTTTTCCTTCACCGCATGGAGTCACGTGCAGAACAGAACCTGTTCCCCGCGTAGTCCGTTCTCTAGCACTCTCTTACAACCAGAGGTCCTTCAGGAAGAAGCGACCCAGAGACTGCTTAAGGTTAGCAACTGTCAGGGAAAGTGAGGTGCCGAGGGCGGATAAGCTAGGCCAGGACGGCGGGGCGAGGGGCTGGCGCGTCAGGAGCACCGGCCGGCCCAGCTCTGGGTCCTTTTGCGGTCACGGTTTTCAAGCACATCCATGATGTGTATGTTTGTTTGTTTTTAACTTAAATGCAAGTGGTATATGATGTCATGTTAGTTATAGTAGTTTCAGTTGTGCAATATAGGGATTCGACCTTTTTACACCTCACATGTGATTGCCCCGTGTGTAATTATCACGTATTACTGACTGTGTTCCCTTCGCCTTTTCCACCCACCGCCGGCTCCTCGCTTCTCTCTGTGTCTAGGACTCTGCTTTTCTTGTTGTTGTTTTGTTAGTCTGTTTCTTTAGATTCCATGCCTAGGTGGAACCATATGGTATTCGTCTGTCTGTGATCTATTTCACACAGTATAATGCCCTTTAGCCCCACCCATGTTGTCACAAATGGCAAGAATGCATTCTTTTTTATTGCTGTGTAATATTCCATTGCATATAGAATCTCCTTTATTCATCTACTGATGGACACCCCGGTTCCTTCCGTGTCTTGGCTATTATCAATAATGCTGCAGTGCACAGAGGCATGCATGTATCTTTTCTAATTAGTCTTAGCAATTAGTGTCATCAATTATGAAAAGCATTTACAGACAAAGTAGCAGGAGGCAGGCTCAAGAGGGCAGCTTGGGGAGATCCTGCACTCCCCTCCTCCCACAGACACATGAAAACTTCAGCTACATGTGAAGCGAGTCCCTCCGGAGAAGACCTGAAAACCAACTGAACAACTCCTCCCCAACAGAGGACAGAAGGATAAGAATCCTTTGATAAGAATTCTTTGATAAGAATCAAATGGGTGGGAGAGGCAGAGCTGCAACCTCATCAACGCCCCAGCCCTGCATGGCGACCCGCAGTTGAGAGGGACGTCACAAGTCCAGTACGGAGCTCCTGCCGCACATCGGGCGCTGCAGCCCTTGGGACCAGCACCAGAGGAGTGAGCCCCCCAAACATGTGGCTCTGAGAAGCAACCGCATTTACATCCAGGAGACCCAAAGAGCTGTTGGGAGCTGAGATCCCATGCTGCAAGAGCTTGTGCACAGACGCGCCTGCCCCAAGACCCAGCTCACAAGCAGCAGTTTGAAAAGCATCTAGACCATATGTGAAGTTTTTTCATTTACTGATCTCAGAGCCAGAGGGACAGGGTCCTGTTCGGACTCTCTCTGGGGACCAGGGCACTGGTGGGAACCACAATTGCACCTCCCTCTACCTAGCTAACAGCCGAGGGCGTGCCCCGCCCCCATGCACCATGCAGGTGCAGCCCTGCTGAGGCCTGCAGGCATGCGCACACTGCACACACTCCCACGGCCCCACTAAAGCCTGCAGGCACGTGCAGCCCGCACAGGGGACACCTCCTGAGTGCCTGGCTCTGGGGGCCGGGAGGACTTGTGTCTCTGGGCCCTCTGGGACTGAATCGATCAGGAAGACAGTTCTGGGCAGGCTACCACCCCCAGGGCAGACTACACAGACTGAAACACACACACGCACACACACACGCACACCCCCATCTTCCTCTGAAAAAGTCCTAGTTATTTATCCTGGAGTTTCAGCTCGAGGGGCAGGCTTCAGGCCCGCCACACATCCAGAGGCTATGGGAACGTGGGCTAGGAAGTGGGTACGTAAACCCTCATCAAGATACTAGCACGCTGAATTAAATAATGCATCAAAGGGATCATAGACCGTGGCTAAGTGGGATTCGTTCCAGGGATGCAAGGAGGTCCAACATGCCCAAATCAATTGAGCTGATGCGCCACACTAACACAGTGAAGGATAAACGTCATATGATCGTATCAATGGATACAGAAAAAACATTTGACAAAATTCAACATCAATTTATGATAAAAAGAGAGAAGCTCTCAACGATGTGTGTGCAGAGGGAACATACCTCGACAGAATCAAGGCCACAGATGACACGTCCCCAGCTAGCGTGGTACTCAGTGGTGGAAGATGCAAGCTTTACCTCTACCATCAATAAAAAAGGAGCAAAAATAACATTCATGTTGAGAAAAAATATTTTTGTATGATAACTTGCAGCTGTAAATTATACTTTAAAATGTTTAAAAAATGTTAAAGGGACGAGTTCACAATCTGATTTGTTCATTCAATAAAAATGATTGCCTTTGTGTCGGGGTACTATGTGGACAGTGAATGAACAGAACCAGACTCTTCCTCTGTCCCGCGGGGACAGAAACTAAAGGGGCTAAAGTACTGACCAGGCACAGAAACCGGTGAAGGGACAGTCACACGAGACCTCTGGGGGAGAAGTCTCGGAGAGGTGAGCCTGAAAGGGGGAACTTGAGTTCGGAAGGGCTTCCGTGAAATGGTGATACTGGAGCTCGAATAAGGTCTGAAGGGCGAACAGGATTTCACCAGAAACTCTCAATGGTCACGTAGGCAAAGACCCCGTGGGGGGAGGGAGCACGGCCAGAGCGAGGGACCAAAAGATCTCTCCAGCCGACGGGAGAGGTGAGGCACAGCAGGACTGTGGGCAGGCGAGGAGGTGTAATGGGGAGACCCCAACGTAGCGTGGCTCAAAACAGTAAGTGTTTACTCCCCTCCCACCCAGCTTTCTAAGGAAATTCCAGGGTAAGGCTGTGACTGGGGGCCCCTGAGGAGCCCTCTCACGGTCAGAGCTTCATGCCGACACTGCCCTGTCTTCTTCAGCCTGTGGCTGTTGCCGTCTCAGCCCCCTGGCAGGCAGGCTCGTGAGTGATGCGCAGCACAGGTGTCCGTGGGTCAGGCCTGAGTGCAGCCCCGTGTCGCTTCCGCCCGCTTGTCCTTAGCCAGCCTCAGCCAGGTGGTCGGCCGAGCAGCGAGGGAGTCTGGGGAGTGGAGACCGTCTCTGGGACGGGAGCCAGCGAGGACTGGGCGTTGACCACTCGCACTCTGCACCCTAGTGGGTGGAGGCAGGCAATTCCGGGTCTCGCAAACCTGGCCGAGGAATTTTTGTTTTACCTTAAGACCGATGGGACTCCAAATGGAAGTCACCTAAGCAGAAAGAAGCGACGTGATCAGATCCGTGTTCTGGAAAGACGACTCTGGACACCAGTTGGAGAACAGGTGAGAAGTGTGTCGGCGCAGCTGTGGGGCGACCAGTGGACAGGCTGCTGGAGCGACCCAGGCGCCGTCGCGGTGGCGTGGGCCACGCCGGCTGGTGATGCCGGAAACAGAGAGACGTGGCCGAAGGCCACAACGGGACCAGACACGGCGCTGCCTAGGGAACACCGGGCAGGGACCGTGGTAAACGATGAGTCTGTTGTCTTTGTTTAACTGCCTTTTACTGCTTGTTGTCCCCTGGATCTCGTTAGTTCCTTTTGTGCCGCTAGGATCCCCGAGGACCATACACGGAGTCAGGAAACAGGACCCGTGTTACTTTTTCACTGTTCTCATCTACATAAAATTAGAACGAGCCTGCTTCTTGGGCTTCAGCGGGTGAGAGAGTCGGATGCCGTAGGTGGCACGTTAGACTGAGGTGCACAGTGGTTCGTGTTCACGGGGTGCCGTGGTGTTTGAAGTTCCTGTAATTGCTTGCTCAAGCTATTTAAGGAGACATTCATCAAAGCCTTGGCACATTAAAAAAAAAGGCCTGTTCACTGCTTCCTTGTTTTTACTGTTACCTAATATAAAAATAAGTGAAAGTTATTTGCCTAGTGCAACATGCTAAACAAACACGAGGTATACAAACTTGTTATTCAGTGTACGGTTTAATTGGAGAGTTGAGAGTTTGGTGGTGGTTTTTACTGCTGCAAAAGAGGGAGGCCGCTTAATCCTCCAGCTGAAAATGATCTTTCTCAGAGCTACTGAACTTTAGTTCCTCCTGCAGTCATCTAACCAGCTAAAAATAGAAACAGGTAGCACATTAAATACACATATGTATGCATACACATATAAATATAAATATGCCCCTGACCATAGCCCTATCTGAAGGGCACTATTGTTACCATCTCATTCTACCGGTGAGGAAACTGAGGCACTAAGAAGCTAAGTAACTTCCCCAAAGTCACAAAGGCAGTAAACAGCTGAGCTCCAGTTCCAGCGCAGACTCCAGGACTCCGGGTCCGTTCTTTTTAACCTCACTGTGGTGCCTCTTTGTGCGGTGCTAACTGCTGAATAAAGGGCTGTCTGCCGCCCGCAACAAGATCATCCGCATTCTAGTCACGGCCTTGTTTTTGCTAGAAGAATGTTCACTGACAGCACCAAGTGACTAAAGTTCGGGCTGCATTACTCCAAAATGATGACTCGCTTGGCCCCACAGCTGTGCAAGGGAGGCTAGTAAGATAACTCCAGATGGAAGGGAAGGCTGGAAAATTCCACAACTAACTGCAGCCAGTTCAAGTCTTACCCAGGGAGGAGCAGGTTGCTGCCACAAGGTCGCTCGGGCAGGGTGATGACTTCCAGAGGCCGCCGACGTGCGGAGATGAGGCAGTCAGGACCCCAGACTTCCCTTAGTGTCCCGTGGCTCGTCAGATGGTGCAGAGAACGTAGTAAGTGAACCGCGCCTTGGAAGCTGAATTGAGTTGCCACAGGGGAGATGGTGGAAGTAAGGACACGGGAGAAGAGCATGGGAAGGAGAAGCAAGGAGCGGCACCGGTGGGGAGAGCAGAGGCCGCGGAAGGGAGTAGCAGGCTGGCTGAGCTGGGCCGTGCAGCGTGGAGCGCCCCGCGGAATTCGGGGGCTCTATTTGCTGTCGCTCCCGGGAACCGCTGGAGGAGACCGAGAAGATGGTGATGCGTTTGGAATATCGAGAACATACCAGGGTTGGGGGAAAGATTCTGGTTTCGGCTTCGGACTTTCTGAGTCTGAGACAGTCCGGCTGAGGGGCGTCCTGGGAGGGGGGTGTCGTGCGGGCAGGCGGACATGACGTTATGGTGTAGAAGAGAGACCTGGCTGGAAAGGGATTTGGCTGGCAATTAAAGCCACGACCCTTCCCTACCCACCTCCACACACAATCACCGCACTGCTCTTAAACAAACAAACAGACAAACAAACCAAAGCAAACCATGACCAGTTAGCTCGCAATGGAGCCATGAGCATAAATTAGATTGCCCGGGCGAACGCAACAAGGAGACAGAAGAAGGCTAGGTTGGGACCCAGAAGTCCCACTGGGGGGTGGCAGACAGAGGACCAGTGGACCTGGCGGGAGGCGACCAGCTGGGAGAGTTACGTGAGCAGAGCACGGGCCACGGGAGGAGGGAGCACCGTCCCAGGTGAGTGGGCACACGCATGTCAGGGTCCCTGAGAGGCTGAAATAAGGCGAGGGGTCTGGGAAGCCCTCCCTATGTCTGTGCAGCCACGACGCACACTGCCGCCCGCAGGAGGGGAGTGGACGCGGGGTTGGGGAGCACGGGGAGACGGCAGGAGGGCGGGGCTCTGCCGAGGGAGGAGAGACAGGGCCCGAGCCCTGGCGGCCGGCCGGCCGCCGTTTTCCCTGCTGCCGCTCAGTGGCCCGGCTTCTTCAAGGCCTGGGGAGCGGCTCGGCGCTCTGCAGCCCACTTTGCCCGGCACCCTCCCAGCACACACCAGGGCAGTTCCACTTGGGGCTCCGGCAGCCAGGCTTTGGGGTCATTTCCCGACCCCCAAATGCTGCAGCATGACACACTGGACTGGACGCCCCTTCAGGACCCGCGGGTCCGACGGGTGAGAACAGAGGAACAGCCCAGAATGCGGGACTTCGGGGTGTCGGGCGCACGCCGACCGAACTGCCTCTTTCCACCCGTCTCAGGAAAACCCTGGTTTGCACAGGCCAGAAGGAATTTCAGTGATCGATCGTTTTTATTCTCCTCTAGGGTTTATTAGTGAGTTTAGTTCATTACAATTATTCAGTCTCTGGAATATTATTTAAGACAAAGTTGTTTGCAGGAGGCCAGCTCTGTACAGAGTTACCCACTCACTTTTCACCGTTGTTCAAAATCCCGTGGTCTGTTATCCTGTCCCCTCCCCTAACTCTTCACGTGACCTTGGATGTGCCACTCAATTGCTCAGGATCTTAGTGTCTACAAAGGGGCTGGACAAGATGGCCAATAAAACCATATTATTCTGCACCAGGGGTCAGCAAACTTTTTCCACAAAAAGCCAGACAATAAACACTCTTGGCTTTGCAGACCCTGTGGACTGCATTGCAGATACTCAGATCTACTGCCATGACATGAAAGCAGCCACAGACAATATGTAAAAAATGAACATGGCTGTGTTCCAATAAAACTTTATTTAAAAAACAAACAATGGGTCGGATTTGGTATTCAAGCTGCAGTTTGCCAGCTCCTGTTCTAAGCTCTAAAGTGAAGTCCTTCAATGTACAAGGTTGGACTTCTTAGAATCATCCTTCAAAATACTCACATCCCAGAAAAGACAAATTAGTCAGCTACTATCAGACATAATGTGGTGGGAATTATAAAACTTAACTCACGGCAAGTGAGAAAAGCCATGAGTTATAAGGTTTAATATTTCACTGGTAAACAATCTTGTCTTCTTAAAGGTTGCATGAGAAAAATGTACTAAAAATCTAGTCAAGCTTAAAATTCAGTTTGATCCAATCATTTAAACAACCTATTTAAGAAGTGTTCAACAATTTTTCCCTAAAAATTCCATATCTCTTTGAAAGCCTTCCTTCTCGCTGCTTAAAGACAGTGGTATGTAAATGAGTGAATGAATGAATGAATGAATGAATGAATGGAGAGGAAGAAGAGGAGCAGGGGGACTTGTGGGACCTCACAGTGCATAAGGGAAGGGTGGGATCCTCAGGAGCAATGCCCAAACCCTGTGTCTCTGGGATACCATCCTTGGTATGGGGACACTGTGTGCCCCGTGGGAGGTGTAACTGGCCACCTCATTGGTCTTAGCTTGGGCTCGGCAGAGCTGGGCAGTGACCCTGGGCTGACTCTGACTCACCTGCACTCCTCCGGGACCAGGCATGGTGCAGGAACAGGTCGCCCTTAGAGCCTTCCTCTGCCCAAGCTTGCTGCCTTACCTGGTCGGTGGGCTGTGATCCAGCTCACGAGGACTGCCAAGGGGCTGCCCCCCATCCCAGCCTGTCCCTCAGACCCCCTTCAGCTCACTTCGTGGCTGATGGGGACAGGGGTGTCTGACTCCCCGGCTTTCCTCTCTCTCCCTCTCTTCTCGCGGTCTCTGGAGCCAAAAGAAGAGTGGCCTTTTCTTTTACTGTGCATCCATCCATCTTACCCCTGCTACCACAGAGCTGCCTAAACATCGTAGCAGAAGAGCTGGCTTTTCTGTGCTGGAGGAGTCTCAGAGCACAAACCTTTCATATGGTAAAGGGAGCCATGGAGGGATTTGGAGAAAACTTTCTTAATATTGCCCAGTGAACTCTCCAGTCTATCGTTTGTTCAAACTATTTCGTATGTTAGAAGCTGACTGTTTCCTGTGTTTCTTGTTGAATTTATTATGTGGCAAATTGTGGTCTTGCCCCAGGGGAATGGATGGGTAAATCCACATGAGCTCTATAGATAAAGACTCTATAGCCTAAGGGGTAAAATGAGGAGTACATATTCCCAACGTGTTATAGCATTGCACTTAATTTCCAAATTTACTCAGTAGTGTTTTCCATGAAGACAGAAGATTAAGATGGGGTTCTTGAGAGAGCTGAGCTCAGGACGGGGGGGTAGTTAATGCAGAAGAGAGTGGACAGGCCGCTGGTGGTCTGTCACAGGTGCTTGGTGTCCAGGGTTCAGTGTGTGGCCACTCGGCAGAAGGAAGAGAAGAAAAGTTGTAAAAACACATTTCACAAGCGTGTCTGGGGCCCACATGCTTGAATATTCCAGGGAGAGGGAAGGATCTGAGCATGAATCACTCTGCAGTCCGTCGGGTACGCAGTTGGGGGAGAAGAAGGAAGCAGCGAGCTGGAGCGATGACTCTGCATCATCCGAGGACTGGCACTTCGAGTCAGTAGTTTGGGTAAAACGGTGCCAGAGGATGCAGAACCTTGTTCGGAGACGGGCAGATTTATTAAGTTGATTGCTCCTGGCCCTTTGATATGGGACCAGACTCAAAACTCCGGCGGTGTAATGGTGAAGTGTCCGATAGAATGCCCCAGGGAGGGCTGAAGAGAAACAGACGTAAAAATATTCAGCATCTGGATAGAGAGTTTATATTCTCTTAAAAGGCAGATACCTGCTTATGGTTGGAAACTTATACCTACAATTTAAATGTCACCTTGCTACCTACAAAGTCATGGGAAACCCACAGGTAACTCACTCTTGACTTGGAAGTGTATTGTATACATTTAGAATTGTCTATTGTTCCCTGATGGCGTCATCCCAGGGTTGACACCAGCACCGCTGGCGCATGCGCTGACCGGCAAAGAGATGGAAGAAGGGTTAGGAAGCCCAGCCAAGCTGGCACTGCAGCGGTCCCCGGAGAGGAAAACGTGCACGTCATTTACCGACTACACGTCAGATTCACAAAGTAACCCCGGGCACTTGGGAATAGTGAATAAAGATTACATTGATTCCCATCCTCGAGGAGATTAAGGTCTAATGGGAGGGAAATCAAATACAGAAAATCAGCGTAAACACATGCAGATGTGCGCAGCAATTACAAGACGGACATGGTCGTACGGAATCGAGAATTAGGCTGATTCACTGGGAAACGGTTAGATAAACCTGAAAAAGATACGTGAAGGAAATAGGGTTGTAGTATTCAATGTTGTCATCAGCACACTCTACTTGCATGGAAAATCTTACTTTCATGACAGCCCTTAATGTGTCAACCTGAGATGTAATCTCCAATATCTGAGAAACTTTATTTCCAGGGCTGACACCACCCAGTACTCAAAATAGCAGCAGGGTTTAAGGATCTCTTACCAACAACCCTCAGAGGCTGCTATTTTTCTAACAAAAACATCCCCAGTAAATCCAAGAGCCGGTTATAGTGCGAGAGCACACGGGCACACAGAGATGCGTGTGCACAGTTCAGACGCGTCGGGTGTCCGTGGCAGTGCTGTGGGCAGCAGAGGGTCTGCTCCTGGTGGGTCGCCTGCCGCCACTGGGCCCGCCTTCCTCCGCCTGCACACCGGGCGCGTCTCCAGAGTACCCGGCTGTGCACCGGGACGGCTGCAGGAAGGGACGCGCTTGGACCTCCTCTGAGGCCTGGGACAGGCAGGTTCTCGACTCCGCTCCTTGCGGTCTCCTGTGGTTCTCCTGCAGTGCCGCCTGCCTGTCTGCGAGGAAGGCTTCAGACATAATTTCCAAGAAAGGGAGGTATTAAAAAGAGAGGCAAGTGAAAAATTACATTTTTTATCCAAAAAGGGAACCAGAAGAGATATCTCTGTAGCAAAAAGAGCCAGAAATTTTAAAAACAGAAAAACAAAAACACCACCAATGTAGCCGAGTCTAGAAGAAGCTCAGGAGGGATCTGGAATCCAGCAGCCCGTTGCAGTGTCTGCCTTGCCAAAAACCCACCCAGCAGTTCTTAAAAAAAAAAAAAAAAGGCCTATAGGGACTGAAAGCACTGACTAATAATTCTTGAATCCATCTCCACAATATTATTCATCTCTGCCAAGGTCAAGTTTGGTCACTGCGTGGCTGGAGGTCTGGGCATGCTGTTCCCGGTTTTATTTTTACAGTAGTTATGGAGCCCTTTCGGTTTTCAAGGGCCCTCCTGTCACTTATTACCCACCGCCCAGACCACCCACCCACGCTCCCACACGCAATACATCCAGACACCCCCACAGAAACCCCACTCCTTAAACCTTATGGTTTACACGGGCTGCTGCAGGAGGAGTGTTTGCTCCAAAGGATTCTGCTGCACAGACTCGGAGTTGCCCAAAATAAACCCTCTTTCCTCTCCGGGGACCAATCCGTGGGTCTTTCCGCTCGGTAAATATTTACAGAGCACCTACTGTGTGTGTGGCACAGAAGGACACAGGAGCTAAAGGAAGCTCACGGGCGGGCGGCGGGAAGGGCTCCAGTTCCTTCTGCTGAGCTGTCTTTGTGTCCTTGTCACCAGATGGGTGTGGGGACATGGGGAGGGGCAGGCCCTGTCTGAACAGAGAGGCCAGCTCTTTCTCTCGCCCACACGTCTCTCCCCTCTTTTCTTTTTTCTCCCCTCTGTTTGCCTTTTTCTCTCTCTCCATCTTGTTCTCTCTCACCAGCCCCCTCCCTCGGCTCCCTTCCTCCTTTTTCCATGAAGACAAGCCCACCTCAGAGTTTCTGTCCCGCTTGGGGGCTCTCACGGTGCTTTTCCCGCCTCCTTAATTAACTGGTCATGAGAGCAGCCCTGCGGCCACGCAAACCCGGAAAACATAAAAGGAGGGAAACTGTCTGTCCGAACGCAGAAGAGCCGACCCGGGGGAACTGCGCCCATCCCTCCCCAGGCTGACGGCGGGGCCCGCCTGCCGGAGAGGCCGGCGAGGGCGACACCCCAGCGCTTGCAGCCCCCCGGAGCCTCCCGGGCCCTGCGCCCCGAGCATAATTTATGAGGTGTCAGGGCACTCCGACCACAGGGTCGGAGTAGAATGGTTTTTACACTTCAGCTCCCATGAAAGAGAAACAATTTAATTCTGTTTCGCTCTGGCACTGTCTGTTTTCGCAATGAACAGGGGATTTGGGTCTCCTCGAGATTATTTGTCTAAGCACAGACCAAGACCGCTGCTGGGCCTGGAGAGGTCTGATTCTGACTCTGGCCTCCTTCTTCCCAG
This sequence comes from Phyllostomus hastatus, assembly GCF_019186645.2. Classification (NCBI taxonomy): domain Eukaryota; kingdom Metazoa; phylum Chordata; class Mammalia; order Chiroptera; family Phyllostomidae; genus Phyllostomus; species Phyllostomus hastatus. The sequence continues at coordinate 3,568,265 of NW_025333833.1, read as the reverse complement.
CTAGGGGAGGGGCCGCTGGCCTTTCCCGCTGTGTCCGAGTGCGAGCGGAGTGCGTTTCACCCAGGCTACTGCTGTGTGCAGTGGGTAAACGAGATGTCCGAGGCGCTCTTCCTCCTCTAACTTCCAGTGGGAAGGAGTGGGAGAGCCCTTCCTAAGGGCCCCAGGCCCCACCGTCCCAGCCAGGTCGTGGGCTGGAGTCTGCAACGGTGTTTCCCTTGGCCTGGAAGCGCGGCCTCCTGGCTCGCCCTGAAGCTGCAGCACCAGAGACATTCCGCTGAGCAGCCTGAGGCTCTGCCTGCCGGGAAGACCGAGCGTCTGCTTGGAGACGTCTCAGGCTGGGAGCGCAGCGCTCCCCCACAGACAGCGCGGCCAGGAAGACAGGCGCGGGCCGGGCTGGCTTCTCAGGACCCCAGCAACCGGTCCTCCAAGCCAGACCAAGAGGGCCACCTGAGACTCAGAGTGCGACACTGCATCGCAAAACGGTCACCCAGGAAGCTGAGGAGATGCAGAGGCGTCCTGGACCCTCAGGCCTGGAAGCAGGAGAGCTTCCTAGGCCAGCGCACGTGACCTTCTGTGGAAACTGCGTCTCCTAGCGTGTGGCCGCCTGACAGGCACGAGAGAGGCAGGAACAGGAGCAGAATAAAATAGAACGTATTTCCTCAGTCCTTTGAAGTTGCAGGCCAGTTTGAAGGAATGCCGTAAATATTCACATGCTGATAAGTAATAGTCTCTGAGGAAGGTGAAGGGAAAAGAACCAGGGCACCCTGCTGGGAGAACAGTGTGCCGCCACGCCTACGAGCAGAGGCGGTTACACATGAACGTGTACTTACACGGACACCGTGTGGGAGGACAGGCGTGTTTCGGGCTTTGTCTTTCAGACGGGGAACTGGAAGCCGGAGGGTCAGCGTTCAGACACAGACTTTCTTCCTGCTGGGCATTTATTCGTTTGTATTAAAAAACAAAACAAAACTTTTTTTTAAAGATTTTATTTATTTATTTACTTTTTAGAGAGGGAAGGGAGGGAGGGAGAGAGAGAGAGAAACATCAATGTGCGGTTGCTGGGGGTTATGGCCTGCAACCCAGGCATGTACCCTGGCTGGGAATCGAACCTGCGACACTTTGGTTCCCAGCCCGTGCTCAATCCACTGAGCTACGCCAGCCAGGGCTACAAAACTTTTTTTTAACCAAGAGCTCCTGTTATCATTACAGAACAATTCTTTCATTTAAAAAATAATGTAAAATCACAGGAAATGGTAAAGGAAAGGAAAGTTAGGAAGAAAAGCAAACTGATTCAGTTTAGAATGCAGCTTAATGTTGGGCCAACCAGTTCTCAAAAATAAAATTACTCCCCTAAGTTAAAGCAATGATTTCTTGGTGGGAACCATAAAAGGAGCTATTTGGTAAACGACCTTCTCAGGTTCCCGGGGTAGTACTGTCGTATTTAAGTGCTTACGGGAGCATTCCGGACTTTCACGTGGGTGAAAAGATCACTCCACTCCGAAGGACTTCAGTGGCGGGGGCGGACCCGTCCTGCAGTGTGGCACCCAGTGAGCCTCAGTTTCAAGCAAAGTTCTGAGTCAGACTGGTCTGCACCCCCTTCTGCCCTGATCCAAGCTTCCCAAGTCCCTCTTCCACACCGCTGTCTCAGTAATCGTTATCTCCGCGTTTCCGGAGAAGGTCATCGATCCAGGCCCGGCGGGGGTCTGGGACCCTACAACAAACGACACGCGTTACAGCGGTAGCTGTCTCTGGGTTGGTTTGGTAAATCTCTTCATCTCTCTGGGCCTCGGCTTCCTCATCAGTGAAGAGAAGGACCTGAATGAGACACCTTGCCTTAAAATGCGTGGAGTGCAACAGGTCTCCGACTCTATGAAAATGCCATCATCAGGCTCCATGCAGACCAAGCCTGTGACGTATCCATGGATTTCCTCGGCTCCATCTGATCTGCAGGCAGATGCATGTATGAAAGCACTTTCCGATTGGTTTCTTCGTTCATTAGGATGCCTGAATAGCTAGCTGCCCCAAGTTTGCTGCTCACCACCGGAACACAAGGTGCGGAAAGTACCTTCTGCCCAGCTATGTGACAAAAAGGAGGAACCGTTGCACTGTGAACGAAGCTTCAGAGGTGTCCTGGGACGGACCCAGTACCCTGGACGGCTGACCCACTGCCACGGCTGTGATCCGATGGGCAGGAGTTGGCACTGAGGACGCCGTCCCCGACCAGACAAGAAACGCCGCCAAGACGAAGGCCCCTCTCCCGTTCCCCGCCCCTCTGTAGGTGTCCGGGACGTCGGAGAGCACTGTCCGCCCGTCGGGACGAGGTCCCGGGGAGAGCGGCCTGGCGGTGCCGTCACGGCCCCCGGGAACCAGGGAGCACCGTCCGCCACACCCGCCAGGACTCATCCTGAATTGTGACCGTGACTAAGCCCCTTGATGAAATCAGTAATGATTTCCGAAGAATATTTAAATTTAAGAGTAAAGTGCATAAATATCCAAATTTTCCTGAATCTGTTTTTAAGAAGAGCGATGTTATTAGGCTTCTTGATGTGCTTATTTGAAAAAGCCAATCGTGAAACATAAAACAGAGGTGCATAAATAATATATTAGAAAAACGTAAGAAACCAACAACAACAAAAACATCTTAAGTCTGCTTTTTACCCATGGTAAGCTTGGGAAAGTTCCTAACCTGTGTGTGCCACGGTTTCCTCATCTGAGAAAATGGGACGATCATAGACCTTACCTCATTGTGCAGTCACAGCCATTGAACGACTTACCGTGGGCGAAGTGGCAAGAACAGTGCCTGATACCGTGTAACCACTATGTTATTATATTATTGTCATCAGCTGTCCGGGCTACCAGATTATCCTGAGGGTGCTTGACTCACTGTGCTGGGTGCACACGAAAAAGTAAGGCTGCGGCTTCTGAACCCGTCAGTCCTTCCCCGAGCCCAGGCTCCCCCGCCCTCTGTCATCACGGCCGTGCGTGCTGTCCCTCGATGTGCCGCCGCGGGTAAGGCTTTTCATCCGCCGTCAGTGACGCGTGTTTACTCACCGACCCGTCTGTCCCTCACTTGGCCACGCCCGCTCTGAAAACAGTAAAGCTTGTCTCGCTCTTTAGTTTGGAATCACTCTCCCCCACGTTCTTGCTCCAAGTTCTCCTGGTATTTAGATGGGAACACTAACAGAGTATCTGAAAGTTTGAGAGGGACAGTCAAACTTAACTATATTTTCCGCAGGATTCTGGCTTCCTCGCCATCTTTGTTTCCTTAGGACAAAATACTCCACGTAGGTCTGCTCTCCATGGAGGGCGATTAAGGAAGATGGTTTTCTCCGGGAAATGGACAAACTGTTACGGAGGGCGCTGTTCCTTGTCCACGCGCCCTCCCTGCAGCCGCCTCGGTTACCTGCTAATTAGACTGAGTATGGGGTGGGGGGGCAGCAAGCAGAGCTTTCATGCTCTCGAAGAGGTTAGCTCCTTCTCCGGCCCCACTGGCCATTCCGCTACCCTCGTTGGTGGCCAGAGGAGCGCATGCGGCTCAGATCTGGCTGGTGGGGCACGCCAGAACGTCTACTGGGGTGGTGGAGGGAGAGAAACTTCTGGAAACCATTTTCTTTCTTTAAAAAGGAAAAGGACTAAATCTCACAGAAAAAAAAATTAAAAGGCCTTATCCCTAAAGGTAATGGAGCAAGAATGCGGCAGTGGGGGCTGGGACAGCCACGGCAGTATAACGAGGGACACGGCCAGCACGCTAACAACGGCAGAGTGAAAAGAGGGGCAAAGGAGAGAACTTGGATGACAGCATCTGAGCCGCCGTGACTCCCTGGAACAGCCTCTCTCCAGACTTCTTGTAGGAAAGTGTGAAGCAACTGTGATTTGGTCTCTGTTACTAGATAACACAAGTGCACATTTCAGGAGAAATGTTAAGAACTTTGTAACAAAACATTCTTCCTTGGGAATCTTCTTTGAGATCTAATCAATAATTATTTATACTTATAAAGATTTTCTGTATTTCAAAGTATTGTTAATCTCTGATTTATTCTTAGATTTTCTCCGTTAAAAACTATTTACTTATCATGTAACACTAAATTACCTTACTTAAAATTAACTTCAAATTTTCACAAATACAAGATTCTGTTTTATTCTCTCCAATTACAAATTTGAACTTTAATTGTAACTTTATTTGATTCTTCCTGACCCCAATATTACCTCTTTCTAGAGAAGTTTTTGCTAAAAGCGTGGGGTTGGGATCAAAGAGACCGAAGTCACATTTTACTAGACATACGAATGGGAAAATTACTTAATTTCTCTGATACCTAATGTCCTCACTTAAAAATAATATCTAGGCCTGTTACTGAGATGACATGAGTAATAGGATTCTCTAGATCTTGGCACAAAACAAAAACTTAAAAAATTGCAGAGACAAAAGAAAAGGAGGCAACAGGGATGGAGAAGAACAATGTGAAGAAGGAGGAAGAAGAGGAAAAGGGAAAAAAGGAACTTAAAAAGGAGGAGGGAGCTGAAGAAGAAAGGCTGAAAGAAGTGGGAGAATAGGCAAGAAAAGGGAAAAGGGGAGAAGAAAGGGGAAAACAGAGGAAGGTGAGGAGGGAAGATGGGGAAGAAGAAGAGGAAGGGGTACAGAGATGAGAGGACACGAGAAATTGATGATGGTGACCATGGCAATGACAGCGACCATGTGAGGAGCTGAGAAACAGAGAAGTGAAGGTAGATTTTAGAGCCCACACAGAACCGCAATCATCTATAGTTTCATACAACGTGATTTTCCTCCTTAAAGCTTTGGCTTTATAGACGGCTGACCCTCATGCAGTTTAGATCTGGTGACTCCAAATGCCACTACAAAGAAAATTACAAAGGATTATAAACCTTGGGCAACAGTCCTCGTATTTCAAAGAAGTGGTTGATTCATTAAGATTCCAGTGCAATCAAAGAACTTGAAAAAGTCCCTGGAGTTTGTTTTAGTCAAATGCGAGGCACGGCTAAATTAAATGAATAAAAAATTAAATGAGTGATTCATTGGGTTTCTTCTATAATGACCAGGTGTCCTTCTTCTTCAGTGATGACAGGATGAGAGGAAGGAGCTTTTTTCCTCCGGCTGGAGGGAGGTCTTCTGGGCAGCGAGGGCTGATAAAAGCCCTCGGTTACCATCCCGTCGGTTACCGAGTCTCGGAAAACACTGGGCTCGTTGGGTGCGGTCCGGGCAGAGTGTAGCGCACGTGACCGTGGGGGGGGACTAGAAAGCCCCCTCACAGGACCTTCTGGCCCCCCCTGCCCCCCGGTCACACCACAGCCAGTTGCTACCTGTTTTCCATACTGGGGACTCGGGAGACGGGTCTCCCTTTCACTTCTACCTGCTTGGGGTTGGTTTGTGCGCATCAGCTCTCTGTCCTCCTGTCTCTCTCGGACACGTCCATGGGCCCTCCGCTTGCAGCGCTCTCCTTCCTGCTGGAAGCAGCAGCACGTGCATCCTTCCCCGTTGTCTGTCCCGCCCGCTCCATGCCGCCTGCGTTTACAGCTTTCCTTGGCCTAGATTCGAGCCTGAGATCTTCTGACTTTCCCTTCCAGCTCGGATAGGGTTATCATTAGCGACCGTTTCTCAGACACATCCATGGATATTATTGCTAGTCCTCATTCTCGCCTCTAGGAGGTTAGAGCTCAGGCTAATGCTGCTACCTTCGTCGCCCTAACCCCCATCCTCTGGCCTGATGCTCTTATCCGCTGCACTTGAGCTTGCACTTTGGAATCGTACCACCTTGCATGGCGATTCCAGTAGAGGGACTTCTCCAAAGGAAGGCAAAGGAAGGAAACCCTCGTGTCAACCGGAATTGATAACGGGGAAACGAGAGAAGTCTCACCCTTCCAAGGCAGAAGGTGTGTGCATTGTTTATTGTGAGGAGCCCTTGGAAGGAGGAGAGTTCAAGGTCAGCATTTATGTGGCACATTTTTCAATTAGACAATGCACTGGACGGCATTTCCCTTCCTCCCCCAGCCCCTTCCTTTTATTACCACATGACTTCATCTCCCCGTGTGACTGACAGAGCCCATTGGGCTCAACACTGATAAAAAACATCTGGGGGAGAAAAATTGCAATTTAGAAAACAATTAAGTACATCAATTTCAATTCATTGAGTTGGCCAGAGGAAGAAAAGTCCTTTCAAAGAGGTAACTTGATCTGCAGCGGTCGCGGAGTACAGGGCACCAGACCCGTCTTCTGCAGGTCGCGGTGTGGAGCAGTGCGCCTCAGCTCAGGGGTCCAAACGCAGACGCTCGCTCCTTGTTGCAAATTTCAACCAAGAACAAACCACCGAGACGTTCCCTAACTCTCCCATTTCTTCCTATTTTTGAAGACATTCTTTTTCCATTCTTTCCAAATTCGCCAGAACTTAAGTGCTTCCTCAAAGGGTGTGTGTTTCTGTCTCTCAAATGCTCGCCGTGTGCTCGTTTCCTATGGGAGCTCCGCGAGGGAGCCTCGGCTGACGGCTCAGGGCCCCAGCCGAAGGGCTGAGGGGGGTGTGCGTGTGTGCGTGTGTGCGTGTGTGTGTGTGTGTGTGTGTGTGTCTTCGCTGACTTCCCCTTCTACTTCTCCTCCCTAGCTCTCTGAACACCCATGGGCTCATTATCTTAAGGTACCCAGATCCTTTCTCAGGACCTTTATGAAGCATGGCATAACTTTTCATTCACAAAACCTTCTATAAAGAATTTTAATGCCAACGGGTTTGGCCTGGGTGCTTCCTCCTTTGCCAGAAACACATAGCGAGGCACAACATTCTAGCCACTGCTCTCATGTATTGAACATCTACTACAGACCAGCCACTGTGATGCACCCCTGGATGATAGTATCTGGCTTTCCGGTCAGATCTGTTCCGTTAAGGAGTTATTCTCATTCCCACTCCTGTCTTAAGACAATACGCTTCTTACCCGTATAAAACAGGAAAGAGTCAAACCCAGATTTCTCGCCTTCTTAGCGTCATGCTCCCAGTACCACGTACAGAAAATAGCAACCTAGGCACTAAAACTGGAAGGTGGGTTCCAGTGACAGCTGTGAATGGAACATCTCTGACTGCATTTCATTAAGAGAACACACATAAAATAACCAGTTAGTGCCTGGCCCAAAGTAGTTCCTCAATAAATGATGGCTGCAATTAGTACATAAAACCCTCTCCACTCATTCCCCTACCCTCACCCTCAATTTCCTTCAGGAGCATCAAGCACACTGCTGAGGTTTTGTCACAGTGCCCACCTCGAATCACCATCGATGTGGTCTGAGGACCTAACAGCAAGATCCAGAAGCAGGCATTTTACGTTATCTGACTGAGAATACTAACTATCAGGAAGTTAGCTATCCCGTTCCGGGAGGGGGAAAACAGGTGGGAAAGGCCCTAAAGGAGACCTCGCTCATTTTCTGTTAAAATCTGCTTTGGGAACCAGCCTAAAACCTGCCCCCTTTCACAGCCTGCGTCCCATTTTGCCTACGGTAGACGGGGGACACAATTACAAGAACACCGAGAGGCCACAGGGAAGCGTGGGGTTAGGGCACACTCGTGTTGCAATGAGCCAGCGCTGCCTGACAGGACCACTCAACAAGCGGCCACGTCGGCACTCGGAGGGCCGGAGGCCGGGACGCACGAACAAGGAGAGCACTCGGCACCAGTGGCTGGGCGTGAAGTGCAGGGGGAAAGGGCGTGCGGGGCAGAGGCACTGGAAAGGCAGAGGCAGTAGCGAGAGGTGCCCCTGGTGGGGCTGTGGTTGAACCCAGAAGCCTCCTGGCTGCTGAAGTGCCAGGGTCTGGGTAGAGCACGCAGGGCTGACCTTGTAGCTCAGGAAGGTCAGCAAGTTGCCGAGAGGAGTTTACTTGACTTAACTGTCAAGGTAGCGGGATGACAAAATACCCAACCCCAGCTGCAGCGCGCGCAGGGCCCTGGAAAACGGTTGTGCTAGCTGAGAGATGACGTCACTGTGATTGGCATGTTCAGGGAACCCCTGCTGGAGCAGCTTCCCTGGGAGAGTTCGGCGAGATGGGAAGAAACCAGGGCGCCTTGCCTGTCAGAGGCGGACCCCAAAGAATGGCAAGAAGGCAGAAGTGGCCATGGTGACAGCAGGAAAAAGAGGGGACTGAGACCGTCTGCTGAGCCCCGGACCAGCCCCGGCCCAGCCCAGCCCATCAGGGCCCAGCTAGCCGGCAGTGAGGAGGGCTTGTGTCCGGCTTCTCGGGGACAGCAGGGACAGGCCAGCTGCCTCCTCCTGGCCCGATGTGCTTGCTGAGACACGGCCAGGTGTGCACGACGTGTTCCTTTAAGGTTTTGTTTTTACATTTTGTTTAGGCTGCTTTGGTTTTTAACCTTCAGCGCAAGGCAAGTCAGGCAACGCGCATTCAGAGGTATCGCAGAATTTGTCGGAATCATCTGTCTTCTCTGACTTCAACAACCAGGCAGAAAATGTTGCAAAATCAGGTTTCCAGTCTTTCTGGCCCCTGTTCCTGCCAGGAGCTCCCACGCCCGCCCCCGAGAGACAACAGCCCCTCAGATCCCCAGGAGCCCCAGGGGCTCACTCATGAAAAGAAACCAGACCCCTCGGCACGCCCGAAAGCTCTTGGCTCCAGACACAGGCGAGGTCCGGGGTGGGGTTTTAATGTTCACGTTACAGAAGCTCACTCTGGGCTTGCATCGCCACGTTATCCTTCAAAGCACAATAGAACCCCTGTCAGAAGATAGATCGCCACCACCCTGGGACAGCTCAAAATCAGCCTGTCCTTCCTTTTCTCCTCTTGAACTTGAGGGTGCTCTCAGGGACCCAGAAGCACTGTTTCTGGGGAACCGAGTCTTCCCTAGTTTACCCCAAAATAGAAACCCGACCTATAGCATCCACAAATCATAATAGGCAGATTTTGAACCAAAAGAATCATGTCCCTGGGCTGAATCGCTTACTACAGTAAAATTCTCCATGTGCATTAAAAAGGGAAAAAGAGAGAGAGATAGAAAGACAAGGAGAACTCTTTTCTCTTCATCATCTATTTTTAGAACTCTTCTGAGCTGACAGGCAGACAGGCACAGTGTGCTGCCCCAGTCAGGGTGGTCCATTTAGGACAGTCCCCTCCAACGCGGCGCAGCTGTAAGTGTGGCCCGTCGTAAGCGGGTCGCCAGATGTATTGTTACTATGTCGGCCCTTCCTGCCATGGTAGCACCGGGCAAGGCTCTCGGACATGTGGGAAGGCAGGGAGGCCGGCGGAGCCCCGGGGCTGTGGGAAGAAAGACGCCCGCCCACGTGGGCGCCTGGCAGAAGGGAAACACAAGAAAAAGGAGGGGATGTGCGCAGTCTCGGTGCTGGTGCCTGTGTTCTCACGGGGAGGGCTTGGGCTTTTGTTTTGTTTGGGGTTATTATTTTTGTTTTGTTTTGACGGTTGCATTGCATTTGCTCATGCAGTAAATATTTGCCGACTTGCTGTGTGGCGGCACCCTCCTGAATGCTGAGGGTGGGACGCTGCAGAAGCAGAGGCAGTGCCTTCCAGAGCCTGTGAATTCGAGAGAGAAACACATGTCCAGAGTTTGTCCCGGCCTGCTGTCAGACACGGGTAATGCTTTGGAGAAAAACGCAGAGAGAGGGGAGGCGAGGGGAGCACTGGGAAGGGCCTCTTTCATCGGGCCACTTTATGGCAGAGGCCTGAAGGAAGAGCCAAGGTAAGCCGTGGGCACCCCACGCGGAAACAGCCACTGCGGGGGCCCGGAGCCGTGAGTGTGCGCGGCCACTGCAGGAGCGGCAAAGGGAGCACAGGTCCTTGCGAGACGAGCTTTCCTTCGCTCAATGCTTCCCAAAGTTAAACGTAAGGAGTGGAAGTGGAACGGGATGGAACTCGGGTTCCTGTTACTCATTAAAAGGAGAAATTGAGGTAGAGAGTCGGCAATCAACCTGCTCCCCCTGTTCCTGAGCAAGGGCTCGAGGAGGGTGCTGTGTGGTTGTGGGGCCTCCCCAGAGCGAGGGGAGGAAGGGGAGATTGTGGCCAGGAAGCCCAAGGAGGCGGCCACTTTGGGACTGAAGGTTAGGCCCGTGTTTCGTGAGGCCCCGTCCGAGGCTGTGGCTACTTTAGAGGTTGCACAGGTATTCTGTTGAGTTTAATACGAAACTTGGTATTATCGACAGGGTTATCAAAGTTCCACAGAAATAAACTTTCTGTTTCCTAGAAAGTTCGCTATTAGGACAGAAACTGGAGAAGCCATTTTATTTGATGTTCTCGCTTCTCCCTCCCCCTCCCCCCGCCTCGCTGGCCTCTCCAGAGTCAGAGGGGTGTTGTTTCCTTCTCCAAAGCAGCGCTGAAGGGTGCCGAAGGGGAGGGAGGGTGGTCTCAGCCCCCCCACCCCCCGGCGTGAAGGCGCGGAGCAATGCCAGTGAGGCTGCAGTGAGGGGCTGTCCTGGCCCTGCCTCCTGCCTCCTCCTCAATCATGGGACGATTCTTCTCCCTCCCACCGCCTGGCCCTGGACGTCTGTCTGTGGGACCTTCTTCTGGTGTCGTCCACAAGGTGTTCACCTGTTCTGCAGGTCATAGCTCCCAAAGCGTGATCTGCCTCTTCACGTCCAGCTTTGCCCTGATCAGTTCAAACGGAAACAGAGAAGCAGAGAGATGTCCGCGTTTTAATGATTTGTTTATTCAGCCACCATTTATTGAACGCCTACCGCATGCTAGTCGTTGTGCCGAGAGGCTGGGAATGAAATCGTGGGCAATATAGACCTGACCCAATGTGTGTGGTGTGGGACAGTGTGCGCAAGGAAGGCGATGTGTTCCCCTTCCAAACCCACCCCCATCCGCTGGTGTCCATGGGGACCCCATTCGGAGAACTCCACTGAAGCCCTGATTTCGTGAACTGCCCCTGAGTGGGACTTCACAGAATCCAGGATTCATCAGCCAAGGATGCAGGCCCTCCTGGGTCCTCGGATGTAAACGAGACGTCCCACCTCCATTATCCTCTTTCTTGTATGTTTGCGTCATGGCTTTTACCGCAGTTAAAGTTATTACGCGTTTCATGCCTGCCCTTCACCAAATTTCAAATGACCCAGAGCTGTTCTGCTCCCCATGGCATCTCCAGTGCCTAACACAATGCTTGGCATGTATTAGGCACCAGGTGAATACGTGCCAGCTTAGTGTGGAGGTGAACAGTGGGGCAGGTGAATCGAGTCCTTCTATTCATTTGAAAAGTTTGGAAACTTGTCTTGCACGTGTCACTGAATGAGGGTCACTCCTGATTAGAAGCCATCCACCGTAATTTCCTGTAGAAACTGAAATTTACACACGCCCTTTCGCGCACGGCGTCTCCCGGCCTTGCCCCTCTCCCTGCTCGTCCAGGGCAGAGCCCGCAGGGAGGAGTGACGTGGGGTGTCTGCACCAGCCCCAGCCCAGCGCCTCCATGAACAGCACTGTTCTCTCCTCAGCCAAGGGCCCCGGATTCCACGTTAGATGGTTCGGCGACTTGGGCTCCCGGATCCTTAAACCGTTTCTTCCGGAGCCAGGCCTCATGGCCCCAGGACCTGCCCTCGTTCCAGAGACGCTTAGGGTTTCTGACTCGTCTCTGTCTGGACCTGTGCTCAGATGAGCAGCCACTGAGATGCAGTCCTGGTGAGGAGCGGTGACGGGCCCAGCCCGAACGGCTGCCTCTTGGAGACCAGCCGTCCCTGACGTCCCGCCCGTCCCAGACACAGCACGGCGACTCCGAGAGGCCCTGACGGTGCTCTCACTGCTGGGCCGCCACCCGCCACTCCAGAAGGTGCATAGAGGAGTCCTTCTGGGCCAGAAAAAGCACCCAAGGCTAACGTTGCAGAGACAGGCTAACGTTTCACATCCAGAAGTGGCAGCTTGACCCAGAACAACACACAGAGAGGCCTCACGGATGGACTCAAATGCCCCCGGATGTTTCCTTGTTGGGTGGGCCTGGTTCTCATCACTTCAATTTTGGCTTTAACAATACATATTGTCAGAGAGCATCTGCTACACGTAGGGGGCCTGTCTGCCACATTCCTTTTTCCTTCTTGACAAATATTCCTGGAGGGGCTGGGAACCAGACACTCATCCACGACATCCTTTTGTTCTTTTTGCAACAACCGAAACCCTTTCTGTACACATGTTTAATCCAGTGGTGCCGGCTAATTGCAGCCTCCTTGCTCTCGCTAAGGTCTCAAGTGCAGGTGTTGGCTGCCTTCCTGGGACGCTCTTTTTAAGAGTTCCTATCAAGAGACCATCTAACGGTGTCTCTCCTGCATAGCGTGAACACGTTACATGACTTTCAATTCTCCTAGTATTTCCTTATGTCAGTCACTGAAGACACTCAGACATGGAATACAATTGTGGAGCCTCTTCCCCATTCACCTCCTCCTTTAACCGTGTCCCTCAACTCCAGCGCGCAACTGGGGCGGAGACGGGGGAATGCCACAGCCGTACCCCACAGCCTGCCCACACACCCAGCGTTAGGCAGCCTCGTCTTCTTCCATCACGCTTCATCACGCCCCAGCCCCCCACATCTCCAGCCACCCGGCCCCACCCATTGCCCTAAGCCAGGGTGAGACAATGCTCGCCATTGCGAGCATTGAAGACAACATTCATTCCACAAGAATGAATGAAACCAGTGTGGAGGACAAAGGATGAGCACTGGAGGACTTGAACTTGGAGAGTCTGGGAAGACAATTCAGTTGTCTTTCATACGCTCGCCATTTCTTCTGTTCTGTGTTTTGTTCTATGCCAATAAGTGCCCCCCAGTTTACTGTGCCCGAAATGTTCTTCCCCAGCCTCTCTACCTCGAGAACAACCTGTCATCCTGGGAGTCTCAGCTACAACTTGAGATCGTGTGTGAAGCCGACCCCCTCTGGGCTCCTCGTGGCTATTTCCAAACCATTGTCCTTCTTCTCCATCTCCGCCCTAGACACTCTGGGGATCGAATCTCCAAGAGTTAAGTCTTACTACCCATCATTTCTCACTGTGGACGTCACCAACCCACCCACGGATTTTAGTTCCTCGTTCACTTTTAAGCTCTTCAATACAGCCAATGTCTTCTTTCTCGGAAGATTGTCGTGTGTATAGTAGATGATTCAACCCAACGCTCTAGTTTGTTCAGTTTCTTGAATTCCTCTCCTCCAGTGATCTGGCCCTCCCTGCTGCCGCAGCCATGTATGTGCACAGTCATAACCCGAGACCTTCTCATTACCGATAATCTCTTCATAATCCCAGCTTAATCAATTCCATCCCAAGACCATACCTCCATTTATCCTTCCGTTCACTCCCTCTCCTGCCCCAATTCCTGGGTCTTCCCACTCTCTCTAACCATCTTAGCATCCTCCCTACTCATCTTCAATTCCACCACCAACCACGTACTCATGTATTTGTATGTACCCTCAATTCTCGGTTGGACTCACTCGACAAAACCACAACCCTGGTTAAATTCATCCTTTAAGCTAATTTGTGGTATCATTCATGCCAAAGAATGAGCTGAAGACAAGTAACCTTGATTATGAACCTCAGGTGGATGTGTACGCTGCTTGATGACCCTGTTCGGCTTTCCCAGCTCATCCCCCCATCCGCGTGTGTGACGGGTATCTTGCGTGTGCTCTTCTGTCCTCACACGCACAGCACACCACTCAGCGTTCGGTCCCAGAGCAGGGCCTTTTCTCCCACTTCACCGAGAAAATCTGAGCAAAGAAAAAGGGCCTTCCACGGGCTCCCATCGCTGCTGCCACCCACCGTGATGTGCACCTGTAAACCGTGACTCCCCCACTGGCTAGCAGGAAGGATGTGAGCATGCGCCTATCTGAGGCCAATCCTTCTGCTTGCAGGTGAGGCCTCCTCTTTTCTGACTCAGTGGCTTTGCTCTGCAGTCCTCCCACTTTCTTTCTTGAATTAGGAAATTTTCCATCTCCACCAAATCTCTCCCATCGGTACACAAACACACAATCAGGTTATTCCTCTGTCTCAAAAACAAAAACATATCATCCTTCTCTTAATCCTACTTCCCTTGCCTGGTACCACTTCATTTGTTTGAAAATGTTTCCCTTTGCAGCAAAACTCTTTGAGAAAGTTGTCTCCGTTCATCATCTGTAATTCTTCCCCTCCCATACTCACAACGCTCCAGCCCAGCTTTCGTTGCTACCTTCTCTACCAAAACTGCATCGGTCAGTTCTCAGTTCTCCTCCCACTGAACGCATCAGAAAGACAATACAGGTGACCCCTCTGTCCTCCTTGATACACTCGGCTTTCAGAACACCCCTCTCTTAGTTTACTGGTCACCTCCCAGTCTTCTTTACTGCTCATGCTTTTCTTCCCAGACTCTCCAAGTTCAAGTGCTCCAGTGCTCATCCTTTGTCCTCTGCACTGGTTTCGTTCATTCTTGTGGCAGTCCCATCCGCAGTCCCGACTCTGAGTACCATCCCCATGCTCCTGCTCCATCTCCAGCCCCGGTGTCTCTTCTGAGCTTCAGACTCGCGTAGTCAATTGGCTCCTCAACATCTTTACGTGGCGTGCGTCGTCTACAAACTCACAGATGTCGAGTCTCAGCTGTTCTAATTCCTGATCTCTCACCGTGACAACCGTTTCACTACCGACTTTGTCTCAAATGATAGAAACCATGATCTTCCGGCGATTCAGGCCCAACACTTTAGACTCATCTTTGACTTCTCTCTTTATTACTCTCCCCCACACGAGAAAATCCAGCTGGCTTCCACTGCCAATGTACCTGAGGTCCGAGCGCTTCCCCCGCTTTCAGCACACGCCCTGCTGGGAGCCGCCGTCCCGCCTCTCCCGAATCACTACAGGATGATAACTTGGGGGTCAGCGGTGTTTCCTTGTAAAGGGCTGTGCAGTAAACGTTTCTGCTTTGCAGACCATACAATCTTTATGACAACTACCCCCCTCTGCCACTGTAGGGGAAATGGGCACAGCCACGTTCTAATGAACGTTTATTCACAAAAAGGCATGCGGCTGGATCTGGACCATGAGCCGCAGCCTGCCGGCTCCTGTCCTAGCTGCTCTCCCCGTGTCCGTCCTTGCCCCGCGGTTCTCTTTTCTCAGTGTCATGCCCAAGGAATTCTTTTACACGAGCCAGGTGTCACTTCTCTTCTCAAAACTCTGCAGTGGCTCCCCTGCTCGGTCAGGACAAAAGTAAAGGCCCTTCCCAAACCTGCAAGACCCTGCCTGATCTGGCCCCACTCCTGTCCCTAAGCCTTGTATCTTACTACACTCTCTCCCCCCTGTACTCTGTGGCAGCTGCACCGACCCCCTCGCTGTTTCTCAACTAGGCCAGGCACACTGGAGACAGAGCGTTTGGACGGGCTGCTCCCTCTTCCCCCAGACGTCCGGTGGCCCGTGGCCTCACTTCACTCCTGTGCTCAAATGTCACCTCTTCAATGAAGCCCACACTAACCACTATTTGAAACTACAACCCTCCTCTGTGACCCCCAACTCCCCTTACTTTACTTCCCTCTTTCCCCTAAACTTACCACTTTCTAACATAATGAGATAATTTATTATCCTGTATTTATTGCATCCCTATGTCTTCTAAAATACAAGCTACACAGGACCAAAAATCATTAGATTTTTTTCCTCTGGTGTATCCTGAGACCCTAGAGCAATGCACGCCACGTAGTAGGCATTCAAAAACATGTTGAAAGAACGAGACTGCGTAGCCTCCAGAGGTGTAGTGAGTCCCCCTGTTCTCCATATTCCTTTAACGCTTTGTACTGCCACTCTCTCGGTCTTCTGTCCTGATTTATTAATATGTATGTGTCTGTCTTTCCCATCACCGAGCCATGATCTTCTCAGACGTTTTCTATATGTTTATTCTCAGAAAGTAACCCAGCCTGTCGTGCACCAAGAGGTCAGAGTAGGCCGACGTCATGAACGCACAGAGGTGCCGTGTATGCATACTCCTCTGGCCCAAGTCACTCACCCTGCAAGTCAGTTGTCATTTAAAAAGTCTCTCCTCAACCCTACTCCAAGATACATGTGTACACACACTCTACTAATTGAGATAATTTAAAACCATTTTTCACATATTTACTTAATTAGCTCGCAGTGACCTCTGCAAAAACACTGGCCTCTGATGATTATAAGAGGTAGTTTTCTGGCGTGGACACCAAAGCATCAAAGCGTCAGCTGGGACGAAGGAAAGCAATAACACAACTGGTTTTAATTACTCCTGACAGGCAGCTGAATGTATCTGCCACAGGTCTTCTCCCCAGTACATCACTCAAAACAGACCAGTCACAGGAAATGGCGGAGAGGGAAAAAAAACACAACAGAGTAAGGCCAAAATGTGTCCATAATACAAAGCAGATCATCTTTCCCATGGATGACCTGATTCATTTCGTTTTATATTTTTATGATGGTCCTGAATCTATAAAACGGCTGACCCCTTAAGACTTGGCAAGCTTCTACGCTGGTGCTTAGAAGTGGTGGCCCAGGTTCTCCGGAGAGGAGGCGGGCGAATATTATACCCATTCACGAATCCTTGTACGAGCCCAGGGGTCCTCCAGAGTTCATCTGGAGTGGCAGGCATGTTTGCAATCAGCTCGTCTCTGGGGTACAGGTGAGCCCCCTCTTCCCACAGTCCACGTTCACCGAAGGACTGACTTCATCTGTGACCTGGTTGGCGCTTTGGGCTTGTCGCTTAGCCAGAAACAGGTGAGGATTAGGGGTTGCTTCATTATGACCGACTCACCATTAGAATGTATCTTTCTTATGAGGTGTCACCTCTCACATGATGAAACTTGGGGCTTTGGGTTGGCCATATTCTTGGGTTGACTCAAATATGAGAGAGACAGAGAGAGATGTTTTCTTACTAGGAGGGACCTAATTTTCTTACTACAATCTCCTCTTGATTGCTTGTGTCCAATCCCCAAACTCACTGCCTTCTTGTATCCATGCCTTTCCTGTCTGGCCAGCTTGCATTGCCTGGTCGCTGTCTGGACCAGCCTTGCACATCCCAGTGCACATGGGATTCAGAAGCCCTTGGCTTTTCCTACTCCTTTGCTCTGATTCCCGTTTGATGCTTCCAGAAACTTAGCCTGCCTCCTGAGTCTTTCCACTGCTCGTATGTAACATTGCCTTGTATACTTTCAACCCAAGTCTGAGTTCCTGAGTCCCTCCTGACTGGGAGGGCATATGCTAAAGGCAAATTCTAACCATGAATGCTCCATTAAGGAGCTCAGATTTTAACAGAGGAAATAGCACGTAAGCGGGTAATTACAGTGCCACGTAAGTGCCGTGAGACGTTAAGCAGAAGGTACTATGGCAGCACATAGTGGGGGTGCCTAACAGCACCTGCGGTGGGAGGCTGGCGAGGGAAGGAAGCTCCCCAAAGTCGGCAGCATCTAAATAGTCTGGGGCAGATACAAAAGGAGGAGAGACATTCGACTCTAAGGAAGTAACACCTGTGAATGCTTGAGCCATAAATGGCAGCTCCTTCAGGGAACTACACGTAGTTAAGTGTCGCTGCAGTGGGCTGTGGGGAAACCAAGGATGGATGGGAAAGCCTGGGCCAGGTCAGGAAAGGCTTTGCTGTCGTTCTAAGGAGCAGGAAGTCTCCCTTAGTGATAGGGGGTCACTAAGAGTTCATATGTGACACGGTCATATTTGTGCCTTAGAAAGACTGGCATCAGTGTGGAGAATGGGTTTTACCGTGTAGCTCTTCCCCTGAACCCGGCCCACGCTCTTGCCTGCCCTGCCTAATCTTTCTGTGGCTCCGAAGAGCCCAGCTCCCATGCCCCTTTCTCCGTTAGTATCCTCCAACAAAGGAATGCTCAGGAAGAGTTTGAAGCCTTCTAAACAATGCAGATTATCTGAGCCCACGTCACAGAACTAGACTCTCGTGGGGACAGGGCCCGTGAATCTCCATGTTATAAAAGTCTCCCAAATGGTGCTGGGACAGCTGTGCTATGCACGGAATCTGTACCTAGTGCAGACTGTGACTCGTGCCAACCGCACAGATGGGCTGACGGCACCAGCAGGGCTTGGCTCACTGAACTGCACTGGAGACGGCTGGAGCAGGTCTCACTTACATGCCTTCCTTCTGCAGTGTCTCTGACTCTGCCCAGGACCGGAAAAAGCAGTCCCTCCCTGGAGCCCTCAAGAACTTTCTCTTATTTTTTGAATAACATGCCCAAATGTTAACATGACCTATTAGGCAGCATGATCAGCTCCAAGGGCCTCTCCTCTCAAGTCACTCTTTCCTTTATCTTGTGATTAAGAGTGTAAAGAGTGTGTACCGAGGACTGACGGACAAGGACAATGCGGGGGGTGTTGATTGTGGGACAGGGGGGCAGAGCAGGGGAGAGCAGTGGGGGAAATGGAGACGACTGTAATTGAACAACAGTAAAAAAAATTTGTAAAAGAAGAAAAAAGAGTATAAAGAGAAGAAGATGCAGATATAATTTACTCCCCAACATCTACTTTCTCAATTGAATTAAGGACAGATATAGAGTTGGGAATTGGGAGGAGCAATAAAAATATGGAAAACGTCTAAGGAGAATAAAAGTGACTTGACTTAGGATGAGGAGAGGGACTGCTGGTCAACCTCAAAGACTCGACCAAGTTGAAGGTCGTATATCCGTATCCGCAGGACAATTAGGTTACTTCTTCCATAAGCTCGGGAGCCCAGGAGCAGAGGAAATCGATAATTGTGTCCATCAGTATCTGAGTATTGGCAAAGCAGAAAGTCGAGAGGTTAGAGAATTGAGGGCACTGGTATAAAGAAAAAGAAAATTCCTGGATGGGCCTAAAAAGATTTGTCTAAGTTGCTCCAATACACAGCGGATTGAAACTAGCGTGCCCTTGTTCGCCACACTCAGTCCGTTTGGTGTGGTTCACCGTTTGACTTAGCTCTGCCCTGGCTCGTTCACTAAAGGTTCCCCCTCACATCCTGCTACGTTCCCCTAGAGTGTGGTGAGTGCGGACGGTGGGTGCCGGGGCAGAGTACGTGGCACAGCTTTCCAGGACGAAAGTGAAACTACCGAGGTAATGCTGTAACAGCATTAATGACGTAGTAAATGTTCTATAACGCTCGTCTTCCTCCTAAGCTAGAGCTATGCCATGCCGACGGGATTTTTATGGCGATAGCACATCCATGCCATACACCTTCTGTGTGTAAACTGATTCCTTGCACCCCGTAGAGGACCCATTGTACATCCAAATAGCAAACCTACGCATCGATCGGAACACAAGCGTATGCTTCGGCATGAAGATAGGGGAGTGTTGTAAAGACAACACGTTACATTACACTTGGTTGTGGAAGATTTTTTATTACTTTTAGCTACCCAGTGCCTTACATTAATCCCGCTAGTTCACGTTTCAGGTTTATCATTTCGCTTTTCTGTCCCGTGTGCATCCACACCAGCCAGGGAACCAGGGGCCCTGCAAGGAGGCAAGCAGCGCCGGGAGCCACTGGCTAAAACTGCATCACCAGTGACACTTACTTGCATGCGCACAGCTGCAAGTTCAAGGCAACGACGCTTTCTCCTGAAAGTGGAGCCCCTTCCCCACCGCAGAAATGCAGCCTTCGGTCAGCAGATTCCCTGCGTAGGACATCCCTGGGCGGGGAACTGACCCAAAACAGAAAGGGAAACCATGTACTTTTCTGTCCAGAGAGAGACTAAAGACAAGTAATGGGCTCGTTTTCATAAGAGCCCTTTGGTGTTTTCGTACCGGGGGAGGGGGCGGTTTTAGAGCAGTGGCCGCAGGAAGAGGAAGGCCGTGCAGCGCACCGGCCCGAGGGCGGGCAGAGAAGGGGTCAGACCTCAGTGCGTCCTCTGCCTCGCGCGTCTTCAGGGCCCGAGGCCGGGTGGCTCCCTCGCCTGTTCCTGGGCACACACGCGTACAGTTTCGGTACACAGCCGGCATTTTTTCCCCGATGTTTCGCTTCACTTATCTTTCGGACAATCCAGAGCGTTTGCATGGACTTCTTTAATGAGTGGAAGTGGTACATACGACGTCACCCGTCGTTTCCACACACGCATTGCGTCCCTTCTCGCCGTCCCTCCGTGGACGACGGTGCGCCCCGGAGGGGAGCTCCCGCGTCCCGGAGCACCGCCGCGCCTCTCAGCCCCCGCCTGCGCCGCGGGTCAGCGGCACGCGTCGCCGCGCAGGGCGAACATCCACACGGGCATGCACTGCTCTGGGAAGCCGTCCTGCTTCTCCTGGCCCAGCACCACCAGCCCACTCTCCCGGATGAGGCTGCCGAGGATGTGCGTGTCCCGCGTCACGCTGCTGTCCGAGGCGTCGAACACGCAGCCCTCGCGGGCCACGTTGTCCTTCAGTATGATGACGCCGCGCTCTTTCAGGCCCTCTCGGCACCGGGAGAGAAAGGCGAGAAGGTCTCTATCGGTCAGGTACCCTGCAGATGAGGCCGGGTTGAGGGGGAAAGGGGAGGAAACGGTGGGTGGGAG
This sequence comes from Phyllostomus hastatus, assembly GCF_019186645.2. NCBI lineage: Eukaryota > Metazoa > Chordata > Mammalia > Chiroptera > Phyllostomidae > Phyllostomus > Phyllostomus hastatus. Next base: position 3,547,844 of record NW_025333833.1, on the reverse strand, counting down.
AGAAGGTGAGCAGGAAAGGACCAGGAGACCGTTTCGCTCATTCATGCATTTTCTAATAGCCTGGATTGTTTTTGTTGCAAGAGGCTTTGAGAATTTAGATAAGGGGAGAGTTATCCTCTTTGAGGGGCTCAGTGCCCTGCTTATAAAGTAGATGTTACACTACCTGCTCTCTCTACCTCCTGGGCAGGAGCTGAACTATTGCCCATCCCCATGGGTCCTCTCCAACCTGACTCTGTCACTCACCTGTGTCTCTGACACACACACAGGACAAAATCTAATTCACTATTGTCTCATTTCCTAAGGAATTCAATCTAAGAAAGTCTAGTTTTGCCAATAAGTGGGAATAAACTTTTTTGGCCATACATTTTAAAGTTTTTCAAGTATTTAGGTTTCTTCTAAGATTTGGGTTGGTCCCAAGACATTCCCTCCCTATGGACGGGAGTTGTCAGGCTGCACAAAGGATGCTAGGGGCGAAATCAGAAGGACCAGAGCTCTCTAGCAGTCCCCATGCCACCTGAAGCCAGCTAACCGCTCTAGGCGCAGCTACAGCTACAACCTTGCTCCCTCTCCTCCAAACCTCGAAGGAGTCGGGTGTTGTCTTTTTTGTGGGGAGGGAGAGGGCCGTGGGGGACTGACCGGACACCCACTGGATCCAGATGACGTCGTATCTCCCCGGCGGGGGCGTGAACTCCTGCAGGCCGTAGCAGTGGTAGTTTTCCACCTTGTCCCCATCGACCTGCAGGTAGTTCTGGGCCTCGAGGAGGAAGGACTCCATCATGTCCACCAGCTCCACGCTGTTGAAAACCGGCAGCAGGACGTGCTTGCTGACCCTTCCTATCCCAGAGCCGCAGTCCAGGGCGCAGTCCGTCCCAGCTCTCCCGGGCCCCTGCGCAAAGGCACAGACACCCACTCTGAGTCTTGGACACCCCAGTTACCTCTCCACGTCAACTTTATTTAGGCCAGTCTCATGTAGTAGTAAGATGCACTATGTTAAGAGGGTTTATTCAATGAGTCCGGACAAGTGCGCAGAGGCACAAACTACCATAGCCAGGTTATAGAACACTTGAGTACCTTTTCAGAAAACACACAAACATTTCCAGCGTTTGCTTTCTTGATATGATCGAAACACAGGTCTTTAAAAGAATTTCAAAGTAGGATTTTAGAAAATCATGCCTTGGGTTTAAAAAGTTGGTCATTTCCTCGGAAGAAATAGGTCACTGAAAACCCTATGAAGACAGAACTTCGTGGACTGTCATTTCGGGTCAGACCCCCAGCTACACAGACCTGCGTTGCAGCTTAGTGCTTTATCTTGAACAGAGAGGCAGTCACAGCCCCTCTGAGTTTCAGGTGCGCTTTTCAAACTCATTCCGTGAACACGTTTCAATCCAGGTGGTAGACTTGAAATTTCAGTTTTTTCCAAAACGGACTTGGGGTTCTCTGAAGCGTCTACTCTCCCAGTATGGGGGAGGGGGGGCGGATTCTGGGGACCCACGCTGAGGGAACGCTAACCGCCTCGTGCTCCTGCCCGGGTTCTCCAGCAGACCTGCCCCGACGGCGCACGGCACATTCAGGTGGGGCAAAGGCGGTTGCAGCAAAATCCCCTGCATCTTTCATGCTGGAAATTGTTTTCTGCTTTTGTACCAGAAACCTCGTGATCCACTGGGCACAAAAACCTCTGAATTTTTTTTTAAAGATTTTATTTATTTATTTTTAGAGAGGGAAGGGAGGGAGAAAGAGGGAGAGAGAGAAACATCAATGTGCGGTTGCTGGGGGCCGTGGCCTGCAACCCAGGCATGTGCCCTGACTGGGAATCGAACCTGTGATGCTTTGGTTCACAGCCCCCACTCAATCCACTGAGCTACTCCAGCCAGGGCAGCCTCTGAATTTTTTAAGTATGTCTATGCATCAAATTTACAGGGGCGAAGGACCGATAGATGGTGAAGGAAGGGGAAACCAACCAATATAAACTTTCTGCAACTTGCTTCTATAAAGTAGTATTTACAGCCCTGGCTGGTGTGGCTCAGCCGATTGAGCACCGTCCTAAGAAACAAAGGGTCACTGGTTCAATTCCCAGTCAGGGCCCATGCCTGGGTGGCACAGCCAGGTCAGGTCCCCAGTAGAGGGGCGTGCGAGAGGCAACCACACATTGATGTTTCTCTCCCTCTCTTTCTCCCTCCCTCCTCCTCTGTCTAAAATAAACAAATAAAATCTGTTTTTTAAAAAAGTAATATATACAAATATGTACATATACATGATGGGCTGAATCTCTGAGATATCTGTACAAATCCATCCATAGCCCAAAGATTCCACCGGTCTAATTGATTTGGTTATAATTGGGATGGCTGTTGAATAGGTTTTATCTCAGAAATTTTAGTAACAAGATTCTTGAAGTTGCCAGTAAAGATCTTAAGGAAAAAGCCTACTCTTGATTTCTCAGAAACTAAAAACATTCAGCTAAGAATCACAAGGTAGAGTTTGAGCAGAAGTAAAGATCAGAAATGTGCTTTCCAGTCCACCCAGAAGGCCTTCCTCATAGCAAGAAAAGTACAAGGAGGAAAAAGTGAAGCAATTGTACCTTCTCTACAAATGGGATGATAATATCCAGGATTTATTGAATGCTTATATATAGCAAGCTTTTGGCATCTACAATAACTACAATAATCAAAACAGTTCCAGAAGATAACGATCATTCCCCAATATGGAGGTGAGGAAACTGTGATTTCTAATGCCACACAGTTAATGGCAGAACTTAAATCTGAACGGGGAGCTGTGTGACTCAAAGGCCAGCCAGTTCGTTTCTGAGAGTTGTCACCTCCAGTGCCAACTCTGGTTTCCTAGGGAGCATCTGGCTAACGCTGCGTTGCAAGGAATTCTAAGGCTTCATTCGAACTCAACAGGAAAGAGGTGGAGGATTGATTAGTGATGTGTGCCCTGAGTATGGGCAGGGGACATGGTAATACAGGGGCCATTTGTTTGTCATTCCTACTTACATGGTACCACCTCCCTCATTCGGACATTCTAACTCCAACTAAGCTAATGCAGAAGAGAGGCCTCGGCCCAAGGCTTATGCTGGGAGGGCTGTAAAGGAAGCCCCTTCCAAGTAACCGCATAACATAGACAGGATGGGGGCAGAACAGGGACATTACTGTGAACCGCTGAAAAGGCCTAGAAGAAATCTGTGTGCTCCGTCAGAGATCATCATCACAAACTTTTCTGATCACGACCAGCCCTGCAGGCGGTGTGGATCATGCGGCTCACATCACTGCGGCGAGCGGTCTTGGATGCAGAACTGTGGACAGTGAGGCAGGGAGACCCGGGAACAACAGGCGGAGGCGTCCAGGAAGACTCTACCAGCTGTGCTCCTTTTCCCCAGCGGACCGATACAGCCGAAGCTTCTCCGGTTGAAGTGGGGGCAGGCCGCCCACACTCAGCCTTCCTGCGGTTGTCCCGATAAGCCCTCGAAGGGTCTCCTTCTCACAACCCCGGAGCTTTCTAACCACTCTCGCCCAACTCTCCTACTGATTTGGGCAAAGAAACCGAGCCCCAGAGAAGTGAGGTGCCTGAGACAGAACTCCCTGGAAAAAGTCCCTCCCTCTGATTTGTATTCTTCCCCAGTTTAGACGTGTGATATTTGACTACACTTGCTCTCGAAACGATGGTTATTTGCAGACAGAAGAAGACGCCTCCCACGCAGATGCTGTGTCCCCCCAGCCTCTCGCCTCTCTCTCCCTTCCGTGCCTGGAACCGCCCCCCCGCACGATGGCACTACGTCTCTCTCTCCGTCTCTCGTCTTCACGCAGCCCCTCCGGGAGGGGTATTTAAAGACCGGCCTCAGGGACGGCAGCACCGCCTCGTGGACGCCGTGCCTGTCCGGAGCTGTGGTTGCACCGGGATCTAAGGCCCTTCCGCGAACGTGCCAGAACCACATACGCCGTGTGACTTCCAAGCAGGAGGTTCTGTTATTTTCATCTTCGTTGGTTATGCTCATTAAAATGCTCTTAGGAACTTTTACTTTAGTTTTGAGTCTGCCAAGTACTTTGTTTTCTGAAGAACATTATTTCAGGTTCACCCGGTGGAGTTTAAAACTAAGATGGAAGTGTTGAAGGCGACTGTATAAAAATCAGGAAATGTATGTAACAAGCTAGACCCAAGGTTCCTAGTTGTGCAATCTGAGAAACAGCAAAAGAGAAATGCCGTCAAATACTGATAACTCTTCACAAATTGCTACCCCTCCCCACCAGAAAGCTAAAATGGGGGAAAGTTATCAGCTGTGCCATGGACATCATCATCTTAATACCATTTATTTGCTAAAGTAAACCTCTTTATAACAAGTTTAAACACCATTTCCCTCCATCCCATGTCACTAAGTGTTGAAGCCAAACTTTAAACCAAACTATCCGCCCTTTCCTGGTTGACGCGAGGATTGAGCACGATCCTCGTGTTCTCGTGACCCTTGGATCTTGACCTGGATGCTCACTTAGCAGATTATTAAGGTCAGAGTGCGGAAATATCGTTCTTTCAAAAAGACCGTGTTTGTACTCAGCGGTCACAGCTTCACAATGAGTTTTGTCTGCTCAGAAGGACTCATCATATCTGCTTCAAAAGGGCAGCCCACGCTTTCCAACATAAACGTGCAAGCGCAAGGCCGTTTCCTCTCCCAGGCCCGTGGGCGTGAGGACGGGCTCCGGCTGGCCGGCACCCCTGCGGCCGGCGGGGCATTCCGCGCGGAGCGACAAGACAGCTGGATTACTGACTAAGCCCCTGCAATGCAGGGGATCAAAGTCAGCCTCGCCACCGGGCGAGCAGGGGGCACTGCTCTCCGCCAGACTGGAGGAGAGTCGAGGTCTGTGGTCCACTTAAAAAAAAATAAAAAAGCAGGATTTTTTTTTCTTCATGAAGCAAATGGAAAAAAGTATGTCATGGTTCAGAGCAGGGAGTTTGGTGTCAGACAGACCTGTCTGGGCTCAGGCTCCAGCTCTGTCTCTTCCCAGCTGTGTGGCCTTGGCAACGTACTTAACCTCCCCGAGCCTCAGTTTCCACAACTGTGGACAAGAGGAGATACTAGGACTGACCTCCCGGAATGGTGAAGAGTACATGGAAGATGGTTCTAAAGGGCTTGGCAAAGGGACTGACCGTCTCAGAAACAGCACCCCGTGAGATCAGTCGGTGACGGATCTAGAAATACTCCAGTTAAGCTGACCCATAAACAGCCATGGCCTTCATCCCCAGCTCCCTAGTCCCTACGGCTGCAGCCGATGTCCGGACACTCGGGTCCCGGCGGGCACTCCCTGCTGACCCCGTCTTCCCTCCGCAGGCACTCGGTGCTCCGGGGAGCCCGGCTGTAAGGTGAGCCTCGCCTCAACACCGCGGGTATGCTTACCAGTATGCTTCCAAGCAGGCGGACAGCCCAACCCCAAATATGTGTGATATTTACAATGTTTTCTTTATCAGAATAAAGTCAACTCTGAATTTCAAACAGACAACTTCATAATGAATTGAAACAAAACCTGTTTGCCAATCAGGACTTTCTGTCATCAGTAGGACTAACGGCAGCTTTATTGTTCGAACAACAAAGTGAAACTCCTTAAAATGCAACGAATGCGCTTTATGTAAGACTGTCACCATCGTTAGTGGCAGTGAATCAGACCTACTGGGTGACAGTTATGTGCACCAAGGCCAGCACATGGCACGTATGATCTCATCTGATCATCATGTATCCACCGAGGCATGTTCCATGGTTTTGCTCTAGTCGGAGGTAAGAAGACGGAGGCTCAGAGCGTGTAAGTAACAAGCCCAAGGTTGCTCATACAGGAAGTAAAAAAAACTGTGATCCTAGAACCCAAGATTTTGGCCCCTGCTCTCTACAGACTCCATGGGACACGCAGTAAGGACACCTAGGAGTTGCACCCGACATTGGACTATGAAGGGATCACATTCTTTCAAGACAAGGTCTGAAACTGTGTATAGAATACTATTAAGGGATTCTGCCATAGCTATCATTTTTAAACCAAACCTAAGCATGCGTTCCCTTACCACATCAAACTTTTATTGGAGAGAATCACTAAATCACCCCAAGATCCTACATGTCGTGACCGCTTATCAATTACCTGGTTGTCAACTCTTTACTAAGAGACTCTAAAACAGATGCCTTCTTAACCTCCAACTTGTATTCTCAGCACGGCCGGCTCACCTTTCCCTGAAGCACAAGCAATTAGATGCTGCTTAGGAGGTGAAATGCCCAGTGCAGTTTCTGAGCATCTCGAACAGGCCTTCAGGCCGCACTCCTGGCCGTGCCCCCCGCCTTCAGTACGGCTTAACCACACAGAAGCATGTGAGCTCGACGTTGGCAAGAACTGTGCCTCTTCGTCAAGCTGTGTTTGGATAACTCACCCCAACAAATTTCCTAAGAAATTCCTGAGAGGCCTGGATATCCGGGCTGGACAGTTCAATGAAATTTCCCATCATCCCCTCTTCTGTAGCTGGTACCTCTCGGTAGAAGAGTTTGGCTCTGGCATAGAACTGCATCTCGCCATTGATGACTTGACTTGTTAAGGCATACAATTTCACTGCAAATGAAATAGTATTAATATGATTAGTATTTATATGACAGAGCAAATTCAATCTTATCACACATTGGTTTCCTCCTAGAAGCCTGCACTTTGGGCTGTGAAGGAACAGACACTGGTCTGATGTCAGAAGACCTGCATCTGAGCTTGGCTCAATGACTCGCTTGCTGTGTAACCTTGGGGAAATTTCTTAACCTCTCTGAACTTCTGCTATCTATGTATAAATCATAATCATGTGACATTTTTCATGATTTAATGCCCTATGGTTTAATACAACCGTAGCTTATCACTATACTAAAAAAGCTTAGTAGTGTTTGCTATAGTAGAATAGACAATGTCACAAGTTTTACCGTGAGTTTTATCTTTGAGTTCCAAATCTTTTATGTGAATCTAATCATTAATCCTTACTTCTAATCACAAGGTAGATTATGGGTAGCTATTTTTTAATCTCTTCTTCAAGCAACTCATACCCAAATACTTCTTAGTACCAATATTGTAGAAAATGTGCTTAAGCTCTATATTTCAAAATAAAATAATAGAAAGATATATAATATTTGTTGAACAACTATTTTGTTCCAGGTAGTGGACTAGGTATGTTATACTATGTCATTTCACTACTTCAGAAACCACATGATGTATTATTTTAAGGCATTTATTTTTTTAGGAAAATGTGCATTCCAACTTCTGAAGGGTAAATATTCAAGTGTGTTTTATAAACCAAAATGCATCCTTGAAGATGTAAAATATTTCCATAAGAGCACATTCAGGAGGAAATGATAGAAACTGAATGAAAGGGAGGAACTTCTGGTTCAAGACTGTAGGCTGAACACATGCCTTTGCCTCCCCTCCTTCCCAGTGCCCCCCAAGAATTGCTTTAATAAACCCCGCCCATAACAGTGAAGAAAGTGAGAGGGGACCGCTGATGGGCTCGTGATCTTAACGAATTCCGGGGAGGCAGAGGGCACCCGGAGCAATGCTCAAGAGCTTGCAGCCCCGCGCAGCTGCAGGAGGAAGTAAGAGTTAATGAAAACCCTGTCTGCATACTGACCAGCGAGGGGACAAACGCCCCCTCCCAAAGCAACAGGCGTTACAGCTATGACCCTGGAGGTGGGAGGTGGGAGTATGTCTCTCCTGTTTAAGAAAATTAGGGGAACGGCCTCCATCACCTAGAATCACAGACCCCGCCCTTCGCTCCTAACCGTGAATAAACAGGGATTTCCAAAACCATGGGGGTGACCTGGCAACCTGAGAGAAAACATAGAACTGAGTCCAAAGGAAATAGAAATAACCCAGGAAATGGATGTGAATTTAAATGAAACTAAATGAAAAACTCATATACCCTTGGAGAGATGTGAGAACTGGTACATCTATGAATCAGAGACAAGGTGCCAAGAAAGTGATCATTCAAAGAATAACAAAGTCTTCTTAGAAATTGAAGTTTTGATTGCCAGCAACTTAGGAATATAGTATTGAGTACATTTATCAGGATGTAAACACAAAAAAGATATGGAAAACAGAAATAAAAAGATTAGAGCTATAATCACTTAATTCAAGAGGCCCAATATCAAGGTGATTAGGAATCTCAAAAACAGAGAAATGGAGGGAAGAAAATTATTAAAGAAATAACATAAGGAAATTTCCTGGAGCTGAGATTGTAAGATCCAACAAGTACTGAGTAACATGGACTAAAAATAACAATAATTAAGCAAAAGCCACATTTATGCATATCCTTAGGAAATTTCAAAATGCAAAGAGTAATGAGAAGATTCTAAAGATATTTAAAGGAAAAATAGTGGTTCGACCTTAGAGTAGGGTTGCCAGATTCAGCAAATTAAAATATAGGATACAAAATTAGTTTTTTAGTTCAGAGAAACAATGAACAGTTTAGCAATATAAGCATGCTCAAAATATCACACATTGCACGGGGACATGCATACTTGTACCAAACACTTATCAGGTGATTATTTCAAATTCCAATTCAGCTGGCACCTTATTTCATCGGGCAACCCTCTGGTCAAAGGACTAGAATCAGGTTTGTAACACATATCAGAAACACTGGAGAATAACGAAGCAGTGTCATTAATATTCTGTGGGAAAATGACTTTGAAACTAAAATGGAATCCCCAGTCAAATGTGAAAGAGTACTTACCTGCTATGGATTCATTCCTCAGAAGTTCCTTGAAGCTATATATTTCAGCCTGATGAAGGTTAAAATAAAGAGAAGATATTTGGCGAAAGATGAAATGAAACCAGCAGTCCAATGAAAAGAAATACCCAAATCACAGACATTTATCAGATCTAGAAAGAAATCAGTTTGTATGACAACAGAAAACATAGGCTTCAGAAAGAATATCTTCAAGAAGTATAACGAACTGGATTCTGGACAATAGACAGGACAGGTAAGAAGAGAGGAGACAGTGATATCCTACGGAAGATACATTTTTAATCTCAACCACGAAAAATGAAAGACTGTTGAAAGCTCCAAGCAAAATATGCAACAGCACAAAAATGTTACAATCGGGATATGAAGCAACCCAAAATATGACCTAAGTTGGAGCAGAAGGAAGTTGAGAGAATCTATTTAACCCTAACTAGGAACACCTTTCTTCAGGTAACACCAAGATCGTGAGGTCGTACTGGTGCACGGCTGGGCTCTGCATGGAACAACAATTACACAGGTCCAAATTTTGATTCTAAAAGCTAAAAATCCAATAAACACCACTTACATTGAAATGTTCTATTGTAATTTGTTCCCTCTGTGGAGTTACATCCGTCATTTCCAGCTTCAGGCTGTTGGAGCCAACGTCAGGGTCCTTGAGCGACCGTAAGGGATGCTGCAAGGGATGCAAGGACCGGTCCCCACGCACATTGTTTCCTGGAGGCTAAAGACATTACTGACTACATTTCCCACATGTATTACCTGTTGTACATAGATTGTTACTTTAAAAATACAAATCTTGCCCTGGCTGGCATAGCTCAGTGGATTGAGCGCGGGCTGCGAACCAAAGTGTCGCAGGTTCGATTCCCAGTCAGGGCACGTGCCTGGGTTGCAGGCCATGACCCCCAGCAACCGCACATTGATCTTTCTCTTTCTCTCTCTTTCTCCCTCCCTTCCCTCTCTAAAAATAAATAGATAAAATCTTAAAAAAAAAGAGGCGGCTATTGCCACATTTCTAAAAAAAATACAAATCTATTTAAAGTATTTACAAATATATAGATGATTTTTGCCATCTTGTGCACCAGTTAGCTATTGGCTGAGAAAACACAGCTTTGAAAGGAGAGCCCTCACGCTCAAGAGCGCTGAGAAGCGCCGACCAAACCAACACTAATCCCCTTGGACTTGGTAAAGTGTTGTGGACACCGCAGGTGGCTCAATAAAGGCTTACAAATTCAACAGGGATGACAAAAATCAAGTGTCGCCAGCTCAGTTACAGGGCCATTCCAAATTCCTCCGTACGTCTCAGAAAACCAGGCCGGGAAATCACAGCTCAGGGCGTCTTCCCGGAGTGGAATGCCGCCGCGGACCGCAGGCAGGCCGCCGCTCAGTGCCCTCCCTGATCCACCCAAAGCCGCGCAGCCGCCATGCTCATCATCACCTGCTTAAGCCAGCTCGTCCGCGGCGGAGTGCATTAAAACCCTTAATCTGGAAACGGGAGCGGACTGTTCTGCCAGCGACGACGTTCGGACCACGAGCGGATGCCAGCCTCAGCAGGGGTCAGACTCAACAGGCACGCTTTTACGGTTATGGGCTTGAGTCCTCATTTTCACCTAATTGACAGGCATGTTTCACTAAAAAGATATATGGGGCGGCGTGGCCAGCCCCGGGTTCTCCCCTCCTGATCGCTCCTGCTGTGGTGCCAGCCAGCTCAGATACGGTCACCCGTCACCCACGCCTGCCCCGTCGTCGCAGAGGTGCATCTGGTGGCTCTTCTTACGGGACTGCGAGGTCTCGGCAACTCGGGGCAGCCTGAGACAGAGACTAGACGTCTTGGATCTTGACATTCTAGGGCACTTACTTCTCGACCTGCTTCATGAACTGGCCTCCCAGAGGCCTTCGCAGGGTTCACTCGGTCCAGGAAGAACAGCAGACTGCAAGTTCACTCGCCCCAAGGAAGAATAAAGATCCAGGAGTTCTCTAAGAAAAATGTTGGTAGTAGCTATGTGTGGATCATTGCTGAGTATCTTCTTTTCTATTTTTTAATGGTTGGAAATAACTATGTCGGGCTTTATTGCAGATGTTAGACCTGGTTGCCAACCGGAAATCGATCTCAGGATCTCCAGAGGGTAGACAGGCAAGGCTGACACTGTGACTTTGAAATGATTTGAGACGGAATATTGGGTCAAGTGAGTCTTTCATTTCTAGGAAAAGTGCAATGAGGAACTGCCCTTATGAAAGGTAAAGCCTTGCATAAAAAAGATTTTCTGGTGAGCATTTCCCAGTTTCGTCATTAAAGAAGTAATGGTTAAAATGGAGGAAGGAAGGAAGGAAGGAAGGAAGGAAGGAAAAACGTATCTAGATACAGTGGAAGATTATTTAGCCATTAAAAAGAAGGGGATCCTGCCATTTGCAACAATATGATGGACCTTGAGGGCATTGTGCTAAGTGAAGTAAGCCAGACAGACAAAGACGATAATGTGTGATATCTTTCTACATATATCTTACGTATATGTGGCATCTTAAAAAAAAGAGCCTCATATGTATTTTTTCACCAACAGGGGAGGGTGGAAAGTGGGACTTTATCCAGGTTTCTGGTGAGATCCGAAGGCCTGGGTGTGCCAGAGTGCTCGGGAGTTGTCCTTGTGGGGCTGCAGGGTTGTCCCGAGGGTCCCCGTAGGTTTTACCTGTTCCCTGGGTGCTGTAGTAAGTGTCTGGAGTTTCTTGTCTCTAAAACAACACGCTGCCCGCCCTCAAAGTTTCAGAGCGCTTTCTCCTTTGCAGCTGAGGCTAGCTCAGTGTTCCCTAAGCTCCTTTCGGGCTTCAACACAAACGAGGTGGACGGAGGTGGGAAGGGAGGGGAAATTCGCCCCTCCAGCCAGGGTCCACTCCAGCTCCGCCGCGGGCCTCGCCCCCGCCCCTGGCGCAGTGTCTCCTGACCCACTGCTTCTGCCTGCGTGGCGTACCTGACCCACCGTCAAAGGGTAAGAGGCCGCCGGCAGGCAGGGGTGCTGGAGACTCTTCCCGGTGAGGCTGTAGGTGGGAAGAGTCGGCCTTTGATTCGGCGGCTGCCGCGCCTCCACTGTGCCTCTCTCGGCCACCACCGGCAGTGACGTCTGTCACTACACATTCCGCCGAAGTAACGGGCGGGTCTCCCCTTTGTAACCCCAGCACATGCTATTAGGCTTGACACAGAGTAGTGCCCTCCCAATGTTCGCTGAGCAAACGGGCATCATCCAGTGTTTCTCGTGCTCCAGCAAAGCAGTGAGGGGCTGTAGGAGGAAGCCGACAGAAGCACACACAACTCCCAGCTCGGACAGTCTGTGAAATCTCCACCGTCCTCATTAGGCACACCCAAATAATTAAAAATCGGCGACTGTAATTGATCAAGCATGCACTACAAAGGCTAAACACGTGTATCTCATTGAATCTGTCTTATAAATGCTGTATCTACCGAAGAGAGCAAGGCATTGAGAGATCAGCCAACTTGCCCAGGACCGAGTAGCCGGGGAGTGACCCAGTGGGGGTTTCCGCCCCGTCTGCTGAAATCCAAACCCAGGTCTCATCTGTCTCACGCTGCGTCTGAACGTCTGCTAAATAAAAGGGGGACTTATCTGCTTCTCCATTTCTTCGGAGAGAAAGAAAACGACCCGGCAGCATCTGCGCTGGATGGAGGTTAAGAGGAAACGTTTGAAACCGTGTCGGCTGCACCTCGAGGTGCGGAGGGTGAAACCCGTTTGCAAACTGCCAGTGGCTGCGTGCGGGGTTTCCTCGGGAAGTTCCCAGTGTCTCATGGGAAATGTTTGCCGTCCACTCTGGCTTTGAACTGTGATGTCAGGTGGGCGACCCTTGTTTTTGATTTCCTCCTCGGTGACCGATTCTCCTAAAAAGGGGTACGTGAAGGGGGTGCTAACAATTGGCAGGCACCACCTGTGTGCCAGGCATCGTGCTGGGCATTTTTATATCATCTCACACGTGATCTCTTTTGACGCTACACATAGCAATGCTACCAGAGGGGGTGGTGCTACAAAAGCATCCCGTAGAAACAGGTGTGGTGGCCGTGTCCTCACCCATCCCTATTTCAACACAAAGCCTTTGCTCCTTCTGTTAAATTGCACGGGACCATTATTCTAAAGGTGATGACAGACTAAGCCTTTAACAATGTCCAGGAGTAGTAGACTCTTGCTCAGTTTTTAATCTGTAAATAGTCAATGACTTCTGTGTATTCAGAAGCATGCTGTGGATAGCGCTAGAAGAGTTACTTACACGACCATCTCCGACTGGGCTGTCTGTAGGCAGGCCTCTCCTCTGAGCACTGGTACACAGACTGGAGATTCATATACATTGTCTTTCCGTGCCCCTTCCCAGCTGGTCACAAGCAGCCAGCTTTAGAAAACTCGCTCACTCCGAACCTCTGGCTGAGTGTGAGCTGGTACAACTAGATCGTGCGAACATCCTCACTGGCCAGCCTCACTGCTGACCTCAGTAGAAAGTCCATGCTCTTCCTAGACTATGTTTGACATTCCCGTCCCATCAAAAAGGGGCTAAAACTGGGGGCACTTCCCCCCAGTCCTCACATTGCCCTTGACACTGGGAGGTGGCAGCTTGATCGTGTGGTTAAAGAAGACAGACTCCAGGGGCAAACACCCCCCCACCCCCCGACCAGGTGATCTCCGGTGAGTCACTCACACCTCTGTGCACCCTTCCTCAGAGACGCGGTGGGGTGGGGGCTGGCAGCAGCACCTAGCGGGGATGGTGTAAGGACTAACAGGGACCACCTAGGCAACATGCTGAGAATGGCAACGGGCGTGTTCCCATTTCTTTCGGAAGACCGGAGCCAGGGCTGTTTCAGCGAGCGTCCCCATGACGGAAGGTCGCTGCCGCTGAGGGTGCTGCTGTGAGACCGGCTGCCTGTCGCAGGCCGTCGGAAGGAGGAAGGAAGGAGAGGAGGAATCAAAGGGTCTGGTCAGCCACCACCGTCCCCCTCATCGCCCCGAACAACAAGCGCTCTGTGCAGGCTCCGCCACACAGGCTCCCCGGCCTTTCAAAAGAAGGGCTTTATTTTCACTTCTCTGGAGCCTTGAAACCATCTGAAGGAGGGAAGGCCAACTCCAAAGCACCCCAGCGGAGCGAGGGCGGGAGCACTTCCACCGGCCGAGCTTTGTTCCCACCGCGGCCCAAAACCCCCTCCGGTGAGTCCTGCGCCTCGCCTCTGGGGCCGCCTGTCCGGAGGAAGCCTGCATGGTGACTCCGAGGGGCCCGGCTCCGGGGAAGGGAAGGGAAGGGAAGGAGAAAACACTGACATGCATTGAGCATTGAGTGCTCTCACATATCTAACTAGTTGCATTTGATCCTTCCGACGGACCTGCAGTTTTGAGCAGAGCGATGCTCAGAGACTTCAGTAACTTACAGAGGTGACTTCTCTACCACCACCGCTGTCAGAGTTCGAACTCAGGACTTCGGTGGCCTGCAATTCGTTGTTAGTAAGGCCCATTTCATTTGTTTAACAGATGTTTATTGAGTTCTTTCTATGTGCCAGGAGCCACGGTAAATGGTAAATACGCAGGTATAGAAAAGGACAGCGTAGATGAGTCTCTACTCTCACGGGAACTGCAGTCCAGCAGAGGAAACGACGTGTAAATGCAGTCCCTGAATGTACATGCAAATCTCCTGGAGGAAACCCCAGGGCTGGGGGAGTGAACCAAGGGTTGGGATAGCCTTCTCACCGGGTGCAGGCACGCTGGCAGATGAGTCGTAAGTGCCGCCTCCTTGCCACACCGCCCAGAGCTTATGCCGTTGGCCACATTAGAGGTACTTCAGGTTTTGCCATGAGAAGAGAAAAAGCTGCAAAACTTCTGAGTATTCACAGAGCTGAGAGTCTGCCTTCCCTGCACCCTCAATCTATGGCTTTTGAGGATGAACAAAAAGTTACTTGTAGATGTGTCTCCATTACCAGATTATAAAACCCTGAAGAACAGAGACTGTGTCTTTTTAAGGTTTGAGTCTTCTCCAGTGCGTGGGAGGATCTGAGCTCCGTGAGGCCTGTTGCACTGATCAGAACCGAATTGACCCAGGAGAGGAAGTGCCTGGTGTTTCTCTCTCTAAAAAGCCACAGTTTCCCCCGCAGCATCAACGTGTACTAGCAACCGAATGTGCATGCGCCCCCCTCACAGCCCAGCACCCTTGCTGGTGGGGGCACGGGACTAGTTCTGGGCAATGATCTCTCAACAGGAGTAATTACGTCTTCCTGGGGCAAAAGATGCAAGCGCCGGTGGGCACCCCTTAGCGCCTGTCTTCCCTTGCCACGGTGAGTAGTGACATCTTAGGTGGTGGAGCCTTCATCACCCCGGATCCCTGGAGGCCTGCCTGGAACGCGGCCCCTGCATTGCCCAGTAATGCACGTCGGAATGACGTAGCCAAGTAAAAAAATAAACTTTTATATGTCCAGCCATTGAGATTTCAGGGTTGATTTATCACCGCAGACTAGCCTGGTCCATGCCGATTAAAATAGCCCTCGGTGGTCAAAAGCAAAGGGACACTTGGGGTGGGGCCCGAGCTGTTGGTCTCAGGGACCGCTGTCTGGGCTGAGTCACAGGGCAGGGGAAAACGAGCAGGACCCGGATGTGGAAAACCAGCTAAGTAAGCGGGGTCCGCTCTGGCTTAGAATCAGTTCACGGTTTCCCCGCTGTGTTTATGGAGCCCCGGGGGCGCCGCAGAAGTGCCCCAGGGTCAGTGAGGAGGCCAGGAGGCTGGAGCGGGACAGCGGAGAAGCCTCACTTTCCCTGTGTTGCCCTCTGGGCCTCCATGGAAGACTTTCCTCTAGTTTGACTTTAGTAGCAAATGTTTCTAAAAGGCTGGAAATCACTGATAAACCACCAGCACATTCCCAATGGATACAGATAAAATCCAAATGACTATCCTGGGTAGAGAAAAGAAGATCGAGGCCGAATGTCAATTATTCTCTACTTGTCCCAAATAATTTTCAGGAAGGGCTGTTTTATTCTTACTCTTCAATTCATTCTTAACTACTTTCAGAGAAACTAGTCTCTAGTCATTCTTTTTGTCTCTAGTCACTATTTTTAAAATGCGGCAGTCTTCTGCCCCTCGTCCACTGTCGTTAGTGTTTTAAGACAATCATTTACCTGCAGTGTGATGTACCTGAAGGAGCCCTGGCTTGGGTACTGGCCAGAGCTTGTCACCTGGGCATTTTCTCTTCCCCATTTGCAGAAATAAGAAGGGGCTGGGGAGCAGAGGAAACAAATAATGACACTCCACACACCCCATAGCGTGGCTGTGAGGGTGTGTGAGAAATACGTAAATATGGGAGGGAAGCATTTGTATGTCCAGAAGTGGAAATCGCCTCAGAAATGGCGATTTTTTTTTTTAAATAAAAGGAGGCTGTGGCGGACGGCTGGCACGTGGTTTCTCGAGTGGAGTTCAGAGGCTATGGAGTGCCTCTCGCGTCTGGACCCCCGCCACACCACGTGCACAATGGGGCTTTCAGGCAACCTTGAGAAAACAGCCTGGGACCCATACCCTGTTTCTGCTCTCGCCGGGGTTGGGGCGGGGCAGGGGGGCATAAATCAAAGGCGGGTACTTTGCTCCCTAATCAGAAGTTATTTCCTTTCCAGAGCTGCTGAGAGTGCCCCGGAGTGACCACTTTCACGGAGACTGAGGAAAGAGGTGTAGACAGACCAGATAAGCTCTTTATGGCCCTATCGTCTCATTCCCTGAACACTAGAGGAAATATCTGCAATGGAGACACACGGCTGCCCCAGGTTTTTTTTCTTCATGTTCAAAGACCAAACTAAAAATCTGCTCCCTTTAAACGGTCTGTTAAAGGATCATGTGGCCTGTGGAAGCATGCACACTCACACACGTGTGCACACACTAGGACACAGTGATCTATCACTACCAGTCTCTCTTTTTAACTCTTAGTTGATGTGATTACTGCATTTGTACTCTCACCTTTGAGTCGCCCCATGTTCCCACCTTTCTCTTAAACACAGAACTGAGTGTCTGTAAGCCTGATACTCAGTTAACCAACACCCAGAAAAGCAAGTTACTCTGCGTGAGGGTGCATGGAAGTCCCAGAATAGAGACCCGACTCGCCTGGCAGCACTGGGTCTTTGCACCCTCCGCGAGGAATGCCATTGACACATTCAAGCGCGCTGACACCTCCGTGGGTTCTTTGCGTGCCCGCCTGAGAGGTGCCCTTGTTCCGGCTGCTCTTCCAGCAGCCCCACCGCCTCCCACAGCCCCTGCAGTCCGGTCCCCTTCCGTATCTCGCAGCTCTGCCTCACTTACCCAGGGGGATTTTTTCCAGCAGGTACAGATAGCTCTGGAAGAAGTCGTTTTGAATGGCTTTGTGAAGGACAAAGGACATGCTGTGTCGGCAGAGGTCATCGTCGGTCTTCTGCCAGCGGGACCTAAAGGCGAAGTGGGCTCCCAGGTGGGCCATGGGGAAGGGGGGCTAATGTTATTCCGAGAGAGAGGAGGCTCGCCCGGCTGCTCCTTTGAACTAGCTTTCTCTTCCCACATGAACTTGAGACTGTCATTTTAAACCAGTGCCCTGTCCATCTATATCAGGACGGGCCGTCATGAGGTGTTGGGGGAGGGTGTAGCCGGCACCAGAGGTCAGGCGCTTGGCACCTCCAGCCGTCTGATTGCTTGGGTGACACCATTCCAAGCCAGCAGGTGCTAAGTAAAGACGAGAGGGGCTGAGCAGAGCCTGCCTCCTCCTCCGGGCAAGAGCGCACCTCCTGCTTCCGCCCCCCACTGCCACCGCTGCTCACACCCTGACCCTTCGCTTTCCTCGGATCCCTGAATCAGAGGGGCCTCATTTCCATTTCAAAGAGTTGTGAATATTTTGCAAGGGATCCTGTTCCCTGATTTTCATCCATTCCTCCTGGAGCACTGAGTCCTCAAGTTACAAGGACCCTTCAAAGTCGTCTCAGCCACCCACCCCCCTTTCATCAGGACGATTCCGCCGGACTCCTCTCGTGGAGGTGGGTGTGTGTTTCCCATTTTGAAGGGTCTTCAAGGACACGATTATACGGGAGCCCGTTCTGGTGTTCCATACCCTTCTGCTAGCGGACTCTCCCGTCCAGCTTGCTCTAGACAACACCTCGTGGGGAAGCCCGCTCCTTGCTCTCCGCCCATCGTGATGTGACTTTCAGTGCACGTTTTGTTTCTGCCCCGGGTGTCTTCTGACTGTCCCTCCAGGTCCGCCCCCGGTTACCGTGTGCCCTGGAGGCTGAGCTGTACTGACAGTATCAGGGGACCCTCTTGCCCTCTGGCTTCCAGCTGGGTTCCCCCAGCGGGTGGTGCCTGCAGGTGCCGGGAGAGAGCCAGTCAGCCATTTATTCCCGACACCTTCCCCGTGGAGATGTCAGAAGCTGACTGCTTCACAGGTGGAAAGTCAGAGCTCCTGTCTGGGGGCCTTCTCTTCTGGCCCTGATTCCTGCTTCAGGCGTCGGGGCTGTGATGCGCCAGGCCGGTGTAGCCCTTGGAGAAATCCACTGCTCCTTGCACTTCCTTACTCTTATCCGCAGTTCGTAAATAGCCCCTCTGTTAAACTGGCGTATATTCTCAATGTGTGACTGCCATCTGTTCCCTGTAAGGGCGATACCACCACACCACCTCTTTAGCGTTCCTTTGGAGAAAGTCCGTAAGAGCTCAGGCTTCTACTGGCCCCACCCCATGCGCCACCTCTGGCCACCCCACGCCCCCACACACGCCCACACATGCAAATGCGCGCATCATAGGAGACGGCTCTAAGGCGGTCCTTAAAAAATCCCCACGTCCTGCCCGACGTTCATTCACTCTCAGCTACTCTCCTCTCCTGAATGTGCGCTGGCCTCACGGACTCTCTTCTCAGCAGTAAAATGTGGCAGACGTGATGGACATCACTTCCGAGACTAGGTCATGCAAAGACTGCCTCGGCCGTCTTCCGCTGTCTCGCATGCTTGCTCTGAGGACAGCCACCCGCCTGCCTGTGTGGGCTGCCCTGTGGAGCAGCCCACGCACCGAGGGATGAGGCCCCTAGTGCAGCCGCCCTGGAGGGGGGGGGGGAGCCGAGCTGTACCGACAGCCGGGAGGGAGCGGGGAGAAGGGCCTCCTTGCTCAGGCAACGAGAGGGAAGACCTTGAGTAGGCTGGGCCACACCTAGGGGGTCGCTGACCCACGGACGTTAGTGTGTGTTCTATCCTGCAGCTACATTTTGAGATAATTCCTTCCACGATCTTTCTTTAGGTTGACTCTGTGTGTTAATTTTTGCTGGGACAGGACGCAAGGATTCCGTTTGCTTGATTCTGACTTGTTTTCCTAGGCTTCTGTTTTCCCGTTTCCCCTCCATCCACCTCAAGGGGGAGCTGTTTAGTTGGGGGCAGGGGAGGCTGCTTGTACCTGAGGTTTCAGGAGCGCCCAGACTGCAGTCTGAGCTACCCACGCTCCCCTCGCCAAAGCGAGCGGTTGATGGGTGAGCGCCTGGTCCAGTCTCGAGTCGGCCAGTACGCGGTGCGTCTCCGCCTCTAGTGTCCGTAGGAGAGTGGGCGCACCATCCCGATCTGTCACCGCTCACACCCGCTGAGTCTGGCTGTCCACGCCAGCAGCGTGGAGTCTCATGTAATGCAAATATACCTTCTTGACTCTTAGTTTTTACTAAACAGATCCCCGTAAGTATGGAGATAGAGTAGGTGATAGGAGGGGGGAACCCCCCAAAACCCCTGGAATTTATTTATGAAAAATCGTGTTTTTATTCTAACATGTTTAAATTTCCATCACTTTCCAAGCACTCTCCATCTGATGCAATACACCTATCTGGACGTTTTTTCCACTGCTCAAAACTGTTTTTGAACTCGTCAATTTTGATAGCTTTGAGTGCTTCTGCCATTTTTTGTTTGTTTGTTTCATTTTCTCCATGTCAGCAAAATGTCTCCCTTTGAGGAATTTTTTCATCCAGGGAAACAAACAAACAAAAAATTGACTTGGGGTGAGATTGGGTGAACAGGGAGGGTGGGGCACAGGGTCATGCCACTTCTGAGTCAAACACTGCTGAGCACTCAGCACGGTGTGGGCAGGTGCGCTCGTGAACCACCCATCATGAAATGGGCAGATGCATCGAAAGGGTCTTCAGAAAGAATCACTGAAGTCGAACACAGCCTCTCGCAACAATGTCAGCTAGTGCAGTGACACAGATGGGCTCCTAGAACACTCACCTAGCGGGGGGAACCTGTACTACAAGGGGCCTGCCTTCCAGAAGGAGGAAGTTTTGGGGGGTCCCCCTTGTATCAAACAACAGGAAACTTTAAGTGAGAATGTTTAATCAGGTTAAGAAGGAAGGCTCTCAACTGGAACTTGAAAGATTTGACCGAGAAACTCATTTCCACCCCCCACACAATGGACAACTTGGACAAGTTCCCGGTCTCTCTGATGACAGTAGTGCACGCCTCCCGACTGGTGTGAGGACTAAGTGTGCTCTTGGGCGTGAGGACTAAGTGTGTTCTGCGCACAACACCACGGTGCCCGGCACGCGGTGCACGTTGAATGCATGCTACATGTTCGTTAGCACTGTAATCTTTGAAAAAAATAGTTGATGAGTTACAGGTCTTGAAAATATCTTATGTCTCACTGAGATTTGTCGGGTCAGATTCAATGTGACATTGTGTCTTGGGCAATTTTGCCACATATTTAGATTGTTTGTACTTGAAGCATTTAATTAAGAGTTGAAAGGAAAAGAAATTCAAGTTAAATGCACTTTCAGGGCCCATCCCTCTGTCCTTCAGAACTTTCTGTTGCTGTAGGGAAAACGAAGCAACAGGAGAGGAACACAGATCTTTTCTGTTGCTTGTATTCGTCAGTGTGTGTAAGAGGAGGCAGGTTCTTAACCCCGGCATTGTAGCGATGTTTGGATAACCTCTCTCGGGCTGTGAAGGTCAGGGTGGCAGGCCCTAGGAGAGACGCCAGAAGCCTCTGACTCCAGCTACTCAGTGGTCCTTATTTGGCAATTGATGTTGGCAAGTATCTCAGCTGTTACAGAACTAATTTTCTTCCACTGTGCGATGGACATTAATGACTTGTTTGGAGATGGATTACTAAGTGATTCAAGATTTCTATCTTTCAGGGCCATAGTTTCTGCGTGGGGATGAAAGACAGATGGGTTTCTACAAGGTGCCTTTGTCCGCTTGTGTCTGTCTCCGAGGCACCTTAGGGTTTGCGACTGCGTCTCACTCCGGCGGAGCTTGCGTCGGTTTCCGGCCCATTGCACTTGCCTCCTTCTGTGAATAATTTTTCTCTCGCAGCTGAAATGCCCCGTTTGCTACCACCTCGTAGCCCCCTTGGCTATATCCACACTGGAGTGAGTGGGGCTATGGTGCGGATCGGGCATCCGCCACGGGTCTCCAGCTTCAGGACGGGAAAGGAAAACAACCAATGCAGAGGGAAGGAATTCGACTTCGGCGAGAGAAGGCGGAAACTCTGAGTTCCTCCAGGTCGTTTTGTCTTCGCACGAGGGATCCTTCGGCGAGGAGTCAACCCCTGCTAAAAAACAAATAAGCGCGGACAGAGAGGCAGAAGTGAGAATGGAAAAAGCAGCACAGGAGCCCTCCAGGGAGCGTGCTCGTGGGGCGGTGCAGTGAGCTAGCCGCGCGGGAAGACCGGCTCCGTGTAAAATACCCACCCAAGGAGCACGTCGTAGCCCTGTGAACCGAGCTGCAGAAGTCCCCGGGTGAGCCCCGCTCATCTACAGCCGATATGATTCCGGACGCACACGGAGCACAAGAGGAGGGTGGGGTGACTGTCCCCACGTGCTCCCAGCGCCTGGTGGGGCGCGCGCGGAAAGCCGGTCCGCCGGGCGTCCACACCGGTCAGATTCAAGGTCCGCAGTCAGGCCTCAGCTTCGCGGTCATTACCGAATGGAAATGGTGCTCGAGATGAATGACCCTTTGCAGCTGGAGAAATATTTGAAGCCATAATTCTGAGGTTAAGTCATTTGCTTGCACAGGCGGAAAGGCTGGAGTGACCCTGGGAGGGCGCTTTCCTGGCTCCCTGAGGGGAGAGGGGCTCTCAGGAGCGGCTTTGGCGCCCCAGGCATTACACTGAAAAAGTGCAGTCACATCTTTAGTAAGGGGGATAATGTCGCTGCCTAAAACACCTGTTTGGGATGTGCGTGGGTCCTTTTCTCATGTTCCTCATTTATGTGAAATGAGGAAATCATAAAATATTCAAGTTCACATCAAACTTTCTTCTTTAAAATACAACCATGCTCGATGTCACATAATCCCGTATTTTTTGGACTATAAGACACACTTTTCCCTCCCCCCACAAATTAATAACCATCCACAATGGTTGTTAATGCTGCTGTTGAGTTCTGTTTACATGTATACTGGTGAAATATTATGTCATTTATGTTATTAAATATTTTACCACATTTTTTGCTTCAAAAAAAATTTTCCCCTCTTTTCCTCCTCTAACACCTAGGTGCGTCTTACGGTCCGAAGAATACGGTAACTGTCTCACTGCGACTTCAGGTTGCTGAAAGCGCATGGAGTGCTGTCCCTGCAAAGTCACCCTTGCATGTTCTCTGCAGCCAAGTGCTGTTAGAGGGTGAAGAATGGAAACGAAATCATCCTTCCTTTGTATCTCACGTAAAGACACAATAGGATCATAAAGATACAATAGGATCGAGTCTCAGGCTGAACTCCTCCTATTTCAGTTTCTTCCTCTTCCTTTCAACCCTTCCCTCCGTTATGCTGGGAGGCAGGTTGGGGGAAGGGGCAGAAATGCGGGTTTGAACCTGAGCAGACTTGACCTTGTCAGCACTGACCTGGTCGGGAGAGTGCGGGAAGGCGTGGGCAAGCAGGTGGGCCCTGGCCTCCTGCCTTCACGCCGGCCGGGAGCGCAGACCTGAATCATCCTACCTGAACCATCTGCATAGACGTTCCCTCGAACCCAGTGCCCTCCTCTCACCCCTGCCTGCGTCACGCTGCTCCCTGACCAGACACACAGCCCGGCTCTCGCCCAGCTTGCCCCTCACTCTCTGCTCACCTGCATTTCCCTAAACACGTGGGGTCCCAAGCTTGCCCCACTGTGCACGTAACAAAGCAGATTTGGGGGTAAACTGGCCTCTGCTTTGAGGTTCGCCTGGAAATGCACATACCAGGACCAGATAAACGTAGCAGCCCTGAGCACTGGAAAAAATATGCTGTCCCAACCACAAGATGAAATACAAAATAAGAACATTTTATTATTTGAAATTTGTCTCCCAAGTCTCCTTCCCTCCCCTTCTCTCTCTCACCCTCTCTCCCTCCCTTCCTCCCTCCATCCCTCTGTTCCTCTCCCTCAACCCGCCCCAAACCCCGCCCCCCGCCACCACCCAGGGACTCGGGATATCCTCTGGATAACCCAGCACTGAGGACAGTGTTTCTCAAAGTGTGAACCTTATACCACCAGCGTGGGAAACTTCTAGGGCAAAACTGGAACAACAGAGGCTTTCTTCTCAACCATACTTCTATTTCTTTCATTTTCTAATTGACTGGGTTTTTTTATTATAAAATATTTTAGACTTACAGAATATCCAGTGTTAACAAATATGATACGCTGTATAGTTCAGATTGTTTTTTCTTTTTGAGAATTAAATAGTTACACAAGTACAGTTGGGAGCTCTTTCCCATCCCCACTACCCTGCAGCCATCCTTGGAAAATACATACCAGTTTGAGGTATGTGTCCCCGTCTAAGTTTGTATATGTTTAGTGTAGATGTATCATGCTTATCCAGAATCTCGTTTAACAATTGTCTTGTTAACTTGTTAAGTGCACGTAAGTTGATATTCTGCAATTCACTTTACTCAGTCCACGGTGTGCTCTTGGTATTTTATCCAGGGTGCTCCATGTTCGGTGCCCAAGGGGGAGAGGGTGAGAATACACACACACACACACACACACACACACACACTCACACCCATGTGCACACAGAGCCCATTTTAACTATAGTGTAGAATTGCATTGTATAACTGTACCACCTTTTGTCTGCCCCTGTCCATAGACACCTAGGTGACTTCCCGGCTTCTGCTGTGACCAACAGGCCTCTACCAGCCCCTGGTGCAGGTGTGTGGAACTGCTCCCCAGGGCGCAGCCAGAAGCGGAACTGCGGGTTGTAGACCGTGCGCCTGGAACCTGGCCGCACCCGGCAAAGCCGCTTCCCAATGTGGACGCACCAGTGTATCCACCAGCAGTGTGAGTGTCCCAGTCCCCCCATCTTCTGGCCAAAATGTGCGATGCTTCTTCAGTTCTGCTAACATGTGTTCGTGGGTGTCCACAGCTAAGACTAAGGAAACATCGTTACAGTGCCTAAATCGTTCCAGACACTGCTCTCTGTCCTTTGTATCTAATAATTCCATGGACAGCACCTCTTTGAGAAGTTGCTTTTTAAAACCCTCACTCTGTAGACAGGGAAACAGAGGCATGAGAAGCTGGACAATGTTCCTGAGTTCACATGGTTCGTAAGAGGTCGAGCCGGGGCTTTGAACCCAGGTGACCTGGCCCCAGTGTCCCTTCTTTTGCCCGGCCGGGCACCACAACACCCAGGCCTGAGGGACCCCTGCCGGCAGGTGTCCGGCCGTGAAAAGTCCCTCCCGCAGTTCCTGGAGTCCCTGTCCCGTCGGAGGCCATGCTGTCACCTCCAAGTTTTCATTCCGGCTTGCGCTCCTTTTTGTTTCTGGTGCCTGGACGTTTCTGAATCATTTTCCAGCACAACAAAGTATTTAATTTTTTCAGTTGTTCTGTTAGTATCTCAGGCTGCTCTAACAACATACCAGACTGAGCAGTTCAAACTGAGACATCTATTTCCCACCGCTCTGAAGGCCGGGGAGCCCGCGGTTACGGTGCAGACGGGGAGACGCGTTCTTCGTCTCCCGTTGCTGGAGAGCTGCCTAGAAAACGGGGAAAAACATCGTGAAATCTCCATTATCAGTAAAGCAGCAAGAAAGTCTCCTCGTTGCAAGTTTCCCGTCTCAAAGGATCTCTGTGGGGCGCTCCTGCGAAAGAGGGGAAATGCACACCTACCCTCCACCGCGCGAGACACACCAGGCCCTGGGAACCGGCCGTGAAGTGGTTGCAGTGGCCGAAGGTTGTCACCGGGGACGAGGGATTAGAACCTGGTCAAAGCAGCAAATAAAAAGAATTTAAAAAGCTCTTAAAAGAACCTGACAAGGGAAGCTTAAATCTTATTTAAAGGGTTGGGTTGTACTAAGCCTTGAAAAATCCAATCCCCCGGAGGGCTATATCTCACTAAGAAAGCTCCATGTAAGTTTATCATGTATCCAACACCTAGACATTGGGCCTGGGAGACCGCTAGGATAATATTTCCTCTGGATTAGCGCTGGAGCTTGGAAGTGACATTTGTAAGAGGCAGGCTTTGAAACTCCAGGGCTTTCCCAATTATAAAATGATCACTCTGAAGGGGGGGGGAAATGCTTTCTGCAAAGGGAAGGCGCCCATGATTTACGTCTGGGAGAATCTTCTTTTTCCACACACTTACTTACTAGGATAAGGAGGAGGGCTTGCTTTTCCTTGTGCTTTTTACTGAAGTTGTCTTTTGGTTGGTACCCAGGGTCAGGCCTGTCTGTCTCCGTGCGTTTTTATTTCTTCGGTCCCACGTGTCCTGAGGAATGGTTGTGCGGACCCTCGTCGTAGGCGGCACCAGCATGTACACTGCACGCACCACGCGGAAACCTCAGGAAGCGCCCGCGCGGGGCCTCGGCAACCACGGAAGCTTTCCTGGCGGGTCCTTCCCTGCGCAGGCTCTGGGGACGGCTCTCCGACGGCGGCGTCTCTCTGATGGAAGCCAGACAACAGCGAAGTGAGGCTGAAAACCTGTCCCTCCTCTACCCTCAGCCCGTCTATCAAGGTCTCTGGGACCCCGGTGCAGCCAGTCTCCCACTATCCCACGGATAGAGAGTGCTTTGGGTGAATTAATATCTAGTGACAGCCAAAGTGATAAACTACTCGCCTCCCTCGGGCCACTTTTCCAGACTGGTTTTCATAGTCCTTTCTTCGGCCAGGGTGTACGTCTTGTGCAATTGCGAACATGGACAGCTTTGGGGACGTAATTTAACAGTGTAGCCCTCTATTTACATTTGCGCGGATACATTCAGGGTATCTGGAGAATACGCAGACAGATCTGCATCTGAAGCCAAGCGAAGCCTGCTAACTTTGGTTTCACTTCGGGACAGCAGGCCAGACGCCTCACTGACTCATCTCTCCTACGAGCCCGGGACGGCCACTGCTCCGTGGGGCTGCATGCCAGGCCCTGGCCCAGTCACAGCAAATCCATCCCCTCTGGTAGGAAAACAGGTAACTCATACTTCTTTCCAGGCCCTTCTTGCCTGCAAGGTCTCTTCTGAGAAATCATCTGACAGCCTGATGGGAACTCCTTTGTAGGTAACTCTCCTTTTCTCTTGCTGCTTCTAGGATTCTCTCCTTCATTTTAATCTTGGATAATGTAATTATGATGTGCCTTGGTGTGTTCCTCCTTGGGTCCAACTTCTTTGGGACTCTCTGAGCTTCCTGGACTTCCTAGAAGTGTCTTTCCTTTGCCAGATGGGGGAAGTTTTCCTTTATTATTTGTTCAAATAACTTTTCAATTTGTTGCTCTTCCTCTTCTCCTTCTGGTACCCCTATAATTCAGATGTTGGAACATTTAAAGATGCCCTGTAGGTTCCTAAGCCTCTCTTCATTTTTTTGAATTCTTGTTTCTTCATTGTGTCCTGGTTGGATGTTTCTTTCTTCCTTCTGGTCCACTCCATTGATGTGAGACCCAGCTTTCTTTCCATCACTATTGGTTCCCTGTGCATTTTTCTTCATTTCACTTATTGTAGCCTTCATTTTTCATCTAATTTGTGACCAGATTCAACCAATTCTGTGAGCATCCTGATTACCAGTGTTTTGAACTGTGCATCTGATAGGTTGGCCATCTCTTCATTGCTTAGTTGTATTTTTTCTGGCTCTTTGATCTGTTGTTTTGTTTGGGTCATTTTTTTTTGTCTTGATGTGCCTGTTACATAGTGAGGGGCAGAGCCTTAGGTGTTCACCTGGGCAGGGTAACCCACATTGCTCTGTTGTGACGTTGTATGTGGGGGAGGGATCCGAGAGGGGACAGTGCCACTTGCTCTACTCTCTGCCAGATTTCAGTCACTTTCCCCACTTCCCACAAGCAAATTGGGTGCCTTCTGGTGCTGGTTCCTGGGTGGGTGGGATTGTGCACGTTCTAGGACCCTGTGGGTCTCTCCAAGGAACTCTCCTGTGAGGCTGGGAGTCTCTCCCACTGCCTCAACCCCCACAGGTGTTTTCAATCAGTGGTTTGAGGCTCTATTTCCCCTCACTGGAGCCCTGGGCTATGCAGCCTGTCCAGCTCCCCAGTTGTTCCTCCCAGTTTATCAGCATACAAATGGGGGACCGCCCGCCCCACCAGCTGCTGCCTCACTGGGTCCTCCAGCCACCACCTTGCCTCTAGTCCTCTCCACCCAGCTGCCTATCTCTGCCCCTCCTACCTGTCTGTCTGGGTGAATGTGTCTTCTTTAGCTCCTTGGCTGTCGGACTTCCATACAGTTCGATTTTCTGTCAGTTCTGGTTGTTTTTTGTTTTTAAATTGTTGTTGTCCTCCTTTTGGTTTTGTGAGGAGGCACAGTGTATCTACCTACTCCTCCATCTTGGCCAGAAGTGAGAAAAAATATTTTAATATTAAACACTGATATTCAGCAAAGCTATTGAGTGTGAAGTGTAGGAAGAATAATGATGTTTTTTCAATGTGGAGGAAGGCACCAAGTATTACCTCACGTGCACATTTCTTGGGAAGACACTAGAGAAGGTGCTGCACCAGAGTGAGAGTGGGGACCACGAGCAGACACGTGGTTGTTCGCTCCAGCGGAGACAAAACCCTTACAGTTCTGTCTGAGTAAAGACTGTACATCACGGCTTCTGCTCATTTATAATTCTACTCTCGTTCACCAAATAAACCTCAGAAGGCTTTACAGTTTTTCCACAAAGAAAAGACATGTTCATTTGAATAGTATGGCCCAGGCAACAAATTATTAAACAGTACAACCAGTCAGAGTTGCAGATTTTAGAAGTAACCTATTTCATAGGACATAGCAACACATTCTAATGTCTGGGTGTCTAAAAGCCTCCTTTGTACAAATAATACATCCCAAGAACAGTTTTAGACAAGTAACAGAATAGGCAAATGTATTTTTGCACAAATCTTAAGACTGCACAGGAGTGTAAAATTGAGACCTTTATAAACTTCAGCCAGCCATCACTTTATCAACAAGTGTTTTACGACACAGAAGACTGTACCCTCCATGCGGCTGTGGGGACTGATGGGCACTTTCCCCTTCTCACTTTCCTTTTCTTTCGGGAGGGTCTGACATATTTGAGGCTCCTTATTGGATTTCTATTAACACTGAGAAAAAAAATAGCGGGCTCTTGAAGCTCAAAGGTGACATTGTGAAAATGAAAGGGCAGAATGCGATGATTTAGAAGGGGACTAAGAGGCATGAAGTGTTTTGAATCTATAGGATCCGGGAAAGTAGGAAATCCATGTAAAAAAAGGATCCAGGAAAATAGGGAATCCATGTAAAAAGAAAAAAAAATCCCAGGATGCCAGTGAAAAGAAAGCTCCCAGAAGCAGGGGTGCCGTCGTTCTAGAACATCACTGGCCCACCTTAGAGCAGGAGGATGGGCGTCTCCAGGAGGAGCTGAGTCAGTTTCCGGAATTGTTGGAAGTGGTGGGAGCAGGTTAACAGAGTGTAGGGAGAAATTGGTGATAGGTACGGAAAACTCCAAGGAACTTAAAAAAGGAGGTATTTATTGATTCCAGAGAAAACCAAATGTTATAAAAGCATTACAATCTAAATCATCATGTGACACAGCTGTGAACATTATTCGTAGAATCATAATAGTACAAATATTGAAAATTAACAAAAATTGTGCGTTGGCACTTTAAACAAAAGAAGAAGTGAAATGGGGTAGAAAGTAGGGGTGTAAGAAGCCCTAGTTGTCACTTTCCACTCAAGGGACGTCAGTAGGGAATATGTATAACTGAGAAATGTTAAGAAGTAGCGGTAGAAGCATGGTATTTAGAGATAAGCTGTTAAATGCGGAGGAAACAGTGAAAAGAGTTGTGTCTGGAGAGCAGGAACCAGAAGTGGGAGGTTGGGTTGGGTCAGGGGCCCCCTGGACCTTGGGTGAGCCCCATTCTCTCTACCATCAGAACCGGTGGGCTCTCAGGGTCCGAGACGGTGCCAGCACCTTAGAGGCAGTATGAGACAGCCCCGTGGCTCCCAATGCAGCGAAGACATGGAGGACTGGGGAGGAGATCAGTGGAGCAGGACGGACAGGTGCCTGGTGGCCTTACCTCTGTTCCCTTTGCATGGGGCTCCGGGGAACGGGGCACCTGTGAAACAATGCAGGGTAAGGGGCGGACAATGCCACTTCATGTGTAGCCAAGTTTTTAAGGCTATGAGGCAATCCTGGTCTAACCGGCGCCCTGTGCACAGAAATGAGTCAGATAAAAGGTGAAAAGTCTTGGATTCAAGGCCCAGTTTGAAATACTAAAAACAAAATCTTGCATGGGAAAGGTTCATTTCCAAAATGAGTTTATAGACAGTTCCCGGCTTAGGGCAGTCCGACCTTTTGAACTTATGATGGTGCAAAAGCGATACTCGTTCAGTAGATGCCATGCTTCACATTTGAATTTTGCTTCTTTTCCCCCAGGCCAGCGGCGCGCTCTCCCGATGCGGGGCCGTGGGTGAGCTGCAGGCCCCAGGGAGGCCTTCAGAGTCAACCGCCGGCGCTCTCCCATGGGCTGCGTGCCCCGCGGTCCTGGGTGTTGTGCTCTGAGCACACTTAGGGCAGGCCAGGCTAAGCCATGATGCCCAGTCGGTTATGTAAATTGGATGCATTTTCGACTTATGATACTTTCAACCTACGACAGAGTTTACTGGGACAGAGCCCCATTGTAAGTCAAGAAGCACCTATATGTTCAATCTCCCAGTTCACTCCTTCAACAATTGTGTGGGATAAGTAAGACAGAAGTGTAGCTTTAAAACCAGCTCACAGGGTGGGAAGGTAATGACTTTGAAAATGTTTCCGTGACAGCACTTGAGAGATTTGTTCTTTTATTTCCTCTCCTGTACATTTAGATACTATTATCCAATGACCTTCACCTAAACGGAATTTGAAAGGTTTATGCATAGGGACATTTCACTTCTTACCCACTGAGGTTTCACCTGAGCCTTAGTTACACACACATTTTACATAAAAATGTTCATACCTAAATCTAACATAACAGAAGGATATTGTGTACCCAATCTGTCTCAAGATTAATATCAATTCTGCAAAGTTCAGAACTTCCCTACTCTGAGCACCTTTCCTAGCTCCTTATTACAAGTATTAAAAGTATGTTTGGAAGGAAAAACTTGTGCAGTACGTAATCTTGAGGTTGAATGCCTACACAGTAAACCTGATTTTCCTCAATGAAAGTTCTGACCTCTTAGGAATGTTTATTGGCACTTGTATCTTGATTTGGTTGACAGCGTCTTAATTTTATGAAATAACTCACAGTTCTTCCACGAGGAGCTGTGATAAGAGAATGACAGGTAACTACACTCACACTGTAAGTCCCTGAGAAAAAAACTAAATGATTCAGGAGTGATGTTCTTTAGAGGAACACTGGTTTGAACTGGTGAGCGTGGTGGGCAGTGAGATCATTGTGGACAGGTACGTGTTACAATGTAACCCGTGAAATAAAGTGAAGTCATGCTAGACTAGCGCCGACTTGATTTTTATGATGACAGGCAAGACCATGTGGCCAGGACACCCTCACGTGCCGTTTCAGTCTTCAGCACCACGGCCAGCATCTGTTTGGCCCATAAATTCCTGCCGAGGCTAACCATGCGCATCACAGGTAGCACTTGATGTCAGAGATTAGGACACCCTTAGGTCAACCACTCAACCACCCATGTAATCCCTGAAGGTTTTCTTCTTCCATCCTGACTCTGGTTTGAATGACCCGCGTTATCCTATGGTAATAGTCATCTATGAGTTGTATGCTGGTCACTTTGTGTGCGTTACGTGCCGTTGAGTTGGCTCCAACTCCCAGTGACCCTGCGAGTGAGTGATGCCCGTGGTATCCTGTCCTCAGTGACCCTGCCCAACTCCTGTGGACGCATGCCTGTGGCTTCCTCTATGGAGTCAGTCCATCCTGCATTGCCCACTTGGCTAAGCCATTAACATAAAAAAAACCCAAGGTTAATGCAGTCCCGTAGCTCAGAAAGAAGTGTTTATTCTAAGATGCAACTTTATTTTAGTGTCCACTATGTGCCAGTTTACCTGATTCACCGACTTTCCTTGTTACCCCAACCCTCCACGGAGTGGAAGACAAACTGTTCTAGGTTCCTCGGAACTGAGATGGGCTGAGGAGGAAGAAACGAGTGTGCGAAAGTCACACTTCTGTGTCTCAAAGAATTCACACCCTACCCGGTGATAAACACGCGGGCAAAGCAAGCTACACTGCTGTAACACAGTCTACAGTCTGAACAGCAGTGCCGGGGGAGCCTAGAAAAGGGAGAAATTCGTTCTTTGTCGAGAATCAGCAACTATTTTCCTGGAGGTGGCTCGGAGAGACGAGTGAGAGTTGGCCAGGGGCGTGAGCCAGAGAGCAGACCTCCGGAGCGAGCAGCCGGCACCGCTAAGGTACGGCACGTATTCGGGGACTCGGCATTTCAGGCGCAGTCTTAAAGGACTGGAGAAGAGAAGCGGTGGTGGGTGGGCCGGCAAGGGACGGAGGAGCCAGACTGGAGGCGTCCTCCGACGGCATGCTAGCGTTCGGGAATCCAAGCAGTACTCCGGTGAGCCCAGCGTCCTCGTAAGGACAGGCCCCGGAGAGCTCGCTCTTCCTCTCTCTTTCCAGGCGCACGCGCCCGGGCAAGGCCGCGTGAACACGCAGTGAGGAGGAGGCTGTTTCCGAGCCGGGGAGAGGGGCCTCCCGGGGAGCCGGCCCTGGCTCGCCCGCCCGGACTGGGACCTTCAGAATGCTGAGAAAGTACGTTTCTGTTGTGTGAGCCGCCTGACCTGCGGTATTTTGCTGTGAACATCCGAGCAGACTGATACAGCTCCTAAGTCATAGAATTAGGATAGACTGGGCTCGACTTCTGTGGCTTCCTTCGGGTATTTTAAAATCTAGTCATCTGGCTAGATAATAAAAATGCACATAAAGTAGAGAGGGAAAGACAAAAAATTATAAAATGTTTAGCTAAATAGAATGAAAGGAAAGGAGGGGGCATTATTGGAGATTTCATGAGGATCTAAGGATCGGTGCAAGTCTGGCTAGACGGTAAGGAGGTGGTTGGGCGGAAACGGGAGAGAAAGTGTAGCCTGAGAAGAGCAGAGACGAGTCTGCAAGTTCGGGCAGAAGGCTCCTGCATTTCACAGGAGACCTGGGATCTGAGGCGAGATTCTCGAGATGAGACGGGTCGTGGCTGAGACGAGGGCAGAGCCAAGGCGGGCTCAGCAGGAGGGGCACGTCACGGTGGGACGGCCTCTCCCTCCCCGGGCAGCAGGGGACATTGGGTCACCTTTCCCTCAGAAGCCAGGGGACACGGTGCCCAGCCACCCCTAGTTCAGGGGTCTCCTCTGGGACAGGAGTTGTTCCAGAGGCGCCGCAGTACAAGGCCCAGAGTGAGGAAGCGCTGCAGGGACTCTCCTAGGGCGCAGAAGAGGCTGGCGTGGGGCCGGCCGGGCGCCCCAGGGTCGGAAACCGTGCCCGGGATTTGTTCTCACCAGGTGCGGCGAGGCCGGCAGATCCGGAGACGGCTGCCCCTGCAGACGCTTGATCACCCACCGCTCCCAAGGAGAGGGGCACCCTACGGTCGGCAGGGCCCCCGGGGAAGCCCGTGGGTAAATCGGGAGGCAGCAGGAGAAGAGGGGGATGATGATGGGCCAGAGCCTTTTTGAGGAGAGGAAGGAGCTGGGCAGCCTGTGCACGGGGTACGCTTAGCATCCGGGGGTTTGAATACTTTCAGTGGGCTCTGGGCTCGGGGGTGGGCTGTCTGGTCCTGGCCCTGGGCAACTCAGGGCAGGGGGGCTATTGGCTTACCTGTGAGAATTTGAAAGAGAAAGCAATGAGAGGTAAGGGCTTTGGTTGATTGGTTTGCCTATCAAAGGTGTGTTCCCAGGCCAGGTGTTGCTATCTCTAGGGAGGAGGTAACCCTGGCAGGGGCAGCCCCTCCCTGAGTCTTCAAGACCCCCAAGATGGCACATATGGAAAATAAAAGATATGACTAGTACACAAAACAGTATCCAAAACGCAGAGGATGGAAGAGTAAACTGAAACAATACACATTTACGAGGCAACGGGCGCCTGATAGCTGGGTCTTGAAACAGTTCATTTAGCCACTTGGATTCAGATAGATAGACAGGTAGATGGGTAGTTGTGGGTTCTTTTCCTTCTGTCTTAGAGGGACCACAGCATTAACAAGCGAAGTTTGAGAACAGCCCACACGTGGTTATGTAAATTTATGAACAGATTCAAATAACTGTATTTGCAGAAATTTAGGAAGTGCTTTAGGCCTAAGCAGGGTATCATACTTCACAAAATCATCCCTTTGTGGATTGAAACAATGTACCTCCAAATTTATACTTATGTTCAGGTATCAACTTACTTAACTTTCGATCTCTGGCCCAGTAACTTTTAATTCTGAACATATATTTAAAACAGACATGATTCTTAAACCACATTTTATTAATGGGCTCTGTTTTCAATGAGTTTCTTTGTTTAACTAATGCTACTTTGTGCTTGATTTGGTTAAAAGCGATTGAAAATCCCTTGAACCTTGAATGTATCATTATGTCTTAATGCCATTCTCATTTATGGAAATATGTGTAAAGGAGCAGAAATATTTATTCCCATTCTTTTTTTTTTTCTTCTGTCAGTTCCCTCAAAGAGGGCTAATTGTGCTTCTTTAAAGCAAAGTGACAATTTTTGATACAGGTTTATTTAATTTTTAAAAAAATTACGTAGAATAATCAAACATGAGTGTTAATGAGAAACACATGTGAGGCCCCAAATATTCTGGAAATGAATGCAAAGCAACATTCCAATCAACACGGGTCAGGTTTCCTGGCCTGTTTCTGCACACGCGAAATCAGACAGCGTGAGCCGGTGTGCGTAGGTGGGGGACCGTTCGTGACCGAGCACACATCCGTGTGTGCCGTGGAGGGCCCGCCTCTGCCGCGGCTCCCGGCAGCCTGGAGAATCAATCTTTTACATGGAGCAAGACGCACTCCAGGTTATTAACACTCGGCCGTTTCCAAGAGCCTCTGTTCACACCAGCTCCAGAGGAAACACCATGAAAGAAGGAGCCTCAAGCTGCTAAAAAGCACACAAAGCAATAAGGAGAACCAGTTCCAAGTCCCATAAAAGTGGAAAAGGTTTCAAGAACAACTGCCTGTTTGTTCAGAGAGTGCCCACAGAGAAGGAGGGTAAATAAAACTCAGTACCTGTTAGATTTATAGGCAAATAATCATTATCTACTATGTGTAGATGAGTGAAGGATAATTTTATGCAAACCACAATAAGTAAATTCAAACAGTGTGAACTAAGCCTGCACAGTAAGAGCAGGAAGTTCAGGGAGGAAAAAAAATAAGGAAACGGCATTTTCTGTGTGGTGTATCACCGACCTGGGAAATCCATTACCGAGCCAAAAACTGCAACAGGATTTTATGAAGGCCCTGGCTTGAAACAGAGCTATGCACCCCCTAGGACTTGTATGGTGATTTCATACCTACAGCAAAATTCTGCTCCCCGTGATCTAATTACTAATTGGCCTTACATAGAGGATTATGGAGAATTAGTAAATTGGAGTTTTTACATAATGAGTGTACAGTATAAATTCTTTAGGGGCCTTCACGGCACATTGAATTTTTGAATGAATCGGTTTATGTCAAATATCGGGAACTAAGTACCCTGACCAGTGGAGCTTGGGATTTCATGGACCTGTGTCTCAGAACCATATAGTTTTCTAATCAAAACACTGCTTTTATAAGATTTTTCAAAAGCAGGACATTTTATTTTGGCCGAGTTGAAAATCTCTTTAAATTCGGTGGGTTTTAAATTGGAAAGTGAAACCAGGGTTTTTCAGGTTCAGATTTCATTTACTCTTTATCGAATGTCGTTCCCTGGGTGGTAGTGGAAGATGAAAAGGAGGCTTTTAAAGGATTATATAATGCCTATAAATAGATTCATTAAAATAAGGGCATCAATTTACCCGAGTCCGTTTGAAAAGCATGCGAGCATTAAAACACCGAGGAAAACGTTCTTAGCGCAAGGGTGGAGGTTTTAATGAAACTAATTTTGTTGAAATGGTTTTGCTGAATTATGAGCTCCAGTGACTTCACACTCTGGGGTGGAAGCATATTAAATGAGCTCACAGAAGCTTTGGGATCAGAAACAAGTGGGTTTAAACTTGGCTCCGGAGGAAATGGGGGAGGATCGGAGAAAGGAAGGAAGGAAGAAGGATGGAAAAGAGAGCACGTTAAAGAGTTTCTCTGTATCGGGCACTTACCAAGATGCTTTCATGTATACATATCTCCTGCGGCTTGGTGTGTGGTCTTGTGCAGATGACCTCGCCTCCTTGGGCCTCAGGTTTCTTATCTATATATTAAAAACAAAACCGACTCTCGTGGGATTCTAGGAAGATGGTAGTGGCAATGTAGCTTTTTGAGTTCTCCTAAATCACCACATTAAAAAGACAGTATTAAAAAAAACTTTTTTAAAATAAAAAGACAGTACTTAGATAGCAAAAATAAAAATCCACTAAAACTGAGCAGCAAGATACAACACAAGCCTCAAAGCACAAGCACACAGAGACAAAGTACTGACAGCCACAAGACTTGTGTGTTGTTGTCACTTGAGCGGAGAGGAAAAAGCAGGGAGAATGACAAGGCATTGGATTCTCCTGAGGGTAAGGGAAGCAGAAAGCACCCGAGAGATGGTGCCTGCATTCTGCCGCAGTCGGGTGGAGAAGAGGACCTGAGTCTGAGAAAGGCATCGCTCACCCAGCAGCGTGTGAGTACGAAGCACCTGCTGTCAGCCCTAAGGGCGAGGCAGTCCCTGTCTAAGAACTCTCAAATCTGGCCCACCAGGACAGGGCTCCATGTTTAGCCGGAATGAAGCAATAGAGGTCAAGGAGAGAAGACAAGGATAAAAGTGAGGAACCTGACAAGGGCTAGGAAACCTCAGAATGTAAGATGCTGTAGCTTTACCACTGCAGGCAAACAGCAGAAGAGGAATGGCAGTGAAATTAGAAACGCTGCTGTTAGTGGTGGAGTTAGACTTGGGTTCTTGAGTTCAGTTAAGAAGGAATCCGGAGCCAGGCAGCCTAATGCGAGACGCTCATGTGGAAAGGCGCGGAGGCCGAAGAGGCGAGCCAGCCGGGCTGCAGGGTGCGGGAAGTAAGTGGGAGGCCAAAGAAGGGCCTTGGAGCTGAGGAGAAAGGAAACAGAGGTGCACGCCAGAGAAAGAAGGTGCAGGCGTATGTGTGCAGGGCCGTGGTGGAACTGGGCCCCTTGCCTTAAGGGTTTTTATGGGTTTCCTAAAGGCAGGAGTGCCGGGCGAGGTCTCAGGGGAGGCTCTGGATAGCATATTCACTAACTTGCCGGGCGTGCCTTCCCAGGATCGTGGTCTCGACTGATGGGCCGGCGCTAGGCCAGGGTGCCGTAGGTCGTCTCAGCTGGCCCTGATGTCAGCCATGGCGTCGCTTCATCTGCGTTTGCTGCCTTTCTGGGTCTGGGACACAGCTGAGGCCTGGAGGTGATCTCCAGTTTGACCAGAACTCTGTATCTGTGGTGAACAGCCCCAAGGCCTGGCTCCCGAGAGTGTCTGATGCTGATCAGAATCTTACCGTCCTGAGGGCTTAACGCTGAAGGGAGGGGCCCTGCAGGGGACTGTAAGGGAGTCATAGGAGGCCATTCTCTGGCCCCCTCATTCCCCCTCCAAGGGGGCCCAACTGCACGGCTAACGAAATGCTGGAGGAAGGAGGGTCACCCTGGAGCGAGGTCCTGGCCTGTAACAGTCGCTTCCTCTCGTTTTGCCCATGGCCCCTGAGACTTCCTGCGCGGGTCACATTCTGTACCCGCCTGTCATCCCTGCACCGTTCACATCTGCCCAACTGCCCACTGTCTCACTGCCACTTTCTCACTGTGCGGGACAGCGAACTTCATAAAAACCGAACAACAGAAAACGTGTTGAGCTCAAGTCCCATGCGATCACAATGAAGTCACACCAGGAAGAAAGGAAAGAGATCAAAACTGCAACTCATTTAAAAACACACACACACACACCCCCCAAACTATATTAATGACATAAAACATGAAACAATAACATAAGTCCAGAGTAGAAAAGTCAGAAATAAGCCAATATGAAGAGCTTCCAGGGACCCGTTTCACTTTTTCTTTGCTCCGAGTAAACGGCCAGCAGAAGGAAGGAGCAGCACATGCGTCCCTGTGGTTTATCCTTGACCTTCCAGCTCAGGCTTTTCGTGTCTGTTCAGCTTCCACGGCATTAGACACTCAACTGTCCTGGCAACAGAATAACCTTGGAATCTGTCCTACCCCACACCACCGGGTCTAAAAGCAAAAGGTATTCCGGGAGCCACGAAGGTCTTTAATAAGGTCAAATAAAGCCAGTCTCACTAAAAACGTTGAAGCTGTCCGTGCTTCTTCCTTAGCTCAGATGGAGGGATCTTCGCCAGCACGGCCCCTGGGCTATGGGGGAGGTGGTCTGTCTGGTGGCCTTCAGTCAAGACAGCATTTAAAGGAAAAGCACGTCCCCGTGTTTTTCTGAAGATGTGGTAAATGGACACGCAGTGTTTTGTCTACTTCGCTTTCACTCCGTGGGTTTCTGGCGAGGGCATCCTCGCACCTTTCAGTCAGAGCGACGCTGACGCCCTCCCACGTGACTCACTTGGAAAGGAGGAGCTCGTGGGCCAGTGAGGGGAGCGGGTCCTTCTGAGAGAAGGAGTTTACGGTTTGCCCAGCTTGAAGTGGCAGCGTCTTATTTTTTTACCTCTCGCTCTTTTAAAAAAGAAAGAAAGAAAGAAAGGCAGTGCGGGCCGGGCACTGAAGTGTGAATGAAAATGAAGTGAATTTTAAATCTGTCTTGTCACTAACACACCCAGGAAGGATTCTGACCTTATTGCAACCGCAATTGCAAAGTTTGCAAAGTATTGCAAAGTTTGCAACCTTATTGCGACCTTATTCCCATGGTCTTTGATCTGGCCCCTTTCCTGACGTGGTGATGACCGCACTGAAGAGACATGGATTTGGCGGGAAATTTCCAAAAGCATAAGCAATTCTGTTTCCGAGGTGCAATCACTTTTGTGATGTAAGTGCTGTCCACACGCACGTACGCACACTCACACCGAGAAGAGGAAGGGAGGGAGGCAGGAGGAGGAGATGGGGGGAAGAGAAGGGCAAGAGAGAGAACAAGCTAAAAGCTTTAAACTCAAATAACAAGGATTTAATTTCCGCCCCGTGTTTATGAGGCTGGGATCGCATCATCCACTGGGAAATAACGTACTAACCCTGCGGGCACAGGTTCACTTCCCACCCAACTTCCAAGTTACTATTTTTTTTTATTATTTATTGATTCTAGAGAGAGGGAGAGGAAGAGCGAGAGAGAAAAATTAATTTGATGTTCCACTTATTTATGCATTTGTTGGCTGATTCTCCTATGTGTCCTGACCGGGGATCAAACCAGCAACCCTGGCACATGTGGCCGGCACTGAACAACCGAACTACCCCGCCTGGCTTCCGTGAAGGTATTATCTCGAACTGGCAGTTGCTGGGAGCCAGTCCAGAATGCGCTGGCAGTTCTGGTTCTGTTCCTCATGACTCAGAGGGTATGTCACAAACACCCATGTTATGTGCCACCTTTCTCGAAGAGGTGAAGAGGAGAGGCACTCCTTGGTGACCAGCTAGCTTTCAACCCCCTCCAGCCGAGGCGTGCGTGGCGGTGGTTGTCCTGTGCTTTCCAGCTCCAGAAACTGTATGATTGTGCTGCCGCGGCTTCAGAGGAAACCCCTGCTTGCAAACCTGGTCGCTGCTGACTCCACCCCGTCCAGACGACGTCTTCAGCCCCGGGTCGCACTGGGACGCATCGCACGCACGGACCAGAGGAGTGCTGGACAAGAGGTTGGGCTGACCTCGTGATTCCAGCTTGGAACGTCTGTCATTGTGAGAGCCTATGGAACTGGAGCAATAGGTTAAAAAGACCGGGTGCGGCATCTTCCCACGGACGGAATCGATAGGTGAGCCGTTCAGAGTAACACAAAGCCATTTGACTTGGGATGCAGCTGTGTGGGGACACGGCTGAGATGCCAGCTGCCCGTTCTCTCACTGCCTGTTTGTGGACTTGAAATATTTGAGGGGAAGGGCCGTGTTTCAAGTCATTCCCGTAGCCTCCGTTCTGGGACGGGCGCCCTCTGCAGGACAGGCAGGAAGTGTGTAACGATTCCACACTCGTCTCCCCAGTTTCCAGCTTCCCGTTTCATGTATTTATTCACTTTGTGTGTGTGCGGGGGGGGGGGGGTAGATTTAGGTAGAATGCTTCAAGTCAGAAACCACGTCTGTTCGTTTTTGCACACGCGTGTCTAAAGCCATGCCTGCTCATAAGTTTTAATGAAAGTAATAAATAGCTCACCCGGCTGCACACACGCGGGTCCGCTTCCTCCCTCACCATGCCGGGAACACCTCTCCAAAAGCACACACGTGGAAGCATGCAGTAGCCATGCTTTCTTGCAGAGAACTTCCAGTTGAACCTGTATGTGTATATCTACGTATACAAATTTGCAAACATAAGCGTTTTTTCTGTTTGCATAAATGCGTGTGTGTGTGTGTGTAAGATGAAATACACAGACCTAACTTACACTGGATGACACATTCACTTGACTACATGTCTTTAAGGATCACCAGGTTGACACACCACACAACTATCTTCTCAAAGAACCTGCAGAAGGAGAAAAGCACAGAGATGAACTATTTGTTTTCCTGAGGACCACCCCTGTCCTGACCCCTGGAGCGGCCCAGTGATGTCATAATTGTAGCTATACTAGCTGAAAAGACAAGTTACCACCATCGGGGAGAGGTCGTATCTTAAAGGCCCGTTTAACCGAAGTCTCCTTTGCGCTAGGATGTGCCAGGCGAGCTAAAACCGGTTTGAGAAGAGAGAAGATGAGTGCGCTGCTAGCCGGCGGGTGTGGACTCTTTGGGCCACTGTGGCCTTTCGATGACATCCCCAAGGCAGTCATGAGGTAAGAGAGGATTGCCTGTGCACTCTCGAAGCACACCGGGATTACAATTTCAAAGCAACGTACTCTCGGAATTAAAAACATGCAATTCTTACAGCTCTGTTCTATATCGGTGTATGGGTAAAATACAGAAAAATCAATATTGCTAAAAGCAATAAATTTCAACATATAACTGTATACAGAACATGTGCATGACTCCTGATGCCTAAAGCTATTACACTTTCTTTTGCCAGGACCCCCACAATTTTGCTCCTCCAGTCTTTTCCAAACTTCCTTTTCACCACTCTCCCACTCGAACCTAATTCTGTAACCATCTCAGCTACTTGCAGTTCCC
This sequence comes from Phyllostomus hastatus, assembly GCF_019186645.2. NCBI lineage: Eukaryota > Metazoa > Chordata > Mammalia > Chiroptera > Phyllostomidae > Phyllostomus > Phyllostomus hastatus. The sequence continues at coordinate 3,507,425 of NW_025333833.1, read as the reverse complement.
TAAATAAGCGATGGCGCTGGATGCATCTGTGTCCTTGGATATGCTGCTGCCTTTCCCCAGGCCGTCGCTGTCATGCTCCCTGCTAGCAAGTTACTACCGTCCTCTGGGAGTCCTTCTCGGAGCCCCTGTCTGCCATGACGAGTGGGTCGGTCCCTTTTCTGTGCCGACGTCCTACTGGTCCCATGCTGCCATTTTGACAGTCCTCAGTGTGTCTGACAGTTACCTGTGTGCACGCCTGGTGCCCCTGAAGTGTGTCATTGCACCTGATGTAGCCACGGCTACCAATTATTCGTTCTCACCATGTGCCAAACGCTGAGACTGGAAATGTAATTGGCAGTTCATAATTGTATGCCCTTTGAATCACTCTGTTTGGAGATGATAGGGCTGTAAAAACAAATCATGTCCATAAAGTACAGAGAGTACAGTAGGAAAACAGAGGAGACGATTTAAGTCTGGAGCTCAGGGAGAGCCTCCAGGAGGAGCAGAGGTCTGCAGAGGAAGCGAACTGTGATGCCAGCAGGAAGGCTTCCCACAGCAGTGCAGCCCGAATCCCGCAGGGCAGAGCCCCCCGGAAACCACCCTGGGGTGCCGATGTGCCCCTGGGGTTATCTGTGTTTAAGTGATTCTGTCGTAGGTGCTTTCACGTGACTCCGCATTCCTTCTCTCCGCACATTGAATTAGAAACGGTGAGGCAGTAATTGCTTTTCCTTCGTACTTTTCAGCTGCTCACCGCTGCTATCAGTATTCACAATAAAAGTTGACGAAGTTAAGGATGAAGCGGAAATAGTAACAACCTCTGGCGTTTTCATGTAATTTTACAGTCTACAAGGCTGTCACAAAATGTTAACTCATTTTCTCCTCAACTCAGTCTTTTGCGGTAGGTGCCCCAATTTTTCTCAGTGAAGACGCAGAGAGTTTAACTGACTGGTCCGACTCATATGGTGAATAATACATGGTTTTCAAACCCCTGACTCAGTTGACAACAATCACTAGCATTGGTATAATTTTACATGTGCCTTCTCGTTTAACATTACAATAACTCTAAGACCTGTGAATGACTATCATTCTTATTTCATAGACGAGAAAACTGAGGCCTACAAGGTTCGGCTTGCTCAAGGTCAGGGAGGAAACAAGTGGCGGGTCAGGCACTCTAACACAGTTCCGACTCCAGAGTTTCGCTCCAACCACCACCAAGTCTTGATCCAAGACTGACCCAAGTACCGAAGGGTGGATTGCTTCATTCAGAGAATCTATAATCCATTGGGGGAGGGGTGGGAACAGGAGGAAAACGCTAAATTAATACCTATAAAATTATTAAGGAATGATGACGGCTTCTGAACTTTTCCGTTTATGATTAGAATGATTTACTATCATTCCCTTATATCTCAGCATGAATTTCTCTTATTTGTCTTGCCTTCTGTCTTGGATCACGTCAGGACATGTTCTGGTCCCAAAGTGTTGTCTTGTCTCTGTTCAAAGGCGTACGGCCCGTCCCCGTTATCCTTCCCGTCCTCTAACCTCTTCTTTTCACAGCCTTTTCCCTTTCTTTGTGCCATGTTATGTGCTGTTCCCTCAGGTTACTCACAAGTTTCCTCTTCAGTGGTAATTAACTTGATATTGAATCCATCCAGTTCACTACTTTTTGCCTTGTTATACTTTTTAAAACGACCACGTCGAGGAAGAATTTACATACAATAAAGGGAGAGCACTGGAAGTAGTCCAATCAGTTGTGACGAATGGGTCCCAGTCCCCTCCGGCCTGCCGGCAGTCTGTCCTCCAGCTGTGCCTGCGACAAGCCCCCGGTGTCTGCTTTCGGTCCTGATCGGTCAGTTTTCCCTTCATATTCAAGAATCCTTTCTATAAGGAATCAAGCCATGTTTCTTTTATCACGTTTTTTAGATTGATTCATGTTGTTGCATGTATCATCAGTAGTTTGGTTTTTTAATGCTGAGCAGTATCCACTGTGTGGCCACCCTGCAGTTTGGACTGGCTGACACCGATGGACATTGGGGTGTTTCCGGTTCTGCGTTATTATGCATAAAGCTGCCATGACCATTTGCGAACACCGATGTTTGTGGACATGTGTCCTCATTTCTCTTAGGCGAATATTGCTAGCAGCGGAATTGCGGGGTCGTATGGTAAAGGCATGCTCAGCCGTTGCAGAAACTGCCCGGCTGTTTTCCAAGATGGCGGCTCCATTTGCATTCTCACACGCAACGCAGAACTTCCCTTGCTCCAGATCCTTGCCAGCATTTGGTGTTGTCTGATGTTTTAACAGTGGGCGTTGTGGCATGCAAAATACTGACACTTCCCCCTAATAATTCCCACGTCCTCATCCCTCGAACCTGTAAATGAATGACCTTACGTGGCCAAAGGGACTTGAGAGGTGTGACCCAAGTTAAAGCCTACCCTAACCTGCAGAGATTATCCTGGGTTATCCAGCAGGGCCCTCACAACTCTTTAACAGTGGAATTCCTGGCTCTGGTCACAGGAAGATGTGACGACAGAAGGACTTCACCCACTGCTGCGGGCTTGGAAGACGGCGGCAAGAGCCCACGAGGGCAGGAGTGTGGCTGGACGGCCCTTGGAGGCTGGAACAGGGCAGGGAACACCCTCCTTATGGCCTCTCAGCCCGCTGCCCACTTTGATCTCAGCCCACCGAGACCCACCTCAGACTTCCAACTCACCACAGTGAAAGGGGATACATTGGGTGGTTTTCCGCCATTCAGGCTGAGGTCGCTGGTTGCTGTGGGAACAGAAAACCCATGTGGGTCTATAGTGTATCTCATTGTGGAATAGTTTTCCCTTTCCCCGATGACCAGTGAAAGTATCATATGCTGATTGGCCAGCCACGTATCTCTTTCTGTGAAGTCTTTGTGCAGAGCTTTCGCTCACTTTTAATTAGGCCATTCAGGTTTTTAGTGCTGAGTTAACAGTGGTGCTTTTAGTGTCATGGAAACAACTCCTTTGTCAGATTATTCATGGCAAATACCTTCTCTCAGTCCATGACTTGCCTTTTCATTTTTTTAAGGCATCTTTTAAAGAGAAATTTTAAATTTTGGTGACATCAAGTCAAATGCATTTTTTTATATGAAGGTTGGTGCTTTGTGTATCATGTCTAAGAAATATTTCCTGAAATCTTTTTTCTTATGCTTTCTGTTAGGAGTTTTATACTTCTAGACCTAAGGTTTGTATCTATGATCCTTATAAGATAGTTTTATATATGATGCAAAGAAAGAATTGAGGCCCACTTATTTTCAGTAATATATTCAGTTTTCCAGAACCTTTTGTGAAAAATCTGTATTTTTCCTATTGAATTGATGTGGCATTTTTATCAAGAATTAATAGAACCGAGTTTCATTATGAGCCCATGATGAAAGAGAGGCACTTCTTACTTCCACCAAGTACAGCTGAAGTTCCAGGATGTTACATACGTCACCAACATTTGCCAAAATGCTGAAAGGTGAAGAGCAGAAGGCAGACTAACCAGAGACCCAAGGAAAGACTCGGTAGTAAGTTCCCTAAGTTTCTGTTTGGCCCAATAAATTCCATGCCGGGTGCCAGAGAAGCTAACAACTCAGGAAAGCAAGTAGGAGCAGGCCAAAAAACGCCCCAAGAAAAGCTTTTCTCACCCAAGGAACAAGAAAGGGGCAAGCTAAGAAGACAGAAAATGTTTCATCCATGACTTCCCTGAGTCCATCTAAATACTATGGAAAAACTTCAGTAAAAGTAGTCACCCCTCTCAGCAAAAGCCCGGGGCAGAGCCCTCATTTCCCCCGTCAGCAGCTGGAACAAGGCGCCCGCTTCCCCAGCAGAGCTTTCTTGCACCCCTCTGGTGGTAAGAGACCTTTCATGCCATGGTGTCCGTGGAGGCCACGTGGAAAACAACAGACACACGACTGCGCCCGTGTTTTGGAGTGTTTTCCAGTCTTTCCTTTTCTATTATGTACAATACTATTATGTACAATACTATCTAGAACTGATCTCATTGTGCGCACATGCTAGAATGTTCTAGGGCATATAACTAGGAGTAGAATGCCAAGATTTAGAGTATATGCCTGTTGAACTTTACAACATGATGCCAGACGTCCCAATGTACACTGAAACCCGAAATGTTGACTAAACAGTTTCCGGGGGTCCACATTTTCACTGGCACTTGGTATTGTCAGACTATTTTTTCACCCTGGTCAGTGTAAAATAGTATCTTTTTAGGATTTTAATCAGCATCTTCCTGGTTACTATTGAGGTGGAGCATCTTTTCATGCTGTTTCTTCCTGTTTCTTTTTCCTCTTTGTCCATTTTCCCATTTGGCTTATTGCTTTTTCCTATTTGATTCACTGGAGATCGTCTTTTAAAAAATTTATTCTACCCTGGGTGGTGTGGCTCAGTGGATTGAGTGACAGCCTGTGAACCAGAGGGTGGACGGTTTGATTCCCAGTCAGGGCACAAGTCTGGGTTGCGGGCCAGGTCCGCAGGTGGGGGTGCGGGAGAGGTAACCACACAATGATGTTTTTCTCCCTCCCTTCCCCTCTCTAAAAGTAAATAAACAACATCTTTTAAAACACGTATTCAATTTATTTAAACAACAAAAAAATTTGAAAGGTGAACCCCTTTGCTACAAACTGACAGCTTCTGTAGTTCAGTCCCATTTTCAGTTTACCTCTTTGTTGCTCTAGTTTTCAGCTCTTTCTTTCTAGCTGTGGGAATTTCCTCTAGGTTTTTGTCGTTATTTCAAGCTTGGGTATGCATTTTTTTAACTCCAACATTTACTCAGTACCAGCTGTGGGATGGATGCTGTTCTCGACACACAGAAGTGAACAAAACAAACTCTCTGATACCAGGGAGCTTACATTGCAAGAATGCTTGTTGTCTGATCTGTGCAGTTTAATGGCTACTGTGATCTGAACTTTGGGTATTGTAGGGGCTTTAAGGTAATCTAGCCAAGAATGGTAATTTGTTAAATTTTATATCAGTTTTCAGAATGAAGAGGTGAGAAAAGAAACATAGGAAAGGCCAGTTAGGAAAGAATTGCAATACTTTAAGTAAGATGTGGTTCAACTAGTACATAGGAGTGGGAATGGAAAAGAAAAGCTGGATTGCAGGAAACTTTGAAGGCAGAGATAATAGAATTGTGTTTAGAGATAAGCCTGATACAGAGGAAGATGTCGAAGTCAGCTCCAAATAGTCTTCCCTGGAAGACTGGAAAAAATGACCACACCACTGACTTAAATAGTGCTGCTCGCGGGAACGGATGAGCACGTAAAAATGGTACCTCTTAGCGGGTGTGGTCTGTGTGTCTGTATTTAATGTTCCGTGTACGCACTGCAGTAACTCACTGCATGTGAAACAGGCTGTGAACAACTCGACATGGCCCTCGGTGACTGAATATATACAATTAGATGAGAGTAAGCAAGGGGATTGCAGGTGAGGAGAGGAAGTGGAGGTGCCTGCTTTGTATCCCCGGAGCCTGGTTTGGTGTTCGGCACGAAGCTGGCCCTCAATATTCACTGCCTAAAGGAACGTGAGCCCTGTGCATAGACAGGACAGCTGAGCCCATGGAATTAGACGTGAAAGCAGACATTTCCTTGCTGAGGTTCAAGGACATCCTTCCTTCTCCACGGCCTGCACTGCCCACAGCTGCCTGCCTCCAAGGAAACAATTCCGAACGTACCTCGATTTAGGGTTAATTGCTGGAGGAGGTGGGGTTTCACGAGCTCTGTGTGTGTGTGTCAACAGTGCGTTCTAGATCTAGGATACCAAAGAGGAAGGTAGAGATTTGTCACGGAATCAAAGTCGCTACTATCTTTGCACAAGGGTCACACTCTCTGCACAAGGTAGGGCCGCACGGCGCGGTGACTAGGCCGCGACTCCCCCACCACTGACGTCCTAATCGCCGCAGAGCCCTCGGCGCTCAGATCCGGGGCGCGGCGGACGGGTCCCCGGCGCGGCACCGCCACTGGGCCTGCGCGTCGCGGCGGGCGCATGCGCCGTGCAGCGGGGCCGGCGAGGCGGCGCCGGGCGCTCGGGGCGGCTGCTGTGCTTTGGGGCCTGGGAGCCGTGGGAGGAGCCGGCGGTCTCACCGTGGTAACCGCAGCGCCGCCGCGGCCCCGCCTTGCAGGCCTCGGGACTGTCACCGCCTTCGGGTCGGGAGAACTTGGCCACGGTTTCCGGACACGGCCCCGCCGGCCTGTCTTCCCACGCCGCCGCCGCCATGCAGGGGGAGGACGCCAGATACCTCAAAAGGTGACGACTCCCCGCGGCGCGGCTCCACCCTCCTGGCCTGCGGCCCTGAGGGTACTCTCAGGGGCTCTTGGGCTTGGCCTGGGGGTGTCACCGGGCAATGAAGACGGGTGGGCGCGGGAAGAAGTCGCGGAAAGGGAAGTGCCAGGTGCTCTGCGTAAAAGGTTCTGCAGCCGCCCACCTGGCTCGGCGGGGCGCTGACAGCGCCGGGGGCGGCTCCTGGCTGCATCACCTTGTTGGCTGGAGAGGGGCCGGGAGCGGAGGAAACCCCTCTGGCCCACCCCCGCCGCCTCCCCATTCCAACTCTGCATTTCCCCTAGTAGATGAAACCCGCGGGGCCCTGGAAATGAGGTCTCGGGGCGCCTCTGCTCTCTGTCTCCAGTCTGGGGACCACTGCCCGGAGGTTCTGGAGTGATGACGGGGAGAGAAGTGCTGGCTCTTCGTTTACATGGGAGAGGGCTGCGCTGGGAGGGTGCTCTCCAGCCTGCTTCTGCGTGCCTCGCCAGTCCCATGCGTTCGAGTGCATGTGCACGGTGTCGATTTTGCAGGGTTTTAATGATCAAGAGGTTTGTGCAGGAGCTCGACATGCAGCGGGGCCATCATTATCTTAGTTTAAAAACATTTGTCATATCCATCACTCTTTAAAGGAAACTGTACATCTGGCGGGATTGTTTGTTTGACTCCTGTCAAAGATAAGACCATCCCTGATGGAGAGGACACCTCTCAGCGGACCGAGAGGTTGCAGTCTTCCAACAGGGGGAAACCGTCATTGGGATGCTCGGTGTTTAAGGGCCGCGTTCCGATTGGGTAAATACCCTGGGGAAGGCACATGCATCCTTTTGAACAGTGTCCTTATCTAAAAACGGAACAAATATTGCCTCACGAGAGATTCGAGGACCAAATGTGAAAATCCTTTTAGGAGATAAAAACGTGCCTGTAAGGTGGTGGTATTAATCACGTAAGTCCTAATGTGCTTTTCCTGAATCTGTTTCCCTTGGCCTGGCAGGGCCCTGATCACTACAGAAGGATCTTCTGATCTTTGTTAGATTCTTAAAGGGGTTCAGACAGTAGTACAGTCAACCAGCCAGTCAGCCAGCTACCCAGCCTTTGCAGGACTGGGCATCTGTTTTGCCGGCCCTTCTCATTTTGTACAAATAGACCTGAAACTGCTGAACGGACAGGCTTTACCAGTAAAATTTTTACCAAGGACTGTGTAATCCTAACAGGTAGATAGCCAGTATTTATTTCCTCACTGAATTTAGCTTACATTGATCTTTTTGATAGAAAATTTTGCCACAGAAGAAAATGCATTCTTTTTTCAACTCTAAATAAATATAAGATTGTTCTAGAGCAAACATACGCTAATTACACGTTTATCTTATTGAGGAACCACTAAATTGCTTTCCACATTAACTTCGCCGTTTTACCTTCCCACCGGCCGTATGTGAAGGTTCCAATTTCTTCACATTCTTGCCAACACTTGTTCTATATTTATCTTTTTAAATTGCAGCTCTTCTAACAGGTGTGGAGTGATGTCTTACAGTTTTAGTTTACATTTCCCTAGTTTCCAGTGACACTGAGCATCCTTCCATGTGCTTCTTGGCCTTACCTTCTTTGGAGAAAAGGGTTCTGTATGTTTTCTGGATGTAGACCCTGATCAGATCAATGATTTGCAAATATTTTGTTTCATTCTGTGGATTGTGTTTTCACTCTCTTCGTAGTCTCCTTTCATGTGCAGAAATTTTAAATCTACATTTTCTTGAGTTGCTTTTGCTTTTTAAAAAATGTTCAAATGACCATGGATTTTTAAAATTTCCATCCTTCTCACCCCTTTGTCAACTGTCAACTTATTCTCTATATTGTGGTTCTGTTTCCGTTTTGTTTACGTGTTTGTTTCATATTTTTAGGTTTTTGTTGCTGAATAATATTCCTTTGTGTATATGTACCACCTCTGTCCCCACGCATCTGTTGGTGGACACCCAGGTTGCTGCCATGTCTTGGCTGTTGTACACAATGCTGTGGTGTGCTCAGGGTGTGCGTGTCTAGTGTTTGTGTTTCCTTCCGTGGAATACACAGAAGTGAAATTGCTGGATCCTGTGACAGTTCTGTTACTACATTTCTGAGGACTCACCAACCCGCCTTCCATCGTAGCTGCTCTAATTTACAGTCTCACCAGCAGTCTGTGAGGTTCCCTTTCCTGCGCACCCTTGTCAGCACTCGGTACCTGTTGATAGCCGTTCTGGCAGGTGTGAGATATCTCATCGTGGTTTTGATTTGTGTTTGCCTGATGATTGGTGATGTTGAGCATCTTTTCACGTGTCTGCTGGCCATCTGTATGTCCTCTTTGGGGAAATGTCTATTCTAGTTCTCTGCCCATTTTTTAAATTGTTTTTTTTTTCAGTGTTCAGTTGTATGAGTTCCTTATATATTTTGGATATTAACCCCTTGTTGGATGTATTATTTGCAAATATCTTTTCCCATTTAGTAGGTTATCTTTTCATTTTGTCGATAGTTTCCTTCACTGTACAAAACTTTTTAGTTTAATATAGTCCCATTTGTTTATTTTTTATTTTTTGTTGCCCTTGCCCAAGGAGACATATATCCAAACAGGTATTACTAAGAGTGATGTCAAATAATTTATTGCCAATGTTTTCCTCTAGGAATTTTTTGGATCAGGTCTTACATTTAAGTCTAATCCATTTTGAATTTACTTTTGTATAAGGCATGAGAAAGTGGTCCAATTTCATTTTTTGCATGCATCTGTCTAGTTTTTCCAATACCACTTATTAAAGAGACTGTCTTTACCCCATTGTATATTCTTGCCTCCTTTGTCATAGATTAATTGACCGTGCAAGTAAGGATTTTCTGTTCTTTGGGCTCTCTATTCTGTTGATCTAGATATCTTTTTTTGTGCCAGTACCTTACTGTTTTAATTCTTATAGCTTTGTAGTATAGTTTGATATCAGGGAGCATGATAACACCCACTTTTTGTGTCTCAAGATTTCATTGACTATTTGGGGTCTTTCTGGTTTGATATAAATTTTAAAACCATTTGTTCTAATTCCGAGAAGCATGCCATTGTTTTTTTCATAAGGATTGACTTGAATCTCTATATATTGCTTTAGGTAGAAAAAGCATTTTAACAATAATAATCCTTCAAATAAATGAACAAGTTATAACCTTTCATTTATTTGTATCTTCTTCAATTCTTTTCTTCAGTGTCTTACAGTTTTCAGAATACAGGTATTTCGTCTCTTCGGCTATATTTATTTCTAGGTTTTGTTTTTGTTTTTTTTTTTTTGCTTTTGATGCAATTGTGGATAGGATTGTTTTCTTAATTTCTCCTTCTGATCATTCATTATTGGCATATAGAAACGCAATAGATTTCTGTATACTGATTGTTTATTCTACAATTTCATTCTACATGTCCAGTGTCTCAGCTCATTTGTTAAAGACCTTCCCCCAAGGAAAGGTCTTGCCACCCTTGCTGAAGTCAGTTGCCACATGTGTAGGAGTTTGTTCCTGGGCTCAGTTCTAGTCCCATGATCTGGGGGTCCGTGTTTCCGCCAGCAGTTCAGTGCTCTGAGGACTGCGGTTTTGTCGTGTGTTTTGAAATTGGGAAATGTGTGCCTTCCAACTTCATTGTTCGTTCTCGAGATTGTTTTGGCTCCCTAGGGTCCCTGGTGTCTCCACATGAATTTTATGATCTCTTTTCCATTTCTGCAAAAAAAGGCTTTGGGAACTTGATGGGGGTTATATTGAATCTTTAGGTCACTTTGAGGAATATTGCCATCTTAACTGTAAATCTGATTTAAACGCAGATGTTAATCCAGCCCACAGGCTTTTGGAACTAGAACCTAGATAAAACCATGGACATTGTATGAGTTTTCAATCTACTTATGCTTGTTTTTATTTTACATTATAGGAAAGTTAAAGGAGGAAATATTGATGTACATCCATCAGAAAAAGCACTCATTGTTCAGTATGAGGTCGAAGCCACCATTCTCGGGGAAATGGGGGATCCCATGTTGGGAGAACGAAAAGAATGCCAGAAAATGTAAGTGTTCTTTACTTGTGTACACTTTGAAAGTAGTAAACATTACACAAACCTCATAGAAATCTGCTATTATTTAAATCTGCATAGATGATAAATGTTTATGGTGTTATTCTAGACATACTTCACTTTGGTGAAGCAGAGACAACATGAAACTATAAATACAGATATATTTACTTCCGAGTTACTACTTTCTGTGGCTGGAGTAAGTGGGTTTAAACATCAGCAAGGGACAGCCTGAGGACCTCAGGTGGCTCAGGCCTCGCTGCACAGGAGCTGGCAAGGAGTCATACTGTGCGACCAAAGGAGAATGTGGCAGCTTGGTGGTTCAGAGGTTTAGTCAGTGGTGGCAGCTGGGGGACACTCGTATAGCCTGAGGTAGACATGACCTGCAACTGTCACTACATGTGGGTGACATGTCAGCGCCGTGACCCAGGTTGAGAAGCCTTGTATTTCACATTTCTTTACTGGGAAAAGGAAGGTATAAGCCCGTCTTCAACAGAGTCCCGGTTTCTGAAGATTTCTTTATGAGAAACCGGGGCTTAGAGTCCAAAAACAATATGGATATTTTTCTTGTGAGTTTTTGATGTTCTTAAGAGGCATGGGCTGCCTAATGAAGATTCTAATTTTTGATCATAGGAATAATCAGTAAACATACAGGTAACACGCACTAAAGATCCTAGCTGTACCTATTTTTTTCTTTGTCTTTTATAATAAGGGAAGGATTTAGGAGAGTCCTGCACACTAAGAGGAGAAAATCTCTCTTGTTCCTTTTAATGGAAAAGAAGATGAATCCGACTGCTAATATACATGCTGGTAGCAAATAGGTCTAGAAAGAAATAGAAACAACTGCTTTGTTAAACCAGGATACCACTGTATACCCGTTAGAATTGGCAAAATCCAAAACACTGACAGAGCCAGACGCTGGTGAGTATGCACAGTCATAGGGCCTCGTTTACTGCGAGTGGGAGTATGAAGTGGTGTAGCCCCTTTGGAAGACAGTTTGGCAGTTCCTTCCGGAGCTAAATGTGAACTTACCATACAATCCAGCAGTTGTGCTCCTGGATATTAACCCAAGTGAGCTGGAAGCTACGTCCACCCAAAAACCTGTACATGAGTGTTTATAAGAGTGTTATTTATAATTGTCAATAATTAGAAGCCATGAACATGCCCTCCACTTGGCAAACGGTGAAGCAGGCAGCGGTGCGTCCATACACTGAAGAATCGTTCAGCGCTTAAAAGAAACCAGCAACCAAGCTGGGAAAACACATCGGGGCAGGGGTGCCGACCTAAGTACATATCACTGAGCGAAAGAAGCCAGACTTGGAAATGCTACATTCTGGATGATCCCAACTATATAACATTCTAGAAAAGGGAAACTGAAGTAAAGAGAACAAAGGTTGTTGGGGGGTGAAAGGGTGGGGGAGGAGAGAGTGGGCGGAGCCCAGAGCGGGTTGAGGGCGGTGCCCTGTTCTGTAGGGTGCTGTGATGGTGGGTGCATGGCACGGTGCGTGCGCCACCGCCCACAGAAGTGTGCAACAGCAAATCCTAATGTACACTGCAGACTTACACTGGTAATAACGTATCATCATCAGTCCATCAGTTGTAACAAAGACTCCACACTGATGCGAGATGGTAGTAACAGAAAAAAAATACCTCCGTCAGGGGCAGTGGGGGTATATATGGGAACTCTGTACTTCATGCACAATTTTTCTGTAAGCCTAAAACTGCTCTAAAAAAGGCTAGTAAGAAATTGTAACAATATGTGTTTATAGCGTTTCCGTTGTGCCTCTTCTTGATCAGATTTATAGAAACTGTCAGGATTTCCAAGTTCCTTGCTAAAAGTAAACATGAGAGGTCTTGTGAAAGTTTCTGTCTGAAAGGGTTCTCCTTTCTATGTGTGTCTTTTGATGTGGAGTAAAATTATAAAACATATAATTGAGAGTTTGAAAAACTGAAAAGGCAGGAATATAAACAACCCCCCAAAAAAGAAGATAAAGGGACAGAGTGTTGCCAGGGTTCTTCACTGCAAGCATTAGAAGCCATGGCCGCAGATTTAAACGCAGAAGGAAGGTAGTGAAGGCTCCCAGGTAGAAGAACCCTAAGAGGACCAGGCTTGGGCACGACTGTAGAGCTAGTAGTGAGTCATTTCTCCGTCGCTCCACTGCACTCATGTCAGGAGAGACCGCCGGCGTCTGACCGCTGACGACTCCAGATGCTCAGTACCTTTTTCTGAGCTCTCTGTCCCCATGCCTCCAACACCTGATGTCTTTCCAGGGCCTGGCCACTGCGCCAGGAAGTGAGTCCATGCAGTTGCTGCTCTCCTGTGTTTCTCTTTTTGAGTCTCAGCCGTGCATGAGAACAGGGGCCTGAGTCTTCACCCTGAGCTGGGTGTTATGTTCCCATAGCTCTCCCTGGTGCCCTGAGTTCATGTAAATGGGCAAGTTCTGCAGACTCTGACCAACCTCTTTTAATTAAGCTTCCAGCGAATCTCCTGGGCTAAATTAAAAAGGAGGAAGAAGCTGGCTTATTTTTTATATGTACTAACAAGCATGAAATATTCCTCAAGATTCCTCATATAGCTCTTAAAATGAAGAATGCTTTCCTTCTTCTTCCTACATGATTTCCATGAGAGTGCTGAATCCCGAAGCAGTCAGTAGAGCGTCTAGTCCCCGACGGGCAGACCTCAGTGCCTGGGGCTGGAGTCACGGGGGCGGCCCAGCTCCCGCAGTGCGGGTGCTCATGTCCGGCGGCTGCGGACTTACCCGCATCCCACCAGAAAGGCCGTTTTAGAACAGCAAGCTCTCCTCCGAGTGTGCTCCTCTGCTGAGAGGAGGCAGACGTACATTTTATGTCCCTTTCGTTGTCGTGTTTGTCCAGCTCAAAGGAAATCGTTGCTTTGCATCGTTCTATGCCCAATTATATCTCACATTTTATTCTATTTCACTAAAAGTATATGTGAGGTACATTTAAATGCTTTGCAAATTATTTGTTTGAAGAAGGATTGTTTAAGTCACTGCTTACTTTAAAAACACCTGAGTTGGGAAATTCTGATATGCCGGCAGCATTCGTCTGAAGAGCCTCAATGCCAACACAGACATAACTTCCCTGGCGCGGAAGGTGGTGGAAGAATGCAAGCTCATCCACCCCTCGAAGCTGAACGAGGTGGAGCAGCTGCTGTACTACCTGCAGAACCGCCGCGACTCCCTGTCGGGCAAAGGTAAGGGGAGCTTCTGCCCAGTCGGGGCGAGGGCGGGCTTGTCGGGCTGCGTGGCGCGTGGTTTAGGTAAACGGTGGGTTTGCTTCTGCTTTTGTTTATTGTTCGCCAGTGCCGTGAACGAGTGAGTGAAAGAATAGTCAAACATATTAGTTTTCTCCATGTTGAGCTTCATACTGGATGGTTCCACTTTATATTTGGGTGGTTCCACACAAAATGATGTTTCTGTTTCATGTTTCTCCTCTGTGTGCGCACACATATGCTGAAATAACACGTAGAAAAGCAGATATCTGTCCTATTGATTGTAGCGTGATAAAAGGAGAGAATTTTGGGCAGAAAACACATTTTCTCTCTCCAACTACATTTATGTTTTCTAAACTTTCTATTGACAGTTTGTTACTTGAGTGGATAAATAGGTATTTAAATGTTAAAATATGTGTCATGTGCTTTAGACTACCCTAAAATATGTTTTATGAGTCTTAGGAAATACTGTCCTTTCATTCCCGAACATTCCTCTCATTCCTGTTGCTGACATTCCTCTACCTATAATTCCCGCATGAAAGAACTACTCGTTAAAGTATTAGAGCTAAGCGACTGCTTACTTACAGAAGACATTTTCAAACAATCTAAACCAAAAGTGAAATAAGGTAAAAACACGGACATTTTAATGTGGCATCATCTCAGATTACTGGATGGTCAGTTGTTCCATTTCATGGTATTGTTAACAAATCTTTCTCTCACTGTGCATGAGTCCCAGAATGTGGTGTCCCGGAAATAACGTATGAAGGCCTCAGTGTTGATTGTACCAAGTCAAAAAAGTTAAATAGAAAATTTGTTTAAACTTTTTTCCAAGTTTGTCTTCTCTTTCATTCATAACAAATAAAATGTCTTGTGCCTAATATATGTGATACTTGTATTAACTAAATAGAGTTACTAACCCATATGACATGATCAATAGGTATTTGTTGAGTGAATTGGATGGCTGTGAACTTATTTAAAAGCACAAGGAAGCATTTTGAACTTGATTGCTTCCAGCCACATAACTGACACTTGGTTACACTTATTAATTACTGGCAATGAGTGCTATCAGGGAAATAGCAAGGAGACTTTGTATTAAATATTTCGTATTACAGTACTGTTGCTAAGATGTCTGTAAGCGATGGGAGATAGCATCTTCAATAGTTTAAATAAGTTCAAAGTGAGCAAAGCAAGTCCTGCACTCTTTACAGGTAATGTGTGTGTAGTTATTGTGGGAAGTACAAAATTGTTAAAATTGATCTTTACTAATGTGAAATTAATATAATTTTAATGCCATTTATAGTAAAGTGTCTTTAAAGAACAGTCTTTCAGTGTTTTCAGGGTAAATCAGTCTCCTCACCTCCCTCCTCAAAAATTTGGGGAATATGAGGACATTTTTCATATCATCATATGTGGTCATATTAGTCAAATCAATATCTTTCTCTATATAGATATTAATACTGGAAAACATGAAATTCTGTCTATATTAAATATATACTTATTTTTAAAACTATTTTTCTTAAATATTTTTACTTGGTATTCACTATTTCAGAGCCAGAAATATTGCCCTAAATGGGATTGAAACAAAACAATAATATGTATTTGATTATAGGTTCTTTACCTTTAGTGATTTTTTTCTTTCCTTAATTAAAAACACTGTCAAAGTAAATTATCTATTTGAGGCAAACTCTAGCTCTTCAGAAAACATAATCTTACATAGAATGGCCAACATTCTCTGAAAGCAATCAAGGCTAATTTCCATGATATGTAAAACATTTGCTAATGACAGGATCAAAATTTGGTATTACTGGAACTTAATGTATATGCATTGCTTAGGTTGATCCATATCAGTGAAGTATTTTTGATAATTTTTTGTTAGAAAATGAAATTCTGCCATGAATCAAATAATTTGGGTGTAACAAAGGGCTCACAGCTGTGTTCAGCACCTTCGGCTACCTCTTCATTGTGTTCGGAAGCAAATGAGGATTAACCCAGATATTAAACATTTGCCTTTTAACTTATGATCCAAATTTTACTTATTTAAAACAATCAGTTAGCAACTATTCTTCACTTTAGCTTTTAACTTCACTCAAGTCATTTCTTTTTCCTTGTTAATTTTATGTTGGTTTTAATATTACTCAATTCATTTTTTCTTTGCCTTTTTGGTTTTCCTGTTCCCACCTTAACTGCGAATTAGAAGGAGAAATAGAGCAAACTTGACTATTTTGCTTCTGTTGGCAAGTCTGGCTATTTATCTCCCCAAAAAGTCAACCAAGGAGGAAGTTAAAATTGCTGCCTGATGTAACTTGGGGAGTATTTGTTGATTTTATTTGTTTATACTCTCCTTGGTTTATCCTCAGTAGAATGGATGGATTACAGATGAGCATTTTTCTATACATTGAAAAAAACATTATTTCATAACCTATTTGGTTTTAAGATCCCTTGCTTAGCTAGAGTTAAT
The DNA here is from genome assembly GCF_019186645.2 of Phyllostomus hastatus. Classification (NCBI taxonomy): domain Eukaryota; kingdom Metazoa; phylum Chordata; class Mammalia; order Chiroptera; family Phyllostomidae; genus Phyllostomus; species Phyllostomus hastatus. The sequence continues at coordinate 3,491,435 of NW_025333833.1, read as the reverse complement.
CAGTTGCTGAAAATCAAAATTACTCAGAAATGCTAAAATCCTACTTCTACTCATTAAAAAATTTTTTTTACAGAGAAAAAAGAGAAGTCAAGCAAGCCTAAAGATCCACCTCCTTTTGAAGGAATGGAGGTAAGACTGCATATGATCTACCAGAAAACTGACTGGCAGGTGTGTGTTTTACCACCAACGATTCATACAGTCTCATTGCACAGATGTGTAATTTTAAAAAGTAACTGAAGTTAGAAGTACCTGAAAAAGATAGAAAATAAGTATCTAGTTGATAAAAGCAAAAAATACTTGGTTTGTTTTTAGACAACTTATTTTGATAGAAAAGGTGTGTTTTAAATATTCTTATTGCAGTAGGTTTTGAAATATTTAATCTATTGTAGTGATACAAATTACTTTGTGTTACATTTAAAATAATTTTTAATTGATAGACCAATTTGAGGGCTTGTATACATCCCATTTTATCACATGGTTCATAATTTTGTACTGGAGTCCTAGCACCCAGAGGTCTGATCTCCTCCCCTACAAAAAGATGGCTGTTGTGAGTCCTTTGAAAACTTGTCTGTTACTGTAAAATGTAATATATTGATCACACACCATCATTCTTTTGACAGTGGCTCTGCGAAGCACTATTGTCCTTTTGAAGTACTGTCTTCCTCCTCCTTTGTTTCAGATCGATGAGGTTGCCAACATCAATGACATGGATGAGTACATCGAGTTATTATATGAAGATATTCCTGACAAGGTTCGGGGCTCTGCTCTGATCCTGCAACTTGCTCGAAATCCTGATAACCTGGAAGAACTGCTATTAAATGGTAACTTATATTTATAAATACTAAAGTTAGAAAATTATTGCGAAATGTGATTTTTAAATTTATTATATTAGAGAAGTAAGCTAAAATTATTTGTACTAAACTGAAGAATGCCCTAATTTCCCAACTGTTCATTACCTTTGTACTTTTTCAAATTTTTTACATGAGAATAGTATTTAGATATTTTCTGGAGAACTCACAAATCCTTTAATTTAAATAAGGGAGATCAAGCATTAATGGTGCTGTGCTTTTCCTTCTACCTTGGGACACTTTTTTAGTGTTTCAACGAAGATGCACTAGAAGCCTTTGACATCTGCCACGTGCAGCCGGAAGGACCGGCCCCCTTAGCGTGTCCCACAGGGAAGGCCTGGGTCAGCAGATTCTCTCGGTTCTCGTTTGCTCAGGAACGGCTTAATTTCTCCTTGGTGCTTGAAGCAAAGTTGTGCTGGGAAGAGAACTGTGTGTTGATTGTGTTTTTCTTTCAGCACTTTGACTGTCATGCCGCTGCCTTCCGTGATTTCTGGCCTGAAGGTCGCTGGTAGTCTCGTTGAGGATCCTGTGTACGTCTTGAGTTGCTTTTCTCTCGCTGGCTTTCATTTTCTCTGCTTTTGGCTCTTGCCAGTCTGACTTTGATGTGATTAGGTATTGATGCCTTTGGATTTATCTTGCTTAGAAGTTTACAGAATTTCTTGGATGTGCAGGTTAATGTTTTTCAGCAAACTTGGGAAGTTTTTAGCTGTTATTTGTTCAAGGTTAATTTTACTTTTTTTCCTGCTCTCCTCTTGGAACCCCCATTTTTTTGTGCTTTACTGTGCTTGTTGATGTCCCCCAGGTCTTCGAGGCTCTGTTTGTATTTATTTTTCACTCTGTTCCTAAGACTAGACAGTTTTAATGGACTTGCCTTTATATTTGTTGATTCTTTTCTAGTGCACATCTGCTGACATGATTTCTAATGAATTGTTTTATTTCAGATATTGTATTTTGCAGTTGCAGAGTTTCTGATTAGTTCGTTTTTTAAATAGTGTGTCTCTCTTCATGATACTCTTTGTTTGGTGAGACATCATTCTCCTACCTTCTCACACTTTTCTTTCATTCTCCCAGCATGTTTTCCTGTAGTTCTTTGGGCATGTTTACGATAGTCGACTTTCAGGCTCTGTCTCCCCGGACCAGCGTCTGAGCTTCCTCGGAGACAGTTGCTGCTGACTGCTGCATTTCCTGCTTATGGGCAGGCAGACTGGCCTGTTTCTTTGCATGTTTTGTATTCTTAACTGTTTTGAAATAATATTGTGGAAACTCTGAAAATCTGCTTCCCATTCCCTCCAGGACTTGTTATTTTTACTGTTTGTTTGTTTAGTGAGTTTCCTGGACTATTTCTATAAAGTCTGTTATCTTTGTGCAGCCACTGAATCCTCTACTCTGTTAGTTTAATGGTGGCTAGTGGTTGGGTAGCGATTCCCTTAAACACCTGGCACTGAGCGGCCCCGCCGTGGCGAAGGGACTCCCTGCGCATGTTAGGGCGCGACTTCGGGGCCCAGGCAGGGAGGTCACAGCCTTCCCTTCACTTCCGGCTTGTGCGTGCCTGCCTGCAGGTTGGTCAGAGACAGTAGGTCCTTCTCTGGCCTTTCTCTGGCATGTGCACCTCCCTGCACACGTGCATGGCCCCCTAGAATTCAGGGAGTATGTCAGAGCTCTTCAAAGACGCCATGAAAACCTTTTTCCAGTTATTTCTCTTAAAGATTGTGGTCAGCCCCTTATTAGCTCAAACAGGCTGCTGCCCATAACTGCCTTGTCTCCCTGAGTAGTTTTCCACAAACGCCCTGGGTGTGAGGCTGCGCAGAGCACGCCGTAAGGCAGGTCATGGAGAGCAGCCCCTGCACTGGAGCTGTTCTGCAGGCATCCGGGTGGGTTGGGGAGAGACTGGTCTCTGGAGGAGGGGCTTGGGGGGCGCCAGGCCGTCCTGCCCTCTCCAGTTGCTGCTTGGCTGCCGCCTCTCGCAGATACCATAGTTGTGATTTTCTGGTATAGTTTGTACATTTTTGTATTATTTTGAGATCACCTTATTCTATTCTCTAAAAAATCCTAATGGAATTTTAGTTATGATTGCATTCAACTTGTAAATTAATTTCGTATTTTGACCTTTTGTGAACCCTGTAATTTTCTTTTGGCTATTTGTTGAATAACGCATGTAGAATTCCTGTAGCTGTATTTTCATTGAGATGTTTCTCTATTCTATACTAAAGGAGAAAAATGAGATAAAATTTGAGAAGTAGGTCATTAAACCTATGCCTAAATTCACAACACAGTGCATCACTTTCCAAAGTATTCTATGAAATACTGGTTCCTCTGGGTTATGGTGGGAGAACGCCCAGACCCTTTTGTCAAGGAGGACTTTTGGGGTCTTTGCTCTAATACACTTTGCCTGTCTACTTACTTGACTCTACAGTGATTTTGGAGCCCAGCATGTACTGCACGTACTCTGTCTGCATTGTGAATATGAACAACATGGAATGCCATTATAGGATTTTTTTAGTTTGTTTTAAAAAGTTTCTTACTAGGTGGATTAATATCATAGTGAATTCTTATTGTTGCATACTCTGAATAGCCTGAAAGCTCAAATAAACTGAACACTTTTATTACAGTGATAAATACTGATAATGCAGTCCATGAAATATAATAGATCCTGAGTGCCAAGAAAGTTGAGTTATGAATTATATATAACACACATATATTAGCTTAATTTTTTTATTATTTCAAGAATTGGTAAGCCACATAGCAACATTATTTTGAAAAGTCTCATTACTTTATGTTTACTTAATATGTGGTAATTCTTGTTAATCAATTCATTAATTTTACCTTTCTCAAGATAAAAATCTAGCAGGGATGTTTATTAATCTACCCTGAAGCTAATTTTGTTAAAGATTTTTTGTTTTATTTATGTCTGTTGGCATCAGCTTAACATAATATTAAAATATTAAACATTTTTCTGTGCATAAGTTTTATTTGGTTATTAATTTGCTTTAATGGAGCTAGTGTTTGCCTGCTAAACTACTCATTATTTTTTTAGTGTTGTTCTAGTTTTTTTACTTATTCACAAACACCTTAAATCAGATGTTAATAAAGGAAAAAAATTGGTTCTGCTGTAGCAAGATTACAAGTGGAAATTCGGTTCAGGAAATAAATGGTCTTATTACTTTATTGTCACCCAAAATATACTCCTATTACTTTATCTAAATTATATTTTATTTTTCTGTTTACAGGAATAGACTTAAAGCTGTGTTTTACAAGTTTTTAAGTAAAAGTTTGATTGAAGTTTTAAAAATAGCTTTCTGTGTTGGAAAGAAGCATCCTACTTTTTTGTCCCAGTTCTCCCTTAGCTTTGTTATTAATTAATAAGTAGACATTTAAAACCAATCCTCCTTTATGCCAGAAGCAAGGCGAGTGACTATTTGCGTGCGTCCTCTTGCCCTGTAGAAACCGCCCTGGGAGCGCTGGCCAGAGTCCTGAGGGAAGACTGGAAGCACAGTGTGGAGTTGGCCACGAACATCATCTACATCTTCTTCTGCTTCTCCAGGTACGCGTTAGCGTTCGGAAACAGAGTCCTCGTCTGTCTGTCTGTCTCTCTGTCCGTGACCTTGGTTTCGGTTTTAGATCATTGGTGCGCTCAGTCTTCTGTGTGTCTGCCCGTGCTCTGCCTCCGAGCTCTGACTCTGTTTCCAGCTCGGTCCCCTCTGTCGTTGGGTCGTTAACTCAGCCTGCACTCACCCAGCATGTACACCCGCACACGCATGTCTGTGCACACTCGCGTACACAGCGTAGGGCGGTGTGCTCCCTTAGAGTTGGAGAGTGTGGGCTATGGGCGCAGACTCTCGATTTGGATGTCGGTCCTACTGTTGATTACTTATTAACTGCGTGATCTTGGTCACATTATTTCATGTGCCTCGGTTTCCTCACCTGCAAGCTGTGGGTAATGATAGTAGCACCCTTTTCAGATCGTTTTCAGAAGAAAGCCTGACCCAGATTAAGTGCCAGTGAATGTTGTTTCTTACACACATACACGCATGAGTGTGTGCAAACTTATCTGTTGTACATTCATATATATTATTTTACACATATGTTCTTTAGAAAGTAGTTTATTGAGACATTGTAAAAAGTTTCTAGCTAATTTCTAGAGAATTGCCTTCCTCTATTCTAAAAATGTGTCAGCATTAGCAAATAAATATTTACTGAATTAATACTTGGATGAATGAATTATCTAGGAAACATGCAAAACCTAATTGCTAATAGTTTACTAGTTTTTTCTTTGGTATGATTTTTATTTCATAATAGTATTGTTATAGTATCAGTTGTGTTAGACGGTAGTCTAAAAATTTATTTTGACAGTATCTGAGTAGTTAAAATGGTTAATCATAAATGTGTTTTATTTAATTTCTAACTTAAAAATAATTTCATTTCAGGTAAGGGTAGTATATTAAAATACAGTTAAAGAGATCTCATCATTTCAAGTTTTCCTAGTATGCTCTGGGTGTATTTATTGAAATATGTGTATTGAATTTATTTGTACTAGTGTTTACTCAAAACAAATTTCCTGAACCCATAAAACATTCTCCTTTAAATACGTACTAAAATCTCTTCTTTAAAGCTTTTCTCAGTTTCATGGACTTATCACTCACTATAAAATCGGAGCTTTGTGTATGAATATCATTGATCATGAATTGAAAAGACATGAGCTTTGGCAAGAAGAACTTTCTAAGAAGAAGAAAGCCGATATCCTTTTAGAGTGGCCTTTCACCCCACTGCTACTGCCTGTTGCTATGAGCTTTGGATAGATGGGATGTTTTTTTCTTTTTTCTTTTTATTTGTTCACAGTATGTGAAGAATGCAAGGGTGTTGATGAAGATCGAAACTGTCAGGATGAATGTAGTCTGACATACACTTTTTATCTCCTCCCAACTTTGACTAGTTAATAGGACACAGGGGGCAGAACACAGTGGGCCTGGGCACTGGACTGGTGCGTCCCTAAGTGCCTACATGTGCGCCCAACCCTTCGGTTAGCGGGCGGTCAGCAGGAGCCCAGCTCGCCGCCACCGCTGCCTGTGCAGAAAGTTCTCTTCCTGCAGTAGGGGCTTCGACTGGAGTGGGCGTTGCCTTGGTGATGAAGCTAGTTTTAGACTCTGTTTTTCTACTTAAGCACAAAAATGCTTTTCTTAGTACACACAGATTTGAGAGGCATGCAGAATGATAGAATGTGTGAAAGGAACCTTAAAATCATCTATTTTAACCTGTCTTCCAGTACAGGAACTTTTTCGGCAACTCTCCTTACAAATGAATTATTTAGTCTCCTCTTTACCGGTGTCACTGACTTATGGATTTAGCTCATTCTGTGATGTGGCATTCTATGTATTATAACGTTCTTTGCTGTGTGCTGAAGCCCACTTCCCAATAACCTCCTCTGTTGGTTCTGTCTTGCACACTGAAGCAATGTAGAATAAGGCTGTTTTCTTCAACACCACAGTTCTTATATTTGAAGCTACTTGTCACATTGCCTCTACAACTTCATTCTTCTAGGCTAAAGTTCTGGCCTATTCATCTGTCCATATGTGACATGCTTTGCAGATCAACAGCGCATAACAGTAACCTTCCTGCATGCCCCGAATTTATTGATCTCTTTTAGACAAAAGTAAAAATATCACTCCTGTTGTGCGGAGTATTGCGTGTTTTGCCTCTTCTTCATGGAATCCCCAAGACACTATGAAAATGCATCCTCACACACGCATAAGCCTTGACTTAATTGGGCTCTTTCGTGGTTTAAATTGTGTGCATGTTATAAGCTTCCAACATCTAGATAGGTGTTGCCCTAACTACATGGACAACCAGAGATCCTGAAGATTTTAGATTCTTTCTGGAGTCCCAAGTCTGTTGAATGTACCTAAAATTCATTTAAACTGCAGAGGGTACACAGAGGACCACTAATGGAACTTCTCCCTACCACTTATTTATACATTGCAATTGTTTGGTGATAAGAAGTGATATTTTAGGACATACCGTATCCCTATAACTGTGAGACACCATTGGTTGTAAGGCATACCTTTACTTACGAACCACTAATGAAGGAAAAAATGCTTCCAGTGAAACTATGGCACATCACGGATTATAAGACACGTCCAAATTCTGGAAATGTTGTGGTGTGAGAAAACGTGTCTTAGAACCAACGGATGGCAGTAACCGAAGGAGTACGAAGTGACCTGTCAGGCCCTGGCCGGTGTGGCCCAGTTGTTGGAGCACCGCCTGGGGACCGAACGGTGGCAGGGTCAGTTCCCAGTCAGGACGCATGCCCAGGCTCGGGGTTCGGTCCCTGTTTGGGCACGTGTGAGAAGCGACTATTGACGTTTCTCCCTCACATCAGTGTTTCTCTCCCTCTCTTGGTCCTTTCCCCTCTCTCTAAAACCAATGAGCATACCCTTGGGTGAGGATATAAAAATCAATAAAAAATAACCTATCAGAATTCTGGCCATTTGTTCTAAAATACTGCTTTTTTATTGTCTTAAGTTCCCTTGTGTTTGACGCAAGTAGCGTTCAGCAGCAGACTTGTGAGTGTCTGGGGATCGGAAGCCAGGCTGAAGTAACTGGCTGTTTCCGCAGGTGTCCAGGGCACTGTTTGGAGCCATAATCAGAAGTCGACAAAATTCAAATATTGGGGGATATTTCTTTTTTATTTTGGGATATTTATTTCTTTATCTCTAATTATGGAATATTTCTTTTTTGCCATCTGTTCTGAAGAGGGTGGTCAAAAGTTTTAAACCCAGTCCCTGTCTCCTCACTATTCTGGGCATCTCTGTTAAGAGGGATCCAGCATTTTTATGGACTATGTCATTCTCTAATGCAGTCATTTTCTTGGTACATGGATCCATTTGCTAATCTGTTGGAAGTTAGAGGCTTGTGGATACACATAGAATATTTGCATGTGATTTCTGGGGATTCACGTGTTCGGCGAAGCCCAAACATGCGTCCACCCGAGGACTCCAAGCACATCCTCGAACCCCGAGCTGGGAAGTCCTGCTGTGACACCGGAACACGGTGACCGCGCAGAGCACCTGGTCCGGTCGCGCTGCTGCGAGAGGGAACACAGTTTGCATGCCAGACCGTTCTCGTGGGGTTTCTTTGCTTCAGCGAGAGTGCATGATCCTTAACTTGCTTACTTGACGAAGACCCCGAAAACCAGACCTTGAGGAAAGAGTATGAAAAAACCTTTAAAAAGTACCAGGGGCTTGTGGTGAAACAGGAACAGCTCTTACGAGGTATGAATTCTTAAACACTGAGAAAAATGGCAAAGTGCTTGCTCTGCGTTTAGTTTGTTCCATTTTTTTGTCAGATCAGTAAATCTAATACCAGAATAATTGAGAGTTTTATACATTTTAATATGATACAAGTTCTTTTGTCTTTAGCATGGGTAATAATGTTTTAAATTTTGCTCTACTGGTTTCCACCAAAAGGCCCATTCAGTTTTTAAATGTATAGATGCTTGTTATTTATTTACTCAGAGATGATTTTTAATCCATTGTGTGACTTTTTCAATAATAAGGATCTTGTCTCTCAAACCCTGATATACTTACATAGTGAATTATGTTGTTGCTTTCACAGAAGATATGAAAGTTTTCAAAATATTCTCTTTAATAAAAGATAGTCATCTTCGGGGTCGGGGGGTGGCGTTCACTGAGAGATGAGCATGTTCCCTAGTACGGTTTCTTGTTCCTGACATGCAGAGTCTTGGGAAGATGAGTGAGAATGATCCAGGCTTTCAAGTGTACATTCAGTTTCTGCTTTGTACCCAACTCAATTTTTTCAGCTTTACTGAGCTATAATTGACATATAACATTGTACAAGTTGAAAGTATCAGTGGGATGGTTCGATCCATGGAGATACTGCAAAGTGTTTGTCACCGTGAGGTTAGCTGACACGTCATCCCCCTCAGGGAGTCACCACCTGGTGCTGTTATGGGGAGGACACTGAAGTCCTCTCGGCGATCCTCACCCGCCCGACACGGCAGCGCCAACTCCAGTCCCAGGGCTGCGCGTCAGGCCCCTGGAACGCACCCACCTTATAACGGAAAGCCTGCACCGTTTGGCCAGTGTCTCCCCCCTCCCCCACCTTCATCCCTGGAAACCACCCACCTGCTCTCTGTTGCCCTGAGTTCAACTGTGTCAGACTCTGCAGAGAAGCGGGAACCTGCGGTATCTGTCTTTCTCTGTCCAACTTATTTCACTTAACATAACGCCCCCAGGGCCCACCTGTATTGCCGCAAATGGCAGAATATCCTCTCTCTATAGAGGAATAATATTACAGTGTGTGTGTGTGTGCATGTGCGTGTGTGTGTGTGTAAATGGTGGTTACAGAGGGAGAGGAGGGGGAGGGGCAGAAACGAGTAAAGGGGGTCCAATTCATGGCGACGGAAGGAGACTGGACTTGGGGTGATAAACACACAGCGCAGCACGCAGATCGTGTGTTACAGAACTGTGCACTCGGAACCTATGTGATTCTACTAGCCCGTGTCATCCCAGTAAAGTCAATAAAAGTAGAACACGTGACAAGATGTTAGATGTAAACCCAAATATGTCAGTGATTACGTCGCATGTGGGTGGACTAAATCCAGTTTGGACGCCACTTTAAGAAAAAAGTGGGTTACTATTTCCATATCAACTAGTGTAATGCCTGGCATACAGTAAGTGCTTAATTAGTGGGAATTGCCTTTCCACCTCAAATATTTGTTAAATAGATTTAATATTTATATATATTATTTAAATATATTTAATATTTTGCATCTATTTCTTCTATTCATAAGGGTTTAGAGACGGTTTGTAAGAATATATGAAATGAAATATTAAAATAATGAATAAAATCAAGGCCATAGGAGAGCGAAAAGATTATATTGACCAAAATAGCCTGCATAATTCTGATGGAAGCCTTTCAAGTCTTAACTCTGAAGCTTTTGAAAATGAAAAATGTTTTAGTGTCCTCAGATACGGCCCTAATTGTACAATACATTTTGGATTATTGCTCTTTTTAACATAACAGCCCCAAGTTACTGAACTTTTACCTTCTTTTCTGCATGTATCAAGTTGTTTTTCCCATCTGCCCATTTTATTACTTGCTGACATACACTTTTAACTGCTATTTGATTACTTTTAAGCTCTAAACTGCAAGAAGGTAGGAATCACTCTTATTTTGGTTATTGTGTCCTCACTGTCCTAAGAATGTATGTTTTATTTTATGTGACATATCACTCAATAACAGTAAGTGGTTTCTAGTGAAGTAATAGATGGTTAGTTTTTTTAAATAATACATTTCCCTCTAAGAACTACGTCTGCCACTTGGGCGGGTAGGAAAGGTTTGCTGAGGACCGACGCAGCCGGCCCGTCACTCAGTGCTCGTGTGCTCGCCTCCGCAGTCGCCCTGTACCTGCTGCTGAACCTGGCGGAGGACACGCGCACGGAGCTGAAGATGCGCAACAAGAACATCGTGCACATGCTGGTCAAGGCGCTGGACCGCGACAACTTCGAGCTGCTCATCCTCGTCGTGTCCTTCCTGAAGAAACTCAGCATTTTTATGGAGAACAAAAATGACATGGTAACGTACACTGGAGCCGTCCGTGTTGCCATCCTCAAGTTAAAATATTTTGATAGAAAGTAGACACGTCATCCCCCTGCGGAGGCAGTTCTGAGTGGAAATTTAACAAAAGCAGTGCTCCCTCAAATGGTTTCTTGAGGAAATGCATTTCGTATTGCTTAACACTCCAGAGAGTTGAAGCTCATAGAAAAAGATAATCTTTTCCTAGTATTGGACAGAATGAATGTTTTTATATTAAACACAATGTATAGAAAGTAATTTAAACTTAAGCTTGTGCTTTAGGGTCATCTGGCCTTGCATTATTTGCCCCCGAAGTATCGCTTTCTCCTGCATTTCTGATACCGGCGTGCGGCATTCCAGTTCAGCCTCGTCTCTTCCTTCTGCCTGTGCCCGTTCTGGTCGCTGATGCTCCTTCGTGAGCGTGAGCGTTCCTCCTCCCCTTCCAGGGGCCTGCGCGGCAGTCCGGGCCCTCTCTCCTCACCCTCCTCGGGGCGTGTTTGGATTCTCGCGGGAGGCCCCGTTCGCCCCCGTAGGTGGCACCGCTGCCGTGGCCTTTCCCACGTACAAGTTAATTGTGTGCTGTTTCCCCTTTCGAAAAAAGATGTATAATACAGACATACTAATATAGAAAGGTAGAATAAAAATGACCCACCTTTTCCATGTTATTAAATAGTCTTTGTTAGAACAATATTATATTAAATAGGTCAGACATTGACTTTGCCTTGTTTTCAGATATTTAAGTTGTCTGTAATTTTAGCTATTATAAATAACTCTTCACGTATACATTCATACATGTATCTTTGCCTATACTTCTGATTATTTTCTTAGGATCTATTCCTAGAAATGGAATTATTGGCTCATCGGCCTTAATTCCACGGAGGCCCGTGCTGGAACTGCATGCTGACACAAGTCATCGTGTCATGGTGTGTTGTTGGCGTGACTGGGGGCTCCGTCAGACGGTCCAAACACGCAGTGCTGCCTCCTACCCTTTTTGAAAAATCAGATGAAGGAGGAAGCAGCTTATGCTTATTAAATGGTGCGGGATGCTCTTTGAAAACCTGAGACCCATTTATCAGCTTTAATAAGTGCCTTCAATTCTGAAACTTGAAATACGTGAAACTCATTTTACCCGCAGACGTCTAGTGTCTGTTACCTTTATCATTAGTATATAATTATTGATGATTACCTTATGCTTGATATTGTTTTAAGATTGAATTTACTTGAGAAAGATTAGTCAAAATAATTTTTTAATGTATTGATCTTAAGAAGAATGACGACATAATGATATATTTACTCCTGAGGAATTAGAGTGTGGCTAAACAGCCGCTCCCCCTTGCTTTAAGTTGAAGCATAGTCCTTCATTTATGTATTTAGATTAAGTTTGCCTTTAGTAGTATGTTCACAAAATTTAAATTGATTATCATCAGCATGTGTCTGCTATATATTAATTAAATATGCATTTAATATACTTCTTATATGCTTGTCAAAATCATTTCAAAAATAATATCTGGTAAGATCATAAATTGAGAATATAAGTTGCCTCATCAAACCTCACTCTTTATTAAGGAGGAAAACCGGAGGTTCAGACAAGGTAATTCACACATAGGAATGATTAGCCAGATTTTTACTGTAGACAGTGTGCATTTCATCTTTTATTGTGGAAGAAATGCATTTTATTTAAGGGCATTGTATAAAAATGGGATTTTTAGAGCTTGACGGGCCTTATATCTTTGTTCAGATTTAGTGAGTTACGTCCTAACTTTGCAGATGAAGTAGCAGAGGGTCAGAGAGGTGAAGTAATTCGCTCAAAGAAAGATCTCCAGGTATCATGCTTCCCCCTCCTTTCTGCCTCCAGGGCAAAAAAATATCTTGTCTTTATTTCATGGTGTTTTTTTAAACATCAGCAAGATTAAGTATAAGCAATTTTTAAATGGATGTCAGAAACACTAAAAAGAATTACTTAAAGGCTGAAATAAGTTTACTGATAGATTGTTGATAAGCCAACACTTTGTATAGAACATTTGGTAAAGAATTGACTATATATTCCATTTAGTAGATATAGAATTGAGAGGGCATTGCATATGGAGACAATGACTAAATTTAGCTTTTGGGATTGGGCTTTTATAAACCCGAAAGACACGATTGGGAGGCTGTGTCGCGTGTGTAATGATCTGAATGGACTACCTCGCAATTTTACTTTCCATTCTGCGCAGTGGAAATACAAATTAATTAATAAAACTCTCCAGGTTGCTTTATGATGAAGTTTTCTATAACACCAGTGTATAATGTTACTTTTTCAAGAGAAAAATATTACTTAATGTAATTAGTAACAGATGAAGCCTGTAGCAATTTTATTTAAAAAGGGGGGTGGGGAGGGATGGCCGATCTATTTGTGAGGTTGTATTATATATTTAAATCATGCGCTCATTTTACTGTTGTTGTGAACTAGTACTGACCTTGCTTTTAGAGTTCCATATTTTAAAGGAAATTTAGTTTACCTTAAAAAAATCTTTTAATTAGTCATTTAAATCATATTTTATATTTCTTAATTTTAATACAGTAAAACGAAATGGTAATAAGTCATATTAGAATATGATTTTAAGAGTAACAACAGAGAAGGTATATATTCCTTGGGTTGCTTATTTTCTTAATGAACTTTTGAGAGTTCTTTTTGTAGTTCGAATACATCCTTTATCAGTTACATGTTTTGCAGGTATTTTCTCCCTTTCTGTGGCTTGTCTTCTCTTTCTCCTGTGAAGAGCAGGAGGTTTTAATTGTTGTGAAGTCAGTATATCAAGGAATTCTTTAATGGGTTTTATTGTGGTGGTGTGTTTTAGACATTTTTGCCTAACTTAGGTCACAAAGATTTCTTTCTATGTTCTCTTCCAGGAGTGTTCTAGGATTTGTATTGTTGCTGTTTTATTTTAGTCTGTGATCCATGCAATTTTAGTTAATTTTATGCATGCTACAAGGTAGGCATTGCATGACCACTGCACCGAGTCCAGTAGCCACCCTTTGTGATGGACACGTTTAGAAATGCAGTTGATCTTTGTGTAGTGACCGTGTGCCTGTGGCCTTGCTAAGTTCACTCTTCAGTTGGAGTGGCTTGTCGTGGGTTTGGGGGATTTTCTGAACACTGGAGAGGGGCCCTTCGGTGCGGTGGTGGACAGGAATTCCCTGAGTGGGCTCCCCTGCCTCGTTACTGACCTTAGGAGGAAAGCGGTGTCTTTTACTATTGAGTATAATGTTATGTAGGAGTTTTTGTAGATGTTTCATCTGTTTAAGTTCTGTTCTGCTTCTAGTTTATTGAGACTTATTATGAATGGGCGTTGGATTCTGTCAAATGCCTTTTCTGTGTTGATTGAGAAATATTTATTTATTTTAGAGAGAAGAAGGGAGGGAGAAAGAAAGGGAGAGAAACATCAGTGTGTGGTTGCCTCTTGCACATCCCCCACTGGGGACCCAGCCTGCAACCCAGGCATGTGCCCTGACTGGGAATTGAACCAGCGACCCTTTGACTCACAGGCCGGCACTCATTCCACTGAGCCACACCAGCCAGAGCACATTGATTGACTTTTACATGTTGGGCCAGTCACATTCAGGGAATAAACACCACTTAATCATGATATATTGTGTTTTTATACATTGCTACATTTGATTAGGTAACATATTATGGAGGATTTTTGTGTCTGTGTTTATGAGGACTTACTAGTTTATAGTTTTCTTATTCTGTCTTGGTCTGGTTTTGCTGTTAGGGTAACTGTGGCCTCATAGAATGAGCTGGGAAGCACTTTCTCTTCAGTATTTCAGGAAGGGGTTGTGTGGACGTGGTATTACTTGTACTGAAATGTGTAATAGAATTCACCAGGAAAAAGGCATCTGGGCCTGGAGTTTCCTTTCTTTGCGTTTCTCGAACACCCACAAGTCTGCGTGGGCTCTCTGTTTCTCTTTGATGGCAGCTTTGGAGTCTGTGTTCTCCAAGGAATTTTTCAAACTTTTTTTCTTCTTTTTTTTTTACTTGATTGCTCCATTTTTTAAAAGATTTTATTTATTTATTTTTAGAGAGGGAAGGGAGGGAGAAAGAGGGAGAGAGAGAAACATCAATGTGCGGTTGCTGGGGGCCATGACCTGCAACCCAGGCATGTGCCCTGACTGGGAATCGAACCTGCGATGCTTTGGTTCTCAGCCCGCACTCAATCCACTGAGCTACGCCAGCCAGGGCTCAAACTTTTTTTCTTATGTCATTAAAATCCGGAATTCTGAAGTAATTTCCCTGTTTCATTATTGATATTGGTAATTTGTTCTCTCTCTTTTTTAGCGGTTTAGTGGTGTCTCACTATTACTGATATTTTCAGAGAACCAGCTCTTGTTCCATGTCTGATCTTTGGAAGACGTCGTCACTCAGTGCAGAAGTCTAGGCTGATGCCCCTCGGGTGACTTCCGTTCATCCAGAAGGCTGTTTCTCCCCAGAGGAGGCTTCCTTGACAGCTCCTCGTGCTCAGGTCGGGCTGGGCTCGGGCCTTGTGTTCTCTCCGGGCGCTGTCCCCGTCCTGTGCACCAGTCCCGCAGTCACAGTTAAGTGACCCTGCGGGCGTTCTCTCCCCGAGCTTCACTCC
This sequence comes from Phyllostomus hastatus, assembly GCF_019186645.2. Classification (NCBI taxonomy): domain Eukaryota; kingdom Metazoa; phylum Chordata; class Mammalia; order Chiroptera; family Phyllostomidae; genus Phyllostomus; species Phyllostomus hastatus. Next base: position 3,476,380 of record NW_025333833.1, on the reverse strand, counting down.
CTCCAGGACGCAGCTCCACCAAAGTCAGGAACCGCCTCCTGCTCGTTCGCCAGCACATCCGCAGGGCTCAGCTAAGAAGTATTTGTTGAATGAACAAACATCTGGAAAAGCATTGATTCATTGTAATCAATGAAGCCAGTGACAGAGCTGCCGTTCTGTATAAATGTGACACATTCCGTCCCTGGCCTCCGAGGAAATTGTGGTGGGAAGTTGACGGATGAGTGACCGGCCCGGCCTTTTTAACAAGCCAGCCCCGGAGACAGGGCGATGGGAGTCGGAGAGTCTGTCCAGACGCATGTGCACTTGGTAGCGAAGAGCTCCCGGGGGTGACAGCAGGGGGGCTCTGGCGGGCAGGTCTCGGCCTGAAGGGAAAATTGTTGTTGTTTGGTCAGTTCAGCATTTGAACAAGTCGTGGTCGCTTCCTGGCGTGGAGTGCAAGGGCGAAGGTGTGTCCAGGGCTCCGTTACCCATGTGGTGTTTGCAGGGTCAGCGAACAGCTGCAAAAAAGATAGGGGAAAGGTGACACAAATAAATGCTTTATACTTCTTTTTTTTTTTTAAGATTTTTATTTATTTTTATTTTTAGGGAGAGAGAGAGAGAGACAGAGAGAGAGAGAGAGAGAAACATCAATGTGTGGTTGCTGGGGGTTATGGCCTGCAACCCAGGAATGTACCCTGGCTGGGAATCGAACCTGGGACACTTTGGTTCCCAGCCCACGCTCAATCCACTGAGCTACGCCAGCCAGGGCTAAAATGCTTTATACTTCTAAAAGAAGAAAAAGTAGAGCAAGATAATTCATAAACCTTTTAGTAATGATCAAAAATTATATAGTTATATAGCATTTCCTTTTTAGCCATTGCATTGTAACAAAGATAAATTTTTTATAGCCAACTTTTTCTGATTGCTGCCATAAGAATGTGAATACAGGGCTTCTGTTGCTAAATCAGTTCTGTCCTCTGTGACCCACACTCTCAGACAAGCTCTCTCAGGGCAAAGTTACAGTCTCAGAGCTGGGAGGGTCAGCAGACTTTCTGCATGAGGGGCCAGACAGCCAGTGCTTTGGGCCTGGGGGTCCCACGGTCGCGCTCTGCCGCCGCACGCTGCAGCTGCCGCAGGTGGCCTGTGAGCCGGTGGGCGCGGCTGTGGTCCGGCCAGATGGTGTGTGGGGAGACCGCAGCTGGGACTGCAGGTAATTTTCATGCGTCACGACACGCTCGTCATTTACTTTTCTCAACCATTTAGAAAATGCAAAAATCGAAAAGCATCTCTAGCTCTTGAGTTGTACGAACGAGACGAGGCACAGCTGGTGGCCCTCGACCCGGAGTTTGCGCTGCTCCTCGCAGCCCAGGCTCTCCCCTGACTCTCCCGGGTCTCCCTGGGCCCTCTGAGCGTCACCTCAAGTTAAACGTGATGGAAGCTGATGCAGCCCGCGCCCTCCGTGTCCTGCTCCTGCTCCCAGCGTGCCGAGCGCCATCCCTGGCGCCCACGCCCGCCCAGCTGGCTGGGTGCAAAAGGGGCCTGAGACCACGCTCCCTGCACAGGCCCTCTCACAGGCATGGCCCGTGGCTCGGGCCTCTGGGCTGGCCGCCATGCTTCCACTCTCCCCCACTCGTGAGGCTGGCTTCCTGTGTCCTGAGCCGTCGCCCAGCGGCGTGGTGTGATGCGGATCCCAGCCGGCAGGACCCGTGTGTTGTGGCGGCTGTGAGCCGATATACACACGGACTACGGAAGTCCTGTGGAGAAAAGGGGACAGCATGGCCACTCTCTGAGTGAGAGAGGGACAGGGCCCCGGCCCCTGCCTGGACAGGCTTTTATTGCTTCTCTGGGTCCATTACATCCAAGATGGTCCTCATGTACTATGCATAGGTTCGCTGCGGGGGATTACCTTTTATGGGTAACAGAGGAAAGAATGTTGCTAATCACTTCAAAGAGAAGGATGTTACAGATCAAAGGGAGAAGTGGTTGGACTGGTTATACTTCACAGTTGAGAGGTTTAGCTCAGATTTTAGGAAGTTACTTTAGAGATGTGCAGTAAACATTTGCTGCCTCAATCCAGGGTGAGGGAGTTTTAGCAAAAGCAAGTCTCACAGCAGCCCAGGTGCAGTGCAGGCCTGATTCCCCACTGGAGAACCTCTCCGCGGCCGTGGTCCTGTGTGCTGACTCGCTCCCCACTGGTTTTCCACGTGGAGGCCGAGCTACCTTCCCACGCCACGTGGAACGGCCCCCTTTAGTGGTGCGTGCCTCACACCTGCTGGAGTTTTGGTGTGTGCCGGGCCGGGGGTTCCTGTGCCCAGTGGAAACCTCGGCACCGCCTCTCCATCCCCTTCCATGCTGGGCGAGAGCGCTCCAGGAAGCTTCCACCTGGTTTCCTGCGGACTTGGCCTCCGTGTGCCTCTTCCTTTTCTGATCTTACTTGCCATCCTTCCGCTGTAATAGCTGGGAGCCGTGAACATGACTCTAGGCCAGTCTTGCGAGTCCTGGCAAGTCGCTGAACCTGCGGGCGGTCTCAGGACCCTCAGCCTGAAGGTCCTCTTCGGGGCTTCCTCTTTGTGCCTCATGCGCAGGGTGCGGCCGGGTGCCTTCAGCAGCTCTCGGGTGGTTCTCTCCTCATCAGTCTCGATGCCCTTCCTCTGACCCAAACGCTGATTCCAGTGCAGCGTGTTCGTCCGTGCTCGCCTTCCGTCTCCGCCTGTGCGGCGCCCCTGTGCATCCGTCCGCGTGCGGGATGTGTGCACATAGGTGTGTGTGTGCTGGTGCACTCGTCTTCATGTCGCTGGTCTGAGCGTACCACCGCCGAGCTCAGAACCATTCCAGGCTCCCCCTGCCTGTAGAACAGTGTTACACCTCTTAGCAGAGCCGTGAAAGCTCGCTGTGGTCTGTCCAGTGCCTGCCCTTGGGGGCGCCTGCCACGCCCCCACACACGTCACACGGTGGCCGTGCCAGAGCACAGCGGTCCCCCTACAAGCTTTCATGCCCAAGCGCCTATCCCCTGGCTGCTCCTTCTCTCTCAGCCAGTGAGCACATGGTCACCCGTTTCAAAGAGCTTGTTTCTCATTTGAAGTCTTTTCTGTCCTTCCAGGTAGCTCAGTGCTTCCTTCTGTGTCACTTCCAGAGCACTGGGCGCATTCCACTTTCATTGCGTGGTATTATTTGTTCAGTTCGTCTGCTCTTTTTTTAGACTGGAGTCCTGGAAGGCCAAGACGGGACGTTGTTTGCTCTGGCCCAGGGCCGGCACTTAGTAGGTGGCACTCACTGTGTTTTCAGGAAGCCGGTGTCATTTGTCGTCCGCTTGGTGCTGTTCTGTGAAGGATGAAGGATGATGTGGAAGTATATATTTTCTCCTCGAACGCTTATAGATTGACATGACTGTGCAGGTTAACACTCAGTTACTTCGGGGACAGTGAAAAGGTGATTATCTGCGACCTTTTTGTCTCTGCGTGCAGCAGACCCTCACTGCACCTGTGTTATCATTCTACGTAGGTGGAGATGGATATTGTTGAAAAGCTGGTGAAAATGGTCCCTTGCGAGCATGAAGACCTGCTGAATATCACACTCCGGCTTCTCCTGAACCTGTCCTTTGACACAGGACTGAGGAATAAGATGGTGCAAGTCGGACTGCTTCCCAAGCTCACCGCTCTCCTAGGTATGATGGTTAAAAATTAATGGCGGTGTTGCTTGGAATTTCCAGCATCACTGGAAAGTTGAGCTGCATGTTGAAAGTTGGCTGAACAAAAATTGTTCCGTGTGTGTCCTTTGATTAGGAGCTTAAAAATAAACGGAATGAATGAAAACTGGCCTGTGCCAGGATTCCCATGGTGCTGGGAAGTGCACCGGAATAGAAACTGTGAACCCTGACTTTGTTTGCCCACGTGAGAGGGAAACCAAAGTGCAGCTGTAAACGACTCCCAGGGAGGCAAGAAGAGAAAATTATTTTCTCTTCAGCAGTTTTTAAAAATGCACGTATGATTTCAGTTCTTTATATGCTGCCATGCTTTTAAAATACTTCTGACAGATGCACAAATTTGGTGAGCCTTTTGGTCATTGAGTAGAAAAGGGCATTTTTTTAAAGGGTGAGTTAGAAAACACTGTGTTGGAGAATTCGGTTTGTAGATAATCTCTTTTAGCTGTTAGCAGGCTCCCGATATAGCAAGGATGGATTCAAGTGCCAGTTCCTCAGTGCTCTCACATAAAGCTTCTTAGCAGAGTGTTGTGAACCCTTGACCTTCACCGTCCGCCCTTGTGGGCACCTGCTGCTCTCTGCCACATGCTTTACTTTGTACCCTGTCCACGCCGAGTCCCCCGCAGGTCCCTAAATGAGCCCTTTCTATGCCCAAGTGCCTGCTCGTCCGCTGTTTCCTTCTACAGGAGTGCGATTGTCTTTACTAACCGGAAAGCACATTCTTACATGTGTTTAAAGATGATTTGTGTCAGTACTGCAGTTTCATTCTTGTTTTGTAGCGTTCATTTATAGTCAAATGTTTTCTAACAGTTTCCAATAGTAATGGGATAGTAGTGGAATGATTTCAAGGTTAAATTTATTCTTTGCTATCTCATATCTAGGAATCCAACCTCTTATTGACATCTTCATTATTTTCTTTGTAATACCAGCGTTCAGATTTATTGAACGTTCACTGTGCCAGGCAATTAGCTCTATGCTTCAATGGCATTGTCTTGCCGAATCCCCATCTGAGGTCTGTACTCAGGGTCACACAGCTGACAAAAAGCAGAGCTCAGGTTCCAGCTCAGGGCTCTCTGCTGCCCAAGGTGGGTTTGTTCACTGCTCCAGTAAGCCGCTGTGTGTAGTGGTAGTAAGTGGGCTATGGGTAAGTACAGCAGACAGAGCTGTGGTAAAAAATCCACTGCAAGTCCCCCTAAAAATAAGGGGGCAGGTGTGGCTCAGTGGATTGAGTGACTTAGTGGATTGAGTGCTGGCCTGGGAACCAAAGCAGCACTGGTTCGATTCCCAGTCAGGGCATGTGCCTGTGTTGTGGGCCAGGTTCCCAGTAGGGGGAGTGCAAGAGGCAACCACACATTGATGCTTCTTTCCCTCTCTTTCTCCCTACCTTCCCCTCTGCTTAAAAATAAATAAATAAAATCTTTAAAAACAGTTTTAACTTACTTCTTACTCTTTTCTCAGAATAGGAAAACTTCTAGTCTATTAGTCCAAGAATGTTTGGTTAATGGGCCAATCCACAAATATTGCATAGGACTTCTGTTACACATTTTAGAAGAAACTGTTGAGGAAATTGTTTTTGGGAAACCAAAGTGATACAAACATTTTGTGAAGAAACAGAAAAACTTTAAAAGTAAAATTGATGGGTCTTGAATTTAAGACTGTGACCCCCCCATTTATCATAAATCTAACAGAATTCTATATCAAATATTAGGCCAGATTCTCGGTGTACGAGGATGAAAAAAATTACAGTCCGTGTCTTTAAGGAGTGCGTGGTCTGTTTGGTTCGGTATCCAGCCACCTGCTTTTGTGAGACAGGGTTTTAAAGAGATTTTTGGGAAATTACAGGATACTCACTTCCTATTTTGTTAACAAATACCCCTCTCTTTTGTTGCTCAGAAGCATTAAATTTTAACTTAAGCAGTTTCTTTTTTTCTCCAAATGTTCATATGTCTTTTGCTTAATAACTGTCTTCAGCTCCTCACTTTCATTCCCCTCACAAACCGCAGGCGCGATGGCACTCAGATGGCAGTCATGCACAGTGCACGGAGAATACCCACTGACTTCTGGGGCCGGGGCAGGGAGACATCCACGCTGACCAGCGTCTGCCGGGGGAGCAGTGCCTCCCGCGTCTGCGGGGTGCTGCAGGGCGCCCGCAGCGTGCACCTCCTACGCATTTCACGTCCTCTTAATTTCATTACTGTGGCGGCACTGTGGTCTTCTGCCCTTTTTCACTTCAAGTATGGGCTTTCATACGCTTCTGTAGGCCCTTTATGAGGCGAGCCTATGAATGAAAAACAGGTCTCTAGTTCTAAGTAACTAATTCAGTGTGAACTTTCGGAATGTAACCATGTTGTAAACTTTATTTTATCATGTCCCCAAAATGGCCCTTTCATCCATCGTTTCCCAGGAAAACCCTATCTAATAAATGCATCAGGAGGGCAAGGCATGATTATTAGTAAACAACCCTAAGGCCTCAGTAGCTCAGAGAAGAGCAGTGGTTTGTTTCTCACTCTGTTTGTGTGCGTTACAGGCGAGCAGGAAGTGCTGGCTTTGTCAGCACCAGTCACGGACACAGGCTGGTGGGGCAGGAGCGTGGGGAATTGCAGACTTCTCCTAAAGGTCCCGTGGAAGTGATAGAGAGTGTTTCTATTTTCACTGCCAGCGACGACAAGAAGTCATGTGGCCATGCCACACGTGAGGGGTGGGTCGGTGCTTGGAAGCGCAAGAACTGGAGCGTGGGCGAGCAAGCAGCCTCACGATCCTGGAAGGTGTTTTCAGTCTCTCTGGCTTTTAGCTGGGTTTCCAGGGTTAATTGAATCTCTTAAAAAGCATACCCTGAAACACTGTAGCGAATACTACCATACGTACTATATCTAGCAACTGTCACAGCACACAGCACACTGAGTGAAAGGTAGAGTTACATGACGGCGTGACTGAATGTTGACTTCCTCGGTTACTAGCTAAGTGATACAAATGACTTAACCCATACATCAGTTTTCTCATCTCCGGGACGTGGATAATTATTGTACATATTAATAGGGAAGGGTTAAGTGAGGTAATGCAGTAGATGTTAGGGAATTATATGTATGTGAAATGATGATAAAAATGCATAGCATAGAAACAATAGATCCAGAAATGGGTCTTTTTTAAAGTTTTCCAGGCGTATACTGTTAGGGGTATTTGATCATTTTGTATTCAGGTTTTTAAAATCGATTACATCCTTCTTTTGTTAAATATATTCTTAAACTTACCTTAATGACATGAGGACAATTTAAATTTTTATTGAGCAGCAGTGCAGTGCAGTAGTTACAGCCACAGACTGTGGAGCCAGAGGGCCTGGGTTCACGTGCTCTGCGAGCCTCAGCTGTTACTGTTTCCGTCATCACTGATTCACGCTTGTAACTCTGGAGACAACTTATTGTACAAGGCTGCAGACAGTACTGTGCTCAAGTATCCGCCCTTTCTAAATGGCCCCTGAATGGCCCTCGCTGGTGTGGCTCAGGGGATTGAGCACCAGCCTTGCAAATCAAAGGGGTGCAGGTTCAATTCCCAGTTGGGACACGTGCCTGTGTTGCCAGCCGGGTCCCCAGCAGGGGGCGTGTGAGAGACAATGACACACTGATGTTTCTCTCCCTCCCTCTCTCCTCCCTCCCTCCCTCTCCTCTCTCTAAAAATAAGTGAAATCTTAAAAATAAATAAATAAATGGCCCCTGAATGGCATGCATTTTTAGTGTTTTTACACAGTTCTCCTGTGTCCCATCTCGTCCTTGGCTGTCACTCCTCATTTCCCCTCCACCAGCAGCAGTCCTGTGGCGGCCATTCTCCTCCGCTCTGAGGACACGGTTCCAATCTCCTGTGGTCTTGGACGCCGACAGCTGGACGTATTTGACGTGTACAGTTTGTGAAAAATGAATTCCAAATGAGCGCCTGCAGGGTTCTCCTCCTAGTGATGTGTGTTGCACGGGCCTTGCGACGTTCCTTCTGACTGTGAAGAAACCCGTTTTGCTTGATTGTGCTGCCTGCCGTGTTTAAAGCAATGGCATTCCGTGCATACGTGATTTCCTGATGAGTGATTATTAGGATGGTCACTCTTACATGTGTTAATGTAAATGTTACTCGTGTGGAAATTAAATCATTACCCCCTAACACAATAAACTAAAGTTCTCAGTTGAGTAATGATATATTTAATATCTCTGATCTTGGCCAGTACTTTTATATACAAGTTGTAGTAAGGAAGCATTTTAGAGAACATATTTTAAAGGGATAGGAAATAATTCATATAGAGCAGAAACTTTCAAACATCTTTAACCCAAACTATAGTGAGATACATCTTACATTACAACCCAGTACTCACACACGTGATGCGTGTATGTGCCTATATCCATGTGTGTATATGTATACATATGTGTGCACTATATTTTATTTATGACATTTATTATACATTGTTTTTATATGTAATTTTTTAAATGTTCACAAAGAAGTATTTACCATTTCTATGTGTAATGTGCCGTACTTTCTACTTTTTATTTTACTATGACTCACTGATTTTATGTTCCGTGATTTTGCTGTCAGTTGAAAAATACTGAACTCGGGGAGTGATTAGACCTTTTTCCCTTCAAATCTTCAGGAAGGTCACTGTCTCTGCTGGACTTTTAATGTGCTGAATTGTTGATACTCTACATTATTCCGGGTTATTCTTTGGCAGAGACTTGGAGTGATTACATGGGAAGGAAAATTGTTTTGAAACGGGTCAGAAACCTTCTGTGAATCTAATATGTGAAGGATCTGGGGCAGGATGACAGCTAGTGGGGAAGAGGGGGAGGGGTGGGGGGCCGAGCAGACGGAGCAAGGACTCACGGACACGGACAGCAGTGGGGTGACTGTGGGGGGGGAGGGCACAGGGGTCTAAATGGTAACAGGAGATACAATGACGATTCAATTTAAACAATGTAAAATACAAAGAAAATAGCTGGGCTGCATTTCCTTCCCTGCAGTCATGCAGAAGGGGTTAAAGGGCGCACCGTAGAACACGAGGGGTCAGTTCGCCCCTTCATTAGAAGTAAATTCATTGTTTCACATGCGCTCAGGTTGACAGATGACTGAATTAAAGAATTACTCGTTTTATAGAGAGAAATTACTCATTTTTTAAAAGACGCAAAAAACGCACAAGCACTTTTGTAGGTCTATACATGTGGTAGAACTTTTCAGACGTGATTTTTAAGGGATGCTGTTTCAGCTGGAAATGCTATCAGATTTTAAGTAGGTTTTCTTTATTATCATTTGGGGACTCCATAACCGAAAAATCTTTTTATACTTAATAATAGATTACTTTAACTAGAGCACAATGAATCTTTCAGATTCCAATAAAGCTGTGCTATGTGAACATTTAATCCCCTTCTCCTGTATCCTGAAACATTCAACTAGTATATTGCGACCCCTGCTGTTGTGAGAATTGCTGAGTAACTGCAATGTGCGTGTATAGGATCTGAGTAACTGTTAAAGGTGGAGAAGAGTTTGTCGTAGAGTTCACTTTTGCCATGTGAGGCCCCCCGTGAATTATAATTCAGTATTACCAAAATTGATATTGTTTGATCACATAAAGCATTTCATTTAAGAATATTGAATTTTTTGCTTTTGACATCAGGGACACATAAAGAAAAATAAGAAATTTTAGAAATTATTATTTAAGTTTCTCTTTCTCCACTTAATCTTGAAATTGATTAAAGAGTGCTGATCTTTTCCGAGGCATAGAGGATAGCATTTTCTCTCAAATGCTTCAAAATTTTTATTTGGGTTCGTGGGAAACCTTGTATCTAAATGTTCCTTTGCTTTTTTTTTTTTACCTTAAATGCCACCCAAATTACTCATTTTTTATTTTATTTCCTGATATGTTATTTTACAAAGACTTCACAAGGATCTTCAAGTTATCTCTGCCTAGTTCAGTGTCAGTAACAAGTCTTGTCACTTCTTTCGCCCCTGTGCTTGCCGTGGTTCCTCGTGCCCGGTAACGTCGTGTTTTCGTCTGGACACCTGTCCGAGCCGATGGTGCCGGCAGACGCGACTCTGCGTGCAGATCGGGTCGGACCGGGAGCTCGGCTTCACGCGTCCCATTGATAGGCAGTCTGTTCGGGTTTCTACGGTGTCGAGTTAACTTTCTTAAAGTGCTTAAAGATTTTTTGGCTCCTCTAAGAATCCAATCATCAAAACATGCAGTCCTTTGTCATAAGTCCTTAAGCCATTTGACCTTGACGTGTCTCGGGAGTGCTTCCTTATGTCAGAATACCCTGGCTCGGGAGACGGCGAGGAAACTCCTGTCACAGTGTATTCTTCAGTCCCCCGGAGGACGCGCCGACAGGGTTTCAAAAGCCACTTGAAAAGCTGAGTCTTTTTAGCTTTTTCTCTGATGCGCCGGGCAAATAACGATTTTGCACTTCTCAGCTGCTTTGGCTCCATGTTTTTTAAGCGGAGAGTTGTTTGATGTGCTCGGGGGGGTGGTTAGCACAGGGGCGAGCGTAAGCGCACAGGAGAAGGGTGCTCGTCGGAAGAACCCAGATCCTCCTGACGCTGGTTTGTTGCATGGAGTTCAAGTGTCACGTAGCAGCAAGAGCGCATTCCAGAGTGCGTACTTAGTGGTTTTGTTTTAAAAACTCTGCTGAACTCCTTTAGACAATTTTGAGTTTATCGACTTTTCCCCCCCTTGTGAATTATATTAATATGTGTTTTAAATTGTGTAATGTTCCAAGTTTTTATTTCAGCTTTTCAATTTTTAACTTTATTTTCAAAGGAATTTAAGCTCAAGAGAATAGGCCTTATAAAATATGCAGGTCTCATCAGACATACGTGAGTTTTTGCATTTGTTAAAATAAAAACCGAATAGGTACAGCCAGCGTAACAGTGAGGCAGATGAGCTAGCTGCCCGTAAATTATAGGCACTCGCCACTTCCCACGGTTTCTTTGCTCTTTTGTAAGTCTTCCCTGCTCAGTGTGACATTGCAGGGATTCAGCGTGATGGGGAAGAGCATCAGTCTTCAAACTGTTGCTCTCGGGACCCCACTTCACGCTCTTAAAAGTTATTGAGGATCCCCCACAGAGCTCTTAATTATGAGTGGTTATATCTATGAATATTTCTCGTATTCAAAATTAAAACCGAGGAAAATTTTAAATATTTGTTAATTTTAAAATAACAGGCCTGCTACATGTTGAGATAAATATTTTTATGAAAAGTAAATTTTTCCCCAAACAAAACTTAGAAGAATGGCACAGTTTTACACTCCGCAAATCCCTTTGAAGTCAGGCCTTAGAGACAGCAGTTGGGTCTTGTGTCTCACTCAGCAGTCTGTTGTGGCATCACATGTCACGTGTGTAGTGTGTCATATGTCGTGTGTGTCACATGTGTCATGTGTGCTGAAGCCCCCTATGAAAGAAGGAGGTTTTAAAAAGGGAAATAATGCATTAACATTGCTACAGACATGGTGTGACTTTGCGGGCCTCCTTTAGGGGTCCTCAGGGCATGTTCTGAGTCAGGGCATGCCTTTATTTTTTATCTTATTTTTTAAAAATTTTAATTGTTCAGGTACAGTTCTCTGTCTTTCACTCCCATCCCAGCCCACGCCCCCAGCCCTTCCCACCTCCCTCCCATTTCCAAAGCGGCTAATTCCTAATGAATGAGAGCACTCATGGTGGTGATACTTCACCAGGAGTCTCAGACTGGCTGCTCAGATAAAGTCAGGAGACATGTTTGATTTTGCCGAAATGTATTTTCTTAGTCTTCTGTTTGAATTTCCGGGCATGACCCAAACCGTCCCATTCCCCTGGGATAACCCTGATTTTTCTCTTACTCTTAGCATTTAGTTACGTTTCTTCCCTTTCTCTTTGGACATCTGTGTGTGCAGCCACTCCCATTGTAGGGGCATGTGTGCCAGGGTCCTCGGTGCTTTGCGAGGAGGCGGGAACCATGGCACGGTGCAGGGGTGCGGAGAGGGAAGGCCCCGCACACGCAGGGGCGGCTGCACGCCGTGCATTCTGACGGACTGACGGTCCTGGGCTCCCAGTGCTGCCCGGCAGTCATGCTGCGTTTCCGTTGCTCGTTGCCCGCTCGCCTGGGTGAGGAGTTCGTTCCTCTGTCTTCTCAAAGATCCAGCCTTACCCGTCCTCTCCCTCAGCTGACCTCCGCTCGTTACCTTGGTTTGCTGCTTTCCCAGAGAGAGGGGAAACAGTCAGCCGAGAAGGCCTGTGAGCTCCTGGGGCTGCACCGACCCTCGACCCTCGACCCGACCCGTGCTCCTGCCCCTGCCTGCACTCTGTCCGCCTGTTCCTCCCGTCACTGGGCTGCACCCGCCTCCCAGCGGCCAGCCCTCCCGGCCACCGCCTGCGCGTTCACCTGCTGGGCTCCTTTCCCCAGAGACGCCCCTCCCGCCTGCCCGTGCCATCAGTTCTCCTGCTCCAGTGGCTCGCTCCCGTCCTCGTGCATGTAAGCTGTGCCTCTGTCTTCAAAAAAATTCATCCTCACCCTCACGTTACTCTTCTTCTGCTCCGCTGTCATCCCCTGTCCTTTCTCACCGTCAGTGCAGATCTCTCCGAAGAGCCATCTTCATTCCCTGTGTCCCTTTCTCTCTCCCTTCGTAAACATGTTCACTTCCCTTCCGGGGCCTGCTCCTCTTCCTCGCCCTGTCTCCTGTGCCCCCCCCCCTTCAGCTCCCTCCCTCACCGACCTGTGACCTTCCCGGTCTCGTCCCATCAGGCGTGCCCAGCCATCTGGGTCCCCTGGCGCGCACTGCGCCGTGTGCCTTCGGCAGGTCCCGGCGACCCATGTTGCCGAACCCGGCAGTCAGCTTCCGGCACTCCCCCCCTCCGCCTGTGCACAGCACTCCACACAGTTCTCTCTTCTTTCAGCCTTTTGCCGACTCCCCAGGACACGGGACTCCCTGGTTGTCCTCCCAAGTGGCCGGCCCTTCTCAGCCTCCCGTCCGCCTCCACCTCATCTCCCCAGTCTACACCCTGGGGTGCGGGGCGGCGTAGTCCTTAGGCTTTTTCTCTGCCCGCACTTACTTTTTTGGTGACTTCACCCGTTCCATTTCACTGTCTGCCTTTACTTACAGAAACAGAAAGGCAGGCAATGTCAGCCCCGTCTCTGTTCTCTCACTGCGGACATTACCACCTGGATGCCTTGTAAGTCCCTGAGGCTCAGCACATTCAAAGTTAAGCTCCTGACCCTCTTCCCACCCTTGATCCTTCCCAAACCCTTTATTTCCACACTCTTTCTCCTCCACCAGTGGGAACGTCCTCTTTCCAGTGCCCGGACCCGGAGGCCGCGCTTTTCCTCCACGCCCACATGCAGTCTGCCAGCCCAGCCCGTCTTCAGCAGGCAGCCGCTCCTGCCCGGTCGCCCTGGTCGCCACGCCGTCACCCCCTTCCTGCTTGAGCACAGCAGCACCCCGACTGCCCCTGGGCGTCTTCCTTGCCATGGTCTTTTCTGGACACAGCACGCAGGGTGGTCCGGTTAAGGTTTAAGTCGAAGCATGTCACGTCTCTGCTCAGAACTCTCCGGGGACCTTCCGTTTTCCTTTACCGTATTTACAGCTTCATCCCTGACTCCCGGTGCTCTCTTCCTTCCTCTTTGTTGTTCCCCACAGCACTTAATCACCACGTAATTTATCTTCCGTCTGTTTATCTTGCTCGTGTCACCACCCACCCACCATCGCCACCCTGTCCCAGGCCCCAAAGACTCCAAGCTCCATGGAAATGTATCCGCTTTTTTCACTCCTGTGTTCCCGGAGCCCACCACGCCTGGCCCATTGTGGGTTCTCAGTAGATACTGGTGGGTGGCTGGGTGGATTCATGTATGGAAGGGATGAACTTCCCAAGAGCTGAGCTGGAATCTTCTTCTTTCCCTTCCCTCTTCAGCTGAGTGACGTTGGGAAGGCCAGTGGATGTTTACTGAGCCTGTTGTCTTGTTCAGAGAACAGGAGGAGAAAATAGGACCGAGGTCAGAGGACTGTTGTGCCGAACAGATGAGAGAACTCACGGGGAGCTGTATCCGGGTGTCAGGGTGAGGAGGGGTGAGAGGGAGGGACAGCTGGGGGCTACCGGTAGCTGAAGGAAGAGGACCAGGAGCACCGCAGACGTCTTCCTGCTTCCCAGTCCCCACGGTGTCGGGGTTGGTTTGCAAACATCGCAGGAGCGCTGCCGTGTCATGTGCACGTGTCGGAGTCCTCAGTGCACTGCGCAGACGCAGGGCGGGGCTCTCCTTGCAGGGTTCCCAGAGCGCGGCTCACAGGCCCCCGCGCGCTCGCGCGCTGCCGCTGGTCTGTGACTCGGAAACCCAGAAACGGAGAATAGGCCTTTCCGCATGCAGAGTGCCTTAATTAGATAAAGGTATATCTTCTGAATATAATAGTGCAGATTTTGAGTTTCTACTTGCATCTGTTTTATTTAATTTCATTTTTATTGCACTTTACAAAAGCATTGATCTTTGACACATTGAGAGGAAAGGTGAAAACCTGGCCCTACGCCGTAGGCCGTCTGAGGAGCACCGTGGAGACGGAATGACAGGTTTGGTCCGGGACGATCACGCTGTTCTTCTGGAGAACTCAGAAGTCCACGTGATGTTGAAGCCAGCATCCCAACGACGTCTCCTGGCCACAGTTTCCTCTTTTATTTATGAGCAGAGATGAGAACATTTCTAAAAAATTGAGGAATTAGTAGTGTTACCTAGAGATGTTGCTAACCTGTTCAGTACTTACAGAAATTGTAATAGCTAAAGGTCACACTCATAATCAATATTCATCAAGTACTGAACTTGGCAGTCTAACATATAATTTGTGAATCTGTGTTCAAGGTAACTAAAAAAGTTAACAATCTCAGACGTCTTTGTTAAAGTTGCCCTTTGCTCTGCAGAGCCGCGCTGGTCACTGTCTACAGGTGACACTGCGTCCTGCTAGTGTGAAAGTGTGATCCCAAGTTCAAGTCTTGATTCGAGCCCTAGCTGTATACGTTTTGATTCTCTAAATTTGAGGAGAGCGAGTCCATACTAATTTCATAGCCGGCCTGTGCCTGAACTAATCTGATTGGTTATGGCAGGAAAATTAGGGTTCCCGGGTTCAACAGCACGCTGCCGTGCCTGGTTCACAGTTCCGCGGGAATCGTTTCCGAAAGGGTCCAAACTGTAGCCAGAGTTTTGATGTTAGACCGTATTCTCTTCACTGGAAACCAGGGTCTCTGAGGTTTTCCGAATCCACATAAATGCTGCTCTGTACTGCGAGGGACCCCCAGGGGTTTTGGGAGGAAGAATGGCACCTGATCCATCTCGAACTGCGCTGCATTAGGTGATCTGGGTTTCGGGGCACTTTCCAGGCTGTGGAAAGGCTTTATCAGCATGAAGGGAGTCAGGCCAGGTGGAGAGTTAAGTGATGAATGTTCGAGTCCTTCCGGTGGAGACAAGTCTGATTTCCCTTATTGCTGAAGAGGGCGGGGGCAGATACGGCGGGACTCCAAACTTTGATCACTTGGAGATTAAGGGTTATTTTATTTGACCACTCTGTCATAGGCCCTTAAAAGAAAATTGGGAAAGTTAGGTTCTGAACATCTTCGAAATTCCTCCGTGATGTGAAATTTACTTTTTTCATTACACATTAATATGACTTCATTTTTAATTTATCCAAAGCATCATAAAGTGAAGAAATAAAGCTTGTCTTTTTTTTGAAGAGAGTAATATATTATAAATGACCTTTTCTGACTTGATTATTAAAAACTGTTCGGAAATGGTCAGAATAATGCTTTCCAATTAGGAGGTGTTTGTTATTTTTTGTTTTTTTTTAAAACTAGGTTGCCTTTATGAAGGTTTCTTTAAGAAACTCAAAGTAGATTCTTTAATAACTTCATTTGGCCTGTTTATTACAAAACTGTTATGGAATTTCACACATCTGTTTCGGAACGCAGCTCCTCGTAGACTACTGCGGCGTTTCTCCCTTTTAATGGGCCTCATTATCCTATAAATAAACCTGCGCCTTCTTACCTGATCAAGTGAGCAAACAATGGGGGTTAGATGTGGCGCGCGCCCTAACAGAAAGCACATGTCCAGCCGTCAGGGCGAGGTAGAGTCGTATCAAGATTGCTTGAAGTTATTAATGGCAGTAAAATTTATGCTTCCTCCTGTTTTCCCAATTAAATCAAGAAGCCTTTTTTCTTAAGATTCTTCTGTCACCAGCTGGTTCCAATACCCCGTGTGTGAATTTTGCCTGGGGTGTCTCCATTTCTAGATGGTAAAAGCCGGCCAAAGCACATTAAGTGCGCGGTGTGGACCTGCAAGCTGGAAAGCAGGCATTGTTAGGGGCTTTACTTTGGTCCGTGTCATTTGTACCACAAATATGCGTATTTTGTAGGGTGTACTACAAAAAGTTGCCGTGATGTGCTCTGGGTGTAATGAAAGAATACTACAGACAAGGTAGTAAGATAACTGGAAACATTCTGAAATATTTGAAAAATAAGGTGCAGGGCAAAACATACAGTTGTCCATACTAAGAAGGAAGGAAAATGCATGCAAGTGTTGGATCTTAGAGTACTTATTTAGTGAATACCTTAATGTAACAGAGCTGTTGAGCTTACTGATATATTTATAATTTCAGTTTCTTATAGTTTTTAAATTAAATAATTGGACACAAAAGCCATTATCCACGAACCATTGCATCACAAAACTATGGTTACACTTGTTTTCATGTGGACCATTGTAACCTTTGTTATCCCCCCACCCCTCAGGTCATGGTTAAAAAGTTTGGTTTTCATCTGTGTATCTCTAATCTTCACTAGATTTGGCTGTGAACAAACATATTAAAACACAGGAGACTGTCCAGTATAGCTGCATTCTTAAAAGTGGGCCTCTCCAGCTTCACGTTCTCACTGAGGCTGTACAATGATGCTGGGGGTGTCTGCAGTCTGTGCACTGAGGAGTTGAGTGTGAAGTTACACGGAAGCGTGCGCCAGAGGTGCTCTGATGTTCCTTCTGTGTGGTCAGTATCTGTGCTCAGTACTTGCTGCCCCTGCCTTTTCAGTGATGCGTTTGCCCGTGGCGTTTTCAGTACATTGAGAGAGCGTTAAGGGCTCTAACTCTGTAGGAAACTTAAGAGACATTTGTGACTTTTGAACTGTGTTGTATTCTTTGTAGAATACAAAAGTCTATGTAGACTTTCTGGGGTAAGGCATTGCCTTAAGGCTACTTTATTCTGACAGAGGGGTGCTTGTTTGCCCACTTCTCTCATCTTTTCGCGGGGCCTGTGAGGCTTCAAAGGGAGCTCCTTCTCGGAGCAAAGGCGTGGAGTGCAGGAGGGAGCGAGGGTCGGGCTGGGGCCGCGGCCCGGCTGGTGCTCTCGCTCTGTCGGCACCGAGTGCCGGGCTGGGCCACCGCAGAAGCGGAAATTTGGCCCTGCGTTCTGCTGTTCAGAACTCATGTTTCTGCGGGACGGAACTGTGAACGGAAAATCCCAAGTGTCTTACAAAATTAGTAGCTAAATGGTGCTTTTACTAATCACTTCGGAGATGAAAACACGGAAGACATTTTAAAATTCCCAGCCCGTCCGCATGGGCTTGCCCTTAATGGGCAGGACGCGGGCCGCGGGAGCAGCCCGGGAGCGGGGCTTGGCTCCTCCAGCTATCCCAGCTGAACTGCAGCTGCAGGTCTCTTTAACAGGGAAAGGAAAAAAAAACCCTGAATGTATTTTATAAGTGCAATAATTCCCACAAAATCAGTGACTGGAGTTAATGACCAGTTTGTTAAGGCATTAACTGCCCTCAGCTGGGAATGACCAATTTGGGGCTGCACAACTGCTAAGATAATTCAGGAACACTTTCAAATAATGATCCAGCTAATTAACGGTGAATTCCTGTGGAAATCCTATCGAAGTACTTACGACCTCTGCATTTAATAGCCAGTGAGTTCATCATGATTCATGTTTATAGCCATAAATACCAAAAGAATCATAATGCCCAGGCCGTTTTCTTTCCACCCTGGCCCTTATTACTTGAACAGATTCCACTAATCTACCTCCAGCCATTAAGGCCTTGTTCTCAGACTACCCAGCCTTTCACTGCCCTGCTCGAATCCCCAGCGCCTCTGGTGCCGTGCCAGCGTGCCGAGGACTGGCGGCCTGTTGTGACCTGGGGCGCTGCTCGGGAGTGACTGTTGTTTGTGAGTCTTCAAGGGGCCCTTTCGAAACGCCTGCCCCTTGTGGGGTGTGGAGGACTCGGAGCTGGGGAGCTGGAGCTTAGGGGGTTCACAAATCCGGAGGAGAAAATCATGCCCTCCAGCCCCTCGCATTTGTTCAGCAGCTACAAATTGTTGGGTGGTGTTTTTTTTTTTTTTGAGGTTTATGTCTTAAGAACTAAGATATCCTTTCTTTCAATGAAGAAGATTATTAGCTTATTTTACTTGGGCCATTTAATCTCTCTTAATGACTGTTTATTGCTACATGATCTGCAAATTGATGTCATAATAAAGTTATAGGCTGTATTTTATTAAGTTAATCATTTATGCAATGATTAAATCAGGGAGCCAGTGCGTAAGTCACCTGTGGCCTGTGCACCGTCATCTTCGTGCGTACACTGCAGCCTCTAGGGCAGGAAGGAAGTGCGTGACATGGACCAAGATTTGAATCAGAATCCAGGTCACATCCGGGTAACAAGACCATTCATAAAATATTTACAACTTTCTTCTGAATAAAAGGGCAAGGGTCCGTGTATGTCTTTTTTTCACTCCTGCACCGATGTGATAGGGGATGGAAACGAGCCCGACAGATACTTGCACACCAGCTGATTGAACTCCAGGGAGCCTCCACCCAGACGGAACCTGGCAGCCCGTCAGCGGCTGGGCCCGACAGACCCCGAGTCCGGGACCTCCCCCGCGCGCCACCTCCTCGCACTCTGTCCTCAGGGAAGGTCTCTGGGGCAGTGCTGGCCACCTCCCGGTTTCGCGTGTTCAGTCGTGCTCAGCCCGGACACGGAGGGAGACGCCCGCAGGTTTTGTTGGCCTCGTGCACGCTGCTCAACGGGGGAGGCAGGCAGGTAGCTCGTTGGGAGGTTTGTCTTCGCGTTCTCGGACTTGTCTCCGTGTCCTTCCATCCTCTGCCTAGCCCGCCCCCTCCGCCACCATGTCCCACTCCAGCGGGGAGCCCAATTCTGTGACACGCGGGGAAGGCTGGAGGAGGAGGAGAGAGTCACAGTGTGTGTGGTGGCGGCAGTGGAGGAACACACTGATGACAGTAATCTACACTGTGACGATTTTCTTTTCTCCAGTTTATTTTCATTAAGGGATGTATAAACCGATGAGGACAGGCGAGTGCGGCCCGTGGTAGCACGGGGCAGCCCTCCTGGGCCTGTGCTTCCAGCACAGCGGGGCTTTCTGTGCGTGTGGCCGAGCCCCGGCTCAGGACGCACCCCCCACCCATCCCGCCCCATCCTGCCGCACTCAGGGGGCCTTGCCTGCCTCTCGGCCCTGCTTTGACTCTGAAATCCGGTCAGACCTCAAGGACGAAAGACACAACGTGTGTATGAGGGGCACCTGAGCGTCCTGCTGTGTTGGTAAAACAGAGAAACGTTGTCAATACAGTACTGCTGGGGAAAAGTGAGACGTACTGAATCGGTTTACTCTGGGTCAGCCGTGCTGACTGCTTTACCAGGGCTGTCACTCCGTCTTCACAGAGCAGCCCGTGGGTGGGCGGGTGCAGTTGTCGCCCCCACTGCACGGACGAAGCAGCTGCGGCCCAGAGAGGTCAGCGCTCTCACGGCCGCAGAGCCGGCAGGCGGCAGGGCCACCCCAGAACCCCAGTGGTCTGCCTCCAGAGCCTGAGCTCCTGCCCAGGTGCTGCCGCCTCTGAACACCATCTGCTCACCCTTTAGGCTCCCAGTGCCTTGTTTTCTCATGAAATCCCACACTGCTTGGTAGCAGTTCTTGTCCAATTTAGTGAGAGACTTTAAATATAACACTGCTTTTTTTTAAGATTTCATTTATTTATTTTAGAGGGGGGTGGAAAGGGAGAGAAAGAAACATCAATGTGTGGTTGCCTGTAGTGTGCCCCCTACTGGGGGCCCGGTCCACGACCCAGGCATGTACCCTGACTGGGAATCGAACCAGCGAGCCTTTGGTTCACAGGCCAGCACTCAATCCACTGAGCCACACCAGCTGGAGCTAACACTGCTCTTTTTTCCAGCTTTATTGAGATCTAAGTGACATATTATATTATGTAAGGTTAAGGTATACAACATACCGATCTGATGTCTATATGTATGGCAAAATGGTCCCTACGGGAAGGTTGGTGAACACGCCCATCGCCTCACCGTTACTTCTTCTGTGTGTGTGTGTGTGTGTGTGTGTGTGTGTGTGGTGAGAACTTGTGAGGTCCACTCCCTTAGTAAATTTCAAATATACAATACAGTATTGTTAACTACAGTTATCACGTTGTTTAATTAAAAATAGAATCAATCAGCAGATACTTATTGAGAAGCTTCCATGTGCTTTACTGTGCCTTGTAAGCATTTACGACCACCTTAGAATATGCCTAATATATGAAAAAATTCAGTAAGAATATAAAACTTTTAAAAACACTATTTTGATAATTTTATGCTGTGGTAGACACAAGGATAAAGCTGCTGAATTTATTCTCCCTGTTAAAATAGATTTAATAATCTTTTTGATATATTATTTATCAACTAAATTTACTTATACGTTTGATTTTTTTTCACTCTAAATATTTTCAAGGATTTCTTAGAGCCCACAATTTTCCAAAAGAATACCGTTTTGGGGATAGAACTTTTTAGCTAAGCAGTTTCCCACCTCTAGTTCTGTCACGACTCTGGAATCGCGTGCAGGCCCTTAAACTACGGCCTGTCTGCAGACAGGTGGAGCAGTCCCACGGCAGAGTCAAGTCTCATTGCGTTCGTCAGGTCTGTCATAGATGACACTCTTTTTTCCATTTCAAGGTACACAAATCTAGAATTATTTTACCTCACAAGTTCAGACACAGTCCTTATGCTGTAGAGTGTGCCTAGTTTATTTATAGCCTTTGGCATTTTATCATTATGTATTTTTTTATCCTCACCTAAGGATATGTTTATTGATTTTGGAGGGGGGGAGTGGGGGATGGGGGGGAGAGAGAGAGAGGAACATCGACTGGTTGCCCCCCAAGCGTGCCCCAGCAGGGGATCGGACCCTCAGCCTTTTTGGTGTGTGGGATGACGCTTCGCCCAACTGAGTTGTTTGGCCAGGGCAGCCGCTGGGCAGTTTTAATATTACAGATGCTCTTCTATTTCTTTTATAATATTGATTATTTTTCTAGAAATTAAATATATTTTTGTTCACTATTTCTTATACATCATCACTTTCAATGAACGATGTTAGTCTCATATTTTGATTTAAAAAGTAAGGGTGGGAGGCCAGTTTTATAGTGGGCTACTGAAAATGAGTAATTCTTAAGTTTGGGCTTAACTTTTTATCCAAAAACATACCTTGCAAAATATGCATTATCTTGTAGAAATTAGTGGTATTTCACAGATAGTTGGCTCTGTACTTCAGAACTGAAGTGTAGGGAGCGTGGCACAGTTTCTAGACGAGGGTTATCTAAGGGTTTGACTCAGTAGTTTATAACCTTTAATGCGCCAGTCTGAGAGTGTCACACCAAAAAGCCCACTCGTGCAAAGATCAGTCACCATGTCCGTGATTTCTCGTCCGCAGGCAACGAAAACTACAAGCAGATCGCCATGTGCGTCCTCTACCACATCAGCATGGACGACCGCTTCAAGTCCATGTTCGCGTACACAGACTGCATTCCGCAGGTGAGGGCTTTCCGTGTGCTCACGACGGGCGTTCAAAAACGTGTATCTTCCGCTTTTTCCTCTTCATTGGCCAGATGGCCTTTTCCTAAAAAAGAAAAATCGCTAAAAATATCTGTTATATTATAAATACAGAACAGTATAAAATGCAAATAACTTAGTTATCCAAAATGCAGGGATAATCATTTAACATTTTGGTCCATTTCCTTCTATATTGTCAAAAAAATTAATATATTGGGATTATTGTTGTATGTAATTGTAGATCACTTTATTTACTGAATAGACCATAAGTATTCTCACATGCCATTGAACATTCTTCAAAAATTTCTAATAGTTGTATAATATTCAGTTGCATAAATGTACCGTAATTTACATACTGTTAAATTGTATGTTTAGTTTTTTCTAGTTTATCACATAAAAACAGATGTAAGTAAACATCTATAAGCAAATAAAAAATATGGAATATCACAGTATATAAATGCTTATCCATTTCTCTGTTTTTCCTTTAGTTTTCTACTTTTAAATTCCTAAAAGTAGAATTACTAGGTAAAAGGTATGAACACTTGTGTATTTGATGCACACATGTTCATACCTTTTTTTGGGCCAATTAGTGGCCGAATTACCTTCCAAGAAGACATGGTTTGTACTTCTAACCAGCGTGTCACTTTTAACAGCACTAGGTGTTCCCATTTCTCTGAAAGTGGAGTGTCTATTTCTTCTTGTTTGCATTTCTATGAATACCAGTGAGCTTGGACATTTTTATATGTTTATTTTCCATGTTCTGTTATAAATTACTCATTCATGTCCCTTGCCAGTTTTTCCATTGCCGTGTTAATATTTTCATGATTAATAAATAAGATATATATACATAAGTATTTTAACCCTGTCATATTACAAGCACTTCCCAACTTTGTCACTTGCCCTTTATTCTGTTATGGTTGATGGTTTTCAGTGCTTTGCATTCTCTGATGGGAAAATGCGTCATCAAAATTATTTTATTTTTATACCACTGTTCTCAGTTGCTTCATATATTTCACATGTTAGGTCTACTTGTCTTGAAGGAGTTCAGTGATTTTTCCTGCATGGACTGTAAGGGCTCAGATTCTATACATTTGGATTTTACTCTTACAAGATTTACATTCATAGAGTAAGTTGTATGCCATTAATCTTTATTAAACTGAGTTCCAGTAATTTGATTATCTGATGATTAAAACACTGGTTGTGCTGATTTTTCATATTACATTATTTTCTATAAAAAGATTTTCTAAAAAGAGAAAGCAAAATTGCAGGATGTATAACATATACCAGAAATTATACTTTAAAAAACACTTTGGAAGAATATGAATTATACTTATTAAAGGTAAATGCTCTTAAGATTCCTAAAAGGTAATTTCTTTTAGCCTAATATAAGTTATTAAATTTATATTACTTTAAAAATAATTAATAAGTAGTAAAAAATGGGCCATAATTTCTCTTTTCATTAATTGACCATCCTTCTCTTCATTCCAAATCAGTAAGACAGTTCAGAAATTGAATTTTATATTCCAGAATTTTATTTACATGCAATTAGAAAACTGATAAAGCCTCAAGGATTCTTTCGCAGCCTTTAGGGTCAGGAGACAAACTGGTTGCGCGTGTTTGGAGGAAACAAGACACCCTGTGAGGAACACGCAGCACATCGTGGCTAACCAGGCAGGGGTTTTTGTGGAGGTGACTCACGGCAGGCTGCAGCCAGCGCGGAGTGGAATCAAACCTGGTGTCAGACAGGCTCTCAGGGAACGAGCAGCCGGGCCGGAGGGAGACCGCGGGTGATTTACGGCCGCGGCCCCTCTCCACCCCCACCCCCACCCCCACCCCCACCCCCACCCCCACCCCCACCCCCACCCCCACCCCCACCCCCACCCCCACCCCCACCCTGTTCCCAGGGCTGCGGCTGCGCAGTCCCGGCGCGCACGCCGCCTTCAGCCCCACGCAGCAGCGTTGGAACTTCCTCGACCGCCGGGGACAGATTGGGAAGCAGCCAGGAAAGAATAATATTCTCGTCCAGATTGACTGTTCTTACCCGGTTTAGATTTTTAGAAGAAGAATATTAAGTTAAAAAAGATACATGTACACCGAAAAGGGATGGAAAAACTTTGTTGAATTTGAAGTTACTCTTCTCTCTTACAACGTATATTCTCAGACATAAACTATAAAACTTTATTTTAAATAGAGAATCAGAAATAAGAGGCTGGTTAGGTTACCTTTGAGACATTGTTGTTATCTATTGCAGTTGGCAACTTTGTGTGTAGAAAATTCTCTCCGACCTTTGCAAGGACCACAGTCATGCATGTTTTCCTGCCAGACCGTCCCCGGGCATCAAACATGACTGCAGTGAGGTTTTCAGGGCACGTGTGGTGTGCATTTCATGACGGAAGTTTCTAAAACTCATTTCGTGCACAGCATTTTGTTTTTCTCTTTAAGAGTTCAACCCTTATAGGAAAAGGTGAGGTTATATTATCGAATTATGTCATAAATGTTGAGGCTTTTTGGTGTGAGGCCACATCATGAGAAACCAGATGATTCTCTGGAGTGTACTTGTTCCTCAAGGGCTGCGGGACCCCGGCCTTACGCTTTCTGGGGCTCAGTTCTGACACACTTAGGGAAGAGTGGACAGGGTCTGCTCGCTCCCCAGTTTCAGGCTCATTGTAAAATGAAAGGGTCACGGAAGGCAACTCGGGCACTGAAGGGAAATTTCCAAGCTTCCTTCAGGAATTAAAAATACACTCCTTGCAGAGGTATTGGCCTTCGAGGTAATAATACTTGTCACACCGGGCCAGCTTCAAGCTCATGGGTGACCACAACTGCTGGACCTGCGGATTAAATGACACTGTGTCTGAGGTTCAGAATGTTTTTGAGTGAACGCAGTCCTCGGTTCACTCTGAGGCCACGCGCGCGTTAGGTTTTGGCTTAGCAAAGCTCGTCGAGGACTGCCGCTGCGGACGCGCGGACGCCGCGGCTCAGGGGCGGCTCAGGGGCGGCTCACGTTCATCGCGGTGATCCAAACGTGTGCCGTCCGCTCGCGTCCTCTCCGGACGTCAGAGGCGTGTGTCAGGGAGGTCTCTAAACAGCGAAATGCCGTACAGAAGAACAGTGCTGTTAGTCAAACGTCAAACCTTTTTCTCATCATTCAGGGCCCGTCTACAGCTCATTTAAGTGCTGATCTCCTTGTATGCGTTTTGTAGGTTAAACCTATGATTAGATTAGATTTCACTTTTGAAAATTATCTAACATTCAGAGAAGTGAGTGTATATTCCACGTGCCTTATAATCTCTCCCAATATTATGTTGTTTTGCTTCTTTTGGATTTTATTGCCTCTAATTATCCAATATATTCTCATTTTTTCCCTGTTATGTCAGTATTCTGCCAAATTTGGGGGCCAGGGCAAGTCTTCCTTTACATATGATCTTAATGGTCTCAGTGGGTGAATTGTTTTAGGTAAGCATATTTGGGGATAACCAGGAGTTAATAGTTGTATTCTAATAATAGTTAAAAGTACACATTAACAGTTCATTGTTATTTAGACCTCTAAGATGCATGCTTTGTTTAAATAGGTGCAAATGCCATCCAGATGCTTATAAAAGTATTTATTGGTAATAGAGTGGCCAATCAAAGTGCATGTTTAGGTAATGATGTCATGGTGTTATTTAATATTTTACCCTGGAACAGTGTGCAGGGATCTTCCCAGTGATCCACATGTTCGCCGCCACAGTTGTCCTGCCTGGCCCCTCTTTGATCCACATGCTTCTTTTTAGCTGAACGCTGGTAAACGTCCTCTCTGACAGCCCCCTTTGCTCCTGCCTGCCATTATCTGCTGCAGCTCAGAAACCAGAGCATCACTTCAAACAGCGCAGTGAGGGAGTAGCCAGTCAGAAGAGATTCCTGAGGCATGCAAAGTCCTGCCATAATCATTCAAAGATGTTCGGGTGGGGGGCTGGGGGCGGGAGAGGTATGGTGAATGCAGAGAGCTGTGGGGGTTGGCCCCTGGTCACTGGTAAATAAGTAAAGTCAGGTGCCAGAGAGTCTAGACACAGTGATTTCAGTCGTGGGTCTTTGGTATCTGATACTCAATATGGGACTTGTCTGATTGAACACTATTGCCTCCTCATTGCGCAGGCTGAAGCCCTTTAAGGGCCTTCCTGTTAAATTAGTAAAAGATGACAATGGACACAGTTAAAGCAGAACAAATCTAGTTTTAATATTTCCTAGTTGTCAGCAATTACACTTACTTTTGAAGTGCCATGGGCAGCAATCAGATTAAAGACATCGTGTGGCACGTGCAGTTTGAACTGAACTATTATTTTAAAATGTGAATGCTTTAATTAAAATTGAAGTGTTTCTCTTTCCTATTATGAAAAACTAATTCTATATCATGATACATTTAATTCACATTTAGTCCTAATTTCTCTTGATTTTGGGGGGTGGGGTTTGGGTAATATTACAAATCATGCATTTAAAAAAAAACCTACCTCCTGATTATTCTACCACAGGACGTAACGTGGATATCACAAAACACGAAAACTCTCAGCTTCTCAGCAAGTGACTTGTGACCCCAATTGTAAGGGCAGTTTTCCTACTACAAGTTTAATTTTAAGTAAATAACAACAGATATTTTGCCTTCTTCAAGCTTTGCTTTTATGTAACATATTTTTGTTGTTACAGAAAGCTTCTTGTATCAGTGAAAGTTTGGGAGAAATTTGTAGTAGGTTTTTAATGAGTATGACAAACACACTAATTACATTAACTAGAGGATTGTCACCTACAATTTTATTGATTTGTACTTTATTTGAATCGGCAGTTGATTTATAAATAGGTAGCACATGCGTTAAATGTATATCTAACAAATTTCGATACTTTATTTTTGCCATAGAAATTTTTGG
This sequence comes from Phyllostomus hastatus, assembly GCF_019186645.2. Classification (NCBI taxonomy): domain Eukaryota; kingdom Metazoa; phylum Chordata; class Mammalia; order Chiroptera; family Phyllostomidae; genus Phyllostomus; species Phyllostomus hastatus. The sequence goes on along the minus strand of NW_025333833.1, from coordinate 3,449,971 downwards.
CCAGTAACATTATTAAGTGTTAATGATTCCTTACCCAAAGATTCCATTAGCAGCAACATCTGTGGTTAAAGAGCTGCCCTCTTGGGGAAGGCGTGATATACGCCGACCTGCTACAGTATTTTGTACTATTTTATACTTTTCAGCAAATTTTGTGTGTGTGTGTGTGTGCTTGTTAGAGTTATACCTAACTATTTTAGTTTTTGAGCAATTGTAAGTGGATTCGTGCTCTCTATTCTGGTTTCCAGTTGCTCCCTGCTAGCACATACAAGTACGATTGACTTTTTGTGTTGACCACGTATCCACTTAGAAGTTGTCTGGAACTAACACAGAGAATAACCAAAGCAAGATTTCATAGAATAGGGCCTAACCAGTCAACAAATAGTTATTATTCGCTTTCTATGTATAAGGCATTGTGTTTGATCCAGGAAGGCATGGTGAGCTAAAAAGGTATTACCCTGAAAAGAAACCAGAATTTTTTAGGTCATAAATGAAAGTCTACCTGTTGTTATCAATTTGACTTAGAGAAAAGTATCTTGACATAATGCGCACCGAGTTAGTTCGCTGATTTGCTAACAACGGAAGGGCAGCTCCTCAGGGCCGCAGCGCGGGGTTTGTTCGTTTCTCCTCTGCCACGGCCTCTCTCTCTCTCCCCACGACAGCCCGAAACCGCCGCTGAAGACGGGCGCGGGCAGCCTGCCTTCTCTTCCTGCTGTTCTGTCTGCCGCTCCTCCGACCCCTTCCCTTTCCCCCAGACCTGACTAAGGTTCTCTTCTCCTTTCCCACCTGTGCCCAGAGAGCTGGGTGCAGCCTACAGCTTCCGTTGTCAGCTAGATGGGACACTCGCTGAAAGTGTCCCTCCGGTCCAACCATGTCTTCCAACCCCAGGCCTGCATTTGTTCCTTGTGCTGAATAGGCACTAGGCTACTGAACAGGTCGCTCAAATTCAGCATACGTAAAACCAAAATCACTATCTTTCCTTTAAAGTTTTCTCCTACTTTTTCTCCCTTTTTTTGGTAAATGTCAGCGCCACCATCCCTGTCGGCACAGAAACCGGGAGCCTCCGTCGACCCTTCCTCTCCCGTAACCCCCACCCCCAGTCAGGGGCGGAACCGGCATTGGTCTTCTTCCCGACTGTATCTCCATCCGTCCTCTCCCCAGGGTCCCCGCTGCTGTCCCTGGACCGGACGACCGTCACCCCCCCCCCCCGGGGGTTTGGTCTGCCCTCCTGGGGGGTTTCCCTGGGCCTTTCTCAGCCCCTTTCGGTCTGTCTTCTGCCCTGGCCAGGTCTGTGTGAAACCCGGATCTCCCACTGACACGTCCCTTATTTAGCAGCTTTGGATGGCTTTTCGTTACCTTCAGGATGAAGTCCTAAATCCTTAAGGTGCGCGTCAGGGCCCTGCAGATCTGGCCTCTGCCCTCCCGTCTCTGGGCGCCCGTGCCCGCCGCCTGTTAGGCGCTCGCGGCACCGCGTTCTCGCCTCCTCGTAAATTCGCCCACGGTGCGGTCTTTGCTCAGAAGGCTCTGCTTCTGCACAACCTCAAACCCCTCACCCGTGTCGGCTTTACTTAATATTTGTCTCGTATGCTCCACTTTACTTGGAAGTTTGTATTTAATGCTGAGCGTCTAGTAGCCCATTGACCATTTATTCATTTAATTATTCAATAGTGAGAGGGTACCACTGCTCTATGTTGAAAATGTAATTGTGTTACATAATTTCCAACATACAGTCTAAGGTAACACACTGTGATAAACTGCTGATACTGGTGTGTGTGTGTGTGTGTGTGTGTCTCTCTCTCTCTCTCTCAGTAAAATAGCCCTTGTGCTCCTTGCTAGTTAATGAAGATGCTCTTTGAGTGCTCCGACGAGCGGATTGACTTGGAGCTGATCTCCTTCTGCATTAACCTTGCTGCGAACAAGAGGAACGTGCAGCTCATCTGCGAAGGTCAGTGCCTTAGGGCTGCGCGGGTGCCCGCGCCCGTGTGGCCGCTGGAAGCAGGTAACAAGGGGTTTAGAGTTGTGGGAGCTGTGTAAAGTCTACTTTAAAAGACTTTTTGAAACTATAGCTATCATCTTAAAGGTCAGACAGACTCAGAATATTCTTATCATGAGTAGTAAACACGCTTCCAAAACATTTTATACACCTTATTTGAAGTTTGATTTTTAAAAATGTTTCCTAGATGCAATAAAATTTTTAATTTGCACAGTAACCTGTGACATGGTTGGACAGCACAGTACAAATGTGTTAGGTATTTCTTCCTATGGTATCCTCGAAAATTCGCCTGTCATGCATTATGATACTTCAGAACCTCCTTGATAGTTTTTTTCTTATTTGAAAAGTATACACATTTGTTAACAAAAAGTACAAATGAACAAATAGGAAAAAACTTAACTCTTTACTCTCACTATCCAGAGGTAATCATAGATAAAATTTTGATGCACTACTTCTGCACATTTTTTAATTAAAATGGGGGTCTTTTCTCTGTGTGCTGTGACATTTTGAAGTTAATAATGTGTTGAGTGCATTGAATACCGTTCCGTGTAGTTTATGCGTTTGCTTTCACAAAACACAGCTGCCCATAGCTGCAAAATGTCTGCTAATTTAGATACTTAGTTTGTTGTCACGGCTTTTCTGTTACAAACAGCGACGCAGTGATGTTCCTTTCTGTGAGATGCTCCACGTTTCCATGTTTCCACTCTCAGGGTGAATTCTTAGAAGTCCCGTTTTTGCGGGTCAGCGAGCACTCGCAGGTTTCAAGTTTGTGTCGCACATCCCGTACACAGAGAGCACGTGCCGGGTGACTCCCTGTATGTGAAGTTCTAGAGCAGGCGAAACTGGTCTGTGTTTAATGAGAAGGAAGCGAAGGGAGAGAGGGAAGAGCGGGAAGAGGAAGCAGAGGAGGAAAGCAGAAAAGCGGTTGTGTTTGGGGAGCAGGATTGGAGGGGGCGGGGGAGCGAGGGGCAGTGTTCTGCATCTCCTGATGGGTCGATGCCACGGGGCAGGGGTAGCAGAGCAAGTCTGCTGGACACTTCAGTGTTGCGCATCTTACTGCACGTCAACTGGCTTTTTTGTAAACGACAAACAAAAATGATTAAACTTAGGTGCACCTGAATTTTACTGGGGGAATCTTCGTGTTTCTCTCTCAGGAAATGGGCTGAAGATGCTCATGAAGAGGGCTCTGAAGTTCAAGGACCCGCTGCTGATGAAAATGATCAGGAACATTTCCCAGCACGACGGGCCAACTAAAAACTTATTTATTGTGAGTCTCGTGTTCTGACCCGCTGCCTACTGCAGTGGCCTGAGAATCAAAGCTTTGCTGTAACACTGGGGACGTGACTTTTACCGAGTCAAGTACTCACTCGTGGCCCAGGTTGGCTTTCTGTCATCAACTTCCATGTAAGATTAACTCCTAGAAATTTCAACCTGGGCTTTAATGCTGTTTTGTTGTATGATCCCTACCCCCGCCCTTCCATCCTCACTCCAGTTTTCTTGCCTTAAACCAGTCCACCAGGCGCTTCCTCAGCAATTCAGCTCAAAATTGTGAAAACAAGAGAATCATGTTTGCTACTTATTTTTCCTCCCCTTGGGTTAAATGATTAGATTGGTTCTTCTGCAGAAATCATATTTTACATTTGTGTTGAAATTCTCTTTTATTCAGGATTATGTTGGGGATCTTGCAGCCCAGATCTCCAATGATGAAGAGGAGGAGTTTGTGATTGAGTGTTTGGGAACACTTGCAAATTTGACCATTCCAGACTTAGACTGGGAATTGGTTCTTAAAGAGTACAAGCTGGTTCCGTACCTCAAGGACAAACTAAAACCAGGTCTGTGCGAGCATCTCAGTTTTGTCTAGTTGTTAAACTATTTCTTCACGTTGTGGGCAAGGCTGCTAGGGCAGTATTTTGTGACCTTACTGTGCTGGGTAGCACATCTTCTCCTGCACCTCTAGTTCTAGCTGCTTCCTCCCAGAAAGGTGGTCCTAGGCCTCCTCTTAGATGTATGGACTCTTTTTTCCTGAGAATATTAACTATTTCCTATTGTTTCCTGTTCTGCCTTCTTTCTTAGTTTTTTTAAATCCTGCCTTTTAAAAATTACCAAATGCCATCTCCTTCTGAACATGCATATGAGGGGGGGCCCCCAAGCAACCGAATTATCTTCTGGAGGGTGGGCCCCTTGCAGTCCAGGCTTCCCCGCTGGGTGAATGTTCTAGGAACCATCTGGATTAGTGTACCAGCTGGTGTTGTTGTGAGAAGCTGTGTTTGGCTTTGGTGAGTTTTTTTAAAAACTCTTTCAACACGTTTGTCCATTTCCTAATGGGTGATTTACAGGCCGCCTGCCCTCACCGTGCTGAGTGTTCAGCAGTTTTTGACCCAAAACGGCAAGACCCCAATGCCCCACCCTCCCTGTTCACCCAGTCTCGCCCTGATCGACTTGTTTTGTTTCCCTGGATGAAAAAAGTCCTCAAAGGGAAATGTTTTGCCACGTGGAAGAGATTAAACAAAACAGCTGAAGCACTAAGAGGCATCAAAATCGACGAGTTCAGGAACCGTTTTGGGCAGGGGTAAGAACGTCTCAGTAGGCAGGCGCATTGCATCAAATGGAGAGCACTTTGCAAGTGACTGAAGTTTAAGCATCTAAGAATAAATACACAATTTTTAACAAATAAATTCCGGGGTTTTTTGGGTCCCCCCTCGTATGTATACGTAACACACACAGTGTTCTTTAGGGCATTCAAGTGAGTTCTCGAATTTCTTTGTTTAAATTGTCATTCATTTGTACCTCCAAAGACTTAATTTCTAATTCTCTACTGTCCTCCCCCCACCACAAACTGTCATCAGTGAACATAGAAATTTGGAAAGAGATAAATCTATCACCATGTTAAGTCTTTATAAGAACTGACTTCATAGCCTTCAGGATCTTTTTGTTGTGGTAGTGGTGGTTGGTGCAAACTTTCTGTGATCGGCCTCTGTCAGGGGCTGCCGAGGATGACCTGGTGTTGGAGGTGGTGATAATGATCGGAACGGTGTCCATGGACGACTCGTGCGCCGCCCTGCTGGCCAAGTCTGGGATCATCCCTGCACTCATCGAATTGCTGAATGGTGAGGCACCACTCATCTGACTTTGTCTTTATGCTGTAGTAATGACTGTGAACTTAAGTTTTTTAATATAAAATAGAGTCTGGAATCCTGAATTGTTACCTTATTACGTTAATGTTCTTATAACAAATTATATGGTTATGAACATGCATTAGTAGAACTCTCACTGGGATTAGGTGGGGTAATACCAGAGTTAAGAACGTTGCTCTGTTGAGTTTGACCTTAGTCTAGGTCGCTCACTTGCCGACGTCTTGCTTTCCAAACTGGAATACGTCACTAGTAAGTCCAGGTCTCTGAGCCCGAGCCCATGTTCTTATTGCTCTGCCTCACACCCTTGACACTTCTGGTCCAGTCGTGTAAATACAGCCTGTGCGTGTATATGCTTAAGCTCTGTGGATCATTCACGTGCTCAGCTACTACCAGGTAAATTAAACGTTTTCTAACTCGAAAAAAGAAAGAGCGTGTTATAAAGCAACTCAGGGCTAATTTAGACACTGCCCTCCTCTCGTCAGCCTGGACCCACGCGTGTTCTGCTGTTTCGTCTTCCTGTTGAACTTGATATTGGATGTCCTGTCTCTTGCAAACCCTTTTTTTAATATCTTGATGTCTAATCAAGAAAGTTTATTTGGAAGTTAATTCTAAGCGTCACACTCTCCTAGGTCCAGACCTAGTGTTGTCCTCAAAACTCTCTGAAATGAAGAGAATGTCCTCTATCTGCCCATCACGTGTAGCTGTTGAAACTGAGAACCTGAATTTTCATTTAACTAAATGCTCATCTAATTAGCCGCAGTGGCTTGTGGTTACAGTCATGGGCAGTGGAGGCCTGGGCAGAGCCTTCCCCTCCCCCTCGTATGCTCTTACTGGGCTCACTGCTCTCCACATTGCACACCGAATGTACCTGAATCTGATGCTGTCCTGGCAGGACTGGACTTCCCAGGACCTGACAGCGGTCTGCTCAGGCCGCCACTGACTGAGCGCCACGGGCCGGGCGGCTGAGACACAGGCAGGCGTGCAGGCTGGGGGTCCCAGGTGACGGTGCTCCGCTGACTCGGTTCCTGGGGAGGAAGACAGAACCGATGTGCTCCACAAAGTAGAGTTGTTTAGAGAATTCTTATTGCAAACAAGAAAAACCAAAACAAGTGGAAATAAGAGTTGCCGTCTCACGTCTGGGACGTAGAGTTGGTTTAATCAGTTTCGCTGTCACTGTCCCCTCCAGCCGATCTCACCCCTTAGTCCCGCGGCCCGGTCTTAGGACGAGAGTAATCTCACGTCGTCTGGTCTGAACTCAGATAATGGTGGAAGTTTTCTTCTTCAAAATCGCTTTACCTTTGTACTCCAAAATAACTTAACCTATGTAGTTTAACTGCAACCAAATTTACTAAAACTTGTAAAAGTATATTAAGAATGTCCTCACTCTTGTCATCATGTGATTTAGGAAAACACCGAAGACATAAATGACATCTACACCTGTGTATTATAAAGAATTTAAACTAGTTGTCTTTTATCTGTCTCCTGGCCATTTTTAGATGTTTTGTCAGCGTTTTTAAAATTTCGTAGATAAGCATAGTATTGTCTTTATGTAGAAGTTTTCTGTTTCCTTTCAGCTCAACAAGAAGATGATGAATTTGTCTGCCAGATAATTTACGTCTTCTACCAGATGGTTTTCCACCAAGCCACAAGAGACGTCATCATTAAGGAAACGCGTATCCTCAGTGTCCGCGGTACCTAATGACGTTCACTCGGTCAGAAAAGACGGGCCTTTGGCTATTTTTTTTGCAAACATTTGGATAATGTAGAACATTTCAAGCTTTGAAATACATTTAGAGGGCAAGCTATGTTTCATGGAAGCTGTTACCCCCAAACCAGTGCGCGGGTAGAATAGACTGGGGGTGATTTTACCAACTTGTCCGGCTGTGACCCCTAGGAAACCGAACAAACACATCGGCACTGTCTTCTCTGTCGACAGTAAATGCTCTGCCAGAGGTTCCCAGGACTACCCCTTGTTCTCTCTGAATCTTACCATTTTCACTCTACGTGGGAAAACACACCTATTCTCTTGACTTCAGCTGCCAACTACAGGCAAAGTATTCAATATTTTCCAAACCTCTTTCTTGAGGGCCAGGCTAGCTGCCGCCTGAATGTCACCTGCACCTACCTGGAGGGGCACGGTATGATGTGGCCTAAGAAGCACTTTGATCACATAACCCTAAAGGTAACTAAAGTTAGTAGTAGCGGCAGGACCTTGGATAGGCTACCCAACCTGCCTGAGCATACAGTCTTGCATCTATGAAATGGCCATAGTATTGTTATATGGGAAGAAGACCTCCCCGCAATAGGACTGTTACAAGCACCAATGGATGTGAAGTGCTGTAATAGTTCCCAGCACAGAGAGATACTCAGTGAGTGGCGGTTTGTCTTTGTTGCGTGTTAAAGGGCTCTCAGTATTTCCAGCGCCTGCACCTGAGAAACAGTCTCCCTTCTGTAGTCACAGTGGGTAATGACAGTGTCACCCACCAGTCCCGGGACTGCAGATTTTTGTCTGCTGTCTCTTTCACCACACCATTGATCACTTACTCTACAAACGATTCTCCAGTGCTGAGCATCTGACATTGCGTTAAGTGTTGGATACACTCAAGGAGTTAGTTTGTGGTTTGTTGGAGAGTTAGGCAAGTAAATTGGAAACACGGAAGTGTCATTGGGTGTAATCCTCATTGCAAAAGGTACATGCAGAACACACACGGGAGGGTATCTGCTACGTCTGGGGATGTGAGAGGGTGGCAGAGGAAGTGGCGTCTGAGCTGCATTGTTTTGTCTTATTTTGATGAAACTGTGGTGGTCTGCTTGTGTGTGTGTCTGCCCCCTCCCTGCCCCCGCCAAATCTGCTTTAGAAACCCACTGTGTAGAAGCCTTCATCGTGAAAAATCCCAGTTCTTTGGCTTAGCATACAGAGGTCTTCACAACCTGGCCTTAACTTCACTTCCGAAGCCCCGCCTTCAGCCTTCCTGCACGCAGTCTCCTCCTAGCGCACCACAGGTCTCATCGTTCCCCAGGCACGACCCACCTGGTCGCAGCTTACCGCCTCCTCAGGCGCCTTCTCCGCCGCAGGCGTGTTGCTCTTGTTTTGTTTTACCCGACAGTCGCCCCCCGGCAGAGCGACGTTTATGAGCCGTGTTTGAGCTAAGCCTTCTGGTCCGGTGCCTGCCTCCTTCCCAGCGGGAGTCGTGGCTACTGTGCCCTGTCTAGCAGTAAGTTCATGGACTACGGAATTCCGGCTTGCCCGTTATTTTCTTCAGCAATTGGAAGGCGCTTGTCCGCTGTCCTCTGGCCTGGACTGATGGCAGTGAGGAATCTGTAGTCTACTGATTATCGGCATCTGTCATGAAGTCTGATGACAGCTTGCTTTTCTTTCCCTTGTAAGTGAGTCGGTCTTTCTGCCAGGAAGACCGAAGGATGTCTCTGTTTCTTTAAAGCCAAGTCGTTTCATTAGAATTTGACGTCCTTGCCTGATTTTTTTCCAGCGTGTAAAGGTGCTCTTTCAGTAGGTGGTTTTGTCTTCTTTTTGTTTTAATTTCAGGAAAGTTTTCTTGAATTACAGCTTTTAGTATTTGTTCTGTTCTATTGCTTTGGTTGTCTTCTTTGAGATTTATGTTATATTGGATTTTCTTTGCCTGTCTTTAATATCTGTTTCTAACTTTTTATCTCTTTTCATTTATTCTTTAATTTAAAAAGTTTTCTTCCTTTTTACCTTCTGTTTTTATTAAAGTTTCATCTTATATTCATTTACTCTTATTATAAATTTAGTTTTTATATATCTTAAATTATTTTTTACTTTTATTTTTATTGAATCATTTTATGTACTGAATCATTCTATTTCAAAGTTTTCTAATTCTGACTTGTATGTCCTTTCATATACTATTGTTTTCTTAAATTCTTTTATCTCTTTTTGAAATATTAGATTGCATGTTTTGCCTTTTATGTGAAAATGTCTTAGGTTTTCTCCTTCTTCTAGTAATTATATACGGGGTTTGACTGTGATTCTTGTCTGTTAATTCTGTGTGGGATTAACTGTCCTGAACTTCCAGCAGGGCCAGGCAGACCAAGAAGGCCTTCACGGCTGCAGAGCTGTACCGTTCCCTCTCGAGTTGTTTTCACAGTTTTCATGTTTTCAAAAATAACGGCCTTGTGCTTTCTAAAATTTACTGGCTGTTTTTCTTACCCATTTTTATCTGGTATTTTTTCTTCCTCATCCTTGTTCTCGAAACAAATGAAACATTAAATGTTTCTGGTCATGCTGTATTAACGATTTGATTCTAAAACTTGAAGTTAAATTTCAAGTTATCGTGTGGATTTAGAGGAGGGTGGGCTGCACTAGGAGGGTGGAACGGCCGCGACCTCAGATGCCGTCCGTGTCCTTGACCGCTGTTGTCCAGAGGCCCCCGCGTACCTCATCGACCTGATGCACGACAAGAACAACGAGATCCGGAAGGTCTGCGACAACACGCTGGACATCATAGCGGTGAGTAGCGCGTCCTCCCACACAGGCGACCGTCGTCCTCACTTCGGGAGGAAGAGGGCATCGCAGGTCTCTTTGGAACACTGCACTCCGTGGACACGCAGATTTGTCTTTTGGCCACGCTCAGAAAATAGCAGTGGGACAATATTCATTTCATAAACAGCGCTAGGACTTTTGGCTCTCAAGTGTAAGCCTCTCACATACAGGCTCTGTGCTTGTATTGTGCACAGCGAGAGCCTTAGTCTGTTCTGCATGCCGCCCCACAGGCACTTGTCTCTCAGAGAGGTTACCGCGTGGGGCTGGGACTGTGGGGACGGTTTCTGCCTAAACTCAACACGGCCAGCCTTGCAGTTTGGCCACTGATATTTTCTAATAAATCGGATATCGTATCAACTTTTTTCAGTACTCTGATAACTTTAGTTATATGCAGGGTGGGGAAAGCACAGGTTTGCAGCTGTAGTACAAATACAGAATACCATATTTAATAAATAATGACGCAGGAGCAAACTGTGCTTTGCATACTCACAACCGTAGACCTACTTCTGCCCCGTCCCCTACGTAGACTGACTTCGTACGTTGCTTTGGAATGGCGAAACACACAGGAATGTCGGTGTCGCTCACGACTTCGGCAGTGGTCTAACAGACGTGCCGCTCACTGGAGGCGTGCGAGCAGAGGGGTAGCGTGAGCCCTGGGCAGAGACCTGCCCCCTGCACAGACCTTCCTCGGGCACCAGGCTGCCCACCACAGTCCTCCACGCCTCCGTGCTGGGGCACGGGGCCCGGCGCGGAGGCCAGGTCACCCTGCCGCCGCGAGCTCCTCGCGGGGCAGGCACTGCCGCACGCAGCCCACTCGCCCCCCTCCCCCTCCTAGAACTGGGTTTCCACTCTTCGCTCCCGCCCACCCTGTAGAGAGGGCCTCGCACGCAGCCTGTCCAGTGGTTTCCACAGTTTAACCTAAGTGTTTTAAAAGGATCAGAATAACACTCTAACGAACCAGTGAACAACCTCATTGCACATCCTCTCAGCTGACATTTATACTAGCCATCTCATTATGAGATGAAACCCATCACCATCACGTACTTTTTTATGTCAGTTTTCTACATTTTATTTCAGAAATCCATCTTATTCGATACCGTCTGCTCTTTGGAGTTGACTGATTATATCATTACTGGTTTGAAACTAAAGGAGTGCCCTGCCATTTTAGCTGTGATTTCTGAGTGACACTGTCCAGGTGCATTGGTAATGGCCACGCAACCCCCTTTCTAAAACAGCGCGTTAGAAGCCCACCAAGAACAGGAGTGGGCAATCTTGCAAGACTCTCTTCACCTCTAGGTCGTGGTTTCCCAGTATCTCGGTGTGACAGCGTCTTATAAAAATTCCAAAAAAGAGAATGGGAATATTTGTAGCTTAATGCAACTTATCTTTAAGAAAAGAAACTTCTTTTTCTCGCAAGACAGACAGCATGGAATGATGCTAAGAAAAATGAGCTGCCTTGTGAGCGTTAAGGGAGCATACCTTCTGCAGTGAAGTACTTGTCCCCAGAACCATGGAAACGTCGCATTAGTGGTGGCCTGTGGAGTGTGTTTGGGCCCAGGCCTGCCCTGGCGAGCTGAAACAGATGTGTGGTGGTCGTGACTCTTCGTCCCGTGCAGGACGGCAGCATGGCATGTCTGGTGATGCGGTCTCAGTGGCCTCAGCAGCAAGCCGTGGCCTATCTGACTGGGCCTTCCGTGTATTTTTGGGAGGCAGAGAGCAGGGTAGGTTCAGGGAGGAGCAGGGAGGCAGGGAGGGAGGTGCCTGGTAGCTTCTTGGTCTTCCCAGGGGAGGCTGTGGCCGCTGACCGCAGCCTTTCTCTTCTGAGCCTCAGGAAGTGCGAAGGCAAGGACAGACCACCTGTACGGAGAGAGCTGCCAAGAGACCAGATAGTTGTTACTCCTCAGTGCTTCTCTTCTCTGTGTGAAGTAGTTGAGAACCACATAAATTCTTCCCCAACTGCCAAGCAAACCCCCCCGCCCACGACTGGGTTTTCAGACATTTAATATGTGTTTATGAAGCACGTGTACTGTGTTCCAGACACTAAGATAGACACTGAGAATACCAAACTCCACAACCCAGAGTCCCTGGAATGCACAAGTTCCCAGTCTAGACGCTAGAGAGCCCCAGGGTCCCGTCGTCTGGACGCGAGCTGGCCTGCCGGGAGCGGCCCCACCCCGTGGCCCTGGCCGTGCCTGTCCCGGGCCGCCAGCACACGCAGCTACGGGGCACTTCCCCAGACAGGACGGTGCCAAGTTCCCCGGGGAAGACGGCTGCCTGTTCTCGGTCTGGCCGGCCGGCCACGGGCCCACGTGGTCCGGTGCTCACGCAGGCCGCGTCACGGACGTTTCCGATGGCGGCCACATCTCTCTCAGGAGCTCCGGGGCCGTGGGCAGACCGCGTGCCCCTCAGCCATCGGGAACCAACAGCAGCTCCAGTGTTTCAAGCCTGGAAAACAAGTTGGTATCTTCATTCCAGAATAAACAAACTCGTATTCGGTAAGGCTGGTGCGATGAAATGGGAAACCAGCGTAGGGTTGCATGTAGCCTCTGGGACATCAGTTGTTACGGTCCCCACGGAAGTTATCGGGGAAGCCCGTGTCAGACAAAAACGCTGAGCTTATTAACGATTCTGCCGGCAAGGAGGCGCACTCTGAAAAGGGCTCACGCATCCTTAAAGGGGAAGTTATGGGAGAAATTTCACAGGGGTTAGGATTAGGGTTAGGATTAAAAGTGCGGTTATTTCAGGGCAGGCTTTCCAAAGCAGGGAGTGGGTCGGAACTGGGTACAGTGGGGAGACAGTGGTCACTTCCAGCTGACTTGCAGGTTGGGTGTGGGCGCAGAGCAGAGATTGCTAAGTTGTTGACAGAACTTCTAAGATGCTCTTTCTCGAATAGGCGGAGTTGGTTCTTTCTTGTTTTATAATCTTGGCAAATTTTCATGTCTCAGATTTGTACGTTTGATTTTTGTGTCTCAGTTCCATACAGTCACGTTGGGCTTAGTGAGATAAGCTTGCTTAGCCCTCTTTTGGAGTTCATTTTACACTGCATAAACCTGAAAGACAGACATTTAGGATATTTTTGCAGCTTTTTAGAACTTACTCATGCACATGCGTGGGCACACACACACTCACCCACAGCCCAGGTCCTCAGATAATGTCATTTTGTTCAAGGCATTTCTCTCTAACACTGAGGCCATGCCCTAGGAACTTAGCCGTCACTTACATTAACCAGCCCACGGTTCAGTTGGTGTAGTGTGTCGTTGTGCTTACAGTCACAGAACATACTGAGGCTCAGTGAGGACCTACTGTGTGTGTGTGTGTGTGTGTGTGTGTGTGTGTGTGTGTGTGCCTGACCATCCTGTGCATCTACATTGTTGTTTTTTTCAGTCGGCAACAGTTGTATTTAAAAGAACTCAAGCGTGGTATGAAAGATAAAGGTCATGATTTCTTGCTTAACCAGTTCTATCTTTTACTTTGCGGCCTGACTGGACATGATAACTTAAGTGATATTGCACAGGTGAGCCCCTTGGCGCTTTACACAGAGACGGAGGGAGAATTCCATGAGGTCTGGTTAGAAAATGTGCTGGCCGAGCCCGCGGGGCGACACTCGGAAGAGCGCTGCTGCTGCAGAATGGGGGGGGGGGGGCGGTGTGTGCACACAAGCCAGCGTCTCGGGTGCGGCTGGTTTAATGACGTGCATCTCAGCGTGCATATCGTGTGCCTATCGTGGGGGGAAGTAATTTCTGAGATACAAAAGGCATCTTTTTAGCAGCTACTAACTTAACCTTAATGAACAACTAACTTACTCTAGGTCTGCTTGAATTTGGGATGAAGAATTGTATTAAATAAACCATGTTACATCCTCACTTAGGGGCTGCCACATTAAAGGAGAAAGGGAAGTCTGCTTTCCATCAGTAGCTTTAGGACACAGAGCAGAGCTGTGCAGCGCTGTGTCACCCTGCGCTGTGTTAATCATGTACGAGGTGTGGCGGAGGCCCGCGACAAAGGGCTTTCCTGAGAGGGAGCGGGCTCTCATAACGGGCGGCCGAGGCTTCGCGCTGTCTCAGGGTTGAGGGGTAAACGGAGTGACGGGGACGGCAAAAAGGATGGCACAGCCCACATAAAAGCAAGCCGTAAGTTTTTCAGGACACTTTAGAGTCTGTGGAAACCCAGTGCTTAAGATCATACCGTCAGGCTCTGAGAAGACGAGAGGAGAGGAGAGGAGAGACACCTTTCAATACAAGACAAACTCAAGTCCCAGAGGCTGTCAGGGTGCCCTCCTCATGAAAAGAGGCATTCCAGAAGCGAGGAGAGAACAACTGTACCCCGGAGAACTTCCACAACAGTTCGACGGGTGCTTGTCACGTGGCCGGGCTGCGCCATCCCTCAGTGTCCACAGTTCCTCCCTGCCGATGAGCAGGGGGTCGGGGGGGGGGCGCAGGGAGCTGGGGCACAGAGGGTGGAGGGGGTAGATGTAATTGATGTGTGCTGAATGTATTAAATTTTTAACACTGGATATTCATTCAGAGCTGCTATTTAGCTTTTTAAAATGAACGTAGACTACCAGTATTCTTCAGAGTGGAGGGATAGAATCATTTCAACAGCTTTATGAAGTAATGGTATTAATCATGGGCTTTTATTTATAGAATGTTAGGACTTGGGTCAATCTTAGATTTGTTTCATTTTAGAAATGAAGAACCAGAGACAAAAGATAGCAGCATACCTTTGAAAGGTTGCATACTTCTCTTCATATCAGAGCTAGCACCAGAACCCAGGTCTCCCAGCTCCTAACCCAATGTTCTTTGCACTATGCCGCGCCGTATTACCACTTCCCTAGATTCAGACTCAGAGACAGAAGGAGGCCGTGGTGTCGCCAGGGCTGTTAGACTCTGCTCAAGGGAAACGAAGAAGGTCGCTGAGGCCCGGGAGTGCAGAATGCTGGCCGTGGGAGTAGGGCGAAGTCTCTGTCCCCTGCATTTCACTGGAGTGGAAGAGGAATGAACAAAACGTGTGTGTTTGTGTGTGTGCGAGAGAGAGAGAGAGAGAGCCAGACAGACACGCAGGCATGCAGGGAGACCAGGGCTGGGGAGGAATTGCAAATGTAAGGCTCTTAACGTGTTTTGTCTGGGCAAAGTATGTATCTATTTTACCTATTTTCAGATTGTCTTGCTTACATCTTTAGTGTTAACATGACCTTTCTTTTCTAAAAGCGACAATAGTCAGTGGCAGATGCTTCACCTTTACTGTCAGTGCCCCGAGGTTTGCTCCGGGGCCTTTCTCGAAGCCCTGGGCTCGGAACCACAGCGGCTGAGTGGGCGTCCAGTGGCCATCAGCTGAAATACTTGATTTTCAAGAAATCTGGAACACAAAAATCAGTGTTTCAGAAACAAAGATCAAAACTCTAACCAGTGTTTACCACTAAGGGAAAGGAGGAATGAATGATTTAAATATATTTTATGTTCCTCATAAAAAACATGCTTCATTCCAGGATGCCGTGTTTGCTAAACACTCAAATACCTGAGGCCGTGTTATCACAAATTAGAGTAAGCCTTTCTGGCACAAGTATAATATCTTAATAATGTTTGATATGTATCCTCTAAATGTAGAACATACATATTTTTAAATATTTCCCAAAGTTTTCTATTAACACTGGAATCGAAGTCATTGAAAGCATGTTCTTTTTTATTGTGGTTCTCTCTATGGGTATTTTTTCTATGGTTTCCAATGTTCAGTGGTTTTACAACATAAAGCTCCAGGTATTTTTGAGAAATAGTGTTCTTACCGCTGGAGACTCGCAGGCCTTGACAGTGCTGGGCCAGTGTGCCGTCCGCTGTGGTCTGTGACGAAAGCCACACGTATGTGTCAACTCTCAGGGCCAGCCCTCGGGAAAGCTCCACTTGTCGTGGTGGCGGATTCGCTGCAGTGTGGATCTCGAATCCCTATTGAATGTTTCGCAAAATGTAATTTTCTATACTGTCATCAGGGGTGTCCCACCTTTCGGGATCTCTGGGCCACAGTGGAAGAAGAGTTGTCTTGGGCCACACGTTAAATACATCGTGACACGTAATCACAAAATCTCATAATGTTCTAAGTAAATTCACGATTTTGTGCTGGGCCATACTCACAGCCCTCCTGGGCTGCATGCAGCCGCAGGCTGCAGGTTGGACACCCCCGCACAATTCCACAGCTCGGTGTAGAATGGCGTGTCCTGTGTCATGTTTCCGGAGGGGGAGCTGGGTTTTTTGTTTGTTTCATTTTCTTCTGAAAAGCTGGAGACAGCCGTCGTGTTTTCACTGTGCTTCCCTGTAAACGGTAGCGCGCAAGTGAACCATCACTAGTCACAGAGAACCCCGCCTGCAGTTTTGTAGTACAGAACTATTTAAAATTGGAATAAAATTATTTGTAATGAGGACAATGGCAGTACAGTCTATAGCATTGCTACTATAGCTTTTCGGCCCTACACTGTTAACTGTAGGGCCGAAAAGTGCATCTGCCTTGGTTCTGTGGGTTCATTCGGTCCTAAACTGATGAGAGAGAGAGAAGACGAAACTGGAAAGGAACCCAGGTTGGCGGGATGCTGGCCTTAGCACACTTGGCCCTAGGTCTGTGCCCAAGACACCAAGTCAGGCTTTGGTGTCCAAAGTCAGCTACGGGTGCTCGTGGCTACAGTCACTTCCCGTGTTTGGCTCTCTCAAATGGCGTGTGGGCAGTGTCGTCTTAAAAATGCAGGCATGCACGTTTAGGTTCATTAACAAGAACATGGCTGTAAGTTCAAAGGTGATAATGAGGCTTAATTAGAAAGGCTATTTGTGAAGAAAACAGCATCCTTGTTACACATTTCTACATTTATTAAATCTATTTTTTTAATTTATTTATTTTCGGAGAGGAGAAGGGAGGGAGGAAGAGGGAGAGAAACGCTAAAGTAGCTAAAGTAGAATAGGAAAATCTCGGGAGAAGGGTGTAAGGTGATAGCTCCTGGAACAAGCATAAGTGTTTTCTTTGTGCAGAGCATTACTTACTAGGCTAAGTACATTTATGGCTGTGTGGTTTAAGGATTTACTTTTTCAATTATGCCTACCTCTGAGACATTTCACAGTTATTAGTAAAGAGGCAAACCCTATATTTTATGTGCTTTGGGCACGCGATTGGGTTTTAACTCTTGTTCTTACACTAGGAAATGATATGCTTTAACTTAAATTGTAATAAAACAATCAAACCATATGTTTTTCTCCATCTTCCTTGAATACTTCTTCATTCAGATAATCATATTTAAAATTTTTCTATCAAAATAAAAAGTTAGTTTTATACTTCTTGCCAAGTGAATTAAGCTAGCATTCATAAAAGAAACAATACCACTTAAATTAGTTCTAGTAGTTAGCATACATTTAATAGGATTTTTGGTATTATAAGGCATATTCTGGGAGTTTGGGGACTTAAAACTAACTTATCTTTTAGGAAAAAAAGCCAGGTAGTATGAAGAATTTCTTGTCTAAAATATCACTTTTCTTTTTGTTTATGCATTAAATTCTTTATCATCATCGATACAACAAGTTCCTCTTCCTGTTCTCTTATAAATGTGTGTGATCATTCTTAAATTATCTGGCCACCTCTGACATGACAGCGGTATGTTTTTGCAGCTGACTTGGAGCATGCGCAGTGTGCACGTATGGAACCAAAAGTGTGCTGTGCTTCTGAAGTCAAACACTTTAAAGAGGTTCACAGTTAACCCGTAGCACTTAGACTAAATTGTTTCGAAGCTAATCACTTTGCCCATAGTGCACAATGAGCGCCACTTAGCATTTAATTTAATTTTGGAAACCCAAAGTGATCCGCCAAAATCTGTAGCCAGTGAAACTCTTTGTAACAACATCTCTGTGCTATTATTTTTTCACTCTCTTTCCCCCCAGCACCTTCCCATGAGTGGCCAGGTCAGCGAGAACATGACTGACTATACAATGTGTGATACACTTACTAGACCAGAAGCGCATTTCTTTCCCCCCCTACTGAAAAGTGTTATCTGAGCAAACAGAGCAAACGATGTCATCTTACGCTTGGCCACCTGCCATCAGTGCCATGAGTAATTGCGGCCACAAAACCCTGTGGAAGGTGAAGTCTTACTGCTCGCCTCAATTCTAGCCATAAAGAACTTGTGAGGTTTGAAGTTTTCCAGTCTTTGCCATTGCCTTTAGCAATTGGTAATCCAAATAGGGATGTCTTTAATATATGTATTTAATTGATTTTCATTGATTATTGTGTAAAATCATTCTGAACAGGTAATTTTAATGCTTCCTCTGACCCAAACGATGGCCCCCAAGATTCTCACGAGATAAAAGTACGGTTATCCGAGTGCTGAGGGCGTTCCTGCCTGAGCTTACCTAGTCTTCGTCGACGCATTGTTTTCAACAGGAGTACGACGAAGAGTGGGCTAAGAAGATTCAGAGCGAGAAGTTCCGCTGGCATAACTCCCAGTGGCTGGAGATGGTGGAGAGCCGCCAGATGGATGAGAGTGAGCAGTATGTGTACGGCGACGACCGGATCGAGCCGTACATCCACGAGGGAGACATCCTCGAGAGACCCGACCTTTTCTACAACTCAGGTGAGCCGACGACCCGCGGTCTGCACGCTGGGTACAGGGGCTTTGCTCTGCCAGCCCTGCTCCTTCCTTCCCGAGCCCTGTTAGCACTTGTAGCACGTAAATGCCTCCTGCTAATGGTTTCAGACGTAACATCGGTACGCGCCAGTAACCCATTAACTCACTGTTATTTTTTTCCACCTCAGTCTTTGATGTAATCTCCATAAAAAAGGTGGTGGCCAGGAAAATTAATTGCTCTAAGTGTATTACATTCTAGAGTATATAACTTAAAATGACATCTTCAGGATTCCAGATTTCTGTTTAAAAATGTAATGTTTATTTTTCTTTATTCATTTCCATGTGTAACTCACTAGTTTATGTTTTGTTTTCCATGCGTTTCGTTTGAACAGTCTAATACGGCCATCGTGTTGCTCTGGTTTCAAAGTGGTAAATTCTGTTGGTGGCTCTTTGGTTAGGATGATGCCAACACTACGCAGCAGTAGTTTTTCCTTCTAAACGCTGCTAGTGTTTTCAAGGTAAAATTTAATTTCCACATAAATCCCACATATATTATGACCTTGTTGAGTCTGCCATACTGCCATTTTCCCAGGATGAGTTTGGCACAAAGACTTTGCGTATTTGTGCTTTTAATGTGTTTTACAGTTGCCAGTATTAACATGACTTCATGGAAGTCATTTAGTTTAGGAGTGGAAGGAAAGGATTTTGAGTTAAGATCTGTAGCAGGTTGGAAATAAAAAGCATGAAAGTAATTATGTCCAAATTGTGGTTCACTTTTTCCTGCCATGTACTGCTTCGTGTGTTTTCATAATTGTGTGTTGTGCAAATTGTCCGTACACATTGCGTTGTTTTTTATGTTTGATATTTGAATCCTGGAAAATTGATACTTTATTTCAGAAATTAAATAGATTTCTTCCTAAGTGAACTTTACAGTAGTTATGAAACACTGCTTTGTGTTTCAAACCAGATGGTGTAGGTCATTAATTTCAACCAACCAGAATTTCCCAGTTCAGTAATGGCGAGCAGCTGTTCCTCACATGCTCAGATATTCATGAAGTAAAATGATGTAAAATATATATGATATGAACTTTTTGTTCATAGAAATCAGAATTTCTTGGAATCGGGTTTCTTGCTTTGAAGGTTGATAACCACTTTTTCAGTGTGCATCAATTACAGTTTTCAAAACCGAATCAAACTTTTAACCATTACAGTATTCAATTTTGTTAATACAATTAGAATTTTAGAACAGATTTTTAAAAAGTTAAAGCACATTTCCAAAATGAATTTATTTAAATTAACCTCTTAAGTGAAAATAATAAATATTTTTCTGTAAGATATTTTATAATTAAAATGTACAACTTAGACTTTTGTGAGGAATCTAAATTAAATACATTTTTATATATCAAAATTGCAAAACAGCCAATGCTGCTGGAAAAATAAATAAACGTGAGCATATGAAGAGTGGAATACCATCACTGCATAGACATACCGTGTTTTTTAGTGCCGGTAGGCTGATGACGTGGGGGACAGCTGACAGTGGAGATGACACCGCCGTGCGTCTGGAGATACGGTTCTCACATCAAGCCGTCTGTTTTGTTAGTTCTACCTAGTTGACTGTCCATGGGCAGTTCCTCTGCTGAATGAGTCTCTGTGGTACCTCCTGGTGTGTGCCACAAAGACCTGGAGAACGCCCTGCTCGCCCTCCCTGCGTGCAGCTGTGTCTGCAGAACCTCAGAGAAGCTCACAGTACTGCAGACCGAGTGCTCCAGCCCTCTCCCCTGAGTCGCCAGGCCTCCACGAAGCCTCAGGCGGCTTCCCACGGAAGCAGGTTTAGGAGCGGTTCAGCCAGAGGTTGGGCCAAGTGGCCCGTAACTCCCTGGATCTCATCTCTCACCCAAGTGCAGTATCGTCTGCTGCCTCCTGGTCACTGGGATCGCCTTCTAGGTTTTCAAACTGTGTTTGTTACCATGTGTGTTTCTCTCCTGCTTTTATTTTATTTTTTAAAGGATCTTAGTGTTGTCATTTGGAATAGGAATCTAGCATTTCCTTTAGTTACAGTATTTTTTCCTTCGAGTCTAAAATTATGATCGTTGTAATCACAGATAATCTTTTCTGTCGGGAAAATCACCCTGTTGTGTGAGCACAGTCACCAGGCGGGAAGCACATCGCAGCTTATGGTCAGGCGGTGCCGCGGCCGCCGCGCGTTGCTGAACCATGTGTTTCTTCCCCGACGTCGTTCTTCGTCCGTCGTGGCGAATCTTGCTCTTAGCGTTTGACGTGGAAATATACTGCTGTAATGTGAAGCTTTAAATGGCCCTTTTCTGTCTCAGAAAACTATAGTTTTCACCTAGGTGTGCGTGTTTCCGTGGCGTGTTTTGTCAGAGACAGCCACGTGAGTGACGGTTCGTCTGTTCAGTGTCCCCTCTCTCTCTCTCTGACCTTCCTCGGTGCTGACGCCCACCTCGCTCACACAGCCACGGCACCACCGCGAGCCACCTCACCACGGGCCCCGTGGCGTGTTTGCATTTGCCCTCAAAAAAACAACATTTATCTCAGAACGATATATCAAAAATAATGGTTTTGCAATTTTTACTTTGGCTCACAATGCAAGCGAGCGAGTCTTTGAGCCAACTCACAGGAGTCCGAAGGCCGGTACATCAGCTGTGCTGACAGCGAGTGTGCTTTCATTTCACCCTGCCCCGACACACCCTCGTTTGGCGCGGACGCGTGTGGCCATCACTGCTTGGCGCACCTCAGAAGGGCGCGCTGGCTGCAGCCCCAGTGAAGGGCTCCCTGTGGTTCAGTGACCTCCGTGTGCACGACGCCCTGCGGCACGCAGAGGCCCCGGTGGATAGCGTCTGCCTTCTGCTTGTTCCCGGCTTGGGTCGCCGGGACGTGAGGCCCTCGGGTCCTCGCTGCTCTCTGGGGGGCGGCACAGCTAGAGCGGGGCCTAAGGGGGCCTCCTGGACGTATCTGGGGTTTGGGACCAAGAATGCGTGATTCCTCTCTAGTGTGTCTACAAACACTTACGTTTGGATGCAGAACACTGAGAAACGGGTAGTTCTGAAGAAGCTGAGGTGCTTGAATGGAGGGGTAATTTAGGCAGAACTTAACTTTATGGAATTATAAATAAAGTCTAGCGAAGAAAGAGTGCTCATACATTCGAGTTGCCTAAATTCTGCCAAGTGGGAGCCGGGGTGTGCAGAAGGAGTTGCAGGGGCCTGGGGTGGTAAAAAATAAGTCCGGAAGTGTACGTCTTCTCTCTCTTATTCACATAATAGCAGGCTTATTATATTGTTAAACGAGTGGTCTTCTGGGCGTATGAAATTCCTGGCCGAATCTGTACCCTCAGAACCACTTAGTTTGATCTGTCTGAGGAGCCCCCAGGTCGCAGCCCGCCCCGTGTCCTGCTGGTTCCCTGCTCCTCACTTTCCCTTTGAAGACGCGGGCGCTCAGAGCGCCCCGACGGTGCTGCGAGCCGGATGAGACTTCCTTTGAATTTAACTGCTGCCTAACCTGGCTCACTTCGCCGGGCGTGTTTCCTGTGACAAGCTTAAAAATACACTTCAACTATGTTTTTATTTAGTTGTATTTACATCTGAAGTTTTTCTGAGTGTCGACTCTTCTCTTCTACTGGCATGCTAAATATCTTTGCATTCATTTTCAAAGTGTGGTATACATTTTATTTTGGCACTTTATTTAGCTTTGTTCTTCTAAAATTGTCAGATTTCTTAAACCCCGATCCTCAATTATTTGGTTTTAATTTAACAGAGGACCTTATTGATTTTTGTGGTCTTAAACTCGTTAATTTTAGACACACTTTCACAAAGTGGTAGAGCCATATAAAGTTAATTTTTTAGCCACTCAATTCTGTGATATCTTGGCACTTTCCACAATTTCATTTTTTTGTAACTTTTTTTTGTTTGGCTGGTCTTTTACTTATGGAATCTTTAATTTTTAGGAAACATAGAAACTGGTCTAAATACTAGACAGTTTTAAGCTACCTCTTAAGTATTTTAAACTTACTAAAGTAATAAGACAGATACTGAAGTTATTCATTAACAACTCAACAATTAAATAATAATGTCTTTATGGATACATGTACCAGATAAGTAGTACAGGAGTCTGATGGAAATACAGGTCACCTCACTTACTCACTTTCCAACTCTTGTTTTTTCTGTTCACTCAATTTTTAATATTCTTGCTCCTGAAACAGGTCGTGCCACTGACACTGACCTGCCTTTCAGGACCCCTGTCAGTTACACCACTGTCTTCCCCCCCCACCCAGGGAGGGTTTCCTAAGCCCTGTAGACATGGTGTCCCACTACGGCTTTTCTGTCTTCGGTGCTCATTTGTTGCATACGAGGTCTGTCTGGGAAAAAGTCCAGCCATTGTTAATACAATGATGTAACCTGGCAGCCAGGGAGAGTAGACAGGGATGCACATGCATGAACAACGAAGACTTCACTGTACTGGTCAGTAGGGATGGTAGACGCTATTGAGTGGGCACATGTACTGTGTGGCCATCGCATTCAAAATGACTTAGCCAGTAAAGCAACAAATCCGCATCAAATTTGGCATTGAACTTGAACATCCGTTCTGTGGGAACTATTCAGATGATTCAGAAGGCTGCAGCGATGGGCAACTGGTGATTGGCAGCTTCATCATGACAACATGCCTGCTTAGGCATCACATCTCGTGCAGAGGTTTTTGGCAAAACATCAAATCACCCAGGTGACTCAGGCCCCCTATAGCCCAGATTTGGTGCCCTGTGACTTCTGGCTTTTCCCCAAAACTAAAATTACATTTAAAAGGGAGGAGATTTCAAAGCCATCAGTGAGATTCAGGAAAATACGGTGTGGCAGCTGATGGCAATTGGGAGAACTGTGTGAGGTCCCAAGGTGCCTACTTTGAAGGGGACCGAGGCGTCATTGTCCTGTGTGCAGTGTTTCTTGTATCTTCTTCAATAAACGTCTCTATTTTTCATATTACATGGCTGGATACCGTCTGGACAGACCTCATACATCCATTCCAGTTGTGTATCCTTTATTAAGGAAATGTGTTATTTAATTACATCTGAAATGTTTCTATTTCACTTAACCGAAGACTCCTGAAAGCAGAGCTCGTGTGTCGTAGCCCCCGCACCCTCCGCAGGACCTGGTAGGGCGCTGCTCTGCACGCGGCCGGTGCAGGACAGCCGACCGGTGACAGGGCAGCTGACTGCCCACGCCCCAGAGCTGTCATTGGCGTTGTGGGTGTGACCTGGCCGGTGTGCGCCTAGAGGTCACTGAACACCCCAGAATACCTTCTTTTTATTTATTTCTTTTATTTTGTATTGACTTCAGAGAGGGAGAGAAAGAGGAACCTTGATTTTCATTGTTCCACTTATGTATGCATCATTGGTTGGCTCCTGTGTGTGCCCTGACCAGGAATCGAACCCGCAACCTTGGTGCATCAGGACAACGCTCTGAGCAATGGAACTGCATGGTGAGGGCCAGTTTGCTTTTGGAACAGGAAACTTTGAGAGGCCTCAGAACTTCCAGATAGTGACTACAGAAGCCGTATCTTATGCCGCACTTGCTCAGTGCATAGGACAGCAGCGAGGCCCCCTTTCCTCAGATTGTTCTTCACTTGTTCGCAGTTGTATCGATAGCAGGCTATCTGGACTCTCAGTCTGGAGCAAGGGAGAAAATGGTGTTATCTGACAATCAGTAAGAGTGATAATAAAACTTGGACTTGGGAGAAGAAGCACTCTGTCCTTAGCAAATAGGAACTCAAAGAGCACAGCAGCGCAGAGCCGTTCGGTGTGAGGTCAAGTGTACCTGGCAAGCTAGGGCGTGCCGTGTGGTAACCGACACGCGTAATGAAGACCGAGTCATCAGAAAGCATGGGATGTGTTCTGTACACTTTTAAAAACACAGGGCTCGTGACACGTACTTACAGTGATTTCTGACCCAAGTCTGTGTGTGTGTTCTAAGGTTTGTCAAGCATTGCTTCTTTAGAGTCTCACTTACTTGAAGGCTCTAGTTCCCCAGTCGTGTTGCACAGATGGAGCTGTGTGGGCGTAAGATGCGGGGCCCACTGAATCCGTGCACGTTCCCGACGGCCTGCTACTTCCTGTCCACCTGTCTTCACTTGCTCTGCCCCCTTAGCCCGGGCCTTGCCCCTGCCCGTCACCCCCTGCCTCGCCCGCCCCCGTCTGTCCGTTCGCACTCCCCAGAGAAGAGCGTGTCCTGCTGGCACGTTCTCCCCAGGTTTAAACAAGCGAGTTGTGTTGCACCGTGTTCCGTGATGGAACAGTCTGTCACGGAACACACGTGTTCTTGCTGTTCCCCGCACACACGTTTCACCAGGGCCGCTCTCCTTCCTCCTAGACGGGCTAATCACCTCCGAAGGAGCCCTCAGCCCGGACTTCTTCAACGACCACCACCTTCAGAACGGGGACGTGGTCGGGCGGCACGCGCTCCCTGGCAGGTAAGCGCCCTTCCCAAGAACCGTCTGGTGTGTGACCCTCCCCTGGTCTTCGGGAAGCTCGAGTTCTCTTCCTCCCCATCTTTCTGTCCTTTTTCATTGAAGCGGGAAAGTGCCCCGTATTTTCAAGGACGTGCTTGTTCGATTTTAATTTGTGAAGGCGTGTTTTCCGTGCAAAAGAAAATGGAACCGCACGTCTGAAAAACACACGTGCTTCGGCGCTTCGGAAATTACAGGCCGTCTGTCGAAAGGCACAATGCTTTCACCAAATTAATGAGCTCAGATTGTTTTCCAAAGCTCATCAAGTACGATATAAAATAAGGACACAATACATGTATTTTAACAATTACTTAGACATTGTTTTAACAAGCTGATGCTTTGATTAAAAACTTTTTCTCCCTAGACGACATGCAAATACAATATTTAAAGAGAAAAAAGTCTGACAGGGCAGCATTGTTCTACAGTTGATTTATAAAGTTTTACCAGAATGTGTAAACAAGCATTTTCTTCTCCGTGTCATTCCTGGAGGTGGAATATTTGAATTCAAGCTGACTGTTGAAATTTCACATTAAATTATCCTCATGAATAGCTGTAGTCTTGTTTGCCATGAAGATTACTTTTTCTTAAAATTATTTACGTAATATCCTCTTCCAGATTTGTGCTTTTCATTCACATAAGCTGTTTTCATTTTGGAGGATGTGCTTATGTATTTTTTAAGTGAAAGAATACAATTGTGATTAATATTTTGTAACTCGTATGGATCACTTGTACTAAGCCATTTCAATCCAGCAGCGATTGTCACAGCCATTACTGATCACCTGTTGTATGTAACCTGTTTTCCAAGTGCTCATCGTGTTTGTTTTAACTGCACAGCTACGTGTTAAGGCAAGTATTGTCATAGCCATTTTACAAATGGGGAAATGGAGCCTCTAGTAATTTAAGTGACCACTCACACTAGGAGGATGTGACAGAAGAAAGTGAACTCAGGTCTGTGTGTCTCCAGAGTTTATGTTCCTTCAAACATGATGCCTAATTGAGAAGGAAACGCAGCACACTATAGTGACTTCTCAGTGTTTCTTTGTCTCTCATTAAGAAATACTTTTCATGTCATCAGCCAGTGCACACATACCCACTTGTTTGTGTATGTATGTACTGTATACACGTAAACCAAGTTTCTTAGAACAGTAATGACTCTGACGCCCTGCAACGCAGAGTGATACATTCTGCTTGTTCTGTTATTTTTGACATGCAGTTGCAACCCACTATATTGGTTTCACAACTCATTGGTATCAGGACTCAGTGTTTAAAAGCATGGTGGAAAATGCAGTTATTACATGAAATGCGATCCCGTACATGTAGTTCAGTATTCTGTTGTGGACTTTAAATCTATAATAGCACTTTAGAAAGTTTTATTGGTGGACTGGATTGTCATGGTAAGAAACTCCCTGCCGTAGGAAATAAAAGTTAAACGTGGTTATATACCAGAGAGCATACGGCTTTTGATCACTTCTGATGTTTCCGTCTGCATTGGCTATAATTGTTTAAATGGGGACTCTGTTTAATCATTATAACTGTACAGGGACAGTCCCTGTACAAATGTTTTCTAAACATACTTGGAAAAGGAAAAGTGATCTGGGTTTATAATCCTCATATTTGTATGGAAGACTTGCTGATGGCATTTACAGGATCAGTTGTTCTGCCGTTTGTGTCTCACGGTGAGCAGATCACTTCTGTGTCTCCTCCAGACACTGCCGTCCGAAGGAGGCAGGCTGGTGCTAAGGATGCATTACTTACTTAAGAAAGACTTACCCTCATTTTTACGTAATCATGCAATTTTTAAAGAATCTGAACATTTTTATTAAAATGGAGTATACAAAACAGTGAATGTGCAAGCTCAATTCAGCAAAATCTCTCATTTCTGACTTTCAAAAATGGTCATTTTACAGAACAGTAAACATGTTCTGAGAGGCGCCTGTGCTCAGTGGCTGGGCTCTGCCCTTTGTCCAGAGACTTCAGGGTTTTATGTCGTAACTCTGTTCATAACTCTTCGTTTTATTTCTTAGCTTATTTCCGTTTCTGTTATTTATTTACTTCCATGTCTTTATTGTTGTCCAAGTACAGTTGTCTCCGTTTTCACGTGCCCTCACCCCCCCACCCCATCCCGGCCTCCCACCCTTGAGCCCGCCCCCTTTGGCTCTGTCCCTGTGTCCTTTGTACATGTTCCTGGATGGCCCGTGCCCTGTCACCCCTCTTGCCCGCTCCTCTCGGTAACTGTCAATTTGTTCCTTATTTCAATGTCTCTGATTGTTCTTGCTTCCCTGTTTGTTACCAACTCTTTAAAAATGACTTGGAAAGTTCTCTTACCTTTGTCCTCTCAGTTCATTTACAAAGGCAAAACTATTAAGTAACATCTTTGATATCATAAAAAGCATATCACAGTAATGTTGGCTTAAAGGATTAGTTAATAAAACTTACTGTAGACTTCAAATTAAAAAAGTGATATACTTATTTATTATAATCATTTTTATTTGAGAATTGTTTGCCCTTTAAAAAGAACTTCCCCTGAGAAAGTTAAGTCTTTCATCTCTTGTCTTTTGTAATTTTTCAGCCTTTAAATCATGTGACTGTATCGTTTTCTTTTTTCATTTCCAGAAGAAATAATTTACAATGAATTTCCTCAGGGTTTTTTTTTTCTCCCGTAGGCAGTAGATCAAATAAGAAGGAACTCTCTGTTGAATCAGCAGAGATACAGAGAGAGTCTAAAGTGTGGCCCAAACTCAGTTGTTTTGTCTCCATTTTCTGCTCTGGAATCATTTACTCTTGCTTTTATTCAATCATTTTTGATTGGTTAGGATTCTCCTTTAATAGGATTTCTATGCTCTTCTTTGATAGTAACAAACCATAGATCTTATCTGGATTATTTTTTAACTCTGCTAAGATTTAAGTATTTTAAATTGCTACATAATTATTCACATATTTTGGCATGAAAATTTTGCCACAAAATGTCCCAGATGTGAAATCTTAAACTAATGGCTACCTTTCAGTTTCTGACATCCAATAGGTAAATTTAAAGCCTATTAGATCAAATAATGTTGACTTAAAATACTACTATTGAAATTTTTTGCTTTAACCGATTTTAAGCAAAGTAGGAATATTTTTTGAGAAATATAAAGAGTGGTCTTGAACTCTTATTCTTCATCCTCACTCTGGAGATAAGAATAAGCAGGTCTCATGAACAACATTAAGAATTTGGGCTAGCTGTGAAAAATCAGTCTTGATTGAATTTTGAATATTGAAAAGCTGGTTACTATCTATTTTCAGTATTTTCTTAAACAGGGAAATTGTCCAGATGAATTACCAGTTATGTTTTGGTAATTCCGTTTATTATCACATATCTTTGATAAGTAAGCACTGTCAAGCTCTCTGAAAAAAGAATAATAAGAAATGAACGTACGAAGCGTGAATTGTGAATTTTCGTCCTCGTTTCTAACACGGAACAGCGTGGCAGAGCCGGTGGTGTGCTCTGCGGCCAGCACGTGCATCTTTTCCGCCGTCGTGGGTTTTAACACGTCAGTGTCACTGGGCTCAGGTGAGGTGGACGGTCCCGAGTTCCTGCAAGATAAAGAGTGTGTTCTAGCTATTATAAGAGGTGATTTTTTTTTAATTGTTCACAGTGAAATCCTCCACTTTCTTCCTAAAATGGCAAAATTTAGTAATCGGACATACCTGTCAAATGCGGGAACTGGGCCAGATTTAGAGAATTGTTTAAGTAGTTCACATTAGTCTTTGTCTTAAAATTCAGGTCAGTGGGGGGTCTTTCTTAATCCGAATGCCTGCATTTTTGCAACACCGCAAGGCAGTTGAGTGGAAACGTCGGGAAGTGTGGACTCCCTGTCCTGTCCTACAGGGGAGCCTAGATGTGCGGCAGAGCGGGCGTGGCCGCTGGACAGCGACTCCTGGGCCTAGACCCTGTCACTGTGGGCGTGAAGCCCTGGCCCCGGAACCTCCCGGCCGGTGGGGGTGACCTGGGTGGGGGTGACTCGGGGCTCCAAGCCCCAGCGGTGGAGTCGCCAGTCCCAGAGGGCCAGGCGTAACTCTTCCCCTCCCCGCGCCCGGACGGGTGTTAAAAGTGGAGTGGAGCTTGCTATTGAAGCTAATTAAAAATAATAGGAGTAAGACTAGCTTTTCTTCTCCCCCTGCCCTCTTTTTTTTACCATGTATCCACACCATATTTTTGGACCGTTTTTTATTATAACTCTTACTTTTCAAGACTAACAAGAACCTCATGTTGAGTATTTCTAAACTGCTTCCAGCTTTTACAAATCAGTTTTTGTTGCAGTAAAAATGGTCCATTTTTCTTTTATAGGAATCCAATTTTCATAAACTGGAAAAAAATTACAGAGGCTGCTTAGGTTTCCTTGGGGCTTTGAGAAATGTGTTTCCGAGGGCCTGGAGTCCCGCTCTGTGGCCGGGCGGGCCGTCGCCCGCCGGCCGTCCCCGAGCCGAGGCCGGCGCGAGGGCCGCTGTCCCCGGCCTCCGACGCTCACACTCTCGTCTGCTGGCTCTCACACGGCCCCGATTTTCTCTTCCTCAGCATGCTTTGGCATGGACTTCTCTGTGCATGATACGAATTATATCTTACAAATATGCACCTTTTATTCTGTTCACTCAGTTTATTTTTTCAAACGTTACAGTTGAACTGTTAGTTTTACTTTTAAAAATCATACTGAGTAGATCTAACAAATTACGTATTTCCTTAATATGTAAGAAGTAACCTTTTATTCAGTTTTTAAATGTGTGATTTTTCCTAAGACAAAGACTCTATGTGTAAAAATTAGACTATTACTTTAACAATGAGGATGCCTTGATTATACTCGGCTATTTATTCCGTTTTTTCCCCTTGAGAAAAACACCTCAAAATTACATATTCCCTCTGAAACGCATGGCGCAGTGTTTGCAGAACTCCATGTTGGCTGTCAGATGGGAGGGGAAGGGGGGAAGGGGGAGAGGTGCGGAGCCGCCGCGGGGATGTGTCGGACAGGACAGGACAGGACAGGACAGGACACGCGCCGGCCAAAGAGCACACGCGCGTGACCCGTGGACGTGAGCAGTGGGGGGGGCTGCCTGAGGGGCTGCAGGGTGCTGGGGGGACCAAGGGGGAAAATCAGGACACTTATGATAGCATAATCAGTTTTTTAAGAAAGGAATAAAAAAGGACTACATATTATTCCTAGACCTCTGTTTGATGAGATTATTTCAAAGGACTTACTCAAAGAAGAAATGAAATTATGAGAGAATAACCCTAAATCTGGCCAAGCCGAACTTCTTCTCTGTTGAGAGGAAAGTAAACATGCCCATAAAGTCCCTTCTCTGAGAAGTCCTCCGTCCGTTTCCCATCGGCAACCCGGGCTCTCCCGCGCGCTCTGGGGGTTCAGGTTGTAGTCACTCCCGTGCCGCGGCAGGAGTTCAGGCGTCGCGGGAAGGGACCCCAGCGGGGAAGGGACCCGAGCGGGGAAGGGGCCTCAGGAACGGCTTCCTCGGACAAACAGCGACGCCGTCCGCGTGTTCGGCAGGTTGCGGAGCTGAACGAAGGGGCGAATGTTTGTGACATCCTTCAAAGATAACCGTTAACTAAACCGCAGCTTTCTCCAGTGCACTGTTACTCAGTTTTCCTCAAAATCTTCTGTTTTCCTCAGCAGGGACCACCCCTCATGTGAGCCTTGAACAAAATTCTTGACTCTAGAACTTTTCCGGGCACAGGGGGCACAGAACAAGGCAGCCGGGTTCCGTTCTGTCAACGGCCGACGGTTTCCGGTGCCGAGGCCCGCACGGCAGAGCGCAGAGGCGCCCTGAGCGGACCCTGCAGGGGCTGAGAGGGGCAAGCCCTCCTGGGCGTGCGTGCGTGCGTGCGTGCGTGCGTGCGTGCGTGCGTGCGTGCGTGCCGAGAGGGCGCAGGAGCCTCACGCGGCTGCGCTCCTTCCCGCCCGCAGCCACGTTTCCGAGAACCTGTCCCTGTGAAGTACTCAGAGATCAGTCCTGCGTAAACGAATTACTCAAACAGAACAAATGTATGTCAGAGAAAATAGATCCACCGAGCGTAGTGAAATACACTTTCCTCATTGTGGAATGAACACCGTTTTTAGCACTTACCTTTATGCCACATGATTTTGTTCGCATATTACGTTATATCAGTGTTCTGATTTAACCTCATTTAAGTCAGTAGGAAAGTCAAAATAGGTAAAAACTGATGTATTTTAAAATAGATATTTACTTAACATAAAATTCGCACTTTCTAAAGAATTGACCACAGATAGCTTATAGTTTGCTGCTTCTTGATTCAAAATTCTTTTTAGACAAAAATGTTATTCCCCTATGATGTCTTGATAACGTAAAATTGAATACATCACTGTCACATCCGTAATTCTAGTAATGAAACCTCCTTCGTTTGGACCACTTAGTCATTCCATTGATACTCATTTGCATGTATTAAAGCACTATGGCAACACATTCATTTATTCAACGCTAATATATAAATGTGTTTTATTTTAAGACAAGCCTATTACCAAATAATGTATAAAATTACGAAACAAAACCTCGCTGAATGCCCACACGAGACACTGTTGCGCAGTCATTCCATCTACCCCCCGTGCCTGACCCGCGGGTCGGCGCAGGCCCCCCGTCCGTGTTCGCGGCTGCGCTCGGCGTGGGGCGTGGGCAGGAGCGGCTTCTCAGTTCACAGGGGTTGGTTAGATCGCGACTGAGGCACACGGAGCAGAACCTCTGTGGGAGCAGTGGAGCTCGGCAATAAGACCGCATCCCGCTACTTTGAGGAGTTGCTGTATCCCAGAGTGCATTGTTTGATTTGGAAACATCCAAACCTGCAACATTTACTACAGTTGTATTTGGCCATCCCAATGACATTGTTTCTGCTGTAAGTAAAACATGTATTTCAGGTTCAGGAACAAGTGCTACACCTAGGTATAATCAGCAGAAATACATTTAAGTTCTTCCCACTTTTACCAGTATTAACCAATCAGAAGTGAATGGTAAAATTTCTTGAATGAATACAACCATTCGTAAGAAAGAATACTGTACTTAAGGGAGAGTATGTGTAAAGTAGCGAAGAAGTCGTTTTACTGTTACGCCTGTGGGACCGTGAAAGCCGGCGAGCAAGAGTGGCAGTGGCTCTAGAGCACGGTCCGAGGGGGAAGTGGAACCCGTGCACGTGAGCGGTTTTCGCACTGCGAGACCCTCGCTCTGGCGTCGCCCTTACCTTAGACCGTGTTCTTCTGAGCGCTCCCGCGGCAGCTCTGCCCCCTATGTTTATTACTACGTTTATTACTTCAGAGGGTGGAATGTCTTAGGGGCCTTCTAAAAGTTTCAAAGGATAAGATGTAGGAGGCTCCTGTTAGACCAGGTCTAAGTCTAGAAAGACTAAAAACTTGCATTAGCTAGCGTTTGTGTCATCGTGTATCTCATTTTAACAAGCGTGTGAGACCGAGGCAGCCAAGAGCA
The DNA here is from genome assembly GCF_019186645.2 of Phyllostomus hastatus. Taxonomy (NCBI): domain Eukaryota; kingdom Metazoa; phylum Chordata; class Mammalia; order Chiroptera; family Phyllostomidae; genus Phyllostomus; species Phyllostomus hastatus. The sequence goes on along the minus strand of NW_025333833.1, from coordinate 3,417,755 downwards.
GCATGGCCCCTATTTGAACAAATGCAGAAATGCAGTCTTCTAAGGGGTTTTCAAGGGACCAGCCTCAAACCAGACAGCCAATAAACGGGGAAGCCTTTGAGCTCGGGAAGGGGCCCCACTCTTAGTGTCACGCCCTGCCCGCCTCCAAGCGGCAGGACACTGTCTCTGTCTCACGGAGAGCCGTGCTTTGGAAAGCTCTGGGGGGACGTTATCACCACTCAGTGAGACAGGCAGGCTTCATGGCACAGCACAACGTGTCGTTGGCCTGTTTTGCTTCAATACATTTGACGTGATTTACTGCAAACTGATGCTTTAGATTGCTTGTAGGCAAGTGGCTACAAACGTATTAACACATTAAATACTTCACCACCATTAAATTGCCTAAAGGACAACGGTCGGCCCCTGAATTCCGTCCTCCACAGATCGATCATGTTGCGTGAAGAAATGAGGACGAAAGGAGTGGGGCAGTCTCAGCCTGGAGGGGTTCAAGTCTTATGCAAATCATCCGTTTAGCTAGCGAGCCAGTGTTGGGGTTCACATACACGATGCTGTTGTTCGGCGCCTGTAAATGAGCCCTCAGATGTGAGTCATCCTTGTTGAGACTTTTTATAGAGACAGTTTCTTTCTAGTCTTGAAAAGGCAAGGAAATTCGGTTCCACTACTTGGACACTAATGATTTGCATTTCCCAAGGAGAATTGAATTAGGTTTTATTAGCAGATTGGGCCTATAACTTTTAAGGCCCAGTTTTATTAGATTATCACACATCAGCATTAGCAAATTGTAAACTTTACTGAAATATAGAAATACAAGCCAAAAATCAAGGCTTAGAATTCTGGAAACTTGGGAAGATGTGTTACCCTAGAGAAGTTATACTACTGACTTGGGAAAACACGTTAAGTGGTTTACTTCCCGTTGACATTTAGCGGGAAGAAAGTCGGCGACAGAGCTGCCCCCATTAAGTCTGTGTTAATTTTCAGTCTGCTGACCTGAGCAGAGTGTTTGGAGACATGCACATTAGCTGTGCATGAAGTCCAAAGGTGCCCCACAGAAAACCAGATTTAAGATCAAATTTATGTTCACTTTATTAGGACTTCATTTAGGGGAAGAAATGTAGCATACCTGAGCCTATAAATAAAAAAGTAATCTGAATATGACTAGATCCTATAAAAATGTTAAGAGATCAATTATGGTGCAGCTTTGTACTGAAGAAATGGGAGTTAATCCAGTCGTGACTGAGAAGTTAATTATATCACTGCCATTTAAGGGTGATTATCTAGTGTTAAAGTTCATAAGTTTTTATATGTATTAATTGCCTTACTTTGGCTGTACAGATGTATAAAAATTAGTTGTAAATTTAAATGGAAAGAAAATTGAAAGTCCTTCAGCAAACATGACTGCTTTTGTATATATTATTTGACCTATGAAATACTCTTATTTTCCAAAAAATTATGAGGTTTCTTAAAGGAGTAGTATGCAAATGGCCATTATAAAGGCTTGCTTAATCATATCCCAGTGATAAGAATAAAAATGTAAGCAATCTGATCAATACACACCATCACCCGTCCCAAAAAACAAACGAGAGAGGAAAACAGAGCAAGTCACCTTTTCCGTCCTTGAGGTCTGGATTCAATGATACTGGGCTTACCCTAAACTCAGGGACTTTTCCTAATTTAAAGTTGATTTATTCTAGCCCAACTGTGTTTTGATTGAATTAACAATGTGATTTAAGTATTTATGAACAATTTAAAAAAATTTTATGTTAGAAATGCTAAACCAAATATTTTTTCTTAGATTTTTTTTTAAAAAACAGATGAAACCTAGAGGCTGTGGGTTTTAAAACGTAATATTAATTAATTCCCGTAGTCTCCATGGCCCTTCCAGATGTGCTATTACCGATAGCTCACCCCCAGATGTGGGCTGTGCAGGCTCTGTAAACTGATTTGCACTTATTTTGAATGGGGATTAGACAGATTGCTGATGAATTATTAAAGTAAATGTATTGCCAAATAAATCTAAGAGCAAAATATTGAACTGCAGTAAATGAGAAAGGAATGTGCACATACAGACCTGCCTGCTTTCCTAAGTTCAGCAGTTCCCTTCTCAGTTTCAACCGAAAGAAAAGTTTCATTTTTTTTGTTATTGTGTTAAAGAAGAAAAAATGGTCTATAAAACTGCTTACAGAAGTATCTAAGACAAAAACAAGGAAATATAATGTTCTAAACTCAGCCGGTCCAAACCACTTGAGCAGCTATGACAGCTCATAAAACAGAGTAGTTTTTAACTGGGCTCTGTTTTACATTGCCAGAGTGAATTTTCCTCGCAGGAAGTAGCCAGAGGGTTTATTTAGTTTCCAGTCCGCGGCTTTGATCTTTCTGTACTGTCACATCTCGGGTTACATAGCTCTTTTTCACTGCAGTAAATCTGCAACAGTTAATGAGAATAAAATTTCCTCCTCCTTACTGATGCATGCTGTTAAATGCCAAACCACAGCCAACTGCGTATTTGCAGAATTTCAGCTACAATGTATGAAAACAGTGCAATCAGTTTAATCTTGTTGTCTTTGTAATTCATTTTATTGGGCTTTCTTTCTTTCTAAGTGACCTACTTTATCAAGTCAGTGGTTGCAAGGCCAAACCCGGGAGAAAGTTTTAGGATGGTACCAAACAGAGGAAGACGGGCTTGTGCGGAGGAGGCGGGTGCGGGCGCGAGCTCACTCTTGCACGCTGCCGCCGAGGTGCGTCGTGGGTCTGCTCGAAGGTTCCTGCAAGAGCAAGCCTTGCTTCCTCCTTCAGTAAAGTGGTTTGTTTGTTGCCGCCTCGATTACGGTGCATGCTCGGTCTCGACATGAATTCTCATTGGGTGTTTACTTAATGTCAGAACATTATTTTTAGTTTCTGATTAAAGATTCCATAGTATTTAATGGAATTGGAAGGATTTCAAAAAACTCGATCTATTCTTAAAGTAAAAATAACATTGTTATGAGCATCTTACCAAGTGGGGCCTTATACCTATTAGAAATACTATAAATATTTATAAAATAAATCAAAGGAAATTTAAAATCACACCTAAGCAAACTATTTTATATGTCATTAAACATGCATGTTGATGCTGAACCACAATAAAATCTCATGCTTTTTATTTGCTTTTTTGCTACGAAAGAGCAAATAAAACCTCTTGGTTGAGGCATTATTGGATTCAATTAATATATGTTGTTAAATTTATTTTTCGCTCATACCTTTCATCTTTGTTACAGTCTGATTTTGTGGTTGGTAACTGGAACTTATCCCTGTCAAGAAATTCACTCTTAGAAAGCTATTTCCGATGATAGCCATTGACAAATACATGTTATGAATATTATACATTTATATAGGTCATAATGACATTTAAGTATGAAGTATTCTAAAGTACATAGAAGAAGGAAATCAGCTTCTAGTTTCTCACCACTGGAGTCACACTGGCTGGTGTCCCAGCCCTCTGATTCCACAGAAGAAATCATTTGTATTCTCATAAAAGTCAAAATGTTGTGTATAAATCAACAGTATGTAATACCCATTCTTTGACTTAGATAACTATCATAAAACAGTAACTAAAATTGTATTGACACTCGGAATAACATTTCTAAATTAGGGGCAATAAGGTCAGATTTCCTGGTAACTAGAGGACCCCTTTGGAAAAGTGCCTCCTGTTAGTCACCCCAACAAGAAAGGATGGTTTCAAATTTTGAAAGAGAAGGGTGCAGCACTGAACTGGGCCTTCCCGGAAGGTGTTAGCTAGAACGCAGAAATGTTGAACCTTAAAGTAAGCCTGTCTGTGTGTGCTTAATCTGCAACATCCTAGTTTCCACGTGGAAGAAAGAGGGGGAGGCTGAGACAGACTGCAGGCCATCATATCCGCCCGGGGTGCCGGGCGGGACTGTTCTGGGGGCTGCAGCCTCCTTTCTCCGTACCGTTTCAGGCTGCGCCAGACTGTTAGTCCGTCATCCATCCAGTACTCTGGATTCGAGAGTCCACAGAAGACTTCTGCACAAAATAAACATTAATTTTAAAAAGTTTCTATTCTGTAAAAAAGAAAAATATTAAGTGAAATTGTTTAAGTGTGCTTCCCCACACACCCTCCTCCAAGCGGCCCGAGGTCCCCACCCCTGGGGTCTCCACCCCCCCCCAACCCAGTGCGCCTCCCTCCGGTCTAATTAGTCCCCAGCAGCATCTGTCCCGCCTCCTCAGACCGCCCACCGGTTGCAGCTCCCCAGAGACGCTGTTTTCCCGCTCGCCCTCCCCCCCGCCTCCCGCTCCATGCCTCCCCAGCGTTCTCTGCTGGGCATCCCTCCGAGTAGTCGCCCTGTTCTGTGTCCACCTCGTCTGGGGGGGGCCTCTTCTCTTACTGCCCCCCCCCCCACCTGGAGGGTGTCACTCAGGCCCCGTGGCTTTCGGCACTACCCGCCAGCACGGGTTCCCACCTGAGACCTCCCTCTGGGCGCCGCCAGCCTGCCTTCCTCCCCGCCACCCAGCACAGCCAGTCGCGTGTAGGTCGAAACCTTCAAACCCAACTTTCGCTCTCGCGCGTGCGGACAGGCCCCGCCCCTCGCCTTCCTTGGCCACCGTTCGGCAGGCCAAGCCATCGCCTTTGGAGTCCACCTGGGTCCCTCCCTCGTCCTCACCAACTGCCTGTCCCCGTGCCCACCACCCGTTAAGTCTTGTTTCCATTTCTAGACGGTGTCCCAAATTGCGCTGTTTTTCCATTTCCACCGTTGGCACCCTAGTCTGAGCCGCCCTTGTCTGTCCCCTGATTAACGTCCGTGCATCTGCACTCACCGGCCCACGCAGTGCCTTTTCTCTCTGTGACCGAGCTGGTCGGCTGAAACCGGGGCACGTGCCCCGCCTGCCGTCAGTGCTCCCCACGCCCCGACCATGAGATGTGAATTCCCACCGGGCCGACAGAGCCCTGCGGCTCCTGACAGTGCGTCCCCAGCCCCTCCCCTGCCCGGGCCCCAGGGGCTCACCAAGTCCACTGGTTTGGGGGGCTCTCTTCCGCTCCCACACGCACCCAGTTCTCGCTCACTTTGGCACCTTTGTGCTTCAGTTGAATACCCTTCTGACTTTCTGAGTGACTCGTTTGCTCTTTCAAGTCATGCCTCAGAGTCTGTCCCTGACCCTCAGAGACGCTCCTCCCCGCCCGCCCCCCCCCCGCCAGTGGCTGTCTCCACGGCTCCTAACCCCATGTGTCCAGGTGCCCTCGTTCAGCTCCCTTCTCCACGAGGGTGTCGGCTCCAGAAGACCGGGAGCTCGGCCGTCCCCTTCGTGGGTGTGCCCCCTGCCTGGCACACACCAGGGTCCCCGGGGGTGCTCGTGTGACCGGTGAGGTCCCCAGGGCGGAGCGGGTGCTCGCTCACACGCGTCTCCCTCCGCGCTGCCTGTGCCGTGGGCTGCTTCCAGTGTGAACTGTTTTTACAGTGTCTGTCTTTTATAGTTAATCTTGACTGTTTCGGTGTCATACTTTAAATGCACAGTGCTTGTAGTACAGGGTGGGGTTTGTGTTGAGTGTGTGCAGAATCCGGATTTTATGCACACACAGCTACACACACACAGTGTTACGGGCTTGCATTGTGACGTTGTTGCAGGAACCTGTGCTGTGTAAGACAAGACGTCTTTTAACTTGCAGTGTTTTGTAGAGAGGAAGACGCCCATCTTCATCGCTAAGATCTGGGTAAGAAACTCTCAGTCCACGTGTGTTCCACCACCACAGATGTAATTGGACGGACTGAGAAGTGCTTCCCTGCACAGAGTAGAAGCATTCTCTGCCACACTTTCTTTTCATCACTGGGAAAAGAAACCTTCATTGTCCCAGTATTAACAGGAGTTGCGTTACTTTGATCAAATGGCCTGTGTTCTGTAGAAACATTTTCTATGTTCTACTCGATCTTGTTTCTGTCCTATTAGGGGATCTTAACTAATGACCTCTTAGTAACCAGTGAGTGAGAAATATAGCATATATATTGTTGGAGAGTGTTATTGCCAAAGATACTTCTAACTTTCGATGTTTCTGTGATGAGCAACTAAATTAACTTTGTAGAGTAAAAAATAAAGATATAACCAAGGTAAGGATGTGCACTTAATGTTTTCTTTTTAACATTAGCATTTTCTATATTTAGTAACCTTTTTCATTGACAAGGACTTGGATGGGCCCCAGGAGTGTAGAGATGCGTAAGAAACAATCCTTTTTCTCTTGAGAAGCTTATAGTTAGTACAGGGTTAAAATACAAGTTCTTGATATGACTTAAAACACAATATTCTTTATCAACTTTTCTCTTTTTGAAAATATTCAGGGTAATAATGTTATCAGGTTTAGAAAAGAAATGAAAGGGTTAACTACAAGCACAGTGCCCATCTTGGGGCATCGGTGGTCTTCTGTGTGTTCCTGTCGACCTTTGCGTTACTCCACACCTCCACACCGTGTGTGTGTGTGTGTGTGTGTGTGTGTGTGTGTGAGAAACACACATCTCAGACAGTTCTGGATTGTCCTTGGTCTTAAGAGGACACAGAATTAATCATCTTTGAAAAAGAATGCCACATTCTCTTAAATGATAAACACTTTAAAAAAATATGCTCTTTGGAGTGTTATCGATCATTAACTTCCATTACAAATTATTATACCTTTAGTATTTTTTTAATTGATTGATTTAGAGAGAGGAAGGGGGGAGAGAGCGAGAGGGAGAGAGAGAGAAAGAGAAACATCAATTTGTTGTTCAGCTTATTCATGCTTTCACTGATTGTTTCTTATTTGTGCCCTGACCCAGGATCGAACCCACAACCTTGACTTATTGCGACAATGTTCTAAGCAAATGAGCTACCTGGCCAGGGCCATACCTTCGGTATTTTCTCAGAGAAAAAAAAATCAGATAATCTGATGAATGTTATATGTGTATCATATATCAAAGCTGGAAAAAAGTTAAAGATACTATGATGAATTTTCTTAGATAAAAACATATATTTTTAGATTCAGGATTTTTTTTTGTTTGCATTTTATGCCAAGCAGTGCAATTTTTGACAAAGAATCACATTACTATTGAAATATAACTTCCTGAATTATATAGGCTGTTTAATAAAATGCTGTACTTTGATGATCTGGTAATTCACTAGAATTTAGTTACTTCATTATAACAATAAGCTCTTTGGAAGAATTAGCCCAGAAGGAAGCTTGTTGTGGCTTTGTAATAGAGATAATGCTTCTTTAGGAACACATCTGTGTCTTAAAAAACATAATTTGAATAATTGTGAGATTTGAGGAAAGCTGCTTGCTGTATTGGAGTTTATTGTAAATGTTGATTTTTTTGGATGCCCCCCACCTCATGAGCAAAGGTTCACTAGGTAGACACCTTGAGTTTTATGAAGGGAGGGAGGGAGGGGCAAATCATAGCTACTGGTGAATGCTCAAAACTTTAATAGAGTTTTTAGATCACAAAGATTTGTTAAAACGGATCAGGTTTTCTCATTTTAAAGAGGCAGCAACCCTTTGCTGATGATGACTTGGCAAACGGAGGAGATGTCTGGAGGGAAGGGGACTCATCCTGCGCTGTAAGCCCGCAGCCTTTGCCTGGGGGAGCTGTGGGCCAGCACGGCGTCTTGCAGCCCAGCCCCGTGCTCCCTAGCGCCGCTGTCAGCAAAACAGAACTCAGGCCCATTTCAGAGAGACAGGTGTGCTCTCTGGAACAGAGCCTAATTACAAATGCTATTTGTTTTTACATTTGAGAAGAGTATTAGTAGTTTTCTAAACTTCATACTTGTACTATTAAAGTAACCACTGCAGAGTATAAAACCTTTCTGTGTCTACGCTGGCTTCCGTGTAAAAGCTGTGTGTCCCATTTTGGACTCAGAGGCACAGTCAACCGAGGCTTTCTCGGCCCTTCGATTAAGTCAGAGGTTAATGTTCAAGTCTTTTGAGTGGACTTTTATCAGCAGGAGCAAAATCAATGATTTCCTGAGTATCTTCTCGTTTGTGGGCATTAGTCGGCAGGCATCGTGTCTCATGTAATGTAATGTTACATACATATATTTTTAAACCTGTTTTCTTTGTTTATCTTCATCTAAAGTTCACACACCCCACTTTTCCAGAAATTTTTTCCATTTCATGTTCTTCCTAGTCAGAATCAAAACACCTTCCTGTTGGCCTGTCAGAAGTTAAAAGGCAAAGCAATCTTAAAAACGAACCCAGATCTGAGTGGCTAGCACGCAGGGGCTCATGTGGATCCCCTCCAGGGAGGAGGGGGGCGGCGGCTCTGGGCACACGGTTGGGCAAGCATGCTTTGGAGTTGCAGCTGTAACTTAAAATTACACCTTTTCAAACTGATACGAGAAAACCATGAAGCTATGTTTGCATGAATATTAAAACTTCATGCTGAGACAGCTTTTGAAGTGGTGAACGGGAATTCTTAAAAGTCTCTCAACCATTTTTTCAGAGGGTTGCTGGGTCCTGAGGACTTGGTGAGTATTGAGTTATAATTTCACTCAGTTCTCCGTACACACGGAGGCGGGAGGAGGAACTGGTACAGGTTGCTCACTGTTGCAACTTGCCTCTCTCTCTCCGAGTCTGGGGAAGGGAGGTGCTGCTTGCCATCAGCAGGGGGCACCGCAGCCGTTTAAAACAAACCCGCTGGTCACCCCCCCTTGTCCTGCGCACTTGGAGTAGCTCACAGAGAGACACAGGGGACCCTGGAATAAGGCAGGGGTCGGGCGCCCGTCTCCGAGGCAGTCAGAAATCCGCGTGTAACTGAAGCCGGCCCTCCTCGTGCACAGACCCCCACGCAGAGTTTATCCTTGAACAGCGTGGGTCCCGTGCTGGGCCACTGAAAACCGCCTGAGACTGACTGTGGAGTCGGACCTGCATTGTTCAAGGGCCAAGGCACCCGAGTGTGAGCCCAAAACACCCCTGTTGTGCGTGTGGTCCCCCAGGTGTGCCCAACATTCCCACCTCCGTGCAGAAGTCCCCTCGTAGTCGCCCCGTTGCACTTCCAAGGCCCAGATTGTCAGGGTGACCCAACCCCAAGGCCATGAACGCCCCAGAATGAACAGAGCCCACCCTGAACCCTCCTGTGGCCTGTGCCCTTTCCAAAGAGGAGCCAACACGGTAGCCGTGAGCCTGCGCGTGCGGGTTGTGTGCCGCGTGAGAGGGGATGGTTTCCGTGCAACGCCTGGAAGTCTTACCTTGATTTGCTACTTTCAAACAAACGCCCTGAATATAAAACCAGATGAAAATGCATCGCTAAGGTGTTGACTCGATTGCGTCAGTGATGACAGAGCGTGCGAAGAGCTCTGATCGAGGAACCATTGACACAAGCATCCTGCCGCTCTCACGGGGGCGGTAAAGGAGGGTGCGACGGGCCGGGGCATCGTTTCAACACAGCAACACTTAGTTGCCTGGGTGCAGGTGCTGCCTCTGCGGGCTCTGGATGAGCCCTGGGAGGGCGCACACTGCGCGGAAGCAGTGCGCCAGGTGGGGGCGGTAGAGAGCTCTCCGCTGTCAGGACCAGGGCAGGGGCCGAGGTGGCCCGGGTTCCCAGGGAAGGGTGTCGTTTCTGTGCGTCATGGCACTGCCACCGCCGGAGGTGGAAGAGGCGCTACTTTGGAAATGTAGCGATCTCACGGCAGAGCGCGGTAAACAGGCACAGCCGCTGTTCTTACGTCACGGAAGTGATCCCGAGAGAGGCAGGCAAAGGTGCAGAGCAAAACAAGCTGTGTCAGTAGAGACAGAAGTCACATTCGGACAGTCTGGTTTCGAGGTCATTGCACCCACTAACAAAAAATTCAGGAGTTGTTCAGTTCATAGTGAAGCTGGTTTTGCTGAATTTAACAAACACAGTTGCAAGTCTTTAAGGGAGAAAAATGCCTATATACATCAGTATTTGAAAAGTTTCCCTATGTTGCTTTGAAGATAATTTTAAAATGTGATAATAGGGTACAAGTCAAAAAACTATGTGACAGGATCGAGCGCTTCCACTGCCCAGTCCGCGCTGACGTGCGTGGTGCCGACTCACGGCGCCCACAGCGTGCTGAACCCCGTTCAGTGGAAATGATAAGGAAACGACTCCTTTCACCATCAAAACACTACGGTCTGGCTGACCGGAGGACCTGAGTCAGTCCGTCCCTGTCCTGACAACCTCGGGCCAGCCCCTGGCGCGGCAGGGAATGCACTTCCCTGGGGTCTGTCTTTGTTTTCACAGATCCAGATCATAACATGGATTCTCAAGGGCCGAGAGCTTGTCAAGTTTAGCCGTGGGTTTACTTCGGTGCCTGTTCTTGCAGTGCCGTGGGCGGTGCCGGTGCCTTGCGCAGCCCAGTGGGGTCCCAGATGCTGCGGAGGGCCCTGGGCGGCTCTGGCAGCCCCTCTGACCTGCGCCGGTCACCGGCGCCACGAGTTAGCAGCCGCAGTGTCTGCCCAGCTCTGCCCAGCACAGCGGACGTGCCTTCGTGTGTGAGCTTGACAGTGTAAAAAGTTAGAGTCAGATTTTCAAACTGTCTTGCTTAGCTATTTTAAATGGTGCACTTTTAGTTTGTTTAACTATTATTTCTATTATAAATACTTGTGCCCTCAGTTTTGGAAACACATTCCTTAGTTTGATTTAGCTACAAACAGGTCTTTACTTACCAGCCATTATTTGGGTTGTATCAGCCAGCGGTAATTTGTAGATTATTTACGCTAAAAAATTGAGACAAGTGAGTGACTAAGCGGACATGACATAAATTGGAAACTTTGAATTAAGCTTCTTATATCTGATAAGACTTCTGAGGGGTTTGTTTTTTTTTTACAATAAACATCTACCCACCTTTTATGTAGGATAGTAAAGGAAAGGGGAAAGTGTCAAAACGACATCAGAGTGTTTCCAGACCATGCTGTTCACTTAGGGACTTGGGAGACAGGGCTCCCCAGAAGCTGAACGGTGACTTCCCAGTGCCGAGAGGCTGGCGTGTCCCGGTGCCGAGAGGCTGGCGTGTCAGCAGGGGCAGCGCGTGGGCTGCACGGCCGCGTTGCCGTGACTGCGTCGGTGCGTCGGGGGCTTCCCGGAGGGAGAGGGGCGTCCACCCCGTCCCTTTCGAGTCCTGCCGCGGTGAGTTAGAGCCTGTTCCGCCTCCTGACCGGGGTCATCCCGACAGCACGTTGTCACTTTAAGGCTCTGGTTGGCGCGCATGTTCCAGTAACCGGAGGCCGTGACTCACGCTCTCACCGGACCACAGAGTTTCCAGTACCGGCATTAACTTTTGAATTATGCGCGAGGCCTTCGACTTCACAGCGTGTTTAGTTTCTTTTCACTTCTTATTAGTATTCTCCAGGACTTAATAGCCCCCTGCTCCCACCTCCAACAAGAGCTCTCCCCTCTGCTCAGCATCAGGGCCCTTTCCGCTCTGGCATGTGCGCTCTCGTTCCCCAAGCAGCGACGGCAAATTGGAAAGTTCAGCTGTCATTCTTGGAGGGTCATAGATCACACTAGCAGCCGGAGTAATCCAAGAGGTTTTAAGTATCATAGCATTTAGTTTAAAGCGAAATTTGCTCTGACAGGGCTGGCAGACCAATAGGAAAAAGAAATATTTGTGCTCGGAGAAGTGCATGTGTAGAGACCAAGAGCATAACTGATGGCTGGAAGTGATTTCAGTCTAAAAAAACAAATCATTAAGAGAGTGCATAGGGGTAAAATACACAGTTCATATTTTAAAGAGTCTCAACACAAACCAGCAACTAAGGTTAGCATTACACAGTAATTAGCTGGGGAGGTGGGGCCTCGGCGCGCTCGGCACCGGACGGCACGGTCCAGCCGCCACCGCGAAAGCACCGCTCCCTCCACCCTACTCTCTGCTCTGGGCCTGCAGTCGCAGCTGCTGCACCTTAAAAACTCAAGTATCTGATAGATCATGTATATGTCGAAGCAGTAACAGACAAACAGTTATTTAAAGGAGGTGCTAATGACTCGGTTTATGGACCCAGGGGTTACTCAAGCAGCTCAGGAAACTCCCCTTCCCTTTTCAAGAAGTCCTTGAACTTGAATGAAGAAATATAACTTAAAGATACTTTCACTAAAAGATTGCTAGAAACAGTTTGAGACCATCAGAGACTCGAGTAAACATTCCCATCTGCTTGATAGCCACATCGGACAGCGTCCAGCAGGCACCTATCAGGGTATTTTGTTTCCCCTGTTAATTGCTGCCAATGAGGAGAAAGAAAATATCTTCTCATGGTTCATTTGTTTCTCCCAAATCCTTGTTCCCTTCCAGAAGCCAATTTTGAGTCACGGGAAGACAAAGCTCACAAACCCTTCCCTTGAACGCGCAGAGCGGGTTCTGCGCGTCGCGCTCGGAGGAGGAAACTGGAAGGGACCTCCAGCGAGATGGCAGGCTGAGTGGGCTTGGAAGGGCCCCTCCAAATACGACGACAATCTGTAATTCGTTCGTGGCCAAATTTGCAAAAATCCACAAAGATAGGAAGCACCCCCAGTGACGCGCATGCACAGAAAAAGAGGCGCTGCAGGAACTCTGGCCTGGGCAGAGGGGCGGGGCGCACTTGGGGGGGGAGGCGGAGCCGCATCCCTGACGGAGGGTCTGGGGCTTCCGACCCTCCCGAGGGCTGCCTTTTCCTTGTCGGTTGAAGACAACCTGTGAGTTGAACTCACCCGCATGCTCCGTGTGCGTGGGGGTGGATCCAGAATTTAAACTGTAGTCACGTTGAGGGAACCCACGTCCAGAAATTACTGTCTTTTCAGGACAGCGAAATCCCCAGGGCCTGGAGAGACGACAGACCAATCAGAGCCTCTCTGTAGAAGTATGTCCAAGCTCAGGGGCCGAGAGACAGGCTGCAGAGACATAGAAATAGATGGAACCGGAACTTGGGCACAGTGAAAAATTACTAAGCTCATACGAGAAGGGGCTGTCATGAAGGAAAATTGCCAGGTGCGGCAGTAAGAGCGAGGATGCCCAAGGACTGGGGTTAACAGAAAAATCCCAGTGCGACTATCAAATATGTGAAAAGTAAAAGGATGGAAAACTCAATGCGATGATGATACAGAATGAAAAAGTGCCAACTGTAACGGCGCCACGTTAAAAGACAATTACAACGGACTCCGGAGCTGGTTGAACAACAGACGAGATGTGTGATGGGAGAAGTGTAAATGGAACGGTACTGCAGGAGCAGCGATTCGGTGGATTTTCTTTAAATGTGTGACTTTTACACACGCTTCCCCATCGTCAGCACAAACCAGCTGTAATCGGAGGCACCTCAGTGTAGTGACTGAATTGAAAGGATCTGCATTTCCCCCCTTAGAATGGACAGATGTCTTTTCTTGGCTTTTTAAAAATAAATTCCACATGAGTTCTTTAAACACTACTCCCCCCTAATGTCACTTGTCCCTGGTTTGGGGGGAAGTGTTACTTGGATTTTACCTAAAGTCGGACTCTGGGTGTAGCCATCTGGTTTACCCCAGTGGACGGAGCGCTGCCAGTCTGCAGGGGAGAGTGGAGGAGAGCCCGGACGGACAGCCGGTGCGGCACCGGCGGGTGGCGCCCAGGGGGGGCGCTCCACTGCTCCTTTCCTCCCGGATGTGGGTGCTCGAGTCCTAGCCCCCTGCATGTGTGTGTATGGCACGTAACCCGAGGGCAGCGAGATGCTGGCGACAGGCTGGCCAGCACTCCAGGGCCACGCCACAGCAGCAGCACCTAAAGGCACACGCCCTGCCGGTCGCCCCTCAGGGTCCGGGACGGTGGCGTCTTCTGCTGCTCGAGAGGCCCCACGGCCACAGAGCTCTGCAGGCGCGCGGGACAGATCCCTGTGTACCTCCGCGTGCGTTTGTTTGTTCCCGTGCGTAAAACGAGGGCACGGTCGTGTGAGGGAGCGGTGGAAACCACATTCTGTCCGGGGTGAGTGCGCCGAGAAGTTCCGAGTTTGGTACGGCTTGCCCTAAACCTTTGTACAGTGCAGCGCTCAGCGGTGAGACAAGCTCTCCATCTACTGGCTGACCCGCCAATTACACTCACCTAGGCCTGCATTTACCAGTGCGTCACTACCCGGATGTTAGGTGTGGTTTTACAAGCATTGTTTCATTCGACCCACACTTCCCGTGACCGTGACCATATGCGCGTGTAAGAGTAGCACGAGGAGGTCATCGCTTCTGCCAGAGGGGCCCCGCCCTTTCTCCGGGACACAGAGGCAGGCGCTCGGCCGTGCGGCCTCGCCTGCGCGGACGCCACAGCCTCTTGGCGACGGGACGGGGCACGTTCTCTCATTAAAGAGCAAACACTGTTTTATCCGCAATTATCCGTGACTTATACAATTTCCAGCCAATTTCTGTACTCTTCCTTTTACTCCCAGTTCCCAAATAGTAAATGTACAACTAAAAACCACATCCTAAAAGAAAAACGCTATTTGGGGCCGTGAAGTAGAGCACCTCTGACCGGTGTTGCCACCGGGGCCGCAGCGGGCGGTCTGAACCAGCCGCAGACGGCCGCCACGCGCTCGCCTCTCCGCGGTCAGCCCCCAGGGCACACACGTAAGCCGTCCCCTTCTTAAAAGCCGTGGACGACTCTCCCAAAGCATGTCGTTCCTACCACGGCGCGTGAAGGACTTTCAGAGCCTGTTCCAGCCTCTTTCCAGCCTCGTCCCCTGCCACCTGCGCCCGTCACACACCTGAGGCTTCGACCCTGCCGCCGCTCTGCTCGGCCCTCCCCTCCTGCTCAGACTCCCACGCTCTCGGAGGCCTCTCTGCCCCTCAAGTGCCACCTGTCCTTTGCGACCCAGCCATCCCCGCAGACAGGTGCATTTTGGATGACCACTCCTTGTCAGACACAGCGATGGATGCTTATGACACAACAGCGAACAAGACACTCGTTTCCCTGCTGGCCTTGCGTCCTCATAGGAAATAAGACCAAAACAGAATGTTGGGAAGTGGCCGATGTATTAAAACCAAGGCGTTTTCCGTGGAGCCTTTCTAGACCCCAAGATTCTTCTGCAACAGTTTGCACATACATCTGATACACTCTCACGTTGTGTTAAATATGTGGGCCTCCTCTGTCCCTCTGTAGCACTTTATAAGTACCCTGGCATCACTCAGCACCGTAGTATCACCAGCACTGTGCTCCCTTTGGCTGCCTCCCGTCTGTGGTCAGGGACTGTGGACTAAGGACCACTATTACAGGGACCTGAGTTTCCATGACAAATCACACTTACGCCGAAGTTACTCTGGTAATCAACTTATAATCTATCTAGAAAGAAGTGTAAACATGCTGATTTTGACTCTATGATCAATATATTGGAGTAACCGATTAAAGAATAGCCTTTTCTCGAAAGTTACCACCATTTCATACCGTTGTGTAACATTCGGGAGAGTTCCCGCTGAGGAAAGCTAGTCCAGGTTAAAGCCTTTCACTTCACAGTCTCAAAGAATTCCAGCCTTGGATTCATCTTATGGGCCACAAAGATGGGTGGTTAATAAGAATCACTCTTCCCTAGTTATAAATTGATTGTCATAAAGGATTTTGTCTTAGATAGAACAGAGTCTCTAAAGAAAGACCCAAATGAAAAATTCAGCATGATGGTTACAAGTGAGAATGTCGCGTGTGTCTGTGTGTGTACGTGCACAGAATGGTACACACCCACATACGTTCAGTGTAAGCCCCTTTGCAGCAATGGCACCTTAGGAAGCTTGTTTAAGATCAGCTCGGTGTCCGCCTGCATTGAGAGAATGAGAAGCAGAATCCCATTAGATTCTATACTGGTCTCAGACCACATTATGAGTAACACATCTTCAGCGTCTTCATTTTAACCAAAACGCTGAGAAAAGTAAACTTATTTTAGTGAGCAAACGAGACGACGAGGGTCTGAGAGGCCGCCTGGCGAGGGGTGAGGAAGCAGGGGTTGTAGAATGGATGCTGAAGGAGAGCGAGACTCCTCGCGCGGCCGCACAGGGCGGTGCTATGACGAATGGACCAGCCCGCAGATTGCCGGGACGGAGAGCCTTCTGACAGTCCCTGTGTCCCTGTCCGGGAGGGGCATGCACCGCCCAGAAGGTGGGGCGAGACCCTGGCGAGGGTGGGGGTGTGGGCGACGTGTACGCAGAGGATTTCTGGGAATGGGCCCGAAGACCCTGTGAGCCTGCGGAGAGAGGGTGGGGCTTAGATTTACTCTTTCCCCCCCGTTTTTTGTAGCACCGCAAATGTGCTCATTGTTTGCCCTGCATTCGTGTTGCTGGCTTGGGGATGTCAGAGGAGGAAAAGACTCCCGTTGCTCTTGTCTAATTCCGATAAAATAACGACACGCTTTTCACTTGCACAGCGCTTTTCACCCGCGGACCCCCAAGTGCTTCTCAAGCACGCACTAGCTCAGCCTCCCAACCGGCCCGAGGTAGGTGGCTCCTTCCCTCCCCGCAGGCCTGCCCGCGGGGCGTGGGGCGCCGGGGACCTCGGGGGCCGGGACTCCTCGCTGGCTGCCGTCCCCTTGTCCTGTGCTGCATGTGACGCGCCGCTTGTCATGCCTGGGTTGCTGCCCCCTCCCCCCATCATCTCGAGTTGAGAATTCTCGTGAATGCTGTTAAAAATGGGTTTGAAGCCTTGTATATATTCCAGAAAGCTAGGTCTTCTGCTTGCTGAATGCTGATTACACTTCCAAATGCTAAAACCTAGGTGTAGTTTTCTGTTTGTTGTTGAATATCAATACAAATTTGGCGTTTATGGAGAATTTATCTTCTTCCTCTCTGGGTGCATTCCCTCCTGGTCTTCTCACGCCCAACAGTGACCGTTGTCGTTGAACTGGAATTACATGTTTTCAGGAAGAGATCTTGCATTTCGGTGCTTTTCTACTTTAAAGGTCCAAAATGTGACACCTGGACATTGAGGATGAGAGTCGAATGACACGACGTGACTGGCCCTGGAAAGGACCGGGGGCCGAGTGGCGGCACGCCCCGATCTGGAGGGACACACAGCTCTCGAGAGCTGGTCGGGAGTGCCAGGAGGGGGCCGTGCACACCCGGAGACACACGTGCCAGGAGGGGGCCGTGCACACCCGGAGACACACGTGCCAGGAGGGGGCTGTGCACACCCGGAGACACACGTGCTGTGCGGGACGAAGTTCCCGCGTCGACAGCCAGACATGCAGGCCTCCCGGCAGCAGCTCGGCCCCACGGGCTGGGGCGCCGTGTGCCCCAGCCCAGACACCCTGGCCCTCGGGGTCCCCGGGGGGGCACGCGGGGCCTTCCGTGCTGTTCACTCCGTGTCTCGGGGGGTCGGAGAGCAGGATTTCTGCGGCCGCACCTCCCTGTTCTGTTCACAGTGTCTGACCTTTTCCGGAAGGACTTACCTAAAGAGTCTGCCCTCTTCCGTTCAAAGGAGCACTTACCCTCGGGCTCTCCTGGTCCGGAGCCAGGTTCCGCGGGAACAAGCCTGCATGCTCTTCCCAGGGGAGCAAGCAGAGGAAATAAATACACGTCCTCGTGTCCCAGAAGAATAAAGGGGCTGCAACTTTCCCCCCTCCTGTGGAAGTTCAGGACCTTGTGTTCCTGACGTCACACTGCACACACCTGTCTCTGCGTAAAGGGGACTTGGTCACGGGACCCTTGCAGGCTCAGCAACGGAAACTCGTCGGTCTGGGTGACATCTTGCTTTCACTGACTTGGGTGCAAATTCTTACCAACAGTGTGACTGACGTTTAAAAAAAAACCATAATATCCACTTGCCAACTCACAACGAAAAGTTAAACCATCAGGCAAATCAGATAACGTCTAGGTTTTTTCTTGACCCTGTTGGCAAGCCGCACGGACAAAGAGGGCCTGGAAGTTTGCCTGTTGGTCGCAGGAATAACGCACAGGAGGCTTTGCCGTGTGACTGTGTTGTGGCCTCAGAATCTCAGGACCTGTATTAGGGCCCCTTCCTCAGTGAGGGCCAGCCTGCCGAGGTGCTCAGATGCTCCCGGCACGGTCAGAGGTCGCCCCGAGGAGTTGCTTGGTCTGGTTCTACCTTTGTGGCCGCTGAGGAGCTCCCACGTGGCAGCCGGACTCCCTTCTGGGCGTCATCTTCCTCTCGGAGGTGGAATTAGCCATATTGCCACCGCCCCTCTCTGAGAGCTTCTGCTTTGAAGATGCCCTCTTTGTGTGCTGATTCGCCGATCTGCCCTGTACTTACTTCCAACTCCTCGAAAGCGGTCTCACGATTGCCCCACCTTGAGAAACATGGACAAAATTAACTGGAGTTTAACCAGAGTCTGCTGCTGCTCAGCCTCAGAAGAGGTGCTCAAGAAAAATGTAAGGAGTGGCAGAGGCCATTGATAAGTAGCAAGATGAAAAAGGACCTTGAACTCCACACACCGTACAGTCACTCTTTGTGGTAGAGAGTTGTTTAGAGGCTGAGTGCTGGGTAGCCTTGCTGCTTCGGGGGAGAGGTTTCCGACAGCCAACTTTTACTCTGATTTTAAACTCACACGTGTGTATCTTAGCTCATGGGATCCATTCATTTCTGAAACGTCTTTAAAGCTACCTCGAGAGTAATATTGTAAAATTTAATCTTCCCATGGGACCAAGGTAGGAGAGGTGTGCTAATATTTTGCCATTTTAAGATAAAATTCGGACTTAAAAATTTCAACCGACATTCAGAAATTATAGATGGAGCCCCCACAAGTTTGATTTATCCAGGATCACACAGTAAAAATGCTAGCCTAAAACTTGCTTCAGAAATTCCTTTCCTTTGAGAGGCAGAGTCACATGAACTAATACGCCCTGCATGGATTACGAAGCTTCACATTTAGTTTTAAGTCCTGTCACAATCCACACATGCGCACACACACACACAATTATTTAAAGCCTCACTATTTTAAGTTGCTTCCAAAGTGTTTTCACCTCATTTTGAGTCGTGAGAAGGCAGTCGGTGGCCATATGAACGTCGTGATTTTGCCGATAAGAGCATCTTCCATCTCCTGCAGTCCCACCTGACCTTAAATCGTTGGAGCGCGCGCATTCCCTCCGAGCTCACAGCCCTGCATCACACGCCGTTTGCTTTGGGTGGAAACGAGCGCCGGCGGCTGCCGCGTGAGCATGCCGGGGCCGCCGCGTCCGTCCGCGAGGCGTCGGGCTTCTCCGACCCCTAAAACGTGCTTGCCGAGCAGATTCTCTTCCAGATGACTTGTTAGTGGAGGAAAGAATCATTTTTTAAAAGGAATAATCAAAGGTCGTCCACTGTCACATTCTCTTTATAACTAAAGGTTCTCTTCGGGCTTCTGTTACTTCCATAGGACAGATGGAACCCAAATTTATGATTAACTTGCTGTTACTCAAAAGAAACATGTGCTATGGAGTAATTTTTTGAACTGAGGAGTCAGAGGGTTGCAGATCAAATCGGGCTAACTCTGACATTCTGTAACATTTCCCGTCTTCTCCCTGTGCTCCCGAGCTTACGGCGCGGTTTGGGCCTCAAACTGCACGGCCTTACTAATAAGAGCGGCTCGGTCCTGCGTCTTCACGTGAAAGAGAGCTCCCTATCAACAGCGAAACTCGATTTCCACTGCTTTATCGTCCCCTGGCATCGTCTGCCCCACCGCTGCCAGCGGGTAAAATCTCTCCACCTTCTGGCGCAAAAGCCCGTGTGAGCCCGACCCACCGGAAGCGTTCCGATCTGTCCTCCTCCTGTCGTGACGGCTGCCCGACGACAGTGGCTCCCCTCACTTCTAACGCACGTTCTTAGACGTGAATGTTTATTATACACGTTTTGTGACTATATTAAATTTTTAAAAGGATTAATAATATCTACATAAATCACTTTCACTGCTGGGAAGAGAATCTTGAAGGTGTAAAGTTCCAGGCATTGTGGGTGTCTGATGAAAAATGTAACTTACTTTTTTTTTCTCTCTCTCTTTCTAGCCTTGGAATGGATGGCTTCGGCCAGTCGGTGGGCCTGCTGGGACGCCCGGCCACGGCGTACGGCTTCCGCCCAGATGACCCTTATTACTACGCCTACGGGCCTCGGTGAAGGCCTTCCCCTCCGTGCGCACGCGTAGCTTAGAGGAAACCTGTGGGGGTTGGGTTGGCTTTGAATGGGGGGCTAATAATGCATGTTGACGCTAGTGTGGGTCTGTGTTTCTTTCATTTTTCCGTGGTGTCAGCTGCAGACTGACTCCACCCCCTGGGCTCGTGCCACGGGCAGCGGGTGCTTGCCCCCCGCTCCCGCACCAAACCGCCTCGGGGTGCTGGAGAGCGCTCCCCCCGAGACTCCAAGCGGACCCCGAAAAGCAGCTAGACTGGAAAACAAACACTGCATTATGTATATTAGGTAACTAATTTAATTTCCATTAAAAAGAAGCATAAAGTACAAATGAATGAGAGAAGGTCGCGTGTCCCTATTTCATGTGTTTCGCTGGGAGTGACGTGCCGATGATGTAGGTGCGCGAGAACTTCATTTCCCCTGCCCCCTTGTGAACCCGAGTATTTCACGCGAGACGTGCTGCCCTGGAAATGCATGCGTGACGCCGCATCTCTCGTCCACGCACGAGCCTAAACGGCTGCCCCCAAAGCTGTCACCGAGGGGTCTCCGTGAACAGTGGGACATGTGCCGACAGCTGTTACGTGCGAGCGCAGCCCTCCAGCCTCTCGCGTCCTTGTCTTCCTGACTTTAATGTAGAAGACCTGGGCATCTATCAGTCTATGACACTAGACAAGTTTTGGGCTTTTACATTTTATTATTTGTGAAATCTAAAGTACTGGAAAACTAATTATAAGTCTCATTGAGGAAAACTAAAGAACAGTGTTTTGCTTACTAAGATACTTATTAAAAGATAGATTTTAGTTAGTAAGAAATGGAAAGACATCATTAATAGTGAGTGTGGAAAATAATTCAATGTTATAAAGCTGAAAATTTCCTTCAAGCAAAGAAAATAGCCGCGATCTAGGGACACCGCCCCGAGCACTCGCCGTGGAAGAGGCTGTGGGGCCCTGAAGGGGATGCGTGGGGCCCAGACCACACGGACCCGTGGCCACGGGCCTCACTGGCCCTCTGCACTGTCAGCTTGCTTTGTATTTTACCAAGAGAATCGTGGAGTGGAAAGAGCCTTGGAAATAACTCAGTCCATCTACCTGTTTGAGAAACCAATCACATAAAAGCCTTAAATACAATCAGCAGATTTCCCAAACCCCCTCCCGGGGATAAGGAAACATGCGATGCCCCTGAGAGAGCATGTGAGCGTGAGATGTGGCTGGTGTCTTCGAGCTTACAGCCCACCTGGTCCTTCTAAGAACGTACGTTTGTCAGCTTGTTGTTGTTGAATTTTATTGATTCTAGGGCGGGGGAAGGGAGCGAGAAAGCGAGCGAGAGAGACATCAATGTGAGAGAGAAACGTCAATCAGTTGCCTCTTGCACACTCCCTGACTGCGGACTGAGCCCACAACCCAGGCACGTGCCCTGACCAGGAATCGAACCTGTGACCTTTCGGTTGGCAGGACAAGGCCCAACCAACTGAGCCACACTGGCTAGGGCTGTCTTAGTTTCTGTTTTAACCATGGAATATTAAAGCTGGCAATGGCCGGGGGAGCAACCCTGTCAGACTAGTTCCGTGGAAAACCCGACGGCCAGGAGAGACGGAATGGTTTGCCCAAGCTTGTCTGTTCGGCCAGTGACAGAGCCTACCTCCCTGCTTCCGACCCGGAGCCTCAGCACTAGGTGTCTTGCCTTATTATCTGTCATCTGTACAAGGTGTAACACACATAATGTCCACAATAAGTGACACTAATAGAAAGACAAAGCAAACATTGTATAGCTTGACTTCCCACACACCATTAAAAGTGATTGAGGAAGAACATCATATGAAGTACCTAGCACATAGTAAGCACTCAACACGTGTTAGCTCCTCTTACCACATTACTGTGTTTTATTTTTTCTTAGAAGCAACAATGATCTGAAGTTATCTTTGTCCATTGCTATGCTTATTGTTTCTCTTTCCCCTTGCACCTCTGCCCCCTCCGGTGCAAGGTCCGCTCAGGGCAGGGAATTGTTCCCCTTGCCGGGGTCTCCCGAGTCTCTGGAGCAGAGGCCGGCACCCAGCGAGCCCTCGCTGAGGCACAGGAGCGCGTGGCAGGCAGAGGGCGGAGCCGTCCGGCTCAAATCCAGACTCACACGCGGCAGTGTGACACTTACCTGTTGGTGGTGGGGCCGCGCGCCTTGGCAAACCAAAGTGACGTCACTAGCACAGAGCTGCTAGCACATCTTCAACTCCTTCACTTAAACAAGACTTTCCTCGGGTCCCTCGGACAACGCACTGTTCTGCAGTGACTGTTCCCTCATTTCCCGGTGGCCAGCAGGGTGCCTGGGACAGAAAGGGTGGGTGTGACATACCTGCGGACTAAATGTAGTCTGTGACGTGGGGCTACACGTTCTAGAACATGTGTGTAGCGTCTGCACAGCCGGGCAGTATTTCTCACAACAACACAGGTGTCATGGTGCCTGTGGTTCACCTTGAATTCCTCCAGCAGAGACAGCTCGCAGCGCTCTGTGGGCTGAATGGGCCAAGGCAGGGTGTCCAACTGTTCAGCGTCTCTGGGCCATGCCGCTGCCTTGGGCCACACATAATACATCATGACACGTAATTACAAAAAAAAAATCGCATCATGTTTTAAGTAACTTTACCATTTTTTGCAGGCCGCATTCACAGCCATCCTGGGCTGCAGGTTGGACACCCCCATGGTCCAAGGTATGCCCTTGAGGCAGCCAGCCTTGGGGAGTCAGGAACACACGCTCCAGAAAGGCCACTCTCCAGACATGGAGCTCTGAGTACTCGAACCACCTTGATCTCTAATCGCACCAGAGGTTTTGCTAACAGTGTAGTGTCACAAAAGTGTTTTTATTGGCAAAAAATAAGTTTATTATCAGGATGTACAGTAGAAATGAAGTCTACAAAGAATTCAAGTAGGTGATTTGGCTAAAATAGTTTAGAAAATGCTCTCCTGAATAAACAGCGTCGAAACATTCTGGGAGACATCCACCTCTGGAGATGCCACCCAAGACTTCGTCCCTAGTAGTCCTGGCCCTGTCACTGGCCTGAGAGATTTCCGGTTGCCAGAGGCTGATGCTGAGGGGACCACAGTGACAACAGAATCCAGCACAGGGCAGTGGCACCTCTGCTGCTCCACTCCTAGTGCAAGGCGGTGGTTAGACCTCCTGAAACCGCTCTCTCCAACATGAAAATATGGCCAGTCCAAACTGCAGAAATTAAACATCTGATTTCAAAGGCTGTACCAAAATATCTCAGTAATATTTTTTATATTGAGTTCATATGTAAATGACATCTTCTGGATCTACTGTGTTAAAGCAATGTTCAAACTGCCTTCATTCTGTGGCTAGCAGAAAATTTAAAATTACTCATGTGGCCCGAATTCCGTTTCCGAATTTCTGGGGGGCACAGCAGCGTCAGCACAGAGAGCGCGGCTGTCAACAGGCTGTTAGCACAGAGCTAACGCTGTGTGCGTCTGCGTCCTAGCAAGTATTTGATACATTTCTGAAGGAGGGACACCATTGGGTCTGCTAGTTGCTTTCGTTTAACCTGGAGAAGACACTGTGGGCTCCCTTATCCATCTTAAGGTTTCAGCTGCTGCCATCGGCCATAAAGAACCTAAAAGTTTTGGATGACCGAAGGATTCGGGTCAGCTGTCACCTGTGAGGGTGTACACGCACCGAGTAGGAGCGATGGCGACCGCCACCACGCAGGAGACAAGGAAAATACATTGTGTTTACTTCGAGTCACGCAGCTTTAAAGCCATTCCGTACGTTCACTTTACTCTCACAGCAGCCTACTAAGTAACCGTCATTAATGTAAGTCACGGGTCCTATAGTGCCAGGTTCGACTCCTTGCTGAAACAAATGTAACTTTAGACTTTCCTTCTCCAGGGCTCGGGCACCGCGGAACGCACGACTGTGGACCACGCGGCTCAGCCAATCAGCGCTGCGGAGAGAGCGACGTCACTGTCCTGAAAGTCCTAAGGCCACACGCCTTCCCTCCGCCCCGCCCCTTTGCTGTTTGTCAGACGCGGCCGGAGGCCATTTTGGATTCGGGCGGAAATCGAATGAAAACCCGGGGTTGACAGCCTGAACGTTACGGTCCAGAGCAGGCTGCACGTCCCGCTGGGACGGGGAAAGAGGGGACCTCCTCATAGGCCGCCAGGCCGCTGCGAGCGGTGGCTGGCCGCAGGGTGGGCACCGGCGCCCGCACTCAAGATGGCCCCGGCCGGAGCGTCCCCCGGGCGGCCGCTCTAGCTCGGTTCCGGGTGCGTGCGCCTCGCTGGCGGCTTCGGAGGGCCGCAGGCTGGCATTCTGTCCGGCTTCCGGACCCGTCTCTATGGTGGCGGAGGGACCGTACCCCCGAAGACTGTGGGTGTAGTGGCCGGACCCTCACGGGGGAGGCGAGGGGTGTTGGTGTCAACAGGGACCGAGGAGGGGACCGGAGCCAAGACCCTCGGCCGCCTCCCGCCGCCCTCCGGCAGGTAACAGGACGCCGCGTCCCCGTCCGTGCGGCCCGGGCGCGGGGAGGAGCGGGGAGCGGGCGGTGGGCGCGCGCCCGGCTCGCGGGTCCGCGCTCGGGGGGCGAGCTCGGCGCGGCGTCGCCGCAGGTTGAGCCCGGGCCGCCGCCGCGCACAGCCCCCCGTGGCCGGCGGGGCGCCCTCTCCGCGGGGCTGTCGGAGGGCCTAGCCCCGGGCGGCGCTGGCGGCCGGACGCTGGGAGGAAGCCGCGGAAACCGGCCTCGCAGTCAGGTGCGGCAGGTGAGGGGCAGCCCGGCGACACCGCCGCCCCACCCCCGTCCGCCCCGAGGGCTCCTGAGCAGCTGCCGCAGGACCCCGTGGTCTGTGGCCCCTGGCCGGACGGGGTGGGCGGTGTCGCCTGAGCCGGGGGACCCCGGTGTCGTGCCTCCCGGAACGCCGCCTTCATCCTGGATGCGAGACCCGGGCCGGCTCCGGAAGAGCAGCTAGCTGCTGGCCTGTCTGCGACTTGCTTTGTATTTAGAATAAAGGTGGAACACCTGTAGGAAACCGCGTGAACGCGGGAGCGCCCTGAACGCTGCAACCCTGTCACCGCGGGTCTTGGCTCTCGCGTGCAGCCGGCCCCAGGTCGCGCCCCTCTCTCGGCTGAAGTCAGACTCTGTTGGGTCCATGATGTGTCGTGGTCCCCTGGCACGGCCGGACCGAGCTCCATGCGGGGACATACACCTGAAACAAACCAAAGCAAAGGACCCCAAGGAGCGTCATCACCAGATAATGAGATACCAGGCCTTCCAGGCGACCTTTGAACGCACAGTCCTCGCCTTGGGCGCCTCGGAGCTGCGGGAACCTGTGGGAACCGGAACCACAATCGGGACCAAGATCGCAGAGGCTCATTGCTGTGGACCGAGCAGGAGAGCTGTTCGTTCCCTGAGAACCTGGGGTTCTCAGTTCAGGGAGTTGCCCAGTGACCCAGACTAGGCCCAGAAAGTTGGGGTGCTGCCCAAGAAAGCCAAGAGATGGAGGGCCATGGGCTAACACATCTCTAAACACACGACCGTGTGCAAGTCAGAAACTCTGGAACGGTTCACTTTTGGCTGGAGACCAAGGGCCTGCAGTCCACCTGCTCTTGCAGCCCACATCAGGGTCCCCCTTCCACCTTCCAGTGGCTCGTTCCAAAGCCACAGGGTTGCAGGTTTTCCCCTGCGCGCCGCAGAATAAGGAAGAGCGTTTTGGAAATCCAAGTGCTACCGTTGACTGGTCTTACATTTCAATGAGTCCAGTTGAGCCCAGTTACTTAAAGCGCTGCTTACAGCCACAGTTTTAGTGCCTGTCAGGATACAGTTATGTGAAGGGAAGAATCCGGAACTTCTGCTTTAAAGACATTTTCAAATTGCAGTCAGCAGCACATCTTTTTATGTCCCCCAATAAATTTTGCCCTGGGCATAGGATAGAGCCTTTCTGTGGGCGTTTTCCAAAAACGGCATCTTTCTCATGTTCTCATAGGGCCTGCAACCCGAAATGCACACTGCCAAGAAAAACAACCAGTTTCAACCCCTCGCTAAAAAGGCTTCATAGCCCTAAGCTGTTATTTATCTCGTGAGGGAATTCATAGTATTAAGTCGAAGGTCAGTGGATGTTGCCACCAGGAAGCCCTCCACTGTTCAGAAATGACTAAAGGCTCAGCCAGAGCACTGCCCCCGAATCCTGGTGACCCTCGTTCCTGCTCTGGGGGCTCACAGTAAAACTGAGTAAACAGCCTGAGTTTCGGCCAGGCCGGTTTGCAGTTTCTCGCTGACTTTTCGGAACGCCGTCCTCTGTGGCTAGGAGAGCCGGGCCAGCTTCCGAGAGACGCTTCCAAGCAGCACTTCTCAAACTCATTCCTCCAGTCCAACTGGTTTGGCAGACTGGAGGCGTGGAGAGAGGAGCGGAGGTTGGTGCCTAGGAGCTGGCAGTCGGTTTCACAGAACACGGCCCCGCCGAGCTCCCCGAGTGTCCCCGAGGCCCCCCTGTGTGGACGGGGGTCGCCGGGACGGGGGGGATGCTGGTGGGGCTGGAGGGCGGTGACGCACCCTGGAGACGCCCGGCGCTCTGCTCCTGATGCCCCCTGGCTTCCTCTGGGCTTGCCAAGTGCCCACTTCCGCCCAGCTCTGACCGGTCACGGCCCTGACCCAGCCCCGTGGCACCCCTTTACCTGCCGGTGGCCAGAAACACCTCCCGGTCAGGTTCCTGGGGAGACAGCTGGTGTGCAGAGACTGCCCTTGGGCACTGGGGAGGCTGCCGACCCGTTTGCTGTGTCTGAGAAGAGAGCAAGGTCCAAGCGCTGACCCCGGCCCTCCCTGCGCAGTGGGGTGGGCTGGGGTGGTCACAGGCTGGGCCGGCGCCGCGCCTGCTCGGAATGGGGGAGTTACCGCAGTTCCTTTTCTCCACGATCCCACAGGCACTTGAGTTTTCTTTGTGGTCCCTTCAGAAAGGTGCACGTCACACGTCAAGGTACATGGCCTCTTTAATGGTATTCTACTTTTCCGTCCTTAAGAGAGGCACATTGCTAAGTGGTTAGGAGCCCGGCAGGTTTGTTATGCAGCTGACTTCCTCCTCATTCCCAGAACCGCCCTTGGATTTATTTGGATTTTGAGAGCCCGACCCCGTGGTGGCCAGCGCTAGCCCTCGTCCCTGTGTCCTCAGACTGTGGCGTGCAGGTGCCTGCAGCGCTGGGACATCCCCATTTGGGGTGTGCCTCTGGAGCGGCGTCGCGCACTCTGATGGCGCAGGAGGTGCCTCGGGGTGCTGGGCCCGCGCGAGGAGAAGGGCCAGCAGGGGGTCTGCGTGTACGGGTTACCCAGAGGCTGCGCATCTCACAGCAGAAACGTGAGCGGCCCATGGGGAGTGTGGCACTTAGTCTGCCACTTAGTTGTAGGCATATCGTTTGACCTGCACAGGGTTTAAAAACACGTGAGTCAACCCACAGGGACATTTCCACTTGAGTGTTGAGGCCCTTGGCCCTTCTGCCCCAGGGCGCGACCTGGCCCCTCGGGCCGTGAGTCTGGGGCGGGTCTGGGTCCTGCGCCCACTCAGTGTCCCAGTGCCGGCCTGCTTGCGGCCTCTGGGCGGCGCTGGGTGACCGCAAGAGTCGTGTCCCTGTTAGCAGGGTGTGGACGGGGCAGGTGCACGTGCATGACTGTGTGCCCGGGAGTCACCCCTGGCTGGCCTGACCCCCCCAGCAGCGCTCCCTCAGCCCGTCCGTGAGTCCGTGAGTCCGTGAGTCCGTGCCTGCGGATACGGGGGAGACGCACCATCTGGGCTACTTTCTAAAGCCCCCGAGTGGGGCGGGACTGACACACAGTAAACTGAACGTATCGGATGGACGGTTTCACAGGTTTCGGCAGTTGTGGCCCCCCAGTCCCCCGACTGTTCTCATGGAGAAGCCGGTGTGCCCTCCCCACCCCCGGAGGCCCCTCCTCCCCCTCCGCCACCTTTCCCCTCCCGGCCCGCTGACGGCCCGCTGACGGCCCACGCCGGGAAGCCCCGCGTCCCCCGTCGGCTCTGTGCTGTGGAGAGCAGTTTGCATTTTCTAGACTCTCCCGCGTGCGGGGTTGTGTGGGCACCTGTGTTTGTTCAGCGTCGGGACCGTGCAGTTGTGCCTCTTCCCCGTGTCAGCAGGACGGGAGGGCTGGAGGCCGCCCTCTTGCCACGCGTGCCGTCCCTGGTACCCCGAGAGTTGTCTGTCCCCTGCCCCAGCCCTGCCCGGCTTTGCCGGGTCTCTCTGGGCTCCCGCCCGCTGCCGCGCTTCTCGTTGTCGTCAGGAACCCTCTGCAGTCTGTGTGGTCATGGCCTTCGGAAGGCTCGGCGGGCGTGGGGAGGTCTCAGCCCTGAGGGGGTGTCTGTCCCCCGCGAGGCGGTTGTGCCAGTGGCTGTGGGAACATGAGGGACCCGAGTCCGTGGTGCTGTCATCCACCCTGACTGTCCAGGGCTGGCTGGGGTCCAGGGTGGTGGCCGCGAGGACTGGACCCGCTGGCCAGCCGTGTGCGTCCTCTGGAGCGCTCAGCGGCTCCCCTGCGGCGTTGTGGGTGCCTCTTTGGGACCGCGCCTCCCCACGGCCGGCGTCCTCAGTCGGGGCGGCCTGGCAGGCTGGCTGGGCCACACCAGGGGGTGCTGTGCCCGGGGGTGAGGGGGGGGGGCGGGGGCCTCGCTGCATGTTCAGAGATATGAAGTCCGACTGTGTTCTCCCCTTTCTTGCAGGTCCGTGGCTGCGGGGAGGGGCCACCCACCGCCGCCCAAGGGATGGGCGCAGAGAGCAGCGCCCTGCAGAGCTGCGCACTGAGGGGGCCGCCCGTCACCCTGCCCTCCGGGCTCGCCGTGTTCCCCGCCGAGCTGCGGGATGGCCGCGTCGCGTCCGTCTTCGTGTGCAAGCGGGAGAGCGAGGACAAGGTCAACAAGGCTGCCAAGGTCCGTGGGGGCGACCCCGGCACCACCGGTGCTTTCGCTGCGGAAAACACGGAGCGAATGCAGGGGCCGGGGCCGGCGCAGCGTTCTCGCTCTCGGGCTCTGGAAACCCGGTCTTCCGGGGCGGGGGCGGGGGGGGGGGTCTCCCCGCTGGCCCGACCGGTCTGGGGCCACAGGGGCAGTCAGTGACGTCACAGAGTGCAGAGGGGGGCGCCCCTCCGCCCCTCGTCTGCTGCCCCTCCGCAGTGAGAGGGTGGCAAGGGCCCTGGGCGCGGCTGCCGGGGACAAGGGGGGTCTGCTTGGCTGGCGCGGGTGCTGCAGTGGTGGCAGCATCTTCATAGCCTGGGGACGGTGGCCTGTGAATGACAGAGTCCAGGGACCGCAGCTCCTGGCTTTTCTTTCCCTGAGGCTCCTCGGGGCGGCGGGCACGGGTGTGTGTCCACCCGTGTCTCCGGTGTGCGGCCCGGGAGGAGGCACGTTTCTCCCTGCAGCCTCTTGCTCTCCAGCCGCGGCCCCTTGGTTGTGCGTCATTTCTCGGCGGCCTGGAGTGCTGGCTGTGCTCCCGTCGGAGAACCCGCCAGTGACTCCGGGCTGCCGACAGGGGCCCCGCTCCGGGTGGTCTTCAAGGGGACATGGCCAGTCGGGAAGGAGCTCTGGAAGGAGCGCGGGCCCAGGGGCGAGCCATGGGCCTGGGACAGGAGAGCCGAGTGAGGACGTTTTCCTGGGGCGGCAGTGAAGGAGACTCCAACCTCCCCCCCCCAGGGGGTGTCTCCCCCCGCCCCCCAGTGTTGACCCCGCTCCGAGGTCTGCATGCTTCCACTCACTCTGCAGTGCTCTCGGTGGCGGTCTGGGCACTCGGTTCGGAGTTCCCAGCAGCCCCCGGGCGCTCCGGCTGCCGAGCTCCCCGCCCTGGTGGAGCCGGTGGGCCTTGGAGTATCGGCACATCAGCCAGCCAGAGAGTCCCCTTTGCCTTCTTGGGAGTTCGGTGGGCAGCTAGGGAAGGGGGGCCCTGGAAGGGACCTTGAGTGCAGGCTGACGCGTCCTGGCTTTCCCGGGACGCACAGGGACCGGAGGGAGGGTGGCCCTGAGGCACTGACTCAGTGGGGGGCGCCTGTGTTTGCGTGGGCAGCACCTGAAGACGCTCCGCCACCCGTGCCTGCTGCGGTTCCTGTCCTGCTCCCTGGAGGCGGACGGCATCCACCTGGTCACCGAGCGGGTGCAGCCTCTGGAGGCGGCCTTGGCCACGCTGTCCCCCGCCGAGGTCTGCGCCGGCATCTACGACGTCCTGCTGGCGCTGGTCTTCCTGCACGACCGAGTGAGTGCCGGGCGAGGGGGCGGGGGCGGGCGCGGGGCGGGGAGGTGGGGGCTGTAAACTGCGCTGCGTCCAGAAGCTGACAGTTCCCGTCCTCGTGGGAAAGCACGCCCCACCCGGGGAGGGGGCAGTGGTCTGAGGGGTCGGGGCGGCCGGTCAGAGGCTCTGTTCCGGTTCTCCGGGCTGCCCCTGGGTGGCATGGCCGCCCCCCATTGGTGCGAGTCTGTGCGAGTCTGCACGCACAGGCGTGTGTGAGTGAGCGCGGCCACAGCTGCCGCCCGTCACAGGGACGGAGGTGAGCGTCGGCACTGCTGGGGACCGAAGTCCCCCTTCTTTTCCGGCAGTTTCGTTCCGTGTGTGATTCTGAAGGAACGCTGTTTGTTAGAAGGAGGCGGTTGTACACGTCTCTCCCCATTTGAGCAGGTGGTGGCCCTGAGAGCCGCTCTCGGTCCTGCGGTCGCTTGCCCTTGGGGACAGAGGGCCCCTCCCGTGTCCCGCTGGGCCGAGGCTGGGTGGGGGGCAGGCACTGTCGCTCAGAGGGGTCCACGCTCCGCAGTGGGGCTGTGGCGCCCCAGGGGCAGACCACCAGCGAGAGGTTGGAGACGCTGGCATTAGGCTCGAGCGAATGTGCGTCTTTAAAGATTCTTCTGTTAATGGGAGATGAACCCTCCAACCATCACTTTGGATTCATCCTCTCTTACGCGTGTGTCGGAGGTGCACGTGGGAGAAGTCACGAGGCTGCACTGCGGGGGCGCTGCCTCTGACGGAGAAGGCACGCACACACGCCGTGAGAGGTCGGCCGGCGTGGCGGGCGCAGAGGGACCGGCGCCCTCGCCCGCACTGGCCGGCGGTTGTCCCGGCTCGGCCAGGGCTCGGCCGCTGGTCCGGGGGTCTGCATTGTGCGGCCGAGCGGGCCTCCGCGCGCTGACCGGCTGCTGCTCCGCCCGGGTGCGGACGCGCCTCCCGCGCCGCCCCACACCCACCCTCCACGCGGGCACGCCCTGCGGTGCTCCCTGTGGGACAGGCACACGTCCGCTCTGCCCTGCCGGCAGCACACTGAGAACGCACTCGCCGCGGGAGTGGCCCCAGCGCGCACGGGACAACCTGCCTCCTGCCTCGTTCTGGTCTCCTTCCCTCGCGCTCGGCCCGCCGACTGCGGTTCCCGCTTTCACTTCGGCTGCTCGGGCCCCTCCCTGGTCGACCCCCCGCCCTGTCCCCTCCTGTTTGGGCGGAGTGTGTTCGGCGCCTGCTAGGGCAGGTTCCCGCGGCCTGGGCCGGGGCTCGCGGCGGGAGGTGGGCGGGAGAGACGGAGGAGAAAGTGGCCCGGGAAGCCGGGGAACCAAGGGGAACGTGGTCTCTCACCCAGCGGAGGTCGCCGCTGACCCGAGAGGTACAGACACTTTCTGGAATATTGTTACATATGCCGGGTGCGTGGGTTCAAGGTCATGACTGGCTTGAACGTTATGGCTTAACAGTCACATACAGACACGCATGCACCCGACGTATGTAACGATGTTTAAGAAAAGAGTTGGCGTGCTTCTCTCAGGTCAGCCGTGCCCTCCCCGGGGTCAAAGGCTAGAAGCAAACGGACAGGTTCCAAAGGCCGTTGACCTTCTGCTTCCGGACCCGCGGGCACCGGGTGTGCGGTGACCCGCCTTCAGCTCCCCCAGCGTGTGCCCCCCCCCAGCGTGGGACTCCGTGGAGGGCGCCACGGCGGGGGGACTCGCCGGGCCTCTCGTTTGGAGGTCAGCGTTGGTTCTCTAAAACCTGCCCTTTGAAAGCCGGGTGGCGGACCTCTGCCTGTCCCTCTCCTCCAGGGCCACCTCACGCACAACAACGTCTGCGTGTCCTCGGTGTTCGTGAGCGAGGACGGGCACTGGAAGCTGGGGGGGATGGAGACCGTCTGCCGGGTGCCCGAGGCCACCCCCGAGGTAAGCCGCGTGTTGGGGCTCACGGGGGCTTTCCCTCCGGTGTTGGGGCGACCCCAGCTGTGGAGACGCGACTCTTTGTCGGTGCTCGTCTTCCTGGACCTGCGGGGCCGACCCTTCCTTCCGCGGGCCGTTCGCCCCGCCGTCCTCATTTGCTGGCTGAGGAGCCCGAGGCTGAGAGGTGGAAGTTGGGTCCGCTTTTCAGTTCAGAGCCCCTCCCGCTGCTCCGGAGCTGGCGACGCCACGTCCCGCTGGGCACTGAAACGCCACGTGCGCGTCCGCCTCCTTGACCCCAAGTGATGGCGCCTCCCATTTATCCCCGGAGCTCCGCCCACCCGCAGCGTGAAGGGCGCGCATTAGGGACTCAGGAACTCGCACTGCACGGCGTCCAAGTCCGAGTTCTGCCCCATTCTGTCCCGAGGCCTGGAAGTAGGACCCGTGCATCCTAAGGGCCCCCCACCCCCACGTGGGCGGGGCGGCAGGGCTGCCAAGGGGCCCTGCGCACAGTTCTGTCGGACAGAACTCGGGACCCCCATGCTCCACCTGGCTCCGCCTTCCCCCCTCGGTGCCCATCGCCCGGACACTCACTCTCCAAGAGAAGGAAACACCCCCACCGCCGCTGTGGCCCCACGGAAGCCCCGCCCCGTTCTCACCTGCGCTTCCCTGCCCCGCCCCCACGCCTCCCTCGCTGGCGCACCCACCCAAGTGGCGTGTTTTGTCACCATGGAGACGCTCCTCTGACCGCCACCTCCCACTGTCGGCTGTTGCTCCCTCCGACTCCCCTTGCGCTGCCCCAGGCTCCCCACGTGCGCTTCTCTGTGGGCCGCACTCCAGACAGCCTTGATTCCGGTGAGAGTGGTGCCGACGGGGGCTTCGGCCTCGCGACCGCCCTGATGCGGTGAGGTCGGTGTGGCCTGGCCCTCTGCCGGAGGAGCCCTCCGCCGGTCCATGTCCATGTCCGTGTCCGTGCGGCATGGGAAGGCGGGTTCCTCTGGGCAGCGAGGGGTCTGTCCGGCAGGCCGCAGGGGCGAGGGGAGGGGACCAACACTTAACCTCCCTCTGAAGCCTTGCGCTGCGCCAGGCCCGCCTCTACCTCGTGTTAGGGAGGCTTCAAATTCGTGCGTTTGCCCGGGGCCGCGGTGCGGTGCGCGGCTGCCGTGGGTGGGACGCCCCCTGGCGGCGTCTCCGTTGCTCCTCGCCCTGGCGACTCGCGGGCAGAGGCCGGGTCCGCAGGCGTCAGAGCGAGCCCTTCCCTCCCTTGTTCCAGTTCCTGAGGAGCCTCCGGTCCATCCGAGACCCGGCCTGCGTCCCTCCGGAAGAGACGGTAAGGCGACGCACGTCACTGTCCGTGCGACCCACCGGGTGGGAGGCGAGAAACCACTCCCCTGCCCCCCTCCGCGGTCCTGTGCTGAGTCAGGGAGGCCCCCCAGCTCCTCTGGCTCTGGAGGCTTCTGAGAGTCACCGGCGCAGGGAGCCTTGTCTTGACATTGGCCGACGTTTGGTCGAGCAGACACCTGGGACGTCGTTCAAAGACGGAGGGACCTCAGTCGTGTGAACCTAAAGAACAGAATCGAGGGAGAAGCGAAGCAGAAGCAGGCGCGCAGATGCGGAGAACAGCCTGGGGGCGGGGGCGGGGGCGGGGGCGGGGCGAGGGGCGGGGCCGGAGAGACGGAAACCGGCACTG
Organism: Phyllostomus hastatus; assembly: GCF_019186645.2. Lineage (NCBI taxonomy): Eukaryota > Metazoa > Chordata > Mammalia > Chiroptera > Phyllostomidae > Phyllostomus > Phyllostomus hastatus. The sequence continues at coordinate 3,383,921 of NW_025333833.1, read as the reverse complement.
GCAGGGCAGTCCCGGGGGCCAGGGTGCAGGGACGCCGTCCGCCCTCCCGGCGTTGGGTGTCTGGGGGGGGCACCTGCCCCTGACACAGAGGACGCGGAGCGTCACTGCAGCCGAAAGGGAAGTGTGACGAGACAGGGAGTGCGGGTGCTTCCCCCCTCCCCCCGGTACATGGTGTCCGCCCTTTGCTGGAGCCTGGTGGGGGCGGGGGGCCCTGCCAGCCCCACCGTGAGGGGAACCCCGAGACCCACACGGAGTGAGGGACGCCCCGTCGGGGGTGCCGCTGGCAGAGACGCTGGGTTTACCTGGAGAGCCGGGAGCGGCTGCCCCCTGCAAGCGCGTCTCACGGCCGCTGTGACGCCAGTCGGCCCCGGGACCCGGCCAGCGTGCCCGGCGGGAAGCCCGCGCCCAGCCGGAGACACGTGGGCCTGGAGCGGCGTCGGTCCGCCCCCCCACGCCCGAGTCGGCACCGTGTGCGCTCGCTGGTGTTCTTGTGACGCCACGTGGGGATTCGGGTGGGTCCAAGGGTTCTGACGAGCACGTGGAGGGAAAAGGAGACAGAAGATCACCCACCGGGCGTCGTAGGTGGGGGGGGGGGGTGGTTGGCCCTGCCCTGTGAGACTGTCTCTGTTCCGTGGGCACGTACACGTGTGACGGCGACGACGACGGTGCGCCGTTCACTCGGCTGCTGCCGGACGTGTTTTGTGGCCACAGACGGCGAGAGCCGGTGCATCGGAGTGAGGGGGCTGTGGCCGGGTGCCCGGCGCTGACGGCCTCTCCTGCTTCCAGGCTCCGGAGTTCGAGGCCCTGCCCGAGGCCCACGGACACGCACGGGACGCCTACGCGTTCGGGAAGCTGGCGGAGAGGCTGCTTGAGACCCTCAGTGGGCAGGGTGAGTGGCGTGAGACCGCCGAGTCCCAGGACAAGTGGGGCCCGCCCACGGCCTGTCCCTCGGGGATGGGGGGGCCTGCAGACCCCCCTGCAGTGAGGACCCACTCGCCCGCCGGGCACCCGCGCGGGCAGACCCAAATGGCGGCGGGGGGGGGGCAGGGGACACCCTTGAGCCCCGGCTGCCTGCAGCGGCCAGGGAGCGAGCGCCCCCGGGGACTCTGTCGCCTGTGGCCGTCGGGCGCCTTGTCTCTCGTTACTGGGTCGAACTCGACCTTTTCGTCGTTGCCCCTTCTGAGTTGTTTCACCGTGCGGTAGCTTACTCATCCCAGTTGTCGCCCTCGGAGCCCGGCCTGTCTCCCCTCCGAGTCCTCCAGGGGCCCCGCGGCAGCCCGTGTCGCTGTCCTGCAGCCACTCGGGCCTTTGGTGCTGCCCGCTAGGTGTCCCGGGCACTAGCCCGCCGGGCCCCCCACGGGCCTGGGCCCCCCCTGCCCCAGTCTGCGCCACCAGGCCTGGCCATGGTGAGGTGACAGCACGCTCAGGGGTCAGCTCAGGGGTCAGCCATCAGGTGTCCCGGCCTCAGTGCTCAGAGTGAGCCCCGAGGCCCTGGGCAGGCCCCCGCGGATGGAGACCCCTGCCGGCGGGAGCTCCTGCTCCCCGAGTGTCTAGAATGGAGGCGGTTCTGTGCGGTCCTTGGGAATGTTGAGAACATCGTCTTTCAAACAGCCTGCCCGTGCGGCCTCTCCGGTCCCCAGCCGAGTGCAGTGACAGCCGGGAAACAAGGCCCTGGCAGGGAGGCACGCCGGGGGCCCTTCCGTGGGTGGGGTCGTCAGGGCAGCTTCCTGCGCCTGCCCGGGAGTGTGGCTCCAGGACGGAAGCTGTTTCGCCACAGCCGGGGCTCTCTGTCTGTTTGGGCTTTTCCAGGTTGGCCTTGCCCTCGTCGGCCGGCAGCTAGAGAGGCCCCGGAGCAGGCGGCAGCCTCGGGCACTAACTGTCGCTCTGGGTTTCAGTTTCAGCGGACGCTCTCTGCAGCTTCCGACAGACGCTGCACTCGGCGCTGCTGCACCCCGCCCCGCAGCGCCGGCCCGCGCTCCGCACCCTGCTGTCCCACGGCTTCTTCAGGTGAGGGGCCGGCGGTGGGAGTGAGCTTCCCTGTCTTCCGGCAGAAGACTGGTTTCTGAGCTGAGTGGGACGCACGGGGACAGCCGAGCCGTGGGCCTGGGGGGGGGGGGGGGGGACAGGCAGCCGCTGCTCCTGGGCCTCTGGAGGTCGGTCTCCGTTTTGTGGCCCCAGGTTCCTTGTTGCCCTGCAGTCCGTTACCTCCAGGTTCACGGCCTTGTTAGCAGAGCCAACCCCGCGTCCGTTTTGAAACTTAAACTTCTTGTTTGCAGTCAGAGAGCCCAAGAAAAACGGGAGCGAAGGGAAAGCTCGTGTTACCCCGGGGAGGCGGGGTGACCTCCAGGCCAGGCCCCGGGGGTGGGTGGTCTCACTAAACCCGCAGCGATCTGTTCCAAACCTTTGCCTTAGTAGAGCCTTAACCAAGGGGTGGCCACGGCTTTGGGTGATTCCCAGGGACACTTTAGTGACCTGACGCCAGGTCTCTGAGGAGACCGCCTCCGCTGTAACTAGAGGCTCTGGTCCGGTGTGAGAGCGCTCCAGGCGCGGAGGAGAGCTGGGAACACCCGTGGGCACCCCTCCCCTCCCACAGCCCGCGTCCCCATGTGGGGGCAGGGCCCAGCCGGAGAGCCGGTGGGGGTGGCTGAGCCAGTCTGGTGAGACCTGTGGGCGTCCCCTCTGCTGCCGAGCCAGCAGGAAATGGGGGTGAGTGCAGGATGCGGCCCCCAGGGGCTGCTCTGCTGCTGGGGGCTCCGGGCTGCGTGCCCACCCCGCCCGCACCCTCTGCCCGGCCTGGAGGGAAAAGGGAGCACAGGCTGGAGCGTGAGAAGATCCCCGCGACTGCCCAGCAGTTTCTACTTCTGCAAAAGACTGAGAACCAACCACCGTTTAGTGACGACAACCTGGCCGCTCCCGGGCCTCCTGTGGCCACACCCCCTCACAGCGGAACAGTTGGGACGGTTGTGATTATTAAAACCACAAACCTAGTTCTTAGTGCACACACACGTGTGCTTACACATGCATCCCCCTCACACGCCTCTGTGATAGCCCGACCACTGGGCTCGCTGCGGGCCCCTCTGTCCCCGCAGACCCTGCTCGTGGGCGGGCGGAGCCCCGTGCGGACGCGGCTCGCAGTGCAGCCCGGGTCGTGGCTGCAGTTCGCACGGCCTCTCTGATCTGCTGTCCTGCCTGCTCTTTTCTTTTTGGCGTTTAGGAATGATTTTCTAGAAGTTGTGAATTTCTTGAAAAGTTTAACGTTGAAGAGTGAAGAGGAAAAAACTGAGTTCTTTAAGTAAGTTCAGAAAGTTAACGCCTTAAAATTCAGTAGGTTGGCCTGAGGCCGTGAAACCCTCGGTGGACCCGGGGCAGACCTGTGGCACGTGGCGGACGTTCACGGACACCCTCCGCAGGGCTCCCTGCCGGGCCCTGGGCGCAGCGCTCCGGGAGGGAGGCGGGGTGGGAGCGGAAGGCGGAGGGACACGGAAGGCGGAGGGAGACCCAAGGCGGAGGGAGACCCAAGGCGGAGGGAGACGGGCAGGTGCGGAGGCGCTCGCCCGGGCGTCCCGGGAGCACGCGGTGGGCGGGGCGGGGGGCGGCTCCAGGCATAGCGGCAGGCGGAGGGTGCACAGAGCAGCGGTGGGTCCTGCTGGAGGACAGACTCCGAAACCGGGACGGGCGAAGGGAGGACACCCTTGTCCGCGGCGGCGACGGGCATGTGCGCGCGGGCTTCAGGCCCCGACGCCGTCCACAGAGGGGCGCAGGCGGTGGAGGGGCCTTGTCCCGGGGGTGAGGTGCAGGCCCACCTCGTGGCGGATGCAGACCCGACAGCAGGCTGACCCCCGCTCCTCCCGAGGGCGTCCAGACGCGGAGATGAGGAAGACTCGGCAGACGCAGTGGCCGGTCTTGGCGGCTGCCACCAGATGAGTCAGGCTTCGGGCAGAGGACGGAACGTGCCGGGGAAAGGGTGGGTTGGGCGGCCAGGGGCCTCCAGAGGCCGTGAGCCCAGGCTCTCGGCGGGAGGGGTTGACTCTCAGGAGAGGCCTTGGGCTGATGAGCTGGAGGGGACTGTTAGGGCTCACTGCCGGTACTCGGTGAGTCCTCCCAGAGAGAGTGAGGGGCAAGGGCAGGACGGTGGCCCAAACTGGGACCTGGGAGCCGCCCTTGCAGGGGCCGGTGGGGAGGGAGCGGCCGAGGTGGGAGACAAAGGGCCGGACCGCGCGGGAGGCTGGACTTCCCGGGAGAGCGAGGCGCGAAGGTAGACCCTGGGTGGAACCTCCTCTGCGCGGGGTGGCGCAGAGCAGGGGCAGGAGCACTGCCCAGGGAGGAGTGGGGCCCAGGTGGTGGAGCCTGGGGGCTGGGAGGGGCGGGGCAGTGGGAGCTGCAGGCACACTGGGGACTGTCGGGGTCCTGTGGGCAGTGGCTGGGAGGGTGGCCTGCAGTGAGAGGCCCTCGCGCCCTGGGCGGACCTGTTTGTGGCTAGGGGCCTGTCCCCGGTGGAGCCGGGACGAGTCCCTGCCGAGGGCGGCGGGACGGCGGGGGTGTTCCCGTTACCACCTCACATCTGCGGCCTCGTCCCTGAGCGGTTTTACAGGCGCTGTTTCCGTTGAGTAAGTTCAGTGACGAAAGCCTGTGTTCTGACCGCTGTGGAAGTCTGGGTAACCCAGTAGCCGCATCTTTTACGCCGGGTCGCCCTTTCACTGAGCAGCCGGCCCCGGGCTGTGGCGGGAGGGTCGCAGGCAGCCGCTGGTGCTGAGGGTGACAACGTGGTGAGAACTGCTGGCCGCCTCCCGCCTTCTCACCTTCCCGGCTTCCTTCCCAAATCGTCACTCGGATGGAGTGGGAGGCGGGCCACAAGCGCGTGAGCTGGCCTGTGCCACAGCCAGCCCCCGGACTCTCCTCCCTGCCCGCAGGTTTCTGCTGGACAGAGTCAGCTGCCTGCCCGAGGAGCTGGTCGCCACCCGGCTGGTGCCCCTGCTGCTCAACCAGCTGGTGTTCGCAGAGCCAGTGGCGGTTCGGAGTTTCCTTCCTCACCTGCTCGGCCCCAAAAAAGGTGCACTGTTTTCTGAGCTGTTCTGTGTCGTGGAGTTTGGGATCGCTGGCTCGCGTGCGAGGCAGTAGAGTGAGATGGCTGCGTGGTGCGGTTGAAGTGCGCTGGCCCCGCAACCGGGGGCTCGCGTCTGGGTGCCGGAGCCCGTGGCGTGGCCGTGGCGGCGTCCTGGAGGGCGGACCTGCGGCACTTGGCCGGGCAGCACGCGTGTGCCCGTGCGCGCGGGGCTGCCACACGGACAGCACGTGAGACCGTGAGGCGAGGCTGCGTCTTCGGGGAACTTGGACACTCGCAGTGACTCTCGGAGGCCGGCGCTGCCGACCCCGAAGCAGTTGCTCGTTTTCTGTCTTCAGCGGAAAGACAGAAAAGCACTGAGGTCACTCCTGGGGACTTCGGTTTTGTTCTGAGTGGGGGACGAGGCTGTGACTCTGAAACTGCAGATGCTCTGTAAGCACCGCAGACGGTTAACTCCCCAGGGTAGAGAGCGCGGCACCCATGGGACTAGGATCTGAGTTGGGGGGAACCCTGCTTTCAGAACCCCTGCCCTGAGACAGTCTCGGTCCAGCCACGCAGCCTTCTGGGTCACCGTACGCCCGGAACTCCCTTACGCCCTACTGTGACGTCATCCCCTGCAGCCGCGAACTTTGCTCTAGAGCACTTCCGGCCGATTACTCAGTGGGTCGGGGTGGGGGGGGTTGTGCCTGAGTCACCTGGGACGCTTTTAAAACTTCGCCTGTGTGCCGGGTGCCCTGGCTCTGGGACAGCAGGTGTCATCTGTTGTGAAGGTTTCCGCCCCCACAACTGCGGGGCAGAGGGGGCCGGCCAGCTGGTTCTGCAGATAAAATCGCAACAACAGCCTCAGCCTAACGACCACTGATTAGGCACAAATGTGTAACAAGTTATTGATTCGGGATTCTACTTAAATGTGAGCTTCTTGTAGACCACGAAGAGTGATAGTGTTTTTGAAACACTTCTGTAAGGTAGAGAGCCTTTATGACTCAGCCTCGAGAGGAGTTTGGGGTCCACGGGGAGCTTAGCTGCCCTTGGGTTTGGGGCCTGAGATTTCAGGGGGGCGCGGAGGGGTCCCGCTCCGGGCAGGTTGGCGGGTCCTGGTGGTGCTCGCGCACTGAAACGTGTTTGTTCTTTCCTCTGCCCGCCTGCAGACGGGGCGCCCGGAGAGACCCCGTGCCTGCTGTCGCCGGCCCTGTTCCGGGCGCGCGTGGTGCCCGTGCTGCTGCGGCTGTTCGAGGTGCACGAGGAGCACGTGCGCCTGGTGCTGCTGACCCACCTGGAGGCGTACGCCGCGCACTTCACGCGAGAGCAGCTGCGCACCGTCGTCCTGCCCCAGGTCAGTGCGGGCGGCCCGGCAGGCGCTGGCCGGCGAGGCTGCAGGGGGGCGGCTGGGCGGGCGCAGGGCTCCTTCTCCACCCCGAAGGCCAGTCCCTTACTCGGCGCCTTTGGGCACGACCGGAGAGAAACCCGTCTGTGCCACCGCGCACCGCTCTGGGGCCCGGAGCGGACTTCCCCGGGGGAGGCCGCCTGAGCGCAGGCCCTGGGTCCTAGAAGGTTGGGAAGAAGCTGCTCAGCCAGAGAGGGGAGGAGGTGGCGGCCACTGCGCTTCCAGCCTGGTCAGTGCCCAGAGCCTCGTTAGGCCCTGTCCCTCCAGGGCTCCAGGCCTGTGTCGGTTCCCTGTGACCGGCAGAAGGTTCCGGAAGTAGCAGTGCAGACCCGAGGGGTGGCGGGGCCGGAAGCCACGGGTCTGGTCTTCCCTGTGCGCGTCTCCCCCCTGCACTGGCGGGTCATCCCCAGGGCTCCCAGCTTGAGCAGACCACAGAGATGAATAACCAGGCTCTCTGAACTCCAGTTTTTACTGGGAAGGCGTGGCCTTTGGCCCATTTGGGGCAAGTGTTCTACTTCTACGCATGAGATATGATAATGAGCATTGTCCTGGTCGCAGCTGGTGGGCGTGTGCAGCTGAGAAAGTGGGCGGGGATGGGGAAGCGCCCGCCTTCCGGGCTGAGCCCCGCCCCGCCCCGCCCCGCCCCGCCGTGCTCTGCGGAGCCTGCTGCCCCCGCGCTGTGCAGCGTCTGCAGCGCCGGGAGAAAGGACGGGAGCATCCACGTCCCAAGCCTTTGTGGTCATGTTATTTCCAGTGCATGTGTCTAGTTTTGTTGCTGTATTTCCAAGAACTGTTTCCAGTCACAGTTCACAAACAGCATTATATTAACTGCGACTGTACAATGCAGTGACCACGTTTCAGTAACTTGAAAAGCAACCCCCGATAAGCCCAGTGCCCCCTCTGACGTCACACGTGGGCGTGACGGTGGCCCTGCATTCCCTGCCCCTACGCCCTACCCACCCGGCCCCCGCCCCCGCCCGCCGTGGGTCTGTTCTGTGTCTATGTGTTTCTGTCATTCATGCGATTCCACGCAGACGCGAAGTCACGTGGTATTTGTCTGCGTTCCATCACAAGGCATAATGCCCTCTGGGTGCGTCCATGTTGCTGCGAGTGGAGATTCTACTTTCCTTTGTCTGGGCGCGTCGCTGTCCAGACCTCTGACCACAGCTGCCTGGCCCACGCCTCTGCTGGTGGCACCCGGGCCGCTTCCCTGTCCTGGCTGTTTGAATGAGGCTGCAGTGAACATAGGGTGCACGTATCTTTTTGAATTAGGATTCTGTATTTCTTTGGACCAACACCCAGGAATGGAATCGCTGGGTCACGCGGTAGTTCTGTTTGTGACTTTCTGAGGAACCTCCGTACTGGCTCCCACAGCGGCCGCGCCAGCCTGCATCCCGCCTGCCGCGCCCCGGGCCTCCCTTTCCCCGGGTTCTCGCCGGCCAATACTCGTTTGTGGAGTTGTTGACGATGGCCATTCTGGAAGGAGGTGTGAGGTGGCACCTCACTGCGGTCTCGTTGTGGTTTTAATTCGTGTTTCTCCGAGCTTTCACGATCACGCAGAGCATCCGTTTGAGTGTCTTTGGCCATCTGTCTGCCCTCTCTGGAGAAGCGCCTGTTCGGGCTCTGCCCACTGTAATCACGTTGTTGTCCTGGCGCTCAGCTGTGTGAGTGCCTCACGTAGGGCCGGGGTTGGGGCCACGGAGCGAGAGGAGCGGGACGCGCCAAGGGCAGTGCTGCCGCTTTGCAGCCGTGGGCCTTCGGGGGCTTGACGGTGATGACGGGGGTTTGGGGGGGGGGACACAGAGGGTAAAGGGGGGCCGAATGCTGACGGGAGGAGACCTGAGTGTGGGCGGTGCACACAGTACAACGTGGGTGATGGACTGTGGGGTCGTGCAACCGGAGGCTGGACAGAGTCCGCAGCACGAGCCGAGGCCAGCCGCTGATGAGGAACAGCCGCAGGAGGAGGGCTGGTCAGGGCTCGAGAGGGGTGGCCAGGGTTTCGGAATCCGCAGGGTGAGGCGAGAGGTGCTGGACAGGCCAGAGAGGCTCAGACTGGTGCCGCTGGCTGGCCGGGCTTGGGGAGGGCCCGACAGAAGAACATCGCGGTGCCGGGACCCTGTCCTGGAGAAAGCTGCCTCTCTGGCCAGGTGGTTCCTCTTGCCCCATGTCCCTGGCCCCTTCTTTGTGGCATCCCGGGAGTCGCCAGCAGGGCGGCGCCAGCGGTGTCTGCCTTCACGGCGCTGTTTGTGGAGCTGGCCAGGTGGAGCTCAGTGTGTTCTGGGGCCTCTTTATCACCAGACAGGGGCCTGGCCCGAGTAGGAAGGTTTCACAACATGGGTCCACGTGACCACGAGGGTCTGTCCTCTGAAGCTGGGACAGTGAGACAAGGGAGGGCTCGGCACAGCAGGGGTGGCCCCAGGAGAGCCCAGGCGGGGCTGCCTGAGCTCGCTGGGGGGTCGGGGAAAAGGGGGCTTGGGGACAGGTTCGGGAATCGGCCTGGGGCCCCCAGGTTCAGGAGGTGCCTGCCTGGGGGGGCAGGGAGAGAAGTGGGGGAGAAGAGAGGGAGGGGACTGGCGCCAGCGGCCATGGTCTCTCTGCCGCATCCCTCTCCTGCAGGCGGGGTCCTGGGGGGCGGATCTCAGGGGAGGGTGTCAGCAGAACCTGCGTCAGTCGCCCAGGTGTGTCCTTTCAGGGTCACAGGCTCCCCTGATTGGTCAGCGGCAGAGCAGGGGGCTCTTAATCATTGCAGCTGGTCCTGCCCTTGCCCTCCTGGTTCTGCTGCTTTTCTGGGCCTGGAGCTGCACCACCAGTAGGGCCCCGATGTCCTTTCCAGGGGGGGAGGGGGGGTGAGGTCACCCTGGGGGTGAGGTCCGTGTGTTCCCAAGTTTGCCCTGCCGGGCCTTCCTTCCGCCCTGGGGACCGCCTGCACCTGGCTGTCAGTCGCTCGGCCAGTGCGTTCAGCCATCTGTCTCCGTTTTCCTGTGCCGGCTGCCGAGGCCTTTTCCTGGCTTTCCCCGTCCTGTCTCACTGTGAGGGGCTCCACTGCAGGTCAGGGCCACTGCCGAGGGCTCTTAGCTGGGAGCCGCCTGGTGGGAGCTACAGAGGGGTCTGCCGTGGGCTGTGGCGGGTGCAGGGCGAGGAGCTGCCTGGGAAGGGCCGTGTGGCACACCAGGGCCACGGCCGCTCGTGCCGGGCACGCAGTTCCGCAGTGGGAGCTGCGTTCCAAGTCACCTCTGGCTGCCGCTCGTGCCGGGCCTGGGGGCCTGGGGGCCACCCGAGGGGAGCTGCGCTGCAGGCCTGCGTCAGGCTGGGGGCGGCGCAGCAGAGGCACAGCTGCTGCTCGTCCGGGGCTTGTTGGACCTTGGGATTGGGAGGTTTCCCAGGAAGCCCGCAGTGGGAACAGGGACAGTTGCGTGTTTGCAGGGGCTGCTGGAGAGGGTCTCTGGGCCGAGGTGGGTGGGGTCTCAGGGAATCTCCAGGCCGGCAAAAGGTGTTAGTTAGCCAGGTTAATGGAGACTCGGGTTTGGCACCTACCAGCTCTCAAGTCCCAGGGGCTGGACATGGGGCTGCCATACCCAGAGGGGGTGGCCCGGGCCCCTGCCCTCCAGCACTGCCCGCCCTGGGCCACCCCCCCCCCCCGGCCCCTGCACTCTTCAGCCCCCATGGGAGCTCAGAGCCAGTCCCTCTGTGAGCAGGCGGGCCGGGCGTCTGAGAGCACACGGGGACTCAGCCGCCCTGCCTCCTGGGCACAGTCCCCACCGGTTTCCACAGCCAGACGTTAGGGGCGCCCCTCACTTCTCACGGGGTCCTCAACAGCGGAGATACCCCTCCGATTCTTTCCCCGCCCCTCCTGCCCAGCTCGTCCGGGCTTCTGTGCCTCCTGGTCACAGGCCTTCGCCCCGTCATTGGGGTGTGGCTCTGCCGGTTCCAGCTCTGATGCGGTCACAGGAGGAGGGAACGGGTGGGCCCCGGGCACAGACAGCGTGGAAGCCCGGAGCGCACGGCGGAGGGAGGAGGGCCGCCTGAGCCAGCGAGGTCTGCCCACACTCACACCCCCCCCCCCAGGTGTTGCTGGGCCTGCGGGACACCAGCACCCCCATCGTGGCCATCACCCTGCACAGCCTCGCCGTGCTGGTCTCCCTGCTCGGACCAGAGGTGGTCGTGGGAGGAGAACGGACCAAGATCTTCAAACGCACCGCCCCTGGTTTTACAAAAACCACCGATCTCTCCCCAGAAGGTAAGAGCAATTTAAAAGGTCTGGCTCTTCACTGTACTGTTCTTTTATTTGCTTTCCAGTGTTACAAAAGTAATGCAGGTGGACTGTATTCAGTCAAATGATGGAGATGTGTAAGAGAAAAGTTAGCAATGTCCGTCTCCCAGCCCCTTCTGGGGACAGGAAACCGAGTGCAGTAGTTCACCACTGGGAATCCTTTCCTCCCGTCCTTCAGGGCACAGAAGTGTTTGCACTGTCTTCAAAAACGATAAGAAAATGCCACGCACAGCCTGACTGTGAGCAGCAGCTTCTCGGGGGCCCACCCCCAGGCAGCTGCATCCGGTGTCCCGGGCCGAGCTCCCTCGGGGGCGCCCCTGTCGGCACACCTCTGCCTCTGGGTTCTCCGCCCCTGCACACGCGCCGTAGGGTCCAGTCCCGGGTTTGCCGGGGGCCTCCGGGGCTGAGTGCGTGGGTTTGCAGTTCAGTCGCGCGGTCAGCCTCTGAAGGTGGTACCAGCGTTCAGCACTCGCTGGCCAAGTTCCCTCAGTTCTGCGGGCTTGTTGCGGGGAGACCCCCCATCTCTGGGGTGTCTGTCGGGTGTTCCCTGGAGGAGCAGTGACTCCTGGCCCAGACAGGCTGTCAGGTCAAGGACAAGGTGTGGGGTCTGCTGCTCCTCACTGGGCCGTGGTCCGCCGCTGAGGCCGGGCAGTTCCTCAGGTGACCCCGGCTCCTGGGGGCTGCCGGGCAGTTCCTCAGGTGACCCCGGCTCCTGGGGGCTGCGGCGTGAGGCCGGCTCCACCGGGGTGCGGAAGCTGCTCCCTCTCCGGCTGCGAGCTGGTTTTCCCGAGGGTATTGGGGCGGCGCAGAGAGGGAGGGGCCTTCTCAGACTCCTCCTCCTCCTGCTCTTCTGCGTGTCACCGGGATGGTCAGTCAGACTCCTCGCCACGGGGACCCGTGAGGCTGAGAACTCGGTAGGGCTTCGGCACGGAGCACTGGGAGGCCTCCAGGCCCTGGAGGGCGTGGGCAGGGAGCACGTGGCCTGCTGGTGGCGGCCCAGCCCAGGCCAGTCCCCTCGAATTTTCAAGGCGGAGGGAGTGCTTGGCCAAAATTTTGTTCTGAATCCTTTTGAGCAATGAGCTTTCTGGCTTCAAATCAGCACCAAAATGGGTTCAAAGGCCGTGACTTCCCGAACTAGGTAGGGGTGCCGTCTGACCAAGCCCTTACCTGGGGCGGGACCCTCCCCGCCAGGACACGCTGGGCCCGCCCTCACCCCCTGGCGCGGGGACTCTGTGCCCGCCCCGGCTGTGCGCTTCTCCAGGGACCGAAGGCGGTCCTCCCTGCACTTCACTTGGGCTGAATGTGCCCACCCCCTTCAGCGAGCAGCTTGGCGTCCCTGGGACCCCGCCCGGCGCAGAGAACCCCTCCAGCATCGTCCCTGCAGGGTTCTTTTCTGGCGACAGGCCCAGGGACAGCAAGCAGCACAGGCAGCGAGGTTCCCAAAACACCCTCCCCCCTCCCAGGCAGGCCGCCAGAGCGCGAGTAAACGGCTCATTGCACGGGCGGGCAGGTTCCCGAGCAGGAAGTGCTTGGAAGTGTAACCCCGGAGCACGGGGGGCACTTGGGCACCCAAGCACCCAGGCGCTGGTCTTACAGGAGACGTCAGCTCCAGTGTCATCTCGCCTCGCGGGGCCGCAGGGGGCGCCACCGCCTTTTCTCGGCGGCCGAGGGTGGGGGGGTTGACCCCTGAGCCCTTTCCTGCAGCAGACACCTTGGGACTTGCAATGCCTCGGAGCAGTTTGCCGAATCGTGCCAGAGCCACCGTTCTGGAGACGGCGCGGGTGTGCCGCGAGGACGGGGCGCGTGGGTCGCCGCGTCTGGGGACATGCTGGCAGGCGGCCATCTCCGCGCCTGGACCGCACACAGCAGACCTCCGACCTCAGGGTGGAGACGCGATGCCTCGGGCGCGCTCCCTCGCGTGCACGCGCACGCACGCAGCGAGGGCGGCCGTCTCGGCTGGAAGCCTCTGCGTGTGCTGGCTGACACTGTGCCGACGCAGTGATCCTCGAGTGAATACTCGGTGAAGGACGCTGTGACGGCCGCGTCGGTGGTTCGGTGTGCAAGGACACTCCCCAGAATCACCTCCTTTGATGCTAACCCTTCCCTTTCTCGCGCATGTTGTCACCACAGGCGACCAGTTCACTCAGACCTCGAGATTCCCTGTGAATGGCCTTTCAGACGTGAAGCACACCTCCCCGGGTGGTGAGGACGTCCCGCCCAGCCCCCAGGCGGCCGAGGAGTGGCCTGACTGGAGCGAGCCCGAGGAGCCGGGCCACAGAACTGCCCGTGCGCCGGCGTGGCCTCCAGAGCCCCCGGAGGCGGCCAGGTCCCCGCTCCGAGACTCAGAGGCAGCGGCAGGGACCCAGGAGGATGTGGAGCGTGGCGGCCCCGGCCCTGCAGGGGGCCCAGGAGGCGGAGCCACCGCCACCCCAGGGGAGCGCCAGGCCCTGCCCACAGTGGCGCCTCTGCTCACGGAGGCGGCCGGGCTTCTGGCGTCCAGCCAACCCCCGAAGACCAGCCCTGCCCCAAGCGTGGCCCACCCGGAGCAGACCAAGCCACCAAAGGGGCCGTCCCAGGAGAGGCGCCCCCAGGCCCCCGCGGAGTGGGGGTTAGGGGAGGAGTTCACCATCCACGTGAAGAAGAAGCCGGGGCAGGACCCCGAGCTGGACTGGTTTGCTGACATGACCCCCGACATCCAGCCTTCGGCCACCATTCTCGTTCCACCCGAGCTGAGGACGGGCCCCACGGGCCCCCTGGAGGACGCCGTCGCCCCGGGGATGCAGTTTTCCTCCAAGTTCGCCGCGGCAGACACCACCGAGGTAAGGACCGCCTGGCGGGTCCCAGCCGCCCTGTCCCCTTCCTAACGGACCCCCCCACCGTCCTCCCGCCGAGGGGCTGGACGGCGGCGCATGGCTAGTCAGCAGTCAAGGCGAGCAAAGGCCACTTCCTGTCGCCACCTTCCCTTCCGGGGAAGGCCGCGGTGCGGGCCAGGTGCTCAGCGGGCCGCCGGGCAGAGGGGTCACCCGTGTGGGTTGAACCAGGGGAAGGTGTCATTTCTGACTGTGCTGGGTTAGGAGGAGCTTAGAAAGTGGGTCTGCTCCGCGCGAGGAACTCTGCCCTGGCCCCGAAGTCCCTGCCGGGGAGCCCCGGCCCCATGGCTGCCCGCGCTGTGCTGTGTCGTTGCAGGCGGAGTCCGAAGGCTGGGGCGACGCCGGGGAGCTGAGCTGGGGCGACGGCAGCTGGTGACAATGGCTGTGAGTGAAACTCTAGGGAAAAGGATTCCTTTTTCTAAGAAAAAGCAAACGAATACCTCAACCGCGGGCTCTGCGGACAGGAACAGCCCGCGCACCCTTTTCCTCAAGGCAGGAGCTCCTCCGTCAGTGCCAACAGAGGCGCCTCGGGGGGCCCTCCCCTGAGGGGGCTGTGCCTCTAAGGCCAGGTGACCCTGGAAGTGAAGAGAATAAATACAGAACTTCAAGCTGGTTAGCTTAACTCTGTGCCATTTTTTAGCAGTGGAAAGAATCAGCTCTGTTGTGAACACTGAAAAGAATCTAGCTATAAAGGATACAAGTGATTGTGGACTGCTGAGGTCTCCTCGGGCAGCGTATTTATTTGTTTGCAGTCCCCCTGGGCCCGGGGCTGGCGCCGGGACTGACTGACCCCACACGTGTTGTTACGTGCACCAAAGTCCCTCCCGAGACAGACCCGTGCCCCTGTCCTGTAAATGTCCAATAAAGGCTATTTTCACTAGATGCACCTCGACAGAAGTCTCTTTCTGGGTGAGAGAAGGCACAGGCAGAGTTATACCGATCCTCTCACTTGCAAAACGCAGCACGACACGACCCTCCCGGCGGCTCCAGGCCACGCCGTGGTCGTCCGGTCACGGGTCGCCCAAGGGCCCCTGGCGCCGCAGCTCACCCATCTTCTCCTGCAGCAGCTGCATTTCCCGGGGGAGCCAGTCTGGAGCCGGGCACCTGCGCAGCAGGGACCCGAGGGCCTCCAGGGCGCCCGTCGCAGCCCGCAGCGCCGACCTGTACTCCTCCTCCAGGCGGGGCTCGCCGCGGGCTCTCTTCGCGTGAGGCTGGTGCGGGAGAGGGAGCTGGTGAGTGCGGCGGGCGATGCCCAGCACCTGTCCCCGGCCCGACTGAGCGCCCCCTGCCCCACCTGGCACCAGTGCAGAGCTGCGCGGTGCAGACGGCGTTCTGGCTGCTGGCTCGCGAGGGCCGTGCCGCCGCCGCCGGGCAAGGTGCAGCGCGGAGGCACGTCTGACCTGTCACGGCGACTCAGGGACCCGACGCCCCCCGCGCCTGGGGTCCCAGGGAACTGGACACACGTGACCTCACCCCCGAGCCCAAGCGTGAGTGTTTCTCAGGGCCTCCTTTTCTCTTCACTGCTACGTGTACGACTGACTGGGGGGGGGGGGTCTTCCCGGTGCTTTGGAGCCGGGCCAATAAGCAGACGCCACACGGGGTGGGGGGCAAAGGGCCACGACACCCTTTCTGACCGCTGCCTTCCTGAGGAAGGACAGAAGGACATCGTGCGTTCTCGAGGACTGACTGACACCACTGATGGACTCTCTGACCTCACAGTCTGAGAGTTAAGTCCTGAAAACAAGTGGTAAACGTACGAAAACTTACCAGAACATTGTTCCTCTTAGGGACTGCGATTCCAAACACACTGTCAGTGCTCAAAAAAGCATGTTCAGCGTCCTCAGTGGAGTCAGAGTCCTGCCTTTTAACAGGCAGCTGGGATCTCTGGGCCCGGCCAGAAACAATGGTCAGCCCGGCCGGGGGAGGGGGGGCCGGTCTCCTCCACGGCCCCAGGAGGCTGCCGCGCAGCCGGCTGAGGTCACTGCACGCAACAGGCGTGTCCACGGCACATGTGGAGTGATGTCTGAGATGTGTTTTTCTGTAGTCCCACCTGTTTTACGTGTCCACAACCTTTCAGGAAAAGGGTTTCTAAAGCAGCAACCGCTGTACAACGGTGGAACTTCACAGTCTGGGTCTCTGACTGCTCTGACACTTCGTGAGTTCGAGAACACTGCGAGTCGGCTTTGCTCCCGCTCGGGCAACAAGGGCCGCACCGCCCCTCGGGAAGCGTGGCCCGGGCCGCGCCGCAGTCCGTACCTGTGGAGACGGTGATCGGGCTCCTCCTGACGCGGCCCGCGCTGGGCACTGGCAGAAAACCCCCTTCTCCTGCTTCACACGCTCCGCCCGGGCAGCTGCCGTCTCGCCGACGAGCCCCGTCTGCCGGAGGTCACAGAGGCCGGGTCAGCAGAGCCGCCCCACCCCGCCCCCCGGCCACCGGGCAGACTCCGGGCGTCCTCGAGCTGGTGTTGTCACGCACTGCTCTGTCAGGGCGCCCCTCAGCCCGACCTCACGTCCCAACTGTCCCCGTGCAGGTGTCACAGGACGCACGAGTGTGGGAGCAGCACCTCACTCTAGTGCTAACTGGAACAAGAGCCTGAAAGAGGCCCCACTTGGAAAAGTGGGTCCTGGTCTCTGTCGGCGCAGCAGAGCCGTGCTGGGGTCACGCCTGCGTCCCGGTGGGAAGCACGGGCCTCTCGGGCCCGCCAGTCCCCGGAGACACGGGTCAGGGTCCCCAGGAGGCTGCCTCCCAGGACACCGTGGAGCGTGCTCCCGGCTGCACGCGTGAGTGCGAACGTGGGCTGCGGAGACCGTCGGCCCGGTTCCACCACCACGACCGCCACTGCCGCCGCCAACCGACGTGGCAAGAGAAAGAACAGGGAGCAACACCGTTGTTCTGCTGCTGCGTGCAACGAATACCTTCTCCAGAAAGGACACAACTTTGTTCTTCGTTTCTTCAGAACTGAGGCACTGTGGGACTATCTCCTCATGACTTGTACCCTGTTTAAAAATTGATAGGACCGAATTTAATATACTTTGATAAGTTGCAAAGACATATACCTGAGTTTTAAGAGCTACTTTAACCAAAAAGGCATTTTCAAAGAAAATCGTTCCAGAAGATTCTCAGGGGATGGTTAGCTCGCAGCACCTTCCAGCGCCGCAGGGAACCGCCTCGCTCTGCTGAGCACCGGGCTGTGGGCTGTACTCTGCCCAGCTGTCCTCCGGGCCCCAGGCCCAGAGGGGCGACTGCGCGGCCCAGGGTGCCAGGGAGGGCGTGGCCCACGGCAGGGCCGCCGTCCCCGCGGCACCAGGCCAGCAGGGCTGTGTTCGGGGGCCTGACCCCAGGCTGCTCGAGGACGACGGCGTCGGGAGGGCCGCCTGAGTCCGCAGACCCGGCTGCAGGGCCGGCCGGGGCCTTGGTGCCCACGGGACCTCAGGACAGTCTCCGCGTTCCTCAGAGCCTCCTTGTTAGCAACTCCCCGCGGCAGGAAGTGCTCCGGCTACGGCCCAGGGGCAGTCCACCAGCGTGTGCAGGGCCATGGGGTACCCGGCCCGTAGACGCTCCGCCGACCACGTCGTACCTCAGCGAACTGCGTGAACGCCTCCAAGGCGAGCTGCTCCAGCAGCCAGCTCCCGTCAGCCAGCAGCGAGGCGAAAATGGACGCCAGGGCGGGCAGCACTCTGTCCTGGAGAGAGGACCGAGCCTTAGCGGGGGAACCTCAGCAGACCACGGCGGTGCCCCCGTCCTGGGGCCAGGTCCCTGAGGCCGCCCCTGCGAGCAGCAGCGTTTACGATGGAGGCCGGCCGTTCACGCCTCTGCTCGGACCTCGCGCCTCCCCCGGCGGGAGCCCAGGGACCGGACTGACTCTGGTGGGCAGGTGGCTGCCGCCGCCGCCCTCGAGACCGGACGGGCTCCCCGAGCAGAGCCTGTGTCCAGGCCGCTCCCCCGCGTGGCAGACGCTCGTCCCGGGGGCTGCGTGGCCCGCCCCCCACACCGCTTCTCGCAGTCACAGGGCACACGCCACCACCTCGCTGGTCTGTGGCCTCTCGGCAGGGCGGGGCGGGGGGGGGGTGAGGGCGGGGTTCATTCATCCGGCTCGTTCCGGAGTCCCCAGAGATTGAAGCAGTGCCAGACCCGCACGAAAACTCAGTAATTTTGTCTTCTTAAATGAGTATGTGGCTCAATCTTATCTCATGGTTTAAATGCCTCTCATTTGCTGATGAATCCCCCACATTTTCTCAGGCCTTAACTTCGCTCCCAGACTGGATGTGCATTCCTAGGAGCGTGCAAGGTAACTTCCGCTGATGAAACCCGTTCTGTGGGTGCCGGACCCGGCGGGCCAAAAGCAGCCGCATGTTGGAAAACACTCGGGCGCTAACGAGAAAACACATTGGAGCCTCGGTCCTTGAACTTGGTCCGTTCCGGGAAAGTGTCTAAGCAGCAGTCAGTTCAAAACCCGAATCTCCTCTGTCGCCTGGGAGGTGGGGGACCGAGCGCCCAGGTCTGACTGGAGCACGTGCACGCCACCTGGGGCGCTCCGCCCACACGGCGGGAAACACACTCGGCACCTACACCCACCCCACGAAACAGCCTCACGTGATGGGAAAGGCGGTTCGATAGCATTCACCTGTGAAAAGTAAAGCCTTTCGGAAGCTAACCAGGTAAATTTTGGGGTCTCCAAGGTGTTCATCAACGTGCAACGAGCCTCGTGGTCCTGCTCCCCTCACACAGAGGCCCCGTCGGGGAGCTGCCCCGTGGCCTCTCCCGCGCAGCGGAAGGCCGGCCCCGAGTCGCCGCGGGGCAGCTCCGGGTGGCGGCACCTCCACCGGCAGGGCCTGCCCCCGGCCCCCACGGCAGGTTCTGTGAAGACGCACCCGTCTGTCAACCACGTGTCCTCGGCCACACTGTCACAAACCAGCGTCTTTACAGTCCCCGTTCACAGGTACAGAACTAAAAGCGTGACTTCAGTGAGCTACCCAACTTCTCATTGAGCACTTCGTTTCGTGCTGATGCTCCAAGAACCCAGACGACAGCCCAACTCTGCACATGTCAACGTTCCTCTAGAAGAACGTAACTTAAAATGTGCCGGTGTGACCAAGTCACCCCCTACTCACAAACAACATCCGGCCCCAATTCACGCCGCCAGCAGCCCACAGGACCGGGGAGACCGAGAGCCTGAGAACCCGGTCCCCCGCCCCCCGCCCCGAGTCTGTGCTGAGCGCGAGGATGGAACTCGGAGCGTCACCTGCAGAGCCGGCGGTATCAGGAGTGTCCCCAGGGACCCCGCGAAGTCGAGGACGGCCAGGCGCACGTGGTCGGGGGGCCCCGCCTGGAGCAGCACGGCCTGCAGAGCCACCACCTGCGGAGCACAGACCAGGGGACGGTTACTTGTCTCGGGCTCTGCTGGCGACACGGGAGGGGGACCGAGCAAACCCGGAGGAGCCCAGCCCTCCAGGTCCGGACACGGGAGGGAGGGTCGGCCCGCTCGCCCCTCACCGAGGTCTCCGACGACACTCGCCTGCGCCCCGGACCCGGTGGGACGAGTTCCTGCTCGTGAGCAGGGCCTGCAGGCCCCCTGCCAACGGCCACGGGCCGGGGGTCCACGCTGTAGACCTGGCAGGCCACGTGTCCCCTGTCACCTGTTGTGTGTGAGTTTACAAGCCCTGTAAGGACGGGGAAAATCCCCCTGGCGGCTGTGCTGGGAACGGCAGGACCCGGCCGAGAGGCCTCGGGCTCCAGCCCCGACCTGAAGGGAGGCGGGGAGACGCCCTCCGTCTGCCCTCCGTCGCGGGGGCGGCGCCACAAGTGGACACTCGTGCTGGACCCAGAGCTTCAGTTACTTGGGTTTTTAAAGGCAGGCACAAGTGTATCAAACTGTCAGTATCTAGTTTTTCAGAAAAAGAATACCAGAACCTTCGAAATAAACGAAGTATTGCATTCATAGAAATGGAGTCAATTATTTCACTATATTCTCATTCTCTATAATTTGGTAATCCATGTTACACAAACAAGTAGTTAAAAACATACCTACTTAGCAGATATTTGGGCTTTTCACGTCACAACCACTCGCCAGAGCCACTGAGACCCAGCGTCCCCAGTTGTACTGCCCCACCCCCCCTCCCCCCCTCCTGCACAGCAGCCGTCCGTTTCAGCTCGAAGCGGCTTTGCCTCCTGCCGGCCTCTCCCGCGGCGGTGAACACAAGCCCCGCTCGCTCTGGGACCACACTGTCCGTCTGGGCTTCCCGCGGCCTCCCAACCACTTCGGGCGGGAGAGAGGCCCGTTCCCCTCTTCTCCCCCATCAGCCTGGAACCCCCGCCCCCGCCGGGGGGCAGAGGAGAGGCCCCCCAGCCGCCCGACGATGGTGTGAGCCCGGCCCCGCCCGGCCACGCTCGGCAGGCAGTGCTCTTCCCTCCAGGTTGCTTCCTCGAAGAAACGAGGAGGACCAGCCCTCCGTCCCGCGGGTTCCCTCCCCACCTGCCGGGCCTCGGAGGGACGACACTTCGGCGGGGACTCCACGGCCCAGGGCTTCCGGGGCGGTGACAGCAACAAGCCACCCCGACCAGTCCGCGCCAGGGAGGCGAGGAAGGACAGGCCGGGGCGAGCGCGCAGCCCGGTCACCAGCGGCGCCGCCAGAAGGGAGGAGGGACAGGAGACGCCCCTGGACAAGCAGCCCAACGAGACGGGCAGCCAGCAAACTGCACGAGGAGTCGTCAGGCAGGGCTGTTTCCAGAGACAGATTTAGGCCCAAGCGCCAGCCCAACGACCTCCCCCACGGAGCACCAACTCACTCGCTCCTCGTACCTGACTTGTCAGCTGAGGGTCGAGAGTCTGGACGAAGAATCCCAGCAGTGGAAGCAAAAGGCTGAGTGTCTGCTGAACAGAAGGCTGGCCTGACACCTCGAAAAAGAGGGAATGATTTCAGTGCAAACTTCCAGGCACACGTGAACAGCACCTCTGCACGGGCGCTCACCCTGCACCGCGGTGCTGTCTGGGGCCCCCCCACGTGGCCGGCGCTCGGTACACAGGGAGCAAAGGGGCTGGGGGCACACGCTCTGCTCACCACCCCACGGCCGGGAGGCGGCAGCGTGTCCCCAAGTCGCCTTAAACCCCCATCCCTCCCCTAACCCTCACTCTCACGACCCAGCACGCTGCCCCCACAGAGCACGCCTCAGTGGCCTGTCACAGACGAGCGGTCTGGGAGGCTGGGGAAGCAGCAGTGAAGGGTCCTGCCGCGCACACACACACACACACACACTTCGGGCTGAAACACCCGCCGACACCATGGCCGGCACTTCCCGAAAGCGGGCCTGCCGCGGTCAGCGCCGGCCAGCAGGGCAGGCAGAGGCCAATGTTTATTCCTCCTCAGCCACAGCAAACAACTGTCACAGTCGGGTGCCTGAACTCGGTGTTTCCAGGCCACAGTCACCGGCGGGGCCCCTGTCACTCCAGTGCCAGGCCCGTCTCTGGGGAGAAGGCACAGACTGGCCACACCCGCCCGCCTGCCCCTGCCGCCTGCAAGCCCAGAAGATGGGAAGACCCCGAGAGAAGAGACCGGGGGCAGTGAGTGGGCCCAGCTGGCAGTGGACACAGGCGGCTGGACCGCCGCCGTTTCACTGACCCAATGCAGCCACCTTGAGAGAACCAACCGGCCGCATGCACCGGCCAGCGCCACCACCAGCTGGACCCACACGCAGAACCCACACGCGGTGTCTGTCCCCAGGACGGCGACCGCCGTCCCCTTACCAGGTGGCCGTGCAGGGAAGCCCAGAGCTGACTGCCGACTTCCAGGAGCTCAGCCCGCTGCGCGGCCTCCAGGGCGTCGCCGGCCGAGGAGCAGACGGCGAGCACGGCCGAGAGCGCTGCGTCCTGGGGGACAGGCGAGGAGGACCCGAGTGTGGCCGCAGCCCCGGCGCGGCGCCCACGCCCCCACGGCTGCGAGGGACTCGGGACTCTTCGTCCAGCCCCACGTGGACCCACAGCCGCCGCCTCTTCAGCTGCTGCCTCCCTGGGAGTCGGTTTGTGCTGGACGCACTTTCCCTCACAGAGAGGTGGTGGTGGGGGTGGGGGGCACAGCGACCAGAAGGCAGTGACCAGGCCACACTCGCTGCCCCTTCTACAGACAGACAGGGTGAGCGACCCGCTGAACTACAGTGTTGGCCGCACGTCAAGATTTACTCAGTTTTAGAAAACGGTGGTTTTATTTGCCCGACACATATGTTTTTGCCTTTACTAAAGAAGTCAGCGCACCAAAACGTGCAAGAACAGAACCACTGAGCCTGTTCCTGTTTCACGGCTGCCCCACACATGCCCGTTGGGTCTGCGTAAACGTTCTGACCGCAGACACTGGGGGCGGGGCCTGCAGCCGTCCAGCGTCGGACGGAGCACCCGCACGCGGGACTGGACGTCGCCCCGGAAACCCTGCTGCTCCCGCCCTGGCCCGGTTTCCTCCGCGTGGCACGGACGGACGCACGGCTCACCGACTGCACTGCCCGGCTTGGCCAGGAGGCACGTGCCGCGAGCAGGGCTCGGTGCCGCCCCGGGGGACCAGCACCCCCCCCCGCCCCCGAGTGTCCCAGGCGGCTGACAAACGAGCACACGAACACCACGTGGGAAACCCAGCCCCACGCACTGCGGCCGGTCAGTTCCTCAAGGCCACGCGTCTGCTGCTTCTCACAGGTGGTTCCTTTCCCACTCCCCTGTCTGAGGGGCAGCGTTCTGACAAGGCAGGCCCACAAAGGCTCAGGGAGGCCTGCACTCACGGGGCAGGGTCCCGCCAAACAGGACGGCAGCCCCACCAGCGGCGTGCCGGCAAAAACACTGCAAATGGAGTGTTCGCCCTGCGCTCCACGGTGGGCCGGTGCCAGCCACCACACACACAGTGCGGGGGTCTCTAGGAGCCAGAGCCTGAGGCAGCGGCTTTGCCCACCTCACCACTGCAGCCCCCAGGCCCTGGGGGACCCAGCGGGGGCTCTGCCCAGCGCCGAGAGAACCCCACCCCCACCCATCGAGCGGACCACTTGCCAGTGAGGGGAGCTCCGAGGCCGTGCGACTGCCGGCCAGCCAGCCCCTGCTGTGCGCGGCGCCGGCGCGGGCGACCTCCTGCGCAGCCAGCCTCCGCAGCGCCTCGGGGAAGGCCTGGAAGGAGATGTGCTGCCACAGGGGCAGGTTCTCCGGCTCTCGGGGGGGGAACTCCCGGACGAACTGCGCCTGAAACACACGGTTGAAGACACACGAGTGATACGAGGGTCGGAGGAGCGGCTGCGGAGCAGCACGCGGCAGCTCCCACAGTCGACGCTCTCCGGGCTTCCGGGCGGGGAGTGGTCACGAGGCACCAGGCCAAGGGGGCGGGAGGGAGCACACGCTGTTTCCGTTGTTGCCCCGTCTCCAGGGACGCGGCGGCCGAGAGGGGGCCGCGGGGGGGCGACAGGGACCCACTGAGCAGGTCCCAGGAGGGGCGTCCCGAGACCCTGGTCGGCTGCTGGATGGGCCCCCGGGACGCCGGCCGACGTGCCAGGACTTGACGCGCCCCCTGCACAGTGAGGTCCAGAAGGTGCAACGAGCGCTCGAGGCAGAGGTCACGGGCCCTGCCCTGCCTGAGACGCACGGACGCCGCCCGGAAGCCAGCGCGGTTTGTTTAAGGGGGGCGTCCACACGCCCGACCAAAAGTGGGGCAGCTGAAACGTTAAATTAGTTCCCCGTGGAAAACAGCAGAAACAACAGTGCACGTAACTCTGAAGTGAAATCCAGCCAGGGAGCACACTCACGTAATTTTTAAGCACAATCATCCGATTTACAATACCCGACACCTGCTTGTTGAATGAAAGATTCTCCTACACCAGAAGTCCTAAAAAGCACACGGTACTAAACTGACAGAACCGTCTCCATGTTCTCTATCTGTATGTGAACCTTACTGTGTTTGCAGGCAACGCTTCGCTGTCGAAACCAGGGAGGAATCGCGCGGCTCTTTCCTGGGGCAGCCGCGAGCACCAGAACCCCGACCTCGTGAGCTGCGCGTCTGCCGTGCCCTGCAAGCGGCCCCGCGCACGAAACCAAAGGAGGACCGTGTCCAGTCCCCACGCAGAAACGACAGAAGTGACGCCTCGGACACCCCAGAAGGGGACGCACTGCCGAAACGCGTCACGAGGGAGGAGCGGCGTGTGCGTGCGCTGCCCTGGGCTCCACGGCTCTGGTCCCCGCACGGGGCAGCGGGCCGGGGCTGCTGGTGCCGAGCGCGGGGCCGGGGTGGAGGGGGCCGGGGTGGAGGGGGCCCGGGGGGCCACCGTTCTGAGAACCGGCTTTCCTCCTCAGCGCTGAGGGCAAAAACACAGCCGTGCGCCGGAAACTCACGTCGACACAGTCAGGTTCACCTTCCACAGAAGTGGCAGCACAGCTGTCACCGCGTGTCGCATCCACGCCCCTCGGGTGACCTCCTTGTACTTTGCTTGTCCCTGTGAAACGGGGACACTGTGTCCAGCTTCACAACAGAAACAGGCGTTCAACCGCCACCCTCCACACTGAAACTGCAAACTCGCTGTCACCTCCCAACACACCGGCACTGTCCCCTGAACTGCCGTCACAGACACCCGTCACGTAAAACGCCGCTGCGCTGGGACTCTCTCGTGTTCATGCTGCGGCACTACCACCGTCCGGGTTCTTATCTCGGGACCTAAAGGGCCTGCACGCTGACCTCTGGCCTCCCTGCCTCGGTCTGCGACCCCTCCTCGAACCTGGAGTCTCCTGGGCGCGCATGCACGTCGGACTCACCAGGAAGTGAACAGCGCAACAGCAACGCGTCCCTGAGCCTCACTCTACCGCCGCCGCCACGCCACAGCCACTCTGCTCACGGAGGAAGGCCCAGGAACCCGGGCTGTCAGAGAGCACCTGCCTCCCTCCACAGCACCTGCCAGTGGCCCAGGCGCAGGACCCCGAGGATCCCAGGCCGGCCACTGCACCCCGTCCGCATCACGGAACCTGTGTCCCCACAGCAAACTGCAAAGGCTGTCCTGCTCTCCTTGTTTACTGTGAAACAGGAGACATCGCTAAGGCATACACAGGTCGAGTTCTAGCTCTTCGATCAGTTCAGGGGGCGGGAGACAGAGAACCGTTTCAGGTGTCCTCTCTGTGTGAGAACCGAGGGGAGGGCTGTGTCAGGAGACAGAAGCGGGATCATTACCTGTAACTTGCAGAAAGGACACTGGCAGACCTGAGTCTGGCTCCACTGGGCCTTGGCCTTGGGCTTGAGCCCCCCCCCCCCACCAATGCTGGGCCGGCGTCATCCAGCGTCAGCAGGAACCCCCGCGGGCAGTTCAGAAGCAACCCCTCTCCCCTCCTGTCTGACCGCCAGGTCTGCACTCCGCAGGGGTCTGGGGTCTCACCGGGTTGGTTCAGCCAGCACGGCCCCCTCCCCGATCCCGGGCTGCTGCCCTCCCGCCCCTCGCGAGACTCCGAGCCCACACCTGTCTGCACAGAAGGCGGGGCCGAGCCCCCGCACACACCCGGGTCTCCTTTCTCTGTGCAGCCCTGGTTTTCCTTCAACATCACCAAAACCTGCACCATCTACAAGCAGCCAGCACAGCGACCAATTGCCGCAGCGCAGTTCGCTCAGATCACACCCACATGTAAATGCAGAGTGTGTGTGTGTGGGGGGGGGGCAGGGACAAGCCTTCCCGAGCAGCGGGGACAGCAGTGAGCACCAGGGCAGTGACCACAAGGGTGTCCTTGCCTGGTGGGACGGGGCCATGAAGAAGAAGAGGCGCCTCAGCAGGACGGACAGGTGGGTGAGCTGGCGACACTCTCCAGGGCACGACTTTATCTGGGAAGAGACAGGAGAGACTGGCTGGACCGAGGGGGGAGGGGCACGGCAGCCCCGGGGGCAGCGGGCTGAGTGCGGGGAGGGGCGCTGGGCCATCCGCCCCACAGCTCGCTCTCTCCCGACTTCCTGCTCCGCACCTGACTTTGTTTGTTCACAGTGACCCTGGTCTTCCCCTCCCGGACCAAACAACTAAAGCAGCTCTATAAAATTCTGAAAACACGAGACCGTTCCCCCGATTTTAGTGTTTCTGGTGCGTCTCTCTCAACAGCATCAACAGCTGCTGGACTGCAGCCCCCACGCATTTCTGCGCCGGGCGCTCACCCGCTCAGGTGAGCATTTCTGCCCGGGGGCTCCGGGGGCAGGGCCGCGCCAGGGCTGCGACGCCACTCACCAGGCAAGCCACCAGGGCGACGTGGTGCGCGCAGAGCTCCGCGGTCCCGTACCTGCGACGCAAGGGAGGCCGTCGGGACACAGTCATTGGCACAGTCGTTCCGGGAAGCAGGGAGGTGAGCTTCCATAAAGCACCACGTTGTCTGAACCGCAGGTATTTCCGCAGCCGAGGGGACCGCGATACACAGAACCAGCACCCACAGGTGCAAACCAAAGCCGGGGGAGCAGCCCAGTTCCCCACGTGAACCCGGCCCACCCAGGGGCTGCTGGAGGGTCGCCGAGCCGGAACCCGTCTGTGAGAGCCGACTCCTTCACTGCCGGCCACTGCTGCAAACCCACGCCCACCCCCGACCGGACAGGCAGCGCGCCGTACCGAGCCAGGAAGCACCACGCGTCCACGGCCAGCAGGGCGGCGATCATGTCGGCACTCAGCACGGCGTCCAGCAGGGCCGCGTCCTGGGGAGAGACACAGCGCTGGCGGTCAGCTGCCCTCGACCCCAACTCCTCAGCACGAGCAGAGGCCCTCACGGTCCGGACGGCCGCAGGCCCTCCGAGGAAAGGCTCCTGCTCCCCGAGCCCGAGGGAGCCGGCTGGCCCGAGGGCCCTCTGCATCTGTTTGGCCCGACCACGGCCAGCCCTGGGCCGGGCTGCGGGGACCTCGAGCCGGCGCTCGCGGTGGCCACTCAATCACCGGGGCCGCCAGGACGCTCCCCGTAGCCTGAAGTCTTCAGGACGACGACGTCCGTGACACAGGAGCCTCTGCCTCTGCCGTGGGTCACCCAAACACAGTCTTTCACGTGGCTGATGTTCCCCACTGTACAATGTATTAAATGATGACCATACTTACGCAATTTCTAACCATTATTTCCCTGGAATTTCCTCAGCATCTTTTCTAATCCAATTCCATTAAAAAAGTCTGTATTATACCTAAGATCTACGGAGACTTGGCAATGCATACTACAGTTTATTTCTTTACGGAGCTCAGGTAAGATCCTCTCATTTTCCCTCCCCTCACAGTCTTTCCAAACCTCCCCACCCGAAATGTTTTCTCCAGTATTCCAGCTAACTGCTACACGTCAGCAGTGTAAGACGCTGGGACTGCCACTTCCTACGACTCAACGGAGTTCGAGGGTGAAATGTGTGAGCTGGGGGAGTGGCAGCAAAAAGCCCGTGTGCTAACGATTCCCACCGTCCCCTGTGTCTAAATCACAGTGTCAGAGGGGGTGGGGGTCGAGGCGGGAGCGTAACCTCGCGCAGCCCAGCGGGGAACACACTCACCAGCTCAGGGAACAGCGACGGGCGCAGGGAGGCGATGAAGGCGCACAGGCGCACACAGGCGTGCTGGTACAAGGTGACGGCCACCTCGGCCCGCCCCTCGCCCCGCACCCCCTGCGGACGCATGGGCAGGGACAGCTCCCCAGCGCAGTGCTCGAAGCTGCGGAAGACGGCCCCGAGCAGGGACGCCCTGCAGGAAGACCGGGGACAAGGAAGCCAATGCTGTTAACAATTAGCAGGTATCGTGACGAAAACACGACACATCACAGGTCGTTTAGGCAAGGCTAGGTGTCTCAAGAGGCATACGTTTCCAACATGCGGACGTGAGCACGCAGAAATAAAATACAGTCACAGTTCGAGAAGTCCCTTACAGGACAAGAATCTGCTGGCGCATTCTGTATCCCTTACCCAGTGTTCATCATGGCACTAAGCTATTCAGAGTCAAAGACAAAAGTCACCCAGAAACCTGGTATTTCAAGGGCCAGAGAGCACAGGTGAAACAGAGTATCAGTTCAGACAGGGAGAGGTCATTTCAGAATTGAGATGCTTCAGGAAATCTGCACAGCGGATTTAACAACGGATTAAAGACGGACCAGCTGGAAACAGGAGAAGGCACACCCGTGAGGACAAGGCCAGCGTGAGCGAGAGGTCTGGCAGGACCGGCGCGGGAGGCGGCCGGCGGCAGAACGGGGCGGCCAGGCCGAGGAGCCCGAGCTGGAGCTTCCCTCCCGGGCAGGGGAGCAGGAAGCGCAAGCCGGGCCTCCGGGAGGCCGACAAGACACGGCCCGGACGATGGGCCAGAAGAGGGAGGAAGCTGGAGTGCAGCGACCGCCCAGGGGAGGAGGCTGGATCCAGGGAAGCCCCAGCCCCAGAGGGAGCTGAGGGGGCCAGGCCCCCACCCCTCCGGAGCCCCTGTGCCCCCTGCTCCCTTTCCAACCGCCCCCACCCGCACGCTCGACCTGCACAGCCCCGCAGGGCAGACCCCGCAAAACACTGAGCAGGACCAAGTGTGTTCCGCATCTACGGACCCATGTATTTCTACGTGTGCATTTTGATAAAGCGGCCACACGCACACGAGGTCCACCGTCATCAGTGACTAGGACACCTGACACAACAGACACTTAACGTGACCGTCTTCCCAGACAACGGGGCGTTCCGCACCACCCGCAGCCCGACCGGATGTACTCGGCACGCCCGCTACCTGCACGCGGCTCCCGGGTCCCGGCTCCCGGCGCACCACAGCGCCTGCACGTGCTCGGGCTGCGCGGGCAGCTTGTCCATGACGGCCAGCAGCAGCAGGCACTGCGGGAACTGCAGCTCGCAGGGCAGCTCTGCCGGGCAAGGGGAACACACGCGTTAGGGCGCAGCCCGCTGGCGAGAACACACACGGCAGGCTTTCAGCACAAATCTGGTGTGGCGTCCAGAGAAGTCAGAGGTGTACTTTAAAATGGGAAGTGTGTTCCCAGAAGAACAACACCCAAGACGCTTTAAGTGAAAGTTCTGAAACGTGAAAGAAGGATGACTGCACGAGGGACCGTGTCCCTGCCTCTCCACCGTGTCCTCGTCGGCAGGAGGAGCTGCTCCAGCGCCGACCCGGCTCTGACGCCCACCTGGCGTGCCGTCCAGAACCACGTGCACGAAGGGCTGGAAGGCGAGCAGCTGCGTGACGAGAGGGTCCAGGGCCGCGAGGAACGAAGCCACCACTTCCTCCCGCTGGGCGTCGGAAAGGCCGGCCGCGAACAGGCTGGGGGGGCACCGGCTGGAAAGGGGGAAACACGGGCTCGTTAACGGCCACTCCCGGCCTCGGGGAGAGAGTGCACTGCACGCTGACGCTCCTCCCGCCGTGAAACGACGCTGAGAGCAAGCGGCACGCGCTGCGTAGAACCAAAGTCGGAGTACGGGGCCGACACCGTGACCGTAGGAAGAACTCAGAATCAGCACACGGCTCTAACACTAAATTGAAAGTTTAGAACGTTAATGAAATCTTTGGATCGCTGATGCATTTTAGTAAAACCATTCTGACAGTGATGTCTTTTAAAAAATAATGTAAAAATACGAAGTTAAGTAACTAGTAAAAACACTGCACGTAAAAACATATTCCTGATGAACTCTGGCATGATTGCTTCTACGGAAAATTGTTTGAGACAGCCCAGCGTGGAACGTGCCGGACTGGACGTGCAGCTGCTCGGGAGCGAGCCCTCCGCAACGACCGAACCGTCCGCCGGCGCCGGAGGAAGGGCGGGCTTCTCTCGGAGAAACATCTCAGCGACTGCGCACGCCGAACTCCGACCAAAACCTGCGGGGCCCGGGGCGTGTGTCTGGTGTCGGCGCCACGAGCTTCTGACCGCGGCGCAGGTGAGTGCTCGGGCAGCCCTGGCCTGCAGGGACGACGACACCTGGGAGCACGCACTAAAGACAGACACTCGGGGCCTCAGCAGTGTGACGCAGAAGCACCGCTGCTGGCCGGCCGCTGGCTGCGGGGTCTGGTCCTGCATCTAGCCCCCCGAGCCTCTCGGCCACCTCGCTGGTGACACTGGCCTGGAGCCAAGGGTCAGCGATGCGGGATGTGCAGGGCAGACACAGGTAAAACGCAGGTAACAGAACTCTAGGCTTGAGGCTCAGCTACAGAGCAGCCAAGGGTGCATATTTCAATCAAATGATGTATTTTTATTTTTTTAAAAGATTTTATTTTTAAGCCCTGGCTGGCGTAGCTCAGTGGATTGAGCACGGGCTGCGAACCAAAGTGTCGCAGGTTCGATTCCCAGTCAGGGTACATGCCTGGGTTGCAGGCCATGACCCCCAGCAACCACACATTGATGTTTCTCTCTCTCTTTCTCCCTCCCTTCCCTCTCTAAAAATAAATAAATTTTAAAAATCTTAAAAAGATTTTATTTTATTTTTAAAGGGGAAGGGAGAGAAACATCAATGTGTGGTTGCCTCTTGTGCACCCCAGACTGGGGACCTGGCCTGCAACCCAGGCATGTGCCCTGCCTGGGAATCAAACTGGCAACCCCTTGGTTCACAGCCCTCGCTCAGTCCACTGAGCTATGCCAGCCAGGGCAAATGATGTATTTTTTGTTTACTTATTTGACGACAAGCGTTTACCAAACGCCTGTGCATGTATGCCATGCCCTGTTCCAGGACACAGCAGCAAACAAAATTCAAAGTCACCGCTGGTGCAGAGTGTCCGTGCTAACGAGGGGAGGCAGCTCAGACGCGGAGAGCAAGTGCATCCACAGCAGAGCAGATGTCGCCATGTGCCTCGGAGAACAAACCAGGGGAGGCGGACAGGAAGCTCCGCTGAACTCCGTGGGGATGCGAGTCACCTGAGGGTTTGCACAGAAGTCCCACGGTCTCCGGTGAGCTCCATCCCTCCCTCTGGATACTGTCCAGAGAACAGACTAGAGCAGGGCGGGGGCGGGAGCAGAGGGCCGGCCGGGGACAGGTGCGGCGGGGAGCAGCGGTTGGGCTCTGTGCACGCACAGTGGACACACACACTGACACCGAAGGTGACCACCAGAGGGTCTGCTGATCAACCAGATGTGGGGGTACGCAGGCAGGAGGAAAATAGTAAGGATGTCGTCATGAGACGACAGGACCACAGAGAAGGGGCCCGAGGACCGAGGACCGAGGGCTGGGACCCACCCCAGAGACCTGGGAGAAGGGGCGGCACCTGCTGGGGGGGCGGCCGCCGGAGAGACCAGAAGGGAACCCAGAGGGCGGGGCGTCCTGGAAGTCAGCGGAAGGCAGAGTTCGAAAGGAAGGGCCGGGCTCCGTGGACAGGCGGATGCTGCGAGGCCTGCGGCTGCCCGTGGGACGCGGCGGCAGGGGGTCACGGCCAGCCCTGACCAGGGCCGCCCTGGGGAAGTGGCAGGCGCAGAGTCGGACAGGAATGGGCTTAAAAAGGCAGCGCAGTGGACCCCTCAACAGCGAAGGGGGGAGGCACAGGCACCCGCACCCTGGACAACCAAAGGTCCGCCTGTAACTCCAGACGCCTCAGACCCTCTCTGCCAGAGGCCTGCTGCAGCCACACAAGCAGCCGGTGAACGCCAACTGTGGTGTTGTGCGTGCTACGTAAAGTGGCCTCACGGTGGAGCGAGCCACAGGGAAGACGTGTCACTAAGGAAATCACGAGGAAGAGAAGACACGTCCGCAGCGTCTGCTGGGAGAAGCCCAAGGGGAGGGCCCTGGCCCAGACCGCAGCATCAGAGGGGCAGCTGCAGGAGCAGCGACGGCACAGGTGCGAACACAGGCAGAGCTGGGACGGGACGGGATGGGCAGGACGCTGGGCTGAGAGACAGTT
Organism: Phyllostomus hastatus; assembly: GCF_019186645.2. Lineage (NCBI taxonomy): Eukaryota > Metazoa > Chordata > Mammalia > Chiroptera > Phyllostomidae > Phyllostomus > Phyllostomus hastatus. The sequence continues at coordinate 3,352,556 of NW_025333833.1, read as the reverse complement.
TCATATCGCTCTGCAGACTGCAGACGGGGTTCGCAGCCCGGGACACGCCCGCAGGGACGAGGCAGCTGGGAGAGAGTGTGGCGGCGCAGGAGAGCGAGGTTCAGGACGTGCGGGAGCGGGGACTCTCCTGCACGTGGCCCCCCCCACCCCCGACACACACGGTGAGCACAGGGCTGACGAGGAGGAGGAACGGGCCATGGGTGCTGGGGTGGGGCACGTGTGGCGGGGGAGTGTGACGGAGGGTGTGATGGGGGGACCGTGATGGGAGTGAGTGTGGCAGGGGGGGTGTGGCGGCGGGGACAAGTGTGGCGGGGGGAGTGTGACGGAGGGTGTGATGGGGGGACCGTGATGGGAGTGAGTGTGGCAGGGGGGTGTGGCGGGGGGGGGGACAAGTGTGGCGGGGGGAGTGTGACGGAGGGTGTGATGGGGGGACCGTGATGGGAGTGAGTGTGGCGGGGGGGTGTGGCGGGGGGACAAGTGTGGCGGGGGAGTGTGACGGAGGGTGTGATGGGGGGACCGTGATGGGAGTGAGTGTGGCAGGGGGGGTGTGGCGGCGGGGAGTGGCACACAGACGCTGTCGGGAGGCCGGGTGGATGAGGGAGAGGAGGGCGGACCTGGTGAGCGAGGTGACAGGACCATTTTAGCATCAGACGGAGGGCTCTTCTGAGGTGGCTGTCAATTTCAAATGTCACTTAGCCTCTATCCGAACTGACACCTTGCTGTAACTCACACTGTTGCTGAGGCAGAGCTGCCCACCACCTGACTTCCATCTCGTGGAGCTGAGATGGAAACTGACCAAGGTCGGAAGCCACGTGCCGACAGAACGCACATGCGTGCGTGCAAGCCCCTCCGTCAGCCTCCGGTGCCCATCACCACGTGGGCCAAGGGCGTCGTCCCTCGGTACCAGGCCCTGCTTCAGACCACAGAGACGTCCAACGCACACAGAATCTATTTTTAAAAGCTGCCATTTCCACCTACGTTAAGCAAGCGGATAAAAATTCACTGAAACACTAGAAGAAGCGACTCTGAGGTGTTACTTTAAAATGACGCACATTTGGTCTCTGCCTGGCGCACACGGCATCGCTGCACCTCGGCGGCGACGCGGCGCTCTCCTTACCTGTGTGCCTGCAGGTACAGCTGGTGCAGCGCAGAGCAGCAGTCGGAGAGGAAAGGAAGAAACTCCTGAAAGAAAACAGCTCCACTCACTCTTCACGCACAGTGCGCCCCTCTAACCCACACCCCCTCGCCAAGGCCACCAATAAGTAAACCCGGACGTGCCGCATTCTGAAACTCTCGCGTGAGAACAGGGAGCACGAGGCTCAGCACCTGAAGGTCCTTCCTGTGAAAACTGTCACCAAACGACGGTGAGCGACTCTCGGGTGCGCAGCACCCACTACGTGCACAGCACTCACTACGTGCACAGCTGTGAGACCCTCCGGCGTGTTGGGGAGCACGGCCCCAGCCCCCTCAGGCCCCAGCCATGCCGCTGTCCGCACCTCGCAGGACAGAGGCTGGGCCAGGGTGTCCAGCAACGCGACCCAGTCGCACAGCTGAGCCGGGCAAGGCCGGGCCTCAGGTGCAGTGGTGCCTGCCCCCAACCCCGTTACGGCAGGCTCTCTCTCCTAGAAAGTACAAGAAATTGTCTTTATTGTCAGGACATAGAAAAAAAGTTGATGGTTAATTTTTAAAAATTACAAGCTCCCCTGGGAGGAAAGAACTGATGGAAAAGATGGTACGATGAGGGCGTCTGGGTCATGAGGGCAGAGCAGTGACCTGCGCTGTGCCGCCTCCTCCTAGGGCCAGATCGAACTCACAACCAAACCACGAAGCCACCGCCAGGAAGGACCCCTGGGGACGAGCTGAGCGGGTCTCCGACAGCCAAGGGTCCAAGGAGCAGCCTCGCGGAGACCAGCAGGGGCAGAGATGCGGCCACCAGTGCACCCACCTGTGCTGGTCAGGCACCAGGAGGGGCATCTCAGATGCAAAGGTCCCCCGTGAGGAGCAAGGGGTCCCAGCTCCACACCGGGCCCCCCGCCCCAGGGCGAGACCACCAGGAAGAGGAGTCCCCGTAACACCTGGGCACAAACAGAGGGGACTGTGCCCAAGTGAGACGGAGGCTGCTGGGGGCCAAAGCATTCCCCCAAAGGCTCACTCGCCCGAGCACAGGCTCGCTGGCTCGCGGACTCGCTGGCTCTGGAAGCCAGGGCGGATCGGAGGCGGTGGCCCAGAAGCAGGGCCAGGGCCGGGGACAGACAGGGAGGAACCGAAGTGACTGGCTTCAGAGCGCAGCTGCAGGGGCAAGGCCAGGGGCTCCCCGGCAGGGACCCGTGTCCTGTCTCCCACCACATCGCCAGAGGGGGCCGCCGGGCACCAAGTGCTGGGTGGGGCAGAAGCAGGTTCATAGTTGTTCGTACGAAAAATGACACAGCCCTGGCCGGTGTGGCTCAGTTGGGTGGGCACTGTCCCGCAGACCAAAAGGTGGCGGGTCCCATCCCCGGCCAGGGCACGTGCCTGGGCTGCGGGTTCGGTCCCTGGTCAGGGTGCAGAAAAAGGGCAGCCAATTGACGTTTCTCTCTCGCATTGATGCTCCTCCCCCTCTCCTTCCCCCACCCCCACATTCAATAAGCATGTCATCAGGTGAAGATGAAAAAACAATAATAATAACAGTAATAATACGAGAATACACTGTCCCGCAGGTGCCCCGCCCCGTGTGGGCTCTACACTAACTGGCTAACACTGTGCCCAACCTGCATGACCCCAAACCCAGCCCCGCCGGAGCCCAGGGAGCCTCTCCCAGTGCCCCGCCCCCACGAACCGCCTGCCTGGGCTTGCCTGCGGGTGTCCCCAGTGTCCCTCCAATGTCCCCCCAGAGTCCCCCCAGTGCCTCACAAACCCGAGAGCAGGGCAGACCCGACGAGCCCCGTCACCCCCGCCCCGGTGCTCCAACAGCCGGCACTGCATGGCAGGGGCAGCCTTGGCTGGAAGCACAGCCTCAACCGGCTGGCCATCCACCTCGCACAAGCGGCGGCAGGCCTCAGCTCGCGTCCCAGCGCCCACGGAGGGGCCGAGCCCAGCCCTGGGGCCCCACCTCGGCTCACAGCGCAGCCCCTCCCAGGCACCCCCCCAAGCCCAGCACAGGGGCAGCCAACAGCCGATCACGCTGTAGCCCCTCCAGATGGCTGCGACCCAGGGTCCAGTGCTGGCTGACCGTGACCTGCCCTGGCACCCGCCCAGGAGGCTCCAGGACCCATACCCGGTGGCCAGCGCCAGACCTCCCCGGAGAGAGAAGCCTCTGACCAGCTCCATAAACGACATGGGGAGGCACACACTGTGCAGCACTGGAGCTGGCTGGAGCCACCCCCGGCCCCTGGGGCCAGCCCCGCACGACGACAGCGTCTCCTCCAGTCCCAGCCGGCCCTCACGGCCGGTTGGCTGTGGGCAGCCGCACCCAGGACGTGCCAACGGCAGCAATACAGGGGCACCGCAGAGGCGCCCGCTCAGGCGAGCAGGGCGACTGCACCCCTCACCCCACAGGACACCTGCTACACGAGGCCGCTCCACCACCACGGGGATAGGGCCACTCCACCTCACGCACCGACGCGAACACAGGGAGGCAGCCAAAATGAGCAGACACAGGATCATGGCCCCAATGAAAGAGCAGGGCAAAATCCAGAAAAAGACCTAAATGAAGTGGAGATGAGCCATCTATCAGATGCGGAGTTCAAAACACTGATTATAAGGATGCGGAACGAACTCAGGGGGAGAAGAGATGGACTCAGGGAGAACTTACACAAGAGACAGAAACCATGAAAAGAAACCAGTCAGAAACTAAGAACACAGTAACCGAAATGAAGAGCACTTTAGAGAGAATCAACAGTAGGTCAGACGAAGCAATCTCGAGGAAGAAAAACAAAGTTAAGTACCGTGCAAACTGATACCAAAGTGCACCGCACGGTTCCCAGGGGCCAGCACAGCCCTGGGCTGAAACCGCCCGGGCGACGGGACAGAGCAGGGAGCCCAGGGGTGGACCCGAGCACGCGCGGTCAGCGAGTCCACGGCGAAGGAGGCAGCGGCACACGGCGCGGCAAAGACAGTCCCTCCCGTGAGAAAGCCAGGACAACGGGACAGATGCATGCAAAAAGAAAAAAGAGAGAGAATCCAGATCACTTTCTTACATCACACACAAAAAGAAACTCAAAATGGATTCACCCCTTAAACGCAAGACCCGAAGCCATAAAACCCCCGCAGGCGAACACAGGCGGCGATCGCCACCGTTCTCAGCAGCATTTCATTGGCTCCCCTCGGACAAGGAGACGAAAGAAACGGGACCGCATTAAACAAGAGAGTGTTTGCCCAGAGGAGGAAACCACACACAACAACAGGAAAAGACCACCCACCGAGTCGGAGCGGATACTTGCCAATGACACATCCAATCGGAGGTTATATCCAAACCGTAGAAGGAACTCACACAGCTGAACACCGAAAAATTAAACAACCTAATTAAAAAATGGGCAGCCTGAGAGACATCTTAGATCCCAAGAGGGCATGCCCATGGCCGACAAACACATGAAAAGGGGCTCAGCCTCCCTGACCGTCAGGGAGACGCCCCTCACGCCTGCCGGAACGGCCCTCGCCCTCACCGGGAAGCCACCGAGCCAGTGCCGGCACGGGTGTGGGGTACAGGGGAGCCTCGGGCACTGCCGGTGGGTTGTAAGTCCAGGCACCACTGTGGGAACCACAGGTCCGCCCGCCCGGACCACCCGGCCACTCCCTGCGCACACCCCCGCGGTCCTGCTCTCTGGGAGACTCCCCACCACGCGGGTTTTCTCAGCATCGCCCCCCAGTTTCACGGATTTGAAGCCCACGCAGTACTTGAAGACAAATGGAATCATCTTCTGAAAACTGATTTGGGCTTACAGAAATCTTATTTGTATTTATATTAAATAACTTTTTCAGATAACTGAGCAAATAACAATGATGACAGCCACTTAAATAATATCACAGATACTCAATATTTAACAACAGACAATACTAAACGAAAAAATAAATGACCTAAAAAATACACTCTTGACAAAATAACTTCAAAAGACTGCTCTTAGCAGGAATGATACAAACATGATCATTCATAATTTATTCACATTTATGCATTATAAAAAAATAAGTCTTACCTTAGTATAGTGCAGAAGAGAGTTGGCAAAGAAACGACACAATTTGAGTGTTTTTTGAAATAATTTATAGTCAGCATTATCCTGTTTCAAAAAAGAAAAAATATAATAAATAATAAAAGAATATAAAATTAGCTTAACTTGTAAATGAGAACGTTTTCTATAAAGATCTCTTAAAAACCCTTAGAGTATAAACATTTTCCAAGAAAACATAATTCTACTCTGAATTGTTAGGAGCAATACAATTACCAAATGATGACAGACATACTTCAAAAAATTTACATTACTGAAAATAAATGTTAATGTATAAGAGCAAAGAGGAGAACCTTCTGGGTTGACCACAACACGAAGAGACGTAGACGCCTCACTGTCCCGTGCCCCGCGCAGAGGGACAGACGCGGCGGCAAAAGTCTCGCAAACCAGCAGGACGCGCAACAGACGGAAGGAAGGCGGCCGTTCGCAGAACAGAACAAGGTGCTTCTATCCTGACTTTTTCAAAAGCGAGTGCAGGGCACAGACCCCGCCCCTTCGCGGTCCTGAGCTGCGGGACCAGAGAGCAGCGGCGCCCCAGGGCCGAGCAGCGGCACCCCAGGGCCGGCAGGGAGGGGCTGGGGCGCAGCCACGGGAGGTCATTCCTCAGCGTTTCAGGAGACTGAGTATATCTGCACCCCCTTTCTGTGACTAAGGCAAGAGAAACACTGGCTAAAACCTAAACGCAGCAGGCAATGAAGCTCCGTATTAAAGACAAAAATACATGTTTATTCTCAGAATGCAGATTTCTAAAAACAACGGATAAACAAAGGTAGGAACTGCAGTGAAAATTAAATTCGTATCGAAGAGCCTTCCAAACAAATCTCCCTGTCCTCACAGGAAAACGAGACCGCTGGTGGACGGAAGACTGCACGCTGGGCGGGAGGGAGGAGGGACCACCGGGGACAGGGCCACACCCTAAGCAGCCAACACAACACCCTGGTCCAGAAAGCGCACTCGGGACTCGGGACTCGGCAGAGAGCGGAACTGTCAGTCTCCGTGGCCGTTCGGGATTGACCACGCCCCCAAACGTGCTGACGTCCGGACCCGGCGCCGCGGAACGTGGCTGCATTGGAGGCACGGGCGCCGCCGAGGTGCTGCGTGGATGTGCGGTCCTGCGGGCCTGCCCGGGTCCGGTCAGCTAGGGCCCACATGAGGATGACGGGAAGGCACAGGGAGGCCCCACGCGTGACGAGGCGGCGGAGGCCGGGGTTGCCCAGGACGCCAGCCACACCAGACGCTGAGCGGCGGGCACGGAGCACACCCATCCCGGACTCCGGGGCAAGGCCCCACCCCCGCCTCTCTGGCGTCCACCCCGCAGGGCTGTGAGGGAGCAGGGGTCGGCCCTTTCACCGGGGCCACCTCGTTCGTGGTCGTCTGCTGTGGCTGCCCGGTAAGTAAACACAGGGACTGACGGACCCGTGACCCTTCCATTAACAGCATACAACCAATTAAACCTAGTGGTCTTATCTAGACACTGATGAGAACCCTGGCACTTGGAAGACGTCCATTCCTCAAGAAATACCGACAGCGAACAGCAGAGGGCGCCGCCGGCCAGAGTGTAGAGGAAGGGATGGCTGGACTGGCTCGGCAGACCAGGGCAAAGCTGCGTTTCCCCCAGGGACAGCGAGTAGAGAGGGTCCAAGTTGTCGGTCCCAGATGTTCACAAGTAAGGAAGAACATGAACATCTGCTTGGAAGCTAGGATAACGTGCCATGTTAATTCTCTGATTTTCACCTGCAAACAGGTGGTAAGAGGTGAGCTTGTGCACCTACTACCAACAGCCACCCTGGCCGGGCACCCTCTGCCCTTTCCCTCCCACTGCTGACTGTGCTGGCGCCTGGGCTTTCCACGGCCCCCGGACTCTGCCCAGGCACTTCTGTCTGCTCTTCCTCTCCCAGCCCTAACTAGCTGGGGGAGCTGGCATCAGGAAAAGCAAGGAGCTGGGGAGAGGGGCCGGGCCAAGGATGCAGATGTACTGGAGAGGCTGGGGAGCAAACAGCCCTCCTGCCACGGCAGGGGGCCAACCCACCGCCGCCTCTCAGCACGGTCAGGGAGACCAGGAATGCACAGGAAGGAAGCCAGACGACAGAAGGAAAAGGGGAGAGAGAAGGGGAGTGATGGGAGGACAGGTGAGAGGAAAGAGAGGCAGGAGGGGAGAGATCAGTCCCTTCCTGAGCTACCCCCTCCCCTCCTCAGCAGTGCAGAGGCAGAACCCCATTCCCAAGTCCTGCCCCCCCCCAGCCTCTGCCCCCAGACCGCCCCTGCCCCAGCAGAGGCCACCCACCGGCACTCAAGCACACAGGTGCTGGGCGAGTCCTCCCTCCTCCTCCCCTCTGGAGGCTTGGCGGGAAGGACAGGGCCCCCAGGGCTTCCCCCCACCCCCCCTGCAGCCAGCAGGCCTCCAGCAGGAGGAGCGCCCTGCGGTGGAGGAAGTCTGACCCCTTTCCCATTGGAAGATGGAGCTGCTCGGTCCGGGGCACTATTAGCCCTACACTGTAGGGCTTTATGAGTTAAGTGAGTTCAAAGGGCTGGTCTGAGAACAAAAGGCACTATTGTCTAAGGCTGCCACTGGAAAACGAACAATTCCTGTAAGCATACTAGAAATAAGTTTTTAGAATACGGTGATTCAGAAATGGGATGCCAATTCAACACTGCAGTTCTTTGCAGTCAAAGTCATGCAAGCGCACATCTACTTCAGAAGACACGCGCACACACACAGTTGTGTGACGGGTCACTGCGGCTGCACCGGGTCAGTGAAGAAAGGCCGGTGTGGCCGCATCAAGACGGACTTAAATAAGCACAGGGCTAAAGCGTCCGACTTGGGTTTTCGGGGAGAGGAGGAGGAAAGGATGGCGAGGAGACGGCCTGGGCCCCCCGGTTGGTATGGAACGAGGAGAGACAGCCGGACTGCAGGGGGATGAGGGCGGGCAGGCATCTGCCGCCACGGCCACGTTCGGGGTGAAGGTAGTCACGGGCTGCAGTCCCGTCTCACAGACTGAAAGACGGGCAAACGCAAACGAGCGAAGAAAAACCCTTCCAAGCGCAGCGGCCCTCAGAGCCCCTGCGGTTCGGGGGCTGGGAAACAAGCGCTGCGGCAGCACCGTACCTGCGCGCCGGCCTGGGCCATCTGCTCCGCCAGCTGCAGGCCGGCCCGGAAGGAGCACAGGGCGTCCTCGCACAGGCTGGCGACGATGTCCCTGTGCCTCAGCCGGCCCCTCACGCCCGCCTGGTGCTTCAGGCTCTGCCTAGGAGCACGGAGAAAAGGGCAGTCACCACGAGCAGCACATCAGGGAACTTCGGGCCATAAAACATGACGAAGGAGCACGTGGAACATCACAGCGCGCACCTGTGAGATGCGGCACAGTTGTGTCACCTTTCCCTGGGAAGCAGTCACATTCAAGTTACTGTTTGTTTTTTTTTAATTTCTCCACGCAACAGGCGCCAGTCTCTCTGACGGGCTCTGGGAGCAGAGGGGGAAGGAAGACACAGCCTCTGCCCCATCCACACAGAGCGGGTGGGCCAGCGGGAGGCCGAACATCACATCACGGTCAGCATTCTCAGGGTGGGAGTCCGAGAATGCTGCCGTGAGGGCGCAGCACTGGAGCTGGGGACTGCGAGTTATGCACAGGGGTCAGCAAGGCGTGCGTGCAGGCTGAAGAGGAGCATCCTGGCCGAGGGAGGAGCTGCGACAAGGCCCCGGGATGGGAGCGCTCCGTGCGTTCGAGGAGGTGAGTCAGGGCGTCGGACTCGTGTTCCCCGGGGGCCACATCAGCCTCACGGCTGCCTTCACAGGGCTGACTGCAATTCCAGCTCCTTAGCAGTGAAGGAGCCGTCACATTTACACAGTCCTGAAACTATTCCGGCCCTCGGAAGGCGACCGCGAGGCTGGTGAGCCCCCGGTGAAGTGCGTCTGATGCCCTGCGCTGTGAGCACGGAGAGGGCGGCGGAGACGGGGGTGGAGATGGGCTGCAGGGGAGGGCAGAGCCCGGGGGGGGCGGTTCCGAGGTCGTTACTCGTAGTAAAATGGGGTGGACTTCAAGCAGTTGAGTGACTATCTGATTACATTTCAAAACATGAGTCTGAATGCTGGGTAGCAGTGCTTTAGAAGGGGGGGAGAGTGGACAGTATTTGATGGTGGTGATGGTGACAGTGATGGTGGTGACAGTGATGACAGTGGTGGTGATGAGGATGATGATGGTGGTGACAGTGGTAATGGTGATAGTGGTGGTGAGGATGGCGGTGATGTGACCGTGATGACGGCAACGGGAATACAACTAATTCGTTGAGCATTTACTATGCGCCATGCACCCGTCAAAGCATCTCACCCTGGTAAACTCAGCTCTCACTAGAACCCACGGTAAAAGTGCCATGGCCGCTAGCCCTGTTTCCAGACGAGCAAACTAAGGTGCGGAGAAGCCTCCCAAACCACCCCAGGGCTGAGGAGGGTCAGTGGCTTCGGAACAGACCAAGCGACATGCCGCAGGGCTCTGAGCTGACGCTCCTGACCACCGCGCCGCTGCCTGGTGGAGACTTCGTAAGCTGCGTAAGTGCGTGCTGCTACACTGACCCTTCGCGTGCCGTGCATGTGCGCGCAGTGGGGGTGCTCACCCACGTCTGCACCTCGACTGTGCCCCCCGCCCCCAGGAAGCCGACGAACGCTGTGGGCACTCTCCCCAGTGACCCTTCGCGATGCTCCAGTCAAAGCCACTTCGTAAAGGCAGTGGAAGTGGAACGACTCAGAAGCTCACACTGAAGGGATCGCACTCAGCTCTAACTGCAGTCACTGATTCATCTGAGCCTGGAAACAGGACGCAGCACAGTGGCGGCAGGCAAGTGGTTCGGGTCTAGCCTGATCCTGGTGCAATCGCCCGGACCCACTAGCGCACTGGGGGAACTTCCATCCTGAACTGGAGGCAGCAGGGTGAAGTCCACTCTGGTCTGGGGGCTACGTGTGGGGTGACCTGGGCCACCGGACAGCAGGGCCGCGGAGCATTTCACACACCCACAGGAAAGGAAGTTTCAAATGCAGTCTGATGTGAATCATTAAGATCTGAGATAGGGAAAACTGCAGAAAGTAAAAACAAAATACTTACTTAATTATAAATTTCCAAGTGTTGGCGTGGAATGCATGGTCCATGCCAGAAATGGCCGCGCAGATGTCCAGCAGCGAGTGGATGACTGCGGAGAGAGGTGACAGAACCCTCAGGGCTCTGCGGTGGCCAGGGCCCGCCTGCGCTAGAAGTGTCTGCCGACCGGTCAGACGTCCGCTAGAGCAGGCGAGGCGGTGTGCAAAACTGGTGTCCAAATGACTATCGGAGAAGTGTCGCACTTTTAAAGTTTTTCATAAATTATGGAACTCCTGAAGTCTGCACCCGCCCTATGACCTAAACAAAAACTGAAATGCTGAGTGGCACGAAGCCGCGCGAGACTCCAACTGGAACCCTCTCTGCGCGGAAGTCCGCTCTGAAACGACAGAGGAACCCGAGGCGAAAGGACCGAACACGGACGGACCAGAGCTCACGTGCACGGCTCCCGTGCACGGCGTCTGTGCTGTCTGCGGCGGACTCCTCATACAAACGGCCGAGGGAACGTCCCCTTGGTGCCCCCACTCTCCGGCGGCGCCCTCCCACGCGGGCTGCGGGCTCAGCCGCACGGCCTGCTTCAGTCCACAGCACGGCGGCGACCAGAAGGCCAGCGGAGACTTGAGCCTGCCTGGCCGTGGGGCCTGCCCTCCCCGCCGCTCTGCGACCCCCAGGCCGCAGCAGGTGGGGGAGCCGGCGAGCCAGCTGGGTGCTGCTGCCTCTTCCAACAGCCAGACTGAGCGAGGCCGCCAACCCCACACACGGGGGAGCCGCCCTGCCATGCGGAACAGGGACAGCCCGCCCAGCGGAGCCCAGCGCAGCGGCTGGCTCACAGAACCACAGGTCAGTAAAACGGTGGTGGTCTTAATCCCCAGCTTTGGGGAAGGTTTGCTGCAGAGACAAAAGCACCTAATACACACACCGAACCGGCTCCCCCCTCACGGTGAACTGCGGGAGAATACCTTCGCACTCACGCTGCTCCCCAATCTCAGGGCCTCGGCCCGCGCGTGAGGGAAGGCAATTCTTCAAACGTGAAACAGAACGTGACAGAGTCCGCCACGGGCACGAGGATGCCGTCTCACGCACAGTCAATGACACGGTGTGCACACGCTGACAGGCACAGGCACGGGCCATTCTGTGCGTTCCGAGAGGGGCCTGCAGACGGCCCTCCCCGCTGCGGCCAGGGCTCCAGAACCCCCGCGGTGGCCCCCGTCTGCGGCTGCGATGGCGCGGCAGACCTGTCTTTGTGGTCACGGTGGGGGGCTACCCACTACGGACGTCGTCCGAATGTGCAACGCCGATGCTGGGCATGGAGCAGCGGTCCTGCACTCTACAATCTCAAAGGCCGACCACTCACCCGGCAGGGTTTACCCTTCCCGCGGAGGCGCCCTGAGGCACCGCAGACAGCGGCGGCTCAGGCACGGCGGACACCCGTTCACCAGGGCACTCGGCCCTGCCCCCACTCACCGGTCGCCATGTCCAGAGCGCCACCCTCCTCGTCGCCGGCAGGGTCGGCAGGGTCCGTGCGCACCGTGTCCAGCAGTTCCATCAGCTGCTTCTGGAGAGAGTAGGCCTCCTTGAAAAGTGCCTGGAGAAGGTCTGACACCAGGTGCAAGCGCCCAGAATACACAGACTCACTGTTCTGCTCAAATGAGAGAAGAAAAGAAAATCATGAGAAGCTCAAAAGCTAAATTTACTTTCACTCACACTATCAGAGATCACAAAGTTCACGCTTCCCACCGACCCACGTGTTCGTACGTGGAACACAGGTTCCATGAGCACCCACTAACTATGTGCCCTTCAAGAGAGGCGAGCTGGCAGCAAAGGAAGCGACTTCCGAGACCCTGCAAGGGCAGCGCTGGGGGGCGGCGGGGGGGTGAGCGACCTTGGGTCAGGTGCATGGCAGCGCGGCCCCTACCACCGAAGAGGGGTGTCAGCCGACACACGGCAGCATCAAAACGGCCCACGGCCTCTGTGCCGTCAGGCTGCCCCAGCCAGGGACGCAGAAAGGAACCAGACAAGGGTTGCTGGCCCTGCACAGGAACCTGCTCATTAAGGAATTCATCCGTTTCACCAGCGTCAGCACAGAACTATTTCAGGATCCTTGTGACTAAACCAATTCTATCACTTCTTTCTTGGTAGAGAGGAAACGGGATAAACAAAAGACAAAAGCCCACTTTTATCACTTCTTTGTAACTATGTTAAAAACACTTACATGCATGCTTCCAGTTCTATGGCAAAGTCTATTCCAGTAATGCGGGCTCAAGTGCATACTCTTACGTACAAGACTTGGTCCTCAGCCCCTCCGCCCTCGGGTTCCAGGCCATTCAGAGTGTGCCTGGACCCGTCACTCACCTTGCAGTGCACAAAGGTACTTCTGATCACGTGCAGGACCGAAGCGGGCAGACTCTGGATGCTGTCGAGGACGACGGGCCCCTGCGTGGCGCAGACGTGCCGCACGCACCCCGTGAGAGCGCCCAGGGCCTGCACCATGGTCTGAGGACAAGGAGGGAGAGCCCATTTGGAACACGTCCGCTGTGCCACCGGAAGTGGGCGGGCTGGGTGCCAGGGACGGGCCGTGAACTGCACGGGCCCTCTGCTCTTCCCGTCGCAGAGCCAGTCCAGCAGAACAACCAGCCAGCCGCATGGTGGGAGAGGAAAAAAGGCTGGAATCCTCGCCCACATGTCACACCTGTGCCCAGCATCCTGCCCGCGTGCCCTGCGGTGACGGGGAGGGTGTGCGCTTGCCGTCCCCGTCATCCTTTAAGAGTCCGGTGTGCACTGAGCACGAAACTGCACAGACATTCAGAACTCGGGTGTCTGCATTCACACCTGCAATCCCGTCAGTGAGCCCCCCCAGCCCCGGCCACCACGCACAGAGAACAGGCGCACTGACACCAGCACAAAAACCCTCTCTCTCCGCGCTCCCTCCGTCTGTCCTGCCCCGACACGTGACTTGCCTGTAAGATGTTCCTCAGGGTGCTCTGGGTCTCCAAGTTTTGGCTAGACAGTTCTCTGGCTTGACCGGTTAACTCATCCATCATATCATCAAATAATTTCACAGTCTGTAAACACAAAGCAGGTCATTAGTAGGAACAGAAATCACTAGAAAAGGAAAGATATCTTTGACAAAATTGTTGATTTTCATTTGTCTAGCTTACCTATTATACCTAATTTAGTTTAAAATACATAATGTTATGTATATATAACATACAAGGTGGTACAAAACTAGGGTTACAGTTTTGAATATGCGAAACAGCTTATTCTTGTATCATTACTTATTAATTATTGTATTATTTTCCACATGAACTGTAAACCTACCCTGGCCAGCCTGTGTGTTATCAGTATCTGTAGGAATTCTGCAGTATAATCTCTTCTTAAAAAGATAACAATTACTAGTAAGTGGTACAGAAAAGACACACAAAGGGACTTGCTAACTTTATCATCTAACCCAAATTTTCACTTAATAGCATTAAAATATGAAAGCATTTAAAACTAACTACAAATAATTTAAACTCAATGAGTCAAGGATCCCTACTATCTGAAAATGTAAAATTTTTTACTCAACTAACTACTCTACCACCACCATATTCCCACCCGAGATCCACTTTCCACTACTTGACTGGGACGACACATCTGTTTGACACATTAAAGAAGAACCGCAACTGAGAACGCTCTGAAGCGGGCTGGCTGCCGACTGCCCTCGTGGCCCGCGCGCTGACTGAGACCGTGGTTCAGTACCTTGGGCAGCACTTGTGAAAAGAAAGCCTGTTCCAGCGTCAGGTGGTCCATGTGAGGTAGAAACATTTCGACGATGGTTTTCAGAATTTCTATAAAGCAAAACAGGAACACACTCTGTGGGAACATTCAGTCACGTGAGCCAACAGCGATCACTGTTCTTCGCAAACGTGAGACTACGTAAGCCCCACCAACAGAAAGCACTGCACAGCTCCAAAAGCCATAATCTATGCAGAGGAACTATTACTTAACTGAAATAATAGCAAAAAAAGGGAAACTACGTCCAGCAACCAAGGGCCACTTAATGGACATGGGTGCCTGTACTGAACAGGGTCTGTGATCAGCTAAACGATTCCCAGTGGTTATTTAAAACCATGGAAAATGTTTATAGTATTTTAAAATTAAACAAAAAGGCCCCAAAATAGCACCCCAATTTTAACAGAGGTAAAGATGTGCACACGAGGAGTACCAGACAGTGTGACAGGCATGCGCAGGAACACCCCATACTAGAGAGAACGCTGCACGTGAAAACCTTAACCATCTCAGACCCAAGGGTCTTTTGTCATCTTCTGTTTTTCTGTTTCAAATTTCCTATAAGGAATATGTATAATGCATACTCGGGATAAAAAATACTTATGTTGCATAAAAAATCAGACCCCAACAGGCAACACAGATTCAAAATCATAAACAAACATTCCACAGCCATTCTAGCTCAGAATAAATGTGACCTCCAAGTCCAGCCTTTGCTCTCTACTCCTGGCTAAGTAAATCGTATCAGGTAAGAGCAACGAAGACAGATGAAGATGAGAAGGTCAACGTGTTCCAAATGACGAATGTGTCATCACCTAAATAACCAGCTCTCTGCAACCTAGAAACTATTTTCTAAGTGCTACTTAACACGAGAGAGGCTGGAAGCAGTCAGTCGACTGCAAAACTGTCTCATAGAGGTCTAACCATGGTTTAACAACTGACATTTAAAGTGGACACTGTGCTTACACGCATTATCAAACAGAACACATCTGCTACCTCCAGAAAATGGAATTTAAAACTGAGCACTACCCTGTAATTAGAGGAGTGTGGGCATTCTCAGTAGCTGAGGGTTAGAGAGGCTGCAACGCCACCGCCACAGGAAAAGATTTAAGGTGCAGGGAACACAAAACTGGACGGAGGGAAGTACGACTCAGATCTCAACAACATCGAGATAAATCAGGCGATTGAGACAGTTATACTCACGAATGTGCTCAACCCAGCCGTCAGAATGCTGACACAGGGAGTAAAATGATTAAGGAAAACCACAGTAACAGGAGGCGCACCACTGAGAATTTAGAAGGACCATTCTGCCAGTTTAAGCTATGATCCATAAGAGACTGGAATCAGACTCAAATTACTGGCATAATTTTGCTGTTATAAAATCAATGCTAATTAGGTAAACAACCAATATTACAAAAATATTTTACAGAAATATTTTCAAAATTGCCTTTTCAAGCTACGTGTAGCCATGAAATGTCTTTTGACAGGTGACAAACGGGGCTACAATAAGCCACGGATTTCTGGCCTCTCACACAGGGAAGCGTCTCTGCCCCGTCGGCATCTCTGCCGCACTGCATCTGTGCCTGTCTCGGGCCACTCGCCACTCTCCACCTTCCTGTCACACCGTCTGCACACCTCTCCCCGCCAGCCCCGTCAGACTGAAATGCTCCCGCGCATGAGAGCTCACAAAAAAAGTCATAGTGAATTCTCCTAACAGAGATGACATTATAAAACACATACTTGCGCACCGTCAAGAATTGTTAGAAATGTTACAATGTAAAAACAATATGAAAACCATTAAAGAGTGTGTCAATGAGAAAAGTGAATATCCCCAAACCCCATCACACTAATAAAGTTGACTTTTATATTCTCACCCTAGGATATGTTCACTGATCTGACAGAAACATCAATTGGCTGCCCCCTTATGTACCTCAACCCAGGATCCAACCCGCAACCCAGGTCCTGTGCCCCGACCGGGGACTGAAGCTGCGACCTGTTGGCACACGGGACGATGCTCCCACTGACTGAGCCACCCGGCCAGGGCTGATTTTTCTTCCGAAATCTCAACGGTGCATGTATATTTATGCAGCAGCATTCATAATGAGGTACAGGCATTAACATATTTAAGTCTGGTAGGGCATAATTTGCCTTAAGAAAAAATTTTCAGCAAAGACCAAAAAATTCTAGCCTCTTCAAAAATTAAACATGAATGTCGCAGGTTCGATTCCCAGTCAGGGCACATGCCTGGGTTGCAGGCCACAGCCCCCAGCAACCGCACATTGATGTTTCTCTCTTTCTCCCTCCCTTCCTCTCTAAAAATAAATAAATAAATTCTTTAAAAAAATTAAACATGCATTATAATTATGAAGACATGTAGCTAAAGACTGGAAAATTATATGTAAAATGCAAAACGTGAAAATGATTATGTTTCAGTGATGCAACGGTGGATTTAAATTTGCAAACTTTATTGCAAATTTGTTGAAAATTATGTTGAAAAGAAGTATCGTCTAATGAGACTTCCGGGCATTTAAAAAACACAGTATTTTGAGCCCCTCACTAGGTGACCGGCACGTGCCAGCCCCATTCTGGGTGCCCGTCCTGGGTGCGGGCATGGCGCAGGGAAAGCACCGCTCCTGCCTTGGGGACCCTCACAGTGCGGGGAGGGAAGGGGGGCAGCAACAGGACGTGCAGGAGCACTTCTGTCAACGAGGAAGTCCTCAACTGCACGGGACAAAGTGGTAAAAGTGCCGCCGGCTGGGTGCAGGGGAGCGAACTAAGGCCGAGGGCTCCACTAAGGCTGAGGGCTCCAAGAAGGGCCAAGCGGGGCGACACCGAGCCAGGACTCCCGAGTGAGCTGTGCAAAAGGCTGGGGGACACCCCAGGCTGAGGGGTCAGCAGCCGAAGACATGGATGGAAGGCAGCAAGCGAGGCCAGGGGAAGGGTGAGGCTTGGATCACAGGGGACGGTGAAGGCAAGTTCGTGAAGGCAAGTTCGGGTTTTATTTCCAATTTGTTAGGAAGCCACTGGGGGGGTGGGAGGATTTAAAAAGGAAATGACATCATCTGTCCTTCACTCTGGACTACTTTTGGAAAATGGATTACCAGGGGGGACTCAAAAAACCTCCCCGACTTTACCTATAAAAAATTGTATGTTTATTCTTATATGTGAAACTTCAGTCACCTCCAAAGTACTCTCCATTTGATGCAATACACCTACTGAGAAGTTTTTCCCACTGTTCAAAATAGTTTTGAACTTGTCAATTTCAACGCCTTTTAGTGCTTCTGCTGTTTTTTGTTTCACCTCTTCCACATATATGGGCAAGACGTTTCCCTTGGAAAACTTTTTCATTCAGTTGCTTGGGGCGAGATTGGGTGAATAGGAAGGGTGGGGCAGAGGTCATGCCGTTTTTGGTCAAAAACTGCTGAACACTCAGTCAGGTGTGGGCAGGTGCACTCTTAAATCACCCATCATGCAGTTTGCAAACACACTGAGTCTTCATAAAAAATTCACTGGAGCCAAACACAACCTCTCACAACAACACCAGCCGGTGCACTGACACAGATGGGCTCCTAGAACACTCACCCAGCGGGGGAAGCCTGTGCTACAAGGAGCCCACCCTCCAGAAGATGATGCTGGGTTTTGGGGGGGCCCTCCCCATATAAGGGGACATGGGGAAACTATGGGGTTTGGAAGAGTTGTGGGAATGGGGGGATAGAAGTGGGGGGATGGAGTCAAGATACGGCTTGAAACCAGAGACAACAGAACTTGCTGACTGCAGGTGAGGGTTCAAGGTTTGTGAAACCATTTACACATGTAAGTCCTCACTTAACGCTGTCCACAGGTTCTAAGACTTAAAGCAGCTCAGTGCACAAGAAAACCGGTTTTTCCACCGGCCAGTTGATATAAACAAGAGTTAGGTTCCTGTTTTACAACGAAACGACTTGGAACAAAATTATGTTCTTGGGGAACCAGCTCTGTTTCAATAAAGAAAACTGGGGGAAGCACAGGTTTGGGTGCTTCTGAATGTTTAACGTGAGGTGTGAAACCAGGCGGGAACACGGACTTTCGATTACTGAAGTCCCCCGCAGAGAAGGAGCCCGCCCCTGATCTTTGTTACTCAAAAGCCTGCCACCCTGCGCCCTACTAACACGTTCGGGACCGAGGAAATGTTTTTGAGGAGGGCAGCTATTTCGTTTCCGAAGTCAAAATGCACGAGGATGGCGATTCCACATCTACAGGACTAACCAAGGGCTTCCGTAGCTCGCGGGACTGTGCTAATGCCCAGTGACGTCCACACAGGGTCACATTTGTATTTGGCTCGAACGGTAAAAATTCGTTGTACAGTGTTGACAGTCCCTCAAGAGAAGGTCATTTTTTTTCCTTTAAGTATAGTTTTAGGTCGAAGGTGAGCGCAAAGGCATAAAAAAATTACCTTTTAACATGAAAGACTAGGACTCCAGGCATTTACAATCACAAAGGCTCGATACTACGAAAGAATGGTCTGCACCTGGACTACTGAGGCATTAGCCACTCAAACCCAGCAGATGGAACCAATTAACAATAGTTAGCAACTCCAAACCAGCAATTAACAAAAAAAAAAAAAAAAAGAGGTGGGAAAAGGTAAGGGGAAGGACATTTTAACATCGTGTACACACTGGGCACCCCGGCAGAACTGCGTCCCACGGTACCGGAGGTGTGGCTCACATCCACCAGCCGCCTCGCACCCAAGAGCTCAGGGCGTCTCTCTACCCCACCCAGCTGACACCCAGGGTTCGCCTGACAGCTCAGGTTCGAGTCCTTGCCTCCCCCGCTCTCCCATGCAAAAGTTATTTATACTTAATTGCACGTGGCGAGTACAGAAAAAAGGCAGAGGGACGCGCGAAGACGCCCCTTTCACCGCCGCGAGCGTGGGGCAGGACGCCCGCGCGAGCCCTCCCAGTCCCGCCGCCAGGAGCGGCCCCCGCTCGCCCTCCGTCCCCTCGCCGCTCCAACTCGCTCGCCAACAGCGAGCCGAGAGGGTTCAGGCCGCGGGAACACAACGCGACCCGGCGGCGGGTGTGACCGAGCTGAGGGGAGAGGGGCGACACCGGCCGTACGCCCGTGTCTAGGCGCCAGCGACAGCCAAGGATATGAGGAGCCGGGGCAGGACCGTCGGCAGTTCCCGGCGGCACAGCTCCTCCGGCCAGCTGCTGAATTCCTCCAGGGGCACGTCGCTCGCCGGCGCGGCGCGCTCCTGAGACATGCTCTCGCCCGGGAGCCAACTTCCAAACACTCCCGCCACCGCCGAGAACGGAAGCGCTGCCGTCCCGGCAGGCCTTGCGAGCTCCCCGTCGGCGCCAGAACCATAGAGACGGAGCGGGCTGCCGTCTTTGTGGAGCCTAGGCCCTACGCTGCTGGGGGGGAAAAAATGGGCACCTCTGGCCCGCGGAGGACTCGACTCGCTGGTGCGCTCTCTCATCGCGGCGCGTCCCGCCCGCTGCCGGGTTTCCCCGCGCCGGGAGCTGGAAACAGGCCCGCTGCGTGCGTCCCGAGATCTGGATCGCTGTCACCGTTACCTCGAGGCGCTTTAGGGAGGTGAGGGCCGAACGTCCCCAGTTGCCACCCCTGGTCCCAGGGGGCTTTGAGATTGCACATCTAGGGTGGGTGTGCCCGGGACCTGCAGCGGGTACAAAAGGGCACGTTCCTACCCACTTAGCCGTGGGACCCTGCCTTGTACCTCTTGTGTATTGGGAATAAAGACTCCACCTGCCAGAACTGTACGGTTTGAAGCGGGTCTAGCACCGTAGATACAGAGAAGAATCTCAGTAAAGTTGCTTCCACTCTCGCGGGCCTCTTCCAAACGTTCACAGCCCTTAGTTTGTGTTTGTTCTGCCACCAAACTGACTCTTACCGATTACTCCAAAAGCACCCCAGTCCCATCCACTTGGGGCTGCTCGTCTCCCCTAAGTGCAGTGAGGTCCGTTGGGTGAACTTGCACCAAAGCAGACCCATGCAAGTTTTTACAGGGCTACCCATGTACCTAGATAAGCTCGTGGACCCCTGTTACCGGAAACAGGAGCAGACTGCGGTGACGCTGGAGTTTACTCACCTGGAGTTTTGCACGTGCTGTGTTTGGGCAGCGTCCTGGCAGGTGACAGACGCCAAGTAGCTAGGCTTGTCACTTCCTGCCCGAAAATTTCGGACTTTCCTTTTTTATTTCTAGTTGTTGTTGCTGCCCTTGTTCTTTTATTTGTCTTTACTCTTCATTCTCTTCTCCAGCTTTCGACCCATGAGGGGTGGGTGTGCTTCCGAGACTTTTTTTCTCCCTCGCAGATTTTTATAGAAAAAGCTGCTGAGTGGGGGGCGGGGGCTACTGTTTAATATTATAAGAGAATATGTCGTTTTGCTTTTTAATAACAATTGTATTTCTTCTTTCTTTCTCCAGAGTTCAAGTGAAAGAGCAGAGACCTCTAAGAAGTCATTTGGAAACTTCTCTAAGTATTTGTAACTGTGTATAAGCAGCTCAAGAGAAACGGACCCGAATGAAACTGCGTGAAGAACTGAGGCAGGTCTGTGTTCCCGTCTTCACTTCTGTGCGCGAGCTGAGGGGTCTTCCTCCGAATTGAAGGGTTGCGCGAGGATGACTTTCCAGTTTAATTTCACTATAGAAGACCACCTGGAAAATGAATCCACAGCCCTTGGAGATGGAGCTTTGACCCCACATTCTTCAAAAGAGGCTTCAGGCTCAGAAAGTCAGAAAGGCAAACATAGGGACACAGGCTGTTCTAGAGAACAGTGTGACTGCCCTCGGGATCCCTTGGGGACCCCTGAGCCAGCGGGAAATGCAGCTCCCTCTCAGGACCCAGGCAGCTCCCTCGACGCAGCCAACAGCTCAGGTAACTTGGAGCCCCATGAAGAACAGCCTTGCTTAAGACTTGCCAAGGAGCATGCCGTGCCTGCAGAGGCGAAGGAAGTGATAGGAAACAAAGTCCTAGAAACGTTACCAGGTCTCCAGCAGGGTAGCATGTCGGTGGTGAAAACCGTCTTGTTGAAAGAGAAGAAGTTCCCAGGGGAAAACATCGTTTCAAAAAGCTTTTCTTCTCACTCCGATCTGATCACTGGTGTTTACGAAGGAGGCTTAAAAATCTGGGAATGTACCTTTGACCTCCTGGCTTATTTCACAAAGGCCCAAGTGAAGTTTTCGGGGAAAAAAGTGTTGGATCTGGGCTGTGGGTCAGGGTTGCTGGGTATAACTGCCCTCAAGGGAGGGGCCAGAGAAGTTCATTTTCAAGATTATAACAGTATGGTGATCGAGGAAGTCACCATACCTAATGCGGCAGCTAACTCCGCTCTGGAGGGTGAAGAAAGTGATGGAGACCAACCAGAGGTGAAAAGGTGCAGGAGATCAAAAGTAGCACAAAGTAAGTGCCGCTTCTTCTCTGGAGAGTGGTCTGAGTTCTGTGAGCTGGTACTGACCAGTGGAAACGTCTTTGAAAGATACGATCTCATTCTCACCTCAGAAACCATTTACAATCCGGATTACTACGGTTCTTTGCACCAAACGCTCCTCAGGCTGTTACATAAAAATGGGCGGGTGCTTCTGGCCAGCAAAGCGCATTATTTCGGTGTGGGTGGAGGTGTCCATCTCTTTCAGAAGTTTGTAGAAGAAAGGAATGTGTTTGAGACTAGAACACTTGAAGTCATTGACGAAGGACTGAAAAGATTCCTCACTGAAATGACTTTTAAGTGCCCTAGTTAATGTCCACAGAGGGACATGAATTGAGGGAAATAAAATAACCAAATTGTTTTGAATGTTTAATTTCTACTTTGCTATTATTTTTTTTTCTGAAGTTAGGATTCAGTGCACTATACTTACTGGATGTTTGTTAACTAGGTACTTGGAATAGCATCTTGCTTAATATTTGTAACCTTATGAGGTGTATTACTCATGCTCATGTTAATAATGAGGACACAATAGCTAACAGTGTTCTATGTGTGGAACAGAAGCACTGTACATGTTTGCTGCATGTAGGGCAGAAGAGCTGTACATATACTAACACTGAATAGTCATTAACGGTCCTGAATTCAGTACAATTCAGGTTATAATTAAGCTATAGCTAGTATCTCCTTTTTGAAGATAAAGAAGTTGAGGCTCAGACTCGAAGTAATTTGACCCCCTCACACTTCTGACCTTGAACCAGAACCTATACTGACGTACTGACGTCTGTCTAAAAGCTTTCTTTACTCTTCTCACCACTCCAGGGGTCTCAGCCTGACCGTGGCCTGGTTTTCATCACAAGTATTTCTTAGCATCCTTTTATTATTCTGAAATGAAAGTCACAGTTAAAGAAACTTATTTATACACATCATTAATAAGTATATGTACTATATACATCAATCCCTAATGTACAGCCACATATATATAAATGCCATATATATAATTATATGAAGAAAGTCATTTATAATCAAATAACTTGCATCTCACCAGGTGTAGCTACAGAGAAGACACATGGTAGTGAGATGTTTACACCAAGGGTGCCATTAGTATAAATGCCACAGCTCCAACTCCAGCCCCTCTGCTAGATAGGGCAGAATGGGCCCTGAGACCCGGGCTGGCTCATGGAGGAGGGACCAACATTGGAGAGAGTCCCAGGACAATAGACAGTACTGATGATTTTGAGACAATTAGGCACGTCTTGGTTCTCCGAGATGAATTAGACTCCCAGTGAGGTGTCAGCCCGGCCTGTTCAGGAGGGGACTCAGCACAACTCTGCTCCACAGGGTGGGGTCCCCTGAAGACAGCAGTCAGGCACAAGCCCAGTCCTGGGAACTAGATCACCCTGGGGTAACAGGCAGTCCAACAGGGAACATCCCTGTCCAAGGAGCTGGTAGCAGAAGAGACTTGAGACACAAGTTACAGCCACAAATCCAGGAGAGGTGCGCCCAGTACACCTTCCCAAGCAAATAGTTGAGCTCAGCCATTCAAAGGGGCGCACTTTTGTTATGGCAACGGGCTTAGGAGTCCAATGCCATGGGTTGAAGTTCAGTTTCGCCATCTGTAAGACAGGTTTACAGTAACAGTAGCTCCCT
This sequence comes from Phyllostomus hastatus, assembly GCF_019186645.2. Lineage (NCBI taxonomy): Eukaryota > Metazoa > Chordata > Mammalia > Chiroptera > Phyllostomidae > Phyllostomus > Phyllostomus hastatus. The sequence continues at coordinate 3,329,440 of NW_025333833.1, read as the reverse complement.
AACAGTGCTTTTAAGTGATACTAGTTAATGTCCAACGTGTATTATGGTTCCTTTCACATGGTTCCTATATATAAGTGGGAAATGATTATTTCCAAGAATCCTCATAATAGTCATCCTGTTTTCTCGATCAAATAGGAAGCCTTGATCACTTCTGTTAAAAATTAGGTGTGGCCCTGACCAGTGTGGCTCAGTGGGCTGGGCGTAGTCCCATAAACCACAAGTCGTGGGTTGGGTTCCTGGTCAGGGCACATGCCTGGGTTGCAGTGTCGATTCCCAGTCAGGGCTACTGATCAATGTCTCTCTCCCTCTCTCCCTTCCTTCCCCTCTCTGTAAAATCAACATGCAGGTCCTCAGTTGAGGATAAAAATATATATACTAGGTCTGTGCCTTCCCAGTTCAGAATCTGGAGAAACAAGTAACTCCCAGGCCGGGCTCGGCCCAGCACCAGCCCCCTATGCTCTGCCTCCGCACATGCCCTCCCCCTGCACCCCCAGCTCCACCTCGAAGTTTCTAAGCTGTCCTTTCGGGACACATCGGCTTTTTGGATCATTACGGATGAAGAAGAGTGCATCTTGCAAAGCTGTGATAAAACTTTCCTCTAAAAACTCAGTCAACAGCCACGCTGTGCTCTGCCTTTGAACTTCCCTCTGTCACACATGCCTGTGCCCTTAGTTCCATGCCCACTGCCCCCAAGGGCCTTTCTGCCCGCGGCTCAGAGCTCAGAGACGGGGCACCAGGAGCTGACGGACTTCCCGGTGTCAGCAGACACCAGTGACACACAGCCTCAGTGCCCTCGGGGGATGTGAGGTCAGTCACTCAGCAAGAGAGTTCACTTGTTAAGAGGAGGAAACACCTCTTCACTTTTCAGTGCCCCCCCCCCCACCACTGGGCTTTATCCAGGTGCTTCACGCACGCACAGCTCTTTGCAAAAGAGGAACAGCCAGAAAACTCTGCCGCCGTGAACCTGGTTCTTCACCTCCACGTCCGTCAGAATTTCCTGAACGTATCCCCTCGTGTCTATGGTGGCCCTGGGCTTGCTGATAGTAAGGCTTCCCTTTGGGTAAAGGTGCACCTTCAGAGTCGCCGTCATCACTTGGGTGCAGCCCAGCAGAGGTGCTGCTCTGTGCCCTACAATAACCTCTTGTTTCCACCCGGGGACGGGACGCGGCTGCTGTTCCAAGCCTTGGACAAGGCTTGTCCAAGGGCTGGGGGAAGCCCCGTACACCGGCTGTTATCTCCCAGGCCCGGTTTCTGTCTTCCCCAGGCCCCAACCGTGACCTCAGGGGACCCTTACCAGTAGGCTGAACCTCTGCAGAGAAAGTTGCCAGAGGGCAGTGCTTTTTCAGGAGAAGTGTTCATTAATACTCCATTTGAAAGAAACTAGGTGAAAGTGACAATGATAGCAAACAGCTTGGTAACCTCGGTGCTTACTCAAGAAAGGGGGGCATCTTTTTTTTTTAAAGATTTTTTTAAAGATTTTATTTATTTATTTTTAGAGAGGGAAGGGGGGGGGGAGAGAGAGAGAGAGAGAGAGAGAGAGAGAGAGACACATCAATGTGCGGTTGCTGGGGCTCATGGCCTGCAACCCAGGCATGTACCCTGGCTGGGAATCGAACCTGGGACACTTTGGTTCCCAGCCCGCGCTCAATCCACTGAGCTACGCCAGCCAGGGCTAAAAGGGGGGCATCTTACCCCAGAAGAGAACAGGGTAAGTGACCAGTGAGTGCTCTTCCGATCCTCCCCGTGCAGCACAGGAAGTGCTGTAGCTGCCCTTTTCCGTGGGGCCCTGATGGGACGGGGCGGGAAGGGTCACCCTCGGCCGATGGGTCTCAGGCCTCTGCAGCAGAATCGGGTGTGCTCAGACCCACGAGCCCCCCGTGGCTCTGCTCTGTCCTCGGGGCAGATTCAGCCCCATTTCAGAAACATGACAGGGCAGGTAGAACCAGGCTGTCCCCTTGACTCCTCTCGGTAGCCCTGTGGCTTAGTCCTACAAACTTCCACCACTTTCCGCTGAGAAGATGGAGGAGAACGGGCAATAAACTGATGAATATCCAGAGGACCCCAGGACACCCACCAAATACAGGAAGCAGGCGCTGTAGGAGACTGGTCTTCCCTCCCTTTTTTTTTACCTCAAGGTGATTTACAGCCTCTGTTGAGGGCAATGAGCCAGGTGAGATGGGCCGGACAGCAGGGGAGCTCAAAGGAAATGTTTGAATGTTTGGGAAGGGGGTGTGGTTAGAGCGGAATAGGCCAGTATTCCCATGTGACCTCCCTGCCCCTTGGCCAACCCCCCACCAGTTCCCCTCCCCACTGCCACCCTGCCACTGGACCCTGCAGTGAAGGTGACCCAGGTGAGCCCTGGGTCACATGGCTATGGATGCCCGTCCCCATCACCCGGCTCAGGACTCTCAGAGGTTCTTCAGGTTCCTGGCCACGCAGCAGCCACAGCACAATTCCGAAAGCCTCCTAACGTCCCGGGTCAGCATATCAGCCGAGTGGGGCTCCGGCATTTTTCTCAGCCTGCTCTGAAGTCTCCCACGGGGGAGGTCCAACCCCTGGTCCCACGACAGTGGGCCTGGGCCATTCCCCCAGCCCGGTCACCTCTCAGATCCGGGACTACAGAGAGGTCAGTGTGCCTTAGAATATGTTCCCAACAAAGCCCTCCACTCTGAAAAATATATGTAGCCCAAGAGATAAATATTTTTAAAAATTATCCTCTTTATGCCCTGGCTGGCATAGCTCAGTGGATTGAGCGCGGGCTGCGAACCAAAGTGTCCCAGGTTCCATTCCCAGTCAGGGTACATGCCTGGGTTGCAGGCCATGGGCCCCAGTAACCGCACATTGATGTCTCTCTCTCTCTCTCTTTCTCCCTCCCTTCCCTCTCTAAAAATAAATAAATAAAATCTTTAAAAGAAAAAATTATCCTCTTTCTGTTCAAGGCTTGTCCAAATTCTTTGTGTGTGTCTCAAATGTCCCAGAACTCAAAATTCTTCGGCTATTCTAGGCTGAGTAGCTTCTGGTAAATTTCTGTCAACTGGATTCTCGACTTGTTTTAAAAGCATGCAATGGAGGGTCTGGGTGGGGGCATATTTTTTAGGGGGCATTTGCATGAAAAGTTAAAGCCCAGGCGCCCGCCAGCACCCGGTGGGGCGCTGGCACTCCGCACCCCACCGGCCAGCATCCGTGCCAGCTCTTCTATTATCATTGCTTTTGCAGGCTCTGTTTCAGCATCTTCTGCGCGAGCCCGCTTCCAGAGGCTGGCGTTTCTTCCCTGAGCCTTCCTGTTCAGCTGAGCCCTGTTTCCTGTTTGCTCTGCTGTGTCCACCCTTCTCCAGGATTTGTACCATAAAAACCATAAAAGATCCTCTCTTCTAAGGAAAATACCCCAGAGAAACATTTCCTAGGAAGAGCGGCACTGATGTTTCCCGTGGTCTGGATTTTAGTTCCTCTGACAGGAAACATGGTCAAGCCCGCGGATTTGAAACGTTCGACCACCGTTCTCGTAACTTCGTGGCCATCTTGTTTTGTTTTGGGGTTTGTTTGTTTTTTCATTTTTCCCAGAGTTATCCCATTTCTCCCAGATCTTCATGGAATCCGTGTGATGAATAGACACATCTCCAAGTGCATTTGACTTCCGTGCATCCCTTTCACAGTGACTTGTGCATTTCCTTTGCCTGAATCAAGGGACGTCATCAAGTCTAATTTATGAAGGGTCAGAGATTAACTAATGGGAAACAGAACAATAGATAACCGATAGCTTTGCACCTAAGTCTCAGGAGGAGAGGGAGTTATAAAAGCAAAGCCAAACCAACAAGCAGAGCCCAGAGGCTGAGAATGGGAAGAGGACAGTGAAGAATGATAGAGACAAATATGGAATTCTACATATTAAAATGTAGAGCAGCAGAAAGAGTTCCAGGAGAGGTAAGACGGTGGAGCCCAAGGAGGAAGGCCAGATAACTGGGGAGTCAGGAGGTCGCCTGGAATTCACACAACCGTTGAACTTATAAACAAGTGACTGGAGGTGGGGTTTCTGGTGACTCAGGGCAGAGAAGACAACCGAGGGACAGGGTTATATGTGACCAAGGTAAGAGGACCAGGAGGACTTAATGACAGTTCAGGTGACCTTGCTGCTCTTCTGGCACCCAGGTGGCAAACACAAGGCCCGCGGGCCAAGTCCGGCCCTCCACCGTGTTCCATCCGGCCCAGCACCTTATTCCTACCCAGCGGCAGTGCTGAGCACTTGCTTAACTGTTAAGGAGCAGTTACATCCACACAGTCCTCAAATTGCATTCAGCCCTTTGAAAGCAACCACAAGACTGATGCGGCCCCCGGTGAAAATGAGCTTGACGCCCCTGTTCTCGCAGTTCACCCCAGGTGGAGTTTTGTTTTATGGGACACTGCTGGGAGCTTTGTAGCTAGAATGACCCCCCATGTCCCCTTGCCTGAGAAAGTCCCAGCTGTCGGTTGTAGCGACCCGATAGCACTGTCCTGAACCTTATAGTGTTGTGGGATACATCACAATTAAAATCATGCAGGAAATACATACGAACTTCCAGGTTTAGTCTTTTAAAAACCTACACCCAAGATTCAAGGAGAACGTTGCCCTATCAGTGAAGCTGGTCACCAACCCCCAAGCACAAAGCCTCGGATTTCACTGAGCACACAGAACGACCAGCCTGCCGGGTGTGGCTATGTCCAGTTAGAAAGTGACGGCGACGCCCTCGGGAAGCTGGGCTCAGGCTGCCTCTCCTTCCCGCCCTGCTGGCAGGAGCGCTGGTGCCTCTCTGAAATGGGGACGCCGTGGAAACCCTACAGCCCGAGCACATGGGGCAGCACTGCGGGCATTTCACAGCAGCGTGTTGCGACTTCCCGTTGCTTCTTAATCACTAAGCGTCTGAGAACCGGCAGCACAGAGCAAACAGAGGCATCGGAGGAAGCGGCCGGTAGTGGAGGAAGCGCTGGTGGAAAGGCCACTGGAACCGAGGTGGGACCGAGCTGAGTCCAGACCCGACTCGTGCTCAGTGACTCTGATCGTGCCCTCCATCCGATGACTACAGTCTCTCTAACAGTTTCCTCTTCCATAAAATGTTGGGTATTTGTTCTGTGCAGCCCCCCTGACCTATGGGTTTCAAATGCACCATTCATCGTACGTTACAATTTCCCGCACATCTGTGACATTGGTCTTATTGAAAACCACTGTTCCCTTTCCATTCCCCTGTTTGACTACCGTGAACTTTCGCGTGCCGCCATTGCCACTGTTTAGTCAACTGCTTCCTTTGTTTGTCTCTCTCCGTCTCATCAGGAGCTTCCCCAGTTGCCCCAGAGCTAATCCGACAGGACCAAGCCATCCAACTCATACCACCAGATCGAGTTTCCCAGCTCCATCTCACCTCCTCCCTGATGAGAATCTTGAATAGCTTTCTATTTTCAAAGACTGTGGTCACCACAGTGGGTAGGAGACACCTCCCTGTAGTGCGGGAAAAAAATGTTAGACTGCGCATGTGTATCAGCTTTTTACCCAAAGCAAAAGACATTGATTCTTGACACACCAGGAGGTCAGTACAATCCCGAAAATTCTGCCAACATACCTGCCTCTGTCTTTCTTTACATTGCCTCAGAACCACAGGGACCATGTCCACAGGAAAGCGGACTCATGAGGTCTTCAGAAAGAAGGGGGAAAAGTAGGGTCACCATGGAAGACTTTCTGGGGGAAATTTTGAGGACTTGGCACCAGCACCCCGCCTTTAACAGAGTTCTGGAGAAAGCCTTAAGTGCCTGAGAAAAGGGTCCGTGTTTTCTTACACCACTCCTTTACCCCAAAATTGTCAGTAGCTCTCTGTCGTTCCAAGGATAAAGTTCAAATCTCTTAATATGCATTCAATGCTCACCTTGAGCCAAAACTACAATTTCCATCCCGTCTAAGGAACACTGCTGTAACTATTCCTCCTAAAGCAATCTTTCATGAGCAAGGGCTACTCACCCTGGCCCTGGCCGGGAGCTCAGTTGGTTAGAGAGTCGTCCTGATACGCTAAGGTTGCAGGTTCCATCCCTGGTCAGGGCACATACAAGAGCCAACCAATGGTAATGCATCAAGAAGTGCAACAATAAATTGATGTTTCTCTCTCTTGTGCACTCTCTCTCTTTCTCTCTAAAAATCAATCAAAAAAATTTTTAAAGGTTACTCACCCTATTATGGCTACCTGAGCTTCCTATTTCTTTCTTTTTTAAAATTTAATTTTTTCTTTCAGTTTTATTGAGATATAATTGACATGTAGCACTTAAGTATAAATGGAAGGTGTAATAATGACTTGAATCGCACACACTGAGAAATGATTACCACAAGTTTAGTTAACATCCATGATCTCATATGGACACCAAAAAACAAAAAAACCGAGAGAGAAAAAAAGAAAATGTTTTTCCCTTGCAATGGGAACTTTTAGCATTTACTCTCTTTTTTAAATATATTTTATTGATTATGCTGTTACAGTTGTCCCATTTTCCCCCCTTCACTCCCCTCTGCCCTGCAAACCTCCTCCTACCCACCCACATTCCCCTCCTTTAGTTCACGTCCATGGTTGTACCTATAAATCCTTCCGCGTCTACATTTCCCACACTATTCTTGAACCTCCCCCTGGCTATTTTCCACCTACCATCTGTGCGACTTATTCTCTGTACCTTTTCCTCCTCTCTCCCCCTCCCACTCCTCTGTTGAAAAGCCCACATGTGATCTCCATTTCTGTGGTTCTGTTCCTGTTCTAGTTGTTTGCTTAGTTTGTTTTTGTTTTAGGTGTGGTTATTCATGATTGTGAATTTGCTGCCATTTTACTGTTCATATTTTTTATCTTCTTTTTCTTAGATAAGTCCCTTTAACATTTCATATAATAAGGGCTTGGTGATGATGAACTCCTTTAACTTGACCTTATCTGAGAAGCACTTTATCTGCCCTTCCATTCTAAATGACAGCTTTGCTGGATAGAGCAATCTTGGATGTAGGTCCTTGCCTTTCATGACTTGGAATACTTTTTCCTAGCCACTTCTTGCCTGCAAGGTCTCTTTTGAGAAATCAGCTGACAGTCTGATGGGAACTCCTTTGTAGGTAACTGCCTCCTTTTCTCTTGCTGCTTCTAGGATTCTTTCCTTCATTTTTACCTTGGCTAATGTAATTATGATGTGCCTTGGTGTGTTCCTCCTTGGGTTCAACTTCTTTGGGACTCTCTGAGCTTCCTGGACTTCTTAGAAGTCTATTTCCTCTGACAGATTGGGGAAGTTCTCCTTTATTATCTGTTCAAATAACTTTTCCACTTGTTGCTCTTCCTCTTCTCCTTCTGGTACCCCTATCATTTGGGTGTTGGAATGCTTAAAGATGTTCTGGAGGTTCCTAAGCCTCTTCTCATTTTTTTTTTGAATTCTTGTTTCTTCATTCTTTTCTGGTTGTTGATTTGAGTCCCAGTTTCCTTCCCATCACTATTGGTTCCCTGTACATTTTCCTTTATTTCACTTAGCGTGGCCTTCATTTTTTCATCTAATTTGCGACCAAATTCAACCAATTCTGTGAGCATCCTGATCACCAGTGCTTTTGAACTGTGCATCTGATAGGTTGGCTACCTCTTCATTGCTTAGTTGTATTTTTTCTGGAGCTTTGATCTGTTCTTCCGTTTGGGCCATTTTTTTGTTGTTGTTTTGTCGCACCTGTTACGTAGTAAGGGGTGGAGCCCTAGGTATTCACCAGGGTGGGGCAACCCAGTGCCTGGGTTGTGATGTTGTATGTGGGGCAGGGGTCCAAGAGGGAACAATGGTGCTTGCTCTGCTCTCTGTCAGATTTTAGTCCCTTCTGCCACTTCCCCCAAGCAAACTGGGCCCTTCTGGTGCTGATTCGTGGGGGAGGTGGGTTTGTGTGTATTCTAGGACCCTGTGGGTTTCTCCAACGAACTCTCCTGTGAGGCTGGGAGTCTCTCCCAGAGCCTCAACCCCCACAGGTGTTTTCAGCCAGAGGTTTGAGACTTCATTTCCCTGTGCTGGGGCCCTGGGTTGTGTGGTCCCTCCCACTCCCCAGTTGTTCCTCCTGGTTTATCCGCATGTGAATGTGGGACCGCCCGGTCCACAATCTGCTGCCTGTCCAGGTCCGCCTGCTGCTGCCTTGCTGAGAGTCCTCTGCCCCCCGGCTGCCCATCCCCGCCCCTCCTACAGGTCTGGGTGAATGTGTCTTCTTTAATTCCTTGGTTGTCGGACTTCCACACAGTTCGATTTTCTGTCAGTTCTGGTTGTTTTCTGTTTTTAAATTGCTGTTGTCCTGTTGGTTGTGCAAGGAGGCACAGTGTGTCTATCTACGCCTCCATCCTTAGGATTTACTCTCTTAACAACTTTTTCGTATACCATGCAACAGTAGTAACTGTAGTCGTCGTGTTGTACATTACATCCCCGGCACTTACTTATCTGACCCCTGCCTCTGGGAACCACCAATCGTGTCTCTTTTTCTATGAGTCTTTATTTTTCCACATCGGTAAGATCATCATGGAGTATTTGTCTTTGTCTGACTTATTTCACTTGGCCAATATGTCCTCAAGGTCCTGTCACCTTGTTGCTTTGCTCCCTTCTTGTGGCTGCACAGTATTCCCTTACGTATGCATACGTGCATATTTTTGTACGTGTCGCACTTTCTTCATTCTGCCGTCTGTCAAAGGGCACTCAGGTTGCTTCCATGTCATGGGCACTGTAAATACTGCTGCAGTGAGCACGGGAGTGCAGGCATCTCTTTGACAGATGACTTGGTGTCCTGGAGGTAGATTCCCCAAAGCAGAGTTGCTGGACCATAGGATCCTTCTATTTTTTAATTTTTTTTTAGGACACTTCATACTGTTTTCCTTCTCTCTCTGATTTTTAGCATTTCTACTCTTCATTCGAGGTCTACCTTGAACCCTGCCTCCATGAAGCTTACCCGAGTCTTGTGACCCACAGTGCTGGCTAGTTTCTCTGAGCTTCCCTAGAATGCGTATGTGTGACTCTTACCACTTAAATAAAAGGCTGTACAGTCAGCATGGCCATACACTTTATCATCCGAACTGGGACACCTGAGAGTGAAATAAAGCAGTTTTAATGATTTTTCCTTGAAATCAGGTGTCAACAAGGACTGGTCTGGCCAAACTAGGACCTTCCTAGTAAAGTTTTAATGTCTTCGAAGTCAGAACCACATGTTTTAAGTTCTTGTGTTAGCTGGTGTTTCACCTGTGATAGGAGTTTGGTAAGTATTGCTGAATGGTTTCATTAATTTGTAGAAATGGTGCCCTGGCTGGTGTGGCTCAGTGGATTGAGTGCTGGCCTGTGAACCAAAGGGTCACTGGTTTGATTCCCAGTCAGGGTACACACCTGGGTTGCGGGCCAGGTCCCCAGTAGGGGGCGTGTGAGAGGTAACCACACATTGATGTTTCCCTCCCTTTCTTCTCCCTCCCTTCCCCTCTCTCTAAAAATAAACAGATAAAATCTTTTTCAAAATTTGTGGAGACACGCAGAATCACCAGATTAGATATTATTTCTGTTATCATTTACATGCAACAAAAAATCCAGTTGGATCGAACCGTGGTCCTCTAACCCGAGAAGGAACAAGACATTGAGCCAAGCAAACAAACAGCTGTCCTGCTCTCAAATCTCGTTCCAAAGTCAGCCAGAGGCGGAGGGAGGTGAAGGGCCGGGAGGGGGAAACCTGAGTCATTTTCTTGTTTGTGTAACGCTTCACGTGGGGCTCTCCTGGCCCGGTTCTATTCCAGGGGGAGGTGGAGCAGTCACACTGGGGTCACAGGGAGCCTTCGTCTGAAGCCCACAGACACGACCCCCGACGTGGTGGTTCTGCGCTCTGGGGCCTTGACCCTCGGCTGGAATACGAGGCGGGAACGTGACTTTACTTTCCCCTCCCCCCTCCCAACGACTGGATAGTTGTCTGAACCCCATCTCGGCGCATGCTTTCATCGCCCATCCTGTACCAGTATTAGACTGTTGTAACCAGTGTGCTTTTACAGTGTAATTTTACCTGTCATGCAAGATTTTCCTTGCTCTTTCTTTTTCAAATCTTTTTTTTTGTTGTTGTGGGGTGGGGGGCATGGTAGGTATTAGTCACTCTTCTTATATGTTTATTTTTTCCAGGTAAACTTTATAATCATTTTGACAATTTATAAACAATGCTTTTGGTATTTGGTTGATCGTATATTACATATGCAGCTTAATTTGGAGGTAATTGGAACACTTAGAATATTAAATGTTCTAACTCAGTAGTATGGCATGTCTCCCTACTTATCCAAGTTTTTTCTTAAAGTCATTATTAACATTTTTCATCCTGCACCTTAGTAACTGCATGACCTTGAACCAGTTAGCTAACTGGTTTTGAGCATCAGTTTCTTCATTTGTAAAGCGGGGATCATAAAAGTAACTTTATGGGTTCGTTGTGAGGATTAAATGAAATAACAGGTGCCACCCGTCTACTAAGTCCCACCCTAACCTGATGCACAGAACAGATATTCAACAGCTGTTTGTTAAATAAATATTATCAACAGAGAGGGACAGTCCTCTCAAAGTGATGCACGAGCGGTTTCGCCTCTCGCTTTCTAAGAGAAGAAGACAATTCAATATGAGACGGAGGGTGACAAAGCAACTTTGGATCTGGAGTTGGGCGTCGTGAGTACACAAAGGAGTCGGAGAGGGGGGCTTACCGTGTGGAGGTGGCTGCACAGAGGGCATGCCTGGAGGGGACCCAGGACCCCCTGTTCACATTCCCTCCCCAAGCCTCTGCTCGAAGGACGTGAAACGAAGCAGAGACCCTGCTGCAGGGTCAGAGTTCTCCCCTCGGGATCCCTTTGGAAATACAATCACGTCAGGATACTGAGACTTCCGTGTACATTGTTTTATCAAATTGCCTGTTCTGTGGAGGTGAGACCCAGGGACCATGGTATCTCTGGTGCCTATGGAAGAAGACAACATAGACACACACCAGGAAAAAAAAGGAAGACGGAACATACCTAAACATAATAAAGGCCCTATATGACCAAAATAAAAAAAAGGAAAAGGGACTGCCAACATTAGTTCTGTTTGCACGACATTTTCCCTAGTAGTTCCTCTGAGAAAGGGAACCCATTTGCAGATAAAAACAAACTCTCGTTTTCAGTCCAGGGTATTTCCTATTAGTCAGTCATCGTCGTGGTTGATAAATCCAGCAGCTCCCCAGAGGCCGGCAGGCCCTGGTGAGTGTATGAATCTGACAATTTCGGGAAGAAAGGGTGGAGAGGGAGGGCGCGGCAGGCCAGGGGCCTGGGGGAGACGGCGGACCGCCTGCGTCTTAGTCACGGAGGACTGCTGTCCGGCTGCTATGGAAACTGTCTTCCCCAAAAAACCTGGTTTGAGAATTGTCTTTCCATTGTTTGGACCAGTCCACGGTATTAACCATTTTCTTGCAACCAACAGAGTTCTGGGAACAGTTAATCCTGTGCGCCTCCGTGAACCTTGCAACATGTAGTCTACACGGGGCTTCAAGATTTTTACCCGGAACAGGGAGCAATTTTGCAAAAAATATTAGCCATAACCAATGAAACACCGAAAGTTTTCCACTAGAAACATGTTGAGATCAATGATCACATTTTAAAATTCTGAGCAAACAATCTGAATCCAGTTTTCCAGGGACTCTTCTAGCACATTCCACTGATGTTTCGCTGACATCAAAGAACAAAAATCTACAGCCTCCTGCCTCCAACGTTGCTTTATTTCTGTTACCAGGGGCCCCGTCTTAACAAATCACAAGTCATCCAGGCATCCATCCCGTCATGCAGCCAAGAAGAACTGAGAATGCACTGAAGAGCGTAGCTGTAGGCTAGGTAGCATAAGTGTATAAAGAGAAAGATAAAATACTGTTTCTCATCTCAAAATATTTACACTTCCCACGGGAAAGAGAAAGTATGGTCAGATTCCATGTGTCTGTTCCCCTTTGATGGAAAAACGTCTCTAAAATATTGTTTCTACTTGCAGGTTACCTCTCTTCTCTGTTCATCATTTCCTCCACCTGTCCTCACGGGGAGCCTGTCTCACCGGGCCACCCAAAGTGCTCAGCGTTCATATTTCAGAATTCCACGGCCACTTTCCCGTCCTTAGACGAGTCCACTGGCCAGCCACGACGGCTGCCTGGTGTTAACCCTCCCTTCTCTCTCCTTCTACGCCCGTGCTTTCCTGCTTTTCCTCCCACCTCGTGTGCGTGTGTGTGCGCGGCGTCAGCTCGACTCCTCCGCCCAGAGCTCGGAGCTCAGGGCGGCCTAACTGCTTTGGTATCTCAGCCTCCTCGGAGGAGCTCGTGCACCGCCACGGCTTCAGATACCACGCATGCGCCGATGACTCGCACGTTATTTCCTCCATCTCTTACCTTTGTACTGAGCCCCACTCATGTGCAACTGCCTGCTTGAAATCTCCACTTATGCGTTTAGTCGGCCTCTCAAAATTAATTTGGCCAAACAAAGCTTATGATGCTTGCTCTCCTTCCCAGCCTCCTCATCTCAGTCCACGGCGCCCAGGCGTTCAGTGGTCCAGGCACAAACCTGTACCTCCCTCCCTTTTCCCTTCTTCCACCTGCGATCCCAGCTGGGCCTTAAATGTGGGCCACTTCTGTTTCTTTCTAGTGCTATAGTACAAATTTAGTCCTAGTCTGGGCTGCTGAGACAGCCCCCACTTGATTTCACCCCTCACTCTTTATAACTAAGTCTTCGTAATTATCATTTTTTTTAATATAAAGAGAATCTCCCACCCTACCTTCAAACGTCTAACGGTTTTCAGGTGCTGTTGGGATAAAATCTGGTTTCCGTAACATGACGCTCACGGGCTCTGTCTCCCTGCCCCGTGGATGGTTCCAGCCCAGCACGTCCCTCTCTCTCTGTCCCTGCTCGTGCACCACAGGCGCACCGTCCTCCTCCCGGTTCCCCGAGGAGGCTGAGCTTGCTCCCCACCTGGGGCATTGGCCCTTCCTATCCACCCTACGCTCCGGCCCCCCATCTTCACACACCTGCCTTCTTGGCATCTTCCAGGTCTCAGCCCAGCGGTGGTCACCGCCTCAGAGACCTCTCTGACCACCCAGAGTCCAGGCAGCCTTCCTTCCCTCGCCTGGCCACGTGGCCCGTGGCCTTGGTTGGTGTTCCTCCAACACCAGGCACCACCGCCTGAGATCACCCCGACCCACTGACCCATTAGGTGTTTACATGTGTGTCTCCCTCTCCCCCTCAGGAACGTCAGGTCCGTGAGATCTGGGACCTTGTCTGTCCTGGGCACTGCTGCCCCCTCGGTGCCCAGCACGGTGCCCTGCATGGAAAAGGCTCTCATTTGTGTTTGCTGAGTGAGTGAGTGAGTGAGTGAAAGACTCTCTGGCTGTTCCCGGTTAGGTGTAGGACAACGTCCAGGGCACTGCACGGGGCTTACAAGCTGGTCCCTGCTTCCCCATCAGGCCTTATCTTTCACCGCCCAGACCTCCTCTGGACTCTCCTTGGTGTTGACCTTGTACTGCCCCTATTTACCACTTCAGGACTTTTGCACATGATTTCTCTTCCCTCGGATACTCTTCCTCCTCTGTGTCCATCATTGCCTGGCCCGTTTCTCCAACTGAGTCTTCGCTTGGACTCCACTTCTTCTGTGGCGGCAGTTGCTTGTCTTCCCAAACTGCTTCCTGCTCATAGGAGAAAGCTGAGAGTCCGATTTAGAAAGTTCACAGGTCTCCTTGTCTTCTTGGAATAGGGTGTTTCCATAAATGTCCATAACAAGAAAAATCTTGGTGTTTTTTGAGAGAGACAATGGTGTGACAATTCTTAATGAGGGCTTGTTTTCAACACGCGCCTGCCATAGCAATCAGCAGACAGTCGTAGTGACTAACACAGCCATAAAAAGGTGGAAGGTTAGGGTAAGCAAGGTGTTTCCTATGCAAACTGATGGCTTCTGCATCCTTACCACTCTGTGTTTGGGCCGCTCAGCCCTCCGCCGCACAGTTTCCAGGGAGTGATCGCTTTTGGGAACTGGTCTCTAATCACCAAATCCCGAGAGCACGTTTCTAAGTCAAAGACAGACATCTGATTAATTTAGAGTGGGCAATCTCTTTGAACGTGAGAGTGGGAATTTGTCATTTGCAAAAGACGTTCCTTCCTGCAGGGCACACACCTGAGGGGGGAACGGTGAGCTAGTACCATCCCGTACCCACGTTCCTCCTGGTCTTCCAGGTGTCGGTCTCTCCTGAGTGTCCAGGTCAGACTAGGCTGCACCTGCTCTGCCCACCAGCACTTCTCCCATCACAGAACTTGCTATGGCTGGAGTTCTCTCTCTACACGCTAGCCAGCAAGTAAAATCTCATCACAGCCACACCGATTGTCACCTGCTGAAGGCAATGCCCTTATTCTGACTTGCACTTCATAAATATGTGTTGAATAGATGGGTTATGGAATGAAAATAAACAGTAAACCAGTCAACACGGAATATCACGAGATCACCCATGAGTAACTGTGAATCAGGGAGTCAGAAGAATGTCCTGAAGTTCAGAATAGGTAAAAATCACTGCGGGCTGAAGCAGTCTTTGGGGGGGGGGGGGTGCTTTCCAGGGGGCGGGACAAGAACGGGGCCTCGGAGGCTGGATGCAGCTGAGTGACCGAGATGGACAGAGGACACTGCTCCCAGGGCAGTGGCAGAGAAGACGTGGGCAACAGGCCCAGACCCAGTGAGTGGCCACTGCTGCTGCCCTGCGACCCAGCTGAGGCCTGACCGGGCACGGCTCTGCGAAGGAGTCAGTGGCCTTACCTTACAATGGCTCATGGGAAACCTTAAAAACCTCTGATCGCACAAGCAGCATGCTGCCCATTCTATCCAAGGAAAATTGTCCTGTCATGGATGGCAGGAGGCGTTGGAAGGAGGAGGAACCGAGATGTGAAGGGAAGCCTCGGGTGAGGCCAGCAGCCCGGAGAGGAGTAGTTAGAGGGGGAGGAGTAGTTAGAGGGGGAGGAGTAGTTAGAGGGGGAGGAGTAGTTAGAGGGGGAGGGGAGCCAACGTGGTGGGAATGCGACTGGTTAGGGAGGTGGTAACCCCTGGTTCTTCCGTAAAAGTGTAGGCAGGCTGCACGTCCTGGTGGTCTTTGTGGACCCCTCTCCCGCGTTCTCCATGTGCACCGAGTCTCCGTGCCCGTCCTCAGCTCTAAGTCAGCACTGGGGAATTCTCACCGGTCGGGGTTCCCTGCCCGGTATGTGAGTGTTTGAGGCACAGAGATGCGAAGTGGACTAGCAGGTCACAGACAAGAGGGTCTGAACTGCCCAGGGCGCTCACACCCCTCCCCACGGCATTGGATTGGACAGCACAGACCTCTCCGTGGCACAGCTCTAGCCCCGGGTCTGGGGGCAGCTGGACTCTGTGTTTATGAAGCAGCTTCTTCCAGCAGGGTAGACGCCGCCGGCTGATTGCACGTGGCGGACACAGTCTGCTGGCTTGGACCCACCGTCAGCTACAGTAATTTGTAGAATTGTCCCTGAAAGTCGCCCAGGAGTCCAGTTAATATTAACTGTGTCTCGGTGACTTGGTTATTAAATGTCTACATTGCAGGTTTCTCAAGGAAATTTTCAAGTTGTCTGCAAGATGGGCCAGAGCACACTTGGTTCTGGTCAGAGCTCTGGGCACGCCATGGAACCTGAGAGTCATTCCTCGCCGTTGCTACTCACTGCGCTCACCCCGGTAGGTCCAGCGCATGCTCCCAGACCAGAGCAGGCCCTCCTGGCCAGGCCTTCCTTGTCCAAAACATCCTTGGACCAGATGTGCAGAGACAAGACTTAACACTCATCGGTTCGGCACTCTGAAACAAAGTCCCCACCAGCGCTGAAAAGTAAAATGATAAAACGTGTGATGCACAGAGTCGGGCGCCGATCTGTTCTCAAGTGGCTTCCTGACGGCCACCTTCTTCCTGGCGTCCCTTCCGGTGGGGCGGCCAGTGCCGCTGCTGGTGAAAAAGCTTTTGCTCTTAATAGAAATGCTTATTAAGAAGTGGCTTATTGAAAAAAAGTCACTAATATCATGTCCCTAGAGACAATATAGTGTGAAATCTTGGCATGATTGTGGGTGAGGAAGCCAACCCAACTTTGTAAGTAACAATAGGGAACACGTTCAGGAAATCCCCAGTTTAAGCTCATTTCCAACCGGATTTGTTGGACTGGTGCTAAGGGACCCTGGAGCCCATGGGAGTCGGAGTGGCTTTCACTGTGATATCTGTCATTGGGGTCCAGGCCCCTGCAGGCTACCGTGACAGCCAATGACAGTCTCAGAGGGGAGCAACTCGTAGGACTGCAGCCAGAGACAGAGGAGGAAGACAGGCCCGTCTCCTGCTTCTTCGTCCTTCGAGCACAGCTCTCTCCCAAGCTCACCTGTTCTCCCCAGCCGCACGGGGCCCAACTCCCACGTTCCTGCGGATGGGCAGGCACGGAACAGCCTGAGAGAGCGAGGCTGAGGGCTGGACGTAACCGTTGGTGACAGAACCAGTGAGTCTTCCGAGAAGCCTGCCCAGCCGAGGCCCAGACACCTGCAAATTCTCAGGAAAGAGCTCACTCTGTCTTTTCACTCTTTCTGTATTTGCTTCCATTGCTACCGTAATAAATTACTGCAGATTTAGCATCTCACAACACGTATAGTTCTGTAGGTCGAAGGTCTGACACAGGTCCCCCCAGCTAGAATCACGGAGTCTTGGGGCGCTGCTTCCTTCTGCAGGCTCTCGGGGCAGAGCCCTTTCCTTGCTCCTCTGAGTCACTGGTGGGATTCGGTTCCTTGAGGGTTTTGGATCAAGGGCCCCGCTTTCTTGCTTGCAGTCAGCCGACAGATTTGCCCATTTTCTCAAGGCTGCCGACATGCCTCGGTTCATGGCCCCTTCCCTCCAAGTTCAAAGCCAGCAACAGTAGGTACACCCATTCTCTCCCTTTGACTCTCCTCTCCTTCTCCCCTCCCCCAACTCTTCTCTTTATCACCCTAGCCAGGAAGCGTCTTCTGCATTCAAGGTCTCATTACATTGATTGGGCTCACTATATCCAGGACGATCTCAAGGTGTGTATCCTTATTCCTATCAGCAAAGTCCCCTTTTCATGTAAAGTAATGTGCAAGCGTGTTATCAATTCTGAGGACTAGAGTTTGGGTGTTCTTTGTGGGGTGATGGGGTCCATTACTCTGTGTAGTACATTATCTAGAAGCAAGGATATCTACCTATCTGTGTATCCATCTATCTATGTGTCCATCTTTCTAACAAACATTTATTTAGTGCCTGCCACATACCAGACAATGCACGAGGTGCTGAATGCTCTGCCCTGTCCCACCTGCGAACTGTGAGAGGTGATGAAGAATGTGTGCCTCGAGAACATTTACCTGCTGAATTTTCTCTCGAGCTGCACTCTGTCCACAAGGAGCAGGGGCCAGGGAAGGAGCCGATGTCATAGGAGACGCTCGGACGACCACAGGAGCCGTGCGCGGTCACCGTCTCCGACATCCATGCGGATGTGACGGGTGTGAGACACGCAGTGACTGACGGGGAAGCACCACAGCGGGAGTGATCGCTGGTTCGGAAAGAACCCGTCCATGTAGCAAGGTCGGAGCTGTGACCTGCTGTGTGCTCGGGTGTCACGCTGGCACAGGTAAGGACAAGTTTTGCTCTGAAGAACTTGCAATTGAGCTCAGGAGATGGGGAACTTCAGGCAGTCCGATCATCATAAGGAGCAATATCTCACTGAATGAAAGCCAGAGTCGCGCTTCAGCCCCCAGGGAGCCTGACGAGGGCACAGCCCGTGAAGACTAGGGGTGCAGGTCGGCAGGGGGCGGTCGGAGAGGGGGAGCGGAGCTCAAAACACCCGCTGTGCCTGGAGCATCTCATCAACTGACGGGCTGTACGTAGAAGACGGCACGGTCGTTGTGTTTCCTTTCTCTTTTCTCCCTTATTTTCTTGAAAGAGAAAAGAGGGTCAAAATCACATCG
Source organism: Phyllostomus hastatus (assembly GCF_019186645.2). Classification (NCBI taxonomy): domain Eukaryota; kingdom Metazoa; phylum Chordata; class Mammalia; order Chiroptera; family Phyllostomidae; genus Phyllostomus; species Phyllostomus hastatus. The sequence goes on along the minus strand of NW_025333833.1, from coordinate 3,311,455 downwards.
AGGTGTCATTCTTAGAAACTGACCACACCAGATGCTGGTGCGAATGGTGAGCGACAGGAACTGCCATCCGCTCGCTGCAGGTGGGGGTGCGAGCCGGTACGGCCCCTGGGCAGACGCTTGGGCGGTTCCGTACGGAGCGAAATGCGCTCTTACCGTGTGACTCAGCTGTCACGCTGCTTGGTGTTTACCCAAATAAACACCTGCGCACAGATGTCTGTGGCACCCTTGATCATAACCGCCAAACCTTGGAAGCAACAAAGATGTCGACCACTAGATGAGTGGATAAATAAACTGTTATATTCAGATAGCAAAATGTTATTCAGTGCAGGGGGAAAAAGTACTATCAAGCCGTGAAGATAGAGGAAGGAAGCTTACATGCAAAATACCGAGTAAAAGAAGCCATCGGGAAAGACTACAAACTGCATGATGGCAACTGGAGCCCATTCTGGAAAAGGCAAACCCAGGACGACAGTGAAGAGACCAGCGGCTCCCCGGAGCGGAGCGGGGAGGAGGGAGAGATGGACAGGCAGAGCTCAGAGGGTGTTTAGGGCAGTGAGAACGCTGTGTGATCGTATCGTGGTGGGCAATATCATCATAAATTGTCCAGACCCACAGAATGTACGCCACCAGGAGTGAACCCTAGTATAAACTACGGGTTTTGGGTGATTATAATGTGTCACCGTCGGTTCATCTCTGGGGGGGCGTGGATTATGGATAATGGGGGGCACTGTGCATGGGAGGGGGTAGGAGTTTTATGGGAACTCTCTGTACTTTCCGCTCCATTTTTCTGTGAACCTAAAACTACCCTAAACATAAAGTCTATTTTAAAAAATGTTATTGCTACCATTTTTGAGCACCTGTTTCATGCCAGACACCCAGGTCGGGCTATGCTGGCTATTGCTTGTGCTTGCAGCAATCCAGTAAAATAGGTGTTTTTTCTCTTCTGTTCGGCCAATGAAAAGCTTATTATTTGCAGAGATTCAAGGAGTTTCTCAAGGCCATTTGCTAATCAGTGAGCATTTGAGTTGTAACCTTAATTATCTGGTCACAAAGACCAGCAATTTTTTTTTGCTAGTCTATACCATATACATGTGTATATTTACACCTTTTATTTTAAATTTTATAAATACAATGAGGACATTGTATTTAACAGTATGGGGGACATTTAGTAACAATCACTGGATCTTGAAGTGGGGAAAACCTCTGAGTTAGGAAGTAAGGAAATGGAAAGAAAAACAGGAAATAAGGAAATGCCGAGGAAGTAGCTGAAAGTCCTTTTTTAAAGAAGAATGCTATTCAAAGGCCAGTTATATTTAGAGGTTTCCAGTCCCCAGCTACGGAGGAGCGGTCCCCATCGGACCAACCCAGCCACAGAAAGCAGCCGTAAACTCGGTCAACGCTGGCGTCTCAGGAGCCACCAGAAGCAGGTGGCCACAGGAGTGGGGTCTGCACCTGCAAGACGCACATAGCACGGAGATGAAAAAAAAATCCATCCTCCCTCCTTTGTTTCCAGAAGTTTGCCTCAGAGCAGGCAAACTTAGAAAATCCAGCGTCTTCCTGACCTGGAGAACCAGGATGCAGAGCTCAGGGCAGCGGTAGAAGATGGAAGGAGGACATGCGGACGAGGAGAAATCCGGAGACAGAGAGCCCCCAGTTCTGCATACAACGTGCCCTGCTCTCCAGCCGACCCAGGAACTATGTGTACGAAGGGCAGATGTCGAGCATGTGGCTAAGGCTCCAAGATTCGAACAAAGATGCCTGTTGCTGCCGTTTACAGAGGAGCTTGTGCTGGAGTTTGAGTTCAATCAAGTTACCTGTCAGGTGGGAACAAAACTGCATACTCTTCAGAGAATCCAGAGTCTCCACAAAGAATAGCTCAAAAATGTCCAGGTGGCAGCCCAAAATTATTGTATATGTGAATGCACAAGAAAATGTGGTCCATGCTTTTTAACAAGGCAAGGCAATAGAGACTGACTCCCAAATAATTCAGGTGTTGGAACTTGAGGCAATGACTTCAGACCACCTATTATAATCATGTTCAATGATGTAGAGGAAAATATGCTCATAATTAGTGAACAAATAGGAACTCTCAGCAGAGAAACGGAAATTACTTAAAAATGTGGAAATCCTAGAACTAAAAAAAAAATGTAGTATCTAAAACTGAAAATTCACTGGATGGTCTTCACCGCAGGTGGGAGATGACAGAACAGAATCGATGGGAAAGGCTCAGCCAAAGCACAGTTCACTCGCCCAGCTTCCGGGGGCCTTTCCCTTGCACCAGACACTGTGCCGGTTGCCGTAGCGAAGAGATAAAATAGGTGTCCTTCCTGGCGGAGCATGAAGTGACTGTCACACCAGAGATGCGGGCAGAGAGCTCTTGTGTTGCTGGGATGAGAGGTTTGCTGGGGTCTTTTCGGCCGCTGTCCGCCCCCTGCATGGGGGGTTCCGGAGAAGGACCGACCCCACATGTCTCAGCCTCGCCCTCTCCTCTCCCTGGGACCTGCCCACCCACGGAGAACTCGTGTCCTGCTCTGTGATATGCGGTGGAAGGCGTCGGACCCTGAAGGACAGCACTGGCGTTGGCCACGTGAGGTCAGTGGCGGGCGGACTGGGAAAGTCTAGTTCTGGGGTGCAGTGTCGAGGAGTCAGTTGCTGAGGAGCTACACCAGGTTCACCAGAAATGTAGGCAGGTCTGCATTAACGTTTTCAGGGGTGGCGTAGTATTTTGATGACCTATACGCAACACAGTTTAAATTGTTTCTAATTTTTTCTTTTCATTATAATGAACAGCACTACAATGAACAGCTTTCTGTATTTTATCTACATGGATATTTCTGAAGAAGGAAATGGAACGGATGGGCGAATGGGTAAAATCCAGATAGCTAGTGACGAAATGTCTCCCACGACACACATAGCGAATGTCACACCCACCGGTATTTCACGGCCCTCATTTCTTCATGGGCACCGCCCGCCTGTCCTTGCACGAGCTGGCGGGAGCGCCCTCCGGACTTCCCCGTCCACCCGCATCTCAGAGCTGCCAGTCGTCATAACCCCCCGGCACTGCCCACGGTCTGGGACGCTTTGTAGAAAATGCGGTATTTGCTGGATGACGTGTAGCCCTCAATCTTCTCAATGCTATCTAGAATACACACACACACACACACACACACACACACACACACACACACACAAGTATATATATTCAAAATGAATATAACCAGTTTTTCAGCATATGGCTTGAACATCTGGATGTTAAGCACTAAATGAGATTTATTATTCACTATGTAAAGTTTCTCATTTCCCGAGCACTTGTTGGTGGAGGATGGAGACGAAAAGATAGGAGGGAAGTTCTTTTTAAGGATAAAGCCTTTTGATTCTCTGCCCCCCCGGGCCTGGAACCGGCCAGCGGGGTTCACCCAGGCAGCTCCGCTGTCACGCCCTGGGGTAACTTCACCAACGTGGTGACCACGGCCACGTGCCTGTGTTTAAGGTCATACGCCTTCCACAGCGCCTGAGAGGTACAGATTAATATTCTCTCTTTCACAAGTGCAGAAACTGAGGTTCAGCGAACACAAGTACACAAGTGTCACGAGTACACAAGTGTCTTGCCCAGGATCACACGACAAGTGGTGGAAAAGGGACTTGACCAGACCCACATTCCAGCCTGAACCGACCAGAGAGTAGGAAGGCAGATGGAACAGGGTGGTGAATTGCCCCGAGCCAACTTGGCCCCCATCCCCTGCCTCCATTCCGGAAAGGGACCCTTGTGTGGGGAGGAGTCAGCCGACAGGTGCGTACCTGCTCCCGGGTCCTCTCCTCACTGTCTGCTCTGGAACCGCTGTCCTTCCCAGATCTTCTCCCCCAGGGGCTGGCGCCGCCACCTCCTCACTGGACCTCCAGGGACACGCGGCTCCAGCCCCAGCCCCTGCTCCACTGTCTCTGGTGTGAGAAAAACAGTGGACAACCATGTCTTACTGTCTCCACGCGCCAGTCACTGGGCTACATTCTTTAACCTTCCCTCATCGGAGCTGGGGTCAGTGTGCCCCTGTTACACGTGAGGACGCTGCCAAGGCTCCAGTGAGAACTGAATCAGTGAGCACGTCTCTTCCCCCCTCCAAGTGGCAAATTCTTCTGCATTTCAAAATTTAAATGGTGCATCAAAATACCCATGAAAAATTAGAACAGCAAAATCAACCATAATTCCACCAATAACACACAACTGTCTTTCTGGATCATCTTATTCCTAAGTGCACATCGTTTTCTAGAAGTCACCATCGGTGGGCAGGCAAATTTTACATTCAGCCTTTAAAGGTTAGCCTCAGAGCCGTGTTCCATGTGGCCACGATCTTCCTCACGAGCATTTTAGTGGCGGCCCAGTAAATGACTTCCCTAATGGACAATTAGGTTCTTTCCAGCATTTGGTTGCCCAAATAAAATTGTTATGTTTGGTGCTAATAGTATTTTCTTTCTATTAAGTTATTTCCTCAGAATACGTTCTCAAGCGTGATATTATCGAATAAAAGGCTATAAACATTTTTATAGCCCGTGTCTCGTGACACCACAAAAGGGCTGTGCGAATCTGAGTCACACACACAGTTGAGTGTAGAGTTAGACATTTTGGAGGGAAATCAGGCTGTTTCCCCTGTCGGGCACTGGCAATGAGTTAGAGACCTTGAAAGACCCTCCAGGTCAAAACAACCGGGATAAGGAATAAAATATAAAAACCACCTTCTTCTATGAACCACTGAGCCGATGATAAAATAAAATGTCAGATCTTCAAAATGGATAGAAACCAACAACTCCGGAAAGCCAGTAAAAAGCTGGCCTTTACCTTGGATGGTTGGCACGACACAGAAGGACGCCACGCTGAGGGTGACGTACCCTTCCCGGCGCATCGGGCTAGGAGACCCGGGACTCGGTTTGACCCATTATTGGTCATGAGTCGGATGCTAGATGAAGGTGGTATGTCCCCACTTGTCCCCGATTTCCCCACTTGTAATTAGTTATCTGCAGGGTGACACCCCAAGACTGCACGAGTACCTTGTCCACTGACCATTTTCACCCAGTGGTAATACACCCATTAATAACGCTTGCCTGAATTGACGATTACAATCGTTGTTTGAAAGCAATTTTTCTCCAGTTCCGTCATTTCTTCTTTATTTACTATTTGGGATTCTTCTGTAAACAAGAGCTTCCCCCTCTTTCTTCCTCCGTGGGCTCATGGATTCCTTTTTATTCAAACTGTTACAATTCATCATTCTTGATATTCTTTCTGACGTCATATGGTCCCAAATTTGGCCAGTAAGAATCACTTCCAGTAGCCCTGTGTGTCCCTTCGATATGCTCCCATAAGTGTTTGAGCACTCGCCTTTTTCTGGCACTGAAAGAAATCCCAGGTTCACCTTGAACTTCACCTGTCCCAGAGATGGAGCCAGTCATTGCCTCGAGGAGACCTTGTTCCTATTAGTGAAGAAGAATAATTAGACATCAAATCTGAGCAACAGGACCACTCATCTCTACTGGGACACCACTACATCTAGGCCCAGTCGGCGGACAGCAATAGGGGATATGTATTTTTTAAATAATAAGTTTATATGAATAAACTCACCAAGGGTCTGTCTTGCTTCCGTTTGTCGAATCCTCTGTGTATTTCTCTTCTCCCACAGTGACCGTCTTTGTTCCCGATACCGCAACAGGTTTCTTCCCTCGTTCGGTCCCATAACGTACAAAGAACGGTTTCAGGGTTAGTGTATGAAGGTGAGTACCAACAACATCCTACTAACGTTCAGGACATTTTTGCAGTTCTTCTTGCAACCCCTGAGCATGTACAGTTAGAGTATGATGTTCCACTGCTATTTGAATCGGATCTTTTTTTTCTCCCCTGAGTTTATGTTTCAGTATAGTCAGGTTCAATTATTTTCTGTTTGCATTCAATTTTATGTGTGTTTTTTGTTGCCCTTGTTAGCTTATTTTTATTTTTGAATATATAAACACGAATATGGCTCAAAAGTCATATATATGTATGTATACCTATATATGTATACATACATACATATATGTATATATACACATACATACACATATATATAAAAAAAAGCCTCATTCTTTCTTTTCTACCCTATTTCCATGAACACTAGGAGATCATTAATTTCATTAGTTTCTGGTTTACCCTTCTCGTGTTTGTTATTGCAAAAGAAGCAGCAGATGCTTCCATATTTATGTCATTTCCCTTTTTTATTCTAAAGGCAGCACACTCTATCCCTTGGCACCGTGATTGGCAGCATAACCAAACAGGACTTCGTTATACGGATGTGCCACAGTTTACTCAGTAAGTCCCCTATTTTGTGCATCTAGATCATTCACGATATTTTGCTATTAAAATTACACCATAATGAATAAATGTGTGCGTATATATTTTAAGATTGTTGAAACTGACCTTCCCCTCTAATTCCTAGAGGGGGGATCGCTCGGTCAAAAGAAAAAGCCACGTGTCCTCTTGCTAGACGTCGCCGAATTCCTCAGGGTGAGGATGGGGCCGTCTTCCACCCACGCCAGCAATGTGTGCAGTTGAGCGTTTCCCCTCAGCCCCTCCTAGGGGTGTGCCGGGACGCTTCTGAAATAGACCCCCAGCTTTTAAATAGTTTGTCCTCAGGGGGTCTCTATTCTCGTACTTCCTCCCACCACCCATCATTTTGATTATTAATTTTTAGAGAGAGAGGAAGGGTTGGGGGGGAGAGAGTGAGAGAGAGAGAGACATTGATGGGAGAGAGGAACATTGCTTGGTTGTCTCCTGAATGTTCCCTGACCGGGGATTGAACCCGAAACCCAGGTACGTGCCTGACCTGGAATCGAACCCACTCCTTTGGGTGTACAGGACGACGCTCCAACCAACTGAGCCTCCCAGTCATGACCCACCTCCCATCATTTATGTATATAAATGGCCTTGGACTTTCTTTGATTCTGTCAAGTCTCCAGGAATGTCATATTTGCCTTGGAACTTTTACACGCGCAACATTTTGAGAGAAGCTGTTGTTTACAAGCAGCCTGTTCTAAGATAAGAAGGTTCCGCTTCATACCCCTAAAACACCTACCTAAACAAAAGAAAAAATAGCTTTTAAAAATGATTAGCTATGAGAAATTCTCACACTGTCATGCTGAAACTTGCAAAAGCAAAGCCAAAGTTTTTCGGGGGACCAACCATGCCTCAAAACAAACCTCAAAACATGTTGTTCCACCCTTGAACTTTGACGTGACCAAGTGCAGAGGGAAAACGAGTGTCTGTGCCAGCTCCCGAAGTCGTAGCATAGACGGAAGAAATGATAGAAAACATTTCTGCTTACGTAGGTGGGAAGCTAAGAGAAGCTTCTCCTTGTACTAACTGTTTTCTTTATTTTTGTCAACAGGAGTACTTCTGTCCGAGGGGGCCAGTGCTTACAGGGACCTGTTTGGAGAGCGGACCCTGGACTTACAAACACAGCAACTGCAGCTTTGAATATGGAATGGACGTCACAACGCGGTGATGTAATTCTTCTGAGACTGGAAGATTTTGAATTATATTTGAATTATATATATATATAATATATATATATTGAATATATATTTGAATCATATACACAGCACACAAAATAGCAAACATGTGTTGCTTAGAAGGCCCCCGGACTAGTGAGTGAGTCACTTTCCTCTCGGGCTCTGTAAGTCTTAATGACATAACACATAGGTTTCGATAAAAGGTAAATGCTGTGCACTTCAATTTAGAGTTTCCAATGCTTTGCTGTTAAAATCATGCCGTAATGAATAACTCTGTGCATGTATGTTTGTATACGGTTAGAGGTATGTCAGAGAATGGCGGGGGGGGGGTATCCCCGGCGGAGCGGACGGGGAAGAGTTGTGAGCCACACGTGAAGCACATTTCTCCTCCGAAGGACGCCTCGGCCTCTCACGTGTGAACACGGATTGAGAGTCTTCCAGAACAGTCTTGGGCCAAGTTTCCAGACTTATTTGATGATGACGTTCTTTTCTCCTCTCTGGAAAACAGAAGATACTCTGTAAGCCAGCGACGTGTCGGTAGTTCTGCAACCTGGGACTCTGGAAATGCCTGGTGCCCATTTCACAGGAAGGTCCAGTGCGTCCTGCACCTCCCAGGTTTCAGCCCGTCCTCCCCAGAGCCTCCGGCGGGCCGGCCTGCCTGTCCCCCCTGCGGGCAGCACTTCCTCTGCTGTCCCTTCCCTCAGGCCAGGGCCTGTCTGTCCGCTGGCCCGGACATTCCCACCTGCCCGGACATTCCCACCTGCCCAGGCATTCCCACCTGCCCAGGCTGGTTGAAGCTTTTTTTTTTTTTGGACATGCTGACATTTATTCTTTCTTGCTCTGAAGGCCAGGCCGATTCCCCGTTGCCATCTGGCATGGCCAGCCTTGGCTGATTGATCATCTCTGAACAGCTAAATCTAAAATCAGCATCTCGAATAGCATTTTATGTGGTTCTATGTATTGAGTGACTACACACACCAAGTGCTTCATTTATATTATCTCATCTGTGTTTACTTTAAAAAGAAGACCCCACAGCACTACGCTGCGGACAGAACCCCCATTTCACAGGTACCACAGCATCTCATCGAGGTTAAACCTGAAGTTCACAGAGATGTGATGCCTTCACTCACGGTCGCACAGCCAGTGTGTGACGATACCCAGGTTTTTCCCTCTGCTGATTTGCATAATTGCAACGGTGAGGTTTTCCTTGCGTTCCGAGCTGCTTCCCAGTAGTTGAGCAAAGCAAAAACCTTAGTCAATTATCTATTAGACAAAGAACGCACCCAAAAAGAATGCACTTTTGCTGCGGTCTTCTGGATATTTCAAGGGGGAAGGTGACTCACGCCTGACAGCGCCAGCTAATGGCCTTATTTCTCTGGAGTGTCGGCCCTGGGAATTATGACCCACTCATGTCGGAGAAAAGTGTTTCATTTCCCTGCATCAGACAAGGCGCTCTTAATTAAGGGAAACATTCCACTTGTCAAAACTCATAGATAAAGATGCTTCCATGCCCATGACCTTCCGCCAGACTGACCGGAGACATCTTTTTCTGAGATGAAGCGATAACGCCGAGCTTCTCAAAAAGTCATTGTTCAGCTCTTCCTCTCTCCTATCTACCAGCAGCAGAGCCCAGGCCTCACCGGCTCCGTGAACTTGCCCTCTCTATTCCTGTAACACTCTCCAGAGAAGGGCCTGTGGGTCTGCAGACTCTGTTTGCTCTCCAAAGTCAACATTGTTCAACAAGGAGAGGAACCTCGAACAATCAAAGGCCAAGAAAGCCAATGTGCAGAGAGCAGGCAGGTTCCGCTCTGAGAGCCAGCCCAAGTCTTCTCCCTCGGCCCCTTGGTGGAGGGCGCACGGGCGCTCCCTCCTGACAGATGGGTCGTTCCGTCACCCCGGGCGCTCTGTTCCACGTAAACTTTGCAACCAACAGCTCGGGCAAGCCAGGTGAAGGGGACGCGGCCGACCACCATGGCTCCTGCATCGCAGACACACGGCCAGGTCTGCAAACAGGACACGGTGACACGCACGCAGGGGCAGTGCCAGGGGGGCGGCTCGGGCCTGGGCTCCCCAGGGCCCTTCTTTCCAGCTGCCCTCTCCATTAAAGAGATAGGTTTCCTGATCTCGGGCCAACACGGTCCGGTTTGGGTATGAAGGCTGCAACTTCCCAGAATGAACTGGGGAGGTTCCGTATATTCTATAAAATGTAGAACTCTTATAATATTATTTTAAAGAGGGTTTGCAAATGCAGTGATTTTTTTGAGAGAAATCCTCTATTGCCTTTAAACATAAAAAATCATTTCAGTTACATATCTGATCGCTGAGCCTCATTGCTCCCAGGGTGGGGGTGCGACCCTGACGGGGCACCCCTTGCTCACCCAAGAACCGACCACCCATGGGGCCCTCGGCCCGGCCGGAGAGCTGGGGGAGGCCCGCCTGCCCTCACGCAGCTTCTCAGAGCCGGCCCTCGGTTCAGCCCGAGGGTGCTGAGGCTGGCAGCCTTCCCTCCCCAGGGGCTTTTCCGTCTTTATGTTGGGAAACATTCAAGTAGAAAGAACAGAGAGGGTGCGCCCTTTCTTTTCGGGATGCCAGCTGCTCTGGAATCCACGATGAGAACACGCGAACAAACGTTCACATGCTTCAGGGCACTTACTCACTTACGAGGGCGACAAACACTTGCGGTCCGTGGCTCACGGCCAGGCTGAGTCGGGGGCTGAGTGGAACCACAAATGATTTGCTCCATGACAAGGCCTCACAGGAATTCCTAAATGACCTCTATCATCGGTAAAAATTTGGACACACGAAAAAAAAATTTTTTGAACACCAGCAACTAACAGAGAGTAAGTAAAACTGAATTCAGGCAAACATCACGGATTGGAAAATGACTCCGTGCCATTGATTGTCCCGTCTCTATTTCATTTCATTTTTTAATAGTTTATCTATTTATTTTTTAGAGAGGGAAGGGAGGGAGATAGAGAGAGAATCATCAATGTGCGGTTGCTGGGGGTCATGGCCTGCAACCCAGGCATGTACCCTGACTGGGAATCGAACCTGCGACACTTTGGTTCACAGCCCGCGCTCAATCCACTGAGCTACACCAGCCAGGGCTTTCTATTTCATTTTAGAACAACTCAGTGAAATAAAGTTCCAGTCTATTGTTGGACGGCATTGTTTCACACATACACCACACAGGCCAGAAAATAAACAGCAATTTCATAGAGAGAAAGGAGAGACAGAAGGGAAGGAAAGAAGGAGGGAAGGTAGCAAGGGAGGAGGGAAGGCTAATAAAATAAATAAAATAAAATATGAACATGAAACAAAACGCGGCAATGACCAGTCTCAGAGGGTAAACCCAGCCGTCTGTGAGCAGAGCCCAGCTGGCCAGCCCGCCTCGGGCAGTGTCACCTGCAGCTGACGTGCATTCGTAAAACCACAAGGAGAATTTGAAAGGGCAGGAAAAAATCCAAATTTTCCAAGACCCTGAGTTTTTAAAAAGGTAATTTAAACAGGAAAAAAATGTGTGTGATTTTTTATTTACATTTTGTTCCTGTTGTATGTATTGTTGGGGGTCAGCCATTTTTAAGGGCCTCGGATGACCAGACCAGGCTTCGGAGTGTTGTCTGTTCTACCCGTGTGTCCTCAAGGACGGCGCGACCAGGCACCGCATGACACCCTCAAAGCCTCAGTGTCCTCCTCGGTGAAATGGGGACAGTGACGCTTGACTCCCGTGCTGACCATCAAAGGACTTGGTAAAGTTCTTAATATCGTCTCTAATGCGAAGTGACCCTTTAGTGGTAGTTATTGAGTTAATAATGGTAATCAGACTCAACTATTTGGGCCGACAAAATGAAGTGTCCATGAACAACATGACCTCAGCTGCAATGTGAAAACTACTGGAGTGGGGTCCCCCGGGGGGTGAGGGTGCCCAGGGGATGTGGGTGGGACACCGTGGTGTGTCCTCTGCTCTGTACATCTCGTTTCCACTTAACGGTCTGGACGGCCCCGGGCTCAGGGAGTCAGTCCCACGTCTCAGCAGAGGTGCTGTAACAAGCACCGAGTCAGAAGACGTCGCCACGGAAGTGGCCTTCGCACACCAGTGCACGTTTAGGCTGGCCATTGGCCTCGCTCCGGGACTGCACTTCTGTGACTACCGTATTTTGCCGTGTATAATGTGCACTTTTTGCCCAAATTTTTGAGGGAAAAATAAGGAAGTGCAGTATATGTGGGTGTAATGTTTACATGCTATGTGTGTGATAATAATCCCATGTATAATATGCACACAACCATGGGTGCGCATTATACACAGAGAAATACAGGTAAGTGCCCACCACGGTAGGCAGGATGCTAACGATGTCTTCCCCCACCCTGATGCCCCCCAAGAGTCCCGTGTTTTCATTATCCAGTCAAACACGAATCTAGGTACTGCTGGGAAGGGATTTTGCAGATGGAATTAAGGTGAACAGACTCCACAGCAGGGAGATTACCTGGATTACCTGGGTGAGCAACGTAATCCCATGGGCCCTCAGTAGCCGAGGGCAGGCGGCAGAGTCAGGCAGAAGACTGAGGCGGCAGAAAGGAAGTTGGAGAGATCGGAAGAGGCGACTCGCCCACCGTCGCTGGTTTGGGAGGTGAAGGGGGCAGGAGCCAGGAGATACCGGTGGAAACACAGCAAGGAAACAGAGACCTCGGTCCTTTGACCGCAAGGAAGTGGATCCTGCCCACAGTATGATGGACCCCAGAGGGGGGGTTCTTCCTAGAATCTTCCAAGGAGAGCCTGACCGGCTGACACCTTGAATTTGGCGACACGAAACCAGAGCAGAGAAACCAGCCGAGCCGCCCTGCCCGTCTGACCGACAGAAACTGTGGAATAATAAACTTGGGTTGTTTTCAGCCATTAAATTTGTAGCAACCTGTTATGGTGGCAATAGAAAACCAGCGCCTATCTTGTCCCCTAAGGAGCATGCAGATCATCCTGTTAACACCGAAGGCCGAACCTGTCGTTTCCAATGGCAAACTCCTGCAATTCCGTGCAGAGGGCCTTCGCCGGCCCCTGAGACCCCCCGGGGAGATAGCCATGCCCTCAGCCAGTTGCCAGCAGCCGGTGGGTACACCGGCCCCTTGCGCCCCCTTGGGATACTCTGCAGCGTCTCCCAAAGCTCTCTAGTGGGGCTGAGTCCTGGTTCGCTCAGCGGTCTTCATTCTCTCCTTCCTTTCCCTTCTCCCTCCTCACTCCCTGGCTCGTGTTCCTGGGGTCACCTCCCCAAAAAAGACCTGCACCCACATGCTTGTCTCAGAGTTTCCTTCAGAACGAACCCAGCCTAAGACACTGAGCTCCCAGGGCGGGGTGGGGGTACAGCACACCAAGGAGGTTGCTATAGCTTTTTTCTTTTTTGTGCAAAAACTCAGGTACACGACCCTCCTGAGGCTTGGAACTAAGCAGGTGTGACACCCACTCAGAGGACATCATGGGCTTTAGAATAACAGACATGGATTTGAATCTCTGCTCGACCACTTATTAACAACGAGAACAAACAAAAAGACCCACTGGCAAGTTGCTTAACCTCTCCAGGTCTGGGTTTCACCTTCTGTAAAGCAGACTCAATAATGGCCACCTCCCCTTTGGTGACATTTGTGTGAAGTAAAGTGTGTGGTGCTCAGTAGACACTCGGTCTATAGACGGTGTCATTGTCGATGGTCAGCCGGAAACGTCACAGCGGGGAAAACGCACACTTGGGTTTAAATGGGCATCTTTGCCGACGTTTACACCTTATGTCACGACGTGCTGCAGCTGCAGGGGACTGAAGCCAAGCCCCTTTGGTTCCCACACGGGAAACTGGAGGCTTAAAGAGGTGGAAAGGGTTTGCACCAAGTCACAGAACCAATGAGTATAAAGCTAAAGCAGCGGTCTCGTTACTCAAAAGGTGATGAGGCCAGAATTCGTCTGATGGGAGGCCCTGAGAGCAGAGCTAATAATAATCCCATAGGAGACTCGTGACTTACAAGACAAGCAGCACGGTGAGCCAAGGAAAACACACCCAGGGGGGCTCTTCTCGCATCCAGGGCCGTTTTCCCCGGTTGACAACGGTCGGCAAACAGTCGGTGGATGTTCAGGAAAGGCCCGTCCATGCTCCAGCCCGCCCGCCCGCCCGCCCTCGTTTCTCCCGGGGAATTCACCAGGGTTGGCTCACTTTGGAGATGTTCCCATTAGCGAAGTCTTATAAGATCCCAAAACAGAAAAACGGAAGCTGCGAGATAAGGCTCTGCCAAAGGGGAAGTGAGGAAGCACATTAAGATGGTCTTCGTCTTGCCAAAGGGGAAGCAAAGAAGCACATTAAGATGGTCTTGTCTTATCTAGAAAGTTGAGAAAGGGGAATTTGTGAAATCAATTTCGCCTCTAATGCAAGGGGAGACAAGAGAATAACCTACTATGTATATACATAAGTCCCATTAGCAGCTATTCTGTCTTTGGCTACAAACCATTCACTTCCGGTGAGTAAGAATTCAAAACACACACCCACTGTGAATGTTTCTCCTATTTGCCCAGCGCCTTTACCGATAGGGCCTCTAGCCTTCCTCCAGCAGGGAGGGCGTCGGGGTTCACCGCAGCCTGCCTGCGACCTCTCGCTGAGCGCCAGCCACTGGGCCATCTCGATGGTCTCTCCCAAACTGGGTGGCCCTGGGCCCCTGGGTCCCACGGTGTGGGCATCCACACCAGCGTCACACAAAGGTGTTCATTTAAAGAGCAGGTCCCCGGGCCCCAGCCTAGACCCACCGAGTCCGACTTTCTGAGTGTCAGGCCTGAAGACAGGTGTTTGACACGAGCTCAGAGTTAGTCTTGCTCCCGTGAAGGAAAGGTGAGGAGCCCTCTCTTCCCGGGGGTAGCGCAGACCAGGACGGCCCAGGGCTCCTGCCTGGCTCAGATGTCCTCAGGCGTCGACAAAACCCACATGCGTGAGCAAACCTTTCTGGGGGGTGGATTCAGAAGGAGCCAGAGCAACTTCCCATCAAACCCGCCCACGGGTCAATCAAACAAGGAACGCCGTTCTGCACCGCGATGGTGCATGGACATTAACGCTGCTTCACACGTTTGGGTGTGCAAGGAACACCACATGTGCACTCTGCAAATGCAATGGAATCTTTGGTGGGATTTCCTCCCCCCACCTCAGACTCTGCAGGAGTACTCGGGGCATTAGCAGAGCAGAATTTGGGAGGAAAGTGCCGAGGTTTTCAAAACCGAGCGCCCAGCAGCACTGCCCGGAGGTGAGGGGACTGAGAGGCTTGGGAAGGCGAGAGGGGACCCTGCCACTCTGGGAAGTCCTGTGCTCCGCAGTTCCCATCGGTTGTGAGGGACCAAAGCTGACCTCATGCCAGTTACAGGTGGTCCGGTCTGGGCCATTGTTCCTGGCCGGTGCTACTTCCATTAACCCCAACCCTCTCCTGTCCATGGCTTTTACTGGTTCCTACCTAGCTACCAACGGTCTGATGCCAGGGTGCCAGGGTACAGCCAACATTTGTCTTGGGAAGCCCTAGCCTCCCTGCTCTGGCTCCCTTGCTCCCTCAGGGATGCTCCTTCTCTGTGAAAGTGGGCGTGAGCTGGCCTGGGCACGGAACTGAACTTGACCCACGTCCTTGGTGCCCCCCTCGAATCCGAGGAGCAGAGGGCAGGGAACTTCCTGGAAAAGGGATGTGGAGCCGGGAAGGGTGGTGCCTCGGAGACAGGCAGCCCTGAGCGGCGGAGCCTGGGGTGTGTTCCAAGTCTGTCCCACCCTCCTGCCTTTTCTCTTCGTCTCTGCCAAGGTGGAGGTGGTCCGTGTGCACCCGGAGGGGAAGACTGAGCGGTCCAGGGACGGCAGGCTACGTCTGCAGAGTCTGGGAGACTCAGTGGGGCTGTGAGACCCCTCCAATCAGCAAGTTACTTGGGGGAGCTCTGGTGGATCGGGGCCGGGGGAGAGAAGATTCAACATCCCCACCCGCTCAACCCTCACCTGGTCTCCTCTGCAGCTCACTGCCGCCCTCTGGCAAGTGGGCGCCCCATCGGACCCTGGACAGGAGAACGCAGGGGACGAAGCTGCAGCCCCAAAGCTGTGGCCCGGCTGTCACCCCGCTGCTGCCCCTCACTGCACTGGGGTCTCTCTATGAGGGGCACCCGGGTCTCTCTATGGCCTTTCAGTGACCCTGGGGCCCAGGGAAAGACCCCTGCACTCCAAGCATCCATTTTCATGCCCAACCTCAGGGTCTCTCGCTCGGAGAATTTAGGACAACAGTGAGTGGGTTTGGAATATTATACTCTAGTAGTAATAATAATAACAACAATACCTTTATTCACAAGTCTCCACTCATTTCCCTTATCCCTCCTTCTGCTATTGGGTTCTCTCCCTCAAGTTCTCTCAATTCACATTTAAAATAATCATTTTTCCCTTCAGCCATAGAGAGAATTTGCTCTTGAGCCAGGATCACCTAGAAAGGGTGGCAAAGGGGACCACAGTGCTCCCCGGCCCAGCTCAGCTGGCCTCGCTGGCGTCCTGTCTACTCTCTCCCCGAGTGCTGAGGACCTGGGTCCGTTCTCTCCGCAGCCCCATTCCCTGTCCGGGGCTCCCTTCCTGCCCTCGGGTCTCAGGATCCAAGACGTGACTCGGCCCTCTCAGCGGGGAGCCGGGAGGGTCCTGTTGCTCTGGGAAGTGGGGGGCAAAGGAGGATGGGAGACCTGGGAGGAACGGGGGACCCCTCGGGGGCCTGACCACAGACCCCGGCATGGGGGGTGGCAGCTAAGGGGACTGACTCTGGAGATTGACCGCCTGGGTCTGGACCCCTTAGATCTGCGCTTGCAGATGAGAAAGGTAAACTCTTTGGTGTCTCCGTTTTCTCATCTGTAGAATGGGGACAAAGAGAGTATCCAATTCAGAGGCTGTTGTGAGGATTCCATCAACGTAATGATGAACGTGCAAAATACTCAGAATAGGGCCTGGCACATAGTAAGCACTCAATAAATGTTAGAGATGCTATTAGAAATAAACATTAGAGATAACATCTAGAGATAGCACTGGAGATAACATCTCTAGTACTCTAGACATCACTGTGCACAGACTCTGAGGGCCGTCAGTGTGTGCCTGCGACCCACCCCTCTGTGAGAGAGAGCGCCTGACGGGGGCTGAATTGACACCTGAGGAGGGGACAGCGACCGGGGACCCACTACTGGCAGCGCTGGATGAGGAGACTGAGGCTGGCCGTCCACAAATGACAAAACCCCTCCCAGTTCGCTTCTATCTCCGAGACTCCCATCACTGCCCAGCTCCCGAGGGGATGCTGCCCATCAGACAAGTTATCCAACGTTTCCAAGGCAGAGATGTTATGTTACTAGAGCTAAAATACAAAACAAAGCAAAAAAAACACCTGCGTCTGTGTCAGGTTAACAGAGTTCGCACAGAACAAACAGGTAGGAGACACAGGAGAATTCGTCCTGAGGGGCAGGGCTCCCGGCGTCACTGCGGGTTTTAGCATCGTGGAGATTCCCGGGAAACTTTCTGCGCACTGCTGGAAATTCCTCCGCCCTGGCTCCGCTGTGACTCACAGGAAGCCGCTGTCCGATAAAAGGCTCCGGCCGGCCATGCTCTGCCACTCTCGTCTGACTTCTCTTGTCTGGTGTCAGCACTGCAGGAGCGGCAGGGACGCACCAGGGACGCACCAGGGACGCACCAGAGAACCGCACAGGGAAACCACCTCTTCACAAACCCGTAAGTCTCCCTTCCCGAGAGCAGCCTCAGGCCGTGCAGCTTCCACGGTCCGTAGGAAGAGATACTCAGAAAGCGCCCCACCCCCGACAAAAGACCCCGGCCAGCTCCTACTGTCTTCAGTCTCGTGAAGAACTGGCTTTGCTCTTTGAGGTCAAGGATGAAAGTTAGATTTCATTTATTTATTTATTTATTTATTCGTTCAGGGAAACTCCTTTCGCATGGAGATGGTGGCACTGCAGTCTGTGACCTAACATCCTAGGAGGCCACCACCCCAGACATCACTGCAGAGGGACATGCGCAACTGACCGCCTGGGGTTCCATTCTCTGATTCATTTTGTACTTTTTCTCCCCAGAATCACAATTCAGTCTCATCCTCGGACCAGAAGGACCCCCGGAGCCATGCCGGCTGCGCAGCTTCTCTCGGCCCTCACCTTCGGTGAGTCGGTGACATTAGTCGGAGTGGGGGTCTCCGTGGTACCAGTGACACCTCGGGCCTGCTAGTTCTCCCCCGGGGGTGGGCACCCAGTGCATTGCAGGGCTGGGCAGCTTCCCTGGCCTCTCTCTCCCCCCACAATGCGTTTTGCCCTGGACTAGAGGTTCCTACCTCTGTGTGCCTCCGTTTCCTTACGCGTCAGGTGATGAGCATCACACACCTGTGTCCTGGGGGCACTGCGAGGGTTCAGTGTCACGGCCACGCAAAGCGCCTCAGACAGTGCTGGTGGCGCTCCAGGAAGCTTAGTTATTCAGATTACTAGTCCTCTTTGAAGTGGGGGTACTTGTGGGTGATGGCGGGTGGGTGCAGGTAAAGCATCAGGTGGCGGGGCGTCAGCCACCGAAGAAGAGCCCAGTAACCGGAGGGTCCTCCATCCAAACCCCTTCTTACTTTGGAAAAGGCGACCAAGGCCTGAGCCACCCCGAGGCCACCATATGCCACAACAAGACAATAAAAAGCATTGTTGGCAACTGTGTAATTCCGCCTGTGAGAGGGATCCAGAGCAGTGAAAATCAGAGAGACAGAAAGCGGGTCGGCAGTTGCCAGGGGCTGGGCCGGGGGGTATAGTTTAATGGATACAAAGTGTCAGTTTGCAAGGTGAGAAGAGTCTCAGGATGGGTGGTGGTGGTGACTGCGTTTACTACCCTTGAACGGAACGTTTAAAAGCACGATGTTACCACCGTGAAAAAATAGAATAAGAAGGGTGAGCGGGGGAGGGGGGAGCCCAGTTAACACAGGCAGACGATGACTCAACTTTCTCGCCCCCCCATGCTCCCCCCACCCCCAGTGCTGCTCCTGATCGAAGAGAGCGGAGCCTGGTCGTACCACGCCTCCGAGAAACCCCTGACCTTCGACGACGCCAGCGCGTACTGTCAGGAGAAGTACACCCACCTGGTGGCCATCCAGAACCAGGAGGAGATCAAGTACCTCAACGACACGTTCCCCTACGCGCCCAGCTACTACTGGATCGGCATCCGGAAGGTCAAGGACCAGTGGGTCTGGATCGGGACCCAGAAGGCGCTGACGGAGGAGGCCACGAACTGGGCCCCCGGCGAGCCGAACAACGGCCAGAGCAACGAGGACTGCGTGGAGATCTACATCAAGAGGGACAAGGACGTGGGCAAGTGGAACGACGAGAGGTGCAGCAAGAAGAAGCTCGCCTTGTGCTACACAGGTGGGCGCTCTGCGGCAGCGGCGGGCAGGTGGGCGGGGGAGGGGGGCAGGGAGGCCGGGTGTGGGCGCCTCGGCAAACCAAACCGTCGACACTGCGCAATAAGGGGTCTCTGTGTGAGGTTCTGTCCCCAAACACCTGGCTTTAAGACCTTGCGTTCAACGGATACAGCATCTCTTTGCTTCTTTGTGCGGACACCGGTGAGATACACCTGCCTGTGTGTGTGCGCACGTCGTGTGTAGGTCTATACGTGCGTGGAGGGTACTCTCCACTCTCGGCACCAGGGACAGCTCTGCCCCGGCATCCGTCCGCACAGCGACCTCAGAGGTTAGAGCAGACTTGGGCACTTTGTGAAGCCCTTCTGTTCGAGTCTCTGGCGCTCTGTGTCCCTGGAGACGTCCCCGTGGCCCGCTGTTGACCATGAAGTCACAGGGACCCAGGCTTCTCTCCTCACGGACTGTGTTTCCCGCAGCTGCCTGTACCCCGACATCCTGCAGCGGCCACGGCGAGTGCGTGGAGACCGTCAACAACTACACTTGCCAGTGCCACCCCGGCTTCAGCGGCCTCCGGTGTGAGCAAGGTGAGTCCGGGGCCGCCTCTGCCCGCCCTGCAGGCAGCAGCGCGGCGCTGGCTGGCTTCGGAGTCCAGCCTGCGGGTCTTCCTTCCCCAGAGCTGGAGGTGGTGGTGGTGGTGCCGGGGGCGGGGGGCGGGGCGGGTGTCACAGCCTCCAGATTCAAATCCCAGATTTGACACAGCACCGTGCCCACACAGCACCGTGCCCAAGGGTGGGGGTCAGGCTCTGAGGCCCAGCTTTCTCGCTGGACAGTGAGGATGAGTTCAGTCCTGGCTCCGTAGGCCTGTGGCCAGGACTGGGTGAACCAGTGCAGACAGGACGTTTTCTGGAAAGCCTCCCCTCCCCGCACGGCCCTGTTGTCCCCGGGGTTCCCCCCGCCTTCTCTGAGCTGAGGGAGGAGTGGGGCCGACTCGTGTTGTCCCTCTTCAGCTGTGACCTGTCAGGCCCAGGAGGACCCCGAGCACGGAAGCCTGGCCTGCACCCACCCCTGGGGGGCCTTCAGCTACGACTCTTCCTGCGCCGTGAGCTGCGAGGAGGGCTACCAGCCGAGCAGCCCGGGGGCCACTCGGTGCACCGCCTCCGGGGAGTGGAGCACGCCACTCCCAGGGTGCCATGGTACGTCTCTCCCAGGACACGCGGGGCCTGCTGCCATGCATCCCGCCCCGCCTCAGCTTTTTATGCAACGTGGGGCCTTTTTATGCCATGTGGGGCCTTTTCAAAGCTCTAGGGAGAGTTCTTTCCGTCGTTGTCTTCAGGGAGAGGTCCTCTGTCCGCCAGTACCCATGGCCAAGGCAGAGCCTGCTTGGAGTGAGGCAGGCTTTGGTTCCGTGTCTGACGGGGTGTTTCTGTGGCTCTGGCGGCTTCTCAGAGCTCGGGGAGACTGGCTCTCGACCTCTGAACGCCTCTCCCCTTCTTTCCCTGTTTAACTTCAGCCATGGGCTTGCTGGGGACAGCCATAAGCAGTCTCAGTGTCTCTTGTCCTCTCCCTGTTATCTTCCGGGCTAGAGACAAAAATTCAGGCCTCCAGGACCACTGGGTTAAAGTAAATGAGTGTCTCCTGTATGTCACTTTAAAAAAAAATCACAGCTAGCCATAAATCTGACTTACAACCTGTGGTTTCTCCGTTTTTGCCTTACGGGAAATAGATCAGGGGCCTGATGAGCAATTGATCAGGAGACAATAGATCAGATACCACTCAGCACAGTCCGAGTAAAAATCAGAAAAGACGAAATATCAATTAAAAGAGCATAAAAGATTTACGGTGGGCGTGCATGTCCCCAAGAATGAACGGCGGGTGCTGGGATCTACCCTTGAGAGGCAGCCCCCCTGCTCCGCCGTAAACTCCAGTCCCATAGGAAGTGCACGCCTAGAAGCTCCCCTGAAATCCACGGTGCTCTTTCCAATCCCCAGTGGTTGAGTGCGAGCCTCTGACCGACCCTGCCCACGGGTCCGTGGAATGCGACCAAAGCCCCGGGAGCTTCCAGTGGAACACCAGCTGTGCCTTTGACTGCGAGGAAGGATTTGAACTGGAGGGGCCCCCGCGCCTCCAGTGCGCCTCCTCTGGACGCTGGGACGATGAGGAGCCGACGTGTGCAGGTAGGGCAGACCCACGTCGAGACTTGCCGCTGATACTCTTTTTCTCCACGGCACGGCTGCCCTCGGCACGGCTGCCCCGTGCATCTGTTCACGGCACGTCTCTCCTATACGTCAGCCGGGCAACAGCTCGGCGAGCTGTCTCTGCCGAGCAGCCCGGCGCCGAGGGACAGGCGAGAGTCACACACGGGAACCGTGCTGTTCACTCAGCTGTGACCGATGGAGGGTCACTCGGCATAGAGCGTCGACGCACATGAATGTCCTGCTCGCGCTCTGACAGCCTGAGAGAAACACAACACGCACACAGCAGTCAATGGGGGTGGGAACCCGAGTCCCAGGGTCTCGGGCTGCAGGTCCGGGAGACAGCGGGGTGGGGTGGGCGAGGGAGCTGTCAGTGTCCCGCAGGGAAGGACCTCTGGAGCCCGGTGGGCGGCGGGGCAGGCGAAGTCCTCCGTCCAGCAGGACAGAGCCCCCGGTGGCCGATGCCGAGGGAGATCACGGTGGTGTGGAGCAGCACCCTGGGGTGCGGGGCTCAGCTGTCTCTGCAGTGGTCTGGAAGTGGCCTCAGTTATACCTTGCAGGTGGTGGACTCCACCCTTCTGGGTGTCTTGATAAGTGTCTTGGAACCCCTGATGCCAAGTGAAACTCTCCCCAGGAGCCCAGGGGTGGTACATGGCCGTGCTGCTTGGCACCCCTGATGGCGAGTGGGGGATTTCCCCAGGGGCCCATCTATGGGTGGTCCCGCCCTGCAGACACAGCTGTTCTGACCACATGTGCAGATACCTTAGGTGTGTTTCTTTGCCAGATGTGTCTGCTCTGGCTTAAGTAGTTTCCCTCTTGAACCAAAGTGTCATGGCAGCCATTTTAGTTGACATGAGTGACTCCACTTTGTTTTATAAACCTTATGCTTCCTTGACAAGACCAACGCCATTTTATTGGTCCTGTTCCCCACAATGGCCCAGCTGGGCCTACTCATGTAAACGGGTGGGTTCGTGTGTTACAGCTGTGACGTGTGACGCCATCAGCGACCTTCAGAACGGCTCGGTGAGCTGTAGCCATGCCCCTGCCGGAGACTTCACCTTCCAGTCGTCCTGCAGCTTCACCTGTCACGAAGGCTTCCAGTTGCAGGGGCCCGCCCAGGTCGAATGCACCGCACGAGGGCAATGGACGCAGCAAGCGCCGGTCTGTGCAGGTGAGCCTGAGGCTGCCCCTCCTAAAGAGCGGCTGTAGGGAACTCGGACAGCTGCCCGCCTTACCTGTGGAGATCGGATCCCATGGGCAGCCCTCTTCTCGTGCCCTGGAGGCTCACCCAGGGGAAGAATTGTATGCAATGAAGGCAGACGCTTTGCCGGTTCCCTCACTGTGCTGTGCTAACAGAACTTCCTGGTCATGGGCACCAAATAGGTGGAAATCTCTATCTAGTGGGAAATGGCATTAGAAAATGTAGACAGTAGGATCGTGAGGACAGGACTTGCTGCTAAAACCCTGGTCCTACCTTTCTGCTGAAATGGCTTGTAACTAGCAGTGACGAGAACATTTCACGTGGGGTGTCAGCCATAAAGACGCCCTTAATGCATACCTGGGCACCACAGTTTAATTCACTTTAAAGCCAGAGCGAGAATATTGGAAACAAGCAGTTTTCCACTCTCGGGTACCGATATTCTCATAGCCAAGTATAACTCAGAATAATTTCCAGTGGCAGAAAGCCACGACACTAAAACCGAACTGCAGAACAGACAAAACCTAAACGTGGCTGCCTCCTTATTTCCATTTTCCGGCACCGTCTGCAAGCACCAGGCCCCCTGAGCTGCTCTCTGACCACATACAGTCTCTCTCTCGAGTCCCACTTCTTTCCCGCGTCAGAAGAACACGCAGCAGCCACCTGTCCGGGGAAAGGCTGTCCTTTAATTAGAGTCCCCGTCAGTAAGGGCTTGGAATTCAAAGAAAGCACAGCCTCTCCCCAGGTGCCCCGGGAGTAAGGAAGAGTCTTGAGTCCTCTGAGCATTTCTTTGTGCAAAGCGAACGGGGCTCACTGAGTCCAATGCCACGGAGCCCCCCGGGCCATGGCAGCATTTTCTGACCGTCAGTCTGGTGTTTCAGCGCTCCAGTGCAAAGCCTTATCCGGACCCGAGAGCGGCTACGTGGACTGTATTCCCAGTGCGTCTGGAAGTCTCCAAACCGGGTCCATCTGTGAGTTCTCCTGTCAGGAAGGATTTGTGCTGACGGGACCCACGAGGCTCCACTGTGGCCGCACAGGGGAGTGGGACGGCGAGGAGCCCACGTGTGAAGGTACCGTTTTTGTTTTCATTTTCTGTTACGATAAAAAAAAATGGAAAAGGAACACTATGGAAGAGCTAAGGACTGGGTGACGTGGAGACACCTGCTGTCGCCTGATACGCACGAACGTCTCACGCACGGGCTTGCTTGTGTCTTCCAGCTGTGCGATGCCCCGCGGTCGGCGAGCCCCCCAGCGGCTGGGCGAGCTGCAGCGCCGGCCGGGCTGGACCCTTCACCTTCGGGGCCTCCTGCGCCTTCGGCTGTGGGGAAGGCTTTGAGCTGCAGGGATCGGATCTAATGGACTGCACGTCCCAGGGACAGTGGACCCAGCAGGTCCCCTCCTGCCAAGGTGAGACCGAATGTGGACTTACAGGGCGAGTACGCTCACACCGAACACAGATGGGGCCTGATCCTCATTTCCTACCTGCCGGGAACGAATGAGTGCTAATTAGTTGTGTGTGGTGTGGACCTCTCAGCCGGTTCCAGAAGTTTCCCAGTGGCCTTCCCTTAACCTCTGCCCGGGTTCCTGTCATTTGCAGCGGTACGGTGTTCCAGCCTGGAGGCTCCCGGCAAGGCGAACGTGAGCTGCGGCGGGGAGCTGGTGGTCGGTGCCGTGTGTACGTTCGCGTGCCCTGAAGGATGGACGCTCAACGGCTCCGCGGCTCTGACGTGTGGCCCTGCGGGACACTGGTCTGGGATGCCGCCGACCTGTGAAGGTGAAGCACTCATCGATGGTGGTCATCTGGGGGCCAGAGAGAGAAGAAGGGGGGTTGTCCCGCCAAAATAATGGACGGTCTATTACATCCAAACCAGAAACAGAAAGGCCAGAGCGGTTGGCCAGGCCAATTTTATGGGGACTTGGAGAAAACAGAAGCGGTGACACGTTGGTAGAATGAGTTGACTCTGACAGTTGGGGGAGGGAGGGAGGGAGGGAGGGGGAGAGGGAGAGAAGGAGACACCAAAGCACAGTGCAGTTCTAGAGTCTGCCCAGCAGAGGGTGGGGCCAATCCCGAAGGTCTTGAGTACGACGCTGAACTCCACACCTTGCCTGCTTCACAGAGGGCCATCAGCGTGTGGAGAAAAGGGTGGGTGGACAGGACAAGAGGCGTTAGAGTCGGTTCTCTCCCCTGACGGTTCTCCCCCTCTGCGTCTGCAGCTCCCCCCGAGTCCACCGCTGCCCTGACTGTTGGCCTCTCGGCCGCCGGGACCTCCCTCCTGACCTTGACATCGTTTCTCCTCTGGCTCGCGAAACGTCTCCGGAGGAAAGGTGAGGGGGTTGTAAATGCTCTCGGGAACAGCTTTTGAGAGTTACTTCATCCTTGTCGATGAGCCATGGTCTCAGAAGCAGATTTAGACAGTAATTACAATCCAGTTACTAAATAGTGAACAGCAGTAAGCTGAGCAGACGTCTTAGGGACGGGGCTGATCGTAAACTCAGAGCGGGCCGAGTTGGAGGAGGTGGCAGTGCTGGCCATGCTAACCTAGGACCATTCCGGGCCACGCCTCCCACGTTGCATTTTACGGACCCTCGAAGTTGTGCAGCGAGGCTGCCGGGACCGGTCCTCCCCGGAAGATGGAATAAAATGTGGCTAAAGATTTTATTAAGAAGATGGGCTGAAATTGGGGAGCACCTCCGAGGGAATGTACAAACACAGCTAGCCACACACATGGTTTCTGTGGCCTACAAGAGTGTTAAAAAATTTTGGAGTTAAGTTCTGATGTTCAGACATGGGAACCTTGACATGAAACCCAGGTTTGGGGCTCGTCATGAGATGCTGGGAGGTCAGCCTGGCAAGCTGAGCCTGTGGCTGTTTGCTTAGGTTAGAAGCGGCGTGGCCCCTCCGGGAGGGTCCACTTGGCACGTCCTGTCCCCCTAGTTGCCACCAAGCTGTGTTTGCGCCCTGATTATACATACAGGGGCCCCGAAGGCGCTGAGTTTGCCCCTCCCGGTGATGAATAGTGTCAGACCGTTTCTGGATTTGATGGGTCCTTGGAGCGCGATTCAGTCCGAATTAATGGTTGTCTTTTTCTTGCAGCAAAGAAATTCGTCCCCGCCAGGTAAGTTGCGTTCTTTGCCCTGCATGCCATTGCATGAACGCCCTGCCCGTTTTTCTCCCTTCGTGCTGGAAAACTGTGCTTTACTCAGCGCTCTCGTGTGTTCCACAGCAGCTGCCAGAGCCTGGAATCGAGCGGATCCTACCAAGTGCCTGCCGAGTCCATTTAAGTCCTAGAGAAATCAGGTAAGACCTGAGAATCACACGTGGCTTGGAGAGAAGATACCCTGGTTGTATGTTCTCTTGCTCCTGAGCCCCCCAGATCTGCCGGTTTCTGGAGGAGGGGGGGCAGGGAATCACCATCTTCCTGGTATTTTATGAAACGTGGTTGCATTTGTATGTGGAAGGAGAGGCAGGGAACCAGGATCTGGTCCTGATGGAGTCCGTTCATTTATGAAAGTTAATGATGATGACAATAGCTGTTACATGGAACTTACTATATTCCAGGACGGGTTCTAAGCTGAGGATTCTCTGAGACAGGGTTATTACTGCACTTGTTGTTATTATGTAGATGAAGGAAGTGAGGCACAGAGGAGTTACGTAGCTTGCTTAAAATCTCAAAGCTAGTGAAGTGGCGTGGCCAGGACTCAAGCCTAAGCGGTCTGGTTGCACAGTGTGTGCTCTTAACCACTCTGCTCTGCTTCTTGAGCATTTGGAAGGACCAAGTCTCCTCCAAATAGGTTTTTTAAAAAGTGAGTACCTGTTTGCAGGTAGTTTCAGTTTCTAGAAAAGTGAGCAGGGAGTGCAGACTTCCAGCACACCCGACTCCCACCCCCCACTTCCCCTGTGGCTCACCTCTGGCATTCGGACGGCGTTTTGTTACAATCGATGGGCCAGCATTGCTGCGTTATTAACCACCGTCCACGGTCTACACGAGGGTTCGCTCTTGGTGTTGCATTTTCTATGGGCTTTGACGATGTGTGCTGACCCGAACCCACCATCACAGTGTCACACGGGACGGTCTCGCTGCCCTAACCAGTGAGGGTGTTGGTGTTCACCCTTGACCACGCCAGGGAGGGCACACACCGTGAGCGGAAGATGAGCGTGGCTGTCATTGTCAGGGGCAGAGTGGCAAGTGTCCTGACAGCATGCACTCTCATCCTTGCAGGACACAGGTGCACGAAAGTCCTGGAGCGACACCCTGAGGATGACAGAGGCAGATGGCAGGTCTTCCCCACCTACGGCAGCCTGGACCACAGTGCCCGTGAGACCACAGGCCAGTGGGCAAGGCCAGCCGGCCACCAGAAAGACTCGGTTTCCTTTCTCCTGTTCTCAGGGCCTGGACAGCTCTGGCTGCTGGAGGGAAGGACATTCCCTTCCAGGCCAGAGAGCGGAGGCCAAGGCGCTGGACTCTCAGAGTGCCTTCTCTGACTCTGCCTCCCTCGCTCCTGGTGAAACCTCGGCGGAGAAACCCAGCATTCTGTGGCGCCGCCGTTTCTTTCTTTTGTTCCTCAGTGTGTGCAAACTGCCGGTTACAAAGTGGCTCTCGCGGGCTGCACGGTCACTGTCACAAGTTTCCTAGAGGAAACAAATCGGCCACAGATACGGACTTGACACATTGTCTTGTTGTTAACGGTGCAAACCCCACTGAGTACCTGTGCGTGAGGATCACTAGACGAAGCCAATATATCACTTTTATCCCTGTGGGATTCAGGGCTTTTGAAAGTATTCTTAGAGATGGTATTCTTTTCACTTGCATTGAGTATGCATTCCACAGTCCTTAATTCAGCGCAAGCGTTGTACGGACTTTACCATATGTGCATGTTAGGACCGTAAGCAGGTCATCATTACCCATCCTACATCCTCACCTCCCTGTTAATGACTTCTAACGTTACATCTATAGCGAATGTATTTCAGAAAAGGGCAAATACTGTTTCCTAACAACGTATTAACAGAATGTTAACCAGTGTGATGTTGTGAATGTTTTGGTAACAGTTTCTTTTAAAAGCAGGAGTAGTGTCAGGACAGTGCAAGCTAAGTGGCAGACACCTGTGCAATACCTGGTTTCTATGATGAAAAACTTCTATGAGGCCAAATGTTCTGATCTGATAAAAGCATAAGTGTAAATAAGTAAAGGTACATTTTTGTAAATGTCTTTGTTGAAAAAAAAAACACGTGTAGAAACGTGGATGTGCTCTGCATTCCTAAAAAGACGCCCATCAGATGTGACGTGGCGATACGCAATTCTGGGATAGTACACAAGGTTTTCAATCCATGGTGAGAACTCACTGTGTACAGGATTCCCCTAGTGGATTTTGACAAAGTGAAAGATGTTTAATAATTATTTCCTAATTGTTGTCATTGTTTGTTAGGCTGTTCCTGAAAACAGGAAAGCCTGTGGGAGCCAGTATTCACATTTATTTAGGAGGGAGTTTAAAATCCCTAAGGAACCCAGTTATGGATCCCTGGAAACGAGACATGCTCTGTCGGAAATTGCCAACCTCATGGGGTGTGAGAATCGAAACTCTCCCACACTCCCATCACCTTGGTGTGCGTGGCGAGAGCAAAGTTCCAGAGAAGCTCCCGGATGCCTATTGGCAAAGGCACAGCTGAAAGCAGACAGGGAGAGATGCTGGGAACCAGGGCGGCAAAGGTCATTAAGGGCAAAGGACTCTGGGAAATAAGGGGGAGGGAGTAAAAGCATCTCTGCAATCAGGCCATAGACGAAATCACGATCATCTTGTGTGAGACTATTCAAATGTAAATACTTGTACTACCGAAGGGGAAATAGCTGTGTGAACTCTACATGGGTCTGGGTTTGGGTTTTATGCAGTATTTTAAATTATGGTTGAAAATATTTTACAGTTGTTAAAAGTATGTATTTATTTGAATTTATGTTGTATTTACTGTATTTGACATGGCATTATAAAGTTGGATAATAAACATGTTTGTATTTATCTCGGGGTAGGAGCTCTTTCTTCAAAATCCTATTTTATGTAGATAAAACTCACATACCACACAATGTGTCCCGTTTAAGCGTACACTCCAGAGTTTTTGGTGCAGTCACCAAAGAGATCCTGCAACCATCCCACGCTGTAACTCCAGGACGCATCTATCCCCCAGAAAGAAACCCGGCGCCCACCAGCGGCCACTCTTCATTCTGCGTCCCCCTGCCCCTGGTGGCCAGGGGTCTACCTTTTGCGTCTGTGGGTTTGCCTGTTCTGGACACATGAGTAGAGTCACACAGTCCGCAGCCTTTTGTGCCTGGCTACTTTCACTCGGGGCACCGTGTTCAAGCTCGGTTCATTTTGTAGCGCATATCAGTACCGCATTTCTCTGTGTGTACATGGAACATTTTTAAAAATTTTCGTTGTTGTTCAAGTACAGTTGTCTGCATTTTTGCCCTACCGCTCCCCCCACACCTGAGCCATCCCCACCTCCCTCCCCTGATTCCATCCCCCCTTGGTTTTGTCCACGTGTCCTTTAGAGTTGTTCCTGAAATCCCCTCCCCTCTTTCCCCTGTTATCCCCTCCCACCTCCCCTCTGGTCACTGTCAGCCTGTCCTCTATTTCAGTGTCTCTGGTTATATTTTGCTTGTTTCTTTCTTTTGTTGATTAGGTTCCACTTAAAGCTGAGACCATATGGTATTTGTCTTTCACTGCCTGGCTTACTTCACTTAGCATAATGCTTTCCAGCTCCATCCATGCTGTCTCGAAGGGTAGGAGCTCCTTCTTTCTCTCTGCTGCATAGAATTCCATTTTGTAAATGTACCACAGTTTCTTTATCCATTCATTTACTGATGGGCACTTAGGTTGCTTCCAGCACTTGGCTATTGTAAACTGTGCTGCTGTGAACACTGGGGCGCATAGGTTCTTTTGGGTGGTGTTTCAGGAGCACTTCATTTCTTTTTGTGGCTGAACCACTCTCTAGGACATGGCCATGAGCCTTTTCTTTTCCCGCCCACCAGCTGACCGACACTTGGGTGGTCACCGCATTTTGGCAGTTGTGAATAATGCTGCTGTGAACTTCTTTTTTTATTGTTTTTTATTGTCAATGTATAACAGTTGTCCCAGTTTCCCCCCTGGGCCCTCCTCCACCCAGCCCACCCCCTGCTCCCACAGTCAGTCCCGCTGTGCACGCCCACGGGCCCTTCACGCGTGTTCCTTGACCAGTCCCTTCCCCAAACTTCTTGTCCGAGTTTCTGAGTAGACTTATGTTTCCAGTTCTCTCAGGCACATACTGAGAAATGCAATTTTTGGATCATATGGTAACTCCACGTTCCATTTTTAAAAATGTATTGATTTTTTTTTTTAGAGAGAAAGAAGCACTGACTTGTTGTTCCACTTACCTACGCATTCATTAGTTGACACCTGTATGCACCCTGACAGGGGATCGAACCCACAACCCTGGCGTATTGGGACAACACTCTAACCAACTGAGTTACCCAGACAAGGCTCTCCATGTTTCATGTTTTGAGGAATAGCCAAACCGTTTTCCAAAAGGGCTGTGCCATTCCTCAACCCCACCAGCAACCCCCGAGGGGTCCCATTTCTCTGCATCCCGTCCCCTACATGGCACCATCTGTGTCGTGGGGAATCAGCACGCCAGTGGGGATGTGGGGAGGGCTGTGCGCACAGGCCCCCTGCATCCACGCTGCACAGCTGTCTGAGAAATGGTAATAATCTTTGGAACATCCTTAAGATCAAGGAAACAAAGTTCTCACCCTGGAGCCCCTGCCTCGTGCCCATCTCAGTTCCCAAGGTGCACAGTTAGACGATTCCCCTTCACTCCCTCTACAGACTCAGGGTTTCCCCAGGGTGGGAGGCAGGGTCGTGTTCCTGCCACCCCTCCTCTGAAACCGTGCCGCTCCACGAGGCCTGGTGTGCGCCGAGCTGAAAACCACCTCAAGAATCTTGCTGTTATCAAACAATCAAAAGGTCTGAATGTCTACGAAAACCTGGTTTCCTTTCTGGCGTGGTTTTCCAGGGTTAAAAAAAAACTGTGGTTTTCACACTATCGCCAATGATGGCTGGTTTCACTTTGATTTCTATACTCCATTTTCACTCAAAGGATTACTTAAGAGAACATGAAAGAAAGCCATGAAAAAGCCAGGATTGGTTCTGCACATTCGATCTGTCTTCGTGTAGGACCAAAGTGGACACGCGTTTGGGAGATCAGCTCAGAACTCAGAGGGCCAGGCGCAGGACTGTCGGCTTCCCCAGGTATTCAGTGGCGGAGTAAAGCACGCGGGTGGAACGTATTCGGAAGAAATGCAGAGGCCCAGGCCCCATGGAGATGGGCAGGTGCCAAGCTAGAAGTGAGAAGGAATAGTTCTTGGTGTTAGCAGACGAGCTTTCATGGAAGAAAACAAAAATCTACCCCTTCCAGAGGTGGACCTAAATGTCCACCCACCCCGTGACCCTAGCAAGAGCAAGTTCACGTGGACATCTCTCCGCCCCACCCCTGGGGTGCAGCCCCCTCTCTGCTGACCTGTCACCCCCAGGACAGCTCAGCCAGGCGATGCCTCCTGCCCCAGCCTGGCCTTCCTTCCCAAGCTCCCCCTCGCCATCCTCTGGAATCCTGCTCCACGATCGCCCAAGCCCCAGACCCTCCAGGTCCTCTCCGCAACTTCTCTCTCTGTCCCCGCTGTGACAGGCACCTGGCCCGAGCACGTGCCATGCCCCTCCCCACCCCACAGGTCTCTCAAGGGGGCATGTCCGTCCTCTCCTGCCCCATCTCTCAGGGGCAGGGGGTGCAGAGCAGCGCCCTCCTCTATGAGGAATTTCATTACTGATCTCTGTTCTTCTCACCACTTTTTAAACAATGAGGGGAAGAAATACAGTGACCTCAAGTCTCTGGGGCTGGTGACACTGAGGCGTGCCCTCTTCTCGCTGTCTTCCTTGCAGTGTGACCTCCCAGCCCGTGAGTCCCCCGGAGACCTGGGCACCAGCTCCTTCTCATTCTCGCCCTTGGGCGCCCCTGCAGTCCTGCGTGGCGTCACCCTTCAGGCTCCCAGCACCGCCTGGGTCTGCACGCCCGGCTCTCCAGCAGCGCTCTCCCTCACCCCGCTTTCTCGACCCCTTCTGCCCTGGACAAAGCCCCCAGCCTGGTGTGGCCGGACGGGCGTAAACTGGAGAAGCACGTGCTCACGCACCCCTCTCTCTAATCACGCGTCCGGTCCCTGGAGGTTTATTGCTCAAGGGTCTCACTGCGACCCTCCCTAATCCTACTCGTGGACCCTCCGGTTCCCTTATCTCTAACCATCCCCTCCTCCTCCTCTATTTCCAGTCTCTTCCGCACCGCTGCCCAACACGGCTCCTCTCCATCACTGGGTTCTCGCCTCCTCCGGAGACGACTCGTTCCGTGTGTGAAAAGCGGTCCGGCCTCTTGCGAGGAGCGCGCATCTGCTCTCGTTCGATCCCTTGTTTATTTACTCATTCAGCACGTTTTTGTCGAGCATCTACTACCGTGTGCGAGGATACGCTTCCTTCCAGAGAGCCAGCGAGGAGCGAGGTGATCTGTCCCCGCCCCCCAGGAGCCTGGAGTCGAGACAGATGTCACACGAGCAATCACAGAAGTCATCAATCGCTCCATCACAGCTAGAGCAAGGCGGACGGACAGAGGCTGTGAGAGCGTGAGAGGGCCGGCCCCGTCGACCGGGGACTCCCGCGTCCCAGGACAAGCGGCCGGCGTGTTCCGTGGCAGCAGCGTGGGCAGGTACAGGTCTTTGCCATGGACCGGGCGCAGGCCCTGAAGGGGGCGCGGCGCGGCGTGAGAGCCGACGCTGGATGGCTCGTGGGCTGAGTCAGTGACTCGGGACCTGGAGACTGGTGCGTGCCTGGGCTGCGGTCCTGTCGTCAGGGGCCATGCAGGGGCTGTGGTGGTGCGGGGGTTGGGGGGGGCTGCCAGTGGGCAGGAAGCACAGTTACTGCAAGAACCATGGAGAGGCTTTGGCGCCACTGGGAGATCGCGAAGAAGAAAAAAATTCCCCCTGATTACGGCCCAAACTCCGTGGCGATTTTATTCTCCCCACCCCACCCCATCCCCGTCTTACTGCCACACATGCCTTTTGCAGTTAGATGATTTAATAAACCAGCAGCATGACTACATGTGTGTGGGCGTGTGTCTGAGTGGAGACGTCTTAATTTCTCTGGGCTCAGAATCTTGCGGGAGGAATGCCCGAGGCGGCAGCTACACTGCCTACGGAGAGTTGGTGCAAGGAACCGGCGGGCTGCAGCTGTAACTTCCCGAGAGGGAAAAGCTCAGCCTGGCACGTGTACAATGTGGGGAGCGTATTAAACACCTAAATGGAGACGCCCGGTTGGCGTTTGGCTGGGCCTGGGGGACGTTCCCGGGGCAGACGAGTGGTCCTGGCTGGAAACACCCTTTCGGAAGTCGTCGGCATTCAAGGCTCAGAGACAGGGTTGTGCCGCCCAGTGCGTGAGCTCAGGTGCCTGGGGAGGGCGGTCGGAGAGATGAGGGGGAATCGACAGGTGAAACTGAGATCGGACAGTCACTGAAGTGGGAGGAAAAGCAGGAGCCCACGAGCCAGATGAGACGAGGGCGCAGACTCGGTGGGAGGCTGTGGTGAGGCGCAGCAGCCCTGCGACAGCAGTCTCCGGGGCGGGGGCGGGGGGAGGGGGGCCGGTGTGGTCGCAAACCTGACTGCACAAGGTGGGGGGAGATGGAAGGGGAGGACTGAGAAATGCAGCCTGGACGTTTCTCTGCGGGTGAGGAAGAGACCGGCGCTTCCCGGCCTCCGCGGCTCCAGGTCTGTGTCCATTCTGCCTCGTCCCCCAGGCTCCCACCTCCAGGAGGAGCGCAGCCCGGTGGCCAACGGCACAGGCTCAGAGTCGGTGGGCCTGGGCTCCCGCTGTGTCGCTCAGCAGCCACATGACCGAGGCAACTTTCTTAACCTTTCTGAGACTTTTTTCCCCCCAATCCTCACCCAAGGACATGTCGTTGACTTTTTAGAGAGACAGGAAGGGAGAGAAACATCAATGTGAGAGAGAAACATTGATGGGTTGCCTCTCTTATATGTCCCGCCGGGGACCGAACCCACAACCTAGACTTGTGTCCTGACCAGGAATCAAACCTGCAACCTTTCAATTTACCAGGTGTTGCTCTAACCAACTGAGCCACACTGGCCAGGGCCCTTTCTGAGACTTATTTAAAGTGGGGATATGAATAGTACATTCTGGGGAGTATTGTATTTAATCTTTTTAAAATATATTTTATTGATTATGCTGTTACAGTTGTCCCATTTCCCCCCCTTCACTCCCCTCTGCCCTGCACACCCCCTCCCACCCACATTCCCCCCCTTTAGTTCACGTCCATGGGTCGTACATATAAGTTCTTTGGCTTCTACATTTCCTATACTATTCTTGCCCTCCCCTTGTCTATTTTCTACATACCATCTATGCTACTTATTCTCTGTACCTTTTCCCCCTCTCTCCCCTTCCCATTCCCCTGTTGCTAACCCTCCATGTGATCTCCATTTCTGTGTTTCTGTTCCTGTTTAGTTATTTGCTTAGTTTGTTTTTGTTTTTGTTTTAGGTGTGGTTGTTAGTGATTGTGAGTTTGCTGTCATTTTACTGTTCATATTTTTTATCTTCTTTTTCTTAGATAAGTCCCTTTAACATTTCATGTAATAAGGGCTTGGTGATGATGAACTCCTTTAACTTGACCTTATCTGAGAAATACTTTATCTGCCCTTCCATTCTAAATGACAGCTTTGCTGGATAGAGCAATCTGGGATGGAGGTCCTTGCCTTCCATGACTTGGAATAATTCTTTCCAGCCCCTTCTTGCCTGCAAGGTCTCTTTTGAGAAATCAGCTGACAGTCTGATGGGAACTCCTTTGTAGGTAACTGTCTCCTTTTCTCTTGCTGCTTCTAGGATTCTCTCCTTCATTTTTACCTTGGCTAATGTAATTATGATGTGCCTTGGTGTGTCCCTCCTTGGGTCCAACTTCTTTGGGACTCTCTGAGCTTCCTGGACTTACTGGAAGTCTATTTCCTCTGCCAGATTGGGGAAGTTCTCCTTTATTATTTGTTCAAATAAGCTTTCCACTTGTTGCTCTTCCTCTTCCCCTTCTGGTACCCCTACAATTTGGATGTTGGAATATTTAATGATGTCCTGGAAGTTCCTAAGCCTCTTCTCATTTTTTTTTTGAATTCTTATTTCTTCATTCTTTTCTGGTTGGATGTTTCTTTCTTCCTCCATTGATTTGAGTCCCAGTTTCCTTCCCATCACTATTGGTTCCCTATACATTTTCCTTTATTTCACTTAGCATGGACTTCATTTTTTCATCTACTTTGTGATAGAACTCAACCAGTCCTGTGAGCATCATGATCACCAGTGTTTTGAACTGTGCATCTGATAGGTTGGTTATCTCTTTGGTCACTTAGTTGTATTTTTTCTGGAGCTTTGATCTGTTCTTCCATTTGCACCATTTTTTCCTCTTGACGCACCTGTTACATATGAGGGGTGGAGCCTTAGGTATTCCCCAGGGCGGGGCAACCCAGTCACTGGGTTGTGATGCTGTATGTGGGGCAGGGGTCCAAGAGGGAACAGTGGTGCTTGCTCTGCTCTCTGCCAGCTTTCAGTCACTTCCTTCTCTTCCCACAAGCAAACTGGGCCCTTCTGGTGCTGATCCCAGGTGGGTGGGTTTGTGCACGTTCTAGGACCCTGTGGGTCTCTCCAACAAACTCTCCTGTGAGGCTGGGAGTTTCTCCCACTGCCTCCACCCCCACAGGTGTTTTCAGCCAGAGGTTTGAGGCTTTATTTCCCTGTGCTGGGGCCCTGGGTTGTGGGCCTGTCTGTCTCGCTCCCCAGTTGTTCCTCCAGGTTTATCTGCGTGCAAATGTGGGACCGCCAGTCCGCCAGTCTGCCAGCTGCTGCCAGGCTGCCGCCTTGCTGCGAGTCCTCTCCACCCTGGCTGCCCACCTCTGCCTCTGCTACTGGTCTGGACAAATGTGTCTTCTTTAACTCCTTGGTTGTTGGACTTCCACACAGTTCACTTTTTAGTGTTATCTTTCAAAAAAGCAAATCTAGTTATGTCCCTGGCTCCCCCTTTCCACTGCCCTCCATCACAGAGGCCCTGATTTCAAGTGCCGGCTCTCTCCTTCTCATCCTAGTCTCTGGAAACACACAGAACCACCTCCGTAGGCCCCCCACTCGGAGCTAGAGCAACTCCGCTCTGTTCACGGCTGAACTCTAGGAGGTACCATTCCCAAGGATGTCCACTAGGGGGCGAGCAAGGAGAAGGAACAGAAGTGAACCAAATCCTTGGGGTAGCTGGACTGAAGCGTAACAAACATCATGAATTTGTCCGAAAGACTTCTTGATGGTGTGATATTTGCAATGACCAGGGGCCCTCTACCATGGGTAGCCAAGAGTTAGCGCAGTGTGTAGACAAAAAGGAAGGGGAGAGGCCGAGAGATGGGCGGGGAGAGAGGGCAAGAGTGGGGAAGGGAGGGATGGAGGGAGTGTGAGAGGGAGGGAGGGAGGGAGGGAGGGGGAAAGGAAGGGAAGAAGGGAGGAAGGGAGGAGAGGAGGGAAGGGAGACCCTAACAACAGCACCCTCGGACAGCAGCCCTTCTCCGAGGAGGTGACAGAGGTCAGAGTAGGAAAGAAGTGGGGAAAGAGGAGGCAGGGGAGGTGGGGGAAGTGGGGGAGGAGGATGTGAGACTGGGTTAGAAAACCAAAAGACAGCAAGCTCCCTGGTGACACTGGCGCCACAGTCTCTCTGCAGCAGCACACCGCGCCCTGGGCCAGGGCCAGGAGGAGGACCGGGCACCCCCGGGGAGCAGAGCTGAGAGGTGAGGCCGCGGGAGAGCCGGACCAGGACACGCAAAGCCACGGTGAGCCTGAAAGATTCTCAGATGCTCAGGCAGAACCTCTTCTTGGGGTCGCAGAGGAGGGTGGCGAAGGACAAGAAGCAATGCGTTTCACGTTTGGTTTTTAAAAAGCCAAGGACTAAGGTCGCCTTGTGCTCTTCGAGGCCCTCTTCTCAGAGGTGCTGGTTGCATCGCCCGGCCCTGTCTCTGGCGAGGTCCTGGAAGGGCTGTCTGGCTGCAACTGGCACTTTTGCAACCTGGCACTGTGGCTCCCTGAGGGGTGAGACCCTTCAGAAGGCAGGGTTTGAAGGTGGGCAGAAAATCTGTGGTCTTGTCCTCCGAGTGGCTCACAATGCCTTCCTTTTTAGTTGAAGAAACTGAACTGCTTCTCCTTGCTGGTGTCTGTTCAACTGTTGAGTTCTCTTAGGTATCTGAAACACTGACCCATCGTAATCAAGTGGGAGATTTTAACATTAACTCTAGATGTCAAGAGTTGGTTTAGTGCCCTGGCTGGCATAGTTCAGTGGATTGAGCGCGGGCTGGGGACCAAAGTGTCCCAGGTTCGATTCCCAGCCAGGGTACATGCCTGGGTTGCAGGCCATAACCCCCAGCAACCACACATTGATGTCTCTCTCTCTCTATCTCCCTCCCTTCCCTTTCTACAAATAAATAAATAAAATATTTAAAAAAGTAAATAATAACAATGCTTTAAAAAAAAGAGTTGGTTTAGCACCAGCAAACACTTCAAGGTAGTATATACCAAGGATCCAACAGTCTCATCTAACAGCTCAGCAGAAAAGCAGGTACAAAAAAAAATTACTGAAATATGGAAAAAATCTGAGTGGCAACACTCAGCGACTTGAGGTTAAGACGTGAAAACAGAAGAGGCAGGCCTCAGTTCTGAAGCAAATGTCACGCTACTCTTTCATCCACTTCTGAGAAGTCGGCGACCCCGGCCAGGCTTACTAAGCATGTGTGTTTCGTTCTGAACCTCAGGGACAGTTGCAGGAGCCTCCTCCTCACGGCGCTGTGCGTGTGTGATTCACGAGCACAAATCTCGTCTCTCATTCACAGATGTCTCTGGGGAAACGCCGGCGTGCTCAGGGGGTCTTCAGGCTGTGGGTGTGGACGGTGCTCTGCTGCGGTATGTTCTCCTACGTTTATATGGCTGCGCCTTTTTATTTATTTTTTTAAAAAATGTGTTCATTAGAGTTTCACGTGGACCAGACCGGGCTTAGTAGGGCATATATTATAGTGAGATCCTTGTGAATTATGTGTTTGTTTTGGGTTCTTCAAAGCCCCCACGTTTGAAGCACCCATAGGATGATGAAACACCACCCGCTGAGTATCTTTGTGGGCAGAACATCATCTAAATAAATTTCATATCCTGCATCATGGGGTTTCAGAAGCTGTTCATTCTGTTGTTCCGTAGTTAGCTCTCTAAGGCTCAGGCTGTGTCCTGAGGCCTTCCCAGAAGCAGTTCTCCCTCTGGTGCATGTCACCCCTCTAAGAGATCTCTTCATATGATCGCTTATTCCTGCCCTTACTTTACTTCTCTCTTGGAAACTTACCTGCTGGCCTTCAGGAAGTGTCCCGGGGTGGGGGGCGGGCAAAGGGGGGAGAGTAGACAGTAAATCTGAGAGATATATGATATTACACTTCAATTAATTTTAAGTGGCTGACAGCTAGTAAGATAAAGAAATAGGAATTTCTAAAATATGTTGGTTCAATTGCACTTGAAATGTTGAGAAGGAAGGACGTCCCGACCGTATATCGAGCATGCCACTAAATTCACCTGCAGGAGAGCAGTGTGCAGAAGCGTTTCTGTATCATGGTGGGGAAAAGCGATCGGGACGAGAAGGCGCAGCTTCTCCCTCGGATCTGTGGGTGACTCATTCCACCCTCCGGGGCGGGGACTGAGGCCCCGGGGGGTGTCTGATCCCCCGCTGCTCGGGCTGGGTGCGCCTTCGGTTGTTTCCAGCCGCCGCCTGAGTCTCTGTCGCTCACCCCGATGTCTTCCAGGCTTCTCCGCGTACCACGGAACCGACGGCTGGACCTACCATCACTCTCAAAAGCCCATGACCTGGGAAAACGCGAGAAGGTTCTGCCAACAACATTACACCGACCTCGTCGCCATTCAGAACAAGGGGGAGATCGAGTACCTGAACAAGACGCTCCCCTTCAGCCGCTCCTACTACTGGATCGGCATCCGGAAGGTGGGAGGCGTGTGGACCTGGGTGGGCACCAACAAGACCCTCACGGCGGAGGCCGAGAACTGGGGCGACGGGGAGCCCAACAACAAGAAGTCGAAGGAGGACTGCGTGGAGATCTACATCAAGAGGGCCAGGGACGCGGGCAAGTGGAACGACGACGCCTGCCACAAGCCAAAGGCGGCGCTCTGCTACACAGGTGGGCCGTCTGTCACACGGGTGGGCCCTCTGTCACACGGGTGGGCCGTCTGTCACACGGGTGGGCCGTCTGCTACACGGGTGGGCCCTCTGTCACACGGGTGGGCCGTCTGCTACACGGGTGGGCCGTCTGTCACACAGGTGGGCCGTCTGTCACACGGGTGGGCCGTCTGCTACACGGGTGGGCCCTCTATCACACAGGTGGGCCGTCTGTCACATGGGTGGGCCCTCTGTTACACGGGTGGGGGGCCCGAGTGGGGGGGGTCTCAGGCTTGGCCCGTGCCGACGCCGGGGAACGAGCACCCGCAGAGCGTCCCAAAGCCAGCCCCCCCTCGGCATCAGCTCAGACCGCGCCGCCGCCGAGCACCTGAGGTGTGCGATGTGTGAGGCCGCCCCGAAGCTCTACCCCAAATCTGTTTACATCAGGAGGAAGGGGTGCCGGGGTGCCCAACCTGTGACTTGTGGGTGCCATGCAGCCCAGGATGACTGTGAAGGCAGCCCAGCACAAAACTGTATGTTTACTTAAACCATAACGAGATTTTGTGTGTGTGTGTATATGCGGGATCACAGCTCACAGTGTGTTTAACGTGTGGCCCAAGACAACTCTTCTGCTCCCGGCGTGGCCCAGAGACGCCGAAAGCTGGGACGCCCCTGGCTCAGGGTCCCTGCTGATACGGCAGGAAGCGCGGGGAGCGTGGGTGCCCATCACCTCGGTGTCCTCCTGGTGACGGAGGGGGCTCACGTTTCCCGCGTGGCCTGGTCCTGGAGTTCGCCACGATGCGACAGGGTGGCGTGTGTTCCCTGTGGTCCGTAAGGCGTCCACAGAGACGTCAGCCGCAGTTCCCAACACTGCAGACTCTCCCGAGGCCCGTCTCCACAGTGGGACAGAGCCCGTCTGGCCCCGGTAAACTGGACTCTCCATGACATGCACACATACGGACTTTTTAATCCTTCTAAGGCTCTTTCTGCAAAGAAGGAGGCGGCCAAGCAGTCTGGCTGCAGAAATGGCTGGAGCCGGGCCCTCCGTTAACCTGCTACTTACGTTAAAAACAAAGCGACTTCAAGAGTTTCCACACAGGTCACTACGCCTCCCCCCGAGCGTGAGAGAGTGTCCGTGCTGACAGACTCATTCTAAAGACGCGCACCCATGGCTATGTGGCCAGTACCTCACAGTAAGAGACATTTTAGCATGTGCTTGGCATGCAGAGGTCCTAGGAATGCTGCAATAAAGGGTTCCTGTGTAGTAAGATAAGCTCGGCCCCGAAGTTGTCTGGGTCTCAGAACGATGACTGTGAGCCCTAAGAAATCATCGCCCCAAACTGACATCTTTCCCACCCCCTTTTCAGCGTCTTGCCAGCCCTGGTCATGCAGCGGCCACGGCGAGTGCGTGGAGACCATCAACAACCACACCTGCCGCTGTGACTCGGGGCACTACGGGCCGCAGTGCCAGTTCGGTAAGCCCCCTGCTCCTCCCGGTCTCTTCCCGTGGGAAGTCGCAGGGGCAACGGTGGCCTGCAGAGGCTGGGATGACCTGGTACGCGCCCCTCTGAGAAATGAGAAGTTTCCATCAGAGGGCCTTGCTTGCACAACGTGGGGGCTTTTCTGTAAAGACTCCTCGAGGTCGGGAGGGGGTTTCCAGCCCGCCTTCTAGCAATGCACGGCTGAGTTTCTTTCCGACGTTAGAGTTCTAACCAGTCCAGTGCGCTCCCTGTGGGTTTCCCAGAGCAGGACCCTACCACGCCCGAGGCGTGGCGGTCACGTCTATGGCTCTGTTCTCGGTGGCCCTCGGAAAGACACGTTGAGAAGTGAATCGAAACTCCATCCTGACTTACGAAATCTTTACAGAAAGGTACCAGCATTATGCAAGCCCGGCCTTGTGACGAAAACTTCTCCTTTCTCAGAATGGCGAGTATCATGGTGTCCTAGGTCACTGGAAGGCAAGGTCAGGAAAAAGAGCTCACATAATGATGTCCAGCGCATAGAGGCCAGAGGTAGGAGAAGCCCAACATAGTTACCTGGGCAGGTATCTCAGAAGATGGAAAGGCAAGTCTCTGGGAGGGTCTGCCCTTCAAGGATTTACGGTTAGGTAGGGGAAGTGATATATGCTCGTAATTTACTTTGATGGAAAACAAGATAAGCTAGCGTCAGCTTGCGGGAACTGGAAATTGCTCAACGAGGCAATCTGGCCCTCCTTTGACAAAGGGAGGCAACTGGGTCTCTTTTAAAATTGCAGTTGCTGGGTGACATTGGTTAATAAACTGTTACAGGTTTCAGGTGTACGATTCTATACCCCACCGCCTGTCCACAGAGGTACTGCGTGTCCGCCGCCTCGAGTCCAGTCTCCTTCCATCACTGTCCAGCCCCCTTTACCCTCTCCTACCTCCCCGCCCCCGGCTCATTTTCCTGGTAATCACCCTCTGTTGTCTGTGCCTATGAGGGTTTTTTTGTTTTTTTTCTGGGGTTTTTTGGTTCTTAATGTTTAACAGCTGGGCCTGGGGCCATTCCGCTGGGAGCAGGGCAGTAGCCCAGAGAGCAAAGGGAGAGAGGACGGAGAGAGCCGTCAGGGGTCCGTGGGAACCCCTCGCAGCCGTGGGCACAGGCGCAGGAAGGGCCCGGGCACGCAGATGCAGGCAAGACCAGCCCTTGCCCCAGTCAACTCACTACCGAAAGACACATCAAATCCTTTGACTGCTATCGATTGAGTTTCAAAACTGTGTTTGAAGTCGCTGGGGCCTGAAATACAAAATTACAAGGGGAGAGAGAGAGAGAGAGAGAGAGAGAGAGAGAGAGAGGGAGAGAGAGAGAAAAGCACGTTTGTAAAGAATAGATAAAGACACAAAGCCCAAGTAAATTTGAATGTCAACCGACCAGAACCTACCTAACTCATCTCCCTCGACTGCAGCGCCGCGACAGCCCCCACCCAACACTCGGCCTCACGCCACACCGAAGCCTCATCCTCGAATTCCTACCTCACCGGCGCGTCCATGCCTCTCCTGGCTCAACATTCCCATCGTTTCTTTCCACCCTGCCTGCCACCACCTCCCTCTCTCCAGGAGCTCTTTCCGCCTGCGGTCGTTTCTCTTCAGTCTCCCTGCCGGGCGCCGGTCCCAGCCCACGTACCGCTGGTATTTCTCATCTCCTACCTTTTTCCATTGCCCTTGTGGCCGTCCATGTCCCCTCTGGTCAGACCTGCCAGCTTTTCTGAACTCACGAATCTGTGTGAGCTTCGGGCCGACAACCTGTTTGCAGCCGTGAGCTCCGACCAGGCCGAGCACACCCTCGGGACGCCCGCGTGGCACCGCTGTCCTGGGCAGTTTCCCTTCTGCATTCCTCAGCGCCTCGCGTGGTGCCGCCGTCCGCACGGGCGCTCTAGTGTGCAACGCTCTCCCCAGCCCTACGTTTCTGCAAGTGACACACTACTCATGGTTTATACATTGTCGCTCCGGTTTGTCTCCTCCTCGTCAACCCGACTACCATCATCCTCATCAACTTCCTCCTGGAGGACTGCCGTGATTTCTTAGCTGGGCCCCACGACTCTAAATCAGTGACCCTCCGGAAGACCAGTGCCGTATGATCTCACTTCTACGTGGAATCTAATGAGCGGAATAAGCTGATGAACAAAATGGAAACAGAGGCACGGACACAGGGAGCAGACTGACAGCTGTCAGAGGGGAGGGGGGTGGATGAAAGAAGCGGAAGGGATTAGCCAAGGAACGTGTCTGCGTGACCCACAGGCACAGGCGACAGACAGGGTGGGGATGGCCCGAGGGAAGTGGGGGGCAAGGGCTGGGCGGAGGTGGGCAAAGGGGGGGGATGGGGATAGCTGTAATGGTGTATATAATATAACATAAATACATACATTCATGCATACATACATGCATGCTTAAAACTAGTGCCCCTCAAATATATTATTCATACTATAGCTAGGCTGACCAACCAAAACAGCCAAACAAACATCACCTGTATCTGACCATCCACCCTTTAATTTCCACCTATCATTTGTGCTACAGGAGAAAAGCTAAACTCCTCGAGACCCAGAGTGATGCTGGTGCAGAGTAGGCATTCACTGAATCAATGAGAGCAGACAAGAGCCTCTTGTCTTAGCTCCTATCTCTCGCCCTCCTCTCATCTCATCCCCGTCTCTCCTTCCCATCCCGATGGTGACATCAGAGAGCTTGCTGTTCCCCGCACCGACCACGGGGGCTGTGTGTCCTACTGACTCGCTCGTGGATTTCTCTTGCGTTTTGTACATGGCCGATGCACCC
Source organism: Phyllostomus hastatus (assembly GCF_019186645.2). Lineage (NCBI taxonomy): Eukaryota > Metazoa > Chordata > Mammalia > Chiroptera > Phyllostomidae > Phyllostomus > Phyllostomus hastatus. Next base: position 3,268,582 of record NW_025333833.1, on the reverse strand, counting down.
GTTTATCTGCAAGACCAATTTCAGGAAGATTTCTGGGTGCCCCCAAACAGGCTAAGTCTCCGTCTGTTTTGTTCCGATACCTCCACATGCATCTTCCTTATTCCCCCACGTTTGGGGAGGAGGTCACGTGCTTAGCAGTCTGCATCCCCTGGCAGCCTGACAGCGACCTGAGAACAGCGGGCACCTTGCCGGTCATCTCATCGGTAAGACGGAGACTGTGCCTGCACTATATTAAGCGCCCACTTGCATGGGGGCACGGGTTGAACTGGAGCATGTAATTTATTTTTGTCTGGACTTGGAATATACATGAAAAATGCAAGAAGTTTCTTCCAGTTCCTTGGATCCATTCCTTGTGGAAATCTCAAGAGCAAGCTGACAACAATGGCTCAGATTCAGTCGGACATAAGACGTGAGAGTTGCAACATCTGCCCGATGGCACGGCAGGCCTGCAATGCGGAGACTGGTTTTCAGGTCTTCGTCTGACCCACTAAAACCACCGGTCAGCCAGAGCAAGGCCGTCGACGCAGCTTTGTCAGAGGGCCGTCGGCGTCATCAGAAGAACTGGAATTCTGGAATGGAGCCAGAGAGGGCGAAGACAGACTCGAGGCTGATGTGCTTCCTGAAGCGTTTATCTCCCCCACTCCCCGGTGAAGAAGACCAATGCAGACACCCACCCTCCCTCCAAACCGCCTTCCCCCAACACTCGAATGTACCCCGTCATGTCCAAACTGAGCTGATCATTCCCACCGACACCTACTTGGGTTTAAAAATTCCCTCCCCAGATAATGCCAAGGGTCACTAACTAGAAGATGAGCTAATGTCCCAAGAAGACATCCCACGAACGAGGCTCTCTTCTGAGTCCTTGCCTTGCACCAAGTCCCTTCACCCCCCACCCCCACCCCACCGACTGCAGGAGGTGAATGCAGTTGGCATTCTTCCTTCTCCATAGCTGAAGCACCTGCAGCTGCAGGGGTTAAGTGACCTGGCTTAAAGGCACTGGGTCACCGGGCCGTCTCAACAGTACCCAATGCTGTCTCTTTTCTTACTGAAGTGATCCCGTGTGAGCCTTTGGAGGCCCCGGAGCTGGGGACCATGGCCTGTCATCACCCCCTGGGCAACTTCAGCTACAGGTCACGGTGTACCTTCGGTTGCCCCGAGGGGACGGACCTCGTTGGGAGCACGGAGACCACCTGTGGGCCATCTGGAAACTGGTCCTCTCTGGAACCAACCTGCCAAGGTGAGTGGGTGTCTGGACCGGGGGCTCGGCCACGGTGCTCCTGAGCTCACAGACGGAGAAAGTGCAGGAGGGTCTTGCTCAGAAGTCTGTATCCTCTTCTGGAGCATAGTTTAGCCTGAGGCTACAGACTGTGATGCTTTTCAGAGAGGTAATGGTTACTAAAATTCCAAAAGAAAACCTGCAAAGAAAAGTAACCACCAAATACTGCTGGAGTCGTCTCACAGTCTCACAGTGTGTGGGTGATTCTCAGCAACAGGCAGGGTTACACAGTGTTTTTTTTTTCTTCTCATTGTCATGGAGTAAATAATCAGTCTTGCTGAACCTCAGTTACAGGTTGCTTATTCTCTCCTCTCAGTAATACTTGTTTTATGTGGTGTCCTACCTAACACCGAGCAATTTCCTTCTCAGAGGGTAGAGGTCTTTTTTTTTCCATTGTTTTATTTGTTTATTCTTAAAATCGTGTTTTACTTTTTCTCTTCCACGAACTCTCAGGAGAATAACAACTGCCATGAAAACAAAAAACACAGTGTCTTGATTTGTTTTTTTTCTGTTTGAAATACGGTGCACGCTTTCTCTTTAACTACGGTGATGCGTGTGCAGAAGGAAGCTGGTGGCGTCTGAACGTGTGAAGTTTTGGTTTACAGGTTCTACATGCACGCTTCTGACTCACTCGTTTAAGGGGCTGGATTCTCAAAATAACTATCAAAACCATTTATTGAAACCATTTATTGAAATCACAGCACTGAATCGGGCAGCGCGCCGAATGTTACAAAAGTTGAGAGATGTGCGTCAGAGAATTGGGATGTTTCTCAAAGTCGCTGGGGTAGACTTGAGAAGAAGTGGAAGGGAGGAGGTGCTCCATTCTCATGGGGAAGACTCCGCCGGAGCTCGGGAGGCGAAGGACAGGGAGCGAGGGCCCCTCCGGCAGACGTGGGGGGTGACACCCGGAAGGGCCAAGCCTCCCCTCCTCTCTCCACTCCCCGCCGCCCCCCCCCCCCAGGCCTCCCATGCACCCCTGGCTCGCGGCTCCCCATCGTGCTCGCAGCAGCGGAGTCTGGAAGCACGACCAGAAGTGATGTCTAGATTAGACCTGTCCTGAGTCGCGTGGAGGCCCCTCCACTGAGTCGGGCGGCTTTGGCCAGAAAGCTTTGGTCAGGCGAGGGTCTCTGCTCAGAGTTTGTTGGTGTTTTGTCCCTTTTCCGTTGAAGCGATTCGGTGCGAGCGTCTCACAGGACCTGATTTGGGGAACGTGAGCTGTACTCACCCCTTGGACGAATTTAGCTTCAACTCCTCGTGCACGTTCAGCTGCTCAGAAGGGACCGAGTTAATCGGAGAGAACGAAACTACTTGTGGATCGTCTGGAACCTGGTCGAGCCGCACTCCGATATGTCAGAGTGAGTCAGTTGGCCCCAGTGCTCTCGAGGCTTTCAAGAGGGAGCGGAGGGTGGGGAGAGATACACCAAACCTGTCTGTGTACAAAGGCTATGTCTCTCTCATGTCTCCGTACCCTCTGCCCGGCAGTGCCTGGCAGGGGGTGCTGCATAAATGCTCCTGAAATCAGCATGGCAAAGACTAGCCACCCAGGTCTTCTCCTGAGGCCACTGGCACCAACGACAAACGTCTGTGCATGGCGGTACCTGCGGAAGCTACCAGGGAACTGCTCTCTGTGGGGCCCAGGCCAGGGAGTAGGGCAGGGGGTCGGGAGGAGGGCGGAGTCCACAGGGGGCCACCCGATGCCAGGCTACAGGACCTCTCCTTCTAAGGCTGGGCTAGTGCCCAGGTCCTCGTCCTCCTGCAGACAACAGGCGCCCCCTGTTCGGATGCCCTGGGGCCTTGAGCCTCTTTTCCATTGTACGGTTGGGTGGGGGATGGAAGCACCTTGAAAGGGCCCCTCAAAGTACCGCCAAGAGTGAGGGATGCTGGCGGGCCCTGTGCCGATGTGCCAGAGGAAGTTCCCGAAGTTTTGGGTGCTCTCAGGTTAAAGGTCGCTCACACCGGTGTGTTTTCAGGGACAGTTCCCAGATGAGCTCGGTTCACACTCACGAGAAGATCTGGGAAGTGTCCCTTTGAAGGAGGGCGGGCGTGGGAGGGCTGGGCCGTGTGGATGACAGACAGGTCAGGGCAGGCCGCCGGCGTGGGAACGGCTGCCTCTCACAGTGAGAGCACGAGGAGTTCCCTGTGGCTGGTAAGGAGCCCGGCTCAGGTCGCTGGCTGTCCTTTCTCCTGTGGCTGTGCTGACCTTTCAGCTCTGCTCTGCGTCCAGGTTCCTGACCGCGGCCCAAGGTCACGGAGCTCGGTGCTTCTTGACCACGTCTTTACGGGCATCTCCCAGAAAGTCCATCAGTTGCAAATCTGGGGATCGAGACCCCATTCGCACGCTCTGGGCTGGGAAAGCCGGTCCGGGCTTCGCCTCTGCTGTGGACTCACCGCGGGCCTTCCATGCCCCTGTGCCCCCGTCAGGTGGCACCAAATGGGCCCTTACTGGGAGGTGGAGGGAGGGAGAATGTCATGAAATGTCGCCGGAGAGGCGGGGCCCGGGGCCTCACGTGGGGCGCCCGCCTGCTTTCTCTTCCAGAGCTGGACAGGAGCTTCTCCTTGATCAAGGAGGGCGACTACAACCCCCTGTTCATCCCCGTGGCCGTCATGGTGACGGCCTTCTTGGGCATGGTGTTCATCATTTGGCTGGCAAGGCGACTCAAAAAAAGTAAGTGAGCTTACCTTCCTATGAAAAGAATAATCGTGTAAAGAGGAAAAAAATTAGAATGCCCACGGGAAACGAGGTAGGACTCCATGCTCCGTGTCCCGTCGAGGCCGGGCCTGGGAGACGGGCAAGGCGGCCAAGGGTACGCTGGCATTGCCATGGGGGCTGCTTTTCGTTTTTCCTCCAACAAACTTAAAAAAAAAAAAGGCCTGCTATCCTCAAGGCGCCTTGCTGGGGCGGTGACGGACAAATGGTCCTTCGTTCGTACTTCACTCTGAACCAAAGGGCTCCTGAGCTCTGTCCTCTGAGGGCTGACGCACCTTCGATGTCAGCGCCGTGGCTCCTCTTGGGAATGAATGGAAGGTCCAGGGACGTTTTCAGGGCGCTGCCCCCAAACACCTGGCCTCATCCGGGGACAGGCGCCTGTGTGGCTGCCAACATGGAGGAGTCCCCATGTTTCCTCCCCAGTGTCTGTTCACGGGGGACACAGCCCCAACAAGGCACCACACACTCCTGCCTCCCCTCCACCCTGGCCTGGAGAAGGAAGGGGAAGAAGGGAGACCACCTCAAGAGGCCAATACTGCCCTAATGGCAGGTGAACTCACGGGGGAAGGGCAGCATCCCTCGCCCACCTGCCCCGAGGCCACCCCCTAAAGCGGGACCACCCTAGGGTTACAGGCCCAAAGTCTGAGGCAGACCTCGGGGGTGTGCCGCCGTGTTTGGCAGAAACATTCAAGACTCTGAAATTCGGGCACATTAGGCAGCTTTTAACAAAGCCCTGCTTCCACTCGGGGCCAGCGGTGACCTTGAAACAGCGGCTAAGCAACTGCCCTGGGTGGCCTTTCCACGGGCGCTGATCGCCCTCCCATTCCGCGGCTTCCGTCACAGCCCCAGCAGTGGGCATGGCACGTAACAGCCGCCCCTCCCACCCACCCACCCTCCCTGGCAATTGTGGGAATGGTGTCTACGAGTTCCCAATGGTCTCCCACTAGGATTTGGTGGTTCATCCCAAATTTAGGAAGAGAGGGGCCACATCAGATTTCTAACCAACTCAGAAAGACAGTGAAGGGGGCACCATAGACGTGCAAGAACTTCGCTAACTGTCACCAGAGAGCCCCGAACAGTTAAAATTCCTCTGCTCTTGCTGTGAGAAATCTGCTAAGACTGGGTCCCACTGACTCACAGTGCGATGCTAAGAACAGAGCGTTGCACAAAGGCAGAAAGAGGAGATGGCTCTCCCGCTACTGAAGGTCATTTCCACTGGGACTTCAAAGCCTGGCCCCAGCTGTCCTTTCAGTCCTCCCAACTTGGGTGACGTGGGCAGCGCTGAGGACTGTGGGTACGTACCCACCGCCCTCTGGGTGAGGGGATATCTAAATAACCTTTGAGGACTTCGGGGCTGCGAGGCAGCTCTGTAAGGAGGGTATGGATTCCCAAATTCTAACGTTTTAAAATAAGTGGTAGTAGAATCAAAAGGGCAAAACTGGAGTGACGTGTACTCAGCTGGGGGGTTGGCGAGCTGGCTGAGGCTGTGTTACAAATGTGGGGTACAAAAAAAAACCAGCAGAGGGGTTGTTTTTACATTTTTCACCTTGGAGTCATTTCTGTACAAGATCTCACCCTGATAACGTGACAACGGCGTGCCCCTGCTGTGGGAATCGGTGTGGGGCAAACAGGAAGCAGAGAGCGGGCAGCTAGGTGAGCTACGGTTGTGCCAGCAGAGAGAGCAGAGGTCCCAGAAGATCACTGGCGGTGCGGGGAAGCCGGGGTGTCTCTACAGTGGCGTTCAAGGGGTCCTCGTTTCTGAAACCTCTTCCGATGCCTCCAACTTGGAAGCGACGTCGTCCTCCCGAAATTTTAGTTGCAAGTTCGTGGGAACATGACAGATCTTTTTCCTATAGAGCTCATGTCAGAAAATGGTGGGCAGGCCCCCGGGCTAATCCCCGAGAGGTTTTCTGACACCGTACAGCTGATGCGTTTACAAGAACAAGAGCCGAAAGCAAGAACTCTGGCTACAGATAGGACTCGTGGACTCTGAGGCTTTCGTAGGCTTTGGGGGCTCGGGAAGCTGGAAAGAGGGGGCAGCTATGTAGAGCATAGTAGCCAGTGAAAAGACCACGATCTTGACTTCTGTCCTTCCGTCCTCGCATGGATCCTTTGAACCTGCACTTTGACCCCCGCGCTGGGTGTCGGGGTACCCAGACTTGACTCCTTTCTTTTGAGAAAGGAGAGGGGCGGGCCGCGGGGGTGAGCCCCCCTGCGCCCCGGCTTGCCCAGAAACCCCCTTTCCCCGCGCATGACCCTCCTCCGCTGAGTCACTGTCTCTGGCCCCGTTCGGAAAGGAGGAAGCCCAGGCAGGAATGTTTAGGCCGGATCTCTGCAGCCCCCGGAACGAACGTCAGCGAGGCCCGGACTCCGACGCCCCTCCAGCCGTGCCCCTGAAGGCCCGCGCTCTATTTTTCTTTCCTCGGTTGGGAGACTTATCCTCCTGAACCGACTCACAGGTTAGAACGGGGCCCGAAACTGTACACATGCCCCTCAGTTCCCCTTTCTTCAAAAAAAGAAACTCTCTCAGCAGGAACAGACGTTTGCTCATGCATTGTTACGCGTTGCATTGTTCCTAAGAGAAGAGTGTGTACGAAAACAAACAAACAGAACTCTGAGATGAATTCAGGTTTAATTCTCTCTGCTCAAGTGTATGGGGTTCCTTGCCCTCAACGGGCTGAGTTTTCGTGGAGGCAATGCTGAAAACCGCAATCTCTGACATTTAAAAAAAGTTAAAATAGTAATTGAACACTATCTAAGCTCTGGGCTCCGCACTAAATACTTTGAATACACTCTGTAAATCCACTCAGCGAGGGAGACATAATGTCATGTCCTTCTCACAGAAGGAGAAAGCGTGGCGTGGAGAAGGCAAGTAACCGTTCGGAGACACACTGCTGGCGGCAGGCAGAGCTGACGTCCAGAGTGAATGCTTCCAGAACTCCGGTTTTAGCCACTGACATGTATTGCTTCCCAGGGATTTTTTTCCTGCTCAAAAAGTTTTTTTGGGGGAGGGGGTGTTGGGGATTTTTTGCTTTTATTTCACCACCACAGTTCATTCATGTATCTACTTATTTATTCTCTGCTTTTTTTAAAAAAAAAAAGCCATGTAATTTACAAAATGCATTCACCATAACAAGTTAAAATTAGTTAAACCCAGTGCAAAAGCAAGAAAAAGAAGGTCAAAATGAACTTCACAAAAGCAGGCTGGAGCCGGGCGCAGGGGGAACACAGAAACACGTGTCCCAGAGCCCTGTCCAGGTGGTTGGAGGGGCTCTCTCCGTCTGGCCCGAGGTCCCTTGCAGCCAAAGAAGGAAGCCTGATCGGCGCGGTGAGTCACTGTGTTAGTCAGATCAGAACACGCCAGGTACTGAGGCACAGTGTGCCGTTCCCACCGCCGAGGCCGGAGGGAGACGTGCGGGCGGGCTCCCTTAGACCAGGCGGCGGGAGGAGGAAGGATCAGCAGCGAGGTCTCCCAGGGAGGCTCACACCTGTGGGGGCGGGGGCGGGGCAGCTGCGGAGCACGGCAGGTGGGGAAGGCAGAAACCCGTGGACGGGTACCCTGGGTCTGACCGTCGCACGCCGTGGGCTGGACTTGTCTTCGCAAGCAGCGCCGGAACCGTGGACCGGAACCGTGTCCTGCCCGGGTACCGGCCCTGTTTGGGGGGGGGACATTAACCCAGCACCGCAAATCGGCTCAGACACAGGTGGGGCCCACCCAGCAAATGGGTGGTACCACTTCAGAGGGCAGAGCCGAGGGTGGGGGCCTCTCTCTACTCTTACTGTAAAACGTTGAAATGGCTTACTTTTGCTGATGCCACTTTTCTATTTCTTCTATTTTTAGGCAAAAAGTCACAGAAAAGGTAAGTTTTATCAGTTTCTGCATCCGCTGCTCTATTCTCTATCTTTCTAAGATGCTTCCTGTCGTAGACGCATTGGCTCCTCAGTGGTTATTTACGTGGGGCCTCACTCAGATGGAGCTTCCAGATAAACCCATCCATCGGTCCGCCTCCCCTAAAAGCCGAGGCTTTTCGGTGTCCGTGGAGCTGAAGGAATGAATGAAAAAGCGATGCCCCGTTAGGAAAAGGCGGTGACGTAAAAGGGAGCTCTTTCCGATTGTCCCCGAATTTGTTTTTGAGGATTGGACACCTCGGGCTATATTTTCCCTTCTCACCCTGCTGAACACGAGGGCAGTACTATGTACGGTATCGAGGACGCATCCACTGCGACAAGTATGTGCTGGGAAACCGTTGCACCCCAGGTGCTAAGAGCAGGTGTGGCCCCAGGCCTCAGGTCCTCAGTGCTTAGCACGGAGCGGGTAGGTGACCACTGGTCTCATAAGCGCCGGCCTTCAGAAATCAGGAAAAAGGAGGAGCATAGGCTCCCCCTGCAGCTTCCCCAGAGGGGCCATTTTTTTCCAGTTTGGCCTTGAACCTCAGATTTCTCTAACCGGAGAAACACATCCTTAGAAGAAAAGAGGCAGGCGTGTGAAAAATGCGTGGCCCATCATGCAGAAGTGAAGACGGTGAAACATTCCCCGGTCTGAGAGGCTCGGTGGCTTGCTCTGACACGTTAAGAAGAAGCGTGTAAGTGAAACGGACTGTGAAGATGAGGTTTTTGGTGGCACGCTACGTACCCAGCTGGACGGTGAACTCCTCTCAACAGGCCAGGCACGGGGCGAGGGGGTCCCTGAGGAGGTCGGTTGCTGGTTCACACAGCCGTCCCACCAACCACACTTCGTCCCGGGGAAGCGGGGTGGGCTCTGCTCGGCGTGCAGGGCGCGAGGCAGAGAGTGAGGCCACATCGCAGAGTCAGTCAGAAGCCGCGTTGAAGGGCAGGGACTTTATGCTGAGGCCTCGGGGGTGTCACCGCAGGGCTTTCTGTAGGTGGATGTCGTAGTGGAATTTGTCGCTCAGTCATCTTTGCATCTGGCCTGTGGGGATCACTCTGTACGAAAGTGGGCAAAGACGAGACGTGGGTGAGTTTGGAGGCAAAGAACTGTTTTGGAGGCATTTGCAAGTATTAGGTTCAAACTGTCTCGAGAAGTGGCAGTGAGGGTGAGACAAGAGGAGATAGAATCAACTGAACATGGTTATCAGCTGGCTAAACGAGAGAGAGAGAGAAAAAAATCAGAGGAAGTCACCCTGGCTCTGGCTGGGGACTGGCTGAGGATGGTTGCCAGCCACCCCACACAGCACTACTGACTGAGACGGGAGAACGGAGAATGAGAGGTTTTGGTCGGGGGGGAGGGGGCCCTGGGCTCAGGGCCGTACAGGCTGAGCTTTCGGCGTCTGTGTCTCATCCACAGCCCGTGGCTCTGTCTGTGGCACAGGGGCTGCCCTGGGGCAGGAGACGTGGATTCAGGGGTTCCCGCTTTATGGGGGGTAGCTGCCACCGGAGGACCAGGCACCATCATGCAGGCCGTGTGGGGACGGAGGAGGATGTGGGAGACGGGGGGACCCGAGGGCATCCACAGCAAGGAAGAGGAGAAAAGGAGGAGGCTGCCAGGGAGTTAGGGGCAGAGTGAGGAGCGTACTCAGGAAAGAAGGAAACGGAAGCTGTGGGAGAGCCAGTAAGTGTCCCCTGGGCGTGCCAGGGCGTTGGTGGGGAGCCCGTTCTCGGCCTGAAGTCAGGACAGAGGTCCGATGGGCAGGGGCTGAGGACTCAGCAGCGGGGTGAGAAAGTGCAGGCGGAGCACACAAGCCCCCCTTTTGGAGAGCTCGGCCACCAGAAGATGAGGCCACTGGGGGTAGCGGGATGGCGCCACGGGGTCGGCGGAGGTCCCTTCCCTCCCTTACTCGACTGCCCTGTCTTCCACTTGATAGCGCCCGTGGGTCCCAGGCGACCTTGGGGCCGGCCTCCCTGCCTCTGTGGGCAGGAAATCCACACGGCGCCCGGGCGGGCCTCTCTCGTGCGCACACCCACTGAGTGAAAGTCTTCCTGGCACCGTCTCCCCCCAGCGCCTTCTGGCCACAGGAACCACCTGCGCTCTGGTCTCTGCTGGATGGAAGCAAGCAGATCAGTTCTGCTTTCCAGATGTCCCTGGGGGACAGGAAGGGTATCGGCACTGGGCTAATTCCCATAGGAAGCCCACTTCCACGGGAGGTTCAGCGGGTCGCTGATCTTGACACATACCCGTCCGTGGCTGTTTATGGAACACCTCTGGGCAGGGGCGAGGCCACGCTGGACTGAGACACTCAGACCAGTGAACCCTTGTCCTTGACCTCAGGGACATTATGTAGCTGGGGAGTTAGGGCAGAAATATTTTTTAAAAAGCAGGAAGACACGGAAGACTGTGGCAGTGGTCAACGGATTCTGTAGCGGATGAAAGAGCCTCCTTGGATGCAGAAGTTTCGGAATCACGGAAAGCCTCGTGAGGCCGGAACCCACCCAGACCCAAATGCGGAATACCCGCTTCAGGTCCGTGCTTTTGGAACTCGGGACTCTTGCCTCCCGGGTCGGGGCTGTGAATCCCGGACACCCCCTCCTCTGGTGATGTTTTTTTTTTTTTTTTCACACTGAAACCACTGTGGCGCTGGCACTGAGGAAGGGCGGGGTAGAAGAACCAGGGCGTGTTTCCAGAAAGAGGCGAAGGTGCAATGAACGCTATCACACTGCACACGTGTAGCAGTTATTTTTTAAGCCCTTGAGCTTAACGTTCACGGTCCTGGGTGTGTGTGATCCTATGAGCCTCTGGTTGGCAAGCCATGGACTGGGAGGGCATTTGTGGTTTCGATTCTTGCCGGGTTATTTTGACTCTTCTGCAAAGTGGTTCTGTTTATCACCTCATTTGGTTTCTAGTGTCTAAATTCTGCCCGGGTAAAAGCTACACCCAAGATACACAGGAAGATACGGTGCCAACCTCAGAGGAGGGTCTACGTGACATTCTGTTTTCACTCTGTCTCCGGGCTCTGTATTGGCAAGCACGTTTGCAGCTGCTGAATTGTGGTTTACCAGGGCAGTTGAGCATGGGAACAGCCTCTGAATCTGGTTCTCCCTCTGCGAGGTGCAATTGAGACATAGCGTCCCCCCCCCACCCTTTCCAAGAATGAGACAACTACTTCACACCCAAGAAGGTATCACTTACTTGATGAAACTAAATTTGTCACCCTCTCAAGTCACACCTCACCAGAAGCAGGCCTTGAGACTCAGCACCCCGGCTTACCTGAGTTTTGATTTTCTCCGATTTCTCTTTCCCTTTGGGCACATTGCCTACTTCTACTTACCTGACTGGCCACTGTTCAAAACCTGTCTGAGACACCCACACGCGCACCAGCTCCGAGGACCAAGCCTGGGCTGTGGGCGCTTCTCTGAGGTGTGCAAGGGCCCAGCAGCCGAGCATCCCCCGGGAGCTCAGCAGAAGTGCAGACCCCCAGGCACCGCCCACACCCGCTGGGGCGGCCGCTCTCCACACCTCGTCTGGGTGCGGTCACCTGCAAGGGTGCGAGGTGCTGCTTCAGGGCTTTCTGTTCTCACCTCCGGGCCTCAGGGCAGTCCCTGCATGTCGTCCAACCCACCGGAGACATTTCCTTTGCTCTTCTCCTGACCTGCAGTAAATACTTACCTTCCCCACTAACTCTTTCATTCTCGCCGTTTGAAGCTCCTTCATTTTCACTTATATTCTCTTGTTTTTCATTCAGCCTGAACGATCCCTATTAGACCGCCCTCTGGGGCCGCAAGTTCTCTGGATACTAACGCCTCCCTGGATCCTCCCGCCCCCGCCCCCCCATGAAAAGTTTCGCATGTGGCGCCTCCTCCTCCACAGAGATGGCGCATGTCCCATTCAGTGCATCGGAAAGGATTTCTGCAGGACCAGCCGCTGCTCCTCCCACCGCCTGCCTCGCCCGAGACTCCCGGCCTGCTGCTGTGGTTTATGTGGCTCAGAGTTTTATTCCCTTTTCCGTGGAGAGACAAGACCCCAGGGGAAAGGGTCACTGTGGAATGTGAAGACATCCGGTTTCTCGCTCTTTCTGGACTTTTGTTTCCCGTTCCAGCTCGGAGCTGCCCCTGACAACGTGCACTTCTAAATGCACCGGGAAGTCCACACGTATCAGCTGTGGTGCAGACCACCCTTTGCATTGTGGGGGTACATTCTTACGGAAAGTTAATAAAACTCATGTTATCCTTGCCTTCCAACTCCTGCAAAGTAGTGGGGCTCAGCTCTGCAAGGGGAAAGTTCTCCCTGCACTGCATGGCCCCATCTATAGAAGCAGGCCATCCTATGGGCCGCCTCCTGCCTCCCCTGTGCCCTGCTGCTCCCCTGGTCAGGGGCTGGCTCCCTGCCACAGCACCCCACGAGCACCACACCCGAGCAAAGAGAAGGCGGCCGGCCCGGCGCCTTGCTTTTGGATTTGGGTTTTGCTGTCTCTCTCAATTACGCCTGCCCAGATTTCTTTCACAGCCGCTACATTGTTGACAAAGAACATCGCCATCAGGATGCAGCTGCTGACAACATCTCTCCCTCTGATGTCATACAGGAGGGTTAAAACAAGTAGGAAGAGATTCCTTGCCCCATGCCGAGATGCTCCTCCTTCCCTGCCCCAAGTTCTCATATCTGCCTACCTAGATCCCATCATGCCTTACGCTTCATCTCAAGGACCCCCACCCTCACCGCTGCTTTCTTGACTAGTCCTTACCTAGGGCAGCGCATGGCCGTCCCCCCTTCCTGGCTGCCTACTGCGCGGTTAGTCTGAAATATGCGGTTTTGTACTTCAGTACAGCTTGGGTTTCGTTTTGTTTTGTTTTAATGTGACCTACTTTGTTGTTTTAAAAACTATCGTGTATATGTTTTCTCCCCAATAAAATTCCACCCTCCCTAAAGGCAGAGATTGTGCCACACGCCTGCAGCGTCTGGTTCTTTATTTGCCACTCAACAAACGTGCGCTCCAATAAGTGAGAGGGAGCCGATGGTGCCCGCGGGCGGGAGTTGCCGCGGACCCTCTCTCTGGCCCATGCTGACCTGAGCAGACACTCATCAGTGTCACGGGCTGACGTCTCAGAGGCCAGGAGGGCCCCGTGTAGACACTGCTGGAAGTCCTCCCGTGTCCCGTGGCCAGCACAGCCTGCATCCCCCTCTGTACAGGAGGTACAGAAGCTCTGAGGATGACTTTCTGGGGATGATCATGTTTTCCTTTCTCGGAGCCAGCTCTGATTCTGAGTCACAGCGGGGGCTGTTGTAAAGGTTCTCCGAGTTGTGCGCTGTGGCCCCGGAGCGGGGGGGTGCCACGCACAGTCTCGCAGCTCAGGGCAGGTCCCCCAGAGCTGAGCCGCGCACCACCCGCGCAGACTCCCTGGCAGCGCTGCCTGCGGGGCCTCGTCCAGCTGGCACGTCAGGGTCCGAGAGCCCACGGGGAGGCTCCTTCTCGGGGGCAAGGTGTGCATACGCTGAAAAGCACAGTCTCACGCTGGAGTCCTAAGGAATTACGGTCTTAGAAATTACATGACACTACATCTTTTTTAAATACAGGTTCATCAGACTCATAAAGAAAGAAAGAAAGATTCATAAGATAAAGTTCTCCAAAGGCTTTGGGTTTAACCTCCCCGAGGCTGAGCTTCCTGTTTCCTTGCCTATGACACGAGGAGGAAATATGCCTCGTTCGTCTCGCAGGGCATTTGTGACAGTCGAGTCAGGCATGAAACTGCTTTGTGAACTGAACCTCGATGCAGATTTCCCCCCGTTGCTGTCTCACCTTCCACGCTTTCTTGGTGTGGGGCTTGACTGGAAGCAGATCCGAGGCCTCTCCGAGGTTAGAACCCGAGGGCCCTTCTCGTATGTTCAAATGGGAGCCCAGTGCTCGGACCCTCACCAGAGGTCAGCCCCTCACCAGAGGTCAGCCCCGCTCCCGCTCCTGCTCCGCGCACTGGCTGTGGGGAGTGGGGGAGGCAGGAGCCCTGCCCGTGCCTCTGTGGCAGGACACTGCCGTCGCCATCCTCTCTGACTGTCAGATTCATTTATGAAATGGGGTGCCATTATGGGATGCCATTTGATCTGGAGGCCTCCAGATTAAATGACCCTGAACACCAGGCTTCGTGAAACTGACCGACGGGATCTAAGGGACACAGAACCACCTGTTTCTCTAGAAATGGTCACCAGATCTGTCCGGTGGATCTGGCTACATTATTTTAGTTCCCTGAATGTGGGTTTTATTCCATTAAGGTTCAGGATTCAGTTTTACGGCCCTGGCTCTGATAAGAAAAATCTGTCCCCCGAGGTGACATACTCCCCGTGAGTGACCCTAGTGTTCACCCTCGGCCTCCCTGAGACCATGCTCTGCGCTCTGACACACACTGCCGGAAACAGTCCCAGCTCCACAGTGATTTAATGAGAAATAGGTGAGTACTGCGGAAAATTAACGAAGTTATCTTCCAGGCATCTATGACTTCCCTCTCGGAGGTCCCACTCTCTGCCAGCTGACTCCTCCCCTCCTCTCAAGTCTCCTCCCACGTTCTCCTAAACCCCGCCCCCTCTGCACCGCAGGGGCGTGGCTCCTCCTCCTGCTCACGTGTCCCATCCCGGAAGGAAAAGCTGCCGCCACCAAAACAGCACACGGCCACGGCAAAGGACAAGGAAATCATCAGGAGAAGTAATGAGACTTGCACTTCCCCTCGGCCTTGGCAGTCCTGTCGAACCTGGTGGGCTCTCGGCCTCACCTGAGGAAGGAGCCTTCCCCGAGGGACCGCGAACAGCTCCACGGAGCGGAGCGCTCCTCGGCACCTGGGGGTGAAGCTTAGTCCAAGGAACAGATCTGGTGTTAGCGTCTGCGACTCTAAAGGCTCTGATGGCCGTAGCAGCCATCGGGACCGTAATAGCAGGGTAACAGACTTTTTTTAAGTTAATTACCTTAAACTCCTTTTTGTTGGCATCCAATGACCTTATTTGACACCCTAATCCAGATTGGGCGAAAACTGGCTTTTCTTGATAAGCCTCTCAGGCAGACGGCCAGACCCTCCAGACCAGTGTTGGCAGAGGCTTAAGGCCCAGTGACATGCACAATGTAACGAGGGTGATCTGTGCAAGAGAGTGCAGAGGATTTCGTTTTCTTCGCTCCCGTGAAGGCACGAGAAGGAAATGAGGAAGGTGACGGGGACAGAAGAGACGGGAAAAGTCGTGGGAACCAAGGACTCTGAGGGGCGGGCCCCGGCCTTTGAGGACTCATCCGGAGAGTGAATGTCGGGGGAATCGGTCCTGCTCGAACCCTCTGGGAGCTCTGCCACAGACGGACCGTGCTCAGGGGGCCTTGACGGGGAGGAGTTTAAGGTTAGAGGGGGTGCTTTCTCGGCCTGGGAAAACAGCGGAGATGGAAGATAACCACACAAAACAAGGTTGGAGCAGATATTTGGGAGAAACGAAATGGTTAGAAAAAAATCAATACCCATATAAACACGAAAATTAAGCTCTCTGTGAATTTTGAGAACTCGGAGAGAGAGGGTTTAGGGCTTCCGCTATTACCAACGTTTTTTAACCCATTGTGTCTGGATTTTAAGGGGCAGAGGGACCCTAATTGACCTCTGGCTTACATTCCTCGTAGCATTTAATCCTTGGCCACAGGCCTTATGCCCGTTTCAAATGTTATGCACGGGCTGGGAAACTGAGGCTCAGAGATACTAAAGATCTTGTTTAAGTCCACGTGACTAGCAAGAGTCCATTTAGTGGGTAAGGAAAGTACTATTAGAAAGAGCTGCGTGTCTTACGCTGAAGAGAGGAGGGAATAAACATTCATTCAAAGTGGATTTGATTTCTATCACTGATGCCGGACTGCTGGGCAGGCCGAAAGAAAGTGGCTGTTCCCCGTTACGTGAACGTCACCCTTGACAGTGACCCTGAGGGCACAGGCTGGGTCTCTTGACCTCAGCGTCCTTAGAACTCACCCCTAAACCTGGAGGACAGTAGCTGCTCGCCGTGGGTGTGGCGTGATGAAGGACCTAGAAGTGTTTAACCTGAGGAGAGGCGTAAGGCATGGGATGGTAGTTTTCAAGGGGCCAATGAACCGTCTGCCAAACCTTTGCCATGGCAAGAAAGGTTACCAGGGGCTGTGGACACATGGGGCAGAGTTCTGCCCCGCAGGACCCAGCAGTGGGGGTAGAAGGAGAAGGAGGCCCCTCCCACTGTGCGTCCAGGCAGTGTGCACTAGGGCATGCTGAGTGTGACGCCCGGAGGTGCCCCGGCCCAGCGGAGGGGAGGGAGCGCCGCTCGGCCGAGGGCTGCAGGATTGGTAGGAAAAACAGCGTGAGGGCTAACTTGCAACCAGAAGGTGAACTAAGTGTCTTAGACCGAGGTACTGAAGTCAGAGATGTCACATGGGTTTTACTGGCTTGGCAGGGGACCAGCAACAACAAGGGCAAAGGCACACAATAGCCCTCAAGCCCCGACGACAGCCTGAGAAGTTTATTCTGCAGTTTCTGGGAAAGCCAGAGGGAGGCAGGGACGTGATGACAGTGATATTCTGGGAAGATGAAAGGCCCAAGGGGTGAGGAGTAGGGAGAAACGGAAGCAGGGCACCTAGTCAGTAAACGTAATTAATCAGACATGATCATTAGGGTGGGGCCAGGAAGACTCCTCTGTGAAACACTGCCAACGCTTTGGTCTCCCACGGCTTGGGGTCAGGGGTCAGGGAGGGGAGCGGCAAAGGAGTGTAACAAAGCATTCAGAAAGGAAAAACACAAAACAAAGGTCTGGTTAAATATGGTTTATGCAAATGCTCTTTTTTTTTTTCAGAGATCTTATAGGAAAGTCCCTCTTTTGTTATATTTCCTCTGCATGCACCTATCTCCTTGATTCTTAATATAGGGTTGAGTCAAGGATATGGTAAACACGGCTTGGGATTCTCGAAGGCAAGTGGTGGAGACCGAGGATGGGAAGAGTCCCCAAACGAAGGACCCTCAAAAATGTGGGTTTGAATCAGTTCTGACCCTTTAAATGAAGGCGATCTGAGTTTAGTTTCAGAAATGCTATTTTGATGGACGCCCTGCTGCCGGCTGGTCATCCCTGCCTCAGCAGGCTGGGAAGCCTGGGGCAACGCCTGTCCGTGGGGCTCACCTTGGACAGTTTCACGTGGCCTTAGAATTCACCTGCAGAAGGCCCGTGTGATGGGTCACATGGCTGGCACCATTGTGCTAGTTCCTTCTGGAGCACCGCGTGAATGTCCCAGGTGAATCTCTAGCTCTTTAGAAAACGTACACCCACAGCAATGGTTTCCAAACTCTTCTGTTATGAGGAACGCTCATGAAAGTAAAAAAATACGCCTTGCCTGGAGTGAAGGTAAGGCCCAGAGATTAGAAAACACTGCTTTTCCTACACTCTGCAATATCTTGAAAGATCCCTACTTAACAGATGTTAGGATTTTCATCCTCGTCAGACAGTATAGCCACCAGTAATCCCCACGCAAACACACCCACGCTTGATGTCATGGACGTAAACATACAGAACACTTAGCAATCAGCCAGTTCTACTGCATGTGAAACACGTACAGTAGATAGGCTATGAAGCAGGTCAATGAATTTCAAAGAACTGGAATGATGGAGATCAAATTCTCTTCTACATGAGTTAATGATAAAAAATGAGCTTGAAAAATCCCAGTATGTCTAATCATTTTTAAAAATTTAAATAACTTGTAAGTAAAAAAACAAAGAATTTTGAATTTTTATAATTAAATGATATTTAAAATGCTATATATTAGCAATGGGGGAATGCAGCAAAGGAAATGTCTTGGAAGATTTTTCATTTTAGTGCTTACATTAGGGAAGCAAAAAAACCTAAAAATTACACACCCAACCTAAGAAGTTACAGAAGAAATGATAGAGTAAACCGAAACAGAGTAAAAAGAGAGAAATAAATTTAGGAGCAGAAATTAATATATAGAAACAAAGAGCAATAAAATATCAAACAGGATCAAAAACAGACAATGATTAAACAAAAAGAAAAGTGGTATAAAAATACAAAATTAGGAGTACAAAAAGCTTTATCTAAAAATATCACAGATGAGTTTTTTAAAATAAGAAAACATTAAGGACAGTTTAATGAAAATATATGTGGTAATAGTCAAAATCAACAAATTTGCTAAAATAAATTTACCTGTCAAATTTACTCCTGAAGAAATAGAAAGTGTGAATGGCTTCCTATAATCATTATAGAATTTGAATCTGCAGATAAAACTCTTTGCACAAGGAAAACACCAGGCTTAGATAGTTTTACAAATAAATTCTAACAATTTTCAAGAAAAAATAAATAAAAGCCCAGGTTTTGCCAAACATATTCAACATGTCACAGAACTATAACATGAAGCCCTATTCCCCAATGACTCTGTGAGGCCAAAATATTCTTCATTCAAAAACCAGATAAAGACTTTGAAAGAAAGAAAAATTATAGTTTGATCTCACTTATACGTGAAAAATCTTAAACATAGTATTAGTAAGCCAAATGTAGCAGAAAATACAAAATAAAACCTCATGCTCAGTTTAGGTTTATTTCTGGAATATAAGGGTAGAATTTATATTAGAAAAATCTGTAATTATAAATCACCATACCAACAGATTAGAGGAGAAAAACCATATAATCATCTCAATATTGCAAAAAAAAAAAAAAGACCACCTAATTTTTAAAAAGGAAAAAGCTTTAGCCAACCAGAAGAGTGCACTTCCTTAACCAAAAATGCCTAGTAAACAGTAACAAACCTCGTTTTGAATGTTGGGTTATCAGAAGTTGTGTCTCCGCAACCAGAAGTGGTTCGTGATGGTGACCCACGGGGGCAGCTAGGAACGTCACCACTCGGATCTCCCGCTCAGGGGGCAGCACTGACGGACCACCCTACCTGCCACCCCTCCAGACCCACCGCCACTTTCACACCGAGGCCACACGTCCCACAGGCTGCTCCAAGCCAATGACGGCATCGTGCGTGACGTAGCGTGAGTCCATCCTGTGTGCGGTGGGACTCCTCTAGTGGCTGACCTGGCCTCAGGGACTCTCCGCTGGCCTGAGGAAGACTCTCAGGGCTGTGCTACAGTCTGAAGTGCTTTTGCTCCTTCCTTCCTTTCTTCCTTCCTCCTTCCCCTCCCTCCTTCCTTCTTTCCTTCCTTCCTTCCCTCCCTGTTTTCCTTTTATGGGGGTAACCTTGCGCCCCCATTGGAAGGCTCTCCTTACCTACCTCTGTTTTGTTGCCCTTCGCGGAGTTTCTCCCACACAGCTCTTAGACGTCCGCCCACCCCGCACAGCACCTGTTTCTCGGGACCCCTGCTGCCACCCCGTCGCTGCCCCTGCTCACCACTGCCCTACGTTCCGGGGGTCTGGCCAGGGCAGCCTCTCACCCTTGACTTAGGTTTGAGAAACACGAGAGTCACTGATTTTCCTTGAAGTCACTCTGTGCTTTGCTGTTTCCAGATTTCTTCTCAAGCTGGTTCCCCCACCTGCTCCCATCTCCGATGACTGAAGCCAAGCCCGTCCTATGAGACCCAGCTCCCGGAAAGGGATTTCTCCCAAACCCCCCAAACTGGAGCAGTCTCTTCCTCTACTAAAGTTCAGCGGCACCCTGAGGGGTACCAGTACTGGTCACAGTGTCCCACGCAACTTACTTATGTGTATGATTCTCCTATCAGATTATTGGCTCCTGAAACGTTGGTCCTGGCCAGATAATTCACTCCTGAAAACTGCTCAGTAAATGTTAGAAAGAAAGCCGGAGCCAAACCTAGTCCATTTGTTTATGCCTTGTAAGTAAGAATACAAACATGCTAACACAAAGCATCCTCACTACTCCACCACACTTCCCTGCAGGGCCAACAGAGTAAGAGTCCGTGTGAATCCACCCTGGGGAGCGTGGTTCGCTGCGAGATCAGGTTAGCTGCCCTTCTTTGGGAAGGACCCTGCACAGTTCTCTGGGGAAAAAAAAAAAAAAAGGTCCCAACACAGACTAAACTAGTATTCACAAAGCTCTGCTTCACATCTAACTCAAATTCCTCTTGCTGCACCCTCAGTATATTTTCTCTTCTTGCGGGAATGGGTCGCAAAGTGAAAGCCAGTCCCTGGGATTGGTTAACCCAAGGTCACCGCTGTTGACCGACACCTGAGTGCTTTTAAAAACTAACAGAATCGGGGATGGTCCTGCACCCTCCCCCCTGGGCCAGGGTCTGCTTCTCCTGGTTAGGGCCCACACTTCTCCCCCAGGTCAGGCTGAGCCACCTCCCCTGAGCAGGAGAGACAATGGGGACAGGCATCTGGAGACATGCCCGGAGGTCACAGGTCACCACTTCCCTTTCCTGCAGTGTGGATATGCAAGGCCCTGGTTTCCCTGGCGCCTCCCTGGCCACGACCCCTCAGGCCCCAGCTTGGCCCTCTGTGTGCCAGCCTGTGAACATTCACCGTGCATGCTCAGGGGAGGCCCCCTAAGGAAATTCTGGGGAAAGCCAGGGGCTGAGGCCCTGATGAGAGCACCAGCAGTAGCAAAAACAGCAACGGCAAACAAACTAGACATTGGAGCAAGAGGGCACGCTGGCATCAGTGAAGGTAAATTTAGCTTTCAGCTGCGTAAGGCTGACGAGGAGCATGCCAAGAAACACACTTTTCCTCAGAAGCAACTTGTTTCTGCCAAAGAGCCTGTCCATCCGGTAAGAGCCCGCGGCTCACCTGGCGGCTGTGGAGACCAGCGGAACTGAGTCTGTGCTCGGACGCTGGGGAGGGGTGGGTGCAGAGCGGGCCAGAGGCGTGGGTGCACTGCTCCCACGCCTCTGGCCGATGCTGAATGAATGATGCATAAGCACACGCACAAACACCGACGCCACCGTGTTTATTCAGGAGCTGGCCTTGCCCTTTCTCCCTTGGTCGCCGTATTCATGGGGCTTCAGAGAACCATGAACTTAGGATTTTAAAGGTTTGAACTTAAACCCAGGCCCCGAGTTTACAGCCATGTCTCACTCTCCGTGGCTTTGGAGTGAGACTGTCACAGGCAGAAGGTCTCTGCAGCTCGCCGGAGACCTGGATTGCTCTGATGGACCCCAAACCACCCAGCACTGAGGGCCTCCGATAAAGGGTGACTCTGTGGTCTCTCTGGACTGCAAAGCATGCCGTGGGGACCACAGGGCTGCTACACTGCGCCGTCTCAGGGGACAGCGCTGGCACTGGACTTTGCAAAGCAGTGGCTCTGGGTACTATCAAATAATCCTTGTACAAAAAACACCTACTACTTATTGATAAACTAACACGATTCTCTCAAATCCATATTAGTACTTTGCAAGAAGGAATTATCTCTATCTTACAGATGGAAAAATAGAAGGCTCAGAAAAATTCAATAAACTGCCCCTCCAAAAAATAATGGCCAATAGCTTGAAGACAAGGAAATCAGGTTTTGAAATCTGTTTGCCTGATTCTAAAAGTTGGGCTATCCCCACTCCTCTGTCAATACCAAATATCTTAGTAGTAAATGGGTATTCCTTCACCCCTTCAACAGATACTTATTGAATACTGTTAATACTAGTAGCCGACAACTACTGGGCACACACCGTGTATCAGGCTGAGGGTACGCTGCGGAAGAAGACCAGCATCACCCCCGCATAGACGAAGGCTAGCGGAGAGCCAGACATTAAGACACGTAAGACCATAGCTAATGTATTTAGTCTTGATACGGGACAGACGTTGTTCTGTGTGCCCTGTATACATCCCTTTAACCCTCTCCCCTCCCCGGTGAGGCAGGTACCCTCGTGTCTCTGCATTACAGGCGAAGAAGCTGAGGAACCAGAGCCCCTTGCTCAGGATTACGCAGCTGGTCAGCGACGCGGTTCACCGGCGTAACTGCTGGTGACGCTGACAATGGCCAAGCCAGACATTCCGTCATGGCTGCCGCGTGGTGAACGCTGCAGGGTAAAGGCGTAGTCTTAGAGCCTGCAAAGTTGCGTTTATTTTTACCCAAAGGGCATTCAAGCCTACACAGCATTTCCACAGAGAACAGTCTGGGAATCCAGGGCGGGGCAAAAACAGCTTTCCGTCGCTCATGCAGAAAATAGTACACTAATGAATAAATAGTAAGCAAAGAGTGAACTGTGTTTCGTGTACTCACAGCTGCAAAGCTGCTTGTGCCCCACACTGTATGTGTCTGTGTTTGTATGTGCACGCATGTACTTATTTTATATCAAGTTCTCATCGCTGGGTGGTAGGATTTCAAGCAATTTTAAAGATTTTATTAGTTATGATGTTTTTCATATCTATGTTTTAAAAGCAAAAACAACATATTAATGTTACCATTCTAAAAATGATAAAGCCATTTTCATTATGGGGAAAATGCCTCGTATGCTATAAAAACTAGGTTTTGATTTAAAAATTATCTTTCAGTGGGGGTGAGGGGAGGAAAAAAGCTAGCGTCCAAAAGGAAAAAGGTTCATAATGAATCTTTCCATGACTTCCCTCTGTGGTAAAAATACATCAAAACTCAGGACTACAATCACTAAATTTCTCAATGAAACATTGAATGAGAGTTCTTTGGCTTTAGAAGCTCACACTCTGCTCAAAGTTTTGACCATGTAAAAGCAAGTCTCCAAAAAACATTTAATAAATACTTGTCTTAGGAAGAGCCCACTCTTCACGGGAAGCCTGCTGCAATGCGGAGAGAGCGAAGCCTTCCAAGTCCGTGAGGGCTGGGTCCAAATCCTGACCCTTCACGTCCTAGTGCAATGACTTTTCCCCACGTTTTAAGTTAGAGAAGCCTAAGGTGTGTGTGTGCGTGTGTGTGTGTACTGTGTGTGCATGTATGTACTCACCTATATATCCGATTCTTAAGTTCCATTACCTCTAGGTGGTAGGCTTTCAAGTGACTGAAGTGCATTCTTACTGAAATAAGTGGCTTTCGTTTGCCCTTGACTTGTCAGTGTTAAGGTGACCTCCACCTGCGCGGCTCGGAGGAGCCCTCCCCGGCCCTGGTCTGCCTCCTCCGGGCGGGCTCAGGGGGCGAGGGATGACTAAGCAGTGGCAGGTGGGACAGCCCAGGGGTGCAGGGGATGGCTCTTGAGAACTGAAAAGGGGAAGTGTGGGACTTCCATCGTAGACTATTTATTTACTGATTTTTCAGACTACCTTCCCCGGGCAAGTTTTAACTTCTTCCCCTGTACCTGGTAGGAAACAGAGGTCCTTCTGGGGCAGACACTTTGCCCCTGTCCCCCAGGGGTGGTTAAAGGCTCGGAGCAGGTGTTGGAGACAGCAGTTGTCTTCTTAGACGGAAACCACAAGTGCTCTGGCCCCTTAAGGGCTGGAATCGGGAAATTAGCCCACATTGCTGTAATACATGGAGAATAAACCCATAAACTTAATAAACCTCATGACCCAATAAACCTAAATTCTGAACTTTCGTTACCCCAATTTTCCTCCCAGATTTGCCCATCTTTAAAATGACGGATGGCTCCTTTTCTGGAAAGGTGAAATGATGATCAAGCCAGAACACTAATTACTGCTGGAGCCTCTCTGCAGCCGAACACGCCGTTTGAAAAAGGGTGCCTGTGCAGAGCACACGGCTCGGTGAGTCTTCAACAAGGAGGCGCGTCCACGTGATCGGCACCCCGGGGACCGCCCAGGCCAGTGCCCCCCGCCGCTCCAGAAGCTTCTTTCATCACCTCTCCCAGCCAGCAGCTGACCCTCCCTCAAGAGCAGCCCCTCTCCTGATTTCTAACAGCACAGATCGATCCCACTGTCTTTGGACTTTATCTACAGAACCTTCCAGCATGTTCTCTCTTGGGGGCTGGTTTCTCTCAGCACCGTATCTGTGAGACTCGTCCATCCTGCTGTACACAGACTGTTCTCCACCGCGGCCCCATCACAACTGATTGTGCATATAAACTTCTTTATCAGATATTAGTTTTCAACACATGAAGTTAAAAATATTTATGCACTGACGTTAAGGCATTCTTTTTCCAGTCTTGGAACTCCTCCAGATGGGTCTCTCTAAAAGTTCAGCAAGGAAAATTTTACAATAGAAAGAAAGGCGTTGAGAATTCCTGAGAATTCTGGTTTGTTTAGATTTTTCCACAGTGGGAGGTATGAATAGGGGAAGTGTAACGCTGCCCAGGAAAGGCCACCACTATTAATCTTCCAAGTTTGCTGGTCCACGAAACCGACTTCCTGTGTGGTTCCCTAGGTCCCAGAGGACAGGAAGAGATAAGAGTCACTGCTGTTTCATTGCCCCTGTCATGGTGCCCAGACCAAAGCCGGGGCCAGCCCCAGCTGTGACATAGTTTAAGTTGGTCTCTGGTGCCACCCTGTTCTCCTTACACCATCTGCCTCTCCAACGGTTCGTTAAAGAACGTGTGGTCACAGCAGCCCTCTTCGCCAGCAGGCACGCACCACTGGACAGCCATGTAACTCGGGGGTTTGCAGTGGTCTCTCCATCGCTTATCAACACAGTTGGGATCTCGGCGACGGTACGAAGAAGGCAATTTGCCTTGTAGGCCGTGACATGACCCTTCGATGTAATTCTGTCTTTATGTCGGAGATACGGGGAGATGAAGTATGCCCCCAGGAGAGCAGTGTGAGTTGCCTGACCTAGGAAGACACAGGGGACCCCGATGAGAATAGGAATTTTCTACAGGCAGCGGAAAGCAACGGGTACTTCCACGCCAAAGCCTGGGGCTGCTGGCACCGCCGGCATTCTTGGACAGAGCCGCGTGGCTGCCGTGGTGAGGCGGGTCGCGTGCGTGGGGATGGGAGGAGCCACGACCCTGCAGCTTCCCTCTGCGTCTCCCTGGACGAGGCGTTTTCGTGGTCACGTGGGGAAGCTCGGCTTTTCTCACTCTTCGGAGTAGTGGTCCGACCCCGTGTCTGAGGGATGGCTGTGCATCTGGGGGCCGAGGTGGGGCACCTTAGGGGAGGAAGCCAGGCTGCGGCCAAGCCTCACTCAGTGTGGTGGGGCAGGGCAGAGCTTCCGTGTCATTGTCATTGTGGTTAATTTAAAAAAAAAAAAAAAGAAGAAGAAGAAGTAAAAGTAATGGCACTGGAGATGAGGCGGTGGCTGATATTTTCACTTATTTGCCAACCTTCCTAGAAACCCCTCCGTCCGAGTCTCCAGCGATGGAATTTCGGGGACGGCCCAGAGGAGCAGCGTGCCCGGGAGCTCATCACAGCGGCCACCGGCTTTGCCCACACGCAGAACCCAGCGGCGCCGGCGACGCGACCACGCCGTTCGCGTCCCTGGGCGCCCAGGTTTCATACCCTCTGTGCGTGCTTCAGAAGCAGGCGTGGCCCCCCGGGGGTGCACAGAGGACCTCCCTCGGGGTGTGCCGTGGCTGAGCTGTTGGCCGAATGGGGTCTCGGAAACCTGTGCGGTGATGTGGGAAGAAGGTGGGCTTTGAACTCAGACTCGGTGGCCTTGGATTTAAGGAGCGGCTCTAGCACCAGCTTTGCAGTCCTGGCCGGGGCAACTACCTCGTTTCAGCTTTAATTTTAGCGCCTGTAAAATGTCACCCACACAGCCTTAATCAATGTTTTATATACTAGTAATTACTGATTTTAAGTCAGTTTCTTCCACCATGCTCGGGTGCGTAAGAATTGGGACCTCCTGTCCCGCTGGTTGCTGTGGCCTGCCATTCTTAGTATGGTGTTTGGCAAGCGCCCAATAAACATTCACTAAGTTAATAAGAAGCTCTTTAATTTAAAAAAAAAATCTACTGGGCCCTGCCTGGTTGGTGTGGCTCAGTGGATTGAGCACTGACCTTCGAACCAAAGACTTGCCGTCTCTGTTCCCAGTCGGGGCTCATGCCTGGGTTGTGGGCCAGGTCGGGTCTCCAGTAGGGGACGTGCAAGAGGCAATCACACATTGGTATTTCTCTCCCTCTTTCTCCCTCCCTTCCCCTTTGTGTAAAATAAATAAATAAAATCTGAAAATATAAAGATTTTTAAAAAATCTACTGGGATTTTTATTAAAATTGCATTAAATCTGCCAAATCAATTTTAGGAGTATTTGTATTTTAATAATTCATAAACATGTCCTTATGTTTCCTGTATTTTTGTCAATAAAATTTTATAATGTTTAGCTATAAAGGCATTGTACATTTTTTGTAAGATTCATCCCTAGGTGTCTGAAATTTTTGTAAAAACATCACATTTTCTAATCCTTTGTGTTGATGCTTACAACTGTGATATTCTGTAATATTTATTGAGTCACATTTTAAAGTTTTTAAAATTAGTCCTAATAATTTAGTCATAGATTCACTGAGGTTTCTATACCATCATATCACTTGCAAATAAATACCATTTTATTTATAACTCTCCAGTCCTTTTATCATTTATTTTTTTTCTTTTATTCCTTACTGCCTCGTCTAAGATGATGAGTACACAGAAGTAGAAACAGTGGGATTGTTTTGTTCCCAAACTGAACGAGAAAGCTTCTGGTGTTTCACCGTTAAGGAGGATGCTTATTACAAGTTTTCTTTGTAGATACCGTTTTTCACATTATAGAAGCTCCTCGTCATTCTAGCCTTTTATGAATGGATGTTGAATTTTATTGAGTGTGTGTGTGTGTGTGTGTGTGTGTGTGTGTGTGCATTGAGAACATTACGTTTTTCTTCTTTAATCCCCTTTCATTGCACAGCTGATATTCTAGTGTTAAGCCTGTTTTGCATTCCTAAGGTGAATTGGTCAGGGTACATTATGCAACCTCTTTATTGTTTATCTGGGTCACGGAGGGGAAAGTAAGCTCAGAGAAGTTGAGTCACTTGCCCAAGGCCACACAGCCCAAATATTTATAAAGGGCCAATTACTGAAACCTTGCAGTTCTGAATGACACAGTCTACAAGAAGGAGATTCAGCCTAGAAGGAGTGTAGATTTTGCCAGCAGACCACTGCACTCAGAGAGGGCCGCTCTGCCCCCTGGGCAACGGCACCCAGAACTGACCTTGCCTGGCGGCCCTGCTCTCTGGGACCCCAGGCCCCATTTAGGGCCATGCAGGGCCCCCATCACCTCTTAAGTAAGAGGAGGCTATTGAACTTCTGGATAAGACTGCTCCCTCTTATCAGAATCATAGAATTATTTGAGGGTTAACAAATTAAACTTCATTTGATGTCTTCCAGCTAAGTGACTTTATGTTGTTGTTGTTTTTCTGTTCTTTGCTGTTATAATCTGTTGTTTGGTTTCACAGTTGGCATATGCATGTTTTTCAGTCAATGACTCATTCTGATAACCAACATACGTGGATGCCAAATGTTGTTCCAAAGCACAGCTGGAGTTGTTTTATTATTCAGACCCCCCCATGTTTACTAGACTTCCCCTCCGTGAGTTTAGAGGGTTCTGTGCAGTGTGGTCTCCAGCACACGGAGTAATGAAACAAGCTGCTTTTCTAGAAATGAACCAACCGACCCTCCCCCCACTCCATGGGGAGCTGGCAGGCAGAGGCCTAACCGCTGCACAGCGGCCGCCCCAGGCCCCAGGGCCCGTCCCTGTCCAAGTCCTGAATTTCTCCCTTTGCGCTGGTTTTCCACCTTTGCTGGGCCTGCTGCCTCTAGTGCCTTGCTGCTAGTGACTGCACCCAAGTCCCCGAGCTTGCAGAGTGGCCAGAAGTGGCACCCACGGCGTCTTGAGGCTGGGTCCTCATTTTCTGTGTTACTTCTCAAGACATTGCATACTCGGTAAGCTCCACAGCAATCTAAGTCATAAAATTTAGAAAAATGAGATTTTTTGTTGGTGGTGTCTACCAACACGGCCAAGTCTCTTCAAATTGACAAAGCTGAGGGCTGGCGGAGGAATGGGGGATGGGCACTCTCAGGCACTGCCGAGGGGGAGTTCAAGTTTACAGGTCCGTCTGGAGGGCAGTGAAAGAGTGTCTGTGGACATTTTAAGTGCCCACACGCTTTGGTCCAGTAAATCCACTTCTGGCAATTTTCCAGAGAAACAATAGTGTGACAGGGTGCAGCCAAGATGGGGCCCCAAATAGGGGTTTGTAACAGGGTCCAGAAGGGCTTGGAGATGATTGATTGGCTGCACACCACAGGGCACACCTGCCCAGAACGCGGGCAGCTGCGGCCAATTGTGGGAGGAGCCGGAAATGGGGCTGCAGAGGGAGATCGGCGCTGGGATTTAAACCGAGACATGGAGCCATTAGGGGTCTTTCTGGGGACCACGAGGCTTGGGCATCTTGTTGGGACCATGCGGCTATGGCAGGAGTGGGGACCACGCGGCTTGGGCGAGGGTCAGGACCACGTGGCTTTGGAAGTGCTCCCCTTTTGCTGCGTGGAGGGTGCCGGGAGCCCGAATCACAGACTTCTACCCCAGACTGGGCAGAGGGAGAAGGAAGGGTTGGCTGTGTGCGTTTGTGGATATTCTAAAGAACTTTAGTCTGTATAACTTCTAAATAAATGATAATTCCTTCCTTCTCACCAGACTCTGGCATTGAGAGACATCTTTCCTCTGGCGGCAGGCAAAGCAAACCTAATACAGGGGAAGAACCCCCGGAAAAAAAGGGGGGTCCTTTTGGTCCTTTTGGTAATGGTATATCGTTCAGCACCCCCCGCCCCTGAGGTCTGTTCTGTAACAATAGGACAAATATAGGCAAAATTAAATGTCATAGGATGTTTCACAGTGTTATGACAGCAAAAAATTATGAGTGACGACAATTTTTATCACTATAGGGCATTTTAAATAAGCTGTGGTACATCACATAATGGAATATTATGTAGCATTTATAAAGGCTGATGTAGCCCTATATTGACAAACATCAAGATATCCTTAACATATGGTTTAGTTTTAAAAACTAAAATACAAAAATAAAACTTGAATCGATTTTGTTGAAAATTTAGTCATGGATATGTGAATTAAAACATTTCTGAAAGCCTACCAAGTTAACAGTGGGAGGGGCGATATAATGGATAATTTTTGCTTTTATCTGCCTTTTAGTATAGTATAAATCTTTCATAAGAGAATACATTACTTTCATCTTTCACTTTAGCAAAAAGCTATTTTCTTATGGAAATTTATCTTTATTAATTACATTGACAGGTAAACCACAGACTTTGAGTTTTATTGTAATAACTCTAGCTATAGAAGAAGATTACTCAGGAAGCACAGTTTAAGTACAAACCAGCCACCCGAGTTAAAATCTCAATGATTTTTTTTCTGTCCTTTATTGTCAGAAGGAAAGCAAACCCTCAGAGACCATTGTACCTCTGGGTAAGACAATGATGTCCTTTTATCAGGACCCAGGATCACAGAATTATTCATGGATTTTTTTTTAAAAGGGCTTGGTTTGATTACTTCCAGCTAAGTGATTTGTACAGCTGCTATTTTTTCCTATTTATTACATTACAGTCTATTGCTTAATGTCATTGCTGGAGTTGGTATGCATTTTAATAAATTACCCATTTTGATAACCAAAATATTTACAAGAAAGGGAAGGAACTTTTAAGTGTGCATGTCCATTTTTTAAACATAGTGTGAAACTACCTACCAGGGGAAGGTGCCAGGGAAGTCGCAAGCCCCCCTCTCCTTCCTTCTGGCTTTGGCATTGCCTGTGGCCTCAGGGGTCTGACTCTCAGGTCCTCCAACCTTCCCCTCCGACTCTTTCCTCCGTGGGCCTCCCTCCTTCGGTTCCCAGGGCCACACCCCTGAACTTAAACCTGACCCAGATCAGCCCCTTAACAGGGTTCACACCCTTCCTGCCAGTACAAAGCAAGGGGCAGGCTCCAAGGAGGTGACACCGTTTTTAGTCTGATTTTAGGAACCCATAACAGGGGCACATTTTTTTTAAAAAAGGAAACATTCCCATAGTCACCTGACTCATAAGAAGTTCATTATAATGAAAAATAATACTCTCCTTTTTTTTTTTAGTAAAAATGCATGTGCAAGGTGTGGGCGTGAATGAGGGGCTGAGAGAGAGTGCAGAAAGAGTGCACTTCTCCCCGGGACCCCTCTGCTGAGTCCGCTCGGACACAGAAGAGTTTGCCCCGAGGAGAGAGACCCGTGTCCAACGTGAACATGAGACGGAGTTGGGTTTTGTGGGACTCCGGATTCATCTTCAATGACCGGAGCTTTTGAGCGTAGAATAACCCCCCGGAAAACCGAGAGAAGGGTGTCAGGAGCCCATCTTCTTCCCTTTCCAGAAAGCACTTGGTAATGAATTTAACAGTAAAAACCCAACTTTTCGTGTCGTGCCATTTCAACTGGACTCGAATTTGAATTTTCCGTTGATCAGCTCTGTTATCTTGAGCAAGGCATGTAACCCTTCAAGCCTCAATTTCCTCTTCAACAAAATGCATGGAATAATACTCTCTAAGTAGATGGGTCCGCTGGGCCAAATGGAATCTGCCTCCTAAAGTCTGGGGAGGATTCGGTGAGATACAGCTTCTGAAATGCTTAGCATGGGCGCTGGCCCGAGAGTGAGTGCTCAGTACGGTTAGCTCGTAAACACAGTATCTCTGCTTCGCTTCCTCTGAGACCTTTAAATAGTCTCGGCACGGTTTTTATGTGTAAGCAGGTCGCCCATTCAGCAGTGTTTCTGGCACTCTGGTGTGGGTGATAACCCTTCTGTGGTTGTCACAGCTTGCTGGGAACCTAAAGGCCCCAGACACAATATGCGCTTGAAATAGTAAAGATACTTTTAATGAGAAAAACCACTTCCTAATTCATTGGTTGAGGGTAGAGTAGGTGCTGTGTGCTCTGTCCAGCCAATGAGCTTGCACGAAGAGTCTGGTTTGTTCCCCTCAGCTGAAGGCCCGGGTCCTCTGAGCACCCGCTCTGGCCGCCTCCCCGCCGTCCCTGCCAGCCTGAGTCTGCTGCCTGCCGCCGGCCTTGCACGGGGACAGGTGTGCCCCCCGGCCCTCTCCACGCCGCTCATCAGCTTCCTGTGCTCTCTCCACTGGTCTTCGAGCTCCTGCAGGACAGGGGCTGTGCCTTATTCGTCTCTGCATCTTCTGAGTGTCACTTAGATGACAGTGCAGTGCGGTCCTCACAAAAATGTGTAGGACGAGTAAATGCACCCCTGGGTGGGGTGAGGAGGGTGCAAACGCAGCAACGAGGAGTGTGTCCCAAGACTCTGATTCCTATTCAAGGTTCTGTGGGCAGGCAGCTGTGAAAGTGTGCATTTGCCATCTGAGACCTTTGCCAAGATGACTAAGTCCTTGGCCTTCCCTCCCCTTTCCAAACGTGGAGGGCAAAGATAGAGAGGAGAAACATGTGGTCCGAACACCACAGACCAGTTTAAACAGAGTTTCAGCACGGAGAGGTAGAAGTTCACGAACCTTATGTCAGCGGTCTTCCCCGAGCTGCGTGGGGAGAGCTGACGTCTTTGTCGGCGACAGGCTCGTCCATCTGGGGAGGGACAGACCCTTCAGGCCAGCAGGCCTAAAGGGCCCCCTCTGTCTGGGAAGTCATGACGAGCCCAGGTAAGCTGTGGCAAGGTTGAGTTCATCATTCATTCCTCACCTTCACGTTGTATCTACACCTACACTTATATCTGCTTACATGTCGGGGTTTATTTCAGTGGTAACTTGAGCATAAACACAGTTTAAAACATCAGAAAGGTTTATGACATATTATCAGCTGAAAAAAAAGCACTGTACTGCATACACAATTCCATCCCAATTCCATTGGTGACAGCATTATGGGTGATTTTTTCCACTTCCTCTGTATTTTTCTAAAATTTTCTAAAAACAAACATGCATTATATCAACAATAACGGGGGGAACTGTATATCTATTTCAAGTTCTAACTGGTCACCCCATAGCTTCGTGGGTAGAAAGTTTCCCGCCTCCTCCGAGAGGAGGCACCGGCCGTGTGGGTGAACCTCCCTGAGGAATTACCGGCCCTCTGTCTGACCCGACGACGGAGGGTGCCCGCGAGGACACCCCAGCACCGTCTGGGTGGCCCTACCTCTCCAGCCACTACGGCTGTCAGGAGGCCCCCAGGCTGCTCCCTTCAGTAGCTTAGAGTGTCCTCCCTGCCCAGGATGGGGACCCTTATTCAAATGAAGACCCCTGTTCTGACGTCACTGCTAGGGGGACCTTCTTAAGTCAAATTCCCATCATGCCCTTTCCTTGAGCACATTTTTTTCTTCCTGCATTTATTGGTGTCGTTTTTATTTAATATCTTGATGTCCCTCCACTTCCCCCGCCCCCCAAATCAAACAACTGTGAGCCCCACGACGGTTTTACCCATTTCTGAATCCTTAGGGGTCGCCCCCCGCCCAGAGCTTTGAAGGGACAGACTTCAGTATTTCTCATGTCTGTGCGTGCGCCAGTGTCCTGTGATGAACGGGATGCAAAGAGGAGGGCAGAGGGGGCACTGCCACGTGCCTCCCCAGGGCCGTCCCGCTCCTCAAGGGACCGCAAGAATTCGGCAGTGTCTGTTCTCTGTAGGCGCTGCAGGGGCAGCGAGACCCCCAGGGAGGGGTGTGCCCTCGGGGGATTTATGGTGCAGGATGAAGAGAGGGGGAAACGTGCGTGAAGCAGCTATCACCGCTGCTTGAGTTGCCCTGGAATCGCATTGTGTGTTTGATGGCCACGCGGTTGGAAGCAGCCCGACTTCTCGGCATAGACCATGACCGTGTGAGCACATGGGGCTCGGCCTGAACAGCTTCGACACAAAGTGAAACTGTCTTTTCCTCCCTTTTCTGTTCCTGGGGATCCTTTCCCACTGCCCCTAAGACCCCTAAAACTTAACATTATCCAACTGAAAACACATGATCAGGGAGAACACACAGTCTGCCCGGCACCTCTAGGAGAAGCGAGGAGGGAACCATGGCTGAAAAGAGGGGCAGGGGCCGAGAGCACGGGCAGAGGAAGCGGAGGCCCGTCCGTGCAAAGAACGGCTCACACCGTCCCGCTGCACTGCACTCAGGGTGCCAGCTATTGTTCGGGGCGCTTTCCGTGTAAATCCATGACTTTGCCCTAACACTTGTATTCGATGACTGTTGGTGACAGTCACCGTGTTTGTTAAGGTAGCTCGGGGAACTGAGTCACGGGAGGGTAGTGCCTCACCCAGGCCACCTGGCGTGGGGGTGGCGGAGCCGGGCAGTCTGGTTCCAGGGGCCGGGCTCCGACCTGCGTCACGCTGCCCCCAAGTCCCCCCACTCTCGCCTCTCTCTCGGCGTCCCCTGTCCCCCTTCCCTCCTTCCTTCACCAGCGCCTCCTCCACCAGGCTCTCTGTGTCTGCTATGCAACAACTCTTCCCTTCCTCCCGGACCCACATCCCCGGGTGCAAACGCAGCCCCGCGCTCCTCAAGTCACCGTCCTGTTCGGGCTTCCCTCCAGGTCTTGCCGTCCACCCTGTCTTTAATCCACCCGCGAGGTGCCCACTCAGAAGCTGTGACCGGCACGCAGTGAGCAGGGAATAACTCCCACGTCTGCACGGCCGGCCATCCCAGAGGACAAGCCTCGGTCCCGCGTTCTGACCCCACGCGAAATCTTTGACTCTTGCTTTTGGTGTCTGAGAGCAAACTGGAAAACTAATAATGGCAGCTTGCCTGGACTGGGTGCCAACTTGGGCAGCCGGGGCCGTGTTTAAGCACCCTCCACGGACTAGCTCGTGTCATCACGCAATGGCGGCAGCCTCGTAAGGAACGTTCTGTCATGTTCATTCTGTGTCTCGACTGAACAGACAGAGGCACAGGGAGTTTCAGTGGCCCGCCTCAGGGACAGCCACACTCAAGCTGGGGCGGGTCGCGGGCACCGGGGGCACAGCGCCCCCATCTTCACACTGCGCTGCCCGGCCCTTTACTCCCCCCGGGCGCCTAGACTCCCATTCTGCCGTCTTCGATGTAAGCAGCTGAAATCCCTTCCTAAAAATGACGTCTGTCTGTTTCATATTCCATTTCAAAACGGTTTCTGACATTTTCCCCGGGCACCCGTTGCCAGAAAACCCTCAAGGGTTTTTTCCTTTCCTACGAAATTATGCACGTTACTATTTCTGCACCCTCCCCTCAGAAGGCCGCCGGAACAGAAAACATGCCCTTGGAATTCACAGCGACCGGGAAATGTACGCGAAGACCTTATGGTGGAGACAAAGCACGCTTTCCAAATATGTGACCTTTTGTCGGGGCTCGTATAATCAAAAGGAACCTGACCCCTGGGGTGTGGGTACGTCCAGGCGTGAGTCACACTGGCCCTATCTCTAGTGCATCTCCGGGGGAAGCAGCCCCCACCCCCACCCCTTGCTAACAGCTCTTCCCCGCTGCCACATTGCTCTGGCCTTATCATCACTCTCACTTCGTGGGAAGGGCTGTGGCGAATGAATTTCTGGCAAGTGGGTAGGAAATTGCTCCTCTACACAGCCTGACACTGTGGGCAGGCAGCGAGACCGAGAGCATAAGAAGTCCGGGCTGGGCCGACGGCAGAACCCCGGTGCGCCGCGGAAGACATGGTAAGTCAGAGTCTCCCTCCTCTGGGACGCGGTTGGGGCTGCGTGGGGAAGGCACGGGTGCAGGAAACGAGGAAGCGCCGTGGTAGCTACAGGCTGTCGGCGGGACTAGCCCTGCAGAGCTGGCCGGCGTTTCTGCTGCCGTCCTGACCCTGCCACCGCCCTTGCAGCTGAGGTTATTTGCGTGTCGTAACGCAGCCAAGATGCTGTACGAGACTGCTGTGGCACCCGTGTTGGCACTGTCCGTCTTCGCGCTGTGTTTTGCTGGATTTCTGTCCCCTGGCTCCCACCAGGGCTCATGGGGACTCTCCTGGAGCAGATGTGGACACTTTGACCCCCTTCTCCAGGGATGCTCTTCTCTCTGGGTCGAATGCCAGGCTGAGCAAGCGCCTGGGGCAAGCCTACGGTGGATGGGTTTCTTCTCCCCGGCTCTCCTATTTCTTTCCCGAGCCCCAGGAGTCCGCTGGGACTGGTGTGGAGTGCCCACGTGGTTTGCACTTCTGCCCTAAGGCTCAGCCCTGTTTGTGACTCAGTCTCCTCGCCTGTACAGTTATGAAATGGCCTTCTTCTTCGCAGTGTCCTTGTGAGTGTGAGATGAGGCGGGCACTCCGTTACTGATTGGTAGATGTTGGCTATCATCCTTATGAGGAGGAGAAAATTCTTGGGTTTAGTGAGGTGTAGGGTCCAGAGAAGACCCACGGAAAAAGACATTCTTGAACTCGTTAACAAAATCCTAGGTAAGGGGCACTTTGGTTTTACCCCCAACTCACCAGGAGCACCTCCCACTCAGTCCCAGGCGTAAACCCTGTCGTCTGTGGCTGGGGAGGCCCCAGGCTGCCTCTGTCTCTGAGTCCCTTCCTATTGGATGCCACTTATACCTGATTTGCTCCCTCCCTCCCCCTCCATACTGTAGTATACTTTTCAAATCCTCATAGTGGGGATTTGTGGGTCAGGAGAAGCGGGTAAGAGGGTGATGAAGAGAGGAGGAAGGAGTTTCGGCTGGTCCTCAGTTGGCCCCTGAATGACATAAGCATGTGGATTACTTTTGTCTTATCCTTTGCATACTATACTTCTCTTGACCTGGTCAGCTTAAGTGAATGAGCAGTCATTCCTCTCTTCCTTCCCTCGCCTTTGGGATTCTCCTTTACCTCTGGGATGTTAACATATTGAATCTTGGAGTTCTCTGAGATTCCTTTTTTAAAATATTTGATTTCTTTATTTTTAGAGAAAGGGGAAGGGAAGGAGAAAGAGAGGGGAGAATCATTCATGTGTGGCTGCCTCTTGCATGGCCCCTACTGGGAACCTGGCCTGCAACCCAGGCATGTGCCTTGACTGGGAATCGAACCAGTGACTCTTTGGTTCGCAAGCCCACTGTCAATGTACTGAGCTACACCAGCCAGGGCAGAGTTCCTTGAGATTCTGATGAAAGAAATACTCTTTCCAGATAAAAAATGAAAATATCCACATAAACACCAAGCTTCATGGAAAATTGCAAGGGGTCCCCACCCTCCATGGGGGACTCAGGATTGGAGCCCCACCCTATCACCCTCTATGTTTTATACTCAGAAGCTCCTTGTGGCTTCCTCAGCAGAGACTGGAACTGCAGTGAAGTGCTAACCTCCCAGGTCCTGGAATTGGCATAAATATTCCAAAGACAAGACCTCTCCCTTTGCCCTTGAACACATTTAACTTTCAGGAAGCTCGAACCCTGTGTATAGTTTGGCTTCAAGTTCAGAGTGGTTTCCGTTGACCTCTAGGACCTGAGGAAAGAGGTCAAGGTTTATCAGTGGAGTGTTTGCACAGTCAGGTGAGCTCAGCGGGGCAGCTCTTGACTGAAAACTTACAGTAAAATGATGCCAAAATTAGTCAAGGTTTCAGGGGGCTGAGGAGCAGGTCTGAACTGTCTTCCATTCATACCTTCCACCAGCATAGGTCTGTGGCTTCTAGATCTTACTCTTCCTTCCGTTACTTGTGTTTCGCAAAGTGCAACTAGATGGTTCACCCTCTCCTGGGCTGGCCACTGGCTCTTAGAATGTCCAGCATCAGACTTCTATAAGTGGAAGCTTCTCAGTCAAACCCTCAGAGATCAGAGCGACTTACTATGTGAGCGGCGGCGCTGAGTAAAGACCCAGGACCTCACCCTAGAGAGTGGGCACGTGACAGTTTCATCCACGACACTTGCTCCATCGTCTTCTGGGTGTGTCTAACTTCTCTGACTGGAAAGCAAAATGGAATTTTATAACATCAAATACCAAACAAATCCTTCCTTCATATTTGTAGGGAGATAGCTCGGCCATTATGCAATGGACTTTTACAAAAATTTTTTAGGTAGGTTACTGTATAATTAATGCTAGTATTTCACCCTAAGCAATGGTGACCAGTTGTCTAATTTAAATATAGGCTTTGATTCTTAGTGTTGAGATCCTGGGTTTCCTCCTGTTCCTACTTCTGATTTACTGTTCAGCTTAGAGAACTCTTTTTTTTTTTCACCGTGTTTCATGTTCTGTTTTGAAGCTGGGGCCCCTAATATCTGTGCTACCCAGAAACTTAAGAGAAATAATGTATCAGCTGGGAAGCCTTGTAAAGTCAGGACGCTGCCACCAAGGTGTCCAGTTCTGCCTCCTCAATGACTAGCACATCTACCCCCCCCTTTGCACCCCCACGGGCCCCAGCCCAAACCACCGGGACTGTCACTGTAGCCGCCCCATTCTACAGCTCAGCCCCCTGCTTCTGATTCCTC
Organism: Phyllostomus hastatus; assembly: GCF_019186645.2. Lineage (NCBI taxonomy): Eukaryota > Metazoa > Chordata > Mammalia > Chiroptera > Phyllostomidae > Phyllostomus > Phyllostomus hastatus. The sequence goes on along the minus strand of NW_025333833.1, from coordinate 3,231,560 downwards.
GGAAACGCCATAGCTACATGCGTCCACTCAGGGTCTTCTCTGCCCAAAACCCCGGCATTTGGATTCCTTCTGCCACGGTCATTTCAGACTCACAAGATCTGGCCCCAGCCTACCTTTTCAGTTACCCTCTGGGACCTTCCAATGTCAACAGCCATCAGACCACGCCATTGCCTCTCTTAGCCCAGCTCCCCCACCTTCTTCCACCTCCTTCCACCTCCAGCTTCTCATTGCACCCAAAACAAGATCTCGTCCCCCTGTTTTGGTGCCCAGGGGGACATGCCACCAGCCTCATGTCACACCCTCCTTCCCCTTGTCCACTCCGTTCCAGACACCCTGTCTTTCTGTCCTCTCAACACTTCCCGTTTAGCTTCCATCTTGACGCCTTCGGACTTGCTTTTCCTTTTTTCTTCCTCCTGCTCCTCACTGGCTGGTTTCTGCGGGCCGGTCTGCTCTCAGCGTCAGGGCCCTGACCGCCTGTCTCATGTGACCGCCAGCCATTCTCCCACACTGTCCCGCCTTCACTCCCGACCTGGCATGCATAACCGTCTTCTCTTTTTCATGTTTACACGTTCACCGCCGTTGTATGCTTACGGGGTTTGTTTCATAGTCTGTCTTCCCCAGGAGACTGTGCACCCCACGGGGACGGGATGGGATCGAGAGAGTGAGTCCTGCTCCCCTGTCCTCTCACGGGGGACACGGGCCATCGTGTCCCATGTTCCTCTCACACTCAGATAGGATGAGGCAAAGCGCCGAGAACATAGTTTTTGGCACAGCCTTAAGCGCATCTACCTGATCATGATACACTTCTAAATTTGATACAATCCCTGCTTTAAACCAGAATGACCTTCGTTATGATTATCACACATTTTCCTAGTCGGTGTATACTACTATCTTGCTCTCAGTCATTCCTCTACCATTATCCTTCCTTCCTTCCTTCCTTCCTTCCTTCCTTCCTTCCTTCCTTCCTTCGTCCATCCCTAACATGTTCATTAAGCGTCAGGCACCTGCTCTCTGCTCTGGCTGGGGTTCAGACCCAAGTAAGTCCAAGTCCCGGCCCGTGAGGACCCTCTGCCAGCAGCCCTCTCCAGCCACCTTCTCAGATGTTTGCTTTGCCTTTGGAATGTGGGACTCATGCTTAGGAGGGGAGTCAGGGATGAAGATGCTGACAGGGGGCCGCTGGCAAACGACGACCCTAAGGAGGCCCCGGGAAAAGAGCCGAGTGATACGAGAACTGGGCCGTGGAGACAGGAGCCCAGAGGAATCCCTGTCTCTGCAAGTGAAGGTGGGGAGTTGAGGTAAATTCAGAAGAAGCTCAGAAACATCGCTTAAGCGGTCAGAGGAGAAGTAAAAGAAGAACCAAGGGAGGGTTGTAAGCAAAAGGAAGTCGTCAGTCGTATTTGCTGCTGCAGAACACTCAACGGAGATAAGGGTGGGCGTCTTCACTGGGCGTGGGCGTTTGGATGCCAGGGGTGAAGTTAGCAAGAGCAGTTCTGCTGGCTGCTGGGGCAGAGGCCAGGGAGCAGCTCGGAGGCAAGGAAGTTAAGAAAGCTGAGCTGTAGACAAGATAAGACATTGGGCAACAGCTGGACAGAAGACGAAGGGTCTTGGGAGGCACATCGCTCGATTCCGCTTCTAGAAGTGCAAAGCCGTGGTCTCTAGCGTAGATGGAATGGAGTCTCCTTGCGTGGCGGCATTTCCGTAAGGCGCCCAGACGCTGGCGACGGGGTTCCTGCTGGCCCCCGGCCCCTCTTTGTCCGCCAAGCGAGGCCCAGGGAAAATCACATGCTCCTCACACTTTCCCCCTGCACCCCCGCCCCCGCCCCGCCGTCGCTGTCAGTTCTTTGGAGAAGTAAGACTAAAGGTGACCCCAGAGCAAAGCAGCCTCAATGATGGTCACACGGGCACAGGATGTCATTCCAGGACCCGGTCTCAGACTCCTTCCCGATAATGTCCAGTTGGAAGTGGGTGGCCAGAGATCGTTGAAGTAGAAATTAGCAGAACCCACGGCCACTTTGCCTCGCGAGGATTTTCTCTTGTTGGACACTTGACTTGCTTCGTAGACCAAGGACAGAGTCTTGAGGTCTTCAGTAGCTGAGAGCCAGCAGCGTCCTGGGGATGATGCTGTGGACAGAGCAGGCGTGACGATGCCCGTCCACCCCAGGAAAGTTTCACAGGAAGTTATCACTCACAGGGAGACTTTTAAGCATCCTCCACCCTCTGCTCCCACACGCAAAACCCTTGCCGGTTGCCAATGAGCCAAGGTGCTGCCTTACGTTTAACACAGAGATTTGAACTTGGGGTCCATTAAACATGGATGGACTTAGTGGGCCCATGAACCCTCTGAAATCATCTTTAAAAATGTGAGTATTTTTTTAAAAGAATCCTAATGATGGCTTTTATCAGACTTCCAGAGAATTTCATGAACCCTCTGAGAATGAGAGTCACTGCGTTAGCCCAACATACAATACGTTCAGGTGAGCAAGCACGGACAAGGCGTCCGAAGCCACCGAGTCTCAGGGACGGGCAGAGGTGGCGGCTCCGCCCTGAGCATCCCTGGTCCAAAGACCTGCTGTGGAATTCAGGAGAAAGACCAAGTTGATTTCAAAGCGATCTCTGTGGTCTCTGGCAGCTCCCCTCTCAAATTGTCCCTGAGAGGTGACTCTCGGCATCGGGTGACTTTGAAAAATGGAGAAGTGTGGTCAGACCAAAACAGGGAGGCACAGTGACTTGCGCTTTCCTTTCCTGGAAGGCATGCCTTGGTCAGAAGCGCCTCCCAGTCCTCTGAAACCGTGAAACACTTAAAACCAGCTCTCTCCCTGCCGCTCCCCAACGGAAAAGGTTCAGTTTTCTGAAATCATATCTCCATGTGTGTGCAATTTTTCTTTTTGATTGTATCCGTGTGATGATTACTTTTAGTAAATAATTAAATAAAATAGCATAAACAGACTATACATTATGATGCATAACTTAAACTTTTATATTTAAAATGTGATGGAAGATGAATCTAAATGAGAAGAGGGGCTTTCCCTCTCTTTGTTCATGTGATGGCGCATGAATATTACTTGTCAATACAAGCAGACAAGTTCAACATCAACCCTACTCCAACATTTCATTTTTTTTTTTAGTTTTTTTTTAAGATTTTATTTATTTATTTTTAGAGAGGGAAAGGAAGGAGAAAGAGAGAGAGAGAGAAACATCAATGTGTGGTTGCTGGGGGCCGTGGCCTGCAACCCAGGCATGTGCCCTGACTGGGAATCGAACCTGCGACACTTTGGTTCTCAGCCTGCCCTCAATCCACTGAGCTATGCCAGCCAGGCCAACATTTCATTTTAGGGATTTAAACACTGAGAAACCTCATTCACATGAAGAAGTAAAGGGAAAGGGAGGTTTTATTATAGCAATGTCAGTTCTTTGAACTCCTTCCCAGCTACATGCCCAAAGTCACATAATGCTTCATCATCAACACCGAGTCTGTGCTTTGGCATCTGACAACTTGATTGGTCCTCCGTCCGAGTTGATGAAGGGAGAGAAATGGAAGCCCCTGGACTTGAAGAGGATTTGTCACAAGGTCATCTGAAGCACTCAAGGTCTCAGTACCTGTACCAATATTGTGGATGGTCTCTGTCTGGCACACCAATGTTTTTGTTTTATAGATGGGGGCTTGGTGGCAAGACCCCATAATAAGTAAGAGTCAGATGAGTAAAAGGTGAGATTTGTCTTGTTAAAGGGAAGCATGGCATGATCTTAGGCACACTGGTTTTAGGAAAGTACTTTTGGAAATTGGAAATCTGAACATGTATTTCTTAAATTCTTGCTTGTTTGCCCTTTGGGAAGTCAGCCTCATCCTGGCTTGAAGATGCATCCAGGTGCAGCACCTGGCGTGTACTTGGTGGGCACTGAATGGAAATGCGGTCCTAACACCAGCCGGTGATTCAACACAACCCAGAGAGCACCCGGTGGGATCAAGTCCCCAGCCAGGGGCTACCAGCACACTTCCTGTGCTGACAGCCAGCCAATGTTATGACCTTCCTCCCAGTGTTCGAGCATGGGTCCTCCTGAGGCCAGCCGACCAGTGCCCTTGCTCACAAGGACACAATATGCCTACTTGGCAACGCCAGTATTCGGGAACTCCTAGATGGAAAAGTACCAGGTTTCTCATACAGTGGTAACCCCACTATCTGGGAGGCTTGCGGTGATTTATGTCTGCCCACTCTCTCGTCAGGCTGTGGTCCACAGTGCGTGTACACCCTACCCCCCCACCCCACGCACCTTACATTACCCATCGCTGCAGCGTGGTCTCTGCAATTCAGGATTTCTCTGTCGGAGGGGGTTTAGGTAGCCGTCTGGATGGAGGAGCAAGAAAACTTCAGTTGCTAAGCCACACACTGCTTTTACGTTGGTGGCTTTACGTTGGGGGGTGGGGATTTGGAGGGGCACCCATGCAGCAGCCAGGCTTGGTCACAGCACAGGCTCTGTCATCCCCAACAGTGCAATATGGATTTGGGGGCCTGGAGGTTCATGAAGGTAAAGGAGTGAAGAGCCTTCTTGTTTCACAGTCAGGCTCTGCTGGGGCTGTTTTGAATGTGTTATCTTAGACTCTGCAGCCTTCGGTCTTTTCATGCTCGACACGAGGGAGCTGAGCGAGATAAACATTTCTAGAACTTATTTGTCTAAAAACAATTTTCAAAATGTTAATGGATTTGATGAGGTCCCAACAGAAGGGAGGTCATGAGAAACAACACGTGCCCTTGGTCCAAGGAGAACACCACGTGTATGAGTGAGTGGCACCTGGGGACACACGCACGTCTGCTCAACATCGGACAGCCCTGCAGACGCGTGATGACACGGTAGAGCCGGAAGACAAAACACGGGTCAAACGGGACCCAGCACAGCACAGCGAGCGAGGCTCGAGTCTCCACGTGACTGCCTACCATTCCTGGGGATGGCACACCCGTTCTCAAAGGGAGATTATTACACAGTAATAATGACAGTGTTTTTCCGACATGCACATTACAACACGTGTCACAAAAGAAGCGTATTAGAGGCATGAAGTACAGTCATTCCCCGGTACCTATTTGTAGGGTGAATGAAGCAACGGCGGCACTGGTCGGGTGTGCAGCGAGGGCAGAACTTAGAAGCAGAGCAGTGAGAAACAAGAAGCAGGCGGGACTGTACCTCCACGTGGCGCTTGTGGACTGGGAAGTTTGTGGTCCCGCTGACCGCACGTGGGCACTAGAAGGGAGTTTGCTTTTCTCGTTTCAGGCCAGCTGCCTAGGAGCCCATGGGAACTGGAGGCCTCGGGGAGTCTTCAGAGCCGCCCAGCTTCTCTGCCTCAGTGCCCTGATCTCCGGTAACCTTTATGCTCACCCTTCCTCCGGCCACGGGCGATGAGGGTCCCTTCTCCGGGGGCGGCGGGGGGGGGAACGAAGGCACGGGAAAGCTGCCCGAGCCTAGGCCCCTGGGAGGACAACGGGCACCCGACCCCAACCTGTTGCTAGAAAGGGCTTCGGGGAGACCCTGTGCGGATCCCTCCGGGGCTGCTTTAACCAAGGGGCCCAGGCCCACAGTACGGTGAGGGAGCCACAGTGATGTCTCGGTTTCTTGAACCCTGACTTCTGTCCAGGTCAAAGGAAACGTTTGTAGGATACAATGGTAATGTCGTCATCTTTATGCCGATGCAGGTGTAAGATATTGTTTTTAATAACCATTATGAAAGAAGGGGCCCATGAAGGCAAAATTACCCCGAGTCCATGAACATCATGACGCATCCCCGGCGACATCGGAGTAATAAAGTCTTAGACCAGAACAATAGCATAACAAGGGTGTCAGGGAGAGAGGGACGAGCAAGACCGACGCTCAGGCAGGCGGTGGGGGAGAGAGCCAGGTAGGAAAAGACTTTATAAACAGGAAAGGGAGCCACTTCCAGGTCTGATTGCCTGCGTCGTGCCCCGCTCCACGTGGGGGCCGGCCTCTTCTGCTCGGGCGGGCGCCCGCTGGCCGCGGAGACGGGGCCTGCATTCCCGTGCTCGCCCTGCACACATTTGGGGGGCTCATTCTTTACGTCACTGGGTAGCACCAGCGCTTCTTTAACAGGCCTGTGTAGGAGGACTTCGGCGCGTGAGTGCGCAGAGACAGGGGAAGTGGTTTATCAAAGAGGAACGGCCTAGAGCTGTGGACTGAGTGTCCCACGGCAAGTCAGCAGGTCTGATTTCTAACCCGCCTCTGCCACAGACCTGCCGTGTCCCACCCAACCGGCGCTCACCGAGTGCCCGTTAAGCACCACCAGGCTGTCTGCTCGGTGTCAGGAACCCAGAGCTGGGAAGGGACCAGGCCCGGCAGGTGTGGACCGCGCCGTGCGAACACGGAAACACGCTGCCACGCGGGAGGGCAGGAGGGAGGCGGAGGCAGAGCTGAGGTGCAGGGGAGCCCGGAGGGAGGAGCGCCAAGTGCGCCTGGGGTGCCAGGGAAAGCAGGAGGGAGAGCTTACCGGGCCCGGGTGGGGAGAGCAGCCAGGACGGCAGGAAGAACATGCGCAGAGGCGTGGGCATCGGCGTTCTGTCTTGCTAAGAATGTAAATGTGAGGGCGAAGAGGCGGGGCCAGCATGTGGGCTCCGGGTCACAGTGCACCTTAGTCTCCCCGGGAAGGGCTAGCACAGGTAGACAGGAGGCAGTCCTCGGGACGTCGTAGGTGTCATTTAGCTTGGACTTGGCCAATTACTTACCATGCCCTCCCCCCCCCATTTATAAAAGGAGAAGATGAGATGACTTCTAAAGTCCCTTCCCATTCTGGTACCTTAGGATTCCAAACCTTCAGTTCCAAGCATCCTCAGAACAGGTCATTTTCCCTATTACGATTTCATGTTCCCTTTTAAATGAAAGTTGGAAACCAGTCTTTTTCCTTAAAACAACTCGACTGGACACCAAAGAGTCACGTGTGGGGTACTCGCCTTCTGGCTGAAAACTCGCCGACTCCACGGAAGTGCACTTCCACTCGCAGCTGCCCCTGGCTGGACACGCTGACTCCCCTGTTCCCCGCCCCTTCCGCAGAGCTGACGGGCCAGTGCGGCGTGGCGGCGTGGACCTACAACTACAGCAGCAGCCCCTACTCGTGGAACTCCTCCCGCCTGTTCTGCCAGCGGTTCTTCACGGATCTGGTGGCCATCCAGAACAAAGACGAGATCGCCTACCTTAACGACGTCCTACCTTACTACAAGGACTACTACTGGATCGGGATCCGGAAGATCAACAATAACTGGACCTGGGTGGGGACCAAAAAGACCCTCACCAAGGAGGCCGAGAACTGGGCCGACGACGAGCCCAACAACAAGAAGAACAACCAGGACTGCGTGGAGATCTACATCAAGAGCGTGTCGGCCCCCGGCAAGTGGAACGACGAGCCGTGCGGGAAGAGGAAGCGGGCGCTCTGCTACACAGGTGGGGTCTCCTCTGCCCTGCAGTTTTCTGTTTGACACGGGAAGTGCCGCCCCTGGTTCACGAGCACAGTCCCTGAGTCAGTGACACGGAGGCACAAAGTCAGGGACGTGGACACAGGGTGAACTGTCCACCCAGCGGCGTTACTGAGCACCTTGAAGAATAGGGGGTCAGGCGTAGAGCCAACTGGGCTTCCGAAACCAGAAGGCCACTTTAATACCATCTACCGTGTCCTTCTCATTTTGTAGCTGATGGCACAGGGGGCTCAGGAAGTTTCAGTCTCCTAACAGGTATGTCCAGAGCCTTCTGGCACCACCGTGCCCTAGAATGAGAGAGAGTGTAAGCTGGGCGGGGACTCAGCCCGACCCCTAGGACACACAGCTGTAAGGGACACCCACAGGACATCAGTATGCCCCAGGCGTCGTCATCGGCTCAGGGGTCGTGAGACCGTTTTGCATCAGTGGCAGCTGGTCCTGTGGTAGGAGACCCTCCTCCATCACTCCTCCTACTACTCTCATTTTGCTGAAGGAGGAAAGTCTCAGAGCCTTGAAGGAATCTGCCCAAGGCTCTAAGCTCAGGATGATGGAGCCACTTTGACACTCGTGTTGATTGCAAAGCTGGTCTTGTTGAGCCAGGTAGACCACCACACTCCTCGCTCTACATTCTTACCAGACAATTTGAGAACATGATCGAGGATCACAAATGCTTCATGGGTTCCCTTCCATGACGACATATCTTCAGGTCCGTGGGACTTTGGCGGGGGTTGAGAGATGAGGGAGGGGATGAGAGAACTGAAGATGAGACCCTGTGAGTGTATTCGATTCTCAGCTCTCCCAGCCCCAGACTAAGCAGACATGCACGACAGCTCGGTCTCCCCAGGTCCATGCGCCCAGGGCCAGAACTGACTCCTTTTTCCCCATGTGGCTGCCCGGCCAGAGGAGCCCTTCTTGCCCTGCGTGGCACATGAGCGCTGGGGCTGGTGTCGCCAGTCCTGAGCTTCCCCCTTCATAAGTCCTCTTACAGATGTCACATTCTCCTGCGTATGTTCTAACTGCTTTAGACTATAAACTAACCCCCACACGGGTCCTCAGCAATAGGAACAGAATACACAGTCTAGAGTATTCCTTCCGCTTCCTCTTGCTCCTCACCCGAGCCTCCTAGCTGCGGGGAATCACATCCATAAATGCCTCGTCATGTAGTCAGGCTTCATTTTATAAATAACTTGTTATTAAAGCCATGAATGGCTGCTCTTCAAAGGCCAAGATGGACACCAGCAGGATATCGGTTCGTGCGCCAGCTACCCCAGGCACCCCCTGCTGGGTGCAGAGCTGACCCGGTCTGACGGGCTCGGCTGCCATGGCTCCCACTCCCCGGCCAGCCCCCGCGGTCCATACTGGCAAGATAGTCTTTTCCAATAAAAGGCGCAAAAGTTACAGGACTGAAAGGAGACTGAAAATGACTGGCGTGAGCGATGCCACCCATCTGAGCTGCAACATCAGCAGACACCACTGACTGGCACAGTTTTATACTCAGTACCGCTGGCTCCCCCCTCCACCAGCATGGGCTGGCGTTTGGCCATCCGAGTGGAGAAAGTGTAGAGACCCGTCAGCTCTTTGTAGGAGACAGAGGAGAATATATACACTGCAACAAGAAATGAAGTTGGGATAATTCCGTAAGTGTCGGGATTTGTAGTTAGGTCTCAGAATAGGCTTTCAAAAAAAAAAAAAAAAATATTTACTCATTGAATCATCATTAGTTTCTTTCCTGGAGATCCCAAAGAACAGACAAGTTACTAAGGGGACCGAAACCCTGTGAAGGAGTGGAGTACCGAACACGGGCTGTTCTGTTATTCCTAGGGCTCTGAGGTCCTGGGGAAGCCACAGTCCGAGCAAAGCCCGTGCGCCCTGAGAGCACAGGGCGGGCAGCGCTCCTGCAAGGCGCCGGGGGTCGGAGCGCGCAGGGTGCACCATGAGGCCCCAGCCTCTGTCTACCAGCGACCGCTGCCTCCTGCGTCGTCTCTGCTTGGGGCCTCTCCCAGCGCTTCAGTGCAGCTTCACCAAGCTCTCTGACGGCCATGGGAGCTTCTGCAGAGCCTTGCGGGGGTTGTAGAGGTTTACAGCACCTCAGAGTTGAGAGGAAACAGAGAGAGCATCGAGTAGAGTCCTCCTTGTGACCTAGGGACTTCCTCTTGTAATAGGAGCCAGAAGTGGGCCCAGTGCACGGCCAGGGCTCAGTGAACAGGAAACCCCCAGAAGACAGTCCAGCCACAGACCTGGCGCCCGCTATCAAAAATATCAATGAAAACGTTCTCAGCGCTCGGACAGCGTCAGTTCGAACACCCCCTCCCCCTACTGCACAGTGCACTCACCCGCGAAGAGTCTCCTGCTGGCCCATCTCCCTCTGCCTGTCGCCCAGTGGCACGGACTCAGTGAGGAGGGCCCGGCAGCTCGCTCAGGCTCTGCCCCACCCAAACCTGGCCTGTTTAGACCTTTGCAACATCTTCTCACAAAACCATGTGTCCTTTACCAAGAGCAGGTCTTCAAACTCTCGTTTGGTCCTCTGGTCCTCTGCCCTGTGGCACTGGGCACGGATTTGAAACAGACTAAAGGTATCTGGGCCCTGACAGTGCGCAGGTCGGGCTCCGTGCCGGACCTTGCTTGAGGTCATGGCAAGGTCACGAGTAGGCAGCAGAGCCAGGGTCGTGGTCGTGTGCGTGTGACCCCCAGCCTCCGCACCGTGACACCTGCCATAGGGTGGCTGGAATAATAACCGCTGTGCACAATCTCGGGTGAAAAGGCACAGCCTATTTGGTACCATGCAGAGGAGTTCCTGTCTACGCTTCTGCCGGTGGCTCTGCTTGTCCCTCTGTGTCCACACACAGGAGTCCCTCCTTAGGCAAGAGAAAAGCAGCTCGAATGGAGACCCGGCGATGCCCTTCACAGGGGCCAGGCCAGCTCTCCAAACGGCCCTGAGGTTTGGTGTCATTTCACCGGCTCAGCCTCAGCTGAGAGGGGCTGAGCCCGTGGCTCGGAGCAAGAACCCAGCTTCCCTCTGCACATGCTGGGCTGTCCAGCACTGACCCCTCCGCCCCCACGCAGCCTCCTGCCGGGATGCGGCCTGCAGCCGACAAGGGGACTGCATCGAGACCATCGGGAACTACACCTGCTCCTGCTACCCCGGCTTCTACGGACCGGACTGCGAATACGGTGAGGCCGCCGCTCCGCGGATCCCGCCGTGGCGCTGGGGCTGTGCTTTCTCCACCACCCGGCCTCTGCCCCACTCAGGTGCCCCTAGACACGCACTCTAAAACCACTCTATTCCTGGGGAGAACACTTGCCATCCCATCTCAGGAGGTAAAGGGGAGATGTAAGGCAGCAAAGCTAGGCGAATATTGTACCAGTGAAAGAACGGGTGTTTCCCCAGATGCAGCCCGTACAAAGGAACTAAAAGGACCCATGGGGTGAGGAGCGTGGAGGGACAGGGTTAGGAGGGTTAATCAAATTGTCGCAGCGTCCAGCAAAGCTGACCTTGCCTTTAAGCCTCCAGTGAAAAGATCCTTATCTCGCCCCCCCACAGTCAGGGAGTGCGGGGCCCTGGAGCTCCCCCAGCGCGTGCTCATGAACTGCAGCCACCCCCTGGGAGACTTCTCCTTCCACTCACAGTGCAGCTTCCACTGCGCCGACGGGTACACCCTGGACGGAGCCCGCGAGCTGGAATGCTTGGCTTCGGGAACCTGGTCCAACAAGCCCCCGAGCTGTGTGGGTACGTAGATCCTATGCCTTCCGCCCTCACCGACACCTTGAACTTCAGGGGGGAGAAGGGGCTTTCCGCACTGAGCACAATGGTAAACAATGAGGACCTACAGTCGGTGAGGAGTTCTGGTTACTGCTATTGCCCATCAGCCAGAGGAACCCTGGTCTTGATTTCCGTGGTGTTTTGTCCCTGTAGAGTGGGACAATCTGCTTGAGTCTTGGTTCTCAGGCAAAAACACTGCAAAGGGCCCTCTCTCCTTTGTTGACTGCAAATTGCACAGAGTGAGATAAGGAGGACTTGGGGGTGAATATCACTAACTTGATCATTTGGCCTTGCTGCTCTGAAAAAGTAAATGAAAAATCAGGGTGCTTGGATCTTTCCAAACAGCTAACACAAACACCACCTAAGCCGCCACCAAACCCATCGCCCTGCCTGTCCCTTTGGGAAGGCACCCCGCTGCTGCGGTGTCCTCCTCGGCTCCCCAGGTGCTCACAGCACGGCCTGTGCTTGTTTTCAGCCACCCCGTGCCCACCGCTGCGGCCCCCCGAGCGAGGCAGCATGCGCTGCCTGCACGCTGCGGGTGCGCCCCCCGGCCAGTCCAGCTGCAGCTTCAGCTGCGAAGAGGGATCCGTCCTGGTTGGGCCGGAGCTGGTGCAGTGCACAGCCTCGGGGGTGTGGACGGCCTCGCCCCCCGTGTGCAGAGGTGAGTCGCAGCAGGCGGGGCATGCACGACGTCCACCACACCCAGTGCTGGCCGGGAGTACGGGGGACCCTGGCCGGCTACGGAGAAGCGGGCCCGCTTGGCCACAGCCTGACTGTCCTTCCACCTCCCCCGCAGCACGTGGCTGCAGCTTGGCACAGGAACAGAGCGCTGGGCTCTAGAAAAGTAAGAGGCCGAGTTTACTAGAAGTATAACTTAAAAAAATCTTCCCTCCTCGCAAACTCACAGCCCTCAGGTAGGGTCAGAATGATCTCATTCACAGATTTCACGTGAGCAGGAACAGGTGGCATCCACACCTGTAGGTAGACACCAGAAGGCCTCCTGGGACAGGGGTGCAAAGGGAGAGAGAAGAGAGGACATTGGAGTCTGATTTTTAAGAGGTTGAGGTCGCCCTGCAGCTTGGTACTGTGTGTCTGGACCAACAGCGTTAGGCTCCCCTAAGCCTCACAGCTTCCTACCCCACCAGCCCTCCTTCGAGGTGCTTCTGTGCGGCTCTCCGGCTGTGGCATGGCCCTTCCCCCTCCTCAGGCCTCTCTCTGTCCTTGGGCATTCTCTCCAGCTGGGCCATGTCAGCTCTGGGAGGCCCCGACAAAGGAACCGAGCACTGTGCCCATGTCTGGGCTGCCTCTGCACGTGGTTCCAGCTGCAAATTCAAGTGGGACCTGGCTATCCAGAGAGGGGGGATGGCACACACTTTGCGGCCCCGGCCCCGCCCAGCGGACCGCACCCTTGCCAGCCTGCGAGGCTGCGATGTTCCTCCAGCAGCCCCCATGAACCCAGGAGGGAGGCACGGAGCAGTGGGAAGATCGCCTCCTCCAGGCTCTGACGCTGGGCAAGCTGCCCAAGCTCCGGGAGGCATGGCTTTCTCTTCTGCGAAAGGAGCTGAGAATTGCAAGGGGCTCTGGTGAGGGTGAAGCATACAAAACGCACGCAGTTAAATGGCATGTATAAAGTGCCATGCACAGAGCTGAGCCCCTTAGTCTCTGCCTCCTGTTCCCCCTCCCGCCCTGCTGGCATACACACGGGGCAATGTCCTACGTTTGACAGGGAGTCAGAGCAGTGGCTATTAGGACAAAATAAAGGAGATTACTCTTGGTAGCCTTTGAAGGTGGCCTGTGACAGAGGAAGAAGGGACACTGCACTGAAAGAGAGGCTGTGATGCAATGCCAGGCAGTGAACTAGCACCGCAGAGGCGAATTCTGTGCAAGCGCCCCACCCCCACCCGCCCCGTTGACAAGGCAGGAAGGAAGAACAGGGCTGCAGGAAATTAAAACCTGGCTGAGTGAATTCCTATGAGACCTCGGGTGCAAGCCACCTCTGCTAGTGTCTAGACAGGAGGCTCCAGGAAAGTTGCTGAAACTTGCTGAACCTCACTTTCCTTGTCTGTAACGTGAGAGAGAAACCCTACAGCGTCTCTGGTTCTTACACGTGAAAACCAGACGTCTAAGCCCAGGGTGTAAGGGTGGTTCTTTCTAGAAAAAAAAAAAAAAGACCAAACCAAAAACCAAGAACAGCCAGCCTAGAGATGAAATGCTTTATCAGGGAAGAGTGCGAGGAAACCAAACTTATCAGAACTAAGGTCCTTCGGGGCCTCGCTGTGCTCAGGAACTCACGTCGGGCCGCGCTCCCTTGGCAACCGAAGGCTGATGAGGATGACATCCTGTATTCCAGAGACAAAGCGCCTGGGGCGAGATAACACAGTGTGGGCAATAAGCTATGCTATTCCAGCTTTTCCCTAAAAGTCCAGCCTGTTCTATACCTACCCTTCCATAAATAACGCCAGCACATGCTTCAAGAGCACCTTGGCCGCACCGGGCGCTGCAAGGCTCTGAGTTACGATGGAGAATGACAGACTCCAGGCTTCAGGAGGCTGTGCTCCAAGGGCAGAATCACACTAGTGCGTGAACAGAATTACACTAGTGCATGAACAGAATTACACTAGTGCACAAACAGAATCACACTAGTGCATGAACGGGAACAGGGGCCGTGGGAGCACAGGGGTGGGGGTGTGGTTCCTACCCCTGAGTTGGGGTAGGCAGAGGAGGTTCTTAAAGAAAGTGAAGTCTAAGCTGAGACTAGATGTGGGGGGGGGGCTCTACCCGCAGGCCCCCCGCCCCCACCCCCAGCCACCAGGGAGGAGAATAAGTCTACCAGCACATGATCTGCTTGGGGAGGAAAGGTGGCTGATCTCCCAAAGGAGAAGGGCCAAGAGCCTTTTCCTCAGTGGGCTTTGATTGGGTTCAGTTTGCACAGGAATACGGATAAAGCTCATCAATCATTGTCAGGCAGTAAGGATCAAGCAATAGATAACATACAAAGAACTAGGAGGGCTTATTCTGAGTCAGGGTCTGTTAGCTGAAGGGCTACAAAACTTTGGGAAACAAACTCATTTCCTGCTCAGATCCTTATCAGAAAACTGAGAGCATTCTTAGTAAAGCAGGTTTCACAGGAGTTTATGCATTCTTTCTTAGGCCTGACCACCCAGGGGAACCTGCCCTTTCCAGCACAGGGCTGCACCCCCCTCTGTCATTGTTTCAGGCTTAAGTCAGGCGGGGGAAGTAAGGCAGCCAGGAGATTAGGAGACTTCTCGCAGACACAATGAGGACTCAGGCTATGTCAACGCTGAGGGGTGAAAATTCATTACCCCTTTTTGCTATAGCCCCCCAAGTCCTTCCCTGGGATCCCCATGATTGTGCCTGTTTAGGTCATCCCTCCCTTGAGGAATCTTACCCATCATTGGCTAACTGATCATGCATTGGGGGTCAGGCAGGGTGAAGTAAAAGGGACCGAGGCGGTGCCCCTGCCAGGGAGATAAGCTTTGTCTCCTTAGTGGCTTATGGTCCCAAGGTCACTCACTCAGCCTTAGCCACGGGGGGTTACAGTTCCTGAAACCAGGCAGGGCCGTTCCCAACACCTAAAAGAGCAGGTGAGTGACCTAGGCAAAGGGTGGCATGGGGCAGTGTTCTGGCAGTTTCCCTTTGGGAAAGTGGGTCTGGACATCCGGACCACGTGGATAGAAAGAGGCAGCCTCTCCCGGGGGCTCTCTGAGAAGGAACCGAGCCATCCGTTACCCCGTCTCAGCCCGTGACCTTCTCCTTTCAGCCGTTGCCTGCGAGCCCCTGGCGAGTCCCGCCCATGGGAGCGTGGCCTGCGCCCCGTCCTCGGGACCATTTCAGCACAACGCCAGCTGCAGCTTCCGCTGTGCGGGCGGCTTCGTGCTGAGCGGAGCCGACACGGTCCGGTGTGCCGGCACGGGGCAGTGGACGGCGCCAGCCCCAGTCTGCCAAGGTACGATGGCATCAGAACATTCCTCTGCGCCACTCAGCCTGGCAAAGGCATCCGCGTCTGCATTTGCTACAGTCGTTCATTTATTCATCACACACTCGCAAAGAGCCTACTGTGTGCCAGGCCCTTTGTGCTGAGCACCAGGGAGGACACGGGGAGCAAAGCCTGTCGTAGGCACAACGTGTTCATGACGCATGTTGATGGACACTTAGGGGGTGGGTTGGCGCCAAGGAGACAGGTAGGGAGGAAGGAGCGGGGCGAGAACAACAGCATGGGACGGCGGAGGAGTAACGGACAAGGCCTTTAGTCTAGTCCTGTCACGTCCTGGCAACACGCTTTGGTCTCCCGGAGGCTCCGGGTCTTCTGTGACCCGGGAGAGCCGTCACCTCCCTTCCTTGCCTGCCCACTAGTGCTTGTCCGTTACCGTGCGCAAACCCAGCTTAAAACCGCGATGAGCTTCACGGATGCCGGCACTGGGACCTCTGGGAAATCCACGTGAGTCCCTGAGTCCGATCGAAAAGTAAGGCAGCGGTCTGAAGCCAGTGTCCTGAAACGGGGTTAGCGCGCCTGTGTGCTCAGCACACCATCACGGTTGGACTGCGGACGCCGCCCAGGGCCCAGCAGCAGATGCGTGGGTCAACAACATGAGGCACAAACATGTGATGCAACAGTGTCCTGCCTTAACATGGAAAAGATTCGGACACACGCCACAACATGAATAAACTTCAAGAACGTTAGGCTAAGGGAAACACGCAAGTCACAGAAGGACAGATACTGTACGATTCCACTTATAGGAGGTACTTGGAGTCGTCGGGGTCATCGACAGAAGGCGGAAGGGTCTTTGCCAGGGGCTGGGGAAACAGTAGATGGGTAGTTACTGTGTGGCTGGTATGGCGTGCAGGTTAAGAGGATGGAAATGGTTCTGGAGCCGAATGGCAGCTATGGTCAGTAGGAATGCACTGCACACCACTGAACGGGTAGGTGGTGAAGGGTAAATTGCACCTTATGTGTATTTTACCACAAAGAAAGTTGGGGGAACAGAGGGGCGGCGGGGAAGCAGATGACCGTGCGCCACGGAGGTGGGGCCGGTGAGAGCAGGGAGACGTGCAGCAGACGCACCTCTGAAAGACTCAGACGCTTCGGAGGGCGGGCTCTTGAGGGCTCACGGGCGCCGCTCTTGTCCCCAGGCAGGCAGACCACCCAGGAGAGATGGCTGGATGTTCTTGCAGGCATCCACAGAGGTGGGCCCAAGAGCCCCCTTGACCAGCCTCCCCAGTGTTTCTATTCTGACAGCTGCCGTCTGCACCGGGTGCCCAGCTGCAGTGATATCCCTGCTGCCTGTCACCGCTGCTGCCGCCGCTGCTGTTGCTGCGACCCCTGATCACGGTCCCAGCAGATAGGACGTGCTGAGCATTTGAGTCTAACTCCCTGAGGGGGCTACGGTCCTCATTCCCAATGCAAACATAAGGCTTAACGCACCTAGAATCCAAGTGCTCTCTCCACGGCTGACCATCTGTTTTACATGACGGAGGAGGTGGTGGTGTATGAGGCCATACAATTTATGTTCTGCCCCCTCACTTAACACCACACCATAAGACGCTTTCCATAGCTTTTCAAGGTGAACAATGTCATTTTTAGGGGCCCTCAGTGTCCCTCTCATGGACCTACCATCATTTATTTTCAGCCTCTGCTCAGTGGCACTGACATTTGTTCTCAATATTTTGCTCTTATAAATCATGTCATAATTTTAAAAAATCAATGAATTGATTTTTCCCGTATGCATGTTGATTAATTATACTTAGCATAGATTCTTGGGTCCAACAGTATGATATTTTGAAATCATTCATACATATCGCCAAAATGTTGAACAATGGCATTTTCCTCATAAAATCCTTCACGCGCCATTGTGATTAAATGCCACTCTTCTCATCCTCCAGGTTAAACGCAACAGATTCGGAATCTCTGTTCTTGGCACCCGCTTGGGGGAAGGGGTGGGATCGGTGAGTGCTTGCATACCCCTGTGTCCTGCTCCCTCACTCCCTCCTATCCTCTCCCTCAGCTCTGCAGTGCCAGGGTCTGCGGGCTCCCGACAGGGCCCGGATGAACTGCACCCACCGCTTCGGTGCCTTTCAGTACCAGTCCACCTGCAGCTTCGCCTGTGACGAAGGCTCGGTCCTGGCGGGCGCCAGCGAGCTGCAGTGCCTGGCGACGGGGGCCTGGAGCGCGCACCTTCCAGAGTGCCGAGGTGAGCTACATTCTCCCCAGCTTCCGGGAAATGAACTGTAGGCTGTATCGAAAAGGCTCTGTTTTAGAAGTAGGGACTGTGTAGCACCCAGAGAGCTGAGATGGAGTGAAAACTGGATGCGCCCTTTTATCCCTAACCCAGTGATTCAGACCTTAGATGCCCCCAGGGGCTGGGCAGGCAGTGCAAGGGGTAGGACGCTGGGCAATGGGTGAAGGGAGTGGCCCCCGCCAACCAGCCATGCACCAGGGCCTGCAGCAGCCCATGAAACTGCCGTCATGAACCAGGTGAGCTGTGCTTGCTTGGCTAAAGCTAGTGCCTGGAAGGAAGGCCAGGGAACAAAAGTAGCCCAAGGAGGGCCGTCCCAAGGCTGACCTTCACCCCTAGGAAGTCTCGTGGTGGAACGGGGAGGGGCAAAACTTACAGGTGTCTGGCTGCAAACACCCTCCAAATCTGGCGTAAGTTTGCAGAAATATACTTAGGGTAAAGTGAAGAGACAAAGAAGAGGAAGAAATTAATCTATAAATGCAAGGTTATAAAATGTTAAGAATTTTAAAAGTGCGTATCCAGCATAAGCACATCCGTCTGTATTGCACTTGATATAAAACAAAGCCGACGTGTTCTGTCCATGTCGTACGCAATGCAGCTGGTTGTGATCATCTGTGTTGGGGAACGCAAGGACAGGTGTATGCGTTTATCGTCCCCCTTCCTTCTGCCACCTAACGTGCCCAATTTTTAGTTGTATTTAGGGCACACACTGCTTTTTAAAAAATCAATATTTACATTTACAAAAGCTACAGATAAGAAAATAGAGAAAATAAAAATCCCCTAAAACTATGCCCGCCTGAAAATAGACACTCTGGGCATTCTCATGAATCCCTCCAGTACTTTCCCTGTCCACTGTCCCCTCCAAGCAGTCAGTGTTGTCCTGATGCTCGCACAACTTTAAAACTGAAGTTGAACAAGAAGAACACCAGCCGGTCTGCACCAACACTGTTGGCCGCAGTTCCCCAGTGTTGGCCAACACTGTTCCCCTTCACTTTGCACGAGCTCTCAACAGCTGAGCGAGCGCAGGCAGACACATGTTTTTAATGGAGAGGAAACCACTTGCGCTTCAGGTCACACACCAGCATGCACACACACACACACACACACACACACTCTCTCTCTCTCTCTCTATCGTTAAGCTGGGGCAACGGCAAACAAGTGGGAGAACGAATGAGTGAATGAATGAATGAACGGACCCAGCAGCACCCGATGGCCTTCCCCACCCCACCCCCAGGCACAGGGAGCCCGCCAGCCGCTGGAGCTGGGGTGGGTGCACAGCCCCAGCTGGGTCTGGGGGGGCCAGGGTGAGGCGTGTGATCTTGCCCCCCACCTCTCCTGGCCACCGTGCAGCCTGGCCATGTGGTCACCAGGTCCCCACAGCTTTGGGGAGGAACTGGGAAGAACCCTGGAGAGGGTTCCGCAGTGATCAGAAGTCCTCCAGGCCGCCCTGGGCCGTGCGGGGCCGATTACCATTCATTGCCCCACACTGTCCTGCGTGGGGGCGTTTCACTGCCAGGAGGCTGACACGCACCGCGGCTTCCTGTGACCTGCCAGTTCCCTTCTGCTTTTGGTTCTTTGTTTACTCTGAACTTTCTCCTCTCGTTGCTGGGTGAGCATCCAGCGCAATACCCACATGTGGGCTGGGCAGGAAGGTACCAGGAGGCTTGCAATCTACTAGCTGTTGTAACACTTCTGAGACAGTGTTATCAATTTCCCTTTTCAGTGCCCCTCCCACCCCTGTGTGCCCGCCCCAGCTGTCGGGAGGCAAGGCCACAGCAGAGCTGGAGACCGGCTCCCTCTTTGTCCTTATGGATTATAGGCCGCTGACCTTTCTCCTGTCCTCCTCACCCTCCCCCCACACCTCCCCACCCAACACACACACGTGCCCTGAATGCACAGACTTTTCAAGAGTCAGGGAAAAGTGAGGTCTTTGGGCAAGCTGATCAGACTGGGGGGAGGGATGTAGTTAAACAGGGGAAGTGATGAAGGGAAGAGAAAGGTACAGAAAATGTTCTCAAAACCTCAAGTAGTTCGAGCCAGTGGTTGAAGGACGGTCTCAGATTCAGCCACACTGCCGCTGTCTCTGGTCTAACGCCACACACGGCTCACTCGGGTCAGACAGGGAAGAAGAAACACCCTAAACCGTGTGTTTCTTGGTCTTCATTTTTTGCCATCGACACGTCGTCGGCTATGAGCATTGGCATGTGGTGTCTTCACTTTGGGTCCCTGGGAAAACCCTGGGCCTATGGAATGCTATTCTCTGCATTTCAAAGGTAAAGGTATCAAGGCTCAGAGAGGTTAAGTCACTTGCCAAAACTCACAGAGCTTGGTCTCCAATCCCAGCCAGTCCCCTGGTACCTCAATCTCTATATGCATAAACTGTGACAAAGAAAAAAGTGAGATCTAATGTAACCTTTTTCCACAAGTAAACAGGTAGGGTCATTTGAGACTGGTCACTGCAGGATGAGGCCACTGGGGAGACACTGGCAGATGGTCATTTACATTAATGTCCGCTTTATGTCCACGATTTTTACATTCCATTTTAATATGTGATTTAAATTATTTCTTATTTTTATATAACTGAAGGTCCCTGCAAGGTGAGGACGACTACTTTTCCCATTTCGTAGGTGGGGAAACTGAGGCTCGGAGTGTGTGCCGTCCAGACACGGTGCTGGCGAGTGACGGGGGCGGGGTCTTTCTGCCCCTGGGGCGGGGCAAGGACAGTTGGAAGGAGAGGAAAGCACTTTACTCCACTTTCCAATCTCCAGGCGCTTGCCAGTGTTTTCTGGCAAGGTCAGAGTTCCGTTTCTGCAAAAAGTGCTAAGGAAGCAGCCACTTCCAGCCCTAACACGAGCCACTGGAGCAAGCTGCACCGCTGTCTTCACAGACAAAGCCCTGGGGTGTGGGTCAGCCGGCAGCCGCTGCTGCATTCCAGGACCTGTGACGGGAGATGCAGCCCTTTCTGGCCGAACGCTGCCCGCGTGTGTTGAGGCACGCACACGCACACACACACACACACACACACACACACAACTGTCGGGCTCCTGGGTTCTAAAACAGCCTCTTCTCTCCTCCTCTGCCACACCCCTTTAGCCGTTACCTGCACACCGCTGCCAAGCCCAAAGAATGGAACGGTGACCTGTGACCAGCCTCTGGGACATTCCACTTACAAGTCCACTTGTCACTTCACCTGTGATGAGGGATTCTCTCTCACGGGACTACAAAGTCTGGACTGCACTGCATCTGGACACTGGACAGGCCTCCCACCGACGTGTGAAGGTAGGATCACAGGTCTGTGTGTTCTTAGGGCTTCTCAGGCAACGCTATAGGACGGGGTTCGTGGAAAACTGTCTTAAGCTAAAGGACACGCACTCTCCCCGAGGCATGGCGGTCCAGGCCCAAAGGAGCTCCCCTCCCCCGCCTCTCTTTCTGTCCTTACACTAATAAGTTCAGCTGACAACTGCACAGCTTTTTAAAGTGTTCTCAGGTCTCAGTGGCATTGATGGTTACCACGGTTCGGAAACAACGGGGGCGGGCAGTGTCATCTCCGTTTTAGAGACGAGGAGACGGGGTCAGAGAGGGCAAGCAGCTGGTCAGCACTCACCCGTGGGAGAAGGCTGAGCGCAGCCACCACACGGGGCCTCTCCTTCCCTGCAAAGGCTTTGTCTACCGCGGGCTCCGCTCGCTCGCTCCTGCACGCGCCTCTCCCGGGCACAGCCCGGCGCCCGAGCCCTGGAGGGTCTCAGCCTGACTCCTGTGTGCTTCTCCCCTCCCTCCATGCCCATGAGGGGTGCAAACTCCGTGAGGGCAGGAGCTGCACCCTCTGCATCCTCGTGTCCACCGCAGCAACCAGACAGAGAAGGTGGCCGAGCGACAAATATCTGTCGAATCGGAGCTTATCCGATTTGCGGGTAAAAGGGACTCCAGCACAAGCCCTACGGACGGTGACATTAGTGAAATCATCAAAAGTGGGGGCTGGATCTCCTCAGTCTTTGGTTTCCCCCAAACATCTGGCGGTCGCAGTACCTAGTATATAGTGTACTCTAAAATGGGAATTTACTGAATTGATTAACCACAGGTCATGTTTACCTTCGGAAGGTACCATTGTACCAATTTATGGTTCAGTGTACTCACTGATAATGAGACCAGCAGTGACCTTCATTGCCTGTGTAGTAAGCACCGGCTATTTCACATGCATGACCACATGCAACCCATGCAAGAACCTTTACCACGGTTCTTCTTATCCCCATCTTAAAGATGAAGAAACTGAGGCCTTGAGAGAATAAATAGCAGGCGGAGGACACGCAGCTAGGAGGCATGGCGCCAGCCTCCCGAGCCAGGTCTAGTCCGCCGATAGAGCTGGTGTCCTCACCACTACCCTACACTGCCACCCAGTGGTGGGGTTTCTGCATCCTGGGGCAGTTGCTTATACGTGCATCCTTTTTCATCCTTATACTGTGCCCCAGGCTGCAGTTGTGGCTGCTGAAATGAACTTTGGAAACAGCGGTGCCTGGTGACCAGATGAGGGAATATGTTGATAGGAATGTGTCATTAGCATTCTATGAAATACAGCTAAGATATTGTTTATTCTTCCTTGTGGAACGAGCACAGATTGCTCTCCAAAGACCACTGTCATTCTCCCCCGAAGTCCTGTGCCATTTTAGAAAGTCTCGTCACACCCTCAGGGGGCAGTGTTCCTGATTCAGAAAGGAGAGGAGGGGACCACCTGATCCTTCTCTGGGGTCTCCCCCTGGCCAAGGGTGCTGCAGGTTAAAGGACATAAAATGCTGCCACCTGCTGTCAGAAGGACACACTACAAGCTGCCAGGGGCCCTGGAACGCTCTCGGGTGACAGTTAGGCCATCGCCATTCACTTACTTCTCACTCATTTATTTATTCCATCAACATTGATCTTGAACTCCGTTTTCCCATGTTCTGTTTTAAGGTCAAACAATACAAAAAACCAACCTGTGAGAACTATCTCACTGAAGTTTTAAATCATATACACAGCCAACGTGGTCGTTATATCTGGAACCTCTGAAGCCCCCGCACCCCCCCACACCCCCCTTCCCGCCCCCCTTTCTCCACAGGAAGAGGCTGCAGCCTCCCACCCTGCGGGCTGAGCCCCGCCCCTAGTCTGGCATCAGCCCTGGCCCTGGGCAGCCGCCCCAGCCAACCGGGGCACTCAGCATTGTCACCTGTGTCTGAGCCTGGCCTTGAGCTCTCTCTGGCCTTTATACCTGTGTTTCTATCTCGTTCTCCAAAGTCGTTCCAGAGATCTTCACAAACAGTTCTTCCTCTCCCGTTTGCCGGAGTCCAGGAGCACATAGCCCTCCGGCACCGGCCCAGAGCCCCGGCTTTCGCGTGGTGTTCCCCGCATCCTAGGGTGCACCAGAGGGACTCGGGGGCCACCGAGTGGGCAGAGGCAGAGTGACCAGGGGAGAAATGAGTCCCCTCAGACAGGGCAGCCTGCTTCCTTACACAATTCAAAGCTAAAGTCTTAAAGCTATTGAGAGGCCTTGGGTGGAACAAAGATAATTTTTCCATGAGAGGGTCCAGAGTCCTTCACAGATACGGGAGGGTGTATCTGAAACCTCGGCAGGAAGAGACTGACAAAGTCAAGACCAAAGCCACATCCCCAGGTAGACTGAAAACTGCAGTCATCCCCCCGTACGCCATGGGCCTCTTGTAAGACGGTAACTCCTCTTGCTCTGTTCAAACCGAGTAAGAAGCACTCATTAGAAGGCTCAGTACCGTGCGCTCAGAAACTTACTAGCTCACTTGGCAAGTAATTCTGGAGCCCCTGCTCTGTGCCAGCCCCGGTCCCTGGGGTACAGTAAGGAGACAAGCTGGTGGGGACCCTGCTCTCGGCACCTGGCACGCCATGCATTTTCTTGGGCTTAAATACGAAATCCTGGCGGATTCTGAAAGAGTTATCTGAAGGTGTTCACAGGTGATTTAACCTCTGTGACCAACACCAATAAATATACTAAGTAAATGCCTGGTAAGAGGGACTGATCGGCCAGACACGGATTTACCAGCTACCGGAAAACCCGAGGGCACTAAACTGAAATTCGGTGTGTGGCTGTGGCTAGTGCAGCGGATCCACACAGTGAGGACACACAGTTCTCCAGTGAAGGGCCTGTCACCGCAAAACAAGTGAGCAGGGACATAAAAGTCAAATGTATCATTTTTCCATGGAGTAGCACGTAGGACTTCAAGAGGTGTTTTGTTTGTTTGTTTGTTTGTTTGTTTAAGCAAGAAAGCTAAGCAAGCTGGGCCTTACATGAGCAAGCCATTTTTTTTTTCAGAATAGCCTTGAATGTAGAGAAAGAACAGTCACTCAGTTTGCCAATAACCCAGTATTTGTTGCTAAATAATAACCTTCTGTGAGAGAATTTAATGAGGAGAAAGACATAATGCTGAGAGAAATACGTAACTGCAATAATTCACAAAAGCAATTTTTGAGCCCTGGCCAGTGTGACGAAGTTGGGTGGGTGTCGTCCCACACCCGAAGGTCATGGGTTCAATTCCCGGTCAGGGCACGTGCCTAGGCTGTGGGTTCATTTCCCATTCCAGACGGCCACCAATCAATGTTTCTCTCTCACATGAATGTTTCTCTCTCTCTCTCTAAAAAAAAATCAGTAAAAAATGTCCTCAGGTGAGGCTTAAAAACAAAACCAATTTTTGTGGTAAATGATTAGTGAGCTTAAATTTCAGGTCTTCATACACTTGGCAAATCAAATGGCTGCCCACTTGAAACCCCGCCGTGTGAATTGCGGGGCATGCGAGGACTCGTGGCTCCTGGGTTTCGGGAGCTCTGTGTCTCGTGGAAGTGGGAAGACAGGACACGTGACGTGCATTCAAACCAAAAGCCATGTGCTCGGAGGGGACCTCAGGCCTCGGTGGTCAGCAGAGGCTCCGACCGCGCTGTGGTCAGCCGGACCCTGGAGGACCGGTGGGGTGCCAGCCAGCGGAGGCAGAAAGGCATGGGGGGCGGGGTCAGCCGGGAACCAGAGCCCGCAGCGCACGGGGCGTTCCGGGAACCCCCAGGGGCTGATGGAGCTTCAGCAGGAGGGTCCGAGCTCTCCTGGGCCGTGGAGCTGCGGTGGAAAGAAACCACCTGGGGAGGAAACCGCTTAGGACAGATGGTCCCGGAGTTTCAGATGTGTGGGACTTGCGGGACAGCAGGCTAAGAGGAAGCCCCCTCGGCAGGAGGGAAATCCTGGACTGCACCCACGCAGACGGGATCGGGGGAGCCGAGGGAGGCTCTCCGGCCTCTGGAGGAGAGGTCGTGCAGGGAGGAGAAGAAACTGAGTCCTTGAGCTCACTGCCCCGATCCTGGACTTCGTCATCATTGTGCCTTCTGCCCACACCCCTCTCTGCGAGCCCCCACCCCCTCCGCCTGCCCCGTGTGGTAGATGCCCTGTCCTCTCCGTCCTGGGATGCCTGCCGCTTAGCAAAACACCTGGCGTAGCAGGTGCTCGATAACTATGTGTCCAGTACCTGAATGAGCGACCTGGTGCACAGCAAAGCTTCCGAATGCACTGGGAGATTCTGATGTTCTCACTTTGCTTCTCCAGCCATCAGGTGCCCAGAACTACTCGCCCCAGAGCGGGGCAGGCTGAATTGTTCCGACACGCGCGGAGAATTCAACGTGGGCTCCACCTGCCGTTTCTCCTGCCAAGAGGGTTTTCGGCTGGAGGGGTCCGACAGCGTCACATGCGCAGCATCTGGGAGGTGGACGGCACCCCTGCCGACCTGCAAAGGTAACGTCGTAAGACACGTTCGCTGGGGCGGCCCTCCTGGCAGTTGCTTCCGCGGAGGTCGCAAACCCTGACAGAGCTCTCGCCCTGCGACGGGGACACCTCGTATTATGATTTTTATGAAAGCACCACTTCTTGTTCTGAAACAGGGTCTAGGGAACCCAGATTTCAGATCTAGAAACGCATAAGGGGTGGTGGGACCTTTTTATATTTGCGAATAAGAGACGCATTGATTCTGAAGCAGAGATTTTCTCTCGTGATTTCGGCCTCTCTCTCAAAGAGCTGTGTTGGGTGGATGGACTGGTCTCCATTGTCTCATTGTGGAGAGAGAGCACAGGGGCGGAGTCACTGACCCGGCTCCTCCGATCAAGAAATGGCGGTGCCGAGGCCTTCTTTCTCCCGCGTGTCGTGTCGATGGCGGAGCCAGTAGTGTCACTCACGCATCACATTTCATGCTGACCTTTGGCCAGAGGACACCACCCCCTCCCAACAAGGCAGGGGTGGGCGGGCCACTGGCCCACACCCATTTGGCTCCCTACTAAATTTCCTGTATCTCCACACCAACTCTCCTGCTTTCTTTGTTTTTTTTTAAACATCGGTGACATCACTCTTCCAGTTTCTTGTTCCAGCCTGGAGAACTCTCTCCAAGGACACTTGCAAATAGTCTTCCGTACCTCGTTTCCCATACCTGTGATGAGCAGTTTTCCTTAACTGCCTTAAGGAGCTATGGCTAGAGCTTCCTTCTGTATGAAGGAGGGGATGACGCTATTCCAGGACAGTCTAAGGCTATCGTAGGCTCTGCACATGGAGACGTTTTCTCACGGCAGGGGCAACGGCGGCTCCCATGCCAGCAGTGCGATGCCCGGCCCTCGTCACTCCGGAGCAGGGCACCGTGTCCTGCAGACACCGCCTGGCAGCCTTCGGGCCGGACACCACCTGTTCCTTCGGATGCCAAGCCGGGTTCACGCTCAGGGGAGAGAGGGAGCTCCGATGCAGGCCGTCGGGACAGTGGACAGCAGCGACGCCAGCCTGCGCAGGTACCGGGAGCTGGGCAGGCGGTTCCGATGCCGACTTCCAGCTGGCACTCGGCTAGGCACGGCGCCTGCCGGCTGAAATCCCATCCAGCCCCAGCGACCACTTCCAGTGTCAGCTCCTCCACGAAGCCCACCCCGGGCCCAGTTAGAAGTCACCTGTGGCAAGCACATCACTTCCCGCCTTCCTGTCGTCACAGGCTAACACCCTGGTACTCACGGACCTAAGGGAGGGAACATTTATAAATGTTCAAAGTGTGTCAGGACAATAAGCATGCTACACATAAACCGGGTACATGAATGACAACATACAAGCTGCAATTCTCGTGATTATGCGACCGGGTGAACATGCCATGTTTGCATGATGTGAACCTAAACAAAAAGACACACCATGCCTGGCACCTCCCAGAGGGCTGTCACCCCACACACGGAGAAGCACTACGTCATTCTGTATTTCTGCTCCCCACACAGCGCACGCAGGGCACGCAGCGCCGTGTCTTCTAAATGTCCCTAGTCTCACTGTTCATTTGAATTGCATTTAATTGCTTGAGCTTTAGCTTCCTACCCACAAATTAGGGTGCATACCTGGAGGTTCCCAGAAAAAAATAGTTTCAAGAGGGTGGTGGTGTCTACGTCTTTCAAACTTCCAGAGTCCAGCGGTTCTTGAACGCTTACTAAATATTTTAACAATATTTAATAACAGGTGCATACATGCCAGCTAATTGCCAACTGTACTAATAACAACATTTAGGACAATAGCATTTTTGAGAAGCAACACTTTATCGTGTTTTTGTAGGCAAGGTTGATCAGTCTGTTAGCAGGCGTGTGTTGGGTGCTGCTCTGTGCCCCCCCGGTTCTCTGGCTCTCGTCGTCCGGGTGGCAACCCTGGTGCCTGTGCGATGTCGGGGGCGCCAGCCTGCGTGTCAGGGGGGCCTCCTCCCCTCTCCGACCTTGCGCAGTCTGCCTCATGTGCCGCAGGGCCCGCCAGGTTGCAGATGAAACCAGAGTCTCTCCCGCCTTCATTGTGTGCACGTTTGTTTTTCCTGCATTCTTCTGTTATTCCCCCCTTTCCTGCAGCTGTCAAATGCCCTGAGCTGCCCGTTGCGGACCCGCTGCTGATGAACTGCTCGGACCCTTGGGGGCAGTTCAGCTATGGGTCAGCCTGCACCTTCCACTGTCCAGAGGGGCAACCGCTCACTGGCTCGGCGAGGACAGCGTGCCAACACACAGGCCAGTGGTCCGCGGCTGTGCCCACCTGCCAAGGTACGGCGGTGCTGCGGTGCAGGGAGCCACGCCTCCGTGGAAAAGAGCCAAATCAGTGTTTCTTCTCTGGGTCTCTGTGGGTCTCACTTTCTGTCACTGGGTTTTCCCTGCACTTAATGAATGTTTCGCAATGAATCAATGAGGCAAGAAATTGCCTTATACAGAGCAGAAGGGACTAAAATCAATGACCCTGTGCAGACAATTGCCACCCCTTCTTCACAGCTGAGATTTATGAAATGAGTCCTCTCATTTCTTCATCATCTGCGGGGAATACACCTTGAAGTTTCACGTTGGTCTACACTGTCTACGGCCTTGTCTTCCTGAAGCACCCGATCTCGTCTCAAATTGTTTCAAACTGAAGGTTATTTTATGCAGGTTCCTAGTTCATCTCGGGAGAACCTTATCACATACCTCTAAAACCTGAAAATACCACAGACCTTCCTTAATTAAGCTCCATCTGTTTGCAAGGTTTATGTCAAGATTCCACCCTTTTGTTTTTAATTTTTTTCTCTACAGCTTATCATGACTAATTTTTGTTCTATAGCTGTATTTTTTATTACAACAAAAGCTACCCACGGTTTATTTTATTTGCCCAAAACTCTATTCCTTGTGTCTACCATTTAATCATTTAATTCCTTTTATCACATCCTTACCCTGACTCCTTCGAAAATTGCATTTGAGCCCTGGCTGGCGTAGCTCAGTGGATTGAGCGCAGGCTTCGAACCAAAGCATCACAGGTTCGATTCCCAGTCAGAGCACATGCCTGGGTTGCAGGCCACGGCCCCCAGCAACTGCACATTGATGTTTCTCTCTGTCTCTTTTTCTCTCCCTTCCCTCTATAAAAATAAGTAAATAAAATCTTTAAAAAAAAAAAAAAAAAGAAAATTGCATTTGATATTTAAGTGTTAGGGATAAAAGGTGGTTTATGACTTCCAAAGTGACCCTTCTGGATCACACCTTTTAGCATTCGTGGGAACCCTTCTGGGAGGGTGGCCTTTTGCTCAGTGCACATCTAAGTCTTGCACACGCGTGTGTTTGCTTTGCAGCGGGGCCTCTGACTGTCCAGGAAGCTCTGACTTACTTTGGGGGCGCAGTGGCCTGTGCCACAGGCTTGGCAATCGGTGGGACCCTCCTGGCTCTGCTAAGAAGGCGCTGCAGGCAGAAAGGTAAATAGGAAAGAGTCTTCTTTCCTTCTTCTTTCACGTGACTGGGGGGTGGGGGTGGGGGTGGGGCCGAGAAAGCACACCCTCAGCAGTTCACAGTCGAAGACATTTGCATTAGAAGAAAACAAGGCCTAGAGAAGTGACCTTGAGAGCTGGCTGCCTGGGGGAATCCCCTTTTTAGAAATGAAGAACTTGACACAAATACAGATGCTCACACAGGGGACCTGAGAAGGAGCTCGGAAATCTGAATTTTCCGGCATTCCGCCCCCTCCAAAGGCACACCGGCATTCGGGGCCTCTGGTCCAGGGGAGGTCAGTCACAGCAAAGCGAGTTAAAACAGCTTCTCTCCTCCACTCCCCTCCCTGTTCCTTCACGCCCCAGTCATCCCTGATCTACTGTGTTCGGTGGCGGGACCCAGAACGATGGTCCCTGGTGACCCACCGGGGAGACACCCCAGGGGAATCTGTGCCGCTCCTGAAGGTAGCACTGTGCCGGGACAGGCCTGCAACCTGAGTGTTACTGGAACACGGAACAGAGGGGTCCCAACTGTAACCGGAAAAGACACCGGCGTCCGGGCTGTCTGTCACCACCAAATCCAATAAGCAATGACAGTGATTGAATCTTTTATAGGCGCTTGATTCAGATGGCCGGCGATCGAAGAAGATGGCGGGTTCATACCCTAACAAACCATCTTACTCTTTCTTCCCCAGCCAGATCTTTTATAAGGGGGTTGGGAGAGGGCAAACAAGGTGTCAGCGAAAGCCTTTGAAATTCAACAGTTGCCTCCAAGGGGGGAAGGGTAGTCACTTGCTTCTTCCTGGTACAGATGTCTCCGGGAGGTCAGCTGCTTATTCTCAGGCACCAGGATGGGCCTGATCTGTAGTTACTGAAACAAAAACTTAACATACACATGACTTGCTAGATTTATGACTATTTACCTTAAGCTAAATTTTCCCAAGTCTTAAGCCCCTATCACAACCAGACTGATAGTTCAGAAAGGCTCTTTTAAAGCTCAGCTTGGAAAAGTAAAGAAGGGTTTTGCCACGGGGGAGAGGAGGGCAGTAAAAACGGAGTCCCAGCGGAGGGGACGAGGCGTGAGAAGACTGAACAGGGTAAACCCGTCATGGTCACTGGGGAAGCGCCGTGTTCGGCAGTTTGCTGCCCCTGAGTCGTGGGGGAGGCGAGAGGGGGAGCTAGAGGTCGGAAGGGCCGCCGCCCCACTCACGCCTGGGGCCGAGAAGCCGAGAGGGAGTGTGTGCGCGTGGAAACCCGTGGAGTTGGTGCAGGGCCTGAGCAGGGAAGGGACCGACAGGGAGGAAGACCCTCCAAGGGAAACCGTGTTCATCAGACTCCTCTACAGAAACCAGCTCTGGCCTGGGCATGCACGAAGGGAACCATTTCTTCAGGGTCAGAACGGCCTTTGTCCGTCTGCCTCCGAGGCTCCGCCCGTCCCTGAGTTCAGAAATTTCCTTTGACCAGCCAGTGAGGCTCCTCACCCTTCCTCCTGGAAGGGAAGCGACCAGGGGCGTCGGAGGAGTCTGAACGCTCCACTCCGGGGTGGGGGCCGGCAGTGGCTCTGTCCAAAGCACATGCCGCGGTTCTCCGGAGCCGAGGAGTTCCCACTCCTAGTCTCAACTACTCTCACGCTCCCTCGGGCCACATGGCTGTCACCGTGTGGGGGATCATTGTCCGAAGGTCCCCCATGGACTCCCCGGTGCGTGGGTGGGTGGGACCGTAGACACAGAGCGACGCCGTGTGAAAACCAGAGACCCTCACCCGGTCCCTCTGTGCCGCATCCGGGCTTGCGCGGGCAAACCCAGCAGGCGGCCGGCCAGAGCTGTTCTCCATACCCACATGGAGACCAAACTCTCCCTGCCTTTCCCCCAAGTTCTTCCTCAAGTTTGGAGACATTCTAGGGAACCCTCTGAACTAAGGAGAGGGACCCACAGCCACCCATTCCCCAGTAATCTGTAATAAAAAATAGATTTATTTGTGAGAATTTTCCCTTGCCCTCTCCCAATTTGATTTTAAATTTTCTAGGATTCTGTGGTCAAAGAATAGGACGATGAGTCCTACTTTATCCTCTTGCAAGTTCAGAATGCACGTTCGTGATCACATTCAAGGCTCAAAAATGCTGTGGACTAAATATACTAATTCATCTTCACTTGGCCTAACATTTTAAAACTAACTAATGAGATGCTTCAACCGACAGGCCTGCTATGGAGACTTAAGCTTCCACAGTCAGAGTTCACGGTCAGGGTTAAGACAGGAGGCCCCTGACCACGTGTGTCACCAGGGAGGGGGAGACTGTCACTGCTGCAGTGACAAAGTGGGCTCGTTCATGTAATTAACTTGCCAACCGACGGCTGAGGGAGTGCGACACAGGATGAGCGAGAGGGGACCCACCGCGAGTGCCAAGGAGTCGGGTTTTGAGAGCCAGTGATCTCAGCAACCACCCACAAACAGTCAAGGGGCTGAAGGCAGGCAGGCCGCAGACGCGGGAGGGGAGGTCGTCACTGATGGGGACGAGGGGGAGGATGAGAGGGCCCTGGAGCTACTCAGGCAAATGTTTGGCTTGGCCTGTAATGGGCAGGTTCCCCCTCTGGGGAGAGACAGTTCCCACCCCGCCCCTTCTAACGAGTCCGTCTGAAAACCAGTGTGCCGCCGGCTCTCCCCAACAATTCCCACCACGGACGACCTTTCACCCTCACCTTGTTTTCGCCTTTGAAACCAATCATTGGTGTCCTCTTGCTTTTTTCAGATGATGGGAAAAGCCCCTTGAGCCCTCACAGGTAAGAAGGAAATGTTTTATGCCCGAGTTACATGTTCTAGTCTGACTTTCTGATTCACCGTAACACGTCAGAAAGATTATACACAATGCTCCCTCCTCGCGGCAAAGCTTTTGAATTCTGAATCAAAGCACACAGACAATATACCCTAAGTAGGCAAGCCTTTCAAAACCCATCGGCGCCAGAGCTATGGTATGAGGGAGAAACAGTAGGCGTAACTGCCAGGGCCGGGGTGCTGGCTCCCCCGAGGGTGCCGCGAGGTCACCGAGGCGCGCGCCTTCGGGTGGGATTACGGGGAGGCTCGGCCGCCGAGGACAGCAGACAGGCAGACCATAGGAGCGGCTCCAAAGTCTTCAGCGGGGTTGCCAGCCTGATTTTTTTTAAAGATTTTATTTATTTATTTTTTTAGAGAGGAAGGGAGGGGGAGATAGAGAGAGAGAAACATCCATGTGCGGTCGCTGGGGGTCATGGCCTGCAACCCAGGCATGTACCCTGACTGGGAATCGAACCTGCGACACTTTGGTGTCGCAGCCTGCGCTCAATCCACTGAGCTACACCAGCCAGGGTCCCAGCCTGATTTTTAAAATGACAAACAACCAGTAAAAAGTTGGAAAACTGGTTAAAATCTTCCCTCAAGTCACATGGCAGATGCATGTTAGAAGATAGCAAAAAAAAAAAAAAAACCAGCCAAAATGGTACTATTTCTACATAAAGCAGTGACGTTCTGGGCTCAGAGGTTTTCGCCCACATGAATACCGAGTACATAGTCTGAAGGTGGATGGGGTGTAGGGCAATCCTTTTGCCTCCTGTTGTGTGTCAGGACATCCAGGGTCCTGGTCCCTGCCCCAAAGTGTCAACAGGTCTCTAGATCATCGTGAAAAGTAAAAAACGCCTTGAGGAGGCACTACCCCCGCCCTTTGAACACCACTGCCAGGCGGTCTGGAATCAAGGCCGGACGTCTGGGAAGGGTTTCCTCTCACCCTAGGAACACGCAGCCCCGCGGGGGCATAGCTGGCACTCCGTACCCACGGCGTCAACGACACATTCACCCGGGGACGGGGTGCAATGCCCACTCCCCAGAGAGATTAAGTGGGGTCTAGAACATTCCCTTGGCATTTCTCCTTCCCCCTCGAGAGCAGAATCCCCGGGGGTGGGCGGTAATAACCCGCGGCCTGGAGAGACCAGGGGCCGGACCGCGGTCGGGGGCTAAGCACCAAATGGCCGGTCACTGATGTGTTTCCATTCTGCAGCCAGCTGGGCACCTACGGAGTTTTTTCAAATGCTGCGTTCGACCCGACCCCTTAAGGTAAGTCCCCGGTGGCGACATTTTTAAAGGGAACAGAACAGTAGGGGGGAGGGGAAGCCTTGAAGCTTGACTTTTCTTTATGTAATCGTGAGTTAAATTTCACGCATGCATTGCAATGTCAGGCCGTGAAGGAGACTGTGTTGGCACAGAGGGCAGGTAAGCCCCGGTCTAGCCTCACTCATGTCAGGATGCACGGTGCGCCCTTTCACGGCTCCTGGGTGGTGTGGGCACGGGGGCTTCATAGCCAGGCGTCTTGACCGCTGGGAGCGTTTTACAAACTTTCGGGGAGCCAGTGCCCTGAGTCGGCCCGCCGGGCGAGCGGAAACGGCCCGGCCCCTTCTCGCTCCCAAATGGCTGGGCAGGTAGCTGGGTTTCCCACGGAACGTGGCCTGGGCGGCAGAAAATCCGGAATCCAGAAAGATTACATGGGGCCTCGGGGGACAGAGATGATGAGAGCGTTCTTTCTTTCTTTCGTTTATTTTTTTTTTAAGGAAACGGAATGATTTTCATTTATCTTGGTTCGTTTTCAAGTACGTGTCCTTCTGCGGGTCCCTCGGCCTCAGAAGACTCCTGCCGTCGAACGCCGCCAGGCTTCCTGCAAGACTTGACAAACTGGAGCGTGTTTGCTGCGGTTTTCTGCAAATGTTTGTGCACGAAGGACATGGCATTTCCCTGAGATTAGCTCTGGACCAGGGCAGAGGGCCTGCGCCACGAGCCCGCGCACCCCACCCATCACCCTTCCGGCTCCGCCTCCCCGCCTCCTCCAGCACAAGCCTCCACGCGGGCGGGTGGGCGGGCCGCAGGGCCGCAGTCTGTGACGGGCTTCGCCCTGGCTGTCACCCGGAATACGAATTAGCCAAAGACTAGGGCATCTGAGTCACCAGAAGACTGCCCTGGGGAGACGTGAAAGGGCGTCTGTATTTTTGGGGTTGGAGGGAGGCATCCTGTACTTTTTCGGAGGGCGGGAAGGGTGTGTCTGGCCAGGGAACTGTCCGTAGGCCCTCGGGGTCTCTGGTGCGGCTGCTGGGGACGCCCCTTAGCCCTCTGCTGCTGAGGCATCCAGGGACACTGCAGAAGGCGGAGGATGAAGACAGGAAGGCGCAGGCCACTGTAGCTGGTCCCCCCACTTGTCACTCTCTCCCCCAAAGACCAATACTCAAATGTGTCATGAACAGGCCTCCCCCCAAATGCCATGTTCTATCATTTGGTGTTTTGTCCAATAAGGTCTGTGTCCATCGCTTTGTTTACATCCATGTGACTCAGAATTACCACCGTCCCCTTTACTGTCTGACCCGTCGGTGGGTCAGAGAGTATGTACCGTACCGCCTCCCCGCAAGGAGCAGGCCAGAGGCGCACCACGGGTCTTCATCACCTGAACGTCCTACAGGGAAGCACGGGCGTGTTGCACACACCCTGCAGATCACATTCCAATAAATAGGTTGTTGAAAGTCGCACGGCGGTCATCGGGAGCCAATCAGGTATCGAGAGGCCCACAAGGCAGCCCTCTGGTCTCTGTGACACGTGAGGCCGGGGACCTGTCACGCAGGCGGGATGACACGCAAGCAAATGTGCAAATAAAAATGGCAGAACAGTCTAAGTCAAGAGCACAGACTTTTACAAGAACTCTGGTAGTAAGCGTGGGATGGAGGGACGCCGTGCTCTCGTGTACTGTCGCCGGCATCTCCGACTGCCGGTCGCTAGGGTGGGGCTCACCGTAGGACTGTGGTTCTCGGCCCTGTCTCCAGGGTCTGAGTCACATTTTGCCAAAGCTCCCCGGGAACCTGATATCACAGGCACAGAAGGGTGCTCTGCTCCTGAATAGTGCACAGTCTCGCTGGGGAGATGACAGACACCCGCCCAAAGTATGAAAGGGTAATCAGCACGACCTGTGATTTGGATAGTGTTGTAGGAGCCACGAGAGGGAAAAGTCCACCTGGGCCCAGAATCAAGGAGACGGTAGGACTCTGAGTGGGCGTCAAGGAGTGGGCAGAACGGGCGCTCTGAGTGGGTAGAGTCACGTCAGCGAAGGGGCAAAGGCCGAAGGTGGCGTGTCGGGGGCGGGGCTGCTGAGGAGCCCAGCACCCTCGGGACCTCACACAAGGCGCCGGGTGACAATGTAACCCATCCACGGGGACAAACCTTAAGACAGAGGCTTCGGCGGCACAGATTCAGGAACCTGGGACAAGTCATCCTGACGCTTCAGACAGTACAGTTCTCTGCCCCTCTATCAGCAGCAAAACAAGGGCTTAAGGCAGTGGAAACAGATCGTCCGAGAAACAGAAGGGACCTGGCAGAGGCAGGAAACATATGATCCATGCCCTGGCTGGCGTAGCTCAGTGGATTGAGCTCGGGCTGCGAACCAAAGCATCGCAGGTTCGATTCCCAGCCAGGGCACATACTTGGGTTGCAGGCCACAGCCCCCAGCAACTGCACATGGATGTTTCTCTCTCTCTCTCTCTCCCCCTCCCTCCCTCCCCTCTCTAAAAAATAAATAAAATCTTTAAAAAAAAATACTATCCTAGTAACCAGCACGTGCTCAGTGCTTTCCAGCCGCCAGGAATTATGCGTTCTGCCGTATTTTCTTACCCACCCCCTACAACGCTATCCGGGGAAGCTGCTGTTGTCATCCCTGCAGTGTAGACGGTGAACCTGAGCTCCGAAGAGGCTGAGGGGCGTGTCCAAGAGGACATGCACAGCTAGCCAGGGGGCCTGGGGCCTGGGGCCTGGGGCCTGGTCTGCTGCCTCTCTCCGCCACACTTACACTCAGAGCCCCTGGCCCTGGGGCTCACACTCGGAGCCCCCACCCCCGGCCCTGGGGCCGCCTTGCTGGCCTGGCGGCAGGACCTTGTCAGGGCAGAGCTGTGTGCAGGCGGAAGTCAGTGGTGTGGCCCTGGCCACGGGTTCGACCCCTGGCTTCCCCACCACCTGGGGACACACGTCTGTGCGGGGCAACAGTGTGCAAGGCCCTTTCCTCAGAGCAGCGGAGTGCTGCGGTCCCAAGGCATGCATGCGGAGTTCCGGAGGGTGAGGCGAGTGTGAACTTTGCCCCTGGCGGTTTTTAGGGGGGGCGGGGTGAGGGGCTGCCGCTCTGCATCTGCATCTGCAAGCGCAGGGATACAGCTTTGCCCCTGGCCTGCGAATCCCTGGGCGCCGCCCCACCTGCCGGAGCCTCTGAGCCCCGCCCTTTCTTCACCTGTAGTAAAACAGTCACCAAACTGGGTGCCCTCCCTGTTACCTCTGGTCACCGGGGGCAGTGACCTAGCCGCATCCCCCCTCCCCCACCCCTTGCCTGGAAAGGCCCCGGGAGGCGGGGACAGACGGAGGCTGCCGCTGCGGAGCCTGCGGGGGAAGCTGCAGGGGAGGACACTGCCACCCACAGCCTCCGGGAGCTCACTGCAGCGCACACGCGGCGACTCGGTGGCGGCGGAGGAGAGCTCCGTCCGGGCCCTGGGGGTAGCCGAGGGCAGGAGCAGAAAAGGAACCATGTCCCCAGGCTGCCCACGCCTCTGGGTCCTGGTGGTCCTGGGCTCCAGCTGGGCGGGCGCGGGGCGCACGGGGGCTGAGGCCGCGCGGCTAAGGGAGTTCTATGTGGCGGCTCAGGGCATCCGCTGGAGCTACCACCCTGAGCCGGCAGAGCACAGGTAAGGCGGGCGCGGTGTCCCGGGGGCTCCTCCGGGGAGAGTGAGCTGTTTCCTTAGACGGCATTCCCTTCGCTCGTCCTGCCTCCAGGGACACAGTCTGTCCCTCTGAGGGTATGGAAAACACGCAGTTCGATTGGCTGGATGCTGCTTCCAAGAGTTTGCTGATCAGCAGTCTTGTTAGTACGATTGATTGCTGGTTCAGGATATTGATTGACTCAAAACCACCAGGCACCCACCCCCTCAGCAGCCTTCTGCAGCCTCCTGTGGTGGCATTTGAGAAGTCTGGTATCTGTATGGAACCTCTAGTCATATATTGTCTGTTCCATTCTCTGCATAGCTTCGTCTTCTAAACGTGAGGACGGGCATTCATTCACCCTGTACTTTGCTGTGAGCAGATTACTGTTATCATCCCATAACCATTGCCCTCATTTTGTTGTTTCTTGTTGTCCACTTTCAAAGCATTGCCGGTCCGTGAAAACGCAACATT
Organism: Phyllostomus hastatus; assembly: GCF_019186645.2. Taxonomy (NCBI): domain Eukaryota; kingdom Metazoa; phylum Chordata; class Mammalia; order Chiroptera; family Phyllostomidae; genus Phyllostomus; species Phyllostomus hastatus. Next base: position 3,194,635 of record NW_025333833.1, on the reverse strand, counting down.
TTTATTCTTGCACCCTGTTCTACTTCATCTGACCCTTCATTGTTCTCCCTCAAACACTCCCTGGTGTGCGGTCTGCCCTGAGGCTTGGGGTGGCCCCACTAAGAGTAGAGGTTTGAATAATAAAAGTCTATCTTTGAGTCGCAGACATTTTTTCCTAATTGAAAGGCTAAAAATAAGGCTTCCCAGAAATGAGACAAATTACAGGGCCCACTCAATATTTCCAGCTGGTTATATTTTTATTTGTTTTAATGGTAAGCCTCTTGGTGTGACTCAAATTTTTTTTAAACTAAACATCACACTCTGAATGATTGTGAAAGACGTGTTCCTCTTTTACAATTACAAAGCGGTCTACCGAGAGATATCGTAACATTTTTAGTCTTTTAGGTATAACCTTAACCCTTTAAAAATTTTCCGTGTAAGGGTGATTTTGGAGGGCCGTGCATATATATCTCTTGGTCTTGTAATAATAAGAAATCCCTCTTTTTAAAAAAAATCACCCTTCAGTATTGCGGTTCAAGGTGACACTCCAGGCCACCCCCGCAGGTAGGGAACTGCCATGAACCGCAGCCCCAAGGGACAGAGAGCCCGCCCAGCACCCACCTCCCCTGCTCCCGGGCAGGACGCTGCCTGGGTGGCTGGCCTGCCAGTGGCGGTGGAGCTCAGGCTGGGAGGTTTGGTCTTCCGCCCCCGGTCGGTGCCGACAATGGCAGGCACAGACCCGGAGGCAGAGCCAACTGGGCGACAGCCTGAGTCACATGGTGAACCAGAGGGAGCCGTCGCCTGGCACCCTGCCCTCTCACGCCCCGGCCGTGTCTCCAGAATTCTGGGACGAGTCACTCCTCTGGTGTCAATTATCAAGACCGCAGAATGCTAACCCAGACCAAGTCTCCGTGTGTTTGAGCCTCGAATCATGTTGTTCCTTCTCTAGCGCTTTCGTGTGAAAAAGTCTAACCTGTATGTCTGGCTGCTTGAACTACGAACGTGTTCTGAACGGTCCTCCCCCAGGAGCCCTGAATCCCCGGAGACACAAAGGACAGGGAGGGGAGGTTATCCCGGCACCGGCCCTGCCACCACCCTCCCCCTCCCCCTCCCCCACCCCCGCACTGACTTCGCCATGAATCCAATCGTTTCTCTTCTGCGCATCTTGGCTCTACCATTCACCGGCGGCTTCTCCTTGGTCAAGTTACTTAAGCTTTTCAAGAGTTCGTTTTTTTTCCACTCGTCTGTATGTCCCCAGAGTGAGTCCGAGGGATGTCACTCCGTGAGCCACATCCGGCTTCTCCAGCGGAAACAGGGCCCACCAGAGCGACAGGAGCTCCCCAGCGGCGTTCCACGGCGCTCCCCAGCGGCTTACCACTGTATCTGACCGACCGGCTGCAAACAGCCCACGTGTTTATTCATGAAAGATCTGGCCATACTTTTGATCATTTAACATTGCAGCTTAAAATTGGGGTTCACACTGGGATCTTGGAATCGTCTTTAGAAAATGGAGTCTGAGGGACAGGATTGGTCAGGGCAAACTTCATTCGTGGTAGAATGATCACCACAACAGAATATTCTTGAAGAGAGTGATAATTGTGTCTATCCACTTCGCTTATTCTTCATATTTAAAACTCTGTGGGTCTCCAAAACACGGTGGGAAACGCTGTTATTTCTGGTACGAGTCTGAGGACACGAGAGACCCCTTTCTTGCAGTGTGAGGAGGAGATCTCACATATACCTTCCAAAGTAATTCTTGTATTTTATTTCCAGTTTGAACCCTTCTGCAACCTCCTTCAAGAAGATTGTCTACAGAGAGTATGAAGCATATTTTGAGAAAGAAAAACCACGATCGAGAACTTCGGGTGAGCCGAGCAGGGGGCCCCGCGTAACCGCGCAGCTCACAGACCCCATGCCCATGGAAACAGCCGTTGTTAACCTTGATCAAAAAGCTGAGAAACCCCAGTTGTTTGAATTCTTCTCCACTTGTCTAACAAACTCTTACTGAGCTCGTGCCAAGGGCGGGGCGTTGGACTAGACGCCGTGGAGGCCGCAGAGACGAGACTCGCGTGCCCTGCCTCCGCGGGGCTCCGGGTCCAGTCTGACGCGTGCAGGCCAAGGGCAGCCCTCCGGCCCCCGGGCTCATTCGGAGGGACTGTGCGTGGCCAGTTCTCGTGCTCCTGTCTTCCCCTTCTCTTCTCCCGTGTCATTTAGTGTCATGTACACAGTAGCTCGTGTTTTCAAAGAAAAGCCCCTTCTTTCCTCCTCTCTTCTTCAGTCAAGGGTAGTAAGTCACTGGGTTTGGGCAGCTGACATAGGGCACCACGTTTTCACAGGCGCACAGGGCCGTCAAGAGAGGACGTCCTCCGGTGGGGTCCCCAGGTCAATAATTCACTCAGCCCCTCCCCCGCCCCCACCCCCCACCCCCGCCAGGGGGAGACCTGTGACCTGCCCCAGACTCACTCTTCCGCGCCCCCGATCCTTCCCATTCTTCCCCGACTCCTCTGATGCCCCTTTATCTTCACTCCTTCCTGGACGGGTGCCTTCCCTGCGGCCAAAGACCATTGGCAGCAACAGAAGGCACAACTCTGCTCAGGTTAAACTCCACCTAGAAAAGAACAGCCCCCTGGACTCTGCCTGCTTTTCCTTCCCCTCCCCTCTCTTCACCACCCATTTCCATGTGAGTTCTCCAGGGTATCATCTCCCCCCACCCCCGTGTCCCCTGCTCCACGGGGAGCAGCTCACTGAAACCTCTCTCAAAGGAGGGCGTCTGTGACTGCGTAGATGCCAGGGCCAGTGTTTTTTTTGCCAGGCCTTTTCTGACTGGACGTTTCTAGGACATTCGATGCTCCCCTTCCAGACATGCTCCCGGTGCCCCGTGTCCCCGGCGCTGCCTCCACCGGCGGGCGAGCAGCAGCAGAGCCGTAGGGGAGGGGCGATAAGGCAGCGGAAGCAGGAGGCTGTTGTAGATAACCCACTCCCGGGACGTGGCTCCCAGTGGGAGGAGAGATAGCAGAGCTCTGGAAGGGAATAAGAGGTTTAAGGATATTCTGGAGTTTTATAAAAGGAATGCAGTGACTTAAAATAGCTAAGGGTGCCCTGGCTGGTGCCAGCCTGCGAACGGAAGGGTCAACCAACTGATGTGTCTCTCACACATCCGTGTTTCTCTCCCTCTCTTGCTGCCTCCCTTCCCTTCTCTCTAAAAATAAAGATCTTTTAAAAATATTACCTAAGTTCTCTAGGGAAGAATCCAATAGGAAAGGAGAGGGTAAAGACACCTCCTGGAGGGAGCCAGGCTCAGAAGAAGCGGGGATAATGGGGTTGAGAATGGAGCCGCGCGAGTCCAAGGTAGACCAGATACCGCCTCCGCTAGGGGCTATGAGGTCGCTAATACAACTGGGTTTGTAACTGTGGGCAAGAAGTTTTCAAAAGGATCTCCTGTCCTCTGTCACAGTCTCCTCCTTTTCGTAGCTCTGGCTCCAACCTCAGCACACACAATCGATACTTAAGAGCCACTTAATTAACTTAAACTGTGGGCCGGTGAAGGGAAAACGGGCTGGGAAACAAACCCCGAAGGCCTGCGGCACGAGGCACCGGGCGGGCACCGAGAGCCCCACCTTCTGCGGCTCCTGCCGAGCTGGCCGAATTCGACCATCGGCGCTGGGTCAGCCATCGTGCTGACAGCCCTGTGAGTGGCAGGAAGGGCCGGTGCCAGGCTGGAGACCATGCTTTAAGCAGTACGAAGGCACTGGTAGTTTCTGAGGAGAGCGGTGTGATCAAACTCCTTTGAGATGATGCACTTTTGCAGCGACGTCCTGATGCACCCTCATTCTTTAGAAGCAGACCTTGACAGATGGCCCCTGCGGAAGCCCTGTGCGCTGAAAACGTCATCTTCCTGTCCACTCCATGTGTCTCCTGGACAGACTTGTTCTATACGAGCCCCGAGGCCTTGTAACATCCATTTCGTGCAGCCTCTTCCTAAACCCCAAAGGCGCTTACCTACCCGTGAACCCCTGGCGGCCAGGGGTGACCTCTCGCTCACTTTTGTGTGCCAGTAGGAGTTGACGCAAGGAGGCAAATCTGGTGCATAGACCAAGCCCCAGATGGTGCGTGAGAAGCGCTGGCTTTGCACACTGTCCTGACTCAGTGACTTCCCCGTGGCCAGCCCAGTTCTGTGTCCCTGGTGCTTTCCTTCCCCCGCTTCCCGCCCCACTCGGCTGGTGGGTGCGATTCCAGCCCAGCCCGAACAGGAGCAGTCGTGGGCACCCCCGTCTGCAGCAAGAGCCCAGACCTTACTGTAAGTTGCGGGGCGGAGGTGCTGGGCTGCAGCCCTGGAGGTCTGAAGACAGATGCCTGCCCTGGACAGGTGGCCGGGCGGGGCTCATTGTCAGGAATCCTGTCTTGGGCTTTAAAATGGCTGGCTTGAGTCTTTGCGTTTTTTCAAGGAAAATTGTGACACGTTTGTCCCCGACGGCTCCGAAAGCGCTGCAGCCATGGGCTGCCCTGTTTTCCGCAGTCCCTGCTTCACCTGAGTAGCGGGGGTCAGATTCGATGCCCGTTGTGCTGCCGTCCTGCGAGGCCAGGACGGGCCGCCCCTGCCCTCAGCCTGTCTATGGGCAGAGGAGAGGGTGGGAGCACTTCTCGGATGCCTGGCTGACGGAGGAGCTGAGCAGCGGCTCCGGAACATTCCGTGCTGTTTGCCTTCACGCATGAAGGTGTTGGGAACGCCTTTATGAAAACATTCTCTTCACGTCACCCCGGACAATGGAAAAGGCACATCTTTATCTGCGTGGCCAGAGGTCGTCTCTGAGGAATGACAGGGGCTCAGAAGGGGGTGGGCCTGGCCAGAGCGATCGCTCCTCGTCTCTCGGCTGACTCTGAGCCAGGCCGGGCGTCGCTACCTCCCTGTCCTTACCTGACTGCATGCAGTGCTGAGCTCGTGAGCAGGCAGAGCCGACCAGGTGGAAGGCAAGCGGGTCACCCTCAGAGCCTGGAGACGTGGCAGCCATCACTCACGGGGCTTTCTGCGTGGTGTCCGTGTGCGTGTGTGCACGCGTGTGTATGTGCTTAGCAGCTCTGTCTTTGGCGATCCTGATGTATGTGTCCTTGCTTCCGTAGGACTCCTTGGGCCTACTTTATATGCTGAAGTTGGAGACATCATGAGAGTGCACTTTAAAAACAAGGCAGACAAGCCCTTAAGCATCCACCCTCAAGGAATCAAGTACAGTAAATTCTCAGAAGGTAAGCGGAACTCCCTGTCCCCCCGACGAGAGAAAAGCGCACGGCTCTTTAACACCAGTGTCAAACATTTGAAACCGCCTCATCAGCCACGTGTCAGAGAACGCCCCTGCCGCTGGTGAGAGCGAAATGGTTGTCTCCTTAAGCTTCAGAGAGGGACATGAGGAAGTTCTGGCACCAACTAGACCCCAGCCGTGTTTTGCTAGGTGCTTGTTCTTCAGTCCTTCTATAATTCACAAATCTTTTTCTGCCGCGTGTCCCAACCATCACACCTTGGAAGAGAGTGACTGAGTGGGGGAGTGGTTTCCGGTGCGGGTTCGGCACTTAGACTGCCCGGCACAAATCCTGGTTCTGACACTAACTGTGTGTCCTTGGGGAAGTGACTCACCCTCTCTGTGCCTCACCTTTCTCGTCTGTGAAATGAAAATAACAATCATGCCTTCTTTACACAGGCTTGTCGTCAGGGAAGCTTAGAACAATGCCTAGCATATGAAAAGCACTTGATAGAATACTAGCTAGGATGGAAAAGGTGATTCTTGAGTCAAAATTTGTCCAAATGATGTCACATGTCAATTACATCACAATTACATTTTTTCTGATACTCAAACAGTTTGACATGTAGCTGATGATGCATGGACATACCTGCACTATTGTCTGTGCAAACTCGTCTCTGCTAAGGGATGCGTGGCTGGCAGGAGGGCGATGGCCTGCCCTCCCCGGGAACCTCCACGCCAGTGCTCGCTCTTTGGCTGGAGGGGAACCAATGAAGCGTCAGCCATGAAATTTCAGGCACCTTAAAGGGCCAGTTTGTCCAGACGCTGGGCGAGGCAGCGTGCGTGGGAGTCTGTCCCTTCTGTGTCCCTACGGTCATATGGTGACACGGAACACCCACGCAGCCCCCTTACGAGGCTCCCAGCTGACTGCCTCAGGAAGTCAGCGCTGTGTGGCCAGAGGAGAGGACCCCACCGTGCCCCATGCAGGTCTCATTCCCAACGTGGGGGAGGCAGTGCAGTGGACTTTGCGTTCCGAGCGGGGCTGTTTGCGCAGGAAGTGAACCTTGCAACCCTGTCCCTCTTCCCTCTCTGTTTATCTGCCCGTGCACGCACTCGCTCCCCCACCGCCAGCAATCACTGGTGAGCGGCGGCTTCAGATGCTCCCACCACCCCCCCCACCGGTCACCTGCAGACTGCCCCCGGCTGCGCGACTCTGGGGACAGTAAACACAGATGGGTGGGAAAGTCAAATTTTGTCTCAGGAATGAGATGCAAATCTAGTGAGTGGAGAAAGGGTACCCTTCACGGGAAAAGACCAGTCTCTACATCCTGTCGTGCCCTCTGTGTTAAGATAAAACATCTTCTTCATGCCTGACACTCGCCCTCCCCCCTAGCCTCCTGCTACGGTCTGCATTATTTTTCCAGGAGTGGAGAGAAGCTCCATGCTGGGCCAGCTACCTGAGAGCCCAGATTTCTTTATCTCAGAGGTAGATACTGAGCAGTGGGTGGTGGGAGGTCCAGACGAGTGACAGGTCGAGCGGACTGAGTCCTCGGCCCTGTGGCTGCCGGAGCTAACCAGAGGACTGAACAAGCTAGCCAGCAGCCCTCCTTGTACGGGAGTTAACCTCTGGGCCCCGCCAGGAGTCGGGACCCTACTCTCGTCAGCTGCAAGGAGAGAGAGCCACGGGAGAACGCTGGCTTCAGGGCCAGAGTGCCTGGACGTGAGCCCTCAGCAAACTTCAGCAATCTCCTTTACCACTGACCCTCGGTGTTGGATCTATAAAAGGGGATTAGCGACTCCTGTCCAGCTGAGGTTATTGGTCGCGATATCGGGAAACTGCTAGGCACGCAGTCGATGCACAGTGATGCTGGGTATTGCTGCGGTGGTCATGTCATGGCTGTGCATCGTGCAGGCATTCAATTTTGCTTCCAGAAGCTGAGCTCGAAGGAAGGCCTTGGCCTTGGATAGCGTCATCACACTCAAATGAGATAAAACTCTCCCACAGGATTCAGACACCAAAATGAACTCAATGGCACAAAAAAAAAAAATGTCAGTTATCCTGAGTGCACGAGGAGTAAGTCATTTTGAATAATTACATTGTCCAGATTAAGCGCCTAAGATATTTCCTCTTAATTACTCCGGGCATAAATCTTTCTAAATGGTATACTTCCTCAGTATAGCTTTTGAAACAGAGGATGAGAAGCAAAATTCTAATCCCTCCCTGAACCGCGACTTCCGGTCTACCGGGAGACTTCACAGGCACCCATAAACGTTGGGACTCTGTGCAGTCTAAGAGTGGACAGGTTCTAAATGAAATCCGGTGTTATTTTTCTCTGGTAGTACTCACACGTAAAGACCCTGAGCTTTCATTCACGGATTTTGTACATCGTTTTGCCTGGGGGCCTTGGTTCCCAGGCATTCTTTCCGTGGCTCCCTTTTGAGTGCGTGGCTATGCTTAAATTAGGCAATGGCTGGAAATCTGGGTTCTGGGCAGGAAAGGTGTCACTGCACTTGGTGTGGAAGTCTCACGCTGGCCCGTCGTCCGTGCACCGGCAGCATCTGACGTAAAGGCTGAGCTGTAGCTCGGTGTCCCTCGGCTTCGCCCAGGTGCACCCTCCCCAGGTGTGCCTGAGGGCGACCTCGGCAGTGTGCGGGGCAGGGATGACAGGATGCACAGATCCTGATTTATAAAAATGCTTACCAGGTCCTTTCCTTTAGAAATGTCTTTAACAGGAATGTGTTTCAAACTGCACTCACAACTGCACCTAATTGCTTTTCAACTTTCTGTCACTAAAAGAGTTTTGATTTGAAGCTAAAATTTCAGAAACTCGGTAACTAGCCTTTGGTGGCTGTTGGATTGTAATGCTGCTCCTTCCAGCAAATTTTGTTGTTCATTAAGATCTTTGAAGTTCTTTGCGTGATTACCTTTAAAAGTTTGTTTCAAAATGAATGTTATACTATTCTTTTATTTGATTTATTTTCTCATATTTTAAATATGAGTTACATTATAAGTACTATAGTGTAACATTCTATAATGTTCAGCTTTCTGCTGGTAAGCCAACTCTCTGAATAAAATATAAAAAAATAAAACTTCCACTGGAGATTGTTCTTTGCACCTCGGTGCTGCCACATTCTCTATGTGAAAACTTAGTCTTCTAGGTTTTCCCAAAGCATTCCAATGTTTGATTTAATATAGACAATTACATTTTTCACTTTTCATCTGAGTATTTTGGCCTAACACAGACACTTCTTTGAGTCGATGATAATAAGTACCTGAAACAAACTGTGAGAGCTGACATAATACTTCTCATGAATCTGTTCATGGGAATTAGTGTGAACTCCCCTCCAAAAGAGAGCTGCCTGCCTTGTGCAGTGGAGACAGGCCCCTTACAAAACCCCGGCATCCCAATTTTCCCATCGCCTCAATTAAAGCTTCTAACAGAATCCTCAGCATCGTTAAAGGCACACTGAAGCATTCACTAAGATTATTAAATGGAGAGGAAAAGAGCTGTTTAAAAAAAAAAAAGGACAAGTAACAAGGGAGGATTTCATGAAGGAACACCCAGATGGACGACCGAAGGGGCCCTTTATGTAACCTCACTTCCCCAAACTGGTCACACCGTTTTACGTTTGAAAAAAAAAAAGTACTGAGAGCCTTTCGGCAAATAATTAGTTCATCATGACGCAGGCAAACACATCACAAAGCCGACTGAGGACTAATCAGGAAGCGAACAGAACTGGGTAAATGTGAGATGAAGGTCCGCCCTCGTGCTGAGAATTTCGTCCGGCAAGAAGCTGAACAAGGACGTTTTGTGTTCTAGAACAATGGTCTTTCCTGCGCATTTCTCTCCTTCTCCACTGAGAGTTTTGCCTTATTCTGATTGCAGAGTCACAATTAGATTTGCCCCCCAAAAATGCTTTTCATAAAACTGCTGTTTCTGAATAGCTGTTTATATTCCACAGCTCCCATTACGTAGGTTGCAAATTCACAGATACAGGGTGCCTGTTTTATTGTAGATTAAAGGTTAAATAAAATGCTTTGAAGGGAAAAGAAAAAAAGCACTGATAAAACTATCCCCAAACTATCTCGTTAGTAATCCTTACTCAGTATAATTATAAGATCCACCTCCATGTCTAAATCTATATTGTTCACTATTTGTATCAAGATGCCCAAAATTCACCTTTTTAGTAATATAGCAAACTTAAAATCATTCATTCAGTTATTTGAAATTTATATATTTAACTAATATATGAATGTGAAATTCTCCATAATTTACTGTGGTCAACTAGATGAACATTTATAAACTACTGTGTGTTCAGTGAAACCTGGATATGAAACACTGACCATTTAAACATGAGTTCACTGTCAATGGAAAATCACTCCAGCTCCTAAGATGATAGCACAAGTTACAGCCTCTTTGGTGATTGATTCTTAGATACTTCTATCGATCAGTTCTCATTGCGGAAGAATAATGGATTCTAACTGTGGCATCTCCACGGAAGGGGCACTAGAAGGATTCTAGGGGTGACATTTATAGCAACTAGGGCGCCAGCAGGTACCCCACTGTTAACTGGGCTGTGAGCCCTTCAGGGTCTCAGGCTGTTTTCCTTACATTTGTGCCCTGGTGCCCGGAACAGAGCTGAGAACATAGATGATGATGATGGTGATGATGATGATGATGATGGTATGATGATAATGGTGGTGGTGGTGATGGTGGTGATGGTGATGATGGTGATGATGATGATGATATGACAATAGTGGTGGCGATGATGGTGATGATGATGAAGATGTTGACAATGATGATGATGGTCACAATGATGACTGAACTAGACTGAGGGACTGAAGACTGGCTTAGAAAGGAGAGGCTACGTTTATTTCCCCTTGCTCTGAAATGTATTAATTGTGCTGCTGACTGTGAGTAGTTACCTAATCTTATTACCAGCCTTTCCCAGCTTTAGAATAGATACGTCGCCACCGTCAGACTTTCTCGCATGTGTTAAGAGAACTCAAGAGTGCTGCAGACACATCTTCTTAGAAGTGAAATGCGAGGAAAGAGGCTGGGAAGCGGCCCCCACACTTCAGCGACGCCACGGCAGTGGTTGGGGTCAGGCGTGTCGCGTGTGCTTCCTGGTCTCCTGACCCAGCTAAGATAGAAATGTGCTTGCCCACATTTCCACAGTTAGCAAGTGGTACAGCCACCACAAGAAAACATCTCACCGTCTAGGAGAAGGGTCATGATCAGGTGACCTCACAAATATTTAACTGGATATCGATGAGTGCTGTTACAGAGATGTAGCATGTAATGCTGTTACATGTGCATATATTCATAGCATAAATGCAGATGCAAATACATCTGCATAAATGCAGATGCACAGCCATATATATCTTTATTATGAGATACGCGATCAGAGACCAGGGAATGAGTAAGCTGACATTTAAGCTGATATCTGGAGGACAAGCATGCATTTATCCAAAGAAAGAGAAAGTCCTCTCTCCCCCTACAAACATCGTGCCTCGTCCTTCCAAGAGTTTGCAAAGGCAACAGAGAACTCTGTCCTCCACTACGGGCTACCCTGGGCTGTTGTCACGGCTGGGACAGTGCAAGCGCCGTGTCCGGAACGTTCTGTTTCCCCTTCCCGAGGCCACAGAGCAGGAGGCACTGGCTAGGGGCTGGCAACTCGCTTCAAGACAGACCCGGTCACCCCGCCCCCCCTCCGCCCACGCGTGTCCCTGTCAAACAGACGAGGCCGGACCGAGAGCGCCGCAGTCCTTATCAGCCCTGTTTGTGCTTCGCTACAGAAGCTGTTTTGCAACTTTCCAGAGAAACCTTTCCTGTTTGTTATCAGAGAGTCTTCCTCATAAACGCTTTTTTCTTCTCGGATCGGACTTGAACAATACTACAGGAAGTTATTTAAGCTTTTGACGTTTGTCGGTTCCTGGTCTTTCAAACACTCAAATCCTCCTTATCAGCAGAGTGAAAGTGTGGTCTATAGTAAACACGGTTATCGATGGCAAACTACCTTTTAGGAAAAGGAAAACAACACAGCCCCGTGTTAGGCTTTCCACTAGCGCGAGGGTCACGAACTCAGACACTCATGGAGGCCGAGAGGGCGATTCAATGAAAAATAGTCCAGTAGGAACTGGCGATCAGAGAGCTGTGTCCTGTCTGAGGGGACAGTCAGGACCCATGTCCAGGCAAATTCTGTGCAGGAGTTCGGTCCCGGGACACCGGATCTTCAGGCTCTATTTTGTTTTTAAGAGAAACCAGCAAGCCAGACTCTTATACAATATTCCCATCCTGTTCATGTTGGCATTTCATTTGTTTGAACACGTGCAGCTCTAATAGAACACACGCACGAGCTATGACTTGAGGACCTTGGTTCTGGCCCGCAGGACCTGAAATCTTGAGAGTTCAGTGAACATTCACGGAGCCTCCTGCCCGTGCCGGGCACAGGGACGGGCCCGGGACTCGGAGACGAACACAGCCCAGCACCCGCCTTTGCGGAGCTCGCTCGGGTCCCACTGTGTGCGGCATGCAAACGACTCTTATCCAGGAGGATAAAATGAGGTTGATCATATAATGCCACACATCTGATCCTGCACTGGGATGAGGGCTGTGAAAGTGAAAGACGACAGCACAGCACGAGCCGGGGCAGCAATACGCTTCCACTTCGGCTGGCGTGTGAAGGGTGAGCACTCGTGTGTCCAAAAGAAGAAAGGGAGGAAGAGCACGCTGGGCCGAGGGGACAGCGTCTGCAAAGGCCCTGAGGCAGGAGGGAGTCGGCGCGTCCGGGGAACTCAGAGGGGCCTGCGTGACTGCTACACAGGTCCCTGGGGCAGGAGTCACACAGGAGCACAGTGGAGAGAGGAGTAGGGGCGGAGCACTCCTGGGCGGGTGGCCCGTGCGAAGGACGTTGGTTGGGAAACAAGGAACCATCGTCAGGGTTTAGAGCAGGAACGTGACTAAGATCTGGGGCTTTAAGGAACATTCTGTCTACGTGGTGCGCAACGAAGCAAGGCTAACGAGCCGATAGTGGAGATGAAAAGGAACAATAAAAAATAGTCCATCCAGAGAGAAAAAAAAGCCGGAAAGAAGAGGAGAAGTAACAAAGACCAGGTGGACAGATAGAAAATAACAGGAAGGCACATTTAAACCCAACCATCTCAGTAATTATATTAAAAGAGACAGATTGTACGGCTGGATAAAAACCCACACCCACTGTACGCTGAACTCAAGCAATCCACTTTAAATTAAAGACAAGTGAAAAACAAAGGATAAAAAACGATACACTGTACTCCCACTAACCGAGCACAGGGGGTGTCTAATGTGTTATTCCACTTTTACGCCATGATCAGAAAACACAATACAGTGACAGAAAGCAGAGCCCCAGCCGCCTGGGCCTGGGGGGCGGGGAAGGCATTGACGACGAACGGCAAGGGCGACGGAAGTTTTGGGGTGAGGGGGGCGTTCTGCGCCTTTGTTGTGACAGCAGCCATGGGACAGTGCCCATCTGTCAAAGCTCAGCAAATGTACTTAGAAGTGGTGGATTTCATTATGTGTGATTTATAACTCAATAAAGACAGCAAAACAGAGAAAGAGAAAGGAATAAGAAAACGAAACATGAAGCATTTTTGTTTTCAGAAAGTACAGTCCCTTCAGCAAGAATGGTTGCCACTGGCGCTTCGCCCTGCCGTGTAGAACATTTTAGCTATTTTTATAAAAACTCCTCCTTGTCTGCCCACATCCACACTCGGATGGCCTCACCCTCCACCTCGAGGAGTTTGTCAGGACCTTGTACCAAGCAGAGAGGCCTGCTTCCCCAAGAGAGACTCTGGCACCAGCCCAGGCCAGGGACACTGTCACCCAGTGGAAGGGGGATGTCACAGGCTGGGGGAGCTGCCCGTCCCCCGAGGCTGTGGACGGCAGGACCTCTCCCCTTCCTGACCGCACTTGCTCCATCTCCAGCCACATCTTCCTTGGGCTGTGGAAAGCATCCCCCGGCCTTCTGCAATCCTTTTATCTGCAGAATCTCAGTGGCGTCTCTGCAATAAGGGAGACCGATTTCTACCGTGCGTCCCGCCCTCTGTCACCGGCAGAGAAAGAGGAGTAGACGAAAGGGTTAATGGCGTGTCTGTGGGTGTATGAAGCAAGATGTCTAAGTTTCGGGGGGTGGACGCTTTTCCCACCCCGAGGACAACTCAGCTGAGTGTAGGAGCCAGACTCTGGGGAAGAGGCTGGGACGATCAGGCAGGCGCTGGAGCTGCGACGCAGCAGCGAAACGGGGCTGAAGGTGGCAGCGGCTGGAAAGGAGAAATGAAAACCGTGCACTGCGACACAGAACAATACGTAAATGGGCCTGAGGGCAGTTACACCCTGTGCCAACAGGCTGTTACCGATCAGATGTTGTATCAAGCACCACAGAGAAAATACAACCCATTTCCATATTCTGAGATGGTTCGCTGATGAGGGTGATTCAATTCTCTGATTACGTTTAAATAATAACTGCTTAGGGACCCTGGGAAGTGAATTTACTCAGCCTCCAACAATGTACTAGCAACACTTCTTAATCACTCCAGGTCCCCGTGGACTCAAGCCTTTGTAATCACGTAGGCATGGAAGTGGGTGTAATGGGGATCTTTCCGCGTGATGAAGGCTCCCCACAGAGAGGGTCAGGTATCTCTGCAGGGCGCTGCCGTTCCTTTGAATCTGAGAGTGACGACAAAGCGATCCTCACCGACTGTCCAGGTGTGTTCACGCCCTTTATTCCCCAGGTGCTTCCTACGAGGACCACACGTTTCCTGTGGAGAAGATGGACGACGCTGTAGCTCCGGGCCATGAGTACACCTATGAGTGGACCATCCGTGAGGACAGTGGGCCCACCCGCGATGACCCGCCGTGCCTCACGTACATCTACTACTCCTACGACAACCTGATACAGGACTTCAACTCCGGGCTGATCGGCCCTCTGCTTATCTGCAAGAAAGGTAACCAAGCAAAAGTCAAAGACACTGGGATGGTGAGGAGCACTGCGGTGGAATGAGGCTTGGGAGAGCCTTGGAACCTTTCAGTGAGCCGAGCAGAGGGCGCGGGTGTGGGGGCCAGAGCGCTGCGCACGCACGTAGGGGCCTGAGGGCTCGGAAGCCTCCTCTGTTCCTCCCAGTGCCTCCCGGGCAAAGCCCTGTCTGAGAATTCGCTCCGAGGCCATGCCCGCGTGGTCTGTAATGTTTACCTCAAAACCAAGTTCCCTTTTTCTTTTTTAAAGATTTATTTATTTTTAGAGAGGGGGGAGGGAGTGAGAAAGGGAGAGACGTCAGAAAGAAACATCGATCGGCTGCCTCTCGCATGCCCCCAACCAGGGACCTGGCCCAAACCCAGGCATGTGCCCTGACCGGGAATTGAACCAACAACCTTGCGGTCCGAGGGACAATGCCCAACCCACTGAGCCACACTGGTCATGGCAAAGCCAAGTCTTTTTGAAAGAGCACAGCAGCCTGTATTCTGCTGATCACACTTGGAAAGAACGTGAACATACGTGAGGTTTGGGTTGGTAATTTGGTCTACACACACACACAATTCCAGCTTTCTTTTTCCTCAAAGAGCCCAACACTCCGGTGGCAGGCCGCAAACACACTCGGTCCGCTTTACACGAGATGTCATTGGCTGGGCTTTTGAGCAGAAGCCTGCGTTTTCCTTGTACCCGAAAAGAATTCGGCTCATCTTTCAACAGAACGTGCAACCACCACACAAAACTGCACGGTGGGAAACAATGAGATGAGCTCACCCTCTGTCTGCACGCACACAGAGTCCCAACGCGTGTGCTCGCTGCACCAATGCATGTGTTCATTGCCTGGGATCTAGGGGACACTGGGGTGGCCCTACAAAAATCAACACTGAGAAACAGCCCTTCTTTCCTCCTACTTTCAGCTGCATCTTTCCCATGTGAGAGTGGATTCATGCTGAACTCTCAACCAACACCTGGTGCGCCGTCCCTTGCACTAGCAGGGTGGCTGGATTAAACTTGGAGGGCAATGACTTTACCCTCCGAGCTGTGGTGCCTTTGTGTTGGCCTGGCACGGGGAAGGGGCGGGGGGCATGGACACTTTCACTAAATCCTTGACAGTCACCAAACGTCCTCTCTGTGCCAGACCACATTTACCTTTAAAGCCCCATTCCTCAAGGCTATGAGGTGCCAGAGAAAACACAGGATTTTCACAAGCCCCCCATCGTCATGATTTGCTAAAGGTGCTGTTCTGGAGATAAGGTTTTCCTCGCGGTGACCTCACTGTGATGGGTTGCCTGCCTTAAACCCTTTGCTGTCTGGGAAGAAGACGTGGGGATCTCTTTCCGGGATGCGACCAACACGCCGTCTTTCCTTCCCAGGCACCCTAGGTGAGGGCGGCATTCAGAAGATGTTTGACAAGCAGCACGTGCTGATGTTCGCCGTGTTTGACGAAAGCAAGAGCTGGAGCCGGTCGCCGTCCGTCATGTACACGGTCAACGGCTATGTGAACGGGACCATGCCAGGTAACGAACGGGTGGGCTGTGCGCTGCCCAGCGGCGCCGGCACAGCCAGGGCCTTCAACTCTGCACGGTCTTCCTCGGGGCCCTAGGAAGCTGACCATCCTCACTCTGTTTCAGCTCTTACTCAGAAAGGCAATGTAGTCTAGCTCAGTGGGTCTCAGGACTGTGCCTTCTTTTTTCTTGACCATCAAGGACAACAGACAAAGTGGGAGCTGCCCAAGTGAAGGAGGGTGCAGCCTATTAGCTGCGGCGCTCCGAGCAGGCTCCCCCTGGGCCTGCGTCTGCTCCAGGATGCCAGCTCGCTGGTATCCAGGGTGTCCGTCTCCTTCAGAGGGTCCCGTGGCCCCCACCGCGTGGTGACCATGCGTTCGTTTGTCCACAGAGGAAGCCTTTCAGGACAGAAGGTCAAGGTCAGCCCCTGGCAGAAAGGGTCAGCAGGAAGAGTTCGGTGGAGATACTTGCACTAAAGATGAACAGGAGGTTAGGGCAAACGCCCACCACACTAAAGCACTCCTAGCATGTCCAAAGATGCTGGCTGAGGAACAGTGAAGGCACACAGAATGTCTTCTCTTCCATCTGCACGTGAGTCAGGGCAACTCTTAGAGAAAGACACTGACTCCCACCGGAACCACTTGTAGCTTCTGTCTGATAGAGGCGCCTCAGAGCCAAAGGTCCTGAAGAAGAAAGTGGAAAAGTGAAAATATTACTTTATTAATTAAAGCACCCAAAACCTAGGTTTCTCAGGGGTCATTCTCCGTACCTGAAAAATCACAAATGGCCTCACTACACACAAAACTTGGCAAGACTGGGGATCTGGACATTGGTTTTAAATTGTCTTCAATTCCATCTGACTGCGTCAGCCCTCCTGGGTTATACTGCAGACACACTCCGACGGCTCTGGGCTTTGATCCGGAGTTCCAGAACTCCACCGAAGTAGTCTAACGCAGCAGATCTGAGTTCAAGTTTAGCCCATTTCTCCACCGTAGTGTGGGCCCCGGCAGGTAGCTGTCTCCACGTGCTAACGTACAAAAATGGAGTAACCATCTATCTTAGGAGAGAGGGTGTTTAAGAATTTCTTCACACGTAAAAATAGCATCTCCAGGACTCTGGGCTGTACAGGGGCGTGGTCAAAAGGGAAATTGTGTCTGTGTCCCGGCAGAGCGAGTCATCTGGGTAGCTATGCAGAAGCCCCCAAAACAAACCACACGCTCAGAAACAAAAATGAATAACTTGGCCAGGGAATACAGTATGTGAAGTTGTAGTTGAAAAAGACAAGCTGGTTGGGGCTAAGAGGGGCAGGGGGCGGAAATGGCATCCGTAGAAACTGAAATAAGTAAGGGCTTGTAAAGCAGCGTTACAGAGCAGTATAAATGGAGTAAATACGGTAAGTGCTGGTGCAGATGTATTAAATGTTCAGGTCAATGCGAAGGTTTCCCTGGGGTGGCAAAGCGCTCCCACCAAAGCCTCCTGCCTTTCAGCTTCCCCTTCTCGGGCTTTAGCTTCTTGTTCTCCCCGTGATACCAGAACCCCTGCCTTGTCATCATGGCCCCCTAAAAAAGACAAGTCCCTCAGCTCCTCTACGGAGAAGGGACTGGTCCCCAGCCCCACGGCCTGGTATCTAATGATTACGGATCTGAAACGCAGAGCCCAGGCCAACCCTAGAAGCCGGAGTTGGACTCTCCCCCCCAGCAAATGGGCGTTTCCCCAGGTACCGTGGGAGCGAAACAATGAGCCAAGTCTGTGCTCTCATTCCTCCATCCCCGCGACGCCCCCAGTGGCCAGCGTAGTGCGGACCCATCCGCGGCCATTCGATGCCTTGTCATTGAAACAACCGACAAGCGGGCACAGACTGCAACACAGCGTCCCCAGGTCACCTTCGCGTCTCCTTCTTGAGTTCGGCCCTATCGGAGACCTTGGAGCCTCCCCCACGCTGAGCCCAGACTGGCTCTGGGGTGACCCGATGCCCAGGCTGGCCCAGGACTGTCCCCGAGCTGACACTGAAAACACTGCATCACTGGAACCTACTGGGCTCCCTTCGTGGCCTAACCCCTTAGCCATCCCTGTTTCTGAACGAACGCCCCCCGCCCCTCGGCTCTCTTCTCACCGCTGCAGTGCCCGCCGCCTACTGCAGCGAGCTGGGACTGCTCGTGGGCCTCACTCGGGCGCCTGCTTCCTAGGGCAGGAGCTGCCCCTGCAGGGTCTCTCCCGCGGGACCTGGCAGAGCCTGGCGCGTGGCAGGCACTCCGTACCTACCCGGTGCGTGGGTCTCGGATCACAGAGTGCTGACCGCCTGTCGTGCCCCTCTCCTCTCTCCCCCTCCCTCAGATATAACTGTCTGTGCCAGCGACCAAGTCAGCTGGCATCTGATTGGAATGAGCTCCGGACCGGAGCTGTTCTCCATTCACTTCAACGGCCAGGTGCTGGAGCACAACCGGCATAAGATCTCGGCCTTGACACTCGTCAGTGCGACGTCCACCACTGCCAACATGACCATGGGCCCCGGGGGGAAGTGGATCGTCTCCTCTCTCACCCCTACTCACATGCAAGGTAAGAGACCCTCCCGACAGTCTCGCTTATGAAAGCAGAGCCCTTCCTTCCCAGGCACTGATTCCCTCCGCGTCCTCTGCTTTTGCAAGTCGCGCGTGCTCCAGACACACGTGCGTCGGGCCCCGAGAACAGAACACGCGTTCTCCGCTGTGAGACGCACAGCCCTGGCGGGGGGTGGGGGGAGTGGAGATATTGACAAAGAGTTTTTCAAAGTGAAGCAAAAGCTGAAGAGGTCTCAACTTCCTTGAAAGGAGAAAGGAGGAAGGAAACAAATGTTTACGTAGAGATACTCTTTCTCGGGGCATTTAATATGCAGCCAAAAGAAAAGACCCGGAGGCTAGAATGAGACAAATGTGCAAATTCATAGAAGCGCCAAGTTACAGGAAGTGTGTAAACAGGTGTGCCGTGAGAAGATCCTCTTTCCTAACGAGGTGAGCGCAGGGACTGGCAGGAAGAGGAACCCAGTGGGCACATGCTGAATGGACCAAACATAAAACCTAAACAGCTGAGAAATGGGCTTTAAAGAGTATCAGTGAATTCTCCTGATCAGCCCAGGTTTCTATGTGGTCCCCCATAAACAGAAATAACTAGTTGTTCTATTACACGTTGTTGCTTTAAACCTGTTGGGAGGAGGGTTCCCGTGAGCAGAAATTAAAGTGTAAGTCAATCACATTACTATAGGAAACCATACATTACCAAGAGTACGTATATAAGCAAAGCACATGAGAGAGACTTCATGGGACCAATTTGCTTTCCTTTGCACCAAGCAGTCCAAACTGTATTTGCAGTAACACAAGTGCCACAGGCTCCCTGGCAGATAGAATGCCAAGTCACAATGAAACAACAAAACTAACATTGTTAAGGTGAAGTGCTTTTGGTATTAATTTATTTAATTTTTTAACAACAATTTCATACAGCATATATTTTTTTAAAAAAATATATTTTATTGATTATGCTATTACAGTTGTCCCATTTCCCCCCCCTTCATTCCCCTCCACCCTGCACACCCCCTCCCACCCACATTCCCCCCCTGTAGTTCATGTCCATGGGTCGTACATATAAGTTCTTTGGCTTCTACATTTCCCACACTATTCTTACCCTCCCCCTGTCTATTTCCCCCTACCATCCATGCAACTTATTCTCTGTACCTTTTCCCCCTCTCTCCCCCTCCCACTCCCCGGCTGATAACCCTCCATGTGCTCTCCATTTCTGTGGTTCTGTTCCTGTTCTAGTTGTTTGCTTAGTTTGCTTTTGCTTTTCTTTTAGGTGTGGTTGTTAATAATTGTGAGTTTGCTGTCATTTTACTGTATATATTTTCATCTTCTTTTTCTTAGGTAAATCCCTTTAACATTTCATATAATAAGGGCTTGGTGATGATGAACTCCTTTAACTTGACCTGGTCTGAGAAGTACGTTATCTGCCCTTCCATTCTAAATGATAGCTTTGCTGGGTAGAGCAATCTTGGATGTAGGTCCTTGTCTTTCATGACTTGGAATACTTCTTCCCAGCCCCTTCTTGCCTGGAAGGTCTCTTCTGAGAAATCAGCTGACAGTCTGATGGGAACTCCTTTGTAGGTAACTGTCTCCTTTTGTCTTGCTGCTTGTAAAATTCTCTTCTTATCTTTAATCTTGGATAATATAATTATGATGTGCCTTGGTGTGTTCCTCCTTGGGTCCAACTTCTTTGGGACTCTCTGAGCTTCCTGGACTTCCTGGAAGTCTCTTTCCTTTGCCAGAATGGGGAAGTTCTCCTTTATTATGTTTTCAAATAAGTGTTCAATTTCTTGTTCTTCCTCTTCTCCTCCGGCACCCGTATGATTTGGATGTTGGAACGTTTAAAGTTGTCCAGGAGGTTCCTAAGCCTCTCCTCATTGAATTCTTATTTCTTCATTCTTTTCTGATTGGATGTTTCTTTCTTCCTTCTGGTCCACACCGTTGATTTGAGTCCCAGTTTCCTTCCCATCACTATTGGTTCCCTGTACATTTTCCTTTATTTCACTTAGCATGGCCTTCATTTTTTCATCTACTTTGTGATGGAATTCAACCAATTCTGTGAGCATCCTGATCACCAGTGTTTTGAACTGTGCATCTGATAGGTTGGCTATCTCTTCATCACTTAGTTGTATTTTTTCTGGAACTTTGACCTGTTCTTTTGTTTGGGCTTTTTTTTTTGTCTTGACGTGCCTCTTACGCAGTGAGGGGCAGAGCCTTAGGTGTTCCCCAGGGCGGGGCAACCCAGTCACTGGGTTGTGATGCTGTATGTGGGGGAGGGTCTGAGAGGGAACAACGGCACCTGCTCCACTCTCTGCCGGATTTCAGTCACTTCCCCCAATTCCCACAATCAAATTGGGCCCTTCTGGTGCTGATTTCCGTGCAGGTGGGCTTGTGTGCATTCTAGGACCCTGTGGGATTCTCCAACAGACTCTCCTGGGAGGCTGGGAGTCTCTCCCGACACCTCAACCCCCACAGGTGTCTTTAGTCAGTGGTTTGAGGCTTTATTTCCCTGAGCTGGGACCCTGGGTTGCGTGGTCTGTCTTGCTCCCCAGTTGTTCCTCCCAGTTTATCTGCGCGCAAATGTGGGACCGCCCTGTCTGCAATCCGCCTCCTCGCTGGTGCCTGACTCCGCCCCTCCTACCGGTCTGGATGAACGTTTCTGCTTTAACTCTTTGGTTGTCAGACTTCCATACAGTTCAATTTTCTGTCAGTTCTGGTTGTTTTTTGTTTTTAAATTAGTTGTCCTTTTGGTTGTGCGAGGAGGCACAGTGTGTCTACCTACACCTCCATCTTGGCCAGAAGTCTCATACAGCACGTACTTTTGATTTTACAAATAAAGAGACAGATGACAGGAAAAATGAGAAATCAGCAAAACCTAAGTCAGAAGGTTTTAAGGGTCTGGAAATGACCAAGGTTCCTGCTCTGGAAGAAGCAAAGGAAAGCTTTCCAAGCCTTTCCCCTAACCCATGCTCCTATTCCCTCGCATTTTAGTCTTGCCTCTTTCTCCACTGCCCGAACAGAGCTCCAGACCCAGATGTTGAAAGCTGCCAGAGCATTACTTTCACTCTTATTACTTACACTTCCACAGTTTCCAAAGATGCACATTGTGATCAGCCTTGATTTCTTCTCTCATACTCTTTCCCCGTCTTCCCGCACCGACCCAGCGGGCATGCAGGCTTCTGTGGACATCCGAGACTGCCCCAAGAAGACCAGGAGCTCTAAGATGCTGACGCGGGAGCAGCGGCGGCACATGAAGAGGTGGGAGTACTTCATCGCTGCGGAGGAAGTCATCTGGGACTACGCGCCTGTCATACCAGTGAACATGGACAAGTGAGTGTGGGGGCCTCGACCGCCGGGCGAGGTTCAGGGTGTGTTCCTTGGGGTCCCCGCTGCGTGGGTGAAGTGTGAGGAGTTGGCCGCTGTGCAGGGAACCCATGTGTTGGATTCCATTCAGGTCTTGTTCCAAGTCAGTCTGGAATTACCCCAACTCACCAAGGGAAAAATAATAATAATAATAATGGCAGCTACCACTAGTTGAATGTTTACTGTTTCCAGGCACTACGTTAAATCCTCTTGAAGAGCTTCCCTTGAACTCCAGAAGCGAGAAACAGCTCTCATTTATTATGTAGATTAGGAAATAGGTCAGAGTTAATTAAGAAATTTGGAAAACATTCAAGCCCACTCACCCTAAGAGAAATGCAAATTCAGCTTCTCTGAAATGCCCGTCTTCACTGATCAGACTCACGGTCCCGCGGCACATCCCCTGGCAGGGCCGTGAGACGCAGGCACGGCCGTGTACTGCTGGCGGACGAGCACATTGGGAGGGCCATTCTAGAGGACATGGCCTTACGTATTAAAGTGATAAATGCCTATGCCCTTTGACCCTGCAATCTCACCCTGGGAATTGACTGTGAGATGTTCCTGTTCACAGGGGAAATGGCGTACCGTAGGGCAGTCACCGAGACCAGAGACACCTCGGGTCTACTCAGGCAACCAGAGTGACGGGAATTCTAAGTAGCTGCTTCTAAGCTTGACCGTGACTTTATCAGACAGAGGAGAGGTTTCCGGTGTTCCAGTCAGAGGGGAGATATCGGGACTTTGCAAATCACATTAAGAGTTTTTGTTCTTTTGTTTTTGTTTTTGTTTATTTTTTTTAGAAAACCAGCTTTTTAGCTAATCCAAGAATAGAACTTCTAAGCACCAGGGTTTCCCCGCCCTACCAGAGTCTCTACTTGAGGAAGCGGTTAATTTTTAAATACTTTTATTTCACTTTAAGAAAATACAGGTCTCTGCATTTGGATAATTTCTCGAACCAAATTGGAAAACATTACAAGAAGGTTGTCTACAAACAGTACCAAGATGAGTCCTTCACCAAACGCCTGGAGGACTCTAACAACAAAAACGACGGCATCCTGGGCCCTGTCATCAGAGCCCAGGTCAGGGACACGCTCAAAGTAAGTGGCAGACACGCCGCACCGTGTGGGGGAAATTAAATAGTACAGGACATTGTAAGTGGTGGTGGTTTTTTTTTTCCAAAAAGATATCCATATAATTTTAACTGAAATGTAACTTTCAGTTTTTATTTAGTATTTGCACTTAGTTATAGCCTCCCTGGTAATACAAAGAACCTGAGACAGTTGATCAAATTGTAAAGGAATACACAAGGAGTGACTATAACTGGGGTGAGTAATAAGGGGTCCAAGAAAAGAAAACCGAGGATCAGGTAAGTTTAATGGAACACACACCGTATGATCTCAGCAGGTTGTTTGTCAGTTTTGTCCTGAGCTTTCCTAGCTGCCAGAGTAGACGGGAAGCGTGTCAGGGCCAGCTTCACGGCAGTCACCAAGGCAGCACAGAAACCGGAGAGGAATCCCCCCCAGGGGTCCTCGAAAAGAGGTTGCTGTGTGAGGCGGTGGATGGACTCCTCAGCGCAATCCCTACAACTGGTACGATAAACCAAAACGCTGCAGAGCCTTTTAAGAATGTTGCTCATTAGCGCTGAGGATACCACAGTCAACACAAGTGAGAGAAAACCTCCTGTTCGCTGGGGTCCAGCTGGTCATCCTCCGAACCCTGGTCTCAGACGGAGGTAACCCGAGATGCGGATCCCTGACCACATTCTCCGGACAGTGTTCCTTTAATGTGGCGTCACGCCACCAAGCTTTTGTAAGAGCTGGGGAGCAGGGAACGGAAGGCTGCAATCTCCGGTGAGATTCTAGAATGCGGATCATCTTGCATTCTAGATTATGCGGGGTGATCCAAACGCTTTGGCAATCAACCACGTAGAAGAAGGTTAACGTGGTTTCTTTGGAAGGTCTCTTTGGAAGAGGAAGGGGCCTAACCAGGACTCCCGGGTGAATAAAGCCCCCCCGCCCCCCGCACATCTGCAGACCAGGCTGGTCCTGCTCATCTGAAAATAACAAGAGGACCAGAGGGCAGCCCCCCCTGGTCCTCTTGCCCTCCCTTCACCCCTGATTCCTTACAGGTGCTGGCAGGGAGTGTAAACATGCCTCCCTGGAAATTTAGGGTCCGGCTGTTTGCCGTGTCCCCCTAGAAGCTGGCTCCTGGGGGGTCTGGCCGGCTGGAGAAGGGGGTCGTGGCGTAGAGAGAAGAAGGAGCAGATTCCAAGGCAGATGCGGTCCAAGCTGAAAGAAGAGGGGAAGGGGGGTGGGCACCAGCTAGCAGAGGGCGGCATACTGCGAAGGGAATGTCACTTCCAAGGTCAGACTACGATGTGAGGTGAAACCCTCAAACACTTCTGTCGGGTGAGGGCACAGATTGCTGCTCAGATAAGCAGCTAGTTTGCACACACACACACACACACACACACACACATGCACACACACACACCATCCAACAAGTGAATGTGCAGAGTGAACATCTTACACCCCGAATCACCAATCTGTGTTACCTTTGTAGATCGTGTTCAAAAACATGGCCAGCCGCCCCTACAGCATTTACCCTCACGGAGTGACCTTCTCCCCTGTTGAAGAGGAAACCAACTCTTCTTCCACTGAAGGTTTGAATCTTTCACGTCTACTGGCCTCTATGGTCTCTGAGAGGCTCCCTCCTTTTTCTACTCTCTCCCTTGCTTAGAAGTAGCACTTGTGCAGCCGGGGAAGGTATACGCCAGGGCAGACACGTGACCGGACCCCCTAGAAGTCACAAGGAAACCCTGCTCGCTGCAGGGACTTTGTCTACCGCACTAGTGACAAAACAGTGTCTTTTGTCAGGGACACAGCGACCCCTAGTGGAGCCAGATCTGCCAATTGCACACTACCCCGGGGTTCTCTTAAGTGGATCTTAATATAAAAAGAATATTCCTTCCCCGAAACTAATTGGTTGCAGTGAGAGCTCAATTATATTATTTATGCATCCTTCTGTTCATTTATTTATGTGTTCATCTTCATGAAATACCTCTGAAAGTGAGCACGACTGTGACTGGATTTTCTTGCAGGCGGCAACCCCATGGTCAAAGCGGTTCAGCCAGGGGAGACCTACACTTACAAGTGGAATATCCTGGAGTCCGACGAGCCCACAGAAAACGACGCCCAGTGCCTGACGAGGCCGTACTACAGTGCCGTGGACGTCACCAGGGACCTCGCCTCGGGGCTGATAGGGCTGCTTCTGATCTGTAAGAGCAGGTCCCTGGACAAGCGAGGCATACAGGTATTTTGCCCTTGACGTGACCTTTCAGGAATCCCAGGAATTTCTCCTGGCTGGGACAGATTAGGTCTCCTTGCTAAACAGCAATGGGGCTCTTCCAGAGAGCAGAAAACATTGAGCAGTCCTCTTGAGCGGGATAACATTTATTCCTTGGGTAACTTTTTCGTCTTGTCTGTTTTCCCGTGGACTCTCTGCGGAGCAAAACCGTGTCTTGCTATCATTTCCAATTCCAGGTCTGCTGGTGTGTTCTGTGTGCTGAGCAAGCCACGTAGCCTCCCTTTGTTTCTGCCTTTTACGAAATGGGTAACACCCACGCTAAAGCTTTTACAGGCTTGTTTCAGGGCGCGGTGAGACACCACGCAGTCAAAGTGCAGGGCTCCGTACCGACCC
Organism: Phyllostomus hastatus; assembly: GCF_019186645.2. NCBI lineage: Eukaryota > Metazoa > Chordata > Mammalia > Chiroptera > Phyllostomidae > Phyllostomus > Phyllostomus hastatus. The sequence continues at coordinate 3,169,306 of NW_025333833.1, read as the reverse complement.
TTGTCATTTTCGAGATCTTCACTAGAAAGAGATAAGAGAGATACACTGGAGACAGAGCTCCCGGTGAGACCGGACCTCAGTGATGGTCCATCTCTAGTGAGGCCGAATGATACAAAGATGTGGGTCTTTTGGCTTGGTCTTTACCGTGGAATAGCGTCCTATTATTAACGTAAAATTCACAGACAATCGGGCTAAGCTCTAACTCCAAAAGTTTCACCCCGAGGCATACAAGATAAATAAATATACACTTAGGGAAAGCAGAAACGAACATTTGGTAGAGCCTGATTTGGGGAGCTCGGGAAGGAAGCAGGTGGGGAGAGGTGGGGCGCCTTCCTGCCGCAGCCCCCTCCTCTCGAGTCCTCGGCCCAGCCTGGGGTCAGGGATCAGGCGGAAAGGTGTTCGGTCACAGAGGTAAACAGAGTTGCAGCTGCCCCGACAAACGGAATTTTCCTCTCAGGCCGCTTCGGTCTCAGGGTGTTCTGACCTTCCCCGCTTGCTTTCGGGGAATGCCTTTTCTAACGAGGGCTCTGTGCCCGCTGGTCTCTAGCAAACGCCCGCATGCATGGCTCCGGCGGGGCCCCGAGGACGTGCCTGCCCCTTCGGTGCCCGGCGCCGCGGGGAGTCGGCGGCTGGCACGGCAGCCACTGAGCCCGGCGCCTCCCCCGCAGCGGGCGGCGGACATCGAGCAGCAGGCCGTGTTCGCCGTGTTCGACGAGAACCGGAGCTGGTACATCGAGGACAACATCAACAAGTTCTGCGCGAGCCCCGAGAAGGTGGACCGGGCCAACCCCAAGTTTTACGAGTCCAACATCATGAGCAGTAAGTGGCGGCGCCCCCCTGCGGGGGGAGCACGGCGGTGTCCGGAGGCAACCACAGTTAGAACCACCGGCTGGCCTCTCGGCCTCACCGCAGCCGGGGCCCGGTGATGAGCTGACCTAAATGGTGACATTGGGGGCAGCCGTTTCACTGCAGGACGCCCAAAGCTTCTTATTTGCACACGTCTTCTGGGTCTCCTGCTGCGAGTGTGTGTGTGTGTGTGTGTGTGTGTGTGTGTGTGCGTGTGCCGGTGGGCACGCCCCAGGCAGGGAAGAGCAGGCGAGGGGCCGGAGCAGCGAAGCAAAGGGCGTCGGGTCCCGGTCAGTGGGGCCTGGGGTGCAGAGTGGGTGCAAGGGGGGTACCCTACAGCCAGGGCAAAAACAAGGTAAGTAATTCCAGACTGGACTTTCACATCACGCTGAGGACGTGCGTGTGGGGGGAGGAGCCAGGAGTTTTGCAAGGGCACTCCATGACGTGGCCCGGGGCACTCCATGACGTGGTCCGCAGCGCGCAGCGAGAAGTGCCGGGCAGCAGGGGTTCCCTGAGCCCTGGCTCGGGCCTGCGCTGCCGTTCGAGGTTCAGGGTCCAGAGCCTCTGCGGTGGGGAGTCCGCGTGTGATCTTCCCATCACGTGTCAGAGCTGGTGAAGCTCACCCCAGGTACCCTCGGCCTCGGTGCAACCGATCAGCACGGGGGCGTTCGTTTTGGGGGCGGCACACGCGCCTCCTGGGGGGCGCAGGCCTGGCGTTCTCACGGGTCTGACTCTTGCAGCCATCAACGGCTACGTGCCCGAGAGCATATCCACGCTGGGCTTCTGCTTTGACGACACCGTCCAGTGGCACTTCTGCAGCGTGGGGACCCAGGATGACGTTCTGACCGTCCACTTCACCGGGCACTCCTTCGTCTACGGCAAGAGGCATGAGGACACTCTGGCCCTCTTTCCCATGAGCGGGGAGTCTGTGACCGTCACGATGGATAACGTAGGTAAGGGCCTGGCTGCAGAGAGAGGACCCCCCCCCGAGGTCTCTGAAGGTCCGCTGTGGCCCTCTGGACCCCGCAGCTCCTGGGTTCACCCCCCTCTGCTGCCCTGCAGACTGTCCTTTCAGTACTCGTCCTGATTTCTGTCTGGGGAGTTCACGACCTCCGTGGGGCCAGCCCTTTCGTGTGAGTCCCACCTGCCCTGCTCTGGGCTGAGAGCTCAGCAAAAAACACATATCCACAGAAAGATACAGCACCACTTTGAGGAGGAAGCATCAGTATTCGGTCGCAAAAGAAAATTTCTTTGATCAGCATGCCCTTCTTGGTTTTTTAAAGACAGCCGGCCCCACTGGGCTCAGTGGTCACCGGAGACAGGGCCTTAGAGGCTGGCCTCGGGGCCGCACAGTGTCCTGGAAGGCACGAGGGCTTTGGAGGTCACCAGACCTGGGTTCCCATCCGGCCCTGCCACTCGGTATCTCTGCGACCCTGGGCAGGTGCCTTGCCCTCCCTGAGCCTCCGCTCATTCATCTGAAAGAAGCAGACTAGCAGCACCTTGCAGAGGTGCTTTGATCATTGATTCTACTGTGCGCTAAGTCTCCAGCACTCAGGGGATGCTCGACGAGCGGTAACTATGGGGGACTTCCCAGGAAATCCCCTGTGTGCCAGCAGATCACAGCATTTCAAAGAGGTTCAAAACTGCCCTGGGCCCACGAGAATTATTGGTCACTTGGAATGCCGAGATGTCCCTGATTTCTGGGGGCAGATGTCGCCACCCTCCCCCTGAGCCCCAGTTCCAAATGAGATGTACAGCTCGCAAGAGGTACATGATTTTCAGAGTTCACTTTATTCTCAATTCATCCCTTTTAAAATATGCTCTAACATAGCAGCTCGACAACTATCTCTACTAAGAAGTTTTTCCTCCCTACTCTCCACTGACCGATATGTTTGGTCTGCATTCTGTTAAACCAGGTGAGTGTCCTGATCACCCGCTTGGACATCACAGCAATGTCAGAGGGCCTGAAAGTGTCCTAAGCACTTGACGTTCCTCAGTTTGTCTCCTCGGGGCCCTGTGCACTGGGAATCCACAGTCTGCAGGGCAGTGGGGTCCACAGACGACCCGGCTGTTACCTGCCACCACGCCTGTGAGGGGTTTTGTGTCTTTTCCCGGACTTAGGGCTCCCCATCCTGTCTCCCTTCCGTAGGAACCTGGATGTTAACCACCATGAATTCTAATCCAAGAAGCAGAAACCTGAGGCTGAGATTCAGGGACGTGAAGTGTATCTGGGATGACAGCGAAGATGACTATGTCATATACGAACCTCCGTCTGCATCCATGACGACACGGAAAATGCGCGACTTTCCAGAAGACCGTGGGGCGGACGAGGACGCTGACTATGATGAACAGGACAGACTGGCTTTAGAACTGGGACTGAGGTCATTCAGGAACGCACCCCTGAATCCACAGGGGGACGAGTTCAATCTCACTGCCCTGGCCCTGGACAACAGCTCTGAACTCGCGCCTCCAAGTACTGCTATGGCTGTTGGTCCAAATTCTTCTTCCCCGAGTAACAAGAGCGGGCTCGTGGCCAGTCCCTTTGCAGAAGCTCACGAAACCCTTCCTCACCCCGAAACCACCACAGCCGGCCCCCCCATGGGACGCAGCTCAGAAAAGACCGCAGATCGCAACCCTCCCGCAGCAGAGCGCTCCAGCCCCTACTCTGAAGACCCTCGGGAGGACCCTGTACAGTCGATTGTCACGGAGATAAGCCTCCTTCCGCCTGGGGCAGAAGGACTGACAGGTCAAGGACACGCTACAAGCAACGGATTCCAGGCAGGAAGAGACGGACAGGCCGGGCACAAGTTCTCCCAGATGGAATTTCTAGAACATATAACCGGGAGACAGGCAAGCCAAGACAGCCCTTCTTCCGAGACAGAGCCCTGGGAGGACCTCCCCAGTGACCTGCTACTCTTGCAACAGGAGACGCCATCTAAGACTTTGAACGGGAAATGGCATTTGGTTTCTGAAAAGGGGAGCTACGAGGTCATCCCAGAGGCGGATAAAGATGCGGCTGTTAGTAACCCCCAGAATGCCTCAGGGCCCTGGGCGGGGAGCGTCCCTCCTCCAAACAAGCATGATGGACATCAGAGTGGCCGCCCAAAGTTTTATGGCGTTAGACATAAATATCCACGACTCAGGCAGGGAGGGAGGAGCAGCCGACCGAAGAACAGCACCGCTTTAATCTGGACACGAAGGAAGAAGTTCGCACGCCGCACCCCGTTCTCTCCAAGGAGCTTCCGCCCCCTCGGAGGGGCGGCCGACGGCACGCGCTCCGACTCACGTCCCACGTCCAACGAGTCGTCGCTCCCCGAGCTCCTGCACCAGCCGCTCACCCCTGCGGACCTCAGCCCGGTGGCCTCACGGCCCGACCCCAGTGGGAGCCCCCCGAACGGCACCGGTCAGACAGGCCTCTCGCCGGACGTTCCGTGGACAGCAGCCCCAGAAGAGCGCGACCACCGGCTCCCCCTCCCAGGCCCTGATCCAACGTACTTCCCTGCAGAGCCCAGGCACGGGCCTTCTCCAGAGCCCGGCCAGGCGTTCAGCTCTGACCTAAGACACCAGCCCTCCCCCGAGGACTCTGGACAAACGTCTCCGTCCTTGGAACTTGAAGTCTGGCAGACGGCCATCTCCCCGGACCTCACCCACCTGCCCCCGTCTCCAGAGCCCAGTCAGACAAACCTCTCCCCGGGACTCAGCCTGAAGACTCTCTCTCCTGACCTCGGCCAGACAACCCTTGCCCCTGACCTTGGTCAGACAACCGTTTCCCCTGACCTTGGTCAGGTGGCCCTCTCCCCAGACCTCAGCCAAGATGCTCTCTCCCCAGACGTCAACCAGACGACCCTCTCCCCAGACCTCAGCCAGGAAACTGACTCCCCAGACCTCAGCCAGGAGACCCTCTCCCCAGACCTCGGCCAGGAGACCCTCTCCCCAGACCTCAGCCAGGAGACCGACTCCCCAGACCTCAGCCAGACGACCCTCTCCCCAGACCTCGGCCAGGAGACCCTCTCCCCAGACCTCAGCCAGGAGACTGACTCCCCAGACCTCGGCCAGGAGACCCTCTCCCCAGACCTCAGCCAGGAGACTGACTCCCCAGACCTCGGCCAGGAGACCCTCTCCCCAGACCTCAGCCAGACGACCCTCTCCCCAGACCTCGGCCAGGAGACCCTCTCCCCAGACCTCAGCCAGGAGACTGACTCCCCAGACCTCGGCCAGGAGACCCTCTCCCCAGACCTCACCCAGACGACCCTCTCCCCAGACCTCGGCCAGGAGACTGACTCCCCAGACCTCGGCCAGGAGACCCTCTCCCCAGACCTCAGCCAGACAACCCTCTCCCCAGACCTCGGCCAGGAGACCCTCTCCCCAGACCTTGGCCAGACCACCCTCTCCCCAGACCTCACACAGACGACCCTTCCTCCTGCTGTCTGGCAGACATCAGCCCCTCCAGACCTTGATCAGACACCCGACACTTCTGAACCTGCTCAGACTGTTCCTTATTCAGACTTCGGTCACTTGCCATCTCCTCAACCGTCTCCTCCACGAAATGACACTTTTCTAACAAAGGAGTTTAACCTACCGTTTGTGCTTGGCTTCAGCGGAGACGACGGAGATTACATTGAGATGATACCAAGCGAGAGGGAAGAGAGCGATGAAAACGACTCTTACGAATTTGGCCACGTGGCCTATGACGACCCCTACCAAACCGACACGAGGACGGACGTGAACTCCTCCAGAAACCCGGACAGCATCGCAGAATGGTACCTCCGGAGCAACAACGGGAACAGGAAATACTATTATATTGCTGCTGAAGAAATATCCTGGGACTACTCAAAATCTGCACAAAGGTTTGGCCAGTTTTCTCCTCGAGTTTTTTTTTTTTTCCCCCACTTACTGATTAAAAAAAAAGTCCTAGGAGATAATTCTGGGCAAACTAGCTAAGTATAATTGAGTTCTCCTGTTGCAACTTGGCTCACACTGTTTCCTTTGCCAGTTCCAAGATTAGCCGCTCCGGGCAGCATCTGGACAGCATACAGACAGCCACTGTAAGGCGTCTGTGACGCTCTGTGGCTCAATAGGCCCACACTCTCTCTTCTCCTCCATCACGCGTGTCCCTGCTGTCTCCTCGGGCTCCAGGGCAGAGCCCAGCCCTCCACAGCCATCCGCTCATCAGTGTGACTTCATTGACGTTAGCTTACGTCCCAGTTTGTGATATAGAAATTTCCTTTTGCCTTTGCTTGTTTACCAGGTTTAAACATTGTCTCCAGATCCATGTAAAGTGGATGGCATCTTTGTGAAGTTTAATCCAAACTGCAGGAAATTCTAATAGCGGGGGCCAAGCATGTAAACTAGCTTAGAAACAAAGAAAACAGTGCCACCCACTGTTCGGGCGTGCAGGCGGTTTTCGTCCCCGCGCGTTCTGTGAGACTGGGTGTTATGCTTCGAGTCTGGAGGGACGAGGTTGGTGGGGCAGAAAGGCTGAGAGCAGGGCAGAGTGGGGTCACCTGCTGATGGCTCATGCTGTGGAACAAAGGGTGTGAGACGGACGGACCAGCCTGTGTTTGCACGGGCTGCGGAAATTCAAGGTCGGTGGGAAAATCTGACGTGCTCTGGCCCCAGACAGAGCCGTGGGTGGGCTGCGTGAGGAGTCATGTGACTGAACAAAAGAAATGTGAGAAGTGTGGCTACTTTCAGATTATAGAACACGCATCCATCCAGCGGCCTTCACAGAGGTGGCCTTCTAAGGCAGCTGACCCTCGTCACCTAGCCCTAAGCCCTGGGCGTTGTCCCATTCCGTGGCTTTGTCTGCTTCTGATATTAAAATCTGCTAGGTTAATATGGGGCTATATTTGTCCATTGATACATTGAACAAAAATTAAGTGCTAATTAATCTGCTAGGCCCTGGGAATAAAATGATGAGCTAATGAGGCACAACCCCAGACTCCATGGAGCCTTTACTCTAGTGGCAGAGTCAGATGTTAGCAGATAATCACACAACTCAATGACACACCATTTACCATGCATAAAAATGCTGTAAGAATGTCACGGGATTTTACTGTGTATACCACGTAGTAACACTGTAGGCACGGAGGAATGCTATAAAGAGATTCAACCTGGTCTAAAGGCTCATAGGAGGGTTTTCCTGAGAAATAATAAGGGAGCTGGCAGCTGGCTATCTGCTGGCTTGTGTTTTCAGGGCCTTATATTTTCATTCATTCGTTTGCCAAACACGTATCCAGACAGAGATTCCAGGCGGCGTTCCAGACGCAGAGAATAGCATGAGCGAGGCCCTGTGCTGGGTGCCACATTCAGAGACGGAGATCATCCCCTCAGTTCTTGAAATGGCCTTTAGTTCGTTCTTGTAGAGAAATCCTGTTATTACCGTTTCAGTGAAACGGACGGTGAAGACGATGATGTCGTTCCGGAAGGCACCGTGTACAAGAAAGTCGTTTTCCGCAAGTACCTCGACAGCACCTTTACCCAGCGGGACCCTCGGGGAGAGTACGAAGAGCATCTGGGCATCCTTGGTCCTGTTATTAGAGCTGAGGTGGACGACGTTATCCAGGTGAGTCGCCTTCAGGGCAGTGCTGAGGTCATCCGAGGAGTGCCCGCAAGCACCACAGGGTCGTCAAGGGGAAGGCGGCAAGAAAGAGCTATAGGTGACTTACTTATTTTCCGAAATCAACAAATAATGACACTTCTTCTCCACGACAGCTTGCCAAGTAAGCTGCTGATCCTCAAGAACAGAAAATAACCTTATGACTTTGTTTCTCCCCCTGCTGAGCTCCTGCTCCTTCAATAAGGGCCAGTGCCGTTTTCCCCATGAGTAACTTTCTTTAACCCCCCAGCCCTCCCTACACAGTCGGCCCAACGGCCCCTCCCAAGCACTGCCCTCTAACCCCATTCACACTTGGTTTACCACACCTTTTGTCCCCAGATTTTAACGTGTCCCCAGATTTTAACTTGAATCCACAGGTGCGTGTCTCTCTTCACCAGCAGGCAGAGGGCTTATCGTGAGCAAGAGTCAAGCCCCTTGACCTTCAGACCCGCGGCACCTGTCATTAGCGTTGCATTGGTAGATAATGTCAATACTTCTGCTGTGAGCCTGGGAACGGACATGTTTTGGTCTTTCCGGGGAAAACTACCCGGGCCCTATCTCAGGGGATGGTTGCAAAAACTAGATGAAATAATGTACGTAAGTTACACGGCAACTGCGTTCTTGTGACGTCCAAGGACGTTGTGGGTCATTGTTTCTTACAGGTGCGCTTCAAAAATTTAGCATCCAGACCGTATTCTCTGCACGCCCACGGGCTGTCCTACGAGAAATCATCGGAGGGGAAGACTTACGAAGACGACTCCCCCGAGTGGTTCAAGGAGGACAACGCGATCCAGCCCAACCGCAGTTACACCTACGTGTGGCACGCCACGGGGAGGTCGGGGCCCGAGAGCCCCGGCTCCGCCTGCCGGGCCTGGGCCTACTACTCAGCCGTGAACACGGTAGGCTCCCCGGGGTTAGTCGGGTCCCTAGCCTGGGCCCGCTACGCGGAGGGGTCAAGACGACTTCTTGTTGAATGTCCGCCTTGCGTGCGACCTGTGAGGAGGGTGTAAGGATGGCGGTCCCCCCTCTAGAGCTACCGCAGCCAGGGACGGTCCCTGCGCACCTGCAGGTGACAATGAGAGAGAAGCGCTGGCTCAGCGGAGAGGAGCGGGGGCTGCTGAAACGGCTGGCCCCTCTCGGAGGGGCTGCCTTTCTAGAGGAAGACGTCCCCTTGCAACCTCCGTGAACAAGGGCGGGCTTTCTCCTCCGCCGTGTCTGGGGAGGAGCGGCAAAGTCCAGCAGCCTCCTCCGTCTCGGGCGTGGGAGAGAGAGCCCAGGCCTGGACTGCCGTTCCTGCCCTGCCCCTTACCGTGGGGCCCCAGGACAGTTTGCTGGCCTCTCTCGGCCTCGGTGTCCTCAGTTAAAAATGAGGTGACGACGGTACATAGCACATAGTAGGCCCCTGGTAAGTTTGTTTAATAAGTGAATTCTTTTTTACCGTATAGGGTTGTTAGCAGAATTACATAAGAAGCTATCAGCAAAATATGTACTATGGTAGTAAATGCTCGATAAATAGTATGTGTGATAGTATCCGTATTATCATAATCATTATCACTACCACCACATCAAGATAAACAATTAGTCAAAGGAAGGGCGTAGGAATGCGATAGCATTAGAGGAATAGTATCTAGCCTTATGAAGCAACTTATTTGTAACCTTCAAGGCCAGAGCCTCTGAAGTTTCCTTTCATCCATGATCAGCGGCTGCTGGAAGAGCCAAGGCAATGCTGAGAGAGACCACGTCCCGTTTGTCCCCACTGTCTTCCAGGAGAAGGACATCCACTCGGGCCTGATAGGTCCCCTTCTGATCTGCCGGAAAGGGACGCTTCACAAGGAGAGCAAGATGCCCGTGGACACGCGAGAATTCGTCCTACTCTTCATGGTCTTTGACGAGAAGAAGAGCTGGTATTACGACAAGAAACCCCAAAGGTCCTGGAGACGCACGTCCTCCGAAGTAAAACACTCCCATGAGTTTCATGGTATTTCCCTCTGACCTTGCCCTTGATCTCTGAGCTAAATCACTCTGGGGGGCAGTGGCGCCCGCCCCTAGGTCTCCACAAGAGAAGGCAGGAGGTGCTTCTGCAGGGAACTAGGAGCTGCCACTAAAATTAGGTCCTCGCGTGCCTCGGGGGGCTGACGGGACCTGGCGGGGGACGCGGCAGGGGACGGAGAGGCGAGGAAGTCTGAAAGACAGACGCGAGGCTGCCGCAGCGCACGCCCAAACAAACCGGGAAAAAAGCCAGCGTGCGTCCGTGAAACACACATTGAACGGGAATTGTCAGCATTATCCTGCAACCTAAGTACATCACGAACCTGTTTCTTAACCTCTAGAGGAAGCTGTTTCTATAGTAGAAGTGGTCGCCCACGTGTCCCTTGTAAAATAGGAGTGGCTGCAGCCGTTTTAGCCTCTGGCGGTGCCCCAAAACCACTCGGCTAAAACGGGCAGCCCACACGGCCTCAGCTCCTCCCCCGCCGGCAATTCGCTGGCTTGGCTCCTGAAATTCCACCGCCGTTCCTTCGGCTGTAGAAGAATAAACAACAACAGAAATTTCCCTCACTTTAGTCCCTGTGAAGTGCAGGGTAGCACTAAGCTCTATCATTGAAACGTCGTATTATTGTTTAAGGTGATCAGATTCGCCAGGTGCTGCGCCAGGTCGCACACACACAACACACACACACACACACACACACACACACACACACACACACACACACACCTCGCTGAGGGGAGAGTGGGCAGGTCTCAGAAGCCCAGGCATCCAAGCCAGGAAGGGGCAGAGCAGTCACCCTACAAATGAGAGAATGAGCACGCACCACTCCAGCTGAGGGCGCAGCAAAGACGAAGTCCAGCTTCGGGGCTGCCTGCAGGTGTCTCTGACTGTAGGAGGCCGCAGGGTGGTGTGCTGCGTACCCCCTTCCTTGCGCCCCTCCCTGTAACCGCTGGAGTTCCCTCAGCCGGCTTGCTGACTAGTAGCCCAGGAGAACTGGAACTACGAATGGGAAGGATACATGGGCAAAGCACAGGGCAGGAGCGGTGGGAGGTCGGGGACCAGAGTGAGGAAGTGTGGAAAAGGGGGCTCGCCCACACTCTGCTGCAGGCTGTGGGAGAAGGAGTCGGCGGTCCTCGCTGACATCATGCCGCACAGGGGACCCAGCGTGGACCTGGCACGCGCGGAAGCTCGCTGATGGGCGGGGCCTCCTGGGTCCTCACCGGCCTCCCTCCTGGTGCGCACGGATCTGTAAGTGATTGCAGCTCTCCGTCCTTTCAGCCATCAACGGGATGGTCTACAACTTGCCCGGCCTGAGAATGTATGAGCAGGAGTGGGTGAGGCTGCACCTGTTGAACTTGGGCGGCTCCCGAGACATCCACGTGGTCCACTTCCATGGCCAGACCTTGCTGGAAAACGGCACGCGGCAGCACCAGTTAGGGGTCTGGCCGCTCCTTCCCGGTAAGGAGCTGGGCCCCGACAGGAGGTGCTGGCTACCAAGCGGCGAGAAGGCAGTCTTAGCATCTCTCGCTCTCCCTCACGCCCTCCCTGGGCATTTCCTTCTAGGGAGTCATGCACGGGCTCCGGGCGAGCCCACGCCCCGGAGCTGCGTACGGAGTGTGACAAAAGGCAGCTGGGGTGTGCACCGTTCGCAGCCCTGCGCTGGCTCAACGTGTGGTCCCAACTGGCTCTGCAGAAGGCGAGGAGGTCTCGTGCAGGCCGTTCCGAGCCACCGAGCCAGCAGGCGTCACGCAGGCCAGGTCGTAAGCAGATTACAGCGCGACTCCCACGGGGCTCAGGCAGCGTGTCACGGGGATTTTTGATTTCTTGCATTCTCCTCCTCACTCTGTCAGTCTGGTATCTCCCGGCGAGTGACTACAAGATTCTTAACCTTCAACCGACTTACAAGGCTGTTTAAAAAAATAAAATTCTTTTTAAAAAAAGATCGTAAAAACTAAAGAATAACAAGGGTATTTGGAGCCTTTCATGTGCAAAACTATGATAAGGTTTAAACAAACAAGCCATCTGAAAGGATCCTATTGTGCCAGTGAGTGATTTGTAGATATACGTGGGGAGGGCTGGGGGGAGGGCTGGATGCCACTGACTCTCGAAGCACAGTGGCATCATGGAAACCTGGGCAGCCAGCTGAAATGCCGGCGCTGACACAGACATTTTACTCCCAGAGACTTTAATCCTGAAGGTCCAGGGCCCCTTTATTCAAATCAGGGACAGAGCGGATTAGGGCAGACCCACTCCTTACTGTCCCCCGAGTGGGTGACCAGACCCGCCCGCCTCACCGGGGGCCTGCGCAGCAGCACTGAGAAGCTGGGTGGGCTGGCCCTTCAGCCCTGCAAACCCACACATGTGTGCTCGGGAGGGGGGCTGGAGGTCTTTATTAGGGTCTGAGGGGCATGACCACCGGCTGTTACCTTTTACCTGCAGCCTGGGAAAAGGCCACAGACTGCAGTGAGCAGATTTGAGTGTGCACTGGCAGGGGCAGTGGTCAGCAGCTGACCAGACAATCAGAGGTCTCAGGAATCGCATTCTTTCAGGGATGTGCTGAGCCCGTTTATGTATACTCCGTCCAACTATGTAAACTTGACCGGAAATTGGAAACATGGGAGAAGGGGTGTTTTATTTTAATTTTCTTCTATGAGAAAAGAAAAGCTAGTGAAACGAAGAGAGAGAAGGGAAATACGGACACTAGCTTCTCGGCCCAAGGCCGGGTCGTTCCAGGCTGCTTTGATCTCCAGGACTGCAGAGCCCCGCCCTGTGGGGGTGAACATGTGACGTTCAGATAAATGAAAGCTTCCTCCCACTAAGTAAGGGGTGCTCGAGATTTTTTCAAGGTCTGGGGCATTTACTGGTAGTTGTGCGTGTGGTGGTGGTGGTGGCGGCGGCGGTGGTGACAGTGACACTGTTGCTGTGATCTGTCAGTCACGCCTGGAGTCCTGTCTGGAAAGAAATGGAAAACTCTCTCAGTCCTAGTCTAAAGCTCCCAGTGATGCAGCGATGTTAGGACTCTCTGATGGCCGTCAGCCTGTGGGAACCCGTTAGTCTTTGAGGGTGTCATGTCGTCTTTCACGCTCTGTTTCAGGTTCATTTAAGACGCTTGAAATGAAGGCATCCAAACCAGGCTGGTGGCTCCTGGACACACAGGTCGGAGAAAACCAGAGGGCAGGGATGCGAACGCCCTTTCTCATCGTGGACAGAGGTATCGGCAAGGGCCGCGTGACCCTTTTAGCAGGAGAGCCCCGTTACTAGAATGTTACCTACTTTTAGATAGGAAATACTCAGCTGGGAACTCTGGTATCACAGAGACACACTCTGTAGCAGCGATTACTTGCATTCTGGCCGCGGTCTGATTAGGCCACAAATATCAGTCATCGAGGGAACGTGAGCCAAAGGGTTCAGCCCGAAGGCACGCCTCCCCCTCAGGGAGCCAGTATAAGGCACCCTCCTTCGTGACCTGTGACCCATGGGAAAGTACGTGGAAGAAACTGTCCAGACCCCTGGCAGAGAGCAGGAAAAAGATAAGAGGAGTCCAGCAATAACCAATGGAGTCACTGAACTTGGCCTCCCAGTATTTGAGAAAAAATGTCCCTCTGTCTGTCCAGCCAGCCAGCATTGGTTAAGCAGCCGCTGAGCACCAAGCACTGTGCTGACATCCAGATGGCTCAGAGGCTGGTATTCCCTTAGCTGGTATTACCGTTCAGGTGAACTTTTTTGCAACGTAGTCTTTTGAGGGCTAGTGCTTAATGTTGTAACGTGGCTTATTTTAAGGTTTAAGCAAATGGAAACCAGTTTAAAAACTAATCGTATTTCGAGCCCTGGCTGGCGTAGCTCAGTGGATTGAGCGCAGGCTGCGAACCAAAGTGTCGCAGGTTCGATTCCCAGCCAGGGTACATGCCTGGGTTGCAGGCCATAACCCCCAGCAACCGCACATTGAAGTTTCTCTGTCTCTCTCTCTCTATCTCTCTCCCCTCTCTAAAAATAAATAAATAAAATCTTAAAAAAAAAAACTAATCGTATTTCAGCATATCGGTTTTCCTCAAGGGTGCCCTTATTTCTATTCAAGTACCAGCCTTGGGAGTGCCTTAACCATTTTGTGATCAGATACATTTAAGTCAGTGCCATACAAAGCAGGAAGCAATATCTCGTTACTGACCCACCAGGAGTGCCATCTCTGGCCGTGGAGTTACGCCCCGTTAAATGTATTTTCCAAGCAAGAATTATCCGTCATCCTGTTTCCCGCAGAATGCAGGATGCCGATGGGGCTGAGCACGGGCGTCGTGGCGGACGGACAGATCAAGGCGTCTGAGTTTGTGGGTGAGTGGCGGCATCACAGCCCGCGGGAGGCGCGGGACACAGCCTGCGAAAGCCGTGCCCGACCGCCACGCCCGACCGCCGCGCCTGCTGAGTCTGCGGGTCGTGGCCCCTCTTCAGGCTCTCTCTATCACAACATGATAAACAATAGCTCGAGTCGGGCTGCTCGTCTGGTCGAGGAAGGAGCGCTGTGGCAGGAGCTGAAGCCTGGTGGCACCCCTTTATCTCTGCCCTCCCGCCCCCAGTAAATAAGGGGAGCTTGGCCCCTGACACAGGCAGTCCGACCTATCTATATCAGCAGACTGGGCCGGAGGGAGCCTGCTCCGACGACCACGTGCCCTTTCCCCGGACTCTCCCCCTTCGTCCGCTTCTGGGTTCGATCACACGTGGGATGTCCCGGCCGCACTCCCAGGGTCCTCTCCACCGAGTGTCGGAGTCCCCACCAGTAGGGCCCTTTGCTGTGCCAACCGTTCACCTGTTCGAGAAACTCTCTTAACCATCCCCGGACTGTGTGTCAGAAAGTCCTGATTGTCTTCACGGCTCAAAGCCCTTCCCCAAATCCAGAGGTTGATTGCAAGAGACCTCAGGGCTCCCATAAATCGCTCCCCTGCCTTCCTGCTGGGCAGGCACACTCCGACGGAGCAGCCACATCGACATGACTAAGGGAAGATAAACACGACCTGTAGGCGAGAAAGGGGGCGGGTGGTGGCTGACAGCTGACCCTCCAGCTGAGATTTCATCCCGTGGACCAGGTCGGGCAGAAACCCGCGCCGACTGCCTGGTCTTCTAACTGCAGACGGAGGTCCTCAGGGGTCTGGTTTGCCACCTGCCGTACACCCGAACTCGCTGAAGAGATTGTGAACTGTATGTTTTCTTAAAAAATTCACAATACCCTCTTTTCTTCCTTTGGATTTAGGTTCTTGGGAGCCCAAATTAGCAAGATTAAACAATGGTGGATCGTATAATGCTTGGATGACAGAAAAAATGTCAGAATTTGACACTAAACCTTGGATCCAGGTATGACTTATCAATCTGGTCATATTTACTGCTACTGCAATGATGAAAGTGACACGAATAATTTCTTCTTGTTGCCCTTGCCATGTCGTTAGGGGAGATAGCAATCATTAGGTGTTCGGCAGTGTTCTAAGTACCTAGCATACTTGAAACGAACCCTGTGAGGTTAGTTCTAGTAATGTCCCATTTTACAGATGAAAAAACCAAGACAGAGAGATTGACAGATGCTCCAGAGTCGCACGCAGCTAGTTGCTGGTTGAGCTGGGGTTCAGGTCCAGGTCCTCTGCGCTCGAACACAAATTGCATTTGGCCATTTTATTAGTTTGCTAAGGCCTGGGGGGGCCGGCTCCTTGGTTCTAAAGGAAGCTGGTTGCACAGTGAGTGACGGCAGCACGTGACTCGCTGACGGGGACGGGACCGTTCAGGGGCTTTGCTGTGTTGCAGGTGGACATGGAAAGGGAGGTCCTGTTCACGGGGATCCAGTCCCAAGGCGCCAAGCACTACCTGAAGTCCTACTACACCACCGAGTTCCGCGTGGCCTACAGCTCCGACCGGACCAACTGGCAGGTTTTCAAAGGGAACAGCACGAGGAACGTGATGGTGTGTGAGCCATGTCTTTCTGAGTGTCCAGACTCACCCCCGCGGTCACTGCCGTTGTGTCCGCGACTCACTCTTTGTGTGCAAAGACTGCTTCTCTGGGCGTTAGAAACATAAAGGGCTTCTTACGGAGGAAGGGGTAAAGTGATGGGTCTATCACAAATTAAAGGGATAAGTTTGACTTCTGAAATTTCAAAACTCCACACAGCTTTTTTAAAAACCACTTTATCGTCAAACTAAATACCCAGACTTTTAGGATTAGCAGATGGTGTATACCACAGAGTAGAATATCTGTTCTTGTGCCTTAAGAGGCTCATGTTAAAAATATGCCACCAAGAGTTTTGATTTTATTAACTTTCTTTATTCTAATTTTCTATATCACCTATAACTAATTTTCTATATTATCCCTTAGCTATTCCTACTAATAATCACTTGTATTATACCTTAAGATAGATCAGAAAAACCTTAAATGATGGTTCTTACTAACCAGCAGCGGGGAGAGGACACAGACCCCAGGCAGATTCCCTAAGTTAAAGAGTTTTACATCTGTACTCACGAGGGATATTGGTGCGCAATTTTATTTTATTTTTGTGCTGTCTTTTCTGGCTTTGATATCAGAGTAATAGTAGCTTCAAAAATAAATTGGGAAGCATGCTCTTTTATTCTGTCTTCTGGAAGAGGTTGTCCGGAATCAGTGTTAACTCTTTAAGCATTGGTAGGATTTGCCGGTGAAACCATGGGGGCCCGCGATGGCTCTTCTGGGAGTCTTAAAATTGCAGACTCAATTTCTTTAGCAGTGCGGCCTCTTCAAAGTATCTATTACGTCGGGCGAGTTGGGGTGGTTAGTGCTTTTTTGATAAACGATCCATTTCCTCTGAGCTGTTCAGTTTGTGTCCAGAGTTGTCTGCAGTTTCTCCTTATCTTCCTTTGAGGTCTGCAAGGTCTGTAATGAGCCTGCCCGTTTCTTGTCTGATGTCCTTCTCTTTTTACTTTGTTAGTCCTGTTAGAGATTTGCCAGGGTTTTTTTTTTTTTTTCGTTTGTTTTGTTTTTATCTTGTCAAAGAACTGGGTCTTTGTTTCATGGCTTTTATCTGCCGTGTTTCTGCTTTCTGTCTTACTTACTCAGCTGCTTACACAGTCTGCTCCTGCCTTCTGTCCCAGCCGGACCTTTCTGACACCGCTCCGGGGTGGGGGGGATGGGACACAGTCCCCTTACTGCCAGATGGTCAAAGCCCAGGTCCCCCGCCTGAGAGGGACTTCCTCCTCCTTACTACTGAGTGGCAGTGACGTGCAGTCCCCCGGGAGCCCCGGGGGGAGCTGCGAGGACGAAGGTCCTGGGTCCCGAGCTGGCCTCCGCTGACACAGCCCCAGGGAGGGCGCGGAGGGGCCTGCCTCCCTACAGTCTCACAACCGTGGAAGTCCAGGCTCCGCACTTGGCCTTGGCTACGGCTGGCTGGGGTGGGGCCATGGTTGTTCCTGTGGAGTTTAGCTTCAAGCAGAGCAATTATTGTCTAAAAGTTTTCTGTGTTGCTGGGCCGTCCTCCTTTCTTTTCTGAGGCTAGAGAAAGCAGGCTTTCGCTGGGGCTGTTTTGTCTGGACCCACTGGTGTTTCCTGGTGGTGGGCTTCTCCTCTCCCGAGTCTGGGCTCTGTGGGGCGAGAAGGAAACCTGTGTTGTTCCCTGGGTCCTGGAACTCTAGCCGACCTGCCTCCCTCCCTCCACCTGCCCAGCACTCTCAGGTTTTCAGCTGTACTTAGCAGGAAGAGGACGTCTACACCACATGCCTAAACGGAAGTATCCTCAGATATTTCTAAGACCAAATGGATTTGGTTCTGGTCACATGGAAACTTAACATTACAGGAGAAAATCAGACCAAAGTTTTACTATAAAATCATTTAGAGAGAATTTTTACGTAACTAAGCTTTTCCCTTTTCCTCTAGTATTTTGATGGCAATTCGGATGCCTCTTCGGTAAAAGAAAACCGGTTTGACCCACCAATCGTGGCCAGGTACATCAGGGTCTACCCAACCCGGTTCTTCAACAGACCCGCCCTTCGGCTGGAGCTGCAAGGCTGTGAGATCAACGGTAAGGAACCGAGATGCGCTGCCGTCTTACTGCCACTCAGAGAGTCAGGACTGGGGGGTATGGGAGAAGGGGAACACGTTTCATTCCTCTTCAGTCGCTTTGGCTCCTAAAAATATCTCTTGGGAAGCAGAGCTTCCACTCAGGTAAACACGCACATGACTCAGAAGGACACAGGTGCCAGCGGCCCCTGGAGGACATGGGCCCGGCCCTGACACTCCAGGGAAGGCCCGGGGCCCAGAAGGACGCCGTCAGCCCATTTTCAGTAGAACTGAGACGCGCACCAGGCCCGACTCTCCCCCGTCCTCCACTCATTTCGGTGCGATAAGAGTACCCAGCAGCGTTCCAGCACCGATTAGAGTTCAGTGAATGGTCCTGAAATCTCAGTCTGCTTCCTGACTTCCTGGAACCTTGACCTTACTCTGTATTCCAGTTTGTACCCTGTGTAGGTCCCCGACCCTTTGCCACGTAAGCTGCTATTTTTCAGGGGATGTGATGGGACCGATGGTATAAGTAAATCCAGGGGACCGTCAATGGCCATGATACAATTCTACTATATATATATAACAAAGATGTTTACGAGTCTTAACAACTACTCTCCTTCTCTGACTCTTCAAGTGGTGCTTCCCAGAAAGTTCCGCTGCAAAGCATGCATAGAAAATAATACTTCTCACTGGAGTAAGAGAATAAAGGAGCTGACCCAGGGCTTGGCCGATGCAGACACTGCCGGGCCGCTCAGGACCGCGGGGAGAGGCAGCCCAACACACGGGCCCCGGAACCCCGCCGCGGTGCGCCTGCTGGGAGGCTCCTGCGCCCTCTCTGGGGGTGCGGGGAGGGCCACCGCTCACGGTGCGGACTGGAGCGAACCTGGGAGCCAGTTTCTTATCAAAGCAGACAGTGTTACCTCATGCTGTTGACATTCTGAGGGGTACGGGTGTGGGCACTTTGCCAGTGCCCAGGTAGCAGTGGGCTGTAACACCCCCCCGAGAAATGTAGCTCCGGAGCGGGCGGGCACTCCTCAGACGCCCCCGTGCATCATCCTTTTCTCCGTTCCTCGTGGTCTGTGATGTACGGGGCAGTTTGTCCAGCTCACAGAGTCAGGCTACCTAAAACTGGGCATTCGACTCTATTTTCCATACAAGAAGTATTACATTTTTTTAAAAATCTCATTTTCATATTATTTATATTAGTATTCTTCTAATGTTAATTAGTATTCTTTTTTTTAAAGTCCATTGAAGGATGAATTTTTTTAAAGATTTTATTTATTTATTTTTTAGAGAGGGGAGGGAGGGAGAAAGAGAGAGAGAGAGAGAAACATCAATGTGCGGTTGCTGGGGGCCGTGGCCTGCAACCCAGGCATGTGCCCTGACTGGGAATCGAACCTGCGATGCTTTGGTTCGCAGCCCGCGCTCAATCCACTGAGCTTATGCCAGCCAGGGCTTAATTAGTATTCTTGTTAAGCCTTTTTAAATTGGTTTTTTGAGTGAGAGAGAGACATCAATTTGTTGTTTCACTTATTTATACATTTGTTGGTTAATTCTAGTATGTGCCCTGAGCAGGGATCGAATTTACAACCTTGTCATATCAGAAGGACGCTCTAACCAACTGAGCTACCTGGCCAGGGCCAGCCTCTCCCCCACACCCCCACCCCCACCCCGTGGAGAGAGTAGGGTAGCACTTCGAGGCAACACCTGCATGACTTACTAGCAAGACCCATGTGTCCCCCAGATGGCGGTGATGGTCAGTGGGCTGGGCTCACTCACGCGCTATGGTTCTCACACTCTCAGATCAGCCTCGCTGCCTGTGACACCTAAATTCACACCCTGGCAGAATTCTAAAGGGTGCATAACACGCATCACCCTCCAAGGGCTGAAAATAAATCATGGAACATGAGTACCAAGGGTCCACTTGACCTTCTTCTCTTTAGCCGTTGTGAGAAGAAGAAACGGAGTTCGCTTTCATAGACACAGACAGGGGTACTGTCCACCTCGAAGCCAAACCGCGAGGCTCATGACTCTCTGAAGGAGGGAAGTGAGTTTAGACGTTCTGGGGTCAGACTGCCCGGGCCCAAGTTTAGTTTCTGATTCTTCCAGCAGTGGCGCTGCGGGCAAGTTACTTTTCCTTGCCGTGCCTTTCTCCTTGCTAACACAGAGGTACTTAGGAGCGTTGCATCCTAGTACAAGGGAAGCCTGGAAACGGGTTTGCGCTTGTAGAGCAACAGCGGATTGTTGCAACGGCCATTTTGCAGGTACTCGGCGGTCACCGTGTTCCTTGCCTCCTCCGCACACGAAATGCCCTGCAGGGAATGCCGCTGGCGCGTCATCAGCCCCGCTACTTCTCTCTCCGCAGGCTGCTCCACACCGCTGGGCGTGGAGAGTGGGAAGATCGAAGACGAGCAGATCACAGCTTCCTCGTTTAAAACGTCCTGGTGGGGCGGCTCCTGGGAGCCCTTCCGCGCCCGTCTCAACGCCCAGGGCCGCGTGAACGCCTGGCAGGCCAAGGTGACTCCTCCCTCGTGAGCACAGCCCTCCCCGCCCCAGGAGAAAACAAAGACCCCCACCTTAAGGAACTCGGGGGCCCCGGGAAGCCAGACAGTCACCCCCCCTCCACCCCGTCCCTGCAGGTTGTGTCCCAGGGCTGAGGATCTAGGATGCCTGCTGACCTGAGAGCCGTGGCGTTGGCTCTGGCTCACAGAGAGGTCGTTGACCATCTTTGCAGGTCTTTGATCTTAATTTAGACCGGGGCGGGCACGAGGCCAGGCAATGAATATTTTAGGCTTGTGAGCCATACATTTCCTGTCAAAACTACTCATCTCTGTCATTGTAACAGGAAGGCAGCCAGAAACATTATCAAAATGAATGCTCATGGCTGTGTTCCAATAAAACTTTATTTATAAAACCAGGCAGTGGGCCAGATTTGGCCTAGAGCTGCACTTTGCAAATTCCCTTTGAGACAACTGACGTTAGTGATACATGATTTAGATTTGTAACATCTTCTCTTTTTTCCCCATCCCACAGTCCAGTAATATGTTTTATTTTCTTAAGAGTGCCATTTAAATTGTTTTTGTTTCCTTCTTTTTGGAGAACTTGTGACATTCCCTTACACAACTGGCAGTGCAGTAAAATGCTCCAAAACCAGGGTTATAAATCAGTGATCTAGGCTGAAGAAACATCTCCTGGAGACTCAGGGTGCCCCTGACACTGGCCCACTGAGTGATTCAGATGACAGGTTTAGGGGAACTCTTAATCACTGACTCACTTTTCCTGCACTCTTCACTGACCCGAGGAATCAGAACAAAATCAGAAATAAGAACAGTCCCGTCAACTAATTTACGCGAGTTCCCTACTTCCCGTCCCCCTAACTCCCTCCCGTGAGGAGCCGGCACTCCAGTTCCCTGCTCTCTCAGCAGGTCCCCACAGCCTGGCCCCACGCCGGGCTACCAGGGGTTCTAGTGGGGAACACAGGAGACTGTGGGCCCCACACAGGTAGTTCTGGGCACCAATGTCTATGCCCACACGCTCATCTCTGGACTTTCAGAGAACCACAGAATGCCAGAGCAGCCAGGGTTCTACAAGCGTCTGGTGCAGATTTTCCTCTTACGTCTCAACACAAGGGAGATTGAATCACTTTCACCTGGGCCAGTGGCGGGATCAGAAATCCGTTCTCCCCACACAGAGGCCAGAGCTCCTCCCACCGCCTGAAGCCAGCCAAACACCTCACTTTGCAGTTTTGCAGAGGGGGGAAGCTGAGACCCCAGAAGTTAAAATAATAGAAGTAACAATGTTATGTTACATTGATGTAATTTTAAAAATGCAATCATTAGAAGAAAGAAAAAAGGTACAAAGAGAAAGGAAGTCAGCTGTTTCCCAGACCAGTTCGTGGTGAGGCCGTGCCACCCCACCCTCCCCTTTACAGCCTTAAAAAAAGGCTCCGCGTATAATTTGCTCCTGCCCTTTGTGAAGTAACAAAGGCTCCAGAGACGAAATGCTGGTTTTTAATGCTGCCCTTTCGAATCTGGGATTTTAGGTCAGAGTTTTGTTTCCCTTAACCTATCAGCATGAAGTGTCTTTCTAGGGTCTCTATAGAGAGACTGAAATTCTAAGCAAGGCATGCAGTACGCAGGCATGCAAGCAGATGGAAGGGTCTCTACCCCTTTCGTGCCTGTAGAAAAATTGTACGCACAGACAACGCCTCCAGCGGCCTGTGTTCGGTGTCGCGAGCACAGCCTTGATCTGAAGGCACACTGCGATACCACCGAGTGCCACTAGAGGGTGTTGGGAGGTTAACAAAAAACTACCTACTGCAAATCATTTTAATTCAAATAACTTTCTTCAAAAATAAGGCATATGATTATATACCTACCTATATATATATGTACACGCACAGACACAGGCACATGTGAGTGATGCTGAGGAAAATATATCAGTATTCGTTGTTGCGCAGAGAACTGAGTCTGTGGAGCATGACAAAGCTCCCACAGTTGAAATTCATCTCAGGTTACTGTAAACCCAGTCGGTCCTTCTGATCCTCTTTCTGCAAGTGCATCCCTCAAACACGTGATTAGGCATTTTGTTCGGCCGGAGACGGGACACCTACCAGGCCAGTCAAGCCCTGGGAATAGCTTTATCGGGTCTCTCAAACATTATCTGTATCTGGAACCTCTGCAGAGAAGAAATTGGACTATTTCTCCTCTTTGACTTTAGCAGTGGAAAGAAAAGGGGGACTTTTTAAGAATAAATAGAGAGAGGATACGATCCAATTCTTCTACAGAAAACCCTTCAGTAATATCAGAAATACCACATGTTTAAGGAAACTTGCTTTCCAGAATAACAATTACAGATAAGGTATCGATTTAATATTTTTCCCCAGTAAATTTCATTTACTTGTTTATTTAACAAATATCTGATGGATGCCGACTGTGTGCCATGCATTGTGGCGAGTGCACAGACAGAAACTAAGCTAGCCCTTTTCCTTAAAGAAGAAGGATACAAAGAAGTAACCAAATAACGATCGTACCATGTGTGACATGCTCTGGAAGAAGTTAATACACGTCCTGTAACAACACACAAGGAACTGGGCAGGCTTGGAGGAGACAGGGAACCCTAATGTCTCGGAAAAGAAACCCTTTGAGCTCTGTCCATTTCAGGGTAACTTGGTCTGGAACGGCAAAGGTGCTAGCATCTGTCTTGTCACTGTGTTCTTGCCGTTTTCACAGGCAAACAACAACAGACAGTGGCTGCAAATTGATCTGCTCCAAGTGAAGAAGATAACGGCGATCGTCACGCAGGGCTGCAGGTCCCTGTCCTCTGAAATGTACGTGAAGAGCTACACCGTCCACTACAGTGACGGCGGCGTGGACTGGACACCTTACAGGCAGGGGTCCTCCATGGTGGACAAGGTACGGGGTGGTGTCCCGGCACGAAGAAGGGAGTCAGGAGACGGTGCTGTGCTGAGAGCAGCACCTGGTGTTTGCAAGCAGCTCTCTGCATCTGACAGACACGCACTGGCGCGGACCAGCTCTCTCGGTCCTCGGAACCCTAGCTCTGCGGGTACCTGGCCTGGGGGCAGGGCCGTGCTCGTTACCTTTGTGCTTCGACTGAGCCACCTGTGCACTTCCACTGTGCACCTGTGCCGTCAGTTATTCGTGCACTTCGGGAGGCTGGGGTCCCGACCGGGGTGCCAGCAAGGTTGGGTGCTGGCGAGAGCCCTCCTCCTGTTGCACCCGCATCTCGCCTTCCTTGCTGAGTGCACGCCAAGAGAGAGGTCCATGACTCCTCCCCTTTTTATTAGTGTATTAATTCCATTCAGTCTAACCCTAATTACCTCCCAAAGGCCCCCTCTCCTCATACCCTCCCGCTTATTGGATACAAAATGTCAAATTTTATTAGATGGATTTTGGGAGGACACGGGCATGCAGTCCGTCACAGGGGTCTGGAATTCCTTCCGGTGTAAAATAGCATCCTCTCGGCATTGCCTCGGGGTAGTTGTTATCCGTGACTGATCAAACATCCATGACTGTAAGCCAACCAACCCCTGGGCTGGCTGTTTCTTTGGCTTGGTTTGGTTTGTTTCTCACTGAACCAGTTCAGCCTTATAGCGAGATAAGCCTCGTGGTCATAAATAAATAGTGATTTAGCTTCTGCTCTGTGTAAATCTTGGGAAACTTGCTGGGGATGCCAAAAAAGAAAGAAAGAAAAGAAAAGAAAGGGAGGGACACAGTTTAGCTGAAGATACAGGGTATATCAAAAAGGAGAAACGTAAGCGCATGGTTGCATCTTATTTGAAATGTTGGTAGTAGCTAACCATTTATTGGTGCCCCTACCTGGCACTGACTAGGTACTTGCTACATGTTTACATACTTTTTTTAATCTTCACAACTTCTGTAATGTTGTGCTCCCCATTTGGCTAACGGGGGACTGAGAAGCAGAAAGTAGACGTGACTTGTTCAGCGTCACACAGCTCCGAGGGGCCTGAGGACACGGACAGCTGGCAGCTGCGCCGTGACCCCACATCCCATGTTCCACTTTCCCCTCCCTGGGCTCAGATCACCGGCCAGGCGGAACCCCTGGAGAGGCCCGCCTGGGGTGGGACTTCGTCACTGACCGAGGGTCACCTCTGAGTTCACGTCTTCTGTGTTCTTCGATGTCCTGGGTGTGAACCAAAAGAACTTAAAAATTATCTGTCAGATTTTTTTACACTCATTATACCATCGTTAAGGATTGTCTCACATTTTTGCTTTCAGGTTTTCGAAGGAAATAGTAATTTCAAGGGACAGGTGAAGAACTTTTTCAACCCCCCGATCATTTCCAGATACATCCGCATCATCCCGAAGACGTGGAACCAGAGCATCGCGCTTCGCCTGGAGCTCTTCGGCTGCGACCTTGACTAGACTGAGTGTTCGAAGGCACAGGGAGGAGGACTCCTAAGGCTACCACGCCCGTTAGAGGAGGCATTGCCTTTCATGGCGGTGTTAAATTCTCTGCTAGAGAATACAATTTTATATGTGAAACTTTTATAATGTAACTCCTTGCTACCTTTAAGGGAGATGATGGCTATTATTTTTGCATTATTTTAAATACAAGTGGGAAAAGTTCAAGAACCAATAGGGAAAGGGCTTCTCTTTCGCAATGATTAAGATGCTATATCAAGTAATATTCCTGTGGTTAACATGCTTTGTGATAGTTCCTTTAAACCCTAAGCACATTAATAAGAGAGATTTAAAAAAAAAAACATTTCTAGCCTGGGTAGCTGTCCCTCCTACATTTTTCTTTAAAAAATAAACAAACGAACACACTGTGATTTAAAAAATAAAGGAAACAAATGAGACTCTTAAATGGTTAACTTCCCTTGCCAGTGGAGAGAAAAACAACCTCATCATATGAAATGCTAAGTGCTTAAACTACCCTTCTGAGCTCCATGGCAATGACCTTCGGCCCCTCCATGAGAAAAAACACAAGCACGCCTATTTTCCGTAGTCCCACTGGCCTCGTGAGTCAGACCGGTCCTGCCTGGGACTGAAGACACGGCACTGCGGTTCAGCACTAGGGGTCATTAGACACAGAGCGGAATGCAAATGGCCAGGGGAGAACTGGACATGGAATCTTGGCTTCGTCCTAGCTGGCACTAGCTGGCACGCTGTTTCAAAACACGGGTCGCCTGAGGTGAAGCTGATCGCTGTAAAGCCAGCACTGGGGCTGTTGTCCCGAGCGCAGCTCTGCTTGCCAGGAGGGGCCCCTGGCCAACTGACTGCGCTGTGCTCCCTCTCTTGAAACTCCCCTTAATCGTTTTTAACAGTGAGTCCAACCTTTGCAATTTGCAGTAGGTCCCACAAGTTACGTAGCTAGGCCCAGGTCCCTCGACTGCAGAAATGGGCAGGGTCTCTTCTGATCTACCGAGGTATAATGGAAGCACCTCAGGCATGGTCGAGGTATAAAATCATGCCACGTACGAGGTAGGGGAATTGATGAGGACGGAGCATGAGATCCAACTTCATTATTCAATACACACAAAAATGAGGCCACAAAGTTTCAAGAACCTGCCTGGGGCTGTTGCCTGTTCCCATCCGAGCTGAAACCAGAAGCAAGGTGATTAGACTCCCAGCCCCTCCTTCCCGTCTGGTTTCTCTTTCATAAAAATGGAAATTACAGTGATTATGATTCATCCTCCCCAAACGGGTAGACATGAATGTTAATTAATAAGAACTAGTAATTGATCTGAAAAGTACTCATTCGGGGATCAATGAAATGTTTGGGTTATAGCTGATCTGTGTCGACATATTAAAACCTCTCTTACTTTGAAATAAAAATATGTGTTTGTATTCCTCTGTTTGAAGTCATTTAGGTGAAATTATAACTTTTGCCGTGCGGTGTATACCGTCCGCTGACCTACCGTACACCACTGTTGTTGTGTCATAACCGGTTGCTGCAGAAAAGAAAGAAAATGACTCACAGTAGAATCATGATTTGGAAAAAGAGCCAAACAGATACAACCTGTGCGTTAATCATCCTCAATGAGAGCTGGAGAAGAAGAGCTGTGGGTGTGTCCCAAACACAGAACGGTCAGAGGGAACCCTGAATTCGTTCTCCGGGATTTTTTCAAGCTGCTGAAAGAAACGACACACTTCAAGACACCTTTCAGAATAGCTTTGAGTAATCACCGTGTTCTGAGTTCAGGACCGTCGGGGCAAACGCGGGGGGGGGCCCCAAGCAGGCAGCTTGGGTCCCCCACAGGAGCAGGAAATGTCTCACTGTGTGCTGCTCTGGACGGGCCAGGAAGCAGCGAGTCACAGGCAGTGGGATTTGGCTCAGTGAGTGGCACATGCCCAAGGCAGTGGGCCTGACACCTACCTAAAGATGTCAGAGTTCCCCGCTACCGTTTTTCTTGTGTGTGTGTGTTTTCTTACAGAGAGTTATTTCATGAAGCATTGTGAATGCCTGATTCTCCCAAGTCGTCACGTGCTGGCGGTCGGAAAGCAGAGGCAAGGAAAGCAGAGGGACTCGGGCACACCAAGGGACTGTGTGTGGGGAGACATTCACATGGTCGATGTCCAGGCGACAGAGTTTTTCATATTTAGGTGCTGACTGGGGCAGGTTCCACCGATTCAAGATCCGATCTCTCTCGGTTCTGTGAAAGGTCCTCACCAAAAGATACACGAGTATTTGGCATTCAGTATATGGACATAAAGCTCAGTAATATTAACTTCCGTAGATGGACCACCATCTCGATTGTTTAAAAATAGGTGTTAAGCCTATTCTGTCTACACAACACAGCGCCGTGATGGGCGTCGTAGCGGAGAACTGTAAGGATGGGAAAAGACGCCGCTCTGGCCCTTCCAACACTTGCTGTCTGGCTGCCGGGAGAAGCCGAGCCTGAGAAGCCAACGCCGGCTGCGGGCAGACTTCACCCTGAGCGGTACGTAGTGTGAAGTCGGTCGGAGGACCGACCCACGCGGGATGGAGTCAGACTGTGAAAGCTCTTGGGGAAGGGGATTTGCCCCTGGCCTTGAAGACCCTGGGCAAATATTAAGGCGATCCCGTGCAGAACCCCGGAGAAGTGGATTGGGGTAAGGGTCAGTGAAGACTGGAGAAGCATAAGAGCCTTGTACTTAAATTCAAGCGCCTGTAAGCTTTCCCTGACGTACCCACCCACTCTTCCTGCTCCTTCAGGGCTCGGGCTGGTACTGGCCTCCCCCTCCCCGCACCCCAACCTCCCTCCACCTCCTGCCCTCCGCACCATGCCCACCAACTCAGTGTTTTACAAGGTCAAAAGAAATACAAACAGCAGCTCCCTGGGAGGACCTGACAATCTGGGGGGGAGGTAAGAGAAATAGACATAAACAAAACATATCCCTGTTCTGCACACTGTGGGTGATGGATGGTGGTGGCCAGATACGTGGGTCACTGTTGGCGCCGTCACGGCTGCCTCTTTGGACAGGGCTCTGACTCCCTGTGGGCGACAGGACAGGTGTGCTGACCAGAGGGCATGGCCATGGAGCAGGGACGGCGTGGATAAAAGTGTGTCACGTGTGGGAAGTTGACTGAGAGATGAGGGGACTATCTGGGTAACGGCCAGATTGGAAAGGGCTGATGGGGTCCAGGCCGCTTTGCCCTCCCGCGAGCCCACGGCCGAGCCCCTGGCACTCATGCAGCTGCGTGTCCGTGCTTTACGCTCAGGGCAGCTCTCAGCGTCGCAGGAACGATGTGCAGATAGAGGACTTCATACGCTCCCCTGCTTTTATTTTTTGGGGGGCAAGGAATTTGGTAATGGGTTCAACTGTTCTATTCCTCCTTGTTGACTAAGAGGGCTTTCTGCAAGTCTGGAATCTGGCAGCCAAGTTTAAAGTGTGACAGATAATATAAACCTTTCATTTTCTGAGCAGTGGTGAGGAAATAGTGACAAAAGCTGTATTTCTATGTAACGTGCTTACCATATAGGTATTGATTATTCTCCATAGGAACATCATTAATAGCAATGATAGTATAACTATGACATACTGTAATATCAATAGAATGGTGTTAATTATTATAAACAATTGCTATTCATCCCTGCCATGTTGCATACCTTGTTCTATGCCACTCATTACTTTTTTAAAATTGTGGTGAAATACACATAACAAAAGTGGATGAAATGGCAAGTCGTCTAGGTTCGCAGTTCCGGGGTGTTCGGTGTGCTCACGCTCTGGTGCAACTCTCCTTATTGTTTGCAGCTGCTGTTTCCAGCCTGTGACTCCATCCTTCCCCGGCAGGTGGAGAGCGCGATCCCGCAGCACGCCCAGCGACGGTTCTGAGGACTTGCCCGTGGCCGTCAGGCGTTCACTGCGTGGGCCGAGCAAAGGGTTCAACAGCTCGCACGGACTTCCTTCGGTGGATTTAACTGACCTCATTATGCTCTTCTCTGGGGTAGAGACTGTAAGTTTTTTTTTAATAGCAGATGCAAACACTGACATTCCAGCCCGAATCCACAGTCCGAGAATGTGATTCAGAAATCACTGTCAATTATCCACAGACACACTGGGTAATGGAAAGCAGAAGTAAGGAGAAACGTACTCGGTGAGAAGGATTAACGGGCTGCCAACTGCTTTCAGGGGGCTTCCAACAGGGAGAGGCACGTGAGCTGTGCCAAAGGCTAAGCTGGAAACAGTGGTCCGCATTCGAGACTGTGGTGTGGTGTAGATTCACAAGCAGACTGTGAAGACAGTACTTTTCTGCAGTGCACCAAACAGGTCTTTAAACATCAGTGGCTGGTGGTGAGAGCGTGGTTTGATGTTTGCTGGGTTATCATACAGAACCTTCTCTGCCCTGCCCCCTCGCAGCTAACGCTCTAAATCCATGGTTCTCATACTTGTTCAGGCGGCAAAGTAGCTGGAAAGCACCATGCTCTTGGTAAAAATCAACACAACACAATTGCATGTCTATTTGAATGAATTGATATTTTTACTTACCTCATCTTATTCCCTGGAAAGTCTTATGGTTGCTTAAAAGAAAACATAACATTCTACTTGGTGACATATGTGGGAAGTCGGAGGGAAAGCAAAGACAGAGGTAGGGACATAAACGAAAGGCAAGAAAGAGGATGACATGAACACGCGTACCAGTAACCGGGTCACTTTGCTATGGGCGGGCTTGGGTTTAGCAGGACGACTTTTTAATAACAGGTGCAAAAAGAAAAACCTTAGTAGTTATACAAGAGCGTGTACCCAAAAAATGTTCCAAAGAAGAACTTTTCTTGATACTGACATTAAAAATGAAATCTTTTCGAAGGCC
Source organism: Phyllostomus hastatus (assembly GCF_019186645.2). Classification (NCBI taxonomy): domain Eukaryota; kingdom Metazoa; phylum Chordata; class Mammalia; order Chiroptera; family Phyllostomidae; genus Phyllostomus; species Phyllostomus hastatus. Next base: position 3,140,095 of record NW_025333833.1, on the reverse strand, counting down.
TACGAAAAGAGGCCACCAGGTAGCGTGCAGAGCATCCCTGAGAAGAGCAGACTTGAAGATGCCGTCTCCTGGGCATCCCTCAGGAGAGGCTGGTGGACTCTCACGTGAGCACAGTTCCGTGTAAATAAGACTTCAAAGGCCAGTGCTACGTGGTCCAAGTTCACGGCTCTCTGTTGGTCTGGCGTAAGCCAGAGGGAGAGTTTATGGTCTCTAGAGCAATGGAGTTTTCCTTTGCACAACAGCTCATCTCATAAATAGTTTCTCTTTGGCATAATTTTAATAACTTTTCAGTGCCAATGAGCTCAAGATGGTACACTTAGCAAAGTACGACAACCACATTTGTGCAATGGGGTTCTGCTCTTACACAAGAGTCTATTAGGAACAGATTGTAGGAGAAGCCAAATGTTTCAGAACAATTAATGGGAGAAAAATGCAAATTCAGAAATTTATTTCCATTCACCTAATTTTTTCCTATAATTGTGGACAAGAGCACCTTTCTAGTCTGGCAGCAGAAGACCTTAATCCAGCTCTCAGAAGAAGAATACTGGTGCTGAACACATGGACATTCACTCAGATGTCACATGTGCAGACATAATTCCATTCTCATCGATAATTTATTCCATTTAGTGAAGATTCATCATTTCAAATAATCATCTTTTCTGAAAATGAATATTACATGTCTCAGTTAAGTTAAATATTTATTGTTTATCATTTATTTTTTTAAAAAAAGAAGAAGTTCTAGGCACTGCAGAGAAGTGCCCGGCAGATGACTAGCCCTCAAGGAACTAAAAGACTTACTTACAAACTTCTACTTAACTATGGCCTGGTTCGCACAATTACGTATTAATTTCTCCTTAATAGTTCCTTAATATGTTATGGTTCGCTGTCATGTTAACACTCAGCACAGTGGACTCTAAAGAAATAGTTTGTCCCAGAATTTGAAATCCTTTGGACTGTAGCCTGGATTTTGAAACATAAATAATGCTGTGAGCTCCGGGACAAGGTGTTTGCTTTAAGAGCGTGGCCTTTGCAAAGACTAAAGCTTTGCAAATAAAACCAGGTTTATATTTAACCACATCTTCCCATTCTCCTCTCCGCCGCACACCCTTCTCCCTAACACTTCACCTATGGCATGATCTCAGTACTCACAAGACGCAAGTTTTTTTCCCCCTCTTTATCATATCAAGAGAACTTCTTTTGAAGTATTGTTTTTTATCGCCTATAAGACACATCTTAGCTCTCTTTTAAAGTGCTGGCCTATTTAAACCTAAAACCACACTTTCAGAAAATACCCTTTCTAACGATGTTCCTCAATTCCTTCCAGGCTTAATTTGTCAGGATGTGGGAGGATGTTAAATCCAGTTGCAGGCTTTTCCTCCAAAATGCGCTTGGAGTACGAGCTCTCTGGCTGATCCCCGAAATCCACATCCTACCCTTTCATTTTCCTCTCTCTGACCTTTGGTCTGCCCCAGCCTTTGAACTACTGAAGATCTGTCAGTGAACATTAACAGCATTTTAGTGTCTCCTCTCTTTGGCCCTCTTCTGCCTTTTTCATTTTCCCTCTTTTCTGTTTTCCGGATAACATAACCTTCTTATCATGTGTCTTTCTCCTTTGTCCCTTCTGTGCGAGCTTGGATTCAATCACATCTCACCTCACAGTCACGAGCAAACATGTCTTCAGCCAGTGCATGAAGAACCAGGCACTGTTCTAGGTACTGAAGAGAACAGAAGAGACAAAATTCCCACTCCACTCAGACGGTGTTCACCTGCATGTTCAAAAACACACACAATAGACAATAAGGAAAACACACTGCATGTCTGACAATGCCCTACGGCAAAAATAAATCAGAGGAGGGGATATGGTGTTTGTGGAAGGAGGAAGGTCAATGCTACCAGTGGGGTGGCCAGGAAAGGCTAGAGAAGGTGACATTTAAGCAAAGAGCGGGAGGAGGAGAGGAAGTAAATGACATGGGTGTATGGGTGTATGTTCATTTGTGGGCAGAATGAACAGTGAGTGCTTATGTCTGCAATAAAAGTGCATGGGGCAGGGGTGGGGACCCAGGAGCAGCAGGTAGACCAGCAGGCTGAAGCCCACTGAGCAGGAGAGTAGGAAAGGAGACCCAAGAGCAAAGTGGATGGGAAGAGGCAAGGGCTGGGGGAGGGGACAGGGCAGGTCTGGAAAGCCCTGGGACTTTTTTGCTGAACGAGGCAAAAAGTTGTTCTGCAGTTTCGAACAGAAAAGTGTGAAGTGAATTACGCTGTAAATGAACCTTTCTGGCTGCTGGGTTTAGACTAGACTGTCGGGGAACAAGGACAGTCGCAGGAAGACCAGGTTAAATGCACCTGCAGACAGCCAGAGACAGGGTGGCAATGATAAAGGTGGTGGGGTTTGGGGCGTATTTTAAGCCAACCAGATTTGCTGCTGGATTGGACAGTATTCAACGTAGCAGCCGCACTCCCAGACGATGGGTAAAACCCTCCCCAGAGAAACAGGGGCGGTGTTTTTGAAAGCCCAGCACTGCCTACGTGCTCCTGTCTTTGTGTTCTGATCGATTGTTATCTGACCGCTTTGCATTCCATGGGATTTTGGCAGCCAATTCCTGCGAGCGAGCGTGACCTGAACCTTGGCATCTCTCCGAGCCGGTCCTCCTGTGGAATGTTAAACCCGACCAGCCAGAAAGTCCCGGTGGATGCCCTAAACTTCCACCCGCCCGCCCGCAGAGGCCTCCTGCTCTCTCGGCCCATTATCTCCCGCCCAGGGCTCCCTCTGGCTGGCTTCCCTGCCCCAGTTCATCTGCTTTCAAACCCTCAGCAGGCCCTTGTCTCTGACCATCTGTCCTCACCCGCGGCCCCAAGGAACTCCCAACGGCGGCTTCTCCATGGCACATCCAGGCTGCCGCCGGGAGGCAGGCAGGCTGAGCTGGGCCGTCCCCTCGCCCACGCCAGGGACTCCCTGCAGAAGCTCGTTTTAACTTTCATCCGCTGTAGTGGAATCTGTCCCTTTTCCTCGGCACACACCCCGCCTCCTAGCACACAGGAAGAACAGATAACATCAAGGAAGACTTTCCATGTCACACCCACCCCTCCCCAGCGCCTGTGTGTCTCCGTTTCTCTCCGCCTGCCCCCCTTCCCCGAGGGGAAAGGGAAGCCCCCGGGGCAGGACTTTCAGTCCCAGGCCCCAGGAGCTCCCTCCCCAGCCTCAGAGGCCTGTTTCAAGCACAAGGGCACACGGCTTGAGTCCTCCCGTCCCCTAGGACCCGAATCTCGTCACCGAGAACTGGAAATGTCCTCTTTGCTGTAAGCGTTCCATCTAAGACCCCTCACCCTAGCATTCGGAGGAGATGAAAGGCGAACATCGTGGTGGGAATTTGGGGTCGGGAGCACCTGGACTGGAGGTCCCGAATTAGTGTCCGTGTTAGGAGAGGGGAAGAGCATTTCCTTGTGAATCTCTTCCACCTGGGTTAGGCTCTTCATAAAATGCGTGAGGCCTGAATTTTCCATTGGAAGGTATTTTTCAGATACCTCACCAACCACATGGAGAATACGAAACTGAAGGAGGAGAGACAACAAGCAAGGGGTCGTGTTCGTGTGTGTTCGTGCACCGTTGAGAGGGAGTGAGGGGGCGAGGGGCGCATCAGGAGCATTTGAACAGGCACGGCCTGACGGTGGCTGCCGGAACCTCAGAAAGCACTGGGCCCGTTCCCCGGTCGGTCGGTCAGCCGCGCGGCCGCAGGTGAGCAGGGACGGGAGCCACGCGCACACGCCCTCCACCCCACTCCGAACTTCCCGACTGGTGACTCACTGCCCGCCCACCGAGACTGCTGCTTTTGCAGGGTGCCGGGAGAGGCCACGCGCTTTTAGAAGACAGGACTTAAAACATTTTTTTTCTGAAAAGTTCTATGCATTCTTTAAAAAAGATATAAAAGTCTATCAGAAAATACATTATTCCAGCACCTGGCTCTGCACAATAGTCCGGGCGGAACCCGTTCTGCGAGGCCCATCCGAGAGGACCAGGCTCTGCGGCCGAGTCCAGGCGCGTCCACCGGGGACGCTGCCTCACCAGTGACCGTCTGCTCCTGGCGTGCCTCTGACAAGCTCTGGGAGCCCGCTGGGGACTTCCGAGGACGCACCCTGACCCCGGGGCCACACGCACGCCAGTTCTCAGGGCAGCACCCACCAGCAGAGTGAAGACAGCCGGCGCGGTGCTGGCAGGCGTGCTGTCTCCTGAGTAAGCCCCTCTGGGGTTCGCGTATTGCTGAAACCCCGCTCGAGGGGCAGCCCCACACCCCGCCCTCTTCTCTTCCATCTGGGCGGGAGCCGGCCGCTGGAAGGCTGAGCGGGGCAGCTGTACCGACAGGACTGGGGAAGCAAATGGGCCTGAAGCCCGGGTGCAGTGGGCTCTGCCGGGCGCCAGACGCTGTTGCCCCATCCTCAGCACGCAAGGTCACGGGTGTCGAGAGACAATGCATCCCTTTCCCAGGCTCAGTTTCTCTTTGTCACTTGGGCACAATCTCCCCGCCGAGTCTCCTGACGGAACTTCAGAGCCGGAAGGGCTTTTGGGGATCTCTTGTCCCCATTCCTACGGCAGAGGGGCCTGATTCGCAAAGCACGGCCACGCATCCCAAGTCCTGCTTGTAGAAGAACCTGACCGGGACGTCGGGCTCTGTATCCAGGGCTCCTTCCCGCCTCGGTGGGCTTTATCCCGGGCTGGCCCCAGGAGGGCGGGTGGCACCCACCGACCCCTGTTGCCGGGCACCGCTGGAGCACAGCAAACAGGAACAAAGCCACCGCTTTTGGGGAGTCTCGTTTCGGTGCTCATTCTAGGAGAAAGGATAGTACGACGAGGACATACGTAACACCGCGCATGGGGATGCATACTCAGATGTCTAAAGCAGCGCAGAGGGACAGAGTGGCGCCAGGATGGGGGGTGTGCTCTCTGAAGGGGGCTAAGGCGAGAATTAGGCAGAAGCCTGAGAGCAGTGGGGGAGGGCCGCACGCCGGCTTCTCGGGAGAACCTCTTCCAGGGAGAGGGAACTGCAGGTGCAAGGGTGCTGAGGTGGGTGCTCGGTGCCTCCAAGGAACCCTGGGAAGCCGCCGTGGCTGGCCCAGACAGGGACGCTGCGGAGTCCAGGAGACCAGGGCAGGGACACCCTGCGGTGGGGTGGGCAGGCCAGGCAGGGCGGCCTGACAGGCCGCGCTAACACCTTAGGATCTAGTTCCAGATACAGTGGGGAGCCACTGGGGGGGGTGGGGGTGGCTGGAGCGGAAGAATGGCGTTATTTTGTCTAGGGTTTGGGATGACCACTCTGGCCGATACGCTCATAGACTATAGTGAGGAAAGGCCGGGGTCAGAAAAACAGGTTTGGGGAAGCTGGGGTATCTCAGTGAAGAAATGGTGACAGCTCGGACTAGGGTTGTAGTGAGGGCAGAGATAGCATAGCTGAGCAGCATTTTGGGATGTTGGGGGGCACCTCGGAGCTGATTGCAGGGAGTGTGCAGGCCGGCAGTAGAGACTGAGGCTGAAGCGGTTAGTCAGCAAAGTTCAGAAGTGCGTTTTTTACTTTATTCAGTAAGCACCCAAAATTCTTAAACCATCCGAGGTAAGGATGAGGGTCATGTTCAACCTTAGGAAAATTATTCTGATTGTTCTGTGGAGGCCGCCGGTCTGAGCTGAGAAGACCAGAGGCAAGAAAGCTACAGTCACACAAACGCAAGTCAGAGAATGATAGCAGTGGCGTCAGTACATCTGAATTATCACCAACAATAGGTTTGTTCTCTCAGGGTGCGCCGTTCACACAGGGTGCAACTGTTTGAGGCCAGTGAGCAATCGCAGCATCCCACTGCGGATGTCAGAGGAGGTCAGGAGGCAGGGAGAGGCAGGTCAGAGGATGGCTTCCACGCCACGCAGTGTGTGCTGAGCAACCCCAGCGCTCTTCCAAAGGGCCTTGCCGGCGTGGCGAGGCCTGGCCCGTGTGGCCTCACATTCCCAGCCCACACAGGCTGAGTGGGCTGATGGGTAGGCCACCCTTTCGACAGGCGGCAGCATGACCCAGCTCCTGTGGGGCGAAGTCTTGATGACTACATACGGAAACTCTGGGTCAAGCATTCAAGAAATGGGGAGGAGGGCCACATGTGATCTGACTTGGCCTTTTACCGACTAGCCCAGCACGGTCACTGAGTTATTGTCAAGATACAGCTGGCTTCTGTTTGTGACAAAGGTCATCAATGTCGTGGCATTTCAGGGGCAAAGCCCGAAGTAGGATTCACAACTGATTCATCATATGAGTACCCAGGGGTTGGGGACTGTCTTATTGTCTTCCTGTGGCACCAAGAACCGGACCTTGGACAATAGGCTCTCTGCAAACTCACGGTGAGGGAAGGAGTGTGACTTCGAAGGACAGAGACCCCCGTCCCTCAGCGTCCCCATCGAGAATCTAAGAAAAAGCTCTGTCTATACCCACCATTCTGGTAGGAATGAAGAATCGAGGTTCTAATAAATACACTTGAAAGGCAGTTTGGTATTCTGCTTTCTAGGAGAACACCTTTGTGGTATATTATATTGAAAAACAAAGAAATAACAACAACAAAAAAGCAAACAATCTGATTAAAAAGTGAGCAAAGGACCTAAATAGGCATTTCTCCAAAGAGGACAAACTGATGGCCCACAGACAGGTGGAAAGATGCTCAACATCACCAACCATCGGCAAGATGCAAATCAGAACAATAAGATACCACCTCACACCTGTCAGCATGGCCATCAACAATAAACCAGCAAATAACAGACATTGACTGGCCAGGGTGTGGAGAAAGGGGAACCCTTGGACGCTGTCGGTGGGATTACAAATTAGTGCAGCCACTGTGGAAAACAGTATGGAGGTTCCTGAAAAAAATTAAAGATTGAGCCCTGGCCAGTGGGACTCATTGGGCTGGAGCATCATCCTGTGCGCCAGAAGGTTGCAGGTTTGCTTCCCAGGTGTGTATGGGAGGCAACCAATTGATGTTTCTCTCTCTCCCTCTCTCTCTCTCTCTCTCTCTACCCCTCTTCCTCTGTCTCTACAATCAAAAAGCATTTTTTTAATCAAAGGTAGAATTGCCTTTAATAATTCCATTAAATGGTCAGCCGAGGACTTAAATGGCATTTCTGCCAAGAAGATATGAAAATGGATAAAAAATGCGTGAAAAGATGCTCGACATCATTAGTCATTAGGTAAATACAGATCCAAACCACAATGAGCGACCACTTTACACTCCTTGGAATGGATTTTTTTTTAAGGAAAATGACAAGCATTGGCAAGGACGTGGAGAAGCCGGAGCCCTCACACACTGCTGGTGGGAAGGGTAAAGGTGCAGGGTCTGTGGCAGACAGTTTGGCAGCCCCTCAAATATTGAAACCCAGAATTGGGAAGTGATCCGGCGATTCCACGCCTGCACACCACAAAGAATTGACAACAGGTGTCCCAAGAAATACGTGCACACAAAGGTTCACAGCGGCACTCTTCCCAACAGTCAAAAAGCAGAAACAACCGAAACGTCCATCAGTGGATGAAAGAATAAACCAAGTGTGTTATATAGCTAGAATGGAATATTTTCCCGTCATAAAAAGCAGGGAAGTACTGATACATACCACAATGTCAATCAACCTGGAAAATGGTATGCTAATTGAAGAAGCCAGCCACAAAAGGTCACATATCGTATTGTTATGGTAGAATGAGGGGCCAGAGGGGAAACAAAGGCAGGGCCCTCACCTTTGCCGTCTAACCGAGAACTTAATACCGGAGGCTCGACCGTTGACTCAGGGATTCTGAGCCTGGTCTGGTAAGGCCCTCAGATGCCCTGAACAATACAACAAACAATGCTGGGGTGGCGGGGGAGCCCCGGAAAGTCTGTGCGTGTCCTCTCTGCTGGGGAAAAAGGAAAACCTTGAGACTGTGTATTCGTCCCAAGGCCTGGAAGGGGAGGGGGACCACAGTGCCCAAAGAAAACTCATCAACACCTTTGGGTAACTGCCTGTCCCCTGTCACGTACGCAAAAGAGACAGAGTCTGGAGCAACATAAGGGTTCGAGCTAACAGCCCCCCACATGTACACCTACGTTTGGGTCGTCACGTATCCACTAGGGGGAAGATGGCACCACCTTTCCCCGCCAATGAGTATGTAACTCCCTCACCCCCGTCCTGCCAACTATGTAAGTCCGCGGAATAAAGGACTCGCTCTCTTGGTTCTTTTTGCCACACAGGGGGCCCCTGGCCACCCGGCCTCTGGCTGGGGGTCCTCTAGCTACCCAGGTGCTGACCACCTGGCCTCTGGCCATCCTGCTTTGGCCTCCCCTTCTTGTGCTTTCCCATTACAACTCAGCACTGACAAACTCCACTCGCCTGCTAGCAGGCTTGCTGACCTGTAACTCTCCGCTGGCATCGGCAAAGAACCAAGTTTCTGGGAATTTTTCCCATGACAGTATGATTCATTTGCAGGGAGTACCCCAAACGGGTACATCCATAGGGACAGAGAGCACATCAGTGTGTGCCGGGGGCCAGGGAAACGGCGGGTAGGGAGTGAGTGCTCAGTGGGTACAAGTCTCCTTCTGGGGCGGCAACATGTCTTAGAACTAGAGGCTCCAACATTGGGGATGAACCACTGCCACCCAGCTGGACACTTACATACATTTAATGGGAAATCTCATCCTATGTAAACATGACCTCCGTGTGTGAGATATATTCTGCGTACCTCTGTTAGTCTCCTGTTGCTGCACGAGTTACCACAAATTCAACGTCATAAAAAATATATAACCACAGTTTTATTCACGATTCTGTAGATCAGAAGTCCAGGTGGGTTTGGGGGGCTTCTCTTAGAACTTCACAGGCAGGAATTAAGGTGTTGGGCTCCTCTGGAAGCCCTGAGGAACAGTCTACTTCCAGACTCCCTTCGGTTGTCAGCAGAATTCAATTCCTTGTGACCGTAGGACCGAACTCCCCGATTCCTGTGCCTGTCATCAATCTCCACTGCTACAGGGTGCCCACACCCTTGGCACATAGCCTCCTCCAGCACCAGCACCCCCAGTCTTTCTTCAAATATCTCTCTGCCTTCTGCTTCTGCTACCAGCAGAAGACAGTTCACCGCTTCTGAAGGGCTGGTGCGATTCGATAGCGCACCTGGATATTCTCAATTTTGCCGTATAATGTAACAATCACAGTGGTACTATCTCATCAGATTGGGTTCATCCCCCCCCCACACACACACACAGAGGGGCATTGTACAAGGGCAAGGGTCATTCTTAGAATTCTGCCTACCTTGTCCTCTTAGAGGAAACTAGTAAAAAAAAAGTTTCTACCCAATTCAAGATCAGTTATTTGTTAATGCCCAACATTGCAAAGGAGATTCCAGGTGCCTAAGTGATTTGTACCAAGGAAAAGGTTGACAGCCAGTGATGAACACAGTTCAGGTCTGCGAGCCTCGGGCAAGGGACAGTAGGTGGCCTTCTCTTTCTGAGGCCTGTCCTGGTTTTCTTTCTCTTTCTTGTCTTTTCCTAAAGCATCGAATGTTCATGCAAAGCGCTTGCCAAGAGGACTGGCGGTGTTCTCTCTGTAGTCAGGATGAACGGACCATATGATGGTATTACGTATATTAGAAGTTCTCACTCTTTAGTCTTAAGACTCCTAGTTTTGAGAACTTGGTTTTTGTGAGTTATATCTATTGATAAATGCCCCATTAGAAATTAAGTCTGGAAAGTTTTTAAACACAAAAATATACAAGCACACATTCTCTGAGCCTTCAGTGTTGATGCCATCACACATCACGTGGTCTCTAGAGTGGACAAGGAAAGTCTGAGAATGATTATGAAAGGAGCTTGACCTTGAGGAACTCTGAAAAAGTCCCAAAGAACCCCTTGGGCTTCCTAGACCACACTTTGAGACTCATTGCTACACCAACCACTGCATTTCTTTAGAGAGTAATCAATTCATGTATTTTGGTGCATCCACTTGTACAGCCTTAGAAACAAATCATCTTTCCTTTTACTGGCACTGCTCCCTCTGGGAGATTTCTTTTTTGGGATTGATTTGAAAAAGTATCCTTTCTGCAAAAAGTACCATTTGCTTATGAAGGAGAAAAATTGAGCTGGATGGGTTGTAGCATACATTGAAGCAAAACAGAGTTGGAAAGCGTTCTGTGTGGGCTCATTACACTGCGCTGAGAAAATTGCTTCCAGTGCTGCAGCTTGGTCTGCAACGGGCAGACTGGGAAGGAGTCGGGCTGTGCGTCAGGCAGAAAGAGGCTTACGGAGAAATGAAAGGAAGAACTGGGGCTTCTCGTCATGCTTTGCCCTTGAAAACCATGCGAAGATTTTTTTTTATTTTATTAAGAACAGATAGGCGGTATTTCACAATTGCTTTACTGATTCAAAATTTCCTTTTAAAAACAGCCTATAGCATTCTCTTCGTATCCTGCTTGCAAAAGTGACAACACAGAGCTACATCTCTTTGGCCCTCCAGGAAGGTCTTTGTGTTCAGGGACTAGCTGGCTCCTTCTTCTCACGATGTTTTATGTACTTTCCTCCGGTTAGGGTTCTCGGTAAATGCCCCGGGGCTTCTAGAACCTTTCAGTGCAGCTGAACAAGACCTAAACCGCGAGAGCTGGCGCAGCCCTGCCCCAGAGGGACTGTCAGGCCTTGCCCATAAGTCTCCGAGAAAAGAGAATCCGAATGGGCGTCCCGAGGGACGGTGACAGAGAATGAAGGACGGGGACCCCTTCTTCCGGCGGGGATTCGACCCACACGGAGCAGCCCTCACAGGCGAGCGGTAGCAGAGACCTGGTGCGAGCCCCCCGCCCCCAGTCCCCTAGCGGGTGCCGCCGCCGCCGTAAGGGCTTTCCGTGCTTGTCCTACACCCTGGCCAGGGGTGCCGCCACCGACCAATGGAAGAGAAGCGGTATCCAGACGTCTTCTGTGATTGGCTCTCAGCCTGGAGGCGTTGCGGGGCGTCAGCATTAGGGCACGCCCCCTTCTTCTCCTTTTTGGCCGCGCGGGGCTCCTCTGCACGTGAGCCTCGCGGAAGGGTCGGGCCCTGCGGAGGGGAGGCGCCGCGCGCGGCGACAGGTGCGGGCGCTGGGGCAGCCTCTGAACCTCGCTCCAGTGGCGGAGGAGGAAGGTACCGGGCCGGGTCCCCGCCCCTCGCGCCCCGGATGGATGTCCCCGGCCCGGGGTCCCGGCGGGCGGCGGCGGCGGCGGCCACCATGCTCCTGCGCACGGCTCGGGTTCCCCGCGAAGGCTGGTTCTTGCCCACCTCGCTGCTCTGCTCCTACGGCTTCTTCGCCAACCTCAGGCCGTCCGAGCCCTTCCTGACCCCCTACCTGCTGGGGCCCGACAAGAACCTGACGGAGCGGGAGGTACGCGCGGCCCGGCGTGGCGGGAGCGGCGGCCGGCGTGCGGCGGGGCTGCGGCTAAGGGAAGGGGGAGGGCGGGGGCCGCGCCGGAGCCTTCCCGGGCACATTTGCGACTTTCCCAGTTGGAGGGCGTCCCCTGGCCGTGCGTCCCCTGGCCGCTGAACGAATTCGGGCCGTGTGTCTGCGCGTTGCATTTACGGGGCGCGCTTTCTGCCAGTGACTCCAACGCGGGTCCGGATCCCCGGTGCTGCCGGGCTTCGGGGTGGCGGTGCCGTCGTGGAGCTCAGTCCCCCTGTGCTCAGGCCCGTCCCGCAGTTCCTGCTGGGGGCCGGGGGCGGGCAGGGGGACACCGTGGGGGGGAGTGTATTGGGATTAAAAAAAAAAAACAACCCAAAAACTGCAAACAGCAAGCTGTAGTTTGGGCATGGTAAAGGTGTAGTAAATATTTGTTGACGGAAAGCAGGGAACCAGATGCTGTGTAACACCTGCTTTTCTGCAAGGGCCCGCCCCTCCCCCCCTGCTGCACCCCCTTCCTTCTCACACTTGACTCTGTTTGCCTTTGACGAGATGGATGTGCTCCGATAAGGACAGCACGGGACAAGGACAGCACGGGACTAGAGCCCGTCATCTCAATTTGGCTTGAATCCTAGTTGGATGACTCTGTGTCCAAGGATGTGCGGCCCCCCAACCCCACCTCCTGGGATAAAAGCAGATACTCAGATGGTATCACAGAGTTGGCGTTTAATTACAGTTTTTCTTGCCTGTGAATAGTTGCTTCACAGATGTTAGCTTTGCTCAATCACGTGGTGAGATCTTGCAAAGCTTCAGTCCCTCTGTGATGTTCAGAGTCATCGAGAGCCCACGGGCCACGCTGAAGAGCTCCTTGCTGGTTGGTTTTCCTTAGATGAGGGTTTATGAGGACTTCAGAAGTGCACTGTGTACTTTCAAAGCGTGTTTAACTCTTAATTAAAGCTTATGGTCAGCTGCAACGCTTTGCTTTCAAAGAAGAAAGACATGTTAACTGAAAAAGGAACTACGCTCAAGGTGCCCCCACCACAAAACCAAAATACAGCAAGGTCAGCGTCCTCTTCCTAGAACACTGCAAAGCCTGAACGAACGCTCAGGTCTGGTGATCTTTTCTGGAACACTGCAAAGGGCGCAGGCAGAGTGGGCACTTGTTGGCCGGCCCTGTTTTCTCATGCTCCCTGTTCCTCCCAGCTGCTGTGAGATACTCCTGTCTAAACCTCACTCCTCTCCCTGCGATTCGTCACTGATTTCGAGCAGTGGCTTGGTGTCCCTGAATAACAGGTCAGAGCAGGATGTAGTGACTCACGGCCCCACTTGGTAGTTGCTTTGCTCCTCCGTGTTCAAGGTCGTTGAACAGGGAGTTGAAAGTTGGGTGTTCAGTCCTGGGTGGAGGGTTTCATTTGAGCTTCTCATGGTCCCACCTCCAGCGAGTATGTCGGGGACTTTGACTCAACTCTGGATCTTCTGTTTCTCAGTCTCATGCGCCACTCCACCAAAGACTGCCGCAGTTATTACACATTTGAATCTTAGTATTGGTAATTAAGTGGAAAGGGCTGACTCTTGTGAACCGGCACTCTCTTTTTACAAGAAGAAAGTGACCGTAGTAAATATGAGAATGATCCCGGATGCCCAACACAACCGCAGATCAGAGGTGTTGCCACTGGGGCTGAACTGACACTGCTGGGGAGCTGCTGACAATGAAAGTTTCATGCGAACTGCCATGTGATCAGTGTGTGCACCTTGCCTGGCGGAGAAGCGCGGGGGGAGAACCTTCTCCCAGTGTTGATATTTGAAAGCCGATCTGTTTGGTCACGTGCCCTGGGCTGAGCTGCTGTGGGATGTTCCGTCACGCGCCCTGTCTTACCAGAAAGCTTTCCAGAGTGAGCGAGGTGTGTGCAGGGGACAGAGGAATAAAGCACAGGTACCAGGCCCAGGAAACACTTGCTGATTATGTAACAAAAACATAGCACCCTCCTGTTATGCAAATTCGATGAGGAAGAGGGCAGGGTTTGAGAAGGGAGTACCTGGGGATAGGAGTGTCCTCGGTCTCTGTGGGCCCGGGAGTCAGGGCTGAGTCTGTGGGCTCTGTGCCGTGTGCCTCTGCTCGCCCTCTCTGGAACCCTAGGGTTTTTTTTTTTAAATCTAATAATTGAAATAACTTTGCTCTCCTTCCTGGCCGACTGCGTGCTCTCGCCGGTGGACAGTGAAATGAAAAATACGACGAGATTTTTAGGCAAAGTGAATGTTTAGTCATGGTCTGTGATGTTTGTGTTGAAGCTGGGACTTCCTCCTCTAGAGGACTTCAGAAGTGTCAAGTTGGATCGCCGTAAATAGAGCTATTGTTCACCATGCCCAAAGACGAAAGGAGAAAAAGGACAGACAGACTCACAAAGGATTTTTTTCTTAGGTTCCAGGAAAAATATTAAACTCTTTTAGGTGCCACTTTTAAAGTTTTAAACAGGCTTTAAAATTTGACTGTATCCCACTAGTGGAAAGCCAAACATTTAATAAAATAGAGCTCTTTATCCCCAAGGTCATTTATCTTTTTGTCCTTTTTAGCAAGGGATTTGACAGGCATTCAGTACTTTTCTCCGATTTTCTTAAAAAAACATTCCGCCCGCTGCGCCTGATTCAGAGCTTTACAGAACTTGGCTCTTACTTCCTCCGCAGCCTTCCCTCCCTCTGCCGGCCTCTTCCTCCCGCATGCCCGGGCTCCCCCACACTCATCTCTCGGTCCTAAGTCCAGCGTGTTCACGGGCTCATCCACTGGCCCGGACTGGAAGATGAGATCTCAGCTGGGAGTGACCCTCCCACACGGATCTGCTGGTGGCTCTCGGTGAGCCCCCACGGCCTCGCCTTTGAGGCCCATCACACAGCAGCAGCCGCGTGTTCCTGCCTCCCTGGTCAGCGATGCGAGTGTGTGTGTGTGTGTGTGTGTGTGTGTGTGTCTGTCTGTCTGTCTGTCTGGCCCTCACCGGGTCTCGAACTCTCCGAGAGCAGGCTTCATTTTCTTCTTCCATTTTGTTGTCCTTGTTGTCTCCTCCTCCTCCACCTTTTACTCCTCCTCCTCTGCTCTCCATATACAGCTTGAAAGCAGTGTTATGCGAATCATTGCTTATTAACTACTTGTCTAACTGCAACTTGATTCAAAAACAAAGCCTGAATCTGAATTAGACATTCAAACCACACGGGCCCCCTTGACGTTTCTGTCTCCGAGAAAAGCACAAACAAGCTCTGACCCAAAGAGCTGTGAAAGGTTCCCTAGGGGGAAGTCAGTTCCTTTTGCTCACATGGCAGATTTTACCTGAGAGAAGGTGCGGCCCAGGGTCTGGACAGCGGCGTCTGGAACCTGTGCATTTTGGCATGTAGGAAGTTTCCCTCCAAGATTAAAAGTATCCGCCAAAGAAGCCTTTTCCGGTGTGACAGCGTCTCCTTGGAGGCACTGGGAGAGAATGCTGCTCTTCTGGAAACCCAGCAGCTGCCCTCCGGCGATGTGGTCTTTCTCTCTCTGTGACTGCCCTGTAAATTCCCCCGGGCAGGTCCAGAAAGCTGCCGCAGGCATCAGAAGTAACCCCGGAACACCGCGCGTGATCCGGAACAGCTGATCGGTCGGAGAGGTGGGGCATCCGAGTGCCGTGGAGTCAGCAACCTGGGTTCCGTTCTCCCCCTGCCAGGCCATGGCTGCGGTGACATGGGACGGTTTCCTGAACCTGCTCTGGGGCCGAGTTTCTCGGTTGTGAAATGGGGATGGCAGGCACTTCCCCTCAGGGTTGCTGGGATTCATGGGGTCGTGTCGGCAAGGTGAGTTGCCCAGGACACGGCCCCTCGGCAGCGGCCGCGGATGTGCTGCTGCTGCGGTGCTGCTCGTCCTGGGAGAGGGACGCTCCCCTGGGGCCCGCCCCTTGCTTGGAGCAAGGCGCTTGGAGCGAGTTAGAGGGAGGCCGTCTGGTTTCTTCCCCAGCCCCCCCACCTCCGCCCACCGGCCTCTTATTTTTGTTTGCGCTTGGCCTTGCAGGCCTGGCAATGTGACTTTGCCCCGTCTTCATTGTCTATGCTGTGGATTTGTATTAGGAGTAGAAACAGACCTGTAAGTATCAACACTTTAAATTGGCGATTGAAAGGATGAGATTTATGTCATGAGAACTTGGCAGTTAACCACCTGCGGCCAGCTCTTACTGAGAGGTCTGTGGCGTGTCTCGGCACACGGCTGTACTAGAGTGGAGAGGTCAGAGACCAAAGGCACGGGCCGGAACACGGGAAGAGCAGATGCCGAGGGGCGTCGCGGAGGGTGTTTCAGAAGGAAGGCGAGCCAGTGGAGGTTGTAAGTGACTTACAAACACAAATTAGATCCAGCTTCATGAAGGTGAGGCCATTAGACAAGTCACTTTCGCTGTGCGGCCAGTCAGAAACAAGTCAAGTCTGGAATGTGCTTCAGATCACATTTTACCTTTCTAGTTCTGGTGTGTACTGGGAGAAGGTTTTACAATAACTGTTTACTTAGTCGTTCCTCTAAAAAACCTTAAAGCCGTTAGCCCATTTTGCACCTGGGTGAACTGGGGGATGCACAGGAGTTGAAAAGAAAGTCACCCTCGGACAAGGAGGGGGTTACAGTGCTCCGCTGCAAAGTGTTGAGCTTGGCACCAAGATGACCTTTCAGAAAGCCCTTAAGAACTGGGGCCGCTGGTGCAGAATTCAAAGTGATCTTTCAAAACTGACTGGTCTAGACCTTGCTAGACACTGGGCACATGTAAGAGGAGGGAATAGTCCCCTACAAGGACTGTCACTGCAGACATAGGGGTGACAGTTCAGTTAATGTAGCTGATTCATACTGTTCCCAGGGGTCAGCGTGTCCCCTTCAGACCAACGAATAAAGTGGAGCGAGTTGCACACATTCTCTCATCTGACCCTAACAACAACCAACCCTCTGGTTCAGGTCTTATTCCTCTCTCACTGATAATGCAGACTGAGTCTAAGGAGCGCCCAAAGAAATTTAGGATCACACAGCAAATGATGAAAATGGAATTCTAGCTGAGGTCTTAATGGTTTAAAGTTTAAAGATTATTTTTATTATATCCCGATTTTAAAAATACATTAAAAAGAAAACAGCCAACACTACTCTTTTTTTCAAGCAAAAAGGAGGACATAGAAGTTGCCCATAATCCCACCATCCACAGATTATTCTGTCAAGATTGTAAACAGGTTTACCATTTTTTTCTCTGCGTTCGCAAAGCAACAAAACAAAATCAGAGAAATCAAATCAGCCCTAATCAATCCAGCAGTGAGATCAAGGCTCCCTACCCTGTGGCTAGAAGAAAGAATTGACGAGGATTCCAAAACATTTGTTTTCAAGACATTTATTGAGCCAAGTATCTCCTCAACAGTACACTGGCTATTAGGTTGTGCAGATGAGTCACCCTTAAGGGAGTTACAGGGCCGTGGTTCTCAGCTCTGGGTCATGTTACAATCTCCTGGGAGGTTGTTAAAGAATGCCCATGGCTAGGCATTCCAGATTTTTAGGGTTCCTTGGGAAATGTGCCGCCGTGGCCGAGCACCAGCGCTGTGGGGCCGCTGGGGAGGTGACGTGCACAAAGCGATGTCCACGTGGCAGGCGGACAGCTCTGCTGGGGGGAGGCTGTGGTGGTGGAGGGATCGAGTCCAAAAAACTTAACTCACGGATACAGATAACAGAGTGGTGATTACGGGGGGATGGGGAGATAAAAGGTAGTGGAAAAAATACAATAAAAATAAACTATTAAAAAATAAAAATACACTAAAAAAGAAAGAGCTTTGCATGTTGTGGCACAAAGACTGTAAGCTCTGGCAGTCTTCAGGATGAGGGGGCCTCTGAACTAGACCTTGATGAATGGGGAGGCCCTTAGGACACAGATGACGGAGTGGAAATGCGGAAGTATATTCCAAACAAGCGTCAGAACTGCGGTCCTGGCTTCTTCGGCTGGTAAGGTGATGGTTTTGAGGGGTCGGTCAGTTGTTTTATGAGAATAAACTGTTACGCATGTTCCAGGTCCTTTGAAACCACTGATGGGTTTTTATCCTCCTTTGCGCGTCAGGTCTTCAATGAAATCTACCCGGTGTGGACTTACTCTTACCTGGTGCTGCTGTTCCCCGTGTTCCTCGCCACAGACTACCTCCGCTACAAGCCCGTCATCCTGCTGCAGGGCCTCAGCCTCATCGTCACGTGGTTCATGCTGCTCTACGCCCAGGGGCTGCTGGCCGTGCAGTTCTTGGAGTTCTTCTACGGCACCGCCACGGCCACCGAGATCGCCTACTACTCCTACATCTACAGTGTGGTCGACCTGAGCAAGTACCAGAAGGTCACGAGTTACAGCCGGACTGCCACCCTGGTGGGCTTCACGGTGGGCTCGGTCTTGGGGCAGATCCTCGTCTCTGTGGCGGGCTGGACCCTGTTCAGCCTGAATGTCATCTCTCTCACCTGTGTTTCCGTGGCTTTTGCCGTGGCCTGGTTCCTGCCCATGCCGCAGAAGAGCCTCTTCTTCCACCACGTGCATCCCACCCGCCAGGGGGTGGACGGTCTCAAGGTGCAGAACGGTGGCGTCACACAGAACGGCGGTATTGTCAATGATACCGTGGCTTCCCACCACCTTCCTGGCTGGGAGGACGCCGAGTCAAAACTCCCCCTGCGTGCGGAAGAGCCGCCCACGGAGGAGCCGGTGAGTTCGGCCTTAAATTAAGTCTTACGGTTTCTCCTGGGGGCGGGGGGGGCAGACTCACAGTGGAAAAACAGGACAGACAGGAAACGCCCTCTTGCAGGACCTTGTCTTCATGTGGACTCTGGTTTTAACCTCCGTTGGTTGGTTGGTTCGCTCATTCATTCAAAACAGGGCTGACTTAAATTAGGGACGGCAGATGTGTTTCCCCAGAGGGAGTGACCTGCCGGGTCAGACTGGCGCAGCACGCCCCTGTGTGCGCGTCAGGGCCGTCTCAGAAGCCACAGCAAGGGCTGCCTCTCCTTCATCTTCCCACCCCCAGCACCTGGCATAGAAATGAAGCACTCACGACATCTTTGCTAAATGAACAGAGGAAGCGATTCCCACAAATGATGAGTCTCTGCTTCCAGTTTCTGAATGGAAGCCCAGAGCACTTAAGGATAGGCGGCGTTACCTTCCTCTTCCGTGCTAGAGATGTCTTGATTTTAATTCGAATACTTCACTGAAGTGGGACAGTAGTGCATAATACAGGAGAAGAGGCTCAAAAGGAATATTTAAAGGAATATGTAAGAAGGCGAAGTAAGTGTTAGAAGTGTGACGATGAAATTGTCTCTTAGAAGAGAGGTATGGCATCAGAACAATTCATCCATCCATTCTCCCCAGCCGGGAAGCGCCACTGCCTCCCTGCCTTTTTTTTTTTTTTTTAAATAAAAGCTTGTTACTTTCCTATCAGGTTATAAGCTGTGAGGGGCAAGATTCATTCCAAACACACCGAATTAGTCTCACCCGTCCCGGGACACGCTTGGACGTAGGACTGTTCCCATTCCAGCCTTGCAGATGGGCTCCAGCCGACGTGAAGCCCCAGGGCAGGCGTGAAGTCCCGCAAGCCCCGTGGGCCGGCCGGGAGGGCAGGACCCACGGGAGTCCAGTCTGGCTCTCCTCCACCTGGGGTAACCCGCGTGGTTTCAACGTGGCGTCTGATGTCCTTACGGAAAACTGTGCTGCTTTGCCTGCCCTCGTTCTTCGCTTCTGGTGACCAGTTGAAATTCAGGTCATGACCCCAGAGCTAGGGTCACACTGTGGAGCCTGGGTGACGCTTACCATGAAACGCGCCCCGATAATTAGGGCATGTGTGGGCAGCTCAGTCAGGGTTACCAGGGACGGAGCCGAGATGAAATGCTGATTCCCTGGCAGCTCGCTCAGCGACGCCGGAGCGGCGACAGAGGGTTGATGAGGGAGGGAAGGAACTACAAACAATCATTTGATGGGTCTCGTGGAAAAATCGGAATAAGAACTGTTTCTAAAAACCTGTTTTAAATGTGTTAAAATGGCTTTAGCTAAGATTGGTATGTCTATACATACCTATAAAAATATGTATTTTTAAATATTGACATATAGGCCGTAGTTCTAAAGATTTTGCAGACCAGTGAGTGTTAAACTTTTTGAACACGAATAGAAAACTACTCAGTAAGAAACATTTTACATAGCAGCCAGTGCTCAGGAGTGTGTGTGTATTATAGGTATAACTGAAACAAAGGTTTTTACAACACAATATTTTATCTTGACACATCCCAATCAATTTTTTATAATGTAATCATCACCCACTAAATCGATTTTTATTACCCACTGAGGTGAAACCTAAAGTCAGCTAATGATTTCAAATCCATCATCGTGGAGAAATTTTATATGCGTTGCTCATAGATATGCAAAATGCCAGTACTTGACGTGCTGGATAATTATAAAACTTTAGAGCTAGAAGTGATTCTAGGCACAGGTCGTAGAACAATCACAGCATCTTAAAGGTCAAGGGACTTGGGATCTCCCCACCGTCTCATTTCAGCGATAAGGACTGGGGTCAGGGACAGTGACCTGTGCGGAATCACACACCTGTCCTCCTACACGTGATGTAAGAGTGTACGTGAGGTTCACTTCAGTCTCTGGTTTGCTCTGTGAAGTCTTTCCCTGTGGGGGGCCGCCACGGTCAGGACCATCCCGTTGGCTACAGTGCGGTAAAAGTCAGGGTTCGGGCCAACTCCGGGGTGTCCTTGGCTCTGCCGCAGACACCGTAACAGGCAGGCAGTGCTGCTTGGCCGCCGCGCCGCCCGACGACACTGACGTCCCTCCTTGGCACGCTGGAGGGAGAGTCAGAACGTGGGGCCCGGAGACTGCAGTGCCGTTTGCTGTTGACAAAGCCCGTGATTGAGCCGTAAACCATCACTGTAGTGATTACGGTAAAGGAGAGTGTGTAGGCGGGCAGGTGGTTTGATCGTGATTTTACAGAAAAGGGGAATGAACCGCGGGAGCCAAAATAAACAGCGTAACGGGCTGGCAAGTGACTGTGGTAGGGAGAAGCCGTGATCGCCTAAGGGGACCGAAGGCTTTCTGAAAAGCCGATGTCTGAGTTGAGACCTGAGTGGCAGTAAGGGGCCAGCCATGAAAACCACAATGAGGTGCAGCCCTGACTGGCAGGACCGTGTTCTGGCAAACAGTAAGTCTGTCAGACTCACTCTCAAAAATTTCCATCGTAGCCATTGGTTTGACTGTAGATAAATCTCCCTGTGCACCAACTAAGCTAAGCAAAGAGTGGCATTGAACTTGGTATTGTGAACACCTAACTGTGCCTTCTAAAGGTTCTGTTTAAAGAAGACGCTGCCCATTAACTCAGACTGGATTGGGACTTGAACGTAAGAACTAAAACCATAAACTCTTAGAAGAAAACGCAGTTAATAAGATCCCCAATGCTGGTCTTGGCAGTGATTTTTTTGAACCTGACACCAAAAGCAAAAGCCGCAACAGCAAAAATAAGCGGCGCTACATCGAACTGAAAAGCCGCACAGCAAGGGAAACCATCGACACAATGAAAAGGCAGTCTACGGAACGGGAGGGAATGTTTGCAAACCATGTATCCGACAGCGGGTTAGTATTCAAAAGATATAAAGAAGTAATACAACACAATAGCAAAAAAGTCCAGTTAAAAATGGGAGAATTAAAAATAAAATTAAAATAAAATAAGGGAAGGATCTGAGTAGACATTTTTCCAAAGAAGACATACAGGTGGACATCAGATACATGAAGAGACACACTCAACATTTCTCATCGCCAAGGAAATGCAAATCAAAACCACAATGAGATATTGCTTCACACCTGTTGGAATGGCTGTTCTCCAACAGGGAGGAAGTCACGAGGCTGGCACAGATGTGGGGAAAAGGAGGAGGTCACGAGGCTGGCACAGATGTGGGGAAAAGGAGGAGGTCACGAGGCTGGCACAGATGTGGGGAAAAGGAGACCCTCCAGCACTGTTGATAGAAATGGGAGTTGGTGCGGCTGCCGTGGAAAACGGTGCAGAGGCTCCACGGAACCACCGTATGGCCCAGCAATCCCACCGCTGGGTATTTATCCGAAGAAAACAAAAACACGAACTGAGAAACATTTTCCCTGCGCATCAGTTCAGCACCATTTACAATAGCCGAGACCTGGAAACAGCCTCGGTGCCCACACGTGGATGGGCGAGTACAGAAAATGTGGTGTGTACACGTACAGGGGGTATCACGCAGCCGTCGGAAAGAATGAATTCTTGCCGTCTGGAACAACATGGGTGCCCGTCGAGGGTATTATGCAAAGTGAAACACGTCAAAAAGAAGACAACTACCATATGATTTCACTTACATTTGGAACAGAAAAACAAAACACAAAACCACAAGCTCATAGATGCAAAGAACAGTGGTAGTGGCCAGAGGCAGGGACTGGGTGACAGGAGAAAGGTGTAAGGGTGTCAAGAGGTGCAGACTTCCAGTTGTAAAATAAGTCGGTCCTGAGGATGAAATGTACAACACGGTGACGACAGTTAAAAATACTACATTGCATGTTTGAAGGCTGCTAAGAGAACAGATCTTAAAAAAGTTTGTAACTGTGTAAGTTTACAGAAGTTAACTAGACTTACTGTGGTGGTCATTATGTAATGTATACAAATATTGAATCATGTATATCTGAAACTGATATATTTTAGGTAAATTATACCTCAGTTTAAAAAAGGATAAATAAAGGTGTCAAGGGGCTGACGGCAGGAAGAAGTAACCTTTTAACGTCTGGAGGTTCTGATGCAAGACTTGTGGCTGCCCACCAGCTGGAGGGTTGGGGGGGTGGTTGGGTCAGGCTGCCGCCATGGGTGTCATCACCCTGTCACGTGGCTCCTGTGACACATCCTGGCTCCTGCATGCTGTGCTGTGGGCAGCTTCCCTTTGGTCCCTTTGGCTTCTGTCATTTTGCCCTTCCATGCTCACCAGAGAAGTAAAACTCCTGTCCTCTGACCGAGGCTCAGTCACCATGCCACACTTAGCTGGGGGAGACTTTCGGCACAGCTGCAGGCGGAGGAACCTCGCGGGGTGTCTGGAATTGCGTGCCGACTTCTTGGCGTAGTCTGGGGACGGTGCATAGCTCAGGAGTGTCCTGATTCGCTCAATTATAAGCACAGTAGCTTCATTACCTCGATATCATAGTAATATTTCCTATAAATATTGGGTGATATGCAGTGTACAAGAAAGAAAATTTAAAGTCACAAATTGCCCCACTCCCCAGAGGACGGCTGCTGACATTTCGGTCTAGTTCTAAGGTTTCTACCCTATTAGCCGTTACCGCTCAATGGGCCCGGCAGCAGTGAGGACGGCAGGTTCTCGCAGCGGGGCTCGAACTGAAGAGCGACTGGGCCGTCACCGATTCTCCCTGTTGCTTCCCGCCGTGCGGGGCGCGTGGACTGTCGGCGCCTTCGGGCTGGGGTGGCCGCTTCTGACCTCCTTTCCGCTTCATCTCGTGAACAGTGCGTCCTTTGCTGGGCTGATGACATGTAAGACGTAGTGACGTTCATGGAGCAGCTAGAGCAGAAATTGTATGGAAATGTGTTTTTCCCCCTGGGAAGATAAATACAATCGCTAAGACATATGTAGTACAGGGTAGGGCAAAAGCAGATTTCCAGTTGTGAGCATGCAAACACAGGGCTTATTTTTGTAGTGTTTGTCATTGTGTAATGTCCCGTGCGAACAGCTGTAAAGCTACTCTTGCCTCCCCGTGTATGCGTTTTCACAAGGGAGAGGAGTGGTGTCTGTCCGACGGAAAACGGGGTCTGTGCGGTTGCGTCCTGCCCAGGTGCCCTCGTGGTGGCTGAGCTGCTTCTCCCCCCCCCCCCTCGCTGCGCAGGAGCCCCCGGCGGACCGGCTGCTGGTGCTGAAGGTGCTGTGGCGCGACTTCCTGGTGTGCTACTCCTCGCGCCCGCTGCTCTGCTGGTCGGTGTGGTGGGCCCTGTCCACCTGCGGCTACTTCCAGGTCATCAACTACGCGCAGGGCCTGTGGGAGCAGGTGATGCCCTCCCGCCACGCTGCTGTCTACAACGGGGGCGTGGAGGCCGTGTCCACCCTGCTGGGTGAGCAGTGCTGCGGGCGGTGCGGGCGGGCGGGCGGTGCGGGCGGGCGGGGGCTCCTCTGGCGGCTGGCGGCGGGCTTTCCCCCTCCCCCATCGGAGGGGACAGCGGAGAGGGAGTCGAGTATTCCCAGCTCTGGTTTGTGTGCGTCAGCTCAGCCCTCACTGAATTCCCGAGGTAGGTGCAGTTACCATTCCCACGTTATAGGTGACGAAATCGCAGACAGTTTTGTGAGTAACTTGCCCAAGGCCCTAGAGATGGTGAGTCCTAAGGCCAAGATTTGAACTCAGAGCCCATGCCATTGACCGTTCTACTTTGTTGACATGTCTCTGGAAGGTGTTTGGAAGGCCTTACGTGACTTCGGTGAACACGCAGACCTGTGCCTGGCACTGAGAAAGCCCCCTGCAGACTTTAGCTGTCACTGTCATTATCGCCCTTTCACCAGAGGGCAGAGGTGCCCCCTTGCCACGTCCTCGGCGGCTCCTCAGTGAGGAGGGGAGGTGCCCCGTCCCACCGCGGTGCCCCGCTGGGAACAGCGGTTCTGCTGGACGTTGCTCCTGCCCGGGCCGCGTTTCCTCGGCAGCATCCCGGGGTCCGGGGCCTCCTTGACCGCCTCGCTGCCGACTGCCCTGCCTCAGTCTCCCCCTCACACCGACTCCACAGCATTTATGCCGTCGAGGCCAAGTTCTCTGTCTGATTTCCAAGGCCCACGGTGATCCTGAGCTGCCCTCTTTATAAGTCCACAGCTTTTAAAATGGAATAAGCTGATTTTTAAATTTTTCAAAAAACAGTATTTATTTAGCAAAATAACTGGATTATTTTCCTCGTTTTGTTTTGTAGGCGCCGTTGCCGTTTTTGCGGTGGGCTACATAAAGATACCCTGGTCCACGTGGGGAGAGATGACGCTGTCCCTGTTCTCGCTCCTGATCGCCGCCGCGGTGTACACCATGGACACCGCCGGCAGCATCTGGGTGTGCTACGCGTCCTACGTGGTCTTCAGAATCATCTACATGCTGCTCATCACCATAGCAACGTAGGTGTTTTCCTCAAGGAATTGTTACGGAAATCTGTGATAGCACAGACCTTTTGGTTTCTTTGCAAAGAAACTGAGATGCCCAGTTGAAGGAGGCAGGCGGGAGGAAGCACTGTGCTGTGTTCTCCTGAGCAAGCATGTAGGCGGGGCTCATTTATTTCCTCGTGCACGTGTTCCTGCTGTTCCCAGATGTTTGCGCGAGATCTACACCATTTAAAGGTGGTGTTTATTTTCAGAGAGAGGGAAAGGGATGGAGAAAGGGAGGGAGAGAAGCATCAGTGTGGGGTGGCCTTTCATATGCCCCCGACTGGGGACGTGGCCCACAACCCAGGCCTGTGCCTTGACTGGGAATTGAAACAGTGACTCTTTGGTTCACAGCCCGCACTCAATCCACTGACCGTGCCAGCCAGGGCGAGATTTACATCATTTAGCAACCAAATACTTTTCGCTTGGTTGGGAAAGGAATTGACTGTAGCAACAGGGGGGGTACCCTTCCGAGTTACAGGAGACGTTGTAACTACCCAGGAAGAAATTCTTGTTTATTCCTCCCTCTTCCTTCCTTGTTGAAGCTTCCAGATCGCCAGCAACCTCAGCATGGAGCGCTACGCCCTGGTGTTCGGGGTGAACACCTTCATCGCTCTGGCCCTGCAGACGCTGCTCACGCTCATCGTGGTGGACGCCAGCGGCCTCGGCTTAGACATCACCACTCAGGTGAGGTCTGTTCCGGCCCTGCAGCCGTCGGCGTTAGAGCGGGGCGTGCCTAACGGAAACAAACTCAGACAGTGTAGACGGATGCAGAGTGAAAAGCGAGTGTCGCCCCCCGTCAGCCACCTGCCGTCCGTGGCTCCTGGCTGCCCAGAGCGAGCTGGGGCCCTGCTTTGCCTCTCAGCCAGGCCTCCCGCCTCCCTTATGTGACAGCCCCTCACGCAGACGCCAAGGCGATGACGGGCTGTGACGAACAGCAGTACGACTCTTGACCTGTTGCGAGAACACCTGCACAGACACCCGGGGCTCTGCGCACACTGCTCCCCGTTGAGGAACCGTGTGGTTGCGTGAGCCATCCCGCACCGTGCTGACAGGTGCGGTGTGCCCTGAGCTCTGAGCTCTGTGCTCCGACAGAACGGGCGGTCGAACAAGTGCCCGCCGGACCCCCGGCCCAGGCCAGGCGACCGCTCCTCCGTTGCTCCCGCCACACGTCGCTCTTTGTTCTCTCAGGACACAAAGAGCCGACACGTCAGTAGGAATCAGCTCTGTTTTACTGACGAGCCCTAAAGGAGAAGAGAATGCAGGTAAAGGGCCCGGAGTGCTCTCTGTGCACCGGGTTCGCCGTGTGGAGTCTCGTCGCGCCGTCAGGGTTAGACGTGAGACGAACCCGACAGGTGGGCACCGGTGAGCTCACAGAGTCGGCGACGGGGTGGCAGGACTCGGGCTCAAACCAGCATCTAACCCTGACGCCTCTCGTCTCCCGCTGCGCCTGCTGCCTCAGGGAGGGGGAGGCGGAGGCGGAGGAGTGGGGGGTGGGGGGGGAGCTTACTGCTTTCTGTGACAGTAGTGTCCCAACTGCTGCCAGCACTGAAAGTCTCGAGAAGACCTCTGGGGAGCTGGGTGCGCACACTGGGGGCGGAGGGCGGGGCAGAAGCGCAGTGCCTGTTCCCTGCTATAGGAATCACGGGTGTGACCGTGGGACGGCAGACCGTGGTGGGCTGTGCCGGCACTCTGGCTGCCATGACGCATTAACAGGTTCCCTACAGGAAAATGTATCCAAATTTTTGAAAATTGGCTCAAAGACTTAGAGCTACTCTTCTGTTGAACCCATGGACCAGCTTATAAGTATGCAGTAAGTTATTTTAAGGAGGGCACGGCGGTGCCGTTGTTGATAAATCATGCAGTCGCATTAAAAAGCGGGCTTAGGGGAGACCCAGATGAAGGGTAGCCCTGCCAGGGAATACACCGGGCGGGGCGGAAGCGGGCTTATGGTTGTGCGTGCTCGAAACACAGTGATTCTTGTATTAGTAATTACTGTGTTTGTGCACACACACAACTGTAGACCTGTTTTTGCCCCACCTCGTAGTTGCGCCCCCTTCTAGGGAAGATTCCAAGTTCCTGACCTTCAGACTGGGCCTGTCGGTCACACCCAGGTATTGTGCCTGTCAGCCTGAGGGCAGGGACCACGACTCTGACAACAGCCACGAAAAGACAAACAGGAGCGTTAGCAGCTTCGGCATGATGCTAACAAACACGCACGTGACGTGCGCTCGCCCCTTCCCGGCACCCCTGCGAGGCAGAAAACACAGCAGTGTGAACTCCACTTGGTCCGTGGGGTCAAGGCTGGGGGACGCGGTGGCTCAGTCGAGGTCGCACGGCCAGCCAGGGCGTGGTCCGGGCTTGTGCTCAGGCTTGCGGACCGCCGCGCTCTGCCGCCTGTGCGTGTGCCCGGTGCCTGGCACGCGGGGTGAGCACACGGCGTTTGGAAGTTTTGTGGAGAAACTGAATGAGTTTTCATTTTGAAGTGTGTGTGTTTACATACATGTCATGAAACAGCTCACGTTCTTACTGCTAATTCTATGAATGCCTTCTTTCCCCCGCTCTAGTTCCTGATCTACGCCGGCTATTTTGCACTTATTGCTGTGGTTTTCCTGGCCAACGGTACAGCCACGGTTATGAAGAAGTACAAGAGGCAGGAAGACCCAGAGTCAAGTTCGGAAGTAACCAGTGCGTAGGCACCGCCGCCCGGCTGCTGCTCACAGAGGGGCTCCGCACGGCCACGGTCTCGGGACGCACTTAATGCTCACGGCGTAGACACGCACTTGTGAATGTGCATTTCATGGCTTCAAAGCAGCCAGCTGACCACACGTGTGTTCCAAGAGTAACATAACAGTGTTCAGAGAAGCAGAAGTTTATTTCGTGGATTATTTAAAGATGACTTTTTTTCTGATTCAAAAGAGAACTTGATTTTGAAAACCAGGTTACCGCAAACAGTCGGGCAGCACGTGCTGCTGTGCGCTTGAGAGCAAGGGAGTTTGCTGTGTCCCAGGTCAAGTGCTTCTGTGTCTGACGAGCCAGGTTGGCCCAGTGGGGACCGGGGCTTTGCAGGGACCACGAGATGTTACGGCTTAAGGCAGAAGTATGTTGTAACAGCACCTGCCTCCGTTCAACTCAGTTCTTGTTTTGTGTTACTCGTGTGCATTTGTGTTTCTGCAGATGAAAGGTGTTCTTCTCACAAGCAATATTTGCTCTGGTTAGGTGTCCTGTCCTGTAAGGAGTGTGTCATTTCTAATAAGTTATTTTTTAAAAATTCATTGTATGAATGTTCTCAGTTCCCATCTTGACAGTTGTGTATTTATGTAGATTTTTGTTAGAAATACATGTTTGCATCATTCATATGCTTCCCAGAGAAGCTCATTCAGTTAGAAAATAAGGCAAGTTTTGAAGCCTGCTAACAATCTGAACGAAGAGACCTAGTCCGAAAGAGTAACATAGGTTTCCTCGTCTTTTATTCTTCAGTATGAAGGGCTGTTAATTCCTGGGAGAAAAGTCAGAGTATGGGCTAAAGACGCAACTAGCCCACTCTGTATTTTCATTCCCTTTTATTTCCAAAATAAAACAAAAAGGCCTTTTTTTAAAATAACTTCATCTCCATTTAGAGCTTTTATATTTGTCCTTCACATCCAAGATAAGGGTGTCATTGGTAGTTGGATTATTCCAAGGCCTTTTCCACAAACTCAGCCTCTTTTTGATTATTTCAGTGGGACAGGAACCAGGATAGGTGTGATCCCTGCATTTTGTACATCCAATCTGCCTTTGCTTCTAAGAGTGGATCATCTTGAATGTTTGCTTACAGCAACAACTGCTAATGATTCCATTTCCAAGGTACTTGAACAAATACTATTCCGTATACATTTAATCCTCAAATCAGCCTACCAGGTGGCTGCTAGAGTATGGGAGACATAAACACTTTTTTTAATTTAATATTTATTGTATTTTTTTCCATTACTGGTTAGTCCCCTTATACTCCTCTCCCCGCTGCGATCACCACACTGCTGTCCATGCCCGCGAGTCCTTCTCCCTTTCCGCTCGGTCCCTCTATTTTAACACTGTTTTAAAGCCGACTTGGTTGCCTTATCTTGAGAAGAATCTAGGTAGCCGTCTTCAGCTGGGGGACGGGGGTTAACTTTTTTAGAATAACACAGCTAAAGAGTGTGAGTAATAGTGTCAAGACTGCAAAATTGATGTATTTATTTGGTTTAAGCGGAAGCTCTAGAAGCAAATGAATAGGATAAGAATCGGCCGTTTGCCATTCGCCTCTTTGCAGATACAGGGAAGGGGAAAACATTAAGGGTGGGAAGGGGACATAATGTGAGAGTGGCAGACTCGAAATTATATTTTATCTTTCATTTTATTTTGCAACATGGGGAATCGTTGGTTTACTCAGTAACAAATGGAAAAGTGGTATTCGAAGGGTTTTATTTAATTTTCCAACATAAAATGGACTGTGGTGCCATCAAATTGTTCACGTTACCAAAGTGTCATTTGGCTGGAACTGAAATCCAAGTCTGCGGCACGCCGATGGAGCCTTTACGCACGACACTGACACGCTTGCGTCTCGGAGTGCGGCCGTGTTTGTAGGGCGCTGCGCCCAGTTTGCCTGTGGTCCTGTATGTGGTCTTGCAAATGAGTGGAAGTAATTTATTGTACTTTTATTCAACTCTGTATAGATGATAAAATTATTTTTATTAAATAAATATTTTACAGTATCTTTCCCCTTTTTCATCAAAATTATTTTAAGTTAATAATTTCTCTTAAGACAAATTTCATATTAAGCCTTCCCCTCGTAGTTAACCTTGTATCCTGTTGATTCTTCCGTCGCTCTGTGATCATTGCCTTTGACTCTTCTCCTGATTTCTGCTGTTCTCCTGGTTCTTTCTAGACTGACGTGGCTCTGTTTATTTTTCTTAATTTTGACACTTCCCATTTCTGTTTTTAAAGCATTCTCCCTTTTAGAAATGGCAAAGACCCACATTCCCTTTCATATTAACTGGATTTTAAAAATAAAGTAAATTAAACCAAATCGAGGGCAGAAGCTACCATCTTGTTTTTGTTCCAGCCCCAAGTATTCTGCTACCCAGGGAAGCATCTTCGTGCCACCGGCGACAATCACTGGTTCATCATATCCTGGAAACCAAATCAAATGAGCACCGTTCCTTTAATACCCCTTCCAAAACCTGCTTCATTGAGGCACGGCATTGATTATCACCAAAGACTTGGACACTTTTAATACCAAAAAAAGTTTTTTAAGATAAAATTTTCTGTTCCTATAGTTTTATCCCCTGTACCTTAATGCCTTTCAGATTGTATGCCTTCTGCCTAGGGACGGTGTCTTATTTTTTGTCTTTTGTTGCAAACCACATCCATATGAATACTGAGTTATGTGAATATGTAATGGGCTCAATATAGCCACTTGCCAGTGCAATAGCTAAATGCCTATTATTTTTAAAACATAAAATGTTAAGATTAATATGCCCACCAATAATCTCTAGCCCACTGGGTGATGCATTCAAGGCGCTGTGCTGCAATGATAGAAACCGTTTTACTTAATCATGGCATCCTCACAGTTAACCCCTAACATTTGTTTAAGACGATTTAGTTTGGAAAAGACATTTCTGGACATTGTCTCCTCTGTCTGGAAAATGATCTTGTAGTAGTCCTAATTCCCCTGTTGTTTTCATTAGTGTGGATGGGAAGGAATTCAAAATGCTAGGTTTTCAAAGGAGTCAGTCTTAAAAAAGTAAATCATTGCCCACTTCCTGGTAATTTTGATCAGTATTTCTACGGTCTTTCTGCCTTCCTTGTTCAGCTCGCAGGCCAGTTACGGCTGGGCCCCTGACAAACGTGTTTGGCTCATAGGGCACATCTAATGCCTCCTTTCATTGTACGCTTTGGATTTCTCCCTAGTGTCTGGTTGACCCCCTGAAATAAACCTCAGTCAATGGAGCAGGTCTGCAAAATGTCTCAGCAAACACAAAGATATGAAAATACTGTATCTGTCTGTACAGGTTGGAAGAAATAGATGATACACTTAACTGGCCCAAAGATGGTCCTGATTTTAATGGAAATGCCTGTTCACAGGTCGTACTGCAGTGGTTTTCACAACGTGCCGTGGTTTTCATATCTCTCAGAGGCTGCTGCAGGCAGTCAGGGATAGATTGCATTTTAGGCCTCACCTCCCGCCCCCCTTTCCATGTTTTAAACCAGCAGTTCTGAATCACCTAAAGAGCCTAGGGTAAACTCCATGCCTCCATGCCTTCACAAACGCTATCACCTGTCTCTGCATACAACACCCTACCTGCCCTCTTGAGTAAGTCATTCTTCTGAAGTCAGTATTATCTCTTTTTTCTAATTGGCCCCTCTTTATTTTTTATTTTTTGGAGCTAAATGCATCGGTGTGCCATCGTCACCCTGTGTTCTCGCCTTTTAAAGTGAGCTCCTTCGTGCAGAGATTAGGAATACGTCCTGATGTTTCTCTGCCTTCTTACATGAATGATGGTGCAATAAACCATTTTTAGTGGCTCAGGTGTATCACGGCAGATTGTACAGTAGGAAACCTTTGAAGCTGGGAGTTCTGAAACCGAAGGTCTACTCGATCTTTGGTAGTAATTCCATGTTCAGTGAGGGAGATTTTCCTAAAATCCCTTTGCCCTTTCAAAGTAAAAAAAAAAAGTATTTCTTTTTTATTTTTGTCTTTTTCGAGTGTGTGGCCTCAAAATGAGTCCTGCAGCAGAACAAACAGGAGGTCATTCCAACCTAAAGTTCCACATGGCAGCTAGGGGGCGCACTCATTACTGCCATTCATTTTAACCCTAAATCCATTTTTTAATAAACTTGGTTTACAGTCTGGGTGATACTTAAAAATCCAATTTTGTATTGCGTCTCTTTTGGAGAAACAGTGCTCTATTGTACCAAATGCTAGAAATTCTAAAAAATGTTTTAAAATAATCTGAAAAGTGGATTGTTCTGAGTAAATATTTTCACTTCTCGTTTTTATTTATTTCTGGCGGGGAGTGTACCATACTAATATTTTGTCATTTGTGAACGCAATCTAAATTCGGGCCCCAAATCTGGTAACGGATTAGCGGTTGGCCTATGTACTAGGGGAAAGCAAAATATTAATAGTTTTTGACGTTAACAGCGAGAAAATAACATACAGAAACATACTCGTAGATGTTCCAACAATTCCCAAACACTGGCGAGAGGGCCAGGTACCCGTGCAAAACCAACCAGGAGAGGAGAGCAGCCCTCGGCCTGCACTAAACAGCTCAGGCAACCCGTGGGTGCCGCCGGAAGTCCGCGGTCGTCGCCGTGGAAACCGCAGACGGGCAGGCCCTCTGTGGACCTGCTGAAGCGGGAGCTTCTGGGAGCCCTGCAGGTGCCGCAGGCTGCCGTCTGCGCCTGCGCGCGCCCACGGCGCACCGGCCGGCGTCGTAAGAGACGCCCGGATGGAGGACGCCGAGTCGCGCCGTTGCCATGGCAGCCGGGTCCTGGCCGCCTTGGTAGCAGGTGCTGGGTTCTCTCTCACTCGCCCGTCAGAGCGTAGCCAGAGGAGGAGAGGGTTGCTCCCCTGGCCATCTCTGTGACCTCAACCGCCGCAGCTCACACAGGCAGGAGGGGCTGTAGAGGGACAGAGGGAAGGATGGTGCGGACTCACTCACGGGGGGTGGGGAGCGAGGGGAGAGGGGGAACCATCGGGGACAGGTGGAAGGAAAGGTGGGTCAAGATGCGAGGGAAGAGCCTTCCTGGTGGCTCCACACCCTTCCCGGTGCCGGGTCCACGGAGCCCGGCAGCGGCTGCCTTGGGTTCGCGCGTCTGTCCTCACTATTGCCCTATCCTTTCCCGTCCCCACGGTCTCCTGCCTGGGACAGAAAACTCACTCCTAAGCCGTTAGCTCCCAAGAACCGCGGTCTTCGTGGCATCGGTGGTACCTTGGGTGCAAGTGGAAAGATCTCCTGATGTGTGTTATTTACTTATTGTCATGCTTGGTGACAGACACACGAGTTTTTCAAAAACATGTACTCACAGGAACCACAGTCGTGGCGGGCCGCAGCCGAAGGAATGGGCCAGGTGGTCTCAGGAGCGGACGATGGGTTCGATTTTGCTTCAGGGCTTGTTTTATATTAACAAGCCTTTGACATTTTTTCACTTTTCTTAGCTTT
The DNA here is from genome assembly GCF_019186645.2 of Phyllostomus hastatus. Taxonomy (NCBI): domain Eukaryota; kingdom Metazoa; phylum Chordata; class Mammalia; order Chiroptera; family Phyllostomidae; genus Phyllostomus; species Phyllostomus hastatus. The sequence goes on along the minus strand of NW_025333833.1, from coordinate 3,107,357 downwards.
TGGATAAGCGTATGTTTAAAAGGTGATAAGACTAGAGTCAATGAATTGGATGAAACTCTATTTGAAATTTCTGAATCCTGAAAGTTATCGAAAGTTGTGTACATCTCTGGACTCGGCTTAGACTCAGCGCTGAAAGACAGGCAGTCACGTACCCAGGTAGGAGTTAGCAGACACTTAGGGTGAAGGAACTGATTTCTGTCACTACAGGTCTCCAGGAAGAAGGTGGTTCTGGTCCAAGCGAGTTGCATGGATTTTTACCGAGGATAAACGTGGAAATTTAAATGTGTGAAAACTCACAAGAAGTCAGTGCCAGGCGATTCTGTCGTGTGAGGTGTGTTTTTGCTCAAGCGTGCCGACTGTGTACCGTAAGGCCCGTTCCCTGGGATGAGGATGAAAAGAACCGAAGGGGATTGAATATCCTGTGACGCATTTGGAAAAGGCTTAGCGGACTTGGCAACAAGAGTTTATGATTCGTGTTCTCTGTTTGCTCGGGGAGCAGCCATGAGCTTTTCGGAATCATAGGAAAATAACGGTCCTTCAAATTTGATGTATCTTTTCATTTACTTCTGAGTCGCTTCAACTTGCCTTTGCAAGTTGCTTCAATATGCCTTTCTAAGTAAGGCATATTGGTGTGATTTAATAACACCTACTGTGTTTAATGTGTAATCATTTTATTTTTTTTTATTTTGCTTACACTCTGTTTTGGTTTTATTTTTTATTTTTAATATATTTTATTGATTATGCGATTACAGTTGCCCCATTTTCCCCCTTCACTCCCCTCCGCCCTGCATACCCCCTCCCACCCACATCCCCCCCTTTAGTCATGTCCATGTGTCATACTTATAAGTTCTTTGGCTTCTGCGTTTCCCATACTATTCTTCCCCCCCAACACACACACACACCCCGTCTATTTTCTACCTACCGTCAATGCTACTTATTCTCTGTACCTTTCCCCCTCTCTCCCCCTCCCACTCCCCTCTGATACCCTCCATGTGATCTCCATTTCTGCTCCTGTTCTAGTTTTTTGCTTAGTTTGTTTTTGTTTTAAGTGTGGTTGTTAATAACCGTGAGTTTGCTGTCATTTTACTGTACATATTTTTTATCTTCTTTTTCTTAGGTAAATCCCTTTAACATTTCATATAATAAGGGCTTGATAATGAAGAACTAACTCCTTTAACTTGACCTTGTCTGAGGAGCACTTTGTCTGCCCTTCCATTCTAAATGATAACTTTGCTGGATAGAGCAATCTTGGATGTAGGTCTTTGCCTTCAATGACTTGGAACACTTCTTTCCAGCCCCTTCTTGCCTGTAAGGTCTCTTTTGAGAAATCAGCTGACAGTCTGATGGGAACTCCTTTGTAGGTAACTGTCTCCTTGTCTCTTGCTGCTTCTAGGATTCTCTCCTTCATTTTAATCTTGGCTAATGTAATTATGATGTGCCTTGGTGTGTCCCTCCTTGGGTCCAACTTCTTTGGGACTCTCGGAGCTTCCTGGACTTCCTGGAAGTCTATTTCCTTTGCCAGATTGGGAAATTCTCCTTTATTATGTGTTCAAATAACTTTTCCACTTGTTTCTCTTCCTCTTCTCCTTCTGGTACCCCTATGATTCAGATGTTGGAACATTTAATGATGTTCTGGAGGTTCCTAAGCCTCTTCTTCTTTTTTAAATTCTTGTTTCTTCATTCTTTTCTGATTGGATGTTTCTTTCTTCCTTCTGGTCCACACCATTGAGTTCCAGTTTCCTTCGCATCACTATTCATTCCCTGTACATTTTCCTTTATTTCACTTAGCGTGGCCTTTATTTTTTCATCTTATTTGTGACCAAATTCAACCAGTTCTGTGAGCATCCTAATCACCAGTGTTTTGAACTGTGCATCTGACAGGTTGGCTACCTCCTCGTTAGTATTTGTTAGTACCTCTTAGTTGTATTTTTTCTGGAACTTTGATCTGTTCTTTTGTTTGGGCCATTTTTTTTGTCTTGATGCACCTGTTAGGTATGAGGGATGGAGCCTTAGGTGTTCCCCAGGGCGGGGCCACCCAGTCGCTGGGTTGAGTCATTGTACATGGGGAAGGGGTCCAAGAGGGAACAAAGGCATTTGCTCTGCTCTCTGCCAGATTTCAGTCACTTCCCCTGCTGCCCACCAGGAAATTGGGCCCTTCTGGTGCTGATTCCCGGGTGGGTGGGTGGGTGGGCTTGTGTACATTCCAGGACCCTGTGGGTCTCTCCAATGAACTCTCCTGTGAGGCTGGGAGTCTCTCTCAGTGCCTCAACTTCCACAGGTGTTTTCAATCGGTGCTTTGAGGCCTTATTTTCCCGAGCTGGGGCCCTGGGTTGTGCGGTCCATCTCGTTCCCCAGTTTCACCTGGTTTATCTGTGCACGAAAGCGGGATGGTCTGGCCCACCAGCCACCTTGCGTGCCGCACCCCTCCGCAGCCCGCTGCCCCGCTGGGTCCTCCAGCTGCCGCCCGGCCGCACGCCCTCTCCCAGGCCCAACTCTGCCCCTGCTACCGGTCTTGCTGAATGTCCATGCAGGTCGATTTTCTGTCAGTTCTGGTTGCTTTTTGTTTTTAAATTGTTGTTGTCCTCCTTTTGGTTGTGCGAAGAGGCACAATGTGTCTACCTACACCTCCATCTTGGCCGGAAGTCTGTTTTGGTTTTAAATATGAGTTTTCATATGGTTGCAATTCATCATAAATAATAAAGCATATCTATTAAAGTCTTCTGGCAACTATTTATTTACAAGTTCAACTATGTTTATTAAATTTGAGGCAAAGCACTAAAGAGCTCCATAGAAATTTTATTCTAACGGTTATGTTACTTAAACATCTCAAAATAGTACATTTCAACAGTATGTCTCTGGTCTGAAAAGAAAGCTGATTATCCTAAGGCATTAGTGACTGAAAAAATAGGATTACTTACGTGTCTTGGATCACAGTGAATTGTACTTTGTTCAGCAGATTCGTGGCACCCTTATTTCAGTTGGCAGGTAAGCAGACATAACTGTTAATGTGATTTCATCTCTCTGGCAGGGAGGCAGTGGAAACTCACTCCGAAATAATTGATTTGGTTTGTTCAGGTCACCTCCAGGCATTATTGCTCTCAACCTCTGGTTCAAAAATTGTTGCAGCTTTACCTTGAGCTTTTTGAGAAAGTCCATTTTATGATCTTAGTTTAAGAGAAGTAAATATCAAGAAGGAATTACATGTTCCAGGTGCACATCCTATACCTCATCATGTACGCACTGTGTCGTGTGGTCGCCGCTGCAAGTCAGGTGTCTGTCCCTCACCATTCACCCCGCCCACACCCCCTGCACCGCCCCGCAGTCACCACGGTGCCATCTGGGTCCGTGCGCTGTTTTCCCGTCTCTTCGTTTTCCTGTCTGCTCCATCCCTCCTCCCCTGTCTCCCAGCCTGCCCCGGCAGCCGACAGCCTGCTCTCTAGCTATAGTGTCTTTAAACCTTGGACTCGGTTATTCCAACACTGATTATTTATTTTGAAGATGCTTCATCATGGTACTACGGATTTGCTTTTACATTCTCTTGCTTTCCATGAGTTGGCAGTTATTGGTTAATTTGCATCTTCCAGAAAAGGTTAAACGCGATCTTAAGCATCATCTGGCTCCATTTTTTCCAAAGCTACGATGTCCATGAAACCACTCCTGCCTGCCTGTCTTTTCTGGGCACTTCGGCGGCCTCCCCACCTCACTTCAGCGCAAGCTTTAACGTGGACGTTCTGTCTTTCATTGTATCCAGATGTGCCCCGACACCAGTTTTATTACTCGAAGTGAGACAAGTCCAGCTCCCTTTCCCGTGGAGGCCATTTAAATGTTCACAGCGGTCGTCACCACTGTCCCGCGGTTTCTTCCGGCTGCTGTTGCCAGCACGTCAGGGCTCCTCGGCGTCTGGCTGTAAGGCGTTTGCTCTCCCAGCCTGCCGCCTTCTCTCCTCGTCCCTCTTGTCCACCCCTCGGGGTCCGCTGGTGTCCGAGCGCGTCCCGGCTCGCCAGCTGCTCCTGGAACTACAGCGGGACGGGAAGCGGGGTGCAGACTTCGCACGTGGCCTGGGTGTCACCCGCTGTCTCGGCCCTGGAGCCCGTTCACATGCGGAGTGCCTGCATTATTTTTGAACTCACTCTGGACCCAGCGTCCGCTAAAACCTGTTAACGCGCTTTTCGCACGTGGGACTGAAGAGCCCTGTCGCTGGGCCGGCCCGGTGCAGCCGGGTGTCCACCCTCACGCCCCCACTGTCGCCTGTGGGCGAACAGTGGGAGGAACACGATAAACCTCACCGTGTGAAAGTGGCACCAGGCCAGGCGGTCCGATCCAGTGTGGGGGGCGCGTGGGGGGAGTGAAGCGGAAGGCCAGAACCAAGTTTGTGGGCGATGTATGAGTTCAGGCACAATAGCTCTCATCTGACCTCGTTAAACATGGGCCTGGGTCTCTCGAGTTCTTGGCATCGGTGAGCTCTCCTTCCCGAGAGGGTCTCGGGCGACGCGTTCTCGGCGCAGGAGCCAGCGAAGGCAGGCGGGGGGGAACAGGCCGCCAGGAGCTGGGAGCCCCGCAGAGCAGGGTCCCACGGTTCTCCTGAAGGCGGGTCTGATACTCGGCGCACGTTTAGGGAGCACGGCACCCTCCTGTCTGTCCGTGCCCGTTTCAGCCAGGTAGGGCGAGTGTGCGGAGCATCGCCACGTGGTCCCGCCTTTGGCCGTTTTGTGACAATTAATCTACATAAGCCATTTCCCCTCAGCCCTTCTCTTTTTGGGAAGGTGGCGTGCCATCAGGCTGACCCCTCCTCAGCCTTCCAGATCTTTCTTCAGGAGCACACTTTTGTTCAGTTCCGGGGCCGGCCACGTGTGCCCGCTCTTCCTCCCGCTGCTCTGCGAGTCTGGGGGCACCCCCGGACGCTCCGGCCCGGGGTCCGAAACCCTCCTCAGTCCCCCGGGGTCCTTCCCGTTTTAGACTGTGTTAACTGCTTTTCTTACTCCTCCCGCCGCAGTCCTTGATATAGACATTCAGTACATCTGTTTACATTTCGTTTATGTTCACAGACTTTTATTAACCTTCACCTGACATCCCTATCCATCGTTAATGTTTTCCAGTACTAGGCGTCAGAGTTCGTTTTCCCAATGAAAAAAATGTTTTATTTAGAGCTGGCAGTGGTCTGCCTTTGGGGAAGGCAACATTTCCCGTAAATGAGAGCCAGTTAAAAAGCTCTCAGATCCCGAATTACAGTTGCACCAGGCAGGTGACGGGCTCCTTCTGCAGGAAGGACTGGGAAGCTGAGGCTGGGAAGCGGCACACTTGTCTCCGTTCGGACGTGAGAAAACGCAAGTGAGCGAGACCAAGAAGCCGAGTCGTGCCCTCTGGCCTGGACAGGGCGTTTTCGTGACGTGCAGGGAGCGTGGAAGATCACCCCCCCCCACCCCAAGGCCTCGGGTGGTCTTCCCACCTGCCTCCTCTAGTCTCCTGAGCAGTTTGGGCTTCAGGAACAGGGCGGGGGAGTGGGGTGGCGGTTGGAGTCAGATGCTAAGGAAACGTCCGGCCATCGTCGGTCCCCTCTGGGGCGTGCAGGTGCGGGCTGGTTCTGAGCGCCCCGGGTGCGGGGTGTGTGGGTGTGAACGAGCTGACCTTCCACGTTCATCCGTGTACTTCACACCACCCCGAGTCAGGCGCAGGGTGGACCTCACCTCTTTCCGCCTTGCAGCATCTCTCTTCCGCACGCGGACGATGGAGGAGCGCAAAGGCGCCGACTCCAGAGAAACGGAAGAGTATGAAGACGACTTCGAAAAGGACCTGGAGTGGTTGATTAATGAAAAGGAAAAGAGTGACGTCGGCATCCTGGAGGTATATATATACACATAAACTGCCTACAGCCCTCGCGGTAACGATGCTAACGAAGTGCTGGGCGGTCCTTGGAAGGTTTCGTGCTGTCTCAGCTCAGCCCTCACAGTTTCCTCCATGCGCACGGAACAGGTGACGTCACCGTCCCGTGGGCGAGGAGACCGGGCCACGGAGGGCCCCAGCGTTGTGTGCTGAGCACGGGGCTGCTTACCGAGCCAGCAGGGGCTAAGTCAGCACTTACTTAGGAAACCTAAAGTGATCATTTTAAAATTGTATTTAATTTATGTAATGTAAGTAACATGATTAATTGCACCAAAAGTAAGAAATGAATACAGTTTATTTCTACTTTATATAAACTTGGGTAAAATCGTGGGGTTATACTCTTAACAGAAACGAAAAATAAAACACACCCTCAGAAAACGTGGCCTTTCAGTTGATAACTGAAGAGTGAATGAGCTCTTCAGGGGACGAGTATGGGGAAGAAAGCAAAGGGTTTTTGCTTTCCTCTAGAAGATCTAAAGGTAAAAACTGATCTGGAATTTGCACTTGGCTCCTGCAGAAAATGGCAATAATAATCTCAAGGGATTCTAAGAACCTCAGAACAATTAGGACTTGACCCATGATAGTAACTTTAATGGTCTTGGGGATAAAGGTGCTGTTTTGAAGAATACAAGTATTACCAAGAGAAAACATTTAAAAAATATTCTTCTGAAAATGTAAAGAGAGGGAAATTTTATAGAGGGTGGAATATTAAAGTAACATTGTAGTATTTATAGTCATCCTTTCATGTGTTAGCGTAAGACTTTTAAATATCTACACTGCCCTCCATCACGCCAAATACAGATCTGGAGTTCAGTCTTCCCTGAGCGTTGGTGCTCCCTGCCTTTCCCCGAGGTGCTCACAGACACGTTAGAGTGCCACGAGCAAAGAATGAGCGAGAAGTACATACGTACGTTTTCCTGTTTCTAAAATGAGTTGCATGGACCTGAAAAACCACTTCAGATTTCTTTTTTTACCTATAAGCAGACAGAGCGTCTCAATTCTCACTGAAGAGGGAACCTCCTGTCTTTTCTCTAGATGGCTTGCGGGGCCGGGGACGAAGGGAGCGTCAGCCCGGAGCCCAGGGAGAACGCACCCGGGGCGGAGCGCAGCACCAACCGGCCCTCGGGCCCTGGCAGAGCCCCGCGGGATGAGGTGGCCCCCAGGGGCGACTTCATCTCCGTGCCGAGCAGCCAGCCTTCGGACCCCGTGTCCGACTCAGACAGCGAGAGCTCCCTCCAGGAGTCCAGGCTGGACAGCCAGAGGGACCTGGAGGAGGGCGAGGACGAGGAAGTCAAGAGGTACATCATGGAGAAGATCGTGCAAGCCAACGAGCTGCTCCAGAACCAAGAGCCCGTGAGCCGTCAGCGGGAGCGCAGACTCAAGTTCAAGGACAAACTAGTGGACCTCGAGGTCCCCCCGCTGGAGGACACCGACAACTACAAATACTATGTTGAGAGTGAGAGCCACGTGTCTGGGAAACTGGCGCAGCTGCGCATTTCGGGCGGGCCGGGCCGGGACAGCGTGCTCCTGGCGGTCCCGGGTGCGAGCCACGAGGAAGGCAAGGACCGGAAGGTCCTCGTGGAGAGAGACGGGAAGTTTGAGCTCCTGAATTTCCAGGACATCGAGAGTCAGGGGTGTCTGTCCCCCCCCCACAAGGTCAGCGGCACGGAAAACGGCCCCCCGCAGTCGTCAGCCGGCTTGTCCGGCCCGCCTGTCGGTGGCGTGAAGAAGGAGGAGCCCGTGGCAAAGCCCCACAGCCCGTCGGCGGCGGCGGAGCAGCCCTGGGCCTGCAGCCCCCAGCCCCCGCCCCACCCCAGGACCGGTCCGAGCCCCACCGCCAGCTCGGATTCGAACAAGGGCGGCGGGAAGCCTGGTCACAGGGCCCGGTCTGCAAACATGTCGCCAGTGACCTCCACGTACTGCCTCTCCCCTCGACAGAAGGAGCTGCAGAAGCGGCTGGAACAAAAGAGGGAGAAGCTGAGGAGAGAGGTGAGAGCCCGAGGGGGCGACGGGCCGGGAGGGGAGCATGTCTCCGTGTCTCGCAGGCTCGGTGGGGCTAAGACGGCTCTCCAGGGCCTGCTGGTGCTGGGTACCCGGTGTGCTTCCCTAGCGCAGGGTCTGGTGGCCGAGTGTGACGAGCGTGTGAGTGTGTGTGGGTGGAGCGCACGCCCCGACCCCTGGTGCTCTCGCACAGCCCACACGCCCAGTGACGAGGGACTCGTGTCAGGGCTGGAGCAGGTCTCGGGCCGTCATCCGGTCCTTTCACTTTGAGGGTGAGGCTCGGAGCGGCTCGGGGGCTGCGGGGGGTGAGGAGAGGGGCGGGAGGCGGACGCCAGATGGGAGGACGCGGGCGGAGTGTGCTGGGGCTCCGGAGGCGGCGGGCGGAGCTGGGTGATCAGTCCGTGACGTGTCTTCACGTGTCTTCCGTGCCCACGCTTCCTCGGTTTCAGGAATTTTAGTCTCGACGAAGGATAGAATCTAATAAACCCCGTGAAATTTTTTCCAGAATGTCTAATCTAATGGAATCTCAAATTATTTTTTGGAGGTATTTTTTCTGTTTTTAAAATAAAAGTAATTTATCATTGAAAAGTCCAGGTAGCAAAACTGGTGAGTTTTTCCTAAATTACTTAAATCGGTGCCCCGATCGATCCTCTGTCTCCCTGGCTACCTGAGGGCATTCGGCTGACCCGCACAGAACGTCTAACTGCAGACACGTGCCCGGCCTCCGGGGCGTCACGGGCAAGGGGAATTGTACAGTCCGGGGTGGCTGGCAGATCGCGTTACTCATGAACAAACCATAGTATAGAAAGCTTAAGTAACTTTACCAAAGTCTTTCAACTTGTTTGCAGCAAAGCTGGAGTCAGAATTCCCAGTTTTCTTGGCATTCATTGTCAAATGGTATATTTTGTGTTCATGTAGGAAATTATGAGGGGGGGGATTTCTGGCATTTATCAGGAACTCACGTGAGCAGAAAGGATGAAAAACAAAGCCAGCGAGAACAGGTAAGCGGTAGCAGCCTCAGGCTGGGGTCTGAAAGGACGCACCCTGAAAATTGGACTTGCGCGGCCAGGCCACGGACGTCTGGACGGGAGCAGCCCGACTCGGTGTGCGCGGCTCAGACGCGTCACGGTCCTGGAAAGGCCCTGTCCGCTCAGCTGGGCGACGACAACAGAGTGGCTTGTCGGGAGTCACTGAGCCGTCAGCTGTGTGCGCACACATCTGTGTGTGTGTGTACAGCCATGGAAGTTACACAGGAGGTTTCATGTAACGTCACTGTCTCCCCACCAAGGACCTGGTGGAGACTGGACTGGGGTGGCCGGTGACCGGTTCCGGTTTCGTCTTGACGGAACTGTGTTCTGGGTGACGCAGTCTTTGTAAGCTCCGCTGGGGCCCAGAAAATGGGCGTTTAGAAGGTAGTCTCTGCTGTTAAGAGGATGGAAGTTTTCCTTTCCTTCCTGCACTTTTTTAACCAAAAGAAATGAGAAGGAGTCGCTGTGCTGTCAGACTGCGAGGGAAGCACTCTGAATCCCGTCTTTGAAGAGAATTTGCGTGTGGGTTCTATCTTCCAGTTCGCTCTGGTGACGACACCCGAACGGTGGGAGAGACTGAAGTTGCCTGAACTGACACCACGGTGCGGTGACGGTGCGGTGACGGTGCGGTGGTTACTCGGGGCACCCAGAGCAGGGCAGTGTCCCCGAGGCCACGCTGCCTCAGCCCTGGGACTGCCTTGTGGCGAGGACCTGGGCCTCAAGGCCAGGCAGCTCCCTAACATCGGCCAGACAAGGCAGATTAAAAGAAACATGTTGTTCTTGCAGCTAACCAATTGTCTAGATGTTTCTTCTGATAGCAAAAAGTGTTAACTTGCGAATACACACTGATTGAAAATACTTTCAAACATGACACAAAGTTTTGAACGCACGTAAAGGTACAACTAACCTCTGTGTTCCCATCACCCCGACTCCAAAGCCACTGAGATTTTGTCCTGTTTTTGCTTCATGCCCTCCTCTCTGGGTGGGAGTGTTTTAGAGCGAGTCCTAGACAGCGCGCTTCAACACACAGCCCTAGGGCGGGCCTCCGTGGGGTCCGCAGGGAGGGGAGACCCCCGTGAAGTGAAGTGGTTGGGGCAGCTGTGTGGCGGTGAAGGACGACAGCAAAGAGTCCTGGGCAAGGATGTCGTCGAGGAGGACTTCAAGTGCAAGAAATGAACAGACAAACCTGGCTTTTTGTTTCTCAAAAAAAAAAAAAAATACAGCTTGAAGTGACTATAGCATTCTCTTTTGCAACCACAGTGCCATGTATCACAATGAACAAATGTGTCAATAATGTAAAAACATTCACAACACTGTTAGTGCCTTTTTAAAGACCGTAGAGTGCTTCATTTGCGTGGCTGCAGCGTGAGGAGTGTCGGACGGAAAGGAAACGAGGAGAGGAGGGCAGAGTCAGGGCATTCCTGGGTGGTGCGCGTGCACCGCACTCCCCGTGGCTGCCGGCTTTCTCTCTACAGTTAATTTGGCCTGAAAACCTTCGTTTTCTTCCTAAGCAAATTAGAGGCTCTATTTTTGTTTTTAAGAAAGCCCAATATTTAGATGGACAGTTTTAGGGGCAGGGAATCGTAATTTTAGAACTTGGAATATATCTCTCTAGTAACTTACGCACGGTGTTCAAGTCTTTCGTTAAGGCCTTTGACGCTCTCCCCGCCAGGAGGAGCAGCGGAAAATGGAGGAGGAGAAAGAGAAGAAAAGGGAGAACGACACGGTGTTCAGGGCGTGGCTGCAGAAGAAAAGAGAGCAGGTCGTGGAGCTGCGGAGGGTCCAGCGCGCCAAGCAGCTGGAGGACATGAACAGCAGAGTAAGTGGGGCTGCTCCGTGGGGGGCGGTCCCCGCCAGAGGGGCAAGCTGAGCGCACTCACCAGGGGCGCCGGCCAACCGGGGGCAGAGGCAGTGCCTGGGAGCCCCCCCACCCCCCTCCGCTGAAGACACACCGCGCAGATGGCTCTGCCGTGGCGTTCTGGGGAGCCTTGCAAAACTCAAGTGGTTCCACATTCACGCAGGCTGTTGTGGTGCTAGAAAGTGGGAGGCTGCCGGTGTTTTTGAGGGAGTGCGACTCTGGTACTCAAACAAGGCAGAGACGGCACGCACACCCAGAACACCCCTGCACCTGCGTGAAGCAGCGGCGTTCGGTGGGCTCACCTGTCCCAGCGTGGCAGGACGGGGATGCTGTCGGGCTGCAGTGCTGTTTTCAGGGAGGCTGAACTCTGTGAGCTGTCTGAGGAGTCTTTTCATGGAAACGTTCTCCGTCGACTTTTCTGTTAGGAACAGTGGTTCTTTCTTTCTGCTCTAGGGGAGCTCTTCATGCATTAACCACGTGGCAGTAATCACAGTTCGGGACGTGGCCGGGCCGTCCGATGCTCAGAAGTTAGAATCCAAGAGAAAGGCTGCATAACTTAAGTGCTGGATTGTTGGTTCTCAAACTGTATTTCATGGAGCGCCTTCAGCTTGCCGCAAAGACCTCCACTCTACCCATAGTGCCTTTCTCCAGCCAGTTCATGTGTGTTGTTGTGCAAAATTGTTTTCTTTGTCAAAGGGCTCAGCTTTGCAAAGCTTACAGACCACTGCGTTTAGACCATCTTCGTTTATTGGTGACGGTCATCCCTCGGTATCGGTGTGAGATTGATCCCAGGATCCCTCCACGGGTACCAGAGTCCCTGGATGCTCGAGCGTCTTATGTAGGTGGTGTAGTGTTTGCATGTGACCTGCCCAGTCCTCCCATCTTCTTTAAGCCATCTCTAGATCACCTGTGATACCTAATCCAATGTAAATGATGTGTATGTAGCTGCAATACTGTATCGTTTCCTTCCGCCTCTTCTGTGTGCGTACGCACGCATTTTTTACTGAGGTGACACTGGCTGATCACATTAGGCAGTCTCAGGGGTGCATGGTGCAGTTCCACACCTGTGTGCGCCGAGGCCTGCTCCCCACGCGTCACCACGCCGTCCATTCCCTCCTTCTGCCCTGTCCCTACTCCCCTCCCCTCCGGCACCCACCTGTCTGTTTCCTGTCTCCAAGACACTGTCTAAATTTTGTTTTGTCTGTTCACTTGTTTCGTTTTTGTTTTACATTCCACATATAAATGAGAGAAATCACAGTTTGTGTCCTTTTCCACGAGACTTACTTCACGTATCACAACACCGTTGAGACCCATCCGTGGTGTTGCAAATGGCACCCTTGTTCCCTTTTTCATGGCTGAGTAATATGCCGTCGTGCATAGATGCCACGTCCTCCTATCCAGTCATCTGCCACTGCACACTCGGGCTGCTCCCGTGTCCTGGCTGTTGTGCGTGATGCCGCAGGGAGCAGAGGGGCGCTGTGTCCAGTAGGACTTTGCAAGAAGCCAGATGGCAGTGAGTTCGGTGTTGAATTTTCCGGCAGAAGGGTGGTCGGCGTGCAGATGCAAAGGCGGTGCGTCCGGTTTGGACCGAGGAGTGCCGGTGACGAGGTCGGCGTCGGCGAGCGGGACACGTTCTTGCTCTCGCCGGGCCCCCTCCCCCCCAGACATCATCTGGGCTCACTCAGGTGAAACAAAGCTTGTTTTTGTGATCAGCAGGAAAACCGAGACCCGCAACAGGCCTTTCGGCTGTGGCTGAAGAAGAAGCACGAGGAGCAGCTGAGAGAAAGGAAGACAGAAGAGCTCCGGAAGCAGGAGGAGTTCCTGTTTTTCCTCAAGGGCGCCGCGGGCCGCGACAGGGCCTTCAAGCAGTAAGTCGGCGGCCGAGCGCCCCCCATCCCTCCCCCGTCCTCAAGGGCATGTTAGACAGTGGCACAATCAGTACAGCTTGGAAAAAGTACCCAAATATTTGACCTTGGACACTGCACACCTGTTCAGGTTTAGACCCACACGTCAAGAAAGGTGTGAGAATAGTAGTCCTCAACCCTGCTGTCTGCATGGGGTCGGTACCATTCTCGCAAGGCAGGGGCCATACTCAAGTGTCCATGTTTCTCATGGCACCCCATGACAGCCTGCCAGCCAGTCATTCATTCATTCGTTTGAGAAATGGGCTGACGGCTGGTCACAGCCTCTCCTGCGGAGTCCTCAGAAAACCCGAATGGAGAGCTGCCCGTCCCTGGACATGCTTTCCCGTAAGGAAGTGCACTCAGATGCGGAGGAAGGTCTGTGCAGGCCAGATGCGGGGAGACGGGGCGCAAAGCCCCGGGGGTGAAGGCGGCCCTGATCCCGCTCCGTTACCTGGGGAGACCCGCCCGCCCGGCTGGTGCCCAGGAGACACTCCTGGCTGGTGGTTTCGCCGGCGCGCCTCACGGCAGTCCTGCTGTTAAAGGTTTTTCTTTCTTCTTCTTTTTGCTGTGTTTCTCTTTGTTTCTCTGCCTCTTCCTGCTTTCCTCGCTCCCTTCCTTCCTTCCTTCCTTCCTTGTTTCCTTTTTTTAAAACATACAACCCTTTGTCACAGAAGCAGTGAGTGTGCATTGTGGAAATGGAGGGGAGAAACCACATTTCCGTCACACAGAATCACTGGTGTTAGGACCTTGGTGCATATTTTCTAGATACTTCTCATATTTATCATTTAAAAATAGAAATTGAGATCGTACTTATAAACTCTTCTGCAGTCAGCTTATTTTCAGTGATAATCTCATCTGTATCTAGCTCGTCACCATTTTTTTCCCATTGGCCCCCAAAATGGCTACAGTTAATTTGTTCAGATTAGTATCCAGTTCAGGACCACACAACCTTGGGTGATGATGCTTCTTAAGTCTCTTATTCTAATACAACTATCTGGTTGTTTAAGTTTACTTCTCTAAAAACTTCATGTATATATATAATTTAGTGTGTGTGTGTATATGTGTGTGTGTACACATATACACACAGGCATACACATATCTGTACACACCCCCCCACACACACTGACATACCGGGCATGTGTGCGCACAGTGATTTCTGACGTCATCTTACCCGAGCAGCATTTGTAGACTCGAGCTGGCCGGCCCGTGGCCTCTCCCTGGAGTGGAGTCGGTGGCGTCTGTGCTCAGGCCCGTTCCCCGCTCTGGGGAAGACTGTGCTGCATGCCGCTGGGGGGCAAGGGCTCCGTGACCTCCCCCCCGGGGGGCAGGGGGCCGAGCGACACCGGTGCCTGCGTGTTGTCAGCCTGCCCCCACTTCACCACGCAGCTGGTTGCAAAGAAGAAGCTATTTGGGACACATCACATACTTATTTGCTTAAAAAAATTTTTTTTAAAGGTTAGGACCTGCATCACAAATAAAATAGTGTTTATCACTAAAAAAACACATTTTCGTTGGCAGTTTCGTTGTAAGACAAACTTAACTTCAAACATTCAGTATCCGATGTAGCTTTGCTTCCTTGCGTGAGCCGAGGGGAGGAGCCTGGAGTTTTCCAGTCAGTGCCCTCGCTGGCCTTGGGCCTGCGGCACTTCCTCGTAAAGAAATGCAGGTCCTGTTCACCGTCTGCGTCTGCGGTGGTAACTCGCGGCGGTGGCGGGAAAGGCACAGCCAGGCCGGCACCAGATGGGACGGTGTCTCCGCAGGTGGCTGAGGAGGAAGCGGGTGGAGAAGCTGGTGGAGCAGCAGGCCGTCAAGGAGAGGGCCAGGCAGCTGCGGCTGGAAGCCAAGCGCTCCAGGCAGCTGCAGAACCAGCTGTGCAGCGCGCCCGACGCCCCGTCTCTCCGCTTCGCCGACCACTACAGCTGAAGGTGCCTATTAAACGCTTCGCTTGGAAGCCACGAGCCTCAGAATTCTGGATGTCACTCTTTTACGGCCCGCGTGCTCTGGTTGTACTCTAAATGATGGAAATGGTGCGTGCTTTTGGTGATGTTGATAGTGATTTGCCTTTTTTTAAAAAAAATAGAACAAAATAAATATTTTCTTTTCTTGAAGTGTTGAAATGTGTTATACCATCTCTTAGTCTATGCAACAAATTGAACTGTGAATGAACTCTGAATTCTTTATCCTCTTAACTCCTAGATGATTCGAACATTTCTAGCTGGAAAGAACCACAAGAAAGGCACAGATTTCTATTGTCATGAACAAACTTGCAGTAGAACATCCCATGAGGCAGGAGGGGTGACCCCTTAGACGAACAAGCCTTTCTCAGAGTTCTATCTCCATCAGCTGCACATTGGAGCGCCCGTGGCAAGGGGACTGGTGGGGTAGGCCTACTTATTTAAAAAAGTCAAAATTATGCATGATGCTATTTTAGGTACGTTACAAAATTAGCCAGCTCTCAGTTTATCATGCACCTGGCATTGCTGTAAATACTTTACGTAAATCACTGGATGTAATTCCTATAAAAGCCCTGTTAGTCCTGTTTGGACGATGCGGAAGTGAGAGAGGTAAGTGGTTTGCTCACAGACTCTGACCAGTGAGAATGCAGAGACCTTTCGCTCAGGTACAAAGCTTGTGTGCTCCGGTGGACGTTTGGGAAGTGTCGGAGGCTACACTGAATCGGGCGTGTGGGGATCGGTGCCCCTGACACGTGTGAGAGCTTTTACGAGGCGGAGGACCACGGCACACATCCAAGTGCGAGGGAGGGTGGAGCGTGGCTGTAGGCGTTCCGGTGAAGCTCCCGAAGACGAGGCTGCGGTCCCCTGCGGACTCGTGCCCTAGTCACTGGGCCCTGAGTCGGAAAGCGCCGGTCACTTACATCTGTCTGGACCGCCTGCGGTCCTCTCCGCAGCCAGTGAAACGGTCACGTGGTCTTGTCCTTTGTTCCGTGAATGCGCTGTACCGCACTGGTCCCTGATAGATGGTGATGGTCGTGGTGTGTGATGGACCCCTCACTGTGCTGCCGCGTTCAGTTTGCCGGCGCTTTGCTGAGGACCGTTTGGTCTACACTCAGGAGACCTTGGTCCGTAGGGGTCTCTTCCCGGGGATCTCTGTGCAGCGTTGGCGTCAGTAGTGCTGGCCTCAGAGAACGGGTTAGAGAGTGGTCTCTGTTCCCTCCCCTTGTGTTTGTTTGTTTGTTTGTTTGTTTGTTTGAGGATACTGAGAAGGACGGATATTAATTCTTTAAATAGCTGGTAGAATTCGTCAGTGGAACTTTCTGGTCCTGGACTTCCGTGGGAAGGCTTTGCTTCTTTAGTAGACTGTTTTCCAGAGCAGCGTTAGGTTCACGGCAAGACTGAGCAGAAAGCGCAGAGTTCCCATGTTTCCCCTCCCCCCACCCTCCCCCACCGCCAGCATCCCTGACAAAGTGGCACCTTTGGTGCGGCCCATGAACCCGCGTCGGTGCGTCACTGTCGCCCAGTGCCCGTGGCTTACGTCAGGGTCGCTCCTGGTGTCAGGAGGTGTTCGGTTACTCATGTAACTGCTTTGGTTCTTATAGGTCTGTTCGTATTTTTGTTTCTTTTTGTGTCAGTTTTGGTAATTTTTGCATTTCTAGGAATTTGTCCATTTTATCCAGGTTATTTGTCAGTGCACAATTGTTCTTTTTTTAAAAAAAGATTTTAATTTATTTATGTTTTAGAGACATGGGAAGGGAAGAAGAGAGGGGAGAAACATCAGTGTGTGGCTGCCTCTTGCACGCCCCCTACTGGGGACCTGGTCCACAACCCAGGCATGTGCCCTGACTGGGCATCGAACTGGTGACCCTTTGGTTTGCAACCCCCGCTCAATCCACAGAGCTACACCAGCCAGGGCTTTTTTTTTTTTAAATCTATGTGAGATTGGTAATAATGTCCCCACTTTCATTTCTAATTTTAATTATTTGTATCTCCTTTCTTTCTTAGTCCCCCTTGCTACAGGCTTGACAATTTCATGAATTTTTCCAAAGAGCCAACTTTTGGTTTCATGATATTCTGTTGCTTTTTTATTCTCTATTTCATTTCTGCTCTAACTTCAGTTTCCATCCTTGTGCTACCTTCTTTAGTTTAGTTTGCCTCCTTTTTCTAGTTCTTTAATGTGTAAGGTCAGGTTGTTGGTTTGAGATCTTTCTTTTATTCTGTTTAGCTCAGTTAGGTGTTAACTTTATTGTTATTATTGACACTCTTACATCAACCATTGCTGAAGTGTGCTGCCAGTTTGAGCTTATAAGAGGGAACAATTTATTTTTTTATTATGGTAAAATGCACATAAATGTATATAAAGTTGACCATTTTTAAACGTGCAACTCAGTGGCATTAAGCACATTGGCGCTGTTGCGTGGCCACCGCTGTTTTCCGTCTCCAAGACTCCTGTCAGCCCAAGTGGAGCTCCGTGCCCGCCAGTCAAAAGCTCCCCACTCTGCCTTCCCCTGTCGCCTGGCAACCGCTGCTCTGCCTCTGGTTAGATTATTTCAGGTGCTTCCTGTGAGTGGAATCGTGCACCATCTGCCCCTTTGTTTCTGACTTATTTCATTTAATGTAATGTTTTAGAGGTTCTTCTATGCTCTAGCATAGATCAGACTTTCATTCTTTGTTAAGGCTGAATATTCCATTCCACACACACACACATTTTGCCCGTCCATCCAGCGGCCCCTGTATTACTTCCACCTTCTGGCTGATGTGAATGATGCTGCTACGAACCCTGGCGTACGAGTACCTGTTTGAGTCCTTGCTCCCAGCCACTCGGGTACCTCCCTACACGTGGAATTGCCGGGTCATAAGGTAACTTGTGTGAACTTTTTGAGAGACTGCCATCTTGCCTTCCATAGTGGCTGCACCATTTTGCATTCCTACCAGCAGGGCAGAAGGGTTCCAATTTTTTCACATCCTTGCCTTATTTTACTTTTTTGAAATAATCATTCTAACAGGCATAAAGTGCTCAATTTGCATTTCCCTAATTATTGGTGATGTTGAACATCTTTTGATGTGCTTATTGGCCATTGGTGTATTTTTTTAGGAGAAATGGCTATTCATGTCCTTTGCCCATTTTTTAGATTGGGTTGTTTGTTTTTGGTTGTTGAGTTGTAGTTCTTTATTTATTCTGGACACCGGACCCTTATTAGAGATGAGGTTTGCAAATATTTTTGCCCACTCTGCGGGTGCCCTTTTATTCTGGTGATGGTGTCCTTTGATGTACAGAAGTTTTTCATTTTGATGTTCAGTTTATCTTTTTTGTCTGTTTTTGTTGCCTGTGCTTCTGGATCTCACCACTAAGAAATCACAGCCCAGTCCACTGTCACGAAGCTTTCCTCTCTGCGTCACCCTCGGTTTCATACTACGGAAAACTCAGGGAGGGGCTGAGGAGCAGTTGTAAACAGTATAAGCCAGATGGAAACTTGGACTGAAATACATCATTCTGGGGGAAAAAAAGACAATGCTGAATAAAGAATATAGAGAAATTTATTGCCACTTGAAATTATAAATATAATTCAGATGAAGGAGACCAAAAACACCAAAACCATTAGGTTGACATTAAAATATACTGTACTTTGGCCAGATTTGTTTCTCGAGGATTTCTCTGTCGATGAGCACTGCCATAACTAAGTAGTATAATTTGGTACAAACATTTTATGGACAGTTTTAAAGGCCTATAAAAGTGTTTTGTGATTGTCCATCATGAATAAACAGTAATAGATACGACATAATGTAAATTAACTGATGGACTGCACGTTTGAGTTCGTACAGTATCCTACAAAGACCCCGCTTGCCCCGCCGTGTCCTGTAGACACCAAGCTGGACGTTCTGGGTGCGCTGGTCAGAGCGAGCCCCGTGGTCAGGGTCTGCGTCTTCCCCACGGCGAGTTGTGCCGCCCACCCTGCGGGCCCCACGCCACACCGCGCCGCCGCGAGAACGCGCGCGCAGGGGCACTCGCCCGCTCGTGGGGCGGTCCGATGGTGTTAATTTCCCTAACACTCAGCCCTTCTTCTAAAACCTTCACCTAGAGCATTTCCTAAGCCTCCTTTGTAGCCCCCCCAAACCACCGAAAAGGAAAAGAACACCTTCCCCCCAACATTCCCTGCCAAGTACTGCTTCAGAGTCAGGATCGGAAAACTGGGAGGGGCGGGACAGGCCGTATTCCGGGGTCCACGCGGCGCTACAAAGGCCGCGCAGACGCAGTGAGCCATGGGCGTGGCTGCACGTGACCCGGGCTGCCCGCGCCCATCCCCGTGTCAGGGACCAAGATTAAGTGCTGGAGCAGGATAAACAGTGACTTAGAGCCTGAAAGCAGGCATGCAACTCCTTCCCTTCTAGACGTAGGGAAAGCATCATGTCACGCCTGGGCAGTGTTCTGCACTCGAGACGTATCAGCAGCTTCATTCTTTCCTGACCCTGAGACCGCCGTTAGGAGAGGGTGGTCGGCAGTCTGGCCCGCGGGCGTCTCCGGGGGCGTATGTCGCGTCAGTGGGAAGCGAGAGCACTTCCAGTGTGGCAGGAGCCCCGCTCCCCAGTGACGCCCGCGGCTGCCGGGCGGCAGGCGGTGCCCGCGGCAGGCCGGCCACCGCCCGCTCCCCTACAGGACGAGCAGCTCCCCCTGGCAGCGGTTGCAGCAGTTGAAGGTGATGTTTTCGTATCGAGTGTAGGGGTGAAACCGCCCAATATTTTTCTGTGCGGTGAGTAGGGTGCTGGGTGAAGACTCAGAAAAGGGACGATCAGGTGGGCTTTCTGTGCAGGCAACGGGGTCCAAATTGTGCAAGACCTACGGAAAACAGGCAGTAACGTCAGCGGGTCCAGCGGGGACCGCAACGCCCTGGGCTTTGTTGAGGTGCAACTGCTACGAAGTCCCATCTCACTGGTGTGTATGTGACGACCACGGACATCCCATGTGAACGAGGACCCTGACTGACCAGGGAGCTCACCCCTTCTCTCAGAAAGCTCTAAGTTCCACAATGACGTGCAGTTATTACACTACCCAGCCCACCTACTTTTTAAAAATGAAGCAATTGCTGTTTCCTGTGGATGCTGAGGAAAAAGCATGCAAACACAGGAGGAGGTAAGGCTGTGTCAGTTCTACAGGGAGAGGTGTTCCCTTCTACCCCGCACCCAAGAGCACCCGCTGTCTTCCCCTTCAGTCTCTCCCTCGGCCGCACGGAGTCGGCATTCTGCCTGATTCCGGTGCTGAGATCCTACTTCCAGGTTTCTGGTCACTCACAAAAGCCGGGGGCCTTTCCTTTCTCTTCCTGATTTATGCGCAGCGCTGAACGCTAGCAGCACTGAACGCGCTAGCTGCTGTGTGCCTGTCTGGGGTCTCGCGGGCACCCTGCTCCCTTCCCTGCTTCTCCCGCTCTGATTCTCTCGGTCCCTCATCGGCCTTTGCCGAGGCCCGCAGCAGGAGGAGCTCTCGGGCAAAGACAACGTGAAAGCGCTGGCTCCATGTTCCCGCGCTCACGTTCACATTCTCCCACTGTCAGCACGTGAGGGGGCGGGTACGGTGCAGAGGAGGCAGGCGGCGCGACTGGGAAGGGACCTTGGAAAGCCCCGGCTCCAAGAAAGGAGTGGTCAAATGCCACGGGTGGTGACACAACTTCCCAGAGAGAACAGAGAAGGAGAACAGCAAGGACAAAATGACGGGTTTAATTTTAGGTGCTGATCCATTTACTAAACAGCTGAGTACCTACTATGTGCAAAGGATTACACCAGATCTTGGGGACACATAAGACACAGCCCCGTCCTTAGAAAACCTGATAGCTTGGGTGATGGAGAGTCAAACTGCAATTCTCCATGTTCAAGAGCTGTAATAAATACATGTAAACTGCAACGGGAGCCTTGAAGAAGGCACATGTAGATGTGCTGGTGAGACTCTGGGCCGTGGAGAGGGCTGGCTCTTCAAGGCGGAGCGGTGCTGGAAGGGCAGCGGAGGCGGAAGGAATAGCAGGGACAGACGTGGAGACACAGGGGCACAGTGACAGGGGAATAAAGAGTGGTTGACTGCTGGAATGTGACTTGTGGGGGGTGGGGAGGTACACCTGGGAAATGATCATTGAGAAGGGAAAATGGAGTAAAGATTATGACAATCCTATTGGGATTATATTGGGTTATTCTGTAACCCAATTACACAATATACAGGATTCAAACTCCATAAGGGAGACGGGGAGCTGTTTCTACAGGAGTTCCGAGATGAATGCACTGGCATTTTTGGGGGGCGGCATTGTGAAACCTCTCTGTGGGTGAAAAGCACGGCAGGGGCTATGGGTGAGGCGGCCACTGCGGCAGCCCAGGCTGGAGGCCGGTGGTTGAAGCTGAGAGGAAGGACAGATGAGAAGAAACTGATAGGATTTGTGGAATCAACAGGATTTGGGGGATGAAGGAAATGCTAAAAATGGTAGCTACCATTGACTGAGAAATTATACTGGATTGGGATCCGCTGTGGGCTCTATATACATTATTTTATGGAATCCTCAAAACATCCCCATATAGCACGTATATTCCACTAAGATAGGGAGTAGTGGAGAAGCAGGTTGCTTTTCTGCTGGTTTTACTTTTCTGGGTGGGGAAAAGTACGAATGCTAAAGCAAGGAGAAAAGAGGCTGTTCTATTTTTAGCTGTCTGGGGGACAGCTACGTGGAGATATCCTATGGGCATGTACGGGAGGCTGGTCGCCAGAGAGACCGGCGTCTGGATGTCAAGTGGGACGCTGAGGGAGCGCTGTGCCCCTGCCTCCTTCCTTTCCGCACGTGAGGAGCAAGACGCCTGCTGGTGAGTGCGATGGGGGGTAGGAACAAGGGCGACACACAGCTGGACGGACACAGGCCTGCAGTCTCCAGGGCTCCGAGACAAGGGAAGAGACAAAGGCACTTCAGAATGGAGTCCAGGCCAACCGAGGCAAGGAGAGAGCTAGGAGAGTGGCTGACAAGAGGAAAGAATGGAGGGGTCAAGGGATAAAGTGATGACGTGACCCAGGAACAGGGGGATCGGGACGAAGGAGTCGGAGCTGGGAGGAGACACTGGGACCACAGGTCTCCGCAGAGGTGCTGGACCGAGATGGCACCAGCGGGCCAGCTCTAGTCAGCGACCGCCCGCGATGGGAACCTGCGGGCGGGACACTGGGGAGGACGGGAGTGCGCCTGGTCTGTGGTCAGAACTGAGGTCAGAACTGTTTGGCAGCTCATCGGCATGACCTTGACTCCACCAGGGCTGTGCGTGCCAGGTCTGCGCTGGGTGATTCCGCAGCAGGAGGCACAGGCACATCAGTGTGTGGGGGTCAACAGTTCCCAAGGTCAGAGACAATCTAGGATCCACTCTTGATCATTAAATTAGAAATTCTACACAGTCTGTATCAAAAGGAGCTCAAGAAAAGCCTAAATAATAGGCCCTCTTTGTAAACCATTACATTTTTCTCCTTAAGAACAGAATAATCCTATCTGAGCACCTTAAAGCTCAGAGGAAGACTTCGATTCCTCCAAGATGATGAGCCCGTCTGCGTGAGAATCACGCTTAGAGCCCGCATGTCGCCCCTTCCCCCAGGACAGGCCGCCCCTCGGGAGGAGGGCAGTGTTGGAAGCTCCTCAGGTCGCGCGAGAGAGTTCACCTTTTCAGCCATTTTTTCTGCCGGGCTGCTGCAGAATTCAACTGTCGACGGAGCCTTTTTCTGAGTGTTCGTTCCGACATTTCCCAGAAGATGAGAATTCACTGCTTTGGCCAGCTTGTGGTTGGCGAGTGCCAGTTCCGCCGTGCTGTGAGGCTGCGCGCTGGGGTAGTAGGTCTGCTCCCGCCCCCACTGCAGGGAGACCAGCAGCTCCTCCAGCAGCCTGCGGGGAACACACGCACACGGGCCGTGAGCAAAGGGGGTGAAGGGGGCCAGGGCGGGTGCGCAGTGAGTAACACCCCCGAAGTCGTGTAACACCTTTCTCCACACCTTTCCTTCAGAGTTCAATCAACCAGCAAGTCTGGCACAGTAAGTCAGATTACAGAGAGCCCTCATCAGTTCATTAGGTGGGTATCAGGAAATCACTTACCAAACCACTGTTTTGTTCTCATATTTCTAGACGGGTGAAATATACTAGTACACTCAGTTGTGCATCTGTCGAGATGCTCATATGCATTTCTTTTCTGGGAGTTGCACCGATTTCTGAATGACATACCAACCTACACTTCCTGGGCTAAAGTTTACTTGGACATGATGTGTAAATACCCTTTCTAGACAGTCATGCTGCACCTATGACGGGCTAGCTTCTGAGCGATGCGTCGTTGACAACTGTGTCATGGGGTGGCCGTCACGGAGCGAACGCACACACCTACACGGTGCGGTCTCCGGCACACCTGCGCTGCACGGCACCGCCTACTGCTCCCGGGCGCCAAACCGGTAGAGCAGGTCAGCGTACAACATGAGAGTACAGCGACCATCGAGAAAATGCGTGACCCGGAGACAGTCGCTGGGTGAGGCTGCTGCTGGGCAGCACGCTGATTTTTCCAGAAGTGGAAAAAGCACACTCTAAAATAACGATAAAAAGTATAGCATGGGACACACGTAAACCACCACGTAGTCACGCGTGATCACTGTCAAGTACGTGGACTGGACGTGTTGCACGCGCTCCGCTCTTACACGACTGGCAGCACGTCAGTTTGTTCTCCCCGGCATCACCACATACATGCCAGCCCGCCCGTGCTGGCTGCCGCACGTCAGGGGTGGGACTCTCCCAGCTCCGCCGTGACCTCACGGACCACTGTGGGTCCGCCGTCGACCACGAGGTCCTTGTGCAGCACGTGACGGGACACGGGTGGATCTGACTCATGAACACTCGGTGAGGGGCCTTTGCATCTGTGCTCGTGAGGGGTATGGGTCCATAGTTTTCTTGCGACCTCTGCCTGGTTTTGGTATCGAGACAATGCTGGCCTCCACACAATGAGTGGGAATTGTTCCCCACTTCTCTACTTCCCAGAAGCGTGTGTGTAAATTTGGCTTTATTTCTCCCGTAGATGTTTGCTAGTATTCACGGGCGAGTAAGTCTAGGCCTGGAGTCTCATTTCCTGGAAGGTTTCTTAACTATAAATCCAATTGGTTTAATAGGTGACGCCATTCAGGTTGTCTGTTCTTGAGTCCCCTTGGGTGGTGGTCTGTGTCTTTCAGGGAGTCTGCCCGTTTCCTTTCGGCTGTCGGATGTACTGGCAGAGAGCTGTTCCTGACACTGACACACACCCGTTACCCTTTTTATGTCAGCAGACTCTGCACTGCAGCCCTCCTCAGTCCTGCTGCTCATCATATGCATCTTTTTCTCCTGAGTATGCTGGGGTTCTTAACTTACCTTTTCAAAGGAGCAGCGTTTGGCTTCCTGTTTCATTTATTCTGCTCTCATCCTTACTGTTTTCTTCTTTCTGCTTAAATTGCTCCTTGTATTTCTTAAGGGAGAAGCTTACACTGCTGAGACCTTTTTTCTTTCCTAAGCTAAGCACTCAGTTATGATCTTCCCTGTAAACACCGCTTCAGTTGCCTCCCGAGAGTCTGGCACTTGGATGCATCAGGTTTCACGCTCCCCGTCTGCCCCGCGGTCTCCTCTGTGACCTGCACTGACCTGACCTGCGGTGCGTCAGCTGCACGGGGGCGCGCGCACTCGGGAGGGAGGCCGCCGACTCTGGCAGCTGCGGTGCACGTGGACCGGAGGGGAGCGCTCGCGCCGTCGAAGGGTCCTCGAAAGGACCCTTCCACAGGAAGGGCAGGCGCACTCCCTGGCTTGTACCAGGGAGTCTTACAAAAGTGCTGCAAGTATAATCAAAGCTGACTCTTGAACCCAGAGATCTCCTCTATTGTGTGTGTACCAGGAAGCGAACCTTCTGTTTTTAGTCTCCCTCCCTCTCCCGGGCATCTGTTCTGAACCGCCACGCACAGCACGTGCTCAGCGCGTGACTCGGTGCAGCAGCGCCACAGGACTGCCCAGTGACAGACCCTGCGGGGGCAGCTGAGAGGTTCCCAATGTTCGACCAGGGCCGCACCTCTGGGTGGCTCTCATTTCCTGGCGGAACTGCTCCCGCTCGCTCAGGAGGTCGCGTACAGCGCCCTGGGCCTCGCGGTGCTGGCGCTGCAGGGCTGCTCTGGCGCCGGTCAGCTCGTCGGCCATGACCCTGGGAGAGATTAAAACAGCCCCGGTGAGTTCTCGGACGACAACCCGGTGCAGAGAAGTTCACATATGACGTTGGTGATCGTCATTTTCAAAAGCTTAAACCAAGAAGAGTTAACATAGTCAAATTAATTCTGTTTTTAAATCTTCACTAAAAAACATTTAAAATGTGTATAAGCTGAGAACTCACTGGAGGGATTCAATTAAAACATTTACAAAATGACAAAGGAAATGGACTTTTCTTATAGTGACTTTCAGGATTACCTCAATATTACCCCAGATTGATCAAATTTTGAAAAAAAAATTACATTAACGAAATATTTTAAATGAACATTTTAAAGGAAAACAAAAATGCATGATTTTCCTGCCATCCAACTTACCTCTTTGCCTTTAGAAAAATATTAAAATAATGTAGAAAGGCTTCTATAAAATGCTTCAACATGCATTACAACATGCCCCTTAAACTGTTCAAAGAGGACTAACTCACTTCCACTCAAAGACAAAGTTCACTTCTCCAGACAGCACCCTATACTGGCACAGTCAGAAATCAAATTACGGACTTGAAGGGAGCAGTCACCTACTAAAACCTGTCACAGGTAGGAAGACGTGCAGAAACACTTTCCCGAAAATCTGCTCCTGACACCCAGCGGTCCTTACAGCTCAGCCGGGAACCTCCGGGGTTTTGAGAGAGGTCACCGGAGGACCGGACTGAAGCCAGCGGCCCTTCAGCGTGTCGTGTGTGGGACATGCGGCTAAGCACGTGGGGGGTGGGGAGGGTGCAGCGGGGTGACGCCCGCAGCCCGGTCTCCCGCAGCTCGGTGCCGGAGGATGCAGGTGAGCAGACCAAGAACCACACCCCCCAGCTGAGAGTCCTGGGTGCGTGCGCACCGCCCCAGGGAGCAGCCCCGCCCCGTGTGCACACAGATGCCACCCTTTCCCTCTGTGCACGGGGAGGGAGGCTGGGAGGCTCTTTCTGTGGTTAAACACGACGAGCACAGGGCACGGAGGACAAGTCGTGCTGTCTTACAGAGCGGCGATGCCATCTGATTCTCCAGAAGGATAACGCAGCCTGCTTTTTGTGGTTTCGGCATTTACTAGATGTCTGGGTCAACCGCTCTGTCTGCCATTAAACTCCGCACTGCGGGCGACTCCCCTACAGAGCAGTGACCTCGAATTCCACAGGGGCAGGGGGGGTGGTCCGCAGGGTGTCCCTCCCCACTCAGGGACGCTGCGTTTCCTCCCACAGGAGCGAGAGTGCGCGTCTTAACACACGAAGTACTTCAAGCACCGACTCCAAATTTTCCACACTACGGTCGACTTCCTGTGCTGCGGGCCGAAAGCCAGCAGACCAAAGACCAGAACGCGAAACGCCGTTTAAGACCGGAGATACCTGCTGGCGAGGAATTTGCTCCGCCACACGTCGCACTGGATGGACATGCGCTCCAGCTGCTCGGCCAGCTGGGCCGCGTTCTGAGCCAGGGCCTCGTTCTCCAAGACGAGCTGGTTCTTCTCGCGGGCTAGACGTTCGAAGTGGTACTGGAGGTCATCCCCCACAGAGGCCACCAGCAGCTTCTTGAGCTCGCGATTGACCTGGAGGAGCGCGTGACCAAGGTGACAAGCAAGTGACTATAGTGTTGCAAAATGAACAAAGAGAAACTGTTTCATTTGGACCTCTGTTACTTAAAAAATGGATCAAAGGGTGGCATTAAATACTTAAGCTTCATAATATACATACATTAGCCTTATCTTCCTCTATCTTTTTGCATCTATACTTACAGTCCACATGGTTATAAACTGAGCCTCTTGTACTAAGAGCACAAATCACTGCGGTAAAAACAACAAACTGCTTCAGTCAACACTGAAAGAAGAAAAATTAGAACACTAAACACTAAGTTTTGTTAAAAATACGACAGAATGTTTTAGGTGTCTTTTGGACCTTATTCAACATTTAAAAAATAATTTCTTGGTGCCCTGGGACTGTGACTTTTACGAACGTAAGCGGAGCAGGCAGTTCGGGGCTCTCCACTGGTGCTCCATACAGCACCCTTTATGTTGCCGCTAAAGCGCAGGCGCTGACACACAGACGCCCGGCAACGGGCAACGGGCACCGCTCTGAGGCGCGGCCACGGAGGGACGCTGGTGCCGTCTGCGGCGGACTGTTCCGCGACATGAGACCACGGTGACGACCAAGGTGGTGCTGTCTTCACTGTTTCCCTCTGGTTTCCAAACCGCTTACAAATTCTGATTTTAGAATTAGCGACGTGTTAGAAACATCCTGCAATGTGTTTGGGAAGGGACCACTAACCACGGAGTGGTTAGGGACTGGCGTCTATGAGCCACGCGGTGCGCGGTCTCACAGGGGACGAACGGAGAGGCCAGGGCGCCGCTGGCCTCGAGGCAAAGATGGAAGAAACACACCAACACTGCAGACGGCCTCCGCTGACGATGAGGGCACCAGTACTCACCCCACCAGTCTCTCCAGTCCGAGCCTTGTGCATGCACGGGCAGAGACACTGGGAATTCGGGGACCCGTAAAACGGGGCTGGCTCGCCAGGCGGCCCCAAAGCCTGCCTTGGCAGTCCGCGGCTGCAAGTTCAGAGCCGGAACCCGCTTCACAGCTTACGCGCCACCTGGCCCAAAGCGCCCACCACCCCCCGCCCTCGGCGTGGTTCACGGCGTGTAAGTTCCCAGCACACACTAGCGCTACTGGCGGCCCGGAGAGAGAACGTGGCATTTGAGAGGAAGCCACCGTGAGAGGTGACGAGCTGCGGCCCGTGAGGCCTCCTCTCCAGGAGGAAGAGGCCGCGGGCTGAGCAGGGGCGGCATCGGGGCGTTCCCTGGGGCCGGGGCGGCAGCTGGCCTTACCTCCGTCTGCACCCGCAGCTGGTTGGAAAGGCCCTCCTTGTCCTGGAGCAGCCTCCGCTCCGAGCTCCTGAGCTTCTTCAGCTCCGCGAGCCCCTCGCTGGGCTCTGCGCCCCCGTCCGACCGGCCCAGGCGCCCCCCCTTCCGACGCCCCTGGGCCTTGGTGCCGCTGCGGGGCATGGCATGGGTGATGGCGGCCTTGGGGACCACTATTCTCACGGCCTCCACCTCCACCGCCTTGTCGGCCAGCACCTTGCCCAGCTGGAGGACGCCTGGGCTCTCCGCCGCTTTCTTCCGAGGGCTGCGGAGGGCGGGAGGTTGCGCCGGTGGGGCTCCCGCGGGGGCCTCCACGGAGGGAGGGGGCTCCTCGGTTTCCATTCCATCCCCTGCTCCGCGGACCGGGGCCGGAGCCAGGGCAACTGCAAAGGGACACCAACACGGACACGACTTACTGAGAGGCCGTACCAGGAGAAGGCCAGGACACACTCCCCCACACTCAGCATTACTACCGGCATTCAGCAGAATGAAAAGTTCAGAGTAAAAAGTAACTGTCGAGACAACCACGTGCCCAGAAAACATGAACACCGTCCCGCGGGCTCGTGCTCCCTTGCACAGGTGGTCGCTCTCTCCTCTCCTCTCGGTGCAAAGTGCCGGGGACTTGGAGCCGGGGCGCTCGGCTCTGACTTCCACGACCCAGTGTGACGCTAGGGGAGCAACCTAACCCTCCACAAGTCGCAGCTTCCTCACCTGCAAGCGGACACACTGGCGGCTGTGCCAGAGGGTGGTGGCAGGAAACGGCACAGTGAGGCCAAGAGCCTGGCTCTCCCCGGACACCCGACGCTCGAGAACCGTGCGAACTGAACGTCAGCCGCAGGCACGCACAGCTGAAACCGCCCACTTGAAGACCCACTTGTCTGTCGTTCTGAACTCTTGGCAAAGGATGCTCTGCACGGACGACCCGGCTGGACTGCTCAGTGCCCTCTCCCTCCTGGGCCTCGCTCAGGCCTCTGTTCCTGCCACGGCTTCTCTTCCACAGCTCCTTTCGCCACCCGCCGTGGTCCTCAGTTACCCCACGGAGCCAGCCCCCACACCACTCTTCACGTCTGGTCCCCCTGTCTGCTGCGGCCCACTCTCTGAGAGGCCCGTGGCACCCGCCGTCTCAGACACCCAGCCCGGAACTTAACCATGAGGCACAGCTGTCACCGCAAGGGCGCTGCCCGCGCTGCCCGCGCTGCCCCCGCTGCCCCAGGGGGTGAGTCTGCCGGGCACCCCCAGAGCGGCCTGGTGCCCTCTGAGAGGGGGACGCACGGAAGGCACACGGCGTCAGAGGAACGTCCGTGTGTCAACGCCTCAGACTTCGCTGCCGGGTTTACGTTCAGCGAACCGTCTGACTTCGGCACCGTTAGTTTCCATGTTAACCTTGTTCCCTCACAGAGGTTCTGGGTGTAGTTGCTCCTGTTTAGCGCATGTCCCCCTTTCAGAACCAGCCCCGGCCCCGGCGCACGCCCTCCTGGCGACGGTGCCACGGAGACCTGCACCGCGCACCGCCCTGGCTGCTCTCCGCAGGCGTTCGAGCACGCGCGGACAGCTGACACACTCGTCACGAAAGCGACAAGGGCACCTTTTCTCAGGCTCTGCGATTACAGCACCTTCTGTTCCCTAACACCAGTTAACGCAAACCCAGGAGGAACGGGACCAACACGGAATTACCTAGCATACTGTAAAATCAAGATCAAATGAGACGATGTATGTGAAAGCGCTTTAAAACTCTAATCCTTATCACAAACAAGCAATAACAATGACAATAACTTAGTTTCACAGAGGCCTTGCGTATGGTAACACTGTATTTAGTTTCTGTTTGTTACAAGCTCCATGCCAGTTGCTCTCACATTAGTTACCAATTAATTGATCTTATTTCCCATTAATCCCCAGCATTACCTTCACTGTAGCCTCTGATTTGCATATCCGAATAATATAAAAGGTGGCTCTGAAACACTGTTGCATGCAGCTGAATTAAATTCAGTCAATATTCATTGGTGTGATTGGCTCTCCCTTGCTCCCTAAACACATTTAAACCCCCTTTAAAGAGTGTGCTGTCGAGGTCAGCTTGCCACAAAGTTGGCGTCCAGAACATGGTTTCCCGGCTCACACCGAAAGCCCCTCCGTCCAGAGCTCACGCCCCGCAAGAGTAACGTGCATCGGGAGGAGTTCGCCTGGGACATGCTAAGACTGTTACCGACACTTCAGTGAGGACGGGTGGTAGGCAGTATGCTATAAGGGTCTGAATCACAAGGGAAGAGACCGGAGCTAAAGATAAATCTGGAAGTCATTCTTACAGATAATTACTGAAGCCTTGAGAGTAGAGGAGAAAGCCCCCGAGAAAGCAACATTTAAAAGATAAACCAGCGAAGGAGGGTAGGACAGAGACAGAGAACACAGCCAGAGCCGCGGTGTCCCACAGAACTCCCCGCAGTGAGGGAGATACCCTAACTCCGCACTTTCTGATACAACCACCCCCGGCCACGTGTGGCTGCTGAGAGCCTGTGATGTGGCTGGTGTGACTGAGTGAACTAAATTTTTAACTTTTAAAAATATTAACTTAGACTCAAATAGCCACAGTTGCTACTGCATTAGTGGAGGGCTGCAGAGAAGGTGGAAACTGAGAGAGATGTCGTGCAGGTCAAGGACAGAAAGTATTTCAAAATGTGGGAATGACAAACGGGGTGCAGAGCTGCAGAGAGAACGGGGGGCGGGACTGAAACGTCACTCCTGCAGCTCGCAAGTGCTATGACTTGAATCCTGTCTCCCTGAATATTCATGTGTGGGAGTCTGACTCTGTACCTCAGAATGCGACCTTATTTGGAAACAGGGTCATTGAAGATTAATTAGTTGAGATCATACTGGAGTAGGGTGGGCCCCTAATCCAATATGGTTGATATCCTTATAAAAAAGAAAAATGTGGGCACAGAAACACACACAGGGAGAATGCCATGGGCACGTAAAGTAAACTATCAGGGTGATCAGGCCAAGGAATACCAACACTTGCCAGCAAACCTCCAGCACCTAGGAGAGAAGCTTGGAACAGACCCTTCCCCGATGCCCTTAAAGACAGCAAGGCCCTGCCAACATGGACAAAGCCTGTCTGGGACTCCTAGCCTCAGAACTGCAAGACAATAAATTTCTATAGTTTATGCCACCAGCTTGTGGTACTTTCTCACAGCAGCCCTAACAAACCAATGCAACAAGACAGACAGCTTTTATACCTACTCACTGTTTGCCCTAATTTTGCAGTGGAGAGAAAACATGGCTGTAAAACTCTGCTTTTACAGCAAATGTTTAACAGTAGTTGTCGCCTAATAAATACTAGAGAATGCTGTGAGCACTCATCTGTACCTCTGCAGTCCTGAAATGTCAACACTGCCATACAAAATAAGCATGAGGAGACCTGAAACCCAGGCGATTCCCGAGGGCTCCATGAGGCTGACTGACCTGGCTCAAACATTCCTCTATCCTATCGTCATAAATGTCATGTTCTAAAAACTATGATCACTAAAACAAAAAGACTTACCTTTAGTTTCTAAACTCTCAAGAGTAGTCATTTTTTCAACTAACAAAAATGTACCCCAAGAATTCTACTGCAAAACCTAAAAAAGAATAAAATGAAAGAATTAAAATACTGTATAAACACATTCACTAAGTCCCTCTAATTTAAATATGAAATTCTACCTGCTGCTGTATTTAGTAACATGAATTTGGAAAGATAGTGTCCCATATCCTTTAATAGGTGATACTGTTACACCTACCCAGTGTCTCAAAAAAAATCAGGGTGGTATTTCTGCTTCCCTGTCCTCAGCTGTAAGTCTAAATCATCGGAGGTGTGTCTGGAATTTTAGTTCAGAAATAGCACTTAAGCTACCATGGTGGCTTCTGCATTATTAATACGACAACAGGAATTTTAAAGAGGGTAATTACTTTCTCAGGAGACATTATTGATACTAATTTATTCAGTATGTAATCGGAGAGGAGCTTCTGTTTAGATGTCTAACAAAAAATAAAAACATTCCTGATGCCTCAGTTTGCATTTTCTTGACAATAAGATTAAAATGGCATAGCATATGCTTTCCAAAATGTATGCACGGCCTTACAGGACAGAGATTCGCGGGAGAACGCGAGAAGAAAGGTGATACTAATGCCATGTTAATAAAGGATGAACTGTACAGTAGATGACCACTGGGGTCTCCACAAAAATGATCACTGAGTACTCGCCATAGCCTGGCCCCGGGTCTTCCCGGACTACCATCCTCAACAGTCACAAATCCTCCTTTTTTAAAAAAAAAAATAATTTTTTATTTGTTCTTGTTTTTCTGTTACAGTTGTCCTAATTCTCCCCTGTTGCTCTCGCTGCCCCGCCCCCCGTTCCCACGGTCAATCCCAACCCTGTGGTCCATCTCCATAGGTCATTTACGTTGCCCTTGAAGCGGGCCTCCCAAGTCCCTTCGATCGAGCCGTGAGCCCTGAAACCGCGCTGGGGAGATGCAGGCGAAACGGGCAAACATCGCGGGCGTGGGCCGGCAAATACGGGGTGAAAGGGACGGGGTGGGTGTGGAGTGAGTGGGTCGCAGGAGGCAGGCGAGGAGGCGACACGCCGGTCAACTTCTGCCGTCCCGGGAAGTCGCACTCGAAGTTCCAGCCCTGTCTGAACAAGCCCCGGATCCAAAGGCGTGGACACCGGACTCCCACCTAGACCTCCGCCCCGGTCGGCATCCCCTGGCTCCACCGGCCGGCTCTCGGACTTACCTCTGAGATCCTCACTCTTCCTAGTCCAGGGGGCTGCCCCGTCCCGGGTCTCCGGCTCGAAATCACCGGGCTGCCCTCTCCGGACAGTCCCTTCCCATCCCGCCCCGCCCCGCCCAGGTCTTCCTGACCTCAACTTCTCGCTCTTCTCTAGTCACTTCCGATTCATCAGTCAGGGTTTCGTTTCCGGAACACGTTTCCAAAAGAAATAGGTAAACGCATTCTTAGTGCGTTTAAATTCAAGCAACACAGGCCATACGGTGTAAGGCTTCAGTGACTGAAAACTGGACAGATGCCTATTTAAAAATAAATTATAGAATATTCGGACTCTAATCACCGGCCCGTGGCTTGAACTTCCGGGTCATCTGTCAACCAAACGGAAGTGATGACGCTGGAAAGAGGTAGGCGTGTTCCGTCCCCCCGGGCCACGGCGTCAAGGGGCGTGTCTGTCGGCGTGGAGGGCGGAGCTTTGATTACTTTCAGCCAATAGATACAAGGGAGCGGGGCAGTGACTTCCGTGCAACATCCTGCAGTAGGAGGGGCTCTGTTGCCGGAGTAACCAGGCGTCGGTGTCGGTGCTGGAGTCGTCCTGTCGGCTCAAAACCTCTTTCCCTCTGCTGACCTCCTGAGACTATGGTGAGTGCCAGACGGCTCCGGGGTCCTGGTGTCGCAGCGTCCCCAGTCCTGGGCCTGGGGCTAATGGGCACTCGGGGCGTGCCCGGGCCTTGCACGTTCGCCCCATTGTCTCTTTAGTACTGCTGAGTCCCTAGAGTAGTGTAACGGAAAGTTTTGGGGGTAAAACACTGAGTCTAACAGCCGGAGGTGAAACATGATTCCGAACAAACTTTTTAAATGTTTGCATTTTCATCATTGCATTTTTCAAGCTCGGCTTCACCTTAGCGTGCTTCATGTAAGAGTGTGTAGTGGTGGGTACGTGACTGTTTCAGCCCGGCTGCGGGTCTCCCTGGATTTTAGTCTTTGCTCCGCCGGGTGGCGGGACCCGGTCCCGCACCCCGTCTGAGGGCCACCTAGTAGGAGCCAGTTGATTCCTTCTGGGTCCGTACTTTTTTTTAAAAGAAATGCCCCGTCTAGGTAACTTGGGGAGCTATCCAATATCACTTGCTTGAGCTACGGCCCCAGAAATTCTGAGTTAATTGAAATAGGGCTGGGGATTTGCATGTTTTAGAGGCTTGCAGGTGATTTCAATTCACTCACCTGTTTGAGAACATGAGAGTTCTACTTCATTCACATCATTAGCAAAATTTTAAACATTTGTGAATAACGGTCTGGAGACAGTTGACTGTTGTCAGGTGGGTATAGCTGTGAATTTAGCAACAGAGCCTCACTCAGCACCCCCTCTTTCTTGGGTTTTGTTACCCAGCCTGCCCTGCCTGTTCCCCCAGAGCCCCATTCAAGCCTTCACCCCAAAAACCCTGCCCCTCCTCCTCCCTCCATTCCAAGCAGGTGACAGAGTCTAACAGTTTCTTCAACCTCCTGCCCCAGACCTACACATTGACCTGCAGCTTTATCCTCCACTCAGTGTTGTGTTTCCAGTTTGGAGGAAGAGGTGCTGAAGGGTGACACACCCATTATTTCCTCGGGTCTCACTCCTTGCCATTCATGACAATACTGTTCTCTTTTTGTGTGTGATTGTAGCCTTTTTCTCTCCACTTCCTTCCCTCACTGTTAAAATCATACATCTTAAGAAAATGAAATAAAACAAAAACACATCCTCCGCCTTGTGTTTCTCCACAGTTCTTCCATCTACCTACCCGTAGATCTCTAGAAAGCATAGTGTTTTCACTCACTTCAACTTCTGCCTCCTCAACTTTCATTCTCAATATTCTGTCGTCTGACTTCTTCTCTAATGACTTCAGGGAAGTTCCTCTTGCTGAAGTTTCTAGTGGCCTTTTAAGTGCTAAATCCAGTAATTCTCAGAACTTACTCAGGCTCCCTTTAACAACAAATTCAAGGGCATCCATTATGCCTCCCCCGGCTTTGCCTGATTTGTAAATGCTATCCTCCGAGACTCGTTCCTTAATTAATTTCACTTTCTAGCCTATGCATTTTCCTTGGGTGATTTCAAGTCCACAGAGTTCTCCTAGTGCCTAAGCTTTCGGTCAGTTTGAGGTTTCCTCCGAGACCTGCCAACGCCTAGCCTAGTTTCCTGGACCATCTCTACCTGGTTACCACAAAGGCCCCTCAAACTCAATAGGACCCAAACGGAACTTGCTCTCTTCCTACCTGGTCTCTCTAATTTCCCTGAGTTAATGAACGACACCACTGTATTATAAGCTAAACCAGCAACCGGAGTTCTCCTGCTTCCTGTCTCTCCAGCCTCCAATATCCAATCGGTTAGTAAATCCTGTTTCCTTTACGATCTCATTCCTTGCCTGGACTATTGCAATAGTGTCTTTAACAGTCTGGTCCGACAATTTCCCAAACCACTATTTTCTCTGCTATGAGAAGGAATTTCCTAGAACTGAAATCTGTTGATCTCACTCACCTCTGTAAAACTGGAGACTCTCCATTTCCTTTCGTATAAAATGCAAGGTCTCCGGACCGGCATTCAGGCCCCCCGAGACCCAGCACTCACCGGCTGGCCTCCTCTTGTGCTCCTCGCCTCCCCAGACGTTCCTCTGAGCGCCTTGCTTTTGAGCTGGTGCTTGTCTCTCACGGAGCACACCGAGTCACTGCAGGCTGGCGGTAAGCTCGCTCCCTCTCCTCTGCACTTGTGATTCCTGCACCCAGAGTGCCCTCCCCCTTCTTTGCCTGCCAGGCTGCTGTTGATGCTCCCAGACCCCGTTGAGGTGTCTCTTCTCTCGTGATGCCTTTCTTCTCTACTTGAAGAAAAGTGACACTCCATTCTTTTTTGTTACCACCTCACATTCTACACATCTCTGTTACTGTACTTACCGTGTGCACTTGAACTTACCTGTGTGTGGATTTGTTGCCCTCACTACACTGTGAACTGCTAGAGGGCTGGATCTTCGTTTTGTTCACTGCCGTTGCCTGGACCATCGCAGGCACTCAGATACTTGCTGAACGAATAAAAATAGTGCGAAAGAATGTCCGTGCTCTGAGAGTGTGCAGAGTGCAATGGGGGATACTGGAGGATGGCCCTCACTCTTCAGAGTCAGAAAAGCCATCCTGAAGCCAGTGGAACCTGACTGTCATCGCTGGAAGTCAGTGGCCTGTGCGACGGCACAGGGAGGTGGAAAGTGACAGTTGCAGAGTACTGTGTGTGTGTGCGTGTGTGTGTGCGCATGTGCGCACCTGTGCCTGCCTTACATTTTGTTGTTCAGACCTCCCAACATCCCGAAGAGCAGTGAACTTCTCCCCTGCCCTCTGCCGTGGCCGGAGTTGTGTGTGTCCTTCAGGTTGGGTGGTCAGCCAAGGCCCCTCCAAGGAAGTGACTTTGGCTTTGAGGTCTGCATGGTGGGGTGCAAGGGCCCGGGGGAGGCTCCGGGCGGCGCCAACAGCACCAGCAAAGGCCCAAGGCAACACGTGTCAGGAACTGGCCTGCGAGTCAGTGTGAAGACGAATGGAAACTGGGTGTCGGCAGCAGTGGGAGGCCGGGCAGAGAAGAGCTGAGGCGGGACCAGAGAGGCGGCCCAGGCCAGACCACGTGATGTCCTGCAGATCGTAAGCCACCGCTCCTTTGTGACATCAGTGTATAGTAGGCAGCTCCTTTAACAAAAAAAAAAAAAGGAGCCGAGACAGACACAGCATCCACTGCATGTAGTGAGGGAAACTTGGGCGAAACTTTTATTTTAGCTCATGTATATGTCGTGCCTGCTGGGTTCTGATGTAAAACAGATTTCATGCTGTGCGCCGCAACGCACGAAGTTCAGGCTCTAGTGTGCTTTGAATAATGTGTACTTTAAAAGGCAAAGTAGTTGCGTTCTCAAGGCTTGCCTGTTTCTTATTCCTCCTTTGACCCGGGGCGACTCTGTGTGTGTGGCAGGGAAAGCTCTGAAACCAGTGGGAACCTGGAGTCGGCCAGAGGGGAGTTTTCCAGCTTCCTTCTGCGTCCGGACCTCCCTTCCACGTCAGGTGCGCTCAGTCCCTCGTGAGAGAGGACGGGCCTTTGGAAACGAGAGGAAAGTGGCGTCCTTCCCCACGTTCGGTCTGGCCGCAGGTGTGGGTGGGTGAGAGGCCGGTGGTCTCTCCGCGGGCAGCTGAGCGTGGGGTTCCTTCTGCTCTGCCGGCCTGACTTCATGACCGTAACGGTCAGATTATCTGGTCGGCTTCCACCTGCGTCTGGCTTTTTACAGTCGGAGCCCTGAGCTGCAGAATTAGGGTCTGCCTGCACATTCTAGAACCACCGTTTCCTTAAATCTGGTTCGTCTCACATACATGGCATTACAGAGAAAGAGTGTGCTAGAGTCGTCAATTGATTTACCTTTATGCGTGAAGAGAAGAGAGAAGATAATGCTAAGACTCTTGTGACTGATAAAGTGAAGTGAATATTACCCACCCTCCAAACAGAGGACCCACCTGAGTCCTGTTGGCCAAGACAGGGGCCAGTCTGCGGTCTGTGACAGGCATCAGCTGTTCCGCAAGGGTTAGGCTGAACAAATGCCTGCAAGTCACTGTCCCAAGAGAACCTTCAAAAAGAGTTTCATGGTTGCTCAGCAGAGACCAGGATTTTGCGCCATCCGGTGTTTTTAGGTTCCAGCTTTACCGTGTTTCTTCTCAACGGGTTTACTGTTTTTTTGGGGGGGTACAAATACTTCTTACCCATCCAGAAGTCCTTTTGTTACTTGACCTGATAACTTGCAGGTCCACAGCCCCGGGCAGGATATCATTTGCTGTGACTGCAACTAGAAAGCAGAAACTTGAACAATATTTTTACATATATTCTGTGATATTCGTCTCTAGGAGGGGCCAGTCATAGTTGCAAACCTGAACAGCAACCGGTGAATATAGTGCCCTAATTTTCTTCACATGGAGCTCTTTGTCTTTTTTCTGCCTTTTCATCCCCCACCCTTTTTTACTTTTTTTTGTTACCCAGCTTTTGAGATATAATTTGCATCTGACGTTGTGCAGCTTTAAGATGTACGTGGTTTGACACACGTCTGTATCACAGAATGATCGCCACTGCAGCGTTGGCTCGGCCCTCCGTCATGTCCGCAGACTGCCGTGTGTGAGTGTGAGTGTGCGAGTGTGAGTGTGAGAGGAACACTGAAGGTCTGCTGTCTTAGACAGACGGACGGTTGCTGGGGCAGAGGGCTGCAAAGGTACAGGCCTCCGGTTATGAAGTCAGTCAGTCCTGGGGATGTGAGGGATGGTGACGTAGTTAAGAACGCTGTGTTGCATGTTTAAAAGTTGCCAAATGAGTGGACCTGAACAGTTCTCTTTACAAGTAAAACATTCTTTAAAACTGTATGTGGTGATGGATGTTGACTAGACTTACTGTGGGGATCACTTTGCAACACATAGAAACACTGAATCCCTCTGCTGTAGGCCTGAAGCTAATACAATGTTATATGTCAGTCACATCTCCAAAGACACTCCAAAAACAAACACAAGAAATCATCTTAGTGGGATCCAAAATTTTTGGAAAAAAACAAAACAAAACAAAACAAAACAAAACCCAACTCTATAAATTTGTGATGAAATGCTCCTAAGGACACTTTTGCTATTCTGTACTCTTAAAACAGTGTAAGTGATAAATGTTGCCTACAAGGGGTAGGAACACAGGACCAGGATGGACCTGGTTGGAGACGCTCAAGCCAGTGACAGAAATGCGATGTTTATAGTGGGACAGATGACAGACGACCCAAGTGCCTATCAGTAGGGAGGTGGCTGGGTAAGCCCTGGTGCGGCCACGCTGGCGTGGCACGCGGCGTTTACAGAGATGCTGTAGATCTCCGTGTACCAGCCCAGACAGATGAGACTTTAAATGAGTGTGGTTGCAGGATATTTGTGGTTTGCCATTTATGTGGAAAATCATTGCCAAGACCGGTCGATGTTAAGGAGCTCTCCCCCTACGGTTTCTAGGAGTTTTCCGGTTTCACGACGGTGTGAGTTCAGTCTTGAATCCATTCGGAGTTATTTTTGGGGAGTGAGGTAAGACTGAGGTTTGGTTTCATCACCCTCCCTGCCTTGTTCACCAGCTACTCATTCATTCAAACAAGTGTTTAGGGTCTCCTGTCTGCCTTGCCCTGGCCGTCCACTGACTGATAAGTTGGCACACGGTAGCTCCCGCCCCATAGAAACTTCTTGAGAGAAACAGATACTAGGAAAGAATTACAAGTGTAATTTGGGTTACAAAAGAAAAATTACACGGTGAGGTAGAGATGTGTGTGTAACAAAACAGAGTGACCTGGCCTTGCCTGGGGCGGCCAGGGAAAGCCTGCTAGGTGCCATAACATTTTGGTTCTTCTTTATCTCTTCCTTGGGAAGACGTGCAGTACGTGTAAACAGGTAGTGAACTTGGCCCCCTCGGATGTTGCCAAGTGCTGGGAGGACGGTTGAACTAAGCCCTGTGCTCATGGGGGCCTCCAGGAGCAGGTGGTCTTACGTGGGACAGTCAGGGAAGGTCCTCGTGAGGAGGTGACACTGTTTTTTGAAGAGGCGACTTGAGAGCTGAGTTCTCAGACAGCAGCTGGCCGGTAGCGGTCCAGGAGCGGAGCCTCACACGGGCACTGTGGCAAGGGCCCCAGCTTGGCAGAGGGAGGTGGAGGTGGGGCGGGGGTGGGGGTGGCCAGAGTGGCGGGCCCGGGGAAGGCAGTGAGGACGGGGCAGGGGACAAGAGGAGAGCAGGTCTGAGAGGCTTACGGAACTTGGGAAGGATTTGGGATTTCATTCCAAATCAGTGGGATAACGCATCTCACAGAGTTTTCCTGTTCCACCGAGATACTTTATTTTCCTTGCGTCCACTTTACTGAAACCCCAGCCACAGTGGATGGCCTTTCAGTGCTTGTGTTCATTCTGCCCGTCGCATCTGTGATCCTACAAACTCTGGAAGGTGTTTTTCTGTTCTCTTACCTTTGAAGATCAGCGGTTCCCAGTTTCTTCCTTAAATTGCCTTTTCACAATTCCGTTGGCCCTTTCTGGGCCTTTGGTTCCCATGACATCTTCTCTAAGGCCTGGCCGGCAGGGCTACGCCCCCAGGTCATGGTGCATCATGGTTTCCACACAGGTCGCGTGTGTTCAGTCGTGATTTCACCTACGACCTTTGAGGATGCTGCTTTAGCTGGAGAGTGACGTGTCTTGTTGTCCCGAACTATCTCCAGTGCTTCCTGTGGACCTTACACTCATTTCCCTGCAAAAACTGTCCAAACTACTTCACTGTCAAAAGCCGTTGACATTTAAAGACTTCCTGTCAATCAGATGTGAGAAAGTGTAGCTGTTAAAACGCACTGCTCAGTCCACGTTTGTTTTGACACCAGGCGCTTTGTCCAATGACGCTGCTGGTGTTTCCTCTCCTGATGCATCCTCGGTGCGTGCGGTGCCTTTCTCGGGTCGCCGTGTTTCTGAAGATGTGTTTCCACGTGCACGCATAGAGGCTGTGGGTTCTCGATGTGTGTGAATTTGAATTCCATCCTCTGTTTTCCCTAGTTCTTATACAAGCTAAATATATATGTGCTATATACATTTTACATAGCATTTACATTACTTATACTATAAAATATATGTATATTATATATAAAACACACACGGCATGCATGTATTCACATCTACATCAGATATTTAACTCACTCTGTTACAGAAATATAGTCATTTTTGGAGACTTGAAAATGTAGAAGTAAAAATATAATTAAATTCACCTGAAATGTCACTGAGTATGTATAATCACTGGTAATATTTTTGTATAATATCAAGTCACACATACCTACATGTATTTATATATATACAGACAGACATGTATGTGTCTTTTAAAATGTTTCTATTGTATACATTACTTATATCTGGTTTTTTCCACTTCATGCATCCCATACGTTGTTCCAGATAAGTTTTAAGAACTATATTTTATTCCTTCATTTGCCCTCATTTAACCCTTCCATTTATTTATTTTGTCTTTAGCACTGTAGGTAACACATTTTTGCAGACACATTTTTACGCAGATCTGTAATTGTTTCCTGGGCTAAATTGGAAACGGAGGAATTGGGTGGGAGGCCGTGCGCGTCCGGGACAGCCCTGCCGTCCGCCCGCCGCGGGCACTGCACCCGGCGCCGGGGTCTCCGAAGCTTCCCCCTGGAGTCTCTGCGCACTTCATGCAGACCTCCAACAGTGGTTTGAACTCTGAATAGAAACTTTACCTTCCTTGCCCAGGGCGTTGAGGGAGAACGATGGTAGATTACTGTATGTTCTGTAGACGAGAAGCACTGTTAAGACCTACCGGTAATTATTACTTTACATCTTTTATAAATCGTGTGAACTCCAGAATTCATTGCCTGTGCGTAGGGAAGAAGGCCCAAGTAACCGATCCTGAGCCGTCACTCTGAGAGGACGCTGAGCCCCCTGCTGGCCGCCTGTTTGGGGGCGGCCTCCCGCTGGGCGCTGGGCGCCGGGCGAGCTTCCCAATCCTCGTTCTGGTCTCGGCTTCTGCGGGTATTTACTGTGCGACGGGTAATCGTTTGGGGCGATTGTCTTCTCATTCCTAAAACCAGAATAGTAATTTCTGTTCAGAATGCTCAAAAGCATTTTCGTGAGGGTCATCTGAGACAATTAATGTCTGTGAAAGATGTTTATAAACCGCAGCGCACCCCACACATGAGATGCACGACTTGCGGATTCCCCAGAATGCAGCCTAACGAGCAGACGGTTGGGGGAAATGGAAGGATATTAAAATCTGAAACAAGTTTTAGAAGTCAGTATTTGAGGTTAGTGGGTTTACTGCCCAGTTGTGTGGAGATTTGAAATTTGCTTTTATCTGTTGAATCCCTCCTCCCTCAGTTGCTGTTATGGTTCGCTCTCCTGATGGAAACACTGAAGGTCAGGGAACAGGCGGAGGAGGGAGGGAGATGGCAGGAATGGTTCTTGAGACCCAAGCACGTCTGATAATGTATTTAGCAAGTATTAGATCTGAGATTAATGCATTTCTGCTCAGCTTAAATGGATTAGCTGTGAGTCTTGAAATTTTATTATTCGATGATGTGATTGTAAAAGTACAAAGAGCCCATTCGGGCTTATCTGGCTCTCGCCACACAGGCTCAGAGAATGGGTTTGGGAAGAAGGAAAGTCCCTCCATCCAGTGGCAAGCACGGACCTACCATTTCTGTTCAATTATCTTGCCCTTTAAGTTTCTGGAATCTAACTATATGTGCCCAGATCTCTGGAAGGTGGATATTTGTATATCTTAGGTATTGGAATCATTTTCATAATCAAAAACTTTTAAATGTTATATCCAAAGGAAGAATGGGTCCTGTAATAGTATCATCACACTTTCCCCCCAGCATGTCCATTTAAAATCCAGTAAGGGCCTCGCGCTTTTCTGTGGTCTCTCAGCGCACCCAGAGGTCGAGGCGCACCTCGCTAGAACGTCATCAGGACAACGTGAAAATGCTGAGCGCCCGCACAGACGTGGGCGGGGCCTTTTCAATCGCCCTTCGGTCCTGCTGGGGGGCGGGGGGTGGGGGGGGCCTTCCCGCCTGCTCTCTTTCTGGACACCAGCAGGAATAAGGCGGGATCTCTGTCCTGAGGAGCGCAGGGTTTGGGGGACGAGAGGAAGGGGAAGAAGGGAGAAACGTGGTATACTTTCTAGGCCCTTAGAGAGATTCAGCGTCCTCATTCCTAAAATGAACGTGCTGGTAGGACCAACTGCGTGGTAGGGATGGCGCTGTGGTTAAGTGAGAGAAAATGCTGGGCCTGACGCTGTACATCGGAAGCGCATTGATACCGTGGCGACGCTGGCTGCTCCCGCTGCTGCAGTTCCGGACCGGGTTGGGGCGCTGGGACGGAGACCCGTGAGTGCAGGAGCAGAGGAGAGACTGACCCCCATGGAGGGGTGGTCATCAAAAAAACTGCATTAGTCAACTTGAAAGCTTTTTTGTGTTATTTTTCATTCACCCAGTTTCAGGTTTTCTTTAACTTGTAAAAAAAGAAAATATATATATATATATATATAAAAGCAAAAATCAAACTTATGCCTGCTAATGTTAACATGGATTCCTTAAATTTTCCGGAAGACGTTTGAAAGCAGGTTAGGAAACAGTGTCCCGAGGTTCACTGTGCAGCGAAGCGCTTTGCACCAGTAGGTGCCTAACCAGTGCCCTTCCCCCATTCCAGTTTCATGATCCCTTTCTACGCTGTCTGCTCTCCTTCCTTCCTCTACTTTCTTAGGTACCCTTTTGTTTCTCTAGGAAGGAAAGCTATCTGAAGTGAAGAGGGGGGGAGAGGGAGATAGCATTGCCAGGACCAAGACAGAGAGGAGAGAGGGACAGACATCCAAAATCCAGGCGGGGAGAGGGAGACACACCCAAGGCCAAGCGAGAGAAAGAACTGGGGACATCTATCTCTGCTCCTGCCTCTCCCTCCTGCTGTCCCCATGTCCCCTCGGCCCCTTCCCCAGGGCCCCGCTCAGTCCCTGGGGAAGGCAGTGCTGGCGGAGACCGGGTCTGTCCACTGTCACAGGCGCGCAGCACGTTGGGCACCCACCGCCCGCCTGCCGTCTGGCTTTCCCCCAGCCCCTCAGCAGGCGGCAGAGGACAGGGGCCCCAGGAGCACGGGGCTGGTTTCTGCCGGGCCTTGGCGTTCCCAGGCCTGCCCACGGAGGCCCTCAGGGACAGGTGCCCAGAAGACCATCCAGACTGATGCAGAGAGCCATGGAGAAGAGACTGTTTCTGTGGGTTGCAGATAAGGCCTTGCTCGTACACATCGTATGTCTGTGCCTTAAAGGCAGATTAGGCTCCAAACAGATCCAAGTTGGAGAGCTTGCAAGAGTAAGATTAATCCAGGGGATAACAAAAGTTTTTCTCACACACACACACACACACACACACACACACACACACACAGATTAAACCATTTATATCATGAAGAACATATTTCTGAAATCATTTTTCTAAAAGATTGTATTTATTTTTAGAGAGAGGGAAAGAGAGGGAGAGAAACATCCATCGGCTGCCTCTCTCATGCCCTGACCAAGAGCCTGGCCTCCAGCCCAGGCGTGTGCCCCGACCGGGAATGGAACCAGGGACTTTTCAGTTGGGGAACAGTGCCCAGCCCACTGAGCCATACTAGTCAGGGATATTATTCTTGAAATAGGTTAACAGGATTAAAAAGACTCATTATTTTTAATGTTTAAACCCTGGCTGAGCAATTTGTTAGACACTGGAAAGCAGGAGAGGAGCCCTCGTCTTCCACGGAGCAGCTGATTGAGCCTGGTAACTTCTCCAGCGGCTAAAGCGTACTTTGAATTTATGTGGGGCT
The DNA here is from genome assembly GCF_019186645.2 of Phyllostomus hastatus. Lineage (NCBI taxonomy): Eukaryota > Metazoa > Chordata > Mammalia > Chiroptera > Phyllostomidae > Phyllostomus > Phyllostomus hastatus. The sequence goes on along the minus strand of NW_025333833.1, from coordinate 3,063,506 downwards.
TTTTTTTTTTAAATTGGGGGAAGGATGAAAAAACTCAGATTAGTGTCCTTTTTATGCAAAGGATCAGAGGGAAATGAAATTGTTGATTGGCGACTACAGAGCATTAGATTAAAAACCAAAAGCAACACTGACATATAAATAAGGATGGGGGATCTGTTTTCCTTAGTAGCTAATGTTTATCATTTATTGAGGACCTGCTTTGCATTAAGTTCTTTTCATAGAAGGAAACAGCCTCAGAGTAAACACACACACGAAACACCTGAACTTGTGCTGCTAGTACGTGACGGAGCCTGGATTTGAACCTGTGGAGCCTGGCCCACGTTTCTTTCAATCTACTGCACCTGGGGGCATGATGCTTTTTTTTTTTTAAGGAGTCAATTTCTTCTGCACTTTTTGTGGCTATAGAGAGAAGTGAAGACTTTACTTCCTTTTTGAAAATGGAGTTTCTAAAGCATATGAGTAATACGGGTTCTATTCAGAAACCGTAGTTAATATTTTGATACTCAATTAGGACTTCTGCAAAATTATTGGGATTTAATATATAAGTACAGGGCTCAGTGTTTGTAGGACAGCAGAGGCCCGGATGTGCTGGAATTCTCATTGAACACTAGGTGGCAGCCCTCCACCGCGGGACGCATTTCTTTCAGGAGAGAGGTCCTTCCTGGATTTGACTAGTTGCTTAAGCAGTTACTTGCGTCCATGGGGCACATGAGTACCTTTTACCGAGAAAGCACAGTATCACAGGTTGTGTCTCCCATAAGGCCAAAGACACAGACTTCCCCTTCACAAATTAGAAAACGGAAGCCTACATGATAAAAAAAAAAACAACAAAAAAACCTCCTTTGGGATTAAACTTGAAAATGTTTTTTTAGACTCTTTTACTCACCCCCAAAATATCCTTTATCTTATTTAAAGAAAACCCCAAACAGTACACTACTAAACTAGACTAGCCCACGAATCACACGGCAAAAGTATTCCGAAAGGCGGGAAAGGTCACCCTCGTTTGGAGCTCCGTGGACGCTGGCTGGCGGCCAGCGCTCCCCCCACCACGTGGGCAGAGGCGCATTCAGAGCCCCCAGGGTCTGCACCCCCGGCCGGTGCTCCGAGACGCTCCGGCGCCTTCCCTCACTGAAGCTGTGTACAGTGTTGTAATGCAGGTTCTAGCCATATCGGTTAGGCAAGGGGAAAAGAGAAGCCCCCCAGACTGGATAGGAAGGAGTAAGACTCTCTCTATTCACAGGTGATATGTAGAAAATTCTAGGGAATCTAAAAAATAAACAAAACCTTGTAACGTGTTCAGCAAGATTGCGGGATAAAAGATCAATACAGAGACATCAGTTATACTTTTATGCACTACGATGGACAGTCTGAAAAGGAAGTTATTAACGGATCAGTTCCATTCACGGCAACGTGAAAAGAACAAATGCTTAGGGACATTCTCAGCAGAAGTGCAAGACTCGCACTGAAAACCAGAGAGCCTTGCGGGGTCAAGTTTAAGATCTCAGCACGTGGCGGCGCCTCGTGTTCACGGTCGGCAGCATCCGTACTGCGGAGGGGGCCGTTCTCTCCCGAGTGGTAAACAGGGTTAGTGCAGCCCCGGTGAGAACCCCAGAAGACGTGTTTGTGGGAAGGGGAAGCGGACCCTAAAACTGGTATGGGAATGTGAAGGGCCCAGAGTGGCCACGACTGCGGCGGACTCCGGCCGCAGAGTCCGCCCGCTGTGGCCAAGGGCGAGAACAAACGCGCAGGCGGCAGCCGGCCTGTGGAGAAAAGGGGGCAGCACGGCCGCTGTCTCGAGAGGAGGGGGCCCCGACCCTTGCCTAGACGGGCTTTTATTGTTTCTCTCGGGTCTTACATCACAGAAGGACTTGTCATTATCTGTTACATGGAATATTGTTGTCCACCTTTCAGGCACAATCAAGGAAATGAGCACAGCACAGCAGAAGGGGAAGGCGGCGAGCCGATCAGCTCCGTCCTTGGGAGAGCGCGCACGGGCTTGGGAAAGCACCTTGCAGACAGACAACACACATCTACTGTTTCGGACCAGGGTGGGGAGTTTTGGCAAGAGCGAGCCGTAGCAGTCTGCGTGCATTTTCGAGGCCTGGTTCCCACGGGAAAACTCAGTGTGGGGGTTGGGCTCCTGCCCACCACCTCGCTTCTGTCGGTTTTCCACCCAGAGCTGAGTCACATGTGCCAGGCCAGGTCAAACCGGCCCCCCACACGGGACAGTTCTGAAGAAGAACAGAATGGAAGAACTTACACTTCCTGACTTCAAAACTCATACCGAGGGTACAGCAGTCAGGGCGGCGTGGTGGTGGCGTGGGGCTGGGTATGGGGATCGGTGGAACGGACCCGAGAGCCCAGGATGAACCTCGTGTGGAAAGTTGGTTTCCCACAGAAACACCAGGGTCGCGAGAGGGGACAGGGGCGTCCCTAGAAGCGGTGCTGGGACAAGTGGATGGATGCCTGCATGCAAAAACATAAATCTAGACCCTAAGGTGAAAAGTGACTCAAAATGGATTGCAGACCTGAATGTGAGAGCTAAAGCTATGAAGCTCTTAGAAGAAAATACAGACATGAACTTTTGTGACCTGGGGTCAGGCAAAACCTCCTTATATGACAACAAAAGCCCCAGCGACCAAAGGCCACCCCCCAATCCCCCCTACTGCACATACACCCCGATGAAAGCGATCTGGGAAGGCAGTGAGAGACAGCAAGCATCTGCATCCCCAAGTCTTCCGGGCCTCGGGCCTCGGGCCTCGCAGGAACGGGATGCAGCCTACGCCGCTGGGATCCTTGAGAGGCTGACCCAGGAGACTGCGTGCAGAGGGTGGGCGGAGCTGAGAGGGGCTTGGGGGGAGGCAGGGGGGCAGCAGAGAGCACTGACCTGGAGCCGTGGTCTCTGTGGGAGGAGGGGAGCGGCTGACCACCGCAGTCTGGTGGGGCCAGAGTTGGGGGAAACTCGAGAGCCACTGCTGCCCACTGGCCAGACCCGTGGGCGGGTCCGAGGGCGAGAGGGGCCTTGCTGCGGCCAGTGCTGGTGGGTCCGACTCCGAGCAGGCAGACGGGCAGAGGGAAGGTCGGCGGGGACGGGTGGGAAACGGCTGTCCCAGGGGCTGTGGGGTGAGCATTGGCGAGAGTGGTTCTGATGGAACTGGGACCTCGACAGCATCTTTTGGGTTAAAAAATAAAACTTACAGATACCATGTCTATTGTCATTTTCTGCATTATGAGAATGACTTCCAGCCAATAATAAAGTCAGTTTTCTAACTGAATACTAAGTGAATAGTGTGTGGTATAATTAATTACCTGAGTATTCTCTGGCCGCCACAGGGTGGGGCAAAGTAGGGTGACAGTTGTGAGCACATGAAATGCTGCGTCTTTCCTGTCGTTTCATGTGTGCTGGTCTTTATTCATCAATGTAGGGTGGTTGCTAAGGACCCGAGGGGCAGGATTGTTGCCTTGACCTCGGTGTGTGCTCCTTCCTCCTGCCCGGGACCCGGGGCAGGGCCGGAAGGCGCTGCTTCTGCCCCCTGTGAGTTCAGTCTGCGCAGAGCCTGCTGCAGGGCATCCCAGGTGATGGGGGCCACGCTGGCAGCATGGCTTAGAGACCTCCTGTCATGTCACTAAATATAGGGGGTACGGCGTGGTGCCCTGTGGGGCATGTCTTCTCCCCACCCCACCGGGGATGTCTGTAGGGGTTGGGGGTGGGTACCACCTGGAGGGGAGGGGCCAGGTGGGAGCTTGGAGAGGACTATTTTGTCTGTTCATTGACTAGTTCAACTTATGCTTGTTTAAATGCAAATATGTGTATGTATGTATATATATGTATGATTTGACTGGTGTGCCTTAAAAAACTTGTCAATATGTTAATGATAAGCCATGGCTAACCACCTTAATTAGTAGATATACAAAGTGAAGTTTTTATAAGTTAGATGTAAAGTAGTAACATATAGAAATACATAAACAACGAAATGTTTTGTCATTTTGCAACGAAAGGTAAAATAGGCGTGTGAAAAACCGACTCATGCATGCCGTCCTAAGTGGCGTGTCCACAGTTTTCAGTAAGAGTTGGTTCTCTCGCCCTGGCTGGTGTAGCTCAGTGGGTTGACACGGGCCTGCAAACGGAAAGAACCGGTTCTGCGTGAGTCCAAGACTGTGGTGTCGACTAGCGCCAACTTGCGGCAGGCTCTGGGTGGGCACTGCGGGGAACCTAGAAATGAATGACGGCCTTGACTGTGTCCTCAGGAGGGTACGTTGTAGTGGAAAGATACAACGTGCACCTAAACAGCTATAAATACGCTCCGGAAGGCTCGGATGAAGTGCGAGACGTCTTCGTGCTGCTGAGAGCTGTCTGTCATCCAGGAGGCTCGTGGAGAATGTTATCGTGGAGCGGGTGCAATTTGAGGGGTGTTTTGACAAGAATAGAATGTATGTGAAGATTCTGAAGGAACTGAGAGACGGCACTCAGCAGTGTAGCAGCGGTCCCGTGGTTAACAAGACTGGCGGCGCGCCAGGTTGGCCGGGTCTGCAGCGTGTCTACAGGTTCACTCACTCAGCAGCATTCAGAACTGAAATGCGGTCCTCCTCTGCTTTGCTCCTGGAGAACCCAGGTCACCCAGTCCCTGACGCACGGTCGTGTGGGCGTCGGCCCGCACTGGTCGGTGCCGGTGGCCCAGGAAGAGCCAGCCGGTTCTTGCCCAGACAGCGGCTGTGCCTGGCCCATCTCCGGCCCATCCTTGCAAGGGAGTCATGGGCTGCCTCGCCCGGGAGAGGCGAAAGGTGGCGAAGTGTAGCTGCTTGGAAGGCCCACCGCTCTCCTGGGTGGGTGGGCTTTCATTCTGGCCAATCTCTGTGAGATAGGTTTTCCACTCTTTAAAAAAAAAAATACAGTTTTTACTCAATACACAGGGGATTCGATTAAAGGCATTTTATGTTGCCTCAGACTGAAATCCTTTGAGGTGCGGAAGAGAAGGGGGGAGGAGGGGGTGACGGGTTGGAGTAAGGTGGAAGGCATGGGCGGTTACATCCCCGAGACCGCAAACGTCGCCTTGCGTGGACAGCCAGGGCCGGGAGGCCGCTCACTGCCATCCAGTCCCGGGGAGAAGTAGGGGTTCAGAGCTTTCGCCAGAGTTTGCTGGTCCCTTACAGCCCACTGTATCATCTGTTTAAACAGGGAGGAGAATACTTTGCTGAACTTGTCCCGATTTGAAGTCACCAAGTGCTTCACTGGTGGAGGGCAGTGACAGAACCTCCAAGGGTCACTGAGCTATGATCCAATAGGTTGAAAACATATTTACAAGTAACCATTCAAACAGCATCCACCTGGAACTCGATGCGCAGCTCTCACCCTGCTCTGCGGAAGCGGTGGTCCTGGCTGGCTACAGGACGGTCCCTCCGTCCCCGCGGAGGGCGGTGCGGGCTCTTCGACTGTGCTGTTTTAGCACAGTGATTTCAGAAGTCGTGCTTCTTTCTAACTAGCGCGCTTTTTTTTTATGGGAATTTTAAGCCGTGTGACTCCTGGGTCCACACAGTCTGGATCGTGGAGCGCCCCGGGTTGTGTCCTCACAACCGCGTCGAAGTCATCGAAGAGCTCACGTGTCCGTCTGTCTGCTCACGACCTGCAGGGCTGTGCCTTGCCCCTCCCCCCAGCTCCTGCTCCGTCTGCGGGAGGGCGGGCCAGCCACCTGGGCGAACTAACACGTCCCCTGGAAAGGATGTCCTCCGGCTCTTTGAGATGCAATTCAAATAAATTCGGCACATTTATTTCCGTTGCTGGCATGATGCTTGGCTCCAACAGGGAGGTATCTGGAGGGTGGCGGCCTCAGAGGAAGGGGGTGCGTGGGTGGAAATGCAGTGTTCCCCAAAGGTTGTGCCCTTTTGCAGGTGATGAAATCAGTGCAGTGGGTTTCCGTCAGCGCGGTTGGAAAAGGTAGGATGGAAAATGTCTCGCTCCACAGCACACAGTGAGAGCAAACGCCGCCGCGTGGTTTTCTCAGTAACCCACTGACACGCGTGTGTCGTGGGCACGACGTGGCGCGATCACTGTGAGCACCAATCAGAAGTCAGAAAGCCACCGTGCCCATGGGCTCTTACACCCCTGGAAAGGGCACGACAGTAAGGAGAATCTGTAAATTGTACGTGCTTCCCGCAGTTCTTAAAAACCACCTTAACAGCCAGGAGTCTGTTCTCAGCCGGGGTCTAAACCCCCTCCACGGCCTCATCCGTTCGGCCCCACAAACGTCCCCACCCCGGTCCTCCGTGCGCTGTGCTCTCTGCCCTCCGAGGGCCCTCCGTCCGCGGTCACCTGGCCGCCTGGTCGCAGCCGTGGCGCGGTCCTGCGGTCCCGAAGGTCTCGCTGCTCACGCTTGCAGGGTCTGGAGCGTGGTGGTGTGTTGCACACGCACAGCAGAGGATGCCATTGTGCGTTAAACGTGCGTTTCTTTGGCAAACTGAAGTCACTCGGGGTAGCCTTCTCCTCAGTCACCATTTTGAGACAGACGAATCCAAGGTACTTTTCTTCCAGATGTGTTCCTGAATAACTGTTAGTTCTAGCCTGTGGAATTCTATACCCAGCAGGAAGACCCTGCACGTTAGTGGAGGCGAGATAAAGACACTTCCAGACAAACGTGCCTCTGAACCCAGCCGCTGCGTCACGGCCCCGCGGCCTCTGCCTCCCTTCCCGCCCGTGGGCGGCGCCCTCCTGTCCCACTAGCTGCTTTCCCTTCTTTAGGGGTCGTGCGCCGACTCCCAGGAGCCCTTCCTCCGAGACCTCTTACAGCCCAGCTCGGGTACAGCTGCCGGAGACCTGCGACAGGGCCCCCTGGGACCCCCACAGCTCTGGAACGGGTCCTGCGCTTCCCTGGAGAGTGGGCTCCTCCCCGACTTCCCAGGACTGGGGTCTGCCTCTGCGCTCCGATCCCCTGCAGGCCGGGGACCCCTGACTGTCTGTCCGGCCCTGGTGCGCTCTGGCCTGGCCGACTCAGGACCCTGGATTTCCTGTGGTTTGGGTGGGTGTGTGTGCATGTGTGTGTGTTGTATCCGCTATTCTAGTTGTTCTCGGAAGATACCATTGGTTTGCTATAAGCTACTTTGTCAGCCAGAAACAGTGGTTTATTTTCTTTGTGTTGGAACTGTTTTCTGGATAGTGTATTTGTGCAAAAATTCAACCACCCACCTCAGAGTTAGCAGGTAAGGGGCGGTTTTGTAGCTAGGCTACCAGGTCAGGTGGAGGGGCCAGGGTCCCTGAGCTTTTCATCTGCCTGACGACCCTGCCCTCTGTGACCTTCCGGTACACGTGCCTCGTTGCTCCCACTTTCGAACGTTATGTGTTTCTTGTACTGAAGGCAATAGTTCGAGCAAGTCTTTGAGTGAATGGATATTTTGATTCAGATGGTGAAAAATTTAATAATCTACCAACATTCAGATTTTATATTAAAAGGGGAGTACGATACTAGAAAACACAGTGAAACCTAAGCTTAAAAAAAAGCTGTATTTATAAGAATCAATAAGAAAAAAGTATGGGGAAAAAAAGCTGTTACAAATGTCATGGTATGTTTCATATTTTACTTTTATTTTGTCTTGACTAATAAGCATTGTTTAAACATGTCTTTTATGGATGATTGTGAGAAAAATAAGATAATGTGTTAAAAACTGGCCCTGTGGCCCTGGCTGGTGTGGCTCAGTGGACTGAGTGCAGGCCTGCAAACCAAAGGGTCACTGGTTCGATTCCCAGTCAGGGCACGTGCCTGGATTGTGGGCCAGGTCCCCAGTATGGGGTGTGTGAGAGGCAACCACACATTGATGTTTCTCTCCCTCTCTTTCTCCCTCCCTTCCCCTCTCTCTAAGAAAATTAAGTCTTTAAAAAAAATCTACCTACATTGTAGTTTGAGTATAATCATAAACACAATTAGGCATGCAACTTCTACTATAAGAATTTACAAGTGAATTATTAGCATCCATACACCTTAACCAGAGAATCAGGTGCTAAATCCAGAATTAGCAACAAGACTCCCAGATTCCTTTTTCCCTCCATCTTCTTTTTGCTAGTGTAGTGGAAGGCTTTTGGGGGCTAAGATATATTTAATAGTATATATGACGGGAAATCCTACTTAATCGTCAGGGGGAGAGGGCCAAACTTGGACTTATTTTTCTCATTTTCTCCTCTGCGTTAGCTGTAAGAATGCACCTCACTCGCCTCCAACAACAGGTAACTTGAATGACCGAGGGCCCTTGTCCCCTGCTCTGAAGCCCAGGGCTGCTTTTGCAGGTGGGGCGCAGGGCGAGTCTCCCACTGCAGCTCCAAGCCAGGGCCTCGGAGGAGCGGGGCGGGGCTGCCCTGGAGGTGGGGACCCCTGGAGGGCTGAGGGCTGGAGCACTGTCCCTGTGTGGTCCCACTGAGCCGGCCTCAGACCACCCAGCAGCCCAGGGGGCCCCCGTCCCTGCCCCCCAGATGCCTGCCCTCTGTCTGTCAGGGGATCCCGCTTGTAAGTGCCGAGGTCGTCCGCTTCCCCGGCCCCGCCCCTCGGCTGGGCAGGGGTTCCCCTCGCGGAATTTCTCTCGCAGGAATGGAATTGTCCCTGCTCGCTCCTGTGTGGGCATCGCGGCTGCCGCTCGGGTACCTAGACTTACGCAGTCGCCTACGAGTTCTGTAAAAAGACACCATCCTGCGAAGTCACTCAGGAGAGAAAGGGTGTTTGCTCTGATTTTAATGACAACGGAATTATGCGAACTCTGTTGGGTGCTTAACTTGAGGAAAGGTGAAGGTTTGTGTCGGGGAGAGCTGGCCGCTCAGCCGGTCTCCCAGGCGCCTGGTCGACCGTCTGTGGGCGCGGGCACTAGCTCTCGGCAGGGCGGGCACTCCGCCGGTCAGACCCGGGGCTCGCGTCCCCGCAAGTGGTGACGTTGCTCAGGAGGACTGGAAGTATTAAGCAGTTCCTCAGTCATGTTTTCGACATTGAAAGATGCTTAGTAAGAAATTAGAAGGACGTACTTCTCAGAGTGTGTTGATAGCTGATATCTTCAGAAAAGGAGGAGAATTCAATCTAGTAAGTGTAACAGATGGCTTGCTGTACCTACTGGGTAAACCTTGCCGTCTATTCGTACGATTTCTACAAGCATGCTCATATTTCACGTTAGTGTTAAAGGTCCTCCTTTTTCTTGCAGAATCACAGTGAAAGATTCGTCTTCATTACAGAGTGGTTTGATCCGAACGCTTCGCTTTTTCGGCGTTATGAGCTCCTGTATTACCCAGGGGACGGGTCCGTGGAGATGGTAAACGACGGAGTCTGTGTTTGCGGGACCGCTGGCGAGGGAGCGAACCTGGGGCGGGGAGAGGAACCGGGCTGCATTTTAGACCCGAGCTTAAAAATACTTTCACACGTATATTTTTTAACGGGAATTCCTTGACTGGAGTGGGGTAATTCAAGTTTTGGATTAAGCGACAGTCAATATGTGGTTATAGATAAAGGTTATCTCGGTCTATAAATATGTCACCGTTATTGAAAGCTGCTGGCTCTTCACAAAGCCACTTGGAAGAGGATCGAGCTGAGGTCCCGCTCATTCCCGTGTCCCTTCATTGGCGACCCGTTTCACGGGTGCGTCTGTGTGGTGCTGGGGTCTGTGTGGGCGGGAAAGCGGAAACCGGGCACGCCCCTGGGACTTCAGAGGCACTGATTTGCTGAAATGATTTGGCAGCACACAAATCTTTACGTTCAGGAACTTGAAAAAAGTATCCAATGTGTAAGAATTTTTTATGTTATTCCTGGAGTAGCCTAGGAACTATAGAAGTTATGAAAGAAATTATGAGTTGCATTTACAGCAAAAACGAAACAAAATGCAGCCTAACTTTACTATAGCAGAACTAAGAACCTTTCCTAGTTTATGATCAGGTTGACTATCCCCCACCTGTAACCGCGCGTTTCATGACGCTGGTGTTGTGGTTCCAGCACGACATGAAGAATCATCGCACCTTCTTGAAGCGCACCAAGTACGAGGGTCTGCACCTGGAGGACTTATTCATCGGCAACAAAGTGAACATCTTTTCTCGACAGCTGGTGCTCATCGATTACGGGGATCAGTACACAGCCCGCCAGTTGGGCAGTCGGAAAGAAAAGTAAGAAAACAATCATACCCTTTTTTTTTAAAATCTGAAAACATTATGTCTTGGTACCAAATTCTAATTTTGTTTGTTTCTATCTTTAGATATATATTTTTTAAAGATTTTATTTCTTTGTGTTTAGAGAGGGGAAGGGAGGAAGAAAGAGAGGGAGAGAAACATCAATGTGTGGTTGCCTTTCCTGTGGCCTGCACTGGGGACCTGGCCCACAACCTAGGCATGTGACCTGACTGGGAATCTAACCTGCGACCCTTTGGTTCACAGCCCACGCTCAATCCACTGAGCTATGCCAGCCAGGGCCTATCTTTAGATATTTTTCAGTGATCCAGTCCAGTGTTATGACATTTGTAGCATTTTGTGGACCAGACTCTGTGACTTGCTCTTCTCTTGGCTTCCGCGGTAGTGAAGTCTTAGGCAGTGATTATTTTCTAGAGGAAAAAAATACAAGGTTTTTATACCCTCGCAGCAATCATAGTGACATGCATCCAACTGGAAACCAAGACTGTTGGAGTAGAAAAGTCTTGCTGTAGGGGATAAGCATGGCTTATGGGGAAAAAGTAGTACCTTAAGCTGTAGACTTTCCTTGGTAAGATCAGTATGGTACATTTATTTATGTCATTATTGGTATTTTTGTACATATTTCTACCATTTTACTGCTTTGCTGCTTTTTTCTTTTTTTGGTTAGTTGATGTGTGGGTGTTTTCTAACTCTGGCATATTAAAATGATGGCTTTAATATGTTTTTTCCTAAGCTTTATTATTGCTGTTAGATTGGGTACCTTGTTTTGATTTTCTTGGGAAAAATATGAAGTTGACTTAGTTTGTAGAAGTTTCTAAGAGCCCGTCAGTGCACGTGTCTCTGTCATTTATCGTGCTGTTTGGTGGTGCAGGATGATTAAGGAAACGGAACAGTGCTTGGGAGTTAAGAGGAAAACCTGCCGGGTTACTCTTATTTTCAAACTTATTCTGTGTTTCTTTACAGAACATTAGCCCTGATTAAACCAGATGCAGTTTCCAAAGCCGGAGAAATCATTGAAATGATAAACAAAGCCGGATTCACCATCACCAAGCTCAGAATGGCGCTGCTGTCCAGGTGGCTGGTGGCTCACTTTCCGTCATGCATGTCCGACTCCCTTTTTTTAAAAGAAAAAATCATCTTTTCTCAGTCATGTCATTGTTTACCATTTAAAAAGGCAAAAAAAAATAGAATTGTAATCTAATTAGAGTGAGAAAATATAAGACAACTGGTAGTCAGGGCTTGAACTCTGACCAATTAGTTGTCAGATCATACTTGCCTCATTACCTGTGTATTACCTCCCACAGCCCATCTGCTTCCCTTGTAGCTCCAGTGTGTGGTCATGGTAACCTCTTAGTATGTCAGCGTAACACTGCGTAAAAATGGTAGAAAAAAAAATGGATGTTGCATTATTCCCATCTGACATGAGAGTGTTATTGTCGAGGTTTTCAGAAGTGATGCATTTGGAAATGTTCGGGCTTAGCTCCCCCCGACATATATAACTGGGAAATGTTCCTGCTTGCTGCTCTGGGATGCAGCCTGTCCCATGTGATCAGGTGTTTTCTGAGTTACTCGGTGAGAGCAAGACTCGCCCAGGGCAGGGACTTTCCTGCGGCAGCGAGGTGGGGCTGGCTCCGGCCCCGTCACCGCGCTGGCGTTTGTGTGTGTGTTTGTGGTCAGGTGTCTTCTTACTGTCCCTGGATCTCCGGCCCACGGGACAGCTGCCCCTCCCTCTCTGCGAGCGCTGGGACACGATGGTCGATGTCGCTTCCATGAGTTCAATCCCTAGAAACCTCATTGACAAAGCACCCTCAATGTAACCGCAACAATGACATACATTTAATTTGGATTTTCCCCCTCTGTGAGATCTCCCAGCTTTATATTTTCGGGGAAGGCAGGAGGCTTATATCCCAGAGCACAGAGTCCGGAGCTGGTTTGCTTGTGACCGTGCCCGTTACTAGGCGAGTGACCGTGAACAGTTCGCCTCTGTGCTTCGGCCTCTCCGCCTGTCAAAGGCTGGTCATGGTGGCGCCTGGGCAGAAACTTGTGGGCGTGACGGGAGTTGAATCTGTGTGAGGTGCTTTGAGAATGCCTGGCTCGCGGCGAGTGTGCCTCGTTGTCCACTGTAAGTAGTGGTGGTACTACTACTAGCCACTGTTACTCGGTGGAAACCAAGGCCATGACCTTTGTAAGTGGTTACCTTGGCCCCGTGGCTGTGTGTATTGAGAATGCTTGCTCTTAGAGCAGGCACTGAATGCTGGAGAGGTGACGGTGAGATGGAACATTCTTTACGTCCCTGCACCTCCACGGGCTGATAGTTTGGCATCAGACTTCCCGTGCCGGAGATGCCCAAGAAAACTTCGTCTTTAATTGTCCATACCACCTCACGCGTCTCTGTTAGCATCACTGTCGAGGCTTGGGTCTCGCCCGACTTAAAGGCTAAAGAGCTGGCCTGTTACTCTTTCACGGACGCGAGCAGAAGACACGCGGCTTCTGGGTTGGAGACGGGGACTGCTGTGGCGCAGCACGCAGCACGTGGCTCCCCAGCCTCCTCCACGTCCCCTGGACGTAAGCGCCTATGGGCCCTGGTGGGTGTTGTGGACACAACTGCCTGCATCCCAGCTGAGGAGCACTGGACCTGGGCTACCCCCCGTTTCATTAGCAAACAAGCCTGCTCGTCATACCAGAGAGAGGCCTGGCCGCATCTCTCCAGGTTACCCTCCGTAAACAGAACTCGGAGGAGCGCGGGAGACAGAGCAGCCTGGGTAGGGTTAACCGTGTGGGGGGGGGGGGCGTGCTGGAGCACCAGAGCCCCTCGTGTAGTGCCTCCCGAGGCTCCCGTCTTCTCTGCCCTGGGGTCAGTTCCCCCATTGCTACAGGGTGCTAAAGGCAGTCTCCGAGTTTCATCCGACTTTGCGGTTCTAGCTCTTGGATCGACTCTTTAGTGAAGGTAGGCACGAAGATAGTATTTCATGAGAGAAATGGTTAGACCTTTGGGAGGGAATGGTGCATTTCTCTGTAAGAACAACAAGACTTCTATAAATGGCGATGCACCTCTTAGTACCTCTTTCCACCTGAACCTTTAAAGGTGGAGCTAGAGAGGAATGATGGGAAAAACTCGTGTCCTCTCGGCCCGGGCTCAGTTCTGGATGTGGAACGGAGGTGCCTGTGGGGCCAGTGGCGTGAGAGAAGGGAACGCTGAAGCAGTTTCCGTGGTTTACCGAGATTTTCTCACTGACAGTAAAGAGGACAGCTTTTCTCTCCCCGTGGTCCGGCTGTGCTGAAGAAGTCGAGTCGGTCATTCCGTAGTCTTGCTGCCGGCTCCCCGGTAGCGCGCCCCGCGTGCGTGGTCAGGCCCGCAGTTCCGCTCCGTGTCAGGCTGTAACGCAACACGTCCATTTTGTCTTTGTGACTTCTTCACCTGGCCCTCCAGAACTTTACTTTCTGAGGATGGTGGTAGAAAGGGCATAAGGAAAAAAATTGAAAAAAGGAGAGAGAGTTGAGCATCCTATTTGGTAAAAAATAATTCAAGTATAGATCAAATAGAGGATTTCATTTTATTTTATTAATGCAAGCTAAAACAATTTTCTTATGCAATTGCTAACTATTGTCATTTTGATTATTTTATAGGAAAGAAGCATCAGATTTTCTTATAGACCATCAGTCGAGGCCCTTTTTAAAGTAGGTACTGAATTTTGGGGGCTAATGGTGTATAATGAAGAAAATCTTAGAAAACCAAAGAGTCATAATTTCACAATTAAAAGTTTTGCTACACGAGAATAATCTGCCAAAAAGACCACAGCAACATCTTGCAACTGCAGAGAAGTTTTTTCTGAGAATCTGTTTGGCTGTCCTTTTATTAGATAAGAATTCTTATCTTGTCATTAAATATATTGAAAGTATAATCTGAAGCAGATAGGATGATTTTCAAATTATAGGGAACATAGATTTCTTTTTAGATTTCAGTAGATTTAAAGTGGAGTGGTTATTATATTTCATGCTGAATATTTTTTTGCTATACTTTAAAGCTATTTCCAGTATTGTCATGTCTATAAATCAATGCTCATCGAACCCTTCTATTTTACATAATGTTATATACATTTTGTTCCTTGAACTATAGTAAAAGATACATCTTAGAAACTGATCTGTGTTCTCCACATTTGGGTGGTTTTTACATTGAAGAACCGCCCGTGTGCGCGTCATATTGCTGCTGACAGAGGGGCACTTGCGTGTCTAACACAGAGGGGTGTCAGCCGAGCTGCTCAGACAGATGTGCTCCTTGGCATCCTGCACAGAATAGAGTTTTTTTTTTTACATTAAGATTTTATTTACTTATTTCTAGAGAGAGGGAAAGGGAGGGAGAAGGAGAGGGAGAAAAGCACCGACTGCTGCTCACGGGAGACTTTCCGTGGCTGCCTCTCACACACACATGCGCGCGCGCACACACACACACACACACACAAAGTACAGGAAGAGGCTTTGTTCCTCGCACCCGGGGGGGCGGCACTGTGTGGTGCAGTGGGGGCTTTTCCTCAGGAACCTGTGTGCAGGCTCCGACAGCTCACGGCAGGGACGAGTCACAGCGGCGTTTGTACCCGTGAAGGCGTATTTCTTGAAAGCCTGTTGATTTCCATTTCGTATAACTAGACCAACGGAATGCTTGTTGCTTGAAACCTGACTGTCATTCTTTGAATTCTTACAGTTTTACACAAAGTAAGTACTACGAACATGTTATAAAACATCACTCTCATCTTATGAAATTTTACCTGACTGTAGTAACAAAGCACCTGAAAACAGCAGGGTCTTCCTGCACCTTTCAGGGCAGCAGGAAGAGCACAGACCACCTGTGTGCACTTCAGCCGTGAAGTGGTGTCCGTTCAATGGAAGTGGTGTTTCTGCCAGCAGAAATATCTTTGTTGGTATTTGTTGTCAAATACCTTGGACAGCGCTGGCCATTCGTAGTGGGTCAGGTTACTGCAGGTCACTCAGTTCATGAAACTGCATCCCGCCCCTGTCAAATTCGCTCCGCCCAGTAGTTCTGGGATCAGAACGCCCGCGTGTGTGTTGACATACTCAAACGGCACTGTGTCCTCATTGTGAAGGGAGACAGACACCCAGGCTGACCGAGGTGCGAAGCAAATCCATCTTTTTCACCTGTCTCCTAGTGAGCTGATCCAGTTTATTACGAGTGGTCCTATTATCGCCATGGAGATTCTAAGGGACGACGCCATATGTGAGTGGAAGAGACTCCTCGGGACCGCCAACTCCGCGGTGGCGCGGGCGGACGCGCCCGGCAGCGTCCGCGCCCTCTTCGGAACCGACGGCATCAGGAACGCGGCGCACGGCCCCGACTCCTTCGCTTGCGCTGCCAGAGTAAGGGGTTTCACAGGGGCCGGGATTCCGCTCGCGCACGCGTGAAACGTCTGACGCCCCACTGTAGCGTCGCTGTCACTGCGGACTCGGGTGGACTCGTACAGCTAATCTCGTAGGAGAAGCCGCCTGGGCCCTTGTGCCTGGGATGAGACAGTGGTTCAGGGTCTGTCCCCCCGGTGAGCTGGTGAGCTGGTCACAGCCACGGTCTTCCGTTGAAATACGTGTCCCGCTTCTTCTTCCAAAGACCGACATTACTGAGGCTCCTCAGTGTTTGGATGATTGAATTTGTGGACAAATACCAGTCTATGGACTGTGAATAGTAAAAAAAAAAAAAAAGGCATTACTTGATATAGTTTTCCCTTGACTCCTAACATGCTATTGTCCAGCTCAACATCCTTTTATTTTCATTTATATATGTGTACCTGGTGTTTACGAAAACGTTTTTCTACAATTGCCTCTTATTCTAAATCCATACAAATAAGGCGTCGCACGGGGTCCACACTGACGTGGAATTCACACGGCACAGGCGTGTGCGTGGCATCGCGAGAGGTTTCTCAGCCCACGCAGTGCGCTTTTCAGTCTGCTCGTGTTTGCAGTGAAATCGCATTAGACAGTTTTATAGTAATTGATTTTTCTTTCCCTTACAACTGGATTAAAAAATTTCTTCAGCTCGCCTTTCCAATCAGACCTGAATCTGATTACTGTGGTCCCCATCGCCGTCATATCTGTACGAACAGCCTCAGAGGCCGCCTGTTTCGTCTTTTCTCTTGTCCGCTTGCACTCAGTTTATGAAAATTTTACCTCGCCCAAGCAAAATGAACTGCGCCCAGAGTGGTCATTCTAAAACAAATTAAATTGTATTAACGATTCAACCACCGAAAGCCCTCCGGGGAATTGTCGTGCCTTGTGGAGCAGCCTTCAGAGCTCTGGCCAGCTGCCCCCCCCCCCCGCCCTCTCCAGCGTCGGCTCTGCCGTCTCTCCTGGACCCTGTGGGGTTCCAGGCGTGCTGACCACCTTCCGCTCCCAGAGGAGAGCACTTCTGCCTCCCTCACTCACTCAGCGGACAGTGAAGGCGGCCGCGTGGTTGGACGGGGGAGAGGTGGGAGGCCGTGAGAGTGGCCGTGTGGTCCTGCAGACCCCGGCAGTGCAAGGCGGCCGGCCGTTTCTCTGAGGACGGTGGGGAGCCATTGCAGGGTTTCGATGGGAAGGCGGGCGTGCTTGGCTCGCCGCTTAGAGAAAACACCCCGTCTGCTGCGCTGAGAAAAGACTGCAGAGGGCGGGGCCAGCAACAGGGGCCCCGGGGACAGGCTGCAGGAAAAGTCAAGGCAGGTGCTGGCGTGGACGGGGCGGTTGCAGTAAGAGGAACATACAGATAGAGTTTTAAATACGTTTTAATGGGTGAAGGTCAAGTGGTCGAGATTTCTGTCCAGCCTGAACAAGGAGCGATGAGAAAGAGAGAGAGGTCAAGGATTACTCCGAAGTAATCCTTTAGGCCCCGTGGGGAATGGGCGGTTACTTGGAGCCATTCGGTGTGGTTCTAAAGGGTCCGAAAACCTGTGCGAGTCGGTCCCTGTCCTCAGATCTGTGATTTGCAGGAGACGCTCACCCAGATCACCGCGGCAGCACCCAGGGGCGCTGGGTGCCTGCTGGGGTCGTCAGGAAAGGCCTCCGGGAGGAGGTGATGTTTGAAGTGGTCCTTTGGGGCTCGGGGCTGAGGGCTTCATAAGGAAGAGTAGGAACAGTAGTACTAAAAGCTTAGAGACGGGGAAGTGTCTGTTTAAACAGGAAGAGAAAGGAGGAAGAGAACCGAGGAGGGAGGGTGGCCGTCCTTGTGACTCTCTCTAGTCGCTGGGCTGTCGGTTCAGTGCACTGTGAGGGGAACAGCTCGGCCGGAGCCCGGCCGTGGAGGTCGGTTCAGTCCCTGTGGCTCTAGCTCAGGACCGCAGCGAGCCAATCATGTCAACCAGCCGTGGTTCTGGTTCTCGAGTACTGACTGATCTCTGTTTCTGTGAGACTTCTCAGTTTTCGGTTTTATTTTACATATTTCGATACAATGGTGAAAAGTGGACTTGTGTTTCATGACTTAAATCTTTGGGGAAAATAAGAACCGTATATTGATTACTTCCAATGTTCAAAACACGTTACGACATTATCAGTTTTAATCATGGGTCAGAACGATCCATGTTCTCATTTGCCCTAAGTGATGCTTCTTTGTATGTTCTTTTGATTCCAAGACTTTCAGTGGGGTTTAGTTCATTAGTTTTAATCAGTTAAAATCATTTTCAGAAAATTGGAAGCGAGGAGTTTGTATCACCGAACTCCAGAAGTAAACGCACAGTTCTTCCTCTTCACAAACGCGTGCTAGGAGTTCCGGAGAAGACACCGCGTGTGCTGATGTCATGCCTCTCTGTTTCTAGGAAATGGAGTTGTTCTTCCCCTCCAGTGGGGTCTGCGGGCCGGCGAGCACGGCCAAATTCACCAACTGCACCTGCTGCGTCGTCAAGCCCCACGCCATCAGCGAAGGTGAGCGCCCTGTCGGGCACAATGCGTGCGACTCATTTTATGCATCAGAACCTCTTTGGTCAACGTCTGTTTTCTTGGTGTGTTTTATATGTAGACATTAAAGTGTAACTGTGATATTGCATTTACTGTTTTCAAAGGCACAGGAGGGTGACAGAATAGGAGGGCCAAATCTGTCTAAGTCAACATTTACCTCTGTCTTTGCGTCTGTGCGTTTTTGGAAGGTGCTCCTCGGGTTGCCGATCGCGGCCATGCGCCCCCTGCGCAGGCCTGGGTTCCTGCCCTCGCAGCCCCACCTCCTGTCCTCCCGGCCACGTGGCTGTGGTTCACTGCGCTCACTCTGGCAGCGCTGCCGACGCACAGCCCAGCACAGCCTCTGCTGTGTCTGCAGTCCGCCCCTTCTGGGCAAGCCGGGGAAACTTCCTTCCGCTCTCAGTGTCTGCAGCAAAGTTTGTTAACTAATACATGTGTGCTATTAAATATATATATGCACAAATGTACACGACAGCTAGATAGATAGTTGTGTGTGTGTGAATGTATACCGAGAGTTTGCAAGGTTTTCATATTTCTTTCTTTGAGTATTTTAGTCTGTTGTATTTTTGTCAGCTATCCCAGATCCTTTTGGGAGTGAGATGGGATATAGTTTCAAACTCATCCTTAAAACATTAGAATATACTAAATAATGCACATAATTGAATGGATTAAACATTCTTTTCTAAGTATTAAAGTAATTCAGGCATACAGTGGAAAACAGCAGAAATGAAGCAAGCAATGGAAGTTACCTGTTCTTCATCATCCCGAGGTGGTCATTGTAGATATTTTGGTATTTCCTGTAGATCATTTCATTCTGCACGTGTGTGTACGTGTGTGTAACAGACGCACACGGATGTAGTTGTTCACATGGTCGAGATGCGGGACTCCAGGCTGTGGGTTTGACTTAATCTGGGGAGCACGTTTGGCTGCTCTTACTCTTCATGAATATTCGAGTAGTTGTACACTATGTGACCGTACAGATGTAACATAATAGTTGGATACTTAGGAAGTTGCAAGTTGTTTGATGTTAAAAAGAAAGCTTTGAAGAATATTTTTATGCTCCGTAAATATTTGACACTATTTCCGATCCCTTCCTCTGGCTAGTTACCTAGTAGTAGAACTATTGGTTGAAAGGAAAAGATCTTGTTGCGTAATTAATGCTCCTTTAATTATTTAGGAAGTACTTAAATATCTTTTTGATCTTTGGGACCATAATTACAAGAAAACAACATGCCTGGTGGGTAACAAACGTTTATGGAGAACTCGCCACTGTGTGCCAGGCAGCGGACCAAGTCCCTGTACATTACCTCTCTGAATCTCAGCGCTCGTGCCAGACAGGTGGAGGTTACTTACACACACATATGCGCACGCGCGCACACACACACACATACACACTAGACAGACACACGTTTTCATCTGAGGAGACAAGTTCTTGTTAAAGGCCTCAACTGGATAAAAAGCTTAAGTTTGGCATCTTAGTACATTCACTGTGATCTTAATTGATTTAATTTTTTCCAAGAAAAAATGTGCTGCATGGAGATAGAAAAAAAAACCCAGAATACTAGATACAGACCTTAGTAATTGCAGAGACAAGTATCCAAGTCTGTTTAGAATGATCGTATAAGTGAAAGGTGATGTCAGGGTGACTATTTGCACGTTGACACAGGTTTGACTCGCTTCTAGAGCTATCTTTAAAGATCAACTAGATTTTACGTATTAATATTTGATATGTAACATTGGAGGCAAATGAGTTAAAGTAAAAGAAATCTTTGTAAAATTTAATCAGATGGCAGAATAAACTTTGTCATTTGAAGGCTTTTTTTTTCCCTTTTATTTCTAAACTTCTGGCTTAGGGACACTGCAAGGCCATTTTGAAGCATGTAATTAACCCATGAGCTTGGCGTCAACCTGTGGCTGCAATAGAACGCAGTTTGACGTCTCACAGTGAATGGATGACTTGGGCCCCTCAGCCCCGTTCAGCGCCGGTTTGTGCTCATCTTGTTCTGTGACGGCCCCGCTCCCGGCACGTCCTGCTTCCCCTGCAGGCCAGTGCAGGCGCAAGCGAGCACGAGGTCGCAGGAGGCGTTGCCAGTGAGAGAGCAGCCGGCAGGGGACAGGGCCGTGGGACCACCAGCTGCCCGGAGGAGGCCGCAGGCGCCAAACCCTGGTCACTGCTCGTCACCGTCGGCAGAGCACAGCCTGGGGGAGTGGCAGCAGGCTTGACGAGGGAGGGGTCGCAGACAGATTTCGTGGGGTTTCGGGTGGGCCCTGAGAGTCGGAAGGTGGCCTGCCAGTGCGGCGAGCTGATTGAAACTGGGCAGAGTTCCTGATGCCCGAGTTCAGGGTCAGCGGGGCCGGCGAGGCAGGGGTCTCAGCCAGGTCTCGTGAGGGCACCGCTGTCTGGGCAGTGAGCTGTGGACCGAGTCGAGGAAATGTGGTGAGAAGGGGGTCGTGTGAGCAGTCTGCTGTGGGGTGAGTGCGCTTTGGGGGCGTTCCTGACACACGCAGTGAAGCTATTTACTGATTCTCAGCCCTGTCTTTGTGCCCGAGAACTTCTTGGCACAAGTAACAAAGTCACGTGGATGGAGCCGCCTCAGTTCTTAGTCCTGGAGTCCATCTGTGATGGGCCCAGGGCCCTCGCCGCGCTTCTGAGAGCACGAGAGAGGGGGTTCAGAGTGAGGGGCGGGTGGTGGAGAGAACCCTGGGGCAGACTGGGCGCGTGCGGTTTTGTTGGACGCGTGGACTGAACGCAGGGTACGGCACAGATCACGCCCCTTTGTTATTACAAAATCTTATTACCAAATCATAAGCATGTCCTTCTGTAACATAACTCTCACACACCAGCACACCATATGACGTTTTAGGTGAAATGTTGGAATTAAAACTATCAGTTATTACACCCGGTTTACGACCCTGCCGACCACACTCAGACAGGCCTGACCCCTGCAGGCCCTGCACACTTTGTCATTTGGGAGACTCAGTTTGAGAGGGGAAGGGAACCGAGGGGACTGTCTGTGTTCTTGTTTCCTTTTTAATTTCCAGACTGTGCCGTGTGTCCGTTTTGAGGGCCCCAGTGTTCTTATGTGTAGTTAGTCCAGCTCCGCTGACAAGTGTGTCTCACCCTGAGAGCAGGCCGCGCAGGCCCGCATTCTGGCCCCACTGCCCACCCACCAGCTGCGGGGTGGGGGCGCGGGTGAGTGAGCTGGTCCCTTCCTGCCTTGTTTCCTTCCTCTCGGGGTCACTGGGAGGGTTAAGTGCCTCGAGGGTGATGGCGGAGTGACTGCACGGTCAACGAAACACAGGGACCAATGTCCTATGCCCAATGCCCGGTCCCCAGTGCCCGGCTAAGGGCTGTACCTGTGGACATGATTGTTATCGCGGTCGCTCTGCTTCTGCTATTACCTTGACTACCGATACTTCATTGTTTTTCAATTTTTAAGTTGAATGGCTCCTTAGTAACCAAGCGATAGTTTAAAATGCCAGCAAAACCCGATATTCACATCTATCATCCGCAGAAAGAAAGAAACTCTTTGTTATTGGTTAAGGAACAAAGCACCCGCATTGCTTTCCTCGGCTACAGCCGGGTCCAGTGGAGGTCCACGGAGCGGGGTGTCGCCTGCCCCGTGGGCACTCGGCGGCCGTCCTCCGTTACCTGCCCCGCCTGCCCCTCAGGGGGGCCCTGGGCAGGAGGAGGCAGCCAGATCCGATCCGGGAGAGCGGCCTCTGCCCTCGTCATGGCCCCAAAGGCCCGCCTTCTGAAGTGTTGGAGGGCGGGAGTGTGGTCCAGCATTTCTCCTTGCAGCAGATTCCTGCATAAACAGCTTGACGGCATCGCTCATAACGTTGTCCTTTCTGAAACTGAGCTGCTTCCTCAGGAAAACGAATCAAGATGGTTAAAAGTTTCCTCTTGGCTTTTAAACTCAGATATTCTGTTACTCTGTAAAATTGCGTTGAAAATTCTTATCAAAGAAAATTGTATTCTGCATCTCAGCATTGTGTTTTGGCTGTAAAAAACTTTTTCATGGAGTCTGTTTGAAAGCAATGGTAGATTGTATTTTTGAAGAGACGTATAATAGAGACAGTTTGGGGTTGTCTGTTTGCGTTTCGTTGATTAAGAAGCACATTATTTAACAGAATATTGGCCAGTGTGTAAACGTAATGCCAGAATTGCCTCAATATGCTAGTTGAAACAGGACTGTTATCAGCAAAATTATATTTATCAAGTCCCCCACTTTTAAAAACCTGTTCTTACTCAGCACCTCTTCACGAGTTTTGGTTTCCTCCCCGAACGGTCATCCAGACGCTGGGCAGGCCGGCAGCCCCGTGGAGACACGCCGTCCCACAGAAGCCCCCCCCTGAATTCGGGCTGATCCCAGCTCTCTCCGCAGTTGATTTTCTCCGCAGGTAATTCAGTTTCTGGGATACTGTGGAGGGGACATGAACCTTTTGGTGTAAAGAGATTGGATTTAAACCTCGTAAATGTAACTCAGTCTCAATAAAAAGTCTTGGAGTGGGCCCAGCTTTGCTGAGCATGACACGGTTTTGGGGTTTTGGGGTGGTTTTATGTTCTATCTGAAATAGTGAACAGTAAGGGAATTTGTAACAAATGCGCCAGGTAGATTAAACTGTATATAACACTCTGACTTTGAATGCACAGAGCTTAGCATGCATTTCTTTCTCCTTTTTTTAAGATTTTATTTATTTTTAGAGAGAGGAGAAGGAGGGAGAAAGAGAGGGAGAGAAACATCAATGTGTGGTTGCCTCTTGTGCGCCCTGTACCCAGGGGACCTGGCCCGCAACCCAGGCATGTGCCCTGACTGGGAATCAAACCAGCGACCCTTTGGTTTGCAGGCTGGTGCTCAATCCATTGAGCCACACCAGCCAGGGTAGCATGCATTTCTGAAACACTGTATATAGGCAGTGAAAATAACTCGTGAATGTGTAGGTTATGGGAACTTGAAATTAGTGATTTGGCAACTAATAGGGAACCTCAGGAGTTCTGCTGGTCCCTACAGAAGAATCTCAAAACCAGAGATTCTTCTGTAAATAAAGTTTTATTGGAACACAGCCTGCCATTTATTTACATATTGTCTGTGGCTGCTTTTCTGCTATGGTAGCAGGTCGAGCAGCTGCAACAGGTAACGGTATGGCCTGTGAAGCCTGAAGTATTCGCTATCTGACCCTTTGCAGAAAAAGTTTACTGACTTCTGCCATGGAGTTTCTTTTTAACTGATCCTGCCTAAATTTTAGCATGTGTGCTTAACTCTAAGTTTTATTAGTACAGTTTAAACTTGTTCACGCCCTCCAGATTTTTTGTAAGGCAAAGGTTTTAAAATGCTTTCACAGCCGCTGAAACCTCCCCCCACCTTCCCAGTTACTGACGTGAGAATGTTTATTCCCCTTCCTCTGAAACTGTTTAATTCCGCTTCCTGCTGTGTGACTTACGTAACGCGCATGCACACGTCCACGGCGTGCGGTTCCGATGCCGCGTTACTTAATGACGCGCATGCACACGGTTGAAGCGTGCGGTTCCGATGCCGCGTTACTCACATGACGCGCATGCACACGGTTGAAGCCTGCGGTTCCGATGCCGCGTTACTCACATGACGCGCATGCACACGGTTGAAGCGTGCAGTTCCAATGCCGCGTTACTCACATGACGCGCATGCACACGGTTGAAGCGTGCAGTTCCGATGCCGCGTTACTTAATGACGCGCATGCACACGGTTGAAGCGTGCAGTTCCGATGCCGCGTTACTCACATGACGCGCATGCACACGGTTGAAGCGTGCAGTTCCGATGCCGCATTATAGCATCTCATGCTCTCAGCTCTGGCCCAGAGCCCTTCCCGTGCAAGCCGGGCCTTCCCCGGGGTCTCCTCGGGGGCACAGAGCGGACGTTGCCGAGCGAAAGGAGGCCGACGGGACTCAGTCCAGGCCCCGCTGTGCGCCTTTCTCACTAGAGGTTCTCCGTCCGCGACTCGTGACGGAGCCACGAAGAGTCACCTGTCGTCTTTATCTCGGGAGGTCAGGGCTTGCCCTCCACACCTGCCGGGAGTGAAGGAGCATCCGTTGCTAGGCAGCCGCGGCCCTAGCACCTAGCAACTGCACCGTGTGCCGCAGGAACCTAGAGACGGGCATTACCGGCGAGGGACCCGGACTCGGCTGCCGGAGTTGGAAGAAACAAGTCTCCAGACGAAGGAACGGCTGGCGGCTCCGCGCAAGTCCCGGGCAAGGGTGCGCGCGGGACAGAATGTTCGGGATGACGGCCGCCCGTCCGTGGCTGGGCGCCTGCTGCTCGGGACCTCGGGGGCGGGGGGTGGGGAGGGCGGTTCCTGGGCCTCTCCGGAGCCGCAGTTTTTTTCATCGGCAGATTGAAGGCGACAGAACCCGCGCCATAGGCGAGTCAGTGCTCGCGCTGCACTCAGACCCTGCGCTAGCGTGCGCAGTGAGCGTGCGAGACGGTGCTGGCTGCTAGCGTGGTAGTTGTGGGGGCTCTGTCACGCGTGGCGTTTCTTAGAGCCCTGATTCAGCAGTGTTTCCGTTACCTATTGCTTTATGAAAAATCATGCTAAAACGCAGTTACTTAAAGAACGATTTATTATTGATAGTTCTCACAGTTCAGTGGATTGCGCACCGTTCGGTGGGGCTCACCTGGCGGTCCTTGTGCGGCGTGCCTGGGGACGCGTGTGTGACTCCTGGAGACAGGCCTCTCGGAAGTCAGAATGCGGTTTCAAATCTTCATAACTTCAGAAGGATAGGTGTTAGAGGCTTAAAAACACCTCTTGCAAGTGGAATTATTTAAATTTCTTTTATATTCCATTTTTCTTATGTTTTGAAAAATACTTAATTTTAAGGTTTGATAAACATTTTAAGAGGAAACTTATATAATAAAACTTTCAAGTACCATTTTTGGCATATCTTGTGGTGTGTCCCCTCTGAGTCACCACAGCCAGCTCTGAGACCTTTGGGACATTATCGGGTACGTGTGTCACTTCAGGGACTGTATTTTTTTTCTAATGTGTTATTTATTTATTTGTTAGAGAGGGAAGGGAGGGAGATAGAGAGAGGAACATCAATGTGTGGTTGCTGGGGGCCGTGGCCTGCAACCCAGGCATGTGCCCTGGCTGGGAATCGAACCTGCGACACTTTGGTTCTCAGCCTGCGCTCAGTCCACTGAGCTACACCAACCAAGGCCAGGGACCATATTTATGGATGGAGTATTATTTCATTTGAAAACAAGTTGGAAACTTTGCTTCTTTATGCCCTAGGATCTAGCAGTCGCAGTTCGGGGGGTGATGTCACCAGCACACGCCTTCGAGACGTAGCCCTTTAACCACAGGGGCCCAGGCGGGCCTGGGGGGGTCCTGGGGGCACAGGGTCAGTGCGCATTTCCACATGGAGCGTCGTAAGGACACACTGCTCCCCTTGCCTGTGTCTCCTCAGCCAGGTGCCTGTGAGAGGACCGAGATCCAGGCTCGTGGGAGCAGATCGGACAGAGTTTGTAGCGAAGGGAGTGCGGCCCCATCGAGGGGGGGCCCCCAGGGCTAGCCTCCGAGTCCCCTGCCGAGCCCTCCTCCGCAGAGACGCACAGTGATGGGGAAGGGGGGGGGGAACAGGCATTTCTTCTGGGCAGCTGAGGCCCTGCTCTTCGGGCGGCGCCCTTCCTGCACGCAACCCACCGGGGCGCTAGGCGCATCCCGTGGAGCTGGGGCCAGGCACTCCGGGCTCGAGGTGTTGCTTTCCAGGATGAGTTTGAAAAATGGAAAGCTGTGGGGGCATGACCTCACGCCGTAGGACTTTACAAGCTGATCCAGGTCACACGGTGGACTATACATGCCGAACGCTGACAATGCAATTATAACTGATCCTCATGAGGAAGAAAAACAGCACACACCTAAAAAAAAAAAAAAAAAGTGAAATAAAAGATGGCGCCTTACTACAGGCCTCTGAAAAGCTTTGTTTCCAAACGACGACCTGTGGAGAGCTGGGAGGAGTCGGCACCTAAGGAAAAGGCCGCAGGGACGCGATCGCTGTGGTCGCTTTCAGAGTGGCTTCCCCAACGGTTCCCTGCGCTTCCCCACCGCCCCTCGCCCCTTCGCTCTCCGCGTGGCCCGTGGTTCGGAGCTCCCACTCCTCTCGGTGGCTAGTTCATTCCTACGCCAGCAGGAGCTCCCGCCTAACTGCCTCTCCACGCGGTCACAGGGCAGCGGCGGCCTGCGGCCTGCGTCTGAGCAGATTGGACGCGCCTGCCCGCCCCCCACCAGTCCTCTCCACAGGGCTGGCGTCCCTCCAGTGACTCGCACTGAACAGCCCAGGCACCAACGGGCGGCTCGGCTCGCAGCGTCGCTCCAGTTCTGTGCCTCAGTCACAGTGCGTGTCCCAGCGTATTCCGTATCCGTCTCAGGCGCACAGCACGGTGTCTGGACGGTCATGGGCTTTGCACAGTGACTCCCCGCATCGCCCCGCAAAGGAGGACAGAGGCTCCGGGCTGCAAGCGAGACCGACCTTCCCCACGCTCAAGGTCCTTCCATGTTGCGTGTCTTCCGATGGATGATGGCCTTAAAAATTAAATGGCACAGAGTAGGGTAGAGGCGATGGAGACAAAAATCCGAAAGTGGAGAATTTCCCACGCTTCACTCCCTCGTTTGGAGCAGCGGGAGTAAGGAGCTACAGGACCGGAAATGGAAATCGTGGGCTTCTCAGGTGGCTGGGGCGGTGGCCCTGGCCCTGCTGTCCTCAGACCTCACTCACTGGCTGTGACAGTTCTCAAGCATCAGTGTGCGTCCCGGGGACCTGGCCCCGCCTGCAGAGCCTCTGAGTCCGTCCACATGCTGCGTCTCCAGCAAGTGCCCAGGCCGTGCTGGGGCTGCCCGTGCAGGGCCCACAGCCCGAGGACGAGGGCGGCCGGACAGCAGAGCGCCCCGCGCAGGACCGGGCTGGGGTGGCGTCCCAGGGCCAGCTTCCAGCAGGCGGGGAGCAGGGGTGAGATCACGTCTGTTTTGAAGCCCGTCCGTGAAGGGCAGCGTAGGCCCCGTCGTCTGGGGAAACCAGAGCCGTTCAAACCGTGAGAAGAAACAGTGTCCGTGACACCAGAGGCCGTTCGTGGGTGACCGTGACTTTGCACGGCTGGAATGAACAAAAATCAAGGTGCCTACTAAAAAAATTGCAACACACCAGCTTTGAGAATCTCTTCCTTTATATGTTTTTTTCTTTAAAAAGCAAAAATAATTTTAAGAAAGGGAAAAGATTTATTTTCTTTGTTTTGCTGATGTTGGAGTTCACAGATCTACGGATTTGAATTACTTTCTCAGTCTTTTTTAATTTCTGTGTTTGCTTGTAAAACCAACAGACCTCCACGGATGGGTTATAACACGTAGAGCACTTATGCAATTACACTCATGAAACCCTAGAGACGTCAGGTCTGCTTCTGGCGGGACTTGGCTTGCGCCACCCTCCACTGGCCGCCTGTGAGATCCGACGGCCTCACCCTCCCAGGGCCCCGCGGTGCGCGAACTCACCATTTCCTCTGATTGTGTGGAGCCCGGTTTTCTGTAACAAGCCGGCAGTGACTTGGGACTCCCAACACCCTGTGTGCCTGACATTACAGAATGTTCCGTCTCTGGCCGGTCTACCCCACCCTCTACTTTATTTCTGTTTCTCGTGGACTGTCTTTGTTTTCAGATTGTGATCTGATTTCCACCGCCCTAGCTGCTCTTGGCTTCTTGGGCTCTGCTGAGCCAGTCCTCCTCTTCCCAGTGAGGAGGAGATTCTCGCCTGCACTTTCCCCGGGGGTCCAGATCCTGGGGGCCTCCTCTGCCGTCCTGCACGGGCATGGGAGCTGCCTCCACTGTTTGCTGCTCACGTAACGACGTCACGGTGAATGTTGATATATGGGGTCACCGTATGGGTTCATCTGTAAAGCTGTGTTGGTTACTCGTAATTGCCTTTTGAGGGATTTATGGAATCTATGCTTGTGAGGATGTCGGTAAGGAAGGAGGCAGGTTTTAGGTCCCGGGGGGCGGCGTACGTGCAGAACCAGAGGTGCTCCTGGATGAACCGGGGCTGTCTGCTGTAAGCCTCCCTGCTTGCCGCTGGGATGGATTCTGTGGTCAGCCGATGGGTGAGCTGGAGACCCTGGAAGACCTCCGTTGAACGGTTCTGCTGACTCCAGAACCCTCGTCGGCAGGTGGTTCGGTGTGATTGGACAGTGATTTGCTCACTAGAAGGCAGAAAAGCGCAGGCCCTTGCAGCCGACCTGATCTGTGGGCTTGCTTACCTCCTCACCTGTAAAATCACTGGACGGTCATCCATGGAGTGGAACTGCCCGGGCGCAGGCGGCCGTCTGGGAACCAGCTCGCCCACCCGGTTTTGACGCGTAAGGTTATCGGCTCTGCATTTTGCCGGGATTAGTATTAAATTCCTCCTGTTGAATTTAGCAATGCCTGTGATTTCTTTTGTATTTTGGCGTTGAAAATTAATCTAAACGCCTGTGATCTCTGGCTTTGATTTGCCTTGACGTGAACACATTTTAAAGACACCCAGCCCTATTGTTTTTTTTTTTACCTAAAATTCCTTTTACTTCTTTTTCACTAGATTTACACTTTAAAAGAAATCCAGTTTCTCCAACTTGCTTTAAAGGGCTGACTAAGATTAAACATACCGTCCTCTCACGTATTGGTTGTGTTGGTCCGTGCACTCTGCACTGTATCGGGGGGAAACTTCCGTACAGGCTCTCACCAAACAGAGCACACTCAAGGCTTCTTCTTGGCCGACACTTTTCCGTTTCCCGGCCTCGTTTCTTGTCGCCCCTGCTTGGCACCTGTGCGGCGGAGCGCGGCCTCCCGGCCACTGCTGCCGCTGCTTCGGAGCTGCCTTGTGTCACTGCTTTGCTCACCAAAGCGCTCTTCTCAGGGGCTCCGGTTTCTGTGAGCGGGGCGTTGTTTTCAGCTGTTTGTGTCTGACGCCGGCAAGGGGTGAGTGTAGCATCCACAGTAAATGAGATTCTCGTTTGTTTGCTCGTTTCGTTCTGTTTTAGTTTCTCCAGTGGCCAGATGAGTCTGGGTTCCTGGGCCGTGCGGCTGCGCTCAGGCATTTGGGTCCCTGCGCAGGTGTTACGGATGTTACGACAACTCCAGGACAGACCTTACTTAACGTCAGGATGAGTTATTTCCACGGGGAATATTTTTTGACATAGAGACTTGGGGGAAAATTACAACTACTCATTTTTAACATTGGATTTATTCAATTTAACATTGAAACGGTCGTGATTGCCATAGCCAAGTCGGGAAATGGGTAGATTGATTCCTCCTCCTTGTTTTTGAAGTTGGGGTTGTTGTTTTTTTTTTGAAATTTGTTTTTTAGAAATTGGCTTGGAATTGTTTTAGACATCCTAGTTACTTTCCATATAATTTAAAAATAATCTCATCTATATCCACAAAATATCATGCGGGGGTTTCGACAGGCATTATGCTAGCTAGCCACATCGTCAGCTTCAGGAGGAACCGACACCCTTACCTCGCCGAGTCCTCCAGGCCGTGCGCGCCGTCCGATGCTCCGTCCGCTCGGTGCTTCTCGCCGCCGCCCTCCTGTAGTCTTCACGCCCAGGTCCCGGGAGTGTGTCGTCAGGTTTGCACCTGGCGGGTTTTTCCTCTTTGAGTGATCGTAGGTGGTGGTGTGGTTTCAGCTTCAGTGCTCACACATGCATCGCTCGTATGTGAGTGTGCAGTTGATTTTTAGATGTCGACCTTGTATCCTGCAGCTCACTGAGATCAGCTGTTACTCCCAGAATACCTGTGCAGCTTCTAAGGATCTTCCGCATAGACCACCATGCCGTATGCACATAGAGACGGTTGCATTTCTTCCTTTCTGATCTGCGTGCCTTTTCTTTTCCCAGTCTTCTCCCACCCTGCGCCCCCCTTCTGCCCCTACCGCCCCGGCTTCGGCTTCCGGCACCGTACGCAGTGAGAGCATGACAGTGGGCAGTTTGCCTCCCAGCATCAGGCATGATGTTGGCTGTAATAATAATAATCGTCATCATTATTATTGGTAGATGGCCTTTGTGAAGGTCAGGAAGTTCCCTTCTGTTCCTTTAAATTGCTTAGATGTGTTTTGATCATGAACAGGTTTTGAATTTTCCCAAATTGTTTCTGCATCGGGGCTATTTTGATTTCTCTTAGCCTTTTCGTGTAGCAGGTTATAATGACTGATTTTTTAAAACAATGAACCAGGTTCGCACCCCTGGAATGCACCTCACTTTGTCAGGGTGTGTGGTTCTTGTCATATTTTGCTGAAATCTGTTTGCTAATATTCTGTTAAGGATTTTTGCCTCTGTATTCATGAGGATTATTGATTTGTGTTTTTACTTTTTGTATTAGAGTAATACCAGTAATAGTAATACTGGTTTCATAAAATTAATTGGAATTGGAACTAGTTTCATAAAATTAATTAATTGTAACATTCTTAATTAATTGTAAGAAATGTTCTCCTTTTAATCTAAGCTTTCCTTATTTCATGAGAATTTGTTTAATTTTTATGATTTTGTGGTAAGCATTTTCCTATATAAATCATTGCAAACATTTACCCTTAGAATAATTCAAGAAATGGCATTGTTATGTCAAATGATGGGAACGTCCATAGTTTTTGATGAACCCCCGTACCTCGGGGGAGAGAGGGGGCTCCAGGAACCGCTCCGCAGCCGTGGGGGCGTGGCGGGACCGCTTCAGCGAGTCTCCACCCACTTGAGCGAGTCTCCACCCCCTCGCGCCCTGGCGCAGGGTTTCCCTTTGGAGGAAAGATGCGTCCTTGTGTTGACGGGGCTGTGATGTTATTCGGCCTTCACTTGGTTGCAAGTGCATCATTTGAGAAACGGGCCTACCGTTTGTTGCCATCCCTCCGCCGGCTGCAGCGAGAACAGCAGCGCTAAATAAAAAGGCACACTCGGGCACTGACACCGGGGTGCTAGATGAGCGTCCGATGACCCAGAAAATGGTGTGTGTGTGTGTGTGAGTGTGTGTGTGTGAGACAGAGAGAATTTTAGTCGACTTAAAAAATAAAGAGACTTAGAATGCTTTTACAGAAAATGAACAGCACCTCAGAATCAGTCCCTGACTTGCGGAACTCATAGACCCCAAGACCAGATCACTCACGCCACTCTCCAGGGTCTCCATCCGGCTGGGTTACGTTTCTCTTCCTTTTCAGCTTTTTTTTTCTTTTTTGACTTCTTATTTCTGTGAGAACATGCTCGCTTTCCCCCAGATTTGTGTGAAGTTTGTGCCTACCTCTTCCATTATAGTTTAATGATTTCTCCTTCAAACTCTTCCTTTGCTTTTTTTTTTGTATTTAGTACTTTGGAATTTAATTTTTTTGTAATATTAATTTTAATTGTTTGATTTTCATGTTCTCTATGTCGCTGAACCTCAGAGCCCTATAGGCAAAATGGTATCTTAAATGTTCCTTAATCTGCAAGATCATCATTGGAATTCCTGAAGCACTTTAACCAAAGTAAATCAAATGACAGTAGAACACTCAATATTAGGGACGTAGTTTTCCTTGCAGAAGTATGTTATTTCTCCATAGAGAGAGTAAGCAAAGCAAGGTAATTGGATGTAGCAAACTGGTGTTGCTAAGCAACTGGAAGGCCTGGGGAGCGGTGCGTCTTTCACCCACTCGTTCTGCGTTCTCAGGGCTGCTGGGGAAGATCCTGACGGCCATCCGGGACGCCGGCTTCGAGGTCTCGGCCATGCAGATGGTGCGTAGTGCGCAATGGGTCGCGACCTGCTGGGGCGGTTCTTCCGCACAAGCTTTAAAAATGCTTGACATTGCATGTTCTCTGCTCACTCACTGCATCCAAATACAAAAAAAAAAAATAGTTACTGAACTTGAAAGTCTTACAATCAAAAAAATGTTTTTGAAATTATTTGACCCATATACTCTTTCACTGAGGGAACTAATATTCAAATAGTACGCCTAATTTAAGCTTATATGGTAGGTTTATGTGATTCTTGGAACTTCGATTGCAAATATGGGCTAACACAATATATTTAGTTTTTACAAATGAAAAATAGAATCAAGCTAGCCCTGGCTGGAGTGGCTCAGTGGACTGAGCACCAGCCTGCAAACCAAAGGGTTGCTGTTCGATTCCCAGCCGGGGCACACGCCTGGGTTGCGGGCCAGGTCCCCAGTAGGGGGCGTGTGAGAGGCAACCAACCCATGTTTCTCTTCCTCCCTACCATCCCCTCCCTCTAAAAATAAATAAATAGAATGACAGGAGAATTGAGCTAAGTGGTTATAAGGAATTTTCTGTTGCCTAGATTTGTGACTGAGAAGAGAAGGCGGGAAGAGAATCACTTCAGCTTTTTCCCTGACCAGGGCCCTTTTCTGGCTCCCGGGTTCTCCCTCCGGCACCCTCTTTGGAGTTCCGACACTGCAGCCTGACGTGGGCGAATTGCCCCGACACCGTCCTCGGGAAGCACTCGTTGAAGAAACAGCACCCACTTCTGTGGGGCTCGTGCCTTTGCGCCCCACTTACCAGGGCGTTTGACGGGAATTTGGGCACAAATTGTCAGAGGAGTCAGCTGCGTGATGCGGGCTTTCCGGTGTCCTAGGGCCGGCAAGTTCGTGCTGTTAGGGCAGTGCAGTGCCGACTTCTGGGGGGCCTAGGGACTTCATCGCCCATTTAACCTGATCCTCTTCTTCTGAAAAGGGAGTGTCTTTGACTTTTTCTGGAGGCTCAGGATCGCCTAAGAGCCCAGGTCAGGCGCTGAGTGGGTCCGCCTGCTTCGTGTCCCAGAGTGGTGCGAAGGCCCGTGGGCCAGAAACGGTCAGCATTTGGGGAGATTTGCAGAGTCTTCAGGCGAAACTCGGAGACAGATGAGAACGTTGATATTTGAAGAATCTTACCTGGGCCTGGAAAGAAACTGTGAGACGAGACTTTCTGAAAGTCGCAGCTTGGCTGGCAACGGTCCTAAGCCTGCTGGAAAATAAAATCACAGTGGAAATTTTAGCTGTAGACATTCACCTGGGTCCAGCCAGATTAACCTATGGCCTAGCTCAGCAATTGGTCACAATAGGTGCTCAGGGGCAACAAGCATAATTTTAAAAAAGATTCATTGAACCTATGGGGGAGGCATGGCGATTTAGTGACGGTCACGGTCCTTGATTTTGGGGGGTCAGAAAGATCTATTTCTGGATCGAGGGTCAGCTGCTTTCTGGGTGTGTGACCTTGGCCAAATTTCAAGCAGTCTTATCTGCAGCGTTATCAGCCAAGCCATGAGAGGGCCATTGTTTGCTTCAGTGGGTCCAATGAAATCACCCTACCTAGTGGAAGAATTCCCATTCCAAGGATGGCGGCATTTCCAATGCAAATTACTAGGCATTTAAGAGGTTGTATTTTCTGTCCCTGCTTTGTTACGTTAGTAATGCAGGTTGTGTGAACACAGGATGAGAAAACTGGAACCAAACAAAATTCCCTCCCTGTATAGTTACGTTGCTTATGAAAAGTAAATCCTCCTAATTGGAGTTCTTGTCCGAGTGGGCAGAAATTTCTCCGTGATCGTCAGTCCGGGCAGCAACAGGCAGTGTGTGGGGTGGAATGGGAAATAAAATGGGAAATTCTCAGGCTATTTTGAAAACACTTAAGGTCTTAGTTTTTGAGACACTGGAACCTAGGGAACTCTTCCTTGTAACTTAGTTTGAATCCAGCTTGGACTAGAATGAGTCTTCCTAGGCTTATCTTGTAAGCCTGTCTTACGACTCTTTCTGAAGAGTCGTGGGAGCTCCAGGTGGCTCGCGTAGGAGCTGTGCCGTGAGCCAGACTAGCGAGGAACACTTTTCTGAGTGCTTGGGAGAGCAGGGGTTCGTGGTCAGCGCTCTCGACAAATCTGAAGTACTTCTCGTTCGTGATGTTTCCTTCCTGTGCCACTGCTTCGTCAACAAACAACACGTGCTGTGTGTGTCTTTGTCACGGTATTGGGGACGGGCCTTTTTCCCCGAGAGAGGAGCACAGTGAGATCAGTCTGAGACGGAGGAGCACAGGCTGGTCAAGGTCCCCGACCCTCTGCGTCTTGGCCTCCTCTGTGACCTGGGCCGTGACACTGCTGAGCGGCTGGCTGGCTCGTGAGAGGCCGCCGGTGCAGGACCAAGGACAGGGCTCCATGCATTAAATGCTCTGTCATTGTTACACATTTTCATGATGGGTGAGCTAATCTTTGACAACACTTTCTTCTTCAAAGAGTATTTAGTAATTTATGCAAGGTGTACATTTGTTTAAGATTTTATTTTATTTATTTTTAGGGAGAAAGGGAAGGAGAAAGAGAGGGAGAGAAACATCCGTGTGTGGTTGCCTCTTGCACACCCCCTACTGGGGACCTGCAACGCAGGTTGTGGCCATGGTGCAGAGTTTATATTTGAAAGTAAAAAAAATATGTCCAAGAGATCGTAAGTGTTGGGTGCTAAGTGTGACTCATTTCCTGTGCTTAGTTGGTTGACTTTTTGTTTTTAATGCAGTTCAGCATGGACCGCGCTAACGTCGAAGAGTTCTACGAGGTGTACAAAGGGGTGGTGTCTGAGTACAACGTGAGTATCCGGGTCAGGGGAGCTTTGGCGCTGAGAACAGTGTGTGTGTCCCTCACCTCGGGGACCTCGGCGTCGTCTTTAGTCCTGAAAGTTTTCTTTGAAGTATGCAGGGCTCTGCCTGTTGCCAGCCAATGACACCCAGTGACCGAGGCTTTCTGACCCCTGACGGCCACCGGCTTGGCTTTAAAAATATGATACTGTTTCATTTCCGAAACAGAAATCCACAGGAATGCAAGGGAAAAACTTGCTGGGATATTGACACATTTTGACACTGTCTGTCGTGCAGACGCTGCCTCACGGCTGGGCTCCAGGCCCCAGTTTGCGCGGGTCACCTGCTTCAAACCGCAGACTCGTGTGTCTCAAAACCCACGGATGCGTTCCTTTTCCCCCATCTTGTGGAGACCGATGTGAGGTCCAGATCCTAACCAGCCAGTGTGTGGCCACAGACCCTTGATTTCCTTCTCTGAGCCTCAGTCTGCCCATCTGCAAAATGGACACAATGCTGTTCCTTAGTCCACGAGAGTGTTGTAATAATAGATGAAGGAAAGCAGGCTGACACACTAAGAATACTAAGTAAACTCAGCTATTTTGTTACTATTATGACTGCTGCTGTTATTATTATTACTATTAGTCTGCCTGACACAGTTCTTTGCAGTATAGTCGCTGTTTATCATGTGCAGCCACACTCGCTGCGTCAGCATCCGCAGTCTCATAAAGGTGGTCGGTCGTCCCTGTCTCCCGGGGTTACCACGGCCCTCTTTTTAAGGAGCACGTAGTGCTTTTCACGGAGTCCTGTTTTCCACATTTATTTCTTTGCCTCCCGTGCGGCCCTCTGTGTCTGCGTTCTGCACCCCATTTGGTGTCAGCCCTGACAGAGAGGGCATCAGCGCGACCGCGTTGACTCCTCCGTCTCTGGATCGCGGGCCTCGGGTCCACGCCTGCCCCTTCCCCTGCTGAGGAGTGGGCTGTCGACATCTAAGTGCGGCAGGACTTCAGCAGCATGCGGCAGAAAACCAGGCTCCGCATAATTATCCGCAAAACAATTACTCGTGACCTTTGTGAGACCGCAGAGTGACTTCAGGGGATGCAGCTGGGGACCTTAATGAGCAGGGTTGTGGGGACATGCTGTGACATCCTCTCCCTCCGCTCTTAACCTCTGACATTTCTGTCGGGTACGATGACCAAGGCCAGATCAATATTTCAGTGCAGTCTGCAATAAGTAACCTTTATTTCGCTTTGGCACCACGTGTCCTAAACCCTGCAAAGTCGTTACCATGGCTTCCTCGGCCCTGCGTGGTCTGGCCCCACTCAGCTCCTGATGCCCTGGCCCCTGGGTGGGCCTCCCCCTCCCCCGAGGAACCTCTGCCTGCAAGTCGCCGCCGCTGCCGATGCCCCGGATGCCGTCTGAGGGCCGACCGCACAGCTGTGCAGTCTCCGAGTCCTTCCCAGCCCGCCTCTCGTGGTGCTTTCTCTCGGCTGTGGTTGTGCCCCCTGCACGTACATAGACTCTCAGCCACGGACTCGAGTGAGCCCCACCCCCCGCCCCCCGGCAGATCCCCGTGGGCCCCTCTCCCACGGCCCCCAGCCCCTGCAGCGTCCCTCCCTGCCGAGTCCAGCCGCACCGGCCTCCACGAGCCCGGCCTCTGTCCCCTGCGCTCGGGGCGCGGGCTGGGCTCCGTGTGCTTCCTCGCCCGCCCCGCCGTCCGGAAAGCGCCCGTGGGCGGTGAGCCAGGGTGGGCGGTGTGGCTCCCCTCGCTCGGTGCCCTCCTCTCGGACCGCGGTCCCCTGCTCCCTGTCATCATCAGGGTCCGAAGACTTGGGTTTCGTGTCGACCGTCTGGCTTCTAGATGTCTGACGGGAGAGCGTAGGCCTGGCCCCTGGTACTGCTCACTGCTGGGCGGCGTCATGATTTTCGAGCGTGTCCTTGGAAGGAGCACTGTGGGGTGTACGTCCTGAGAAGCGGGGTCGGACAGCAGCGCTGGGCAGTCCAGCTGGACTGGTGCCTGACAGGAAGCGGTGCTAGAAGATCGTTCCGGGGCTGCACGGGCCCAGGGGGAGAGCGGTGCACCCCGGGGGGTGGCCGGCCTGGGCACGGAGGGCGGGGAACATGGACAGCGTTTGGCAGCTGCTTGGCATGTGGGGTGCAGGTGGGGAAGAAGTCAGAGGTCACTTCAACATTTGGAGGCTGGTGGAATGGTGGTGCAATTAAAAGAGGAGTAAACAATTATTAAGTTATATTAATTTTTAATACTTTATATTACAGGAGATGGTGACAGAAATGTATTCTGGCCCTTGCGTAGCAATGGAGATTCAACAAACCAACCCTACAAAGACATTTCGAGAATTCTGTGGACCTGCTGATCCTGTGAGTTATTGTTTAAATATTAAGCAAGTTTGTTTTATTCATTAACTAAATATCTTGACCAGTTTGATAGTGTTATTTTACTCTTTAAAAGAAATAATACAAATATGAACATAATAGATAAAACTTTTTGTTCAAAATAACATTTCAAAATCATTTTTTTTGTGTGTAATATACTCTGGGAAAGTGAATTTTTATTACACTGGGCGAAGCATTTACTGTGGCATTTTCTTTTGTTGTTTCTTCTTGCTGAACTGTCTGGGTGAGTAGATGTACCAAGCTCTGTGACAGAAACTGTCTAAGGTATTGGTTATCCTTTGACACCAGGAGGCCGTCACGAAGCTGTCAGCGTGAGGACAGTTGACACGGTGGCCGACTCCAGACCCACCGAGCAGTGGCGCTCGGTGACACTTGGTAATCTCTAGGACACCGTTTGGTCGCCCTGGGCTGTCTCCACGCAGCCATGCAGTGGTGAGGGAGGCCCAGAGAGGGGCTCAGAAGCAGGGGTCGTGTTAGAACGCCCGTGAGACATCCCCACGCGGACGTCGCCAGCTGGGCGGGACCGAGAGAGGCGCTGCTGACGTTTAATGCCAACCGAAGTCTAAGGGTCCTCCACCCTGCATTCCACTGTCGCTCGTAAACAGACACGGGAGAAATGCGGCCCTGAGCTGGCTGCAAACAGGACGTCTGCTTACAGAGCGAAAGCTAGAACGGGGACTGGGGAGGGGGGGCGTTGTTGCTGTGCTCACGGCCCCACTGGGCGGTCGGGCATGCCACCCATGGGTGCCAGCGAGCGCGAGGGTTCCGTGTGACTCTCAGCGAGTGTGTGTGTTTGCAGATGTGGCCTCCCCAAGTGCCGAGCGGCAACCGAGTCTTCTGCGTCTTCTCCCAAGCTGGAATGGCATTTATAGACGAAAAATAAATTTTAAAAAGAATTAGCAATGCCTGCCTGATCAAATATCCTGGCTAAAGAAAATAATTTATCTTGAGGAATAGATGGCTGCAAAGGTTTTTGATGCAGTTAGCTTGAAAAAGCACGAAGAACATACTAGAAAATGCTTGCCTTTCAGAGTAGCTGTTTGTCTTAGATTTCTTTTGCTGTGGTGTTAAGTAACACTAGGCCCCAAAACCTGACAAAGATAATAGCTCGCTCTGTGATTATAAAAGATAAAACAATGTGACCTAAGAAGAGTAACAGAGAGGCAGTTGACATGAAACTGCTGAATAAAACAGTATTTTATTATACTGTTCCGTGACAAGTCAAACAAAGCTCTATTCAGATATAACAGCACTGGTTCAACAGTAATATTTTCCCAGAAAGGCAGGAGATGTAATTCAAATTTATGAGTAAGATGTTTGGAATTTTATGTATCCTCTTCAGGTAGCGTATACAGTTTTCAACTACATTAACTTATGAAAATATTTCTCTCTCTCTCTCTCTCTCTCTCTCTCTCTCTCTCTCTCTGTGGCAGTTCCAGTCACTGAGTCTCGGAACTGGGATTCGAACCTGTATATTGTTGTTCCTAAGTTCGTGCCTTTAATCATCACGGTATACTGTCTTATTACACGTCTGTGTGACCCTGCGCCAGTAATACCGGGGCGTAAAGCATGTACAAACCAGATGATTTTTGAAAAGCAGATACAACAGTACTTTCCTCTTTACACGGTTTAAAACTGGACGTTGTGTGACCTTTCTCTGGGTGACTTAGCTGTGCTGACCCCAAAGCCACAGTGTAAACGAGTCTTCACTTCGTATCGCGTATGTCGTAGTTACTTGTGTTGTGGATGGATTGGCCAGAACCTAAGAAAAGCTCGCACCTGTCGGAAGGCCAGTCCCCAAAAGGGCGGGAAACAGCAGGCGCTGGCGAGGACGTGAGCAAGGGCCCCTCGCGCACTGTGGGTGGGAGGGCAGACCGGTGCGGCCAGTTGTTACTTCGCCACGAAAAAGGGGGAAATCGTGCCGCTTGTGACGGCATGGTCGGCCCCGGAGGGCACTGTGCTCAGTCAGGCAGGAAGACAAGTGCCGTGAGATCTCACTGACGTGCGGGGTCCGAAAAGGAAACAGAAACAAAACCGGACGAACCGTGGACACGGAGAGTGGATTGGGAGTGTCCGGGGCGGGGGGGCGGGGGGGGGGAGCCGGGGAGCGGGCGAAGAGGGTCGAAAGGCACAAACTCTTCGTTATAAAATGCCCAGGTCCCGGGGGTGTCACCGCAGCAGGGGGACTGGTGAATAACCCGCTATTGTTCTTTGAAAGTTGCTAGGAGATTGGATTTGAAAAGCTTTCATCACACGCACACACAAAAAAATGTAACTGCGTGGTGATGAATGTTAACTAGACTCACCATGGTGATCATTGTATCAAATCACCTGAACCTCACATAACGCCTTACGTCAACTGCACCTCAGTTTAAAAAAGAGAAGTGAGCACAGCTGGCTTCAGGCAAACACAAGATTATCCGTGGAAGGGGGAAGACGAGACACGGAACACACATTTCTCTCTCTGTCCCTGCACCCCCCCCGCCCCTCTCTCTCACACACACACACACACACACACACACACACACACACACACACAGAAGAATGATTACAGCTGGTTTAAACAGTAACTTGGATCTTTGACAATTTCATCAGGCCATGCACTTACAGATCCAGCACTGATTAACCCTCCAAAGGAGAGGAAGAAAAAAAAAGAATGACTTTTCTGGAGGATCTGGACCCCCCACTGAGAGAGCGCCTGAACAGCCCAGCGAGAACGGCGCTGGCCCCGCGGGAAGCGGAGCTGCTGGCGCCGGCTGTTCTCTCGCACCCCCTTCGGGAGCAGAGTTCGGGACGTTCTCTGGGTCGGGCCATGCACTTCCAGAATGAGGATGTGTGTGTATTGCTGATACACACATGGGTGTATACCGTAGGTGTATAAGTGTATATGGTTTATGTATTTTTTTCCAGTGTCACGGAGAATGCAGAAAGGCCTCCTTTGTGAACCAAAGTTCCGAGGTTTGCCATGGGTAGGCTTAGGGTTTCCTAGAAATAAATTGGACTTGAACAGATCATTGCCCTCCACCTCCATTCCCGTTGGATGGGGCTGATTTCGATCCGTTCCGCTGAAACGACCGCCTGTTCTGTGGGCGCCGGCGCCGAGCCCTTGAGGACAGACAGGGGCTCTGCCCGCAGAGCTGGAAGCCTGGCGGGGGATGGGGCAGCGGAGCCGGCGATCGCACGAGTCCGTGTGTGTTTCGGCCACGGCGGGGGCCCGGCAGAGCGGCTCATGGCCGGGCCAGGGTGTAGAACCTGCGGCCGGGGGTTGGCCGACATGCGGGAGGCCTGAGATTCTCGTCTGTGCTCGGATCCGAGGGACGGGGCAGCCACACAGGCAGCCTCACAGCCAGGGGAGCCCAGCACGTTCCGGGGCTGCAGAGAGGTCCAGACGGGCCTCACTCCCCGCGCAGAGAGGAGGGCGGCCTGCAGGGCGGCGGGAGAGAGGGTTTGGGGAAGGCGGTGAAGGCCGCGTCCCTCTACCAGTGAGTGAGACGCAAGCACGGTGGGGGGATCCGTGGGAGGGTGGACCCAAGGGACTGACGGGACTAGGTTTGTTTCGGAAGACCACGGTGTGGTCTCTTCCGTGGGCAGAACCGCGTGGACCTGAGTGCAGCGGGTCCGACTGCGGACGATGCACCCCGAGTTGACGGCCCTCACTGGGCACGCAGTGGAAGGCGGGACGACGGATTCTGGAAGGCGAGTGAGCGTGCAGAGCTGTGACTCGGGTGTGGGCGTGAGCAGCCACGCGGCTCAGCTACCGCAGATAAACACATCCGTGGAGGAACAGACTGTTAAACCGTGGAAGGAATACAGCGACAGCGATGAAAATGCCAAAGCCTCTCTGATTGCAGTCATTGTCTCACCGCTCTTCCTGAGCTGGTGACTTAAACGGTGGGCACAGAGACATTGCTTTTGTTCCCAGAAGCAGAAGTTAGAAACAGAAAAAAAAAATAATTCAATCTTGAGCTTAAACTGTGTTGCTTAGCACCGATCAGCTTTCAGGAAGTTTGGCACCTTGGTCTTCGGTGGGAAGTCCTTGAGTGTATCGTCCTGCTTGCTCTTGGAGAAAGCCGTCCGGCCCCAGCGGCCCGCCCACGGGTCCTTCGGGGGTCGCTGTCACTTGGAGACTCCCTGAACCCAGGCTTGGTGACAGCAGAGACGCCGTGTGCCGCCCTGCTGGCACCGGCAGGTGCCGTTTCTCGTCAGTTCTGCTCCGGGGGTGAGGGAGTGGGTGGACTTAGTTGATTAGGACCCTGAAGCAGATGGTCTCTGAAAAAAACATTCTTTAAAACCTCACTGACTGAGTTGAAATCCAGCTAATACTGTTTTTCCCCCGAGTCTGTAACTCAGCGGGTTTCTTTCCACTACTCGCCATCTCCTACAAATGCGGTGCGAGCCATTCAAGGCCATCTTTGGAAGCTGCGTGGGATCGCACCAGACTGGCCTTCAAACCTTCCTATGACTTACCGCGACTTGCTAGGGATTGTGACACTTACCGACGTGTCGCGTCATATCTGGCACAAAATGCAAATGAAACACCGGTCGACTCTCTAGTGACACGGCCTCCCTAGCTTCGGAGCTGCAGAAATGACAGGGGTGGAACCACAGCTGCCCCTCCCTCGGGGGGGCCTCCTGCCATCCTGGTTTAAGTGTGACTGTGGATGCAGACTCCCCCTGAGACGTGTACTGATCACAAGCACCGCTCCGCCCCGCCGATGGTCTTCCCGTTGCCGACCCCGCTCAGGTGTGGACGGTTGCACGCTTGCTGCAGAGGAGTCCCCGGTAACCTTGACTCAAGGCACTTCTTCCCACCTCTCTAAGGTACTCACTCACTCAACCAGCCAAGCCACCAGCCAGCCCACCAGCCACGGAACAGTGACAGGCCGTCCAGGTGCCCGGTCCTCTTAGGCGTGGGCAGTGAGAGGGGGCAGGACCCACCTTCCCTGAGCCCGAGGGGCTGGGCTCCCGGTGGAAGGGAACCGGTAATCCCAGGGAGGTCCTGTAATTGCCTTGATGAACGTATGTATCAGGTGGGCGAAAAAAAAAAAAATACAGTCAAAGACGACGGAGAC
Organism: Phyllostomus hastatus; assembly: GCF_019186645.2. Classification (NCBI taxonomy): domain Eukaryota; kingdom Metazoa; phylum Chordata; class Mammalia; order Chiroptera; family Phyllostomidae; genus Phyllostomus; species Phyllostomus hastatus. The sequence goes on along the minus strand of NW_025333833.1, from coordinate 3,021,402 downwards.
ACCGAGGGTTAAATCAGGTCGACCCAGTTTCCGTGCCCGGCGCCCTGGGCCATGCGGGCAGCGCGAGCACCCCCAGAGAGGGCTTCTGAGAGGGAGGGAGTACTTCCCAACTTCCTTGCCGGACGTTAGAGACGGCAGTCAGGATAAGAAGAGATTCCCAACCGTGATTCTCGCTGAGCGGGCCGTGGGGAGCGTGAGGAGAGCGTAAAGACCTCTGAAAGGGAGCTTTGACCTTTTAACAACGGGGGGAAGGTGACCCTAAATTTCACACGGTTCCCCCGGGTCCCAGCCTGCTCCAGCAGTGGCACACACCCTCCCAGACCTTTGCTCGCCTGCGGGGACCCCTGTGCTCGCTGTTGCTCCTCCGCGTCGGGGAGTGTGCGTCAGTCCTGACACGGGCGCTTACCCCGCCGTCCGGCACGGGGGCTGCTCGCGGGCCATCATCGGTAACAACAGCGCCAGAGCGATCGTCCGCCGTGAGAGGCGTTCGGAAAAACTGTCTTGTTTTCGTCGGTGGTTTTCTCTCCCCCCTCCTGGTGCTGAGGGAATGGGGGGCACTCGGTTTGGAGATTCTCCACCCCCCGTTGGGAACAGCCTAGAGGGGGGATTGCTGCCCTCACGGATCTCTGGCTGAAGACCAGCATCCCCGTGAATGTAAACACTGCAGGTTTTCACACCCCGTTTCAGCTGCAAGGGGCTTAAAACTTCGCTCAGGGCCAGTTCTGCTTCAAGGGCCTGGGGCAGTCAGTGGCCCAGCTGCTGGGCCCGAGCGAAGAGGACCTGGAGCTGGTTTCCGGAACCGCCCCCCCCCTCCCGCCGGCTCCCCCGTTTCCCCCCATTTCCGGTACCTGTGTCCAAGGGGTCCTCACCGAAGGTGTTCCCCTGAAGGAAGTGCCCCGGTCCCCTCTCCTGTGTTTCCCATTTGACCCCAAAACTAGTCCCCCGCAGTGATTCTCTCCCCTCCCGTGGCTGCACGAGCTGTGTTCCCCCAGACGGCTCTGTCTCCTTCGAGGTCTCTCCGCGTGATGTCGCACCTCCGTTTCCCTCTCCCTTTGCCCTGGGTTCACGAGGGAGACCACTCGCTGCTCGGACTGCCTCGGAAGGTGATCGTGTTCCGGTCGCTCAGACGTGCCCCTCCCAGTCAGATGGGGGCTCGGGGACGGGCGGAGCCGCCCGCTGGGGCCAGTGTGGGGGGCCACAGCACCAGCCCCGCCTCCCCCATGCACACGCGCCGCCCGGCAGCCCCGCGCGGCAGCCCCACCGCAGCCCCTGGAGGCGGCAGGAGGCTTCCTGCTCCGCTCGGAGGAGAACACTCCCAGGCCTTTGTGAGGCCCTGGGAAGTTGCCGTTTTGGGACATGAAAGGGCCTGCCACCTGACCGTCGGTCACTGGGTGGAGGCCCCGGGCCCGGTGCCAGGTTCGGGCCCGGCATCGGTTACAGCTGGCGCGGAGAGCGCCGAGCCACGGCGTTCCCGGGAGGCCGTTAGTAAGACCTTTTATTTATATCTCGGTGAGACAGTCCTGCCCCTGCCAAAGCCAAAGGAAGGGATTTCAGGGGCCCTTAAATGTCACCGCGCAGGCCGGGGCCACCCTGCCATCGCTGTTTGTTGAGTTTCAGTTGGTGGCAGAAGACAGCAGGGCGATTGTCACCCTGCCTCTGGAGTAAGGGCAGGCCCGGTCTTTTGAAAGCACTTAAAATGTAACGAAAATATTAGCTCACAGTAGTTGGTGTTTTATATGGTACTTCAAAAAATCTGTTCTTGCCAGTGGATTTCCTCTCAGCGGTGCTCCCAGAACAGGTTTCCCTGCATTTTAGGCGCAGCCCAAATGGAGCGTGTAAGGTAAGAAGTCGAGTGCGGGGGGGCGGGGCAAACAGCCCGCCCTCCCTCACAGCAGGCGGCCCGTCCAGAATAAACCGGTGCGCTCGCTCTCTCGCTCTCTCGGGACTCCTCCCTCCGTGGCCTCCAGCTCTGCCCCTGACCCGTGCGCTCTGCCCAGGCTCCCGCACGGGCACTGCTCTGCGGCCCCTCTCCTGACCCCACCCCCCCCTCAGAGCTCGGGCACGTCAGGCGTGCAGACCTGCTGGAGAGTAAACGCACGCAGGGGAGGGCGAGCGTCCCACCCTCCAGTCTGTCTTCTCCACGCGCCGTCCTGAGGACGACACTCGCTGCCCCCCCCCGCCCCCGGAGCGACTGTGCCTTCCTTCAGGCCCCACACCCACGGTTGTCTGCACCTGCGGCTGGCGTGTGCCCCTCGTACACGGTTCACCCTTCACGACTGTCCCCCTCCCCCCGGTCTAGTCACTGACTCGGGGTCACACCTTTCGGGTGTCTCCACTGCTGGGGAAACGCTCTAATACGAAGGACCTTCTTCGACTTCCGTGAACATGGAAACCCCTGGAGTCTTGTTGAATCTCCATGATGTTTCCATGGGGGGGGTGGTAAGCTGGGGGGCTGGAATTCTGCGTCTGTGACAGGCCTGGGTGGTGCGGTGCACCTGGCCCGCAACAACCCCAACAGCAGCAACAGAAAGGGACAAAGGGTGTAAATTGTGCTAAATGCCTCGTCTGTCTGCAGTGTGAAAACAGCACTGAGAAGGGAGCACAGATCTAAGTCAATTTCTATGAATAAAGGGAGGCATGGGGTGTCGTTTTTGTTTTTTCTCACTTCTGTATCTGATCAGTGGACTTCGGTGTATTCATCTGAGTAGTCGTGAGGCTCGGTGAGGTGCTGTGTGAATGAGTCTGCGTTTGGCCCCGCTAGGTTTGGGCTGCAAAGCGTTGGTCTTCAGAGCACGTTTCAGTCGTCTCAGTTACCCCGTCTTTCCCTGACGTCTGCCCTGCTTCGGGACACCCCGAGCTTTAAGGAAACTCAGATTCCATGGGTGGGTGTCCCAGTTGAGGGACAAGAACCATGCGCACACTTACTGGGAACCCTGTGCAGTCTCCCCTCCCCCTTTGCGATGGAGCTGGAAGGCGGGCCATGATCGGCAGTGAACCCGCGCTCCCAGGCTCCCGTGGCAGCAGACGCCCGTGCGCCTCAGGACCGGGCACATTGCGATCCCCCTTGTACCCAGGGAGCGATGGCACTGGAGGCCGCCCTGGGAGACTGAGCGTACTCCTCACTTGGACCGCCACCATCAAAGCACATCCCGGTGGGGCTCGTTTTCTGGGTGTTCTGGTGGGAGCTGTCCCCCCTCCCCAGCCCCTCCCCACGGCCCCAAGCCTGCCGCCCTCCGGCCCCCCGCCGGCGAGAGCGGGGGAGCCAGGCCTGCAGGCAGGCGTCTCTGTGCTGGAGTGGGGAGATGGAGCGTCTCAACCTGGTGGTCACTGTTTTCTTTCTAGTCACTGAAACAGTTCACATGTTATCCCCACCCTCACGCCCCCAAAAGGCAAACAGACCGAAAATAAGGAAAATTACGGAAGAGAACCAAGACCCAACAAAACAAACATGTTTCTCTCCTCCCCAGAAATGAGCACTGCTAACTGACATTTCGGCCTCAAACCAGCATGTTTTTTATGCACCTTATAAAAACAGGATCATGAAGTGTTTACTTTCTGCAGTATCCCTATTTAATTAAAAATATGTTGTGCTCTTTCTCATGTATTGCATATACTTCTGTAACATGGTTATTAAAAGCTGCATAGTATTCCAGGATATGGGCTGGTTAATTGCTCCTCCGCTGTCGATTTTTTAAAAATTCTGTGTACGAGGACATTGCAGAAGCCGGATTTGAACAATACACGTTCGCACAAGGTTGTTATTACCATCTGAGAGCAAGTGCCTGCAGGCGAAATTGCTGGGTCAGAAGACAAATGAGGTTTATTCATTTGTAATCCGTTTTGTCATTTTCTTCCTAAAACTACAAGACAGGGTTTCCTAGTCTTTGACCTCAGCAACGACACGGTTTCCTCTGTGAAATGTTTTCTCTGCATAGCCAGACCTCGGCCGGTTCCAGAAGCGCATCAGCACACACAGGAGTTTTGTCGCGTCTGGGACACAGTAAGCGACAGGCACTGCAGGAGCCGCGCTCACCGGCTGGCCCGCCAGCACCCACCGCGCAGCCCAGGCGCAGGCTCCTCACATGCATGCAACACGCCGTGCCACACGCACAGCGCCCGAAGCACTCACGCCTGAGCACGTGTGAGCTGTGCCAGCAAGAACGGAAGGCTGCTTGCCAAAGCTGCGATTCCTCTGCTAGGTCCTGTTTCCGTGCACAGAGACGTTGTCTGGTAAACGGGCTGCGCCCGGAGTCACGGCAGCCGCGGCGCCCACGAGAAGAGGGGCCTGGGCGCCTGCTTCCGCTCCTCCGCAGGCGCCTGGGCTGGAGGAGCTCGGCGGCTGTCCGCTCGTCGTGTTCGGAAACCAGCTCTCTGTCGCGTCTCAGAGCCGAAGGAACCGTGTGGTCGTATCAGGAAAGTGGCCGGACTGCGTCAGCCCGCGTCCGCAGCGCCCCGACGCCTGGGGTCCTTCCCGTGCAGCTTGTGGATTCAGTAGGGCCAGTGGGCATGTGCCGCGTGGGTTTAAATGCTTTTTACCAAAGTAGCCAAACCTTGCACAGAGTGAGGCATGTAGTACACGGACTGGCGATTCCGTGATTTGTAAAAACTCATCGTTGAAGACTCTGCTCAGCTGCCTGTCACTGTGATGGTGAGATACCTGTTGACGGGTGTGTGACTGTGTTGTAACTTCACTCTGTGTATCTCCTAAACGCCTACCACAGTGCCTTTAATAGATCCATTTATTTATTTTAAATTTCCTTTTTCCGGTAAAATGCAAGGAAAAGTTCATAAAAACATGCACTGTGGTGAGAAGTGGACTAGATGGTGGGAGGGAAACGGCAGAGGGCAGGGGGTGCGGGGCACGGCCGGCCCCCGGGGACTGGGGTCTGAGGCCCGGGCAGAAGGGCCAGGGCTGGGGGTGGCCCGCGTCCGTTCCAGCCGCTGCTGCCGCGTGCCAGGTTTGAAATTACTTTTCCTGGGGTTTCCTAAAGTGCTCAATCATACGGGCTGGTTGGAGTCCGGAGTTCTCATTAGTTTTATAAATGGCTGCGGCCCAACAGTGTGAGAGAACGCGGAATCTCGGTAATGCATTCTGGACGCGGCCCTGGCGGGGCCGGTGCGGACCAGCGGGGCCGGCGAGCCTGGAAGAGGAGGGCCACGGAGATGGAGCGTATTTCGGAGATGCGGGGTCTGTTCCCGATGAAAGTCATCGTTGACCGCTCTGCTGGGCAGGGAAAATGGATCTGGGGGGAGGGTAGAGTGACCTTGTAGAATATAACTGCTGAAGGGAAGAACCGTTTTATTCTTAAAAGAGCTATTACCCATAAAGATGAAAGCCAAAAAAAAAAAATAGCTCCTTACGATAAAAACTCGGGGAAGGAAAATGAGATGCTTTTGAAGGTAGCAACTTGAACCTGAATTATCTAGGCCGTGGGGTCCTCTCACGTAGTGAATGCTCCCACTAGTAGAGTGATTCAGCCTATTCTCTGCACAGAGGAGTGCCTTAAAGTATGTCTGTGTACGTGCACACACCTGCACACACGTCGTGTCTCTCTCTCCAAGAAAACCTGCTTGACATTGCGCTGTGGCGCAGAGAGTTTATTTTTCCCGTTATAAATGAGGCCCTCGCCACGAGGTTGTATGTAGTACGTAAGAATGTGAGTGACTGCATTATAGAGGGACAGAGGAGGACGTATTTTAAAAATAGGAAGTGAAGAAACTCAGCACGCTAAGACAAGAGATCAGTTACTTGCACGTGCCCGCTGCTGCCCAGCGTGGGTCCGCCGGTCCTGCACTGCGGGTGGTCGCCGGGCGGTTCGGCGGGTCTTCACGGGGCGTGGGTGCCTCTCGGTTCTCATCCACAGGCACCGACGTGGGAGTCCGGGGCCCCTCGGCCGGTCGCTGCCCTGCCGCCCTGCCTCCTCCCCGGGGCGGCCCGTGTCTGTGAAGAAGCAGCAGTGTTGTCCTCAGTCCAGGTGCAGAGCACGTCACACGCGGGCGCACCTGAAGGAGGTGGCGCAGCCGAAGGGCCCTGCACGTGGCAACCAAGAGGCCTGGTGGCGTGTGTGCGTGTGGGCGTGTCAGCCACTGCACGCGTGTATTCCGTGAACAAGGTGCTCCAGCACGCCGTGTCACGGGCCGTGCCCTGGTCCACACCGTGCGGCTGACGCGAGTCTCTCTGTGCGTGTGTCTCTCGCAGGAGATCGCCCGGCACCTGCGCCCCGGGACCCTCCGAGCGACCTTCGGGAAGACGAAGGTCCAGAACGCCGTTCACTGCACCGACCTCCCCGAGGACGGGCTGCTAGAGGTGAGACATGAGCATCCCCATCTGGGCGTCAAGTCCGCGGGCGGTCTCCACGGTTCGGGCGGGTGGGGGGTGGGGCACCCTCTTCCCGCTGCTGGGAGACCCTGCTCCCCGGCCGTCTGACGACCTCAGGCGGCGGCTTCGAAAGACCAAATGGCAGGCTGCTGCTTGTAACAAGACGGTCTTCGCAGAAGTCAGGCATTTTTCTGATTGGCATATGTTGTGGTTTAAAAGCAACTTAAAAAGTAAAGGACTATACCATTAATTAAATCATGTGAAATTTGTTTTAAAGTCAGATAAAAAAAGTGTCATTGCCGCAAGTTGCTAGTCATGCAAATGTATCAGACAAATGTATCATCAGAACATGCATCAGTGAAACTCAGAAGTCTGATGGGCAGTGTAATAGGTGACAAGCCATAGACACCATCGTTGACTCTTTCTGCACCGGGCTCTACCGTGACGGCCGCCTCGTGTAAAGTGCTCCGTGCGAGCCCCACGGCCGCTCTCAGGGGCCGGTGTTACTGCACCTGTTTTACCAGGGAAACGGAATCGGGACACCCAGAGGCTAAGTGACACCCCCGAATCGAACAGTTCCTGTAGCACAGAGCCGTGTTCTGACCCCCCTCACCTGTTTAATTAACGTAAAATAAGAAACAATGAAAGAATCATCAGAAAGTCTAAGTGAAAATTGATCTGGTTTGGTGTTAAGAAAGTCATTTCTAGGCCACAGCAAAGAAGCTTTAGAGAAAGGATTGATTTTCTTTTTCTTACAGTTTTTAAATTCTTTCTGTGTCAGAAGGAACTAATGGAATGAAAAGACAAATTTAAGAGATTATAGTATAAAGAACAAAGAAAACGATCGATACCCATAATACAGCTTTACTTTGGTATTATTTGTCTTATCAAATGTATCAGTCTTTTGTTTTAGTTCTGCCTCTGAACCGTGTGGGGCAAAGCCGTTCCCACTTTGTTCTCGCTGTCCCGCCCTGACGTGCTCGCACACCTGGACTTGGTTGTGACGCGTGTGCGACGCATGTGTGGTGCGGGCCCCCGCCAGCCCCTGCCAGCCCCCGGGCCTTGTTGGGGAACCCCCCCTTTCTGCCCTCGGCACCTCTCCTGCGCCGGGTGCGGGGGGCTCGGGCTGGCCCGTGCCCACCCCGAACTTCCGGTCTGTTCCGCTGGGCGGTGCCAGAAGAGCGCCACGTTCACGGCTGTAGCTCGTTCATCCTGTAGGACAGCTTCTTGGGTTATTCTCCTAAAGGTATGCCTGCACGGGGACTCGACGTGGGCTTGTCAGGTTCTCTGCCCACCCCGACCCCCGCCCCGGGTGCAGACGGGACCCTGGCGCCGCGCCGTGTCTGGGAGTTAACGAGGCAGCGCCGTGGCCGTCCTGCAGTGGGCTCTTCGCCGGCCTGAACGGCGCCCTTCGCCTTCGCCGCCCGTCGAGTCTCGTCCTCCCGTGGGTCTGGGGCTCGGCCTGCAGAGTGTGTTCCGCCAGTTTCTGCGCTCGTTGCTGTGGAGAGGGACTCCGTCAGCTGCGTTTTGATTTTCTCCTAAAATCCACCACGTGAACTTGCTAGAATCGTGTGTCGACTGTGTGTCCTGGTGTGAAAGGCTGTCCTCCTTGTGAAGTTAACCACGTCACGCACTCTACCTTTAGATTACCCGAAGGGTCAAATGTTCATTTAACGTTTTCACCTGTTTTATAAATTCACCTTCCGATGGCTCAGGACCTGCCGGCCGGGTTTGGGCGCGGGGGTGAGCGGGGCTCGTGAAACTGAAGTCCTGTCCGTCGGGAAGCTTGTGCCCATTGAAAAATGTGACCCAAGGTATGCCCGTGACTTTGCTCACGCAATTTAAAATACATTACTACCGCCTGCAGCTTCCGAGCCATTTATTGAATGATTAAAATCTTTCTGGCCTAACTGCACGGGAGATCTAATTGCAAAGTAATGGCTGAGTGGGTTACAGAATTAATTAAAAAAAAACAGAAGTTGGTGCTCTGATAGCCTCCTCTCCTGTGGCCGATGATTTACACTTGACATGACCTTGCCTGAGTCGCTTTTTCCTTCCATGCCTCGCCCCTCTTATCAATAGACCGGCACCGAGAATCCTCATCTGCTAGAGCCAAGAAATGTTCTCTTAGTTAACGATTAACCATTTGCAGATCGCTGGGCTTGAACAGTCAAGTATTATAAAAACACTTAGAGGCCAGAAGAGTTACTTGCTCAAAGGTCTGCAAAGTGGAAGTCAGAGGGACGCAGAGACACGCCAGGAAGCACTTTGTACTCTGCTCTGCTGGTCCTCCGGGGAACATGCCTTAGGGGCAGGGGGCCATGCGTCCCGCTGCCCCATCCAGAACCTTCCTGAAAGGCAGGACCAAGGGCAGAGGCTGGAGCTGTGCTGGGCACTGCAAGGAGGGAGGGGCAGGAGTTGCTTCTCCTGGCGCGTTCCCCCTTGTGATGCCCACTGGGCTAAGCTCGCTTCAGATGCTCGGAAGTACGGCTTCCGTGTCTGCTTTGTCCCATCCATGCGTGTTTCCAGTGTGCGTGTAACAGCCGTACAGGGAGTGTCTTCCTCACCGACATTGCGACGGGGTGTCAGAATCAACCAAACATGTGCCCCGCTCTCCCTGAGCTCAGACGAAGCTTTAGGGGTGAGGGATCTTAGCAGCAATCCAGAAGCGTGATTTCTTCGGATGTCTCCAACTGTGGGACCTTTTGTGGGGATGGGGACGAGTGGCAGCAGCTGTGGATGAGACGTCCCAGGGTTCCAGGGTGGTCACTTCACTGAGGGTATTCCCGATGCTCTGTGGGCGGTCACTTCACGGGGGGTGTCCCCAATGCTCTCTGGGTGGTCACTTCACGGGGGGTGCTCTCTGGGCGGTCACTTCACGGGGGGTGCTCTGTGGGCGGTCACTTCACGGGGGGTGCTCTGTGGGTGGTCACTTCACGGGGGGTGCTCTGTGGGTGGTCACTTCACGGGGGGTGCTCTGTGGGTGGTCACTTCACGGGGGGTGTCCCCGATGCTGTGTTGGCGGTTACTGTTACCATCTTAAATTCCTACGTAAAGAACACATTAGTGGAAACATGTTTAGTTTAACTAGTAGTAGTAAAAGGAGCGCTGGTTTTCTACTAATGGCCGAATTTTAAAGTCTCAGTGCCCACGTGGATAAGGCCGCAGTGGGACAGGCGCCCTCAGGAGGCCGGTGCCCGCTGCGTGGCGCCAGGTACTGGAAGCCGTGGGCTGTTCCGTACGACTTGTCCCAGAATCTGCCTCCCAGATCTAACTGCAGAGGAGGGGGAGGGCGGCGGGACTCACGGGGCAGGGGCCAGCAGCCAGCGTCTGTCCGCCAATTCCAGCCCTGTCGCCAACCAGCAGCGACTTTGGGGTCGTAGCTGCCCAGTGGACATCTGACTTGCTCTTCCACTCCTGAGTCGGCTCGTCCCAGCCACCCTCTCGTGGAGCACAAAAGTGTTTGTTGTGGGCTTAAAGTAACCGTGTAGTAATTGAACGGAAACGGGTAAGAATCATGAAGGCACCCAGAGTCCCAAACTAGAAAGGAGACTGACTCACCCCAGAGCTGTACTATTTAAGACCAATACGTAAACGTGCTCGCCGGGGCTCTCATTTCCAGCGACCCTGGAGTTTCCGGGGGAACTCCCAGGGGGTACTCCCAGGACAGCACTGGCGTGGTGTCCGCCGCGCACACGGGCGTCCTGTGAAGGGAGCACGGCGCCAGGCCCAGCACGGTGGGGGGGCGGCGGGGGGTCTCGGGAAAGGAGCCAGGTGCCCTCTCTACCTGGAGAACCTGGGGTTCTTCACCCAGCACGCCTGATGACGCGGCCACGCCCCGGCCTCCCAGGGCCGCCCGGCCCCTTCGTTTCCCTGACTCGGAAAAAGCGAGGGCGCTGCCCTCTGCGCCCTGCAGTTCGACCCTGAGCCCTTGTCTGTGGCCCACACGTCGCCTCATTTTCCGGCGGGGGCTGAGCACGCCCCGAGTTAATCAGTGACTCTCAGGGACCGGGCGTCCTCACGGAGGGCACGGGGAGGAGCCTTCCCGGGCCTGGTCCAGCGCACCCTCATCTCCATTCACAAAACACTGCTGCCGCCACACCCACTCTGTCTTATCGGAGTCGGGGTTGCTGAGCCCACTGCTGTGCTGCGCCCACTCGCCGGGGGGTTGGGGGGGACCTTTCTGTCCTCACGTGGGAGAAGGCCGCGCAGTGGCCACCGGAAGGGAAGAGCAGGCCCAGCGTTTTCGGGGCAAACGCACTGAGGAGGTTTTGCAGGTTAGGCGAAGCCTTAAAGAAGCCCCATAGGACTTGAGTCCTCACGCGTGAGACACGGCCACTACCACACAATTTTGTGCGAGCACTTGTCTGTGAGACCGTTTCTGTGAACACTCGTCGTAACGGTCGCTATTCGCTGCTCCTCTGTAAGTGGAGCGTGGCTTTAGCCAGACAGGCAGCCGCTGGGCGACGCCTTGCACGTGTCGTATCCACGAAGTGCACACACCCTTTGCTGGGTGCCAGGGCAGTGGAACCCAGACTGCTGCGGGCGCCGCCCTCAGACCTTCTGCGGGACAGGCGTTTGCGTCCCTTCCCGCGGGGAGGGGCCCAGCGCAGCTGTGTCTGCGGCCAAGTTTACGAAGCAGCCGCGCTGTGGGACGGGCCCTCTCGGCTCCTTCGCGTGGCCTGCCTGTGACTCTCGCGTTGCTCTGTGTGTGTCTGGGGGAGGGTTGACGAGCCAGGCGTCGCCGCCGGTGTGTCGCGTGCTGTCACATCTGCGGCCCTCGGTGAAGCGGGTGCCGGCACCGTCCTCGTGGGTGAGCACCTCCCTCCCAACTTCACGCAGCTGGGACTCAGCGGGCCGGGGCCCTGCGTCCCCCAGCGTTCGCACTCGCCAATGCGCCCCCTCTGTAGTCTGGTCTGAAGGGCCGAGGCCGTGGTCCCCAGGGCGTGTGGCAGGGCGGTGAGCGAGGCCCGGGCCAGGCTGGGGGGAACCCTGCGGAGCGCCAGGCCAGAGCGTTTGGCCTCCCTCAGGAGTAATTGGGATGATTGGACGTTTACTTGTATTTTGTCCTCACTAACTTCTAGTGTTTGCATGGACCTGTGCCCCTCAGTTTAGGTGCAAAGCCTAAAATTATTCAGAAATCTCTCAGGCAGCAGGGCTGCGGCTGTCGTCTGGCTGGTCACTGCTGGGCACGCTCACTTCACTCACTCAGTGCAGACGCCCAGGGCAGACCCCCCCCCCCCCCCCACCGCTCCCCGAGCAGGGCCGCCCCCAGCCCTGCCCCCGGCGCGCAGACAGACAGGCCAGGCTCTGCCCGGGAGCCTGCGGCCGACTCCTGGAAGCGCCCCAGACTCTTCATTGTTTGGGACGGGCGTGCATGCATCCCCGGGTTTTTGCTCTTGGCACCCCTGAGTGGGTGTCCCCGCCGCTGCTCCCTCTTCTCCCGGTCTCTGTCCCCCGTGTCCCCCCACAAGTCAGCTCGCACCGCGCTCCCGTGCGCTGTGCGCCCCCCAGCTCTGCTGGGCCCCAGTTCTGTTTCTGAGGGCTCCCCGTCCACACAGTCTTCCCCCTGCCCCCCCCCGCCCCCCTCCCCGACCCAATGAAAACAAGCCCCCCACCGGCCGAGACGGCACTTCCGCCTCCGTGGCGAGCACGGCCCCGGTGGGGGTTTCGGTCCCCTTCTTGGCCCCTTGTCCCCACAGCCCCTCCGGCCGAGGCCCCTCTGGTGGCCGCAGCGGCGTGAGCGGGCAGCAGCAGTGTGAGTGGGTGGCAGGGACTCGAGGCGGGGCGGCGTGGGCCGCCTGCTGCTCTTCCGTGGAAGCCCCTGTGAGTGCTCCCGGGCCCAGCCTCCACTGTCACCACCCCACTGCGCCCCTGTGAGCGACCTGGGGACGGCAGAGGAGCCTGGCGTAGGAGGGAGGGGTTCTGGAGCCTGCAGAGCAGAGACGGTGCCCGGCCGACTCGCTGGGCCCCTCGCAGCGAGGCCCAGGGCCGCGTGCGTTGTGCTGATTGCAGGTTGCTCAGCGCAGGGTGATCCGCCCCCTCCCCCACCCACCCACCCCCACACCCACACCCCTGCCCGCGGGATAGCCGCCCTCGCCTTTGGCACCAGCTGTAGAGTCACACACAGCCCAGTCCGCTCGGTCAGGTCAATGAGTAACCACCGCAGGCTTGAGATGGCGAACACGGTGCCTTTGCCTGGAATGTCAGCGAACATAACTTTCCGTGCAAAGTTCCCCTCTCATTACACATTAGCTTTGGGTGACTGTGCCGTCACCATCTGACAGCTAAAGCCTGCGGCTTACTCTTCACGGGGCGACGAGAGTTGTAAAGCGCTCGATGTGCAGCGGGGTCGGGGGGCTGGCCCTCAGCAGGGCGCTGAGCCCCTCCCTCCGCAGGGCGTCGTGGCAGGCTGCGTTTTCTGGGGGCAGCCTCGCACCTCTCTGAACAAAGAACCCGTTGTTCCACGGGCTGCACAATAGACAATCTTCTGTAACAGACACTCGTGCTGACACTGATGCCTTCGGCTAGGCTTTTTCTAGGGTAAAATAAGTCTGCGTGTCTTCCGTGTTAGCGTTCATGACTGAGGGTGTTCGTGCATCGGCTGGTGTTCCAGCCCGTCTTCTCGCTTGAGGGCAGCACCCCCGGTTCTCTCAGCCCCCCACCGTCGTCAGCGGTGGCCCTCCGGCGGCCCGGGCCGGCATGCGCCTGCAGAGGGGCTCTGTGCCGTTGGCTGCGCCGAACCCCGGAGGGGCTCAGCGGGCTTCGTGCTCTCGGGGGAGACTGGGACCTGAGCAGACGGTTTCGATGAGCGCGGCGCGGCCGGGCAGGACGAGAGGTGGCCGGGGAGCCTGGCCGAGAAGGGGCCGGGGGAGCTTTTCTGGAGGAAATGGCGTTTCAACTGAGACCTGAAGACGTTAGTTGGGTGTCACCTGGGGAGGAGGCTAGAGACCCCCGCCCCCGAAGCCCTTAGGCAGGGAAGTGCTTGGCGGCCGTGGGGACAGGAGACGGGCCACCAGGTGCCGCGGGGAGGCCCCGGGAGGCCGAGGAGGGGCCGCGCTGGGCCTGCGGGGCTGTTTCCGCCCACAGCGAGCGCGGACTGCGCCCCGGGCACTGCGGCGGTCCGGCTGAGCCCTCCCCGAGAGCTCCCGGGCTGCAGTGTGGAAAGTGGACTCGAGGGGACGAGCTGGGAAGGAGTTGTCGAAGGGCGTGTGAGTGTGGCGGCTGCAGGCAGCCGGGCCCCGCCCCGCCCGGATGTTGGGTGTGGGCGCCGTACACCTGCCGTGGGTCTCCGGGCTCGGACGCCCTGTCCCCCGCGCTGAGGACTGGGCGCTCCGGGACCAGGGCCGCTCCTCCGGGACCGGGCGCTCCTCCAGGACCGGGGCCGCTCCTCCGGCACGCCCCGCTTTCCCCGCGTTCTCTCGCTGTGTGCTGCGCGGGAGTCCCATTCCCTTCCCTGGGCCAGCACTGTGGTTCCAGGTTTTGAGGGGCTCCGACTCGTGTGTGACCCCCTCGTTCTCCCCAGGAAGACGGGCTGGCCCGCGATGACATGGCGTGTGTGCAGAACAGCGGCCCCCCCATCCCCGGCGGTGCGGGTCCTCTCGGGCGGGTGCTGCCCGTGTGTCCCGAGGAGTCGGGCGGCGGGTCGCTGTCAGAACGACGGGGTCGCAGGTGGTGATTTCCCTTCCCATCAGTTGCGGTCAGGGGCACCGTTTGTCCTTGTCCGAGGACATAAAAGTGTGCTGCACGGGGACATCAAACATCTCTCGACTGAAACCTGCAGCTGGTGAGCCCCCAGGTGTGGCTCTCTGGGGACACTAGACGTCTTATTGCAGTCTGACTAAGCCGACAACACCGCCGGTCCGGGGTTCCTCTTCCCGCCAGTCCGAAGTCCGTGAGCTCACAGAGGGGTGAGGAGGAGGAATTAGCTGAGCTTTTCATAACGCATCTTTGGTTTGAACTTGAGTTCAAAGGTAAATCAAAAGTTTGCAGCTGAATTTGCATCTCGGCCTTCCCGGGAATCTGAAGCCCGGGGCAGGCCCACGCCCCGGCTCCGGCCAGGTCGCCCGAGTCCGCATCCCCAACCCCCGCCACACCCCCACTTGGTGGCCGAGGAAGGAGGACCTTTCTCAGACTCACTTGCCCCGCTTGCAGGATAGACAGGGTGACCGTCCGCAGAAGAGACCAGATGTCCAGAGTTCAGTCTGAGACACAGGAAACCACGCTCGGGGTCTCAGCAAGGAAGGGGTTTACTCCAGGGGAGGTCAGCGGAAGGGCGGGGCCCGCGGCACCCTGACCTCACACCACAGGACGGTCGTCGGGATCCAGAGGGCCGGCCCGGCAGCGGCGGCTGTGGGTGCCACCTCGGCCACAGGTGCTGGCACGCCTGCCTCCCACCGCCACGAGCCTGGCGACAACACACGGGGAGGCCGAGCCCGGCCACTGCAGACACAGTCACAGCTGCAGAAGGTGGCCTTTGTCGGGCCCCTCTGGCCCCGGGCCCACGGGAGGGCAGCTAAGGGGCGGAGCCTGACTCGTGACCAGAGCAGAGCGGCCAGGGAGCCTGGGAGACGTGGTTCGTAGCTTTCCAGCTGCCGAGCGGAAGGCGGCCGGAACGGGAGTCAAGATGCCCAATCTGAGTTCCTGCCGGGGGCGGGGGGGGGAGGTATGGCCCACGGTGTGGCGTGCAGCAGGCGCCCAGTCAACGGTGGGTGTCGTTGGTTTTGCCGCTGTCGGTGTATCAGTAGCAGGAGTGCAGGTGTCACTTAATGCCAACACATAACTCAGTGTTTAAACTGGTATTAGCCTTGAGGGGTTCCTTTGCTGCTCTTCTTAGAGAAGGCACCGATTAACAGAAATCTTTGTGTTGCGAACACATTGACTGTAAGGCCCCTCTTCTCCCCATCATAAAGGTGGTAAACAATGAAGCCAAGTTCATGTATTGTCTGACTCAGCTAGCACAGGAGCCGAACTAGAATCACGGACCTCACCTGGGCCCGCCATCTGGTGTCGGGTGGGCTTTGGCAGCAACGGAGTGTGGACAGCCAGGCGGTCCTCGCTGCTGACGCCTGCTGAGGGGGTTCTCGAGTCTTCCCACGAGCGACGTTGCTGCGCGATCTTCTCTCCTCGCCGTGGCCCTCTGGGCGTGGTGTCAGAATGGTGCTGGCTCATCGGATAAGGCTTCTGTCTTCTGAAAAAGATTGCAGAGATTCGGCGTAATTTCTTCTTCGTTCGGCAGAATTCACGCATCCGAGCCTGGTGCCCTCTGAACAGAACAGTCACTCCGTGGCGAACACCTCCGTGCAGGTCTGTAAGGTTGTCTGCCTCAGGGCCTCTTCAGGGGGCAGCTGTCTCTGCCCAGCGGCGTGGTGGGCACAGGACCGGCCTCTCCCGGCAGCAAAAGGCCACGGAAAGTCTGGAACCTTTGTGGAGGGATATCTCTCACCCGAGACCTCATTCACCAAACCACGTGCTCTCCAATCACCGACACAGGCGGGAAGCGCCGTAGGAGTCACGCCACGGGCTCAGGGGGAACGGCGAGGATTTGCACGTGGACTTGTCCTTGTCCGGCGCTGTCTGGGTCAGAGGTCAGGCCCTCCGCCCCGGCCACTTTCAGCTGAGCCCCGGGAACTCCGAGTCCACTGCTGCACTAACGACGTGTCAGCAGCCGATTGGGAACGAACTGAAAAAGGGGATGTCACTACAAGTCACTTGGTGGCCACGTCCAAGTGCCGAGTTCCCTGCACACCTTGACGGGCGACGCCCCAGTGGCGGGATGGCGCGGTGATGGGCCCAGGTGGTGTCATCGCCCAAGGGCCGTCCCACAAAGCACCACTGGGCGCGGCACCAGCATTGTGACCCCACCCCCCCCACACCCCCCCGTCCGAACATCATTGTAAATTAAACCTGTGACTAAGAGATGTTCGTTGTTAGCCCATGCCTTCTAGTGCCATCCCCCCCCCAAAATACAGTTTTCAAAAGAAAGATACGAACAATACATTGATAAACTAAAGGAAATGAAGCAAAGAATTTTTTCTTAGATTCAAGGGGACGTGTAGGGGTTTCCAGCAGTCCCTCGGGAACGGCAGCAGGTCAGACGCAAGCATTTTACAGCCAGAGCTTTTGTGGCCGATCCCCACTCCGGCGGGACGGACACGTGAGTTTCTCCTCCCGCTGCTGCCGTGTCGGCCGGTCAGGGGCTGTCTCGGGGGTCTCCGGGCGTTTCTTTCCCTAACACAGTCGAAGGCAGGGCTTGGGGGCCCCGACTGCACAGTGATGCCCCTCGTTTAGGTCGGCGACTCCAGACAAACCCAACAGGACATTCCCCGTGAAAGGAGAAGCCGACACTTTGGACTGACTGACAAAACAGAGGCGCGGCCGAGTTCCAGAGTCCAGAGTCGCTGAAGAGCCCGGAAGGTCCCGGCTGGGGCAGCTAGGCCCACACGCAGAGGAACGCTAGATCGGGTACAACTGTACAGCGACACGGCCCAGTCCTCCTCCCGACGTTTCGTGGCTCCGGTGGAACCCGTGGCTCCGGTGGAACCCGTGGCTCCTTGAACCCGTGCCTCCTGTGCAGCACCGAGTTTGAAACCCAGTGTCCAGTGCCCCTGTGATCCGAAGGACGTCAGTTTTAAGAGGGAGTTTAAAACAAAAGGTGACATTAAAACTGTAGATATTCATGGCTTGCTTTTGTTCATTAAAAAAAGCTCCATTCTCGTTCTCTCCCGTAATTTAAAGTCTCAGTACAGTGTCCCCTTTTCACAAGGAGGGGTTCTAGAACTTCCAGGGTCATAGACTGTGCGAGGTCTCGCCACCCTGATCCTGTGTCCGCGGAAATAAACCTTGTTTCTGACATCGTCACTGTGGCTGCCCATGGGATGAGTCCGCCTGTGCTGACTTTTAGGGCTCGGGGTCCCCCCCTTCAGTAGCCCACCAGCCTGACTCAGTTCAGCGTGTGTGTGGGGGGCGGGCAGCACCGGGGCTGCCGGCAGGGTGCGGACACTGTGACCCTGGAGCAGTGCTGCCAGCGCGGACGGTCAAACAGCTCGTGGGTTCGGCCCAGCAGCATAAATAGGGACGCGTTTATCCGGAGTATTTTAGTCGCTCTGACTCACTGCGGAATCAGGCCGTTTATGAATCGCTGTTGCAGGGTCTGGCACTGCTGCTGGGGAGGGCTGGAAAGTTCTCCATGACGCCGTGACAGATGACTCCCGGGGGGGGGGGGTTACTCCGCGTGCAGCCGGTGTCCCCCCCCCCCCCGAGCCCACTCGGAGGGAGGCGGCGCCGGAGCTGCGTGTGGGCTGGGGCCGGGTGTCGCCTCCCGTCACACTCGCTCGGCTGGAGTGCCTGCCGGGCCAGCCCCTGTTCCGAGTAGAGGGGGACACCCAGGGCCACGGACGCTGGGGTCGTGGCTCCTGAGGTCACCCTTCGAGACCGGCGAGTGCACAGAGGTGGCTGATGAGAAAAGTGGGGGCTGGGGGGCACTGGCAGCGTGTTATTCAGTGTCAGCGACTCCTCAGTGCAGAACTAAACAGAGAAACGGCTTTGAAGCACGTTAGCGCTTTTTCCCCAAAACAAGGAGTGTTTTTCAGAAAACACCATGTAAGTGACACCGCTGAGGGCGGGGTGGGGCACCCGTGTCACTGGCGCCGGGCTCTGTCCTCGCTCTCCCCGGGCCGCAGCTGACAGGGTTTTGTCACTGAGCGAGGTCAGGCGGGTTTCGGCACCTTCTCTAAACCAGACAGTTCGGAGGGAGGGAGGGAGGGAGGGAGGGAGGGAAGGAGGAGAAGGAAGGGAAGGAAGTCGGGTGGAAGGAAGCTACAGGAAAACAAAACAAAAACCTCGCACAGTTCCCGAAAACAAGGTGCGTTTGTATTCCATTTAGGTTCAACTAGTGAAATCTTTAGCATTTAGTCTAGATGTTAAGCACCGAGAACTGTTAAATGGTATAATGCACATTATATCATTTACTCAAGTGTGATCAGTAGTCCTTACCCTAAAATACTAGCTTTCATGCGTTTTTAAGTTATTTTTAATTAGATTTTTGGTAAGACGCATGAAGACCCCCCACAGGGCGGACACAACTTCTGACAAAAGGGCTTCTCTGGGGCACGCTCAGTGTGGCTTGGCTGTGCACTGATCTATAGCAGATGCCAGGGAAAGGCTGCACGTGGCCAGCAAGAGCGGCGTGTGCTATTCAGACTCGCAGAATTTAGACAAGGGGGCGTCAAACCGTGGCCCCCTGGCCACATCGGGCCCACTCCCTGGTTTTGTAAATAAAGTTTTATT
Source organism: Phyllostomus hastatus (assembly GCF_019186645.2). NCBI lineage: Eukaryota > Metazoa > Chordata > Mammalia > Chiroptera > Phyllostomidae > Phyllostomus > Phyllostomus hastatus. The sequence continues at coordinate 3,002,795 of NW_025333833.1, read as the reverse complement.
AGAACACAGCCGCACATGCTCATTCGCACCGTGTCCGTGGCCGCTCTCCAGCCACATCTGCAGAGGGGAGTGGTCGCGATGGGGGGGTGTCAGCGTCTACAATATTTACTACCCTGTCCCGTCACAGGAAGGCGACCCCCGATTTAAATGATCAGTCTGTCCATTGGTCAGTTTTGTAAACTCCACAAGAAGTTTTCTCCGTCTTCTGTTTGCTGGTTGCCTGGAGGCCCAGCACAGAGCTGCGAGGCCCCGGGGTGCAGAGGCGGGGGACGGAGGTGGGGGTGGGAGGGGGAAGGCTCAAGGGGAGCATTGTGGGCGGGAGGAACAGTGAGTCTCGAGACCCAGAGACACAGCAGGAGGAGGAGTGTGGGGGTGATTGCTCAAAGTTGGAGTGTCTGCAGTCTCAAGTCCGAGGGGACCCAGTGGTCGCGGTCGAGTCTGCAGTCCTGCTTGAGGTCCAGGTCGCGATGGCTGGCGTCTCGGGCCCTGAGTGAGGAGTGACATCAGGACACCGGTGCGGCACGGAGGATGCGCTGGAGGGAGGTCGAGGATGGTTGAGGGGGGGCCTCCCGTGGGAAAGGCGCGTGTCACAAGCCTCTGGTTTCACACACCCCGGGCGGGACCTGGCAGTGCGAACCATCACCTCCCCGTCACCCCTCTTCAGGGAGTGGAGACCGCGTGGAAGAGAGAACCTGAGGTCACCGAAGGGCCTGTGCAGTTTTTCTCTGGCCTCCTTCAGTCTTTCGGGCCTGCCTTTCCGTGACTCTGGTTTTTGCTGCGTCCCGGGGGTCCCCTCAGCCCTGGCGCGGCGTCACGGTGGGCCCGAGGGGAGGCCGTGCCAGAAAGGCTGTGTCACACTTGGCAAAGGGCCTCTGGGCGTCCTCTCGGGGTCACCGCAGGCGGCTTCCTGCAGTCGGTTCTGTTTTCGTTTGTGTTTTGTCTCATCCTGAGCGCATCCCTGCAGGGAGAGAGTCCGCCCGCGTCAGGGGAGCCCCGGGTCCCAGGAGGCAGGCGGGGTGGACGCGGCGGGGGCTGAGGGTGCAGCGGTGCGGTGCCCGCACGGAGGCAAACACACCGGAGCCGCACTAACGAGCACCCTAGGGGACTGGCTGCTGTGCCAGGGAGGGCCGGGGAGGGCCGCGCAGATCCGGGGAGGGCTGGCTCACTCCCGGCGCCGGCACGCGGGCGGGCGGGTGGGTGGGCGCTGCAGTGCCGGGTGGGGCGGCGTGTGAGGACGCGACAGGCCACGGCAGGAGGCCCCGAATGCCCACAGGGAAGCCTTTCCTCCTGGGGCGGTTCGGTCTGACTCCCTCCTTTTTAAGCACTGATTCTGTGTGTTTCAGGCATTTTTTACATTGAACGTACTGGGGGGACACGGCTGATGGTGACGTGAGTTTCAGGCAGGGAACTCGACCCCTGTACTTCCTCACGTGCTCACCACTCGGAGTCTCGTCTCCTCCCGTCCCCGTGCACTTGACCCCTTGGCCCCGCCCCCTCGGTAACCGCCGCCCTATCCCCAGTACCTGTGAGCTGGCTGGTCTGCTCGTTTGCTGCTTTTCGTTTCATGTCCCACAGACGAGTGAGTCTGTGCAGTCTTGTCCTCGTCCTGCCCACCGACTCGCTTCACTCCCCGCGATACACTCCCAGGACGCCCAGTGATGTTGCAAAGGGTGAACTTTTAAATATCGGTATTGATTTTAAAGAGAGGGGAATGGAGCGGGAGAGAGAGAAACACCCATCGCTGGCCTCTCGAGCACACCCCAGCCAGGGACAGAACCCACAACCGGGGCGTGTGCCCCAACCTGGAATCGAACCCGAAACCCTCCGGGTTACAGAACGACACTCCAGCCCGCTGAGCCCCACTGGCCAGGGCACAAGGAGCAACGTTTTATCTTTTCATGTGGCCGACTAGTAAGTACGGCATTGCCCATGTGTACCTCGTCTTTATCCGGGCACACTGCTGGTGGGAATGCAGGTTGGCGCAGCCACTATGGAGGCAGCGTGGAGGTTCCTCGGAAAATCTGGAACGGTGCTGCCGTAAGACCCCTGCCATACGACCCCTTCTGGGGGTTTCTCCCCCAAAAATTTGAAGGCACATTCACAATGATGTGTGTGCCCCGATGTCCGTTGTAGCGTTGTGCACAGGAGCTGAGACAGGGAGACCACCCAGATGTCGTTCAGTGGGTGCTCGGACCAAGCAGATGTCTCGGGAGCCTGCCCTGGAGGGGCGTGAGGGGGAGGGGCGTGAGGGGGAGGGGCGTGAGGGGGAGGGAGGTGCGTGTCTGGCGCAACGGAGGAGAGGGACGGAGAGTGGCGCACGGGCCGGAGCTCCCTGCGTCAGTCCCACCTGGCCTCGCAGGTGGCAGAGAGCAGACACACAGTGGACACCAGATGCCCAGGACTCACATCCCAAGTCTGCCTCTGAGCCAGGTGTGGGCCCCGAGCCTCAGTGCCCTCCACGGCCGGCCGGCCGGACGCGGCACGCACAGGCGCACCCAGGTGCACGGGTCCGTGAGCACCGCGGTGTGGGCGGAGCGAGGCAGAGAGCGGGAGGCGTCTGGAGCAGCCCTGTCGTCGCAGCCCTGTCGTCACCGTCGCCGTCGTGGTTGCTACGGTCGCTGATGCCCTCACCGTGCAAGCAAGGAGAGGCGAGGAGGCGACCGCGCGGGCTCTGGTGCAGCGGCCCTGGGAGCCAGCCCGGAGAGCTCCGTGGTGCGGGGGCCTTTCCCCCGAGGGACCCTCAGGTCCAAGGCGGCTGCTGTGTCTCCTGCGTCACGTGCCCATTCCCGGCTGAGGGAACTGAAGGTCGGAGGGCAAAGGCATGCCTCCAGCGGAGTGCGCCTGCTTTTCCGGGGAGCTCCACCTCACCACTTCCCCGCGCGAGCGTGTGACGGGGGTTGGAAACTAGTCACGGCGCTCCCCTTCCTCCGCGTAACGGCAGCCGTGCTCTGGCTGCCCCAGCGAATCAGAAGCCTCTCTGCGCAGGAGAAAGGGGCCCTGGGCGGTGGGGGGGGAGGCTCGTCATTTTCGAAGTCTTCATTGCCACTGTTCTGGTTCCTCTCTCAGAACCCCGCCGGCTTTCTCTCCTGCAAAGTTCCCGAAGACAGTTTCCCTCCCGGTTTGAAAACACTTCTTGGCCCTGGCCGGGGGGCTCAGTTGGTTGGGGTGTCATCCCACGCACTAAAAGGTTGTGGGTTCGATTCCCAGTCAGGGCACATACCTGGGCTGTGGCTTTAGTCCCCAGCTGGGGCGCGTACGGGGGTGGGGGGCAGCCAGTGGACGGCTCCGCCCCGCTCTCAGCCCACCTCCCTGCCTCTCCCCTTCCTCCTCCCTCTGTGTCTAAAGTCAGCCAACATACCCCGGGGCGAGGATAAACAGCAACAACAACAGCAGCAAACATTTCTGGAGTCAGTCAACATCGCTCTCGAAAATCTCACCAGAGGCGTAGCCCGCAGGGAGTGGCCTGTGTTGTGATTGGCCGGGCCCCGTTTTAGCCTCAGGTGGCCGTTGTGTTCTGCCTGCGCAGGGGACGAGAACCGGAGGGGGACGAGAGCCGGAGGGGGACGAGAACTGGAGGGGGACAAGAACTGGAGGGGGACAAGAACGGGAGACGCTGATGCGATGACTTATCTGGCCTGCGATGGGGCCGGGGCAGAGTTGCACCGTTCAGAATACAGCCACAGCTAGGAACCCAGCTGCTCTCCGTGAAATCTGATAAGGCTTTAAATAATTCACTGTTCTCTGCTATTCCAGAAACTCAAGGAACTCCCGGAATCTTTATGGGCCACTAGTGTTCTTGTTCGAAAATAAATTAAGATTCCCTCGTGATAGAACAAGTATGTGTCGTACTTGGTTCTTTCCGGAAACCTTGTTTCCTCTCCTCTTCAGACAGGAATGCAGCCACTCACTGCCTGCGCCCCCCCCTCTGCGAACCCCAGCTGCTGGTCGCAGGCCCGCCCTGGTGTTTGCCGGCTGAGGCACAGACCGAGCCCCATCTGGCCTATCCGCCGACGTGTGTGTGTGTGTGTGTGTGTGTGTGTGTGTCCGCAGCAGCACGCCAGGCAGTGCAGGGTGCGAGAGACGCCGCTGGGGGTGGGGAGCTGCGCGGAGGGGGAGCGGGTGTCGCGGCCTCGAGGGCTGCTGCCCACTGTGTGTGCAGGGCACGGCTCGGGTGCTGGGGGGTGGGGGGAGCCGGAGAGGGGACCCCCTTGCCCTGCCGGGGTCCCGGCTGCTGAAGGAAGGAGGCTCCTGTGGCGAAGGCCTCTCTCCGCCCCTGAGCGCCAGCGGAGGGAGACAGGCTGGGCCCCAGCGCCAGCGGCTTGGTGGGCGGCACTGCGCTTCCTCCGGGAGGAAAAAGAGGCCAGAAAGTTCGTGCGGGCTTTTTCCGTGAAATGAAAGACACACTTTTCATTTCCACCAGTAACATCGATCTGGGTGTGTGGAGTGTGTCGGCTCTCTCCCGCTGTCGGCGTCTAGTGGGCAGAGGCCAGGGGGCTGCTGAACGTCCTCCAGTGTGCAAGACGGCCCCACGGCACAGGACGGGTGCGTCCCGGTGACTCGCCCCGGGGACGGTGGAGCGTGGCGGGAAGCTTGACGTCTCGCTCACTGGTGTTCGGCTCACGGGGGGCGGTTCACAGAAAAACGTGGCAACTTGCCTCCGACGCCAGAGATGGAGGCCGCCCCTTCCACACCACCCGCGTGCCCCGCGGAAGACACCAGCAGCCATGGTTCTCACCGTTCTGACCTGCCTTCCTGGCTTGTGAGAAAGTCTTTTTCTTCTTTCCTGGATCTTACATTGCGTTAACATTTGCTCCCCCGGTTTCTTTCCGGGTTTACGGGGAAAGTTCGTCCCAGCTGCTCCCCCGTCAGTAACTTGAATCCTGATTCTACACCCCGTCGTCGGCTTGGATCTGACCTAAGAGCTTTTCTTTGCATTTCTGATGTTTCTTTATCAAAGTGATGTCCTAGCTTCTAAATGATTTTGGTCACCTTTTAATGCGACTGTTTTCCTCCTGGAGCTTCGTGAGCTGGCGTTCACGTGTGAAGGGCAGCGACCAGAGCTGCCCCAGAAGCTGGTCCCCTGTGGTGCTTTCCTGGGAGGGCGCCGTGACCCCTCGTGGTCCACCTGCAGTGTCCCCTGGGAGGCCGGCCGGCGGTGATGGGACGCACGCAGGACGGAGCTGCTCGTAGGGCTTGGGGCCGGGTTTCGTCGTCTGTACGCCACTCGAGGGGACAGCCCCTGCCCGGGGACGGCAGGGCTCCGTGGCTGTGTGGTGGGCAGGGTGGCATGGCCACCTCCCTCTGCCGAGGCCCGATGCCTTCCCCTCAGCCCCGGTCTGGAGAGCTGGGGCCCTGCGCCGGCTGGAGCACTTGACCCAGGGGCTGGTTCGGCAGTGACGGTGCTGGGCACCGGGGCTGGCCCCTCCCAGCCGGTCTGCACCGGGCCTGCCCTGGAGGGACATCCGCGTTTCCCCGGGGAATGGGGGAATGGCCGTCGGAGTCCCGAATCTGTGACAAGGGGGCTGGTTACGGCTTTGTGGGGGCAGCAGGCTGGAGGGCACGCCTCCCGGTGTTGTTGCTGTGGGGGCCTTCCCCTTGGGCGTGGGACTCTGTGGCTGCATAGAAGATCAGCGTCTCTGCCGGGTGAGAGTCAGCGCCTGGCCTGCGTGAGACGCTTCATCTCTGGGAGCGCGCTGACGCCGGCCGTCTCCGAGGGAACCGCGCAGAGTTAGAACGTGCACCAGGGCATCGGGTCGGACCCGGGTGCTGGTGGGACCATGGCAGGCCTCCGCCTCTCTGCCTCCCAGCGCCGAGCACAGGGGCTGGCGGGGGTCAGGTCTGGCTGGCCCCAGCCCCCCTGAAAGAACAGTGGGGGGACACATTCTCTCTGGAATTCGACACCACGATCACTTTACTCGCTCCACTGAAACTGTCCTTGCCTGCTCCTTGGTCGTCTCCCTCTGTGCTTCTAAGGTCCGTGGTCCCGGGTTTTCAAAGAGAGCGCGCTCAGCCCCCTCGGGCCAAGTGCACGGACGCTGGAGCGTTACTAATCCTCTGAGAAGCCGGGACTCCGGGCGATCGGTAGACTCTGAAAGCCTCTGATAACGGGGCTTCTGTCTCAGATCACTGATAAGGCTTTTAATTTGCACTTGGAGCGGTTCCCCGGGTAATGAGGGCCGCCGTTGTTCCAGCACCCGGTCAGCCGGAGAACCGGTCAGCCGGAGAACTGAAAACCGCAGCGTCTCCTGACGCCACACGCGGAGCAGCGGCTTCTGCGTCCCGGTCAGCCAGGCTGCGCTCCCCTGCGTCGCACCGCGTCTGAGCGCCAGTGTGACGTCATTGATTCACTGCCTTTCTCTTAAGTACCTTCGTTATTGTGCTTGAATCTGTTTTGCTGCCGTACCTGGAAAACTGGTATCACTGGCCCTTCGCTGGGACAAAGTGAACACAATGTAAGCAAGGTATGAGATCCCACCGGGGTACCACTGCTTGCCCGAGGTGCTGAGCCCGGCCCGTCTCCTCTCTCCCGGCGTAGCCATTCTGATGCCTGTGTGCCCGGGTGGGGCTCGGCCCGCCTCTGCAGACCACGTCCTTGGGAGAGTGCCTTCCCCTCGTTCTGTCAGGAGCGTAGGGTTTGGTTGACCGGACCTGCGTGAAGACTCCCCCCCAAGGATGTGCTGGGAGCCCCACGCAGGAGGTGGTGGACGCTGTCCCCGCCCCCACAAAACTGGTGACCTGCTGCGGGCCCAGTGCACTGACGCGGAGAGGGAGCGTGATAAAGGCACAGGAGCGGGCCCCGGCCGGCCGGCTCAGTCGGAGCGTCAGGGCTGCACCGGAAGGTTGCGGGTTCGATCCCCCCTTCAGGGCACGTACCTCGGCTGTGGGTCTGATGTTGTGGCCCGTGCAGGAGGCAACCCACAGATGTGTCTCTCTCAAATCAAAAAACATGTCTTCGGGTGAAAACTTTTTAAAAAGTGCAGAAGCAAGAATCCCACGTATTTGTTTATATTTCATCTCCAACTCCTTCCACTTTGGCCGCGATCCGCTTGTCATACCTATGGGCCTGTTTCTGTTTCATTTGTGCGTTTCTTTAGATCCCACGTGTCAGTGAGACTGTGTGTATCTGTCTTTCTCTGTCCGACTGACGTCACCTGGCAGAACATGCTCTAGGTCCATCCGTGTTATTGCAAACAGCAAGACTGTTTCTTCATGGCCGAGTAATATTCCGCCGTGTGCATGCACCAGCTGTCTCTGTCCACTCGTCCACTGACGGACACCTCGGTCACTTCCATGTCTGGCTGTCACTGCTAGTGCTGCAGGGACCGGGAGCGGGGGGGGGGGCGGGCAGTGGTGCATGTGCCTTTCTGAATTAGTGTTTCTGCTTTCTTCGGATCAATACCCAGAGGTGAAATTGTTGGATTGATGCAGACACTGGCCTGCAGTGTCCATGACATTATGGATGAAATGAGACGTTCATACGGACTACTGAGTCCGGTGGAGGACAAGGGACGGCATGGCTTTTTCTCTCAAGGGGAGCAAAGGCCTGGCCCTTGCCATGACCTGCCGTTATTGGGTTTCTCCGCCCATTACATGGTGGTCCTCATTTACTCTGCACAGGCTCGCTTTAGGTGGTTACCTTTTACAGAGAACAAAGGAGCCAGTGCTGCTAATCACATCACGGAAGAGGGATATTTGCAAATGAAAAGGCAAAAGTGGTTGAACCGGTTACACTCATCCTTGGAGGGTTTAGCATGGGTTTTAGGAAGTTACTTTGCAGTAAATGTCCTCAATTCAGGGTGAGGGAGTTTTTTAGCAAGAACAAGACTCAAAACAACCTAGGCACATTGCAGGCCGGATTCCCCTCGGGAGAACCTATCCGTGGGTCCTGTGGGTCCTGTGCATCTCCGAGTGGGAGCTGGGCCCTTGCCACGCAGAACGGTTTCCTACATTGGATCGAATATGCTATTTTAAATCGTGGAGGGGCTTCCATGCTGTTTTCCACTGTGGCTGCACCAGCTTACAATCCCACCAACGGTCGGTACACAAGGCCTGCCTTTGCTCCGCGTCCTCGCCAGCACAATGTTTGTTGATCGACTGATGATGGTCGCTGACAGGTGCGAGGTGATGGCTCGTTGTGGCTTTAATTGGCATTTCCCTGCTCAGGGAGGCTGGGCAGCTTTCCACGTGCGTGCTGGCCACCGGTGTGTCCTCTGGGCAGAAGTGTCTGGTCTGTTTCCCCATCTATTTTTAAATTGAATTGGTTTTGGGGGGGAGTCCAATGGGGGGGGTTCACTTTTATGAGTTCTTTACATATTTTAGACAGTAGTCCTTTGTTGGAAATGTCATTTGTGAACACCTTCTCCCACGCAGTAGGTCATCTGTCCTTTTGTGTGTTGGTTTCCTTCGCTGTGCAAAACCTCTCTCCTCTGATGTAGCCATTTATTTTTCTTATCTCCCTCCCCACGGAGACATGTAACGAGGTACCTGCCACGCGTGGTGCCGGAGTCCGCTGCCCGTGTTCCCTTCGGGTTTTATGGTTCAGGTCTAACCTTGAAGCCTTTAATCCGTTTTAAATGTATTCTTGCACATGGTGTGAGAAAGGGGTGGTTTTATTCCTCGCGTGTATGTATGTGTCCGGTTTTCCCAGCACCACTTACTGGAGAGACCGTCTTTACCCCCTTGTCTATCCTGGCCTCCTGTGTCATGTATTAATTGACCATGTAAGTGAGGATTTATTTCTGGGCTCTGTATTCTATTCCATTGATTTATATCTGTTGTTACTGCTAGTACCATACTGTTCTGATTATTGTAGCTCTGTAGTATAGTTTGATATCAGGGACCATGATACCTCCCGCTCTGGTCTTTCTCAAGACTTCTCTGGCTCTTCAGGGTCTTCTGTGGTTCCATATAAATTTTGGGATTAGTTTTTATAACTCTGAGAAGCATGCCACCACTATTTTAACAGGGATTGCATTGAATGTGCATATTACTTTAGGTAGTGTGGGCGTTTTAACAGTGTTGATCCTTCCAATCCATGAGCAAGGTGTAGCCTTCCGTTTATTTGTATCTTACTTTTTCTTTCTTCAGAATCTTATAGTTTTCTGAGTACAGATTTTTTACTTTTTTGGCTTACAAAAAGCACTAACTGCATTATCAGATAAGCCCCAAGATTTCACTGGCTTAACCCTGAAAGATCATTTCTCATTCAGGGTAACACGGCTGAAGCTACAAGTTAGGAGGTGGCTTTCCTCCCAGTGACGCTTCAGGGCCCCGTCTTTTGTGGATTCGTCGTCCCGAGGGGGTCACGTGGTGTGTGTCCAGCCGGTGCAGGGGTGTCGGGGGAGCAGCAGCGAGAGGTCCAGAAACATGCCGGTCCCCACCGCTGGGCCGGTGAGCTCTGTCCCCCTACCCCGTGGACCCCTCCCTCGCTGTTTGAGCTGCGCTTGCCCAGAGCAGGCGGCCGGCAGAGCCCACCCGTTCCAGGAGGGCCCACCCACCCCCACCCCCCAGCTGGGGCTGCCACCCTCGGGGGGTGCAGGTGAAGAGGGTGCGGGGAAGGAGACTGGCCCGAGTCCTGGGGAAGTGGCAGGCAGACGGCATGTGTGTGCACTGAGCCACTCAGGTCGGAGGTGCTGAGAGGGAGTCAGCTCTGTTCTGGCCACCAGGTCATGACTTCTGCAAGCCTCGGGAGTGCAAACCACCCTTCACTTTGAGTCAACGCTGCCTTTTCCCCAGGCCCAAGCCGCTTCCTTCCTTGTCACAGGCACCCCACCTTCCAGACGCTGCAGAGCGCGCTGTTGCAGCGACACCAACACCTTGTTCCGGGAAGGACACCTCCCGCCATTTCCCCGGGCGCGGGCCGCTCCTGGCCGCCTCGCGGGCCGTGCTGTCTGCGTGCGTGTGGGTTAGCCGTCTGCGCTCGGTGTGGGAGAGGCTCCGGAACCTCAGCAGCACAGGGGCCATGCCTGCCCGCCGTCCCCTTCGCCGCTTGGTTGAATGGAGCCATTGTCCCTCGGGTATTAATCTGCCGTCACGACTGCCACTCTAGATATGCAAGGTCTCAGGTGGTATTTGTGAAGAATGAACAGCAGCAGCAGGCCAGCAGGGCTGTACCTGAGGGCAGCAGGTGGGGACGCGAGCTGCCCCTGCGGTTCCTGGCCTCTCTGGGAGAGACTCAGTCTCCTCCCTGGGGCGGCGCGGCCTCACCCCTCAGGGGCCTCTCGGGACCCCCGGAGGGCACGGGTGGGGGGGTTGGTTCGGCTGTGCGAGGGGGTCCCCCTTCCACACCGAGTGCCACAGCTTTTGTTTGTGCATCTCCCCAACCGAAGACTAAAGCGATACCGAATCTTCAGCTCAGTTATACCTGATAAATGTTTTTCAAAAGCTCTTTTCCTGTCTTCTTTCTCAGGCTAATTTTTAAATAGGGCCTTAGGCCAAACCATGAACCAAAAAAAGCAAGGTATGAACCTTCTTAATTTACCAAACCTCAGACCTAACCTCATTTTTTTTGTGAACTAACAACAGGGACTTTTTTTTAAACGGACTTGAAGCACCAGCTAGAATTAAAAGTTTGTTTTCTAAACTAGATGAAGCTGTACACCACAAAGTGTTTCTGAATCTGAGATCTTCACGGACTGGGTCTCTGCCTCCACCCCCCACCCCCCACCCCCCGGCATGCCCCGGCGGTCAGAGCCCCAGCACCCGGCCTGGCGCCGGAGCTGCAGTGAAGTCCTGCTTGTCTTTCAGGTTCAGTATTTCTTCAAGATCCTGGACAACTAGCAGCGCGGGGAGCCCGGGAGGCGGCCACGGGTCGGGGCGTTCGGACGCGAGCGAACCACGCACGTGAGGAATGTGTTCATTCTTTTATTGTCCGTTGTTTTCACCTGACTGAATACAAGGTCAACAAGAGCACTGCACTCCTGGCGATCGTTACACATGTTAGGACATGGAGTTTGCACTGCAGACAACATTTAACACCGGTCTGTGGGGCACTGCATCGCTTTTTATAAAGTCCAAAATAAAGATTTATTTTTCAAACAAGTGACTTTGGTTTATTTCATACATTACACTTTTTCTTGCAGAAAAAAATAAAATTGTACAACTGCATAAATATAAAATTCTTCCACCATGAAAATGGTTAAAACATTCATGAAGACACAGCACCAGCACGTGATGCCTCCCGAGAAAGGAAGAAAGGAAAGGAAAGGAAAGGAAACGCACACAGCAAATCAACTGGGCAAGCGCGACGGCCCCGGCCGGGGGCCGGCTCCCCGACGGCCCCGGACGACAAGGTGAGCGACAGCCGGACCGCGTCCGGGACCAAGCACAACAGGGCCCCTCGCCGTCCTGCGCGTCTCTGCAGTAACCCCGAAAACACAAAGGGCAGTTCCCCCGTGACCTCCCCGCACCCCCAGCCCCAGGGCGGGGAAGGGAAAAAAGAAAGACCGAACACCACAGGAAAGACTATGGAGTGTGTTAAAAATGCTCGTCGATGGGTCGTCACCGTGGAAAGAGCCACCCCCCCCCACCACCCCGAGAAGTGCCATGCCAGTGCCTCCCCTCGCGTATGTACACCGCGGCGGCGAGCCGCGCGCACGGGAAGTAGAAAACAGACAGGAAACATGGCTTGGAAGAGGGCCAGAGTGCGCACCTGTAGGACTACAACGAGAACACACACACACACGCAGCAACACCTAGGCGCCAGAGACACTGCTCACTACGCGTCGTCATGGAATCATAATTTACAGTAAAAAGGGCACGTCCCAAGGCTCAATTTGTGTTTCTCTGTTGTCATTTACAGTAGAATAAATATTTTGTTGCTATTGCTACACTTTAAATTTACATTCTAACCTATGAGATGCGGAAAGCTAGTGTAAAGCAGATAGATGAAGTGTAGGTCCCATACGTATGACAGTTTGTTCAAGACTAGTAGGTTTTTGTATCTTTTTTTAACTTCCTAAATGGCTAGTGGGGACGCGCTGCGCTCGCGATCAGCTCCGGACCTCGATCTTCACGTCGAAGCGCCCCTGAAAGCGGTCCTTCTCGCTGTACTGGATGTTCTCGCCGAACGCCCGGCACTCGATGCGCACCTCCGTGTCCAGGGTCAGGTTGGTGAACTGCACGGCCAGCAGCGGCTGCAGGTACTTGGGCTGCAGGAGCTTGCCGTAGTAGGGGTAGTACTGCAGCGGGAAGCCCGGGTAGCCGCCCAGGCCGTAGTACTCCACGGCGCCCACTCGCTCTTTGTCCTCGTCCCGCTGCAGACAGGAAGGAGACGAGGCGTCAGCCCCGGGGTCGAGGCCCGCAGGCGGCCGGCGTCACCCCCCGCCGCCCCAGGCCTGCCCTGCTCCACCGGTCCCCCTGGGAGGAGGTGCGCCTTGGCCCTGGAGGGCACCGGGGGACCCGATGCAGGCTTGAGAAGCAGCCCGGAGAGACGGCCGTGGCCGTGAACTGAGGCTGTGCCAACTGCACAGACCGGGGCCCTCCGAGGAGTTCTGCAAGCCGCCCCTCCCCCCGCCGCCTTCCTGTTTTGAGCAGGTGTACCAGTAGGCTGCGGCTCAGCCGACGGAGGCTACTTCCTGGAAGCAAGGTTTCTTGTTTCCCCATCAAAACTTTACCTCCAACTTGAAACAGCCCGCCCAGCCCCCCTCACTGCACCCCCCCGTGCCCCCAGCGGCCCCCAGCAGCCCCCCGAGGCCACCTCACCTTGCCGGTGCACTGGACGGGCAGCACGTAGGGGTTGTACTTGGCCACGAGGGAGTTCTCCAGGGACTCGTTCTTGGGGGGCTAGAAAGGAAACCCGCTTCAGTCAGTGAGTTTGTAGGCAGTGTTTAAGTTTCTGGGAGCCAGACCGAGCCAGCAGCCCACGCGAGCACACACACCCTGGTCAGGATCCGTTGCCCAAAGCCACGACACTGCCGCAGGCGGCAGATGGGCGAGGGTCCTGGCCGGCCGAGGGGAGGCCACGTGGCGATGCCGCTGATCTCCCCCACGCGCCCGGACGGCGCCCCTGCTGGGGGCCCAGTGTCAGCGTCACCGAGGGCCCTGGGAAACGAGAGCCGTCCAGGGCCCAGAGCTGACCTCCCTCGTGCACGGAGACTGTAACGGAACGGGGGGTCGACACTGCCGTGTCTGTAAAACTCAGCCTGCCTCCCGAGCCACGAATGTCTGAGTGAGCGAGGCTCCCTCCCTGTCCCTCCAGCGCCGCCTTCAGCCAGACCTCCCCTCCCTGTGACGTCCAGCGGGGGCCCTGCAATCTGGGGAGCATTCCTGACTGTCGGGGAGGCCCTGTCTGCAGAGAGAAAGGGGGCGCTAACCTAAACGAAGTGAACTTCGGAAAGCACTGCTGCAGCAAGGCAGCCAGACCCCGCCTTCCTGCACCCCGGGCCCGACTCGACCTCCCCCGGAGGGAGGAGCACCTGGCCAGGGGGGAGGCCACCGAAGCTGGACAAAACGGGCAGCTCTCCGTCTCGGCACCGAACGCACACTCCCAGTGCCGCTCTGGCTCGGAACGGCAGCAGACGACGGTCCAGAGGGGACTCACTGCCAGAAACCCATGCGTCCTCACACACGGGAAGACGAGACCGGGGACCACAGAGCCAGATTCCAGAGACAGCGAGTCGCGTTCCTACAGCTCGGCGCATGGTGCCGGTTCCTCTCAGGACAGACACCGCACTCGAGGTGACAGTGCCCACGTGGGCAACCGGGGTGGGGGCGGGGGGCGGGGGAAACGGACCTGCCGGAAGAATCCCCGCTTGGGAAAAGGCCGGCACTATCTACTCATGATCTCCAGGAGAGAAAACGTAACTAGTTTCATAAAAGCATTAGACGCCGCCCCTAAGTGTTCCCCTTTCCACAGAATTGCTATCATCTCACGAAACGGTGACTCTGCTGTCCTGCAGTGCCCCCCAGAAACGCCGGCCCAGCATGAGCGGCCGTGAGGCCCACAGGGCGGCCATCGGAGCTCGACTTAGCTCCCACGTCCAGGTCTGCAGGGCCGGCGACCTCGCTTGCTCACCAGCTAATTTAAAAGCACCACCCCGCCCCGAGAGCCCCGAAACCAGAGTGCAGGGGCGTGTGGGGGTGGTTTTTAAAGTTCAAAGTATCTCCTTCTAGTTTTACTTTTAAAGAGTTTGAGTTACACAGGTGGCTCCTTGGCCTTTCGGCGAAGACCGAGGGCAGCGCCCCTCCCGACCAGCTGGAAGGGCACAGGCCACGAAAGCTGCTCCCTGGGGGCCGAGCGCAGGCGGCGGGGCCAGCCCCTGCCGCTCAGAACCCCCGGCTGTGGGACCCCGAGGGGCGCCTAGCCCCGAGGGCTGCGAGGGCACCCGGGAGTCTGCGGTGCCGCCCCTCACCGGGCTGCGGCACCCCTGCTGAAGCTCCTGAGAACCTCCCCAGACCCTCTGCTCGCACGGGTGAAGCGCCACGTCCGCACGCAGCGGCCCCCCACCGCACCCCCACCCCCACCCGGGGCCCTGCGTGGTGCGACGTCACTCGCCTTTGGCTTAAAGCCCAGCACGCGGTTGAGCTTGATGAAGACGCAGGGCTTGCCCTCCCGGTAGCCGTAGGTCTCATCTTGCAGCCCGGAGCAGTTGCCCAGCCACTCGAGCCGGAACCTGCACACCTTCCGCTGGCCCGCGTCGCTGTCGTAGCCGCCTCGGTCTTTGACCTCGCTGGGCACGCCTGCAGAAGAAAGGCCGTGTGCGCACGCTCCTCCCACGGTTCCCCTCGGCAGGGGTGTCCGCCCCGCGGCCCGGGATGGCTGTGAGCGCGGCCCAGCACACAACCCTAAATTCACTGAAAACGTCATGAATTTTTTTGTGTCACAATGTTTTTAACATGTGACCCGACAGCTCTCCTCCTTCCAGTGTGGCCCAGAGACGCCGAAAGGTTGGACACCCCCGCGTAGCACCCTGCACAGCAGGGACAGGCACTGTCGGGGCCCCGGCGAGCCAGCCCTCGGCTCTTTGCCGGCGTTAAGAAGGTGTTTCACCAAAAGCAACCGCCAGTCCCCAAACCCGCACCGGAGTGTCATCGCACTGGATAGTTAGCACGCGGCATCTGTCCCTGGCAGGGTTCCTCGCCCTTCAACAGCGGGCGACGCAGCTGCTGAGCGGGAACCGACCGCTCGTCCCGAGCAGCAGCGGCAGCGCAGGCGCAGGGCGGCACGGCTCCACGCCGAGGTGGGCACGGGCCGTCCGAACACAGATCGCGGGGTCAGCAACCCCTTTCAGAGCCCGGGTGCTGGTCAGCAACCCCTTTCAGAGCCTGGGTGCTGGTCAGAATTTCCTGGGCTACGCCTCAGGAGCAGGTTGAACCGTAAAGAGGAAAAGAATTGTTTTTCCTTTTCAACTACCCTTCAAGGGTGGTTTTTTTTTTTTTTAATTTCAGATTTGAGTTTTTGCCTTCCAAAGCAGTGAGTTCTTACGAGCATTAGTTCAACTGAGACATTCTACTGTAGCGTTTTTTTATTCCTCATGATAATCCCGGAGAAAGAATGAGAGAAACGGAGGATTCAGCGTTAACACCAAACATCCCGTGGAATATTGGTGTAAACAGACTTTCTGTGCAATTTCCACTGACAAAGTAACTGTTTTCCCCTCCAGTGGGGGAGCACCTCAGTTCCCTCCATCGGGCCTTCCCATCACCGCCCAGACAGACAGAAACCTCCTCTCAACTCTAATGGGAAAACCTGGGCGAGATGTTCCTTGTAAATACGTCAGTCTTTTCAACGAGACTTGAAAAGGAGCTTCGGCCGCACTGTGACCGGGGAGCGAACAATCTGCCGCGTGAGGATCTGGGACTGGGGCATTCCCAGACGCACTCAGGGGGCCTGGCACCACCGAGTAACCCTGGGGGGTGGGGGGGGGGGCGCTCGTCCTGGTGGGAGGTGCAGGGCGGCCCAGGGGCCGTGCCCCGGTGGGGGGGAGGCGGGCCTGCGGGCAGGGGTCTGGGGCTACTAGCGACTGTGCCGCTCACAAGCAGTGGGCACCAGCAGCCAGAATGGAACTGGGAACTGAGTCTGCGCAGGAAAAGGCAGACCTGCCTAGCTTTTGTGGCTACATTGTTTCTTCCGTGGCATCCAAGCCTGAGCCATCAAGTCTTCCTGACTTTTAAAAAAAACCAACAACAAAAAAAAGAGCGTCCTCTCAGCACGTCCAGAGTTCAACCTCTCTGTCATTTTGGGCACATCTACAGTTCGGTGACGAGACACCGAACAGGGACGGGAAGTGAGACCCCACGGACCGCGAACGCCCGCCCCACCCCCCAGGCGCCTGCACTCACTGCCGCAGTCCTCAAACACCATGTCGTCCCGCTGGGCGCCGTCCTTGTACTTCTCCAGGAAGCGGATGATGTTGGTCACGTAGGCCTCGTAGCTCTTGGGGTCGCTGGGGCGGAAGGAGATCTCGGTCTTCTGGATCTGGGGGATCTGCGTCAGCCCTGGGCCGGGCAGAGGCGGGGACGGAGCGGTCAGCGGGGTGGGGGGAAGGGGTCAGCCCCAGACCTCCAGCGCGGGCTCTCCGCCGCGTCCGAACCACACCCTGCTCCTCCCCCTTCTGGCTACAAGACAGCCCGTCCTCACACTCTTGGGGGCCCCCAGCAGCCAGGGTGACAAGGACACAGTTACAGTGGCAGTGACCTCGAGCCCACGGCAACCGCCTTGCAGCCCCATCTGCGGGGTCTGAGGACGGGCACCAGTGGGGCCGGGCTAACGGGCAGTTCCGTTTCCGAGTGCCCGAGGGGGCGCTCAGCCTCAGACATGGGGGAGTGATGGGCCCGGCTTGGGGGCCGGCCACAGCTCCACGGAGGGACACGGGGGTCTGGGGCCAGGCCTGGGGTGCCCTGAGACAGACGTCGTTAGGGGTGACATTAAGAGTCATTTCAAAAGGATGATGCGGAACCCGAGCAGTTCTGGGGACAGCGCTGTCACCAGCTACACACAGAGTCGCAAGGGAAGTTGGCAGAGCTCACCCATAAAAAAAAAAGTCTCCCAATGAACACAAACACAGGTTACTACAATGAAAGCTTTTCAGATGCTCCCCGACCACAGAAAACGGCGTGACTGCGGGAATTTAAGTGGGCGCTGAGCAACGCCCCCCGTCGCATCAGAGAAGCTGGCACCGTGGTCCCTTACGGCTCGACGGGCACGGGGATGGGAACGGCAGAGACCCACAGAAGTCAAACGGCCGGGCAAGCCCGGGGGAGAAGCCCCGCCCCCCGCCAGGTCCCCGCACTTGGGCGGCAGGTGCCCAGGCCGCCCCGCTGCCAGGGCAGGGCCCACGAGGGGAGTCCTGACTGCCTCAAGCTGCACCCAGACACCTGCGTCGAGGCCACCTGCCCGGACCCGCGGGAAATGCAGGCGCAGGCGGGGGCAGAGGTGAGACAGAACTGGGGGGGGGGGCA
Source organism: Phyllostomus hastatus (assembly GCF_019186645.2). Classification (NCBI taxonomy): domain Eukaryota; kingdom Metazoa; phylum Chordata; class Mammalia; order Chiroptera; family Phyllostomidae; genus Phyllostomus; species Phyllostomus hastatus. The sequence continues at coordinate 2,985,395 of NW_025333833.1, read as the reverse complement.
GGGGACTCCCCTGGAGCACGCCTGGAGTCGGAGAGAAGGGGTCTGTAAGGACGGGGGTGGGGGTGCGGGAGAGCCCAGCAGTGCTTCCCTCTACCTTCACCTCTGCCTTCGCCTCTGCCGGGGGGCGGGGGAGGGGTCGTGGGGGGACAGACATGGACGGAGAGAAGGTCTGCGTGCCCAGGCTGGACAGTGTCCCCAGCCGGGGACAGAGAAGGCGGGAGACGGGGGACAGGGAGGGTGGAGACCAGAGCAGCCGCCGTGGGAAACGACGGCCCGATCTCAGCACGCCCTCGGGGAAGCAGAGGGCAGGGAAGACCGGCCGGCTGGCTGGCGGAGGGGACATCAGTGTGACCGGTGCCCGTCGGGTCACCAGCAGTGCAGGCGACGCAGCGGAAAGCAAATGGTGACATGACGTCCCCGAGCCCGGCGTGGGACGTGGGGAGCCTCGCCCAACGAGGCCCCAGAGTGCACCCCGGTCCTCATTGCCGCCGGCTGGCCTGGGGCCAGCGCCCCGCCCCAGCGCCTGCCTCTCACTTTCTGGCTGCTCGAGGCCCCCCTCCCGGAGGCCCCCGTCCCTCAGTCTGTCCCAGACGAGGGGGCAGAGCGGGGACCGCAGAGCACTTCGCCTGCCCCCACGAGGCCGGGTCCAGGGTCTCCACCGAGAGACCAGGTGGCCCCTGTGACAGCCCGCAGTGCCAGCGGCTCCCACTCAGCGCTCTGCGCCTCCACCACCCAAAGAGGACCGGTCAGTGCGTCCTCCAGACGCCCAGGCCGCGGCTGTGGTCAAGGCCAAGTCCATGCTCCTCTTACTTACTCAGCCTTTCTGATCAGCAAGCGCCTCTGCTGTTAATCACGGATGACCTGACTTAAGCAGATCGTAGGTGCTATTACATGCAGGACGGCACTAACGGCCCAGAAAAGACAACAGGCTCCTGCCTCTCTCCGCAGGCGGTGGAGAGGTAACGAGAGCCCAGCAATGGAGTCCCACCGCTCGATTGCCACCTGGGCGCCCGACTCCCTCCCTCGGGGAGCAGGCTCACGTCCGACCCCGCCGAGCCAACACCGCGGGGAGAAACGCAGCAGGAAGAGAATGGAAGGACCTGGACTTGGTTCGGTGCAGAGAGGCACCTGAACCTGGTGAGGCCGGGAATGCAAGGTGACGTGGGCGGCCAGGCACTGGGGCTGGGGACCCTGTGCCCTGCTCGCCTGGGTCAGACCTGGGCCAGAGCCCCTCCCCCGCCAGAGCTCCCCAACCCCCCCACCACAGGCTCCCCGAGACCCGCCAGCCTCCGAGGCCGGGTGCCGGGCTGCCCTAACCGGGAGGACATCTCCTCCAGACCTCCTCCCCGAGTGGTTCTCCGACGTCACTGGACGCTCACGAGAGGCAGATAAAGGGCCCGCCACCTGGTGTCTGCCTCCTCCGAGTCATCCACTTGACGAGGCTCCGGACGGAGGAGGGGAGGGAGAACAGGGAGGGAACGGGGTCTGGGACCCCGGGAACATGCTGTCCCCGACGTGGTGCCCTCCGGGGCGGGGGGCAACAGAGACGGCCCCTCGAGCTCCCCTTCACATGTCCACCCGGGCTGGACACTGGTAGCACGTGCCCCTCCGCACTGCCCACCCCGAGGGGTCGGCTGCAACTGTGCACACGGACGAGCTCAGTCTGCAGCAGCAGCCCCCCCGGGGGGGGGGGGTCCGGCCAAGGCCGGCAGAGCGCCCATCGCGGGCTTGTGGCTTCAGGTCCCACCCCGGGAACCGGGGCTGCCGCGCAGCCCCTCCCCACCCCTGAACTCCCGCTGAGGGGAGCCACGACGAGCTCCACGCGGCTTCGCGAGTACGATCGTTTGCCTGAAATTACACGCCGCTCGTACTCTAATAACGCCCCCTAGAAACCTGAAATGACCAGGGTACGGACACGCTGGTCTTTGGCCATGTCAGCTGCGCGTGAGGTTTGGACCCCTCTGGCTTCGCGTGGCTTCCTAGACTCACACACGTGCCTTTCCCCTCGGTGCCCAGCTCCTGAGAACCGAGGAGAACCCTCAGTCCGTGGCTTCGGTGGGTGTTTGGAGGAGGAGGGGACCCCCGAGTGAGAGGGGAAGGAACAGGAAGGAGAGAGGAGGCTTCTCCTGAAGAAAGGAGTATTTTGTTTCCAATCACGCTTAAAAAAACGTAGCAGGTTGACCGTGTCTCAGTCTGCTCGTGAGTCGGAAGCGTTTAGAGAGACCAGCCCCCCAGCCCCGTGACGAGAGTCCACGAAGCCCGGACTCGGAGAGGCGTCCCCGGCGGGCGGTCTCGCTGGGGACCCCCGAGACCCACCAAACGCGCTGGCCCTGAGCGGCACGGCTGGAACCGCGTGGGTCCGCGTGTGCGCGCGCTTTTCCAGTGCACTGGGGACTTTTAGGAGGCTGGAAATTTGAAAAAATTCAGAGGAACTGTGTAGCCTAGAACTATCAGAAAGAAGAAAAAAAAAGGAAAAGGTATGTTGTGAATGCATAAAATTTAAGTACGTATTTTCTCATTCTGGTTTTCTTACTAATGCCTTTTCTCCAGCTACTTTCCTGTAAGAGCACGCTACACACCCCACGTAACGCACGAGAATGTGTCAGCGAGTTCCTGTTGTCGGTGGGGCTTCCTCCCGGTCCGCGGCGGGCGAGCGGCAGTTCGGTCTGGGGAGCGGACAGTTGTGCGTGCATTTCCGGTTGCACGGGGGAGCCCGCACCCCTAACGCCCACAGTGTCCCAGGTGCAGCCGCACTGCAGATGAGCCTCATTTCCCACAGGAGCCTCGGGGGGTGCCCACGTGACCACCAAGGGCACAGGAGGCAAAGGGGCGCTAACTGGTGTGGGAGCCACACACTGGACACCCGCCTGCCGTGTCTCTCCTGGACACTGCGAGTCGAGAGGTGATTTCCAGGAGAAGTCCGGGGGTGTGTTGTATACCCACAGACACTAATCTCCGTACAGGTACACACCTAAACACACATGTGCCGTGTACACACACAGTTTCTCCCTCCGAATGCCGTTGAGATACTTACAGATTTTATTTGGGTTTTAACTTTTGTTCCGCCTCCACAAGTTCAGCACCAATTTACTTATTAATACTGAGTAACGGGGAGGGCGCGGGGAAAAGGCACCCCTGTGCCTTCTGGACACCAGCCGCCCCCACCTGACCTCCCGCCTCAGGCTCAGGGGTCCTGACAGCACCCAGGGGTCGGCCAGACGCGGCGGCGGCGGCCCCTCCGGGCCCAGGAGAACCCGCTCCCTCTGGAAAGTCCTCGGACGGGGAGCTGCCAGACCCTCTCTGCACCCCCATGGGTGTTCGGGGCCCTCGGCAGACGGAACCCCGTCTCCTGCCTGACGCAGCTGAATGCCGCCCGCCCTGGTTGAAGGCCAGCCCGACCCTTCCCGTCGCCGGCCCTTCCCTGGGCGCGCACCCCCACTCCCGGGAGGGCCCCGCACAGGGCCTGTCTCACGCGCACACGCGTGTGTCCTCTGGCGGAGGCACCGCTGTGCACTGCGTGGTGCTCCCACGGGCTCTCCCGGGGGAAGCACGGCTCTCGTAACCAGAGAGCAGACACAAGAGGCCAGTCCTCGCATTGGACATGGGTCACACGTTTCCGTTCGAGGCCGGCCTGAGGGACCAGCACAGACGGCGCGCCTATCCTGCCCAGACACGCAACGCGACATCAGCTGAGTGGCCGGCACCCGGCAACGGGACACCGCCTCAGACCTGGAACCCCGCGCCTGCTCAGGTGTGCGTGTGGGAAAAGGTGGCTTTTCGGGTTGCGGGCCGCCACGTGCTGCTCCCCTGGTCCCCTCATCTGTCGGCATCAGATGGGCCCTCGGGCCACAGGGTTTCTGGGATGAGGGCACTGAACCCCAAAGGGCAAAGCAGCCACCCCCACCGCATTGCACCACCTGGAGACAGAGACCCTGGTATGTGGCAGAAAAGCCCCGAATGAAGCTTCGCAGGCCCAGGCCCCTCCTGCCCCCGTGGGGGGGGTCGCCCGGCCCCATCCACGAGCTCGCCGCTCCACTCCCCTCGCCAAGGCCCCCCCCCCCCGCCGCCCGGAGCAAGGCCCCCTTCCCCGCAGCTGCAAGGACATTTCAGAGTCGGTCACCGGGCCTCCCGTGCCCCCACGCAGACTCATTAGCTGCACCCTTGTCTTCAGGAAGGAAGAAAGTCACTGTGGGGCAGTGACGAAGCCACGGAGGCTGGGGACACTGAGGGACGAGAACCGGGGTCTGGGCAGCCGCTTCCGGAAACCTGTGCCAGCCCCCACTGCCCCACTCCCCCCCCCACGGCCTCCAGCTCCAGCTCGAGCAACCGCTCCCAGAAACTCTTCGCAGGAAGCCAAGGGTCCATCACCTTCACGACAGCATCCGCCATGGCCCCCGGCGCGCAGCCCAGGGCCGCCAGAGCCGGTGTGCACGGGTGGAGGAGAACGTGGCTGTTCACAGCCGCCTTTTCACGCCGCTCGGCTCGTCTAACACGCACTTGCCTCATCGGTCCTCCCGGGCACCGGTCCCACTTTACAGATGGGGAGACTGCGGCGCGGGAGGCGAGCAGTGCGCAGGATGCTGGGGCTTGTGCCCAACGCCCAGGCCCCCTTCCCCCTCAGGCCCACGCCACTGCGAGCTCAGGGGCGACGGCTGGGGGCCCGGGCCCGCGTCTAGATTTAGGTCGGGCGGCAGGAGCTGGCCTGCCAGCGGGTGGCCAGGCTGACCCTCGAGAGAATGGCGGCTGAATGAGTCTCCAGCTGACCTCTCCACCGGGGCTCCGGCCCTGGACCCAGGCCCCGGGGGGCAGGTGTGTCCTGATCCCCCGCCACCCCAGGGCTGTGTGAGGAGTGTCCCTGGCACCTCGCTCTGGAAACCGGACCCGTCATCCACTTTTTCTTAAACTCCACTTTCACTTTGTCATTTGGCCCCGACCCGCTCCTATTCGGCCGGGCGGCTCGAGAGATACACGGTGGACCCTCGGGTTCCGCACGACCGCTCAGCCTGGCCCCACTCAGGCCGCTCCCGAGCGGAGAGCGGACCGCAGGTGCGCACGGGACGGCCTGCAGGAGCCCCCAGTCCCTGCGGCGATGGCTCCAGCCAGCCTTTCAGTCTCCCCGCCCCCTCATCAGGGGCGCCTGACGCAAAAGTACAGTTTTCCCCTTTATCGTCCAGGTAGAGGCTCAGAGACACTAAGCGGGAGCCCACACTTAGCCAGACTCCTCCTCCACCCACCGGCGCCGTCTGCAGGCTGGAGGGCAGTCCTGCCCGTCCAAGACGCGAACCGCGGACATACGCTCTGAAGGGGGCCAGGAGGAGGGACCGCCGCTCAGAGATGGTCCCCTGGGCCGCACGGCCGGTGGCCGGCCTTCCACCCCCCTGGCCGCCTCCGTGCAGAGCGGCCGGCGTGGCCTGCACGCTGCGGCATCCTTTGGCAAGGTGACCAGTGACGGGTGACGGGGGGCTTGGCCTGCGCGCCCCGGCACAGGGAGGCTGTGGAGATGAGGGAGGGGAAAGAGAAAGGACAACGCAGGTGACGGGGCCTGTGACTCAGTCCGGAGGACAGGGACGCATATTTCCAGGGTGAGCCACGGGTGTTGCTTTGGACGAGCGACTCCAACAGCCGCAAGGACACTAAATACAGGGGCTGAGAGAGTGTCTTTTAGGAAGGGGCTGGAGGGTCGGGGTGGGGGGAGGACCCAGCACCACCGCCACCTCCGTGGACTTCCCGGCAAGGTCCCCCGCAAGGTCCCCACTGAAGAGGCAGGCGCTCCGGCCACTGCCCACTGGAAGTGCACGTCTGTTTCTGCCACGGCCACGGAGGGACGTTCACCTCCCGCGAGAGGCCAACTCCCCCAGAGTCTGTGCGGCCAGGGACCATTTTTTAAACATGGGAAACGAAAACGAACGGCTTGACTTTCTGGCCGACTGTGGCTTTCAGTTAAGAACTATTGGGAAACAGCACCGCAACTGGGAACCAGCGTGTAGACGGCAAAACACACAGGGGCCCGAGCACACCTGAGTCTCGACGGCCGCGAAGAGCCCCGGCAGAGGAGGGCGTGAGCAGCCGCCCACCGTGCGGCCAGGAGGGCCAGCGGTAGCGTTTCCCAGGCTTCTCGGCACCCGCGACACCCCCTCCAAACCCGCCTCCCCCCCAGACACCCATCTTCGGGAAACGGCGGCCGAGACGACGGGCTCTCAAACGCAGGTGTGGCCCCCCCTCTACACGTCCATGCCTTCTCTCTCCACTCCCAGCCCCTCCCCCGCCAGCCCTCCCCCCCCCCCAAGGTCTCTGGAAATACCGGGGGCTCCCCTCGCGTCAGAGACCACCTGACTCGGGGCGAGGAGGCGACATCCCCCACCTCCACGCTCGGAACACTTTCTCTCAGCCAAGAGTCCTTCCCGCACCCAGGGAGGCGGACGTGACGCGGCCGCGGCATGATCGCGGCCACTCCGTGACAGGAGGACGGCCTCGGGATTGTCACCTCCATACAGCTGTTGCTCAGCAGCTGCCCGGGGAAACCGGAGAGGGGATGCGTCATTGCCACCCCCCGAAGGTCGTTTCTAAGGAGAGAGCCCGGACGTTACGCAACCCCTCCCCGCCCCCTCGGGCCTCCGACCGTGACTTTTAAGAGGCGGCCGCCCTGGCGGCTGCTCCGCTGTCCGGGCCGGTGTGGACACGCACCGCTGGGCAGGCGGTGCCGGCCGCTCGACACCGACCTGGCGGCGCGCCCGCCCCAGCAGGGCACTCGCGTGGCGCCCGGCGTCTCCTGGAACCTTTGTCAGCCCGGCTTTCAGAGCCGAAGGAGACAGTTACACTGCGGCGCGGGTCCCGAAAGCCAGTGAATCAGACTCTGAGTAAACAGCCATAAATACCGAGCGCTGGAGGGAGTGCTTTTGTTCAAGGTCAAACTGCAAGTCAAGAGCAGTTGGGAGAGTGGACCCTGAAGTCGACTCTTCGTGGGCGGAACCAGTCCGCCCTCAAGAGCAGGAGCTGAGGCGGCGTTTGAAAGGGTTTTCTGAGTCACGGCCCCCGATAGAGTGAGACAGTGTGTGAGAGCTGGCAAGGCCCTGGGCTGGTCCCAGTCTTGCCCCCGTAGACGTCGGCGACAGGCGACCGAGGCGGGCCGTCACTGGGGGGCGGGCGGGCCACAGGGTCTGGCGCACCCTCACTCCCCGCCCCCCAACCCCAGAGCCGAGAGACACCACGTCTGCGGCCCCGGGGCTCCGCCAGCAGAGAGGAGCCGCTGCCTTTCCTCCTGCCTTTCCTCCGGGGCTGGTGCCCTGCGTCCCCCACAGCCGCCCGCAGGCTCCGCCCACCCTCCTCCCTCGGGAAGAACCGAGCGCGTGCGCGTCCACACCCACATCCACCTCACCTGGCGGGGCCACGCGGTCCTGATAGGTGGGCTTGAACTCACTGATGGTGAGCAGCATCACCTGGATGGTTCCGATGAAGATGCCGGCCAGGCAGCCGTAGAAGATCACGTAGAACAGGAGGATCTTAACTGCAAGGAGAGCAGACACAGCACGAGGCCGTGAGCCGTCGCAGGCTGGGCTCGCGGCTCGCGCACCCTCCGCTCCCGCACCCTCCGCACAGGTGTGCCACGTCAGGGTGGCGGAGGGCAGGGGCACGTTCAGCTAGAACTGAGAGCCTTTATGGGAAAGAATCTTACTCCCTACGTTAAAAAAGAAGTTCCTGGAGGTCGCCAGGGAACTCAAGGGCCGTGTCTGCGTGCTTCGGCAGGGCGCTGCCCACCGCCCCTCCGCTGCCTCTCTCGGTGCACAGACGCTGGGACGGGCCAGGCGTGCCCCCACCAGGGAGGCTCTCCCACTTGGCGCTGTCTCCCCCCACCCTTGGTGCTCTTCACGAAGCACCCAGTCTTTCCATTCGGGTGCACCAAACGGGGGCCGGGGGGGGGGGGGGACGGGGGCTGCTCTAGTGGAAACGGCTGGCATGTGTTTACTGCGTCTCCTGGATGACGGCTGCCGTGAGGGACTGCAGATCCTGTTTCCTGGGACGGCACGGGCCGAGAGGGCCGAGAGAGCAGCACGCCCAAACACCCAGGGGCCCTGGGGCCGGCTGTGCCGTCAGTTCCTGGTCTGCAAGGATTCTCTCCGGCTCGGCTGCACCGTACCAGGCTGTGCCAGGCAGGGCCGCGGCCCCAGGCCAGCCAGACACGTCGAGGGGAATGCAGAGGGGGAGAGAGCCCTGAGGGTAGCCAGTCCCACACGCCTGCACAGAGAGGCCTTTGGTGCCACCCAGAACGTCAGGCCCCGTGCCCGAGTTGCTGGGGTCCTTGGGGGGAAAGCTCCAGAACAAAAGTGTCATTGACAAGAAGTGGAAGAGGGTGGTGGGAGGCGCCTGGGGAGGGAGGGGGTCCATGGTGCGGGGCATCAGCCCAACTTGCCCATTAGCAAATAATCATGCTCGAGGGCTGTTTAAAAAAGCTACACAGACCTAAAACTGCACCAAAAAGGTGGGTTCTAATCCTTCCAAAAGAAGGGGGAAGGCAAAGAAAGAAGCAAAAGAACATGCAGAGGCTGCACGTCCCAGAACCCCTGCTGCCCAGCCCAGCCGCCGCCGCCCAGCGGGGCAAGGGTTAAGTGCCTGCTGCCTCTGGTATCCAGGCAGCGGCAGGCAAATGGCACGGCTGTGACGTCAACAAGAGATCTGGAAAATTTTTCCAGCCACCGCTCCTAAGAGGTGCAAGGGCTGGTGCAGCGCGGCCAGAGAGAGCGGCTGGAGCGCCTTTTCCTTTTTTTTTTGATGCCCCCACCCATCCGGCGCGCTCAGCTTGACCACACTGGCGCCTCCGGCCGCGTCCAGGGCATGTCTGTGCTCCTCCCCGGACCCCAGACACCTAAGGCAAGCAGCACGGGAAGGTCCCTAACCTAACAGAGGCCACCGCGGCACACACACACACACACAGCCATGGAAAAACACGTCGCCTGCCGAGCACACTGGTGACATATAGGAAGGCATATCCTTGCCGGCCTGCCCAGTGCCGGGCCCTAAGAGAAGTGAGCCTTCCCCTTTTGCTCTGAAAAATGGGCCCAGGTACTGAGGCGAGGCCACTTGGGTGGCGGGGAGTGCACAGGCCACCAGGGCTGCTCCAAGGGGAACGCTGGACAAATGGTACCGGCCAGCCAGGGGGCTCAGAGGGCAAGCGTTAGAGGCAAAGCTTTCCCTTTAAAAAAATAAAATATAGAGGTTTTCTAACTGGTGGAGGTGGGGTGGGGGGGGGGTGGGGGGGGGGGGGGGGGGTGGGGGGGGGGGGGGGAGAGGACCCTCTAAAGGGCCAGAAGCAAAGCAGGGCCCTGGGCCCAGCAGTGAACGTAACATCTACCAACACCTGCTACCACAACAGAGCCGGGGGCCGCACAGGTGGCCTGCGTTCACTCAAAAAGGTGGGCCGCACAGGTGGCCTGCGTTCACTCAAAAAGGTGGGCCGCACAGGTGGCCTGCGTCCACTCAAAAAGGTGGGCGGCTCAGGTGGGCTGGGCCCTGTGATTTCTCCGGCAGGTGACAGGCCAGGCGCCCGCGTCCATCTTGGCGAAAATGGACCGACAGGCGGAAACACGCCAAGGGCGACCTGCCTGGGCCCAAGGGCACGGAGCTGGGCCGGGGGCTGGGAAGGCGGCGCCTCCCCCGTCGGAGGAGCGACAGCCGCCACCCCCTGCACCTGCCAGAGGCTCTGCCCTGTCTCCGGCTGCCAGGGAAGGGCAGGCGTATCAGCACCGAGCGGAACCTGGGCTGTCGGCCCCTCAGAAAATGGAAGGAGAGGGGAGGCCGGCTCACTGAGGTCCGCAGCCACAGGGCGTGTGGCGGGGGGGGCGGTGCTGAGACACAGATATTAACACGGCCTCTCCCCCCCCGCCCGTGGAGGTGCCGCCCCATTACATGCCGGCTTACAGAACAAGTCGTCCCACACAGCCTTACCCTCTAAAGCAAATACTGTGCTGGAACCAGAATGAGGAAAGAGATACATTTTACGAGGGGGGTAAACACGAGAGGGCAGATTTCACAGCGCGCGTGGAGTCAGTGCGACCTCGGCCCATGCCGAGGCGGGGCCGACCACCTGGGCAGGGAGGGCCGATGGGCTGGGGACAGGGGTCCGTTCCGCAGTGCCCCCCCCCCCGCCCCGCCGGCCTCCCGGGAGTCTGCAGCAGCTGCCCGAAGACGGCCCTGGCTCCAGCGGGAGCTGTTCCTCCTGCCCACACCCGGACCTGCCGGTTCTCCCTTCCACGCTGAGAAAATGCCGGGAGCTGCCCTTGTGCGAGGGCAGCGATCGCACCCGAGAACAGCGTCCTCCCCATAAAATGAAACACGGAACACCAGCTCAGAGCCATCCCTGTGGAGACCCGCACGTAACAGGGCTCGGGGACACCTACGCTGCCTCGGAATGAGGTTTCACCTTGACTAACCTTGAAGGTGATGCATTATTAACCCTTCCCTCTTCCATCAAGAGGGCCCCACACGAGAGGCGGCATCCCCCCCCCCACAAAAATCATATATTCCGGCTCCTTCCATTTCAAAATGTCAGCCAAGCACTATTTCCCTGACTCATTCTGCTGATGCCCACAGATTCCCCCAATCAGCAGCCTGCCTCTGCCCCTCTGCAGGGCCCCCTCAATGGCTGCAGTGGTGGTGCAGGTGGTGTTCCTGATGATGGTGATGAAGATATTTGGGGGGGGGGCAGTGATGCAGGAGGGGGGAGTTCCCTCCCTCTGGGCTGCGGGCGCCAGTCACGACTCAGATTTGCCTACAACTCTGCCCTTCAAAATGACCTTAAAAAAAAAAAAAGTCAGCCTTCAGGTGTAGGGCGCAGAAAACAAGGTATCTAGTTTTCAATACAGGTGGGGGGTGGAGAGGGGGAACATGTCCAGCCAAGCAACAGGCTGCCCCAAATCTTAGGATGACCAGCTTCTGTCTCAGACGAACCCTTCACCATGACCGACCGGAGCTGCTGATTCCGCATCTGTCAGCAGAGACGTGGAAATCCACCAGACTTTGCCAGGTGCCGCCTGGGGCCAGGGCTCAGAAACGCAGCCCTGCCTTGGAGCTTCACGGGGCTTTGACGACTCCAGGGGAGGTCGCCGGGGTCTCGGGGCACCGCTCCGACAGACATACCGCAGTCTGGATGGACTCCCCCGCCCCGCGCCCCCGAGGTGCCTACTGAGGCTAGAAAGGGCTTACAGCACGCAGCCTCGCCTGCATTAGATGTGATTACCCCACGAAGTTCTCTCATCCTCAAATCTCGTTTTGTTTTCTGCCTTTCTTTAAGGACTTGGGGCATGACCCTCGGGAGAGGCACATCTGTCCCCCAGTGGCTAACCATTCCCAGGAGGAAAAGGCTCAAGCGATGCTCGGGTGGACTGCAAATGACCGAGACAAGAGCCCTGCAATACAGAGCCCTGTGCTGGCGCGTTCGGGCCCCCACCCTGCGCGCGTCCCGGGGACTCTGCATTCCGCACAGGAAGATAAGCCCGGCCAGCGCGACACCCGCCAGCCTCGCCAGCGCGTGGGTGCGGAGCGGTCCGCAGCCCCAGCGCAGGGGATGCGCCGCCCGGGAGAGGCGAGGCGCCGGGGAGAGCGCTGCGGACCCCGTACTTACACCAACTGCCACCGGTCCTGCCCAAAAACTCCTTCTTCTCTGAGTTCCAGATGAATTTCTTCCAGCTGCCCTCCTCCTTGGCTTTTCCGCGAGCCATGGTGGTGGGTCAGCAGCTGCCGAGGGGGCTGCGGGTGGTGACTGCGGCGTGCGCGCTGGGTCCTCTCCGGCTCCCGGCCTGGCTCTGCGCAGGCTGCACCCGCCGCTGCCGCTGCGGCGCTCCGAGTGCCGGACGCGCGGCGGAGCGGGAGCAGGAGCGGGAGGGGGAGGAGGGGGAGGCGGCGGCGGGGGCGGAGGGCGGAGAGAGGGACCGCGCGGGCTGGGCGGCTCCGAGCCCCGCACCTATTGGTGGGCACGCGGCCGCTCGCGGGCTCTCTTTGGTCCACCACGCGCTCCTCTCGCCCTTGGGGTTCCGGGGCCCCGCAAGCCCGCAGCTGCCACTCCCGCTGCCCCTGGGGACGCGCGCGCGCGGCCCCCGCCTCCTGTGACCTCTGCAGCGACAGGCCCGGGCAGGGGAAAGTCAGAGGGAAGGACGGACGAGCGGGCAGCGGGCCTAGCACACTGCAGCCCGCCGCACGCCGAGGAATTGGCGGAGGGCGCACGCTCTACCTTTACTTTATACCGCGCCGCGGAGGCACGAGGCCCCGCCCACTAGCGGCCCGGACGGCCAATCGCGGGCACGGAGGGGCGGGGCCTCGGGCCCGAGGGGGCGGGCACAGGCCGGCACAAAGGAGCCGCGGCGGCGGGCTGGCGCGCGGGGGCGCGGAGAGGGGCGGCGGGGACGCGGGGAGCGCGCAGGCGGCGCCGCACGGCTAGCTCCTCGCTCCCGGCCTTGCGCCCACCGGCCCCTTCTGTCACAGGGCGTCCTACCCCTGTGTCGCCCGGCGCCCCGCAGATACCCTGGGACCCCGGCCCGGCTCTCCGGATACAGACCCGCCCCACCCCGCGCTCCCGTTTTCCCCGAGCGCTCCCGGCCTTCCTCGCCCGCAGGTCCCCCCAGTCCGAGGCCGGGGCAGAGTGGGGGAAGGTCACTCCGGGACGCCCGCGAGTCGGGGACTCTGCCCAGCTCCGCCCCGCCCCCTCCCTGCCACCCCCCCCCCCCGCCCGGCTCCTGCACCTGCCGGCCCCTCGGCGCTCCCCGCCGCCGCGGTGGAAGTTCCGGCCCGTCCCTCCTCTGACCGACCGGCTGTGCTCCGCGCGGGCGGCCTGAACCACCTCAAACAGGACACTTGCCAAACCCACCCAGGGCGGCAGCCGGGCCTCGGGGCTTGGGAGGCGGAGGAGACCGACCCACCCCGGCCAGTCTTCCCCTGGGAACCAGTCGCGCTGCCAGGCGGTTCACGCTAGTCTAGACCCCCGGCAGCCACGTCTGCACGTGACCCAGCTACCAAGGACTCTCCCTGGTACCCGGGCGGCGGCTGGTGTTCTCACTGACGTGCTCTTACGCCCCCTTGGGGGTGGGGGGTACCGACCCCTTGGTTGGGCTGTGAATATCCTGGAACTAGAGGGATTGCGGAGGAGACGCGGCTCAAACGACTACACGTCCTGGGGCAGTGCTGGGCATGCGCCCCCTCCCATCACTCTCCCCTGCCGCTGCTGGGAAGCCAAACTCCTTGGTTTCATCTCCCTCGCCGCTCCACGGAACCCCTGAGCGGCTTCACGCGCGCCTCTCAGGGCAGTGACACAGCAGAAAAAGGCAGGACGCCTGCGCGATCACTGCGGAGAAGCCCCGTCCCGGGGGGCAGCACAGCCCACCTGGGAAAAGCAGATTTCCCGCCCCGTGTGCAGGGATCACCCAGTAAAGGGATGCTTGTCTGGGCCGCCTCTCTGTGTCCAAGGTCAACCCTGCAGATCTAAGGACAAGCCTGGGCTGAGTCGAGGGCTCTCTTTCCCACTAATCCTCCTCTATGCCCACGTGCAAGACTGGGGCACCCCTGAGAGTACCTGAAATTTAGGAAAGTGGCAGCCCCCAGCCCCACAACGCCCCAGCCCCGGAGGGGCTGCTGCTCCCAGGGCTCCCTCAAGGGCAACCTTGAGAGCGGCGTGTGTGGAGACAGGAAGCCACCTGGCTGTCCCCTACAGTGTTTATGTTGGCAACCCCCCCCCCCCCCCGCTGCTGAAGAAATGCAGGAAGAGGCTGCACCTGCCCACGGGAGGCCGGTCCCCTCCCAGCAGAGGTTACCTCAGGGAGGCGTTTCCAGCAGGACAGGTCACTTGCAAGGGCACCTGTTTACTGGGCACCAACTACCTGTAAGAGGAAAGAAAGCAGGTGGGTGGGCAGGATCAGCAGAAAAAGATGAGTGGGTGGAACAGGTAGGGAGGGGTGTGGGGTCGGACCTGTGCACACTCTCCTGTGCACCCTTCCACCCCCACCCGTGACTTCTGTCTGTCTCTCTCCCTCTCCTTCTCTCTTCTCCAGTCGACGTGTGCTCAGACGAAGTATGTGGGGACAGGCCCAGAGAGACCGATTTGTAATGAGAACCCCATTTTGCCTGTAAAAAAGAGTCCTCCTCCCCTCGCTCTCTAGGGCTGTAGCCAACACGGAGTTGGCCAGGTCTGGCCAGGGTGAGCTCTCTCTCTCGTCCTTGACCTACTGTGTCCCCTGGGGGACACTGCTCTCCAGCCCCGCATTGAATTTCACCTCCCCACCCTCGCTTGCTCACGCTCCCTCCCCTGCGCGTGAACTCTGACGAGGCCTCAGGGTGCTGCTGCCTTCGCAGGGGGCAGCCTCTCGTTCTGCACCAGCCCCCCCGCCAGGCTTCCCAGGAACCGCCCCGCTGGCTCCCCAGGCCCCGTATTGCCGCTGGTGAAGGTGACCGCAGGCCTGTGGGAACCAGCGGCGGACTTCCCAGCCCTCTAGACCACTCTGAAACGGTGTCGCCCCCCCCAACCACATCCCCACAGAGAGCCACCTGGTGGAGAGCAGGACGGGCCCGTATTCACACTCCCAGAGTCAGCACGAGCTGTGTGACCTTGGGCGAGTCACTGCTTCTCTCCCTGGCTGGCTCACGCCCCTAGTTGTAAAAGCGGAGTGCTGGCGTGTTGGAGGGTCAAATGGGAGATGTTTGGGGGGGAGGGAGGGGGGGAGTGCCTGTGCATAGCAAGAGCTATTAAGTAGCTAGCTTAATTATAACGAGCTCTTTCCATTTGACCTTACTGCGCCTCGGGGCTGTCACTGTGACTTTGCCACCTGCCCCCCTCCCTGGACTCCGGCTCCCTTAGAAGCTCACCCTGACTCATTCCCCACCCTCTCTGCCGCCTTCTCCCTGGCCTCGCAGCGTGCTCCCTGCTCCGTGACCTCCCCTAACTCTAGTAATGAGTAACCCTGGCACACCGTGTTCCTTGGGGCCGGGCCGGGCCGGGCTGTTGGGCGAAGGGTGCTCCAGCAGCGGGCTGAGAGCGGAAAGTGCAAGGTTCTCCGGCGGGAGGGGGCCTCTGGCAGGTGGAGCGTGCGGCTGGGGCGGGTGGGGGAGGTGCGGGCCGCGGGGACCCGGAGAGCCGCCTACGGAGACCCAGCGTTTCTCTGCGGAAAGGAGGAGGCAGGAGCTTGGAGGCTCAGGGCGGAGAGAACAGTTTTTACATCCCTCTCCCTCTGCAGGGGCGGGGGGGGGGCGGGGGGAGGACTGGGTCTGTGGGATTGAGGCTGGATCCCTGGAGGGAGGGGAGCCAAAAGCAGGAGGGATGGCGGGTTAGGGACCTCTGTCCAGGTGGGGACAGCAGGTCCTCACCCAGGAAGGGGACTGAGACGGAGCTTCAGCGGCCTGCAGGAGAGGGGGAGCTTTGGCAGGCTGCAGGCGGGAGACGGGGGGTGTGAAAATCAGACCCTCCCACTGACCCCCGCCCCCAAACACAAGGCCTTGTGTCGGCCTGGAAGGCTCTCCAAACCCCTTGCCCAAACACAAGGCGGTCGGTCTGCAGCCTGTACCGCAGCGGCCTCGCCGCAGGCCCAGCCCCGTGCAGGGTCGCAGCGGCTCGTGCGCACGGAGGGGATCCAAGCGCTGAGCAGAGCGGGGGCGGGCGCCTGTGGCAGGGTGACTCATCGCGGCAGCAGGAAGTGTGTGCGGTGCTGGGGAGCAGGGCTCCCCGGCGGGTCCTTGTGCCGGCGGTGGCGGCGGCGGGCGGCGAGCGAGCAGCCACTGGGCAATAAAGGGCGAGGGCTGGCGGCTGGGAGCCCCGGTCCCCTGGCCGGTCGAGGCCTGGGGGGCGGCGCCCCTCTGTGTCCACAGGAGGGTGGGGGTCCGCGTGTGATGGGAAAGCATCGTTCTCTGGAGACCAGGGGCCCTGCAGGGGGACACATAGAAACCGCCCTCGGTCAGCGCCATTCTGGCACTTTCCCGGTTCGCTGGGTCTGGGGAGAAACCAGCATGACCGTCAGAAAAGCAGGTGGGGCGCTGCTTTAGAAGGCCCCTTGGTAAGGCGGACTATTCCCACCCTCTGGAAGGGACAGGTCGCCTTCTGGCCCGTCACCTGGGTCACCAGGCCCCGACTGGCAGGCTTCCGGAAGCGGCTTCCCGCCGACCTCCCTCCTAGCCTGTCAGTGGGGAGACTGCGGGTCCGGAAAGCATGCACGGCGAGGGGACACGGGCTGGGGTTTCTCTCCTCATCCCCTGGCCTTCGCCAGTTTGTTACACGAGGCGGGTGCCTGGTGGCAGTGACCGCAGTGGGGGGGGGGCACATGGAGGGGCACAGGCTGTGCCGGGGTTGGCCCTGTGACTCACAGGTGGTAGAAATGAAGGGCAGGAGGGCCCCTCAGGACTGTTAGACCGTCCCAGCCAGCCCGCCCCTCCTCTGCGCATCCCCTGCGCGGGTGAGAAGTGTCTGGTGCCCACCGGCGTGGCCTCCAGCCAGGGGTGTCCCACCCATGGCCCGCGGGGCCGCGTGCGGCTCAGGACGGCTGTGAATGTGGCCCAACACAAAGCCGTACGTTCACTTAAAACATGATGAGACTTTTTTTGTGAGTGATTACGTGTTGCAATGGGTGGCCCAAGGCAACTCTTCTTCTTCCCCGCTAGGGTTTAAAACTAAAGTTCCTTTTGGGGACTTTCTGATGCGGAGCAGGTGACAAGTGGCCACCCTCTGAGAGGCTGAGCCCAAAGCGGGAGTCCCCTCCGAGAGGTCTCACTGGCCTTGGGGGCAGATGTAGATGACATTCTGGGGCATTTTATGATCCTTTCCTTGCTGGAAAGACCACTTAAGCTTCCCAGAGGTTTGAGAAGCGTTGGTGCGCTGCTGGTCTGTAACTCCGACCAGCCCTTTGCCGAGCCCCCCAGGTGGGGGGCAGGCGCTGTGGATGAGTTCACCGTGGGCAGTGCTGACAGGAGTGTCCACGGCTGGGTCAAGGTCAGCCAGCCTCCAGCCGCCTGTCCCCAGCGGCTGCGCACCCCCTGCCTTGCTGGGAAGCAGCCCACCGTGGGGAAACCGAGCCAGAAGCTAGCTCCTCTGGGCCACGGCTCAGTCTTCCTCCTCCGCTCGGGAGAACACGGCTCAGGGCTCCTGCGGACTTAGCTCTCCCATCTCTCCTGCCGCCCTGATTCTCACCTTCCAACGTAAAACATTCCCACCGTCTTCACGCCCCAGGCGAGATGGCTTCCAACCCTCCCCAGCTCGCTCCGCCCCCTTGCGCAGCGCCGTCTCCCACTCGCTGATGCGGGAACCCTGGTTCCAAGGAGGGCGCAGACCAGGGGAGCTCGTTTTTTATGGGTGAGCCGGACACTCATTTCTACCCATCGCTGCCCTCCGAACACCACGCCTTCGTGACATTCTCCGGGCCTCCTGGAGGCTGAAGTCTGATGAATGATGTAGAGCCCACCTCTCCCGCTGAGGCCCAGCTCAGGGACGGCGGATGGATACGCAGGAAGCAGTCAGCGCGGGGACGCAGGTCCCAGGGATCCTGGACGAAGTGCCGCAAAGAGCGGCCCGCAAGGGGCTGTGCCGGGGGTGCTGCCGGCCTGGGGTGGCTGCTCTGGGTCCGCCCCCTGACCTCCTCCGCTGTCCCCCAAGGCCCCGCGGGCCTAAAAGCAGGTCAGAGGGCCAAGGCTCCTGGGGGCCCCGCAGTTCTCACGGCCTGCCTCCCCAGCCCCTTGCTAACTGGCCCAGGCTGCCCCCGCTTTTCATCTGGATCCAGGGGGAGGAGTCAGGCGGGACCAGGCCCCTCCTCCACAGGACGTTGGGCTGGGAACCCCTCGCATTGCGCATGGCATCCACTGAGCTGGCCTGGATGGGGCGGGCCAGGGAGGAGGGAGCCACGCCGGCCCGTGGCTGCCGAGCTGTGGGCGCGCACAGGACGGGCGATGCTCAGACACCCAGGCGGGCAGAACCGACAGCCGGGACGAAGAACCCCGGCCACGCTGTGACGCCGGCCAGCTTCTCCTCTGGCTGAGCTCCTTTCCGTCCCCATGTCACTCTAGAAACACTGCGTTTTAGTGCAGCCGGTCTGCAGGAGCCAACGTGAAGGGAAGGAATGAAGAATAGACTGCTTTGCATTTATTTTACTTTGGGGAGGAGCTGGGAAGCAGAGAAATGCAAAACAAAATTTTTCTTTTTGCATAAACTAGATTGCAACTTAATTCATGCTCATCTCGGTGCGCGAAGAGCAGGACGTGGCGCTCTGAAGGGGCCAGTCCTGCAGGCGAACTGGCTGTTGGCCGCGCCCGTCTCTGCGGCACGTGCAGCCTCGCCCGCTGACCGCCCGTTTCCGCATTAATCCCCCGCAAGGTCCCGTTTCCCTCCACCGGCGCTCTGCGCGGCGTCGCACCGCACCCACCAGCCCCCTGCACGGCGGCCCCCTCTGCTGAAATGGAGGGGACGCATCCTGAGTCCGCGTTGGTCTTCCGTCTGGCCCCGCGGCCTGGTGCTTCCTGCCGGGTCCTCAGCTTCCTGGCTCCACAGGCCCTGGGCCGTGCGGCTCCTCACAGGGACACACCAAGGGCAAAGCCCAGGTCAGTGAGAAGGACACGGAGACCAGGGTCACTGCACCCTGGCTTCCCCGCCGCCACATCAGAGTCTGCGCCGTGGAGGACGCCGGCGTCGCTCAAACACTCCAAGCAAATGCTGGGCCAGGTGCACATCAGTAGGTTTTTCTTTTTCTTCTGTTTTCTACTTTGTGTTACCTTTTTAACAACGTAATGAGAGGTCGGTCCTCTTGCTGGTTCACTCTGCGTGTGGCCCGCACCGGGCTGAGCAGTGCCCAGATGGCTGGCGCGGTCTGTCTGCCCGGGGGGAGGTCTGGAAGAGATTAGCATTTGAAACGGTAGACTGAGTCAAGAAGGTGGCCCTTGGGGGGCGGCAGCGGCGGGCGTCAGCCAGTCTGCCGAGGCCCGAACAGAACAAAAAGGCACTGGGTGGGCGAGTTCTCTGTCAAGGCTCAGGCCCAGCCATCTGCCATCTGCCCTTGGGCCCCGGCGCTCCCGGGTCTCGCAGACTCCGGCTGGGCCTTACACCCTCGGCCCCCCGGTTCTCGCGACTTGGGACTGGGGCTGAATGACAGCACTGGCTTCTCTGCCTCTCCAGCTTGCAGCTGGTGGCTGGCGGACTTCTCTGCCTCCACAGCCGCGGAGGAGCACCCCTCTGATGTAGGCAGGCGGGCAGGCAGGTAGGTAGGTGATGGACAGACGACAGATGGGTGGACAGATCTCCTGTTGGCCCCGTTTCTCCGGCGGACCCTGACCAGCACTGTCCTCTCGGGGCAAACGAAGCCGCCGAGTGGCCCCCAGATCCACCCCCGACGACGAGCGGGAGGAAGCCACGCTCACACCCCCAGGCCCCACCGCCCCTTCGGGAGGAAGCCGGGCCGGCAGAGCGGCCGTGAGTGTGGCTCTGGGCGCCGCGCGTGCCCGGTCGTGCCACGGCTCCTCCAGAGCACGTGAGTCTCCGCTGGGTCGCAGGCTCAAGGACCACATCTCGGTCCATGTGCTCACCCTCACCGTTGCCCCCACGCACCCCCTCCTGTGTGCGCAGTGTTGCCTTAGAAACCGAGGGAGGGCCACACGAGACCCAGGCGCCAGGGTCCGGACCTGGTGACGTCCCACAGCGGACGCCACAGACAAGATAAACAAGAGGAGCTTGGAGAACAGGGCTGCCCTTGTCGGGGAGCGGGGAGCGGGGAGCGGGGCCCGGGCAGGACTTCGGTTCCTAAGAGAACCCAGAGGCGGTTTGTCCAATGAGGAGGAGGCAGCTCGGCGAGGGGAAACGCCCCCTCGTCCAAGTTCATTCCCGTCCTCCGTGACTCCCTTTGGCTTGGCCTAAGCCGCAGCCACATACGAAGATGGAGAACATTGTCGTCCACCTCTGAGGGGCCCCAAGGAGAGGCTTCACTGTCACCCTCCGTGACAAGGAAAAAGAAAGAAAACCCCCCCAATGGTTTTATCCGCTAGAGCTGGCTGTGGGTGAGAAAAGCTCCTAATAACAATGGCCTCAACAGCCCAGGGTTTGCTCCATCCGCACTCCCTGCAGAAGCCGGGGTCCGGGCGGGGGTGGGGGTGGGGGGGGAGGTGTTCCAGGAGCGGGCGAGGGCGTCACTCCGTCATGTCCTCAGGGAGCCAGGCCCCTACGTGGCCCCTGCTCCCCAGGCCCAAGCGCCAAGCGGGCACCTCAGACCGCAGTCCCCACAGCCAGGCGGGGAGAGGACAGAAGCCGGGACTTGTCTCAGGGCAGCAACCGGCTGGAAGAGAAGCTGACAAACCCAGTCTTTGTCTGGGGCGCCACGGGCCGGGTGAAACTTAGAGGGCCTGTCCCTGTCCCTGCCACAACGGCGCAGGGAAATCTGACACTCCATGATTTGTTTTTGGAGTTAGTATCATCCAGGCCTTTTTCAAAACACAAGTCCCGGAAGGGGGTTCCATAATCTGACATTTGGTCGTCGGATGAGACCCTCAAATCTCTTTCGTTTGTGGGGAGAAGGACAAGCCGTTAGAAGAGGAGTTCATCAGCAGAGTCCAGGCCCCTGGGGTGCACCGCAGTGCGGGGCCCCAGGAGGGGCGGGGCCGGAGGGGACCTCACGGCAGGGGTGGGGGGGGGCGGAGACCAGACGCAGCCAATCCCGGGCACCATCGGACCCGGCTGCCAGAGCTGGGTGGGCTCACACCCCCGGGGCCCACCAACACTTCCTCCTGCTACTTCCCACTGTCTGGCGGGTTCGGCTGGTTCGGCATCCACCAGCCTCTCGGGGGCTTGTGGGACTTCGCCGTTGCCCCGGCTCAGTGCGGTGGCGCGGCACAGGGCCGGTCAGCTGCCCCCGCCCAGCAGGCCGGCTGCCTGGCCAGCGGCGGCGCGCTGGCCCACGACGACCTGTGGGAGCAGCTCACGTTTGGTGGTGAATGGGTCTCCCAGAGAACAGAATTCTTTCCTGGAATTCTCCACCTCTCGACAGATGGGTGGACAGCTCCTACCTAGCCCAGGGCCTGGCACCCGGTGGTTCTGAGAATCACCTATCCCGTAAAGGATTAAAGTTTTAACCAGGGACTGCTGGAGTCCAGAATAAACTTCTGGACTCCAAGAGGCAGTGACTTCCCCAGCCAGAGGGTCAGGACCGTGGGCCGTGGTCAAGAGCTGTGACCGCTGTCCCCCGTGAGCCTTCCCTGCCCCCTCGGGGGCTCATCCTCGCAGGTCCCCGATCCTTTAGGGAGGTTCCGGCTCTTGACTGGGGCAGAGAACTCCCTGGCTGACAAAGGTCAGGGCGTTTCGGCCAACAGTCCCCGGCAGGTCAGCCTGCATAGGTCGCGGCGGTGCGTGCACAGGGTGGGGGACGCAGCCGCCCAGCGCCATGGGTGACCGGGCTGCACAAGACTCAACTTTCCCGTCTTGAAGATGGGAACGACGACACCTGGAACTTACTGTCCTGGTGGGAGGTGGAGGTAATTAGGGCACAGGGCTTAGACCGTGACAGAAACGCAGTGAGGTGGCATCTTTCCCACTCGCACTGAGGCCCTGTGGGGCTGGCATTTCTGTCTGCTTCGTCACTGTTCGCTCCCAGGGCCCGACACAGAACATGGGTTAGCATTTGTTAAATAAAGGGTGTGTGTGTTTCTTTAGAAAGTCACAGGCTGGAAATGCATCCTTGCACTTTGGCTCTACAAACACAGCACACGGCCGCCCCGGCCGGGTGGCTCGGTGAGTCGGCGCGCCATCCCAGACACCGAGAGGCGGCAGGTTCCATCCCCGGTCGGGGCACGTGTGGGAGGCAACCGATCGACGTTTCTCTCTCACATCGATGTTTCTCTCTCTCTAAAAAAAATCAATAAGCACATCCTCGGGTAAGGACACAAAGTAAAACAAAATGAAATAAAATAAAATGAGATAGTCCATTGTTCAGTGTTTCGGTTATGACTGGGTGTCCTCTGCCAGCGACAGCTGTGTGTCGCCCTCGGACCCTGCGGCAGCAGGTGGATACTTTGTATCCACCTGGAGGGTGGTCTCCAGCACCGCCTGGGAACTTGTTAGAAATGTGAGTTCTCGGGCCCCGCTCCAGACCCCCTGGCTCAGGAACGTGGGGCGTGGGACCAGCAAGCAATCAGTCTCACAGCCCTTGGGGGGGACTCCGCTGAGCACCGCAGTCTGGGGCCCGGAGCCGCCGGTGCGCACAGGACGCTCCCGGTCGGCTCACAGAACAGATCTGAGCGCTGGTGCCCGGGAGCAGGTGCCCCCCGCCCCCAGAAAACACAAGCCACTGGAGGTGTCACGACGTGATGCTTCAGAGCTGACGTCGTCCGGGTAGAGGACTTTTGGGAACCCAAACTGAGTGGCACATCGAGCTCAAACGCGTTTCGGCTGACTGACCCCACACGTGGTCTGTGGGGGAGGGCTGCGAGTCCTGCCCGGACCGCTCTGCCCTTGCCCCGGGGCAGATCAGAGCCTGAATGTTTGCACCCCCCACATCCGTGTATGGACGTCACACCCCCAGCGAGATGCTGCCGGGAGGATGAGGGCATGAGGGTGGGGCCCTGGTGGGGTCAGCGCCCTTCCTAGAAGGAGCTCAGTCTCAGCCACGTCCTGCCTGCCAGGAAGGGGGCCCCACCCGCCGCCCGGCCGTGCTGGCGCCCCGGTCACGGACCTCCAGACGCTGGAACTGGGAGGAAGCCCACGTCCGGTCGTGAAGCGCCCCCCCTGCCCCTGGTGTCCAGTATTTTGTCAGAGCAGCCAGGCTGGTTAAGTCAGTGCCCCCTCCTGCCCAGCGCCGGCGGAGGGGGCCCGCCCCGTGCAGACGCGAGGAGGCTCCATCTGTGGGCTCGCCCTCAGTTCCCGGTTCGTCCGGATGCCCCAGAGACCCCGAGATAACGGGGCTCAAGAAGAGCAGTTCCTTTTGCCTCCGGGTCAGCCTGGCCGGGGCCCGAGCGGCGAGCGGTCCCCCTGCGTGCGTGAGGCTGTCTGGTTCTCTCGGGGCCCGGCGTGCCCTCCGTGGCTACTCACCCCCGAGGTGCCCCCAGCCTCCTCTGCACGCCCCAGGCCAGTCCACCGCGAGGCGCCAGTCCTTCCCACCGCAGGGAGAACACCCAGGGCGGTGGCTTCACCTGGAAGAGGACAACGCCAGATTTCTGCATCTCGCTTCCGTCCACAGCCCCCGCCTCGCTCACACGGCCGGCCTGGCTGCGAGGCGGGCGGGGCCCCGCGGGGAAAGCACGGGGTTCTCTGGGAGGAGGGGGGCCTGGCATGGACCCCGGGAGCCGGGGCGGCCTCTGCCGCCGTTCCAGCGGCTGCTCGTCCCCCCTCTCAGGGGCCCAGCCCTGACCCAGGTTCTGTGGGATCCCGTGTGTGTGGACGAAACCCCCTTTCCTTGAATTAGCCTGAGTGGGAGACTGTTCTCTGGTGCCGGATGCTGCGGATCAGAACAGTGTGCCCTAAACCCCTCGGACCTCGGGGGAGGCTGGAACGAACCCCATTTCCCTCTCCTGTTTGACCTCGGGGTTCCAAGGCCTGGGTCAGACAAAGCTGCAGGACGCATGGCCCAGTGACGGCTCTGACACACCGAGGGGAGCCGGAGGAGGCCCTCATTGGGGTTTTGCACGTTCAAAGTTGGAAACATTGAAAAGGAAGTCAATGTTTAGGCTCAGCCAGCTCACTGCCTGTCTTCGGGGCGCCCCTCCTGGGGTCCCCAGCTCTGCCTGCGGGGGTGCGCCCTCCCTCGGGCCGCGGTCTTCTGGGCAGCCACGCATTGCGTCCACGGCAAGCTCCGCAGAAGGCACGGAAGGGAGAGGGAGGGGACGGCCTGGGCGCAACACGAGGGGAGGGACCATGACGCGCTGGCTAGACGCTCCCGACCCTGAACCCCCAGACGGGAATTCACATCCCAGCTTTCGGGCAAACGAAGATTTCGAAAGACTAAGCGGTTGGCTTGGATCACTCGTAACTAGTGAGTGGTGGAGCCGGAACCGGAACGAGGTTGGGCTGGTTTTGGAAGTTTGTGCTCAAAGCCGGCCTCCGCGCTCCGACGTGAAGAGTCTCTGGTTCCACCCTGGCAACCAGCGGAGGCGGGTGGCTCCCGTCAGCTGCGTTCTGTGCGAGCGGACGGAGCGGGGAGGCAGCGGGGGTGGGGGGGGCCCCGCGGAGAACAGAGCCAAAATTACCCAGATGGGCAGGGCTCTGCCACAGCCTTGCCGTTCCACTCCAGGAGGACCTACTGTGTTCTCTCTGACTTAGTTCTACTACCAGATTTTTTTTTTTAAAAGACAATATTTCCGGTGTCTGAAGGGCTCAGTAAATGTCAAGGCGGAAGACCACGTCACAGCCCCAGCAGATGCGAAGCCGTGGCTCAGTTCTGCTAGCGCACTGGATGGAGGTTGCTTAAAGTAGGCCCCGCCCTCGCCAAGGAATCCTAAAGCACGAGAACCGGGAGGGGCTTTTAGCCTCATGTAGTCCAGCCCCGTTTCTGGCTGGAGAACATCTCTTTTCTGCTTCCCGGACATGCCCGGGTGCCTCGCCTCGTCTGCAGTAGAGGTTCATTAAGCAGCAATTGAATAAACAGCCAACGTTCTTGACATGCTTTGTCATGGGACCTCACCCCTCGTCCCTGTGAGCAAGGACCCAGGACAAGCTGAACCTCGGCCGACTCTGCGATCAGTGCTCACCCCGGTGAGGGTGGGCTTGTTCCTCCTGAGAGTGTCCCCCCCGGGATGACCTCCACCGCGGCTTGGGGCTGGCCGGCCTGGAACTGGAGCTCCGGCTGTTCAAGCCTTTCGTAGAGAACGTTCCCGCGTCCCCCCGATTGTCTTAAACCTGCAGTGACGGCACAGACAGTGTTTCAGTGACACTGCAACTGCCAGTCCCCCTATATCGCCGGCGGGAGCCCCTCCACAAGGCCGGGAATCGTGAGCCCGGTTCCCCTCTGCCCCTCCCCCCACTCTGGAATTCTTCATCGTTTCTTAACAAGTGGCCCGGCATGTTCATTCTGCCCCGGACCCTGCCAATCCCGGAGCTGGGCCGGCCGGGGTCGCTGTGCAGGCCTGAGCCCCTCTCCCCCCCCGGGCCCCGCCCCCTGCGCAAAGGCAGGGCCACTGAACTCCCGCCAGGCCCTGGGGACAAACTAGTAAGTGTGCTGTCCCCAACGGACTGTCTCTTCGTGCCGACTGTCAGGGGCTGGGACGGAGAGACACGTGACTCACTGACTGGCCTGAGCCCCCCACGAGGGCTTCGTATGCTTATTTAACCATCGCCCCAAACCTGGGGGACAAGTGCTGACTCGGGGAGCACACGTCAGGGTGCCCGCGTGGAACTCGGAGCTGCGACTCCGACAGCCACTCCCACCTCCCCGGCGGCGCTCAGCGGAGGCCTGGGCAACTGGCCCCTGAGACCCTAGCACCGCACGGAAGCCCAGGAGAAGGGCTGCCCCCTGTGCCCACACCCCCCCCCCCCACAGAGCCTCTCGCAGCCCCTTGGAGAGAGGATCCCCCAGCAGGTAGGACGCCCAGGCGTTGGGGCACGGAGCCAGGTCCCCCAGCCCATGCGTGACGCTAGTAGTGAAGTGGCAACATGGCCTCCCGGGGGGTGGGGGTTGCAGGGAGAGGCCGACCAGGCCGCCAGGGGCGGGGGAGGGGCCTGAGTCCCAGCTGGCGCTGGACAGCAGCATGTGCCTTACTCAGCACTGCTTTTTGCTGTGTCACCAAAAATGGCTGCATTTGCTCTTTTTTTTTTTTTGCACAGGCCTCTGTCCAGCCTGTGCTCTGTGCCAGGCACTGTCCTAGGCACTGTCCTAGGCCCTGCAGAGACAATCGGGACAAACAAACCAAACCAAATCCTTGCTTCCCAGAAGGCCACGGGCCGGCGGAAAGGGGCAGACGCTCGTCCTCCTCAGCCCAACACTCCTCTGCCCCTGGTTCCGGCGGCGCCGAGGAGTCGGGACCGGAGCCAACGGAGGGGGCGATTGTCTCGGGGGCGGGCTGGACCTCTCCCGTGCCTGGACCTGGTGCCATCTGGACTGGCCCTGGACGGGGGTGGGGGTGGCACACCCTCCAGGTCACAATTTGCATCCTCCAAGAAACCCCGGACCCTGGCCAGTCTCATCCCGCCTTCTGCCTCCGCCCACGGAAGCACGGTGTTGGAAAACCCACGCGGAGAAGAGGGGAGCGCGGAGCAGCTCTGCCCCGGCGCCCCCGCACCCCCCGCCCCCCGCCGGGCTGCAGTGCCGAGGGAAGCCGCTGGGGGCTGCAGGGCCTCCAGTCGGCCGCAGCCGGCAAAGGCAGGAATGAAGCCCCGTCTCCACGAGTGTTTCCATGGTAACAGTGATAACAGCTTCTATTTATAGACCCTCTATCTCTAAGGAGCCCAAAGCACTTTACAGACTCCTCGTCTTCTCTGGCAGAGAGAGGGAGAGGGGGGAAGACAGGAGGAAGGGGAGGGAGCAGGAGGAAGGGGAGGGCAGGGCAGGGAGGAGGGCGGGCAGGACGGGCTGTCCTGCCGGGTACAGGTCGCAGGTGGCCCGGAGTGAGGAAGTCAGTGACCCGCGGCACACCGGTGACAGATGGCAGACTGGACGGGCCGGTGGCTCCTCTGCCTCCCGGAACCCGAGCCGCGGGCCGCGGGCAGGCGTCAGGGCTGGGCTGCGATTCGGTCACCTGGCTCTGCTCAGTGTCACCAGGGCCGGCCCATGACGGCAGGGACGTCAAGGGCAGTTTGGCTCGACAACTGCTGACACGAAACACAGGCTGTTCTTGCACGGAGACGCGGGGGCAATGTCCGAAGTCCTCGCAGCAGAG
This sequence comes from Phyllostomus hastatus, assembly GCF_019186645.2. Lineage (NCBI taxonomy): Eukaryota > Metazoa > Chordata > Mammalia > Chiroptera > Phyllostomidae > Phyllostomus > Phyllostomus hastatus. The sequence goes on along the minus strand of NW_025333833.1, from coordinate 2,958,602 downwards.
AGCCACCGGGCCGTCCCAGGCAGCGTTCCCGGGGCGGGGGGGGGGGGGGGGCTTGGCTGTGCTGAGAGCCTCAGGCGGAGGAGAGGCCCGCCTGCACGCAGGGGGTCTGCCCACAGAGCCCGCCCCCGCGTGTCCCTGGGGCCGCGGGAGGGGATGCCCCTTGATGCATCCCCCTGAGACGGGCGTCTGCTCCGTGAGACGTGTGACGTGACTCCGGGTCACTCCAAGGCTGTGGCCTGGGACCACAAAGTGGGTGAGTCCCAGACCCACCGGTCGTGGTGTAAAGTCTGTCGTGTGAGTGACGCCAGTACCAGCCGGCGGCCTGATGGCCGGGCAGCCACTTCTGTCTCCTCTTTTTCTGGACGACAGGTCGCAAACCCAGCACCCCACGCCTCACGCCCACAGACCTTCTGCGCACTCTCGCCACCACCACCTCACTTCCCTTTTGGCCTCGGGGAAACAGAATCTAGTCTCGCTGTTTAAAAAGGGCCGACGTCTGCAGGGCACCCAGGTCACCCAGGTCACCCAGCTGCCCGTCCCCAGGGCAACCTGGGGGACAAGGCACCTGGGGCCTCAGGTCCTCAGGGGTCTTTAGGAGCAAACGAAGGACCTCCGGCTCCAGCCAGGACCAGCTCCTGACCTGCCTCCAGCCATTGAGGCGGTAGGGGCACCGGGGTTGAGGGGTCAGCAGTCGGTGTGGTTGAGCCACAGGAAAAGTTTACAGGCTGATGTACAGACAGGCCTCTGACACCCAGGGCACAACGAAGGCTCGTGAGGCGCAGCGTGGAGGAGGGAAACGGTTCCCTGGGGGCCTTCGCGTCCCCAGCTCTGCATCAGGCGCTTCACCTGAGGCTCACCAGCCCCCCAGAGACTGCACCCCAGGACCCCTCTATCTGCCTGGCGGTGGGTGTCCTGTCTCCCCCAGAGACATGGTGTCCCCTCTTAACCCCCGTCCGGGGGCCCCAGGAAGAAGGCCCCCGGCTGTGCTCGGCCCCGGCGCCCTGGCCCGCGGCTGCGGCACTGACGGTTCTCTCGGTTTCCCTGCCCGCCCCCCAGGTCCCAGTCCCCACGCCCACGGGCCTCCTGCCTGTCCCCACCCGGCAGGTTCCCCGCCGGTCACAGCGCGCAGGCCACACGGGGGCTCCTGCTGACGTTCACGGCACTTTCTGGGTGTCATGGGGGTGGCTCTGTGTGTAGAAAACGTTGTTCAGGGTTTTGTACCTTTTGGATCAAAGAGTGACATTCTACCTGTTAAAGTTAACCCTGGAACCTGGCAGTTTCAGTTCGGCCCACAGGTGGAATTATGCTGCTTTAGCAGAGCAGAGCCCAGCGATCCCTTCCAAACGGCCTGTGAGCAAAGTCAGTTCATGGCCTCCAAACACTTTAAGCTACGATCGATTTTAAATGTTACGTATATACACATATGTACAGACACAACACACACACACACACGTATATTGAAGCTTTCTGGACTTCAGTACTTACATACATTAAAGCCCTTTCATTTATGTGCGGCCCTAAAATTCTCTTACACGTTCCTATAAACTCAGTAAAAATTTACCTCAAAACCACAAAGATTCACATCAATCACTCAACTCTATTTTATTAAAAAAAATCCTCACCCAAAGATAGGCTTGTTGAGAGAGGGAAACACAGACAGACATCAATTGGTTGCCTCCCCGTACGCGCCCCAACTGGGGATCGAACCTGCAACCTTCTGGTGTACATGACAATGCCCCAACCAACTGAGCCACGGGCCAGGGCGACACTGCATCTTAAAGCAGCGTGTCAAGGCTACCACTCTAGTTGGCCCGCGTATCCTCCAATGAAAAAGACACAAAACACCATTTTCTTCTTACTCGGGAGTATTCATACGACGGCACGACTCCGTCGAATCTTTGCAAACTTCCTTCTCGGCCTTCCCGGTCCTGACACACACCCCTCCGCCCTCCGTTTCCCAGGAGGAAAACCATCTTCCATTCCCATCCCTCACAACCAGCGTCCGGGCCCGGACGGGGCTGGCCGGTGGCTCGGACTGCACGGGGCCCTTGCTTCCCGTGTGACGGGTGTGAGCGGCCGGCGCACACGGAGGGGCTCTCTCCCCGGGGTCCCTCCCACGGAGCCTCAGTCTTTGCTCCCTTCAGGAGGTCTGCCGTGCTCCTTCTCGACCCCATGGCTGCACTCGGCACTTCCCGGGCACCCTGAGATTTGTGAACAGGTGTGCAGGGCCCTCGAAGGAGGTGGAGTTTGCAGACATGGTCTTGCACCTGCCCTGGATGCGGCTCTCCGCTCTTCCCCGTCCTCGGGGTCACACCGCCGCTCTCGGGGCCGCTGAACGGGAGCCTCTGCTGAGCTCTGTCAGGTGGCGGGACACTTGAGGTCCTCCCCGCCCTGCCCTGCCACCCCTGCGTCTCCTCCCTTAGATGGCGAGCTTCCCGGCCCTGGGCACAAGCTGTCCTGTTCAGCACGGCGAGCCCAGGGGCAGCGCCCCGCTGGCCCAGAGCAGACGCTACTGCCCCTTGGCCCTGCAGCTGCGGACCGCGGCAGCACGCCTGCGGCTGGACAGGCTGGGCTCGTGGCTGGAGGCGGTGAGGGAGCCGGTGGCCCTCGGGCGGTTCAGCTGGTGTGCTGGGCGCTGGGGGATGGGGGATGGGTGCCCGGGCACCTGCGCCCTGCCTGCGCGCGAGGCTGCGGGAAGCAGAGGCAGCAATGCCGTGATGGGGACGCTGAGTCATCCTGAAGCACCGGGCGCTCTGGTTTCGGTCTGGTTTCTTCCCGGTCACCGGCGTCTCCGGGAGACACGTGTGCGTGTGACGGCGATCCTGTTCAACTGCACGCGACACCTGGGCTTGCGTGTCGGGCGACTTGCACCCCCCCACCCCGAGGCCGAGCAGTGGGACCCGGCTGGCTCCAGCGTCCCTGGGTCATGCCCCCAGGGCCCCCGCCTTCAGGTTCCCGGGGCCTCGGGGAGTCGCCTGTAGGGGAACTCTGTGACTCCGTACCTGAGTCCTCGCTGCCCCTGCCCCAGCATGTGTCTGCAGCGTGAACCCCGGATGCAGCGCTCTGTGCCTTGGAGTGGGGGGTGGCAGGCTGGGGGCTGGGTGCCCAGCTGCCTAGGGGGCGTCTGCCCGGCCTCGTGTGGGCGCAGGGCTACCTGCTCTTGCGTCTCTCCTTCCAGCCGATTCCACCCCCCACCCCTGCCCCCACCCCAGGCTGCCGGAGTCCAAAGAGCTGGCACAGCCCCGGCTCTCAGCCCCCCGCTGTGCACTCGCCAAAAATATTTCTGCCCCTGGAATCCAGCGTGGAAAATGTCTTACAAACAGAGCACCTCGGGAGACTTTATTGCCGCGCACGATGTGCCCTTCTGGGTAACGGCTCCCGCTGCTTTGGGAATGAGATGCTGACGGAGTAACCCCGGTCCCGGGTTCCACCCCAGGCCCTTAAGGCGCACAGGGAGAGCCAGCCAGGGCCCTGGCCCGGCGGCTCAGTGGGCTGCGGTGTCGCACCCTGCACCAAACTCTCTAAAGGAAACCCATAAACGTGTCCTTGGATGAGGATTAAAAAAGAAAGAAAAATAGTAAGGACGCCAAACATACAGTAAGAACCCCTGGTGTGGAAATGGAAATACTGAAGCTTCTGACTCAGGGAATGCGTTCCTTCCCCCAGGCCCTGGACTGCGGGGGAGGGCGGTGGGGGTGGGGTGGGGGTGGGGGTGAGGAGGGGGAGGGCAGCTCAGGGCCGGGGGGTGCGTGCCGTTTCTCTCCAACAAGTACGTCTGTCTCATCAGCTCTCACCAGCCACGCAGCCACTTAGAAAACGCACCTTTTGAAGCAATACTCAAATATGCAGAAGGCAAGAAGGGATTATATATGGGGGCGGGGGAGGGGTCTGGCACAAATAACTTTCCTTTTTTATTACAAAGTGTTTTATGACAAAGTCAGAAGCATGTCACTCTGTGACAGAACGCTATCACACTCAAGCACACCGTGTGACATTTTAGGTAAACTGTTCGAATTAAAACTATAAATTATCACACCCATGTTGTTACCCGACCAACCACACTCCAGCAGGCCTTAACTTCTGCCGGAACTTGCGTGTGTATGTACATCTGATTATGTATTTATTTTTTCTTTACATGCATCTATAACTCTATACATATGTGTATAATGATACATGCACCTCTCTTTCCCACATAACTGGTGTTGTGACTGAGTCAGTAATAATTCCGTCCTTCTTTGGGAATGCTTTTTCTTTTTTTTTTAAGATTTTATTTATTTATCTTTAGAGAGGGAAGGAAGGGAGAAAGAGAGAGAGAGAGAAACATCAATATGCAGTTGCTGGGGGTCATGGCCTGCAACCCAGGCATGTGCCCTGACTGGGAGTCGAACCTGCGACACTGGGAATGCTTTTTCAACCTCCAGGACAAAGACGGCTCTGGTTACTCCCTGGTTTTCAAATTCAGGTGCAGCGGCTCTTTACCCAACAACCCCACGGACCAGCCCGCCCGCCCGCCCCTTCCCTGAAAGGGGCTGTCGGGAGAAGCAAAGTAAACGGTGAGGAAAAGTGGAAAGAGAGGTGAGGCTGACCGGTTGGTATGGATTGTTTGTGGACGTTGGCCTTCACAGACGTGGGCTCTGACTCTCACGTGAACATCTCAAGGGCAAAGTGCGGACTCCGAGCAGGACCCTGGGGTAGTGGAGCATTAACTGTCCTGAGAGCCAGGAGCCCTGGATTCCAGCAGCACCTCGGGTGTCCGATGTTGTTGACCTTGAGCAGGACGCGAACACAAAAATATCTGGACCTCGGTGTTTACAGAATGAGAGGAATGATACTAGCTGACTCGGTGGATTCCCTGCAGCTTAAATGTTCCAGATTTTGTAGGTGCAAATACATTTAGTCAGCCACGTAGTACAGGAAGCTCACCCAAAAAACACCTGAATACTTATTAGCGCACGCTGCCCCGGGGTGAGGGACATGCTCTGTCTGTAGGCCAGGTGCTCCAAGGTGGGCTCACTCCGTACCTGTGCTGCAGCAGAAATGCACACACACTCCCGCCTTTCACCTCCTTTAAAGCAAACATGTGTTTAAACATTAAGCTCAGTCATTGTTGCATACTTGCCGGCCAGAGTCACAGCCTGCCCAGGAGCGGATCTTATCTGCTGCGTACACATGCCTCTCGGCTTCTCGGCCAGGGCCGGACCCCTGCTCACAACAGCGTGGGGCTGGCCGGTACCGCGGCGGTCCTGAGCTTCAGCCTCTGCCGACCAGAGAAGAGTTCAAGCTCTGGCTGCTGTGGCTCAGTGGACTGAGCGCCAGTCCGCAAACCAAAGGGTCGCCGGTTTGGTTCCCCGTCGGGGCACATGCCTGGGTTGCGGGCCGGGCCCCCAGTAGGGGGACACGAAAGAGGCAACCACACACAGATGTTTCTCTCCCTCTCTCCCTCCTTCTCCTTTCTAAAAATAAATAAATAACATCTTAAAAAAAAGGGAGAGTCCAAGATCCCCGCTTCCTTAGGTGATTACTGGAAATGTAAACTTTATAGTGATATTTCTGGATAAGGAAATTTTAGGTCGTTTTCTTAGTAACATCTTTTACTTTAAAAGCCCACCTAGGAAGTGAACTAGTCTAATGATATCCTGTATGAAAAGAACTGTTTATTCTTATTTATTTATTTTTTTGCATGCTATATGAATAAAGTAAGAACGTAAGTCCACGAGGGTTTTCCATAACATAAAAGGGTTTTGGGAGAGAAGGCCCTCTCCCTGAACTCAGTCTGGTGTGAGGGCCCCACACTCAACCCCGGGACCGCGGGCTCCCGGAGACCCAGCCCTGAGGAGCCCGGAGCCTGCTCGGGCTCCCATGTACACGCGTCTGCTGTACTGGCTTCGGCGACGAGGCTGCCCGTCAGGCCAATGACATGGGCTGACGTTGAAGACGGGCCGGTAACACTGCCCGGGTCTCTCGGGCCGCACCGGGGTGTGGCCGAACGTGGCAGAACCCTCTCCCCGCTCCCGGCTGGGTCAGGACCCGGCGGTCCCTTCCCCGGGCTGCCGGGGGAGATCCCTCTTCCTGGCTTCGCACGCCCACAGGCGTGTGTGTGAGAAAACGGAACTATTCACTCTGCAAGAAGCGTGTTCACGCGGGTGCCGGCTAACCCAGCCGGGCAGATGCAAGCAAACGCACAGGCAGACGACAGGCAGCCCCAGGGGAAACGCTGCAGCACCGGCGTGGCCCGCTCAAGGGACACCTCACCTTGCACACTCGGAGCTCCCAGCACGGTGTGCAAAGGGAAGCGTGGACGGGGGTGCACAGTGGGGCAGGCACGCCTGCGAGGCCCACACCTGCAGGGACGGGGAGGGGGAGCTCGCGAGCGTCGCAGACGCCGTAGGGTGTTTCCTCTGCAGGAGCCGCGAGCGCTTTCCGGGGGAGCCTCCTCGCCTGACGGGCAAGAGGCAGAGCCCCCGAAAGGGTGGGGGCCTGCCCAGGGACGCGTGGCTGACTAAGTGTGACAAGGCCAACTCTGAAGAAGGCTGTTTCCCGACTCCAAGTGTGGTGGTCTTTTCATCCCACGCCCCTGTCTGCCTGTCAGCTCTGCTTACTAGACCGTCTGGGCACCTCGGGGGGAGACAGGGGTTCTAATCCCGGCCTTGCCACTGAAGCCCGGCATGACCCGGGCAGCACCCTCTCTGAGCTGCACTTTCGCCCTCTGCGGGTGGGGACAGTGCCTGGCCACGGTGCCCGGCCGCTGGAGCTCAAGTGCAGAACAGCCACGCTCTGCAGAACAGCGCGCTCCTCCAGGTGCTTCTGTTCATGGGTTTCCCGTGGACGCCAAGGTCGCCCTGGGCCCCGATCAGGAGCCCAGATGAAGGGGCAGACAAAACCTGACTGCTCGTGTTCGTTCCTCGGAATCAGCCCAATCCTCTGGGCACGTGGGCTCCCCCCTCAGGGCCCTCCCCAGGGCGGCGGGAACGTAAGGGGCTGCACCCTGTGAACCGGGAAAGCGGGGACACAGCACAGACGGAGCGCTTTGGGCACACGGCCGAGACCACCGACCCGACCAGGGGAGGACGAGACCGTGAGGGTTTGGGTGTCTTCTGCTGCGGGCACATCCGAAAGTTAAACCGACGTGAACTTCTGAACCGGGAACATGAGCCCACAGCGACTCCGGGGTCTTCACTCTCCTTGCAGAGCGCCCCCCCCGCCAGGATGCTGGGAAACCCACAGCCGTGGCCTTGGCGCACCCCAGACGTGCGGAGCCCCTCAGAACCCACGGGCACCCCACCCGCGTCAGAGCCCCACTGACCTTGCTCCTCTCCCATTACCGACTCATTGTAAAGACCTTGAAAATAAAAATAATGTGTATCTTTTGTAAAAGGCGCATGTGACTATCACGAAAGGGTAAAAAGTTACCCCCGTTACCCCACCACCGGAGAGGGTTACAGTATCGCCTTGCCCCCGCCCCTGTGTCCTCCCAAGGCTGTCTGCATAATAACGCTAAATAGTAAAATATTAAATAATAATATTAAAAGCACTAGGTAATGACACTAGTTATGCGGGCTTCTGCATATTTTCTCTAACCTGCTCGCTCCCAATAATACGCTGTGAACAGCTTTCTCTGCTGACAAACATTAACGACAACACTGTTCTGACAGCTGCAGTTTGAACGCACACTCACGCACCTTTATTCCGCTAACACACCATGGTAGACTCGGAGTTGCTGCGGACTTTTGTCTGTTACAGATGACACGTTGATGCCCTGGACACCTTTACACCGCAGCGTCTGTGTATGCTCTCCATTATTTTCTTACAGGAGATGTCTAAAGCGGAGTTGTCTGGCTGGAGGGCGTTCTCACTCTAAGGCTCTGGATATAAGGACGCCATCACACGGCGGGGAAGAAAAGTTGTGCCCAGAAATCTGTGAGTGGTTGTTTTTCTCTGCGCCCCAACAGCCAAGAGCACGAAGTTTTCTAAAAACACATTTTTTTTTATTAGAGCACTTGGACGTTCACAGCAAAATTCAGAGGACGGGACAGTGATTTCCCACGGCCCCACCCTACACACGTGCACAGGCTCCCCCCCCTCACCAGGGCAACACTTGTTACAGCGGATGAACCTGAGTTGAAACACCGAAATGACCTCGTTAGATAGGACAAGGGTCTCAAGGCCTGGGCAGTTCTTGCTAAATGTTAAAAAGTAGCCCAGTATTTTGCAGACGCAGCTGGAACCTGAGGAGCTGAGCGGAAGCAACTAGAGGAAAGTAGCCAATTGTGCACAGAAGAAATCAGCATGTAATTGACCAGATAATGTATCCAAGCAATGGCTGAGCCTCCTTCCCACAGCGAGCTTTGGGTGTGAAGCCTCTGTCTCCTTCGCTTGCCGCAAGTAGATGAAACTACCTTTGGTGATAACCAAGTCTCGTTTTTTAATAGAACACCCCAAGGGGCAAACCTTAAATTCGGTAATAACCAGAAGTCCACAGTTTACCTTAGGGCTCACTCTTGCTTAGTGCGTTCTCTGGGTTCGGACACGTGTGTAGCGGCAGGCACTCATCACACAGTATCCCAGAGCGTTCTGACTGCCGAAAAAACCCTCCGCGCTCTGCCTGTGCACCCCTCCTTTGCTCTCCTTCACCCCAAGCCCTGGCAATCCCTGAACTTCTTCGTCTCCGTAATTTTGCCTTTTCTAGAATGTTATATAAGTGGAATCACACACAGTATGACGCTTATTGTCCATCATCTCAGGTGATTCTAGAGCTGACTGGAGGAGAAGACTCACATTTATGGTAAGTAAAGTTGGCCGGAGTCACAAAGGCAGAAAGTGGAGAAGTCAGGATATTATTATTTAAAGAAAACAGTAAAACGTATAAAAATTGAACAAAGAACATTACTGCAATTACAACCAGAAAGGAAAACAGGGTTTCATTTTTCAGTATCAAAAGAAAATCTCTTAAAAAAATACAGTTTTGTGGGCAGGGAGCACCCCCAGAACACTCTTTGAAGGCCTGACCCTAGCCCTGGCTGGCGTAGCTCAGTGGATTGAGCGCAGGCTACGAACCAAAGCATCGCAGGTTCGATTCCCAGTCAGGGCACATGCCTGGGTTGCAGGCCACAGCCTCCAGCAACTGTACATTGATGTTTCTCTCTCTCTCTCTCTCTCTCCCCCTCCCTTCCCTCTCTAAAAATAAAAAAATAAGGCCCTGGCTGGCGTAGCTCAGTGGGTTGAGCGCGGGCTGCGAACCAAAGTGTCGCAGGTTCGATTCCCAGTCAGGGCACACGCCTGGGTTGCAGGCCATGACCCCCAGCAACTGCACATCGATGTTTCTCTCTATCTATCTTCCTCCCTTCCCTCTCTAAAAATAAATAAAATCTTTTTAAAAAATAAAAAATAAAATCTCAAAAAAAAAGGCTGACCCTCTTTCCCCTCCACTCCTTTGCCGATAACAGCCAAGCTGTCCCCCCCACACTGCTGTCCAGGCACGCTACAAACCTCCCCATTTATACCAACTCCAGTGGCTATTGTTTTGTCCTGGCCTGTCTCAAGTCTCATACAATTCCGTGGACCCTCATGAGCGCTTCCTCTGTGTGAGGCCCTGTTGTTAGTGCCGCCTCCGTGATTTCCTTCCGGCACCCTGTAGGGAAGGCATCACAGTGGATCCCGTCTGCATTTTACTGAATGAGAAAACAGGCTCAGCGAGAGAGGGGAGGACCTTGTCCAAGTTCACGCAGCCACGGCGTGGGGAGCCAGGCGTCGAGCCCGCCCGGCCGCGCTGGGGAGTCCGGGCCACGGAGAAGGCAGCCGGAGCCGGCTCCGGTTTCACGCCCCGGGAAGCTGCCGGACCCGGTCAGGAGCTGGGAGTGTCCTGCTGTTCCTGCGTCTCCTCGCCTCCGGCCACGGCCAGCCCCGCCCGGCCTCAGGGGGAGAGCTAATCTTCTGCTCAGCCTGTTTCGTGTGTTTTCTGTCCCCCTCTCGTTGCCAATGTCAGTCGGTGCCAGCGAAAGATCGCGGCGTTGCGCAAGAGCCACCAGGGAGGCTGCGACGGGGGAACAGCCCCTCTGCCCTGGGCGCCGGGCACCTGCAAACCTTCAGGCTCCGTGCAGGCCGCTCGCCTGGGAGACGCCGCGAGTCAGGGAGGAGGGTGGCACACGGCCCCGCCCAGGGCCGTAAACCGAGCTGACCAGCCACCCCTGTCGGCCTCACCTTTGCAAGGACCACGGGAAAGGTGCAGGAGAGCCCCTGGAGAGGGTCTGGGAGGAACGCATCTTCCGAGCTCTGCCGGGCCTGCGGCAGCCGGAGGTGGTGACACCCCTGGTTCAGCGCGGAGCCCCGAGAACCGGGGGCAGCGTAGATAACCCAACAACCATGCGCCTCAACGCCGGCCCCTGAGCGACGGGCGCAGAACAGCGGAGTGCCTGTCTGCAGGGTTTTCGTGAGGACGGCGAGGCGGGCCGGAAAGGGGATGAGCCTCGTGGACCAGCACCCGGCGAACGGTGAATCCGTGTAAAAGTCCCCAGTGGGAACCAGCCCCCTTTTATTAGCCCGAGCGGTTGGCTGCTGCGGAGGAGCCGCAGGCAGGGAGGGAGGGAGGGAGAGAGAGAGAGAGAGAGAGAGAGAGAGAGAGAGAGAGAGAGGGGTCCCGGTGTTCGGGGGGACTGGCCACGGGCGGCGGTGCCGTGGTGGCAGGTGTTTGAGCCACAGGTAAGTCGTGTGTTCCTACCGTCCCTGGTGCATCAGTGAAGCTGTGAAAAGTCAAGGCGTTCGCTCAAGGTCAAGTGGAAAACTGTGGTCCTCACTCAGGCCTGTCTGACTTCCGAGGGTTTGCACCACGGGGCGTCGTGTCTCAGGTGCAGTTTTCAGATGCGAGACTTAAGGAGATGAGATGCTTCCAGGGGCCGACTGCTCAGCCTGACTGCGCCCCGCCGCCCCCCTGCCCCCCCAGTGCCCGAGTCCGAGTCCACAGAAGCAAGCGGAAACGTCACCCTCCTGCAGGGGCCAGGGGCGGGGGCCTCTCACGGACGTAGGGCGATGAGCGGGGCAAGCTGGAAAATCCAGAGCCCGGGTGACTGGGGGACAATGGGGAGCGGTGAAGCCTGGGGCGAACTGGCCAGGGCGCCCCAAACCGGAGCTACAACTGCTGCTGCGCCCCAGCCCGTTCAGCCGCACATGGGCCAGATCTTGCGATCTTTTCCCCCTAAATAAAAATATTTAGGTTTTTATGTGAAATGACATTAAAATGTTGTTAATTCCCCTTTTTATTTTGAAATAACTGTAGATCCACATGCAATTCTAAGAAATGATACAGAGAGGCCAGTGTAGCTCAGTGGGTTGAGTGCTGGCCTGCGAACCACAGAGTCGCCGGTTTGATTCCCAGTCAGGGCAGAGGCCTGAGCCGGGAGCTCGGGGGACCACGGGCCCGGCCTAGAAGGCAGGAGGCACCCACGAAACACAGCCCACAGCCCCCCTGGAGGGCCAGCCCTGGCCCCTGACGTGGCCTCTGGGTCCCCGAAAGTCCCCGTGTTCCACTGTGCCGGAGGCACTGCTTTGGAATTTTTTAAAAATTACCTACTTGAAAGAAGAGTGTTCTTCTGATTCTAAAATAAATACGGTTTTGTGCTGGGAAATTCTAAAAACTCAGACAAGGAGAAAGAAGGAAACGACACTTCCCTAAACCCTTCCTCCAGAGAACCCCGGCACCGTCTGGCGGGCTCCTGTCCTGTCTTTGCGTCTGTGTGTTCATCCTTCCGCCTGGCAAAGTCGGGCTGTTCCTCCTGTGCACGTTTACTACCCACCCCCTCCCACCGCTTTAATGCGATCATAAACGCATTCCCGGGTCACTGAAAAACTCGGAAACTGTGATCTGATCACTCCCTCGCTTCTGATTGTTGGAAGCTCAGCAACGACCCTACTGCTGAATATTTTCCTGTCTACAGTTTCTCATTGTGATGAGGATGATGATGGTGCTGTGACGAGAGTGCCCGAGCCCTTGTGGTCTTGTGCATTCCTGGGAGGTGGGAGGCTCCAGGGAGGGACACTGAGGACCTCAAGGTCACGGACGACGAGTTCTCCAGAAAGGCCACCCATGTACCTTCGGGCAGGCGACCAGTTCCATTTTTAAAATCTTTGCAAATTTGAAGAGAGAGAGGTACTACTTTGTCACCTAATCTGCATTTGTTTTATGTCTAGTAGTCCTCCACATCTTTGCTTGCTTTTTAAATTTTCTCTGATAGTGGCCTTTTGTTGTTCCTGCTTTTTTTCTCTTATCTTCTTCCTGATGGTTGGCTGTGGCAGGTGTGACCAGGAAACTTCCCAGGGCGCCTTCGCCTTTTCACGGGTGCCGAGGCCACCCAGGGGGCGGTCCGCAGCTCCAGACGTGCTCCGCCCCTGTTCTGAGGCCCGCCCGGGGCTGGGGCTTAGGAGTCCCTCCTCAACACACCTGCTGTGTTTATCTTTGGCCACGTAACAAACAACCCCCCACATTTATCGGCTTAAAACACCAATCCTGTGATCATATTCTGTAACTCCTGTGGGTCAGGGGATCAGGCGGGTTCAGGGGGTTTCTGCTTCACCCGGTGTCAGTTAGGGTGTCACGGGTCCGGGAGGACGTCACTGACGCGTGCGGAGCCTGTGGGGACGGCTGGAGGGCCGCGCTCAGCAAGGACTGTCCACTGAGTGCGTCCATGTGGGCTGTCCAGCGTGGAGGCTTTGGGCAGTCTCAGGGCTCCGCAAGTGAGTGTCCCAGCAGAAAACGGTGATGCCGTCACATCCTAAGTGACGCAGCCTTGCACGCCAACTGCTCTGTGGGTCGAAGCCGTCTCCAGCTGCCGGGCCCCCCCGGGCCCCCCGGGAGACACGGCCCGGAGTGTGGGGCGCCATCTCCCCCCGGCCCCTCGGCCCCGAGAGCAGTGAAAGGCTCCTCACACCTTCTCCTGGCTGGTCGCTGCTGCTGCTGCTGCTGCTGCTTCTGCTTCCTCCTCTTTCTTCTTATAGACATTAGATCCTTCCTCCACCTACAGAATGTGCGTACACAGACTGATAATGAGGTTCAAGTCTGAGTAGTCCCCCCAGTAAATGATTCCACCGCAACATTGCTGGAATAGCCACCTCTTTTCTGCAGTCCCGCGTGCCGGGGCCCGTGGGACTGCTTCGTTGGCGGAGGAGAACCGCCCTTCGGCGGTCTCTCGACTTCCCCACGCCCTCTTCTCCCCGCGAGCAGTGGAGCCTCCGGGTCAGGCCTGCTTCTCCGCCCGTAAAACGCGCCAAGCGCCCCCGGCGCCGGGCTGGCCGGCCGGAGACCTTCCGGAAGGTGTCTCCCGCCGGGAGGGCCCGACCCTGGGCCTGGCCACGGGCCTAACTCAGAGGGGTTCCTATTTTTCAATCTTCTTTTCACCCCAGTGAGCTGTCCCCTGCACCTGCAGAGCCGTGCGCCTTGGGCTGCCACCTGGGGGGTGCGTGCGGTGGTTCTGTTGCCTGGGGGGGGGCGAGCTCGTGGGGGAAACGCCACTCACTTTCACCAACGGACTTAGCTCAGCCAGACTGGGGAACTCTGGTGCTGGTGCTGTGTCTTCACGGCACCCCCTCTGCTGTCCCGTCCCTGCACAACGCCTTCACCCCAGGGGGCCCCCCCACCTGCCCCGGGCACCCTTCTCCACGTCTCTACGTTCCCCAATACCCCACAGAGACTCGGAGCTCCGCCCCGGGCCACGGCCTCACGACGCTGGACTCCTCTGGCCGGTCACCTGCTGCACTGACAACCACCCACACCGCTGCTGGGGCTGCTGCCACTGCCACCCAGCCCCCTCTGCGCCCACAGCCTAGTTTCCTGTCTGACCGGGCCGAGTGCCACCAGCAGGGGGGGTGGGGGGGCAGGGGCAGCTGCTGCTCCTCCCGTCTCAGGCCAGGGGACAGGGGTCCTGGAGCTGGAGGCGGGGCAGCAGGAACGGTACCCCGGCCGGCTGTGGAGTTTGCAACCCTGGGTGACACGCCTCTCCTCTCTCCGCTTCCTCTCCAGCTCCTAACTCCACGTGGGTCGGGATTTCCGCTTCTCTTCCCTGAAAAAGGGCCGACACCACGGCCGCAGGAGGACACCGGCCGGAGGACCCTGCTTCTGTCCGGCGGGGACAGCAGAAACTCCCCCGGCGGGGTGGGGGGTGCTCAGTCTCACAGATGACACCAAGTTTCCGTGAACCGGCCAACCGGCCACCCTCAGAAAGCACCTGGCTGCTTCCTCGGGGGTCGGGGGCATCTGTGGAACTCAACTTTGTAGTTGCGTGACTCGGTCATTTCCCAGAATGTTCCGGAAGAAACCTGCTTCTGTGGCCGGGACCAGGACACGGCCCCGCCCTCTCTGCAGAGAGCCGGAGTGGGCGAAGGAAGGGATTTCCTAATGAGGAACCTGAGCGCTGCTTTGCATCGCCCGTGGGTGGAGGGAAGGCCCTCCGTGGGAGCAGCAGGCGCCCGACGGGAAGACTTCCTGGAGGAGGCTCCCGGCCCTTCCGGGAGCAGCAGGGCGGACACCTGGCTCCAGCCCCTGCCAGGCCCCGGGAGCAGGAATCCGGAGAGACGGCCGGCCGACAGCACGTTCCGTGAATGAATGACCAGCGACCCGTGCGGAAGAACCTGGCCGCCAAACGGCTCACTCAGCAGAAACCTCGCAGAGGAAAACTGGTCAGGCCTCGGGGACTCCGTGGATTCTCGGCCTGTGGCTCCGTGTGCAAACACTGCGTCTTCTTTTTCACAAGGAATTAGAAGAGTTTAAGTTTTTCTAAAAGAACCGTCACGAAACCCCCAGCAGGGTCTGCGATGAGGTGGTAGTTCTTCTCCCTGACGGAAGCGCTGTGTGTCCCGGGAAGTGTGACACCCGCTGTCCCTTAGGGTCCCCACCGCCGTGCGTCCCGGCCAGGGGGCTGCGCCCTTCCAACCCCGCCTATGATGCCAGCCACGTCGGGGCCCATCTGAGCGAAAACCAGACCCGAGAAAAACGTAAGCGGAGGTGCCGTGCGTGGCGGGTACCGGGGCCGAATCTGCAGGACAGCCCCGTCCCGGAGCACACCGCCGGCCTTCTCTCTCTCACCGAAGGCACGGCTGGCCCCGCACGGTCCACTCACGGGACAGCCGGGCCTGCTGGGCGGGCTCTGTTCCACTGGACACAGCGGCCGTCCGCCGGAGGAGCGGGGGCCCCTGGCTCCCAGAGGTGGCGTCCACGGGCCCTTCCCTCTCCCGGCTGTGACGTGGAAAACTCAGGAGGTGGCTGTCCGCATGGACCCCAAGGTGTGACCCATGGTGCACCGTCATCAGAGTGGTAAGACCTCTGAACCTGGGCCCCTTCACGCACTACTAGGGTGAGGTTACCTGCGTTAGCCAATTTGAATCGAAGTTTCCTTTTCGATAAAACAAATTGAGTGTCTATATGCAAGGATGTTAAAGCGCCTCATGAATGAAACGAAATACGGACGCCCCTTGGTAAACCCGCCCCACGTGGACAACAGAGGAAGTCAGAACTGGACTCACCGCCCCTCACTTCCCAGCGTCACCGACCGAGAGCAAACCGGAACACCGTCCCATTCGCCTGCAGCCGGGCGGCTCCCTCCAGGTCCCTCCCCAGGGCCAGTGCCTCCCGCCTCTGCTCCCCGGAGGCAGAGACGCAGACGGGCGTTTTGCAAACACCATGGAATGCAAACGCACAACACCCAGAAGGCGCAGGGAACGCAGCCCACGCGGACACGGGAGAGCGCCGGCGGGGGCCCACCCGCCACCCACCTCGGGAGAGAGCGTCGCACGACAGACCAGGGAGGGCCCAGAACTCGCCATTCTAAGTGCGGTCCCTACCGAAGGCACGTCACTCCCACAGCATCGTCAGGTCAAAAACCCCGAAGTCGAGCCATCGTGGGCGAGGGGCCACCTGCAGGGGAAGGACCCCCGTGAAGCGCCGCGTGGATGTGAAGTGGCCCCAGCAGACGGCCCCGCAGGCAGGTGGCGGGCGCACGGCCGCCTTCCTCCACTCCACTCCCACGCTCCCTCGGGGCGGGGTCACGGCCCCCCCCAGACCCCCAGCGTCTCGCTTTGCCCACCGGAGGCTGTCGGCACCCGGCCTCGGGCTGCGCCCCTGCCAGGGCCCCTCAAACTATGCGAGACTCGGGGACAAACGCCAGCCCCAGACGAGGAGCGAAAGCCACACTGCCGACGAGAGGAAATTAGTATTTAAGCGAAGGCATCTACAGTGTTCCTTCCCGTTGGCCACCTGCAGCGACTCGTCTGGAGTCACGTCCACGTTCGTGTCCTGCCCCGCCCGTCTCCCTCCACGCTGCCTTGGCAGGCCCCCACTGGGCGTGAGAAGGTCTCCGGTGAGCCAGGCCTGAGCTGCTGTGGACAGCAGGCCGGCCCGTGTGCGGCTGCGCTGTGGGACCTCCGGCCAGCCCCTTCCGTGTCCTCCGTGTCCTCCATGTCCTCCGTGCGGCGAGACGCATGCCGCGTGCCCGGGACAGTTCACCCGGGACCCAGCGCACTCAGGCTATGCCTCTGACTGCCTGTGTCTTTTTCTTTTTTTTTTTCTTTCCTTTTCTTTTCTTTTCTTTTCTTTTCCTTTTCTTTTCTTTTCTCTTTTTTCTCTTTTTCTTTTCTTTCTTTCTTTCTCTTTCTCTTTTCTTTTTTTTACCCAGCAGGGGCTTGTTTTTTTTTAAGATTTTATTTATTTGTTTTTAGAGAGACAGGGAGGGAGGGAGAGGGGGAGAGAAACATCAATGTGTGGTTGCCTCTCACATGCCCCCTCCTGGGAGCCTGGCCCACAACCCAGGCATGTGCCCTGACTGGGAACTGAACCGGCGACTCTTCATTCCGCAGGCCAGCGTTTGATCCACTGAGCTACACCAGCCTGCGCTGCCCGCGTCTTCAACTTTGAAATTCGCGGGATATTTTTATTCTGTTTCCTAACATTTTTCCCGTCACATATAACTAATGTGGGCAAGCTCTCGGGGCGCAGGGAGGGCCAGCTCTGCAGCCCCAGTGACTCACCCCGGGCATCGCTCAATACCGGGACAGCGCCTCCCTTCCACCCAGCCGAGGCAGGGACCCTGGCAGGACCTGACTTTTCCCCCGAATCCCCCCACCCAGACAGGTCCCTCCTTGCATGTGAGGGCTCAGCTCTCCTTGCATGAGAGCCCCGGGAAGGTCAGCTCGGGGAGCCAGGGACCTTGCCCGCCCGGGTCCCTGCTGGCTTCCCAGTGCCCAGGCCTGTGTCCTGTGTCCTGGGCATTTCAGAATGACTGACCATGAAGAGGCTGGCTCGGGGGGTGCTGAAGGCCACCCAGCAGTAGGACAGAGGCAAGCGCCCTGTGCCCGCCTGGTCTCCATGACGGTGGGCACAGGGGGCAGTGAACGCAGCCGGGGCCCTGGAAACCGAGGGCGGGTCTCAGCGGGCGGCAGGGGGGAGCTGCTTGGGGGAGGGGCAGGGGCCCCCACTCACGTTCTCACGGACCGAGTGGGAGAACGCGGCTGGTCTTCACCCTGGGGGCGCCTCTGCCGGCCTGGGCCCAGGGTCCAGGCCACGCACAGCTCTGTGGGCCCGGGACAGAACTGCGCCCCGTCCCCTCAGCGCCCCGCCCGTGGCCTGGCCAGGACTGAATCTGATGACAAGACTGTCCTCCGTCCCCGCTCAGTGACCCAGCAAACGTCCAGGGTGGTTTCCAGACCCTGGAGGGATGGTAGTGAGGAAGCCCTGGAATTATTCTCATCGAGGTGGTGGGAGGCGCCCGTGTTAGACGCCGTTCCCGGGCCCCCCGTGCCGGCCCCCGCTGCCTGGCTGCCCGCGTGGGGCCTCTTCTTCCCCAGCTGTCTCTCTGTCCGCAGCCGCCTGGCCCTTCTCTCGGGGGGCTCAGGAACCCCTCGCCCTGCGGGGTTCTGTGCCATCGGCCCCGCCAGACACCCCACCCTCAGCTACAGCCCCAAGGAAGGAAGGGGAAAGGCCTGGAAAAGGTGACACGGTGGCACCTGCCCCGTCTCTCAGGACCCGTGTCTGTGGAGCCCTGACCCAGCAGGTGAGAAATCGAGCGATCCAGGAGGGGCCGTGCCAGAGGAGGGCCATGTGACAGGGTCTCATCCCCTGGGGACGGAGAGAGACGCCAGGGACCCCCCGGCGGCCCCAGCCCCCACCACCTGTCCTCCCAGCCCAGGCCTCAACCAGGTGAGTGAGGAAACCTTCAAAGTGACCCTGCTCGAGCCACCCAGGGACTGCGACCTCCCCAGGGACCCCAGGTCCGAGTAGCGCGGCTCAGCGGCTGCCCTGCTCCTGACCCTCGGAGCCATGATCGCTCTTCGAAGCCACTGCGTTTCCCTGACCGTCATGTGTGTCGTACACAATAAACACGCCTCATCAACGAACGACTCTGCAGGAGGGGCCTTATCACCGCAGTTTCACAAATAGAGAAACTAAGGGTGAGCGGACTGGGGACACGCGGGCGAGGTGCCACCAGGAAGACGCCGAGCGGACACACGAGCGTGTGTCCGTGTCCCTCCGGAGTCACGCTCGACCCACGGCCCCGGGGCTGCCTCCGTCGTCTCTGGGGGAGATCGGACAGAGTGGGCAAGGGGCCTTCTCCTGGGTCTGCCCTACACGCTTCTCGATGTTCGAAGATGAAACGCCGTCGCCTGTGTTGGGAAGATCGCCGTGGGCTCGGCTCGGGCACGGCTCCCGGCCGGGGATGGACAGAAGGGGCGGTGCCGAAGTCTCTAGGCCACTCGTCTCCTTGGGGGCCGGGTCCGCATGCGCTTCCGGGTGGGCTGCTCAGAAGAGGAGCCTATTCCTTGTTCGGCTGCACTTCTTGTAACCCCTCTGCCCACGTCAGCAGGGGCGCCATGGCGGGCACTGTGCGGCCCAGCGGGCACTGTGTGGCCCAGCGTGCCCAAGAACAACCTGAGGCGGCCGGCGGTGACCGAGCAGGGAGAGCAGGGGTCACACCTGGGAGCCCGAATGGGGTTGCGTTTGGCTCACCTGTGAGCCGCAGGCGGCGCTAACCTGACGTCTCCAACAGCCCTGTGTCCTCCAGGCCATGCAAGGACAGATTTTTTTTTTTTTAAATGTCAACACAACCACAGAGCAGCTGATCCTCCGGCCCCGCTGGGGTCTGGCTGGGCCCACCTCCCCACTCTGCTCTCCCCAGCGGGTTCAAGGCGCAGGGAGACGCATGGGCACTCACAGCGGACCACGTGTACGGGCTGCTGGGACGTGCAGGGGACGGCGGCACGCGGGTGGGAAAGGAGGGGACGGGGAGCCTGGGAGTCTACGTCGGGCCCTGCCCCAGGGACCCCCGCCCTGGCCACCCGGGGCAGCTGTTCATGGCAACGCTGATCTCTCCTCTGCTCTCTCCTGGCCGGACACCAGAGGGGCCAGAGGAAGACGCCGGAGCGTGTCGACCTGGAACCTGCTGCCCCGGCCCACGCACGGCCTCTCGTTTCGTCTGGGTGCTCTGCTCCTGAGCTCGCCTTTCCCTCCGCAGCGCAGGGGACTCAACGCATAAACAGGAGCAGACCCTCCACTTGAACTTTCCCGGCCGGTCAAGGGGAAGGAGATACTTTCTTTTTTTTAAATATATTTTTAAAGACTTTATTCATTTTTTTTTTAGAGAGAGGGAAGGGAGGGAGAAAGAGAGAGAGAAACATCAATGTGTGGTTGCTGGGGGTCATGGCCTGCAACCCAGGCATGTACCCTGACTGGGAATCGAACCTGCGACACTTTGGTTCTCAGCCCGCGCTCAATCCACTGAGCTACGCCAGCTAGGGCTGGAAAGAGATACTTTCACGGGAGCAACCGAGGTCTGGACATTTGGAGACGGGTATCTGAACCTTGGGTTCTCTGGTTTCTGCTTATTCGACCCTCATGGACCTTTATGTATAACATGCAGTTCTCCGTGGCCTTGGGGAAGGGGGCCTCACCGCCCCGTGCTCTGTCTGAAGCCGGCACTTACACAGGCTGGGCTTCGGTCCGCAGGGAGGGGCACCCCCTACACGTGGGCGTGGGGCGCTCTGCTTATTCTTTGGAGTTGTCAGTCTTTTCCCCAACTTTTAATGTTTGTAACAATTCAAACCACCAGAAAAGTTGTGAGCCCAGCACAATGAACACTTGCGAGCTGAACTTTGTGTCTGGATACAGCCAATTGTTACTGTTCTGCCCCAGCTGTTTCATCTTCCCACACACGTGCACACTCACACAAGTATTTCTGGGTGACGTTTCAAGAGCTCTTTCCACAGAGAGCTCAACAGTTACTCGCCATAAAGACCTAGCGCATGTCTTCTAAGGACAAGGAATTGTCCTACGTTGACGACGACGTAAAAATCTCATTCAGGAAATCGAACACTGAAAACATAATATTATCTGACGCACAGACCAAATTCAAATGTCCCCCATCATCCCAATAATATTTTTAAATCTTTTTTTCCAGTCCATAACAGAATCAAGAATTACTCATTCCATTAGCTGTCTTTTAAAAATCTAGAATAGTCCCTGAGCCTTGAAAAAAAACATTCTCTCATCACTTTGATGTTTTTAATGAAAAATTAATAGTTTTGTCTAGATAAAAATAGCCACAAAATTTTTCATTGCTGGGATGAGCACTTTGAAGACCTACTCTCTTTACGACCTTCCATTCCCCTCTGCCGCCCCCGTGCGCCCCCCCCGCCCCCCGTGCGCATTTCCTCCCCGCCCCCACTGCCTCTGCCCACGCTCCGCTCTGCCCCACGAGCCCACGGCTCCGTGGTGCGGGCACACTGCCCGCAGCCCGAGGCAGAGCGGCGGGGCTGCTGAGCTCCAGGGTCCGGGGAGCGGAGCTCTGATGAGAGCCAGCTGTGCAGGCCGCACCTGGGGAGGCCGGGGACAGCC
Organism: Phyllostomus hastatus; assembly: GCF_019186645.2. Taxonomy (NCBI): domain Eukaryota; kingdom Metazoa; phylum Chordata; class Mammalia; order Chiroptera; family Phyllostomidae; genus Phyllostomus; species Phyllostomus hastatus. The sequence continues at coordinate 2,937,739 of NW_025333833.1, read as the reverse complement.
TCCGGGCCGGGCGTGAGGACCGGGACGGGTGGGCGGGGTGGGGCGCGGATTACGGAACCGGGCCTCCAGGAGGAAGTCCATCAAGGAGCCCGAGGCCAGGTGGGTGGGCGGGGCGGGGCGGGGCCCTGCCTGCACTCCTGCCCCCGCGTCCGGGTGGCCCCTGTGCGGGCTGGCTCAGGGCAGCTGAGAATCGGGGTGCACTGCCACGCAGGCCCTCTCCAGACTTGTTCTCACGCGCTCACGCTGCCTGCCCCGAGGGGCTTGCGCTCCTTTGGCAGATTTCTCGGGAAAGCAGCGAACGCCCTTGCAGGTGAGGGGCCCGGAGCGCGCGGGAGCGGAGGCCTTCCCCAGGGGCGCTTCACGCACGCGCGCAGGCGCGGACGCAGGATTCCAGCCGGGAGTGCGTCGGGTTTGTCCGAGATCATCCCACGGGCCACTGTCTAAGCGCGTGTCCCTGCGTGTGAACGCACGTGCGCGTGCGCTCTGCGTGCGGGCTGTCACTGCCCTGGCTGTGAGGAAACGGTCCTACGTCGGCCACAGGCGCCTGGATTTCCCAGCAGGGGCCTCGCACAAGGAGGCCTTTGTGCCGGAACACCTGCAAGGACAACCGGAGGCAGCCCCTCCCCGCCCCCCCCCCCGACCCGGGGAGCGCAGGTGCGTCCCCTGGGTGTGGGCTGGGCTCCTCCGAGGCGGCTCCGGCTGTCCCTGCACCTGCTGCCCGAGGTGTGGCCCGTCCCCTCCCTGCCCCCACCCGCCCCCAGGGCAGGCAGGTGGACTGGGGATTTCCTCCAGGGGCTGGATCTCAGTTTTCTGAGTCCTTTGCGAGATTCGTTCTAGAATGACAGGGCGAGCCCTACACGTCCAGTCAGCCCTGGGCACCCATCCGCGGCCTTCTGCCACCACGGTGTCACACGCTGGTCACTCCCGGTCACCCGGGGCTCCCATCCTCGCCTCCTCGCCAGCCTTTTCTCGAGCTTTCTTCTTGGCGGAAACGCCCAGCTCGCTGCCCCCTCTGGTGACCTGCCAACCTTCCCCACTCCGGTAGCTCCCAGGAGGCTCCGCTGCGGCCCCCGCCCCTCCCCCGCTCTGCGTGCCCCGCCCTCGCCCTGTCAGCGCCCTCCTCCCGCAGCGTGACATGTTTGCGCAGGTCTTTAAGTGGTCGTATTATATTTCTTAATTTGTGCCGGGGGGGGTGGAAATGGGAGGGAGGTGGGGAGGGCTGGGGGGTGGGCTGGGATGGGAGTAAAAGACAGAAAACTGTACTTGAACAAGAATTGAAAGAAAATAAATAAATAAATACAATTTCTTAGTTTGCTGTGCAGGGCCCCTCCTCGCCCACGCAGAAAACAGTCGCCTGTGGGGCCCCCCACGCCCCTCACCACCCCCAAGTCCTCCCAAAGGCTAACAGACTGACTGGCTAATCCCTCGGAACAGCAAAGGCCACCGCAGGGCGCTCGTTAGGCGGCTGTGACCATCACTACAGCGCCGAAGAGATGTGCTCCAGGGTTGGGGGCCCCTGTCTCTCTGAACTCCGGCAGGGGGCTGCCGTGGGGGCATCAAAAGTCTTGGGGGGGTGTGCTAGGAATCCCAAGGGTCGTGGGAGAAATAGGGACAAAATGTCGCCTCTGCCCAAAGGAGGTTTGGCCTTCATGGAACAGACCAATCCAGGCCAGCAGGCAGGACCCCGAAACAGGCCTTGTTACCGTCGTACAGGGAGGTACGGGGACAAAAGTCCTCTTCGGTCATCGGCAGGGCCACATGTTTTCATGCCGCCTCTGCACATTTTTGCTGTTTGGGTCGTCTTGTTGCTGGACCCAGCTTGCCAGTGATGGGGGTGGACTTTTGTCATGCTGGCGTTTCGCACACGTGGGTGGACGTGCCCCCACGTGGGCCTTCCTGGTCTCCCCGGAGGGGTGGGCTGTGCGTGGGGACCCCCTCTCTCTACCACAGCTCCGCCGGGGAGGACTCATCCCCCGGAAACACCCTGGTGTCATCTCGGCTGTGAGTTCCTCGCCGACCTACGGGGCAGAACCACTGTCACCGACGGTCTCCTCCGCCGTGTCTTGTACACAATTCCGTTCATTGTTGCAAGAATGGAAGCCCGGATGCAGGGATCCAGAAATCTTGCTCATCTGCGTAGTTCCAGAACTCCGCGCAGGAACGGCCCGACAGCCATAGCGTCACATGACGACCACAAGACGCTAGCGTTAGCAGGGACTTCCGACGGCGTCCGCTCCGTTACACTCCCTTCCCCACGCGGAAGTCAAGGGTTACGCTGGCGAGAGGAGCCAGTCAGGGAAAGACAAGAGCTTATGATCTCTCGTACACGTGGACTCTAATGAACAAAATAAATGAACCGACGAGAGGAAACAGACTCTGAGACTCAGAGAACAGACCGACAGCTGTCAGAGGGGAGGGAGGGGGGTGGGGGGTGGGCGGGAAGTTGAAGGGATCACGCCGAGGGAAAAACCTCGTAGACACAGGAGCAGGATGGGGGTTATCAGAGGAAAGGGGGCGGGGGCAGGAGAGGGCACAGGGGGACAGACGGCGATGGAAGGGGTCTCTGGGCGGTGAACGCACGGCACGGTGCACAGATGGTGTGTTCTAGAACCGGACCCCTGACACCTACATGATTGCATTAACCAATGTCACCCCAGCACGTTCCGTACAAGTGTTTTAAAAGTTAAAAAAAAGAGAGAAATTCTCCACAGAGCAGTGTTTTAAAAGTTAAAAAAAAGAGAAATTCTCCACAGAGCAGGTTTGATCGTCTCTTTGAACACCTCCCGCAGTGGGACGGGCACCGGTTCATTGGGCGGCGTGGTTTACAGCCGCTCAGGTCGCCGGCAAAGTGCGCCTCCACACCAGGCCGGACACGGCCTCGCTGCGACTGGCACCCGCTGCTCTCACTCCCCGCTGCCACCCCCCCAGACTGGACACTGTCTGGAATAAGCCTGACCCCCTGCCTGTGACCACCCTTGAGCTTTTGAAAAGTGCCGTCACGCTCCTTTCGATGCTCTCTCTTCCCCAGCCGGGCTGCCCGGTGCTGTCCCTGGACCACGGTCCCTCCTGTCGCGGAGCTGCTGGCCGTCCTGCCTCCGATGTCTCTTCTCGGACTCCCGGTTCGCCGTGCAGCCTCCTCCACAGAGCACCCAGGAAGGCGCTGCGGTACTAAGAAGGTCAAAGTCACAGGGAGGGAGGACTCCTGGTCGCATTTCGGAGCCTTCTGAACTCCGGGCGGTGCCGAGGGCTGAGGACTCGGGGCGGGGGGCAGACCCGCTCTCTACAGCACTGGGGGACAGGACGTGCGTCCCCCCGGAACCCTGCCCTGAAGCCCCCCACATGCGTGTCGCCACAGCAGTGACCTCGGGCCTTCCTCAGACCCCCAGCTTGGACACAGGAGAGTCTCCCTCCGGGCGGTCCTTCCAGGCTGAGGTGGGCCGGCAGGCATGGCGTGGGTGAAGGGGTGAGAGGTCGGCGGTGACACGTGGGGCTCCGTGGTCACTGCCAGGGACTGAGGAAGCTGGGAGCGAAGGGAAGTGGCCGAGCATCAAGGCCGGGGGACCCCGCGCTGGTTTCTGGACCGGGCCGAGAGCGCTGAGCCTGGGGATTCTCGCCCTTGGGCTGCAGGAGTCGCTGGCTGCAGCCCCCCGGGAGCTGTGTGTGCCCACTGGCCGGGCACATGGGGTGACGCGCAGACGGCGCAGAGAGGTGCTGGGCGGCCAGCGCTGAGGGTCGGTGGGGGGACAAGGGTGCGGCTCCGTCCCTCCCCTGGTACCGATGGTAGACGCACAAACACTCCGAGAGCTGCCCGGGCCCGGTCAAGGCCGACCCGGTCAAGAAGTGCTTCCAGAGAGGCCTTCCCCACCTCCCAGCGTCCATCGGGTGGTTTGGGCCGAGGGCGGCCTGCCGGATGTCCAGCTAAAGCCGGAGCGCAGTGCTGGCCTTCTCCTTCGTCTGGGGCCCCTCGTGGACGGTCCAGCTGCTGCCCGGGGCTGTTCTCCGGGCTGTGTGCAGTGGGCGCCGTGTTCCCCGGCCCGGAGGTCTGCCGCAGCTTCCAGCAGCACCACCAGGACCCCAAAAGACCAAAACGAGGTGACGGACGCAACATGCAAGCAGGAAGACCGAGCCGGAGACGGGAGGAAGCTGGACGAGCCGAATGGCAGTCATTTGACCGGCACAGAGCACAAAGGGGTCACGCGCTCCGACGGCCGGCCGGGCTGGCACTGCGCCCGGGGAGGGGGCGGGGCGCGGAGAACAGGCCTGGGTGCAGGACAGCGGCGGGACAGGACCGAGCTGGGGTGCAGGCAGAGCTGCAGTGACCCACGAGGTGGCTGTTCTCAGCGTTTCCGGCCCCCCAAGGCAGAGGCCCCGGCGGCAGGGCTTGTTGGGAGGCCCCCTGTCTGCAGCAAGAGCGGGGCGCTGGGGGCTGCGGGGGCGCAGGGCTGGGATGGGCGGCCGCTGCACTGAGCTCCAACAAGTGCGGCTAGCCTTAACGAGGCTGGTCACCTCCCGCCAGAGCGGGAGGAACCCTAATTTCAAGTGAAGGTTTAGGAAAACAGAGATGTAGCTCTCCCCACACCCCCATGCCGCATGCCCCGTGTGTCCCCAGACCCAGCGGCCACAGGGGAAGAACTCTCTCAGGGAGGTCTGCGTCCTACCATGAGGCCGGGAAATGAGAAGTCCCCCCAGATACTGAGAACATGAAAACCTCCTACAGATGAGCAGGAAAGGCCCCAAGAAGTGGATGTGCCAAGAACAATAAGCAACGAGAAAAGTCTGAAGAAGAATGCGGCTGCCAACCGAGGAGCACTGCAATCTGACGCAGCGCGTGGGCTCACAGACGGACAGAAGGCCAGACCTGGAAGGGGCCCTGCCGGCGACCTAGACCGGGAGCTCGCGCCTGGGTCAAGGTCACGGGCCCCTCCGGGTGGGCGCGTGTGGGCGCTTGCCCGGCTTCTTGAGCGCTAGTGCGTCTGTTTCCGTGAGACCCTCGCGGATCTACCCGGGAAAGGGCTGAGAAGCCCCAGGCCCCATCCACGCTTGGCTGGCCGTCCCTGCAAACGTCGCCGACAGCCCACCGTGAGGCTGCGACGGACGGGCCACCCAGACTCCCACCTGCACCAACAGCTTGCGTTTCGCTCCTAACGTGAGTCCAGTTACCACCGGCCCTCGGGGTCCCCAGGGAAGGGCCGCCCCGACGCTGGGGCCGACCAGAGAGCCGGTCTCCGCTGGGCCTTCCCGGCCGTCGTCCCGCGGAAGGATTCCAGAGCAGGGCCTCTGGGGACGCCGGGGGCGGAGGGAGGCATGGGAAAGGGCAGGGCTGTGTCGCCGTGACCTCGGCCTGCAGAGCTTCTCTCCGAGGGTCAGCGCGTTTAACCTTGTCCTCGCCCGAGCCCCCTCCGCCCGCCTGCCTCGCTGCTGTGCGGTGTCCTGGGCCAGCCTCCCGCTCTCACCGCGCTGGTGACGGGTCTGCCCCGGCTCCCGGTCCGCGCTCCCTCCAGGTGACGCCCCCCTGGAGCCGGGCCCTGCTCTCAGACTCCTGAGGACAGGCAGACACGCGTGCTGCGCCCACGGGGCTTACGGACTGATGCTTCCAAAAACGCCCTCCTTTCCAACCGGGTATTCAACTGGCGATACGCAGGCATTGGTTATATTATCATTATGGACAATAAAGAGATGGGCCTAAACTGCTGACCCGAGATTTCGGCCATGGTATTGATGCAACCTCATATTTGAAAGTATTTCAGCTAAAGAGCCACCATAATTATTAAAATAACCTGCTGACCAGTGAGACAGAAGCAGGGGGCCATTTCCTGTAAGTGTCCAGCTATGGAAACAGAGTTGGAAACAGTAAAACGTTATGGTCCTCCTGACCCAGTTTCAAGATGATGTTATATGCTAAGAGAATGAAAGTAATAACAAAGTGGGTTTTCTTTGATTTTTCTCTTAATTGAGGCAGAATAAAATGGAAACTGAACAATGGGAGAAAGTACCCTCTGGGACACATATAAAAGGAAGAAAGGTGGATGCAAAAAAAAAAAAATCTGCTCAGACAGAACCGTCGGCCACCAGCTTTGCGCAGGGTGAACACACAGAACCGCGCGGCTTTAGACAAGAAGCTTCCAGACACTGAGCTTCCAATGTCCTCACCTGAAAATGATGACGACATCCGCCTGACCGTATTTGAAAGCACACATTTAAAAATGAAATTATACTGTGTGTCTTTATAAGTAATTGCTATTTAAATAAGAATACGTATGCCATAGTAAACCACCTTGAAAACAAGGGCAGGGCCCTGGCTGGTGTGGCTCAGTAGACTGAGTGCCGGCCTGTGAACCAAAGGGTCGCCGGTTCAATTCCCAGTCAGGGCACATGCCTGGGTTGCAGACCAGGTCCCCAGTAGGGGGCGTGCGAGAGGCAACCACACAACCATGTTTCCCTTTCTTTCTGCCCCCCCCTTCCCCTCTGTCTAAAAATGAATTAATACAATATTCTTTTTTTTTTTTAAGAAAACATGGGGGCAGGTTTTTGAAAGGGTGAGTATTATAGATGGCATTGGTTTTTTTAACACATCAGTGACAAGGCAGCTATGAAGGACCCAAGTGTGTCATTATCCTTAGAAGGAAAAACAAACCCCACTCAAAGCACTTGTAGTAAATTGTCAGCACAGAGGAACCATTGCTTTTTCCGTCTTACTGTGACTTCCAAAGGGGCCTTTGTCGCTGGGGACGCTGGCCATCATCTAACACACACATGTGTCCACCACGATGATAAGGGTCCAGGCACAGAAAACAAGCAATTCCCTTAAGGGGGACACAGGGGAGGGGGGCAGTGGGCTCGCTCAGAGCATGACATCGAAGCCTGCGGGCCGATGGACCTGAAGGACAGCCCTGCCGTACAGCCCGCAGAGACCCCCCCTTGCACCGCCACAGCGGTGACTCCTGCGCCTGTGGAAGGGTGACCGCTGTCCTCGTCACCACCGCCTCAGGCATTAACCTCTCCTCAGCATCGCTTTGCAAAGCCTGTCTTGTTCCTAACGTGTCCCCGAAGGGAGCAGGTCTCCGTAAATGCGTGTGTGTGTCTGACTCAGCTGTCATGGGATTATTTGGTCCGGCTACGTTGAAACAATCCCCACACGGCTAGCTAAGCCGCGCAGGGCTGTGCCTGTCAGCACGGAGTCACGCAGATGGGCCGTGTAGGCTGCGCAGGACAGCGCGTCTCTCACCACGGGCTTCCGGCAACGCCACGCCGGCCGCTTTACAAACACAAGACACCTTGCTCCCCAACTGAATGGCAGACCCGGGTTCTACAACTTGCCGGGTGCGCTCCAGGGCGAGCCACTCTGCCCTCCGGCTTCTCCACAGGCAACAGGAGACTGTCGGCTGCGGCAGGGACTGTGGGAAGGGGGCCGGCAAAGCTGAGCTCCGGGCAAGGTCCCAGCCTGATGCTGCACCGGAGCTGGGGGCACGCGTACCCCTGGGGCGATTAGTCATTGCTGGGGGTTGGGGAGAACGTGAGTCACCAGCCTCCGTGGCCCGGATGCGGGTCCTGTGAACCGGAGGCGTGAGTGCCTGGCCTCGCTCTCGCTCCCAGCGGAGCCGGGGAGGGAGAGGCAGAAGCAGCACGAAGAAGCGTGTGCACGGGGATCCGGACAGGCCCAGCAGTGTCGGCCTCGGCCTGCTTGGAAGCTAGCTGACGTGTGTGTAAAGCCCCCGGGGTGGAATGTGGTCCAGGGGGCGTGCAGAGGGCGCACACACACGAGGTGTCTGCCACTGTAACTGGCGTCTGTGTCCCCTTCTCCACCGCGCGAGTGAGTCACCGTTCCCACGGCTTCCGCCCCCGCTGAGGTCACAGGTGCAGGTGCGGTGCTCCCTGCCGGTCCGCCCGTGTGAGCTGGCGGGGCCGCGGGGAGGGGAGAGCCGGGCGGAGCGGACGCGGCAGCACACCTGCACGGCCCGTCCCACAGGAGGCGTGGAGGACCGAGTGTTTCTGAAACACCGCGCACTCCAAGTCCAGCCAAAGCCAAACAAGACACACGCCTGACGGGCTCCGGGTCGCCGGGGCTGGTTCCGACTGTCCCTCGCTATCCCCGCCCGGCCAGGTGCGCCCCGCCCAGCGCGAAGGACGGCACTCGGCTGCCAGGCTGCCCGGGTTCCCTGGCTGGAGCCAGGGTCTGGGATGCCACGAGACCCGGGGGGGGGTGTTTATTTTTGGTTCATCCAAGGGGTATTCATCGAGCACTACCAAGTTCTACACTAGGTGCTAGGGACCCTGATGGGAAACAGACTCTGTGTGTGTGCATGTGTGTGTGTGTGTGTGTGTGAGAGAGAGAGAGAGATTCCTTTCAAATTAAACTGTGGTTTGGAAGACCCCCTCGCTTCTCTCCCAGGGAACACAATGTCAGGAACGCACAGAAGTTGTGCGTCTATCCCTCTCTCCTCCTCTGGGGCCACCCGACGCACCCCAATCCCAGCACCCCTTCCTGCGCCCTCTGTCCTCACGCCGACCCTGGCCTGGCTGGACCAGCCTGCAGCCTTTCACTTGGTGTGTGTCCAGCTCTGAGCTTCGGGGTGCGGGCAGGGCTGTGTGTGCGCGAGAAGCAGCAGGAGCCCGTCCTGGGGAAACAGCACGAGCATCCAGAAAGCCACGGGGACCGAGACCACGTGCAAGGGGACCGTGACTCGGGGGGGGAGTGGGTGAGTGCTGGAGGAGAGCAGGGAGACGGCGGGCACGTGGGAGCAGGGAGGCGCCCCCCGCCCCTGACACGGCTTTTACCGCCCGCACTGCCTCCGACATTGACGCCCCTTCCCCGATCAAGATTCGGTGTGTTCCTCATGCAAAATCTGAAGGAAGGGACAGGCCAAGAAGGAAGTGAAGACTGCCGGTATCACCCAGATGTAGCCACAATGAACATTTCGGTATTTTTCCTTCTGCATACACGTATTTTCACTTTACTGGGAACATTCTGCTTGGAAAGGTGCCTTTTTTTTTTTCCATTTAACACTTTGTCCTTGAAGTTTCCCCACATAATTGAGTCCTCTCCGACAACACACTTCCTAATGGCTACATAATATTTTGTTACATTGATGCACTGTCCTTCATCTGAGCAAACTCCCATTTGCTCCCCAGCGCCAGGCCCCCCGCCACGCCCTCCAGCGGGCGCCACACTCTGAAAGCCGCCCCCAGGCCCCGGGAGCCACGTAGCTGGTCGGTGCTATTCGCTCCCGAGAACCTCGCAGGCCTGCCGGCGAGTCCCGCTGCCACGGCCCGTTCCACAGCCAGGGAAGCGGCACCTGGGCTTGAGGCCACCGCAGAGGCGGGCGGGCGGGTGCTCAGGTGGGGCGGTGGGCAGGCAGGTGGGGCTGGAAGCCAAGCTCGTCCCATGGCCGGGTTGTGAGCAGCCCAAACCCCTTCCCTCCGGGCCTCCTTCGGAAAGCAGGAGCTGCCAGCCAACTCTCGGGCTTGTTTGGAACGCCGAGGCGACTGGCACATCTGAGGACGGAACGGCTCCATTTGTTCGGGGGTGGGGTTTGGGGGGAGGTGGGCGGCTTCAGCTGCCTGGGCCAGGAGCCCCGAATCTGTGCTTCCTGGGATCCCTCCTGCTCCCGCCCCATCGGCTCCCCGTGTTCCCGAGAAAGGACTCTCGGGGGCTGGGGTCTGCGAGCCGCCGGGTTTGCAACGTTCTGTTCGGCCTTTCATGCTGGCGAGCCCCTGTCACGCCCTGTCCCCTCACAGCCTCTCCCTGCCTCTGTCTCCCGCCCCTGCGGCCTCCCCGCTGCCTGCCACCTGCCACCCTCGTGTGTACTTTCATTTCCAGCCCGAGGCAGAAGCTCGGGCGTGGTGAGGTGAAGCCGCACACACAGCGTTGGCTCGGGCGCCGCAGGACGCTGCTCGGGGAGGGGAACAGGATGTAAGGGACGTGGGTGCCGGATCAGAAGCGAAACAGACGTCGCCGTGACGGGCCGGGTGTTGACCGTGACTCTGAGTACACGGTCGAGGCCCCCAAACCTTGGGCTGAGAGAAGCGGAGCTGAGCCTCAGCCTTCCCCCTCCTCCCGACCCAAGGCGCGGGGAGCACAGACACGGCAGAGGACTCACTCATCCAGCTGAACGTGCGGGAAACCTTCCTTGGGCAGCCGGTGTCCACCCGCGAGAACCCACGGAACTGTAGCTCAGCGGGACAGCCGACTGCAGCGCCGGTAAAGCGCGGGCACGTGGTGGCGGCCTCTTATCCGTAGTAGCAACGGCTCACTGACTCGGAGTCTCCCTCTGCCAGGCACTATGCCGGGCGTTTTGTGCATCACAACATATTTAGTCATTCAAACACCTTTTGGGGACACGTTACCCCAACTTTGCAGGTAAGGTGAAGCAACACGCGGGTAAGTAACACAAGTAATCGTACAGATAAGATTAAGTATTATTTACTTGACTTATTTCCCTGACCCACAGGTAGCGTCCAGCCCAGGGGTCCTGCCCTTCTCGGCCAAGTTCACTGAGCCCTTGACCAGACTGGGCGCATGAGATGCCTGTAGGAAGGCTGGGACGGTGCGTCTTGGTGGGAACCACGAGAAGGGAGGCGGAGCTGGGACCCTAAGAAAAGTCCAGCCCCGAGTTCTCACCATAATCCTATTGGTTCAGCTGCTGGCAGGGGGAGGGGCCAAGGTAAGTGGGAACGGGGCCCAGCCCAGGGAATGTCTCTGTGGGGGTCCTACAGAGATCCCCCCCCCCCCCGGCCCCGTTCACACACTATTTCATGCCCCAACCCCCACCCCCCCACACACTCTGCATCTGGGAATCTTGACATCTCTTGTGGGTACAAATCACAGATATTTGGAAAAACAGGGTAATGCAACATGATAACTAGCCTTACCATGCCAAACTCTATCAGAATATTAAAAACAAGTGTTCCTTCCTCAGGAATGTTGTTATCTCGTCAGGGAGACAGGATGAACTCTCGAAGAACTGTACACAACCCCCCACTAGACCGGGAACTCTGCAGAAACAGGAAGTTCACTGATCTCCTTCCTGGCCTTGGTCTCAGGTTCTTTTTTTAGACTTAAGAATTTTATTTCCTTAGTATTATTCCCATCTGCAAATACATTTTTTTAATTTAAATTATTTTATTGTTGTTCCATCACAGTTGTCCTTATTTTCCTCCCAACCCTGGTCTCAGGTCCTTGACAGCCCAGCCGGAGTGGCCGCGCGCACACTCCGCACGTAACTGTCGAACGGACGGGCAAGCGCGTCCCCCGTGGGTCTGGGGGGAGCCCGGTCCTCGCTGGCTGCGGGCTCCCCGGGGAGCCTCAGGTCCTCGCCACGGAGGGGGCCCTGCTCAGCCGGCTGCTCAGCACGGAAGCTGGGTCGTCTCCCAGCGTGCGCGGCCGAGAGAGAAGGTGCGGCGGGCAGGGAAGCTGCGACATCCACTGCAACCGCATCTCTCAGCGGAGACGCGCTGTCCCTGCCGCCACAGCCCACAGGCGCCTCTGCCTGCCTCTGGCACAGAGTGGGGGGAGGGGGGACCACACAGAGGGCAACACCAGGACGCAGGGCCCACTGAGGGATGCCCTGCAGGCGGACCACCACGGCCCCGAAGTGGTCCCCTCGGGGCTCGTATCTCCGAGATAAAATAGGCTAATCCTGAAACCCAGTCCACTGTTCACAAGCAAGAAGCTTGAAGAATTGGATGTGATTTGATTTCTGGTAAACCGAAGGATGCTGTAGACGTACCCCGGGAGTTTTCGATGCATAAAAACATTGTTTCGAATAACTTTTGCAGCCAACGAGCAACCCTCAATATGTTATTAAACCAGGACTTCGACATTTGTTCACAGGTAATGTCCCCACACGGTTGTCAAAGCTCCCCCACTGGCTCTGGTCCCTGAGAGCATTAGGGACGGGTCTAGGGTCGACCTGAGACCTGGGAATGCTGGGAACTCGGCAGTGAGGGGTCGACGGGAGTCGGACGGGCGGGCTTGAGCTCCGTCTGTCCGAGCTCCGTGCCTTTGGGCCTGTTGCTAAGCTTCCTGGAGCCGGACGAGAGTAAAGCTATTCTTCACGGCACGGAATTGTTACGACATTTAATGGAGAGAATGCATGTGTGTGTGTGTGTGTGTGTGTGTGTGTGTGTATTATATATATATAGCTGTTAACATCTTACGTGGGTCACTGTGAGATAGTGTGCCCTCTAAATATATGTGTGTGTCTACGGGTGCAAATATATATGCACAAAAGTCTATGTACTGCCGCATTCTTTATATTGCACAACTTTGGAACTGCCTAAATGTCCAAATCTAGACCAACTGAGTAAACTGTGGTACGTTCCCACGATGGAATGCTACATAGCTGGGGAAAAAACGTGTAAGAAAGGTCTCTACGAACCCATATGGAGTGGTTACCAAGAGATATTGTTAAGGGGGAAAAAGCAAAGTAGCAAACAGCATATAAATATAGTATGTTACCCTTTGTCTGAAAAAGAAGTGGGGAAAAATGTAAATACCCACAGATGTGCTTATCTTTATAAAAAAAAAGCAGGAAGAAGCCACAAGACCACAGTGAGGCTGCATTCCGCACGGGGGTCAGAAGAGGGGCGTGGCAGCAGGCCGTGGGGGGAGTGGCCTAGGGGAGGGAGTGGCCTGCGGAGGGAGGGGCCTAGGGGAGGGCGTGGCCTAGGGGAGGGAGGGGCGTAGGGTCGTTCTTCGAGAATACCAGGATCTGCCTGGATGTCGATGCCTTCGGAAGCCCTTCCAGGCTCTGCATATATCTAGAATGTAAATAACTAAATCAACAAGGATGCGAAGGGGGAGAGAACCTAGCTCGGAAAGCAAGCAGACACGCGTGAACCTTAAGGTGGTTCCAACGAATCTCAAGTTGCCTGACCCCGAGGAACGGGAGCGGGCCAGAGCAGCGATCCAGGCTGAGTGCCTCCCGAAGCTGGTGTTTAATTGCATCAGCCCCTGCTCAGTCCTCCTGCAGGGGGCGCTGTACCCCCTGCCCCAACGTGACCTGCTCGCGTCCCCAGGGCCCTGCCGCTCTTGCTCTTGCAGGTCCCAGCGCCTGGCGGGAGGAGGCCAAGGGCGTAACTGCGACAGAACTCGGGGCCCAGAAGCGTGACACCATGTTTGGCAGATGGATTTTATGACGAGAGAGAGAGACAGAGAGACAGAGAGAGCTTTTAGGAATGTGACCTCAGGATTCCAAAGTCCCGAGTAAGGGGTAAGATTTTCCATGGCAGACTTTGTTTTGGAGGGAAGTGGAGATAAGGCCCAGGCTCTTGAGATAAACCGTTTCCCAAGCCTCCCTCCGGGGCGGTGGGGGATGACCAGTCTTCACACACGACATGCAAGTTCATGGCCACGCAGCCTCCACCTCTGGCCTGACGGGAAGGCCCCGAGCAAGCAGCCCGGGCGTGGAGAACGCAGGCGGAGAGAGAGGCCAGCGCCCGGTCTGAGTCCCCGGGCCGGGTCGCCGAGGCCCAGCGGCAGCCTGGCGGGCTCGCCCTTACACACAAGGGCGCCGCGACCGCCTCTAGGCTCTGCCGGGTCAGCACGGAGGGGCAAGGGGTGTCTGGTCGAAGGGAAAATCTGCCCCGGAGCCTGCGGCTGGTCCACAGGGGCAGGGCGGGGGTGGGGGTGGGCGGGGGAGACATGAAGAAAAAGAGAATAAAGGCAGCACAAGGAGGAGGAAGGAAGTTTTATGTTGAGCTCTATCACATCTGAATTTGGTGTCTGTGTGTCGACAGCCAGTCATTTATTCCCAGGCCGGTGAGACCACTCATTCTGCCCTGCTGTCTGCGTGTGTGAAATCTCTCTCTCTCTCTCTCTCTCACACACACACACACACACACGTCACAGAAGGGTCGGCTGAATGACGGGGCGGGGGGTGGCGCGGCAGAGTTCGGCCCCCACTCCGGGGCAGGGGCGGCGCCCGAATTTCCTGGAGGAAGTGCCCCGGGTAGTAGAGACTTGGCTGGGAAAGGACGGTAGGCAAGGAGCTTGCGTTGACATTGTGCTTGAACGCAAACGTACACGTTTAACTGAGACAGCGTGCTGTTCTGCGCTGGGCTGGAAAGGGATTGAGAGCCTTCGGGGTCTCCGCAGGGACCCCTGCCACTGTCCGGCTGTGACAGCGCCCCTGGCAGCCGTGGCCGGGCTGGCCACAGCGGGCTGGCACCCTCGCCCCCAGCGCTCCCAGGATCCTTGGGGGCTCCGCATCCCTGCTCACCTAGTGGCCCCGGGGCCCCTGTTCGAACCACTGCCTTAATTTCTGTCTTCTCCCTGGTTCTTCAGCCATCTTTCCACCATAGAAACGTGGATAACCTTAGCTGTTTACGACACACGTCACTTAGGTGATGTTAAAAGCCCCCACCGACACCTACATTGTGCTGAAGACATGGACAGTTGTCATCGACTTCCTCCATCCTTCTAGCGTCACATCCTACAGTGAAGCTCCAGGGAGCGTGGCCGCTGGACCGGCAGCCTCGGCGTTCCCGGGTGCTCGTCAGAAACGCGACGTCTTGGCCCACCCAGACATGCGGGATCAGAATCTCTGGGTCTGGGGTGCAGGCAGCTGTGTCTTTTAACAAGGTTTCTAGGCCACTTTGTTGCCATCCTAAGGTTTGAGAAACGGTATTCCCTGGGACTCCGTTTGTTACTTTGTATATTTTTTCCCTTTCTCTATTATGTTTATTACTGACTGGAGAGATTTTACCCACAGTCCCGCCCTCCACCCCACAGACCACAGAGGGGCATGTCTCCTCCATGACGTCTGGAGACAACTGTTGTGGTTGTCTCTCGGGTAGGGGGGGCATTCTTGGCATCGTGTGGGTAGAGGCCAAGGACGCAGCTGACCATCCTGCCCTTCACCAGGCAGTGCCCGGCTAAGAATTCCTTGGCCCCAAACAGTGTTGAGGCTGAGGGGCCCAGCAGGAGAAGCAGCTGTGACCCGTGGCCCTGGGTGCCCCCGGTCCCTTGTTCCTGTTCCCACCGCCCTTCTGGGGCAGCGGCTCAGCACCCGCGCCTGCTCTGCGGGACGCTCCCGAGGTCAGAAAGTCACCACCGTCCGGAGAGGACAGCTGCCTCCTCCACCGCCGCTTCCCCTGGCCGGCGAGCTGCCTCCATTGCTGATAAACATTGTCTAGGGGCAAACAATGACCCCTCAGTCTCTACAGGAATGTCCGAGCCAAGGACCGCCCTCTCGCCAAGAGACGGTGGCACAGGAAACGGGCTGTCATCCACCCATGACAATACGATAATTCTCCTCGGGTTGTTGAGACGGAGGTTGCAGGGCTCTGAATGAGGTCCAATTTTATCCTTCAAGATTCTCCTTCATAAGATAACTTGTCTGCGGTTGTCACCCCCAAAACGCACGCCCGTCCCAGTCTCCTGGACAATCAAGAACACGGAAAAACAGGAGTCCTCTCTGAGAAGAAACAACACCCCTCCAACTACCATCGTTCCATCGAGATCTGCCTGCCACGAGTCAGACATTTCGTTTGTACCCCCGTCAATATCCGATTCGTTTCTACAACCCTGAGATGTTGCTTGTACTTAACAGCCACCATGGAACTTGCCTACGGAAATACACAGCGCGTGTCGGCGAGGGCATCCAACGTGTTTCTACCGGTGAAAGAACACAGCAATGCCTGGTGTTTGCACTGTGCTTTCCAAGGTTTTAAGTATTTGTTGTTTTTTTAACACCAGTGCTATGGGAGTTCAGAGACGCCGTACGGTGTTCGGTGTGGTTGGAGAACGCTTCCTGAAGAGTTAGGGGGATCCGGCCCCCAAAGGTGACGCGGGTCTCAGGGGCGCTGAGGGGGTCACTGGTGGGGACGGCAGGGGACGGCACCCTCTGAGCGGAAAACAGGTGCAAAGGCCAGGTCGAGAGTGAGGGGCCAGCCGTGCAGGGGAAGCACGGGACTGGGCCAACCCTATGGGACCGGGGACTCGTGATGGCAGGAAGGGGCTGGGGTGGGAATGCCACGAGGGGCCGGGGGATGCAGGGCTGCGGGGTCCGGGCAGCGGAGTCAGGGTATCACGAAGCAGCCACTGAGAGATTTTGGAAGGTTTTTTAAAAAAAGATTTTATTTATTTATTTTTAGAGAGGGAAGGGAGGGAGAGAGAGAGAAACATCCATGTGCAGTTGCTGGGGGCCATGGCCTGCAACCCAGGCATGTGCCCTGACTGGGAATCGAACCTGCGACACTTTGGTTCGCAGCCCGAGCTCAATCCACTGAGCTGCGCCAGCCAGGCATAGATTTTGGAAGTTTGTGAGAAAGATGAAAATGCAGTGTCCTCCTCCATGTCACCTCGGAGAAGCCTTACCCAGCCCCTGACGCTTGCTTCTGGTTGGCAGTATTATGATGTCCTGGGCTCCCCCCACCACGACCCTGCAAGACTGTCAGCTCTCTGCGGACCAGCTGCTCTGACTTCCTCTTCCTCGTGGCCCCAGGGCCGGGCACACAGGGAGCTGTCAGGGGCTGGACTGAGTAACGCGTAAATGTGCCCGACCCCTCAGTGCCACCCGGAGATGCACGAAGGAGAGGGGCCACCGGGCACGAGAGACGGCGGAGCCGGAAGGCAGGGGGTGCAGAGATGTCATCCCAGGCCGGCTCACCGCGTTCGCCGGAGGAGAGCACGGCCGCAGCAGAGAGGACCCCAGGGGGCTCCCGGGTGTGGTGGACAAGGAGCGTGGGTGAGAATCACCAAGGCAACCGGAGCACCTTTGAGAAACACGGCCCGCCGGCCTCACCCATCCTGAGACGCGGCGCGTGGCAGACCCTGGGGACCGTCCGGCGTTGCTGCCTCTGCAGCTACTGGGCTCCGCTCCTCCGCTCCTCCGGAGGCAACGAAGCCGCCACCCGCTGCTTCTGGAACACCGAGACCCGTCCTCCCCGACGCCTCCCCGGTCCTGCGTCCCCCACCGCCACCCGTTCACGCTGGCATGTGGCCGCGTTCCCGCCGCGTGAGTCACTCACGCAGGAACACGCGTCTCCCCGGGCAGATGCCACTTGAGAAGAACAACACCGCACCGCCACCGAAACCTTCCCGACAAGGCCTGTCCCGGAGCACGGCACCGACACAAAGGAAAGGGGTAATTTGGGCGAATTCAAAGGAGATAAGATTACTGTAATTAGGGGGGCCTGCTTCTAAACAATCTCCAGCAAAAGAAAGGCTGTTTTGTGTCGCACTCGGGGAGCCGGCGGAAGGAGGGGACGGGGAGGCAGCCGGGGAGGGAGGCTGGTGCGGCTCCTGCGGCTGACTCACCCCGTCTGGAGCTGAGCAGGGCCCCCAGAGAG
Organism: Phyllostomus hastatus; assembly: GCF_019186645.2. Taxonomy (NCBI): domain Eukaryota; kingdom Metazoa; phylum Chordata; class Mammalia; order Chiroptera; family Phyllostomidae; genus Phyllostomus; species Phyllostomus hastatus. The sequence continues at coordinate 2,920,447 of NW_025333833.1, read as the reverse complement.
GACGAGGACTCCGAAGGTCACCGGGGGAAGGATCCCAAGGGTTTGCCCAGAATAGATGACCGCCCTCTGACCCTCCAGGCTGCCTGGACCCAACCCTTCTTTCTCCAAGCCCTGCGCAAGCCCTGCCCCTCCTGTGAGACCACCCCGTTTCTCCCCAGCCTGCAGAACCCTGCCTCCTGAGCGGTGTGCCTGTCGGGGGGCTGTCAGGGAGGGTGAGCACCCAGCACGTGCTGGGAACCTCAGGGCCACGGATTCTCCGGGGAGCCTCAGCGAGGGAACACTCCCTCGGACCCCGATCTAGCCCAGGGAGGCCTGCGCCGGACCTCCGACTGCAGAACTGTGGGATGGCGCATCCATATTGTTTGAAGCCGCTAAGTGGGTGGCCGTTTGTTACCGCAGCAACGGGAAACTAACCCAGCAGCCCCCCCCCCACGGGGGATACGGGCCAAGACCCCCATGGGTGCCTGAAACTGAGGGAAGTACCAAACCCTGAATATACTCATTGTTTCCAACATATAAATTCCTGTGATAAAGTTTAATTTATCAGTGAGGTGCTGTAAGAGGTCAATGATACCTAGTTATAAACCAGAACTACGGGACTTCCGGCCAAGATGGAGGCGCAGGGAGACACACCGTGCCTCCTCGCACAACCAAAAGAAGGACAACAATTTAGAAACAAAAAATAACCAGAAATGACAGAAAATTGAACTGTATGGAAGTCCGACAACAAGGAGTTAAAGAAGAAACATTTATCCAGACTGGTAGGAGGGGCGGAGATGGGCAGCCGGGCAGAGAGGACTTGTGGCAAGGTGGAGGCTGGAGGACCCGGTGGTCCCACATTCGCTCACAGATAAACCGGGAGGAACAACTGGGGACCGGGACAGACAGCACAACCCAGGGCCCCAGTGGGGAAATGAAGCCTCAAACCACTTATTGAAAACACCTGTGGGCGTTGAGGCGGCAGCAGGAGAGACTCCCAGCCTCACAGGAGAGTCTGTTGGAGAGACCCACAGCGACCTAGAATGCACACAAGCCACCCACCCGGGAACCAGCACCAGAAGGGCCCAGTTTGCTTGTGGGAAGTGGGGGAAGTGACTGAAATCTGGCAGAGAGTGGAGCAAGCACCATTGTTCCCTCTCCAACCCCTCCCCCACATACAGCATCACATCACAGCAACTGGGTTGCCCCGCCCTGGGGAACACCTTAGGCTCTGCCCCTCATACATAACAGGTGCATCAAGACAAAAACAAAAAACAAAAACAAAACAACGGCCCAAATGAAACAACAGATCAAAGGTCCAGAAAAAATACAACTAAGTGATGAAGAGATAGCCAACCTATCAGATGTACAGTTCAAAACACTGGTGATCAGGATGCTCACAGAATTGGTTGAATTCGGTTGCAAATTAGATGAAAAAAAAATGAAGCCTACACTAAATGAAATAAAGGAAAATGTACAGGGAACCAATAGTGATGGGAAGGAAACTGGGACTCAAATCAACGGTGTGGACCAGAAGGAAGAAAGAAACATCCAATCAGAAAAGAATTAAGAAACAAGAATTCAAAAAAATGAGGAGAGGCTTAGGAATCTCCAGGACATCTTTAAACGTTCCAACATATGAATCATAGGAGTACCAGAAGGAGAAGAGGAAGAGCAACAAGTAGAAAAGTTATCTGAACAGATAATACAGGATAACTTCCCCAATCTGGCAAAGGAAATAGACTTCCAGGAGTCCAGGAAGCTCAGAGAGTCCCAAAGAAGTTGGACCCAAGGAGGAACACACCAAGGTACATCATAATTATATTAGCCAAGATTAAAGATAAGTAGAGAATCCTAGAAGCAGCAAGAAAAAAGGGGACAGTTACCTACAAAGGAGTTCCCATTAGACTGTCAGCTGATTTCTAAAAAAAAAACCCTTACAGGCAAGAAGGGGCTGGAAAGAAGTATTCCAAGCCATGAAAGGCAAGGACCTACATCTAAGATTGCTCTAACCAGAAAAGCTTTCATTTAGAATAGAAGGGCAGATAAAGTGCTTCTCGGATAAGGTCAAGTTAAAGGAGTTCATCATGACCAAGCCCTTATTATATGAAATGTTAAATGGATTTATCTAAGAAATAGAAGATAAAAAATATGAACAGTAAAAATGACAGCAAAGTCACAATTATTAATAACCACACCTAAAAGAAAAGCAAACTAAGCAAACCACTAGAACAGGAACAGAACCACAGAGGTGGAGGTCACATGGAGGGTTATCAGCAGGGGAGTGGGAGGGGGAGAGAGGGGGGAAAAGGTACAGAGAATAAGTAGCATGGATGGTAGAAAATAGACAGGGGGAGGGTAAGTACAGTAAGGGAAATGTAGAAGCCAAAGAACTTATATGTACGACTTATATGTACGACTCGTGGACATGAACTAAAAGGGGGGAATGTGGGTGGGAGGGGGTGTGCAGGGTGGAGGGGAGTGAAGGGGGGAAAATGGGACAACTGTGATAGCATAGTCAATAAAATATATTTAACAATCAAAGTAATGAAATTAAAAAAATAAACCAGAACTAGGACCACAGACTATGACAAACGCCAGGGGACAGGGTCTCTCTAACACGTGACTGCGCTGCAGTCACCGCCTCCGAGCGCAGCTCCAAGATGACGCAAGGCCCCTGTGACGTCATGAGGGGAGGGGAGTGACGTGAGACTGCCGCGGTGACGTCAGGCTGCTGGGACCTGCTGGGACAAGGGACACGCCCCATCCGGCTTTCTTGGGCCCACGGAAACCGTGCACATCACTGCTCTGGAGCCCCTGTGACATGCGCCCAAGACCGGGGATGTGGCCGCCGTCCAGCCTGTGCCGGAGGCTCCTCAGTGCCCGCGGGGCGGGGCGTCCGGAGGTGGAGATGGACAGGGGAGGCGGCTCGTCCTCGCGAGATCTCACCTGCCGGTGGGCCGCAGAGGACATCCATCCCCACGTGGCAGTGGTTTATTGCTGCGGTTTTGTATTGGACATTTTCGGGCCTGCGGTTGCTCACAGGTAAGTGAAACTGCGGAGGAGGGGGAGCTGGTCTACACGCGACGGCGGTGAACCGGCGTCCGCGCCTGTTACAGCTCAGGTGTGAGGAAGAGACAGCAGGTGGGGAGAAGGGAAGAGAGAAGCCAAGACAAAAAGCAACAACCCAACGAGGACCGAGTGGAGGTCAAGGATGAGGATGGGGGGTCCGGGAAGGCGGGGCTCACACCCACAGTGCCCCGCACAGGACCTGGGGCCCCACCCGGCGCCCTCCAAAAATGACGGATCAGCAGTGAATGACTGGGTGGGGGTCAGGTGGGAGGACGGAAGGAGAGGAGGAGGAGAGAGAGGAAAGGAGGGGAAGGTGAGGGGGGTGAGGGGCACCCTCAGAACCTTGCAAGGTTCTCCCCAATATCATCACTGACTCGGAAGTTTCTCAGCCCACTATTTCCCATCTATTATCACAAGGAAAATAACTCGATCCCTTCCGGGGCAGGCAAAGGGGTGCCCATGAACAAAGGTCCCGGGGGCGATGGGTGAGGAGAACACACGTGCTGCTTCTCTGACGTCTCCACCCTCGGCGCCCTGGAACCTCTTTCCGGACTGTTCTCCGCAGGATCGAGGGGTAATCCCCTTCACCTAGGCCGTCTCCGGGAGCTGCCTCCTCCTCTCGGGAAGCTTTGCACGTGATGTGAGAAACAGATTCCTCGTGGCTAATTCTTATAAGTCCTCTCCGTTCCCACAAGGCTGGAGACAAGATCCCCCCATCTGGAGTGTCCAAGCCCAGGTGTTGCGTTACCTGCCTCTCAGCAGCCCAGCCAGGACTTAAGAAAATTCGGATGATGTTTATGGCCTTGAGTTACAATATGAAAATAGCTGTCCACAGGCCCATTTTCTCTGAGCATTGGAAACCGTGATTACCTAAGAGCCGGCCTCTCCAGTTCAGGATTCGAAGGATGTTAAGTACTTCCTCCTTGTCATTGTCTTCCTCTTCAAGCCTTTCGGATTCTCACTCTTCTCCTCTTTCACAGACGCGTGCACGCTCGCACACACATGCACACCTACCATCTAAACTCTACCCTGCCTGCATTAATAACCCAGGCACCGGTGGTCTCATCCAGTCGCCTTCACCGACACGGAGACGGCATCTGTGGCCGACAGCGACGGGCAGGGAGTGAGAGATGGAAACCCAGGCCCAGGGCCCCTGCCTCCTTCCCCCCAGATGCCTGTGTTTCCCGCTGTGACGAGCCACTTCCAAGTGCAAGGTGGAAGCACGGGTGTGATGACGTCGGCGTTCTGCCCGGGCTCCAGGCGAGGACGGGGACAGCGCCCCGCCCAGCCCGTCTCCGCGCTGACCCGCGCAGGCCGCCTGACCGCTCTCCTCCGCGCCGTGGGACCAGCGCCCTCCGCTGAGCCGCTGGGACACTCTCCCCCAGGGCCAGAGTCCTTTCCTCCTTTGTCCCCTTCTCTCGTGGTGGCCGCGCTCCTGCTCAGTGAGCACCCCGCGGTGTGCGCCCGGTGATGGAGAGTCCCCCTGAGGACAGGCAGCGCGCTGCAAGGAACAGAGGGGGTCAGCCCGGTGCGGGCCCCGCCCCCTGTGAGCCACGTGATCAGTTAGTTCCCTCGCCCACCGGACGGGGGCGCAGCAGCGGCACCTGCCCCCCCTCCACCCCCCAGGAGGGGCGCCGTGCACGTGACGGAGTTCAACACACAGTCAGTCGGTGCCCAGTGCATGCGGGTCCCTCGTCCTCCAGCAGGTGGGCGGGGGGCCGCCGGGTCCCTTGATGACTCGGTGTTTGTGGGACGGCAGCTGTGCCATCTGTGGTGATTCAGGGCCGACTGGGAACTCAGAACGAGAGGCACACATGCGTGGCACAGATTCTGATACCCCGGTTTTGTTCTGTTTCAGATTTAAAAATAAAGAGGTTTTGTTCCCATCTTTAATTTCCATGGTGGCAGAGGGGGAAAAGATACCTTCTTGTTAGAATGACTGTTGCTTTATTTTACTTTGGTCTTGGTTCATGGGAATCTTTTGTTCAAATCCCTCCCTTCTTCATATCTCTCTCACACACACACACACACACACACACACACACACACACACACACCTTAGTATACTGTCAAAAGCAGAACCAACTGGTTCCCCACTGGACGGGTGCCTCCCTACAAGGGTCTCTAAACCAGAGGAGGGATTGTCATTGATGGAGAGAAGCCTGTGTAACTTTTTTTTTTAAGTTTTTCTTTTTTTAAAATTTTCTTTATTTATTTTCAGAGAAGGAAGGAAGGGAGAAAGAGAGAGAGAAAAACATCAATGTGCGGTTGCTGGGGGTCCTGGCCTGCAACCCAGGCATGTACCCTGACTGGGAATCGAACCTGCGACACTTTGGTTCGCAGCCCGAGCTCCATCCACTGAGCTACGCCAGCCAGGGCTAAGCCTGTGTAACTGTGTCCCGGCTACATTTCCGAGAGATGAACTAGCCGGAGCCGGGCCGCGTGGGGCCTCAGTGAAGAAGGGTCAGAACAGCAGGTGTCAGGGAGGCCGGCGGTCATCGGCCATCCCCACCTGAGGGTGGACACCTTCCCCGTGACCGGGAAGCCGGGTTGATGCCGCTGCGAGAGTGCTTCCGCTGCGCCCCGAAGCCCGGGCCCTGGGGCCAGTCACGTCGCCCCTGGAAGCGCTGGTTTCCCGCCCATCACTGAGGATTTCTGGGAGCCCTCCCAGCGCTCCAGTTCCCCGCTTCCTTGCATACGAAGGTGGTGATGCAACAAAAATCGCCCGCCGGGGATGGCGCTGGAGGCCAGGCGAGCTGGCCTGAGCGCGTGAAGGCGGTGGGCTCGCGCGGATCCAGAGGCAGAGGGGAGCGTTCTCCGGGACTGGGAGCGAGCCGGTGGAGGCGTGGAGGGGATGCCGGGTCAACGGAACAACGTGGAGGAGGACCCTCCGTAACGGCCTCTCCTCTGGCTTTGGAGCTCTGCGTCTTCCCCTCCCCCCGTGTCCCAGGGCCCCGCCAACTCCGTGGGTCGCGTGACGGTGAGCGCTGACCCGCTCACAAAGACAAAGGACCGTGGAGGGATGCGTACGAGAGCAAGGACACTCACTCCCAAGCAGGGCAAGTGATGCCAGCCGAGGCAGTCGCTGGGGACAGCGAGGAGGCTTCCCCCGGGCAGAGCAAAGTCGGGACGGATGGATTTCAGAGCACGGAGCCAACACAGCAGCCCCGCTCCTGTAGGGAAAGCGGGGAGACGCTGGGCAGAGGCACAGAACACAGGGATCACACCGTGTCCTCACGGCACCATGGCGGCAGCAACTGGGCTCAGTGTGCACGCGTGTGCGTGCATGTTTTCCCGAGGGGGGCGGCACCTCCATGAACGAGGACCCTCCCGCCTCCCCACACGACTCTCCATTCTGAGTCGGTTCCTTCCGTGAGCTGAACCCCGGCTGCCCGTAGCCCGAGCGCCAGTCCTCCCTGCGCTTCCCCGGCCGCAGGGGTGTGCGCTCCCTCCCTGACCGAAGAGAGCGGCAGGCGTGCGTCTTCGGAACCTCTCGTGTCCTTTGTAACCTCTGTGTCCCCTAACGGTCCGCTGTCCCAGTCCTCCCCTCCTGTCACCAGAAGTGTCATCGCCGACAGCGGGCCTTCCTCAGAGGCCCCTTGTCCCCTCAGCTCTGTCTTCACAGGTGTGTCTGCCCGGGCTCTTTGGTGACACAGTAAGAAATGTCTGCATGCGGACACACGCGGGCTCGGCCTACGGGTCAGGCGGGGGCTGCCCGGGAGTGGGTGAGGTCTGAGGTGCCCACAGCTTTCTTCCCAAAGGGTGCATGGTCGCCACGGCTCTGGCACCGCCCAGCACAGGCCGGCCCTCCTTCACTCACATGCTGGTTCTCAGCGCGGCCACGCCCGGTTTGGCTGCCTAGCCTCCCGCGACCACCGCACCGGGTCCCTGGTGCAGCCGTGGGCTCTGGGCAGAAGACTCAGAAGGGCTTATTAGAGGCGAACTTGTCGATGTATTGGCAAATACATAGAGGCTCAATATAGTAGGTGGCTTAACAGAGTAGTAGCAAGACCATGGACTTGGAACCAGCACAGACTGAGTCCAGACTGTGATTCTGCCACTCACGCTCTGGTGACCTTTGGCCTTGGGAGATTAAACGGACAGTGATGTGGACATGTCTGCACCCCTTTTCCCGGAAACCCCCTTTTCCCGGACCTCTGGATAACTAGGTTAGCACCCTACCCCTTTTCCTGGAAACCGACCCTACATTGTATTTCCTGAGACTCTTTGGAAACCTCAGAGCAACACGATTTCATGTCTTCACTTGAGATGTGATTTCCCAGCTAAGAAATACATCCTGCCCTCCAGGACGCCGGCCTGTTTGTGCGCCTCCTCACCGGCGTAAGGACCGACGCTGGACCCCTCGGCGGGATTTGTCCTCTCCGGGCACGTGGTCGGTCTGGCTGCCCCACTGCGCGCGTCACCAACTCCCGCCTTTGACCACCTGGGCCGCTCTCGTGACTTTGCATGAGCTGCAGTGAGTTCAAGGGAAGGTTGGCGGGCATCCGGCTGCGGCTGAGCTGGGGCTGCTGAACTCTCTGAGTTCTTGCAGATGAAGGAAGCAGGCCAGTGCACTTTTTGATAATGTTGAAGACTGGGAAAAGACCACAAAATATTTTAGTTTAATATTTTTATGGCCAAAAGGACTGATCATTTCATGTAGGTAGTGTCTTGCGTACACACCAAGCAGTGTTCCGTGTGGCCCAGTGTCCTCTGCCTTCGTGGCACAGGGACCAAAGCAGACCAAACGAAGGCGGTGATCTGCCTCCAACGACACCCGAACGGACACCCGGCGTCGGCGGAGACTGCGGCACGTGGGCAAGGGGCACCGAACCCCCTCTCACCGTGGCGCCGGGCTCCGCGCTAGCGCCCCCTCTCGCCCCGTGGTCGAGTGTGGTAGTGGAGACAGACGCTCTAGAACCCGGTTGACCAAGTTCAAATCTCTCTCTGCTGTGTGAGTTCAGGCAAGTGGCGCAATCTCCGCGTCTCAGTTGCCTCGTTGGCAAACACGGGGTTAATAATATTGTGAGAATTAAGTGTAATGTGTCTAAGATGCTTTGAACAGTGCCTGGTGTGTGTTCACTTGTGAGACTGCCGTTACGGCAAAATGGTAAAAACACAAACAAACAAACAAAAGCTCTGGTAAAGTGCCAAAGCTCAGAAGGCACCACTGGCTTCCATTCGACAACTGAATCGCTCTCATCACAGAACAGTTCTTTCTTACTTTTATTAATTAACCAACAGTGCTGATAATTAAGAACTGTCTTAGGTGGACAAAGGCAGTCAGTCCCAGCAAAGTCTGTGCTTCCGGCACTCAGAATTTGTCTCCTCGTACATTGCACACGGCGGTCCAGTTTACCACGCGCGACGGTGCCGGAGGAACCCGCTCCCGTGTCTGCACGGCGGCAGCCCCCAGGTGAGGCCGGGTCCCACTCCTGAGCTTGCGTTTTCAGAGGAAACAGGTGCGGCTCCTCCAGCTGCTCCCGACGTGGTGGGTGATTCGGGGCTGCGTTCCTGGAACGCACTTGAACCAAGGTCACCCTGGGGCTCCTGCCCCGTTCCGGGCAGTCCTCCAAGTTCTACTTGATTTCCTCTTGACCTTCTTGCACCTGCTCTGGAACTAGCTTTCCCACTCGGTGCCTCTCCTAGGACTTCAGCTCAAGTCCGTCCTCCAGCTCTTTCCGCTCCTGCCTGCTTTGGTGACATCCTGCGGCGGGAACCCTACTCAGGCCCGACCGCAGTGTCCTCACCTCAACTTCCGAGCTGGGCTGTCTCCTCATTAGCAAGGGGATCAGTGAGCTTCCTGCTGTCAGTGACTCCCAGGTGCTTGACGGTGAGATGCACTGATAACTCACGTGCCACAGAACAGGGTGGCCACGCGAACACGGCTTCATTCTTTCCTCCCTCTTTGAATTTTTATTTGGACTTAACACCCAAGTCCCATCTCATTGCAAAAGCTTATTTTGGACCGGTGTCCAGGTGCGCGTCCACCCAGTGTTTTCAGGGCCAGCCGGTGTGGTTGGCGAGGTGGGCCTCCAGGACGTCATCAGGCGGAGACCACCCCCTCAGTGTCCTCAGCACGGCGACATCTCGAGAGACGTGTCACCTTCAGGCAGACAGGGGTGGCACTTGTAGCTCAGGAGGCTTGGTGTTTGGGGTTCCCCGCTGGCATGAGCCGCTTGCTTTTCCTGTGCAGACGATGACATCACGGGGCCCGGTCACGAGAGCAGGCGACCCAGGACTGCGCAGGGAAACGTATGAAAACGCCGGCCAAGCGTCGAACGGACAGAAACACTCCCTTTTTTGGATTGTCGTATTTGTCAGCTTCTTAAAATGTGTAATTTGTCACGACTTCCTCTCTCAATAAATATGCACCAGTATGCCTAGTTTTTACTTATAATACTGCATTCTTTTTCCTAGAGGGGTTCTGCCATCCCATAAATCTAGGGACCCGTTCGACCTGGATTGGCCCCAAGCTTAGCTACAGTGTTTTTGCCTTAAATTTAAGTCCGGTGGCACCACCCGGCCACCGGTCATACATGTGCCATCACGGCGACTGGCTGCTGTGTACAGCGCCTGCTGGTCATTTCGGCGACGGAGCTATTTGAGGCGTGATGCAGGGCACCGGCGTCATTAGCCCTTCCTGTTGGACTGAGCTCCGTCCTGGGTTTTTCCCTGATGGCATCACCTGTCGTGGGAAGTGCGGCAGCCTCTGCCCCGAGCCGGCTGGAAACTTCCAGGGTATCGCTGCTCAGCCCGGCGCACGGACCGGTTACGCCAGCCTCCCGGCCCCTTTCCTGTATTCCCAGAGAGCTGGGCATCTCCCCCCGCGGCTGTAGTTGACATATGATACCCAATCACGCTTAACTTCTCACTGTTAATAATTTACAGGAAAGTGGCAAATCTGGTGGGCTGCAGAAGGTTAAATCAAACTGATATGGGTTGATGCAATGTTAGGTAACTGTCACGTGAGAACACTGGAAAATAGCGAGGCGAGGTGGCAGAAGTTTCAGCAAGACAACAACTCGAGCGCTGGGATGCGGAGTCCGGGTCGGATAAGACGGGAAGACGGGAGTGGTCTTTGAAAGGGAGAGGAGGACTGGGGGGCTGTGGGGAGGGCGGAGCGAGCCCTGGCCGGGTAGCTCCGCTGGTTAGAGCGTCTTCCCGAAACGCCAAGGTCGTGGGTTTGATCCCGGGTCGGGGCACACACAAGAATCACTGATGAATGCGTCAGCCAGTGGAACAACAACTGATGCCCCCCTCCCCTTCTTGTCTCTCTCCTCCTCCCTCCTTCCCTCTCTCTGAAGTCAATGATAAAGGAGAAGAGTAGGCAAAGTGAGAGTGGCTGAAGGACAGAACCAGGAGGAAGAGAGCTTGCGTCTGAAGCAAGACGTCACAACCACAGGGACACGTGGCCGCAGGTCCGGGTGTGGCTGTGGAGTGGGTACGTGCAGGGGGGTGGGGAGAAAGCCACGGAGATGGAGACAGGGAGAGCCTGGCTGCAGGGACGCGGAGGTCCTTCTGGGCGACCAAGGTGCGTCAGCAGGAGGCAGGGAGGGGAACTAGGAACCAGTTCTTCTTTTTGTTTTTTGTTTTCGATTTCAGTTGACATTCAATATGACTTCACATCCGCCTCAGGTGGACAGGACGGTGGTTAGGGATTTCTATAACACACAAAGCGATGCCCCCAACAGGTCTAGTGCCCACCTGACTCCATGCGTCCTCATTACAGCATTTGAACTGTACGCTTCAAACAGGCGACCTGTACGGGAGGTGAGCTGCATCTCGGTAAAGCTGTGACAATATTCAGGACCGCTTCCTAGGTGCTGGGCGTGGTGCTCAGTGTGCTACCCGCACCAACTCATTTTCACTTCGCCGTCACCCCATGAGGCTGGCCCCGTCATAGGAATTTTCCCTCCTCTGTGCAGCAGGGGAAACTGAGGCAGAGCTGCCCAGGGCACCAGGCTTACCCGCTTGCAGCCCCTGAGGAAGACGAGGTGCAGCGTTTAGGGGCTGCACCTGAGCCCACCCACAGAGCACACGAGGGAGGCGGACCTGTGGCCACATGCCAGCCCCCGTCCTGGCCACTCGCCGTGCTGTCCTCGTGGTGAAGGGAGGGGTCCTTGTCCCCGGGGAGCTACCAGCTACCCGGACACCTCAAAGAGAAGGACGCCCAGGAAGCGCTGTCCGGGTGACCGTCCCCACGGCTCCCCGCGGAGACTGCAGCCATCGACGAGTCTGTGTTCGTGGACAGTTACTCGTAAGCCCCTTGATGGCGGGGGCTGGGTTTGATAGCCAGGTGGGCCACACGGAGTCTGGTTCAAGGTTCGCTTTGAGTCTTCGGGGCGGGCGGAGGGAGCCGCGTGGTGTGCAAAACGTCACTCACATGGGATTTCCCTGGTCTTCTTGGTTCAAAGAGACGGCAGGAAGCTTGCACCGGTCGGCAGGCAGGCAGAACGAGAGCTGGGGCCTGCAGAGGCCAGGCAGGACCTGCACCGGGAGCCCTTGGAGGGGGTGCAGAGGGAAGAAGCCAAGACAGGGCTGGCTGACAGGAGCCCGCAGAGGGGACCGCGGGCTGCGATGGGGCAGGAGAACCCGGGAGGGGGCGTCGCTCCCGACGAGACTGAGCACCCGCATGGGCCGGGGAGCCAGGGCCCGGGGCTCTCCAGGCCGGGGTGGGGGAGGTAGGGCTGGGGTGGGCGGAGGCCGGGCCCACAGGAGGAAGATGGGGTCTGCGGGGAGAGTGGGGGGCGACACAGAAGTGAGAGCGGCCACGGACAGGGGCCCAGGGACAGCAGATCTCCGGGCACGCCTGCAGCTGCAGTCCTTCCTCATCCCCACACCTGTCTGTCCCCACGGCCAGGGGCTCCCGGCCGGGCCCCCCGACAAACGCCCGCCATCAGAGGGGGTTTCTGTTTCTGTCTCCGGACCGGCTGCTCTCACTGGCACTCTCCCTTTCCCCTCTGCGTGCTCTCCCCTTGGACCAGGCCGCAGAATTACAACCGACACGCCACTCGGGTCCTTCGTTACCGGCACAGATGCCACAGCCAGGAGCACGACCCCGTGAGACCCGTCCAGCTGCGTGAAAACCGGCAGCCGGAAACAGGGCGGCTCCGGGAAGGGCAAAGGGAGCGGGAAGGGGGGCCTGGGCCGTTCGCCAAGGGTGCCCGGCGGGGCGAGCCCCCGACCCTCCGAGGAGCCAGGCACCGGCCTGGCATCTCCCCGAGTCTTAGTTCTCCCCCGAAATGGCGCTGGGGGACCCGGTGTCATTACCTCCATTTCCAAAGTAAGGAAACCGAGACTCGCGAAGGTGAAGGAATTGCCCAAGGTCACACCGCTCGGTGGCCAGACCGATGTTTACGTCTGGGTTTAGAGCCTTCTTTCTGCGTCTCCTTAGAAGGAGGCTCTGGGTTGGAAACAGCCACGTGCTTCTGCACCCCCCGTGGCCAGCCCTGCCCCACGCCCCACGCCCCGTGCCCCGAGACTGCTGAAGGCACAGCTTCCACGCAGCCGCCTGCGCTGACTCCTGGTCATTCTCTGGAAGCCTTTAGAAGCTTCCTTCCTTGACACATTCCCTCCCCCGGCACTTTAATATTACAAATGGAATAGCACACATGAATAAAACCATCTTTTTGTGGAAAATAATATGACTCACGCAGCTTATGTAATTGGCCTTGACGGCAAGGTCTGCTGCTTCCTGGCTGGCACTGGTAAGATTCTTAATCGCCCTGCAGACACAGGAGAAGTCACTCTGCCCTGCCTCTGGCCGCCTGCTGTCGCCGGGAAGGGCACGTGCCGACGTCCCAGCGCCCGCGTTGGCAGGGTCAGCACTCGGTGCGCTGCCAGGAAGCTGCCGGGTGCCGTGGAGACGATTTCTGCGCCCGAGGCAAGAGGCTGTTGATGCCCGGGGCCCGGACCTTGCCGGCCTCAGGAAGTACAAGTGATCCCTGGCTGACGTCGGTCAGTGCACCAAAAAGCCCTGAGAAATTATTCGGACTCTCATCCTGAAGGTCCCACGGTCGTACGAGCGCAGCCAAGCGCGGACGCTGTGTGTGAGGAAGGAAGGCGAGGCTGGTGTAAAAGGCCTCGCTGTGCACCCCAGTGAGGTCTGGCCCACCCTCTGAGCTGCGCTGGCACGGGGCGCGGGCTGTGCCGGGCCAGGCGTTCAGCCAGCAGGCGAGGCGGTGTTGTGGGTGCCGCCGGCCTCACAGGCCTGCACCCACGGAGAGACTTCTGGGCCTTCCGGTCTTACCCGTTTAGGATACAGTCACGCATTCACTGAACAATGGAAGATGAGCACCTACTGTGTGCCGGGCTCGGGGCAGGGGCGGCGAACACAGTGCAAAGCAGAAACACACACACTCTTCCACTCCGTGATCTTAACAGTTCATCTGTTAAGGAGAACGAGCATCGCAGAACTGCATCATTTCTGCCCGCGAGTGACTTGGGGGAAAGGACCTGGTTTTGAGTGCATGCCGCAGAGCGGGGGTGGGGGGGGCGGGGCTGGGGTGCAGACCGCCCCGGGCACCACTGTGAGAAAACTGGAGGCTTCACAGCCCCTGCACCTCCCCCTCCCCCCGCCCACCACATGGAGACTGCCTGCAGGCCAGGCTGGGACAGGCCTCCCGGGTTAGTGCACGCAGCCAGCAGCCTGCCTGGGTCTTGCTCTAGAGACTGCGGCACGCTTCGGCGAAGCAAGGAGCGGCCCCGCCTGTGCAGGCGCAGCCTCAACCCAGACACCCACTCCGTCTCTGCAGGTCCCCCCTAGACACCTGGCTTGATTCAGCTTGGCTCAGCCAGCGGCCAATCCCTCGGTTCCTTTCAGCCGGCCGGCCAGCCTTCTCTTAGGCCTCTTGCTTCCTCCTGGACCGCTGAGCTGCTCCCACCACCGGCTGTCCTCCTCCCCACGTCCCCACTCTCAGCCTCAGCACCCCGGCCCCCGCCACTCCTCTCTCCTCTGTCACTGGCTGTCACACACCCCCTGAGACTCCCAGGTCCCTGCTGAGACCACCGGCAGGGCGACGAGGGCCATCCCTGGGCCGTGGGCCCCCACGGTTACAGGGAGAAACGCGGGGAGTGCAGTAGCATTCCGCGGGGTGTTCCCACCAGATACTCACATCTGGGCGCCGAATCACCTAGGACGCTATCCGTCCAAACCCGCCCCTCCTAGGAGCGGATGCCCTAGGAGGTCTGGGGCAAAGGTCTGAGGTTTTCTCCCTTTACTGTGTTTCACGCACACAGGCGGGGGGAGGTGTGATGCAGAAGCAGAAAGCGAATTTAACGGGGGAGTTGGGCTCTGTTTCCAGGGCAACGTTCCTGCAGTCCCCTTCCAGGGGGAAGCCACGCTGGTAGCCTTCCTCTCTGCACCCTCGGCTCTGCGGGGCGAAGGGCACACGGCGCTGCGGGGAGGATTCTGGGGCGCTGGCCTGGTCACCCCCGTCCCCCAGCTCCACACGGCCTCGCGGGCCTTACGCCGATACTCGTCCTGTCTGCCGAAAAAACAGGCGCAGAGAACAGTTCATGTCTGTGGTGACGCCGCACACCCGCGTGCATGTCAGCAGAGCAGAGTCGCTGTGCGAGGCCAGCACGAGGGGGTCCGTGGCTCAGGGAACACCAGTGGCTGGAAGGTCAAGGTCCAGGTAGACGGCGGTCCAGGAGTTCCGGCATTCAGGGCTGAGTCCCGGTGTGCACCGGAACGGTAGCTGCCTCGCACCCGGGACTGCGTGTCCTCACTCTCACGTCTGTTCTCAACACGTTATAAACACGAGGGTGGGATTCACTGAGAGTCCTGGAAGACTCGGCCAACCCTGGGGTTTATCCACTTGAATGACTTGCATTTGAATAATTTGCCCTTGGTGAAATCTGGCGCGTTTTCAGCGCGGAGGAGATTTCACAGGGGGGCTTCTGCTAGGAGGCTTCCCAGTGCCGTGCTGGGGGGGGGGCCGGTGGGGGGGCGGGCCTGGGGGCGGACGCCCAGGGTTCACGGTGGGCGCCGCCCCTTCCCAGCCCTGAGGCGGGAGGGGAGGGCCGCCTCTCCGAGCCTGTGTTCTCCCCGGAGCCGAGGTCCCGCTGGGAGTCTGGCCCAGGAGAGGCGGCTCCGTGAAGACACCGCGTGCAGCACGAAGGCCTGTGCTCGGAGCCCCGCCGCAGGTGTCACATGTTCAAGCGACGGGTAATTCCACGAGAATTTGCTCCTATTCTGTAGCTGCCGCTTCAACCGGCGAACATTTTATACCCACGAGGGAGCGCTCTGACGTCCGCGGCCCAGCACTCCGCCCGCAGCGCCCTCTCCAGGGCGCCCAGCGCGTCTGTGCGCGCTGGGAGCTGGGGGTGCGGCAGCCCGAGACCGCGGGGGGCGGCGGGGCAGGCCTCCGGCCGCCCCTCTCTCCACCAGGTTCGCTCCTTCCCAGTAACTGGAGACCCTGCTCGGGACTCGGAGCCTCCTTTACCCTCCGTCTCCAGGAGCCGCTGGGAAACGGGACCCGACGTGTGAGGTTACCCGCCGGTTCCTGTGCAGCGCCGCGGCGCAGTAAGAGGGCGGAGGCGCACGGCCCCGGTGACCCGCCCGCGCAGGGCTCTCTTCTGTGCGGGGGTGGAGGCATGAAGAAAGAATTTTCTATTCACCCTTAAGGTTAAGCTCAGGGAAGAAAAAAAAAAAACAAGAGACTAAATCCCTGTGTTTATCTGTCTTTTGTAAACATTAACCTTGCAATTTTAGAAAATTAGAGGGCACAGTACTCATTACGGCAGTGTCAAGACTTAAGACCAAAGTCAGCTCATACCAGGCGGAGAGAGAACAATACCGCAAACTCTCCTTCGGTTTCTGACTGAGGACCAACGTGACTTGCCTGAAATCACGCTTCCTGGGCCCCCCTCCGCCTCTGGCCCGTCCCCATTCTCACGTTCCTGAGCGCCATGGGGGCACGTGGGACACTCTGGCCAGACGCAGGCTGCCCCTTCTCGGGGAGAGATTCCGGCCTAACTACGGACACTTGAGAAGGCGCGCTCTCTCCTGGTGGCGGGGTGCTGGCGTCTGCAGACGGCCCCCAGCCATTGCCCATCTCATAGATCCCCCCGTTCGTTATTCGGCGACACCAAACTGCTCAGGGTTCTCTCAGGTCTGGCCCTTAGCGCAGGCAGATGCACCCACCTTGGACTTGAACGTGTCCCCTTCTTCTCCCACTCTCTCTCACAGCCAGCCGGTCTTTCTGGGAGTTCTCGCCCCCTCCTTGAGACACGCGACCAAAACATGACCTTCCTGGGGACGCTCTCCCAGACAGACCCAACACCACCCTCTGGACCCCACCGGGCGTGGCTCATCCCCCGCCGCCAGCCCCCTCCCCTGGAATCCGTCGTGTGAAAGTGGGGGGGGTGTGTTTTGTCTGTTTCCCCGGAGGTCATGATTCAGCACACTCACCTTCAGGATGGGGACCAGCGATGCTGCCTCTCTGCCTCCCTAGGTCCTACGACCGTTTCAGAGGCAGTTGGTGAAGGCTCCTTGGAGGCGTGACGGAAGGAGCAACATCCTGGCCTCCTCTGCCACCCTCCCGCCTGGTCCTGGGCTCCGAAGGGGGCACCAACCCCAAAGGCCTCCTTCTCTTTCCTCCTTGGAGCCCCCCGCCTCCCCTCTTTCTCTCTTCTCCCTCCTGCCCTGCTCGCCGGAGGGGGTTCCCGAGACTCTGAGTGGATTTTTCTAAACCCACATGGAGAGCAGCCAAGAGTCCAGAAAGCCCATAGGCCAAGGTCTCCCCCTCTGCCCACCACCGAGAGTTCACTAGCGGATTTGGGGCCCCTCCCAGCGCCCCTCCATCACCCCGCTCAGTGGCGTCTGGGAGCTACGAGGACTTCGCGAGGGGCCGGGAGAGCAGACGGGGTCCCTGGTGCCCACTCAGTCCCGGGTCAGGCAGGATTTCAGCGCCTCCGGAGCTTTCCTGTGTTAGTTCCCTACTTGGAAACCACTGGGAGCTGCCTGTCCATACGTCCTTCTGTCCTTCCCCGCCGCCTGTCGTGAGTGTCCACGGTCTTGGCCAGACTGGGTGGACCCTGTGAAACCCAAACACCACTGCACACACCAATGGCCAGTAGCGGGGACTCAGCCCCAGCCTATGAGGTACGTAGTTGATGGCAGGATCCCACTGGTGCCGAGCTGGGGCTGATGAACCCCCCTGCTCTCTGCTTGTCCCTGGTGCCCGTGGCATTTATGGATGGAAACCCCACAGCAAACACGCGGTTTCTTTATTTCTGGATGTGTAGCAATCGGTGACGGTGCGATGCAAGGACACAGAGAAAGGACCTTCCCAATTGGCGTGGACTTGTTCCCTCCGAACACCCTGACTTGTACGGACGCTTGCAGACGTCACGAGGGAAGGAGGAGGAGGGCGTTCAGATTTCTGTGTCTTTCCTGTTTCCCTCCAAGGGAGGAGTGTCACGCCACTGAGTCAGGAAGCTGCGGTCCCCCATGGGCCTGACCGGGACTGCAAACATGGGAAGCTGTGTGAAGAGCAACATGCAAGGGCTCCGGGGACTGAGCGCTGGCGTGAGCAGCTTCCTCCTGGTCTCTGTGACGGCCACGAGGAGGACAATGACAGCCGCTGACATTTACGGGCACCACTGTCCTCGGCACTTTACTGGCATTCTCTTGCCTAAGTTGGGAACTCTCAGGTCTGAAGTTTGATGATCTCCAGGCGAAGAGGCTGAGATGCATCGGCTCTGCAGCCTGTCCGAGCAGACGGCTGGTGCGTGTCAGAGCCAGTAACGGGGGTGGCATCGGGTGCCCAGGGACAGGCGGGAGACTAGAAGACCCATATTTACACAAAAGACACAATGAGGATGGTCATTTGCACACAAAGATGCAACACTGTTCCTTTAAGGAGGACGCTCTCCAATAAGATACAAAAGATCAATTGTTGTAAAGATTCACATCACATACTTTTTTTAAAAGATTTTATTTATTTATTTTAGAGAGGGAAGGGAGGGAGATAGAGAGAGAGAGAGAGAAACATCAATGTGTAGTTGCTGGGGGTTATGGCCTGCAACCCAGACATGTACCCTGGCTGGGAATTGAACCTGCGACACTTTGGTTCACAGCCTGCACTCAATCCACTGAGCTACGCCAGCCAGGGCCACATACTTTTTTTTTAAAATAAAAGCACACAAAGCAAAACATGCCTGGGTGTTAGTACTGGCCGAAGACCCAGTTTCATGAGATGTGTATCCCGAAGCCATCTTGAAACTGTTGCTCCGTTTACATGCAATGTTTTGCTTTTTTGTGATAATTCAGCTAAATCATCCTGACATTCTTCTAGGTTTTCTTTGTATATTCCATAGTTTGGCCTGCCAGAATAATCTATCTGTATCTTGTAGCAATTGCAATATGCTTCTTGTTTCTCTTCTTTAAACAAATAAATGCCTTGTCATGGTTATAATAGTGGGACATAAGTTCTACCCCATTAAGGGTCTGCGTGCGACACTGTAATTCTGTGAGTCAGTTGCCTGGATTCCATCTCTGTAACTGGGCCACCGACCTACTCAGATTCGGGTCCAATGGATGGTCATGGAGCCCTACTATGTGCTTCTCCTTATGTTCTCTCACCCCAGCTTCACCCCATCCCTATTTTACCAGTGCAATCTGGCAGATGGAAACCGTGGGCTCAGAGAGGGGCAGTGCCTGGCACAAGGTGACACTGGCCGCCGAGGTTCCAACTCAGATCTCACAACTTGCACCAAGAAGGGTGCTCTCCATCACACCAGGGCCTCTTCGCAGTTTTCCAATACACGTGTCTCTTCTTATTTACCTTGAAACCAGTCAGTGACTGGCTCACGGGGCCCTCACAAACACTCCTGTGCCCACAGACCGGAGGCCGCCTGACTGATACTCACAGCCTTTACCTCCACCCTGACGCCGGGCCTGTCGGGCTCGGCGTCTGAGTGCAGAATTAGGGGGCGGCTGGGGCTCCAGCAGAGAGCGAATTTGGTGGTGGGGGCGGCTTTGCCGCAGCTCAGGCCCCCGATCCCTCTGAGCCCCACAATTATCCCTCTGAGTAATTGCTCTGTGCCCTTTGGCGGAGAAGAACAGTAGCCAAATTGAAATAAGCTATTTGTGTAAATGACGGTGGGATTGTTAAAAAGGTTTATTTTTAACTCTTATTTTTTGAAAAGAACACATTTAATAGGATTGTCTAATACTGGGGCCCACGTTTAACTGAACTGAACATCTACCCAGCCAGAAATAGTAAAAGCATGTCGACATCTTGTCCTTTCTCTCTCCTTTTCAGAATCTCCAGGACCCGGTGAGCGGTGGGCGATGTCCCCGCGGCGGGGTGCCAGAGGGGCCGAGGTCGGGGCGTGAAAGCAGCC
The DNA here is from genome assembly GCF_019186645.2 of Phyllostomus hastatus. Lineage (NCBI taxonomy): Eukaryota > Metazoa > Chordata > Mammalia > Chiroptera > Phyllostomidae > Phyllostomus > Phyllostomus hastatus. Next base: position 2,901,040 of record NW_025333833.1, on the reverse strand, counting down.
CCCGCAGGGCTCCCTCCCACGCGGCCAGCAGTGAGTGGGGACCTTCTTTGAATCCTGGGGCAATGCGATCTGCTATTTGGCAAACAGCACAATAGAATGTGCAAATGAGCAGCACTCTCTTCTCCCTTAGGAGAGTTGCCGGGCAACTGCTTTCTCTCGGGCACACAAACGTGAGGCCCACGCGGCCTTGGCAGGTGTGCCGGACTGATGCACGGTGCGTGCGAACAAAGCCAGATTTGTGAACCCGATTCCTCCGTGGGCCACTTAGCTTTCTTTTTCCTGTGCTCGCTCGCTCTCTGCCCGGGTCTCACGACTGATCCCCAGGCGGCCAGCTGACAGCCTCGTGGGGGGCCCCTGCCGGGCCCTCGCTCACTGCTGCAGCAGCACCCCGGGGTGGCTGCTTCCTGAGGACGAAGAGCACACGCCCTCAGAAGCAGCTCACCGCTGCCCTGGACCTCGGGGAGGGCCCCGGGGTGTCATTCGAGCTGAAACATAAGGTACATGATGTCCTGTGCCCACAGCCCTGAGTCAGGAATTGCAGACGTAACCTTGACATTGCGTGGGACTCACGGGCTGCCTTTATTATTCATGGAACCCTGCCACCTGGGGGCAGTCCGTGCGGGGAGCGGACCTCGGACCGGAAGACCCCAAGCACTATTTGGCCTTGGAAGGTCTTGGTTTGAATTCTGTCTAATTCACCTCTTTCTTCGTCAGCGCTGCAACCTTGGGCAAGTCTCCAAGCTTTCTTGAGGCCTCATCTTCCTTAGCTAGAGTCTCAGACCTGCCTCAGAAGCCTGTGTTAAGGGCAAGACAAGATAATCCCTGTAAAAGCACTCGGCCGGGCCTTATAAATAATACACACGCAAATAAATGCAAATGATGACAGCGATGTTCGTTTCTGTCCTGGGGAAGGGAAAATGAGACGGGGCGACGAAATAATTTATCAGGTGACCTTTCGGTGCTGGAGCCGGGCTCATGAAATATTAACCCGGCATCTGCAGGAAGGCTCGCGTTCTGCCGGCCGAGGCGGTGGGGTCCGCTGGGTAAACACCACGGTAAACACCAAGGGAAAAGCGAGCCGGGACTGCTCACGTTTCATTTGCATCCTAAACCTGTCGGCGAGACCTGCCCCTGCCAGCAGCAGGCGGAGTGTTCTCCGGCGCCAGCAGGGATCTGAAGATGCCACATTCTGGAAGGATCGCTGCTCGGCCAGGGGCTGACGGGAGTCGCCTTCCTGCTCCGAACCCGTTTCCCGCTGGACGGGGGAGAAGGAATCTTACGCAGGTCGCTGGGCCCTCGCGAGGCCTGCGCAGGACGATGCTCAGGGAGCCGCTTCCCGGCCCACGGAATGCTTCAGATCCAGTGTCGCTGCTCCTGTGCGTGTGATTGGCTCCCGTGGCGGACGCGTGGGAGGCCACAGAAGGTCCTTCATTCCCTGACCGCCGGCCGAGGTGCGCTGGCGGAGGCCAGTGTGGGCCCGGCCCTCCGTTCTCTGGGTCCCTAGCGCTGACCGCTGCGGGGCCGCAGGCTCCGGGTGAAGTGGGCGTGTCCAGTGGCTGCACGTGGGCGTCTCCCTTGTTCTGCCCCCTCCCACCGCCGTCCTCGCCGGCACACCGGACCGGACAGAGCCGGGGGCAGACCGAGCCTCGCTCCTCCCTGTGGGCACCTAGGTCTTTTTCCAGGGGAGGCCTCTCTCTCCTCAAGGAACAGGGATCCATGTCTTTGTGTGGGACTTACATATCTTGTTGGGGGGAAAATGTATTTGCGAAGAAAGCCTTACAGCCGGAGCGAGGAATCAGACGGCGTGACCGCTGCAGAGGGAGGCCCCGATGGTCCGAAACGCAGCTGCCCTCACGGACAGGGTGGTGAGCGCCCGGGGCACCTGTTGGCGACTGCGAGGGAAGCGAAGTGTCCGCTGAAGCCGGGAGGACCTTCTTCTGATGTCGGTGGTTTCTGTTTTGAAAATGAGAAACTCGGGCCCAGGGCGTGTTGAGCCTCCTGCTTCCGTAGCCACTTTTGTCTCTCCCCACACCCCAGGTTTCCGTTTATGGTTTTTTTCCCCTTTTTTTTTTAAGATTTTATTTATTAACTTTTAGAGAGGGAAGGGAAGGAGACAGAGAGAGAGAGAGAAACATCCATGTGCGGTTGCTGGGGGCCGTGGCCTGCAACCCAGGCATGTACTCTGACTGGGAATCCAACCTGCAACACTTTGGTTTGCAGCCTGCGCTCAATCCACTGAGCTATGCCAGCCAGGGCTTTGCTTTTTTTTTTTTTTTTTAAAGTTATGCAATAACATCTTCCTTTCAGTCCGTGCACGCTCACACCTCAGGGCCTTTGCACATGTGGTTTCCATGTCTCGACCGTCCCCCCCACCCCCACCCCCACCCCCATTTCACGTCCCGTAGCCTGCTCTGGGGGGACTGACGTTGATAACGCTTGGAACTTATCCGTCTGTCTGTCTGTGTCACCAGACCGACGGTCTAAAGAGAAGGACCGTGGCACCACCGCATATTCCCCATTAGATTCCCTTCTCTCTGCCGAGTGCCCGGCTCATTGTAATGTTTGACAAGTGTTTGCACAGTGAACAAGTACAGGGAGGTCTGCTGCCGTGTCGGCGTTTTAACCTTTTCGTCTCTCCTGGTTCATCAGTATTCTTCCTGCCTCCCTCCATCTTCCCTCCATTCTTCCTTCCCTTTCTTTCTTCTCCCTCTCGTTCGTTCCTTCCTTCCTTCCTCGGACCCAAGTGGGGTCCGATCATTGCATTTGACTGTCATGCCCTTCCAGACTGTCCCCAGTTGCAGCAGAGCCTGCCCTCCCTCCGTTTCTCGGGTCCTTGAACGTTGAATGAACTCAGTTAGTGGTCCGGTAAATCGGACCAAATCCTGAACGTGTCTGTGTATTCTCCTCCTGCCCTGCAGACTGGAGGGGAGACCTAAATCTTGATTAAATTCAGGCCTAGCGTCCTTTTGGCAAGAATACGTCCTGAGCGGGGCGGGGCGTTTCCTACGGCATTACGTCACGCGCCAGGTGCGTCACGTCAGTCTGGCTGTCTCCCTCCGAGACGCGCGGCAGCGCACCAGCGCGCTCGCGGGGCGGGGCCTGGTCTTTCCCTTGCCCAGGGCCCTGACCCCCTTTCTGCGAGGGCTCTAGCGTCTGCAGACGATCGCGGCCAGAGCCAATGATTTCATGAGCGGTTGTGAACGGTGACCTTCCGGTCTGATGAGTCCTTCTGCGGTCACCGACTACAGCTCTGCTCCGCGGGGACACGTCCCTGTTCAGCTACAGCTTCTCCCGGTCCTTCGGAAACACACAGTCACACAGAACAGCTAAGACGAATGCACAGCCCCCGGTTCTGTCTACTCCACGGCCCTAGAGGCGATGGCAGACCCGGGGCCGGGGACGCCAGCGGTGCTCGGACGGTGGCCTCTAGGTCACGTCCCACCCTGAAGGGAGCCAGGGTGTCGGGGACAGAGGGCTGACTCCAAGTCTGAGGCTGGGCGTGAGCAGGACGGGGCAAACCCCGCAGTGCCAGGAAGCAAAGGCTCTCTCTCTCTCAAGATACAAACAAGCAAAACCAAGCAAACAAATAAAATAAAACTTAAAATGGGGCTGGGACATAAAGATCCCCCAGTGGTGAGCTGAGTCCCTCTTTCACGGGGCACGATGGGCCATCCGAGCGTCAGGCCAGCAGCATTGCAACCGATCGACTCACGCGGACTATATTTTTAAAGCTTGTGAATTAACAGTGATACGGACCATAAATAAAAACCGGGGGAACCGCAAAGCCACCAGCTGAAGCAAAAACAGATCCATCGGTACGTAGCCACCGCGGGAAAGGGGGACACCAGCCCCCGACTCTGAAAATCGGTAAATGAAAGAGAGAGGCCGATGACGTTTTGCACAGATCACCACGGCCGCTCCGTGAAGACACGATTGCAGAAGTCAGGGTGGGGGAATAAGGAAGGGCCCGTCCCTGGTAACCCTGGAGCTCACAGCCCTAGTGGCCCCACAGCTGCAACCAAGCGGGACTCGCAGAACAGCAGGACAAGCCAGGCGACCCCGGAACACGCCAGCAGGAAGCTGTCGAGCTGCCCCCGGAGGGCCAAGGCAGAGGAGGCGGTGGGGAGCCGAGTCCCTCGGGAGGGGTGGGGGCGAGGGGGTCAGGAAGAAAGGGTGACAGGATGCTTCCATCTGTGCTCTGAAGGGTGGCAAACTGTGGGGGGTTTTTTCTCATAGTGGATTTTTCTGGTTTGGGTTGTAGGGCAATACTGACCACTTTAAAGGAGTCGAGACATGTTTCCTCTTACTTGTTTGGAACAGTTTGTGTAAAATGGACATTACTTCTTCATAAATATTTGTTAGATTTATGCCATGAAATCGTCTGAGCCTGGAGTTCTCTTTGGGGCAGGATTTTTAGTTATAAAGTCATTTCCTTCACAGATAAAAAGCTATTCATGTTATCTTTTTTTTTCCTGGAGTGAGCTAGGGAGGTTTGCTTTTTTCAAGATTTTTTCCCCCTATTTTATCTAAGTTACTGAATTACTGACAGAGAGCTGTTTATATTTCCTTATCCCCATTCTAACATCTGTGGAGCCACAGTGGCGTTTCCTTTCTCATTGCTGGCCTTGTCTGGGGGTTTCTCTCTCGGTCTCGTGACCCGTTTGGCTGGAGGTTCATCGGTTTCATTGTTTTATCTAGTTTCCTATTTCTATTACTTTTCTATTTATTATTCCATTCCATCGACTTACTCTGGGTTTATTTTGCATTATTTCAATCAGAAGGGAAAAAAAATCAATAAACAGAAAACAAACACGGCATCCAAAGCACACTAAAATGATCTCTTTTTAGGTGTCACAGGGAAAAGTCTCCATTTGAATAGAAGGTGGAGACTCTCCTGGTCTCCAAGGGCAACCAGCAGTCCAGTTAAAGCAAATCAGTCACTATTTGCTTTTCTATAGGGAGAAAAAAAAAACCACGCTACTGAGGCATTGCCATGGGCATAGGGGCCAAGAAAAGGAATTTATTTTGCTTTTTCCTGTCAATTCTTGTACCGCATGTTCTCCGTAAACCTCATAAAAGGGCTCTGCTTCTCTCAGTTCAGGGGGAAAAATGGCACCGAAGGATCCTCTCTGCTCCCCTGCCGAGAACATCGCGACCGAAACTGGTCAGCCACCCGAACTGCCTCGTGAAGACAGCTGGGAGGCGGCGTTGCCAACATGCTAATGAAGCATTCACCAAGAGCACCAACAAATCGACAGCGAGAGTCTCCAATTTACCTAATAATCACCATGCTTCATAATTGAGAGGCCCTTGTCATTGTCACCGAGAGCCACCGATGTTTGCAGAACGCCTGCCTGAGCAGGGCCCTGAGCGGGCCACGTGCGCCCTGCCGCCAAAGGTCCGCCGCTTCCCTGGGCGGTGGAGGCGCCCGTGAGAACCTGAGTGGTCCAGGTCGTCAGCGCTAAACGCCGGGGGCGGTGGGGGGGGGCGGTGGGGTGCCGAACTGCGGGAATTCAAAGGGTCACAGAATAGAGGGGCAACGACCTCAGATCAGGGCTGTAATGGGAAAGTCCAGCTGAAATACGAAAAAAAGAAGTGCCCCTCTGAGCGCAGAGGGATCGGAGTGAGCGAATGGGCAGAGAAAGGGGTGCTTAGGACGCACCTGCGGAACCAGCAGGAAAGTGGCACCTTGTGAAACGGAGCAGAAGAACGGTGGGAGCACGGCCTCTCGCCAGCCCCTGTGGAGTCCCACCTGAGAGGTCCAGCACGCTGTCTCTGCGAGGCCCAGGGAGAACCACGCTACCCTCACGGCAGAGAGGGCTGGGCCGCAGGGAGGCCAGACCCCGGCCCGGATTCCAGGTCAAGAGAGCAGCCCAGTCTTTGAGCTCTGCTCCAAGCCACAGTCCGATCGGCCAGGACCCGGGGAAACAAGCGGAAGGAATCTGGGTTTTACTGGGAAGGTGATGATGCCGGCGCACACTGGTGGTTAAATGTGGGGGGCGGGAGTGTGCAGGGAAGGTCCAGGGGGCCAGGCCGGGCAGGGTTTTGCGGGATGAACTGCAGCGGGGAAAGAGGGGACGAGGAGGCAGGGAGAGGGGCCGTGCCGTGAGGGGTCCAGGAGGAGCCGAGTGGGAGCAGTGAGGATGAGAAACAAAGGCACGAACCACCCCCCCCACCCGGGACTCGGACAGCTATGGTTTCGATGCACGTTTGCAGACATAAAATATTATCGATCTTAAATAAAAAGACAAGTAGGGAGGATTTCATGCGTGTAGATAAGAGACGTGAGGGAGAAGGAAGAGCAGACGAGGATTCCAGTGTCGGTGGGGACAGACTGAGTGACTGAGGGAGTGACGCAGACAGAGAGAGAGACCTGGCGGGGACGGGCCGGCTGGGACGGGAAACGACACGCTCAGTTGTGGGTGAGCTGAGTGCGGCCCGCAGGCGAGGAGGCACAGGGGCTGGCCCAGCGCCCGCACTTGTGAATCACCGTGAAAGGAGCGTGTAAGTGGAGGTCAAGGTGAAGACCGTTTCGGGAACTGTCCTATGAGAGCTAGCCCCTGTTAGGGGAGTGGCTCTGCCTTCCGTTGCTCTAGCATTGAAGACACGTACATGATGACAATGCTCTGGGAAGGGGAGAAGAAAAGGTTTGGAAAACCAAGCTTATCAGGGGCGGTTTTACAACGATAGCCAAGACTGGGGGATACTGCAAAGAATTCGCACGTGTCAGTCGTTGGCAATGCTTCGGCTGCTCAGCCTCCTGTGACAACAGTGACAAACAGGGCAGATGGCAGGAGGGAGGGCTCCTGGGGCAGAACCACGGAACGAGAAGAACCTTGGAGACCGGGCGACTGTTCGCTTTAGAGATGAGGACGCGTGGTCCCGGGTGGGTGAACTGACTGGCGCTCGGAAGGGTTTGAAAAAGCATCTTCTCGTCGTCCCAATTTCACCCCCGTCGTGTTTAAAGCCACAGAGAGGGGCTGTGCGCCCTCACGGACACCGTCCAGGGTGCATCCAGGGTGCGAGTGTGCGTTGGAATTGCAGTCGGTGGGGAGGAAGGACGACTTCCCAGGCGCGGCTCCAGCTTCCCTTGGGAATGACCGGGAGGGTGTCCCCAGGCACAGGGCCCCTTCCGCTGCCTTGCCTTTGCCCACAGGGGTCACGCGACCCCGCTCTCCCGAACAACGAGCACGTGTCTCCGGACCCCCCGGCTCAGCAGCGCGCAGCCTGTTCTGATCTGTGAACTCTCCTCCGGCTTCCTCTTCCTCCCAGATTAACACGGCCCAGACCAGCTGCAGCTCTGAAGAAAACCTTTATTTTCGGAAAGTTCTAAAGAAAATGTGTTCAGCTCGTTTGGAGTTTTCAGAGGAAGAGAATTCTAGTTTAATTGCTGCTATAAAAAAAAAGAAAAGAAAGAAAGAAAGAGAAGTTTAAGTACTTTGACGCGTTGGGTCCCCAGATAATTAAAAGCTGTCTTCTCGCGGAGAGTTCTAATGGCAAGCTTGTAGTTCTCAGCAAATATCAGCCCTCCGCAGACTCTGACAGTATTGCTCCTGCTTTACAATCCTCCTGCCACGTAACAATTACCGCCTCCCCGACTCCGCGGGCGGGGAGCTTGGGCACCGCTGGGCCGCCTCCTCTGCTCTGGGCGCCGAGGGCTGCGATGCAGGCGTGGGCGGAGGCTGGCTCTCACCTCGGAGACCTGGGGCACCCTCCTCCACGGTCACGCAGGTGGCTGGCAGAACTGAGTTCCACGTGATTCCGTAACTGAGGCCCACGTTTTCTTTTCTTTCTTCTTTTTTCCCCTTTTCCCTTTTCCCATTTCCATGCATTTCCCCAACCCCATGCCCACCTGGCAACCATCAAAATGTTCTCTGTACCTATGAAGTCTGTTTCTGGTCTGCATATTTGTTTACGTTGTTGTTTGAGAGTCCACATACAAGTGACATCAGCTGGCGTTGGCCTCTCTCTGCCTGACTCATTTCACTCAGCACAGCACCCTCCGGCCGCACCCACACCGACCCGACGGCAAGAGCACCCTCCTTTCGTGGCCGAGTCCCGCTCCGCTGCGTACGAGCGCCGCTTCCTCGCCGGCCGGCCTTCAGCGGACGGGGCGCTTAGGACACACTGTCCGTGTCGTGGCTGTTGCAACGGACGCTGCGGTGAACGTGTGGATGAACCTGTGTCTTTCCGGTTTTGTGCTTTGGGTTTCTTTGGGCAAATGCAGAGAAGGGCAGTCGCCAGGCCCGTCTTTGTCTCCTGTCACAGTTTTTGTTCTGAAGTCTATTTTGTCTGGGACAGGGGTTGCTCCCCCAGTTTCTGTTTTCCCTTTGTTTCCAGTTCTACAAATGGTTCCCCTCCCTTCGCTTTTCAGTCTGTACGTGTTCCCATCGGAGGTGAGTCGCCTGCAGCCCGCACACGGGGGCGGGGGGGTGTCTTGCCTTGTCATCCGTTCAGCCCCCGAGTGACTTTTGACGGAAGCATCTAATCCACTTGCGTTTCAAGTAATTGCTGACAGATACGTATGTACTGCCACTTTGTTATTCGTATTTTTATTGTCTTTAATCCTTCTTCTTACATAAGAAGACCCTTGACAGCCCTCCGCGGGCTCTGCGGTCGCAGCCCTCCACCTCCACGTTTCCTCCCGTTCGGTGGTGATGGCGTCCTCCGGCTTCATCTCGTCCGGGTGGCTCCTCGTCTGTCCGTCGGTTCGAAACGAACGCTTTGCGGTGCAGAGCCAGAGGCCCACGTTTCCTTGCCGCCCGTCAGCCGGGGACCGCGGTCAGCGGCCAGGGACGCCTGCCCTGCTCTGCCCGCAGCGCACGACATGGTTTCTTTCTTTCTTTTTTTTTTAATTAAAGATTTCTTTTTATTTACTTATTTATTTTTAGAGAGGGAAGGGAGGGAGAAAGAGGGAAAGAGAGAAACATCAATGTGTGGTTGCTGGGGGTCATGGCCTGCAACCCAGGCATGTGCCCTGACTGGGAATCGAACCTGCGACACTTTGGTTCGCAGCCCGCGCTCCATCCACTGAGCTACACCAGCCAGGGTGGCATGGTTTCTTTCTGCCCTCAACGCCACCCACAGGCCACGCTCTGCTTTGAAAGGCTCGCCCGAGAAGGTCACCTCTCCCAGGTCAACCCAATGGCACCCTGGGTCACAACCACAAGATCCCTTGCCCCTATAATGCAATGGGATCGGGACAGGGGTCTCTCATCGTAGTCACAGGTCCCCGCCGCACTCATGGGAGGGGACAGCAGGGGACCAGGGTCCCTGGGCACCGTCTCAGGATCCTGCCTCCCCCAGGTCCTAACATTGAGTCGCTTCGGATGAGTAAACACGGACGTTATCTAGATTCTGTTAAGTCCTCTATCAAAATATCAGAGTCAGACGTGATGGCCAAGCTGAAGCAAGCCAGCAAGTCACCCGGCCTCTTTGTGCTGCTGGGAAAAGTAAAAAGAGAAAGCTGTGACGCACACCGAGCGCTCCCTGCCCCTCCAGGCCCGCCACCCCTCCCTCACTTGGGGCCCACCCCGGTGCCCGTGGGCCGTCCCTTCCGCAGTGGGAGAAGCAGCTAAGAAGAGGGTCTGCACGGGCTCAGTTCCGTCTGTGTCGTGTCTCCGTGTTTCCCTTGGAAAGGGGGGCGCAGAGCCACCGCCCTGCTGCACCCAAAGCAATGCTCCCCGACAGAGTGTCACCCGGGGGCAGGAGCCCTGCCCGCACGGTTAGAACGCGCTGCCGACTCATCCCGGGGGCGGGGCCGCTGCCTTCCCTCCACTGGGACGCACAGACCTCGGTCGCAGCCTTCGCCGCGTGTTAGGTGTGGGGAGACGCAGAGGTGCGTACGAGACACCTCCCCGGCCTCCAGGGGCCCCCCGGCCTCCAGGGCCCCCCCCCCGCAGACCCTTCCTTCCACGGCTCAGAGCGACCGCTGTGGTTTTCTGGGGAGACCAGAACTCCCTGCTCCTCCGGCCTTACTCATCTAATTCTCTAGTTCAATCAGAGCTGCCACTCGGGACGGATAGGAATTCCGACACCACCACTCCCATTGTATAGATAAGACTACTGAGGCGCCAGACTCCATCAGCACTTCGCTCGCAAGTCAGCAATGACACCACCGAGTTACACTTTGTCTGTCTGTCCGTCCCCCTCGGCTATGAGCGTCAGTAGTAAAATAGCGTCCTCCTCATGCCAGCGTCCCTCAGCCGGAACGCCCGCTGGCGCATAAAGACACTTGGTGTGAACTGTTGTCACAACGGTCACCACTGTGGTTGGTTGCACACACACTTCCAAACCCACGTGTGTGTGTGACTCTCGATGCGGCGTCGCCTGGGTGGGAAGGACTGGGTGACTTTTCGGCGACCTGAATCCCGAGGGCAGACCTCGCTGGTGTCGGAGGGTCTTCCCACCGTCTCTCCCGTCCCCACCGCCACACGCACGCGGTGTGACGCCTCAGCTCTGGCCGGGGGTCGTGCAGCGGGGAGGCCTTGGGCACACGGCTGGAGCTCTCCGAGACGCAGTCCCAGTGACACAGCTGGGCCTGCCTCTGAGGCTCATCATCGAGGTTAAACGGGGCTGTGACTGCGGAGAGCTCATCAAAGGTCCGTCTCCCCCCGACGCCCCTTTGCCTGGAAGGCGGCAGGTGCCCTGCAGATGCCGTCTGCCCCTGCGGAGTCTGTCCCCGCAGAGAGCGGGTCAGCGGAGGCCCCGGCTCGGGCCTCGCTCCCGCCTGCACACCTGGTCACTGGACCGCGAGCTTCCCCGGGGCAGGGCCACCCCGGCCCCTGCAGGGCACAATTCCTGGCTCCGCGTCTGCGCCCAGCACACATTTGTAACTGAATTACTTTCCTCCGCGCCTTTCTGTAAGCACTGTGCCCACAGTAAGGGCTCAGTCACACGAGCTATTGATATTATCACTATGTGACAAGTTCAAGTGCACGCAGGTGCTGGGATGGAGGCTGGTGGGGGGGGGACAAGTATTCCCTGAGTCTGCAGAAGCTGCTTCCTCTTCTCCCTGGGCACAACTTCCAAGGTTTCCTTCTCCTCTGCGGCCACCCCCACCCCGTGGGCAGGGGGCCCTCAAGGTCTGCACCGCCTGCTTCCTGCTTCCTGCTGGGGCCACCTTTCAGCTCCCCACGCAGTGGGGGCTCGGGGGGGTGGGGGCGGACAAGTGGGGCTTTCAGCGGATCGACTAACCTCAGAGCCCCATGGCGGCAGCCCCTCAGTGCGCCCGGCCCGGACTGCTTGTGTTTGCCCTTCACATGATAGTCTGAATTCCACATGAAACGGGGGATGTTATGACACATTAGGTCGAAACCTTGATCCACTCATCTTGACCCCCTGTCCCTGCTGCTGTCCCCAGGGCAGGGCCGGGGCAGAGCCTAGAGTTTCACGGCACACGGTTAGAACGTAAAACAGCCCTTCCTGACCCTTCACGGATGCAGCATCACGGGTCCGTCCCAACGCCGGCTGAGTTCCTGTCGGAGCATCGGGGTGTCCCCAGGCTTGGCATCAGCTTGCGTTGTCACCACGGTCTCACGGAGGCTGCCCCCTCCGGCCCCCGTCCGCACGGTGGCTGTCCTGGGCTCTGGGTGACCTCTGCGTGTGACCTTCGGGCCCCTTGGACACGAAACCGCTTTGGCAGAACCTGCCTCCTTGGGAAAGAGCCACAGACTTTCCGACTCAAGGTGTCCTTTCCTCACGAGCAAGAAGGCTGTTGACCTCGAACCCAGAGAAGAGAGTCAGAAGCGTCACTGAGCTGCTCTTCCTCCAGTCGGACCCCGGCGAGCGGGCGAGCGGACACCTGCGTCTCTGCAGCCAGCGGCAGCCGGGCTGGGCCGTCTGCGCGAACACCTCTCCCCGGCCCGGGGCAGCCTGACCCCCGGCCAGGGTCAGGAACAGGAGTGTGCTCCGACTGTCCCTCTTTCTCGGCCGCCACCCTCCTCCCCCCCGCCCCCCGCCCCCCGCCGCCCTGTCTGAACCGAGACTGGAGTTGGATTGCGGCTTTGTTCTGTGCCCTGGGCAGAAGTCTGGGGTCAGCCGAGGTCAGTTCCCGTTCCGTCTAAATCTGCTGGCGCTCCCTCGGTCTCAACGGAAAAACCTCAACAAAAACACATTTACACATGAGACTTGGATTTCACGGAGTTCTGGGTTGGCAGAGGAGGCCAGATCCTTATCCGCACAGGCACTTAACCTCTGAAACAATGCTTGATTACTTTGTTCCTCAAAGAACTTCTGCTTGTCACAAACCAGCTGGCTTCCCTGCCTCTCGGGCTGAGTCCTGAAGCTCGTGGACCTCCGGCGTTTCCTACCGTTCGGACGCAGACATTGTGTCAAACACGTCGTGAAGGGGCCGCACCACAGAACGGGGGCGGGGGGGCAGAGGACTGGGGGTGGGGGAACCAGGCTCCATGCCCCAAAGGGGCCACCAGGCGAGACCTCGGGCAAGTTCCGGAACCCCAGGCCCCCCATCTCACCAGACAGGGGATTAAATACTATGAGGGGCTTCTGAGACTCCAAGGTTTCACGATTTGATTGACAGGAGCTGAGTGCAAATCCAGGACCATACATAAATCACAGATAGATACTGGATTTCTTTTAGAACTCACGAGTTCCTAGGCGGTTAATGAGAAAGGGTCCCTTTTTCTACAGTAATCAGGACGTGAGGGGTGCTGGGGAGCAGCAGGGGACCTGGAGCATGTCGGAGCTGGCGTTCATGCCTCCTCTGCCCCTTGTACAGATGAGGAGACTGAGGCACGGAGCGAGCAGCGGCTCCCCAACCCCTGGCTGAGAAAAGCCACCCTGGACCGTCTCTTCGGTGACTCTACTCTGCACAACCTCGACTCTTCACGCTACTCCTTACAGATGGTTGCGTAATAAAGGTGGTCGGCGTCGTGGTCTCCATAATTTCAGGTTTTAAAAGCTCCCTGTTGAAAGCATACCCATTAGGCCATTCCTTCTCTTCCCCATTGGAACTGTCACCGTAAGCCAAGGGACGGGGTGGTCACGGATACACACAGTCCATGTGTCCTGGGGGTTTGAACACAGGGCAGGGGACTCGAAGTGCTGCTTTGTGTGGATTCATGAGTTCTCGTCTTTCCCCCACGCCGTGGTCCCACATGTAGTAACTGTCTAAGTCAGCTAGCCTGAAAAGCACTTTCTTGCCACAATTTCCCAAAGACTGTGTTTACCGAAGGTGGCGAGGAGCCGGAGGCCACGTTTATTTTGGAAGAAGGAATAATCAGAATTGTTGGCTTTGCGAAGTTTATGTATGACATTAAAATCCCCCCTCCTTTGGTCTGGTGCTGACGATAGTCCCCAGACACGAAGGACACGTCCCACAGTTCAGCAGTGGTCACTGCAGCTTCCGCTGGCCGGCAAGTGACCATCTGATCCTCCCGATAAGATCTTTTTCCCTCCATGGCTGAAGGGGTGAAAACTACCACGTATATGATTTTTTCGAGCAATCAGCATCTTTATAAAAAGCACGATGCTCATTTTAAGTTGATACTATACGATGGGATACTTGAGAAAATGTGTCTTTTTCCAGCCCCAGAGTAGGTGTAGACGTTCTCACACCTTCTTCCCGATCGAGTTTCACTGTGAACATCCATCGTTGCACCGCCTTCACCGGGCAGCGACCGCCGCAGCAGCGGCTGGAGCCCACGGGGCCGCTGGCCCCGGTGTCCGGGGGGAGGGAGGCAGTGCACGTTTGGATTCCTGTGGTCCTTGTGTTAACGGTCCGTCCCCTATGAGGTCCTAGCAGGACAGTTTTCGGGAGCCCCTCCCTCAGCTCGAGCACACTGCTTTGGGTGTGAAACCAGAGGACCAAAGGGCTGTAACTGCGCCCACAATGAGGGCCAGAGGACGCCGAGAGAGGCCTGTGAGCCTCAGGGCGTGGGACTGCACCGCTCGGGGGGCTCCCCGACTGGCTCTAGCAGTAAGGAGGTGCGGGAGGCGTTCCCCCAGGGCTTACCGCCACACGTCAGTTCCCTGGCCGGAGCGTGGGGTCAGTCTCTCGACGAGCTTCTTCCAAAGAGCAAACATCTGCGTCATTGCGTGGGCCTGGGCGAGGCGTGAATTACAAATGAGTGGATGCGTAGTTAAGTAAGCAGAGTTGGGCCGGACGCAGCGCATTCGCCCGCAGCCCGCGGCGTTCCCGCGAGGCCGCACGGCGTGAGAGAGAGCCGGCGCCGCGGCCAGAGCTGCCACGGAGGGGTGCGGGTCCGAGTCCGCCCCGTGTCGCCCGACTCGGACAGCTCCCTTCGCCTCTGCTCTCCTCCTCTGTGGAACTCATGGATGGCGGTGCCTTCCTCTTACTTGGTGCCAGTTGCATGTGACCACGGTGCACGGACAGCACTCGGTGTGGTGTCTGTGGTGTCCGGCTCGCAGCATGGATTCAGCCTCATTCCCCACCCCCCACACCTTCCTCTGGCCCCGCCCACGCCTCTCCTCCCGCCCCCCCCCGCCCCCCCGCAGTGTGGGCGAACCGCTCCCAGGAGCAGCGCCTGCGTTCCTGGGGCTCGGCGTCACGCAAGTTCATTCCCCACTCGCGGGAAGTCCACGCACTCTGCCCCACAGTGTCCCTCGGAACCCAGGCTCCCCACCCACCGGGGCCCTCCCCGACTCCCTGGGTCAGGGCCGGGTGCAGTGGCTGTGCTTTAAATAGTTCTAAAATAACTGCACACACACAATCCCCTTGGTGTCGTTTCTTGGCCCTCAGAGCCTGGAGTACTCACTCTCTTGCCCTTTAAGACGAAGTCTGTGAACTGCCCCCCACCGCCCCCAGGGCCCTAGAATCCTCAGCTGGATCCTCTGCTTTGGGTGGAGGAGTGAGGAAGGGGAGACGCGGAGGACCCCGTGGGAGATTCTCGCCGGTCAGATCAGGAAGCACGGGCGTTGCTCCCACCGTGTCCCTCGACCAGAACTCAGTCACACGGCCGCACTGAAGGGCAGGGGAGGCAGGTGGGGGCGGAGGGGCATGTGGGGGGCGTGGGTGGTAGAGCGCAGGCCCGGGAAGAAAAGCCATGGACGCCCGTGATCACGGGATGCTACCGCCGTAGCCCCCTAAACACAAAGTCCCTCGTGCAGCCCCCCACACCCCTGCTTTCCTGTCCTTTCACCCCAACCCCATCTCCCTCCTCCCTGGATGTCACCAGACGCGCCCCTCCCCTCCCGGGGGCCCCTCTGTGACGCGCCCCCCCCCCGAGGCCGCTCTCCATCCTGGCCCACTCGGACAGCTTCTGTTCCCGGGCCCTCCGAGTCACCTGTGTCCACAGCAACTCTGACACAACAGGCCCCCTCTTGGGGTTACTGTCCGCCGGACGCGCCTGGGCTGCAGCAGCGGCTACTGCCTGCTGCTCGCCTCCGAGACGCAGAATCTCGCTCCTCCTGACAAGCGTTGCTCATTCCTCGATCCCCCCTTCTTCCCCAGCACTGCCGTCTGCGCCCCGGTCAGGCTCCAGGTGCTGGGGGTCCCCCTCCATCTCACTGTCTCTCTCCCCCTCTCCCCGCCTCTCTCTCTTGTTCTCTCCCCACCTGCCCCCCCGCCAGGCCCGGCCCCAGCGACACCTGCCCCCCGCCAGGCCCGGCCCCAGCGATCAGTTGCGTCAACTACTTTTCTCCCGACCCTGGAGGAGCCCCGCCCAGAACTACTGAGTTTCCCGCCTCAGATGCCTCCACATCGGGGTAAACGGCATCAGCACGCCTGCGCCCCACTTCGACTCCTAAGCTGGTGGGTGCTGCAAAATAAAGTCCAGTGCACGGGCTAACTGCCCTCTTTAAATACCCTCCCCCCACCCCCCCGCCTCAGCCAGGGCCCCAGATGCTGAGCGACCCCTTCGCTTGCCTCCGACTGACAGCCCGCTGGGCACCTCGGGTTGGCAGTTTGCTGGGGTGTCTCCTTCACCCGCCGCTGTCCCCATATCCAAAGTCATTGCAGGAGACTGGAATGTGTCCATATGGAAGTCATTTGAATGACTCGCCCGTTACTCCCGTGCATGTTTCCTGAGAGACAGTTATGGACCCCACTACGCTTCTAGTCTAACCTTTTCAGGCCACGTCCTAGGGGGGTTCTTCTTGCTCTTGATTTCAAAAGGCGTGCGTGTCTCCGTGCCTCTCTCTGCCCCTGTCTGCTCTCCCGGAGGATGAAGGAGCCCCCCTTCTTCCTCAGGGGGGTGCATTTCCCTTTCACCTTTCTTCAGAATGCTGCTTTGTTGGTTGTCTTTGAGTTTCTGGAGTCCATACGTGAGGTACCAAGGGGAAGTTGTCCTGGCGTTTACCTTGCCTGATGCTCTGTGCGCTCTCCGGGTCTGCGCTGTGGCGTCCGCCGTGAACTTGGGGGGAACTCTCCATCCTTGTGATGCAAACCTTGCCCCTTTGTCTCTTTCTTCTCCAGCTGGTATTCCCACTCTATGTCTATTGTGCCTCATGTGGTCGTCTCAGTCCTTGGATGTTCTGTTGTGTTTTTCAGTCTTTTGGTCTCTTCGCTTTTCGGTTTTGGAAATTTCTACGGTCATACCCTTAAGGTTGGTGATTCTTAGCCGTGTGCGGCCTGCTAGTGAGCTATCAAAGGAATCACTCATTTCTGCTACGGTGTTTTTGATCACTAATATTTTTTACTCTTTCTTAGAATTTCCATCCTGGTGCTCGCCGCTTTTGCACGTTGTTGACTTTTTCCACAAATGCCTTCAGCGTTTCAGTCACAGTTCTTTAAAATTGCTGGTCTGATGATTCCAACATTCCTACCATATCTGGTTCGGACGGTTATTCAGTTCCTCAGACTGTTTTCTGGTGTTTGCTTTGGCTTGTGGCGTTTTGTGGGGAGCTGGATACGGGGCACGGGGTCAAAGGAGCTGGGTGGACAGCCTGTGGTGATGCGCTGGGGAGCGCTGTGTGGGAGGGGAGGCGCCGTTGTGAGTGGGTCGCAGTTTCTCTGGGAGCCAGTGACCCGGGGGAGGGGTCAGCGATCAGATAAACACGCCGGGAGGATGCACTACTGCACACGCGAGCCGCAGTAGTCCATAGTGCCGTGCTGCCTGTGTGAGAGTTGTGAGGAGAGTAGACCTTCAGAGTCCCACACAAGAAAAGATTTTGTAGCAATGGTGATGGATGTTAACAGACTGACTGGGGTGATTATTTTGCAATGTATTCAAATATCAAATCTTGGTTATACACCTGCAACTAATATAACGTTATCTGTCGATTAAACCTCAATTTAAAAAATCTGTGTACGTTTAGTATCGTCTAGGGTAAAATTTCTTTATTTAATATGCATTTCTATGTTTAATTATTCACTTCCTGCTTTATGAGTTTTTTGCTTTCATCTGAATTAATCAAACATTTTTATTCCAATTTTCTCTCCTTAATGTTGCTAGTTACACATTTTTTTTTTTACTATTCTTTTGGTGGTTACCATAGAGACTACAATCTATATTTATACTAATATAAATTAGCCATTTTACCAGTTCTCTGAGAATTCAGACCTTAGAATGCTTTATCTCTAACCTTTTCCCCTTGATGTTATTGATGTTATTTTAGTTACATACGTTTTATAAGACCCGACACTTAGTTGTACAGATTCATCATACATATTTCATGTAGCAAATGCTTATTATAGTCACCCACATATTTCCCTTTCGTATTCCTCTTTATTCCCTCGTGTGTTTCCTACACTTAGGTACGTCCTACACTTTTGAGAGATAAGGTATCTCTTTATCCTGAAGAACTTGTTAGCATATATTTTCACGCGTACGTATGCCCGGTCGGGGATAATCCGAGACCGGGAGGCGAGGCGGCGGGGGGAGGCCGAGGCTTTACTCCGCCCTCAGTGCTGGGGCGTGGTTGCGCCCTGGGCGCCGGGTCCAGATGAGCCGCCGCTCGCAGGCTGTCCATACGGCCGGCCCCCGGCCGTACTGTTGTGGAAAGCCAACTGTCAGGGTAACCGCGCTTCTCACAGAGCATTGTCTGTGCCCTCCGGCTGCCTCGAAGAGACAGCGGCTGGTGTGCGGCGGGTTTCGTGGGCGGTGGGTCTGTGCATGTGCGTGTGTGCGTGTGTGTGCATGTGTGTGCGTGTGTGTGTGTGTCCTCTCGGGTTCTGAAGCGGCTCCTGAAGGTGTGCTTTCACTGCCCGTCGGTCAGGAAGTGGCTTTCCAGTCTCCTCCCCTGGAGCGGATCCTCTGGTTTGTGAGCAGATCGTCGGCCCCAAACGCACATTTAACCGAGTGATCGCCTCTCAGACCTTCCAGACGCATGGAGGCCGCAGCCAGGGCTCCTCTGCAGGGGTCCAGCCCCGGCCCCCACTCCACCTACGCCTGCGCCCTCCTCTCCTGCTCCCTCCTGGGCCCCTGCCCGCCCCGGGACCCCCGCGGAGGGAAATGCACAGAAACCCCTCCCCAGCCTGCAGGCTCTCCGCCTCTGCTTCGCTAGTCTCTCCGCGCGGGCGCGCCTCCCCTCCACCATCTCAGCCCACCCATGCCTCTGCGTCCAGCTGACCCTGGTCCACCCTGCACAGTGTATGCTGGACACCGACTCGTCCAGGCA